>NC_090842.1:42436200-44836200 GCF_028021215.1 Eschrichtius robustus
TCATGTTCCCAGGACACAGGGATCCAGAATCAAACCTCAGTCATGTTGCCAGGCCATAGGGTACCACCATCAAACCTCAGTCATATTCCCAGGCCACAAGTTTCCAGAATCAAACCAATGCCATGTTCCCAGGACACAGGGTTCCAGAATCCACCGATGTCATGTTCACAGTCCACAGGGTTCCAGAACCAAGGCTCAGTCAGGTTCCCAGGGCACAGTATTCCACAATCTAAATAGATGTCATGTTCCCAGGCCACAGTTTTCCAGAATCATGTCTGAGTCATGTTCCCAGGCCACAGGGATCTAGAATCAAACCTCAGTCATCTTGCCATGCCATAGGGTACCACCATCAACCCTCAGTCATATTCCCAGGACACATTTTTCCAGAATCACACCTAAGACATATTCCCATGCCACAGGGATCCAGAATCAAACCTCAGTCATGTTCCCAGTCCACAGGGTTCCAGAACCAAGGCTCAGTAAGGTTCCCAGGGCACAGTATTCCACAATCTAACCTCAGTCATGTTCCCAGGCAAATGGCATCCAGAATCAAACCTCAGTCATATTCCCAGGGCAAAGGGTACCAGAATCCAAACCCATGTCATGTTCCCAGGCCACAGGATTCCACAATCTAACCTCAGTCATGTTCCCAGGCAAATGGCTTCCAGATTCAAACCTCAGTCATATTCCCAGGCCACAGGGTTCCAGAATCCACCGATGATATGTTCCCAGGCAACAGGGATCCAAAACCAAGGCTCAGTCAGGTTCCCAGGGCACAGTATTCCACAATCTAAACAGATGTCATGTTCCCAGGCCACAGTTTTCCAGAATCACGCCTCAGTCATGTTCCCAGGCCACAGGGATCCAGAATCAAACCTCAGTCATGTTGCCAGGCCATAGGGTATCACCATCAAACCTCAGTCATATTCCCAGGACACAGGGTTCCAGAATCCAATCGATGTCATGTTCCCAGGCCACAGGATTCCACAAGCAGCACTCAGTCTTTTTCCCAGGACACAGGTTTCCAGAATCAACCCGATATCATGTTCCCTGGCCACAGTCTTCCAGAATCAAACCTCAGTCATGTTGCCAGGCCACAGCTTTCCACCATCAAACCTCAGACATGTTCCCAGGCCACAGGTTCCAGAATAAAACCGTTCTCATGTTCCCAGGCCACAGGGTTCCAGAATCCCCCGACGACATGTTCCCAGGCAACGGGGTTTCAGAATCAATCCTCAGTTAGGCTCCCAGGCTACAGGGTTCCAGAATAAAACGTCAGTCATGTTCCACGTCCACAGGGTTCCAGAATCAATCCTCAGTTAGGTTCCCAGGCTACAGGGTTCCAGAATAAAACCTCACTCATGTTCCCGGTCCACAGGGTTCCAGAACCTAGGCTCAGTCAGGTTCCAAGGGCACAGTATTCCACAATCTAAACAGATGTCATGTTCCCAAGCCACAGTTTTCCAGAATCTCGCCTCAGTCATGTTCCCAAGCCACAGGGATGCAGAATCAAACCTCAGTCATGTTGCCAGGCCATACGGTACCACCATCAAACCTCAGTCATATTCCCAGGCCACAGGCTTCCAGAATCAAACAGATTTCATGTTCCCAGGCAACAGGGTTCCAGAATCCAAACCGATGTCATGTTCCCAGGCCACAGGATTCCACAATCTAACCTCAGGCATGTTCCCAGGCCAATGGTTTCCAGAATCAAACCTCAGTCATATTCCCAGGCCACAGGGTTCCAGAATCCACCGATGTCATGTTCCCAGGCCACAAGGATCCAGAATCAAACTTCAGTCATGTTGCCAGGCCATAGGGTACCACCATCAAACCTCAGTCATATTCCCAGGCCACAAGTTTCCAGAATCAAACCAATGTCATATTCCCAGGCCACAGGGTTTCAGAATCCACCGATGTCATGTTCCCAGTCCACAGGGTTCCAGAACCTAGGCTCAGTCAGGTTCCCAGGGCACAGTATTCCACAATCTAAACAGATGTCATATTCCCAGGCCACAGTTTTCCAGAATCACGTCTGAGTGATGTTCTCAGCCCACAGGGATCCAGAATCAAACCTCAGTCATGTTGCCATGACATAGGGTACCACCATCAAACCTCAGTCATATTCCCAGGCCACATTTTTCAAGAATCACGCCTGAGTCATGTTCCCAGGCCACAGGGATCCAGAATCAAACCTCATTCATGTTACCAGGCAATAGGCTAGCACCATCAAACCTCAGTCATATTCCCAGGCCACAGGTTTCCAGAATCAAACCGATTTCATGTTCCCAGGCAACAGGGTTCCAGAATTCAAACCGATGTCATTTTCCCAGGCCACAGGATTCCACAATCTCACCTCAGTCATGTTCCCAGGCAAATGGCTTCCAGAATCAAACCTCAGTCATATTCCCAGGCCACAGGTTTCCAGAATCCACCGATGTCATGTTCCCAGGCCACAGGGTTCCAGAATCAATCCTCAGTTATGTTCCCAGGCTACAGGGTTCCAGAATGAAACCTCAGTCATGTTCCCAGTCCACAGGTTTCCAAAACCAAGGCTCAGTCAGGTTCACAGGGCACAGTATTCCACAATCTAAACAGATGTCATGTTCCCATGCCACAGTTTTCCAGAATCACGCCTCAGTCATGTTCCCAGGCCACAGGGATCCAAAATCAAACCTCAGTCATGTTGCCAGGCCATAGGGTGCCACCATCAAACCTCAGTCATATTCCCAGGCCACAGGTTTCCAGAATCAAACCGATGTCATGTTCCCAGGTCACAGGTTTCCACAATCTAACATCAGTCATGTTCCCAGGCCAATGGTTTCCAGAATCAAACCTCAGTCATATTCCCACGCCACAGGGTTCCAGAATCCAACCGATGTCGTGTTCCCAAGCCACAGGATTCCACAAGCAAACCTCACTCGTGTTCCCAGGACACATGTTTCCAAAATCAACCCGATATCATGTTCCCTGGACACAGTCTTCCAGAATCAAACCTCAGTCATGTTGCCAGGCCACAGGTTTCCAACATCAAACCTCAGACATATTCCCAGGCCACAGCGTTCCAGAATAAAACCGTTCTCATGTTCTCAGGCCACAGGGTTCCAGAATCCACCGATGACATATTCCCAGGCAACAGGGTTCCAGAATCAATCCTCAGTTAGGTTCCCAGGCTACAGGGTTCCAGAATAAAACCTCAGTCATGTTCTCAGTCCACAGGATTCCAGAACCTGGGCTCAGTCAGGTTCCCAGGCCACAGTATTCCATAGTCTAAACAGATGTCATGTTCCTAAGAAACAGTTTTCCAGAATCTCGCCTCAGTCATGTTCCCAGGCCACAGGGATCCAGAATCAAACCTCAGTCATGTTGCCAGGTCATAGGGTACCACCATCAAACCTCTGTCATATTCCAAGGCCACAGGCTTCCAGAATCAAACGGATTTCATGTTCCCAGGCAACAGGGTTCCAGAATCCAAACCGATGTCATGTTCCCAGGCCTCAGGATTCCACAATCTAACCTCAGTCATGTTTCCAGGCCAATGGTTTCCAGAATCAAACCTCAGTCATATTCCCAGGCCACAGGGTTCCAGAGTCCACCGATGTCATCTTCCCAGGCCACAGGGTTCCAGAATCAATCCTCAGTTATGTTCCCAGGCTTCAGGGTTCCAGAATAAAACCTCAGTCATGTTCCCAGTCCACAGAGTTCCAAAACCAAGGCTCAGTCAGGTTCACAGGGCACAGTATTCCACAATCTAAACAGATGTCATGTTCCCATGCCACAGTTTTCCAGAATCACGCCTCAGTCATGTTCACAGGCCACAGGGATCCAAAATCAAACCTCAGTCATGTTGCCAGGCCATAGGGTGCCACCATCAAGCCTCAGTCATATTCCTAGGCCACAAGTTTCCAGAATCAAACCGATGTCATGTTCCCAGGTCACAGGGTTCCACAATCTAACATCAGTCATGTTCCCAGGCCAATGGTTTCCAGAATCAAACCTCAGTCATATTCCCACGCCACAGGGTTCCAGAATCCAACCGATGTCGTGTTCCCAAGACACAGGATTCCACAAGAAAACCTCACTCGTGTTCCCAGGACACATGTTTCCAAAATCAACCCGATATCATGTTCCCTGGACACAGTCTTCCAGAATCAAACCTCAGTCATGTTGCCAGGCCACAGGTTTCCACCATCAAACCTCAGACATATTCCCAGGCCACAGCGTTCCAGAATAAAACCGTTCTCATGTTCTCAGGCCACAGGGTTCCAGAATCAAACCTCAGTCATGTTCCCAGTCCACAGGGTTCCAGAACCAAGGCTCAGTCAGAATCCCAGGGCACAGTATTCCACAATCTAAACAGATGTCATGTTCCCAGGCCACAGGATTCCACAATCTAACCTCAGTCATGTTCCCAGGCAAATGGCTTCCAGAATCAAACCTCAGTCATATTCCCAGGCCACAGGGTTCCAGAATCCACCGATGTCATGTTCCCAGGACACAGGGTTCCAGAACCAAGGCTCAGTCAGGTTCCCAGGGCACAGTATTCCACAATCAAAACAGATGTCATGTTCCCAGGCCACAGTTTGCCAGAATCACGCCTCAGTCATGTTCCCAGGCCACAGGGATACAGAATGAAACCTCAGTCATGTTGCCAGGCCATAGGGTACCACCATCAAACCTCAGTCATATTCCCAGGCCACAGGGTTCCAGAATCCAACCGATGTCATGTTCCCAGGCCACAGGATTCCACAAGCAAAACTCAGTCTATTTCCCAGGACACAGGTTTCCAGAATCAAACCGATAACATGTTCCTTGGACACAGACTTCCAGAATCAAACCTCAGTCATGTTGCCAGGCCACAGGTTTCCACCATCAAACCTCAGACATGTTCCCAGGCCACAGGTTCCAGAATAAAACCGTTCTCATGTTCCCAGGCCACAGGGTTCCAGAATCCACCGATGACATGTTCCCAGGCAACAGGGTTTCAGAATCAATCCTCAGTTAGGCTCCAAGGCTACAGGGTTCGAGAATAAAACCTCAGTCATGTTCCACGTCCATAGGGTTCCAGAATCAATCCTCAGTTAGGTTCCCAGGCTACAGGGTTCCAGAATAAAACCTCACTCATGTTCCCGGTCCACAGGGTTCCAGAACCTAGGCTCAGTCAGGTTCCCAGGGCACAGTATTCCACAATCTAAACAGATGTCATGTTCCCAAGCCACAGTTTTCTAGAATCTCACCTCAGTCATGTTCCCAAGCCACAGGGATCAAGAATCAAACCTCAGTCATGTTGCCAGGCCATACGGTACCAGCATCAAACCTCAGTCATATTCCCAGGCCACAGGCTTCCAGAATCAAACAGATTTCATGTTCGCAGGCAACAGGGTTCCAGAATCCAAACCGATGTCATGTTCCCAGGCCTCAGGATTCCACAATCTAACCTCAGGCATGTTCCCAGGCCAATGGTTTCCAGAATCAAACCTCAGTCATATTCCCAGGCCACAGGGTTCCAGAATCCACCGATGTCATCTTCCCAGGCCACAGGGTTCCAGAATCAATCCTCAGTTATTTTCCCAGGCAACAGGGTTCCAGTATAAAACCGTTCTCATGTTTCCAGACTACAGGGTTCCAGAATAAAACCTCAGTCATGTTCCCAGTCCACAGGTTTCCAGAACTAAGGCCCAGTCAGTTTCCCAGGGCACAGTATTCCACAATCTAAACAGATGTCATGTTCCCAGGCCACAGTTTTCAAGAATCAGGCCTCAGTCATGTTCCCAGGCCACAGGGATCCAGAATCAAACCTCAGTCATGTTGCCAGGACATACGGTACCACCATCAAACCTCAGTCATATTCCCAGGCCACAAGTTTCCAGAATCAAACCAATGCCATGTTCCCAGGACACAGGGTTCCAGAATCCACCGATGTCATGTTCACAGTCCACAGGGTTCCAGAACCAAGGCTCAGTCAGGTTACCAGGGCACAGTATTCCACAATCTAAACAGATGTCATGTTCCCAGGCCACAGTTTTCCAGAGTCACGTCTGAGTCATGTTCCCAGGCCACAGGGATCTAGAATCAAACCTCAGTAATCTTGCCATGCCATAGGGTACCACCATCAACCCTCAGTCATATTCCCAGGACACATTTTTCCAGAATCACACCTAAGACATGTTCCCAGGCCACAGGGATCCAGAATCAAACCTCAGTCATGTTCCCAGTCCACAGGGTTCCAGAACCAAGTCTCAGTCAGAATCCCAGGGCACAGTATTCCACAATCTAAACAGATGTCATGTTCCCAGGCCACAGCATTCCACAATCTAACCTCAGTCATGTTCCCAGGCAAATGGCTTCCAGAATCAAACCTCAGTCATATTCCCAGGGCAAAGGGTACCAGAATCCAAACCCATGTCATGTTCCCAGGACACAGGATTCCACAATCTAACCTCAGTCATGTTCCCAGGCAAATGGCTTCCAGAATCAAACCTCAGTCATATTCCCAGGCCACAGGGTTCCAGAATCCACCGATGTCATGTTCCCAGGACACAGGGTTCCAGAACCAAGGCTCAGTCAGGTTCCCAGGGCACAGTATTCCACAATCAAAACAGATGTCATGTTCCCAGGCCACAGTTTGCCAGAATCACGCCTCAGTCATGTTCCCAGGCCACAGGGATACAGAATCAAACCTCAGTCATGTTGCCAGGCCATAGGGTACCACCATCAAACCTCAGTCATATTCCCAGGCCACAGGGTTCCAGAATCCAACCGATGTCATGTTCCCAGGCCACAGGATTCCACAAGCAAAACTCAGTCTTTTTCCCAGGACACAGGTTTCCAGAATCAACCCGATAACATGTTCCTTGCCCACAGACTTCCAGAATCAAACCTCAGTCATGTTGCCAGGCCACAGGTTTCCACCATCAAACCTCAGACATGTTCCCAGGCCACAGGTTCCAGAATAAAACCGTTCTCATGTTCCCAGGCCACAGGGTTCCAGAATCCACCAATGACATGTTCCCAGGCAACAGGGTTTCAGAATCAATCCTCAGTTAGGCTCCAAGGCTACAGGGTTCGAGAATAAAACGTCAGTCATGTTCCACGTCCATAGGGTTCCAGAATCAATCCTCAGTTAGGTTCCCAGGCTACAGGGTTCCAGAATAAAACCTCACTCATGTTCCCGTTCCACAGGGTTCCAGAACCTAGGCTCAGTCAGGTTCCCAGGGCACAGTATTCCACAATCTAAACAGATGTCATGTTCCCAAGCCACAGTTTTCCAGAATCTCACCTCAGTCATGTTCCCAAGCCACAGGGATCAAGAATCAAACCTCAGTCATGTTGCCAGGCCATACGGTACCAGCATCAAACCTCAGTCATATTCCCAGGCCACAGGCTTCCAGAATCAAACAGATTTCATGTTCCCAGGCAACAGGGTTCCAGAATCCAAACCGATGTCATGTTCCCAGGCCTCAGGATTCCACAATCTAACCTCAGGCATGTTCCCAGGCCAATGGTTTGCAGAATCAAACCTCAGTCATGTTCCCAGGCCACAGGGTTCCAGAATCCACCGATGTCAACTTCCCAGGCCACAGGGTTCCAGAATCAATCCTCAGTTATTTTCCCAGGCAACAGGGTTCCAGTATAAAACCGTTCTCATGTTTCCAGACTACAGGGTTCCAGAATAAAACCTCAGTCATGTTCCCAGTCCACAGGGTTCCAGAACTAAGGCCCAGTCAGTTTCCCAGGGCACAGTATTCCACAATCTAAACAGATGTCCTGTTCCCAGGCCACAGTTTTCCAGAATCAGGCCTCAGTCATGTTCCCAGGCCACAGGGATCCAGAATCAAACCTCAGTCATGTTGCCAGGCCATAGGGTACCACCATCAAACCTCAGTCATATTCCCAGGCCACAAGTTTCCAGAATCAAACCAATGCCATGTTCCCAGGACACAGGGTTCCAGAATCCACCGATGTCATGTTCACAGTCCACAGGGTTCCAGAACCAAGGCTCAGTCAGGTTACCAGGGCACAGTATTCCACAATCTAAACAGATGTCATGTTCCCAGGCCACAGTTTTCCAGAATCACGTCTGAGTCATGTTCCCAGGCCACAGGGATCTAGAATCAAACCTCAGTAATCTTGCCATGCCATAGGGTACCACCATCAACCCTCAGTCATATTCCCAGGACACATTTTTCCAGAATCACACCTAAGACATGTTCCCAGGCCACAGGGATCCAGAATCAAACCTCAGTCATGTTCCCAGTCCACAGGGTTCCAGAACCAAGTCTCAGTCAGAATCCCAGGGCACAGTATTCCACAATCTAAACAGATGTCATGTTCCCAGGCCACAGGATTCCACAATCTAACCTCAGTCATGTTCCCAGGCAAATGGCTTCCAGAATCAAACCTCAGTCATATTCCCAGGGCAAAGGGTACCAGAATCCAAACCCATGTCATGTTCCCAGGACACAGGATTCCACAATCTAACCTCAGTCATGTTCCCAGGCAAATGGCTTCCAGAATCAAACCTCAGTCATATTCCCAGGCCACAGGGTTCCAGAATCAATCCTCAGTTATGTTTCCAGGCTACATGGTTCCAGAATAAAACCTCAGTCATGTTCCCAGTCCACAGGGTTCCAGAACCAAGGCTCAGTCAGGTTCCCAGGGCACAGTATTCCACAATCTAAACAGATGTCATGTTCCCAGGCCACAGTTTGACAGAATCACGCCTCAGTCATGTTCCCAGGCCACAGGGATACAGAATCAAACCTCAGTCATGTTGCCAGGCCATAGGGTACCACCATCAAACCTCAGTCATATTCCCAGGCCACAGGGTTCCAGAATCCAACCGATGTCATGTTCCCAGGCCACAGGATTCCACAAGCAAAACTCAGTCTTTTTCCCAGGACACAGGTTTCCAGAATCAACCCGATAACATGTTCCTTGGCCACAGTCTTCCAGAATCAAACCTCAGTCATGTTGCCAGGCCACAGGTTTCCACCATCAAACCTCAGATATGTTCCCAGGCCACAGGTTCCAGAATAAAACCGTTCTCATGTTCCCAGGCCACAGGGTTCCAGAATCCACCGATGACATGTTCCCAGGCAACAGGGTTTCAGAATCAATCCTCAGTTAGGCTCCAAGGCTACAGGGTTCGAGAATAAAACGTCAGTCATGTTCCACGTCCATAGGGTTCCAGAATCAATCCTCAGTTAGGTTCCCAGGCTACAGGGTTCCAGAATAAAACCTCACTCATGTTCCCGGTCCACAGGGTTCCAGAACCTAGGCTCAGTCAGGTTCCAAGGGCACAGTATTCCACAATCTAAACAGATGTCATGTTCCCAAGCCACAGTTTTCCAGAATCTCGCCTCAGTCATGTTCCCAAGCCACAGGGATCCAGAATCAAACCTCAGTCATGTTGCCAGGCCATACGGTACCACCATCAAACCTCAGTCATATTCCCAGGCCACAGGCTTCCAGAATCAAACAGATTTCATGTTCCCAGGCAACAGGGTTCCAGAATCCAAACCGATGTCATGTTCCCAGGCCACAGGATTCCACAATCTAACCTCAGGCATGTTCCCAGGCCAATGGTTTCCAGAATCAAACCTCAGTCATATTCCCAGGCCACAGGGTTCCAGAATCCACCGATGTCATGTTCCCAGGCCACAAGGATCCAGAATCAAACTTCAGTCATGTTGCCAGGCCATAGGGTACCACCATCAAACCTCAGTCATATTCCCAGGCCACAAGTTTCCAGAATCAAACCAATGTCATATTCCCAGGCCACAGGGTTTCAGAATCCACCGATGTCATGTTCCCAGTCCACAGGGTTCCAGAACCTAGGCTCAGTCAGGTTCCCAGGGCACAGTATTCCACAATCTAAACAGATGTCATGTTCCCAGGCCACAGTTTTCCAGAATCACCCCTCAGTCATGTTCCCAGGCCACAGGGATCCAGAATCAAACCTCAGTCATGTTGCCATGACATAGGGTACCACCATCAAACCTCAGTCATATTCCCAGGCCACATTTTTCAAGAATCACGCCTGAGTCATGTTTCCAGGCCACAGGGATCCAGAATCAAACCTCATTCATGTTACCAGGCAATAGGCTAGCACCATCAAACCTCAGTCATATTCCCAGGCCACAGGTTTCCAGAATCAAACCGATTTAATGTTCCCAGGCAACAGGGTACCAGAATTCAAACCGATGTCATTTTCCCAGGCCACAGGATTCCACAATCTCACCTCAGTCATGTTCCCAGGCAAATGGCTTCCAGAATTAAACCTCAGTCATATTCCCAGGCCACAGGTTTCCAGAATCCACCGATGT
Source organism: Eschrichtius robustus (assembly GCF_028021215.1). Taxonomy (NCBI): domain Eukaryota; kingdom Metazoa; phylum Chordata; class Mammalia; order Artiodactyla; family Eschrichtiidae; genus Eschrichtius; species Eschrichtius robustus. The sequence continues at coordinate 42,446,529 of NC_090842.1, forward strand.
CATGTTCCCAGGCCACAAGGTTCCAGAATCAATCCTCAGTTATGTTTCCAGGCTACAGGGTTCCAGAATGAAACCTCAGTCATGTTCCCAGTCCACAGGTTTCCAAAACCAAGGCTCAGTCAGGTTCACAGGGCACAGTATTCCACAATCTAAACAGATGTCATGTTCCCATGCCACAGTTTTCCAGAGTCACGCCTCAGTCATGTTCCCAGGCCACAGGGATCCAAAATCAAACCTCAGTCATGTTGCCAGGCCATAGGGTGCCACCATCAAACCTCAGTCATATTCCCAGGCCACAGGTTTCCAGAATCAAACCGATGTCATGTTCCCAGGTCACAGGTTTCCACAATCTAACATCAGTCATGTTCCCAGGCCAATGGTTTCCAGAATCAAACCTCAGTCATATTCCCACGCCACAGGGTTCCAGAATCCAACCGATGTCGTGTTCCCAAGCCACAGGATTCCACAAGCAAACCTCACTCGTGTTCCCAGGACACATGTTTCCAAAATCAACCCGATATCATGTTCCCTGGACACAGTCTTCCAGAATCAAACCTCAGTCATGTTGCCAGGACACAGGTTTCCACCATCAAACCTCAGACATATTCCCAGGCCACAGCGTTCCAGAATAAAACCGTTCTCATGTTCTCAGGCCACAGGGTTCCAGAATCCACCGATGACATGTTCCCAGGCAACAGGGTTCCAGAATCAATCCTCAGTTAGGTTCCCAGGCTACAGGGTTCCAGAATAAAACCTCAGTCATGTTCTCAGTCCACAGGATTCCAGAACCTGGGCTCAGTCAGGTTCCCAGGCCACAGTATTCCATAGTCTAAACAGATGTCATGTTCCTAAGAAACAGTTTTCCAGAATCTCGCCTCAGTCATGTTCCCAGGCCACAGGGATCCAGAATCAAACCTCAGTCATGTTCCCTGTCCACAGGGTTCCAGAATCTAGGCTCAGTCAGGTTCCCAGGGCACAGTATTACACAATCTAAACAAATGTCATGTTCCCATGCCACAGTTTTCCAGAATCTCGCCTCAGTCATGTTCCCAGGCCAGAGGGATCCAGAATCAAACCTCAGTCATGTTGCCAGGTCATAGGGTACCACCATCAAACCTCAGTCATATTCCAAGGCCACAGGCTTCCAGAATCAAACGGATTTCATGTTCCCAGGCAACAGGGTTCCAGAATCCAAACCGATGTCATGTTCCCAGGCCTCAGGATTCCACAATCTAACCTCAGTCATGTTTCCAGGCCAATGGTTTCCAGAATCAAACCTCAGTCATATTCCCAGGCCACAGGGTTCCAGAATCCACCGATGTCATCTTCCCAGGCCACAGGGTTCCAGAATCAATCCTCAGTTATGTTCCCAGGCTACAGGGTTCCAGTATAAAACCGTTCTCATGTTTCCAGGCTACAGGGTTCCAGAATAATACCTCAGTCATGTTCCCAGTCCACAGGGTTCCAGAACTAAGGCCGAGTCAGTTTCCCAGGGCACAGTATTCCACAATCTAAACAGATGTCATGTTCCCAGGCCACAGTTTTCCAGAATCAGGCCTCAGTCATGTTCCCAGGCCACAGGGATCCAGAATCAAACCTCAGTCATGTTGCCAGGCCATAGGGTACCACCATCAAACCTCAGTCATATTCCCAGGCCACAAGTTTCCAGAATCAAACCAATGCCATGTTCCCAGGACACAGGGTTCCAGAATCCACCGATGTCATGTTCCCAGTCCACAGGGTTCCAGAACCAAGACTCAGTCAGGTTCCCAGGGCACAGTATTCCACAATCTAAACAGATGTCATGTTCCCAGGCCACAGTTTTCCAGAATCACGTCTGAGTCATGTTCCCAGGCCACAGGGATCTAGAATCAAACCTCAGTCATCTTGCCATGCCATAGGGTACCACCATCAACCCTCAGTCATATTCCCAGGACACATTTTTCCAGAATCACACCTAAGACATGTTCCCAGGCCACAGGGATCCAGAATCAAACCTCAGTCATGTTCCCAGTCCACAGGGTTCCAGAACCAAGGCTCAGTCAGAATCCCAGGGCACAGTATTCCACAATCTAAACAGATGTCATGTTCCCAGGCCACAGGATTCCACAATCTAACCTCAGTCATGTTCCCAGGCAAATGGCTTCCAGAATCAAACCTCAGTCATATTCCCAGGCCACAGGGTTCCAGAATCCAACCGATGTCATGTTCCCAGGCCACAGGATTCCACAAGCAAAACTCAGTCTTTTTCCCAGGACACAGGTTTCCAGAATCAACCCGATAACATGTTCCTTGGCCACAGACTTCCAGAATCAAACCTCAGTCATGTTGCCAGGCCACAGGTTTCCACCATCAAACCTCAGACATGTTCCCAGGCCACAGGTTCCAGAATAAAACCGTTCTCATGTTCCCAGGCCACAGGGTTCCAGAATCCACCGATGACATGTTCCCAGGCAACAGGGTTTCAGAATCAATCCTCAGTTAGGCTCCAAGGCTACAGGGTTCGAGAATAAAACCTCAGTCATGTTCCACGTCCATAGGGTTCCAGAATCAATCCTCAGTTAGGTTCCCAGGCTACAGGGTTCCAGAATAAAACCTCACTCATGTTCCCGGTCCACAGGGTTCCAGAACCTAGGCTCAGTCAGGTTCCCAGGGCACAGTATTCCACAATCTAAACAGATGTCATGTTCCCAAGCCACAGTTTTCCAGAATCTCACCTCAGTCATGTTCCCAAGCCACAGGGATCAAGAATCAAACCTCAGTCATGTTGCCAGGCCATACGGTACCAGCATCAAACCTCAGTCATATTCCCAGGCCACAGGCTTCCAGAATCAAACAGATTTCATGTTCCCAGGCAACAGGGTTCCAGAATCCAAACCGATGTCATGTTCCCAGGCCTCAGGATTCCACAATCTAACCTCAGGCATGTTCCCAGGCCAATGGTTTCCAGAATCAAACCTCAGTCATATTCCCAGGCCGCAGGGTTCCAGAATCCACCGATGTCATCTTCCCAGGCCACAGGGTTCCAGAATCAATCCTCAGTTATTTTCCCAGGCAACAGGGTTCCAGTATAAAACCGTTCTCATGTTTCCAGACTACAGGGTTCCAGAATAAAACCTCAGTCATGTTCCCAGTCCACAGGGTTCCAGAACTAAGGCCCAGTCAGTTTCCCAGGGCACAGTATTCCACAATCTAAACAGATGTCATGTTCCCAGGCCACAGTTTTCCAGAATCAGGCCTCAGTCATGTTCCCAGGCCACAGGGATCCAGAATCAAACCTCAGTCATCTTGCCATGCCATAGGGTACCACCATCAACCCTCAGTCATATTCCCAGGACACATTTTTCCAGAATCACACCTAAGACATGTTCCCAGGCCACAGGGATCCAGAATCAAACCTCAGTCATGTTCCCAGTCCACAGGGTTCCAGAACCAAGTCTCAGTCAGAATCCCAGGGCACAGTATTCCACAATCTAAACAGATGTCATGTTCCCAGGCTACAGGATTCCACAATCTATCCTCAGTCATGTTCCCAGGCAAATGGCTTCCAGAATCAAACCTCAGTCATATTCCCAGGGCATAGGGTACCAGAATCCAAACCCATGTCATGTTCCCAGGCCACAGGATTCCACAATCTAACCTCAGTCATGTTCCCAGGCAAATGGCTTCCAGAATCAAACCTCAGTCATATTCCCAGGCCACAGGGTTCCAGAATCAATCCTCAGTTATGTTTCCAGGCTACATGGTTCCAGAATAAAACCTCAGTCATGTTCCCAGTCCACAGGGTTCCAGAACCAAGGCTCAGTCAGGTTCCCAGGGCACAGTATTCCACAATCTAAACAGATGTCATGTTCCCAGGCCACAGTTTTCCAGAATCACGCCTCAGTCATGTTCCCAGGCCAAAGGGATACAGAATCAAACCTCAGTCATGTTGCCAGGCCATAGGGTACCACCATCAAACCTCAGTCATATTCCCAGGCCACAGGGTTCCAGAATCCAACCGATGTCATGTTCCCAGGCCACAGGATTCCACAAGCAAAACTCAGTCTTTTTCCCAGGACACAGGTTTCCAGAATCAACCCGATAACATGTTCCTTGGCCACAGTCTTCCAGAATCAAACCTCAGTCATGTTGCCAGGCCACAGGTTTCCACCATCAAACCTCAGACATGTTCCCAGGCCACAGGTTCCAGAATAAAACCGTTCTCATGTTCCCAGGCCACAGGGTTCCAGAATCCACCGATGACATGTTCCCAGGCAACAGGGTGTCAGAATCAATCCTCAGTTAGGCTCCAAGGTTGCAGGGTTCGAGAATAAAAGGTCAGTCATGTTCCACGTCCATAGGGTTCCAGAATCAATCCTCAGTTAGGTTCCCAGGCTACAGGGTTCCAGAATAAAACCTCACTCATGTTCCCGGTCCACAGGGTTCCAGAACCTAGGCTCAGTCAGGTTCCAAGGGCACAGTATTCCACAATCTAAACAGATGTCATGTTCCCAAGCCACAGTTTTCCAGAATCTCGCCTCAGTCATGTTCCCAAGCCAGAGGGATCCAGAATCAAACCTCAGTCATGTTGCCAAGCCATACGGTACCACCATCAAACCTCAGTCATATTCCCAGGCCACAGGCTTCCAGAATCAAACAGATTTCATGTTCCCAGGCAACAGGGTTCCAGAATCCAAACCGATGTCATGTTCCCAGGCCACAGGATTCCACAATCTAACCTCAGGCATGTTCCCAGGCCAATGGTTTCCAGAATCAAACCTCAGTCATATTCCCAGGCCACAGGGTTCCAGAATCCACCGATGTCATGTTCCCAGGCCACAAGGATCCAGAATCAAACTTCAGTCATGTTGCCAGGCCATAGGGTACCACCATCAAACCTCAGTCATATTCCCAGGCCACAAGTTTCCAGAATCAAACCAATGTCATATTCCCAGGCCACAGGGTTTCAGAATCCACCGATGTCATGTTCCCAGTCCACAGGGTTCCAGAACCTAGGCTCAGTCAGGTTCCCAGGGCACAGTATTCCACAATCTAAACAGATGTCATATTCCCAGGCCACAGTTTTCCAGAATCACGTCTGAGTGATGTTCTCAGCTCACAGGGATCCAGAATCAAACCTCAGTCATGTTGCCATGACATAGGGTACCACCATCAAACCTCAGTCATATTCCCAGGCCACATTTTTCAAGAATCACGCCTGAGTCATGTTCCCAGGCCACAGGGATCCAGAATCAAACCTCATTCATGTTACCAGGCAATAGGCTAGCACCATCAAACCTCAGTCATATTCCCAGGCCACAGGTTTCCAGAATCAAACCGATTTCATGTTCCCAGGCAACAGGGTACCAGAATTCAAACCGATGTCATTTTCCCAGGCCACAGGATTCCACAATCTCACCTCAGTCATGTTCCCAGGCAAATGGCTTCCAGAATCAAACCTCAGTCATATTCCCAGGCCACAGGTTTCCAGAATCCACCGATGTCATGTTCCCAGGCCACAGGGTTCCAGAATCAATCCTCAGTTATGTTCCCAGGCTACAGGGTTCCAGAATGAAACCTCAGTCATGTTCCCAGTCCACAGGTTTCCAAAACCAAGGCTCAGTCAGGTTCACAGGGCACAGTATTCCACAATCTAAACAGATGTCATGTTCCCATGCCACAGTTTTCCAGAATCAAGCCTCAGTCATGTTCCCAGGCCACAGGGATCCAAAATCAAACCTCAGTCATGTTGCCAGGCCATAGGGTGCCACCATCAAACCTCAGTCATATTCCCAGGCCACAGGTTTCCAGAATCAAACCGATGTCATGTTCCCAGGTCACAGGTTTCCACAGTCTAACATCAGTCATGTTCCCAGGCCAATGGTTTCCAGAATCAAACCTCAGTCATATTCCCACGCCACAGGGTTCCAGAATCCAACCGATGTCGTGTTCCCAAGCCACAGGATTCCACAAGCAAACCTCACTCGTGTTCCCAGGACACATGTTTCCAAAATCAACCCGATATCATGTTCCCTGGACACAGTCTTCCAGAATCAAACCTCAGTCATGTTGCCAGGCCACAGGTTTCCACCATCAAACCTCAGACATATTCCCAGGCCACAGCGTTCCAGAATAAAACCGTTCTCATGTTCTCAGGCCACAGGGTTCCAGAATCCACCGATGACATGTTCCCAGGCAACAGGGTTCCAGAATCAATCCTCAGTTAGGTTCCCGGGCTACAGGGTTCCAGAATAAAACCTCAGTCATGTTCTCAGTCCACAGGATTCCAGAACCTGGGCTCAGTCAGGTTCCCAGGCCACAGTATTCCATAGTCTAAACAGATGTCATGTTCCTAAGAAACAGTTTTCCAGAATCTCGCCTCAGTCATGTTCCCAGGCCACAGGGATCCAGAATCAAACCTCAGTCATGTTGCCAGGTCATAGGGTACCACCATCAAACCTCTGTCATATTCCAAGGCCACAGGCTTCCAGAATCAAACGGATTTCATGTTCCCAGGCAACAGGGTTCCAGAATCCAAACCGATGTCATGTTCCCAGGCCTCAGGATTCCACAATCTAACCTCAGTCATGTTTCCAGGCCAATGGTTTCCAGAATCAAACCTCAGTCATATTCCCAGGCCACAGGGTTCCAGAGTCCACCGATGTCATCTTCCCAGGCCACAGGGTTCCAGAATCAATCCTCAGTTATGTTCCCAGGCTTCAGGGTTCCAGAATAAAACCTCAGTCATGTTCCCAGTCCACAGAGTTCCAAAACCAAGGCTCAGTCAGGTTCACAGGGCACAGTATTCCACAATCTAAACAGATGTCATGTTCCCATGCCACAGTTTTCCAGAATCACGCCTCAGTCATGTTCACAGGCCACAGGGATCCAAAATCAAACCTCAGTCATGTTGCCAGGCCATAGGGTGCCACCATCAAGCCTCAGTCATATTCCTAGGCCACAAGTTTCCAGAATCAAACCGATGTCATGTTCCCAGGTCACAGGGTTCCACAATCTAACATCAGTCATGTTCCCAGGCCAATGGTTTCCAGAATCAAACCTCAGTCATATTCCCACGCCACAGGGTTCCAGAATCCAACCGATGTCGTGTTCCCAAGACACAGGATTCCACAAGCAAACCTCACTCGTGTTCCCAGGACACATGTTTCCAAAATCAACCCGATATCATGTTCCCTGGACACAGTCTTCCAGAATCAAACCTCAGTCATGTTGCCAGGCCACAGGTTTCCACCATCAAACCTCAGACATATTCCCAGGCCACAGCGTTCCAGAATAAAACCGTTCTCATGTTCTCAGGCCACAGGGTTCCAGAATCAAACCTCAGTCATGTTCCCAGTCCACAGGGTTCCAGAACCAAGGCTCAGTCAGAATCCCAGGGCACAGTATTCCACAATCTAAACAGATGTCATGTTCCCAGGCCACAGGATTCCACAATCTAACCTCAGTCATGTTCCCAGGCAAATGGCTTCCAGAATCAAACCTCAGTCATATTCCCAGGCCACAGGGTTCCAGAATCCACCGATGTCATGTTCCCAGGACACAGGGTTCCAGAACCAAGGCTCAGTCAGGTTCCCAGGGCACAGTATTCCACAATCAAAACAGATGTCATGTTCCCAGGCCACAGTTTGCCAGAATCACGCCTCAGTCATGTTCCCAGGCCACAGGGATACAGAATGAAACCTCAGTCATGTTGCCAGGCCATAGGGTACCACCATCAAACCTCAGTCATATTCCCAGGCCACAGGGTTCCAGAATCCAACCGATGTCATGTTCCCAGGCCACAGGATTCCACAAGCAAAACTCAGTCTATTTCCCAGGACACAGGTTTCCAGAATCAAACCGATAACATGTTCCTTGGCCACAGACTTCCAGAATCAAACCTCAGTCATGTTGCCAGGCCACAGGTTTCCACCATCAAACCTCAGACATGTTCCCAGGCCACAGGTTCCAGAATAAAACCGTTCTCATGTTCCCAGGCCACAGGGTTCCAGAATCCACCGATGACATGTTCCCAGGCAACAGGGTTTCAGAATCAATCCTCAGTTAGGCTCCAAGGCTACAGGGTTCGAGAATAAAACCTCAGTCATGTTCCACGTCCATAGGGTTCCAGAATCAATCCTCAGTTAGGTTCCCAGGCTACAGGGTTCCAGAATAAAACCTCACTCATGTTCCCGGTCCACAGGGTTCCAGAACCTAGGCTCAGTCAGGTTCCCAGGGCACAGTATTCCACAATCTAAACAGATGTCATGTTCCCAAGCCACAGTTTTCTAGAATCTCACCTCAGTCATGTTCCCAAGCCACAGGGATCAAGAATCAAACCTCAGTCATGTTGCCAGGCCATACGGTACCAGCATCAAACCTCAGTCATATTCCCAGGCCACAGGCTTCCAGAATCAAACAGATTTCATGTTCGCAGGCAACAGGGTTCCAGAATCCAAACCGATGTCATGTTCCCAGGCCTCAGGATTCCACAATCTAACCTCAGGCATGTTCCCAGGCCAATGGTTTCCAGAATCAAACCTCAGTCATATTCCCAGGCCACAGGGTTCCAGAATCCACCGATGTCATCTTCCCAGGCCACAGGGTTCCAGAATCAATCCTCAGTTATTTTCCCAGGCAACAGGGTTCCAGTATAAAACCGTTCTCATGTTTCCAGACTACAGGGTTCCAGAATAAAACCTCAGTCATGTTCCCAGTCCACAGGTTTCCAGAACTAAGGCCCAGTCAGTTTCCCAGGGCACAGTATTCCACAATCTAAACAGATGTCATGTTCCCAGGCCACAGTTTTCAAGAATCAGGCCTCAGTCATGTTCCCAGGCCACAGGGATCCAGAATCAAACCTCAGTCATGTTGCCAGGACATACGGTACCACCATCAAACCTCAGTCATATTCCCAGGCCACAAGTTTCCAGAATCAAACCAATGCCATGTTCCCAGGACACAGGGTTCCAGAATCCACCGATGTCATGTTCACAGTCCACAGGGTTCCAGAACCAAGGCTCAGTCAGGTTACCAGGGCACAGTATTCCACAATCTAAACAGATGTCATGTTCCCAGGCCACAGTTTTCCAGAGTCACGTCTGAGTCATGTTCCCAGGCCACAGGGATCTAGAATCAAACCTCAGTAATCTTGCCATGCCATAGGGTACCACCATCAACCCTCAGTCATATTCCCAGGACACATTTTTCCAGAATCACACCTAAGACATGTTCCCAGGCCACAGGGATCCAGAATCAAACCTCAGTCATGTTCCCAGTCCACAGGGTTCCAGAACCAAGTCTCAGTCAGAATCCCAGGGCACAGTATTCCACAATCTAAACAGATGTCATGTTCCCAGGCCACAGCATTCCACAATCTAACCTCAGTCATGTTCCCAGGCAAATGGCTTCCAGAATCAAACCTCAGTCATATTCCCAGGGCAAAGGGTACCAGAATCCAAACCCATGTCATGTTCCCAGGACACAGGATTCCACAATCTAACCTCAGTCATGTTCCCAGGCAAATGGCTTCCAGAATCAAACCTCAGTCATATTCCCAGGCCACAGGGTTCCAGAATCCACCGATGTCATGTTCCCAGGACACAGGGTTCCAGAACCAAGGCTCAGTCAGGTTCCCAGGGCACAGTATTCCACAATCAAAACAGATGTCATGTTCCCAGGCCACAGTTTGCCAGAATCACGCCTCAGTCATGTTCCCAGGCCACAGGGATACAGAATCAAACCTCAGTCATGTTGCCAGGCCATAGGGTACCACCATCAAACCTCAGTCATATTCCCAGGCCACAGGGTTCCAGAATCCAACCGATGTCATGTTCCCAGGCCACAGGATTCCACAAGCAAAACTCAGTCTTTTTCCCAGGACACAGGTTTCCAGAATCAACCCGATAACATGTTCCTTGCCCACAGACTTCCAGAATCAAACCTCAGTCATGTTGCCAGGCCACAGGTTTCCACCATCAAACCTCAGACATGTTCCCAGGCCACAGGTTCCAGAATAAAACCGTTCTCATGTTCCCAGGCCACAGGGTTCCAGAATCCACCAATGACATGTTCCCAGGCAACAGGGTTTCAGAATCAATCCTCAGTTAGGCTCCAAGGCTACAGGGTTCGAGAATAAAACGTCAGTCATGTTCCACGTCCATAGGGTTCCAGAATCAATCCTCAGTTAGGTTCCCAGGCTACAGGGTTCCAGAATAAAACCTCACTCATGTTCCCGTTCCACAGGGTTCCAGAACCTAGGCTCAGTCAGGTTCCCAGGGCACAGTATTCCACAATCTAAACAGATGTCATGTTCCCAAGCCACAGTTTTCCAGAATCTCACCTCAGTCATGTTCCCAAGCCACAGGGATCAAGAATCAAACCTCAGTCATGTTGCCAGGCCATACGGTACCAGCATCAAACCTCAGTCATATTCCCAGGCCACAGGCTTCCAGAATCAAACAGATTTCATGTTCCCAGGCAACAGGGTTCCAGAATCCAAACCGATGTCATGTTCCCAGGCCTCAGGATTCCACAATCTAACCTCAGGCATGTTCCCAGGCCAATGGTTTGCAGAATCAAACCTCAGTCATGTTCCCAGGCCACAGGGTTCCAGAATCCACCGATGTCAACTTCCCAGGCCACAGGGTTCCAGAATCAATCCTCAGTTATTTTCCCAGGCAACAGGGTTCCAGTATAAAACCGTTCTCATGTTTCCAGACTACAGGGTTCCAGAATAAAACCTCAGTCATGTTCCCAGTCCACAGGGTTCCAGAACTAAGGCCCAGTCAGTTTCCCAGGGCACAGTATTCCACAATCTAAACAGATGTCCTGTTCCCAGGCCACAGTTTTCCAGAATCAGGCCTCAGTCATGTTCCCAGGCCACAGGGATCCAGAATCAAACCTCAGTCATGTTGCCAGGCCATAGGGTACCACCATCAAACCTCAGTCATATTCCCAGGCCACAAGTTTCCAGAATCAAACCAATGCCATGTTCCCAGGACACAGGGTTCCAGAATCCACCGATGTCATGTTCACAGTCCACAGGGTTCCAGAACCAAGGCTCAGTCAGGTTACCAGGGCACAGTATTCCACAATCTAAACAGATGTCATGTTCCCAGGCCACAGTTTTCCAGAATCACGTCTGAGTCATGTTCCCAGGCCACAGGGATCTAGAATCAAACCTCAGTAATCTTGCCATGCCATAGGGTACCACCATCAACCCTCAGTCATATTCCCAGGACACATTTTTCCAGAATCACACCTAAGACATGTTCCCAGGCCACAGGGATCCAGAATCAAACCTCAGTCATGTTCCCAGTCCACAGGGTTCCAGAACCAAGTCTCAGTCAGAATCCCAGGGCACAGTATTCCACAATCTAAACAGATGTCATGTTCCCAGGCCACAGGATTCCACAATCTAACCTCAGTCATGTTCCCAGGCAAATGGCTTCCAGAATCAAACCTCAGTCATATTCCCAGGGCAAAGGGTACCAGAATCCAAACCCATGTCATGTTCCCAGGACACAGGATTCCACAATCTAACCTCAGTCATGTTCCCAGGCAAATGGCTTCCAGAATCAAACCTCAGTCATATTCCCAGGCCACAGGGTTCCAGAATCAATCCTCAGTTATGTTTCCAGGCTACATGGTTCCAGAATAAAACCTCAGTCATGTTCCCAGTCCACAGGGTTCCAGAACCAAGGCTCAGTCAGGTTCCCAGGGCACAGTATTCCACAATCTAAACAGATGTCATGTTCCCAGGCCACAGTTTGACAGAATCACGCCTCAGTCATGTTCCCAGGCCACAGGGATCCAGAATCAAACCTCAGTCATGTTGCCAGGCCATACGGTACCACCATCAAACCTCAGTCATATTCCCAGGCCACAGGCTTCCAGAATCAAACAGATTTCATGTTCCCAGGCAACAGGGTTCCAGAATCCAAACCGATGTCATGTTCCCAGGCCACAGGATTCCACAATCTAACCTCAGGCATGTTCCCAGGCCAATGGTTTCCAGAATCAAACCTCAGTCATATTCCCAGGCCACAGGGTTCCAGAATCCACCGATGTCATGTTCCCAGGCCACAAGGATCCAGAATCAAACTTCAGTCATGTTGCCAGGCCATAGGGTACCACCATCAAACCTCAGTCATATTCCCAGGCCACAAGTTTCCAGAATCAAACCAATGTCATATTCCCAGGCCACAGGGTTTCAGAATCCACCGATGTCATGTTCCCAGTCCACAGGGTTCCAGAACCTAGGCTCAGTCAGGTTCCCAGGGCACAGTATTCCACAATCTAAACAGATGTCATGTTCCCAGGCCACAGTTTTCCAGAATCACCCCTCAGTCATGTTCCCAGGCCACAGGGATCCAGAATCAAACCTCAGTCATGTTGCCATGACATAGGGTACCACCATCAAACCTCAGTCATATTCCCAGGCCACATTTTTCAAGAATCACGCCTGAGTCATGTTTCCAGGCCACAGGGATCCAGAATCAAACCTCATTCATGTTACCAGGCAATAGGCTAGCACCATCAAACCTCAGTCATATTCCCAGGCCACAGGTTTCCAGAATCAAACCGATTTAATGTTCCCAGGCAACAGGGTACCAGAATTCAAACCGATGTCATTTTCCCAGGCCACAGGATTCCACAATCTCACCTCAGTCATGTTCCCAGGCAAATGGCTTCCAGAATTAAACCTCAGTCATATTCCCAGGCCACAGGTTTCCAGAATCCACCGATGTCATGTTCCCAGGCCACAAGGTTCCAGAATCAATCCTCAGTTATGTTTCCAGGCTACAGGGTTCCAGAATGAAACCTCAGTCATGTTCCCAGTCCACAGGTTTCCAAAACCAAGGCTCAGTCAGGTTCACAGGGCACAGTATTCCACAATCTAAACAGATGTCATGTTCCCATGCCACAGTTTTCCAGAGTCACGCCTCAGTCATGTTCCCAGGCCACAGGGATCCAAAATCAAACCTCAGTCATGTTGCCAGGCCATAGGGTGCCACCATCAAACCTCAGTCATATTCCCAGGCCACAGGTTTCCAGAATCAAACCGATGTCATGTTCCCAGGTCACAGGTTTCCACAATCTAACATCAGTCATGTTCCCAGGCCAATGGTTTCCAGAATCAAACCTCAGTCATATTCCCACGCCACAGGGTTCCAGAATCCAACCGATGTCGTGTTCCCAAGCCACAGGATTCCACAAGCAAACCTCACTCGTGTTCCCAGGACACATGTTTCCAAAATCAACCCGATATCATGTTCCCTGGACACAGTCTTCCAGAATCAAACCTCAGTCATGTTGCCAGGACACAGGTTTCCACCATCAAACCTCAGACATATTCCCAGGCCACAGCGTTCCAGAATAAAACCGTTCTCATGTTCTCAGGCCACAGGGTTCCAGAATCCACCGATGACATGTTCCCAGGCAACAGGGTTCCAGAATCAATCCTCAGTTAGGTTCCCAGGCTACAGGGTTCCAGAATAAAACCTCAGTCATGTTCTCAGTCCACAGGATTCCAGAACCTGGGCTCAGTCAGGTTCCCAGGCCACAGTATTCCATAGTCTAAACAGATGTCATGTTCCTAAGAAACAGTTTTCCAGAATCTCGCCTCAGTCATGTTCCCAGGCCACAGGGATCCAGAATCAAACCTCAGTCATGTTCCCTGTCCACAGGGTTCCAGAATCTAGGCTCAGTCAGGTTCCCAGGGCACAGTATTACACAATCTAAACAAATGTCATGTTCCCATGCCACAGTTTTCCAGAATCTCGCCTCAGTCATGTTCCCAGGCCAGAGGGATCCAGAATCAAACCTCAGTCATGTTGCCAGGTCATAGGGTACCACCATCAAACCTCAGTCATATTCCAAGGCCACAGGCTTCCAGAATCAAACGGATTTCATGTTCCCAGGCAACAGGGTTCCAGAATCCAAACCGATGTCATGTTCCCAGGCCTCAGGATTCCACAATCTAACCTCAGTCATGTTTCCAGGCCAATGGTTTCCAGAATCAAACCTCAGTCATATTCCCAGGCCACAGGGTTCCAGAATCCACCGATGTCATCTTCCCAGGCCACAGGGTTCCAGAATCAATCCTCAGTTATGTTCCCAGGCTACAGGGTTCCAGTATAAAACCGTTCTCATGTTTCCAGGCTACAGGGTTCCAGAATAATACCTCAGTCATGTTCCCAGTCCACAGGGTTCCAGAACTAAGGCCGAGTCAGTTTCCCAGGGCACAGTATTCCACAATCTAAACAGATGTCATGTTCCCAGGCCACAGTTTTCCAGAATCAGGCCTCAGTCATGTTCCCAGGCCACAGGGATCCAGAATCAAACCTCAGTCATGTTGCCAGGCCATAGGGTACCACCATCAAACCTCAGTCATATTCCCAGGCCACAAGTTTCCAGAATCAAACCAATGCCATGTTCCCAGGACACAGGGTTCCAGAATCCACCGATGTCATGTTCCCAGTCCACAGGGTTCCAGAACCAAGACTCAGTCAGGTTCCCAGGGCACAGTATTCCACAATCTAAACAGATGTCATGTTCCCAGGCCACAGTTTTCCAGAATCACGTCTGAGTCATGTTCCCAGGCCACAGGGATCTAGAATCAAACCTCAGTCATCTTGCCATGCCATAGGGTACCACCATCAACCCTCAGTCATATTCCCAGGACACATTTTTCCAGAATCACACCTAAGACATGTTCCCAGGCCACAGGGATCCAGAATCAAACCTCAGTCATGTTCCCAGTCCACAGGGTTCCAGAACCAAGGCTCAGTCAGAATCCCAGGGCACAGTATTCCACAATCTAAACAGATGTCATGTTCCCAGGCCACAGGATTCCACAATCTAACCTCAGTCATGTTCCCAGGCAAATGGCTTCCAGAATCAAACCTCAGTCATATTCCCAGGCCACAGGGTTCCAGAATCCACCGATGTCATGTTCCCAGGACAAAGGGTTCCAGAACCAAGGCTCAGTCAGGTTCCCAGGGCACAGTATTCCACAATCAAAACAGATGTCATGTTCCCAGGCCACAGTTTGCCAGAATCACGCCTCAGTCATGTTCCCAGGCCACAGGGATACAGAATCAAACCTCAGTCATGTTGCCAGGCCATAGGGTACCACCATCAAACCTCAGTCATATTCCCAGGCCACAGGGTTCCAGAATCCAACCGATGTCATGTTCCCAGGCCACAGGATTCCACAAGCAAAACTCAGTCTTTTTCCCAGGACACAGGTTTCCAGAATCAACCCGATAACATGTTCCTTGGCCACAGACTTCCAGAATCAAACCTCAGTCATGTTGCCAGGCCACAGGTTTCCACCATCAAACCTCAGACATGTTCCCAGGCCACAGGTTCCAGAATAAAACCGTTCTCATGTTCCCAGGCCACAGGGTTCCAGAATCCACCGATGACATGTTCCCAGGCAACAGGGTTTCAGAATCAATCCTCAGTTAGGCTCCAAGGCTACAGGGTTCGAGAATAAAACCTCAGTCATGTTCCACGTCCATAGGGTTCCAGAATCAATCCTCAGTTAGGTTCCCAGGCTACAGGGTTCCAGAATAAAACCTCACTCATGTTCCCGGTCCACAGGGTTCCAGAACCTAGGCTCAGTCAGGTTCCCAGGGCACAGTATTCCACAATCTAAACAGATGTCATGTTCCCAAGCCACAGTTTTCCAGAATCTCACCTCAGTCATGTTCCCAAGCCACAGGGATCAAGAATCAAACCTCAGTCATGTTGCCAGGCCATACGGTACCAGCATCAAACCTCAGTCATATTCCCAGGCCACAGGCTTCCAGAATCAAACAGATTTCATGTTCCCAGGCAACAGGGTTCCAGAATCCAAACCGATGTCATGTTCCCAGGCCTCAGGATTCCACAATCTAACCTCAGGCATGTTCCCAGGCCAATGGTTTCCAGAATCAAACCTCAGTCATATTCCCAGGCCACAGGGTTCCAGAATCCACCGATGTCATCTTCCCAGGCCACAGGGTTCCAGAATCAATCCTCAGTTATTTTCCCAGGCAACAGGGTTCCAGTATAAAACCGTTCTCATGTTTCCAGACTACAGGGTTCCAGAATAAAACCTCAGTCATGTTCCCAGTCCACAGGGTTCCAGAACTAAGGCCCAGTCAGTTTCCCAGGGCACAGTATTCCACAATCTAAACAGATGTCATGTTCCCAGGCCACAGTTTTCCAGAATCAGGCCTCAGTCATGTTCCCAGGCCACAGGGATCCAGAATCAAACCTCAGTCATCTTGCCATGCCATAGGGTACCACCATCAACCCTCAGTCATATTCCCAGGACACATTTTTCCAGAATCACACCTAAGACATGTTCCCAGGCCACAGGGATCCAGAATCAAACCTCAGTCATGTTCCCAGTCCACAGGGTTCCAGAACCAAGTCTCAGTCAGAATCCCAGGGCACAGTATTCCACAATCTAAACAGATGTCATGTTCCCAGGCTACAGGATTCCACAATCTATCCTCAGTCATGTTCCCAGGCAAATGGCTTCCAGAATCAAACCTCAGTCATATTCCCAGGGCATAGGGTACCAGAATCCAAACCCATGTCATGTTCCCAGGCCACAGGATTCCACAATCTAACCTCAGTCATGTTCCCAGGCAAATGGCTTCCAGAATCAAACCTCAGTCATATTCCCATGCCACAGGCTTCCAGAATCAATCCTCAGTTATGTTTCCAGGCTACATGGTTCCAGAATAAAACCTCAGTCATGTTCCCAGTCCACAGGGTTCCAGAACCAAGGCTCAGTCAGGTTCCCAGGGCACAGTATTCCACAATCTAAACAGATGTCATGTTCCCAGGCCACAGTTTTCCAGAATCACGCCTCAGTCATGTTCCCAGGCCAAAGGGATACAGAATCAAACCTCAGTCATGTTGCCAGGCCATAGGGTACCACCATCAAACCTCAGTCATATTCCCAGGCCACAGGGTTCCAGAATCCAACCGATGTCATGTTCCCAGGCCACAGGATTCCACAAGCAAAACTCAGTCTTTTTCCCAGGACACAGGTTTCCAGAATCAACCCGATAACATGTTCCTTGGCCACAGTCTTCCAGAATCAAACCTCAGTCATGTTGCCAGGCCACAGGTTTCCACCATCAAACCTCAGACATGTTCCCAGGCCACAGGTTCCAGAATAAAACCGTTCTCATGTTCCCAGGCCACAGGGTTCCAGAATCCACCGATGACATGTTCCCAGGCAACAGGGTGTCAGAATCAATCCTCAGTTAGGCTCCAAGGTTGCAGGGTTCGAGAATAAAAGGTCAGTCATGTTCCACGTCCATAGGGTTCCAGAATCAATCCTCAGTTAGGTTCCCAGGCTACAGGGTTCCAGAATAAAACCTCACTCATGTTCCCGGTCCACAGGGTTCCAGAACCTAGGCTCAGTCAGGTTCCAAGGGCACAGTATTCCACAATCTAAACAGATGTCATGTTCCCAAGCCACAGTTTTCCAGAATCTCGCCTCAGTCATGTTCCCAAGCCAGAGGGATCCAGAATCAAACCTCAGTCATGTTGCCAAGCCATACGGTACCACCATCAAACCTCAGTCATATTCCCAGGCCACAGGCTTCCAGAATCAAACAGATTTCATGTTCCCAGGGAACAGGGTTCCAGAATCCAAACCGATGTCATGTTCCCAGGCCACAGGATTCCACAATCTAACCTCAGGCATGTTCCCAGGCCAATGGTTTCCAGAATCAAACCTCAGTCATATTCCCAGGCCACAGGGTTCCAGAATCCACCGATGTCATGTTCCCAGGCCACAAGGATCCAGAATCAAACTTCAGTCATGTTGCCAGGCCATAGGGTACCACCATCAAACCTCAGTCATATTCCCAGGCCACAAGTTTCCAGAATCAAACCAATGTCATATTCCCAGGCCACAGGGTTTCAGAATCCACCGATGTCATGTTCCCAGTCCACAGGGTTCCAGAACCTAGGCTCAGTCAGGTTCCCAGGGCACAGTATTCCACAATCTAAACAGATGTCATATTCCCAGGCCACAGTTTTCCAGAATCACGTCTGAGTGATGTTCTCAGCTCACAGGGATCCAGAATCAAACCTCAGTCATGTTGCCATGACATAGGGTACCACCATCAAACCTCAGTCATATTCCCAGGCCACATTTTTCAAGAATCACGCCTGAGTCATGTTCCCAGGCCACAGGGATCCAGAATCAAACCTCATTCATGTTACCAGGCAATAGGCTAGCACCATCAAACCTCAGTCATATTCCCAGGCCACAGGTTTCCAGAATCAAACCGATTTCATGTTCCCAGGCAACAGGGTACCAGAATTCAAACCGATGTCATTTTCCCAGGCCACAGGATTCCACAATCTCACCTCAGTCATGTTCCCAGGCAAATGGCTTCCAGAATCAAACCTCAGTCATATTCCCAGGGCACAGGTTTCCAGAATCCACCGATGTCATGTTCCCAGGCCACAGGGTTCCAGAATCAATCCTCAGTTATGTTCCCAGGCTACAGGTTTCCAGAATGAAACCTCAGTCATGTTCCCAGTCCACAGGTTTCCAAAACCAAGGCTCAGTCAGGTTCACAGGGCACAGTATTCCACAATCTAAACAGATGTCATGTTCCCATGCCACAGTTTTCCAGAATCAAGCCTCAGTCATGTTCCCAGGCCACAGGGATCCAAAATCAAACCTCAGTCATGTTGCCAGGCCATAGGGTGCCACCATCAAACCTCAGTCATATTCCCAGGCCACAGGTTTCCAGAATCAAACCGATGTCATGTTCCCAGGTCACAGGTTTCCACAGTCTAACATCAGTCATGTTCCCAGGCCAATGGTTTCCAGAATCAAACCTCAGTCATATTCCCACGCCACAGGGTTCCAGAATCCAACCGATGTCGTGTTCCCAAGCCACAGGATTCCACAAGCAAACCTCACTCGTGTTCCCAGGACACATGTTTCCAAAATCAACCCGATATCATGTTCCCTGGACACAGTCTTCCAGAATCAAACCTCAGTCATGTTGCCAGGCCACAGGTTTCCACCATCAAACCTCAGACATATTCCCAGGCCACAGCGTTCCAGAATAAAACCGTTCTCATGTTCTCAGGCCACAGGGTTCCAGAATCCACCGATGACATGTTCCCAGGCAACAGGGTTCCAGAATCAATCCTCAGTTAGGTTCCCGGGCTACAGGGTTCCAGAATAAAACCTCAGTCATGTTCTCAGTCCACAGGATTCCAGAACCTGGGCTCAGTCAGGTTCCCAGGCCACAGTATTCCATAGTCTAAACAGATGTCATGTTCCTAAGAAACAGTTTTCCAGAATCTCGCCTCAGTCATGTTCCCAGGCCACAGGGATCCAGAATCAAACCTCAGTCATGTTGCCAGGTCATAGGGTACCACCATCAAACCTCTGTCATATTCCAAGGCCACAGGCTTCCAGAATCAAACGGATTTCATGTTCCCAGGCAACAGGGTTCCAGAATCCAAACCGATGTCATGTTCCCAGGCCTCAGGATTCCACAATCTAACCTCAGTCATGTTTCCAGGCCAATGGTTTCCAGAATCAAACCTCAGTCATATTCCCAGGCCACAGGGTTCCAGAGTCCACCGATGTCATCTTCCCAGGCCACAGGGTTCCAGAATCAATCCTCAGTTATGTTCCCAGGCTTCAGGGTTCCAGAATAAAACCTCAGTCATGTTCCCAGTCCACAGAGTTCCAAAACCAAGGCTCAGTCAGGTTCACAGGGCACAGTATTCCACAATCTAAACAGATGTCATGTTCCCATGCCACAGTTTTCCAGAATCACGCCTCAGTCATGTTCACAGGCCACAGGGATCCAAAATCAAACCTCAGTCATGTTGCCAGGCCATAGGGTGCCACCATCAAGCCTCAGTCATATTCCTAGGCCACAAGTTTCCAGAATCAAACCGATGTCATGTTCCCAGGTCACAGGGTTCCACAATCTAACATCAGTCATGTTCCCAGGCCAATGGTTTCCAGAATCAAACCTCAGTCATATTCCCACGCCACAGGGTTCCAGAATCCAACCGATGTCGTGTTCCCAAGACACAGGATTCCACAAGCAAACCTCACTCGTGTTCCCAGGACACATGTTTCCAAAATCAACCCGATATCATGTTCCCTGGACACAGTCTTCCAGAATCAAACCTCAGTCATGTTGCCAGGCCACAGGTTTCCACCATCAAACCTCAGACATATTCCCAGGCCACAGCGTTCCAGAATAAAACCGTTCTCATGTTCTCAGGCCACAGGGTTCCAGAATCAAACCTCAGTCATGTTCCCAGTCCACAGGGTTCCAGAACCAAGGCTCAGTCAGAATCCCAGGGCACAGTATTCCACAATCTAAACAGATGTCATGTTCCCAGGCCACAGGATTCCACAATCTAACCTCAGTCATGTTCCCAGGCAAATGGCTTCCAGAATCAAACCTCAGTCATATTCCCAGGCCACAGGGTTCCAGAATCCACCGATGTCATGTTCCCAGGACACAGGGTTCCAGAACCAAGGCTCAGTCAGGTTCCCAGGGCACAGTATTCCACAATCAAAACAGATGTCATGTTCCCAGGCCACAGTTTGCCAGAATCACGCCTCAGTCATGTTCCCAGGCCACAGGGATACAGAATGAAACCTCAGTCATGTTGCCAGGCCATAGGGTACCACCATCAAACCTCAGTCATATTCCCAGGCCACAGGGTTCCAGAATCCAACCGATGTCATGTTCCCAGGCCACAGGATTCCACAAGCAAAACTCAGTCTATTTCCCAGGACACAGGTTTCCAGAATCAAACCGATAACATGTTCCTTGGCCACAGACTTCCAGAATCAAACCTCAGTCATGTTGCCAGGCCACAGGTTTCCACCATCAAACCTCAGACATGTTCCCAGGCCACAGGTTCCAGAATAAAACCGTTCTCATGTTCCCAGGCCACAGGGTTCCAGAATCCACCGATGACATGTTCCCAGGCAACAGGGTTTCAGAATCAATCCTCAGTTAGGCTCCAAGGCTACAGGGTTCGAGAATAAAACCTCAGTCATGTTCCACGTCCATAGGGTTCCAGAATCAATCCTCAGTTAGGTTCCCAGGCTACAGGGTTCCAGAATAAAACCTCACTCATGTTCCCGGTCCACAGGGTTCCAGAACCTAGGCTCAGTCAGGTTCCCAGGGCACAGTATTCCACAATCTAAACAGATGTCATGTTCCCAAGCCACAGTTTTCTAGAATCTCACCTCAGTCATGTTCCCAAGCCACAGGGATCAAGAATCAAACCTCAGTCATGTTGCCAGGCCATACGGTACCAGCATCAAACCTCAGTCATATTCCCAGGCCACAGGCTTCCAGAATCAAACAGATTTCATGTTCGCAGGCAACAGGGTTCCAGAATCCAAACCGATGTCATGTTCCCAGGCCTCAGGATTCCACAATCTAACCTCAGGCATGTTCCCAGGCCAATGGTTTCCAGAATCAAACCTCAGTCATATTCCCAGGCCACAGGGTTCCAGAATCCACCGATGTCATCTTCCCAGGCCACAGGGTTCCAGAATCAATCCTCAGTTATTTTCCCAGGCAACAGGGTTCCAGTATAAAACCGTTCTCATGTTTCCAGACTACAGGGTTCCAGAATAAAACCTCAGTCATGTTCCCAGTCCACAGGTTTCCAGAACTAAGGCCCAGTCAGTTTCCCAGGGCACAGTATTCCACAATCTAAACAGATGTCATGTTCCCAGGCCACAGTTTTCAAGAATCAGGCCTCAGTCATGTTCCCAGGCCACAGGGATCCAGAATCAAACCTCAGTCATGTTGCCAGGACATACGGTACCACCATCAAACCTCAGTCATATTCCCAGGCCACAAGTTTCCAGAATCAAACCAATGCCATGTTCCCAGGACACAGGGTTCCAGAATCC
Source organism: Eschrichtius robustus (assembly GCF_028021215.1). NCBI lineage: Eukaryota > Metazoa > Chordata > Mammalia > Artiodactyla > Eschrichtiidae > Eschrichtius > Eschrichtius robustus. Next base: position 42,468,463 of record NC_090842.1, read on the forward strand.
ACCGATGTCATGTTCACAGTCCACAGGGTTCCAGAACCAAGGCTCAGTCAGGTTACCAGGGCACAGTATTCCACAATCTAAACAGATGTCATGTTCCCAGGCCACAGTTTTCCAGAGTCACGTCTGAGTCATGTTCCCAGGCCACAGGGATCTAGAATCAAACCTCAGTAATCTTGCCATGCCATAGGGTACCACCATCAACCCTCAGTCATATTCCCAGGACACATTTTTCCAGAATCACACCTAAGACATGTTCCCAGGCCACAGGGATCCAGAATCAAACCTCAGTCATGTTCCCAGTCCACAGGGTTCCAGAACCAAGTCTCAGTCAGAATCCCAGGGCACAGTATTCCACAATCTAAACAGATGTCATGTTCCCAGGCCACAGCATTCCACAATCTAACCTCAGTCATGTTCCCAGGCAAATGGCTTCCAGAATCAAACCTCAGTCATATTCCCAGGGCAAAGGGTACCAGAATCCAAACCCATGTCATGTTCCCAGGACACAGGATTCCACAATCTAACCTCAGTCATGTTCCCAGGCAAATGGCTTCCAGAATCAAACCTCAGTCATATTCCCAGGCCACAGGGTTCCAGAATCCACCGATGTCATGTTCCCAGGACACAGGGTTCCAGAACCAAGGCTCAGTCAGGTTCCCAGGGCACAGTATTCCACAATCAAAACAGATGTCATGTTCCCAGGCCACAGTTTGCCAGAATCACGCCTCAGTCATGTTCCCAGGCCACAGGGATACAGAATCAAACCTCAGTCATGTTGCCAGGCCATAGGGTACCACCATCAAACCTCAGTCATATTCCCAGGCCACAGGGTTCCAGAATCCAACCGATGTCATGTTCCCAGGCCACAGGATTCCACAAGCAAAACTCAGTCTTTTTCCCAGGACACAGGTTTCCAGAATCAACCCGATAACATGTTCCTTGCCCACAGACTTCCAGAATCAAACCTCAGTCATGTTGCCAGGCCACAGGTTTCCACCATCAAACCTCAGACATGTTCCCAGGCCACAGGTTCCAGAATAAAACCGTTCTCATGTTCCCAGGCCACAGGGTTCCAGAATCCACCGATGACATGTTCCCAGGCAACAGGGTTCCAGAATCAATCCTCAGTTAGGTTCCCAGGCTACAGGGTTCCAGAATAAAACCTCACTCATGTTCCCGGTCCACAGGGTTCCAGAACCTAGGCTCAGTCAGGTTCCCAGGGCACAGTATTCCACAATCTAAACAGATGTCATGTTCCCAAGCCACAGTTTTCCAGAATCTCACCTCAGTCATGTTCCCAAGCCACAGGGATCAAGAATCAAACCTCAGTCATGTTGCCAGGCCATACGGTACCAGCATCAAACCTCAGTCATATTCCCAGGCCACAGGCTTCCAGAATCAAACAGATTTCATGTTCCCAGGCAACAGGGTTCCAGAATCCAAACCGATGTCATGTTCCCAGGCCTCAGGATTCCACAATCTAACCTCAGGCATGTTCCCAGGCCAATGGTTTGCAGAATCAAACCTCAGTCATGTTCCCAGGCCACAGGGTTCCAGAATCCACCGATGTCAACTTCCCAGGCCACAGGGTTCCAGAATCAATCCTCAGTTATTTTCCCAGGCAACAGGGTTCCAGTATAAAACCGTTCTCATGTTTCCAGACTACAGGGTTCCAGAATAAAACCTCAGTCATGTTCCCAGTCCACAGGGTTCCAGAACTAAGGCCCAGTCAGTTTCCCAGGGCACAGTATTCCACAATCTAAACAGATGTCCTGTTCCCAGGCCACAGTTTTCCAGAATCAGGCCTCAGTCATGTTCCCAGGCCACAGGGATCCAGAATCAAACCTCAGTCATGTTGCCAGGCCATAGGGTACCACCATCAAACCTCAGTCATATTCCCAGGCCACAAGTTTCCAGAATCAAACCAATGCCATGTTCCCAGGACACAGGGTTCCAGAATCCACCGATGTCATGTTCACAGTCCACAGGGTTCCAGAACCAAGGCTCAGTCAGGTTACCAGGGCACAGTATTCCACAATCTAAACAGATGTCATGTTCCCAGGCCACAGTTTTCCAGAATCACGTCTGAGTCATGTTCCCAGGCCACAGGGATCTAGAATCAAACCTCAGTAATCTTGCCATGCCATAGGGTACCACCATCAACCCTCAGTCATATTCCCAGGACACATTTTTCCAGAATCACACCTAAGACATGTTCCCAGGCCACAGGGATCCAGAATCAAACCTCAGTCATGTTCCCAGTCCACAGGGTTCCAGAACCAAGTCTCAGTCAGAATCCCAGGGCACAGTATTCCACAATCTAAACAGATGTCATGTTCCCAGGCCACAGGATTCCACAATCTAACCTCAGTCATGTTCCCAGGCAAATGGCTTCCAGAATCAAACCTCAGTCATATTCCCAGGGCAAAGGGTACCAGAATCCAAACCCATGTCATGTTCCCAGGACACAGGATTCCACAATCTAACCTCAGTCATGTTCCCAGGCAAATGGCTTCCAGAATCAAACCTCAGTCATATTCCCAGGCCACAGGGTTCCAGAATCAATCCTCAGTTATGTTTCCAGGCTACATGGTTCCAGAATAAAACCTCAGTCATGTTCCCAGTCCACAGGGTTCCAGAACCAAGGCTCAGTCAGGTTCCCAGGGCACAGTATTCCACAATCTAAACAGATGTCATGTTCCCAGGCCACAGTTTGACAGAATCACGCCTCAGTCATGTTCCCAGGCCACAGGGATACAGAATCAAACCTCAGTCATGTTGCCAGGCCATAGGGTACCACCATCAAACCTCAGTCATATTCCCAGGCCACAGGGTTCCAGAATCCAACCGATGTCATGTTCCCAGGCCACAGGATTCCACAAGCAAAACTCAGTCTTTTTCCCAGGACACAGGTTTCCAGAATCAACCCGATAACATGTTCCTTGGCCACAGTCTTCCAGAATCAAACCTCAGTCATGTTGCCAGGCCACAGGTTTCCACCATCAAACCTCAGATATGTTCCCAGGCCACAGGTTCCAGAATAAAACCGTTCTCATGTTCCCAGGCCACAGGGTTCCAGAATCCACCGATGACATGTTCCCAGGCAACAGGGTTTCAGAATCAATCCTCAGTTAGGCTCCAAGGCTACAGGTTTCGAGAATAAAACGTCAGTCATGTTCCACGTCCATAGGGTTCCAGAATCAATCCTCAGTTAGGTTCCCAGGCTACAGGGTTCCAGAATAAAACCTCACTCATGTTCCCGGTCCACAGGGTTCCAGAACCTAGGCTCAGTCAGGTTCCAAGGGCACAGTATTCCACAATCTAAACAGATGTCATGTTCCCAAGCCACAGTTTTCCAGAATCTCGCCTCAGTCATGTTCCCAAGCCACAGGGATCCAGAATCAAACCTCAGTCATGTTGCCAGGCCATACGGTACCACCATCAAACCTCAGTCATATTCCCAGGCCACAGGCTTCCAGAATCAAACAGATTTCATGTTCCCAGGCAACAGGGTTCCAGAATCCAAACCGATGTCATGTTCCCAGGCCACAGGATTCCACAATCTAACCTCAGGCATGTTCCCAGGCCAATGGTTTCCAGAATCAAACCTCAGTCATATTCCCAGGCCACAGGGTTCCAGAATCCACCGATGTCATGTTCCCAGGCCACAAGGATCCAGAATCAAACTTCAGTCATGTTGCCAGGCCATAGGGTACCACCATCAAACCTCAGTCATATTCCCAGGCCACAAGTTTCCAGAATCAAACCAATGTCATATTCCCAGGCCACAGGGTTTCAGAATCCACCGATGTCATGTTCCCAGTCCACAGGGTTCCAGAACCTAGGCTCAGTCAGGTTCCCAGGGCACAGTATTCCACAATCTAAACAGATGTCATGTTCCCAGGCCACAGTTTTCCAGAATCACCCCTCAGTCATGTTCCCAGGCCACAGGGATCCAGAATCAAACCTCAGTCATGTTGCCATGACATAGGGTACCACCATCAAACCTCAGTCATATTCCCAGGCCACATTTTTCAAGAATCACGCCTGAGTCATGTTTCCAGGCCACAGGGATCCAGAATCAAACCTCATTCATGTTACCAGGCAATAGGCTAGCACCATCAAACCTCAGTCATATTCCCAGGCCACAGGTTTCCAGAATCAAACCGATTTAATGTTCCCAGGCAACAGGGTACCAGAATTCAAACCGATGTCATTTTCCCAGGCCACAGGATTCCACAATCTCACCTCAGTCATGTTCCCAGGCAAATGGCTTCCAGAATTAAACCTCAGTCATATTCCCAGGCCACAGGTTTCCAGAATCCACCGATGTCATGTTCCCAGGCCACAAGGTTCCAGAATCAATCCTCAGTTATGTTCCCAGGCTACAGGGTTCCAGAATGAAACCTCAGTCATGTTCCCAGTCCACAGGTTTCCAAAACCAAGGCTCAGTCAGGTTCACAGGGCACAGTATTCCACAATCTAAACAGATGTCATGTTCCCATGCCACAGTTTTCCAGAGTCACGCCTCAGTCATGTTCCCAGGCCACAGGGATCCAAAATCAAACCTCAGTCATGTTGCCAGGCCATAGGGTGCCACCATCAAACCTCAGTCATATTCCCAGGCCACAGGTTTCCAGAATCAAACCGATGTCATGTTCCCAGGTCACAGGTTTCCACAATCTAACATCAGTCATGTTCCCAGGCCAATGGTTTCCAGAATCAAACCTCAGTCATATTCCCACGCCACAGGGTTCCAGAATCCAACCGATGTCGTGTTCCCAAGCCACAGGATTCCACAAGCAAACCTCACTCGTGTTCCCAGGACACATGTTTCCAAAATCAACCCGATATCATGTTCCCTGGACACAGTCTTCCAGAATCAAACCTCAGTCATGTTGCCAGGACACAGGTTTCCACCATCAAACCTCAGACATATTCCCAGGCCACAGCGTTCCAGAATAAAACCGTTCTCATGTTCTCAGGCCACAGGGTTCCAGAATCCACCGATGACATGTTCCCAGGCAACAGGGTTCCAGAATCAATCCTCAGTTAGGTTCCCAGGCTACAGGGTTCCAGAATAAAACCTCAGTCATGTTCTCAGTCCACAGGATTCCAGAACCTGGGCTCAGTCAGGTTCCCAGGCCACAGTATTCCATAGTCTAAACAGATGTCATGTTCCTAAGAAACAGTTTTCCAGAATCTCGCCTCAGTCATGTTCCCAGGCCACAGGGATCCAGAATCAAACCTCAGTCATGTTCCCTGTCCACAGGGTTCCAGAATCTAGGCTCAGTCAGGTTCCCAGGGCACAGTATTACACAATCTAAACAAATGTCATGTTCCCATGCCACAGTTTTCCAGAATCTCGCCTCAGTCATGTTCCCAGGCCAGAGGGATCCAGAATCAAACCTCAGTCATGTTGCCAGGTCATAGGGTACCACCATCAAACCTCAGTCATATTCCAAGGCCACAGGCTTCCAGAATCAAACGGATTTCATGTTCCCAGGCAACAGGGTTCCAGAATCCAAACCGATGTCATGTTCCCAGGCCTCAGGATTCCACAATCTAACCTCAGTCATGTTTCCAGGCCAATGGTTTCCAGAATCAAACCTCAGTCATATTCCCAGGCCACAGGGTTCCAGAATCCACCGATGTCATCTTCCCAGGCCACAGGGTTCCAGAATCAATCCTCAGTTATGTTCCCAGGCTACAGGGTTCCAGTATAAAACCGTTCTCATGTTTCCAGGCTACAGGGTTCCAGAATAATACCTCAGTCATGTTCCCAGTCCACAGGGTTCCAGAACTAAGGCCGAGTCAGTTTCCCAGGGCACAGTATTCCACAATCTAAACAGATGTCATGTTCCCAGGCCACAGTTTTCCAGAATCAGGCCTCAGTCATGTTCCCAGGCCACAGGGATCCAGAATCAAACCTCAGTCATGTTGCCAGGCCATAGGGTACCACCATCAAACCTCAGTCATATTCCCAGGCCACAAGTTTCCAGAATCAAACCAATGCCATGTTCCCAGGACACAGGGTTCCAGAATCCACCGATGTCATGTTCCCAGTCCACAGGGTTCCAGAACCAAGACTCAGTCAGGTTCCCAGGGCACAGTATTCCACAATCTAAACAGATGTCATGTTCCCAGGCCACAGTTTTCCAGAATCACGTCTGAGTCATGTTCCCAGGCCACAGGGATCTAGAATCAAACCTCAGTCATCTTGCCATGCCATAGGGTACCACCATCAACCCTCAGTCATATTCCCAGGACACATTTTTCCAGAATCACACCTAAGACATGTTCCCAGGCCACAGGGATCCAGAATCAAACCTCAGTCATGTTCCCAGTCCACAGGGTTCCAGAACCAAGGCTCAGTCAGAATCCCAGGGCACAGTATTCCACAATCTAAACAGATGTCATGTTCCCAGGCCACAGGATTCCACAATCTAACCTCAGTCATGTTCCCAGGCAAATGGCTTCCAGAATCAAACCTCAGTCATATTCCCAGGCCACAGGGTTCCAGAATCCACCGATGTCATGTTCCCAGGACACAGGGTTCCAGAACCAAGGCTCAGTCAGGTTCCCAGGGCACAGTATTCCACAATCTAAACAGATGTCATGTTCCCAGGCCACAGTTTGCCAGAATCACGCCTCAGTCATGTTCCCAGGCCACAGGGATACAGAATCAAACCTCAGTCATGTTGCCAGGCCATAGGGTACCACCATCAAACCTCAGTCATATTCCCAGGCCACAGGGTTCCAGAATCCAACCGATGTCATGTTCCCAGGCCACAGGATTCCACAAGCAAAACTCAGTCTTTTTCCCAGGACACAGGTTTCCAGAATCAACCCGATAACATGTTCCTTGGCCACAGACTTCCAGAATCAAACCTCAGTCATGTTGCCAGGCCACAGGTTTCCACCATCAAACCTCAGACATGTTCCCAGGCCACAGGTTCCAGAATAAAACCGTTCTCATGTTCCCAGGCCACAGGGTTCCAGAATCCACCGATGACATGTTCCCAGGCAACAGGGTTTCAGAATCAATCCTCAGTTAGGCTCCAAGGCTACAGGGTTCGAGAATAAAACCTCAGTCATGTTCCACGTCCATAGGGTTCCAGAATCAATCCTCAGTTAGGTTCCCAGGCTACAGGGTTCCAGAATAAAACCTCACTCATGTTCCCGGTCCACAGTGTTCCAGAACCTAGGCTCAGTCAGGTTCCCAGGGCACAGTATTCCACAATCTAAACAGATGTCATGTTCCCAAGCCACAGTTTTCCAGAATCTCACCTCAGTCATGTTCCCAAGCCACAGGGATCAAGAATCAAACCTCAGTCATGTTGCCAGGCCATACGGTACCAGCATCAAACCTCAGTCATATTCCCAGGCCACAGGCTTCCAGAATCAAACAGATTTCATGTTCCCAGGCAACAGGGTTCCAGAATCCAAACCGATGTCATGTTCCCAGGCCTCAGGATTCCACAATCTAACCTCAGGCATGTTCCCAGGCCAATGGTTTCCAGAATCAAACCTCAGTCATATTCCCAGGCCACAGGGTTCCAGAATCCACCGATGTCATCTTCCCAGGCCACAGGGTTCCAGAATCAATCCTCAGTTATTTTCCCAGGCAACAGGGTTCCAGTATAAAACCGTTCTCATGTTTCCAGACTACAGGGTTCCAGAATAAAACCTCAGTCATGTTCCCAGTCCACAGGGTTCCAGAACTAAGGCCCAGTCAGTTTCCCAGGGCACAGTATTCCACAATCTAAACAGATGTCATGTTCCCAGGCCACAGTTTTCCAGAATCAGGCCTCAGTCATGTTCCCAGGCCACAGGGATCCAGAATCAAACCTCAGTCATCTTGCCATGCCATAGGGTACCACCATCAACCCTCAGTCATATTCCCAGGACACATTTTTCCAGAATCACACCTAAGACATGTTCCCAGGCCACAGGGATCCAGAATCAAACCTCAGTCATGTTCCCAGTCCACAGGGTTCCAGAACCAAGTCTCAGTCAGAATCCCAGGGCACAGTATTCCACAATCTAAACAGATGTCATGTTCCCAGGCCACAGGATTCCACAATCTAACCTCAGTCATGTTCCCAGGCAAATGGCTTCCAGAATCAAACCTCAGTCATATTCCCAGGGCATAGGGTACCAGAATCCAAACCCATGTCATGTTCCCAGGCCACAGGATTCCACAATCTAACCTCAGTCATGTTCCCAGGCAAATGGCTTCCAGAATCAAACCTCAGTCATATTCCCAGGCCACAGGGTTCCAGAATCAATCCTCAGTTATGTTTCCAGGCTACATGGTTCCAGAATAAAACCTCAGTCATGTTCCCAGTCCACAGGGTTCCAGAACCAAGGCTCAGTCAGGTTCCCAGGGCACAGTATTCCACAATCTAAACAGATGTCATGTTCCCAGGCCACAGTTTTCCAGAATCACGCCTCAGTCATGTTCCCAGGCCACAGGGATACAGAATCAAACCTCAGTCATGTTGCCAGGCCATAGGGTACCACCATCAAACCTCAGTCATATTCCCAGGCCACAGGGTTCCAGAATCCAACCGATGTCATGTTCCCAGGCCACAGGATTCCACAAGCAAAACTCAGTCTTTTTCCCAGGACACAGGTTTCCAGAATCAACCCGATAACATGTTCCTTGGCCACAGTCTTGCAGAATCAAACCTCAGTCATGTTGCCAGGCCACAGGTTTCCACCATCAAACCTCAGACATGTTCCCAGGCCACAGGTTCCAGAATAAAACCGTTCTCATGTTCCCAGGCCACAGGGTTCCAGAATCCACCGATGACATGTTCCCAGGCAACAGGGTGTCAGAATCAATCCTCAGTTAGGCTCCAAGGTTGCAGGGTTCGAGAATAAAAGATCAGTCATGTTCCACGTCCATAGGGTTCCAGAATCAATCCTCAGTTAGGTTCCCAGGCTACAGGGTTCCAGAATAAAACCTCACTCATGTTCCCGGTCCACAGGGTTCCAGAACCTAGGCTCAGTCAGGTTCCAAGGGCACAGTATTCCACAATCTAAACAGATGTCATGTTCCCAAGCCACAGTTTTCCAGAATCTCGCCTCAGTCATGTTCCCAAGCCAGAGGGATCCAGAATCAAACCTCAGTCATGTTGCCAAGCCATACGGTACCACCATCAAACCTCAGTCATATTCCCAGGCCACAGGCTTCCAGAATCAAACAGATTTCATGTTCCCAGGCAACAGGGTTCCAGAATCCAAACCGATGTCATGTTCCCAGGCCACAGGATTCCACAATCTAACCTCAGGCATGTTCCCAGGCCAATGGTTTCCAGAATCAAACCTCAGTCATATTCCCAGGCCACAGGGTTCCAGAATCCACCGATGTCATGTTCCCAGGCCACAAGGATCCAGAATCAAACTTCAGTCATGTTGCCAGGCCATAGGGTACCACCATCAAACCTCAGTCATATTCCCAGGCCACAAGTTTCCAGAATCAAACCAATGTCATATTCCCAGGCCACAGGGTTTCAGAATCCACCGATGTCATGTTCCCAGTCCACAGGGTTCCAGAACCTAGGCTCAGTCAGGTTCCCAGGGCACAGTATTCCACAATCTAAACAGATGTCATATTCCCAGGCCACAGTTTTCCAGAATCACGTCTGAGTGATGTTCTCAGCTCACAGGGATCCAGAATCAAACCTCAGTCATGTTGCCATGACATAGGGTACCACCATCAAACCTCAGTCATATTCCCAGGCCACATTTTTCAAGAATCACGCCTGAGTCATGTTCCCAGGCCACAGGGATCCAGAATCAAACCTCATTCATGTTACCAGGCAATAGGCTAGCACCATCAAACCTCAGTCATATTCCCAGGCCACAGGTTTCCAGAATCAAACCGATTTCATGTTCCCAGGCAACAGGGTACCAGAATTCAAACCGATGTCATTTTCCCAGGACACAGGATTCCACAATCTCACCTCAGTCATGTTCCCAGGCAAATGGCTTCCAGAATCAAACCTCAGTCATATTCCCAGGGCACAGGTTTCCAGAATCCACCGATGTCATGTTCCCAGGCCACAGGGTTCCAGAATCAATCCTCAGTTATGTTCCCAGGCTACAGGTTTCCAGAATGAAACCTCAGTCATGTTCCCAGTCCACAGGTTTCCAAAACCAAGGCTCAGTCAGGTTCACAGGGCACAGTATTCCACAATCTAAACAGATGTCATGTTCCCATGCCACAGTTTTCCAGAATCAAGCCTCAGTCATGTTCCCAGGCCACAGGGATCCAAAATCAAACCTCAGTCATGTTGCCAGGCCATAGGGTGCCACCATCAAACCTCAGTCATATTCCCAGGCCACAGGTTTCCAGAATCAAACCGATGTCATGTTCCCAGGTCAAAGGTTTCCACAGTCTAACATCAGTCATGTTCCCAGGCCAATGGTTTCCAGAATCAAACCTCAGTCATATTCCCACGCCACAGGGTTCCAGAATCCAACCGATGTCGTGTTCCCAAGCCACAGGATTCCACAAGCAAACCTCACTCGTGTTCCCAGGACACATGTTTCCAAAATCAACCCGATATCATGTTCCCTGGACACAGTCTTCCAGAATCAAACCTCAGTCATGTTGCCAGGCCACAGGTTTCCACCATCAAACCTCAGACATATTCCCAGGCCACAGCGTTCCAGAATAAAACCGTTCTCATGTTCTCAGGCCACAGGGTTCCAGAATCCACCGATGACATGTTCCCAGGCAACAGGGTTCCAGAATCAATCCTCAGTTAGGTTCCCGGGCTACAGGGTTCCAGAATAAAACCTCAGTCATGTTCTCAGTCCACAGGATTCCAGAACCTGGGCTCAGTCAGGTTCCCAGGCCACAGTATTCCATAGTCTAAACAGATGTCATGTTCCTAAGAAACAGTTTTCCAGAATCTCGCCTCAGTCATGTTCCCAGGCCACAGGGATCCAGAATCAAACCTCAGTCATGTTCCCTGTCCACAGGGTTCCAGAATCTAGGCTCAGTCAGGTTCCCAGGGCACAGTATTACACAATCTAAACAAATGTCAGGTTCCCAAGCCACAGTTTTCCAGAATCTCGCCTCATTCATGTTCCCAGGCCACAGGGATCCAGAATCAAACCTCAGTCATGTTGCCAGGTCATAGGGTACCACCATCAAACCTCAGTCATATTCCAAGGCCACAGGCTTCCAGAATCAAACGGATTTCATGTTCCCAGGCAACAGGATTCCAGAATCCAAACCGATGTCATGTTCCCAGGCCTCAGGATTCCACAATCTAACCTCAGTCATGTTTCCAGGCCAATGGTTTCCAGAATCAAACCTCAGTCATATTCCCAGGCCACAGGGTTCCAGAATCCACTGATGTCATCTTCCCAGGCCACAGGGTTCCAGAATCAATCCTCAGTTATGTTCCCAGGCTACAGGGTTCCAGTATAAAACCGTTCTCATGTTTCCAAGCTACAGGGTTCCAGAATAATACCTCAGTCATGTTCCCAGTCCACAGGGTTCCAGAACTAAGGCCGAGTCAGTTTCCCAGGGCACAGTATTCCACAATCTAAACAGATGTCATGTTCCCAGGCCACAGTTTTCCGGAATCAGGCCTCAGTCATGTTCCCAGGCCACAGGGATCCAGAATCAAACCTCAGTCATGTTGCCAGGCCATAGGGTACCACCATCAAACCTCAGTCATATTCCCAGGCCACAAGTTTCCAGAATCAAACCAATGCCATGTTCCCAGGACACAGGGTTCCAGAAACCACCGATGTCATGTTCCCAGTCCACAGGGTTCCAGATCCAAGACTCAGTCAGGTTCCCAGGGCACAGTATTCCACAATCTAAACAGATGTCATGTTCCCAGGCCACAGTTTTCCAGAATCACGTCTGAGTCATGTTCCCAGGCCACAGGGATCTAGAATCAAACCTCAGTCATCTTGCCATGCCATAGGGTACCACCATCAACCCTCAGTCATATTCCCAGGACACATTTTTCCAGAATCACACCTAAGACATGTTCCCAGGCCACAGGGATCCAGAATCAAACCTCAGTCATGTTCCCAGTCCACAGGGTTCCAGAACCAAGGCTCAGTCAGAATCCCAGGGCACAGTATTCCACAATCTAAACAGATGACATGTTCCCAGGCCACAGGATTCCACAATCTAACCTCAGTCATGTTCCCAGGCAAATGGCTTCCAGAATCAAACCTCAGTCATATTCCCAGGCCACAGGGTTCCAGAATCCACCGATGTCATGTTCCCAGGACACAGGGTTCCAGAACCAAGGCTCAGTCAGGTTCCCAGGGCACAGTATTCCACAATCAAAACAGATGTCATGTTCCCAGGCCACAGTTTGCCAGAATCACGCCTCAGTCATGTTCCCAGGCCACAGGGATACAGAATCAAACCTCAGTCATGTTGCCAGGCCATAGGGTACCACCATCAAACCTCAGTCATATTCCCAGGCCACAGGGTTCCAGAATCCAACCGATGTCATGTTCCCAGGCCACAGGATTCCACAAGCAAAACTCAGTCTTTTTCCCAGGACACAGGTTTCCAGAATCAACCCGATAACATGTTCCTTGGCCACAGACTTCCAGAATCAAACCTCAGTCATGTTGCCAGGCCACAGGTTTCCACCATCAAACCTCAGACATGTTCCCAGGCCACAGGTTCCAGAATAAAACCGTTCTCATGTTCCCAGGCCACAGGGTTCCAGAATCCAGCGATGACACGTTCCCAGGCAACAGGGTTTCAGAATCAATCCTCAGTTAGGCTCCAAGGCTACAGGGTTCGAGAATAAAACCTCAGTCATGTTCCACGTCCATAGGGTTCCAGAATCAATCCTCAGTTAGGTTCCCAGGCTACAGGGTTCCAGAATAAAACCTCACTCATGTTCCCGGTCCACAGGGTTCCAGAACCTAGGCTCAGTCAGGTTCCCAGGGCACAGTATTCCACAATCTAAACAGATGTCATGTTCCCAAGCCACAGTTTTCCAGAATCTCACCTCAGTCATGTTCCCAAGCCACAGGGATCAAGAATCAAACCTCAGTCATGTTGCCAGGCCATACGGTACCAGCATCAAACCTCAGTCATATTCCCAGGCCACAGGCTTCCAGAATCAAACAGATTTCATGTTCCCAGGCAACAGGGTTCCAGAATCCAAACCGATGTCATGTTCCCAGGCCTCAGGATTCCACAATCTAACCTCAGGCATGTTCCCAGGCCAATGGTTTGCAGAATCAAACCTCAGTCATATTCCCAGGTCACAGGGTTCCAGAATCCACCGATGTCATCTTCCCAGGCCACAGGGTTCCAGAATCAATCCTCAGTTATTTTCCCAGGCAACAGGGTTCCAGTATAAAACCGTTCTCATGTTTCCAGACTACAGGGTTCCAGAATAAAACCTCAGTCATGTTCCCAGTCCACAGGGTTCCAGAACTAAGGCCCAGTCAGTTTCCCAGGGCACAGTATTCCACAATCTAAACAGATGTCATGTTCCCAGGCCACAGTTTTCAAGAATCAGGCCTCAGTCATGTTCCCAGGCCACAGGGATCCAGAATCAAACCTCATTCATGTTGCCAGGCCATAGGGTACCACCATCAAACCTCAGTCATATTCCCAGGCCACAAGTTTCCAGAATCAAACCAATGCCATGTTCCCAGGACACAGGGTTCCAGAATCCACCGATGTCATGTTCACAGTCCACAGGGTTCCAGAACCAAGGCTCAGTCAGGTTACCAGGGCACAGTATTCCACAATCTAAACAGATGTCATGTTCCCAGGCCACAGTTTTCCAGAATCACGTCTGAGTCATGTTCCCAGGCCACAGGGATCTAGAATCAAACCTCAGTCATCTTGCCATGCCATAGGGTACCACCATCAACCCTCAGTCATATTCCCAGGACACATTTTTCCAGAATCACACCTAAGACATGTTCCCAGGCCACAGGGATCCAGAATCAATCCTCAGTCATGTTCCCAGTCCACAGGGTTCCAGAACCAAGTCTCAGTCAGAATCCCAGGGCACAGTATTCGACAATCTAAACAGATGTCATGTTCCCAGGCCACAGGATTCCACAATCTAACCTCAGTCATGTTCCCAGGCAAATGGCTTCCAGAATCAAACCTCAGTCATATTCCCAGGGCAAAGGGTACCAGAATCCAAACCCATGTCATGTTCCCAGGACACAGGATTCCACAATCTAACCTCAGTCATGTTCCCAGGCAAATGGCTTCCAGAATCAAACCTCAGTCATATTCCCAGGCCACAGGGTTCCAGAATCAATCCTCAGTTATGTTTCCAGGCTACATGCTTCCAGAATAAAACCTCAGTCATGTTCCCAGTCCACAGGGTTCCAAAACCAAGGCTCAGTCAGGTTCCCAGGGCACAGTATTCCACAATCTAAACAGATGTCATGTTCCCAGGCCACAGTTTGCCAGAATCACGCCTCAGTCATGTTCCCAGGCCACAGGGATACAGAATCAAACCTCAGTCATGTTGCCAGGCCATAGGGTACCACCATCAAACCTCAGTCATATTCCCAGGCCACAGGGTTCCAGAATCCAACCGATGTCATGTTCCCAGGCCACAGGATTCCACAAGCAAAACTCAGTCTTTTTCCCAGGACACAGGTTTCCAGAATCAACCCGATAACATGTTCCTTGGCCACAGTCTTCCAGAATCAAACCTCAGTCATGTTGCCAGGCCACAGGTTTCCACCACCAAATCTCAGACATGTTCCCAGGCCACAGGTTCCAGAATAAAACCGTTCTCATGTTCCCAGGCCACAGGGTTCCAGAATCCACCGATGACATGTTCCCAGGCAACAGGGTTTCAGAATCAATCCTCAGTTAGGCTCCAAGGCTACAGGGTTCGAGAATAAAACGTCAGTCATGTTCCACGTCCATAGGGTTCCAGAATCAATCCTCAGTTAGGTTCCCAGGCTACAGGGTTCCAGAATAAAACCTCACTCATGTTCCCGGTCCACAGGGTTCCAGAACCTAGGCTCAGTCAGGTTCCAAGGGCACAGTATTCCACAATCTAAACAGATGTCATGTTCCCAAGCCACAGTTTTCCAGAATCTCGCCTCAGTCATGTTCCCAAGCCACAGGGATCCAGAATCAAACCTCAGTCATGTTGCCAGGCCATACGGTACCACCATCAAACCTCAGTCATATTCCCAGGCCACAGGCTTCCAGAATCAAACAGATTTCATGTTCCCAGGCAACAGGGTTCCAGAATCCAAACCGATGTCATGTTCCCAGGCCACAGGATTCCACAATCTAACCTCAGGCATGTTCCCAGGCCAATGGTTTCCAGAATCAAACCTCAGTCATATTCCCAGGCCACAGGGTTCCAGAATCCACCGATGTCATGTTCCCAGGCCACAAGGATCCAGAATCAAACTTCAGTCATGTTGCCAGGCCATAGGGTACCACCATCAAACCTCAGTCATATTCCCAGGCCACAAGTTTCCAGAATCAAACCAATGTCATATTCCCAGGCCACAGGGTTTCAGAATCCACCGATGTCATGTTCCCAGTCCACAGGGTTCCAGAACCTAGGCTCAGTCAGGTTCCCAGGGCACAGTATTCCACAATCTAAACAGATGTCATATTCCCAGGCCACAGTTTTCCAGAATCACGTCTGAGTGATGTTCTCAGCCCACAGGGATCCAGAATCAAACCTCAGTCATGTTGCCATGACATAGGGTACCACCATCAAACCTCAGTCATATTCCCAGGCCACATTTTTCAAGAATCACGCCTGAGTCATGTTCCCAGGCCACAGGGATCCAGAATCAAACCTCATTCATGTTACCAGGCAATAGGCTAGCACCATCAAACCTCAGTCATATTCCCAGGCCACAGGTTTCCAGAATCAAACCGATTTTATGTTCCCAGGCAACAGGGTATCAGAATTCAAACCGATGTCATTTTCCCAGGCCACAGGATTCCACAATCTCACCTCAGTCATGTTCCCAGGCAAATGGCTTCCAGAATCAAACCTCAGTCATATTCCCAGGCCACAGGTTTCCAGAATCCACCGATGTCATGTTCCCAGGCCACAGGGTTCCAGAATCAATCCTCAGTTATGTTCCCAGGCTACAGGGTTCCAGAATGAAACCTCAGTCATGTTCCCAGTCCACAGGTTTCCAAAACCAAGGCTCAGTCAGGTTCACAGGGCACAGTATTCCACAATCTAAACAGATGTCATGTTCCCATGCCACAGTTTTCCAGAATCACGCCTCAGTCATGTTCCCAGGCCACAGGGATCCAAAATCAAACCTCAGTCATGTTGCCAGGCCATAGGGTGCCACCATCAAACCTCAGTCATATTCCCAGGCAACAGGTTTCCAGAATCAAACCGATGTCATGTTCCCAGGTCACAGGTTTCCACAATCTAATATCAGTCATGTTCCCAGGCCAATGGTTTCCAGAATCAAACCTCAGTCATATTCCCACGCCACAGGGTTCCAGAATCCAACCGATGTCGTGTTCCCAAGTCACAGGATTCCACAAGCAAACCTCACTCGTGTTCCCAGGACACATGTTTCCAAAATCAACCCGATATCATGTTCCCTGGACACAGTCTTCCAGAATCAAACCTCAGTCATGTTGCCAGGCCACAGGTTTCCACCATCAAACCTCAGACATATTCCCAGGCCACAGCGTTCCAGAATAAAACCGTTCTCATGTTCTCAGGCCACAGGGTTCCAGAATCCACCGATGACATGTTCCCAGGCAACAGGGTTCCAGAATCAATCCTCAGTTAGGTTCCCAGGCTACAGGGTTCCAGAATAAAACCTCAGTCATGTTCTCAGTCCACAGGATTCCAGAACCTGGGCTCAGTCAGGTTCCCAGGCCACAGTATTCCATAGTCTAAACAGATGTCATGTTCCTAAGAAACAGTTTTCCAGAATCTCGCCTCAGTCATGTTCCCAGGCCACAGGGATCCAGAATCAAACCTCAGTCATGTTCCCTGTCCACAGGGTTCCAGAATCTAGGCTCAGTCAGGTTCCCAGGGCACAGTATTACACAATCTAAACAAATGTCATGTTCCCAAGCCACAGTTTTCCAGAATCTCGCCTCAGTCATGTTCCCAGGCCAGAGGGATCCAGAATCAAACCTCAGTCATGTTGCCAGGTCATAGGGTACCACCATCAAACCTCAGTCATATTCCAAGGCCACAGGCTTCCAGAATCAAACGGATTTCATGTTCCCAGGCAACAGGGTTCCAGAATCCAAACCGATGTCATGTTCCCAGGCCTCAGGATTCCACAATCTAACCTCAGTCATGTTTCCAGGCCAATGGTTTCCAGAATCAAACCTCAGTCATATTCCCAGGCCACAGGGTTCCAGAATCCACCGATGTCATCTTCCCAGGCCACAGGGTTCCAGAATCAATCCTCAGTTATGTTCCCAGGCTACAGGGTTCCAGTATAAAACCGTTCTCATGTTTCCAGGCTACAGGGTTCCAGAATAATACCTCAGTCATGTTCCCAGTCCACAGGGTTCCAGAACTAAGGCCGAGTCAGTTTCCCAGGGCACAGTATTCCACAATCTAAACAGATGTCATGTTCCCAGGCCACAGTTTTCCAGAATCAGGCCTCAGTCATGTTCCCAGGCCAGAGGGATCCAGAATCAAACCTCAGTCATATTCCCAGGCAACAGGGTTCCAGAATCAATCCTCAGTTAGGCTCCCAGGCTACAGGGTTCCAGAATAAAACCTCAGTCATATTCCACGTCCACAGGGTTCCAGAATCAATCCTCAGTTAGGTTCCCAGGCTACAGGGTTCCAGAATAAAACCTCAGTCATGTTCCCATTCCACAGGGTTCCCGAACCTAAGCTCTCAGGTTCCAAGGGCACAGTATTCCACGATCTAAACAGATGTCATGTTAACAAGCCACAGTTTTCCAGAATCTTGCCTCAGTCATGTTCCCAGGCCACAGGGATCCAGATTCAAACCTCACTCATGTTGCCAGGCCATAGGGTACCACCATCAAACCTCAGTCATATTCCCAGGCCACAGGGTTCCAGAATCCAACCGATGTCATGTTCCCAGGCCACAGGATTCCACAAGCAACACTCAGTCTTTTTCCCAGGACACAGGTTTCCAAAATCAACCCGATATCATTTTCCCTGGCCACAGTCTTCCAGAATCAAACCTCAGTTATGTTGCCAGGCCACAGGTTTCCACCATCAAACCTCAGACATGTTCTCAGGCCACAGGGTTCCAGAATAAAACCGTTCTCATGTTCCCAGGCCACAGGGTTCCAGAATCCACCGATGACATGTTCCCAGGCAACAGGGTTCCAGAATCAATCCTCAGTTAGGCACCCAGGCTACAGGGTTCCAGAATAAAACCTCAGTCATGTTCCCAGTACACAGGGTTCCAGAACCTAGGCTCATTCAGCTTCCCAGGGCACAGTATTCCACAATCTAAACAGATGTCATGTTCCCAAGCCACAGTTTTCCAGAATCTCGCCTCAGTCATGTTCCCAGGCCACAGGGATCCAGAATCAAACCTCAGTCATGTTGCCAGGACGTAGGGTACCACCATCAAACCTCAGTCATATACCCAGGCCACAAGTTTCCAGAATCAAACCAATGCCATGTTCCCAGGACACAGGGTTCCAGAATCCACCGATGTCATGTTCCCAGTCCACAGGGTTCCAGAACCAAGACTCAGTCAGGTTCCCAGGGCACAGTATTCCACAATCTAAACAGATGTCATGTTCCCAGGCCACAGTTTTCCAGAATCACGTCTGAGTCATGTTCCCAGGCCACAGGGATCTAGAATCAAACCTCAGTCATCTTGCCATGCCATAGGGTACCACCATCAACCCTCAGTCATATTCCCAGGACACATTTTTCCAGAATCACACCTAAGACATGTTCCCAGGCCACAGGGATCCAGAATCAAACCTCAGTCATGTTCCCAGTCCACAGGGTTCCAGAACCAAGGCTCAGTCAGAATCCCAGGGCACAGTATTCCACAATCTAAACAGATGTCATGTTCCCAGGCCACAGGATTCCACAATCTAACCTCAGTCATGTTCCCAGGCAAATGGCTTCCAGAATCAAACCTCAGTCATATTCCCAGGCCACAGGGTTCCAGAATCCACCGATGTCATGTTCCCAGGACACAGGGTTCCAGAACCAAGGCTCAGTCAGGTTCCCAGGGCACAGTATTCCACAATCAAAACAGATATCATGTTCCCAGGCCACAGTTTGCCAGAATCACGCCTCAGTCATGTTCCCAGGCCACAGGGATACAGAATCAAACCTCAGTCATGTTGCCAGGCCATAGGGTACCACCATCAAACCTCAGTCATATTCCCAGGCCACAGGGTTCCAGAATCCAACCGATGTCATGTTCCCAGGCCACAGGATTCCACAAGCAAAACTCAGTCTTTTTCCCAGGACACAGGTTTCCAGAATCAACCCGATAACATGTTCCTTGGCCACAGACTTCCAGAATCAAACCTCAGTCATGTTGCCAGGCCACAGGTTTCCACCATCAAACCTCAGACATGTTCCCAGGCCACAGGTTCCAGAATAAAACCGTTCTCATGTTCCCAGGCCACAGGGTTCCAGAATCCACCGATGACATGTTCCCAGGCAACAGGGTTTCAGAATCAATCCTCAGTTAGGCTCCAAGGCTACAGGGTTCGAGAATAAAACCTCAGTCATGTTCCACGTCCATAGGGTTCCAGAATCACTCCTCAGTTAGGTTCCCAGGCTACAGGGTTCCAGAATAAAACCTCACTCATGTTCCCGGTCCACAGGGTTCCAGAACCTAGGCTGAGTCAGGTTCCCAGGGCACAGTATTCCACAATCTAAACAGATGTCATGTTCCCAAGCCACAGTTTTCCAGAATCTCACCTCAGTCATGTTCCCAAGCCACAGGGATCAAGAATCAAACCTCAGTCATGTTGCCAGGCCATACGGTACCAGCATCAAACCTCAGTCATATTCCCAGGCCACAGGCTTCCAGAATCAAACAGATTTCATGTTCCCAGGCAACAGGGTTCCAGAATCCAAACCGATGTCATGTTCCCAGGCCTCAGGATTCCACAATCTAACCTCAGGCATGTTCCCAGGCCAATGGTTTGCAGAATCAAACCTCAGTCATATTCCCAGGCAACAGGGTTCCAGAATCCACCGATGTCATCTTCCCAGGCCACAGGGTTCCAGAATCAATCCTCAGTTATTTTCCCAGGCAACAGGGTTCCAGTATAAAACCGTTCTCATGTTTCCAGACTACAGGGTTCCAGAATAAAACCTCAGTCATGTTCCCAGTCCACAGGGTTCCAGAACTAAGGCCCAGTCAGTTTCCCAGGGCACAGTATTCCACAATCTAAACAGATGTCATGTTCCCAGGCCACAGTTTTCCAGAATCAGGCTTCAGTCATGTTCCCAGGCCACAGGGATCCAGAATCAAACCTCAGTCATGTTGCCAGGCCATAGGGTACCACGATCAAACCTCAGTCATATTCCCAGGCCACAAGTTTCCAGAATCAAACCAATGCCATGTTCCCAGGACACAGGGTTCCAGAATCCACCGATGTCATGTTCACAGTCCACAGGGTTCCAGAACCAAGGCTCAGTAAGTTTCCCAGGGCACAGTATTCCACAATCTAAACAGATGTCATGTTCCCAGGCCACAGTTTTCCAGAATCACGTCTGAGTCATGTTCCCAGGCCACAGGGATCTAGAATCAAACCTCAGTCATCTTGCCATGCCATAGGGTACCACCATCAACCCTCAGTCATATTCCCAGGACACATTTTTCCAGAATCACACCTAAGACATGTTCCCAGGCCACAGGGATCCAGAATCAAACCTCAGTCATGTTCCCAGTCCACAGGGTTCCAGAACCAAGTCTCAGTCAGAATCCCAGGGCACAGTATTCCACAATCTAAACAGATGTCATGTTCCCAGGCCACAGGATTCCACAATCTAACCTCAGTCATGTTCCCAGGCAAATGGCTTCCAGAATCAAACCTCAGTCATATTCCCAGGGCAAAGGGTACCAGAATCCAAACCCATGTCATGTTCCCAGGACACAGGATTCCACAATCTAACCTCAGTCATGTTCCCAGGCAAATGGCTTCCAGAATCAAACCTCAGTCATATTCCCAGGCCACAGGGTTCCAGAATCAATCCTCAGTTATGTTTCCAGGCTACATGGTTCCAGAATAAAACCTCAGTCATGTTCCCAGTCCACAGGGTTCCAGAACCAAGGCTCAGTCAGGTTCCCAGGGCACAGTATTCCACAATCTAAACAGATGTCATGTTCCCAGGCCACAGTTTGCCAGAATCACGCCTCAGTCATGTTCCCAGGCCACAGGGATACAGAATCAAACCTCAGTCATGTTGCCAGGCCATAGGGTACCACCATCAAACCTCAGTCATATTCCCAGGCCACAGGGTTCCAGAATCCAACCGATGTCATGTTCCCAGGCCACAGGATTCCACAAGCAAAACTCAGTCTTTTTCCCAGGACACAGGTTTCCAGAATCAACCCGATAACATGTTCCTTGGCCACAGACTTCCAGAATCAAACCTCAGTCATGTTGCCAGGCCACAGGTTTCCACCATCAAACCTCAGACATGTTCCCAGGCCACAGGTTCCAGAATAAAACCGTTCTCATGTTCCCAGGCCACAGGGTTCCAGAATCCACCGATGACATGTTCCCAGGCAACAGGGTTTCAGAATCAATCCTCAGTTAGGCTCCAAGGCTACAGGGTTCGAGAATAAAACGTCAGTCATGTTCCACGTCCATAGGGTTCCAGAATCAATCCTCAGTTAGGTTCCCAGGCTACAGGGTTCCAGAATAAAACCTCACTCATGTTCCCGGTCCAAAAGGTTCCAGAACCTAGGCTCAGTCAGGTTCCCAGGGCACTGTATTCCACAATCTAAACAGATATCATGTTCCCAAGCCACAGTTTTCCAGAATCTCGCCTCAGTCATGTTCCCAAGCCACAGGGATCCAGAATCAAACCTCAGTCATGTTGCCAGGCCATACGGTACCACCATCAAACCTCAGTCATATTCCCAGGCCACAGGCTTCCAGAATCAAACAGATTTCATGCTCCCAGGCAACAGGGTTCCAGAATCAAACCGATGTAATGTTCCCAGGCCACAGGATTCCACAATCTAACCTCAGTCATGTTCCCAGGCAAATGGCTTCCAGAATCAAACCTCAGTCATATTCCCAGGCCACAGGTTTCCAGAATCCACCGATGTCATGTTCCCAGGCCACAGGGTTCCAGAATCAATCCTCAGTTATGTTCCCAGGCTACAGGGTTCCAGAATAAAACCTCAGTCATGTTCCCAGTCCACAGGTTTCCAAAACCAAGGCTCAGTCAGGTTCACAGGGCACAGTATTCCACAATCTAAACAGATGTCATGTTCCCATGCCACAGTTTTCCGGAATCACGCCTCAGTCATGTTCCCAGGCCACAGGGATCCAAAATCAAACCTCAGTCATGTTGCCAGGCCATAGGGTGCCACCATCAAACCTCAGTCATATTTCCAGGCCACAAGTTTCCAGAATCAAACCGATGTCATGTTCCCAGGTCACAGGTTTCCACAATCTATCATCAGTCATGTTCCCAGGCCAATGGTTTCCAGAATCAAACCTCAGTCATATTCCCACGCCACAGGGTTCCAGAATCCAACCGATGTCGTGTTCCCAGGCCACAGGATTCCACAAGCAAACCTCACTCGTGTTCCCAGGACACATGTTTCCAGAATCAACCCGATATCATATTCCCTGGACACAGTCTTCCAGAATCAAACCTCAGTCATGTTGCCAGGCCACAGGTTTCCACCATCAAACCTCAGACATATTCCCAGGCCACAGCGTTCCAGAATAAAACCGTTCTCATGTTCCCAGGCCACAGGGTTCCAGAATCCACCGATGACATGTTCCAAGGCAACAGGGTTCCAGGATCAATCCTCAGTTAGGTTCCCAGGCTACAGGGTTCCAGAATAAAACCTCAGTCATGTTCTCAGTCCACAGGGTTCCAGAACCTGGGCTCAGTCAGGTTCCCAGGCCACAGTATTCCATAATGTAAACAGATGTCATGTTCCTAAGAAACAGTTTTCCAGAATCTCGCCTCAGTCATGTTCCCAGGCCACAGGGATCCAGAATCAAACCTCAGTCATGTTGCCAGGCCATAGGGTACCACCATCAAACCTCAGTCATATTCCAAGGCCACAGGCTTCCAGAATCAAACGGATTTCATGTTCCCAGGCAACAGGATTCCAGAATTCAAACCGATGTCATGTTCCCAGGCCTCAGGATTCCACAATCTAACCTCAGTCATGTTTCCAGGCCAATGGTTTTCAGAATCAAACCTCAGTCATATTCCCAGGCCACAGGGTTCCAGAATCCACCGATGTCATCTTCACAGGCCACAGGGTTCCAGAATCAATCCTCAGTTATGTTCCCAGGCTACAGGGTTCCAGAATAAAACCTCAGTCATGTTCCCAGTCCACAGGGTTCCAGATCTAAGGCCCAGTCAGTTTCCCAGGGCACAGTATTCCACAATCTAAACAGATGTCATGTTCCCAGGCCACAGTTTTCCAGAATTAGGCCTCAGCCATGTTCCCAGGCCACAGGGATCCAGAATCAAACCTCAGTCATGTTGCCAGGCCATAGGGTACCACCATCGATCCTCAGTCATATTCCCAGGCCATAAGTTTCCAGAATCAAACCAATGCCATGTTCCCAGGACACAGGGTTCCAGAATCCAACGATGTCATGTTCCCAGTCCACAGGGTTCCAGAACCAAGGCTCAGTCAGGTTCCCAGGGCACAGTATTCCACAATCTAAACTGATGTCATGTTCCCAGGCCACAGGATTCCACAATCTAACCTCAGTCATGTTCCCAGGCAAATGGCTTCCAGAATCAAACCTCAGTCATATTCCCAGGCCACAGGGTTCCAGAATCCACCGATGTCATGTTCCCAGGCCACAGGGTTCCAGAATCAATCCTCAGTTATGTTTCCAGGCTACAGGGTTCCAGAATAAAACCTCAGTCATGTTCCCAGTCCATAGGGTTCCAGAACCAAGGCTCAGTCAGGTTCCCAGGAAACAGTATTCCACAATCTAAACAGATGTTATGTTCCCAGGCCACAGTTTTCCAGAATCACGCCTCAGTCATGTTCCCAGGCCACAGGGATCCAGAATCAAACCTCAGTCATTTTGCCAGGCCATAGGGTACCACCATCAAACCTCAGTCATATTCCCAGGCCACAGGGTTCCAGAATCCAACCGATGTCATGTTCCCAGGCTACAGGATTCCACAAGCAGCACTCAGTCTTTTTCCCAGGACACAGGTTTCCAGAATCAACCCGATATCATGTTCCCTGGACACAGTCTTCCAGAATCAAACCTCAGTCATATTGCCAGGCCACAGTTTTCCACCATCAAACCTCAGACATGTTTCCATGGTACAGGGTTCCAGAATAAAACCGTTCTCATGTTCCCAGGCCACAGGGTTCCAGAATCAATCCTCAGTTAGGCTCCCAGGCTACAGGATTCCAGAATAAAACCTCAGTCATGTTCCACGTCCACAGGGTTCAACAATCAATCCTCTATTAGGTTCCCAGGCTACAGGGTTCGATAATAAACCCTCACTCATGTTCCCGGTACACAGGGTTCCAGAACCTAGGCTCAGTCAGGTTCCCAGGGCACAGTATTCCACAATCTAAACAAATGTCATGTTAACCAGCCAGAGTTTTCCAGAATCTCGCCTCAGTCATGTTCACAGGCCACAGGGATCCAGAATCAAACCTCAGTCATGTTGCCAGGCCATACGGTACCACCATTAAACCTCAGTCATATTCCCAGGCCACAGGCTTCCAGAATCAAACGGATTTCATGTTCCCAGGCAACAGGGTTCCAGAATCCAAACCGATGTCATGTTCCCAGGCCACAGGATACCACAATTTAACCTCAGTCATGTTCCCAGGCCAATGGTTTCCAGAATCAAACCTCAGTCATATTCCCAGGCCACAGGGTTCCAGAATCCACCGATGTCATGTTCCCAGGCCACAGGGTTCAAGAATCAATCCTCAGTTATGTTCCCAGGCCACAGGGTTCCAGAATCC
This sequence comes from Eschrichtius robustus, assembly GCF_028021215.1. Classification (NCBI taxonomy): domain Eukaryota; kingdom Metazoa; phylum Chordata; class Mammalia; order Artiodactyla; family Eschrichtiidae; genus Eschrichtius; species Eschrichtius robustus. The sequence goes on from NC_090842.1 coordinate 42,493,606, forward strand.
ACCAATGTCATGTTCCAAGTCCACAGGGTTCCAGAACCAAGGCTCAGTCAGGTTCCCAGGGCACAGTATTACACAATCTAAACAGATGTCATATTCCCAGGCCACATTTTTCAAGAATCACGCCTGAGTCATGTTCCCAGTCCACAGGGATCCAGAATCAAACCTCAGTCATGTTACCAGGCCATAGGCTACCACCATCAAAACTCAGTCATATTCCCAGGCCACAGGTTTCCAGAATCAAACCGATTTCATCTTCCCAGGCAACAGGGTACCAGAATCCAAACCGATGTCATGTTCGCAGGCCACAGGATTCCACAATCTAACCTCAGTCATGTTCCCAGGCAAACGGCTTCCAGAATCAAACCTCAGTCATATTCCCAGGCCACAGGGTTCCAGAATCAATCCTCAGTTATATTCCCAGGCTACAGGGTTGCAGAATAAAACCTCAGTCATGTTCCCAATCCATAGGGTTCCAAACCTAGGCTCAGTCAGGTTCACAGGGCACAGTGTTCCACAATCTAAACAGATGTCATGTTCCTAGCCCACAGTTTTCCAGAATCACGCCTCAGTCATGTTCCCAGGCCACAGGGGTCCAAAATCAAACCTCAGTCATGTTGTCAGGCCACAGGGTGCCACCATCAAACCTCAGTCATATTCCCAGGCCACAAGTTTCCAGAATCAAACCGATGTCATATTCCCATGCCACAGGTTTCCACAATCTAATATCAGTCATGTTCCCAGTCCAATGGTTTCCAGAATCAAACCTCAGTCATATTCCCAGGCCACAGGGTTCCAGAATCAACCCGATATCATGTTCCCAGGACACAGGGATCCAGAATCAAACCTCAGTCATGTTGCCAGGCCATAGGGTACCACCATCAAACCTCAGTTATATTCCCAACCAACAGGGTTCCAGAATCCAACCGATGTCATGTTCCCAGGCCACAGGATTCCACAAGCAACACTCAGTCTTTTTCCCAGGACACAGGTTTCCAAAATCAACCCGATATCATTTTCCCTGGCCACAGTCTTCCAGAATCAAACCTCAGTTATGTTGCCAGGCCACAGGTTTCCACCATCAAACCTCAGACATGTTCTCAGGCCACAGGGTTCCAGAATAAAACCGTTCTCATGTTCCCAGGCCACAGGGTTCCAGAATCCACCGATGACATGTTCCCAGGCAACAGGGTTCCAGAATCAATCCTCAGTTAGGCTCCCAGGCTACAGGGTTCCAGAATAAAACCTCAGTCATGTTCCCAGTACACAGGGTTCCAGAACCTAGGCTCATTCAGCTTCCCAGGGCACAGTATTCCACAATCTAAACAGATGTCATGTTCCCAAGCCACAGTTTTCCAGAATCTCGCCTCAGTCATTTTCCCAGGCCACAGGGATCCAGAATCAAACCTCAGTCATGTTGCCGGGCCATAGGGTACCACCATCAAACCTCAGTCATATTCCCAGGCCACAGGCTTCCAGTATCAAACGGATTTCATCTTCCCAGGCAACAGGGTTCCAGCATCCAAACCAATGTCATGTTCCCAGGCCACAGGTTTCCACCATCTAACATCAGTCATGTTCCCAGGCCAATGGTTTCCAGAATCAAACCTCAGTCATATTCCCAGGCCACAGGGTTCCAGCATCCATCCGATGTCGTGTTCCCAGGCCACAGGATTCCACAAGCAAACCTCAGTCTTTTTCTCAGGACACAGATTTCCAGAATCAGCCCGATATCATGTTCCCTGGCCACAGTCTTCCAGAATCAAACCTCAGTCATGTTGCCAGGCCACAGGTTTCCACCATCAAACCTCAGACATGTTTCCAGGCCACAGGGTTCCAGAATAAAACCGTTCTCATGTTTCCAGGCCACAGGGTTCCAGAATCCACCGATGACATGTTCCCAGGCAACAGGGTTCCAGAATCAATCCTCAGTTAGGCTCCCAGGCTACAGGGTTCCAGAATAAAACCTCAGTCATATTCCACGTCCACAGGGTTCCAGAATCAATCCTCAGTTAGGTTCCCAGGCTACAGGGTTCCAGAATAAAACCTCAGTCATGTTCCCATTCCACAGGGTTCCCGAACCTAAGCTCTCAGGTTCCAAGGGCACAGTATTCCACGATCTAAACAGATGTCATGTTAACAAGCCACAGTTTTCCAGAATCTTGCCTCAGTCATGTTCCCAGGCCACAGGGATCCAGATTCAAACCTCACTCATGTTGCCAGGCCATAGGGTACCACCATCAAACCTCAGTCATATTCCCAGGCCACAGGGTTCCAGAATCCAACCGATGTCATGTTCCCAGGCCACAGGATTCCACAAGCAACACTCAGTCTTTTTCCCAGGACACAGGTTTCCAAAATCAACCCGATATCATTTTCCCTGGCCACAGTCTTCCAGAATCAAACCTCAGTTATGTTGCCAGGCCACAGGTTTCCACCATCAAACCTCAGACATGTTCTCAGGCCACAGGGTTCCAGAATAAAACCGTTCTCATGTTCCCAGGCCACAGGGTTCCAGAATCCACCGATGACATGTTCCCAGGCAACAGGGTTCCAGAATCAATCCTCAGTTAGGCTCCCAGGCTACAGGGTTCCAGAATAAAACCTCAGTCATGTTCCCAGTACACAGGGTTCCAGAACCTAGGCTCATTCAGCTTCCCAGGGCACAGTATTCCACAATCTAAACAGATGTCATGTTCCCAAGCCACAGTTTTCCAGAATCTCGCCTCAGTCATGTTCCCAGGCCACAGGGATCCAGAATCAAACCTCAGTCATGTTGCCAGGCCACAGGTTTCCACCATCAAACCTCAGTCATATTCCCAGGCCACAGGCTTCCAGAATCAAACGGATTTCATCTTCCCAAGCAACAGGGTACCAGAATCCAAACCGATGTCATGTTCGCAGGCCACAGGATTCCACAATCTAACCTCAGTCATGTTCCCAGGCAAACGGCTTCCAGAATCAAACCTCAGTCATATTCCCAGGCCACAGGGTTCCAGAATCAATCCTCAGTTATATTCCCAGGCTACAGGGTTCCAGAATAAAACCTCAGTCATTTTCCCAGTCCATAGGGTTCCAAACCTAGGCTCAGTCAGGTTCACAGGGCACAGTGTTCCACAATCTAAACAGATGTCATGTTCCTAGCCCACAGTTTTCCAGAATCACGCCTCAGTCATGTTCCTAGGCCACAGGGGTCCAAAATCAAACCTCAGTCATGTTGCCAGGCCACAGGGTGCCACCATCAAACCTCAGTCATATTCCCAGGCCACAAGTTTCCAGAATCAAACCGATGTCATATTCCCATGCCACAGGTTTCCACAATCTAATATCAGTCATGTTCCCAGTCCAATGGTTTCCAGAATCAAACCTCAGTCATATTCCCAGGCCACAGGGTTCCAGAATCAACCCGATATCATGTTCCCAGGACACAGGGATCCAGAATCAAACCTCAGTCATGTTGCCAGGCCATAGGGTACCACCATCAAACCTCAGTCATATTCCCAGGCCACAGGGTTCCAGAATCCAACCGATGTCATGTTCCCAGGCCACAGGATTCCACAAGCAACACTCAGTCTTTTTCCCAGGACACAGGTTTCCAAAATCAACCCGATATCATTTTCCCTGGCCACAGTCTTCCAGAATCAAACCTCAGTTATGTTGCCAGGCCACAGGTTTCCACCATCAAACCTCAGACATGTTCTCAGGCCACAGGGTTCCAGAATAAAACCGTTCTCATGTTCCCAGGCCACAGGGTTCCAGAATCCACCGATGACATGTTCCCAGGCAACAGGGTTCCAGAATCAATCCTCAGTTAGGCTCCCAGGCTACAGGGTTCCAGAATAAAACCTCAGTCATGTTCCCAGTACACAGGGTTCCAGAACCTAGGCTCATTCAGCTTCCCAGGGCACAGTATTCCACAATCTAAACAGATGTCATGTTCCCAAGCCACAGTTTTCCAGAATCTCGCCTCAGTCATGTTCCCAGGCCACAGGGATCCAGAATCAAACCTCAGTCATGTTGCCGGGCCATAGGGTACCACCATCAAACCTCAGTCATATTCCCAGGCCACAGGCTTCCAGTATCAAACGGATTTCATCTTCCCAGGCAACAGGGTTCCAGCATCCAAACCAATGTCATGTTCCCAGGCCACAGGTTTCCACCATCTAACATCAGTCATGTTCCCAGGCCAATGGTTTCCAGAATCAAACCTCAGTCATATTCCCAGGCCACAGGGTTCCAGCATCCATCCGATGTCGTGTTCCCAGGCCACAGGATTCCACAAGCAAACCTCAGTCTTTTTCTCAGGACACAGATTTCCAGAATCAGCCCGATATCATGTTCCCTGGCCACAGTCTTCCAGAATCAAACCTCAGTCATGTTGCCAGGCCACAGGTTTCCACCATCAAACCTCAGACATGTTTCCAGGCCACAGGGTTCCAGAATAAAACCGTTCTCATGTTTCCAGGCCACAGGGTTCCAGAATCCACCGATGACATGTTCCCAGGCAACAGGGTTCCAGAATCAATCCTCAGTTAGGCTCCCAGGCTACAGGGTTCCAGAATAAAACCTCAGTCATATTCCACGTCCACAGGGTTCCAGAATCAATCCTCAGTTAGGTTCCCAGGCTACAGGGTTCCAGAATAAAACCTCAGTCATGTTCCCATTCCACAGGGTTCCCGAACCTAAGCTCTCAGGTTCCAAGGGCACAGTATTCCACGATCTAAACAGATGTCATGTTAACAAGCCACAGTTTTCCAGAATCTTGCCTCAGTCATGTTCCCAGGCCACAGGGATCCAGATTCAAACCTCACTCATGTTGCCAGGCCATAGGGTACCACCATCAAACCTCAGTCATATTCCCAGGCCACAGGGTTCCAGAATCCAACCGATGTCATGTTCCCAGGCCACAGGATTCCACAAGCAACACTCAGTCTTTTTCCCAGGACACAGGTTTCCAAAATCAACCCGATATCATTTTCCCTGGCCACAGTCTTCCAGAATCAAACCTCAGTTATGTTGCCAGGCCACAGGTTTCCACCATCAAACCTCAGACATGTTCTCAGGCCACAGGGTTCCAGAATAAAACCGTTCTCATGTTCCCAGGCCACAGGGTTCCAGAATCCACCGATGACATGTTCCCAGGCAACAGGGTTCCAGAATCAATCCTCAGTTAGGCTCCCAGGCTACAGGGTTCCAGAATAAAACCTCAGTCATGTTCCCAGTACACAGGGTTCCAGAACCTAGGCTCATTCAGCTTCCCAGGGCACAGTATTCCACAATCTAAACAGATGTCATGTTCCCAAGCCACAGTTTTCCAGAATCTCGCCTCAGTCATGTTCCCAGGCCACAGGGATCCAGAATCAAACCTCAGTCATGTTGCCAGGACGTAGGGTACCACCATCAAACCTCAGTCATATACCCAGGCCACAAGTTTCCAGAATCAAACCAATGCCATGTTCCCAGGACACAGGGTTCCAGAATCCACCGATGTCATGTTCCCAGTCCACAGGGTTCCAGAACCAAGACTCAGTCAGGTTCCCAGGGCACAGTATTCCACAATCTAAACAGATGTCATGTTCCCAGGCCACAGTTTTCCAGAATCACGTCTGAGTCATGTTCCCAGGCCACAGGGATCTAGAATCAAACCTCAGTCATCTTGCCATGCCATAGGGTACCACCATCAACCCTCAGTCATATTCCCAGGACACATTTTTCCAGAATCACACCTAAGACATGTTCCCAGGCCACAGGGATCCAGAATCAAACCTCAGTCATGTTCCCAGTCCACAGGGTTCCAGAACCAAGGCTCAGTCAGAATCCCAGGGCACAGTATTCCACAATCTAAACAGATGTCATGTTCCCAGGCCACAGGATTCCACAATCTAACCTCAGTCATGTTCCCAGGCAAATGGCTTCCAGAATCAAACCTCAGTCATATTCCCAGGCCACAGGGTTCCAGAATCCACCGATGTCATGTTCCCAGGACACAGGGTTCCAGAACCAAGGCTCAGTCAGGTTCCCAGGGCACAGTATTCCACAATGAAAACAGATGTCATGTTCCCAGGCCACAGTTTGCCAGAATCACGCCTCAGTCATGTTCCCAGGCCACAGGGATACAGAATCAAACCTCAGTCATGTTGCCAGGCCATAGGGTACCACCATCAAACCTCAGTCATATTCCCAGGCCACAGGGTTCCAGAATCCAACCGATGTCATGTTCCCAGGCCACAGGATTCCACAAGCAAAACTCAGTCTTTTTCCCAGGACACAGGTTTCCAGAATCAACCCGATAACATGTTCCTTGGCCACAGACTTCCAGAATCAAACCTCAGTCATGTTGCCAGGCCACAGGTTTCCACCATCAAACCTCAGACATGTTCCCAGGCCACAGGTTCCAGAATAAAACCGTTCTCATGTTCCCAGGCCACAGGGTTCCAGAATCCACCGATGACATGTTCCCAGGCAACAGGGTTTCAGAATCAATCCTCAGTTAGGCTCCAAGGCTACAGGGTTCGAGAATAAAACGTCAGTCATGTTCCACGTCCATAGGGTTCCAGAATCAATCCTCAGTTAGGTTCCCAGGCTACAGGGTTCCAGAATAAAACCTCACTCATGTTCCCGGTCCAAAAGGTTCCAGAACCTAGGCTCAGTCAGGTTCCCAGGGCACTGTATTCCACAATCTAAACAGATATCATGTTCCCAAGCCACAGTTTTCCAGAATCTCGCCTCAGTCATGTTCCCAAGCCACAGGGATCCAGAATCAAACCTCAGTCATGTTGCCAGGCCATACGGTACCACCATCAAACCTCAGTCATATTCCCAGGCCACAGGCTTCCAGAATCAAACAGATTTCATGTTCCCAGGCAACAGGGTTCCAGAATCCAAACCGATGTCATGTTCCCAGGCCTCAGGATTCCACAATCTAACCTCAGGCATGTTCCCAGGCCAATGGTTTGCAGAATCAAACCTCAGTCATATTCCCAGGCAACAGGGTTCCAGAATCCACCGATGTCATCTTCCCAGGCCACAGGGTTCCAGAATCAATCCTCAGTTATTTTCCCAGGCAACAGGGTTCCAGTATAAAACCGTTCTCATGTTTCCAGACTACAGGGTTCCAGAATAAAACCTCAGTCATGTTCCCAGTCCACAGGGTTCCAGAACTAAGGCCCAGTCAGTTTCCCAGGGCACAGTATTCCACAATCTAAACAGATGTCATGTTCCCAGGCCACAGTTTTCCAGAATCAGGCTTCAGTCATGTTCCCAGGCCACAGGGATCCAGAATCAAACCTCAGTCATGTTGCCAGGCCATAGGGTACCACCATCAAACCTCAGTCATATTCCCAGGCCACAAGTTTCCAGAATCAAACCAATGCCATGTTCCCAGGACACAGGGTTCCAGAATCCACCGATGTCATGTTCACAGTCCACAGGGTTCCAGAACCAAGGCTCAGTAAGTTTCCCAGGGCACAGTATTCCACAATCTAAACAGATGTCATGTTCCCAGGCCACAGTTTTCCAGAATCACGTCTGAGTCATGTTCCCAGGCCACAGGGATCTAGAATCAAACCTCAGTCATCTTGCCATGCCATAGGGTACCACCATCAACCCTCAGTCATATTCCCAGGACACATTTTTCCAGAATCACACCTAAGACATGTTCCCAGGCCACAGGGATCCAGAATCAAACCTCAGTCATGTTCCCAGTCCACAGGGTTCCAGAACTAAGTCTCAGTCAGAATCCCAGGGCACAGTATTCCACAATCTAAACAGATGTCATGTTCCCAGGCCACAGGATTCCACAATCTAACCTCAGTCATGTTCCCAGGCAAATGGCTTCCAGAATCAAACCTCAGTCATATTCCCAGGGCAAAGGGTACCAGAATCCAAACCCATGTCATGTTCCCAGGACACAGGATTCCACAATCTAACCTCAGTCATGTTCCCAGGCAAATGGCTTCCAGAATCAAACCTCAGTCATATTCCCAGGCCACAGGGTTCCAGAATCAATCCTCAGTTATGTTTCCAGGCTACATGGTTCCAGAATAAAACCTCAGTCAGGTTCCCAGTCCACAGGGTTCCAGAACCAAGGCTCAGTCAGGTTCCCAGGGCACAGTATTCCACAATCTAAACAGATGTCATGTTCCCAGACCACAGTTTGCCAGAATCACGCCTCAGTCATGTTCCCAGGCCACAGGGATACAGAATCAAACCTCAGTCATGTTGCCAGGCCATAGTGTACCACCATCAAACCTCAGTCATATTCCCAGGCCACAGGGTTCCAGAATCCAACCGATGTCATGTTCCCAGGCCACAGGATTCCACAAGCAAAACTCAGTCTTTTTCCCAGGACACAGGTTTCCAGAATCAACCCGATAACATGTTCCTTGGCCACAGACTTCCAGAATCAAACCTCAGTCATGTTGCCAGGCCACAGGTTTCCACCATCAAACCTCAGACATGTTCCCAGGCCACAGGTTCCAGAATAAAACCGTTCTCATGTTCCCAGGCCACAGGGTTCCAGAATCCACCGATGACATGTTCCCAGGCAACAGGGTTTCAGAATCAATCCTCAGTTAGGCTCCAAGGCTACAGGGTTCGAGAATAAAACGTCAGTCATGTTCCACGTCCATAGGGTTCCAGAATCAATCCTCAGTTAGGTTCCCAGGCTACAGGGTTCCAGAATAAAACCTCACTCATGTTCCCGGTCCAAAAGGTTCCAGAACCTAGGCTCAGTCAGGTTCCCAGGGCACTGTATTCCACAATCTAAACAGATATCATGTTCCCAAGCCACAGTTTTCCAGAATCTCGCCTCAGTCATGTTCCCAAGCCACAGGGATCCAGAATCAAACCTCAGTCATGTTGCCAGGCCATACGGTACCACCATCAAACCTCAGTCATATTCCCAGGCCACAGGCTTCCAGAATCAAACAGATTTCATGCTCCCAGGCAACAGGGTTCCAGAATCAAACCGATGTAATGTTCCCAGGCCACAGGATTCCACAATCTAACCTCAGTCATGTTCCCAGGCAAATGGCTTCCAGAATCAAACCTCAGTCATATTACCAGGCCACAGGTTTCCAGAATCCACCGATGTCATGTTCCCAGGCCACAGGGTTCCAGAATCAATCCTCAGTTATGTTCCCAGGCTACAGGGTTCCAGAATAAAACCTCAGTCATGTTCCCAGTCCACAGGTTTCCAAAACCAAGGCTCAGTCAGGTTCACAGGGCACAGTATTCCACAATCTAAACAGATGTCATGTTCCCATGCCACAGTTTTCCGGAATCACGCCTCAGTCATGTTCCCAGGCCACAGGGATCCAAAATCAAACCCCAGTCATGTTGCCAGGCCATAGGGTGCCACCATCAAACCTCAGTCATATTTCCAGGCCACAAGTTTCCAGAATCAAACCGATGTCATGTTCCCAGGTCACAGGTTTCCACAATCTATCATCAGTCATGTTCCCAGGCCAATGGTTTCCAGAATCAAACCTCAGTCATATTCCCACGCCACAGGGTTCCAGAATCCAACCGATGTCGTGTTCCCAGGCCACAGGATTCCACAAGCAAACCTCACTCGTGTTCCCAGGACACATGTTTCCAGAATCAACCCGATATCATATTCCCTGGACACAGTCTTCCAGAATCAAACCTCAGTCATGTTGCCAGGCCACAGGTTTCCACCATCAAACCTCAGACATATTCCCAGGCCACAGCGTTCCAGAATAAAACCGTTCTCATGTTCCCAGGCCACAGGGTTCCAGAATCCACCGATGACATGTTCCAAGGCAACAGGGTTCCAGGATCAATCCTCAGTTATGTTTCCAGGCTACATGGTTCCAGAATAAAACCTCAGTCAGGTTCCCAGTCCACAGGGTTCCAGAACCAAGGCTCAGTCAGGTTCCCAGGGCACAGTATTCCACAATCTAAACAGATGTCATGTTCCCAGGCCACAGTTTGCCAGAATCACGCCTCAGTCATGTTCCCAGGCCACAGGGATACAGAATCAAACCTCAGTCATGTTGCCAGGCCATAGTGTACCACCATCAAACCTCAGTCATATTCCCAGGCCACAGGGTTCCAGAATCCAACCGATGTCATGTTCCCAGGCCACAGGATTCCACAAGCAAAACTCAGTCTTTTTCCCAGGACACAGGTTTCCAGAATCAACCCGATAACATGTTCCTTGGCCACAGACTTCCAGAATCAAACCTCAGTCATGTTGCCAGGCCACAGGTTTCCACCATCAAACCTCAGACATGTTCCCAGGCCACAGGTTCCAGAATAAAACCGTTCTCATGTTCCCAGGCCACAGGGTTCCAGAATCCACCGATGACATGTTCCCAGGCAACAGGGTTTCAGAATCAATCCTCAGTTAGGCTCCAAGGCTACAGGGTTCGAGAATAAAACGTCAGTCATGTTCCACGTCCATAGGGTTCCAGAATCAATCCTCAGTTAGGTTCCCAGGCTACAGGGTTCCAGAATAAAACCTCACTCATGTTCCCGGTCCAAAAGGTTCCAGAACCTAGGCTCAGTCAGGTTCCCAGGGCACTGTATTCCACAATCTAAACAGATATCATGTTCCCAAGCCACAGTTTTCCAGAATCTCGCCTCAGTCATGTTCCCAAGCCACAGGGATCCAGAATCAAACCTCAGTCATGTTGCCAGGCCATACGGTACCACCATCAAACCTCAGTCATATTCCCAGGCCACAGGCTTCCAGAATCAAACAGATTTCATGCTCCCAGGCAACAGGGTTCCAGAATCAAACCGATGTAATGTTCCCAGGCCACAGGATTCCACAATCTAACCTCAGTCATGTTCCCAGGCAAATGGCTTCCAGAATCAAACCTCAGTCATATTACCAGGCCACAGGTTTCCAGAATCCACCGATGTCATGTTCCCAGGCCACAGGGTTCCAGAATCAATCCTCAGTTATGTTCCCAGGCTACAGGGTTCCAGAATAAAACCTCAGTCATGTTCCCAGTCCACAGGTTTCCAAAACCAAGGCTCAGTCAGGTTCACAGGGCACAGTATTCCACAATCTAAACAGATGTCATGTTCCCATGCCACAGTTTTCCGGAATCACGCCTCAGTCATGTTCCCAGGCCACAGGGATCCAAAATCAAACCCCAGTCATGTTGCCAGGCCATAGGGTGCCACCATCAAACCTCAGTCATATTTCCAGGCCACAAGTTTCCAGAATCAAACCGATGTCATGTTCCCAGGTCACAGGTTTCCACAATCTATCATCAGTCATGTTCCCAGGCCAATGGTTTCCAGAATCAAACCTCAGTCATATTCCCACGCCACAGGGTTCCAGAATCCAACCGATGTCGTGTTCCCAGGCCACAGGATTCCACAAGCAAACCTCACTCGTGTTCCCAGGACACATGTTTCCAGAATCAACCCGATATCATATTCCCTGGACACAGTCTTCCAGAATCAAACCTCAGTCATGTTGCCAGGCCACAGGTTTCCACCATCAAACCTCAGACATATTCCCAGGCCACAGCGTTCCAGAATAAAACCGTTCTCATGTTCCCAGGCCACAGGGTTCCAGAATCCACCGATGACATGTTCCAAGGCAACAGGGTTCCAGGATCAATCCTCAGTTAGGTTCCCAGGCTACAGGGTTCCAGAATAAAACCTCAGTCATGTTCTCAGTCCACAGGGTTCCAGAACCTGGTCTCAGTCAGGTTCCCAGGCCACAGTATTCCATAATGTAAACAGATGTCATGTTCCTAAGAAACAGTTTTCCAGAATCTCGCCTCAGTCATGTTCCCAGGCCACAGGGATCCAGAATCAAACCTCAGTCATGTTGCCAGGCCATAGGGTACCACCATCAAACCTCAGTCATATTCCAAGGCCACAGGCTTCCAGAATCAAACGGATTTCATGTTCCCAGGCAACAGGGTTCCAGAATTCAAACCGATGTCATGTTCCCAGGCCTCAGGATTCCACAATCTAACCTCAGTCATGTTTCCAGGCCAATGGTTTCCAGAATCAAACCTCAGTCATATTCCCAGGCCACAGGGTTCCAGAATCCACCGATGTCATCTTCACAGGCCACAGGGTTCCAGAATCAATCCTCAGTTATGTTCCCAGGCTACAGGGTTCCAGAATAAAACCTCAGTCATGTTCCCAGTCCACAGGGTTCCAGATCTAAGGCCCAGTCAGTTTCCCAGGGCACAGTATTCCACAATCTAAACAGATGTCATGTTCCCAGGCCACAGTTTTCCAGAATTAGGCCTCAGCCATGTTCCCAGGCCACAGGGATCCAGAATCAAACCTCAGTCATGTTGCCAGGCCATAGGGTACCACCATCGATCCTCAGTCATATTCCCAGGCCATAAGTTTCCAGAATCAAACCAATGCCCTGTTCCCAGGACACAGGGTTCCAGAATCCAACGATGTCATGTTCCCAGTCCACAGGGTTCCAGAACCAAGGCTCAGTCAGGTTCCCAGGGCACAGTATTCCACAATCTAAACAGATGTCATGTTCCCAGGCCACAGGATTCCACAATCTAACCTCAGTCATGTTCCCAGGCAAATGGCTTCCAGAATCAAACCTCAGTCATATTCCCAGGCCACAGGGTTCCAGAATCCACCGATGTCATGTTCCCAGGCCACAGGGTTCCAGAATCAATCCTCAGTTATGTTTCCAGGCTACAGGGTTCCAGAATAAAACCTCAGTCATGTTCCCAGTCCATAGGGTTCCAGAACCAAGGCTCAGTCAGGTTCCCAGGAAACAGTATTCCACAATCTAAACAGATGTTATGTTCCCAGGCCACAGTTTTCCAGAATCACGCCTCAGTCATGTTCCCAGGCCACAGGGATCCAGAATCAAACCTCAGTCATTTTGCCAGGCCATAGGGTACCACCATCAAACCTCAGTCATATTCCCAGGCCACAGGGTTCCAGAATCCAACCGATGTCATGTTCCCAGGCTACAGGATTCCACAAGCAGCACTCAGTCTTTTTCCCAGGACACAGGTTTCCAGAATCAACCCGATATCATGTTCCCTGGACACAGTCTTCCAGAATCAAACCTCAGTCATATTGCCAGGCCACAGGTTTCCACCATCAAACCTCAGACATGTTTCCATGGTACAGGGTTCCAGAATAAAACCGTTCTCATGTTCCCAGGCCACAGGGTTCCAGAATCAATCCTCAGTTAGGCTCCCAGGCTACAGGATTCCAGAATAAAACCTCAGTCATGTTCCACGTCCACAGGGTTCAAGAATCAATCCTCTATTAGGTTCCCAGGCTACAGGGTTCCATAATAAACCCTCACTCATGTTCCCGGTACACAGGGTTCCAGAACCTAGGCTCAGTCAGGTTCCCAGGGCACAGTATTCCACAATCTAAACAAATGTCATGTTAACCAGCCAGAGTTTTCCAGAATCTCCCCTCAGTCATGTTCACAGGCCACAGGGATCCAGAATCAAACCTCAGTCATGTTGCCAGGCCATACGGTACCACCATTAAACCTCAGTCATATTCCCAGGCCACAGGCTTCCAGAATCAAACGGATTTCATGTTCCCAGGCAACAGGGTTCCAGAATCCAAACCGATGTCATGTTCCCAGGCCACAGGATACCACAATTTAACCTCAGTCATGTTCCCAGGCCAATGGTTTCCAGAATCAAACCTCAGTCATATTCCCAGGCCACAGGGTTCCAGAATCCACCGATGTCATGTTCTCAGGCCACAGGGTTCAAGAATCAATCCTCAGTTATGTTCCCAGGCCACAGGGTTCCAGAATCCACCAATGTCATGTTCCAAGTCCACAGGGTTCCAGAACCAAGGCTCAGTCAGGTTCCCAGGGCACAGTATTCCACAATCTAAACAGATGTCATATTCCCAGGCCACATTTTTCAAGAATCACGCCTGAGTCATATTCCCAGTCCACAGGGATCCAGAATCAAACCTCAGTCATGTTACCAGGCCATAGGCTACCACCATCAAAACTCAGTCATATTCCCAGGCCACAGGTTTCCAGAATCAAACCGATTTCATCTTCCCAGGCAACAGGGTACCATAATCCAAACCGATGTCATGTTCGCAGGCCACAGGATTCCACAATCTAACCTCAGTCATGTTCCCAGGCAAACGGCTTCCAGAATCAAACCTCAGTCATATTCCCAGGCCACAGGGTTCCAGAATCAATCCTCAGTTATATTCCCAGGCTACAGGGTTGCAGAATAAAACCTCAGTCATGTTCCCAATCCATAGGGTTCCAAACCTAGGCTCAGTCAGGTTCACAGGGCACAGTGTTCCACAATCTAAACAGATGTCATGTTCCTAGCCCACAGTTTTCCAGAATCACGCCTCAGTCATGTTCCCAGGCCACAGGGGTCCAAAATCAAACCTCAGTCATGTTGTCAGGCCACAGGGTGCCACCATCAAACCTCAGTCATATTCCCAGGCCACAAGTTTCCAGAATCAAACCGATGTCATATTCCCATGCCACAGGTTTCCACAATCTAATATCAGTCATGTTCCCAGTCCAATGGTTTCCAGAATCAAACCTCAGTCATATTCCCAGGCCACAGGGTTCCAGAATCAACCCGATATCATGTTCCCAGGACACAGGGATCCAGAATCAAACCTCAGTCATGTTGCCAGGCCATAGGGTACCACCATCAAACCTCAGTCATATTCCCAGGCCACAGGGTTCCAGAATCCAACCGATGTCATGTTCCCAGGCCACAGGATTCCACAAGCAACACTCAGTCTTTTTCCCAGGACACAGGTTTCCAAAATCAACCCGATATCATTTTCCCTGGCCACAGTCTTCCAGAATCAAACCTCAGTTATGTTGCCAGGCCACAGGTTTCCACCATCAAACCTCAGACATGTTCTCAGGCCACAGGGTTCCAGATTAAAACCGTTCTCATGTTCCCAGGCCACAGGGTTCCAGAATCCACCGATGACATGTTCCCAGGCAACAGGGTTCCAGAATCAATCCTCAGTTAGGCTCCCAGGCTACAGGGTTCCAGAATAAAACCTCAGTCATGTTCCCAGTACACAGGGTTCCAGAACCTAGGCTCATTCAGCTTCCCAGGGCACAGTATTCCACAATCTAAACAGATGTCATGTTCCCAAGCCACAGTTTTCCAGAATCTCGCCTCAGTCATTTTCCCAGGCCACAGGGATCCAGAATAAAACCTCAGTCATGTTGCCGGGCCATAGGGTACCACCATCAAACCTCAGTCATATTCCCAGGCCACAGGCTTCCAGTATCAAACGGATTTCATCTTCCCAGGCAACAGGGTTCCAGCATCCAAACCAATGTCATGTTCCCAGGCCACAGGTTTCCACCATCTAACATCAGTCATGTTCCCAGGCCAATGGTTTCCAGAATCAAACCTCAGTCATATTCCCAGGCCACAGGGTTCCAGCATCCATCCGATGTCGTGTTCCCAGGCCACAGGATTCCACAAGCAAACCTCAGTCTTTTTCTCAGGACACAGATTTCCAGAATCAGCCCGATATCATGTTCCCTGGCCACAGTCTTCCAGAATCAAACCTCAGTCATGTTGCCAGGCCACAGGTTTCCACCATCAAACCTCAGACATGTTTCCAGGCCACAGGGTTCCAGAATAAAACCGTTCTCATGTTTCCAGGCCACAGGGTTCCAGAATCCACCGATGACATGTTCCCAGGCAACAGGGTTCCAGAATCAATCCTCAGTTAGGCTCCCAGGCTACAGGGTTCCAGAATAAAACCTCAGTCATATTCCACGTCCACAGGGTTCCAGAATCAATCCTCAGTTAGGTTCCCAGGCTACAGGGTTCCAGAATAAAACCTCAGTCATGTTCCCATTCCACAGGGTTCCCGAACCTAAGCTCTCAGGTTCCAAGGGCACAGTATTCCACGATCTAAACAGATGTCATGTTAACAAGCCACAGTTTTCCAGAATCTTGCCTCAGTCATGTTCCCAGGCCACAGGGATCCAGATTCAAACCTCACTCATGTTGCCAGGCCATAGGGTACCACCATCAAACCTCAGTCATATTCCCAGGCCACAGGGTTCCAGAATCCAACCGATGTCATGTTCCCAGGCCACAGGATTCCACAAGCAACACTCAGTCTTTTTCCCAGGACACAGGTTTCCAAAATCAACCCGATATCATTTTCCCTGGCCACAGTCTTCCAGAATCAAACCTCAGTTATGTTGCCAGGCCACAGGTTTCCACCATCAAACCTCAGACATGTTCTCAGGCCACAGGGTTCCAGAATAAAACCGTTCTCATGTTCCCAGGCCACAGGGTTCCAGAATCCACCGATGACATGTTCCCAGGCAACAGGGTTCCAGAATCAATCCTCAGTTAGGCTCCCAGGCTACAGGGTTACAGAATAAAACCTCAGTCATGTTCCCAGTACACAGGGTTCCAGAACCTAGGCTCATTCAGCTTCCCAGGGCACAGTATTCCACAATCTAAACAGATGTCATGTTCCCAAGCCACAGTTTTCCAGAATCTCGCCTCAGTCATGTTCCCAGGCCACAGGGATCCAAAATCAAACCTCAGTCATGTTGCCATGACATTGGGTACCACCATCAAACCTCAGTCATATTCCCAGGCCACAGGGTTCCAGAATCAATCCTCAGTTAGGTTCCCAGGCTACAGGGTTCCAGAATAAAACCTCACTCATGTTCCCGGTCCAAAAGGTTCCAGAACCTAGGCTCAGTCAGGTTCCCAGGGCACTGTATTCCACAATCTAAACAGATGTCATGTTCCCAAGCCACAGTTTTCCAGAATCTCGCCTCAGTCATGTTCCCAGGCCACAGGGATCCAGAATCAAACCTCAGTCATGTTGCCAGGCCACAGGTTTCCACCATCAAACCTCAGTCATATTCCCAGGCCACAGGCTTCCAGAATCAAACGGATTTCATCTTCCCAGGCAACAGGGTACCAGAATCCTAACCGATGTCATGTTCGCAGGCCACAGGATTCCACAATCTAACCTCAGTCATGTTCCCAGGCAAACGGCTTCCAGAATCAAACCTCAGTCATATTCCCAGGCCACAGGGTTCCAGAATCAATCCTCAGTTATATTCCCAGGCTACAGGGTTCCAGAATAAAACCTCAGTCATTTTCCCAGTCCATAGGGTTCCAAACCTAGGCTCAGTCAGGTTCACAGGGCACAGTGTTCCACAATCTAAACAGATGTCATGTTCCTAGCCCACAGTTTTCCAGAATCACGCCTCAGTCATGTTCCTAGGCCACAGGGGTCCAAAATCAAACCTCAGTCATGTTGCCAGGCCACAGGGTGCCACCATCAAACCTCAGTCATATTCCCAGGCCACAAGTTTCCAGAATCAAACCGATGTCATATTCCCATGCCACAGGTTTCCACAATCTAATATCAGTCATGTTCCCAGTCCAATGGTTTCCAGAATCAAACCTCAGTCATATTCCCAGGCCACAGGGTTCCAGAATCAACCCGATATCATGTTCCCAGGACACAGGGATCCAGAATCAAACCTCAGTCATGTTGCCAGGCCATAGGGTACCACCATCAAACCTCAGTCATATTCCCAGGCCACAGGGTTCCAGAATCCAACCGATGTCATGTTCCCAGGCCACAGGATTCCACAAGCAACACTCAGTCTTTTTCCCAGGACACAGGTTTCCAAAATCAACCCGATATCATTTTCCCTGGCCACAGTCTTCCAGAATCAAACCTCAGTTATGTTGCCAGGCCACAGGTTTCCACCATCAAACCTCAGACATGTTCTCAGGCCACAGTGTTCCAGAATAAAACCGTTCTCATGTTCCCAGGCCACAGGGTTCCAGAATCCACCGATGACATGTTCCCAGGCAACAGGGTTCCAGAATCAATCCTCAGTTAGGCTCCCAGGCTACAGGGTTCCAGAATAAAACCTCAGTCATGTTCCCAGTACACAGGGTTCCAGAACCTAGGCTCATTCAGCTTCCCAGGGCACAGTATTCCACAATCTAAACAGATGTCATGTTCCCAAGCCACAGTTTTCCAGAATCTCGCCTCAGTCATGTTCCCAGGCCACAGGGATCCAGAATCAAACCTCAGTCATGTTGCCGGGCCATAGGGTACCACCATCAAACCTCAGTCATATTCCCAGGCCACAGGCTTCCAGTATCAAACGGATTTCATCTTCCCAGGCAACAGGGTTCCAGCATCCAAACCAATGTCATGTTCCCAGGCCACAGGTTTCCACCATCTAACATCAGTCATGTTCCCAGGCCAATGGTTTCCAGAATCAAACCTCAGTCATATTCCCAGGCCACAGGGTTCCAGCATCCATCCGATGCCGTGTTCCCAGGCCACAGGATTCCACAAGCAAACCTCAGTCTTTTTCTCAGGACACAGATTTCCAGAATCAGCCCGATATCATGTTCCCTGGCCACAGTCTTCCAGAATCAAACCTCAGTCATGTTGCCAGGCCACAGGTTTCCACCATCAAACCTCAGACATGTTTCCAGGCCACAGGGTTCCAGAATAAAACCGTTCTCATGTTTCCAGGCCACAGGGTTCCAGAATCCACCGATGACATGTTCCCAGGCAACAGGGTTCCAGAATCAATCCTCAGTTAGGCTCCCAGGCTACAGGGTTCCAGAATAAAACCTCAGTCATATTCCACGTCCACAGGGTTCCAGAATCAATCCTCAGTTAGGTGCCCAGGCTACAGGGTTCCAGAATAAAACCTCAGTCATGTTCCCATTCCACAGGGTTCCCGAACCTAAGCTCTCAGGTTCCAAGGGCACAGTATTCCACGATCTAAACAGATGTCATGTTAACAAGCCACAGTTTTCCAGAATCTTGCCTCAGTCATGTTCCCAGGCCACAGGGATCCAGATTCAAACCTCACTCATGTTGCCAGGCCATAGGGTACCACCATCAAACCTCAGTCATATTCCCAGGCCACAGGGTTCCAGAATCCAACCGATGTCATGTTCCCAGGCCACAGGATTCCACAAGCAACACTCAGTCTTTTTCCCAGGACACAGGTTTCCAAAATCAACCCGATATCATTTTCCCTGGCCACAGTCTTCCAGAATCAAACCTCAGTTATGTTGCCAGGCCACAGGTTTCCACCATCAAACCTCAGACATGTTCTCAGGCCACAGGGTTCCAGAATAAAACCGTTCTCATGTTCCCAGGCCACAGGGTTCCAGAATCCACCGATGACATGTTCCCAGGCAACAGGGTTCCAGAATCAATCCTCAGTTAGGCTCCCAGGCTACAGGGTTCCAGAATAAAACCTCAGTCATGTACCCAGTACACAGGGTTCCAGAACCTAGGCTCATTCAGCTTCCCAGGGCACAGTATTCCACAATCTAAACAGATGTCATGTTCCCAAGCCACAGTTTTCCAGAATCTCGCCTCAGTCATGTTCCCAGGCCACAGGGATCCAGAATCAAACCTCAGTCATGTTGCCAGGACGTAGGGTACCACCATCAAACCTCAGTCATATACCCAGGCCACAAGTTTCCAGAATCAAACCAATGCCATGTTCCCAGGACACAGGGTTCCAGAATCCACCGATGTCATGTTCCCAGTCCACAGGGTTCCAGAACCAAGACTCAGTCAGGTTCCCAGGGCACAGTATTCCACAATCTAAACAGATGTCATGTTCCCAGGCCACAGTTTTCCAGAATCACGTCTGAGTCATGTTCCCAGGCCACAGGGATCTAGAATCAAACCTCAGTCATCTTGCCATGCCATAGGGTACCACCATCAACCCTCAGTCATATTCCCAGGACACATTTTTCCAGAATCACACCTAAGACATGTTCCCAGGCCACAGGGATCCAGAATCAAACCTCAGTCATGTTCCCAGTCCACAGGGTTCCAGAACCAAGGCTCAGTCAGAATCCCAGGGCACAGTATTCCACAATCTAAACAGATGTCATGTTCCCAGGCCACAGGATTCCACAATCTAACCTCAGTCATGTTCCCAGGCAAATGGCTTCCAGAATCAAACCTCAGTCATATTCCCAGGCCACAGGGTTCCAGAATCCACCGATGTCATGTTCCCAGGACACAGGGTTCCAGAACCAAGGCTCAGTCAGGTTCCCAGGGCACAGTATTCCACAATCAAAACAGATGTCATGTTCCCAGGCCACAGTTTGCCAGAATCACGCCTCAGTCATGTTCCCAGGCCACAGGGATACAGAATCAAACCTCAGTCATGTTGCCAGGCCATAGGGTACCACCATCAAACCTCAGTCATATTCCCAGGCCACAGGGTTCCAGAATCCAACCGATGTCATGTTCCCAGGCCACAGGATTCCACAAGCAAAACTCAGTCTTTTTCCCAGGACACAGGTTTCCAGAATCAACCCGATAACATGTTCCTTGGCCACAGACTTCCAGAATCAAACCTCAGTCATGTTGCCAGGCCACAGGTTTCCACCATCAAACCTCAGACATGTTCCCAGGCCACAGGTTCCAGAATAAAACCGTTCTCATGTTCCCAGGCCACAGGGTTCCAGAATCCACCGATGACATGTTCCCAGGCAACAGGGTTTCAGAATCAATCCTCAGTTAGGCTCCAAGGCTACAGGGTTCGAGAATAAAACCTCAGTCATGTTCCACGTCCATAGGGTTCCAGAATCACTCCTCAGTTAGGTTCCCAGGCTACAGGGTTCCAGAATAAAACCTCACTCATGTTCCCGGTCCACAGGGTTCCAGAACCTAGGCTGAGTCAGGTTCCCAGGGCACAGTATTCCACAATCTAAACAGATGTCATGTTCCCAAGCCACAGTTTTCCAGAATCTCACCTCAGTCATGTTCCCAAGCCACAGGGATCAAGAATCAAACCTCAGTCATGTTGCCAGGCCATACGGTACCAGCATCAAACCTCAGTCATATTCCCAGGCCACAGGCTTCCAGAATCAAACAGATTTCATGTTCCCAGGCAACAGGGTTCCAGAATCCAAACCGATGTCATGTTCCCAGGCCTCAGGATTCCACAATCTAACCTCAGGCATGTTCCCAGGCCAATGGTTTGCAGAATCAAACCTCAGTCATATTCCCAGGCAACAGGGTTCCAGAATCCACCGATGTCATCTTCCCAGGCCACAGGGTTCCAGAATCAATCCTCAGTTATTTTCCCAGGCAACAGGGTTCCAGTATAAAACCGTTCTCATGTTTCCAGACTACAGGGTTCCAGAATAAAACCTCAGTCATGTTCCCAGTCCACAGGGTTCCAGAACTAAGGCCCAGTCAGTTTCCCAGGGCACAGTATTCCACAATCTAAACAGATGTCATGTTCCCAGGCCACAGTTTTCCAGAATCAGGCCTCAGTCATGTTCCCAGGCCACAGGGATCCAGAATCAAACCTCAGTCATGTTGCCAGGCCATAGGGTACCACCATCAAACCTCAGTCATATTCCCAGGCCACAAGTTTCCAGAATCAAACCAATGCCATGTTCCCAGGACACAGGGTTCCAGAATCCACCGATGTCATGTTCACAGTCCACAGGGTTCCAGAACCAAGGCTCAGTAAGTTTCCCAGGGCACAGTATTCCACAATCTAAACAGATGTCATGTTCCCAGGCCACAGTTTTCCAGAATCACGTCTGAGTCATGTTCCCAGGCCACAGGGATCTAGAATCAAACCTCAGTCATCTTGCCATGCCATAGGGTACCACCATCAACCCTCAGTCATATTCCCAGGACACATTTTTCCAGAATCACACCTAAGACATGTTCCCAGGCTACAGGGATCCAGAATCAAACCTCAGTCATGTTCCCAGTCCACAGGGTTCCAGAACCAAGTCTCAGTCAGAATCCCAGGGCACAGTATTCCACAATCTAAACAGATGTCATGTTCCCAGGCCACAGGATTCCACAATCTAACCTCAGTCATGTTCCCAGGCAAATGGCTTCCAGAATCAAACCTCAGTCATATTCCCAGGGCAAAGGGTACCAGAATCCAAACCCATGTCATGTTCCCAGGACACAGGATTCCACAATCTAACCTCAGTCATGTTCCCAGGCAAATGGCTTCCAGAATCAAACCTCAGTCATATTCCCAGGCCACAGGGTTCCAGAATCAATCCTCAGTTATGTTTCCAGGCTACATGGTTCCAGAATAAAACCTCAGTCATGTTCCCAGTCCACAGGGTTCCAGAACCAAGGCTCAGTCAGGTTCCCAGGGCACAGTATTCCACAATCTAAACAGATGTCATGTTCCCAGGCCACAGTTTGCCAGAATCACGCCTCAGTCATGTTCCCAGGCCACAGGGATACAGAATCAATCCTCAGTCATGTTGCCAGGCCATAGGGTACCACCATCAAACCTCAGTCATATTCCCAGGCCACAGGGTTCCAGAATCCAACCGATGTCATGTTCCCAGGCCACAGGATTCCACAAGCAAAACTCAGTCTTTTTCCCAGGACACAGGTTTCCAGAATCAACCCGATAACATGTTCCTTGGCCACAGACTTCCAGAATCAAACCTCAGTCATGTTGCCAGGCCACAGGTTTCCACCATCAAACCTCAGACATGTTCCCAGGCCACAGGTTCCAGAATAAAACCGTTCTCATGTTCCCAGGCCACAGGGTTCCAGAATCCACCGATGACATGTTCCCAGGCAACAGGGTTTCAGAATCAATCCTCAGTTAGGCTCCAAGGCTACAGGGTTCGAGAATAAAACGTCAGTCATGTTCCACGTCCATAGGGTTCCAGAATCAATCCTCAGTTAGGTTCCCAGGCTACAGGGTTCCAGAATAAAACCTCACTCATGTTCCCGGTCCACAGGTTTCCAAAACCAAGGCTCAGTCAGGTTCACAGGGCACAGTATTCCACAATCTAAACAGATGTCATGTTCCCATGCCACAGTTTTCCGGAATCACGCCTCAGTCATGTTCCCAGGCCACAGGGATCCAAAATCAAACCTCAGTCATGTTGCCAGGCCATAGGGTGCCACCATCAAACCTCAGTCATATTTCCAGGCCACAAGTTTCCAGAATCAAAACGATGTCATGTTCCCAGGTCACAGGTTTCCACAATCTATCATCAGTCATGTTCCCAGGCCAATGGTTTCCAGAATCAAACCTCAGTCATATTCCCACGCCACAGGGTTCCAGAATCCAACCGATGTCGTGTTCCCAGGCCACAGGATTCCACAAGCAAACCTCACTCGTGTTCCCAGGACACATGTTTCCAGAATCAACCCGATATCATATTCCCTGGACACAGTCTTCCAGAATCAAACCTCAGTCATGTTGCCAGGCCACAGGTTTCCACCATCAAACCTCAGACATATTCCCAGGCCACAGCGTTCCAGAATAAAACCGTTCTCATGTTCCCAGGCCACAGGGTTCCAGAATCCACCGATGACATGTTCCAAGGCAACAGGGTTCCAGGATCAATCCTCAGTTAGGTTCCCAGGCTACAGGGTTCCAGAATAAAACCTCAGTCATGTTCTCAGTCCACAGGGTTCCAGAACCTGGGCTCAGTCAGGTTCCCAGGCCACAGTATTCCATAATGTAAAGAGATGTCATGTTCCTAAGAAACAGTTTTCCAGAATCTCGCCTCAGTCATGTTCCCAGGCCACAGGGATCCAGAATCAAACCTCAGTCATGTTGCCAGGCCATAGGGTACCACCATCAAACCTCAGTCATATTCCAAGGCCACAGGCTTCCAGAATCAAACGGATTTCATGTTCCCAGGCAACAGGGTTCCAGAATTCAAACCGATGTCATGTTCCCAGGCCTCAGGATTCCACAATCTAACCTCAGTCATGTTTCCAGGGCAATGGTTTCCAGAATCAAACCTCAGTCATATTCCCAGGCCACAGGGTTCCAGAATCCACCGATGTCATCTTCACAGGCCACAGGGTTCCAGAATCAATCCTCAGTTATGTTCCCAGGCTACAGGGTTCCAGAATAAAACCTCAGTCATGTTCCCAGTCCACAGGGTTCCAGATCTAAGGCCCAGTCAGTTTCCCAGGGCACAGTATTCCACAATCTAAACAGATGTCATGTTCCCAGGCCACAGTTTTCCAGAATTAGGCCTCAGCCATGTTCCCAGGCCACAGGGATCCAGAATCAAACCTCAGTCATGTTGCCAGGCCATAGGGTACCACCATCGATCCTCAGTCATATTCCCAGGCCATAAGTTTCCAGAATCAAACCAATGCCATGTTCCCAGGACACAGGGTTCCAGAATCCAACGATGTCATGTTCCCAGTCCACAGGGTTCCAGAACCAAGGCTCAGTCAGGTTCCTAGGGCACAGTATTCCACAATCTAAACAGATGTCATGTTCCCAGGCCACAGGATTCCACAATCTAACCTCAGTCATGTTCCCAGGCAAATGGCTTCCAGAATCAAACCTCAGTCATATTCCCAGGCCACAGAGTTCCAGAATCCACCGATGTCATGTTCCCAGGCCACAGGGTTCCAGAATCAATCCTCAGTTATGTTTCCAGGCTACAGGGTTCCAGAATAAAACCTCAGTCATGTTCCCAGTCCATAGGGTTCCAGAACCAAGGCTCAGTCAGGTTCCCAGGAAACAGTATTCCACAATCTAAACAGATGTTATGTTCCCAGGCCACAGTTTTCCAGAATCACGCCTCAGTCATGTTCCCAGGCCACAGGGTTCCAGAATCAATCCTCAGTTAGGCTCCCAGGCTACAGGATTCCAGAATAAAACCTCAGTCATGTTCCACGTCCACAGGGTTCAAGAATCAATCCTCTATTAGGTTCCCAGGCTACAGGGTTCCATAATAAACCCTCACTCATGTTCCCGGTACACAGGGTTCCAGAACCTAGGCTCAGTCAGGTTCCCAGGGCACAGTATTCCACAATCTAAACAAATGTCATGTTAACCAGCCAGAGTTTTCCAGAATCTCGCCTCAGTCATGTTCACAGGCCACAGGGATCCAGAATCAAACCTCAGTCATGTTGCCAGGCCATACGGTACCACCATTAAACCTCAGTCATATTCCCAGGCCACAGGCTTCCAGAATCAAACGGATTTCATGTTCCCAGGCAACAGGGTTCCAGAATCCAAACCGATGTCATGTTCCCAGGCCACAGGATACCACAATTTAACCTCAGTCATGTTCCCAGGCCAATGGTTTCCAGAATCAAACCTCAGTCATATTCCCAGGCCACAGGGTTCCAGAATCCACCGATGTCATGTTCCCAGGCCACAGGGTTCAAGAATCAATCCTCAGTTATGTTCCCAGGCCACAGGGTTCCAGAATCCACCAATGTCATGTTCCAAGTCCACAGGGTTCCAGAACCAAGGCTCAGTCTGGTTCCCAGGGCACAGTATTCCACAATCTAAACAGATGTCATATTCCCAGGCCACATTTTTCAAGAATCACGCCTGAGTCATGTTCCCAGTCCACAGGGATCCAGAATCAAACCTCAGTCATGTTACCAGGCCATAGGCTACCACCATCAAAACTCAGTCATATTCCCAGGCCACAGGTTTCCAGAATCAAACCGATTTCATCTTCCCAGGCAACAGGGTACCAGAATCCAAACCGATGTCATGTTCGCAGGCCACAGGATTCCACAATCTAACCTCAGTCATGTTCCCAGGCAAACGGCTTCCAGAATCAAACCTCAGTCATATTCCCAGGCCACAGGGTTCCAGAATCAATCCTCAGTTATATTCCCAGGCTACAGGGTTGCAGAATAAAACCTCAGTCATGTTCCCAATCCATAGGGTTCCAAACCTAGGCTCAGTCAGGTTCACAGGGCACAGTGTTCCACAATCTAAACAGATGTCATGTTCCTAGCCCACAGTTTTCCAGAATCACGCCTCAGTCATGTTCCCAGGCCACAGGGGTCCAAAATCAAACCTCAGTCATGTTGTCAGGCCACAGGGTGCCACCATCAAACCTCAGTCATATTCCCAGGCCACAAGTTTCCAGAATCAAACCGATGTCATATTCCCATGCCACAGGTTTCCACAATCTAATATCAGTCATGTTCCCAGTCCAATGGTTTCCAGAATCAAACCTCAGTCATATTCCCAGGCCACAGGGTTCCAGAATCAACCCGATATCATGTTCCCAGGACACAGGGATCCAGAATCAAACCTCAGTCATGTTGCCAGGCCATAGGGTACCACCATCAAACCTCAGTCATATTCCCAGGCCACAGGGTTCCAGAATCCAACCGATGTCATGTTCCCAGGCCACAGGATTCCACAAGCAACACTCAGTCTTTTTCCCAGGACACAGGTTTCCAAAATCAACCCGATATCATTTTCCCTGGCCACAGTCTTCCAGAATCAAACCTCAGTTATGTTGCCAGGCCACAGGTTTCCACCATCAAACCTCAGACATGTTCTCAGGCCACAGGGTTCCAGAATAAAACCGTTCTCATGTTCCCAGGCCACAGGGTTCCAGAATCCACCGATGACATGTTCCCAGGCAACAGGGTTCCAGAATCAATCCTCAGTTAGGCTCCCAGGCTACAGGGTTCCAGAATAAAACCTCAGTCATGTTCCCAGTACACAGGGTTCCAGAACCTAGGCTCATTCAGCTTCCCAGGGCACAGTATTCCACAATCTAAACAGATGTCATGTTCCCAAGCCACAGTTTTCCAGAATCTCGCCTCAGTCATTTTCCCAGGCCACAGGGATCCAGAATCAAACCTCAGTCATGTTGCCGGGCCATAGGGTACCACCATCAAACCTCAGTCATATTCCCAGGCCACAGGCTTCCAGAATCAAACGGATTTCATCTTCCCAGGCAACAGGGTACCAGAATCCAAACCGATGTCATGTTCGCAGGCCACAGGATTCCAAAATCTAACCTCACTCATGTTCCCAGGCAAACGGCTTCCAGAATCAAACCTCAGTCATATTCCCAGGCCACAGGGTTCCAGAATCAATCCTCAGTTATATTCCCAGGCTACAGGGTTCCAGAATAAAACCTCAGTCATTTTCCCAGTCCATAGGGTTCCAAACCTAGGCTCAGTCAGGTTCACAGGGCACAGTGTTCCACAATCTAAACAGATGTCATGTTCCTAGCCCACAGTTTTCCAGAATCACGCCTCAGTCATGTTCCTAGGCCACAGGGGTCCAAAATCAAACCTCAGTCATGTTGCCAGGCCACAGGGTGCCACCATCAAACCTCAGTCATATTCCCAGGCCACAAGTTTCCAGAATCAAACCGATGTCATATTCCCATGCCACAGGTTTCCACAATCTAATATCAGTCATGTTCCCAGTCCAATGGTTTCCAGAATCAAACCTCAGTCATATTCCCAGGCCACAGGGTTCCAGAATCAACCCGATATCATGTTCCCAGGACACAGGGATCCAGAATCAAACCTCAGTCATGTTGCCAGGCCATAGGGTACCACCATCAAACCTCAGTCATATTCCCAGGCCACAGGGTTCCAGAATCCAACCGATGTCATGTTCCCAGGCCACAGGATTCCACAAGCAACACTCAGTCTTTTTCCCAGGACACAGGTTTCCAAAATCAACCCGATATCATTTTCCCTGGCCACAGTCTTCCAGAATCAAACCTCAGTTATGTTGCCAGGCCACAGGTTTCCACCATCAAACCTCAGACATGTTCTCAGGCCACAGGGTTCCAGAATAAAACCGTTCTCATGTTCCCAGGCCACAGGGTTCCAGAATCCACCGATGACATGTTCCCAGGCAACAGGGTTCCAGAATCAATCCTCAGTTAGGCTCCCAGGCTACAGGGTTCCAGAATAAAACCTCAGTCATGTTCCCAGTACACAGGGTTCCAGAACCTAGGCTCATTCAGCTTCCCAGGGCACAGTATTCCACAATCTAAACAGATGTCATGTTCCCAAGCCACAGTTTTCCAGAATCTCGCCTCAGTCATGTTCCCAGGCCACAGGGATCCAGAATCAAACCTCAGTCATGTTGCCGGGCCATAGGGTACCACCATCAAACCTCAGTCATATTCCCAGGCCACAGGCTTCCAGTATCAAACGGATTTCATCTTCCCAGGCAACAGGGTTCCAGCATCCAAACCAATGTCATGTTCCCAGGCCACAGGTTTCCACCATCTAACATCAGTCATGTTCCCAGGCCAATGGTTTCCAGAATCAAACCTCAGTCATATTCCCAGGCCACAGGGTTCCAGCATCCATCCGATGCCGTGTTCCCAGGCCACAGGATTCCACAAGCAAACCTCAGTCTTTTTCTCAGGACACAGATTTCCAGAATCAGCCCGATATCATGTTCCCTGGCCACAGTCTTCCAGAATCAAACCTCAGTCATGTTGCCAGGCCACAGGTTTCCACCATCAAACCTCAGACATGTTTCCAGGCCACAGGGTTCCAGAATAAAACCGTTCTCATGTTTCCAGGCCACAGGGTTCCAGAATCCACCGATGACATGTTCCCAGGCAACAGGGTTCCAGAATCAATCCTCAGTTAGGCTCCCAGGCTACAGGGTTCCAGAATAAAACCTCAGTCATATTCCACGTCCACAGGGTTCCAGAATCAATCCTCAGTTAGGTGCCCAGGCTACAGGGTTCCAGAATAAAACCTCAGTCATGTTCCCATTCCACAGGGTTCCCGAACCTAAGCTCTCAGGTTCCAAGGGCACAGTATTCCACGATCTAAACAGATGTCATGTTAACAAGCCACAGTTTTCCAGAATCTTGCCTCAGTCATGTTCCCAGGCCACAGGGATCCAGATTCAAACCTCACTCATGTTGCCAGGCCATAGGGTACCACCATCAAACCTCAGTCATATTCCCAGGCCACAGGGTTCCAGAATCCAACCGATGTCATGTTCCCAGGCCACAGGATTCCACAAGCAACACTCAGTCTTTTTCCCAGGACACAGGTTTCCAAAATCAACCCGATATCATTTTCCCTGGCCACAGTCTTCCAGAATCAAACCTCAGTTATGTTGCCAGGCCACAGGTTTCCACCATCAAACCTCAGACATGTTCTCAGGCCACAGGGTTCCAGAATAAAACCGTTCTCATGTTCCCAGGCCACAGGGTTCCAGAATCCACCGATGACATGTTCCCAGGCAACAGGGTTCCAGAATCAATCCTCAGTTAGGCTCCCAGGCTACAGGGTTCCAGAATAAAACCTCAGTCATGTTCCCAGTACACAGGGTTCCAGAACCTAGGCTCATTCAGCTTCCCAGGGCACAGTATTCCACAATCTAAACAGATGTCATGTTCCCAAGCCACAGTTTTCCAGAATCTCGCCTCAGTCATTTTCCCAGGCCACAGGGATCCAGAATAAAACCTCAGTCATGTTGCCGGGCCATAGGGTACCACCATCAAACCTCAGTCATATTCCCAGGCCACAGGCTTCCAGTATCAAACGGATTTCATCTTCCCAGGCAACAGGGTTCCAGCATCCAAACCAATGTCATGTTCCCAGGCCACAGGTTTCCACCATCTAACATCAGTCATGTTCCCAGGCCAATGGTTTCCAGAATCAAACCTCAGTCATATTCCCAGGCCACAGGGTTCCAGCATCCATCCGATGTCGTGTTCCCAGGCCACAGGATTCCACAAGCAAACCTCAGTCTTTTTCTCAGGACACAGATTTCCAGAATCAGCCCGATATCATGTTCCCTGGCCACAGTCTTCCAGAATCAAACCTCAGTCATGTTGCCAGGCCACAGGTTTCCACCATCAAACCTCAGACATGTTTCCAGGCCACAGGGTTCCAGAATAAAACCGTTCTCATGTTTCCAGGCCACAGGGTTCCAGAATCCACCGATGACATGTTCCCAGGCAACAGGGTTCCAGAATCAATCCTCAGTTAGGCTCCCAGGCTACAGGGTTCCAGAATAAAACCTCAGTCATATTCCACGTCCACAGGGTTCCAGAATCAATCCTCAGTTAGGTTCCCAGGCTACAGGGTTCCAGAATAAAACCTCAGTCATGTTCCCATTCCACAGGGTTCCCGAACCTAAGCTCTCAGGTTCCAAGGGCACAGTATTCCACGATCTAAACAGATGTCATGTTAACAAGCCACAGTTTTCCAGAATCTTGCCTCAGTCATGTTCCCAGGCCACAGGGATCCAGATTCAAACCTCACTCATGTTGCCAGGCCATAGGGTACCACCATCAAACCTCAGTCATATTCCCAGGCCACAGGGTTCCAGAATCCAACCGATGTCATGTTCCCAGGCCACAGGATTCCACAAGCAACACTCAGTCTTTTTCCCAGGACACAGGTTTCCAAAATCAACCCGATATCATTTTCCCTGGCCACAGTCTTCCAGAATCAAACCTCAGTTATGTTGCCAGGCCACAGGTTTCCACCATCAAACCTCAGACATGTTCTCAGGCCACAGGGTTCCAGAATAAAACCGTTCTCATGTTCCCAGGCCACAGGGTTCCAGAATCCACCGATGACATGTTCCCAGGCAACAGGGTTCCAGAATCAATCCTCAGTTAGGCTCCCAGGCTACAGGGTTACAGAATAAAACCTCAGTCATGTTCCCAGTACACAGGGTTCCAGAACCTAGGCTCATTCAGCTTCCCAGGGCACAGTATTCCACAATCTAAACAGATGTCATGTTCCCAAGCCACAGTTTTCCAGAATCTCGCCTCAGTCATGTTCCCAGGCCACAGGGATCCAGAATCAAACCTCAGTCATGTTGCCAGGCCACAGGTTTCCACCATCAAACCTCAGTCATATTCCCAGGCCACAGGCTTCCAGAATCAAACGGATTTCATCTTCCCAGGCAACAGGGTACCAGAATCCTAACCGATGTCATGTTCGCAGGCCACAGGATTCCACAATCTAACCTCAGTCATGTTCCCAGGCAAACGGCTTCCAGAATCAAACCTCAGTCATATTCCCAGGCCACAGGGTTCCAGAATCAATCCTCAGTTATATTCCCAGGCTACAGGGTTCCAGAATAAAACCTCAGTCATTTTCCCAGTCCATAGGGTTCCAAACCTAGGCTCAGTCAGGTTCACAGGGCACAGTGTTCCACAATCTAAACAGATGTCATGTTCCTAGCCCACAGTTTTCCAGAATCACGCCTCAGTCATGTTCCTAGGCCACAGGGGTCCAAAATCAAACCTCAGTCATGTTGCCAGGCCACAGGGTGCCAC
This sequence comes from Eschrichtius robustus, assembly GCF_028021215.1. Lineage (NCBI taxonomy): Eukaryota > Metazoa > Chordata > Mammalia > Artiodactyla > Eschrichtiidae > Eschrichtius > Eschrichtius robustus. Next base: position 42,524,652 of record NC_090842.1, read on the forward strand.
CATCAAACCTCAGTCATATTCCCAGGCCACAAGTTTCCAGAATCAAACCGATGTCATATTCCCATGCCACAGGTTTCCACAATCTAATATCAGTCATGTTCCCAGTCCAATGGTTTCCAGAATCAAACCTCAGTCATATTCCCAGGCCACAGGGTTCCAGAATCAACCCGATATCATGTTCCCAGGACACAGGGATCCAGAATCAAACCTCAGTCATGTTGCCAGGCCATAGGGTACCACCATCAAACCTCAGTCATATTCCCAGGCCACAGGGTTCCAGAATCCAACCGATGTCATGTTCCCAGGCCACAGGATTCCACAAGCAACACTCAGTCTTTTTCCCAGGACACAGGTTTCCAAAATCAACCCGATATCATTTTCCCTGGCCACAGTCTTCCAGAATCAAACCTCAGTTATGTTGCCAGGCCACAGGTTTCCACCATCAAACCTCAGACATGTTCTCAGGCCACAGGGTTCCAGAATAAAACCGTTCTCATGTTCCCAGGCCACAGGGTTCCAGAATCCACCGATGACATGTTCCCAGGCAACAGGGTTCCAGAATCAATCCTCAGTTAGGCTCCCAGGCTACAGGGTTCCAGAATAAAACCTCAGTCATGTTCCCAGTACACAGGGTTCCAGAACCTAGGCTCATTCAGCTTCCCAGGGCACAGTATTCCACAATCTAAACAGATGTCATGTTCCCAAGCCACAGTTTTCCAGAATCTCGCCTCAGTCATGTTCCCAGGCCACAGGGATCCAGAATCAAACCTCAGTCATGTTGCCGGGCCATAGGGTACCACCATCAAACCTCAGTCATATTCCCAGGCCACAGGCTTCCAGTATCAAACGGATTTCATCTTCCCAGGCAACAGGGTTCCAGCATCCAAACCAATGTCATGTTCCCAGGCCACAGGTTTCCACCATCTAACATCAGTCATGTTCCCAGGCCAATGGTTTCCAGAATCAAACCTCAGTCATATTCCCAGGCCACAGGGTTCCAGCATCCATCCGATGCCGTGTTCCCAGGCCACAGGATTCCACAAGCAAACCTCAGTCTTTTTCTCAGGACACAGATTTCCAGAATCAGCCCGATATCATGTTCCCTGGCCACAGTCTTCCAGAATCAAACCTCAGTCATGTTGCCAGGCCACAGGTTTCCACCATCAAACCTCAGACATGTTTCCAGGCCACAGGGTTCCAGAATAAAACCGTTCTCATGTTTCCAGGCCACAGGGTTCCAGAATCCACCGATGACATGTTCCCAGGCAACAGGGTTCCAGAATCAATCCTCAGTTAGGCTCCCAGGCTACAGGGTTCCAGAATAAAACCTCAGTCATATTCCACGTCCACAGGGTTCCAGAATCAATCCTCAGTTAGGTGCCCAGGCTACAGGGTTCCAGAATAAAACCTCAGTCATGTTCCCATTCCACAGGGTTCCCGAACCTAAGCTCTCAGGTTCCAAGGGCACAGTATTCCACGATCTAAACAGATGTCATGTTAACAAGCCACAGTTTTCCAGAATCTTGCCTCAGTCATGTTCCCAGGCCACAGGGATCCAGATTCAAACCTCACTCATGTTGCCAGGCCATAGGGTACCACCATCAAACCTCAGTCATATTCCCAGGCCACAGGGTTCCAGAATCCAACCGATGTCATGTTCCCAGGCCACAGGATTCCACAAGCAACACTCAGTCTTTTTCCCAGGACACAGGTTTCCAAAATCAACCCGATATCATTTTCCCTGGCCACAGTCTTCCAGAATCAAACCTCAGTTATGTTGCCAGGCCACAGGTTTCCACCATCAAACCTCAGACATGTTCTCAGGCCACAGGGTTCCAGAATAAAACCGTTCTCATGTTCCCAGGCCACAGGGTTCCAGAATCCACCGATGACATGTTCCCAGGCAACAGGGTTCCAGAATCAATCCTCAGTTAGGCTCCCAGGCTACAGGGTTCCAGAATAAAACCTCAGTCATGTACCCAGTACACAGGGTTCCAGAACCTAGGCTCATTCAGCTTCCCAGGGCACAGTATTCCACAATCTAAACAGATGTCATGTTCCCAAGCCACAGTTTTCCAGAATCTCGCCTCAGTCATGTTCCCAGGCCACAGGGATCCAGAATCAAACCTCAGTCATGTTGCCAGGACGTAGGGTACCACCATCAAACCTCAGTCATATACCCAGGCCACAAGTTTCCAGAATCAAACCAATGCCATGTTCCCAGGACACAGGGTTCCAGAATCCACCGATGTCATGTTCCCAGTCCACAGGGTTCCAGAACCAAGACTCAGTCAGGTTCCCAGGGCACAGTATTCCACAATCTAAACAGATGTCATGTTCCCAGGCCACAGTTTTCCAGAATCACGTCTGAGTCATGTTCCCAGGCCACAGGGATCTAGAATCAAACCTCAGTCATCTTGCCATGCCATAGGGTACCACCATCAACCCTCAGTCATATTCCCAGGACACATTTTTCCAGAATCACACCTAAGACATGTTCCCAGGCCACAGGGATCCAGAATCAAACCTCAGTCATGTTCCCAGTCCACAGGGTTCCAGAACCAAGGCTCAGTCAGAATCCCAGGGCACAGTATTCCACAATCTAAACAGATGTCATGTTCCCAGGCCACAGGATTCCACAATCTAACCTCAGTCATGTTCCCAGGCAAATGGCTTCCAGAATCAAACCTCAGTCATATTCCCAGGCCACAGGGTTCCAGAATCCACCGATGTCATGTTCCCAGGACACAGGGTTCCAGAACCAAGGCTCAGTCAGGTTCCCAGGGCACAGTATTCCACAATCAAAACAGATGTCATGTTCCCAGGCCACAGTTTGCCAGAATCACGCCTCAGTCATGTTCCCAGGCCACAGGGATACAGAATCAAACCTCAGTCATGTTGCCAGGCCATAGGGTACCACCATCAAACCTCAGTCATATTCCCAGGCCACAGGGTTCCAGAATCCAACCGATGTCATGTTCCCAGGCCACAGGATTCCACAAGCAAAACTCAGTCTTTTTCCCAGGACACAGGTTTCCAGAATCAACCCGATAACATGTTCCTTGGCCACAGACTTCCAGAATCAAACCTCAGTCATGTTGCCAGGCCACAGGTTTCCACCATCAAACCTCAGACATGTTCCCAGGCCACAGGTTCCAGAATAAAACCGTTCTCATGTTCCCAGGCCACAGGGTTCCAGAATCCACCGATGACATGTTCCCAGGCAACAGGGTTTCAGAATCAATCCTCAGTTAGGCTCCAAGGCTACAGGGTTCGAGAATAAAACCTCAGTCATGTTCCACGTCCATAGGGTTCCAGAATCACTCCTCAGTTAGGTTCCCAGGCTACAGGGTTCCAGAATAAAACCTCACTCATGTTCCCGGTCCACAGGGTTCCAGAACCTAGGCTGAGTCAGGTTCCCAGGGCACAGTATTCCACAATCTAAACAGATGTCATGTTCCCAAGCCACAGTTTTCCAGAATCTCACCTCAGTCATGTTCCCAAGCCACAGGGATCAAGAATCAAACCTCAGTCATGTTGCCAGGCCATACGGTACCAGCATCAAACCTCAGTCATATTCCCAGGCCACAGGCTTCCAGAATCAAACAGATTTCATGTTCCCAGGCAACAGGGTTCCAGAATCCAAACCGATGTCATGTTCCCAGGCCTCAGGATTCCACAATCTAACCTCAGGCATGTTCCCAGGCCAATGGTTTGCAGAATCAAACCTCAGTCATATTCCCAGGCAACAGGGTTCCAGAATCCACCGATGTCATCTTCCCAGGCCACAGGGTTCCAGAATCAATCCTCAGTTATTTTCCCAGGCAACAGGGTTCCAGTATAAAACCGTTCTCATGTTTCCAGACTACAGGGTTCCAGAATAAAACCTCAGTCATGTTCCCAGTCCACAGGGTTCCAGAACTAAGGCCCAGTCAGTTTCCCAGGGCACAGTATTCCACAATCTAAACAGATGTCATGTTCCCAGGCCACAGTTTTCCAGAATCAGGCCTCAGTCATGTTCCCAGGCCACAGGGATCCAGAATCAAACCTCAGTCATGTTGCCAGGCCATAGGGTACCACCATCAAACCTCAGTCATATTCCCAGGCCACAAGTTTCCAGAATCAAACCAATGCCATGTTCCCAGGACACAGGGTTCCAGAATCCACCGATGTCATGTTCACAGTCCACAGGGTTCCAGAACCAAGGCTCAGTAAGTTTCCCAGGGCACAGTATTCCACAATCTAAACAGATGTCATGTTCCCAGGCCACAGTTTTCCAGAATCACGTCTGAGTCATGTTCCCAGGCCACAGGGATCTAGAATCAAACCTCAGTCATCTTGCCATGCCATAGGGTACCACCATCAACCCTCAGTCATATTCCCAGGACACATTTTTCCAGAATCACACCTAAGACATGTTCCCAGGCTACAGGGATCCAGAATCAAACCTCAGTCATGTTCCCAGTCCACAGGGTTCCAGAACCAAGTCTCAGTCAGAATCCCAGGGCACAGTATTCCACAATCTAAACAGATGTCATGTTCCCAGGCCACAGGATTCCACAATCTAACCTCAGTCATGTTCCCAGGCAAATGGCTTCCAGAATCAAACCTCAGTCATATTCCCAGGGCAAAGGGTACCAGAATCCAAACCCATGTCATGTTCCCAGGACACAGGATTCCACAATCTAACCTCAGTCATGTTCCCAGGCAAATGGCTTCCAGAATCAAACCTCAGTCATATTCCCAGGCCACAGGGTTCCAGAATCAATCCTCAGTTATGTTTCCAGGCTACATGGTTCCAGAATAAAACCTCAGTCATGTTCCCAGTCCACAGGGTTCCAGAACCAAGGCTCAGTCAGGTTCCCAGGGCACAGTATTCCACAATCTAAACAGATGTCATGTTCCCAGGCCACAGTTTGCCAGAATCACGCCTCAGTCATGTTCCCAGGCCACAGGGATACAGAATCAATCCTCAGTCATGTTGCCAGGCCATAGGGTACCACCATCAAACCTCAGTCATATTCCCAGGCCACAGGGTTCCAGAATCCAACCGATGTCATGTTCCCAGGCCACAGGATTACACAAGCAAAACTCAGTCTTTTTCCCAGGACACAGGTTTCCAGAATCAACCCGATAACATGTTCCTTGGCCACAGACTTCCAGAATCAAACCTCAGTCATGTTGCCAGGCCACAGGTTTCCACCATCAAACCTCAGACATGTTCCCAGGCCACAGGTTCCAGAATAAAACCGTTCTCATGTTCCCAGGCCACAGGGTTCCAGAATCCACCGATGACATGTTCCCAGGCAACAGGGTTTCAGAATCAATCCTCAGTTAGGCTCCAAGGCTACAGGGTTCGAGAATAAAACGTCAGTCATGTTCCACGTCCATAGGGTTCCAGAATCAATCCTCAGTTAGGTTCCCAGGCTACAGGGTTCCAGAATAAAACCTCACTCATGTTCCCGGTCCACAGGTTTCCAAAACCAAGGCTCAGTCAGGTTCACAGGGCACAGTATTCCACAATCTAAACAGATGTCATGTTCCCATGCCACAGTTTTCCGGAATCACGCCTCAGTCATGTTCCCAGGCCACAGGGATCCAAAATCAAACCTCAGTCATGTTGCCAGGCCATAGGGTGCCACCATCAAACCTCAGTCATATTTCCAGGCCACAAGTTTCCAGAATCAAAACGATGTCATGTTCCCAGGTCACAGGTTTCCACAATCTATCATCAGTCATGTTCCCAGGCCAATGGTTTCCAGAATCAAACCTCAGTCATATTCCCACGCCACAGGGTTCCAGAATCCAACCGATGTCGTGTTCCCAGGCCACAGGATTCCACAAGCAAACCTCACTCGTGTTCCCAGGACACATGTTTCCAGAATCAACCCGATATCATATTCCCTGGACACAGTCTTCCAGAATCAAACCTCAGTCATGTTGCCAGGCCACAGGTTTCCACCATCAAACCTCAGACATATTCCCAGGCCACAGCGTTCCAGAATAAAACCGTTCTCATGTTCCCAGGCCACAGGGTTCCAGAATCCACCGATGACATGTTCCAAGGCAACAGGGTTCCAGGATCAATCCTCAGTTAGGTTCCCAGGCTACAGGGTTCCAGAATAAAACCTCAGTCATGTTCTCAGTCCACAGGGTTCCAGAACCTGGGCTCAGTCAGGTTCCCAGGCCACAGTATTCAATAATGTAAACAGATGTCATGTTCCTAAGAAACAGTTTTCCAGAATCTCGCCTCAGTCATGTTCCCAGGCCACAGGGATCCAGAATCAAACCTCAGTCATGTTGCCAGGCCATAGGGTACCACCATCAAACCTCAGTCATATTCCAAGGCCACAGGCTTCCAGAATCAAACGGATTTCATGTTCCCAGGCAACAGGGTTCCAGAATTCAAACCGATGTCATGTTCCCAGGCCTCAGGATTCCACAATCTAACCTCAGTCATGTTTCCAGGGCAATGGTTTCCAGAATCAAACCTCAGTCATATTCCCAGGCCACAGGGTTCCAGAATCCACCGATGTCATCTTCACAGGCCACAGGGTTCCAGAATCAATCCTCAGTTATGTTCCCAGGCTACAGGGTTCCAGAATAAAACCTCAGTCATGTTCCCAGTCCACAGGGTTCCAGATCTAAGGCCCAGTCAGTTTCCCAGGGCACAGTATTCCACAATCTAAACAGATGTCATGTTCCCAGGCCACAGTTTTCCAGAATTAGGCCTCAGCCATGTTCCCAGGCCACAGGGATCCAGAATCAAACCTCAGTCATGTTGCCAGGCCATAGGGTACCACCATCGATCCTCAGTCATATTCCCAGGCCATAAGTTTCCAGAATCAAACCAATGCCATGTTCCCAGGACACAGGGTTCCAGAATCCAACGATGTCATGTTCCCAGTCCACAGGGTTCCAGAACCAAGGCTCAGTCAGGTTCCTAGGGCACAGTATTCCACAATCTAAACAGATGTCATGTTCCCAGGCCACAGGATTCCACAATCTAACCTCAGTCATGTTCCCAGGCAAATGGCTTCCAGAATCAAACCTCAGTCATATTCCCAGGCCACAGAGTTCCAGAATCCACCGATGTCATGTTCCCAGGCCACAGGGTTCCAGAATCAATCCTCAGTTATGTTTCCAGGCTACAGGGTTCCAGAATAAAACCTCAGTCATGTTCCCAGTCCATAGGGTTCCAGAACCAAGGCTCAGTCAGGTTCCCAGGAAACAGTATTACACAATCTAAACAGATGTTATGTTCCCAGGCCACAGTTTTCCAGAATCACGCCTCAGTCATGTTCCCAGGCCACAGGGTTCCAGAATCAATCCTCAGTTAGGCTCCCAGGCTACAGGATTCCAGAATAAAACCTCAGTCATGTTCCACGTCCACAGGGTTCAAGAATCAATCCTCTATTAGGTTCCCAGGCTACAGGGTTCCATAATAAACCCTCACTCATGTTCCCGGTACACAGGGTTCCAGAACCTAGGCTCAGTCAGGTTCCCAGGGCACAGTATTCCACAATCTAAACAAATGTCATGTTAACCAGCCAGAGTTTTCCAGAATCTCGCCTCAGTCATGTTCACAGGCCACAGGGATCCAGAATCAAACCTCAGTCATGTTGCCAGGCCATACGGTACCACCATTAAACCTCAGTCATATTCCCAGGCCACAGGCTTCCAGAATCAAACGGATTTCATGTTCCCAGGCAACAGGGTTCCAGAATCCAAACCGATGTCATGTTCCCAGGCCACAGGATACCACAATTTAACCTCAGTCATGTTCCCAGGCCAATGGTTTCCAGAATCAAACCTCAGTCATATTCCCAGGCCACAGGGTTCCAGAATCCACCGATGTCATGTTCCCAGGCCACAGGGTTCAAGAATCAATCCTCAGTTATGTTCCCAGGCCACAGGGTTCCAGAATCCACCAATGTCATGTTCCAAGTCCACAGGGTTCCAGAACCAAGGCTCAGTCTGGTTCCCAGGGCACAGTATTCCACAATCTAAACAGATGTCATATTCCCAGGCCACATTTTTCAAGAATCACGCCTGAGTCATGTTCCCAGTCCACAGGGATCCAGAATCAAACCTCAGTCATGTTACCAGGCCATAGGCTACCACCATCAAAACTCAGTCATATTCCCAGGCCACAGGTTTCCAGAATCAAACCGATTTCATCTTCCCAGGCAACAGGGTACCAGAATCCAAACCGATGTCATGTTCGCAGGCCACAGGATTCCACAATCTAACCTCAGTCATGTTCCCAGGCAAACGGCTTCCAGAATCAAACCTCAGTCATATTCCCAGGCCACAGGGTTCCAGAATCAATCCTCAGTTATATTCCCAGGCTACAGGGTTGCAGAATAAAACCTCAGTCATGTTCCCAATCCATAGGGTTCCAAACCTAGGCTCAGTCAGGTTCACAGGGCACAGTGTTCCACAATCTAAACAGATGTCATGTTCCTAGCCCACAGTTTTCCAGAATCACGCCTCAGTCATGTTCCCAGGCCACAGGGGTCCAAAATCAAACCTCAGTCATGTTGTCAGGCCACAGGGTGCCACCATCAAACCTCAGTCATATTCCCAGGCCACAAGTTTCCAGAATCAAACCGATGTCATATTCCCATGCCACAGGTTTCCACAATCTAATATCAGTCATGTTCCCAGTCCAATGGTTTCCAGAATCAAACCTCAGTCATATTCCCAGGCCACAGGGTTCCAGAATCAACCCGATATCATGTTCCCAGGACACAGGGATCCAGAATCAAACCTCAGTCATGTTGCCAGGCCATAGGGTACCACCATCAAACCTCAGTCATATTCCCAGGCCACAGGGTTCCAGAATCCAACCGATGTCATGTTCCCAGGCCACAGGATTCCACAAGCAACACTCAGTCTTTTTCCCAGGACACAGGTTTCCAAAATCAACCCGATATCATTTTCCCTGGCCACAGTCTTCCAGAATCAAACCTCAGTTATGTTGCCAGGCCACAGGTTTCCACCATCAAACCTCAGACATGTTCTCAGGCCACAGGGTTCCAGAATAAAACCGTTCTCATGTTCCCAGGCCACAGGGTTCCAGAATCCACCGATGACATGTTCCCAGGCAACAGGGTTCCAGAATCAATCCTCAGTTAGGCTCCCAGGCTACAGGGTTCCAGAATAAAACCTCAGTCATGTTCCCAGTACACAGGGTTCCAGAACCTAGGCTCATTCAGCTTCCCAGGGCACAGTATTCCACAATCTAAACAGATGTCATGTTCCCAAGCCACAGTTTTCCAGAATCTCGCCTCAGTCATTTTCCCAGGCCACAGGGATCCAGAATCAAACCTCAGTCATGTTGCCGGGCCATAGGGTACCACCATCAAACCTCAGTCATATTCCCAGGCCACAGGCTTCCAGAATCAAACGGATTTCATCTTCCCAGGCAACAGGGTACCAGAATCCAAACCGATGTCATGTTCGCAGGCCACAGGATTCCAAAATCTAACCTCACTCATGTTCCCAGGCAAACGGCTTCCAGAATCAAACCTCAGTCATATTCCCAGGCCACAGGGTTCCAGAATCAATCCTCAGTTATATTCCCAGGCTACAGGGTTCCAGAATAAAACCTCAGTCATTTTCCCAGTCCATAGGGTTCCAAACCTAGGCTCAGTCAGGTTCACAGGGCACAGTGTTCCACAATCTAAACAGATGTCATGTTCCTAGCCCACAGTTTTCCAGAATCACGCCTCAGTCATGTTCCTAGGCCACAGGGGTCCAAAATCAAACCTCAGTCATGTTGCCAGGCCACAGGGTGCCACCATCAAACCTCAGTCATATTCCCAGGCCACAAGTTTCCAGAATCAAACCGATGTCATATTCCCATGCCACAGGTTTCCACAATCTAATATCAGTCATGTTCCCAGTCCAATGGTTTCCAGAATCAAACCTCAGTCATATTCCCAGGCCACAGGGTTCCAGAATCAACCCGATATCATGTTCCCAGGACACAGGGATCCAGAATCAAACCTCAGTCATGTTGCCAGGCCATAGGGTACCACCATCAAACCTCAGTCATATTCCCAGGCCACAGGGTTCCAGAATCCAACCGATGTCATGTTCCCAGGCCACAGGATTCCACAAGCAACACTCAGTCTTTTTCCCAGGACACAGGTTTCCAAAATCAACCCGATATCATTTTCCCTGGCCACAGTCTTCCAGAATCAAACCTCAGTTATGTTGCCAGGCCACAGGTTTCCACCATCAAACTTCAGACATGTTCTCAGGCCACAGGGTTCCAGAATAAAACCGTTCTCATGTTCCCAGGCCACAGGGTTCCAGAATCCACCGATGACATGTTCCCAGGCAACAGGGTTCCAGAATCAATCCTCAGTTAGGCTCCCAGGCTACAGGGTTCCAGAATAAAACCTCAGTCATGTTCCCAGTACACAGGGTTCCAGAACCTAGGCTCATTCAGCTTCCCAGGGCACAGTATTCCACAATCTAAACAGATGTCATGTTCCCAAGCCACAGTTTTCCAGAATCTCGCCTCAGTCATGTTCCCAGGCCACAGGGATCCAGAATCAAACCTCAGTCATGTTGCCGGGCCATAGGGTACCACCATCAAACCTCAGTCATATTCCCAGGCCACAGGCTTCCAGTATCAAACGGATTTCATCTTCCCAGGCAACAGGGTTCCAGCATCCAAACCAATGTCATGTTCCCAGGCCACAGGTTTCCACCATCTAACATCAGTCATGTTCCCAGGCCAATGGTTTCCAGAATCAAACCTCAGTCATATTCCCAGGCCACAGGGTTCCAGCATCCATCCGATGCCGTGTTCCCAGGCCACAGGATTCCACAAGCAAACCTCAGTCTTTTTCTCAGGACACAGATTTCCAGAATCAGCCCGATATCATGTTCCCTGGCCACAGTCTTCCAGAATCAAACCTCAGTCATGTTGCCAGGCCACAGGTTTCCACCATCAAACCTCAGACATGTTTCCAGGCCACAGGGTTCCAGAATAAAACCGTTCTCATGTTTCCAGGCCACAGGGTTCCAGAATCCACCGATGACATGTTCCCAGGCAACAGGGTTCCAGAATCAATCCTCAGTTAGGCTCCCAGGCTACAGGGTTCCAGAATAAAACCTCAGTCATATTCCACGTCCACAGGGTTCCAGAATCAATCCTCAGTTAGGTGCCCAGGCTACAGGGTTCCAGAATAAAACCTCAGTCATGTTCCCATTCCACAGGGTTCCCGAACCTAAGCTCTCAGGTTCCAAGGGCTCAGTATTCCACGATCTAAACAGATGTCATGTTAACAAGCCACAGTTTTCCAGAATCTTGCCTCAGTCATGTTCCCAGGCCACAGGGATCCAGATTCAAACCTCACTCATGTTGCCAGGCCATAGGGTACCACCATCAAACCTCAGTCATATTCCCAGGCCACAGGGTTCCAGAATCCAACCGATGTCATGTTCCCAGGCCACAGGATTCCACAAGCAACACTCAGTCTTTTTCCCAGGACACAGGTTTCCAAAATCAACCCGATATCATTTTCCCTGGCCACAGTCTTCCAGAATCAAACCTCAGTTATGTTGCCAGGCCACAGGTTTCCACCATCAAACCTCAGACATGTTCTCAGGCCACAGGGTTCCAGAATAAAACCGTTCTCATGTTCCCAGGCCACAGGGTTCCAGAATCCACCGATGACATGTTCCCAGGCAACAGGGTTCCAGAATCAATCCTCAGTTAGGCTCCCAGGCTACAGGGTTCCAGAATAAAACCTCAGTCATGTTCCCAGTACACAGGGTTCCAGAACCTAGGCTCATTCAGCTTCCCAGGGCACAGTATTCCACAATCTAAACAGATGTCATGTTCCCAAGCCACAGTTTTCCAGAATCTCGCCTCAGTCATGTTCCCAGGCCACAGGGATCCAGAATCAAACCTCAGTCATGTTGCCAGGACGTAGGGTACCACCATCAAACCTCAGTCATATACCCAGGCCACAAGTTTCCAGAATCAAACCAATGCCATGTTCCCAGGACACAGGGTTCCAGAATCCACCGATGTCATGTTCCCAGTCCACAGGGTTCCAGAACCAAGACTCAGTCAGGTTCCCAGGGCACAGTATTCCACAATCTAAACAGATGTCATGTTCCCAGGCCACAGTTTTCCAGAATCACGTCTGAGTCATGTTCCCAGGCCACAGGGATCTAGAATCAAACCTCAGTCATCTTGCCATGCCATAGGGTACCACCATCAACCCTCAGTCATATTCCCAGGACACATTTTTCCAGAATCACACCTAAGACATGTTCCCAGGCCACAGGGATCCAGAATCAAACCTCAGTCATGTTCCCAGTCCACAGGGTTCCAGAACCAAGGCTCAGTCAGAATCCCAGGGCACAGTATTCCACAATCTAAACAGATGTCATGTTCCCAGGCCACAGGATTCCACAATCTAACCTCAGTCATGTTCCCAGGCAAATGGCTTCCAGAATCAAACCTCAGTCATATTCCCAGGCCACAGGGTTCCAGAATCCACCGATGTCATGTTCCCAGGACACAGGGTTCCAGAACCAAGGCTCAGTCAGGTTCCCAGGGCACAGTATTCCACAATCAAAACAGATGTCATGTTCCCAGGCCACAGTTTGCCAGAATCACGCCTCAGTCATGTTCCCAGGCCACAGGGATACAGAATCAAACCTCAGTCATGTTGCCAGGCCATAGGGTACCACCATCAAACCTCAGTCATATTCCCAGGCCACAGGGTTCCAGAATCCAACCGATGTCATGTTCCCAGGCCACAGGATTCCACAAGCAAAACTCAGTCTTTTTCCCAGGACACAGGTTTCCAGAATCAACCCGATAACATGTTCCTTGGCCACAGACTTCCAGAATCAAACCTCAGTCATGTTGCCAGGCCACAGGTTTCCACCATCAAACCTCAGACATGTTCCCAGGCCACAGGTTCCAGAATAAAACCGTTCTCATGTTCCCAGGCCACAGGGTTCCAGAATCCACCGATGACATGTTCCCAGGCAACAGGGTTTCAGAATCAATCCTCAGTTAGGCTCCAAGGCTACAGGGTTCGAGAATAAAACCTCAGTCATGTTCCACGTCCATAGGGTTCCAGAATCACTCCTCAGTTAGGTTCCCAGGCTACAGGGTTCCAGAATAAAACCTCACTCATGTTCCCGGTCCACAGGGTTCCAGAACCTAGGCTGAGTCAGGTTCCCAGGGCACAGTATTCCACAATCTAAACAGATGTCATGTTCCCAAGCCACAGTTTTCCAGAATCTCACCTCAGTCATGTTCCCAAGCCACAGGGATCAAGAATCAAACCTCAGTCATGTTGCCAGGCCATACGGTACCAGCATCAAACCTCAGTCATATTCCCAGGCCACAGGCTTCCAGAATCAAACAGATTTCATGTTCCCAGGCAACAGGGTTCCAGAATCCAAACCGATGTCATGTTCCCAGGCCTCAGGATTCCACAATCTAACCTCAGGCATGTTCCCAGGCCAATGGTTTGCAGAATCAAACCTCAGTCATATTCCCAGGCAACAGGGTTCCAGAATCCACCGATGTCATCTTCCCAGGCCACAGGGTTCCAGAATCAATCCTCAGTTATTTTCCCAGGCAACAGGGTTCCAGTATAAAACCGTTCTCATGTTTCCAGACTACAGGGTTCCAGAATAAAACCTCAGTCATGTTCCCAGTCCACAGGGTTCCAGAACTAAGGCCCAGTCAGTTTCCCAGGGCACAGTATTCCACAATCTAAACAGATGTCATGTTCCCAGGCCACAGTTTTCCAGAATCAGGCCTCAGTCATGTTCCCAGGCCACAGGGATCCAGAATCAAACCTCAGTCATGTTGCCAGGCCATAGGGTACCACCATCAAACCTCAGTCATATTCCCAGGCCACAAGTTTCCAGAATCAAACCAATGCCATGTTCCCAGGACACAGGGTTCCAGAATCCACCGATGTCATGTTCACAGTCCACAGGGTTCCAGAACCAAGGCTCAGTAAGTTTCCCAGGGCACAGTATTCCACAATCTAAACAGATGTCATGTTCCCAGGCCACAGTTTTCCAGAATCACGTCTGAGTCATGTTCCCAGGCCACAGGGATCTAGAATCAAACCTCAGTCATCTTGCCATGCCATAGGGTACCACCATCAACCCTCAGTCATATTCCCAGGACACATTTTTCCAGAATCACACCTAAGACATGTTCCCAGGCTACAGGGATCCAGAATCAAACCTCAGTCATGTTCCCAGTCCACAGGGTTCCAGAACCAAGTCTCAGTCAGAATCCCAGGGCACAGTATTCCACAATCTAAACAGATGTCATGTTCCCAGGCCACAGGATTCCACAATCTAACCTCAGTCATGTTCCCAGGCAAATGGCTTCCAGAATCAAACCTCAGTCATATTCCCAGGGCAAAGGGTACCAGAATCCAAACCCATGTCATGTTCCCAGGACACAGGATTCCACAATCTAACCTCAGTCATGTTCCCAGGCAAATGGCTTCCAGAATCAAACCTCAGTCATATTCCCAGGCCACAGGGTTCCAGAATCAATCCTCAGTTATGTTTCCAGGCTACATGGTTCCAGAATAAAACCTCAGTCATGTTCCCAGTCCACAGGGTTCCAGAACCAAGGCTCAGTCAGGTTCCCAGGGCACAGTATTCCACAATCTAAACAGATGTCATGTTCCCAGGCCACAGTTTGCCAGAATCACGCCTCAGTCATGTTCCCAGGCCACAGGGATACAGAATCAATCCTCAGTCATGTTGCCAGGCCATAGGGTACCACCATCAAACCTCAGTCATATTCCCAGGCCACAGGGTTCCAGAATCCAACCGATGTCATGTTCCCAGGCCACAGGATTCCACAAGCAAAACTCAGTCTTTTTCCCAGGACACAGGTTTCCAGAATCAACCCGATAACATGTTCCTTGGCCACAGACTTCCAGAATCAAACCTCAGTCATGTTGCCAGGCCACAGGTTTCCACCATCAAACCTCAGACATGTTCCCAGGCCACAGGTTCCAGAATAAAACCGTTCTCATGTTCCCAGGCCACAGGGTTCCAGAATCCACCGATGACATGTTCCCAGGCAACAGGGTTTCAGAATCAATCCTCAGTTAGGCTCCAAGGCTACAGGGTTCGAGAATAAAACGTCAGTCATGTTCCACGTCCATAGGGTTCCAGAATCAATCCTCAGTTAGGTTCCCAGGCTACAGGGTTCCAGAATAAAACCTCACTCATGTTCCCGGTCCACAGGTTTCCAAAACCAAGGCTCAGTCAGGTTCACAGGGCACAGTATTCCACAATCTAAACAGATGTCATGTTCCCATGCCACAGTTTTCCGGAATCACGCCTCAGTCATGTTCCCAGGCCACAGGGATCCAAAATCAAACCTCAGTCATGTTGCCAGGCCATAGGGTGCCACCATCAAACCTCAGTCATATTTCCAGGCCACAAGTTTCCAGAATCAAAACGATGTCATGTTCCCAGGTCACAGGTTTCCACAATCTATCATCAGTCATGTTCCCAGGCCAATGGTTTCCAGAATCAAACCTCAGTCATATTCCCACGCCACAGGGTTCCAGAATCCAACCGATGTCGTGTTCCCAGGCCACAGGATTCCACAAGCAAACCTCACTCGTGTTCCCAGGACACATGTTTCCAGAATCAACCCGATATCATATTCCCTGGACACAGTCTTCCAGAATCAAACCTCAGTCATGTTGCCAGGCCACAGGTTTCCACCATCAAACCTCAGACATATTCCCAGGCCACAGCGTTCCAGAATAAAACCGTTCTCATGTTCCCAGGCCACAGGGTTCCAGAATCCACCGATGACATGTTCCAAGGCAACAGGGTTCCAGGATCAATCCTCAGTTAGGTTCCCAGGCTACAGGGTTCCAGAATAAAACCTCAGTCATGTTCTCATTCCACAGGGTTCCAGAACCTGGGCTCAGTCAGGTTCCCAGGCCACAGTATTCCATAATGTAAACAGATGTCATGTTCCTAAGAAACAGTTTTCCAGAATCTCGCCTCAGTCATGTTCCCAGGCCACAGGGATCCAGAATCAAACCTCAGTCATGTTGCCAGGCCATAGGGTACCACCATCAAACCTCAGTCATATTCCAAGGCCACAGGCTTCCAGTATCAAACGGATTTCATGTTCCCAGGCAACAGGGTTCCAGAATTCAAACCGATGTCATGTTCCCAGGCCTCAGGATTCCACAATCTAACCTCAGTCATGTTTCCAGGCCAATGGTTTCCAGAATCAAACCTCAGTCATATTCCCAGGCCACAGGGTTCCAGAATCCACCGATGTCATCTTCACAGGCCACAGGGTTCCAGAATCAATCCTCAGTTATGTTCCCAGGATACAGGGTTCCAGAATAAAACCTCAGTCATGTTCCCAGTCCACAGGGTTCCAGATCTAAGGCCCAGTCAGTTTCCCAGGGCACAGTATTCCACAATCTAAACAGATGTCATGTTCCCAGGCCACAGTTTTCCAGAATTAGGCCTCAGCCATGTTCCCAGGCCACAGGGATCCAGAATCAAACCTCAGTCATGTTGCCAGGCCATAGGGTACCACCATCGATCCTCAGTCATATTCCCAGGCCATAAGTTTCCAGAATCAAACCAATGCCATGTTCCCAGGACACAGGGTTCCAGAATCCAACGATGTCATGTTCCCAGTCCACAGGGTTCCAGAACCAAGGCTCAGTCAGGTTCCCAGGGCACAGTATTCCACAATCTAAACAGATGTCATGTTCCCAGGCCACAGGATTCCACAATCTAACCTCAGTCATGTTCCCAGGCAAATGGCTTCCAGAATCAAACCTCAGTCATATTCCCAGGCCACAGGGTTCCAGAATCCACCGATGTCATGTTCCCAGGCCACAGGGTTCCAGAATCAATCCTCAGTTATGTTTCCAGGCTACAGGGTTCCAGAATAAAACCTCAGTCATGTTCCCAGTCCATAGGGTTCCAGAACCAAGGCTCAGTCAGGTTCCCAGGAAACAGTATTCCACAATCTAAACAGATGTTATGTTCCCAGGCCACAGTTTTCCAGAATCACGCCTCAGTCATGTTCCCAGGCCACAGGGTTCCAGAATCAATCCTCAGTTAGGCTCCCAGGCTACAGGATTCCAGAATAAAACCTCAGTCATGTTCCACGTCCACAGGGTTCAAGAATCAATCCTCTATTAGGTTCCCAGGCTACAGGGTTCCATAATAAACCCTCACTCATGTTCCCGGTACACAGGGTTCCAGAACCTAGGCTCAGTCAGGTTCCCAGGGCACAGTATTCCACAATCTAAACAAATGTCATGTTAACCAGCCAGAGTTTTCCAGAATCTCGCCTCAGTCATGTTCACAGGCCACAGGGATCCAGAATCAAACCTCAGTCATGTTGCCAGGCCATACGGTACCACCATTAAACCTCAGTCATATTCCCAGGCCACAGGCTTCCAGAATCAAACGGATTTCATGTTCCCAGGCAACAGGGTTCCAGAATCCAAACCGATGTCATGTTCCCAGGCCACAGGATACCACAATTTAACCTCAGTCATGTTCCCAGGCCAATGGTTTCCAGAATCAAACCTCAGTCATATTCCCAGGCCACAGGGTTCCAGAATCCACCGATGTCATGTTCCCAGGCCACAGGGTTCAAGAATCAATCCTCAGTTATGTTCCCAGGCCACAGGGTTCCAGAATCCACCAATGTCATGTTCCAAGTCCACAGGGTTCCAGAACCAAGGCTCAGTCTGGTTCCCAGGGCACAGTATTCCACAATCTAAACAGATGTCATATTCCCAGGCCACATTTTTCAAGAATCACGCCTGAGTCATGTTCCCAGTCCACAGGGATCCAGAATCAAACCTCAGTCATGTTACCAGGCCATAGGCTACCACCATCAAAACTCAGTCATATTCCCAGGCCACAGGTTTCCAGAATCAAACCGATTTCATCTTCCCAGGCAACAGGGTACCAGAATCCAAACCGATGTCATGTTCGCAGGCCACAGGATTCCACAATCTAACCTCAGTCATGTTCCCAGGCAAACGGCTTCCAGAATCAAACCTCAGTCATATTCCCAGGCCACAGGGTTCCAGAATCAATCCTCAGTTATATTCCCAGGCTACAGGGTTGCAGAATAAAACCTCAGTCATGTTCCCAATCCATAGGGTTCCAAACCTAGGCTCAGTCAGGTTCACAGGGCACAGTGTTCCACAATCTAAACAGATGTCATGTTCCTAGCCCACAGTTTTCCAGAATCACGCCTCAGTCATGTTCCCAGGCCACAGGGGTCCAAAATCAAACCTCAGTCATGTTGTCAGGCCACAGGGTGCCACCATCAAACCTCAGTCATATTCCCAGGCCACAAGTTTCCAGAATCAAACCGATGTCATATTCCCATGCCACAGGTTTCCACAATCTAATATCAGTCATGTTCCCAGTCCAATGGTTTCCAGAATCAAACCTCAGTCATATTCCCAGGCCACAGGGTTCCAGAATCAACCCGATATCATGTTCCCAGGACACAGGGATCCAGAATCAAACCTCAGTCATGTTGCCAGGCCATAGGGTACCACCATCAAACCTCAGTCATATTCCCAGGCCACAGGGTTCCAGAATCCAACCGATGTCATGTTCCCAGGCCACAGGATTCCACAAGCAACACTCAGTCTTTTTCCCAGGACACAGGTTTCCAAAATCAACCCGATATCATTTTCCCTGGCCACAGTCTTCCAGAATCAAACCTCAGTTATGTTGCCAGGCCACAGGTTTCCACCATCAAACCTCAGACATGTTCTCAGGCCACAGGGTTCCAGAATAAAACCGTTCTCATGTTCCCAGGCCACAGGGTTCCAGAATCCACCGATGACATGTTCCCAGGCAACAGGGTTCCAGAATCAATCCTCAGTTAGGCTCCCAGGCTACAGGGTTCCAGAATAAAACCTCAGTCATGTTCCCAGTACACAGGGTTCCAGAACCTAGGCTCATTCAGCTTCCCAGGGCACAGTATTCCACAATCTAAACAGATGTCATGTTCCCAAGCCACAGTTTTCCAGAATCTCGCCTCAGTCATTTTCCCAGGCCACAGGGATCCAGAATCAAACCTCAGTCATGTTGCCGGGCCATAGGGTACCACCATCAAACCTCAGTCATATTCCCAGGCCACAGGCTTCCAGAATCAAACGGATTTCATCTTCCCAGGCAACAGGGTACCAGAATCCAAACCGATGTCATGTTCGCAGGCCACAGGATTCCAAAATCTAACCTCAGTCATGTTCCCAGGCAAACGGCTTCCAGAATCAAACCTCAGTCATATTCCCAGGCCACAGGGTTCCAGAATCAATCCTCAGTTATATTCCCAGGCTACAGGGTTCCAGAATAAAACCTCAGTCATTTTCCCAGTCCATAGGGTTCCAAACCTAGGCTCAGTCAGGTTCACAGGGCACAGTGTTCCACAATCTAAACAGATGTCATGTTCCTAGCCCACAGTTTTCCAGAATCACGCCTCAGTCATGTTCCTAGGCCACAGGGGTCCAAAATCAAACCTCAGTCATGTTGCCAGGCCACAGGGTGCCACCATCAAACCTCAGTCATATTCCCAGGCCACAAGTTTCCAGAATCAAACCGATGTCATATTCCCATGCCACAGGTTTCCACAATCTAATATCAGTCATGTTCCCAGTCCAATGGTTTCCAGAATCAAACCTCAGTCATATTCCCAGGCCACAGGGTTCCAGAATCAACCCGATATCATGTTCCCAGGACACAGGGATCCAGAATCAAACCTCAGTCATGTTGCCAGGCCATAGGGTACCACCATCAAACCTCAGTCATATTCCCAGGCCACAGGGTTCCAGAATCCAACCGATGTCATGTTCCCAGGCCACAGGATTCCACAAGCAACACTCAGTCTTTTTCCCAGGACACAGGTTTCCAAAATCAACCCGATATCATTTTCCCTGGCCACAGTCTTCCAGAATCAAACCTCAGTTATGTTGCCAGGCCACAGGTTTCCACCATCAAACCTCAGACATGTTCTCAGGCCACAGGGTTCCAGAATAAAACCGTTCTCATGTTCCCAGGCCACAGGGTTCCAGAATCCACCGATGACATGTTCCCAGGCAACAGGGTTCCAGAATCAATCCTCAGTTAGGCTCCCAGGCTACAGGGTTCCAGAATAAAACCTCAGTCATGTTCCCAGTACACAGGGTTCCAGAACCTAGGCTCATTCAGCTTCCCAGGGCACAGTATTCCACAATCTAAACAGATGTCATGTTCCCAAGCCACAGTTTTCCAGAATCTCGCCTCAGTCATGTTCCCAGGCCACAGGGATCCAGAATCAAACCTCAGTCATGTTGCCGGGCCATAGGGTACCACCATCAAACCTCAGTCATATTCCCAGGCCACAGGCTTCCAGTATCAAACGGATTTCATCTTCCCAGGCAACAGGGTTCCAGCATCCAAACCAATGTCATGTTCCCAGGCCACAGGTTTCCACCATCTAACATCAGTCATGTTCCCAGGCCAATGGTTTCCAGAATCAAACCTCAGTCATATTCCCAGGCCACAGGGTTCCAGCATCCATCCGATGTCGTGTTCCCAGGCCACAGGATTCCACAAGCAAACCTCAGTCTTTTTCTCAGGACACAGATTTCCAGAATCAGCCCGATATCATGTTCCCTGGCCACAGTCTTCCAGAATCAAACCTCAGTCATGTTGCCAGGCCACAGGTTTCCACCATCAAACCTCAGACATGTTTCCAGGCCACAGGGTTCCAGAATAAAACCGTTCTCATGTTTCCAGGCCACAGGGTTCCAGAATCCACCGATGACATGTTCCCAGGCAACAGGGTTCCAGAATCAATCCTCAGTTAGGCTCCCAGGCTACAGGGTTCCAGAATAAAACCTCAGTCATATTCCACGTCCACAGGGTTCCAGAATCAATCCTCAGTTAGGTTCCCAGGCTACAGGGTTCCAGAATAAAACCTCAGTCATGTTCCCATTCCACAGGGTTCCCGAACCTAAGCTCTCAGGTTCCAAGGGCACAGTATTCCACGATCTAAACAGATGTCATGTTAACAAGCCACAGTTTTCCAGAATCTTGCCTCAGTCATGTTCCCAGGCCACAGGGATCCAGATTCAAACCTCACTCATGTTGCCAGGCCATAGGGTACCACCATCAAACCTCAGTCATATTCCCAGGCCACAGGGTTCCAGAATCCAACCGATGTCATGTTCCCAGGCCACAGGATTCCACAAGCAACACTCAGTCTTTTTCCCAGGACACAGGTTTCCAAAATCAACCCGATATCATTTTCCCTGGCCACAGTCTTCCAGAATCAAACCTCAGTTATGTTGCCAGGCCACAGGTTTCCACCATCAAACCTCAGACATGTTCTCAGGCCACAGGGTTCCAGAATAAAACCGTTCTCATGTTCCCAGGCCACAGGGTTCCAGAATCCACCGATGACATGTTCCCAGGCAACAGGGTTCCAGAATCAATCCTCAGTTAGGCTCCCAGGCTACAGGGTTCCAGAATAAAACCTCAGTCATGTTCCCAGTACACAGGGTTCCAGAACCTAGGCTCATTCAGCTTCCCAGGGCACAGTATTCCACAATCTAAACAGATGTCATGTTCCCAAGCCACAGTTTTCCAGAATCTCGCCTCAGTCATGTTCCCAGGCCACAGGGATCCAGAATCAAACCTCAGTCATGTTGCCAGGCCACAGGTTTCCACCATCAAACCTCAGTCATATTCCCAGGCCACAGGCTTCCAGAATCAAACGGATTTCATCTTCCCAGGCAACAGGGTACCAGAATCCAAACCGATGTCATGTTCGCAGGCCACAGGATTCCAAAATCTAACCTCAGTCATGTTCCCAGGCAAACGGCTTCCAGAATCAAACCTCAGTCATATTCCCAGGCCACAGGGTTCCAGAATCAATCCTCAGTTATATTCCCAGGCTACAGGGTTCCAGAATAAAACCTCAGTCATTTTCCCAGTCCATAGGGTTCCAAACCTAGGCTCAGTCAGGTTCACAGGGCACAGTGTTCCACAATCTAAACAGATGTCATGTTCCTAGCCCACAGTTTTCCAGAATCACGCCTCAGTCATGTTCCTAGGCCACAGGGGTCCAAAATCAAACCTCAGTCATGTTGCCAGGCCACAGGGTGCCACCATCAAACCTCAGTCATATTCCCAGGCCACAAGTTTCCAGAATCAAACCGATGTCATATTCCCATGCCACAGGTTTCCACAATCTAATATCAGTCATGTTCCCAGTCCAATGGTTTCCAGAATCAAACCTCAGTCATATTCCCAGGCCACAGGGTTCCAGAATCAACCCGATATCATGTTCCCAGGACACAGGGATCCAGAATCAAACCTCAGTCATGTTGCCAGGCCATAGGGTACCACCATCAAACCTCAGTCATATTCCCAGGCCACAGGGTTCCAGAATCCAACCGATGTCATGTTCCCAGGCCACAGGATTCCACAAGCAACACTCAGTCTTTTTCCCAGGACACAGGTTTCCAAAATCAACCCGATATCATTTTCCCTGGCCACAGTCTTCCAGAATCAAACCTCAGTTATGTTGCCAGGCCACAGGTTTCCACCATCAAACCTCAGACATGTTCTCAGGCCACAGGGTTCCAGAATAAAACCGTTCTCATGTTCCCAGGCCACAGGGTTCCAGAATCCACCGATGACATGTTCCCAGGCAACAGGGTTCCAGAATCAATCCTCAGTTAGGCTCCCAGGCTACAGGGTTCCAGAATAAAACCTCAGTCATGTTCCCAGTACACAGGGTTCCAGAACCTAGGCTCATTCAGCTTCCCAGGGCACAGTATTCCACAATCTAAACAGATGTCATGTTCCCAAGCCACAGTTTTCCAGAATCTCGCCTCAGTCATGTTCCCAGGCCACAGGGATCCAGAATCAAACCTCAGTCATGTTGCCGGGCCATAGGGTACCACCATCAAACCTCAGTCATATTCCCAGGCCACAGGCTTCCAGTATCAAACGGATTTCATCTTCCCAGGCAACAGGGTTCCAGCATCCAAACCAATGTCATGTTCCCAGGCCACAGGTTTCCACCATCTAACATCAGTCATGTTCCCAGGCCAATGGTTTCCAGAATCAAACCTCAGTCATATTCCCAGGCCACAGGGTTCCAGCATCCATCCGATGTCGTGTTCCCAGGCCACAGGATTCCACAAGCAAACCTCAGTCTTTTTCTCAGGACACAGATTTCCAGAATCAGCCCGATATCATGTTCCCTGGCCACAGTCTTCCAGAATCAAACCTCAGTCATGTTGCCAGGCCACAGGTTTCCACCATCAAACCTCAGACATGTTTCCAGGCCACAGGGTTCCAGAATAAAACCGTTCTCATGTTTCCAGGCCACAGGGTTCCAGAATCCACCGATGACATGTTCCCAGGCAACAGGGTTCCAGAATCAATCCTCAGTTAGGCTCCCAGGCTACAGGGTTCCAGAATAAAACCTCAGTCATATTCCACGTCCACAGGGTTCCAGAATCAATCCTCAGTTAGGTTCCCAGGCTACAGGGTTCCAGAATAAAACCTCAGTCATGTTCCCATTCCACAGGGTTCCCGAACCTAAGCTCTCAGGTTCCAAGGGCACAGTATTCCACGATCTAAACAGATGTCATGTTAACAAGCCACAGTTTTCCAGAATCTTGCCTCAGTCATGTTCCCAGGCCACAGGGATCCAGATTCAAACCTCACTCATGTTGCCAGGCCATAGGGTACCACCATCAAACCTCAGTCATATTCCCAGGCCACAGGGTTCCAGAATCCAACCGATGTCATGTTCCCAGGCCACAGGATTCCACAAGCAACACTCAGTCTTTTTCCCAGGACACAGGTTTCCAAAATCAACCCGATATCATTTTCCCTGGCCACAGTCTTCCAGAATCAAACCTCAGTTATGTTGCCAGGCCACAGGTTTCCACCATCAAACCTCAGACATGTTCTCAGGCCACAGGGTTCCAGAATAAAACCGTTCTCATGTTCCCAGGCCACAGGGTTCCAGAATCCACCGATGACATGTTCCCAGGCAACAGGGTTCCAGAATCAATCCTCAGTTAGGCTCCCAGGCTACAGGGTTCCAGAATAAAACCTCAGTCATGTTCCCAGTACACAGGGTTCCAGAACCTAGGCTCATTCAGCTTCCCAGGGCACAGTATTCCACAATCTAAACAGATGTCATGTTCCCAAGCCACAGTTTTCCAGAATCTCGCCTCAGTCATGTTCCCAGGCCACAGGGATCCAGAATCAAACCTCAGTCATGTTGCCGGGCCATAGGGTACCACCATCAAACCTCAGTCATATTCCCAGGCCACAGGCTTCCAGTATCAAACGGATTTCATCTTCCCAGGCAACAGGGTTCCAGCATCCAAACCAATGTCATGTTCCCAGGCCACAGGTTTCCACCATCTAACATCAGTCATGTTCCCAGGCCAATGGTTTCCAGAATCAAACCTCAGTCATATTCCCAGGCCACAGGGTTCCAGCATCCATCCGATGTCGTGTTCCCAGGCCACAGGATTCCACAAGCAAACCTCAGTCTTTTTCTCAGGACACAGATTTCCAGAATCAGCCCGATATCATGTTCCCTGGCCACAGTCTTCCAGAATCAAACCTCAGTCATGTTGCCAGGCCACAGGTTTCCACCATCAAACCTCAGACATGTTTCCAGGCCACAGGGTTCCAGAATAAAACCGTTCTCATGTTTCCAGGCCACAGGGTTCCAGAATCCACCGATGACATGTTCCCAGGCAACAGGGTTCCAGAATCAATCCTCAGTTAGGCTCCCAGGCTACAGGGTTCCAGAATAAAACCTCAGTCATATTCCACGTCCACAGGGTTCCAGAATCAATCCTCAGTTAGGTTCCCAGGCTACAGGGTTCCAGAATAAAACCTCAGTCATGTTCCCATTCCACAGGGTTCCCGAACCTAAGCTCTCAGGTTCCAAGGGCACAGTATTCCACGATCTAAACAGATGTCATGTTAACAAGCCACAGTTTTCCAGAATCTTGCCTCAGTCATGTTCCCAGGCCACAGGGATCCAGATTCAAACCTCACTCATGTTGCCAGGCCATAGGGTACCACCATCAAACCTCAGTCATATTCCCAGGCCACAGGGTTCCAGAATCCAACCGATGTCATGTTCCCAGGCCACAGGATTCCACAAGCAACACTCAGTCTTTTTCCCAGGACACAGGTTTCCAAAATCAACCCGATATCATTTTCCCTGGCCACAGTCTTCCAGAATCAAACCTCAGTTATGTTGCCAGGCCACAGGTTTCCACCATCAAACCTCAGACATGTTCTCAGGCCACAGGGTTCCAGAATAAAACCGTTCTCATGTTCCCAGGCCACAGGGTTCCAGAATCCACCGATGACATGTTCCCAGGCAACAGGGTTCCAGAATCAATCCTCAGTTAGGCTCCCAGGCTACAGGGTTCCAGAATAAAACCTCAGTCATATTCCACGTCCACAGGGATCCAGAATCAAACCTCAGTCATGTTGCCAGGCCACAGGTTTCCACCATCAAACCTCAGTCATATTCCCAGGCCACAGGCTTCCAGAATCAAACGGATTTCATCTTCCCAGGCAACAGGGTACCAGAATCCAAACCGATGTCATGTTCGCAGGCCACAGGATTCCACAATCTAACCTCAGTCATGTTCCCAGGCAAACGGCTTCCAGAATCAAACCTCAGTCATATTCCCAGGCCACAGGGTTCCAGAATCAATCCTCAGTTATATTCCCAGGCTACAGGGTTCCAGAATAAAACCTCAGTCATGTTCCCAGTCCATAGGGTTCCAAACCTAGGCTCAGTCAGGTTCACAGGGCACAGTGTTCCACAATCTAAACAGATGTCATGTTCCTAGCCCACAGTTTTCCAGAATCACGCCCCAGTCATGTTCCCAGGCCACAGGGGTCCAAAATCAAACCTCAGTCATGTTTCCAGGCCACAGGGTGCCACCATCAAACCTCAGTCATATTCCCAGGCCACAAGTTTCCAGAATCAAACCGATGTCATATTCCCATGCCACAGGTTTCCACAATCTAATATCAGTCATGTTCCCAGTCCAATGGTTTCCAGAATCAAACCTCAGTCATATTCCCAGGCCACAGGGTTCCAGAATCAACCCGATATCATGTTCCCAGGACACAGGGATCCAGAATCAAACCTCAGTCATGTTGCCAGGCCATAGGGTACCACCATCAAACCTCAGTCATATTCCCAGGCCACAGGGTTCCAGAATCCAACCGATGTCATGTTCCCAGGCCACAGGATTCCACAAGCAACACTCAGTCTTTTTCCCAGGACACAGGTTTCCAAAATCAACCCGATATCATTTTCCCTGGCCACAGTCTTCCAGAATCAAACCTCAGTTATGTTGCCAGGCCACAGGTTTCCACCATCAAACCTCAGACATGTTCTCAGGCCACAGGGTTCCAGAATAAAACCGTTCTCATGTTCCCAGGCCACAGGGTTCCAGAATCCACCGATGACATGTTCCCAGGCAACAGGGTTCCAGAATCAATCCTCAGTTAGGCTCCCAGGCTACAGGGTTCCAGAATAAAACCTCAGTCATGTTCCCAGTACACAGGGTTCCAGAACCTAGGCTCATTCAGCTTCCCAGGGCACAGTATTCCACAATCTAAACAGATGTCATGTTCCCAAGCCACAGTTTTCCAGAATCTCGCCTCAGTCATGTTCCCAGGCCACAGGGATCCAGAATCAAACCTCAGTCATGTTGCCGGGCCATAGGGTACCACCATCAAACCTCAGTCATATTCCCAGGCCACAGGCTTCCAGAATCAAACGGATTTCATCTTCCCAGGCAAAAGTGTTCCAGCATCCAAACCAATGTCATGTTCCCAGGCCACAGGTTTCCACCATCTAACATCAGTCATGTTCCCAGGCCAATGGTTTCCAGAATCAAACCTCAGTCATATTCCCAGGCCACAGGGTTCCAGCATCCATCCGATGTCGTGTTCCCAGGCCACAGGATTCCACAAGCAAACCTCAGTCTTTTTCTCAGGACACAGATTTCCAGAATCAGCCCGATATCATGTTCCCTGGCCACAGTCTTCCAGAATCAAACCTCAGTCATGTTGCCAGGCCACAGGTTTCCACCATCAAACCTCAGACATGTTTCCAGGCCACAGGGTTCCAGAATAAAACCGTTCTCATGTTTCCAGGCCACAGGGTTCCAGAATCCACCGATGACATGTTCCCAGGCAACAGGGTTCCAGAATCAATCCTCAGTTAGGCTCCCAGGCTACAGGGTTCCAGAATAAAACCTCAGTCATATTCCACGTCCACAGGGTTCCAGAATCAATCCTCAGTTAGGTTCCCAGGCTACAGGGTTCCAGAATAAAACCTCAGTCATGTTCCCATTCCACAGGGTTCCCGAACCTAAGCTCTCAGGTTCCAAGGGCACAGTATTCCACGATCTAAACAGATGTCATGTTAACAAGCCACAGTTTTCCAGAATATTGCCTCAGTCATGTTCCCAGGCCACAGGGATCCAGATTCAAACCTCACTCATGTTGCCAGGCCATAGGGTACCACCATCAAACCTCAGTCATATTCCAAGTCCACAGGTTTCCAGAATGAAACCGATTTCATGTTCCTAGGCAACAGGGTTCCAGAATCCAAACCGATGTCATGTTCCCAGGCCACAGGATTCCACAATCTAACCTCAGTCATGTTCCCAGGCCAGTGGTTTCCAGAATCAAACCTCAGTCATATTCCCAGTCCACAGGGTTCATGAATCCACTGATGTCATGTTCCCAGGCCACAGGGTTCCAGAATCCATCCTCAGTTATGTTCGCAGTCTACAGGGTTCCCGAATAAAACATCAGTCATGTTCTCATTCCAAAGGGTTCCAGAACCAAGGCTCAGTCAGGTTCCCATGGCACAGTATTCCACAGTCTAAACAGATGTCATGTTCCCAGGCACCAGTTTACCAGAATCACGCCTCAGTCATGTTCCCAGTCCACAGGGATCCAGAATCAAACCTCAGTCATGTTGCCAGGCCATAGGGTACCACCATCAAACCTCAGTCATATTCCCAGGCCACAGGGTTCCAGAATCCAACCGATGTCATGTTCCCAGTCCACAGGATTCCACAAGCAAAACTCAGTCTTTTTCCCAGGACACAGGTTTCTAGAATCAACCCGATATCATGTTCCCTGGCCACAGTCTTCCAGAATCAAACCTCAGTCATGTTGCCAGGCCACAGGTTTCCACCATCAAACCTCAGACATGTTCCCAGGCCACAGGGTTCCAGAATAAAACCGTTCTCATGTTCCCAGGCCACAGGGTTCCAGAATCAATCCTCAGTTACGCTCCCAGGCTACAGGGTTCCAGAATAAAACCTCAGTCATATTCCACGTCCACAGGGTTCAAGAATCAATCCTCAGTTAGGTTCCCAGGCTACAGGGTTCCAGAATAAACCCTCACTCATGTTCCCGGTCCACAGTGTTCCAGAACCTAGGCTCAGTCAGGTTCCCAGGGCACAGTATTCCACAATCTAAACAGATGTCATGTTAACAAGCCACAGGTTTCCAGAATCAAACCGATTTCATCTTCCCAGGCAGCAGGGTACCAGAATCCAAACCGATGTCATGTTCGCAGGCCACAGGATTCCACAATCTAACCTCAGTCATGTTCCCAGGCAAACGGCTTCCAGAATCAAACCTCAGTCATATTCCCAGGCCACAGGGTTCCAGAATCAAACGGATTTCATGATCCCAGGCAACAGGGTTACAGAATCCAAACCGATGTCATGTTCCCAGGCCACAGGTTTCCACAATCTAACCTCAGGCATGTTCCCAAGCCAATGGTTTCCAGAATCAAACCTCAGCCATATTCCCAGGCCACAGCGTTCCAGAATCCAACCGATGTCATGTTCCCAGGCCACAGGATTCCACAAGCAACACTCAGTCTATTTCCCAGGACACAGGTTTCCAGAATCAACCCGATATCATATTCCCTGGCCACAGTCTTCCAGAATCAAACCTCAGTTATGTTGCCAGGCCACAGGTTTCCACCATCAAACCTCAGACATGTTCCCAGGCCACAGGGTTCCAGAATAAAACCGTTCTCATGTTCCCAGGCCACAGCGTTCCAGAATCCATCGATGACATGTTCCCAGGAAACAGGGTTCCAGAATCAATCCTCTGTTAGGCTCCCAGGCTACAGGGTTCCAGAATAAAACCTCAGTCATGTTCGACGTCCACAGGGTTCCAGAATCAATCCTCAGTTAGGTTCCCAGGCTACAGGGTTCCAGAATAAAACCTCACTCATGTTCCCAGTCCACAGGGTTCCAGAACCTAGGCTCAGTCAGGTTCCCAGGGCACAGTATTCCACAATCTAAAAAGATGTCATGTTCCCAAGCCACAGTTTTCCAGAATCTCGCCTCAGTCATATTCCCAGCCCACAGGGATCCAGAATCAAACCTCAGTCATGTTGCCAGGCCATACGGTACCACCATTAAACTTCAGTCATATTCCCAGGCCACAGGCTTCCAGAATCAAACGGATTTCATGTTCCCAGGCAACAGGGTTCCAGAATCCAAACCGATGTCATGTTCCCAGGCCACAGGTTTCCACAATCTAACATCAGTCATGTTCCCAGGCCACAGGATTCCAGAAGCAAACCTCAGTCTTATTCCAGGACACAGTTTTCCAGAATCAACCCGATATCATGTTCCCTGGCCACAGTCTTCCAGAATCAAACCTCAGTCATGTTGCCAGGCCACAGGGTTCCAGGACCTAGGCTCAGTCAGGTTCCCAGGGCACAGTATTCCACAATCTAAACAGATGTCATGTTACCATGCCACAGTTTTCCAGAATCTCGCCTCAGTCATGTTCCCAGGCCAAAGGGATCCAGAATCAAACCTCAGTCATGTTCCCAGGCTAGTGGTTTCCAGAATCAAACCTCAGTCATATTCCCAGGCCACAGGCTTCCAGAATCCACCGATGTCATGTTCCCAGGCCACAGGGTTCCAGAATCAATCCTCAGTTATGTTCCCAGGCTACAGGGTTCCCGAATAAAACCTCAGTCATGTTCTCATTCCAAAGGGTTCCAGAACCAAGGCTCAGTCAGGTTCCCAGGGCACAGTATTCCACAATCTAAACAGATGTCATATTCCCAGGCAACAGTTTCCCAGAATCACGCCTCAGTCATGTTCCCAGGCCACAGGGATACAGAATCAAACCTCAGTCATGTTGCCAGGCCATAGGGTACCACCATCAAACCTCAGTCATATTCCCAGGCCACAGGGTTCCAGAATCCAACCGATGTCATGTTCCCAGGCCACAGGATTCCACAAGCAACACTCAGTCTTTTTCCCAGGACACAGGTTTCCAGAATCAACCCGATATTATGTTCCCTGGCCACAGAATTCCAGAATCAAACCTCAGTCATGTTGGCAGGCCACAGGTTTCCACCATCAAACCTCAGACATGTCCCCAGGCCGCAGGGTTCCAGAATAAAACCGTTCTCATGTTCCTAGGCCACAGGCTTCCAGAATCCACCGATGACATGATCCCAGGCAACAGGGTTTCAGAATCAATCCTTAGTTAGGTTCACAGGCTACAGGGTTCCAGAATAAAACCTCAGTCATGTTCCACGTCCACAGGGTTCCAGAATCAATCCTCAGTTAGGTTACCAGGCTACAGGGTTCCAGAATAAAACCTCACTCATGTTCCCGGTCCACAGGGTTCCAGAACCTAGGCTCAGTCAGGTTCCCAGGGCACAGTATTCCACAATCTAAACAGTTGTCATGTTCCCAAGCCACAGTTTTCCAGAATCTCGCCTCAGTCATGTTCCAAAGCCACAGGGATCAAGAATCAAACCTCAGTCATGTTGCCAGGTCATACGGTACCACCATCAAACCTCAGTCATATTCCCAGGCCACAGGCTTCCAGAATCAAACAGATTTCATGTTCCCAGGCAACAGGGTTCCAGAATCCAAACCGATGTCATGTTCCCAGGCCACAGGATTCCACAATCTAACCTCAGGCATGTTACCAGGCCAATGGTTTCCAGAATCAAACCTCAGTCATATTCCCAGGCCACAGGATTCCAGAATCCACCGATGTCATGTTCCCAGGCCACAGGGATCCAGAATCAAACCTCAGTCATGTTGCCAGGCCATAGGGTACCAGCATCAAACCTCAGTCATATTCCCAGGCCACAAGTTTCCAGAATCAAACCGATGTCATGTTCCCAGGCCACAGGGTTCCAGAATCCACCGATGTCATGTTCCCAGTCCACAGGGTTCCAGAACCAAGGCTCAGTCAGTTTCCCTGGGCACAGTATTCCACAGTCTAAACAGATGTCATGTTCCCAGGACACAGTTTTCCAGAATCACGTCTGAGTGATGTTCTCAGCCCACAGGTATCCAGAAACAAACCTCAGTCATGTTGCCATGACATAGGGTACCACCATCAAACCTCAGTCACATTCCCAGGCCACATTTTTCAAGAATCACACCTGAGTCATGTTCCCAGGCCACAGGGATCCAGAATCAAACCTCATTCATGTTACCAGGCCATAGGCTAGCACCATCAAACCTCAGTCATATTCCCAGGCCACAGGTTTCCAGAATCAAACCGATTTCATGTTCCCAGGCAACAGGGTACCAGAATTCAAACCGATGTCATGTTCCCAGGCCACAGGATTCCACAATCTAACCTCAGTCATGTTCCCAGGCAAATGGCTTCCAGAATCAAACCTCAGTCATATTCCCAGGCCACAGGTTTCCAGAATCCACCGATTACATGTTCCCAGCCCACAGGGTTCCAGAATCAATCCTCAGTTATGTTCCCAGGCTACAGCGTTCCAGAATAAAACCTCAGTCATGTTCCCAGTCCATAGGGTTCCAGAAATAAGGCTCAGTCAGTTTCCCAGGGCACAGTATTCCACAATCTGAACAGATGTCATGTTCCCATGCCACAGTTTTCCAGAATCATGCCTCAGTCATGTTCCCAGGCCACAGGGATCCAAAATGAAACCTCAGTCATGTTGCCAGGCCATAGGGTACCACCATCAAACCTCAGTCATATTCCCAGGCCACAAGTTCCCAGAATCAAACCGATGTCATGTTCCCAGGCCACAGGTTTCCACAATCTAACATCAGTCATGTTCCCAGGCCAATGGTTTCCAGAATCAAACCTCAGTCATATTCCCACGCCACAGGGTTCCAGAATCCAACCGATGTCGTGTTCCCAGTCCACAGGATTCCACAAGCAAACCTCACTTGTGTTCCCAGGACACATGTTTCCAGAATCAACCCGATATCATGTTCCCTGGACACAGTCTTCCAGAATCAAACCTCAGTCATGTTGCCAGGCCACAGGTTTCCACCATCAAACCTCAGACATATTCCCAGGGCACAGGTTCCAGAATAAAACCGTTCTCATGTTCCCAGGCCACAGGGTTCCAGAATCCACCGATGACATGTTCCCAGGCAACAGGGTTCCAGAATCAATCCTCAGTTAGGTTCCCAGGCTACAGGGTTCCAGAATAAAACCTCAGTCATGTTCCAAGTCCACAGGTTTCCAGAATCAAACCTCAGTTAGGTTCCCAGGCTACAGGGTGCCAGAATAAAACCTCACTCATGTTCCCAATCCACAGTGTTCCCGAACCTGGGCTCAGTCAGGTTCCCAGGACACAGTATTCCATAATCTAAACAGATGTCATGTTCCCAAGAAACAGTTTTCCAGAATCTCGCCTCAGTCATGTTCCCAGGCCACAGGGATCCAGAATCAAACCTCAGTCATGTTGCCAGGTCATAGGGTAACACCATCATACCTCAGTCATATTTCAAGGCCACAGGCTTCCAGAATCAAACGGATTTCATGTTCCCAGGCAACAGGTTTACAGAATCCAAACCGATGTCATGTTCCAAGGCCTCAGGGTTCCAGAATCAATCCTCAGTTATGTTCCCAGGCTACAGGGTTCCAGAATAAAACCGTTCTCATGTTCCCAGGCTCCAGGGTTCCAGAATAAAACCTCAGTCATGTTCCCAGTCCACAGGGTTCCAGAACCAAGGCTCACTCAGGTTCCCAGGGCACAGTATTCCACAATCTAAACAGATGTCATGTTCCCAAGCCACAGTTTTCCAGAATCTCGCCTCAGTCATGTTCCCAGGACACAGGGATCCAGAATCAAACATCAGTAATGTTGCCAGGCCATAGGGTACCACCATCAAACCTCAGTCATATTC
Source organism: Eschrichtius robustus (assembly GCF_028021215.1). Classification (NCBI taxonomy): domain Eukaryota; kingdom Metazoa; phylum Chordata; class Mammalia; order Artiodactyla; family Eschrichtiidae; genus Eschrichtius; species Eschrichtius robustus. The sequence goes on from NC_090842.1 coordinate 42,557,969, forward strand.
CCAGGCCACAAGTTCCAGAATCAAACCGATGTCATGTTCCCAGGCCACAGGTTTCCACAATCTAACATCAGTCATGTTCCCAGGCCACAGGATTCCAGAAGCAAACCTCAGTCTTACTCCAGGACACAGTTTTCCAGAATCAACCCGATATCATGTTCCCTGGCCACAGTCTTCCAGAATCAAACCTCAGTCATGTTGCCAGGCCACAGGGTTCCAGAACCTAGGCTCAGTCAGGTTCCCAGGGCACAGTATTCCACAATGAAAACAGATGTCATGTTCCCAAGCCACAGTTTTCCAGAATCTCGCCTCAGTCATGTTCCCAGACCACAGGGATCCAGAATCAAACCTCAGTCATGTTCCCAGGCTAGTGGTTTCCAGAATCAAACCTCAGTCATATTCCCAGGCCACAGGGTTCCAGAATCCACCGATGTCATGTTCCCAGGCCACAGGGTTCCAGAATCAATCCTCAGTTATGTTCCCAGGCTACAGGGTTCCCGAATAAAACCTCAGTCATGTTCTCATTCCAAAGGATTCCAGAACCAAGGCTCAGTAAGGTTCCCAGGGCACAGTATTCCACAATCTAAACAGATGTCATATTCCCAGGCCACAGTTTTCCAGAATCACGCCTCAGTCATGTTCCCAGGCCACAGGGATACAGAATCAAACCTCAGTCATGTTGCCAGGCCATAGGGTACCACCATCAAACCTCAGTCATATTCCCAGGCCACAGGCTTCCAGAATCAAAAGGATTTCATGTTCCCAGGCAACAGGGTTCCAGAATCCAAACCGATGTCATATTCCCAGGCCACAGGATTCCACAATCTAACCTCAGGCATGTTCCCAGGCCAATGGTTTCCAGAATCAAACCTCAGTCATATTCCCAGGCCACAGGATTCCAGAATCCACCGATGTCATGTTCCCAGGCCACAGGGATCCAGAATCAAACCTCAGTCATGTTGCCAGGCCATAGGGTACCACCATCAAACCTCAGTCATATTCCCAGGCCACAAGTTTCCAGAATCAAACCGATGTCATGTTCCCAGGCCACAGGGTTCCAGAATCCAACGATGTCATGTTCCCAGTCCACAGGGTTCCAGAACCAAGGCTCAGTCAGGTTCCCAGGGCACAGTATTCCACAATCTAAACAGATGTCATGTTCCCAGCCCACAGGGTTCCAGAATCAATCCTCAGTTATGTTCCCAGGCTACAGCGTTCCAGAATAAAACCTCAGTCATATTCCCAGTCCATAGGGTTCCAGAAATAAGGCTCAGTCAGTTTCCCAGGGCACAGTATTCCACAATCTGAACAGATGTCATGTTCCCATGCCACAGTTTTCCAGAATTATGCCTCAGTCATGTTCCCAGGCCACAGGGATCCAAAATTAAACCTCAGTCATGTTGCCAGGCCATAGGGTGCCACCATCAAACCTCAGTCATATTCCCAGGCCACAAGTTCCCAGAATCAAACCGATGTCATGTTCCCAGGCCACAGGTTTCCACAATCTAACATCAGTCATGTTCCCAGGCCAATGGTTTCCAGAATCAAACCTCAGTCATATTCCCAGGCCACAGGGTTCCAGCATCCATCCGATGTCGTGTTCCCAGGCCACAGGATTCCACAAGCAAACCTCAGTCTTTTTCTCAGGACACAGATTTCCAGAATCAGCCCGATATCATGTTCCCTGGCCACAGTCTTCCAGAATCAAACCTCAGTCATGTTGCCAGGCCACAGGTTTCCACCATCAAACCTCAGACATGTTTCCAGGCCACAGGGTTCCAGAATAAAACCGTTCTCATGTTTCCAGGCCACAGGGTTCCAGAATCCACCGATGACATGTTCCCAGGCAACAGGGTTCCAGAATCAATCCTCAGTTAGGCTCCCAGGCTACAGGGTTCCAGAATAAAACCTCAGTCATATTCCACGTCCACAGGGTTCCAGAATCAATCCTCAGTTAGGTTCCCAGGCTACAGGGTTCCAGAATAAAACCTCAGTCATGTTCCCATTCCACAGGGTTCCCGAACCTAAGCTCTCAGGTTCCAAGGGCACAGTATTCCACGATCTAAACAGATGTCATGTTAACAAGCCACAGTTTTCCAGAATCTTGCCTCAGTCATGTTCCCAGGCCACAGGGATCCAGATTCAAACCTCACTCATGTTGCCAGGCCATAGGGTACCACCATCAAACCTCAGTCATATTCCCAGGCCACAGGGTTCCAGAATCCAACCGATGTCATGTTCCCAGGCCACAGGATTCCACAAGCAACACTCAGTCTTTTTCCCAGGACACAGGTTTCCAAAATCAACCCGATATCATTTTCCCTGGCCACAGTCTTCCAGAATCAAACCTCAGTTATGTTGCCAGGCCACAGGTTTCCACCATCAAACCTCAGACATGTTCTCAGGCCACAGGGTTCCAGAATAAAACCGTTCTCATGTTCCCAGGCCACAGGGTTCCAGAATCCACCGATGACATGTTCCCAGGCAACAGGGTTCCAGAATCAATCCTCAGTTAGGCTCCCAGGCTACAGGGTTCCAGAATAAAACCTCAGTCATGTTCCCAGTACACAGGGTTCCAGAACCTAGGCTCATTCAGCTTCCCAGGGCACAGTATTCCACAATCTAAACAGATGTCATGTTCCCAAGCCACAGTTTTCCAGAATCTCGCCTCAGTCATGTTCCCAGGCCACAGGGATCCAGAATCAAACCTCAGTCATGTTGCCAGGCCACAGGTTTCCACCATCAAACCTCAGTCATATTCCCAGGCCACAGGCTTCCAGAATCAAACGGATTTCATCTTCCCAGGCAACAGGGTACCAGAATCCAAACCGATGTCATGTTCGCAGGCCACAGGATTCCACAATCTAACCTCAGTCATGTTCCCAGGCAAACGGCTTCCAGAATCAAACCTCAGTCATATTCCCAGGCCACAGGGTTCCAGAATCAATCCTCAGTTATATTCCCAGGCTACAGGGTTCCAGAATAAAACCTCAGTCATGTTCCCAGTCCATAGGGTTCCAAACCTAGGCTCAGTCAGGTTCACAGGGCACAGTGTTCCACAATCTAAACAGATGTCATGTTCCTAGCCCACAGTTTTCCAGAATCACGCCTCAGTCATGTTCCTAGGCCACAGGGGTCCAAAATCAAACCTCAGTCATGTTGCCAGGCCACAGGGTGCCACCATCAAACCTCAGTCATATTCCCAGGCCACAAGTTTCCAGAATCAAACCGATGTCATATTCCCATGCCACAGGTTTCCACAATCTAATATCAGTCATGTTCCCAGTCCAATGGTTTCCAGAATCAAACCTCAGTCATATTCCCAGGCCACAGGGTTCCAGAATCAACCCGATATCATGTTCCCAGGACACAGGGATCCAGAATCAAACCTCAGTCATGTTGCCAGGCCATAGGGTACCACCATCAAACCTCAGTCATATTCCCAGGCCACAGGGTTCCAGAATCCAACCGATGTCATGTTCCCAGGCCACAGGATTCCACAAGCAACACTCAGTCTTTTTCCCAGGACACAGGTTTCCAAAATCAACCCGATATCATTTTCCCTGGCCACAGTCTTCCAGAATCAAACCTCAGTTATGTTGCCAGGCCACAGGTTTCCACCATCAAACCTCAGACATGTTCTCAGGCCACAGGGTTCCAGAATAAAACCGTTCTCATGTTCCCAGGCCACAGGGTTCCAGAATCCACCGATGACATGTTCCCAGGCAACAGGGTTCCAGAATCAATCCTCAGTTAGGCTCCCAGGCTACAGGGTTCCAGAATAAAACCTCAGTCATGTTCCCAGTACACAGGGTTCCAGAACCTAGGCTCATTCAGCTTCCCAGGGCACAGTATTCCACAATCTAAACAGATGTCATGTTCCCAAGCCACAGTTTTCCAGAATCTCGCCTCAGTCATGTTCCCAGGCCACAGGGATCCAGAATCAAACCTCAGTCATGTTGCCGGGCCATAGGGTACCACCATCAAACCTCAGTCATATTCCCAGGCCACAGGCTTCCAGTATCAAACGGATTTCATCTTCCCAGGCAACAGGGTTCCAGCATCCAAACCAATGTCATGTTCCCAGGCCACAGGTTTCCACCATCTAACATCAGTCATGTTCCCAGGCCAATGGTTTCCAGAATCAAACCTCAGTCATATTCCCAGGCCACAGGGTTCCAGCATCCATCCGATGTCGTGTTCCCAGGCCACAGGATTCCACAAGCAAACCTCAGTCTTTTTCTCAGGACACAGATTTCCAGAATCAGCCCGATATCATGTTCCCTGGCCACAGTCTTCCAGAATCAAACCTCAGTCATGTTGCCAGGCCACAGGTTTCCACCATCAAACCTCAGACATGTTTCCAGGCCACAGGGTTCCAGAATAAAACCGTTCTCATGTTTCCAGGCCACAGGGTTCCAGAATCCACCGATGACATGTTCCCAGGCAACAGGGTTCCAGAATCAATCCTCAGTTAGGCTCCCAGGCTACAGGGTTCCAGAATAAAACCTCAGTCATATTCCACGTCCACAGGGTTCCAGAATCAATCCTCAGTTAGGTTCCCAGGCTACAGGGTTCCAGAATAAAACCTCAGTCATGTTCCCATTCCACAGGGTTCCCGAACCTAAGCTCTCAGGTTCCAAGGGCACAGTATTCCACGATCTAAACAGATGTCATGTTAACAAGCCACAGTTTTCCAGAATCTTGCCTCAGTCATGTTCCCAGGCCACAGGGATCCAGATTCAAACCTCACTCATGTTGCCAGGCCATAGGGTACCACCATCAAACCTCAGTCATATTCCCAGGCCACAGGGTTCCAGAATCCAACCGATGTCATGTTCCCAGGCCACAGGATTCCACAAGCAACACTCAGTCTTTTTCCCAGGACACAGGTTTCCAAAATCAACCCGATATCATTTTCCCTGGCCACAGTCTTCCAGAATCAAACCTCAGTTATGTTGCCAGGCCACAGGTTTCCACCATCAAACCTCAGACATGTTCTCAGGCCACAGGGTTCCAGAATAAAACCGTTCTCATGTTCCCGGGCCACAGGGTTCCAGAATACACCGATGACATGTTCCCAGGCAACAGGGTTCCATAATCAATCCTCAGTTAGGCTCCCAGGCTACAGGGTTCCAGAATAAAACCTCAGTCATGTTCCCAGTACACAGGGTTCCAGAACCTAGGCTCATTCAGCTTCCCAGGGCACAGTATTCCACAATCTAAACAGATGTCATGTTCCCAAGCCACAGTTTTCCAGTATCTCGCCTCAGTCATGTTCCCAGGCCACAGGGATCCAGAATCAAACCTCAGTCATGTTGCCAGGCCACAGGTTTCCACCATCAAACCTCAGTCATATTCCCAGGCCACAGGCTTCCAGAATCAAACGGATTTCATCTTCCCAGGCAACAGTGTACCAGAATCCAAACCGATGTCATGTTCGCAGGCCACAGGATTCCACAATCTAACCTCAGTCATGTTCCCAGGCAAACGGCTTCCAGAATCAAACCTCAGTCATATTCCCAGGCCACAGGGTTCCAGAATCAATCCTCAGTTATATTCCCAGGCTACAGGGTTCCAGAATAAAACCTCAGTCATGTTCCCAGTCCATAGGGTTCCAAACCTAGGCTCAGTCAGGTTCACAGGGCACAGTGTTCCACAATCTAAACAGATGTCATGTTCCTAGCCCACAGTTTTCCAGAATCACGCCCCAGTCATGTTCCCAGGCCACAGGGGTCCAAAATCAAACCTCAGTCATGTTGCCAGGCCACAGGGTGCCACCATCAAACCTCAGTCATATTCCCAGGCCACAAGTTTCCAGAATCAAACCGATGTCATATTCCCATGCCACAGGTTTCCACAATCTAATATCAGTCATGTTCCCAGTCCAATGGTTTCCAGAATCAAACCTCAGTCATATTCCCAGGCCACAGGGTTCCAGAATCAACCCGATATCATGTTCCCAGGACACAGGGATCCAGAATCAAACCTCAGTCATGTTGCCAGGCCATAGGGTACCACCATCAAACCTCAGTCATATTCCCAGGCCACAGGGTTCCAGAATCCAACCGATGTCATGTTCCCAGGCCACAGGATTCCACAAGCAACACTCAGTCTTTTTCCCAGGACACAGGTTTCCAAAATCAACCCGATATCATTTTCCCTGGCCACAGTCTTCCAGAATCAAACCTCAGTTATGTTGCCAGGCCACAGGTTTCCACCATCAAACCTCAGACATGTTCTCAGGCCACAGGGTTCCAGAATAAAACCGTTCTCATGTTCCCAGGCCACAGGGTTCCAGAATCCACCGATGACATGTTCCCAGGCAACAGGGTTCCAGAATCAATCCTCAGTTAGGCTCCCAGGCTACAGGGTTCCAGAATAAAACCTCAGTCATGTTCCCAGTACACAGGGTTCCAGAACCTAGGCTCATTCAGCTTCCCAGGGCACAGTATTCCACAATCTAAACATATGTCATGTTCCCAAGCCACAGTTTTCTAGAATCTCGCCTCAGTCATGTTCCCAGGCCAAAGGGATCCAGAATCAAACCTCAGTCATGTTGCCGGGCCATAGGGTACCACCATCAAACCTCAGTCATATTCCCAGGCCACAGGCTTCCAGAATCAAACGGATTTCATCTTCCCAGGCAACAGTGTTCCAGCATCCAAACCAATGACATGTTCCCAGGCCACAGGTTTCCACCATCTAACATCAGTCATGTTCCCAGGCCAATGGTTTCCAGAATCAAACCTCAGTCATATTCCCAGGCCACAGGGTTCCAGCATCCATCCGATGTCGTGTTCCCAGGCCACAGGATTCCACAAGCAAACCTCAGTCTTTTTCTCAGGACACAGATTTCCAGAATCAGCCCGATATCATGTTCCCTGGCCACAGTCTTCCAGAATCAAACCTCAGTCATGTTGCGAGGCCACAGGTTTCCACCATCAAACCTCAGACATGTTTCCAGGCCACAGGGTTCCAGAATAAAACCGTTCTCATGTTTCCAGGCCACAGGGTTCCAGAATCCACCGATGACATGTTCCCAGGCAACAGGGTTCCAGAATCAATCCTCAGTTAGGCTGCCAGGCTACAGGGTTCCAGAATAAAACCTCAGTCATATTCCACGTCCACAGGGTTCCAGAATCAATCCTCAGTTAGGTTCCCAGGCTACAGGGTTCCAGAATAAAACCTCAGTCATGTTCCCATTCCACAGGGTTCCCGAACCTAAGCTCTCAGGTTCCAAGGGCACAGTATTCCACGATCTAAACAGATGTCATGTTAACAAGCCACAGTTTTCCAGAATCTTGCCTCAGTCATGTTCCCAGGCCACAGGGATCCAGATTCAAACCTCACTCATGTTGCCAGGCCATAGGGTACCACCATCAAACCTCAGTCATATTCCAAGTCCACAGGTTTCCAGAATGAAACCGATTTCATGTTCCTAGGCAACAGGGTTCCAGAATCCAAACCGATGTCATGTTCCCAGGCCACAGGATTCCACAATCTAACCTCAGTCATGTTCCCAGGCCAGTGGTTTCCAGAATCAAACCTCAGTCATATTCCCAGTCCACAGGGTTCATGAATCCACTGATGTCATGTTCCCAGGCCACAGGGTTCCAGAATCCATCCTCAGTTATGTTCGCAGTCTACAGGGTTCCCGAATAAAACATCAGTCATGTTCTCATTCCAAAGGGTTCCAGAACCAAGGCTCAGTCAGGTTCCCATGGCACAGTATTCCACAGTCTAAACAGATGTCATGTTCCCAGGCACCAGTTTACCAGAATCACGCCTCAGTCATGTTCCCAGTCCACAGGGATCCAGAATCAAACCTCAGTCATGTTGCCAGGCCATAGGGTACCACCATCAAACCTCAGTCATATTCCCAGGCCACAGGGTTCCAGAATCCAACCGATGTCATGTTCCCAGTCCACAGGATTCCACAAGCAAAACTCAGTCTTTTTCCCAGGACACAGGTTTCTAGAATCAACCCGATATCATGTTCCCTGGCCACAGTCTTCCAGAATCAAACCTCAGTCATGTTGCCAGGCCACAGGTTTCCACCATCAAACCTCAGACATGTTCCCAGGCCACAGGGTTCCAGAATAAAACCGTTCTCATGTTCCCAGGCCACAGGGTTCCAGAATCAATCCTCAGTTACGCTCCCAGGCTACAGGGTTCCAGAATAAAACCTCAGTCATATTCCACGTCCACAGGGTTCAAGAATCAATCCTCAGTTAGGTTCCCAGGCTACAGGGTTCCAGAATAAACCCTCACTCATGTTCCCGGTCCACAGTGTTCCAGAACCTAGGCTCAGTCAGGTTCCCAGGGCACAGTATTCCACAATCTAAACAGATGTCATGTTAACAAGCCACAGGTTTCCAGAATCAAACCGATTTCATCTTCCCAGGCAGCAGGGTACCAGAATCCAAACCGATGTCATGTTCGCAGGCCACAGGATTCCACAATCTAACCTCAGTCATGTTCCCAGGCAAACGGCTTCCAGAATCAAACCTCAGTCATATTCCCAGGCCACAGGGTTCCAGAATCAAACGGATTTCATGATCCCAGGCAACAGGGTTACAGAATCCAAACCGATGTCATGTTCCCAGGCCACAGGTTTCCACAATCTAACCTCAGGCATGTTCCCAAGCCAATGGTTTCCAGAATCAAACCTCAGCCATATTCCCAGGCCACAGCGTTCCAGAATCCAACCGATGTCATGTTCCCAGGCCACAGGATTCCACAAGCAACACTCAGTCTATTTCCCAGGACACAGGTTTCCAGAATCAACCCGATATCATATTCCCTGGCCACAGTCTTCCAGAATCAAACCTCAGTTATGTTGCCAGGCCACAGGTTTCCACCATCAAACCTCAGACATGTTCCCAGGCCACAGGGTTCCAGAATAAAACCGTTCTCATGTTCCCAGGCCACAGCGTTCCAGAATCCATCGATGACATGTTCCCAGGAAACAGGGTTCCAGAATCAATCCTCTGTTAGGCTCCCAGGCTACAGGGTTCCAGAATAAAACCTCAGTCATGTTCCACGTCCACAGGGTTCCAGAATCAATCCTCAGTTAGGTTCCCAGGCTACAGGGTTCCAGAATAAAACCTCACTCATGTTCCCAGTCCACAGGGTTCCAGAACCTAGGCTCAGTCAGGTTCCCAGGGCACAGTATTCCACAATCTAAAAAGATGTCATGTTCCCAAGCCACAGTTTTCCAGAATCTCGCCTCAGTCATATTCCCAGCCCACAGGGATCCAGAATCAAACCTCAGTCATGTTGCCAGGCCATACGGTACCACCATTAAACCTCAGTCATATTCCCAGGCCACAGGCTTCCAGAATCAAACGGATTTCATGTTCCCAGGCAACAGGGTTCCAGAATCCAAACCGATGTCATGTTCCCAGGCCACAGGTTTCCACAATCTAACATCAGTCATGTTCCCAGGCCACAGGATTCCAGAAGCAAACCTCAGTCTTATTCCAGGACACAGTTTTCCAGAATCAACCCGATATCATGTTCCCTGGCCACAGTCTTCCAGAATCAAACCTCAGTCATGTTGCCAGGCCACAGGGTTCCAGGACCTAGGCTCAGTCAGGTTCCCAGGGCACAGTATTCCACAATCTAAACAGATGTCATGTTACCATGCCACAGTTTTCCAGAATCTCGCCTCAGTCATGTTCCCAGGCCAAAGGGATCCAGAATCAAACCTCAGTCATGTTCCCAGGCTAGTGGTTTCCAGAATCAAACCTCAGTCATATTCCCAGGCCACAGGCTTCCAGAATCCACCGATGTCATGTTCCCAGGCCACAGGGTTCCAGAATCAATCCTCAGTTATGTTCCCAGGCTACAGGGTTCCCGAATAAAACCTCAGTCATGTTCTCATTCCAAAGGGTTCCAGAACCAAGGCTCAGTCAGGTTCCCAGGGCACAGTATTCCACAATCTAAACAGATGTCATATTCCCAGGCAACAGTTTTCCAGAATCACGCCTCAGTCATGTTCCCAGGCCACAGGGATACAGAATCAAACCTCAGTCATGTTGCCAGGCCATAGGGTACCACCATCAAACCTCAGTCATATTCCCAGGCCACAGGGTTCCAGAATCCAACCGATGTCATGTTCCCAGGCCACAGGATTCCACAAGCAACACTCAGTCTTTTTCCCAGGACACAGGTTTCCAGAATCAACCCGATATTATGTTCCCTGGCCACAGAATTCCAGAATCAAACCTCAGTCATGTTGGCAGGCCACAGGTTTCCACCATCAAACCTCAGACATGTCCCCAGGCCGCAGGGTTCCAGAATAAAACCGTTCTCATGTTCCTAGGCCACAGGCTTCCAGAATCCACCGATGACATGATCCCAGGCAACAGGGTTTCAGAATCAATCCTTAGTTAGGTTCACAGGCTACAGGGTTCCAGAATAAAACCTCAGTCATGTTCCACGTCCACAGGGTTCCAGAATCAATCCTCAGTTAGGTTACCAGGCTACAGGGTTCCAGAATAAAACCTCACTCATGTTCCCGGTCCACAGGGTTCCAGAACCTAGGCTCAGTCAGGTTCCCAGGGCACAGTATTCCACAATCTAAACAGTTGTCATGTTCCCAAGCCACAGTTTTCCAGAATCTCGCCTCAGTCATGTTCCAAAGCCACAGGGATCAAGAATCAAACCTCAGTCATGTTGCCAGGTCATACGGTACCACCATCAAACCTCAGTCATATTCCCAGGCCACAGGCTTCCAGAATCAAACAGATTTCATGTTCCCAGGCAACAGGGTTCCAGAATCCAAACCGATGTCATGTTCCCAGGCCACAGGATTCCACAATCTAACCTCAGGCATGTTCCCAGGCCAATGGTTTCCAGAATCAAACCTCAGTCATATTCCCAGGCCACAGGATTCCAGAATCCACCGATGTCATGTTCCCAGGCCACAGGGATCCAGAATCAAACCTCAGTCATGTTGCCAGACCATAGGGTACCAGCATCAAACCTCAGTCATATTCCCAGGCCACAAGTTTCCAGAATCAAACCGATGTCATGTTCCCAGGCCACAGGGTTCCAGAATCCACCGATGTCATGTTCCCAGTCCACAGGGTTCCAGAACCAAGGCTCAGTCAGTTTCCCTGGGCACAGTATTCCACAATCTAAACAGATGTCATGTTCCCAGGCCACAGTTTTCCAGAATCACGTCTGAGTGATGTTCTCAGCCCACAGGTATCCAGAAACAAACCTCAGTCATGTTGCCATGACATAGGGTACCACCATCAAACCTCAGTCACATTCCCAGGCCACATTTTTTAAGAATCACGCCTGAGTCATGTTCCCAGGCCACAGGGATCCAGAATCAAACCTCATTCATGTTACCAGGCCATAGGCTAGCACCATCAAACCTCAGTCATATTCCCAGGCCACAGGTTTCCAGAATCAAACCGATTTCATGTTCCCAGGCAACAGGGTACCAGAATTCAAACCGATGTCATGTTCCCAGGCCACAGGATTCCACAATCTAACCTCAGTCATGTTCCCAGGCAAATGGCTTCCAGAATCAAACCTCAGTCATATTCCCAGGCCACAGGTTTCCAGAATCCACCGATTACATGTTCCCAGCCCACAGGGTTCCAGAATCAATCCTCAGTTATGTTCCCAGGCTACAGCGTTCCAGAATAAAACCTCAGTCATGTTCCCAGTCCATAGGGTTCCAGAAATAAGGCTCAGTCAGTTTCCCAGGGCACAGTATTCCACAATCTGAACAGATGTCATGTTCCCATGCCACAGTTTTCCAGAATCATGCCTCAGTCATGTTCCCAGGCCACAGGGATCCAAAATGAAACCTCAGTCATGTTGCCAGGACATAGGGTACCACCATCAAACCTCAGTCATATTCCCAGGCCACAAGTTCCCAGAATCAAACCGATGTCATGTTCCCAGGCCACAGGTTTCCACAATCTAACATCAGTCATGTTCCCAGGCCAATGGTTTCCAGAATCAAACCTCAGTCATATTCCCACGCCACAGGGTTCCAGAATCCAACCGATGTCGTGTTCCCAGTCCACAGGATTCCACAAGCAAACCTCACTTGTGTTCCCAGGACACATGTTTCCAGAATCAACCCGATATCATGTTCCCTGGACACAGTCTTCCAGAATCAAACCTCAGTCATGTTGCCAGGCCACAGGTTTCCACCATCAAACCTCAGACATATTCCCAGGGCACAGGTTCCAGAATAAAACCGTTCTCATGTTCCCAGGCCACAGGGTTCCAGAATCCACCGATGACATGTTCCCAGGCAACAGGGTTCCAGAATCAATCCTCAGTTAGGTTCCCAGGCTACAGGGTTCCAGAATAAAACCTCAGTCATGTTCCAAGTCCACAGGTTTCCAGAATCAAACCTCAGTTAGGTTCCCAGGCTACAGGGTGCCAGAATAAAACCTCACTCATGTTCCCAATCCACAGGGTTCCCGAACCTGGGCTCAGTCAGGTTCCCAGGACACAGTTTTCCATAATCTAAACAGATGTCATGTTCCCAAGAAACAGTTTTCCAGAATCTCGCCTCAGTCATGTTCCCAGGCCACAGGGATCCAGAATCAAACCTCAGTCATGTTGCCAGGTCATAGGGTAACACCATCATACCTCAGTCATATTTCAAGGCCACAGGCTTCCAGAATCAAACGGATTTCATGTTCCCAGGCAACAGGTTTACAGAATCCAAACCGATGTCATGTTCCAAGGCCTCAGGGTTCCAGAATCAATCCTCAGTTATGTTCCCAGGCTACAGGGTTCCAGAATAAAACCGTTCTCATGTTCCCAGGCTCCAGGGTTCCAGAATAAAACCTCAGTCATGTTCCCAGTCCACAGGGTTCCAGAACCAAGGCTCACTCAGGTTCCCAGGGCACAGTATTCCACAATCTAAACAGATGTCATGTTCCCAAGCCACAGTTTTCCAGAATCTCGCCTCAGTCATGTTCCCAGGACACAGGGATCCAGAATCAAACATCAGTAATGTTGCCAGGCCATAGGGTACCACCATCAAACCTCAGTCATATTCCCAGGCCACAAGTTCCAGAATCAAACCGATGTCATGTTCCCAGGCCACAGGTTTCCACAATCTAACATCAGTCATGTTCCCAGGCCACAGGATTCCAGAAGCAAACCTCAGTCTTATTCCAGGACACAGTTTTCCAGAATCAACCCGATATCATGTTCCCTGGCCACAGTCTTCCAGAATCAAACCTCAGTCATGTTGCCAGGCCACAGGGTTCCAGAACCTAGGCTCAGTCAGGTTCCCAGGGCACAGTATTCCACAATGAAAACAGATGTCATGTTCCCAAGCCACAGTTTTCCAGAATCTCGCCTCAGTCATGTTCCCAGACCACAGGGATCCAGAATCAAACCTCAGTCATGTTCCCAGGCTAGTGGTTTCCAGAATCAAACCTCAGTCATATTCCCAGGCCACAGGGTTCTAGAATCCACCGATGTCATGTTCCCAGGCCACAGGGTTCCAGAATCAATCCTCAGTTATGTTCCCAGGCTACAGGGTTCCCGAATAAAACCTCAGTCATGTTCTCATTCCAAAGGATTCCAGAACCAAGGCTCAGTAAGGTTCCCAGGGCACAGAATTCCACAATCTAAACAGATGTCATATTCCCAGGTCACAGTTTTCCAGAATCACGCCTCAGTCATGTCCCCAGGCCACAGGGATACAGAATCAAACCTCAGTCATGTTGCCAGGCCATAGGGTACCACCATCAAACCTCAGTCATATTCCCAGGCCACAGGCTTCCAGAATCAAAAGGATTTCATGTTCCCAGGCAACAGGTTTCCAGAATCCAAACCGATGTCATATTCCCAGGCCACAGGATTCCACAATCTAACCTCAGGCATGTTCCCAGGCCAATGGTTTCCAGAATCAAACCTCAGTCATATTCCCAGGCCACAGGATTCCAGAATCCACCGATGTCATGTTCCCAGGACACAGGGATCCAGAATCAAACCTCAGTCATGTTGCCAGGCCATAGGGTACCACCATCAAACCTCAGTCATATTCCCAGGCCACAAGTTTCCAGAATCAAACCGATGTCATGTTCCCAGGCCACAGGGTTCCAGAATCCAACGATGTCATGTTCCCAGTCCACAGGGTTCCAGAACCAAGGCTCAGTCAGGTTCCCAGGGCACAGTATTCCACAATCTAAACAGATGTCATGTTCCCAGCCCACAGGGTTCCAGAATCAATCCTCAGTTATGTTCCCAGGCTACAGCGTTCCAGAATAAAACCTCAGTCATATTCCCAGTCCATAGGGTTCCAGAAATAAGGCTCAGTCAGTTTCCCAGGGCACAGTATTCCACAATCTGAACAGATGTCATGTTCCCATGCCACAGTTTTCCAGAATTATGCCTCAGTCATGTTCCCAGGCCACAGGGATCCAAAATTAAACCTCAGTCATGTTGCCAGGCCATAGGGTGCCACCATCAAACCTCAGTCATATTCCCAGGCCACAAGTTCCCAGAATCAAACCGATGTCATGTTCCCAGGCCACAGGTTTCCACAATCTAACATCAGTCATGTTCCCAGGCCAATGGTTTCCAGAATCAAACCTCAGTCATATTCCCAGGCCACAGGGTTCCAGAATCCAACCGATGTCGTGTTCCCAGGCCACAGGATTCCACAAGCAAACCTCACTTGTGTTCCCAGGACACATGTTTCCAGAATCAACCCGATATCATGTTCCCCGGACACAGTCTTCCAGAATCAAACCTCAGTCATGTTGCCAGGCCACAGGTTTCCACCATCAAACCTCAGACATATTTCCAGGGCACAGGTTCCAGAATAAAACCGTTCTCATGTTCCCAGGCCACAGGGTTCCAGAATCCACCGATGACATGTTCCCAGGCAACAGGGTTCCAGAATCAATCCTCAGTTAGGTTCCCAGGCTACAGGGTTCCAGAATAAAACCTCAGTCATGTTCCAAGTCCACAGGTTTCCAGAATCAAACCTCAGTTAGGTTCCCAGGCTACAGGGTTCCAGAATAAAACCTCACTCATGTTCCCAGTCCACAGGGTTCCCGAACCTGGGCTCAGTCAGGTTCCCAGGACACAGTATTCCATAATCTAAACAGATGTCATGTTCCCAAGAAACAGTTTTCCAGAATCTCGCCTCAGTCATGTTCCCAGGCCACAGGGATTCAGAATCAAACCTCAGTCATGTTGCCAGGTCATAGGGTACCACCATCAAACCTCAGTCATATTTCAAGGCCACAGGCTTCCAGAATCAAATGGATTTCATCTTCCCAGGCAACAGGGTTCCAGAATCCAAACCGATGTCATGTTCCCAGGCCTCAGGGTTCCAGAATCAATCCTCAGTTATGTTCCCAGGCTACAGGGTTCCAGAATAAAACCGTTCTCATGTTCCCAGGCTACAGGGTTCCAGAATAAAACCTCAGTCATGTTCCCAGTCCACAGGGCTCCAGAACTAAGGCTCAGTCAGTTTTCCAGGGCACAGTATTCCACAATCTAAACAGATGTCATGTTCCCAGGCCACAGTTTTTCAAAATCAGGCCTCAGTCATGTTCCCAGGCCACAGGGATCCAGAATCAAACCTTAGTCATGTTGCCAAGCCATAGGGTACCACCATCAAACCTCAGTCATATTCCCAGGCCACAAGTTTCCAGAATCAAACCAATGTCATGTTCCCAGGACACAGGGTTCCAGAATCCACCGATGTCATGTTCCCAGTTCACAGGGTTCCAGAACCAAGGCTCAATCAGGTTCCCAGGGCACAGTATTCCACAATCTAAACAGATGTCATGTTCCCAGGCCACAGTTTTCCAGAATCACTTCTGAGTCATGTTCCCAGCCCACAGGGATCTAGGATCAAACCTCAGTCATCTTGCCATGCCATAGGGTACCACCATCAGCCCTCAGTCATATTCCCAGGACACATTTTTCAAGAATCACACCTAAGACATGTTCCCGGGCCACAGGGATCCAGAATCAAACCTCAGTCATGTTCCCAGTCCACAGGGTTCCAGAACCAAGGCTCAGTCAGAATCCCAGGGCACAGTATTCCACAATCTAAACAGATGTCATGTTCCCAGGCCACAGGATTCCACAATCTAACCTCAGGCATGTTCCCAGGCCAATGGTTTCCAGAATCAAACCTCAGTCATATTCCCAGGCCACAGGATTCCAGAATCCACCGATGTCATGTTCCCAGGCCACAGGGATCCAGAATCAAACCTCAGTCATGTTGCCAGGCCATAGGGTACCACCATCAAACCTCAATCATATTCCAAGTCCACAGGTTTCCAGAATCAAACCGATTTCATGTTCCCTGGCAACAGGGTACCAGAATCCAAACCGATGTCATGTTCCCAGGCCACAGGATTCCACAATCTAACCTCAGTCATGTTCCCAGGCAAAAGGCATCCAGAATCAAACCTCAGTCATATTCCCAGGGCAAAGGGTACCAGAATCCAAACCCATGTCATGTTCCCAGGCCACAGGATTCCACAATCTAACCTCAGTCATGTTCCCAGGCAAATGGCTTCCAGAATCAAACCTCAGTCATATTCCCAGGCCACAGGGTTCCAGAATCCACCGATGTCATGTTCCCAGGCCACAGGGTTCCAGAATCAATCCTCAGTGATGTTCCCAGGCTACAGGGTTCCAGAATAAAACCTCAGTCATGTTCCCAGTCCACAGGGTTCCAGAACCAAGGCTTAGTCAGGTTCCCAGGGCACAGTATTCCACAATCTAAACAGATGTCATGTTCCCAGGCCACAGTTTTCCAGAATCACGCCTCAGTCATGTTCCCAGGCCAAAGGGATCCAGAATCAAACCTCAGTCATGTTGCCAGGCCATAGGGTACCACCATCAAACCTCAGTCATATTCCCAGGCCACAGTGTTCCAGAATCCAACCGATGTCATGTTCCCAGGCCACAGGATTCCACAAGCAACACTCAGTCTTTTTCCCAGGACACAGGTTTCCAGAATCAACCCGATATCATGTTCCCTGACCACAGTCTTCCAGAATCAACTACAGTTATGTTGCCAGGCCACAGGTATCCACCATCAAACCTCAGACATGTTCCCAGTCCACAGGGTTCCAGAATAAAACCGTTCTCATGTTCCCAGGCCACAGGGTTCCAGAATCCACCGATGACATGTTCCCAGGCAACAGGGTTCAGGAATCAATCCTCAGTTAGGCTCCCAGGCTACAGGGTTCCAGAATAAAACCTCAGTCATGTTCCACGTCCACAGGGTTCAAGAATCAATCCTCAGTTAGGTTCCCAGGCTACAGGGTTCCAGAATAAACCCTCACTCATGTTCCCGGTCCACAGGGTTCCAGAACCTAGGCTCAGTCAGGTTCCCAGGGCACAGTATTCCACAATCTAAACAGATGTCATGTTAACGAGCCACAGTTTTCCAGAATCTCGCCTCAGTCATGTTCCCAGGCCACAGGGATCCAGAATCAAACCTCAGTCATGTTGCCAGGCCATACGGTACCACCATTAAACCTCAGTCATATTCCCAGGCCACAGGCTTCCAGAATCAAACGGATTTCATGTTCCCAGGCAACAGGGTTCCAGAATCCAAACCGATGTCATGTTCCCAGGCCACAGGATTCCACAATCTAACCTCAGTCATGTTCCCAGGCCAATGGTTTCCAGAATCAAACCTCAGTCATATTCCCAGGCCACAGGGTTCCAGAATCCACCGATATCATATTCCCAAGCCACAGGGTTCCAGAATCAATCCTCAGTTATGTTCCCAGATTACAGGATTCCAGAATAAAACCTCAGTCATGTTCCCAGTCCACAGGGTTCCAGAACCAAGGCTCAGTCAGGTTCCCAGGGCACAGTATTCCACAATCTAAACAGATGTCATGTTCCCAGGCCACAGTTTTCCAGAATCACGCCTCAGTCATGTAACCAGGCCACTGGGATCCAGAATCAAACCTCAGTCATGTTGCCAGGACGTAGGGTACCACCATCAAACCTCAGTCATATACCCAGGCCACAAGTTTCCAGAATCAAACCGATGTCATGTTCCTAGGCCACAGGGATCCAGAATCCACCAATGTCATGTTCCCAGTCCACAGGGTTCAAGAACCAAGGCTCAGTCTGGTTCCCAGGGCAAAGTATTCCACAATCTAAACAGATGTCCTGTTCCCAGGCCACAGTTTTCCAGAATCACGTCTGAGTCATGTTCTCAGCCCACAGGGATCCAAAATCAAACCTCAGTCATGTTGCCATGACATTGGGTACCACCATCAAACCTCAGTCATATTCCCAGGCCACAGGGTTCCAGAATCAATCCTCAGTTATGTTCCCAGGCTACAGGGTTCCAGAATAAAACCTCAGTCATGTTCCCAGTCCATAGGGTTCCAAAACCTAGGCTCAGTCAGGTTCACAGGGCACAGTGTTCCACAATCTAAACAGATGTCATGCTCCTAGGGAACATTTTTCCAGAATCACGCCTCAGTCATGTTTCCAGGCCACAGGGATCCAAAATCAAACCTCAGTCATGTTGCCAGGCCACAGCGTGCGACCATCAAACCTCAGTCATATTCCCAGGCCACAAGTTTCCAGAATCAAACCGATGTCATATTCCCAGGCCACAGGGTTCCAGAATCAAACCGATGTCGTGTTCCCAGGCCACAGGATTCCACAAGCAAACCTCAGTCGTGTTCCCGGGACACAGGTTTCCAGAATCAACCCGATATCATGTTCCCTGGACACAGTCTTCCAGAATCAAACCTCAGTCATGTTGCCAGGCCACAGGTTTCCACCATCAAACCTCAGACATGTTCCCAGGCCACAGGGTTCCAGAATAAAACCGTTCTCATGTTCCCAGGACACAGGATTCCAGAATCCACCGATGACATGTTCCCAGGCAACAGGGTTCCAGAATCAATCCTCAGTTAGTTTCTCAGGCTACAGGGTTCCAGAATAAAACCTCAGTCATGTTCCAAGTCTACAGGGTTCGAGAATCAATCCTCAGTTAGGTTCCCAGGCTACAGGGTTCCAGAATAAAACCTCAGTCATGTTCCCAGTCCACAGGGTTCCAGAACCTGGGCTCAGTCAGGTTCCCAGGGCACAGTATTCCACAATCTAAACAGATGTCATGTTCCCAAGCCACAGTTTTCCAGAATCTCGCCTCAGTCATGTTCCCAGCCCACAGGGATCCAGAATCAAACCTCAGTCATGTTGCCAGGCCATAGGGTACCACCATCAAACCTCAGTCATATTCCCAGGCCACAGGCTTCCAGAATCAAACGGATCTCATGGTCCCAGGCAACAGCGTTCCAGAATCCTAACCGATGTCATGTTCACAGGCCACAGGATTGCACAATCTAACCTCAGTCATGTTCCCAGGCCAATGGTTTCCAGAATCAAACCTCAGTCATATTCCCAGGCCACAGGATTGCAGAATCTACCGATGTCATTTTCCCAGGCCACAGGGATCCAGAATCAAACCTCAGTCATGTTGCCAGGCCATAGGGTAGCACCATCAAACCTCAGTCATATTCCCAGGCCACAAGTTTCCAGAATCAAACCGATGTCATGTTCCCAGGCCACAGGGTTCCAGAATCCACCGATATCATGTTCCCAGTCCACAGGGTTCCAGAACCAAGGCTCAGTCAGGTTCCCAGGGCACAGTATTCCACAATCTAAACAGATGTCATGTTCCCAGGCCACAGTTTTCCAGAATCACGTCTGAGTGATGTTCTCAGCCCACAGGGATCCAGAATCAAACCTCAGTCATGTTGCCATGACATAGGGTACCACCATCAAACCTCAGTCACATTCCCAGGCCACATTTTTCAAGAATCACGCCTGAGTCATGTTCCCAGGCCACAGGGATCCAGAATCAAACCTCATTCATGTTACCAGGCCATAGGCTAGCACCATCAAACCTCAGTCATATTCCCAGGCCACAGGTTTCCAGAATCAAACCGATTTCATGTTCCCAGGCAACAGGGTACCAGAATTCAAACCGATGTCATGTTCCCAGGCCACAGGATTCCACAATCTAACCTCAGTCATGTTCCCAGGCAAATGGCTTCCAGAATCAAACCTCAGTCATATTCCCAGGCCACAGGGTTCCAGAATCCACCGATGTCATGTTCCCAGCCCACAGGGTTCCAGAATCAATCCTCAGTTATGTTCCCAGGCTACAGCGTTCCAGAATAAAACCTCAGTCATGTTCCCAGTCCATAGGGTTCCAGAAATAAGGCTCAGTCAGTTTCCCAGGGCACAGTATTCCACAATCCGAACAGATGTCATGTTCCCATGCCACAGTTTTCCAGAATCATGCCTCATTCATGTTCCCAGGCCACAGGGATCCAAAATGAAACCTCAGTCATGTTGCCAGGCCATAGGGTGCCACCATCAAACCTCAGTCATATTCCCAGGCCACAAGTTCCCAGAATCAAACCGATGTCATGTTCCCACGCCACAGGTTTCCACAATCTAACATCAGTCATGTTCCCAGGCCAATGGTTTCCAGAATCAAACCTCAGTCATATTCCCAGGCCACAGGGTTCCAGAATCCAACCAATGTCGTGTTCCCAGGCCACCGGATTCCACAAGCAAACCTCACTTGTGTTCCCAGGACACATGTTTCCAGAATCAACCCGATATCATGTTCCCTGGACACAGTCTTCCAGAATCAAACCTCAGTCATGTTGCCAGGCCACAGGTTTCCACCATCAAACCTCAGACATATTCCCAGGGCACAGGTTCCAGAATAAAACCGTTCTCATGTTCCCAGGCCACAGGGTTCCAGAATCCACCGATGACATGTTCCCAGGCAACAGGGTTCCAGAATCAATCCTCAGTTAGGTTCCCAGGCTACAGGGTTCCAGAATAAAACCTCAGTCATGTTCCAAGTCCACAGGTTTCCAGAATCAATCCTCAGTTAGGTTCCCAGGCTACAGGGTTCCTGAATAAAACCTCACTCATGTTCCCAGTCCACAGGGTTCCCGAACCTGGGCTCAGTCAGGTTCCCAGGACACAGTATTCCATAATCTAAACAGATGTCATGTTCCCAAGAAACAGTTTTCCAGAATCTCCCCTCAGTCATGTTCCCAGGCCACAGGGATCCAGAATCAAACCTCAGTCATGTTGCCAGGTCATAGGGTACCACCATCAAACCTCAGTCATATTTCAAGGCCACAGGCTTCCAGAATCAAATGGATTTCATGTTCCCAGGCAACAGGTTTCCAGAATCCAAACCGATGTCATGTTCCCAGGCCTCAGGGTTCCAGAATCAATCCTGTTATGTTCCCAGGCTACAGGGTTCCAGAATAAAACCGTTCTCATGTTCCCAGGCTACAGGGTTCCAGAATAAAACCTCAGTCATGTTCCCAGTCCACAGGGCTCCAGAACTAAGGCTCAGTCAGTTTCCCAGGGCACAGTATTCCACAATCTAAACAGATGTCATGTTCCCAGGCCACAGTTTTCCAAAATCAGGCCTCAGTCATGTTCCCAGGCCACAGGGATCCAGAATCAAACCTCAGTCATGTTGCCAGGCCATAGGGTACCACCATCAAACCTCAGTCATATTCCCAGGCCACAAGTTTCCAGAATCAAACCAATGTCATGTTCCCAGGACACAGTGTTCCAGAATCCACCGATGTCATGTTCCCAGTCCACAGGGTTCCAGAACCAAGGCTCAATCAGGTTCCCAGGGCACAGTATTCCACAATCTAAACAGATGTCATGTTCCCAGGCCACAGTTTTCCAGAATCACGTCTGAGTCATGTTCCCAGCCCACAGGGATCTAGAATCAAACCTCAGTCATCTTGCCATGCCATAGGGTACCACCATCAGCCCTCAGTCATATTCCCAGGACACATTTTTCAAGAATCACACCTAAGACATGTTCCCGGGCCACAGGGATCCAGAATCAAACCTCAGTCATGTTCCCAGTCCACAGGGTTCCAGAACCAAGGCTCAGTCAGAATCCCAGGGCACAGTATTCCACAATCTAAACAGATGTCATGTTCCCAGGCCACAGGTTTCCACAATCTAACCTCAGGCATGTTCCCAGTCCAATGGTTTCCAGAATCAAACCTCAGTCATATTCCCAGGCCACAGGATTCCAGAATCCACCGATGTCATGTTCCCAGGCCACAGGGATCCAGAATCAAACCTCAGTCATGTTGCCAGGCCATAGGGTACCACCATCAAACCTCAATCATATTCCAAGTCCACAGGTTTCCAGAATCAAACCGATTTCATGTTCCCTGGCAACAGGGTACCAGAATCCAAACCGATGTCATGTTCCCAGGCCACAGGATTCCACAATCTAACCTCAGTCATGTTCCCAGGCAAATGGCATCCAGAATCAAACCTCAGTCATATTCCCAGGGCAAAGGGTACCAGAATCCAAACCCATGTCATGTTCCCAGGCCACAGGATTCCACAATCTAACCTCAGTCATGTTCCCAGGCAAATGGCTTCCAGAATCAAACCTCAGTCATATTCCCAGGCCACAGGGTTCCAGAATCCACCGATGTCATGTTCCCAGGTCACAGGGTTCCAGAATCAATCCTCAGTGATGTTCCCAGGCTACAGGGTTCCAGAATAAAACCTCAGTCATGTTCCCAGTCCACAGGGTTCCAGAACCAAGGCTCAGTCAGGTTCCCAGGGCACAGTATTCCACAATCTAAACAGATGTCATGTTCCCAGGCCACAGTTTTCCAGAATCACGTCTGAGTGATGTTCTCAGCCCACAGGGATCCAGAATCAAACCTCAGTCATGTTGCCATGACATAGGGTACCACCATCAAACCTCAGTCACATTCCCAGGCCACATTTTTCAAGAATCACGCCTGAGTCATGTTCCCAGGCCACAGGGATCCAGAATCAAACCTCATTCATGTTACCAGGCCATAGGCTAGCACCATCAAACCTCAGTCATATTCCCAGGCCACAGGTTTCCAGAATCAAACCGATTTCATGTTCCCAGGCAACAGGGTACCAGAATTCAAACCGATGTCATGTTCCCAGGCCACAGGATTCCACAATCTAACCTCAGTCATGTTCCCAGGCAAATGGCTTCCAGAATCAAACCTCAGTCATATTCCCAGGCCACAGGGTTCCAGAATCCACCGATGTCATGTTCCCAGCCCACAGGGTTCCAGAATCAATCCTCAGTTATGTTCCCAGGCTACAGCGTTCCAGAATAAAACCTCAGTCATGTTCCCAGTCCATAGGGTTCCAGAAATAAGGCTCAGTCAGTTTCCCAGGGCACAGTATTCCACAATCCGAACAGATGTCATGTTCCCATGCCACAGTTTTCCAGAATCATGCCTCATTCATGTTCCCAGGCCACAGGGATCCAAAATGAAACCTCAGTCATGTTGCCAGGCCATAGGGTGCCACCATCAAACCTCAGTCATATTCCCAGGCCACAAGTTCCCAGAATCAAACCGATGTCATGTTCCCACGCCACAGGTTTCCACAATCTAACATCAGTCATGTTCCCAGGCCAATGGTTTCCAGAATCAAACCTCAGTCATATTCCCAGGCCACAGGGTTCCAGAATCCAACCAATGTCGTGTTCCCAGGCCACCGGATTCCACAAGCAAACCTCACTTGTGTTCCCAGGACACATGTTTCCAGAATCAACCCGATATCATGTTCCCTGGACACAGTCTCCCAGAATCAAACCTCAGTCATGTTGCCAGGCCACAGGTTTCCACCATCAAACCTCAGACATATTCCCAGGGCACAGGTTCCAGAATAAAACCGTTCTCATGTTCCCAGGCCACAGGGTTCCAGAATCCACCGATGACATGTTCCCAGGCAACAGGGTTCCAGAATCAATCCTCAGTTAGGTTCCCAGGCTACAGGGTTCCAGAATAAAACCTCAGTCATGTTCCAAGTCCACAGGTTTCCAGAATCAATCCTCAGTTAGGTTCCCAGGCTACAGGGTTCCTGAATAAAACCTCACTCATGTTCCCAGTCCACAGGGTTCCCGAACCTGGGCTCAGTCAGGTTCCCAGGACACAGTATTCCATAATCTAAACAGATGTCATGTTCCCAAGAAACAGTTTTCCAGAATCTCCCCTCAGTCATGTTCCCAGGCCACAGGGATCCAGAATCAAACCTCAGTCATGTTGCCAGGTCATAGGGTACCACCATCAAACCTCAGTCATATTTCAAGGCCACAGGCTTCCAGAATCAAATGGATTTCATGTTCCCAGGCAACAGGTTTCCAGAATCCAAACCGATGTCATGTTCCCAGGCCTCAGGGTTCCAGAATCAATCCTGTTATGTTCCCAGGCTACAGGGTTCCAGAATAAAACCGTTCTCATGTTCCCAGGCTACAGGGTTCCAGAATAAAACCTCAGTCATGTTCCCAGTCCACAGGGCTCCAGAACTAAGGCTCAGTCAGTTTCCCAGGGCACAGTATTCCACAATCTAAACAGATGTCATGTTCCCAGGCCACAGTTTTCCAAAATCAGGCCTCAGTCATGTTCCCAGGCCACAGGGATCCAGAATCAAACCTCAGTCATGTTGCCAGGCCATAGGGTACCACCATCAAACCTCAGTCATATTCCCAGGCCACAAGTTTCCAGAATCAAACCAATGTCATGTTCCCAGGACACAGGGTTCCAGAATCCACCGATGTCATGTTCCCAGTCCACAGGGTTCCAGAACCAAGGCTCAATCAGGTTCCCAGGGCACAGTATTCCACAATCTAAACAGATGTCATGTTCCCAGGCCACAGTTTTCCAGAATCACGTCTGAGTCATGTTCCCAGCCCACAGGGATCTAGAATCAAACCTCAGTCATCTTGCCATGCCATAGGGTACCACCATCAGCCCTCAGTCATATTCCCAGGACACATTTTTCAAGAATCACACCTAAGACATGTTCCCGGGCCACAGGGATCCAGAATCAAACCTCAGTCATGTTCCCAGTCCACAGGGTTCCAGAACCAAGGCTCAGTCAGAATCCCAGGGCACAGTATTCCACAATCTAAACAGATGTCATGTTCCCAGGCCACAGGTTTCCACAATCTAACCTCAGGCATGTTCCCAGTCCAATGGTTTCCAGAATCAAACCTCAGTCATATTCCCAGGCCACAGGATTCCAGAATCCACCGATGTCATGTTCCCAGGCCACAGGATTCCAGAAGCAAACCTCAGTCTTACTCCAGGACACAGTTTTCCAGAATCAACCCGATATCATGTTCCCTGGCCACAGTCTTCCAGAATCAAACCTCAGTCATGTTGCCAGGCCACAGGGTTCCAGAACCTAGGCTCAGTCAGGTTCCCAGGGCACAGTATTCCACAATGAAAACAGATGTAATGTTCCCAAGCCACAGTTTTCCAGAATCTCGCCTCAGTCATGTTCCCAGACCACAGGGATCCAGAATCAAACCTCAGTCATGTTCCCAGGCTAGTGGTTTCCAGAATCAAACCTCAGTCATATTCCCAGGCCACAGGGTTCCAGAATCCACCGATGTCATGTTCCCAGGCCACAGGGTTCCAGAATCAATCCTCAGTTATGTTCCCAGGCTACAGGGTTCCCGAATAAAACCTCAGTCATGTTCTCATTCCAAAGGATTCCAGAACCAAGGCTCAGTAAGGTTCCCAGGGCACAGTATTCCACAATCTAAACAGATGTCATATTCCCAGGCCACAGTTTTCCAGAATCACGCCTCAGTCATGTTCCCAGGCCACAGGGATACAGAATCAAACCTCAGTCATGTTGCCAGGCCATAGGGTACCACCATCAAACCTCAGTCATATTCCCAGGCCACAGGCTTCCAGAATCAAAAGGATTTCATGTTCCCAGGCAACAGGGTTCCAGAATCCAAACCGATGTCATATTCCCAGGCCACAGGATTCCACAATCTAACCTCAGGCATGTTCCCAGGCCAATGGTTTCCAGAATCAAACCTCAGTCATATTCCCAGGCCACAGGATTCCAGAATCCACCGATGTCATGTTCCCAGGCCACAGGGATCCAGAATCAAACCTCAGTCATGTTGCCAGGCCATAGGGTACCACCATCAAACCTCAGTCATATTCCCAGGCCACAAGTTTCCAGAATCAAACCGATGTCATGTTCCCAGGCCACAGGGTTCCAGAATCCAACGATGTCATGTTCCCAGTCCACAGGGTTCCAGAACCAAGGCTCAGTCAGGTTCCCAGGGCACAGTATTCCACAATCTAAACAGATGTCATGTTCCCAGCCCACAGGGTTCCAGAATCAATCCTCAGTTATGTTCCCAGGCTACAGCGTTCCAGAATAAAACCTCAGTCATATTCCCAGTCCATAGGGTTCCAGAAATAAGGCTCAGTCAGTTTCCCAGGGCACAGTATTCCACAATCTGAACAGATGTCATGTTCCCATGCCACAGTTTTCCAGAATTATGCCTCAGTCATGTTCCCAGGCCACAGGGATCCAAAATTAAACCTCAGTCATGTTGCCAGGCCATAGGGTGCCACCATCAAACCTCAGTCATATTCCCAGGCCACAAGTTCCCAGAATCAAACCGATGTCATGTTCCCAGGCCACAGGTTTCCACAATCTAACATCAGTCATGTTCCCAGGCCAATGGTTTCCAGAATCAAACCTCAGTCATATTCCCAGGCCACAGGGTTCCAGCATCCATCCGATGTCGTGTTCCCAGGCCACAGGATTCCACAAGCAAACCTCAGTCTTTTTCTCAGGACACAGATTTCCAGAATCAGCCCGATATCATGTTCCCTGGCCACAGTCTTCCAGAATCAAACCTCAGTCATGTTGCCAGGCCACAGGTTTCCACCATCAAACCTCAGACATGTTTCCAGGCCACAGGGTTCCAGAATAAAACCGTTCTCATGTTTC
Organism: Eschrichtius robustus; assembly: GCF_028021215.1. NCBI lineage: Eukaryota > Metazoa > Chordata > Mammalia > Artiodactyla > Eschrichtiidae > Eschrichtius > Eschrichtius robustus. The sequence continues at coordinate 42,584,822 of NC_090842.1, forward strand.
CAGGCCACAGGGTTCCAGAATCCACCGATGACATGTTCCCAGGCAACAGGGTTCCAGAATCAATCCTCAGTTAGGCTCCCAGGCTACAGGGTTCCAGAATAAAACCTCAGTCATATTCCACGTCCACAGGGTTCCAGAATCAATCCTCAGTTAGGTTCCCAGGCTACAGGGTTCCAGAATAAAACCTCAGTCATGTTCCCATTCCACAGGGTTCCCGAACCTAAGCTCTCAGGTTCCAAGGGCACAGTATTCCACGATCTAAACAGATGTCATGTTAACAAGCCACAGTTTTCCAGAATCTTGCCTCAGTCATGTTCCCAGGCCACAGGGATCCAGATTCAAACCTCACTCATGTTGCCAGGCCATAGGGTACCACCATCAAACCTCAGTCATATTCCCAGGCCACAGGGTTCCAGAATCCAACCGATGTCATGTTCCCAGGCCACAGGATTCCACAAGCAACACTCAGTCTTTTTCCCAGGACACAGGTTTCCAAAATCAACCCGATATCATTTTCCCTGGCCACAGTCTTCCAGAATCAAACCTCAGTTATGTTGCCAGGCCACAGGTTTCCACCATCAAACCTCAGACATGTTCTCAGGCCACAGGGTTCCAGAATAAAACCGTTCTCATGTTCCCAGGCCACAGGGTTCCAGAATCCACCGATGACATGTTCCCAGGCAACAGGGTTCCAGAATCAATCCTCAGTTAGGCTCCCAGGCTACAGGGTTCCAGAATAAAACCTCAGTCATGTTCCCAGTACACAGGGTTCCAGAACCTAGGCTCATTCAGCTTCCCAGGGCACAGTATTCCACAATCTAAACAGATGTCATGTTCCCAAGCCACAGTTTTCCAGAATCTCGCCTCAGTCATGTTCCCAGGCCACAGGGATCCAGAATCAAACCTCAGTCATGTTGCCAGGCCACAGGTTTCCACCATCAAACCTCAGTCATATTCCCAGGCCACAGGCTTCCAGAATCAAACGGATTTCATCTTCCCAGGCAACAGGGTACCAGAATCCAAACCGATGTCATGTTCGCAGGCCACAGGATTCCACAATCTAACCTCAGTCATGTTCCCAGGCAAACGGCTTCCAGAATCAAACCTCAGTCATATTCCCAGGCCACAGGGTTCCAGAATCAATCCTCAGTTATATTCCCAGGCTACAGGGTTCCAGAATAAAACCTCAGTCATGTTCCCAGTCCATAGGGTTCCAAACCTAGGCTCAGTCAGGTTCACAGGGCACAGTGTTCCACAATCTAAACAGATGTCATGTTCCTAGCCCACAGTTTTCCAGAATCACGCCTCAGTCATGTTCCTAGGCCACAGGGGTCCAAAATCAAACCTCAGTCATGTTGCCAGGCCACAGGGTGCCACCATCAAACCTCAGTCATATTCCCAGGCCACAAGTTTCCAGAATCAAACCGATGTCATATTCCCATGCCACAGGTTTCCACAATCTAATATCAGTCATGTTCCCAGTCCAATGGTTTCCAGAATCAAACCTCAGTCATATTCCCAGGCCACAGGGTTCCAGAATCAACCCGATATCATGTTCCCAGGACACAGGGATCCAGAATCAAACCTCAGTCATGTTGCCAGGCCATAGGGTACCACCATCAAACCTCAGTCATATTCCCAGGCCACAGGGTTCCAGAATCCAACCGATGTCATGTTCCCAGGCCACAGGATTCCACAAGCAACACTCAGTCTTTTTCCCAGGACACAGGTTTCCAAAATCAACCCGATATCATTTTCCCTGGCCACAGTCTTCCAGAATCAAACCTCAGTTATGTTGCCAGGCCACAGGTTTCCACCATCAAACCTCAGACATGTTCTCAGGCCACAGGGTTCCAGAATAAAACCGTTCTCATGTTCCCAGGCCACAGGGTTCCAGAATCCACCGATGACATGTTCCCAGGCAACAGGGTTCCAGAATCAATCCTCAGTTAGGCTCCCAGGCTACAGGGTTCCAGAATAAAACCTCAGTCATGTTCCCAGTACACAGGGTTCCAGAACCTAGGCTCATTCAGCTTCCCAGGGCACAGTATTCCACAATCTAAACAGATGTCATGTTCCCAAGCCACAGTTTTCCAGAATCTCGCCTCAGTCATGTTCCCAGGCCACAGGGATCCAGAATCAAACCTCAGTCATGTTGCCGGGCCATAGGGTACCACCATCAAACCTCAGTCATATTCCCAGGCCACAGGCTTCCAGTATCAAACGGATTTCATCTTCCCAGGCAACAGGGTTCCAGCATCCAAACCAATGTCATGTTCCCAGGCCACAGGTTTCCACCATCTAACATCAGTCATGTTCCCAGGCCAATGGTTTCCAGAATCAAACCTCAGTCATATTCCCAGGCCACAGGGTTCCAGCATCCATCCGATGTCGTGTTCCCAGGCCACAGGATTCCACAAGCAAACCTCAGTCTTTTTCTCAGGACACAGATTTCCAGAATCAGCCCGATATCATGTTCCCTGGCCACAGTCTTCCAGAATCAAACCTCAGTCATGTTGCCAGGCCACAGGTTTCCACCATCAAACCTCAGACATGTTTCCAGGCCACAGGGTTCCAGAATAAAACCGTTCTCATGTTTCCAGGCCACAGGGTTCCAGAATCCACCGATGACATGTTCCCAGGCAACAGGGTTCCAGAATCAATCCTCAGTTAGGCTCCCAGGCTACAGGGTTCCAGAATAAAACCTCAGTCATATTCCACGTCCACAGGGTTCCAGAATCAATCCTCAGTTAGGTTCCCAGGCTACAGGGTTCCAGAATAAAACCTCAGTCATGTTCCCATTCCACAGGGTTCCCGAACCTAAGCTCTCAGGTTCCAAGGGCACAGTATTCCACGATCTAAACAGATGTCATGTTAACAAGCCACAGTTTTCCAGAATCTTGCCTCAGTCATGTTCCCAGGCCACAGGGATCCAGATTCAAACCTCACTCATGTTGCCAGGCCATAGGGTACCACCATCAAACCTCAGTCATATTCCCAGGCCACAGGGTTCCAGAATCCAACCGATGTCATGTTCCCAGGCCACAGGATTCCACAAGCAACACTCAGTCTTTTTCCCAGGACACAGGTTTCCAAAATCAACCCGATATCATTTTCCCTGGCCACAGTCTTCCAGAATCAAACCTCAGTTATGTTGCCAGGCCACAGGTTTCCACCATCAAACCTCAGACATGTTCTCAGGCCACAGGGTTCCAGAATAAAACCGTTCTCATGTTCCCGGGCCACAGGGTTCCAGAATACACCGATGACATGTTCCCAGGCAACAGGGTTCCAGAATCAATCCTCAGTTAGGCTCCCAGGCTACAGGGTTCCAGAATAAAACCTCAGTCATGTTCCCAGTACACAGGGTTCCAGAACCTAGGCTCATTCAGCTTCCCAGGGCACAGTATTCCACAATCTAAACAGATGTCATGTTCCCAAGCCACAGTTTTCCAGTATCTCGCCTCAGTCATGTTCCCAGGCCACAGGGATCCAGAATCAAACCTCAGTCATGTTGCCAGGCCACAGGTTTCCACCATCAAACCTCAGTCATATTCCCAGGCCACAGGCTTCCAGAATCAAACGGATTTCATCTTCCCAGGCAACAGTGTACCAGAATCCAAACCGATGTCATGTTCGCAGGCCACAGGATTCCACAATCTAACCTCAGTCATGTTCCCAGGCAAACGGCTTCCAGAATCAAACCTCAGTCATATTCCCAGGCCACAGGGTTCCAGAATCAATCCTCAGTTATATTCCCAGGCTACAGGGTTCCAGAATAAAACCTCAGTCATGTTCCCAGTCCATAGGGTTCCAAAACTAGGCTCAGTCAGGTTCACAGGGCACAGTGTTCCACAATCTAAACAGATGTCATGTTCCTAGCCCACAGTTTTCCAGAATCACGCCCCAGTCATGTTCCCAGGCCACAGGGGTCCAAAATCAAACCTCAGTCATGTTGCCAGGCCACAGGGTGACACCATCAAACCTCAGTCATATTCCCAGGCCACAAGTTTCCAGAATCAAACCGATGTCATATTCCCATGCCACAGGTTTCCACAATCTAATATCAGTCATGTTCCCAGTCCAATGGTTTCCAGAATCAAACCTCAGTCATATTCCCAGGCCACAGGGTTCCAGAATCAACCCGATATCATGTTCCCAGGACACAGGGATCCAGAATCAAACCTCAGTCATGTTGCCAGGCCATAGGGTACCACCATCAAACCTCAGTCATATTCCCAGGCCACAGGGTTCCAGAATCCAACCGATGTCATGTTCCCAGGCCACAGGATTCCACAAGCAACACTCAGTCTTTTTCCCAGGACACAGGTTTCCAAAATCAACCCGATATCATTTTCCCTGGCCACAGTCTTCCAGAATCAAACCTCAGTTATGTTGCCAGGCCACAGGTTTCCACCATCAAACCTCAGACATGTTCTCAGGCCACAGGGTTCCAGAATAAAACCGTTCTCATGTTCCCAGGCCACAGGGTTCCAGAATCCACCGATGACATGTTCCCAGGCAACAGGGTTCCAGAATCAATCCTCAGTTAGGCTCCCAGGCTACAGGGTTCCAGAATAAAACCTCAGTCATGTTCCCAGTACACAGGGTTCCAGAACCTAGGCTCATTCAGCTTCCCAGGGCACAGTATTCCACAATCTAAACATATGTCATGTTCCCAAGCCACAGTTTTCTAGAATCTCGCCTCAGTCATGTTCCCAGGCCACAGGGATCCAGAATCAAACCTCAGTCATGTTGCCGGGCCATAGGGTACCACCATCAAACCTCAGTCATATTCCCAGGCCACAGGCTTCCAGAATCAAACGGATTTCATCTTCCCAGGCAACAGTGTTCCAGCATCCAAACCAATGACATGTTCCCAGGCCACAGGTTTCCACCATCTAACATCAGTCATGTTCCCAGGCCAATGGTTTCCAGAATCAAACCTCAGTCATATTCCCAGGCCACAGGGTTCCAGCATCCATCCGATGTCGTGTTCCCAGGCCACAGGATTCCACAAGCAAACCTCAGTCTTTTTCTCAGGACACAGATTTCCAGAATCAGCCCGATATCATGTTCCCTGGCCACAGTCTTCCAGAATCAAACCTCAGTCATGTTGCCAGGCCACAGGTTTCCACCATCAAACCTCAGACATGTTTCCAGGCCACAGGGTTCCAGAATAAAACCGTTCTCATGTTTCCAGGCCACAGGGTTCCAGAATCCACCGATGACATGTTCCCAGGCAACAGGGTTCCAGAATCAATCCTCAGTTAGGCTGCCAGGCTACAGGGTTCCAGAATAAAACCTCAGTCATATTCCACGTCCACAGGGTTCCAGAATCAATCCTCAGTTAGGTTCCCAGGCTACAGGGTTCCAGAATAAAACCTCAGTCATGTTCCCATTCCACAGGGTTCCCGAACCTAAGCTCTCAGGTTCCAAGGGCACAGTATTCCACGATCTAAACAGATGTCATGTTAACAAGCCACAGTTTTCCAGAATCTTGCCTCAGTCATGTTCCCAGGCCACAGGGATCCAGATTCAAACCTCACTCATGTTGCCAGGCCATAGGGTACCACCATCAAACCTCAGTCATATTCCAAGTCCACAGGTTTCCAGAATGAAACCGATTTCATGTTCCTAGGCAACAGGGTTCCAGAATCCAAACCGATGTCATGTTCCCAGGCCACAGGATTCCACAATCTAACCTCAGTCATGTTCCCAGGCCAGTGGTTTCCAGAATCAAACCTCAGTCATATTCCCAGTCCACAGGGTTCATGAATCCACTGATGTCATGTTCCCAGGCCACAGGGTTCCAGAATCCATCCTCAGTTATGTTCGCAGTCTACAGGGTTCCCGAATAAAACATCAGTCATGTTCTCATTCCAAAGGGTTCCAGAACCAAGGCTCAGTCAGGTTCCCATGGCACAGTATTCCACAGTCTAAACAGATGTCATGTTCCCAGGCACCAGTTTACCAGAATCACGCCTCAGTCATGTTCCCAGTCCACAGGGATCCAGAATCAAACCTCAGTCATGTTGCCAGGCCATAGGGTACCACCATCAAACCTCAGTCATATTCCCAGGCCACAGGGTTCCAGAATCCAACCGATGTCATGTTCCCAGTCCACAGGATTCCACAAGCAAAACTCAGTCTTTTTCCCAGGACACAGGTTTCTAGAATCAACCCGATATCATGTTCCCTGGCCACAGTCTTCCAGAATCAAACCTCAGTCATGTTGCCAGGCCATACGGTACCACCATTAAACCTCAGTCATATTCCCAGGCCACAGGCTTCCAGAATCAAACGGATTTCATGTTCCCAGGCAACAGGGTTCCAGAATCCAAACCGATGTCATGTTCCCAGGCCACAGGTTTCCACAATCTAACATCAGTCATGTTCCCAGGCCACAGGATTCCAGAAGCAAACCTCAGTCTTATTCCAGGACACAGTTTTCCAGAATCAACCCGATATCATGTTCCCTGGCCACAGTCTTCCAGAATCAAACCTCAGTCATGTTGCCAGGCCACAGGGTTCCAGGACCTAGGCTCAGTCAGGTTCCCAGGGCACAGTATTCCACAATCTAAACAGATGTCATGTTACCATGCCACAGTTTTCCAGAATCTCGCCTCAGTCATGTTCCCAGGCCAAAGGGATCCAGAATCAAACCTCAGTCATGTTCCCAGGCTAGTGGTTTCCAGAATCAAACCTCAGTCATATTCCCAGGCCACAGGCTTCCAGAATCCACCGATGTCATGTTCCCAGGCCACAGGGTTCCAGAATCAATCCTCAGTTATGTTCCCAGGCTACAGGGTTCCCGAATAAAACCTCAGTCATGTTCTCATTCCAAAGGGTTCCAGAACCAAGGCTCAGTCAGGTTCCCAGGGCACAGTATTCCACAATCTAAACAGATGTCATATTCCCAGGCAACAGTTTTCCAGAATCACGCCTCAGTCATGTTCCCAGGCCACAGGGATACAGAATCAAACCTCAGTCATATTCCCAGGCCACAGGGTTCCAGAATCCAACCGATGTCATGTTCCCAGGCCACAGGATTCCACAAGCAACACTCAGTCTTTTTCCCAGGACACAGGTTTCCAGAATCAACCCGATATTATGTTCCCTGGCCACAGAATTCCAGAATCAAACCTCAGTCATGTTGGCAGGCCACAGGTTTCCACCATCAAACCTCAGACATGTCCCCAGGCCGCAGGGTTCCAGAATAAAACCGTTCTCATGTTCCTAGGCCACAGGCTTCCAGAATCCACCGATGACATGATCCCAGGCAACAGGGTTTCAGAATCAATCCTTAGTTAGGTTCACAGGCTACAGGGTTCCAGAATAAAACCTCAGTCATGTTCCACGTCCACAGGGTTCCAGAATCAATCCTCAGTTAGGTTACCAGGCTACAGGGTTCCAGAATAAAACCTCACTCATGTTCCCGGTCCACAGGGTTCCAGAACCTAGGCTCAGTCAGGTTCCCAGGGCACAGTATTCCACAATCTAAACAGTTGTCATGTTCCCAAGCCACAGTTTTCCAGAATCTCGCCTCAGTCATGTTCCAAAGCCACAGGGATCAAGAATCAAACCTCAGTCATGTTGCCAGGTCATACGGTACCACCATCAAACCTCAGTCATATTCCCAGGCCACAGGCTTCCAGAATCAAACAGATTTCATGTTCCCAGGCAACAGGGTTCCAGAATCCAAACCGATGTCATGTTCCCAGGCCACAGGATTCCACAATCTAACCTCAGGCATGTTCCCAGGCCAATGGTTTCCAGAATCAAACCTCAGTCATATTCCCAGGCCACAGGATTCCAGAATCCACCGATGTCATGTTCCCAGGCCACAGGGATCCAGAATCAAACCTCAGTCATGTTGCCAGACCATAGGGTACCAGCATCAAACCTCAGTCATATTCCCAGGCCACAAGTTTCCAGAATCAAACCGATGTCATGTTCCCAGGCCACAGGGTTCCAGAATCCACCGATGTCATGTTCCCAGTCCACAGGGTTCCAGAACCAAGGCTCAGTCAGTTTCCCTGGGCACAGTATTCCACAATCTAAACAGATGTCATGTTCCCAGGCCACAGTTTTCCAGAATCACGTCTGAGTGATGTTCTCAGCCCACAGGTATCCAGAAACAAACCTCAGTCATGTTGCCATGACATAGGGTACCACCATCAAACCTCAGTCACATTCCCAGGCCACATTTTTTAAGAATCACGCCTGAGTCATGTTCCCAGGCCACAGGGATCCAGAATCAAACCTCATTCATGTTACCAGGCCATAGGCTAGCACCATCAAACCTCAGTCATATTCCCAGGCCACAGGTTTCCAGAATCAAACCGATTTCATGTTCCCAGGCAACAGGGTACCAGAATTCAAACCGATGTCATGTTCCCAGGCCACAGGATTCCACAATCTAACCTCAGTCATGTTCCCAGGCAAATAGCTTCCAGAATCAAACCTCAGTCATATTCCCAGGCCACAGGTTTCCAGAATCCACCGATTACATGTTCCCAGCCCACAGGGTTCCAGAATCAATCCTCAGTTATGTTCCCAGGCTACAGCGTTCCAGAATAAAACCTCAGTCATGTTCCCAGTCCATAGGGTTCCAGAAATAAGGCTCAGTCAGTTTCCCAGGGCACAGTATTCCACAATCTGAACAGATGTCATGTTCCCATGCCACAGTTTTCCAGAATCATGCCTCAGTCATGTTCCCAGGCCACAGGGATCCAAAATGAAACCTCAGTCATGTTGCCAGGCCATAGGGTACCACCATCAAACCTCAGTCATATTCCTAGGCCACAAGTTCCCAGAATCAAACCGATGTCATGTTCCCAGGCCACAGGTTTCCACAATCTAACATCAGTCATGTTCCCAGGCCAATGGTTTCCAGAATCAAACCTCAGTCATATTCCCACGCCACAGGGTTCCAGAATCCAACCGATGTCGTGTTCCCAGTCCACAGGATTCCACAAGCAAACCTCACTTGTGTTCCCAGGACACATGTTTCCAGAATCAACCCGATATCATGTTCCCTGGACACAGTCTTCCAGAATCAAACCTCAGTCATGTTGCCAGGCCACAGGTTTCCACCATCAAACCTCAGACATATTTCCAGGGCACAGGTTCCAGAATAAAACCGTTCTCATGTTCCCAGGACACAGGGATCCAGAATCAAACCTCAGTCATGTTGCCAGGCCATAGGGTACCACCATCAAACCTCAGTCATATTCCCAGGCCACAGGGTTCCAGAATCCAACCGATGTCGTGTTCCCAGGCCACAGGATTCCACAAGCAAACCTCACTTGTGTTCCCAGGACACATGTTTCCAGAATCAACCCGATATCATGTTCCCTGGACACAGTCTTCCAGAATCAAACCTCAGTCATGTTGCCAGGCCACAGGTTTCCACCATCAAACCTCAGACATATTCCCAGGGCACAGGTTCCAGAATAAAACCGTTCTCATGTTCCCAGGCCACAGGGTTCCAGAATCCACCGATGACATGTTCCCAGGCAACAGGGTTCCAGAATCAATCCTCAGTTAGGTTCCCAGGCTACAGGGTTCCAGAATAAAACCTCAGTCATGTTCCAAGTCCACAGGTTTCCAGAATCAAACCTCAGTTAGGTTCCCAGGCTACAGGGTGCCAGAATAAAACCTCACTCATGTTCCCAATCCACAGGGTTCCCGAACCTGGGCTCAGTCAGGTTCCCAGGACACAGTTTTCCATAATCTAAACAGATGTCATGTTCCCAAGAAACAGTTTTCCAGAATCTCGCCTCAGTCATGTTCCCAGGCCACAGGGATCCAGAATCAAACCTCAGTCATGTTGCCAGGTCATAGGGTAACACCATCATACCTCAGTCATATTTCAAGGCCACAGGCTTCCAGAATCAAACGGATTTCATGTTCCCAGGCAACAGGTTTACAGAATCCAAACCGATGTCATGTTCCAAGGCCTCAGGGTTCCAGAATCAATCCTCAGTTATGTTCCCAGGCTACAGGGTTCCAGAATAAAACCGTTCTCATGTTCCCAGGCTCCAGGGTTCCAGAATAAAACCTCAGTCATGTTCCCAGTCCACAGGGTTCCAGAACCAAGGCTCACTCAGGTTCCCAGGGCACAGTATTCCACAATCTAAACAGATGTCATGTTCCCAAGCCACAGTTTTCCAGAATCTCGCCTCAGTCATGTTCCCAGGACACAGGGATCCAGAATCAAACATCAGTAATGTTGCCAGGCCATAGGGTACCACCATCAAACCTCAGTCATATTCCCAGGCCACAAGTTCCAGAATCAAACCGATGTCATGTTCCCAGGCCACAGGTTTCCACAATCTAACATCAGTCATGTTCCCAGGCCACAGGATTCCAGAAGCAAACCTCAGTCTTATTCCAGGACACAGTTTTCCAGAATCAACCCGATATCATGTTCCCTGGCCACAGTCTTCCAGAATCAAACCTCAGTCATGTTGCCAGGCCACAGGGTTCCAGAACCTAGGCTCAGTCAGGTTCCCAGGGCACAGTATTCCACAATGAAAACAGATGTCATGTTCCCAAGCCACAGTTTTCCAGAATCTCGCCTCAGTCATGTTCCCAGACCACAGGGATCCAGAATCAAACCTCAGTCATGTTCCCAGGCTAGTGGTTTCCAGAATCAAACCTCAGTCATATTCCCAGGCCACAGGGTTCTAGAATCCACCGATGTCATGTTCCCAGGCCACAGGGTTCCAGAATCAATCCTCAGTTATGTTCCCAGGCTACAGGGTTCCCGAATAAAACCTCAGTCATGTTCTCATTCCAAAGGATTCCAGAACCAAGGCTCAGTAAGGTTCCCAGGGCACAGAATTCCACAATCTAAACAGATGTCATATTCCCAGGTCACAGTTTTCCAGAATCACGCCTCAGTCATGTTCCCAGGCCACAGGGATACAGAATCAAACCTCAGTCATGTTGCCAGGCCATAGGGTACCACCATCAAACCTCAGTCATATTCCCAGGCCACAGGCTTCCAGAATCAAAAGGATTTCATGTTCCCAGGCAACAGGGTTCCAGAATCCAAACCGATGTCATATTCCCAGGCCACAGGATTCCACAATCTAACCTCAGGCATGTTCCCAGGCCAATGGTTTCCAGAATCAAACCTCAGTCATATTCCCAGGCCACAGGATTCCAGAATCCACCGATGTCATGTTCCCAGGCCACAGGGATCCAGAATCAAACCTCAGTCATGTTGCCAGGCCATAGGGTACCACCATCAAACCTCAGTCATATTCCCAGGCCACAAGTTTCCAGAATCAAACCGATGTCATGTTCCCAGGCCACAGGGTTCCAGAATCCAACGATGTCATGTTCCCAGTCCACAGGGTTCCAGAACCAAGGCTCAGTCAGGTTCCCAGGGCACAGTATTCCACAATCTAAACAGATGTCATGTTCCCAGCCCACAGGGTTCCAGAATCAATCCTCAGTTATGTTCCCAGGCTACAGCGTTCCAGAATAAAACCTCAGTCATATTCCCAGTCCATAGGGTTCCAGAAATAAGGCTCAGTCAGTTTCCCAGGGCACAGTATTCCACAATCTGAACAGATGTCATGTTCCCATGCCACAGTTTTCCAGAATTATGCCTCAGTCATGTTCCCAGGCCACAGGGATCCAAAATTAAACCTCAGTCATGTTGCCAGGCCATAGGGTGCCACCATCAAACCTCAGTCATATTCCCAGGCCACAAGTTCCCAGAATCAAACCGATGTCATGTTCCCAGGCCACAGGTTTCCACAATCTAACATCAGTCATGTTCCCAGGCCAATGGTTTCCAGAATCAAACCTCAGTCATATTCCCAGGCCACAGGGTTCCAGAATCCAACCGATGTCGTGTTCCCAGGCCACAGGATTCCACAAGCAAACCTCACTTGTGTTCCCAGGACACATGTTTCCAGAATCAACACGATATCATGTTCCCTGGACACAGTCTTCCAGAATCAAACCTCAGTCATGTTGCCAGGCCACAGGTTTCCACCATCAAACCTCAGACATATTTCCAGGGCACAGGTTCCAGAATAAAACCGTTCTCATGTTCCCAGGCCACAGGGTTCCAGAATCCACCGATGACATGTTCCCAGGCAACAGGGTTCCAGAATCAATCCTCAGTTAGGTTCCCAGGCTACAGGGTTCCAGAATAAAACCTCAGTCATGTTCCAAGTCCACAGGTTTCCAGAATCAAACCTCAGTTAGGTTCCCAGGCTACAGGGTTCCAGAATAAAACCTCACTCATGTTCCCAGTCCACAGGGTTCCCGAACCTGGGCTCAGTCAGGTTCCCAGGACACAGTATTCCATAATCTAAACAGATGTCATGTTCCCAAGAAACAGTTTTCCAGAATCTCGCCTCAGTCATGTTCCCAGGCCACAGGGATTCAGAATCAAACCTCAGTCATGTTGCCAGGTCATAGGGTACCACCATCAAACCTCAGTCATATTTCAAGGCCACAGGCTTCCAGAATCAAATGGATTTCATCTTCCCAGGCAACAGGGTTCCAGAATCCAAACCGATGTCATGTTCCCAGGCCTCAGGGTTCCAGAATCAATCCTCAGTTATGTTCCCAGGCTACAGGGTTCCAGAATAAAACCGTTCTCATGTTCCCAGGCTACAGGGTTCCAGAATAAAACCTCAGTCATGTTCCCAGTCCACAGGGCTCCAGAACTAAGGCTCAGTCAGTTTTCCAGGGCACAGTATTCCACAATCTAAACAGATGTCATGTTCCCAGGCCACAGTTTTTCAAAATCAGGCCTCAGTCATGTTCCCAGGCCACAGGGATCCAGAATCAAACCTTAGTCATGTTGCCAGGCCATAGGGTACCACCATCAAACCTCAGTCATATTCCCAGGCCACAAGTTTCCAGAATCAAACCAATGTCATGTTCCCAGGACACAGGGTTCCAGAATCCACCGATGTCATGTTCCCAGTTCACAGGGTTCCAGAACCAAGGCTCAATCAGGTTCCCAGGGCACAGTATTCCACAATCTAAACAGATGTCATGTTCCCAGGCCACAGTTTTCCAGAATCACTTCTGAGTCATGTTCCCAGCCCACAGGGATCTAGGATCAAACCTCAGTCATCTTGCCATGCCATAGGGTACCACCATCAGCCCTCAGTCATATTCCCAGGACACATTTTTCAAGAATCACACCTAAGACATGTTCCCGGGCCACAGGGATCCAGAATCAAACCTCAGTCATGTTCCCAGTCCACAGGGTTCCAGAACCAAGGCTCAGTCAGAATCCCAGGGCACAGTATTCCACAATCTAAACAGATGTCATGTTCCCAGGCCACAGGATTCCACAATCTAACCTCAGGCATGTTCCCAGGCCAATGGTTTCCAGAATCAAACCTCAGTCATATTCCCAGGCCACAGGATTCCAGAATCCACCGATGTCATGTTCCCAGGCCACAGGGATCCAGAATCAAACCTCAGTCATGTTGCCAGGCCATAGGGTACCACCATCAAACCTCAATCATATTCCAAGTCCACAGGTTTCCAGAATCAAACCGATTTCATGTTCCCTGGCAACAGGGTACCAGAATCCAAACCGATGTCATGTTCCCAGGCCACAGGATTCCACAATCTAACCTCAGTCATGTTCCCAGGCAAAAGGCATCCAGAATCAAACCTCAGTCATATTCCCAGGGCAAAGGGTACCAGAATCCAAACCCATGTCATGTTCCCAGGCCACAGGATTCCACAATCTAACCTCAGTCATGTTCCCAGGCAAATGGCTTCCAGAATCAAACCTCAGTCATATTCCCAGGCCACAGGGTTCCAGAATCCACCGATGTCATGTTCCCAGGCCACAGGGTTCCAGAATCAATCCTCAGTGATGTTCCCAGGCTACAGGGTTCCAGAATAAAACCTCAGTCATGTTCCCAGTCCACAGGGTTCCAGAACCAAGGCTTAGTCAGGTTCCCAGGGCACAGTATTCCACAATCTAAACAGATGTCATGTTCCCAGGCCACAGTTTTCCAGAATCACGCCTCAGTCATGTTCCCAGGCCAAAGGGATCCAGAATCAAACCTCAGTCATGTTGCCAGGCCATAGGGTACCACCATCAAACCTCAGTCATATTCCCAGGCCACAGTGTTCCAGAATCCAACCGATGTCATGTTCCCAGGCCACAGGATTCCACAAGCAACACTCAGTCTTTTTCCCAGGACACAGGTTTCCAGAATCAACACGATATCATGTTCCCTGACCACAGTCTTCCAGAATCAACTACAGTTATGTTGCCAGGCCACAGGTATCCACCATCAAACCTCAGACATGTTCCCAGTCCACAGGGTTCCAGAATAAAACCGTTCTCATGTTCCCAGGCCACAGGGTTCCAGAATCCACCGATGACATGTTCCCAGGCAACAGGGTTCAGGAATCAATCCTCAGTTAGGCTCCCAGGCTACAGGGTTCCAGAATAAAACCTCAGTCATGTTCCACGTCCACAGGGTTCAAGAATCAATCCTCAGTTAGGTTCCCAGGCTACAGGGTTCCAGAATAAACCCTCACTCATGTTCCCGGTCCACAGGGTTCCAGAACCTAGGCTCAGTCAGGTTCCCAGGGCACAGTATTCCACAATCTAAACAGATGTCATGTTAACGAGCCACAGTTTTCCAGAATCTCGCCTCAGTCATGTTCCCAGGCCACAGGGATCCAGAATCAAACCTCAGTCATGTTGCCAGGCCATACGGTACCACCATTAAACCTCAGTCATATTCCCAGGCCACAGGCTTCCAGAATCAAACGGATTTCATGTTCCCAGGCAACAGGGTTCCAGAATCCAAACCGATGTCATGTTCCCAGGCCACAGGATTCCACAATCTAATCTCAGTCATGTTCCCAGGCCAATGGTTTCCAGAATCAAACCTCAGTCATATTCCCAGGCCACAGGGTTCCAGAATCCACCGATATCATATTCCCAAGCCACAGGGTTCCAGAATCAATCCTCAGTTATGTTCCCAGATTACAGGATTCCAGAATAAAACCTCAGTCATGTTCCCAGTCCACAGGGTTCCAGAACCAAGGCTCAGTCAGGTTCCCAGGGCACAGTATTCCACAATCTAAACAGATGTCATGTTCCCAGGCCACAGTTTTCCAGAATCACGCCTCAGTCATGTAACCAGGCCACTGGGATCCAGAATCAAACCTCAGTCATGTTGCCAGGACGTAGGGTACCACCATCAAACCTCAGTCATATACCCAGGCCACAAGTTTCCAGAATCAAACCGATGTCATGTTCCTAGGCCACAGGGATCCAGAATCCACCAATGTCATGTTCCCAGTCCACAGGGTTCAAGAACCAAGGCTCAGTCTGGTTCCCAGGGCAAAGTATTCCACAATCTAAACAGATGTCCTGTTCCCAGGCCACAGTTTTCCAGAATCACGTCTGAGTCATGTTCTCAGCCCACAGGGATCCAAAATCAAACCTCAGTCATGTTGCCATGACATTGGGTACCACCATCAAACCTCAGTCATATTCCCAGGCCACAGGGTTCCAGAATCAATCCTCAGTTATGTTCCCAGGCTACAGGGTTCCAGAATAAAACCTCAGTCATGTTCCCAGTCCATAGGGTTCCAAAACCTAGGCTCAGTCAGGTTCACAGGGCACAGTGTTCCACAATCTAAACAGATGTCATGCTCCTAGGGAACATTTTTCCAGAATCACGCCTCAGTCATGTTTCCAGGCCACAGGGATCCAAAATCAAACCTCAGTCATGTTGCCAGGCCACAGCGTGCGACCATCAAACCTCAGTCATATTCCCAGGCCACAAGTTTCCAGAATCAAACCGATGTCATATTCCCAGGCCACAGGGTTCCAGAATCAAACCGATGTCGTGTTCCCAGGCCACAGGATTCCACAAGCAAACCTCAGTCGTGTTCCCAGGACACAGGTTTCCAGAATCAACCCGATATCATGTTCCCTGGACACAGTCTTCCAGAATCAAACCTCAGTCATGTTGCCAGGCCACAGGTTTCCACCATCAAACCTCAGACATGTTCCCAGGCCACAGGGTTCCAGAATAAAACCGTTCTCATGTTCCCAGGACACAGGATTCCAGAATCCACCGATGACATGTTCCCAGGCAACAGGGTTCCAGAATCAATCCTCAGTTAGTTTCTCAGGCTACAGGGTTCCAGAATAAAACCTCAGTCATGTTCCAAGTCTACAGGGTTCGAGAATCAATCCTCAGTTAGGTTCCCAGGCTACAGGGTTCCAGAATAAAACCTCAGTCATGTTCCCAGTCCACAGGGTTCCAGAACCTGGGCTCAGTCAGGTTCCCAGGGCACAGTATTCCACAATCTAAACAGATGTCATGTTCCCAAGCCACAGTTTTCCAGAATCTCGCCTCAGTCATGTTCCCAGCCCACAGGGATCCAGAATCAAACCTCAGTCATGTTGCCAGGCCATAGGGTACCACCATCAAACCTCAGTCATATTCCCAGGCCACAGGCTTCCAGAATCAAACGGATCTCATGGTCCCAGGCAACAGCGTTCCAGAATCCTAACCGATGTCATGTTCACAGGCCACAGGATTGCACAATCTAACCTCAGTCATGTTCCCAGGCCAATGGTTTCCAGAATCAAACCTCAGTCATATTCCCAGGCCACAGGATTGCAGAATCTACCGATGTCATTTTCCCAGGCCACAGGGATCCAGAATCAAACCTCAGTCATGTTGCCAGGCCATAGGGTACCACCATCAAACCTCAGTCATATTCCCAGGCCACAAGTTTCCAGAATCAAACCGATGTCATGTTCCCAGGCCACAGGGTTCCAGAATCCACCGATATCATGTTCCCAGTCCACAGGGTTCCAGAACCAAGGCTCAGTCAGGTTCCCAGGGCACAGTATTCCACAATCTAAACAGATGTCATGTTCCCAGGCCACAGTTTTCCAGAATCACGTCTGAGTGATGTTCTCAGCCCACAGGGATCCAGAATCAAACCTCAGTCATGTTGCCATGACATAGGGTACCACCATCAAACCTCAGTCACATTCCCAGGCCACATTTTTCAAGAATCACGCCTGAGTCATGTTCCCAGGCCACAGGGATCCAGAATCAAACCTCATTCATGTTACCAGGCCATAGGCTAGCACCATCAAACCTCAGTCATATTCCCAGGCCACAGGTTTCCAGAATCAAACCGATTTCATGTTCCCAGGCAACAGGGTACCAGAATTCAAACCGATGTCATGTTCCCAGGCCACAGGATTCCACAATCTAACCTCAGTCATGTTCCCAGGCAAATGGCTTCCAGAATCAAACCTCAGTCATATTCCCAGGCCACAGGGTTCCAGAATCCACCGATGTCATGTTCCCAGCCCACAGGGTTCCAGAATCAATCCTCAGTTATGTTCCCAGGCTACAGCGTTCCAGAATAAAACCTCAGTCATGTTCCCAGTCCATAGGGTTCCAGAAATAAGGCTCAGTCAGTTTCCCAGGGCACAGTATTCCACAATCCGAACAGATGTCATGTTCCCATGCCACAGTTTTCCAGAATCATGCCTCAGTCATGTTCCCAGGCCACAGGGATCCAAAATGAAACCTCAGTCATGTTGCCAGGCCATAGGGTGCCACCATCAAACCTCAGTCATATTCCCAGGCCACAAGTTCCCAGAATCAAACCGATGTCATGTTCCCACGCCACAGGTTTCCACAATCTAACATCAGTCATGTTCCCAGGCCAATGGTTTCCAGAATCAAACCTCAGTCATATTCCCAGGCCACAGGGTTCCAGAATCCAACCAATGTCGTGTTCCCAGGCCACCGGATTCCACAAGCAAACCTCACTTGTGTTCCCAGGACACATGTTTCCAGAATCAACCCGATATCATGTTCCCTGGACACAGTCTTCCAGAATCAAACCTCAGTCATGTTGCCAGGCCACAGGTTTCCACCATCAAACCTCAGACATATTCCCAGGGCACAGGTTCCAGAATAAAACCGTTCTCATGTTCCCAGGCCACAGGGTTCCAGAATCCACCGATGACATGTTCCCAGGCAACAGGGTTCCAGAATCAATCCTCAGTTAGGTTCCCAGGCTACAGGGTTCCAGAATAAAACCTCAGTCATGTTCCAAGTCCACAGGTTTCCAGAATCAATCCTCAGTTAGGTTCCCAGGCTACAGGGTTCCTGAATAAAACCTCACTCATGTTCCCAGTCCACAGGGTTCCCGAACCTGGGCTCAGTCAGGTTCCCAGGACACAGTATTCCATAATCTAAACAGATGTCATGTTCCCAAGAAACAGTTTTCCAGAATCTCCCCTCAGTCATGTTCCCAGGCCACAGGGATCCAGAATCAAACCTCAGTCATGTTGCCAGGTCATAGGGTACCACCATCAAACCTCAGTCATATTTCAAGGCCACAGGCTTCCAGAATCAAATGGATTTCATGTTCCCAGGCAACAGGTTTCCAGAATCCAAACCGATGTCATGTTCCCAGGCCTCAGGGTTCCAGAATCAATCCTGTTATGTTCCCAGGCTACAGGGTTCCAGAATAAAACCGTTCTCATGTTCCCAGGCTACAGGGTTCCAGAATAAAACCTCAGTCATGTTCCCAGTCCACAGGGCTCCAGAACTAAGGCTCAGTCAGTTTCCCAGGGCACAGTATTCCACAATCTAAACAGATGTCATGTTCCCAGGCCACAGTTTTCCAAAATCAGGCCTCAGTCATGTTCCCAGGCCACAGGGATCCAGAATCAAACCTCAGTCATGTTGCCAGGCCATAGGGTACCACCATCAAACCTCAGTCATATTCCCAGGCCACAAGTTTCCAGAATCAAACCAATGTCATGTTCCCAGGACACAGGGTTCCAGAATCCACCGATGTCATGTTCCCAGTCCACAGGGTTCCAGAACCAAGGCTCAATCAGGTTCCCAGGGCACAGTATTCCACAATCTAAACAGATGTCATGTTCCCAGGCCACAGTTTTCCAGAATCACGTCTGAGTCATGTTCCCAGCCCACAGGGATCTAGAATCAAACCTCAGTCATCTTGCCATGCCATAGGGTACCACCATCAGCCCTCAGTCATATTCCCAGGACACATTTTTCAAGAATCACACCTAAGACATGTTCCCGGGCCACAGGGATCCAGAATCAAACCTCAGTCATGTTCCCAGTCCACAGGGTTCCAGAACCAAGGCTCAGTCAGAATCCCAGGGCACAGTATTCCACAATCTAAACAGATGTCATGTTCCCAGGCCACAGGTTTCCACAATCTAACCTCAGGCATGTTCCCAGTCCAATGGTTTCCAGAATCAAACCTCAGTCATATTCCCAGGCCACAGGATTCCAGAATCCACCGATGTCATGTTCCCAGGCCACAGGGATCCAGAATCAAACCTCAGTCATGTTGCCAGGCCATAGGGTACCACCATCAAACCTCAATCATATTCCAAGTCCACAGGTTTCCAGAATCAAACCGATTTCATGTTCCCTGGCAACAGGGTACCAGAATCCAAACCGATGTCATGTTCCCAGGCCACAGGATTCCACAATCTAACCTCAGTCATGTTCCCAGGCAAATGGCATCCAGAATCAAACCTCAGTCATATTCCCAGGGCAAAGGGTACCAGAATCCAAACCCATGTCATGTTCCCAGGCCACAGGATTCCACAATCTAACCTCAGTCATGTTCCCAGGCAAATGGCTTCCAGAATCAAACCTCAGTCATATTCCCAGGCCACAGGGTTCCAGAATCCACCGATGTCATGTTCCCAGGTCACAGGGTTCCAGAATCAATCCTCAGTGATGTTCCCAGGCTACAGGGTTCCAGAATAAAACCTCAGTCATGTTCCCAGTCCACAGGGTTCCAGAACCAAGGCTCAGTCAGGTTCCCAGGGCACAGTATTCCACAATCTAAACAGATGTCATGTTCCCAGGCCACAGTTTTCCAGAATCACGCCTCAGTCATGTTCCCAGGCCAAAGGGATCCAGAATCAAACCTCAGTCATCTTGCCAGGCCATAGGGTACCACCATCAAACCTCAGTCATATTCCCAGGCCACAGTGTTCCAGAATCCAACCGATGTCATGTTCCCAGGCCACAGGATTCCACAAGCAACACTCAGTCATTTTCCCAGGACACAGGTTTCCAGAATCAACCCGATATCATGTTCCCTGACCACAGTCTTCCAGAATTAACTACAGTTATGTTGCCAGGCCACAGGTATCCACCATCAAACCTCAGACATGTTCCCAGTCCACAGGGTTCCAGAATAAAACCGTTCTCATGTTCCCAGGCCACAGGGTTCCAGAATCCACCGATGACATGTTCCCAGGCAACAGGGTTCCAGAATCAATCCTCAGTTAGGTTCCCAGGCTACAGGGTTCCAGAATAAAACCTCAGTCATGTTCCAAGTCAACAGGTTTCCAGAATCAAACCTCAGTTAGGTTCCCAGGCTACAGGGTGCCAGAATAAAACCTCACTCATGTTCCCAATCCACAGGGTTCCCGAACCTGGGCTCAGTCAGGTTCCCAGGACACAGTATTCCATAATCTAAACAGATGTCATGTTCCCAAGAAACAGTTTTCCAGAATCTCGCCTCAGTCATGTTCCCAGGCCACAGGGATCCAGAATCAAACCTCAGTCATGTTGCCAGGTCATAGGGTAACACCATCATACCTCAGTCATATTTCAAGGCCACAGGCTTCCAGAATCAAACGGATTTCATGTTCCCAGGCAACAGGTTTACAGAATCCAAACCGATGTCATGTTCCAAGGCCTCAGGGTTCCAGAATCAATCCTCAGTTATGTTCCCAGGCTACAGGGTTCCAGAATAAAACCGTTCTCATGTTCCCAGGCTCCAGGGTTCCAGAATAAAACCTCAGTCATGTTCCCAGTCCACAGGGTTCCAGAACCAAGGCTCACTCAGGTTCCCAGGGCACAGTATTCCACAATCTAAACAGATGTCATGTTCCCAAGCCACAGTTTTCCAGAATCTCGCCTCAGTCATGTTCCCAGGACACAGGGATCCAGAATCAAACATCAGTAATGTTGCCAGGCCATAGGGTACCACCATCAAACCTCAGTCATATTCCCAGGCCACAAGTTCCAGAATCAAACCGATGTCATGTTCCCAGGCCACAGGTTTCCACAATCTAACATCAGTCATGTTCCCAGGCCACAGGATTCCAGAAGCAAACCTCAGTCTTATTCCAGGACACAGTTTTCCAGAATCAACCCGATATCATGTTCCCTGGCCACAGTCTTCCAGAATCAAACCTCAGTCATGTTGCCAGGCCACAGGGTTCCAGAACCTAGGCTCAGTCAGGTTCCCAGGGCACAGTATTCCACAATGAAAACAGATGTCATGTTCCCAAGCCACAGTTTTCCAGAATCTCGCCTCAGTCATGTTCCCAGACCACAGGGATCCAGAATCAAACCTCAGTCATGTTCCCAGGCTAGTGGTTTCCAGAATCAAACCTCAGTCATATTCCCAGGCCACAGGGTTCCAGAATCCACCGATGTCATGTTCCCATGCCACAGGGTTCCAGAATCAATCCTCAGTTATGTTCCCAGGCTACAGGGTTCCCGAATAAAACCTCAGTCATGTTCTCATTCCAAAGGATTCCAGAACCAAGGCTCAGTAAGTTTCCCAGGGCACAGTATTCCACAATCTAAACAGATGTCATATTCCCAGGCCACAGTTTTCCAGAATCACGCCTCAGTCATGTTCCCAGGCCACAGGGATACAGAATCAAACCTCAGTCATGTTGCCAGGCCATAGGGTACCACCATCAAACCTCAGTCATATTCCCAGGCCACAGGCTTCCAGAATCAAACGGATTTCATGTTCCCAGGCAACAGGGTTCCAGAATCCAAACCGATGTCATATTCCCAGGCCACAGGATTCCACAATCTAACCTCAGGCATGTTCCCAGGCCAATGGTTTCCAGAATCAAACCTCAGTCATATTCCCAGGCCACAGGATTCCAGAATCCACCGATGTCATGTTCCCAGGCCACAGGGATCCAGAATCAAACCTCAGTCATGTTGCCAGGCCATAGGGTACCACCATCAAATCTCAGTCATATTCCCAGGCCACAAGTTTCCAGAATCAAACCGATGTCATGTTCCCAGGCCACAGGGTTCCAGAATCCAACGATGTCATGTTCCAGTCCACAGGGTTCCAGAACCAAGGCTCAGTCAGGTTCCCAGGGCACAGTATTCCACAATCTAAACAGATGTCATGTTCCCAGCCCACAGGGTTCCAAAATCAATCCTCAGTTATGTTCCCAGGCTACAGCGTTCCAGAATAAAACCTCAGTCATATTCCCAGTCCATAGGGTTCCAGAAATAAGGCTCAGTCAGTTTCCCAGGGCACAGTATTCCACAATCTGAACAGATGTCATGTTCCCATGCCACAGTTTTCCAGAATTATGCCTCAGTCATGTTCCCAGGCCACAGGGATCCAAAATTAAACCTCAGTCATGTTGCCAGGCCATAGGGTGCCACCATCAAACCTCAGTCATATTCCCAGGCCACAAGTTCCCAGAATCAAACCGATGTCATGTTCCCAGGCCACAGGTTTCCACAATCTAACATCAGTCATGTTCCCAGGCCAATGGTTTCCAGAATCAAACCTCAGTCATATTCCCAGGCCACAGGGTTCCAGAATCCAACCGATGTCGTGTTCCCAGGCCACAGGATTCCACAAGCAAACCTCACTTGTGTTCCCAGGACACATGTTTCCAGAATCAACCCGATATCATGTTCCCCGGACACAGTCTTCCAGAATCAAACCTCAGTCATGTTGCCAGGCCACAGGTTTCCACCATCAAACCTCAGACATATTTCCAGGGCACAGGTTCCAGAATAAAACCGTTCTCATGTTCCCAGGCCACAGGGTTCCAGAATCCACCGATGACATGTTCCCAGGCAACAGGGTTCCAGAATCAATCCTCAGTTAGGTTCCCAGGCTACAGGGTTCCAGAATAAAACCTCAGTCATGTTCCAAGTCCACAGGTTTCCAGAATCAAACCTCAGTTAGGTTCCCAGGCTACAGGGTTCCAGAATAAAACCTCACTCATGTTCCCAGTCCACAGGGTTCCCGAACCTGGGCTCAGTCAGGTTCCCAGGACACAGTATTCCATAATCTAAACAGATGTCATGTTCCCAAGAAACAGTTTTCCAGAATCTCGCCTCAGTCATGTTCCCAGGCCACAGGGATTCAGAATCAAACCTCAGTCATGTTGCCAGGTCATAGGGTACCACCATCAAACCTCAGTCATATTTCAAGGCCACAGGCTTCCAGAATCAAATGGATTTCATCTTCCCAGGCAACAGGGTTCCAGAATCCAAACCGATGTCATGTTCCCAGGCCTCAGGGTTCCAGAATCAATCCTCAGTTATGTTCCCAGGCTACAGGGTTCCAGAATAAAACCGTTCTCATGTTCCCAGGCTACAGGGTTCCAGAATAAAACCTCAGTCATGTTCCCAGTCCACAGGGCTCCAGAACTAAGGCTCAGTCAGTTTTCCAGGGCACAGTATTCCACAATCTAAACAGATGTCATGTTCCCAGGCCACAGTTTTTCAAAATCAGGCCTCAGTCATGTTCCCAGGCCACAGGGATCCAGAATCAAACCTTAGTCATTTTGCCAGGCCATAGGGTACCACCATCAAACCTCAGTCATATTCCCAGGCCACAAGTTTCCAGAATCAAACCAATGTCATGTTCCCAGGACACAGGGTTCCAGAATCCACCGATGTCATGTTCCCAGTTCACAGGGTTCCAGAACCAAGGCTCAATCAGGTTCCCAGGGCACAGTATTCCACAATCTAAACAGATGTCATGTTCCCAGGCCACAGATTTCCAGAATCACTTCTGAGTCATGTTCCCAGACCACAGGGATCTAGGATCAAACCTCAGTCATCTTGCCATGCCATAGGGTACCACCATCAGCCCTCAGTCATATTCCCAGGACACATTTTTCAAGAATCACACCTAAGACATGTTCCCGGGCCACAGGGATCCAGAATCAAACCTCAGTCATGTTCCCAGTCCACAGGGTTCCAGAACCAAGGCTCAGTCAGAATCCCAGGGCACAGTATTCCACAATCTAAACAGATGTCATGTTCCCAGGCCACAGGATTCCACAATCTAACCTCAGGCATGTTCCCAGGCCAATGGTTTCCAGAATCAAACCTCAGTCATATTCCCAGGCCACAGGATTCCAGAATCCACCGATGTCATGTTCCCAGGCCACAGGGATCCAGAATCAAACCTCAGTCATGTTGCCAGGTCATAGGGTACCACCATCAAACCTCAATCATATTCCAAGTCCACAGGTTTCCAGAATCAAACCGATTTCATGTTCCCTGGCAACAGGGTACCAGAATCCAAACCGATGTCATGTTCCCAGGCCACAGGATTCCACAATCTAACCTCAGTCATGTTCCCAGGCAAAAGGCATCCAGAATCAAACCTCAGTCATATTCCCAGGGCAAAGGGTACCAGAATCCAAACCCATGTCATGTTCCCAGGCCACAGGATTCCACAATCTAACCTCAGTCATGTTCCCAGGCAAATGGCTTCCAGAATCAAACCTCAGTCATATTCCCAGGCCACAGGGTTCCAGAATCCACCGATGTCATGTTCCCAGGCCACAGGGTTCCAGAATCAATCCTCAGTGATGTTCCCAGGCTACAGGGTTCCAGAATAAAACCTCAGTCATGTTCCCAGTCCACAGGGTTCCAGAACCAAGGCTTAGTCAGGTTCCCAGGGCACAGTATTCCACAATCTAAACAGATGTCATGTTCCCAGGCCACAGTTTTCCAGAATCACGCCTCAGTCATGTTCCCAGGCCAAAGGGATCCAGAATCAAACCTCAGTCATGTTGCCAGGCCATAGGGTACCACCATCAAACCTCAGTCATATTCCCAGGCCACAGTGTTCCAGAATCCAACCGATGTCATGTTCCCAGGCCACAGGATTCCACAAGCAACACTCAGTCTTTTTCCCAGGACACAGGTTTCCAGAATCAACCCGATATCATGTTCCCTGACCACAGTCTTCCAGAATCAACTACAGTTATGTTGCCAGGCCACAGGTATCCACCATCAAACCTCAGACATGTTCCCAGTCCACAGGGTTCCAGAATAAAACTGTTCTCATGTTCCCAGGCCACAGGGTTCCAGAATCCACCGATGACATGTTCCCAGGCAACAGGGTTCAGGAATCAATCCTCAGTTAGGCTCCCAGGCTACAGGGTTCCAGAATAAAACCTCAGTCATGTTCCACGTCCACAGGGTTCAAGAATCAATCCTCAGTTAGGTTCCCAGGCTACAGGGTTCCAGAATAAACCCTCACTCATGTTCCCGGTCCACAGGGTTCCAGAACCTAGGCTCAGTCAGGTTCCCAGGGCACAGTATTCCACAATCTAAACAGATGTCATGTTAACGAGCCACAGTTTTCCAGAATCTCGCCTCAGTCATGTTCCCAGGCCACAGGGATCCAGAATCAAACCTCAGTCATGTTGCCAGGCCATACGGTACCACCATTAAACCTCAGTCATATTCCCAGGCCACAGGCTTCCAGAATCAAACGGATTTCATGTTCCCAGGCAACAGGGTTCCAGAATCCAAACCGATGTCATGTTCCCAGGCCACAGGATTCCACAATCTAACCTCAGTCATGTTCCCAGGCCAATGGTTTCCAGAATCAAACCTCAGTCATATTCCCAGGCCACAGGGTTCCAGAATCCACCGATATCATATTCCCAAGCCACAGGGTTCCAGAATCAATCCTCAGTTATGTTCCCAGATTACAGGATTCCAGAATAAAACCTCAGTCATGTTCCCAGTCCACAGGGTTCCAGAACCAAGGCTCAGTCAGGTTCCCAGGGCACAGTATTCCACAATATAAACAGATGTCATGTTCCCAGGCCACAGTTTTCCAGAATCACGCCTCAGTCATGTAACCAGGCCACTGGGATCCAGAATCAAACCTCAGTCATGTTGCCAGGACGTAGGGTAACACCATCAAACCTCAGTCATATACACAGGCCACAAGTTTCCAGAATCAAACCGATGTCATGTTCCTAGGCCACAGGGATCCAGAATCCACCAATGTCATGTTCCCAGTCCACAGGGTTCAAGAACCAAGGCTCAGTCTGGTTCCCAGGGCAAAGTATTCCACAATCTAAACAGATGTCCTGTTCCCAGGCCACAGTTTTCCAGAATCACGTCTGAGTCATGTTCTCAGCCCACAGGGATCCAAAATCAAACCTCAGTCATGTTGCCATGACATTGGGTACCACCATCAAACCTCAGTCATATTCCCAGGCCACAGGGTTCCAGAATCAATCCTCAGTTATGTTCCCAGGCTACAGGGTTCCAGAATAAAACCTCAGTCATGTTCCCAGTCCATAGGGTTCCAAAACCTAGGCTCAGTCAGGTTCACAGGGCACAGTGTTCCACAATCTAAACAGATGTCATGCTCCTAGGGAACATTTTTCCAGAATCACGCCTCAGTCATGTTTCCAGGCCACAGGGATCCAAAATCAAACCTCAGTCATGTTGCCAGGCCACAGCGTGCGACCATCAAACCTCAGTCATATTCCCAGGCCACAAGTTTCCAGAATCAAACCGATGTCATATTCCCAGGCCACAGGGTTCCAGAATCAAACCGATGTCGTGTTCCCAGGCCACAGGATTCCACAAGCAAACCTCAGTCGTGTTCCCAGGACACAGGTTTCCAGAATCAACCCGATATCATGTTCCCTGGACACAGTCTTCCAGAATCAAACCTCAGTCATGTTGCCAGGCCACAGGTTTCCACCATCAAACCTCAGACATGTTCCCAGGCCACAGGGTTCCAGAATAAAACCGTTCTCATGTTCCCAGGACACAGGATTCCAGAATCCACCGATGACATGTTCCCAGGCAACAGGGTTCCAGAATCAATCCTCAGTTAGTTTCTCAGGCTACAGGGTTCCAGAATAAAACCTCAGTCATGTTCCAAGTCTACAGGGTTCGAGAATCAATCCTCAGTTAGGTTCCCAGGCTACAGGGTTCCAGAATAAAACCTCAGTCATGTTCCCAGTCCACAGGGTTCCAGAACCTGGGCTCAGTCAGGTTCCCAGGGCACAGTATTCCACAATCTAAACAGATGTCATGTTCCCAAGCCACAGTTTTCCAGAATCTCGCCTCAGTCATGTTCCCAGCCCACAGGGATCCAGAATCAAACCTCAGTCATGTTGCCAGGCCATAGGGTACCACCATCAAACCTCAGTCATATTCCCAGGCCACAGGCTTCCAGAATCAAACGGATCTCATGGTCCCAGGCAACAGCGTTCCAGAATCCTAACCGATGTCATGTTCACAGGCCACAGGATTGCACAATCTAACCTCAGTCATGTTCCCAGGCCAATGGTTTCCAGAATCAAACCTCAGTCATATTCCCAGGCCACAGGATTGCAGAATCCACCGATGTCATTTTCCCAGGCCACAGGGATCCAGAATCAAACCTCAGTCATGTTGCCAGGCCATAGGGTACCACCATCAAACCTCAGTCATATTCCCAGGCCACAAGTTTCCAGAATCAAACCAATGTCATGTTCCCAGGACACAGGGTTCCAGAATCCACCGATGTCATGTTCCCAGTCCACAGGGTTCCAGAACCAAGGCTCAATCAGGTTCCCAGGGCACAGTATTCCACAATCTAAACAGATGTCATGTTCCCAGGCCACAGTTTTCCAGAATCACGTCTGAGTCATGTTCCCAGCCCACAGGGATCTAGAATCAAACCTCAGTCATCTTGCCATGCCATAGGGTAACACCATCAGCCCTCAGTCATATTCCCAGGACACATTTTTCAAGAATCACACCTAAGACATGTTCCCGGGCCACAGGGATCCAGAATCAAACCTCAGTCATGTTCCCAGTCCACAGGGTTCCAGAACCAAGGCTCAGTCAGAATCCCAGGGCACAGTATTCCACAATCTAAACAGATGTCATGTTCCCAAGCCACAGTTTTCCAGAATCTCGCCACAGTCATGTTCCCAGCCCACAGGGATCCAGAATCAAACCTCAGTCATGTTGCCAGGCCATAGGGTACCACCATCAAACCTCAGTCATATTCCCAGGCCACAGGCTTCCAGAATCAAACGGATCTCATGGTCCCAGGCAACAGCGTTCCAGAATCCTAACCGATGTCATGTTCACAGGCCACAGGATTGCACAATCTAACCTCAGTCATGTTCCCAGGCCAATGGTTTCCAGAATCAAACCTCAGTCATATTCCCAGGCCACAGGATTGCAGAATCCACCGATGTCATTTTCCCAGGCCACAGGGATCCAGAATCAAACCTCAGTCATGTTGCCAGGCCATAGGGTACCACCATCAAACCTCAGTCATATTCCCAGGCCACAAGTTTCCAGAATCAAACCGATGTCATGTTCCCAGGCCACAGGGTTCCAGAATCCACCGATATCATGTTCCCAGTCCACAGGGTTCCAGAACCAAGGCTCAGTCAGGTTCCCAGGGCACAGTATTCCACAATCTAAACAGATGTCATGTTCCCAGGCCACAGTTTTCCAGAATCACGTCTGAGTGATGTTCTCAGCCCACAGGGATCCAGAATCAAACCTCAGTCATGTTGCCATGACATAGGGTACCACCATCAAACCTCAGTCACATTCCCAGGCCACATTTTTCAAGAATCACGCCTGAGTCATGTTCCCAGGCCACAGGGATCCAGAATCAAACCTCATTCATGTTACCAGGCCATAGGCTAGCACCATCAAACCTCAGTCATATTCCCAGGCCACAGGTTTCCAGAATCAAACCGATTTCATGTTCCCAGGCAACAGGGTACCAGAATTCAAACCGATGTCATGTTCCCAGGCCACAGGATTCCACAATCTAACCTCAGTCATGTTCCCAGGCAAATGGCTTCCAGAATCAAACCTCAGTCATATTCCCAGGCCACAGGGTTCCAGAATCCACCGATGTCATGTTCCCAGCCCACAGGGTTCCAGAATCAATCCTCAGTTATGTTCCCAGGCTACAGCGTTCCAGAATAAAACCTCAGTCATGTTCCCAGTCCATAGGGTTGCAGAAATAAGGCTCAGTCAGTTTCCCAGGGCACAGTATTCCACAATCCGAACAGATGTCATGTTCCCATGCCACAGTTTTCCAGAATCATGCCTCAGTCATGTTCCCAGGCCACAGGGATCCAAAATGAAACCTCAGTCATGTTGCCAGGCCATAGGGTGCCACCATCAAACCTCAGTCATATTCCCAGGCCACAAGTTCCCAGAATCAAACCGATGTCATGTTCCCACGCCACAGGTTTCCACAATCTAACATCAGTCATGTTCCCAGGCCAATGGTTTCCAGAATCAAACCTCAGTCATATTCCCAGGCCACAGGGTTCCAGAATCCAACCAATGTCGTGTTCCCAGGCCACCGGATTCCACAAGCAAACCTCACTTGTGTTCCCAGGACACATGTTTCCAGAATCAACCCGATATCATGTTCCCTGGACACAGTCTTCCAGAATCAAACCTCAGTCATGTTGCCAGGCCACAGGTTTCCACCATCAAACCTCAGACATATTCCCAGGGCACAGGTTCCAGAATAAAACCGTTCTCATGTTCCCAGGCCACAGGGTTCCAGAATCCACCGATGACATGTTCCCAGGCAACAGGGTTCCAGAATCAATCCTCAGTTAGGTTCCCAGGCTACAGGGTTCCAGAATAAAACCTCAGTCATGTTCCAAGTCCACAGGTTTCCAGAATCAATCCTCAGTTAGGTTCCCAGGCTACAGGGTTCCTGAATAAAACCTCACTCATGTTCCCAGTCCACAGGGTTCCCGAACCTGGGCTCAGTCAGGTTCCCAGGACACAGTATTCCATAATCTAAACAGATGTCATGTTCCCAAGAAACAGTTTTCCAGAATCTCCCCTCAGTCATGTTCCCAGGCCACAGGGATCCAGAATCAAACCTCAGTCATGTTGCCAGGTCATAGGGTACCACCATCAAACCTCAGTCATATTTCAAGGCCACAGGCTTCCAGAATCAAATGGATTTCATGTTCCCAGGCAACAGGGTTCCAGAATCCAAACCGATGTCATGTTCCCAGGCCTCAGGGTTCCAGAATCAATCCTGTTATGTTCCCAGGCTACAGGGTTCCAGAATAAAACCGTTCTCATGTTCCCAGGCTACAGGGTTCCAGAATAAAACCTCAGTCATGTTCCCAGTCCACAGGGCTCCAGAACTAAGGCTCAGTCAGTTTCCCAGGGCACAGTATTCCACAATCTAAACAGATGTCATGTTCCCAGGCCACAGTTTTCCAAAATCAGGCCTCAGTCATGTTCCCAGGCCACAGGGATCCAGAATCAAACCTCAGTCATGTTGCCAGGCCATAGGGTACCACCATCAAACCTCAGTCATATTCCCAGGCCACAAGTTTCCAGAATCAAACCAATGTCATGTTCCCAGGACACAGGGTTCCAGAATCCACCGATGTCATGTTCCCAGTCCACAGGGTTCCAGAACCAAGGCTCAATCAGGTTCCCAGGGCACAGTATTCCACAATCTAAACAGATGTCATGTTCCCAGGCCACAGTTTTCCAGAATCACGTCTGAGTCATGTTCCCAGCCCACAGGGATCTAGAATCAAACCTCAGTCATCTTGCCATGCCATAGGGTAACACCATCAGCCCTCAGTCATATTCCCAGGACACATTTTTCAAGAATCACACCTAAGACATGTTCCCGGGCCACAGGGATCCAGAATCAAACCTCAGTCATGTTCCCAGTCCACAGGGTTCCAGAACCAAGGCTCAGTCAGAATCCCAGGGCACAGTATTCCACAATCTAAACAGATGTCATGTTCCCAAGCCACAGTTTTCCAGAATCTCGCCACAGTCATGTTCCCAGCCCACAGGGATCCAGAATCAAACCTCAGTCATGTTGCCAGGCCATAGGGTACCACCATCAAACCTCAGTCATATTCCCAGGCCACAGGCTTCCAGAATCAAACGGATCTCATGGTCCCAGGCAACAGCGTTCCAGAATCCTAACCGATGTCATGTTCACAGGCCACAGGATTGCACAATCTAACCTCAGTCATGTTCCCAGGCCAATGGTTTCCAGAATCAAACCTCAGTCATATTCCCAGGCCACAGGATTGCAGAATCCACCGATGTCATTTTCCCAGGCCACAGGGATCCAGAATCAAACCTCAGTCATGTTGCCAGGCCATAGGGTACCACCATCAAACCTCAGTCATATTCCCAGGCCACAAGTTTCCAGAATCAAACCGATGTCATGTTCCCAGGCCACAGGGTTCCAGAATCCACCGATATCATGTTCCCAGTCCACAGGGTTCCAGAACCAAGGCTCAGTCAGGTTCCCAGGGCACAGTATTCCACAATCTAAACAGATGTCATGTTCCCAGGCCACAGTTTTCCAGAATCACGTCTGAGTGATGTTCTCAGCCCACAGGGATCCAGAATCAAACCTCAGTCATGTTGCCATGACATAGGGTACCACCATCAAACCTCAGTCACATTCCCAGGCCACATTTTTCAAGAATCACGCCTGAGTCATGTTCCCAGGCCACAGGGATCCAGAATCAAACCTCATTCATGTTACCAGGCCATAGGCTAGCACCATCAAACCTCAGTCATATTCCCAGGCCACAGGTTTCCAGAATCAAACCGATTTCATGTTCCCAGGCAACAGGGTACCAGAATTCAAACCGATGTCATGTTCCCAGGCCACAGGATTCCACAATCTAACCTCAGTCATGTTCCCAGGCAAATGGCTTCCAGAATCAAACCTCAGTCATATTCCCAGGCCACAGGGTTCCAGAATCCACCGATGTCATGTTCCCAGCCCACAGGGTTCCAGAATCAATCCTCAGTTATGTTCCCAGGCTACAGCGTTCCAGAATAAAACCTCAGTCATGTTCCCAGTCCATAGGGTTGCAGAAATAAGGCTCAGTCAGTTTCCCAGGGCACAGTATTCCACAATCCGAACAGATGTCATGTTCCCATGCCACAGTTTTCCAGAATCATGCCTCAGTCATGTTCCCAGGCCACAGGGATCCAAAATGAAACCTCAGTCATGTTGCCAGGCCATAGGGTGCCACCATCAAACCTCAGTCATATTCCCAGGCCACAAGTTCCCAGAATCAAACCGATGTCATGTTCCCACGCCACAGGTTTCCACAATCTAACATCAGTCATGTTCCCAGGCCAATGGTTTCCAGAATCAAACCTCAGTCATATTCCCAGGCCACAGGGTTCCAGAATCCAACCAATGTCGTGTTCCCAGGCCACCGGATTCCACAAGCAAACCTCACTTGTGTTCCCAGGACACATGTTTCCAGAATCAACCCGATATCATGTTCCCTGGACACAGTCTTCCAGAATCAAACCTCAGTCATGTTGCCAGGCCACAGGTTTCCACCATCAAACCTCAGACATATTCCCAGGGCACAGGTTCCAGAATAAAACCGTTCTCATGTTCCCAGGCCACAGGGTTCCAGAATCCACCGATGACATGTTCCCAGGCAACAGGGTTCCAGAATCAATCCTCAGTTAGGTTCCCAGGCTACAGGGTTCCAGAATAAAACCTCAGTCATGTTCCAAGTCCACAGGTTTCCAGAATCAATCCTCAGTTAGGTTCCCAGGCTACAGGGTTCCTGAATAAAACCTCACTCATGTTCCCAGTCCACAGGGTTCCCGAACCTGGGCTCAGTCAGGTTCCCAGGACACAGTATTCCATAATCTAAACAGATGTCATGTTCCCAAGAAACAGTTTTCCAGAATCTCCCCTCAGTCATGTTCCCAGGCCACAGGGATCCAGAATCAAACCTCAGTCATGTTGCCAGGTCATAGGGTACCACCATCAAACCTCAGTCATATTTCAAGGCCACAGGCTTCCAGAATCAAATGGATTTCATGTTCCCAGGCAACAGGGTTCCAGAATCCAAACCGATGTCATGTTCCCAGGCCTCAGGGTTCCAGAATCAATCCTGTTATGTTCCCAGGCTACAGGGTTCCAGAATAAAACCGTTCTCATGTTCCCAGGCTACAGGGTTCCAGAATAAAACCTCAGTCATGTTCCCAGTCCACAGGGCTCCAGAACTAAGGCTCAGTCAGTTTCCCAGGGCACAGTATTCCACAATCTAAACAGATGTCATGTTCCCAGGCCACAGTTTTCCAAAATCAGGCCTCAGTCATGTTCCCAGGCCACAGGGATCCAGAATCAAACCTCAGTCATGTTGCCAGGCCATAGGGTACCACCATCAAACCTCAGTCATATTCCCAGGCCACAAGTTTCCAGAATCAAACCAATGTCATGTTCCCAGGACACAGGGTTCCAGAATCCACCGATGTCATGTTCCCAGTCCACAGGGTTCCAGAACCAAGGCTCAATCAGGTTCCCAGGGCACAGTATTCCACAATCTAAACAGATGTCATGTTCCCAGGCCACAGTTTTCCAGAATCACGTCTGAGTCATGTTCCCAGCCCACAGGGATCTAGAATCAAACCTCAGTCATCTTGCCATGCCATAGGGTAACACCATCAGCCCTCAGTCATATTCCCAGGACACATTTTTCAAGAATCACACCTAAGACATGTTCCCGGGCCACAGGGATCCAGAATCAAACCTCAGTCATGTTCCCAGTCCACAGGGTTCCAGAACCAAGGCTCAGTCAGAATCCCAGGGCACAGTATTCCACAATCTAAACAGATGTCATGTTCCCAGGCCACAGGATTCCACAATCTAACCTCAGGCATGTTCCCAGGCCAATGGTTTCCAGAATCAAACCTCAGTCATATTCCCAGGCCACAGGATTCCAGAATCCACCGATGTCATGTTCCCAGGCCACAGGGATCCAGAATCAAACCTCAGTCATGTTGCCAGGCCATAGGGTACCACCATCAAACCTCAATCATATTCCAAGTCCACAGGTTTCCAGAATCAAACCGATTTCATGTTCCCTGGCAACAGGGTACCAGAATCCAAACCGATGTCATGTTCCCAGGCCACAGGATTCCACAATCTAACCTCAGTAATGTTCCCAGGCAAATGGCATCCAGAATCAAACCTCAGTCATATTCCCAGGGCAAAGGGTACCAGAATCCAAACCCATGTCATGTTCCCAGGCCACAGGATTCCACAATCTAACCTCAGTCATGTTCCCAGGCAAATGGCTTCCAGAATCAAACCTCAGTCATATTCCCAGGCCACAGGGTTCCAGAATCCACCGATGTCATGTTCCCAGGCCACAGGGTTCCAGAATCAATCCTCAGTGATGTTCCCAGGCTACAGGGTTCCAGAATAAAACCTCAGTCATGTTCCCAGTCCACAGGGTTCCAGAACCAAGGCTCAGTCAGGTTCCCAGGGCACAGTATTCCACAATCTAAACAGATGTCATGTTCCCAGGCCACAGTTTTCCAGAATCACGCCTCAGTCATGTTCCCAGGCCAAAGGGATCCAGAATCAAACCTCAGTCATCTTGCCAGGCCATAGGGTACCACCATCAAACCTCAGTCATATTCCCAGGCCACAGTGTTCCAGAATCCAACCGATGTCATGTTCCCAGGCCACAGGATTCCACAAGCAACACTCAGTCTTTTTCCCAGGACACAGGTTTCCAGAATCAACCCGATATCATGTTCCCTGACCACAGTCTTCCAGAATCAACTACAGTTATGTTGCCAGGCCACAGGTATCCACCATCAAACCTCAGACATGTTCCCAGTCCACAGGGTTCCAGAATAAAACCGTTCTCATGTTCCCAGGCCACAGGGTTCCAGAATCCACCGATGACATGTTCCCAGGCAACAGGGTTCAGGAATCAATCCTCAGTTAGGCTCCCAGGCTACAGGGTTCCAGAATAAAACCTCAGTCATGTTCCACGTCCACAGGGTTCAAGAATCAATCCTCAGTTAGGTTCCCAGGCTACAGGGTTCCAGAATAAACCCTCACTCATGTTCCCGGTCCACAGGGTTCCAGAACCTAGGCTCAGTCAGGTTCCCAGGGCACAGTATTCCACAATCTAAACAGATGTCATGTTAACGAGCCACAGTTTTCCAGAATCTCGCCTCAGTCATGTTCCCAGGCCACAGGGATCCAGAATCAAACCTCAGTCATGTTGCCAGGCCATACGGTACCACCATTAAACCTCAGTCATATTCCCAGGCCACAGGCTTCCAGAATCAAACGGATTTCATGTTCCCAGGCAACAGGGTTCCAGAATCCAAACCGATGTCATGTTCCCAGGCCACAGGATTCCACAATCTAACCTCAGTCATGTTCCCAGGCCAATGGTTTCCAGAATCAAACCTCAGTCATATTCCCAGGCCACAGGGTTCCAGAATCCACCGATATCATATTCCCAAGCCACAGGGTTCCAGAATCAATCCTCAGTTATGTTCCCAGATTACAGGATTCCAGAATAAAACCTCAGTCATGTTCCCAGTCCACAGGGTTCCAGAACCAAGGCTCAGTCAGGTTCCCAGGGCACAGTATTCCACAATCTAAACAGATGTCATGTTCCCAGGCCACAGTTTTCCAGAATCACGCCTCAGTCATGTAACCAGGCCACTGGGATCCAGAATCAAACCTCAGTCATGTTGCCAGGACGTAGGGTACCACCATCAAACCTCAGTCATATACCCAGGCCACAAGTTTCCAGAATCAAACCGATGTCATGTTCCTAGGCCACAGGGATCCAGAATCCACCAATGTCATGTTCCCAGTCCACAGGGTTCAAGAACCAAGGCTCAGTCTGGTTCCCAGGGCAAAGTATTCCACAATCTAAACAGATGTCCTGTTCCCAGGCCACAGTTTTCCAGAATCACGTCTGAGTCATGTTCTCAGCCCACAGGGATCCAAAATCAAACCTCAGTCATGTTGCCATGACATTGGGTACCACCATCAAACCTCAGTCATATTCCCAGGCCACAGGGTTCCAGAATCAATCCTCAGTTATGTTCCCAGGCTACAGGGTTCCAGAATAAAACCTCAGTCATGTTCCCAGTCCATAGGGTTCCAAAACCTAGGCTCAGTCAGGTTCACAGGGCACAGTGTTCCACAATCTAAACAGATGTCATGCTCCTAGGGAACATTTTTCCAGAATCACGCCTCAGTCATGTTTCCAGGCCACAGGGATCCAAAATCAAACCTCAGTCATGTTGCCAGGCCACAGCGTGCGACCATCAAACCTCAGTCATATTCCCAGGCCACAAGTTTCCAGAATCAAACCGATGTCATATTCCCAGGCCACAGGGTTCCAGAATCAAACCGATGTCGTGTTCCCAGGCCACAGGATTCCACAAGCAAACCTCAGTCGTGTTCCCAGGACACAGGTTTCCAGAATCAACCCGATATCATGTTCCCTGGACACAGTCTTCCAGAATCAAACCTCAGTCATGTTGCCAGGCCACAGGTTTCCACCATCAAACCTCAGACATGTTCCCAGGCCACAGGGTTCCAGAATAAAACCGTTCTCATGTTCCCAGGACACAGGATTCCAGAATCCACCGATGACATGTTCCCAGGCAACAGGGTTCCAGAATCAATCCTCAGTCAGGTTCCCAGGCTACAGGGTTCCAGAATAAAACCTCAGTCA
The DNA here is from genome assembly GCF_028021215.1 of Eschrichtius robustus. Lineage (NCBI taxonomy): Eukaryota > Metazoa > Chordata > Mammalia > Artiodactyla > Eschrichtiidae > Eschrichtius > Eschrichtius robustus. Next base: position 42,621,471 of record NC_090842.1, read on the forward strand.
TGTTCCAAGTCTACAGGGTTCGAGAATCAATCCTCAGTTAGGTTCCCAGGCTACAGGGTTCCAGAATAAAACCTCAGTCATGTTCCCAGTCCACAGGGTTCCAGAACCTGGGCTCAGTCAGGTTCCCAGGGCACAGTATTCCACAATCTAAACAGATGTCATGTTCCCAAGCCACAGTTTTCCAGAATCTCGCCTCAGTCATGTTCCCAGCCCACAGGGATCCAGAATCAAACCTCAGTCATGTTGCCAGGCCATAGGGTACCACCATCAAACCTCAGTCATATTCCCAGGCCACAGGCTTCCAGAATCAAACGGATCTCATGGTCCCAGGCAACAGCGTTCCAGAATCCTAACCGATGTCATGTTCACAGGCCACAGGATTGCACAATCTAACCTCAGTCATGTTCCCAGGCCAATGGTTTCCAGAATCAAACCTCAGTCATATTCCCAGGCCACAGGATTGCAGAATCCACCGATGTCATTTTCCCAGGCCACAGGGATCCAGAATCAAACCTCAGTCATGTTGCCAGGCCATAGGGTACCACCATCAAACCTCAGTCATATTCCCAGGCCACAAGTTTCCAGAATCAAACCGATGTCATGTTCCCAGGCCACAGGGTTCCAGAATCCACCGATATCATGTTCCCAGTCCACAGGGTTCCAGAACCAAGGCTCAGTCAGGTTCCCAGGGCACAGTATTCCACAATCTAAACAGATGTCATGTTCCCAGGCCACAGTTTTCCAGAATCACGTCTGAGTGATGTTCTCAGCCCACAGGGATCCAGAATCAAACCTCAGTCATGTTGCCATGACATAGGGTACCACCATCAAACCTCAGTCACATTCCCAGGCCACATTTTTCAAGAATCACGCCTGAGTCATGTTCCCAGGCCACAGGGATCCAGAATCAAACCTCATTCATGTTACCAGGCCATAGGCTAGCACCATCAAAGCTCAGTCATATTCCCAGGCCACAGGTTTCCAGAATCAAACCGATTTCATGTTCCCAGGCAACAGGGTACCAGAATTCAAACCGATGTCATGTTCCCAGGCCACAGGATTCCACAATCTAACCTCAGTCATGTTCCCAGGCAAATGGCTTCCAGAATCAAACCTCAGTCATATTCCCAGGCCACAGGGTTCCAGAATCCACCGATGTCATGTTCCCAGCCCACAGGGTTCCAGAATCAATCCTCAGTTATGTTCCCAGGCTACAGCGTTCCAGAATAAAACCTCAGTCATGTTCCCAGTCCATAGGGTTGCAGAAATAAGGCTCAGTCAGTTTCCCAGGGCACAGTATTCCACAATCCGAACAGATGTCATGTTCCCATGCCACAGTTTTCCAGAATCATGCCTCAGTCATGTTCCCAGGCCACAGGGATCCAAAATGAAACCTCAGTCATGTTGCCAGGCCATAGGGTGCCACCATCAAACCTCAGTCATATTCCCAGGCCACAAGTTCCCAGAATCAAACCGATGTCATGTTCCCACGCCACAGGTTTCCACAATCTAACATCAGTCATGTTCCCAGGCCAATGGTTTCCAGAATCAAACCTCAGTCATATTCCCAGGCCACAGGGTTCCAGAATCCAACCAATGTCGTGTTCCCAGGCCACCGGATTCCACAAGCAAACCTCACTTGTGTTCCCAGGACACATGTTTCCAGAATCAACCCGATATCATGTTCCCTGGACACAGTCTTCCAGAATCAAACCTCAGTCATGTTGCCAGGCCACAGGTTTCCACCATCAAACCTCAGACATATTCCCAGGGCACAGGTTCCAGAATAAAACCGTTCTCATGTTCCCAGGCCACAGGGTTCCAGAATCCACCGATGACATGTTCCCAGGCAACAGGGTTCCAGAATCAATCCTCAGTTAGGTTCCCAGGCTACAGGGTTCCAGAATAAAACCTCAGTCATGTTCCAAGTCCACAGGTTTCCAGAATCAATCCTCAGTTAGGTTCCCAGGCTACAGGGTTCCTGAATAAAACCTCACTCATGTTCCCAGTCCACAGGGTTCCCGAACCTGGGCTCAGTCAGGTTCCCAGGACACAGTATTCCATAATCTAAACAGATGTCATGTTCCCAAGAAACAGTTTTCCAGAATCTCGCCTCAGTCATGTTCCCAGGCCACAGGGATCCAGAATCAAACCTCAGTCATGTTGCCAGGTCATAGGGTACCACCATCAAACCTCAGTCATATTTCAAGGCCACAGGCTTCCAGAATCAAATGGATTTCATGTTCCCAGGCAACAGGGTTCCAGAATCCAAACCGATGTCATGTTCCCAGGCCTCAGGGTTCCAGAATCAATCCTGTTATGTTCCCAGGCTACAGGGTTCCAGAATAAAACCGTTCTCATGTTCCCAGGCTACAGGGTTCCAGAATAAAACCTCAGTCATGTTCCCAGTCCACAGGGCTCCAGAACTAAGGCTCAGTCAGTTTCCCAGGGCACAGTATTCCACAATCTAAACAGATGTCATGTTCCCAGGCCACAGTTTTCCAAAATCAGGCCTCAGTCATGTTCCCAGGCCACAGGGATCCAGAATCAAACCTCAGTCATGTTGCCAGGCCATAGGGTACCACCATCAAACCTCAGTCATATTCCCAGGCCACAAGTTTCCAGAATCAAACCAATGTCATGTTCCCAGGACACAGGGTTCCAGAATCCACCGATGTCATGTTCCCAGTCCACAGGGTTCCAGAACCAAGGCTCAATCAGGTTCCCAGGGCACAGTATTCCACAATCTAAACAGATGTCATGTTCCCAGGCCACAGTTTTCCAGAATCACGTCTGAGTCATGTTCCCAGCCCACAGGGATCTAGAATCAAACCTCAGTCATCTTGCCATGCCATAGGGTACCACCATCAGCCCTCAGTCATATTCCCAGGACACATTTTTCAAGAATCACACCTAAGACATGTTCCCGGGCCACAGGGATCCAGAATCAAACCTCAGTCATGTTCCCAGTCCACAGGGTTCCAGAACCAAGGCTCAGTCAGAATCCCAGGGCACAGTATTCCACAATCTAAACAGATGTCATGTTCCCAGGCCACAGGATTCCACAATCTAACCTCAGGCATGTTCCCAGGCCAATGGTTTCCAGAATCAAACCTCAGTCATATTCCCAGGCCACAGGATTCCAGAATCCACCGATGTCATGTTCCCAGGCCACAGGGATCCAGAATCAAACCTCAGTCATGTTGCCAGGCCATAGGGTACCACCATCAAACCTCAATCATATTCCAAGTCCACAGGTTTCCAGAATCAAACCGATTTCATGTTCCCTGGCAACAGGGTACCAGAATCCAAACCGATGTCATGTTCCCAGGCCACAGGATTCCACAATCTAACCTCAGTCATGTTCCCAGGCAAATGGCATCCAGAATCAAACCTCAGTCATATTCCCAGGGCAAAGGGTACCAGAATCCAAACCCATGTCATGTTCCCAGGCCACAGGATTCCACAATCTAACCTCAGTCATGTTCCCAGGCAAATGGCTTCCAGAATCAAACCTCAGTCATATTCCCAGGCCACAGGGTTCCAGAATCCACCGATGTCATGTTCCCAGGCCACAGGGTTCCAGAATCAATCCTCAGTGATGTTCCCAGGCTACAGGGTTCCAGAATAAAACCTCAGTCATGTTCCCAGTCCACAGGGTTCCAGAACCAAGGCTTAGTCAGGTTCCCAGGGCACAGTATTCCACAATCTAAACAGATGTCATGTTCCCAGGCCACAGTTTTCCAGAATCACGCCTCAGTCATGTTCCCAGGCCAAAGGGATCCAGAATCAAACCTCAGTCATGTTGCCAGGCCATAGGGTACCACCATCAAACCTCAGTCATATTCCCAGGCCACAGTGTTCCAGAATCCAACCGATGTCATGTTCCCAGGCCACAGGATTCCACAAGCAACACTCAGTCTTTTTCCCAGGACACAGGTTTCCAGAATCAACCCGATATCATGTTCCCTGACCACAGTCTTCCAGAATCAACTACAGTTATGTTGCCAGGCCACAGGTATCCACCATCAAACCTCAGACATGTTCCCAGTCCACAGGGTTCCAGAATAAAACCGTTCTCATGTTCCCAGGCCACAGGGTTCCAGAATCCACCGATGACATGTTCCCAGGCAACAGGGTTCAGGAATCAATCCTCAGTTAGGCTCCCAGGCTACAGGGTTCCAGAATAAAACCTCAGTCATGTTCCACGTCCACAGGGTTCAAGAATCAATCCTCAGTTAGGTTCCCAGGCTACAGGGTTCCAGAATAAACCCTCACTCATGTTCCCGGTCCACAGGGTTCCAGAACCTAGGCTCAGTCAGGTTCCCAGGGCACAGTATTCCACAATCTAAACAGATGTCATGTTAACGAGCCACAGTTTTCCAGAATCTCGCCTCAGTCATGTTCCCAGGCCACAGGGATCCAGAATCAAACCTCAGTCATGTTGCCAGGCCATACGGTACCACCATTAAACCTCAGTCATATTCCCAGGCCACAGGCTTCCAGAATCAAACGGATTTCATGTTCCCAGGCAACAGGGTTCCAGAATCCAAACCGATGTCATGTTCCCAGGCCACAGGATTCCACAATCTAACCTCAGTCATGTTCCCAGGCCAATGGTTTCCAGAATCAAACCTCAGTCATATTCCCAGGCCACAGGGTTCCAGAATCCACCGATATCATATTCCCAAGCCACAGGGTTCCAGAATCAATCCTCAGTTATGTTCCCAGATTACAGGATTCCAGAATAAAACCTCAGTCATGTTCCCAGTCCACAGGGTTCCAGAACCAAGGCTCAGTCAGGTTCCCAGGGCACAGTATTCCACAATATAAACAGATGTCATGTTCCCAGGCCACAGTTTTCCAGAATCACGCCTCAGTCATGTAACCAGGCCACTGGGATCCAGAATCAAACCTCAGTCATGTTGCCAGGACGTAGGGTACCACCATCAAACCTCAGTCATATACCCAGGCCACAAGTTTCCAGAATCAAACCGATGTCATGTTCCTAGGCCACAGGGATCCAGAATCCACCAATGTCATGTTCCCAGTCCACAGGGTTCAAGAACCAAGGCTCAGTCTGGTTCCCAGGGCAAAGTATTCCACAATCTAAACAGATGTCCTGTTCCCAGGCCACAGTTTTCCAGAATCACGTCTGAGTCATGTTCTCAGCCCACAGGGATCCAAAATCAAACCTCAGTCATGTTGCCATGACATTGGGTACCACCATCAAACCTCAGTCATATTCCCAGGCCACAGGGTTCCAGAATCAATCCTCAGTTATGTTCCCAGGCTACAGGGTTCCAGAATAAAACCTCAGTCATGTTCCCAGTCCATAGGGTTCCAAAACCTAGGCTCAGTCAGGTTCACAGGGCACAGTGTTCCACAATCTAAACAGATGTCATGCTCCTAGGGAACATTTTTCCAGAATCACGCCTCAGTCATGTTTCCAGGCCACAGGGATCCAAAATCAAACCTCAGTCATGTTGCCAGGCCACAGCGTGCGACCATCAAACCTCAGTCATATTCCCAGGCCACAAGTTTCCAGAATCAAACCGATGTCATATTCCCAGGCCACAGGGTTCCAGAATCAAACCGATGTCGTGTTCCCAGGCCACAGGATTCCACAAGCAAACCTCAGTCGTGTTCCCAGGACACAGGTTTCCAGAATCAACCCGATATCATGTTCCCTGGACACAGTCTTCCAGAATCAAACCTCAGTCATGTTGCCAGGCCACAGGTTTCCACCATCAAACCTCAGACATGTTCCCAGGCCACAGGGTTCCAGAATAAAACCGTTCTCATGTTCCCAGGACACAGGATTCCAGAATCCACCGATGACATGTTCCCAGGCAACAGGGTTCCAGAATCAATCCTCAGTCAGGTTCCCAGGCTACAGGGTTCCAGAATAAAACCTCAGTCATGTTCCAAGTCTACAGGGTTCGAGAATCAATCCTCAGTTAGGTTCCCAGGCTACAGGGTTCCAGAATAAAACCTCAGTCATGTTCCCAGTCCACAGGGTTCCAGAACCTGGGCTCAGTCAGGTTCCCAGGGCACAGTATTCCACAATCTAAACAGATGTCATGTTCCCAAGCCACAGTTTTCCAGAATCTCGCCTCAGTCATGTTCCCAGCCCACAGGGATCCAGAATCAAACCTCAGTCATGTTGCCAGGCCATAGGGTACCACCATCAAACCTCAGTCATATTCCCAGGCCACAGGCTTCCAGAATCAAACGGATCTCATGGTCCCAGGCAACAGCGTTCCAGAATCCTAACCGATGTCATGTTCACAGGCCACAGGATTGCACAATCTAACCTCAGTCATGTTCCCAGGCCAATGGTTTCCAGAATCAAACCTCAGTCATATTCCCAGGCCACAGGATTGCAGAATCCACCGATGTCATTTTCCCAGGCCACAGGGATCCAGAATCAAACCTCAGTCATGTTGCCAGGCCATAGGGTACCACCATCAAACCTCAGTCATATTCCCAGGCCACAAGTTTCCAGAATCAAACCGATGTCATGTTCCCAGGCCACAGGGTTCCAGAATCCACCGATATCATGTTCCCAGTCCACAGGGTTCCAGAACCAAGGCTCAGTCAGGTTCCCAGGGCACAGTATTCCACAATCTAAACAGATGTCATGTTCCCAGGCCACAGTTTTCCAGAATCACGTCTGAGTGATGTTCTCAGCCCACAGGGATCCAGAATCAAACCTCAGTCATGTTGCCATGACATAGGGTACCACCATCAAACCTCAGTCACATTCCCAGGCCACATTTTTCAAGAATCACGCCTGAGTCATGTTCCCAGGCCACAGGGATCCAGAATCAAACCTCATTCATGTTACCAGGCCATAGGCTAGCACCATCAAAGCTCAGTCATATTCCCAGGCCACAGGTTTCCAGAATCAAACCGATTTCATGTTCCCAGGCAACAGGGTACCAGAATTCAAACCGATGTCATGTTCCCAGGCCACAGGATTCCACAATCTAACCTCAGTCATGTTCCCAGGCAAATGGCTTCCAGAATCAAACCTCAGTCATATTCCCAGGCCACAGGGTTCCAGAATCCACCGATGTCATGTTCCCAGCCCACAGGGTTCCAGAATCAATCCTCAGTTATGTTCCCAGGCTACAGCGTTCCAGAATAAAACCTCAGTCATGTTCCCAGTCCATAGGGTTGCAGAAATAAGGCTCAGTCAGTTTCCCAGGGCACAGTATTCCACAATCCGAACAGATGTCATGTTCCCATGCCACAGTTTTCCAGAATCATGCCTCAGTCATGTTCCCAGGCCACAGGGATCCAAAATGAAACCTCAGTCATGTTGCCAGGCCATAGGGTGCCACCATCAAACCTCAGTCATATTCCCAGGCCACAAGTTCCCAGAATCAAACCGATGTCATGTTCCCACGCCACAGGTTTCCACAATCTAACATCAGTCATGTTCCCAGGCCAATGGTTTCCAGAATCAAACCTCAGTCATATTCCCAGGCCACAGGGTTCCAGAATCCAACCAATGTCGTGTTCCCAGGCCACCGGATTCCACAAGCAAACCTCACTTGTGTTCCCAGGACACATGTTTCCAGAATCAACCCGATATCATGTTCCCTGGACACAGTCTTCCAGAATCAAACCTCAGTCATGTTGCCAGGCCACAGGTTTCCACCATCAAACCTCAGACATATTCCCAGGGCACAGGTTCCAGAATAAAACCGTTCTCATGTTCCCAGGCCACAGGGTTCCAGAATCCACCGATGACATGTTCCCAGGCAACAGGGTTCCAGAATCAATCCTCAGTTAGGTTCCCAGGCTACAGGGTTCCAGAATAAAACCTCAGTCATGTTCCAAGTCCACAGGTTTCCAGAATCAATCCTCAGTTAGGTTCCCAGGCTACAGGGTTCCTGAATAAAACCTCACTCATGTTCCCAGTCCACAGGGTTCCCGAACCTGGGCTCAGTCAGGTTCCCAGGACACAGTATTCCATAATCTAAACAGATGTCATGTTCCCAAGAAACAGTTTTCCAGAATCTCGCCTCAGTCATGTTCCCAGGCCACAGGGATCCAGAATCAAACCTCAGTCATGTTGCCAGGTCATAGGGTACCACCATCAAACCTCAGTCATATTTCAAGGCCACAGGCTTCCAGAATCAAATGGATTTCATGTTCTCAGGCAACAGGGTTCCAGAATCCAAACCGATGTCATGTTCCCAGGCCTCAGGGTTCCAGAATCAATCCTGTTATGTTCCCAGGCTACAGGGTTCCAGAATAAAACCGTTCTCATGTTCCCAGGCTACAGGGTTCCAGAATAAAACCTCAGTCATGTTCCCAGTCCACAGGGCTCCAGAACTAAGGCTCAGTCAGTTTCCCAGGGCACAGTATTCCACAATCTAAACAGATGTCATGTTCCCAGGCCACAGTTTTCCAAAATCAGGCCTCAGTCATGTTCCCAGGCCACAGGGATCCAGAATCAAACCTCAGTCATGTTGCCAGGCCATAGGGTACCACCATCAAACCTCAGTCATATTCCCAGGCCACAAGTTTCCAGAATCAAACCAATGTCATGTTCCCAGGACACAGGGTTCCAGAATCCACCGATGTCATGTTCCCAGTCCACAGGGTTCCAGAACCAAGGCTCAATCAGGTTCCCAGGGCACAGTATTCCACAATCTAAACAGATGTCATGTTCCCAGGCCACAGTTTTCCAGAATCACGTCTGAGTCATGTTCCCAGCCCACAGGGATCTAGAATCAAACCTCAGTCATCTTGCCATGCCATAGGGTACCACCATCAGCCCTCAGTCATATTCCCAGGACACATTTTTCAAGAATCACACCTAAGACATGTTCCCGGGCCACAGGGATCCAGAATCAAACCTCAGTCATGTTCCCAGTCCACAGGGTTCCAGAACCAAGGCTCAGTCAGAATCCCAGGGCACAGTATTCCACAATCTAAACAGATGTCATGTTCCCAGGCCACAGGATTCCACAATCTAACCTCAGGCATGTTCCCAGGCCAATGGTTTCCAGAATCAAACCTCAGTCATATTCCCAGGCCACAGGATTCCAGAATCCACCGATGTCATGTTCCCAGGCCACAGGGATCCAGAATCAAACCTCAGTCATGTTGCCAGGCCATAGGGTACCACCATCAAACCTCAATCATATTCCAAGTCCACAGGTTTCCAGAATCAAACCGATTTCATGTTCCCTGGCAACAGGGTACCAGAATCCAAACCGATGTCATGTTCCCAGGCCACAGGATTCCACAATCTAACCTCAGTCATGTTCCCAGGCAAATGGCATCCAGAATCAAACCTCAGTCATATTCCCAGGGCAAAGGGTACCAGAATCCAAACCCATGTCATGTTCCCAGGCCACAGGATTCCACAATCTAACCTCAGTCATGTTCCCAGGCAAATGGCTTCCAGAATCAAACCTCAGTCATATTCCCAGGCCACAGGGTTCCAGAATCCACCGATGTCATGTTCCCAGGCCACAGGGTTCCAGAATCAATCCTCAGTGATGTTCCCAGGCTACAGGGTTCCAGAATAAAACCTCAGTCATGTTCCCAGTCCACAGGGTTCCAGAACCAAGGCTCAGTCAGGTTCCCAGGGCACAGTATTCCACAATCTAAACAGATGTCATGTTCCCAGGCCACAGTTTTCCAGAATCACGCCTCAGTCATGTTCCCAGGCCAAAGGGATCCAGAATCAAACCTCAGTCATCTTGCCAGGCCATAGGGTACCACCATCAAACCTCAGTCATATTCCCAGGCCACAGTGTTCCAGAATCCAACCGATGTCATGTTCCCAGGCCACAGGATTCCACAAGCAACACTCAGTCTTTTTCCCAGGACACAGGTTTCCAGAATCAACCCGATATCATGTTCCCTGACCACAGTCTTCCAGAATCAACTACAGTTATGTTGCCAGGCCACAGGTATCCACCATCAAACCTCAGACATGTTCCCAGTCCACAGGGTTCCAGAATAAAACCGTTCTCATGTTCCCAGGCCACAGGGTTCCAGAATCCACCGATGACATGTTCCCAGGCAACAGGGTTCAGGAATCAATCCTCAGTTAGGCTCCCAGGCTACAGGGTTCCAGAATAAAACCTCAGTCATGTTCCACGTCCACAGGGTTCAAGAATCAATCCTCAGTTAGGTTCCCAGGCTACAGGGTTCCAGAATAAACCCTCACTCATGTTCCCGGTCCACAGGGTTCCAGAACCTAGGCTCAGTCAGGTTCCCAGGGCACAGTATTCCACAATCTAAACAGATGTCATGTTAACGAGCCACAGTTTTCCAGAATCTCGCCTCAGTCATGTTCCCAGGCCACAGGGATCCAGAATCAAACCTCAGTCATGTTGCCAGGCCATACGGTACCACCATTAAACCTCAGTCATATTCCCAGGCCACAGGCTTCCAGAATCAAACGGATTTCATGTTCCCAGGCAACAGGGTTCCAGAATCCAAACCGATGTCATGTTCCCAGGCCACAGGATTCCACAATCTAACCTCAGTCATGTTCCCAGGCCAATGGTTTCCAGAATCAAACCTCAGTCATATTCCCAGGCCACAGGGTTCCAGAATCCACCGATATCATATTCCCAAGCCACAGGGTTCCAGAATCAATCCTCAGTTATGTTCCCAGATTACAGGATTCCAGAATAAAACCTCAGTCATGTTCCCAGTCCACAGGGTTCCAGAACCAAGGCTCAGTCAGGTTCCCAGGGCACAGTATTCCACAATATAAACAGATGTCATGTTCCCAGGCCACAGTTTTCCAGAATCACGCCTCAGTCATGTAACCAGGCCACTGGGATCCAGAATCAAACCTCAGTCATGTTGCCAGGACGTAGGGTAACACCATCAAACCTCAGTCATATACCCAGGCCACAAGTTTCCAGAATCAAACCGATGTCATGTTCCTAGGCCACAGGGATCCAGAATCCACCAATGTCATGTTCCCAGTCCACAGGGTTCAAGAACCAAGGCTCAGTCTGGTTCCCAGGGCAAAGTATTCCACAATCTAAACAGATGTCCTGTTCCCAGGCCACAGTTTTCCAGAATCACGTCTGAGTCATGTTCTCAGCCCACAGGGATCCAAAATCAAACCTCAGTCATGTTGCCATGACATTGGGTACCACCATCAAACCTCAGTCATATTCCCAGGCCACAGGGTTCCAGAATCAATCCTCAGTTATGTTCCCAGGCTACAGGGTTCCAGAATAAAACCTCAGTCATGTTCCCAGTCCATAGGGTTCCAAAACCTAGGCTCAGTCAGGTTCACAGGGCACAGTGTTCCACAATCTAAACAGATGTCATGCTCCTAGGGAACATTTTTCCAGAATCACGCCTCAGTCATGTTTCCAGGCCACAGGGATCCAAAATCAAACCTCAGTCATGTTGCCAGGCCACAGCGTGCGACCATCAAACCTCAGTCATATTCCCAGGCCACAAGTTTCCAGAATCAAACCGATGTCATATTCCCAGGCCACAGGGTTCCAGAATCAAACCGATGTCGTGTTCCCAGGCCACAGGATTCCACAAGCAAACCTCAGTCGTGTTCCCAGGACACAGGTTTCCAGAATCAACCCGATATCATGTTCCCTGGACACAGTCTTCCAGAATCAAACCTCAGTCATGTTGCCAGGCCACAGGTTTCCACCATCAAACCTCAGACATGTTCCCAGGCCACAGGGTTCCAGAATAAAACCGTTCTCATGTTCCCAGGACACAGGATTCCAGAATCCACCGATGACATGTTCCCAGGCAACAGGGTTCCAGAATCAATCCTCAGTTAGTTTCTCAGGCTACAGGGTTCCAGAATAAAACCTCAGTCATGTTCCAAGTCTACAGGGTTCGAGAATCAATCCTCAGTTAGGTTCCCAGGCTACAGGGTTCCAGAATAAAACCTCAGTCATGTTCCCAGTCCACAGGGTTCCAGAACCTGGGCTCAGTCAGGTTCCCAGGGCACAGTATTCCACAATCTAAACAGATGTCATGTTCCCAAGCCACAGTTTTCCAGAATCTCGCCACAGTCATGTTCCCAGCCCACAGGGATCCAGAATCAAACCTCAGTCATGTTGCCAGGCCATAGGGTACCACCATCAAACCTCAGTCATATTCCCAGGCCACAGGCTTCCAGAATCAAACGGATCTCATGGTCCCAGGCAACAGCGTTCCAGAATCCTAACCGATGTCATGTTCACAGGCCACAGGATTGCACAATCTAACCTCAGTCATGTTCCCAGGCCAATGGTTTCCAGAATCAAACCTCAGTCATATTCCCAGGCCACAGGATTGCAGAATCCACCGATGTCATTTTCCCAGGCCACAGGGATCCAGAATCAAACCTCAGTCATGTTGCCAGGCCATAGGGTACCACCATCAAACCTCAGTCATATTCCCAGGCCACAAGTTTCCAGAATCAAACCGATGTCATGTTCCCAGGCCACAGGGTTCCAGAATCCACCGATATCATGTTCCCAGTCCACAGGGTTCCAGAACCAAGGCTCAGTCAGGTTCCCAGGGCACAGTATTCCACAATCTAAACAGATGTCATGTTCCCAGGCCACAGTTTTCCAGAATCACGTCTGAGTGATGTTCTCAGCCCACAGGGATCCAGAATCAAACCTCAGTCATGTTGCCATGACATAGGGTACCACCATCAAACCTCAGTCACATTCCCAGGCCACATTTTTCAAGAATCACGCCTGAGTCATGTTCCCAGGCCACAGGGATCCAGAATCAAACCTCATTCATGTTACCAGGCCATAGGCTAGCACCATCAAACCTCAGTCATATTCCCAGGCCACAGGTTTCCAGAATCAAACCGATTTCATGTTCCCAGGCAACAGGGTACCAGAATTCAAACCGATGTCATGTTCCCAGGCCACAGGATTCCACAATCTAACCTCAGTCATGTTCCCAGGCAAATGGCTTCCAGAATCAAACCTCAGTCATATTCCCAGGCCACAGGGTTCCAGAATCCACCGATGTCATGTTCCCAGCCCACAGGGTTCCAGAATCAATCCTCAGTTATGTTCCCAGGCTACAGCGTTCCAGAATAAAACCTCAGTCATGTTCCCAGTCCATAGGGTTGCAGAAATAAGGCTCAGTCAGTTTCCCAGGGCACAGTATTCCACAATCCGAACAGATGTCATGTTCCCATGCCACAGTTTTCCAGAATCATGCCTCAGTCATGTTCCCAGGCCACAGGGATCCAAAATGAAACCTCAGTCATGTTTCCAGGCCATAGGGTGCCACCATCAAACCTCAGTCATATTCCCAGGCCACAAGTTCCCAGAATCAAACCGATGTCATGTTCCCACGCCACAGGTTTCCACAATCTAACATCAGTCATGTTCCCAGGCCAATGGTTTCCAGAATCAAACCTCAGTCATATTCCCAGGCCACAGGGTTCCAGAATCCAACCAATGTCGTGTTCCCAGGCCACCGGATTCCACAAGCAAACCTCACTTGTGTTCCCAGGACACATGTTTCCAGAATCAACCCGATATCATGTTCCCTGGACACAGTCTTCCAGAATCAAACCTCAGTCATGTTGCCAGGCCACAGGTTTCCACCATCAAACCTCAGACATATTCCCAGGGCACAGGTTCCAGAATAAAACCGTTCTCATGTTCCCAGGCCACAGGGTTCCAGAATCCACCGATGACATGTTCCCAGGCAACAGGGTTCCAGAATCAATCCTCAGTTAGGTTCCCAGGCTACAGGGTTCCAGAATAAAACCTCAGTCATGTTCCAAGTCCACAGGTTTCCAGAATCAATCCTCAGTTAGGTTCCCAGGCTACAGGGTTCCTGAATAAAACCTCACTCATGTTCCCAGTCCACAGGGTTCCCGAACCTGGGCTCAGTCAGGTTCCCAGGACACAGTATTCCATAATCTAAACAGATGTCATGTTCCCAAGAAACAGTTTTCCAGAATCTCCCCTCAGTCATGTTCCCAGGCCACAGGGATCCAGAATCAAACCTCAGTCATGTTGCCAGGTCATAGGGTACCACCATCAAACCTCAGTCATATTTCAAGGCCACAGGCTTCCAGAATCAAATGGATTTCATGTTCCCAGGCAACAGGGTTCCAGAATCCAAACCGATGTCATGTTCCCAGGCCTCAGGGTTCCAGAATCAATCCTGTTATGTTCCCAGGCTACAGGGTTCCAGAATAAAACCGTTCTCATGTTCCCAGGCTACAGGGTTCCAGAATAAAACCTCAGTCATGTTCCCAGTCCACAGGGCTCCAGAACTAAGGCTCAGTCAGTTTCCCAGGGCACAGTATTCCACAATCTAAACAGATGTCATGTTCCCAGGCCACAGTTTTCCAAAATCAGGCCTCAGTCATGTTCCCAGGCCACAGGGATCCAGAATCAAACCTCAGTCATGTTGCCAGGCCATAGGGTACCACCATCAAACCTCAGTCATATTCCCAGGCCACAAGTTTCCAGAATCAAACCAATGTCATGTTCCCAGGACACAGGGTTCCAGAATCCACCGATGTCATGTTCCCAGTCCACAGGGATCCAGAATCAAACCTCAGTCATGTTGCCAGGTCATAGGGTAACACCATCATACCTCAGTCATATTTCAAGGCCACAGGCTTCCAGAATCAAACGGATTTCATGTTCCCAGGCAACAGGTTTACAGAATCCAAACCGATGTCATGTTCCAAGGCCTCAGGGTTCCAGAATCAATCCTCAGTTATGTTCCCAGGCTACAGGGTTCCAGAATAAAACCGTTCTCATGTTCCCAGGCTCCAGGGTTCCAGAATAAAACCTCAGTCATGTTCCCAGTCCACAGGGTTCCAGAACCAAGGCTCACTCAGGTTCCCAGGGCACAGTATTCCACAATCTAAACAGATGTCATGTTCCCAAGCCACAGTTTTCCAGAATCTCGCCTCAGTCATGTTCCCAGGACACAGGGATCCAGAATCAAACATCAGTAATGTTGCCAGGCCATAGGGTACCACCATCAAACCTCAGTCATATTCCCAGGCCACAAGTTCCAGAATCAAACCGATGTCATGTTCCCAGGCCACAGGTTTCCACAATCTAACATCAGTCATGTTCCCAGGCCACAGGATTCCAGAAGCAAACCTCAGTCTTATTCCAGGACACAGTTTTCCAGAATCAACCCGATATCATGTTCCCTGGCCACAGTCTTCCAGAATCAAACCTCAGTCATGTTGCCAGGCCACAGGGTTCCAGAACCTAGGCTCAGTCAGGTTCCCAGGGCACAGTATTCCACAATGAAAACAGATGTCATGTTCCCAAGCCACAGTTTTCCAGAATCTCGCCTCAGTCATGTTCCCAGACCACAGGGATCCAGAATCAAACCTCAGTCATGTTCCCAGGCTAGTGGTTTCCAGAATCAAACCTCAGTCATATTCCCAGGCCACAGGGTTCCAGAATCCACCGATGTCATGTTCCCAGGCCACAGGGTTCCAGAATCAATCCTCAGTTATGTTCCCAGGCTACAGGGTTCCCGAATAAAACCTCAGTCATGTTCTCATTCCAAAGGATTCCAGAACCAAGGCTCAGTAAGGTTCCCAGGGCACAGTATTCCACAATCTAAACAGATGTCATATTCCCAGGCCACAGTTTTCCAGAATCACGCCTCAGTCATGTTCCCAGGCCACAGGGATACAGAATCAAACCTCAGTCATGTTGCCAGGCCATAGGGTACCACCATCAAACCTCAGTCATATTCCCAGGCCACAGGCTTCCAGAATCAAACGGATTTCATGTTCCCAGGCAACAGGGTTCCAGAATCCAAACCGATGTCATATTCCCAGGCCACAGGATTCCACAATCTAACCTCAGGCATGTTCCCAGGCCAATGGTTTCCAGAATCAAACCTCAGTCATATTCCCAGGCCACAGGATTCCAGAATCCACCGATGTCATGTTCCCAGGCCACAGGGATCCAGAATCAAACCTCAGTCATGTTGCCAGGCCATAGGGTACCACCATCAAATCTCAGTCATATTCCCAGGCCACAAGTTTCCAGAATCAAACCGATGTCATGTTCCCAGGCCACAGGGTTCCAGAATCCAACGATGTCATGTTCCAGTCCACAGGGATCCAGAACCAAGGCTCAGTCAGGTTCCCAGGGCACAGTATTCCACAATCTAAATTGATGTCATGTTCCCAGCCCACAGGGTTCCAAAATCAATCCTCAGTTATGTTCCCAGGCTACAGCGTTCCAGAATAAAACCTCAGTCATATTCCCAGTCCATAGGGTTCCAGAAATAAGGCTCAGTCAGTTTCCCAGGGCACAGTATTCCACAATCTGAACAGATGTCATGTTCCCATGCCACAGTTTTCCAGAATTATGCCTCAGTCATGTTCCCAGGCCACAGGGATCCAAAATTAAACCTCAGTCATGTTGCCAGGCCATAGGGTGCCACCATCAAACCTCAGTCATATTCCCAGGCCACAAGTTCCCAGAATCAAACCGATGTCATGTTCCCAGGCCACAGGTTTCCACAATCTAACATCAGTCATGTTCCCAGGCCAATGGTTTCCAGAATCAAACCTCAGTCATATTCCCAGGCCACAGGGTTCCAGAATCCAACCGATGTCGTGTTCCCAGGCCACAGGATTCCACAAGCAAACCTCACTTGTGTTCCCAGGACACATGTTTCCAGAATCAACCCGATATCATGTTCCCCGGACACAGTCTTCCAGAATCAAACCTCAGTCATGTTGCCAGGCCACAGGTTTCCACCATCAAACCTCAGACATATTTCCAGGGCACAGGTTCCAGAATAAAACCGTTCTCATGTTCCCAGGCCACAGGGTTCCAGAATCCACCGATGACATGTTCCCAGGCAACAGGGTTCCAGAATCAATCCTCAGTTAGGTTCCCAGGCTACAGGGTTCCAGAATAAAACCTCAGTCATGTTCCAAGTCCACAGGTTTCCAGAATCAAACCTCAGTTAGGTTCCCAGGCTACAGGGTTCCAGAATAAAACCTCACTCATGTTCCCAGTCCACAGGGTTCCCGAACCTGGGCTCAGTCAGGTTCCCAGGACACAGTATTCCATAATCTAAACAGATGTCATGTTCCCAAGAAACAGTTTTCCAGAATCTCGCCTCAGTCATGTTCCCAGGCCACAGGGATTCAGAATCAAACCTCAGTCATGTTGCCAGGTCATAGGGTACCACCATCAAACCTCAGTCATATTTCAAGGCCACAGGCTTCCAGAATCAAATGGATTTCATCTTCCCAGGCAACAGGGTTCCAGAATCCAAACCGATGTCATGTTCCCAGGCCTCAGGGTTCCAGAATCAATCCTCAGTTATGTTCCCAGGCTACAGGGTTCCAGAATAAAACCGTTCTCATGTTCCCAGGCTACAGGGTTCCAGAATAAAACCTCAGTCATGTTCCCAGTCCACAGGGCTCCAGAACTAAGGCTCAGTCAGTTTTCCAGGGCACAGTATTCCACAATCTAAACAGATGTCATGTTCCCAGGCCACAGTTTTTCAAAATCAGGCCTCAGTCATGTTCCCAGGCCACAGGGATCCAGAATCAAACCTTAGTCATGTTGCCAGGCCATAGGGTACCACCATCAAACCTCAGTCATATTCCCAGGCCACAAGTTTCCAGAATCAAACCAATGTCATGTTCCCAGGACACAGGGTTCCAGAATCCACCGATGTCATGTTCCCAGTTCACAGGGTTCCAGAACCAAGGCTCAATCAGGTTCCCAGGGCACAGTATTCCACAATCTAAACAGATGTCATGTTCCCAGGCCACAGATTTCCAGAATCACTTCTGAGTCATGTTCCCAGACCACAGGGATCTAGGATCAAACCTCAGTCATCTTGCCATGCCATAGGGTACCACCATCAGCCCTCAGTCATATTCCCAGGACATATTTTTCAAGAATCACACCTAAGACATGTTCCCGGGCCACAGGGATCCAGAATCAAACCTCAGTCATGTTCCCAGTCCACAGGGTTCCAGAACCAAGGCTCAGTCAGAATCCCAGGGCACAGTATTCCACAATCTAAACAGATGTCATGTTCCCAGGCCACAGGATTCCACAATCTAACCTCAGGCATGTTCCCAGGCCAATGGTTTCCAGAATCAAACCTCAGTCATATTCCCAGGCCACAGGATTCCAGAATCCACCGATGTCATGTTCCCAGGCCACAGGGATCCAGAATCAAACCTCAGTCATGTTGCCAGGTCATAGGGTACCACCATCAAACCTCAATCATATTCCAAGTCCACAGGTTTCCAGAATCAAACCGATTTCATGTTCCCTGGCAACAGGGTACCAGAATCCAAACCGATGTCATGTTCCCAGGCCACAGGATTCCACAATCTAACCTCAGTCATGTTCCCAGGCAAAAGGCATCCAGAATCAAACCTCAGTCATATTCCCAGGGCAAAGGGTACCAGAATCCAAACCCATGTCATGTTCCCAGGCCACAGGATTCCACAATCTAACCTCAGTCATGTTCCCAGGCAAATGGCTTCCAGAATCAAACCTCAGTCATATTCCCAGGCCACAGGGTTCCAGAATCCACCGATGTCATGTTCCCAGGCCACAGGGTTCCAGAATCAATCCTCAGTGATGTTCCCAGGCTACAGGGTTCCAGAATAAAACCTCAGTCATGTTCCCAGTCCACAGGGTTCCAGAACCAAGGCTTAGTCAGGTTCCCAGGGCACAGTATTCCACAATCTAAACAGATGTCATGTTCCCAGGCCACAGTTTTCCAGAATCACGCCTCAGTCATGTTCCCAGGCCAAAGGGATCCAGAATCAAACCTCAGTCATGTTGCCAGGCCATAGGGTACCACCATCAAACCTCAGTCATATTCCCAGGCCACAGTGTTCCAGAATCCAACCGATGTCATGTTCCCAGGCCACAGGATTCCACAAGCAACACTCAGTCTTTTTCCCAGGACACAGGTTTCCAGAATCAACCCGATATCATGTTCCCTGACCACAGTCTTCCAGAATCAACTACAGTTATGTTGCCAGGCCACAGGTATCCACCATCAAACCTCAGACATGTTCCCAGTCCACAGGGTTCCAGAATAAAACTGTTCTCATGTTCCCAGGCCACAGGGTTCCAGAATCCACCGATGACATGTTCCCAGGCAACAGGGTTCAGGAATCAATCCTCAGTTAGGCTCCCAGGCTACAGGGTTCCAGAATAAAACCTCAGTCATGTTCCACGTCCACAGGGTTCAAGAATCAATCCTCAGTTAGGTTCCCAGGCTACAGGGTTCCAGAATAAACCCTCACTCATGTTCCCGGTCCACAGGGTTCCAGAACCTAGGCTCAGTCAGGTTCCCAGGGCACAGTATTCCACAATCTAAACAGATGTCATGTTAACGAGCCACAGTTTTCCAGAATCTCGCCTCAGTCATGTTCCCAGGCCACAGGGATCCAGAATCAAACCTCAGTCATGTTGCCAGGCCATACGGTACCACCATTAAACCTCAGTCATATTCCCAGGCCACAGGCTTCCAGAATCAAACGGATTTCATGTTCCCAGGCAACAGGGTTCCAGAATCCAAACCGATGTCATGTTCCCAGGCCACAGGATTCCACAATCTAACCTCAGTCATGTTCCCAGGCCAATGGTTTCCAGAATCAAACCTCAGTCATATTCCCAGGCCACAGGGTTCCAGAATCCACCGATATCATATTCCCAAGCCACAGGGTTCCAGAATCAATCCTCAGTTATGTTCCCAGATTACAGGATTCCAGAATAAAACCTCAGTCATGTTCCCAGTCCACAGGGTTCCAGAACCAAGGCTCAGTCAGGTTCCCAGGGCACAGTATTCCACAATATAAACAGATGTCATGTTCCCAGGCCACAGTTTTCCAGAATCACGCCTCAGTCATGTAACCAGGCCACTGGGATCCAGAATCAAACCTCAGTCATGTTGCCAGGACGTAGGGTAACACCATCAAACCTCAGTCATATACACAGGCCACAAGTTTCCAGAATCAAACCGATGTCATGTTCCTAGGCCACAGGGATCCAGAATCCACCAATGTCATGTTCCCAGTCCACAGGGTTCAAGAACCAAGGCTCAGTCTGGTTCCCAGGGCAAAGTATTCCACAATCTAAACAGATGTCCTGTTCCCAGGCCACAGTTTTCCAGAATCACGTCTGAGTCATGTTCTCAGCCCACAGGGATCCAAAATCAAACCTCAGTCATGTTGCCATGACATTGGGTACCACCATCAAACCTCAGTCATATTCCCAGGCCACAGGGTTCCAGAATCAATCCTCAGTTATGTTCCCAGGCTACAGGGTTCCAGAATAAAACCTCAGTCATGTTCCCAGTCCATAGGGTTCCAAAACCTAGGCTCAGTCAGGTTCACAGGGCACAGTGTTCCACAATCTAAACAGATGTCATGCTCCTAGGGAACATTTTTCCAGAATCACGCCTCAGTCATGTTTCCAGGCCACAGGGATCCAAAATCAAACCTCAGTCATGTTGCCAGGCCACAGCGTGCGACCATCAAACCTCAGTCATATTCCCAGGCCACAAGTTTCCAGAATCAAACCGATGTCATATTCCCAGGCCACAGGGTTCCAGAATCAAACCGATGTCGTGTTCCCAGGCCACAGGATTCCACAAGCAAACCTCAGTCGTGTTCCCAGGACACAGGTTTCCAGAATCAACCCGATATCATGTTCCCTGGACACAGTCTTCCAGAATCAAACCTCAGTCATGTTGCCAGGCCACAGGTTTCCACCATCAAACCTCAGACATGTTCCCAGGCCACAGGGTTCCAGAATAAAACCGTTCTCATGTTCCCAGGACACAGGATTCCAGAATCCACCGATGACATGTTCCCAGGCAACAGGGTTCCAGAATCAATCCTCAGTTAGTTTCTCAGGCTACAGGGTTCCAGAATAAAACCTCAGTCATGTTCCAAGTCTACAGGGTTCGAGAATCAATCCTCAGTTAGGTTCCCAGGCTACAGGGTTCCAGAATAAAACCTCAGTCATGTTCCCAGTCCACAGGGTTCCAGAACCTGGGCTCAGTCAGGTTCCCAGGGCACAGTATTCCACAATCTAAACAGATGTCATGTTCCCAAGCCACAGTTTTCCAGAATCTCGCCTCAGTCATGTTCCCAGCCCACAGGGATCCAGAATCAAACCTCAGTCATGTTGCCAGGCCATAGGGTACCACCATCAAACCTCAGTCATATTCCCAGGCCACAGGCTTCCAGAATCAAACGGATCTCATGGTCCCAGGCAACAGCGTTCCAGAATCCTAACCGATGTCATGTTCACAGGCCACAGGATTGCACAATCTAACCTCAGTCATGTTCCCAGGCCAATGGTTTCCAGAATCAAACCTCAGTCATATTCCCAGGCCACAGGATTGCAGAATCCACCGATGTCATTTTCCCAGGCCACAAGGATCCAGAATCAAACCTCAGTCATGTTGCCAGGCCATAGGGTACCACCATCAAACCTCAGTCATATTCCCAGGCCACAAGTTTCCAGAATCAAACCGATGTCATGTTCCCAGGCCACAGGGTTCCAGAATCCACCGATATCATGTTCCCAGTCCACAGGGTTCCAGAACCAAGGCTCAGTCAGGTTCCCAGGGCACAGTATTCCACAATCTAAACAGATGTCATGTTCCCAGGCCACAGTTTTCCAGAATCACGTCTGAGTGATGTTCTCAGCCCACAGGGATCCAGAATCAAACCTCAGTCATGTTGCCATGACATAGGGTACCACCATCAAACCTCAGTCACATTCCCAGGCCACATTTTTCAAGAATCACGCCTGAGTCATGTTCCCAGGCCACAGGGATCCAGAATCAAACCTCATTCATGTTACCAGGCCATAGGCTAGCACCATCAAACCTCAGTCATATTCCCAGGCCACAGGTTTCCAGAATCAAACCGATTTCATGTTCCCAGGCAACAGGGTACCAGAATTCAAACCGATGTCATGTTCCCAGGCCACAGGATTCCACAATCTAACCTCAGTCATGTTCCCAGGCAAATGGCTTCCAGAATCAAACCTCAGTCATATTCCCAGGCCACAGGGTTCCAGAATCCACCGATGTCATGTTCCCAGCCCACAGGGTTCCAGAATCAATCCTCAGTTATGTTCCCAGGCTACAGCGTTCCAGAATAAAACCTCAGTCATGTTCCCAGTCCATAGGGTTGCAGAAATAAGGCTCAGTCAGTTTCCCAGGGCACAGTATTCCACAATCCGAACAGATGTCATGTTCCCATGCCACAGTTTTCCAGAATCATGCCTCAGTCATGTTCCCAGGCCACAGGGATCCAAAATGAAACCTCAGTCATGTTGCCAGGCCATAGGGTGCCACCATCAAACCTCAGTCATATTCCCAGGCCACAAGTTCCCAGAATCAAACCGATGTCATGTTCCCACGCCACAGGTTTCCACAATCTAACATCAGTCATGTTCCCAGGCCAATGGTTTCCAGAATCAAACCTCAGTCATATTCCCAGGCCACAGGGTTCCAGAATCCAACCAATGTCGTGTTCCCAGGCCACCGGATTCCACAAGCAAACCTCACTTGTGTTCCCAGGACACATGTTTCCAGAATCAACCCGATATCATGTTCCCTGGACACAGTCTTCCAGAATCAAACCTCAGTCATGTTGCCAGGCCACAGGTTTCCACCATCAAACCTCAGACATATTCCCAGGGCACAGGTTCCAGAATAAAACCGTTCTCATGTTCCCAGGCCACAGGGTTCCAGAATCCACCGATGACATGTTCCCAGGCAACAGGGTTCCAGAATCAATCCTCAGTTAGGTTCCCAGGCTACAGGGTTCCAGAATAAAACCTCAGTCATGTTCCAAGTCCACAGGTTTCCAGAATCAATCCTCAGTTAGGTTCCCAGGCTACAGGGTTCCTGAATAAAACCTCACTCATGTTCCCAGTCCACAGGGTTCCCGAACCTGGGCTCAGTCAGGTTCCCAGGACACAGTATTCCATAATCTAAACAGATGTCATGTTCCCAAGAAACAGTTTTCCAGAATCTCCCCTCAGTCATGTTCCCAGGCCACAGGGATCCAGAATCAAACCTCAGTCATGTTGCCAGGTCATAGGGTACCACCATCAAACCTCAGTCATATTTCAAGGCCACAGGCTTCCAGAATCAAATGGATTTCATGTTCCCAGGCAACAGGGTTCCAGAATCCAAACCGATGTCATGTTCCCAGGCCTCAGGGTTCCAGAATCAATCCTGTTATGTTCCCAGGCTACAGGGTTCCAGAATAAAACCGTTCTCATGTTCCCAGGCTACAGGGTTCCAGAATAAAACCTCAGTCATGTTCCCAGTCCACAGGGCTCCAGAACTAAGGCTCAGTCAGTTTCCCAGGGCACAGTATTCCACAATCTAAACAGATGTCATGTTCCCAGGCCACAGTTTTCCAAAATCAGGCCTCAGTCATGTTCCCAGGCCACAGGGATCCAGAATCAAACCTCAGTCATGTTGCCAGGCCATAGGGTACCACCATCAAACCTCAGTCATATTCCCAGGCCACAAGTTTCCAGAATCAAACCAATGTCATGTTCCCAGGACACAGGGTTCCAGAATCCACCGATGTCATGTTCCCAGTCCACAGGGTTCCAGAACCAAGGCTCAATCAGGTTCCCAGGGCACAGTATTCCACAATCTAAACAGATGTCATGTTCCCAGGCCACAGTTTTCCAGAATCACGTCTGAGTCATGTTCCCAGCCCACAGGGATCTAGAATCAAACCTCAGTCATCTTGCCATGCCATAGGGTACCACCATCAGCCCTCAGTCATATTCCCAGGACACATTTTTCAAGAATCACACCTAAGACATGTTCCCGGGCCACAGGGATCCAGAATCAAACCTCAGTCATGTTCCCAGTCCACAGGGTTCCAGAACCAAGGCTCAGTCAGAATCCCAGGGCACAGTATTCCACAATCTAAACAGATGTCATGTTCCCAGGCCACAGGATTCCACAATCTAACCTCAGGCATGTTCCCAGGCCAATGGTTTCCAGAATCAAACCTCAGTCATATTCCCAGGCCACAGGATTCCAGAATCCACCGATGTCATGTTCCCAGGCCACAGGGATCCAGAATCAAACCTCAGTCATGTTGCCAGGCCATAGGGTACCACCATCAAACCTCAATCATATTCCAAGTCCACAGGTTTCCAGAATCAAACCGATTTCATGTTCCCTGGCAACAGGGTACCAGAATCCAAACCGATGTCATGTTCCCAGGCCACAGGATTCCACAATCTAACCTCAGTCATGTTCCCAGGCAAATGGCATCCAGAATCAAACCTCAGTCATATTCCCAGGGCAAAGGGTACCAGAATCCAAACCCATGTCATGTTCCCAGGCCACAGGATTCCACAATCTAACCTCAGTCATGTTCCCAGGCAAATGGCTTCCAGAATCAAACCTCAGTCATATTCCCAGGCCACAGGGTTCCAGAATCCACCGATGTCATGTTCCCAGGCCACAGGGTTCCAGAATCAATCCTCAGTGATGTTCCCAGGCTACAGGGTTCCAGAATAAAACCTCAGTCATGTTCCCAGTCCACAGGGTTCCAGAACCAAGGCTCAGTCAGGTTCCCAGGGCACAGTATTCCACAATCTAAACAGATGTCATGTTCCCAGGCCACAGTTTTCCAGAATCACGCCTCAGTCATGTTCCCAGGCCAAAGGGATCCAGAATCAAACCTCAGTCATCTTGCCAGGCCATAGGGTACCACCATCAAACCTCAGTCATATTCCCAGGCCACAGTGTTCCAGAATCCAACCGATGTCATGTTCCCAGGCCACAGGATTCCACAAGCAACACTCAGTCTTTTTCCCAGGACACAGGTTTCCAGAATCAACCCGATATCATGTTCCCTGACCACAGTCTTCCAGAATCAACTACAGTTATGTTGCCAGGCCACAGGTATCCACCATCAAACCTCAGACATGTTCCCAGTCCACAGGGTTCCAGAATAAAACCGTTCTCATGTTCCCAGGCCACAGGGTTCCAGAATCCACCGATGACATGTTCCCAGGCAACAGGGTTCAGGAATCAATCCTCAGTTAGGCTCCCAGGCTACAGGGTTCCAGAATAAAACCTCAGTCATGTTCCACGTCCACAGGGTTCAAGAATCAATCCTCAGTTAGGTTCCCAGGCTACAGGGTTCCAGAATAAACCCTCACTCATGTTCCCGGTCCACAGGGTTCCAGAACCTAGGCTCAGTCAGGTTCCCAGGGCACAGTATTCCACAATCTAAACAGATGTCATGTTAACGAGCCACAGTTTTCCAGAATCTCGCCTCAGTCATGTTCCCAGGCCACAGGGATCCAGAATCAAACCTCAGTCATGTTGCCAGGCCATACGGTACCACCATTAAACCTCAGTCATATTCCCAGGCCACAGGCTTCCAGAATCAAACGGATTTCATGTTCCCAGGCAACAGGGTTCCAGAATCCAAACCGATGTCATGTTCCCAGGCCACAGGATTCCACAATCTAACCTCAGTCATGTTCCCAGGCCAATGGTTTCCAGAATCAAACCTCAGTCATATTCCCAGGCCACAGGGTTCCAGAATCCACCGATATCATATTCCCAAGCCACAGGGTTCCAGAATCAATCCTCAGTTATGTTCCCAGATTACAGGATTCCAGAATAAAACCTCAGTCATGTTCCCAGTCCACAGGGTTCCAGAACCAAGGCTCAGTCAGGTTCCCAGGGCACAGTATTCCACAATCTAAACAGATGTCATGTTCCCAGGCCACAGTTTTCCAGAATCACGCCTCAGTCATGTAACCAGGCCACTGGGATCCAGAATCAAACCTCAGTCATGTTGCCAGGACGTAGGGTACCACCATCAAACCTCAGTCATATACCCAGGCCACAAGTTTCCAGAATCAAACCGATGTCATGTTCCTAGGCCACAGGGATCCAGAATCCACCAATGTCATGTTCCCAGTCCACAGGGTTCAAGAACCAAGGCTCAGTCTGGTTCCCAGGGCAAAGTATTCCACAATCTAAACAGATGTCCTGTTCCCAGGCCACAGTTTTCCAGAATCACGTCTGAGTCATGTTCTCAGCCCACAGGGATCCAAAATCAAACCTCAGTCATGTTGCCATGACATTGGGTACCACCATCAAACCTCAGTCATATTCCCAGGCCACAGGGTTCCAGAATCAATCCTCAGTTATGTTCCCAGGCTACAGGGTTCCAGAATAAAACCTCAGTCATGTTCCCAGTCCATAGGGTTCCAAAACCTAGGCTCAGTCAGGTTCACAGGGCACAGTGTTCCACAATCTAAACAGATGTCATGCTCCTAGGGAACATTTTTCCAGAATCACGCCTCAGTCATGTTTCCAGGCCACAGGGATCCAAAATCAAACCTCAGTCATGTTGCCAGGCCACAGCGTGCGACCATCAAACCTCAGTCATATTCCCAGGCCACAAGTTTCCAGAATCAAACCGATGTCATATTCCCAGGCCACAGGGTTCCAGAATCAAACCGATGTCGTGTTCCCAGGCCACAGGATTCCACAAGCAAACCTCAGTCGTGTTCCCAGGACACAGGTTTCCAGAATCAACCCGATATCATGTTCCCTGGACACAGTCTTCCAGAATCAAACCTCAGTCATGTTGCCAGGCCACAGGTTTCCACCATCAAACCTCAGACATGTTCCCAGGCCACAGGGTTCCAGAATAAAACCGTTCTCATGTTCCCAGGACACAGGATTCCAGAATCCACCGATGACATGTTCCCAGGCAACAGGGTTCCAGAATCAATCCTCAGTCAGGTTCCCAGGCTACAGGGTTCCAGAATAAAACCTCAGTCATGTTCCAAGTCTACAGGGTTCGAGAATCAATCCTCAGTTAGGTTCCCAGGCTACAGGGTTCCAGAATAAAACCTCAGTCATGTTCCCAGTCCACAGGGTTCCAGAACCTGGGCTCAGTCAGGTTCCCAGGGCACAGTATTCCACAATCTAAACAGATGTCATGTTCCCAAGCCACAGTTTTCCAGAATCTCGCCTCAGTCATGTTCCCAGCCCACAGGGATCCAGAATCAAACCTCAGTCATGTTGCCAGGCCATAGGGTACCACCATCAAACCTCAGTCATATTCCCAGGCCACAGGCTTCCAGAATCAAACGGATCTCATGGTCCCAGGCAACAGCGTTCCAGAATCCTAACCGATGTCATGTTCACAGGCCACAGGATTGCACAATCTAACCTCAGTCATGTTCCCAGGCCAATGGTTTCCAGAATCAAACCTCAGTCATATTCCCAGGCCACAGGATTGCAGAATCCACCGATGTCATTTTCCCAGGCCACAGGGATCCAGAATCAAACCTCAGTCATGTTGCCAGGCCATAGGGTACCACCATCAAACCTCAGTCATATTCCCAGGCCACAAGTTTCCAGAATCAAACCGATGTCATGTTCCCAGGCCACAGGGTTCCAGAATCCACCGATATCATGTTCCCAGTCCACAGGGTTCCAGAACCAAGGCTCAGTCAGGTTCCCAGGGCACAGTATTCCACAATCTAAACAGATGTCATGTTCCCAGGCCACAGTTTTCCAGAATCACGTCTGAGTGATGTTCTCAGCCCACAGGGATCCAGAATCAAACCTCAGTCATGTTGCCATGACATAGGGTACCACCATCAAACCTCAGTCACATTCCCAGGCCACATTTTTCAAGAATCACGCCTGAGTCATGTTCCCAGGCCACAGGGATCCAGAATCAAACCTCATTCATGTTACCAGGCCATAGGCTAGCACCATCAAAGCTCAGTCATATTCCCAGGCCACAGGTTTCCAGAATCAAACCGATTTCATGTTCCCAGGCAACAGGGTACCAGAATTCAAACCGATGTCATGTTCCCAGGCCACAGGATTCCACAATCTAACCTCAGTCATGTTCCCAGGCAAATGGCTTCCAGAATCAAACCTCAGTCATATTCCCAGGCCACAGGGTTCCAGAATCCACCGATGTCATGTTCCCAGCCCACAGGGTTCCAGAATCAATCCTCAGTTATGTTCCCAGGCTACAGCGTTCCAGAATAAAACCTCAGTCATGTTCCCAGTCCATAGGGTTGCAGAAATAAGGCTCAGTCAGTTTCCCAGGGCACAGTATTCCACAATCCGAACAGATGTCATGTTCCCATGCCACAGTTTTCCAGAATCATGCCTCAGTCATGTTCCCAGGCCACAGGGATCCAAAATGAAACCTCAGTCATGTTGCCAGGCCATAGGGTGCCACCATCAAACCTCAGTCATATTCCCAGGCCACAAGTTCCCAGAATCAAACCGATGTCATGTTCCCACGCCACAGGTTTCCACAATCTAACATCAGTCATGTTCCCAGGCCAATGGTTTCCAGAATCAAACCTCAGTCATATTCCCAGGCCACAGGGTTCCAGAATCCAACCAATGTCGTGTTCCCAGGCCACCGGATTCCACAAGCAAACCTCACTTGTGTTCCCAGGACACATGTTTCCAGAATCAACCCGATATCATGTTCCCTGGACACAGTCTTCCAGAATCAAACCTCAGTCATGTTGCCAGGCCACAGGTTTCCACCATCAAACCTCAGACATATTCCCAGGGCACAGGTTCCAGAATAAAACCGTTCTCATGTTCCCAGGCCACAGGGTTCCAGAATCCACCGATGACATGTTCCCAGGCAACAGGGTTCCAGAATCAATCCTCAGTTAGGTTCCCAGGCTACAGGGTTCCAGAATAAAACCTCAGTCATGTTCCAAGTCCACAGGTTTCCAGAATCAATCCTCAGTTAGGTTCCCAGGCTACAGGGTTCCTGAATAAAACCTCACTCATGTTCCCAGTCCACAGGGTTCCCGAACCTGGGCTCAGTCAGGTTCCCAGGACACAGTATTCCATAATCTAAACAGATGTCATGTTCCCAAGAAACAGTTTTCCAGAATCTCGCCTCAGTCATGTTCCCAGGCCACAGGGATCCAGAATCAAACCTCAGTCATGTTGCCAGGTCATAGGGTACCACCATCAAACCTCAGTCATATTTCAAGGCCACAGGCTTCCAGAATCAAATGGATTTCATGTTCCCAGGCAACAGGGTTCCAGAATCCAAACCGATGTCATGTTCCCAGGCCTCAGGGTTCCAGAATCAATCCTGTTATGTTCCCAGGCTACAGGGTTCCAGAATAAAACCGTTCTCATGTTCCCAGGCTACAGGGTTCCAGAATAAAACCTCAGTCATGTTCCCAGTCCACAGGGCTCCAGAACTAAGGCTCAGTCAGTTTCCCAGGGCACAGTATTCCACAATCTAAACAGATGTCATGTTCCCAGGCCACAGTTTTCCAAAATCAGGCCTCAGTCATGTTCCCAGGCCACAGGGATCCAGAATCAAACCTCAGTCATGTTGCCAGGCCATAGGGTACCACCATCAAACCTCAGTCATATTCCCAGGCCACAAGTTTCCAGAATCAAACCAATGTCATGTTCCCAGGACACAGGGTTCCAGAATCCACCGATGTCATGTTCCCAGTCCACAGGGTTCCAGAACCAAGGCTCAATCAGGTTCCCAGGGCACAGTATTCCACAATCTAAACAGATGTCATGTTCCCAGGCCACAGTTTTCCAGAATCACGTCTGAGTCATGTTCCCAGCCCACAGGGATCTAGAATCAAACCTCAGTCATCTTGCCATGCCATAGGGTACCACCATCAGCCCTCAGTCATATTCCCAGGACACATTTTTCAAGAATCACACCTAAGACATGTTCCCGGGCCACAGGGATCCAGAATCAAACCTCAGTCATGTTCCCAGTCCACAGGGTTCCAGAACCAAGGCTCAGTCAGAATCCCAGGGCACAGTATTCCACAATCTAAACAGATGTCATGTTCCCAGGCCACAGGATTCCACAATCTAACCTCAGGCATGTTCCCAGGCCAATGGTTTCCAGAATCAAACCTCAGTCATATTCCCAGGCCACAGGATTCCAGAATCCACCGATGTCATGTTCCCAGGCCACAGGGATCCAGAATCAAACCTCAGTCATGTTGCCAGGCCATAGGGTACCACCATCAAACCTCAATCATATTCCAAGTCCACAGGTTTCCAGAATCAAACCGATTTCATGTTCCCTGGCAACAGGGTACCAGAATCCAAACCGATGTCATGTTCCCAGGCCACAGGATTCCACAATCTAACCTCAGTCATGTTCCCAGGCAAATGGCATCCAGAATCAAACCTCAGTCATATTCCCAGGGCAAAGGGTACCAGAATCCAAACCCATGTCATGTTCCCAGGCCACAGGATTCCACAATCTAACCTCAGTCATGTTCCCAGGCAAATGGCTTCCAGAATCAAACCTCAGTCATATTCCCAGGCCACAGGGTTCCAGAATCCACCGATGTCATGTTCCCAGGCCACAGGGTTCCAGAATCAATCCTCAGTGATGTTCCCAGGCTACAGGGTTCCAGAATAAAACCTCAGTCATGTTCCCAGTCCACAGGGTTCCAGAACCAAGGCTTAGTCAGGTTCCCAGGGCACAGTATTCCACAATCTAAACAGATGTCATGTTCCCAGGCCACAGTTTTCCAGAATCACGCCTCAGTCATGTTCCCAGGCCAAAGGGATCCAGAATCAAACCTCAGTCATGTTGCCAGGCCATAGGGTACCACCATCAAACCTCAGTCATATTCCCAGGCCACAGTGTTCCAGAATCCAACCGATGTCATGTTCCCAGGCCACAGGATTCCACAAGCAACACTCAGTCTTTTTCCCAGGACACAGGTTTCCAGAATCAACCCGATATCATGTTCCCTGACCACAGTCTTCCAGAATCAACTACAGTTATGTTGCCAGGCCACAGGTATCCACCATCAAACCTCAGACATGTTCCCAGTCCACAGGGTTCCAGAATAAAACCGTTCTCATGTTCCCAGGCCACAGGGTTCCAGAATCCACCGATGACATGTTCCCAGGCAACAGGGTTCAGGAATCAATCCTCAGTTAGGCTCCCAGGCTACAGGGTTCCAGAATAAAACCTCAGTCATGTTCCACGTCCACAGGGTTCAAGAATCAATCCTCAGTTAGGTTCCCAGGCTACAGGGTTCCAGAATAAACCCTCACTCATGTTCCCGGTCCACAGGGTTCCAGAACCTAGGCTCAGTCAGGTTCCCAGGGCACAGTATTCCACAATCTAAACAGATGTCATGTTAACGAGCCACAGTTTTCCAGAATCTCGCCTCAGTCATGTTCCCAGGCCACAGGGATCCAGAATCAAACCTCAGTCATGTTGCCAGGCCATACGGTACCACCATTAAACCTCAGTCATATTCCCAGGCCACAGGCTTCCAGAATCAAACGGATTTCATGTTCCCAGGCAACAGGGTTCCAGAATCCAAACCGATGTCATGTTCCCAGGCCACAGGATTCCACAATCTAACCTCAGTCATGTTCCCAGGCCAATGGTTTCCAGAATCAAACCTCAGTCATATTCCCAGGCCACAGGGTTCCAGAATCCACCGATATCATATTCCCAAGCCACAGGGTTCCAGAATCAATCCTCAGTTATGTTCCCAGATTACAGGATTCCAGAATAAAACCTCAGTCATGTTCCCAGTCCACAGGGTTCCAGAACCAAGGCTCAGTCAGGTTCCCAGGGCACAGTATTCCACAATATAAACAGATGTCATGTTCCCAGGCCACAGTTTTCCAGAATCACGCCTCAGTCATGTAACCAGGCCACTGGGATCCAGAATCAAACCTCAGTCATGTTGCCAGGACGTAGGGTAACACCATCAAACCTCAGTCATATACCCAGGCCACAAGTTTCCAGAATCAAACCGATGTCATGTTCCTAGGCCACAGGGATCCAGAATCCACCAATGTCATGTTCCCAGTCCACAGGGTTCAAGAACCAAGGCTCAGTCTGGTTCCCAGGGCAAAGTATTCCACAATCTAAACAGATGTCCTGTTCCCAGGCCACAGTTTTCCAGAATCACGTCTGAGTCATGTTCTCAGCCCACAGGGATCCAAAATCAAACCTCAGTCATGTTGCCATGACATTGGGTACCACCATCAAACCTCAGTCATATTCCCAGGCCACAGGGTTCCAGAATCAATCCTCAGTTATGTTCCCAGGCTACAGGGTTCCAGAATAAAACCTCAGTCATGTTCCCAGTCCATAGGGTTCCAAAACCTAGGCTCAGTCAGGTTCACAGGGCACAGTGTTCCACAATCTAAACAGATGTCATGCTCCTAGGGAACATTTTTCCAGAATCACGCCTCAGTCATGTTTCCAGGCCACAGGGATCCAAAATCAAACCTCAGTCATGTTGCCAGGCCACAGCGTGCGACCATCAAACCTCAGTCATATTCCCAGGCCACAAGTTTCCAGAATCAAACCGATGTCATATTCCCAGGCCACAGGGTTCCAGAATCAAACCGATGTCGTGTTCCCAGGCCACAGGATTCCACAAGCAAACCTCAGTCGTGTTCCCAGGACACAGGTTTCCAGAATCAACCCGATATCATGTTCCCTGGACACAGTCTTCCAGAATCAAACCTCAGTCATGTTGCCAGGCCACAGGTTTCCACCATCAAACCTCAGACATGTTCCCAGGCCACAGGGTTCCAGAATAAAACCGTTCTCATGTTCCCAGGACACAGGATTCCAGAATCCACCGATGACATGTTCCCAGGCAACAGGGTTCCAGAATCAATCCTCAGTTAGTTTCTCAGGCTACAGGGTTCCAGAATAAAACCTCAGTCATGTTCCAAGTCTACAGGGTTCGAGAATCAATCCTCAGTTAGGTTCCCAGGCTACAGGGTTCCAGAATAAAACCTCAGTCATGTTCCCAGTCCACAGGGTTCCAGAACCTGGGCTCAGTCAGGTTCCCAGGGCACAGTATTCCACAATCTAAACAGATGTCATGTTCCCAAGCCACAGTTTTCCAGAATCTCGCCACAGTCATGTTCCCAGCCCACAGGGATCCAGAATCAAACCTCAGTCATGTTGCCAGGCCATAGGGTACCACCATCAAACCTCAGTCATATTCCCAGGCCACAGGCTTCCAGAATCAAACGGATCTCATGGTCCCAGGCAACAGCGTTCCAGAATCCTAACCGATGTCATGTTCACAGGCCACAGGATTGCACAATCTAACCTCAGTCATGTTCCCAGGCCAATGGTTTCCAGAATCAAACCTCAGTCATATTCCCAGGCCACAGGATTGCAGAATCCACCGATGTCATTTTCCCAGGCCACAGGGATCCAGAATCAAACCTCAGTCATGTTGCCAGGTCATAGGGTACCACCATCAAACCTCAGTCATATTTCAAGGCCACAGGCTTCCAGAATCAAATGGATTTCATGTTCCCAGGCAACAGGGTTCCAGAATCCAAACCGATGTCATGTTCCCAGGCCTCAGGGTTCCAGAATCAATCCTGTTATGTTCCCAGGCTACAGGGTTCCAGAATAAAACCGTTCTCATGTTCCCAGGCTACAGGGTTCCAGAATAAAACCTCAGTCATGTTCCCAGTCCACAGGGCTCCAGAACTAAGGCTCAGTCAGTTTCCCAGGGCACAGTATTCCACAATCTAAACAGATGTCATGTTCCCAGGCCACAGTTTTCCAAAATCAGGCCTCAGTCATGTTCCCAGGCCACAGGGATCCAGAATCAAACCTCAGTCATGTTGCCAGGCCATAGGGTACCACCATCAAACCTCAGTCATATTCCCAGGCCACAAGTTTCCAGAATCAAACCAATGTCATGTTCCCAGGACACAGGGTTCCAGAATCCACCGATGTCATGTTCCCAGTCCACAGGGATCCAGAATCAAACCTCAGTCATGTTGCCAGGTCATAGGGTAACACCATCATACCTCAGTCATATTTCAAGGCCACAGGCTTCCAGAATCAAACGGATTTCATGTTCCCAGGCAACAGGTTTACAGAATCCAAACCGATGTCATGTTCCAAGGCCTCAGGGTTCCAGAATCAATCCTCAGTTATGTTCCCAGGCTACAGGGTTCCAGAATAAAACCGTTCTCATGTTCCCAGGCTCCAGGGTTCCAGAATAAAACCTCAGTCATGTTCCCAGTCCACAGGGTTCCAGAACCAAGGCTCACTCAGGTTCCCAGGGCACAGTATTCCACAATCTAAACAGATGTCATGTTCCCAAGCCACAGTTTTCCAGAATCTCGCCTCAGTCATGTTCCCAGGACACAGGGATCCAGAATCAAACATCAGTAATGTTGCCAGGCCATAGGGTACCACCATCAAACCTCAGTCATATTCCCAGGCCACAAGTTCCAGAATCAAACCGATGTCATGTTCCCAGGCCACAGGTTTCCACAATCTAACATCAGTCATGTTCCCAGGCCACAGGATTCCAGAAGCAAACCTCAGTCTTATTCCAGGACACAGTTTTCCAGAATCAACCCGATATCATGTTCCCTGGCCACAGTCTTCCAGAATCAAACCTCAGTCATGTTGCCAGGCCACAGGGTTCCAGAACCTAGGCTCAGTCAGGTTCCCAGGGCACAGTATTCCACAATGAAAACAGATGTCATGTTCCCAAGCCACAGTTTTCCAGAATCTCGCCTCAGTCATGTTCCCAGACCACAGGGATCCAGAATCAAACCTCAGTCATGTTCCCAGGCTAGTGGTTTCCAGAATCAAACCTCAGTCATATTCCCAGGCCACAGGGTTCCAGAATCCACCGATGTCATGTTCCCAGGCCACAGGGTTCCAGAATCAATCCTCAGTTATGTTCCCAGGCTACAGGGTTCCCGAATAAAACCTCAGTCATGTTCTCATTCCAAAGGATTCCAGAACCAAGGCTCAGTAAGGTTCCCAGGGCACAGTATTCCACAATCTAAACAGATGTCATATTCCCAGGCCACAGTTTTCCAGAATCACGCCTCAGTCATGTTCCCAGGCCACAGGGATACAGAATCAAACCTCAGTCATGTTGCCAGGCCATAGGGTACCACCATCAAACCTCAGTCATATTCCCAGGCCACAGGCTTCCAGAATCAAACGGATTTCATGTTCCCAGGCAACAGGGTTCCAGAATCCAAACCGATGTCATATTCCCAGGCCACAGGATTCCACAATCTAACCTCAGGCATGTTCCCAGGCCAATGGTTTCCAGAATCAAACCTCAGTCATATTCCCAGGCCACAGGATTCCAGAATCCACCGATGTCATGTTCCCAGGCCACAGGGATCCAGAATCAAACCTCAGTCATGTTGCCAGGCCATAGGGTACCACCATCAAATCTCAGTCATATTCCCAGGCCACAAGTTTCCAGAATCAAACCGATGTCATGTTCCCAGGCCACAGGGTTCCAGAATCCAACGATGTCATGTTCCAGTCCACAGGGTTCCAGAACCAAGGCTCAGTCAGGTTCCCAGGGCACAGTATTCCACAATCTAAACAGATGTCATGTTCCCAGCCCACAGGGTTCCAAAATCAATCCTCAGTTATGTTCCCAGGCTACAGCGTTCCAGAATAAAACCTCAGTCATATTCCCAGTCCATAGGGTTCCAGAAATAAGGCTCAGTCAGTTTCCCAGGGCACAGTATTCCACAATCTGAACAGATGTCATGTTCCCATGCCACAGTTTTCCAGAATTATGCCTCAGTCATGTTCCCAGGCCACAGGGATCCAAAATTAAACCTCAGTCATGTTGCCAGGCCATAGGGTGCCACCATCAAACCTCAGTCATATTCCCAGGCCACAAGTTCCCAGAATCAAACCGATGTCATGTTCCCAGGCCACAGGTTTCCACAATCTAACATCAGTCATGTTCCCAGGCCAATGGTTTCCAGAATCAAACCTCAGTCATATTCCCAGGCCACAGGGTTCCAGAATCCAACCGATGTCGTGTTCCCAGGCCACAGGATTCCACAAGCAAACCTCACTTGTGTTCCCAGGACACATGTTTCCAGAATCAACCCGATATCATGTTCCCCGGACACAGTCTTCCAGAATCAAACCTCAGTCATGTTGCCAGGCCACAGGTTTCCACCATCAAACCTCAGACATATTTCCAGGGCACAGGTTCCAGAATAAAACCGTTCTCATGTTCCCAGGCCACAGGGTTCCAGAATCCACCGATGACATGTTCCCAGGCAACAGGGTTCCAGAATCAATCCTCAGTTAGGTTCCCAGGCTACAGGGTTCCAGAATAAAACCTCAGTCATGTTCCAAGTCCACAGGTTTCCAGAATCAAACCTCAGTTAGGTTCCCAGGCTACAGGGTTCCAGAATAAAACCTCACTCATGTTCCCAGTCCACAGGGTTCCCGAACCTGGGCTCAGTCAGGTTCCCAGGACACAGTATTCCATAATCTAAACAGATGTCATGTTCCCAAGAAACAGTTTTCCAGAATCTCGCCTCAGTCATGTTCCCAGGCCACAGGGATTCAGAATCAAACCTCAGTCATGTTGCCAGGTCATAGGGTACCACCATCAAACCTCAGTCATATTTCAAGGCCACAGGCTTCCAGAATCAAATGGATTTCATCTTCCCAGGCAACAGGGTTCCAGAATCCAAACCGATGTCATGTTCCCAGGCCTCAGGGTTCCAGAATCAATCCTCAGTTATGTTCCCAGGCTACAGGGTTCCAGAATAAAACCGTTCTCATGTTCCCAGGCTACAGGGTTCCAGAATAAAACCTCAGTCATGTTCCCAGTCCACAGGGCTCCAGAACTAAGGCTCAGTCAGTTTTCCAGGGCACAGTATTCCACAATCTAAACAGATGTCATGTTCCCAGGCCACAGTTTTTCAAAATCAGGCCTCAGTCATGTTCCCAGGCCACAGGGATCCAGAATCAAACCTTAGTCATGTTGCCAGGCCATAGGGTACCACCATCAAACCTCAGTCATATTCCCAGGCCACAAGTTTCCAGAATCAAACCAATGTCATGTTCCCAGGACACAGGGTTCCAGAATCCACCGATGTCATGTTCCCAGTTCACAGGGTTCCAGAACCAAGGCTCAATCAGGTTCCCAGGGCACAGTATTCCACAATCTAAACAGATGTCATGTTCCCAGGCCACAGATTTCCAGAATCACTTCTGAGTCATGTTCCCAGACCACAGGGATCTAGGATCAAACCTCAGTCATCTTGCCATGCCATAGGGTACCACCATCAGCCCTCAGTCATATTCCCAGGACACATTTTTCAAGAATCACACCTAAGACATGTTCCCGGGCCACAGGGATCCAGAATCAAACCTCAGTCATGTTCCCAGTCCACAGGGTTCCAGAACCAAGGCTCAGTCAGAATCCCAGGGCACAGTATTCCACAATCTAAACAGATGTCATGTTCCCAGGCCACAGGATTCCACAATCTAACCTCAGGCATGTTCCCAGGCCAATGGTTTCCAGAATCAAACCTCAGTCATATTCCCAGGCCACAGGATTCCAGAATCCACCGATGTCATGTTCCCAGGCCACAGGGATCCAGAATCAAACCTCAGTCATGTTGCCAGGTCATAGGGTACCACCATCAAACCTCAATCATATTCCAAGTCCACAGGTTTCCAGAATCAAACCGATTTCATGTTCCCTGGCAACAGGGTACCAGAATCCAAACCGATGTCATGTTCCCAGGCCACAGGATTCCACAATCTAACCTCAGTCATGTTCCCAGGCAAAAGGCATCCAGAATCAAACCTCAGTCATATTCCCAGGGCAAAGGGTACCAGAATCCAAACCCATGTCATGTTCCCAGGCCACAGGATTCCACAATCTAACCTCAGTCATGTTCCCAGGCAAATGGCTTCCAGAATCAAACCTCAGTCATATTCCCAGGCCACAGGGTTCCAGAATCCACCGATGTCATGTTCCCAGGCCACAGGGTTCCAGAATCAATCCTCAGTGATGTTCCCAGGCTACAGGGTTCCAGAATAAAACCTCAGTCATGTTCCCAGTCCACAGGGTTCCAGAACCAAGGCTTAGTCAGGTTCCCAGGGCACAGTATTCCACAATCTAAACAGATGTCATGTTCCCAGGCCACAGTTTTCCAGAATCACGCCTCAGTCATGTTCCCAGGCCAAAGGGATCCAGAATCAAACCTCAGTCATGTTGCCAGGCCATAGGGTACCACCATCAAACCTCAGTCATATTCCCAGGCCACAGTGTTCCAGAATCCAACCGATGTCATGTTCCCAGGCCACAGGATTCCACAAGCAACACTCAGTCTTTTTCCCAGGACACAGGTTTCCAGAATCAACCCGATATCATGTTCCCTGACCACAGTCTTCCAGAATCAACTACAGTTATGTTGCCAGGCCACAGGTATCCACCATCAAACCTCAGACATGTTCCCAGTCCACAGGGTTCCAGAATAAAACTGTTCTCATGTTCCCAGGCCACAGGGTTCCAGAATCCACCGATGACATGTTCCCAGGCAA
The DNA here is from genome assembly GCF_028021215.1 of Eschrichtius robustus. NCBI lineage: Eukaryota > Metazoa > Chordata > Mammalia > Artiodactyla > Eschrichtiidae > Eschrichtius > Eschrichtius robustus. Next base: position 42,659,902 of record NC_090842.1, read on the forward strand.
CAGGGTTCAGGAATCAATCCTCAGTTAGGCTCCCAGGCTACAGGGTTCCAGAATAAACCCTCACTCATGTTCCCGGTCCACAGGGTTCCAGAACCTAGGCTCAGTCAGGTTCCCAGGGCACAGTATTCCACAATCTAAACAGATGTCATGTTAACGAGCCACAGTTTTCCAGAATCTCGCCTCAGTCATGTTCCCAGGCCACAGGGATCCAGAATCAAACCTCAGTCATGTTGCCAGGCCATACGGTACCACCATTAAACCTCAGTCATATTCCCAGGCCACAGGCTTCCAGAATCAAACGGATTTCATGTTCCCAGGCAACAGGGTTCCAGAATCCAAACCGATGTCATGTTCCCAGGCCACAGGATTCCACAATCTAACCTCAGTCATGTTCCCAGGCCAATGGTTTCCAGAATCAAACCTCAGTCATATTCCCAGGCCACAGGGTTCCAGAATCCACCGATATCATATTCCCAAGCCACAGGGTTCCAGAATCAATCCTCAGTTATGTTCCCAGATTACAGGATTCCAGAATAAAACCTCAGTCATGTTCCCAGTCCACAGGGTTCCAGAACCAAGGCTCAGTCAGGTTCCCAGGGCACAGTATTCCACAATATAAACAGATGTCATGTTCCCAGGCCACAGTTTTCCAGAATCACGCCTCAGTCATGTAACCAGGCCACTGGGATCCAGAATCAAACCTCAGTCATGTTGCCAGGACGTAGGGTAACACCATCAAACCTCAGTCATATACCCAGGCCACAAGTTTCCAGAATCAAACCGATGTCATGTTCCTAGGCCACAGGGATCCAGAATCCACCAATGTCATGTTCCCAGTCCACAGGGTTCAAGAACCAAGGCTCAGTCTGGTTCCCAGGGCAAAGTATTCCACAATCTAAACAGATGTCCTGTTCCCAGGCCACAGTTTTCCAGAATCACGTCTGAGTCATGTTCTCAGCCCACAGGGATCCAAAATCAAACCTCAGTCATGTTGCCATGACATTGGGTACCACCATCAAACCTCAGTCATATTCCCAGGCCACAGGGTTCCAGAATCAATCCTCAGTTATGTTCCCAGGCTACAGGGTTCCAGAATAAAACCTCAGTCATGTTCCCAGTCCATAGGGTTCCAAAACCTAGGCTCAGTCAGGTTCACAGGGCACAGTGTTCCACAATCTAAACAGATGTCATGTTCCTAGGGAACATTTTTCCAGAATCACGCCTCAGTCATGTTTCCAGGCCACAGGGATCCAAAATCAAACCTCAGTCATGTTGCCAGGCCACAGCGTGCGACCATCAAACCTCAGTCATATTCCCAGGCCACAAGTTTCCAGAATCAAACCGATGTCATATTCCCAGGCCACAGGGTTCCAGAATCAAACCGATGTCGTGTTCCCAGGCCACAGGATTCCACAAGCAAACCTCAGTCGTGTTCCCAGGACACAGGTTTCCAGAATCAACCCGATATCATGTTCCCTGGACACAGTCTTCCAGAATCAAACCTCAGTCATGTTGCCAGGCCACAGGTTTCCACCATCAAACCTCAGACATGTTCCCAGGCCACAGGGTTCCAGAATAAAACCGTTCTCATGTTCCCAGGACACAGGATTCCAGAATCCACCGATGACATGTTCCCAGGCAACAGGGTTCCAGAATCAATCCTCAGTTAGTTTCTCAGGCTACAGGGTTCCAGAATAAAACCTCAGTCATGTTCCAAGTCTACAGGGTTCGAGAATCAATCCTCAGTTAGGTTCCCAGGCTACAGGGTTCCAGAATAAAACCTCAGTCATGTTCCCAGTCCACAGGGTTCCAGAACCTGGGCTCAGTCAGGTTCCCAGGGCACAGTATTCCACAATCTAAACAGATGTCATGTTCCCAAGCCACAGTTTTCCAGAATCTCGCCTCAGTCATGTTCCCAGCCCACAGGGATCCAGAATCAAACCTCAGTCATGTTGCCAGGCCATAGGGTACCACCATCAAACCTCAGTCATATTCCCAGGCCACAGGCTTCCAGAATCAAACGGATCTCATGGTCCCAGGCAACAGCGTTCCAGAATCCTAACCGATGTCATGTTCACAGGCCACAGGATTGCACAATCTAACCTCAGTCATGTTCCCAGGCCAATGGTTTCCAGAATCAAACCTCAGTCATATTCCCAGGCCACAGGATTGCAGAATCCACCGATGTCATTTTCCCAGGCCACAGGGATCCAGAATCAAACCTCAGTCATGTTGCCAGGCCATAGGGTACCACCATCAAACCTCAGTCATATTCCCAGGCCACAAGTTTCCAGAATCAAACCGATGTCATGTTCCCAGGCCACAGGGTTCCAGAATCCACCGATATCATGTTCCCAGTCCACAGGGTTCCAGAACCAAGGCTCAGTCAGGTTCCCAGGGCACAGTATTCCACAATCTAAACAGATGTCATGTTCCCAGGCCACAGTTTTCCAGAATCACGTCTGAGTGATGTTCTCAGCCCACAGGGATCCAGAATCAAACCTCAGTCATGTTGCCATGACATAGGGTACCACCATCAAACCTCAGTCACATTCCCAGGCCACATTTTTCAAGAATCACGCCTGAGTCATGTTCCCAGGCCACAGGGATCCAGAATCAAACCTCATTCATGTTACCAGGCCATAGGCTAGCACCATCAAAGCTCAGTCATATTCCCAGGCCACAGGTTTCCAGAATCAAACCGATTTCATGTTCCCAGGCAACAGGGTACCAGAATTCAAACCGATGTCATGTTCCCAGGCCACAGGATTCCACAATCTAACCTCAGTCATGTTCCCAGGCAAATGGCTTCCAGAATCAAACCTCAGTCATATTCCCAGGCCACAGGGTTCCAGAATCCACCGATGTCATGTTCCCAGCCCACAGGGTTCCAGAATCAATCCTCAGTTATGTTCCCAGGCTACAGCGTTCCAGAATAAAACCTCAGTCATGTTCCCAGTCCATAGGGTTGCAGAAATAAGGCTCAGTCAGTTTCCCAGGGCACAGTATTCCACAATCCGAACAGATGTCATGTTCCCATGCCACAGTTTTCCAGAATCATGCCTCAGTCATGTTCCCAGGCCACAGGGATCCAAAATGAAACCTCAGTCATGTTGCCAGGCCATAGGGTGCCACCATCAAACCTCAGTCATATTCCCAGGCCACAAGTTCCCAGAATCAAACCGATGTCATGTTCCCACGCCACAGGTTTCCACAATCTAACATCAGTCATGTTCCCAGGCCAATGGTTTCCAGAATCAAACCTCAGTCATATTCCCAGGCCACAGGGTTCCAGAATCCAACCAATGTCGTGTTCCCAGGCCACCGGATTCCACAAGCAAACCTCACTTGTGTTCCCAGGACACATGTTTCCAGAATCAACCCGATATCATGTTCCCTGGACACAGTCTTCCAGAATCAAACCTCAGTCATGTTGCCAGGCCACAGGTTTCCACCATCAAACCTCAGACATATTCCCAGGGCACAGGTTCCAGAATAAAACCGTTCTCATGTTCCCAGGCCACAGGGTTCCAGAATCCACCGATGACATGTTCCCAGGCAACAGGGTTCCAGAATCAATCCTCAGTTAGGTTCCCAGGCTACAGGGTTCCAGAATAAAACCTCAGTCATGTTCCAAGTCCACAGGTTTCCAGAATCAATCCTCAGTTAGGTTCCCAGGCTACAGGGTTCCTGAATAAAACCTCACTCATGTTCCCAGTCCACAGGGTTCCCGAACCTGGGCTCAGTCAGGTTCCCAGGACACAGTATTCCATAATCTAAACAGATGTCATGTTCCCAAGAAACAGTTTTCCAGAATCTCGCCTCAGTCATGTTCCCAGGCCACAGGGATCCAGAATCAAACCTCAGTCATGTTGCCAGGTCATAGGGTACCACCATCAAACCTCAGTCATATTTCAAGGCCACAGGCTTCCAGAATCAAATGGATTTCATGTTCCCAGGCAACAGGGTTCCAGAATCCAAACCGATGTCATGTTCCCAGGCCTCAGGGTTCCAGAATCAATCCTGTTATGTTCCCAGGCTACAGGGTTCCAGAATAAAACCGTTCTCATGTTCCCAGGCTACAGGGTTCCAGAATAAAACCTCAGTCATGTTCCCAGTCCACAGGGCTCCAGAACTAAGGCTCAGTCAGTTTCCCAGGGCACAGTATTCCACAATCTAAACAGATGTCATGTTCCCAGGCCACAGTTTTCCAAAATCAGGCCTCAGTCATGTTCCCAGGCCACAGGGATCCAGAATCAAACCTCAGTCATGTTGCCAGGCCATAGGGTACCACCATCAAACCTCAGTCATATTCCCAGGCCACAAGTTTCCAGAATCAAACCAATGTCATGTTCCCAGGACACAGGGTTCCAGAATCCACCGATGTCATGTTCCCAGTCCACAGGGTTCCAGAACCAAGGCTCAATCAGGTTCCCAGGGCACAGTATTCCACAATCTAAACAGATGTCATGTTCCCAGGCCACAGTTTTCCAGAATCACGTCTGAGTCATGTTCCCAGCCCACAGGGATCTAGAATCAAACCTCAGTCATCTTGCCATGCCATAGGGTACCACCATCAGCCCTCAGTCATATTCCCAGGACACATTTTTCAAGAATCACACCTAAGACATGTTCCCGGGCCACAGGGATCCAGAATCAAACCTCAGTCATGTTCCCAGTCCACAGGGTTCCAGAACCAAGGCTCAGTCAGAATCCCAGGGCACAGTATTCCACAATCTAAACAGATGTCATGTTCCCAGGCCACAGGATTCCACAATCTAACCTCAGGCATGTTCCCAGGCCAATGGTTTCCAGAATCAAACCTCAGTCATATTCCCAGGCCACAGGATTCCAGAATCCACCGATGTCATGTTCCCAGGCCACAGGGATCCAGAATCAAACCTCAGTCATGTTGCCAGGCCATAGGGTACCACCATCAAACCTCAATCATATTCCAAGTCCACAGGTTTCCAGAATCAAACCGATTTCATGTTCCCTGGCAACAGGGTACCAGAATCCAAACCGATGTCATGTTCCCAGGCCACAGGATTCCACAATCTAACCTCAGTCATGTTCCCAGGCAAATGGCATCCAGAATCAAACCTCAGTCATATTCCCAGGGCAAAGGGTACCAGAATCCAAACCCATGTCATGTTCCCAGGCCACAGGATTCCACAATCTAACCTCAGTCATGTTCCCAGGCAAATGGCTTCCAGAATCAAACCTCAGTCATATTCCCAGGCCACAGGGTTCCAGAATCCACCGATGTCATGTTCCCAGGCCACAGGGTTCCAGAATCAATCCTCAGTGATGTTCCCAGGCTACAGGGTTCCAGAATAAAACCTCAGTCATGTTCCCAGTCCACAGGGTTCCAGAACCAAGGCTTAGTCAGGTTCCCAGGGCACAGTATTCCACAATCTAAACAGATGTCATGTTCCCAGGCCACAGTTTTCCAGAATCACGCCTCAGTCATGTTCCCAGGCCAAAGGGATCCAGAATCAAACCTCAGTCATGTTGCCAGGCCATAGGGTACCACCATCAAACCTCAGTCATATTCCCAGGCCACAGTGTTCCAGAATCCAACCGATGTCATGTTCCCAGGCCACAGGATTCCACAAGCAACACTCAGTCTTTTTCCCAGGACACAGGTTTCCAGAATCAACCCGATATCATGTTCCCTGACCACAGTCTTCCAGAATCAACTACAGTTATGTTGCCAGGCCACAGGTATCCACCATCAAACCTCAGACATGTTCCCAGTCCACAGGGTTCCAGAATAAAACCGTTCTCATGTTCCCAGGCCACAGGGTTCCAGAATCCACCGATGACATGTTCCCAGGCAACAGGGTTCAGGAATCAATCCTCAGTTAGGCTCCCAGGCTACAGGGTTCCAGAATAAAACCTCAGTCATGTTCCACGTCCACAGGGTTCAAGAATCAATCCTCAGTTAGGTTCCCAGGCTACAGGGTTCCAGAATAAACCCTCACTCATGTTCCCGGTCCACAGGGTTCCAGAACCTAGGCTCAGTCAGGTTCCCAGGGCACAGTATTCCACAATCTAAACAGATGTCATGTTAACGAGCCACAGTTTTCCAGAATCTCGCCTCAGTCATGTTCCCAGGCCACAGGGATCCAGAATCAAACCTCAGTCATGTTGCCAGGCCATACGGTACCACCATTAAACCTCAGTCATATTCCCAGGCCACAGGCTTCCAGAATCAAACGGATTTCATGTTCCCAGGCAACAGGGTTCCAGAATCCAAACCGATGTCATGTTCCCAGGCCACAGGATTCCACAATCTAACCTCAGTCATGTTCCCAGGCCAATGGTTTCCAGAATCAAACCTCAGTCATATTCCCAGGCCACAGGGTTCCAGAATCCACCGATATCATATTCCCAAGCCACAGGGTTCCAGAATCAATCCTCAGTTATGTTCCCAGATTACAGGATTCCAGAATAAAACCTCAGTCATGTTCCCAGTCCACAGGGTTCCAGAACCAAGGCTCAGTCAGGTTCCCAGGGCACAGTATTCCACAATATAAACAGATGTCATGTTCCCAGGCCACAGTTTTCCAGAATCACGCCTCAGTCATGTAACCAGGCCACTGGGATCCAGAATCAAACCTCAGTCATGTTGCCAGGACGTAGGGTAACACCATCAAACCTCAGTCATATACCCAGGCCACAAGTTTCCAGAATCAAACCGATGTCATGTTCCTAGGCCACAGGGATCCAGAATCCACCAATGTCATGTTCCCAGTCCACAGGGTTCAAGAACCAAGGCTCAGTCTGGTTCCCAGGGCAAAGTATTCCACAATCTAAACAGATGTCCTGTTCCCAGGCCACAGTTTTCCAGAATCACGTCTGAGTCATGTTCTCAGCCCACAGGGATCCAAAATCAAACCTCAGTCATGTTGCCATGACATTGGGTACCACCATCAAACCTCAGTCATATTCCCAGGCCACAGGGTTCCAGAATCAATCCTCAGTTATGTTCCCAGGCTACAGGGTTCCAGAATAAAACCTCAGTCATGTTCCCAGTCCATAGGGTTCCAAAACCTAGGCTCAGTCAGGTTCACAGGGCACAGTGTTCCACAATCTAAACAGATGTCATGCTCCTAGGGAACATTTTTCCAGAATCACGCCTCAGTCATGTTTCCAGGCCACAGGGATCCAAAATCAAACCTCAGTCATGTTGCCAGGCCACAGCGTGCGACCATCAAACCTCAGTCATATTCCCAGGCCACAAGTTTCCAGAATCAAACCGATGTCATATTCCCAGGCCACAGGGTTCCAGAATCAAACCGATGTCGTGTTCCCAGGCCACAGGATTCCACAAGCAAACCTCAGTCGTGTTCCCAGGACACAGGTTTCCAGAATCAACCCGATATCATGTTCCCTGGACACAGTCTTCCAGAATCAAACCTCAGTCATGTTGCCAGGCCACAGGTTTCCACCATCAAACCTCAGACATGTTCCCAGGCCACAGGGTTCCAGAATAAAACCGTTCTCATGTTCCCAGGACACAGGATTCCAGAATCCACCGATGACATGTTCCCAGGCAACAGGGTTCCAGAATCAATCCTCAGTTAGTTTCTCAGGCTACAGGGTTCCAGAATAAAACCTCAGTCATGTTCCAAGTCTACAGGGTTCGAGAATCAATCCTCAGTTAGGTTCCCAGGCTACAGGGTTCCAGAATAAAACCTCAGTCATGTTCCCAGTCCACAGGGTTCCAGAACCTGGGCTCAGTCAGGTTCCCAGGGCACAGTATTCCACAATCTAAACAGATGTCATGTTCCCAAGCCACAGTTTTCCAGAATCTCGCCACAGTCATGTTCCCAGCCCACAGGGATCCAGAATCAAACCTCAGTCATGTTGCCAGGCCATAGGGTACCACCATCAAACCTCAGTCATATTCCCAGGCCACAGGCTTCCAGAATCAAACGGATCTCATGGTCCCAGGCAACAGCGTTCCAGAATCCTAACCGATGTCATGTTCACAGGCCACAGGATTGCACAATCTAACCTCAGTCATGTTCCCAGGCCAATGGTTTCCAGAATCAAACCTCAGTCATATTCCCAGGCCACAGGATTGCAGAATCCACCGATGTCATTTTCCCAGGCCACAGGGATCCAGAATCAAACCTCAGTCATGTTGCCAGGCCATAGGGTACCACCATCAAACCTCAGTCATATTCCCAGGCCACAAGTTTCCAGAATCAAACCGATGTCATGTTCCCAGGCCACAGGGTTCCAGAATCCACCGATATCATGTTCCCAGTCCACAGGGTTCCAGAACCAAGGCTCAGTCAGGTTCCCAGGGCACAGTATTCCACAATCTAAACAGATGTCATGTTCCCAGGCCACAGTTTTCCAGAATCACGTCTGAGTGATGTTCTCAGCCCACAGGGATCCAGAATCAAACCTCAGTCATGTTGCCATGACATAGGGTACCACCATCAAACCTCAGTCACATTCCCAGGCCACATTTTTCAAGAATCACGCCTGAGTCATGTTCCCAGGCCACAGGGATCCAGAATCAAACCTCATTCATGTTACCAGGCCATAGGCTAGCACCATCAAACCTCAGTCATATTCCCAGGCCACAGGTTTCCAGAATCAAACCGATTTCATGTTCCCAGGCAACAGGGTACCAGAATTCAAACCGATGTCATGTTCCCAGGCCACAGGATTCCACAATCTAACCTCAGTCATGTTCCCAGGCAAATGGCTTCCAGAATCAAACCTCAGTCATATTCCCAGGCCACAGGGTTCCAGAATCCACCGATGTCATGTTCCCAGCCCACAGGGTTCCAGAATCAATCCTCAGTTATGTTCCCAGGCTACAGCGTTCCAGAATAAAACCTCAGTCATGTTCCCAGTCCATAGGGTTGCAGAAATAAGGCTCAGTCAGTTTCCCAGGGCACAGTATTCCACAATCCGAACAGATGTCATGTTCCCATGCCACAGTTTTCCAGAATCATGCCTCAGTCATGTTCCCAGGCCACAGGGATCCAAAATGAAACCTCAGTCATGTTTCCAGGCCATAGGGTGCCACCATCAAACCTCAGTCATATTCCCAGGCCACAAGTTCCCAGAATCAAACCGATGTCATGTTCCCACGCCACAGGTTTCCACAATCTAACATCAGTCATGTTCCCAGGCCAATGGTTTCCAGAATCAAACCTCAGTCATATTCCCAGGCCACAGGGTTCCAGAATCCAACCAATGTCGTGTTCCCAGGCCACCGGATTCCACAAGCAAACCTCACTTGTGTTCCCAGGACACATGTTTCCAGAATCAACCCGATATCATGTTCCCTGGACACAGTCTTCCAGAATCAAACCTCAGTCATGTTGCCAGGCCACAGGTTTCCACCATCAAACCTCAGACATATTCCCAGGGCACAGGTTCCAGAATAAAACCGTTCTCATGTTCCCAGGCCACAGGGTTCCAGAATCCACCGATGACATGTTCCCAGGCAACAGGGTTCCAGAATCAATCCTCAGTTAGGTTCCCAGGCTACAGGGTTCCAGAATAAAACCTCAGTCATGTTCCAAGTCCACAGGTTTCCAGAATCAATCCTCAGTTAGGTTCCCAGGCTACAGGGTTCCTGAATAAAACCTCACTCATGTTCCCAGTCCACAGGGTTCCCGAACCTGGGCTCAGTCAGGTTCCCAGGACACAGTATTCCATAATCTAAACAGATGTCATGTTCCCAAGAAACAGTTTTCCAGAATCTCCCCTCAGTCATGTTCCCAGGCCACAGGGATCCAGAATCAAACCTCAGTCATGTTGCCAGGTCATAGGGTACCACCATCAAACCTCAGTCATATTTCAAGGCCACAGGCTTCCAGAATCAAATGGATTTCATGTTCCCAGGCAACAGGGTTCCAGAATCCAAACCGATGTCATGTTCCCAGGCCTCAGGGTTCCAGAATCAATCCTGTTATGTTCCCAGGCTACAGGGTTCCAGAATAAAACCGTTCTCATGTTCCCAGGCTACAGGGTTCCAGAATAAAACCTCAGTCATGTTCCCAGTCCACAGGGCTCCAGAACTAAGGCTCAGTCAGTTTCCCAGGGCACAGTATTCCACAATCTAAACAGATGTCATGTTCCCAGGCCACAGTTTTCCAAAATCAGGCCTCAGTCATGTTCCCAGGCCACAGGGATCCAGAATCAAACCTCAGTCATGTTGCCAGGCCATAGGGTACCACCATCAAACCTCAGTCATATTCCCAGGCCACAAGTTTCCAGAATCAAACCAATGTCATGTTCCCAGGACACAGGGTTCCAGAATCCACCGATGTCATGTTCCCAGTCCACAGGGTTCCAGAACCAAGGCTCAATCAGGTTCCCAGGGCACAGTATTCCACAATCTAAACAGATGTCATGTTCCCAGGCCACAGTTTTCCAGAATCACGTCTGAGTCATGTTCCCAGCCCACAGGGATCTAGAATCAAACCTCAGTCATCTTGCCATGCCATAGGGTACCACCATCAGCCCTCAGTCATATTCCCAGGACACATTTTTCAAGAATCACACCTAAGACATGTTCCCGGGCCACAGGGATCCAGAATCAAACCTCAGTCATGTTCCCAGTCCACAGGGTTCCAGAACCAAGGCTCAGTCAGAATCCCAGGGCACAGTATTCCACAATCTAAACAGATGTCATGTTCCCAGGCCACAGGATTCCACAATCTAACCTCAGGCATGTTCCCAGGCCAATGGTTTCCAGAATCAAACCTCAGTCATATTCCCAGGCCACAGGATTCCAGAATCCACCGATGTCATGTTCCCAGGCCACAGGGATCCAGAATCAAACCTCAGTCATGTTGCCAGGCCATAGGGTACCACCATCAAACCTCAATCATATTCCAAGTCCACAGGTTTCCAGAATCAAACCGATTTCATGTTCCCTGGCAACAGGGTACCAGAATCCAAACCGATGTCATGTTCCCAGGCCACAGGATTCCACAATCTAACCTCAGTCATGTTCCCAGGCAAATGGCATCCAGAATCAAACCTCAGTCATATTCCCAGGGCAAAGGGTACCAGAATACAAACCCATGTCATGTTCCCAGGCCACAGGATTCCACAATCTAACCTCAGTCATGTTCCCAGGCAAATGGCTTCCAGAATCAAACCTCAGTCATATTCCCAGGCCACAGGGTTCCAGAATCCACCGATGTCATGTTCCCAGGCCACAGGGTTCCAGAATCAATCCTCAGTGATGTTCCCAGGCTACAGGGTTCCAGAATAAAACCTCAGTCATGTTCCCAGTCCACAGGGTTCCAGAACCAAGGCTCAGTCAGGTTCCCAGGGCACAGTATTCCACAATCTAAACAGATGTCATGTTCCCAGGCCACAGTTTTCCAGAATCACGCCTCAGTCATGTTCCCAGGCCAAAGGGATCCAGAATCAAACCTCAGTCATCTTGCCAGGCCATAGGGTACCACCATCAAACCTCAGTCATATTCCCAGGCCACAGTGTTCCAGAATCCAACCGATGTCATGTTCCCAGGCCACAGGATTCCACAAGCAACACTCAGTCTTTTTCCCAGGACACAGGTTTCCAGAATCAACCCGATATCATGTTCCCTGACCACAGTCTTCCAGAATCAACTACAGTTATGTTGCCAGGCCACAGGTATCCACCATCAAACCTCAGACATGTTCCCAGTCCACAGGGTTCCAGAATAAAACCGTTCTCATGTTCCCAGGCCACAGGGTTCCAGAATCCACCGATGACATGTTCCCAGGCAACAGGGTTCAGGAATCAATCCTCAGTTAGGCTCCCAGGCTACAGGGTTCCAGAATAAAACCTCAGTCATGTTCCACGTCCACAGGGTTCAAGAATCAATCCTCAGTTAGGTTCCCAGGCTACAGGGTTCCAGAATAAACCCTCACTCATGTTCCCGGTCCACAGGGTTCCAGAACCTAGGCTCAGTCAGGTTCCCAGGGCACAGTATTCCACAATCTAAACAGATGTCATGTTAACGAGCCACAGTTTTCCAGAATCTCGCCTCAGTCATGTTCCCAGGCCACAGGGATCCAGAATCAAACCTCAGTCATGTTGCCAGGCCATACGGTACCACCATTAAACCTCAGTCATATTCCCAGGCCACAGGCTTCCAGAATCAAACGGATTTCATGTTCCCAGGCAACAGGGTTCCAGAATCCAAACCGATGTCATGTTCCCAGGCCACAGGATTCCACAATCTAACCTCAGTCATGTTCCCAGGCCAATGGTTTCCAGAATCAAACCTCAGTCATATTCCCAGGCCACAGGGTTCCAGAATCCACCGATATCATATTCCCAAGCCACAGGGTTCCAGAATCAATCCTCAGTTATGTTCCCAGATTACAGGATTCCAGAATAAAACCTCAGTCATGTTCCCAGTCCACAGGGTTCCAGAACCAAGGCTCAGTCAGGTTCCCAGGGCACAGTATTCCACAATCTAAACAGATGTCATGTTCCCAGGCCACAGTTTTCCAGAATCACGCCTCAGTCATGTAACCAGGCCACTGGGATCCAGAATCAAACCTCAGTCATGTTGCCAGGACGTAGGGTACCACCATCAAACCTCAGTCATATACCCAGGCCACAAGTTTCCAGAATCAAACCGATGTCATGTTCCTAGGCCACAGGGATCCAGAATCCACCAATGTCATGTTCCCAGTCCACAGGGTTCAAGAACCAAGGCTCAGTCTGGTTCCCAGGGCAAAGTATTCCACAATCTAAACAGATGTCCTGTTCCCAGGCCACAGTTTTCCAGAATCACGTCTGAGTCATGTTCTCAGCCCACAGGGATCCAAAATCAAACCTCAGTCATGTTGCCATGACATTGGGTACCACCATCAAACCTCAGTCATATTCCCAGGCCACAGGGTTCCAGAATCAATCCTCAGTTATGTTCCCAGGCTACAGGGTTCCAGAATAAAACCTCAGTCATGTTCCCAGTCCATAGGGTTCCAAAACCTAGGCTCAGTCAGGTTCACAGGGCACAGTGTTCCACAATCTAAACAGATGTCATGCTCCTAGGGAACATTTTTCCAGAATCACGCCTCAGTCATGTTTCCAGGCCACAGGGATCCAAAATCAAACCTCAGTCATGTTGCCAGGCCACAGCGTGCGACCATCAAACCTCAGTCATATTCCCAGGCCACAAGTTTCCAGAATCAAACCGATGTCATATTCCCAGGCCACAGGGTTCCAGAATCAAACCGATGTCGTGTTCCCAGGCCACAGGATTCCACAAGCAAACCTCAGTCGTGTTCCCAGGACACAGGTTTCCAGAATCAACCCGATATCATGTTCCCTGGACACAGTCTTCCAGAATCAAACCTCAGTCATGTTGCCAGGCCACAGGTTTCCACCATCAAACCTCAGACATGTTCCCAGGCCACAGGGTTCCAGAATAAAACCGTTCTCATGTTCCCAGGACACAGGATTCCAGAATCCACCGATGACATGTTCCCAGGCAACAGGGTTCCAGAATCAATCCTCAGTTAGTTTCTCAGGCTACAGGGTTCCAGAATAAAACCTCAGTCATGTTCCAAGTCTACAGGGTTCGAGAATCAATCCTCAGTTAGGTTCCCAGGCTACAGGGTTCCAGAATAAAACCTCAGTCATGTTCCCAGTCCACAGGGTTCCAGAACCTGGGCTCAGTCAGGTTCCCAGGGCACAGTATTCCACAATCTAAACAGATGTCATGTTCCCAAGCCACAGTTTTCCAGAATCTCGCCTCAGTCATGTTCCCAGCCCACAGGGATCCAGAATCAAACCTCAGTCATGTTGCCAGGCCATAGGGTACCACCATCAAACCTCAGTCATATTCCCAGGCCACAGGCTTCCAGAATCAAACGGATCTCATGGTCCCAGGCAACAGCGTTCCAGAATCCTAACCGATGTCATGTTCACAGGCCACAGGATTGCACAATCTAACCTCAGTCATGTTCCCAGGCCAATGGTTTCCAGAATCAAACCTCAGTCATATTCCCAGGCCACAGGATTGCAGAATCCACCGATGTCATTTTCCCAGGCCACAGGGATCCAGAATCAAACCTCAGTCATGTTGCCAGGCCATAGGGTACCACCATCAAACCTCAGTCATATTCTCAGGCCACAAGTTTCCAGAATCAAACCGATGTCATGTTCCCAGGCCACAGGGTTCCAGAATCCACCGATATCATGTTCCCAGTCCACAGGGTTCCAGAACCAAGGCTCAGTCAGGTTCCCAGGGCACAGTATTCCACAATCTAAACAGATGTCATGTTCCCAGGCCACAGTTTTCCAGAATCACGTCTGAGTGATGTTCTCAGCCCACAGGGATCCAGAATCAAACCTCAGTCATGTTGCCATGACATAGGGTACCACCATCAAACCTCAGTCACATTCCCAGGCCACATTTTTCAAGAATCACGCCTGAGTCATGTTCCCAGGCCACAGGGATCCAGAATCAAACCTCATTCATGTTACCAGGCCATAGGCTAGCACCATCAAACCTCAGTCATATTCCCAGGCCACAGGTTTCCAGAATCAAACCGATTTCATGTTCCCAGGCAACAGGGTACCAGAATTCAAACCGATGTCATGTTCCCAGGCCACAGGATTCCACAATCTAACCTCAGTCATGTTCCCAGGCAAATGGCTTCCAGAATCAAACCTCAGTCATATTCCCAGGCCACAGGGTTCCAGAATCCACCGATGTCATGTTCCCAGCCCACAGGGTTCCAGAATCAATCCTCAGTTATGTTCCCAGGCTACAGCGTTCCAGAATAAAACCTCAGTCATGTTCCCAGTCCATAGGGTTGCAGAAATAAGGCTCAGTCAGTTTCCCAGGGCACAGTATTCCACAATCCGAACAGATGTCATGTTCCCATGCCACAGTTTTCCAGAATCATGCCTCAGTCATGTTCCCAGGCCACAGGGATCCAAAATGAAACCTCAGTCATGTTGCCAGGCCATAGGGTGCCACCATCAAACCTCAGTCATATTCCCAGGCCACAAGTTCCCAGAATCAAACCGATGTCATGTTCCCACGCCACAGGTTTCCACAATCTAACATCAGTCATGTTCCCAGGCCAATGGTTTCCAGAATCAAACCTCAGTCATATTCCCAGGCCACAGGGTTCCAGAATCCAACCAATGTCGTGTTCCCAGGCCACCGGATTCCACAAGCAAACCTCACTTGTGTTCCCAGGACACATGTTTCCAGAATCAACCCGATATCATGTTCCCTGGACACAGTCTTCCAGAATCAAACCTCAGTCATGTTGCCAGGCCACAGGTTTCCACCATCAAACCTCAGACATATTCCCAGGGCACAGGTTCCAGAATAAAACCGTTCTCATGTTCCCAGGCCACAGGGTTCCAGAATCCACCGATGACATGTTCCCAGGCAACAGGGTTCCAGAATCAATCCTCAGTTAGGTTCCCAGGCTACAGGGTTCCAGAATAAAACCTCAGTCATGTTCCAAGTCCACAGGTTTCCAGAATCAATCCTCAGTTAGGTTCCCAGGCTACAGGGTTCCTGAATAAAACCTCACTCATGTTCCCAGTCCACAGGGTTCCCGAACCTGGGCTCAGTCAGGTTCCCAGGACACAGTATTCCATAATCTAAACAGATGTCATGTTCCCAAGAAACAGTTTTCCAGAATCTCGCCTCAGTCATGTTCCCAGGCCACAGGGATCCAGAATCAAACCTCAGTCATGTTGCCAGGTCATAGGGTACCACCATCAAACCTCAGTCATATTTCAAGGCCACAGGCTTCCAGAATCAAATGGATTTCATGTTCCCAGGCAACAGGGTTCCAGAATCCAAACCGATGTCATGTTCCCAGGCCTCAGGGTTCCAGAATCAATCCTGTTATGTTCCCAGGCTACAGGGTTCCAGAATAAAACCGTTCTCATGTTCCCAGGCTACAGGGTTCCAGAATAAAACCTCAGTCATGTTCCCAGTCCACAGGGCTCCAGAACTAAGGCTCAGTCAGTTTCCCAGGGCACAGTATTCCACAATCTAAACAGATGTCATGTTCCCAGGCCACAGTTTTCCAAAATCAGGCCTCAGTCATGTTCCCAGGCCACAGGGATCCAGAATCAAACCTCAGTCATGTTGCCAGGCCATAGGGTACCACCATCAAACCTCAGTCATATTCCCAGGCCACAAGTTTCCAGAATCAAACCAATGTCATGTTCCCAGGACACAGGGTTCCAGAATCCACCGATGTCATGTTCCCAGTCCACAGGGTTCCAGAACCAAGGCTCAATCAGGTTCCCAGGGCACAGTATTCCACAATCTAAACAGATGTCATGTTCCCAGGCCACAGTTTTCCAGAATCACGTCTGAGTCATGTTCCCAGCCCACAGGGATCTAGAATCAAACCTCAGTCATCTTGCCATGCCATAGGGTACCACCATCAGCCCTCAGTCATATTCCCAGGACACATTTTTCAAGAATCACACCTAAGACATGTTCCCGGGCCACAGGGATCCAGAATCAAACCTCAGTCATGTTCCCAGTCCACAGGGTTCCAGAACCAAGGCTCAGTCAGAATCCCAGGGCACAGTATTCCACAATCTAAACAGATGTCATGTTCCCAGGCCACAGGATTCCACAATCTAACCTCAGGCATGTTCCCAGGCCAATGTTTTCCAGAATCAAACCTCAGTCATATTCCCAGGCCACAGGATTCCAGAATCCACCGATGTCATGTTCCCAGGCCACAGGGATCCAGAATCAAACCTCAGTCATGTTGCCAGGCCATAGGGTACCACCATCAAACCTCAATCATATTCCAAGTCCACAGGTTTCCAGAATCAAACCGATTTCATGTTCCCTGGCAACAGGGTACCAGAATCCAAACCGATGTCATGTTCCCAGGCCACAGGATTCCACAATCTAACCTCAGTCATGTTCCCAGGCAAATGGCATCCAGAATCAAACCTCAGTCATATTCCCAGGGCAAAGGGTACCAGAATCCAAACCCATGTCATGTTCCCAGGCCACAGGATTCCACAATCTAACCTCAGTCATGTTCCCAGGCAAATGGCTTCCAGAATCAAACCTCAGTCATATTCCCAGGCCACAGGGTTCCAGAATCCACCGATGTCATGTTCCCAGGCCACAGGGTTCCAGAATCAATCCTCAGTGATGTTCCCAGGCTACAGGGTTCCAGAATAAAACCTCAGTCATGTTCCCAGTCCACAGGGTTCCAGAACCAAGGCTCAGTCAGGTTCCCAGGGCACAGTATTCCACAATCTAAACAGATGTCATGTTCCCAGGCCACAGTTTTCCAGAATCACGCCTCAGTCATGTTCCCAGGCCAAAGGGATCCAGAATCAAACCTCAGTCATCTTGCCAGGCCATAGGGTACCACCATCAAACCTCAGTCATATTCCCAGGCCACAGTGTTCCAGAATCCAACCGATGTCATGTTCCCAGGCCACAGGATTCCACAAGCAACACTCAGTCTTTTTCCCAGGACACAGGTTTCCAGAATCAACCCGATATCATGTTCCCTGACCACAGTCTTCCAGAATTAACTACAGTTATGTTGCCAGGCCACAGGTATCCACCATCAAACCTCAGACATGTCCCCAGTCCACAGGGTTCCAGAATAAAACCGTTCTCATGTTCCCAGGCCACAGGGTTCCAGAATCCACCGATGACATGTTCCCAGGCAACAGGGTTCCAGAATCAATCCTCAGTTAGGTTCCCAGGCTACAGGGTTCCAGAATAAACCCTCACTCATGTTCCCGGTCCACAGGGTTCCAGAACCTAGGCTCAGTCAGGTTCCCAGGGCACAGTATTCCACAATCTAAACAGATGTCATGTTAACGAGCCACAGTTTTCCAGAATCTCGCCTCAGTCATGTTCCCAGGCCACAGGGATCCAGAATCAAACCTCAGTCATGTTGCCAGGCCATACGGTACCACCATTAAACCTCAGTCATATTCCCAGGCCACAGGCTTCCAGAATCAAACGGATTTCATGTTCCCAGGCAACAGGGTTCCAGAATCCAAACCGATGTCATGTTCCCAGGCCACAGGATTCCACAATCTAACCTCAGTCATGTTCCCAGGCCAATGGTTTCTAGAATCAAACCTCAGTCATATTCCCAGGCCACAGGGATCCAGAATCCACCGATATCATATTCCCAAGCCACAGGGTTCCAGAATCAATCCTCAGTTATGTTCCCAGATTACAGGATTCCAGAATAAAACCTCAGTCATGTTCCCAGTCCACAGGGTTCCAGAACCAAGGCTCAGTCAGGTTCCCAGGGCACAGTATTCCACAATCTAAACAGATGTCATGTTCCCAGGCCACAGTTTTCCAGAATCACGCCTCAGTCATGTAACCAGGCCACTGGGATCCAGAATCAAACCTCAGTCATGTTGCCAGGACGTAGGGTACCACCATCAAACCTCAGTCATATACCCAGGCCACAAGTTTCCAGAATCAAACCGATGTCATCTTCCTAGGCCACAGGGATACAGAATCCACCAATGTCATGTTCCCAGTCCACAGGGTTCCAGAACCAAGGCTCAGTCTGGTTCCCAGGGCAAAGTATTCCACAATCTAAACAGATGTCCTGTTCCCAGGCCACAGTTTTCCAGAATCACGTCTGAGTCATGTTCTCAGCCCACAGGGATCCAAAATCAAACCTCAGTCATGTTGCCATGACATTGGGTACCACCATCAAACCTCAGTCATATTCCCAGGCCACAGGGTTCCAGAATCAATCCTCAGTTATTTTCCCAGGCTACAGGGTTCCAGAATAAAACCTCAGTCATGTTCCCAGTCCATAGGGTTCCAAAACCTAGGCTCAGTCAGGTTCACAGGGCACAGTGTTCCACAATCTAAACAGATGTCATGCTCCTAGGGCACAGTTTTCCAGAATCACGCCTCAGTCATGTTTCCAGGCCACAGGGATCCAAAATCAAACCTCAGTCATGTTGCCAGGCCACAGCGTGCGACCATCAAACCTCAGTCATATTCCCAGGCCACAAGTTTCCAGAATCAAACCGATGTCATATTCCCAGGCCACAGGGTTCCAGAATCAAACCGATGTCGTGTTCCCAGGACGCAGGATTCCACAAGCAAACCTCAGTCGTGTTCCCAGGACACAGGTTTCCAGAATCAACCCGATATCATGTTCCCTGGACACAGTCTTCCAGAATCAAACCTCAGTCATGTTGCCAGGCCACAGGTTTCCACCATCAAACCGCAGACATATTCCCAGGGCACAGGTTCCAGAATAAAACCGTTCTCATGCTCCCAGGCCACAGGGTTCCAGAATCCACCGATGACATGTTCCCAGGCAACAGGGTTCCAGAATCAATCCTCAGTTAGGTTCCCAGGCTACAGGGTTCCAGAATAAAACCTCAGTCATGTTCCAAGTCCACAGGTTTCCAGAATCAATCCTCAGTTAGGTTCCCAGGCTACAGGGTTCCTGAATAAAACCTCACTCATGTTCCCAGTCCACAGGGTTCCCGAACCTGGGCTCAGTCAGGTTCCCAGGACACAGTATTCCATAATCTAAACAGATGTCATGTTCCCAAGAAACAGTTTTCCAGAATCTCGCCTCAGTCATGTTCCCAGGCCCCAGGGATCCAGAATCAAACCTCAGTCATGTTGCCAGGTCATAGGGTACCACCATCAAACCTCAGTCATATTTCAAGGCCACAGGCTACCAGAATCAAACGGATTTCATGTTCCCAGGCAACAGGGTTCCAGAATCCAAACCGATGTCATGTTCCCAGGACTGAGGGTTCCAGAATCAATCCTCAGTTATGTTCCCAGGCTACAGGGTTCCAGAATAAAACCGTTCTCATGTTCCCAGGCTACAGGGTTCCAGAATAAAACCTCAGTCATGTTCCCAGTCCACAGGGTTCCAGAACTAAGGCTCAGTCAGTTTCCCAGGGCACAGTATTCCACAATCTAAACAGATGTCATGTTCCCAGGCCACAGTTTTCCAGAATCAGGCCTCAGTCATGTTCCCAGGCCGCAGGGATCCAGAATCAAACCTCAGTCATGTTGCCAGGCCATAGGGTACCACCATCAAACCTCAGTCATATTCCCAGGCCACAAGTTTCCAGAATCAAACCAATGTCATGTTCCCAGGACACAGGGTTCCAGAATCCACCGATGTCATGTTCCCAGTCCACAGGGTTCCAGAACCAAGGCTCAATCAGGTTCCCAGGGCACAGTATTCCACAATCTAAACTGATGGCATGTTCCCAGGCCACAGTTTTCCAGAATCACGTCTGAGTCATGTTCCCAGCCCACAGGGATCTAGAATCAAACCTCAGTCATCTTGCCATGCCATAGGGTACCACCATCAGCCCTCAGTCATATTCCCAGGACACATTTTTCAAGAATCACACCTAAGACATGTTCCCAGGCCACAGGGATCCAGAATCAAACCTCAGTCATGTTGCCAAGGCATAGGCTACCACCATCAAACCTCAGTCATATTCCCAGGCCACAGGTTTCCAGAATCAAACCGATTTCATGTTCCCAGGCAACAGGGTACCAGAATCCAAACCGATGTCATGTTCCCAGGCCACAGGATTCCACAATCTAACCTCAGTCATGTTCCCAGGCAAATGGCATCCAGAATCAAACCTCAGTCATATTCCCAGGGCAAAGGGTACCAGAATCCAAACCCATGTCATGTTCCCAGGCCACAGGATTCCACAATCTAACCTCAGTCATGTTCCCAGGCAAATGGCTTCCAGAATCAAACCTCAGTCATATTCCCAGGCCACAGGGTTCCAGAATCCACCGATGTCATGTTCCCAGGCCACAGGCTTCCAGAATCAATCCTCAGTGATGTTCCCAGGCTACAGGGTTCCAGAATAAAACCTCAGTCATGTTCCCAGTCCACAGGGTTCCAGAACCAAGGCTCAGTCAGGTTCCCAGGGCACAGTATTCCACAATCTAAACAGATGTCATGTTCCCAGGCCACAGTTTTCCAGAATCACGCCTCAGTCATGTTCCCAGGCCACAGGGAACCGGAATCAAACCTCAGTCATTTTGCCAGGCCATAGGGTACCACCATCAAACCTCAGTCATATTCCCAGGACACAGGGTTCCAGAATCCAACAGATGTCATGTTCCCAGGCCACAGGATTCCACAAGCAACACTCAGTCTTTTTCCCAGGACACAGGTTTCCAGAATCAACCCGATATCATGTTCCCTGACCACAGTCTTCCAGAATCAACCTCAGTTATGTTGCCAGGCCACAGGTATCCACCATCAAACCTCAGACATGTTCCCAGGCCACAGGGTTCCAGAATAAAACCGTTCTCATGTTCCCAGGCCACAGGGTTCCAGAATCCACCGATGACATGTTCCCAGGCAACAGGGTTCAGGAATCAATCCTCAGTTAGGCTCCCAGGCTACAGGGTTCCAGAATAAAACCTCAGTCATGTTCCACGTCCACAGGGTTCAAGAATCAATCCTCAGTTAGGTTCCCAGGCTACAGGGTTCCAGAATAAACCCTCACTAAAGTTCCCGGTCCACAGGGTTCCAGAACCTAGGCTCAGTCAGGTTCCCAGGGCACAGTATTCCACAATCTAAACAGATGTCATGTTCCCAAGCCACAGTTTTCCAGAATCTCGCCTCAGTCATGTTCCCAGGCCACAGGGATCCAGAATCAAACCTCAGTCATGTTGCCAGGCCATACGGTACCACCATTAAACCTCAGTCATATTCCCAGGCCACAGGCTTCCAGAATCAAACGGATTTCATGTTCCCAGGCAACAGTGTTCCAGAATCCAAACCGATGTCATGTTCCCAGGCCACAGGATTCCACAATCTAACCTCAGTCATGTTCCCAGGCCAATGGTTTCCAGAATCAAACCTCAGTCATATTCCCAGGCCACAGGGTTCCAGAATCCACCGATATCATATTCCCAGGCCACAGGGTTCCAGAATCAATCCTCAGTTATGTTCCCAGGTTACAGGATTCCAGAATAAAACCTCAGTCATGTTCCCAGTCCACAGGGTTCCAGAACCAAGGCTCAGTCAGGTTCCCAGGGCACAATATTCCACAATCTAAACAGATGTCATGTTCCCAGGCCACAGTTTTCCAGAATCACGCCTCAGTCATGTTCCCAGGCCACTGGGATCCAGAATCAAACCTCAGTCATGTTGCCAGGCCGTAGGGTACCAGCATCAAACCTCAGTCATATTCCCAGGCCACAGGCTTCCAGAATCAAACAGATTTCATGTTCCCAGGCAACAGGGTTCCAGAATCCAAACCGATGTCATGTTCCCAGGCCTCAGGATTCCACAATCTAACCTCAGGCGTGTTCCCAGGCCAATGGTTTCCAGAATCAAACCTCAGTCATATTCCCAGGCCACAGGGTCCCAGAATCCACCGATATCATATTCCCAAGCCACAGGGTTCCAGAATCAATCCTCAGTTATGTTCCCAGATTACCGGATTCCAGAATAAAACCTCAGTCATGTTCCCAGTCCACAGGGTTCCAGAACCAAGGCTCAGTCAGGTTCCCAGGGCACAGTATTCCACAATCTAAACAGATGTCCTGTTCCCAGGCCACAGTTTTCCAGAATCACGTCTGAGTCATGTTCTCAGCCCACAGGGATCCAAAATCAAACCTCAGTCATGTTGCCATGACATTGGGTACCACCATCAAACCTCAGTCATATTCCCAGGCCACAGGGTTCCAGAATCAATCCTCAGTTATGTTCCCAGGCTACAGGGTTCCAGAATAAAACCTCAGTCATGTTCCCAGTCCATAGGGTTCCAAAACCTAGGCTCAGTCAGGTTCACAGGGCACAGTGTTCCACAATCTAAACAGATGTCATGCTCCTAGGGCACATTTTTCCAGAATCACGCCTCAGTCATGTTTCCAGGCCACAGGGATCCAAAATCAAACCTCAGTCATGTTGCCAGGCCACAGCGTGCGACCATCAAACCTCAGTCATATTCCCAGGCCACAAGTTTCCAGAATCAAACCGATGTCATATTCCCAGTCCACAGGGTTCCAAAATCAAACCGATGTCGTGTTCCCAGGCCACAGGATTCCACAAGCAAACCTCAGTCGTGTTCCCAGGACACAGGTTTCCAGAATCAACCCGATATCATGTTCCCTGGACACAGTCTTCCAGAATCAAACCTCAGTCATGTTGCCAGGCCACAGGTTTCCACCATCAAACCTCAGACATGTTCCCAGGCCACAGGGTTCCAGAATAAAACCGTTCTCATGTTCCCAGGACACAGGATTCCAGAATCCAACGATGACATGTTCCCAGGCAACAGGGTTCCAGAATCAATCCTCAGTTAGTTTCTCAGGCTACAGGGTTCCAGAATAAAACCTCAGTCATGTTCCAAGTCTACAGGGTTCGAGAATCAATCCTCAGTTAGGTTCCCAGGCTACAGGGTTCCAGAATAAAACCTCAGTCATGTTCCCAGTCCACAGGGTTCCAGAACCTGGGCTCAGTCAGGTTCCCAGGGCACAGTATTCCACAATCTAAACAGATGTCATGTTCCCAAGCCACAGTTTTCCAGAATCTCGCCTCAGTCATGTTCCCAGCCCACAGGGATCCAGAATCAAACCTCAGTCATGTTGCCAGGCCATAGGGTACCACCATCAAACCTCAGTCATATTCCCAGGCCACAGGCTTCCAGAATCAAACGGATCTCATGGTCCCAGGCAACAGCGTTCCAGAATCCTAACCGATGTCATGTTCCCAGGCCACAGGATTGCACAATCTAACCTCAGTCATGTTCCCAGGCCAATGGTTTCCAGAATCAAACCTCAGTCATATTCCCAGGCCACAGGATTGCAGAATCCACCGATGTCATTTTCCCAGGCCACAGGGATCCAGAATCAAACCTCAGTCATGTTGCCAGGCCATAGGGTACCACCATCAAACCTCAGTCATATTCCCAGGCCACAAGTTTCCAGAATCAAACCGATGTCATGTTCCCAGGCCACAGGGTTCCAGAATCCACCGATATCATGTTCCCAGTCCACAGGGTTCCAGAACCAAGGCTCAGTCAGGTTCCCAGGGCACAGTATTCCACAATCTAAACAGATGTCATGTTCCCAGGCCACAGTTTTCCAGAATCACGTCTGAGTGATGTTCTCAGCCCACAGGGATCCAGAATCAAACCTCAGTCATGTTGCCATGACATAGGGTACCACCATCAAACCTCAGTCACATTCCCAGGCCACATTTTTCAAGAATCACGCCTGAGTCATGTTCCAAGGCCACAGGGATCCAGAATCAAACCTCATTCATGTTACCAGGCCATAGGCTAGCACCATCAAACCTCAGTCATATTCCCAGGCCACAGGTTTCCAGAATCAAACCGATTTCATGTTCCCAGGCAACAGGGTACCAGAATTCAAACCGATGTCATGTTCCCAGGCCACAGGATTCCACAATCTAACCTCAGTCATGTTCCCAGGCAAATGGCTTCCAGAATCAAACCTCAGTCATATTCCCAGTCCACAGGGTTCCAGAATCCACCGATATCATGTTCCCAGCCCACAGGGTTCCAGAATCAATCCTCAGTTATGTTCCCAGGCTACAGCGTTCCAGAATAAAACCTCAGTCATGTTCCCAGTCCATAGGGTTCCAGAAATAAGGCTCAGTCAGTTTCCCAGGGCACAGTATTCCACAATCTGAACAGATGTCATGTTCCCATGCCACAGTTTTCCAGAATCATGCCTCAGTCATGTTCCCAGGCCACAGGGATCCAAAATGAAACCTCAGTCATGTTGCCAGGCCATAGGGTGCCACCATCAAACCTCAGTCATATTCCCAGGCCACAAGTTCCCAGAATCAAACCGATGTCATGTTCCC
The DNA here is from genome assembly GCF_028021215.1 of Eschrichtius robustus. NCBI lineage: Eukaryota > Metazoa > Chordata > Mammalia > Artiodactyla > Eschrichtiidae > Eschrichtius > Eschrichtius robustus. The sequence continues at coordinate 42,684,754 of NC_090842.1, forward strand.
ACGCCACAGGTTTCCACAATCTAACATCAGTCATGTTCCCAGGCCAATGGTTTCCAGAATCAAACCTCAGTCATATTCCCAGGCCACAGGGTTCCAGAATCCAACCAATGTCGTGTTCCCAGGCCACCGGATTCCACAAGCAAACCTCACTTGTGTTCCCAGGACACATGTTTCCAGAATCAACCCGATATCATGTTCCCTGGACACAGTCTTCCAGAATCAAACCTCAGTCATGTTGCCAGGCCACAGGTTTCCACCATCAAACCTCAGACATATTCCCAGGGCACAGGTTCCAGAATAAAACCGTTCTCATGTTCCCAGGCCACAGGGTTCCAGAATCCACCGATGACATGTTCCCAGGCAACAGGGTTCCAGAATCAATCCTCAGTTAGGTTCCCAGGCTACAGGGTTCCAGAATAAAACCTCAGTCATGTTCCAAGTCCACAGGTTTCCAGAATCAATCCTCAGTTAGGTTCCCAGGCTACAGGGTTCCTGAATAAAACCTCACTCATGTTCCCAGTCCACAGGGTTCCCGAACCTGGGCTCAGTCAGGTTCCCAGGACACAGTATTCCATAATCTAAACAGATGTCATGTTCCCAAGAAACAGTTTTCCAGAATCTCGCCTCAGTCATGTTCCCAGGCCACAGGGATCCAGAATCAAACCTCAGTCATGTTGCCAGGTCATAGGGTACCACCATCAAACCTCAGTCATATTTCAAGGCCACAGGCTTCCAGAATCAAATGGATTTCATGTTCCCAGGCAACAGGGTTCCAGAATCCAAACCGATGTCATGTTCCCAGGCCTCAGGGTTCCAGAATCAATCCTGTTATGTTCCCAGGCTACAGGGTTCCAGAATAAAACCGTTCTCATGTTCCCAGGCTACAGGGTTCCAGAATAAAACCTCAGTCATGTTCCCAGTCCACAGGGCTCCAGAACTAAGGCTCAGTCAGTTTCCCAGGGCACAGTATTCCACAATCTAAACAGATGTCATGTTCCCAGGCCACAGTTTTCCAAAATCAGGCCTCAGTCATGTTCCCAGGCCACAGGGATCCAGAATCAAACCTCAGTCATGTTGCCAGGCCATAGGGTACCACCATCAAACCTCAGTCATATTCCCAGGCCACAAGTTTCCAGAATCAAACCAATGTCATGTTCCCAGGACACAGGGTTCCAGAATCCACCGATGTCATGTTCCCAGTCCACAGGGTTCCAGAACCAAGGCTCAATCAGGTTCCCAGGGCACAGTATTCCACAATCTAAACAGATGTCATGTTCCCAGGCCACAGTTTTCCAGAATCACGTCTGAGTCATGTTCCCAGCCCACAGGGATCTAGAATCAAACCTCAGTCATCTTGCCATGCCATAGGGTACCGCCATCAGCCCTCAGTCATATTCCCAGGACACATTTTTCAAGAATCACACCTAAGACATGTTCCCGGGCCACAGGGATCCAGAATCAAACCTCAGTCATGTTCCCAGTCCACAGGGTTCCAGAACCAAGGCTCAGTCAGAATCCCAGGGCACAGTATTCCACAATCTAAACAGATGTCATGTTCCCAGGCCACAGGATTCCACAATCTAACCTCAGGCATGTTCCCAGGCCAATGGTTTCCAGAATCAAACCTCAGTCATATTCCCAGGCCACAGGATTCCAGAATCCACCGATGTCATGTTCCCAGGCCACAGGGATCCAGAATCAAACCTCAGTCATGTTGCCAGGCCATAGGGTACCACCATCAAACCTCAATCATATTCCAAGTCCACAGGTTTCCAGAATCAAACCGATTTCATGTTCCCTGGCAACAGGGTACCAGAATCCAAACCGATGTCATGTTCCCAGGCCACAGGATTCCACAATCTAACCTCAGTCATGTTCCCAGGCAAATGGCATCCAGAATCAAACCTCAGTCATATTCCCAGGGCAAAGGGTACCAGAATCCAAACCCATGTCATGTTCCCAGGCCACAGGATTCCACAATCTAACCTCAGTCATGTTCCCAGGCAAATGGCTTCCAGAATCAAACCTCAGTCATATTCCCAGGCCACAGGGTTCCAGAATCCACCGATGTCATGTTCCCAGGCCACAGGGTTCCAGAATCAATCCTCAGTGATGTTCCCAGGCTACAGGGTTCCAGAATAAAACCTCAGTCATGTTCCCAGTCCACAGGGTTCCAGAACCAAGGCTCAGTCAGGTTCCCAGGGCACAGTATTCCACAATCTAAACAGATGTCATGTTCCCAGGCCACAGTTTTCCAGAATCACGCCTCAGTCATGTTCCCAGGCCAAAGGGATCCAGAATCAAACCTCAGTCATGTTGCCAGGCCATAGGGTACCACCATCAAACCTCAGTCATATTCCCAGGCCACAGTGTTCCAGAATCCAACCGATGTCATGTTCCCAGGCCACAGGATTCCACAAGCAACACTCAGTCTTTTTCCCAGGACACAGGTTTCCAGAATCAACCCGATATCATGTTCCCTGACCACAGTCTTCCAGAATTAACTACAGTTATGTTGCCAGGCCACAGGTATCCACCATCAAACCTCAGACATGTTCCCAGTCCACAGGGTTCCAGAATAAAACCGTTCTCATGTTCCCAGGCCACAGGGTTCCAGAATCCACCGATGACATGTTCCCAGGCAACAGGGTTCCAGAATCAATCCTCAGTTAGGTTCCCAAGCTACAGGGTTCCAGAATAAACCCTCACTCATGTTCCCGGTCCACAGGGTTCCAGAACCTAGGCTCAGTCAGGTTCCCAGGGCACAGTATTCCACAATCTAAACAGATGTCATGTTAACGAGCCACAGTTTTCCAGAATCTCGCCTCAGTCATGTTCCCAGGCCACAGGGATCCAGAATCAAACCTCAGTCATGTTGCCAGGCCATACGGTACCACCATTAAACCTCAGTCATATTCCCAGGCCACAGGCTTCCAGAATCAAACGGATTTCATGTTCCCAGGCAACAGGGTTCCAGAATCCAAACCGATGTCATGTTCCCAGGCCACAGGATTCCACAATCTAACCTCAGTCATGTTCCCAGGCCAATGGTTTCTAGAATCAAACCTCAGTCATATTCCCAGGCCACAGGGTTCCAGAATCCACCGATATCATATTCCCAAGCCACAGGGTTCCAGAATCAATCCTCAGTTATGTTCCCAGATTACAGGATTCCAGAATAAAACCTCAGTCATGTTCCCAGTCCACAGGGTTCCAGAACCAAGGCTCAGTCAGTTTCCCAGGGCACAGTATTCCACAATCTAAACAGATGTCATGTTCCCAGGCCACAGTTTTCCAGAATCACGCCTCAGTCATGTAACCAGGCCACTGGGATCCAGAATCAAACCTCAGTCATGTTGCCAGGACGTAGGGTACCACCATCAAACCTCAGTCATATACCCAGGCCACAAGTTTCCAGAATCAAACCGATGTCATGTTCCTAGGCCACAGGGATCCAGAATCCACCAATGTCATGTTCCCAGTCCACAGGGTTCCAGAACCAAGGCTCAGTCTGGTTCCCAGGGCAAAGTATTCCACAATCTAAACAGATGTCCTGTTCCCAGGCCACAGTTTTCCAGAATCACGTCTGAGTCATGTTCTCAGCCCACAGGGATCCAAAATCAAACCTCAGTCATGTTGCCATGACATTGGGTACCACCATCAAACCTCAGTCATATTCCCAGGCCACAGGGTTCCAGAATCAATCCTCAGTTATGTTCCCAGGCTACAGGGTTCCAGAATAAAACCTCAGTCATGTTCCCAGTCCATAGGGTTCCAAAACCTAGGCTCAGTCAGGTTCACAGGGCACAGTGTTCCACAATCTAAACAGATGTCATGCTCCTAGGGCACAGTTTTCCAGAATCACGCCTCAGTCATGTTTCCAGGCCACAGGGATCCAAAATCAAACCTCAGTCATGTTGCCAGGCCACAGCGTGCGACCATCAAACCTCAGTCATATTCCCAGGCCACAAGTTTCCAGAATCAAACCGATGTCATATTCCCAGGCCACAGGGTTCCAGAATCAAACCGATGTCGTGTTCCCAGGCCACAGGATTCCACAAGCAAACCTCAGTCGTGTTCCCAGGACACAGGTTTCCAGAATCAACCCGATATCATGTTCCCTGGACACAGTCTTCCAGAATCAAACCTCAGTCATGTTGCCAGGCCACAGGTTTCCACCATCAAACCTCAGACATGTTCCCAGGCCACAGGGTTCCAGAATAAAACCGTTCTCATGTTCCCAGGACACAGGATTCCAGAATCCACCGATGACATGTTCCCAGGCAACAGGGTTCCAGAATCAATCCTCAGTTAGTTTCTCAGGCTACAGGGTTCCAGAATAAAACCTCAGTCATGTTCCAAGTCTACAGGGTTCGAGAATCAATCCTCAGTTAGGTTCCCAGGCTACAGGGTTCCAGAATAAAACCTCAGTCATGTTCCCAGTCCACAGGGTTCCAGAACCTGGGCTCAGTCAGGTTCCCAGGGCACAGTATTCCACAATCTAAACAGATGTCATGTTCCCAAGCCACAGTTTTCCAGAATCTCGCCTCAGTCATGTTCCCAGCCCACAGGGATACAGAATCAAACCTCAGTCATGTTGCCAGGCCATAGGGTACCACCATCAAACCTCAGTCATATTCCAAGGCCACAGGCTTCCAGAATCAAACGGATTTCATGTTCCAGGGAAACAGGGTTCCAGAATCCAAACCGAAGTCATGTTCCCAGGCCTCTGGATTCCACAATCTAACCTCAGTCATGTTTCCAGACCAATGGTTTCCAGAATCAAACCTCAGTCATGTTCCCAGTCCACAGGGTTCCAGAACCTGGGCTCAGTCAGGTTCCCAGGGCACAGTATTCCACAATCTAAACAGATGTCATGTTCCCAAGCCACAGTTTTCCAGAATCTCGCCTCAGTCATGTTCCCAGCCCACAGGGATACAGAATCAAACCTCAGTCATGTTGCCAGGCCATAGGGTACCACCATCAAACCTCAGTCATATTCCAAGGCCACAGGCTTCCAGAATCAAACGGATTTCATGTTCCAGGGAAACAGGGTTCCAGAATCCAAACCGAAGTCATGTTCCCAGGCCTCTGGATTCCACAATCTAACCTCAGTCATGTTTCCAGACCAATGGTTTCCAGAATCAAACCTCAGTCATATTCCCAGGCCACAGGGTTCCAGAATCAGTCCTCAGTTATGTTCCCAGGCTACAGGGTTTCAGAATAAAACCTCAGTAATGTTCCCAGGCCACAGGGTTCCAGAACTAAGGCTCAGTCAGTTTCCCAGGGCACAGTATTCCACAATCTAAACAGATGTCATGTTCCCAGGCCACAGTTTTCCAGAATCTCGCCTCAGTCATGTTCCCAGCCCACAGGGATCCAGAATCAAACCTCAGTCATTTTGCCAGGCCATAGGGTACCACCATCAAACCTCAGTCATATTCCAAGGCCACAGGCTTCCAGAATCAAACGGATCTCATGGTCCCAGGCAACAGCGTTCCAGAATCCTAACCGATGTCATGTTCCCAGGCCACAGGATTGCACAATCTAACCTCAGTCATGTTCCCAGGCCAATGGTTTCCAGAATCAAACCTCAGTCATATTCCCAGGCCACAGGATTCCAGAATCCACCGATGTCATGTTCCCAGGCCACAGGGATCCAGAATCAAACCTCAGTCATGTTGCCAGGCCATAGGGTACCACCATCAAACCTCAGTCATATTCCCAGGCCACAAGTTTCCAGAATCAAACCGATGTCATGTTCCCAGGCCACAGGGTTCCAGAATCCACCGATATCATGTTCCCAGTCCACAGGGTTCCAGAACCAAGGCTCAGTCAGGTTCCCAGGGCACAGTATTCCACAATCTAAACAGATGTCATGTTCCCAGGCCACAGTTTTCCAGAATCACGTCTGAGTGATGTTCTCAGCCCACAGGGATCCAGAATCAAACCTCAGTCATGTTGCCATGACATAGGGTACCACCATCAAACCTCAGTCACATTCCCAGGCCACATTTTTCAAGAATCACGCCTGAGTCATGTTCCAAGGCCACAGGGATCCAGAATCAAACCTCATTCATGTTACCAGGCCATAGGCTAGCACCATCAAACCTCAGTCATATTCCCAGGCCACAGGTTTCCAGAATCAAACCGATTTCATGTTCCCAGGCAACAGGGTACCAGAATTCAAACCGATGTCATGTTCCCAGGCCACAGGATTCCACAATCTAACCTCAGTCATGTTCCCAGGCAAATGGCTTCCAGAATCAAACCTCAGTCATATTCCCAGGCCACAGGGTTCCAGAATCCACCGATGTCATGTTCCCAGCCCACAGGGTTCCAGAATCAATCCTCAGTTATGTTCCCAGGCTACAGCGTTCCAGAATAAAACCTCAGTCATGTTCCCAGTCCATAGGGTTCCAGAAATAAGGCTCAGTCAGTTTCCCAGGGCACAGTATTCCACAATCTGAACAGATGTCATGTTCCCATGCCACAGTTTTCCAGAATCATGCCTCAGTCATGTTCCCAGGCCACAGGGATCCAAAATGAAACCTCAGTCATGTTGCCAGGCCATAGGGTGCCACCATCAAACCTCAGTCATATTCCCAGGCCACAAGTTCCCAGAATCAAACCGATGTCATGTTCCCACGCCACAGGTTTCCACAATCTAACATCAGTCATGTTCCCAGGCCAATGGTTTCCAGAATCAAACCTCAGTCATATTCCCAGGCCACAGGGTTCCAGAATCCAACCAATGTCGTGTTCCCAGGCCACCGGATTCCACAAGCAAACCTCACTTGTGTTCCCAGGACACATGTTTCCAGAATCAACCCGATATCATGTTCCCTGGACACAGTCTTCCAGAATCAAACCTCAGTCATGTTGCCAGGCCACAGGTTTCCACCATCAAACCTCAGACATATTCCCAGGGCACAGGTTCCAGAATAAAACCGTTCTCATGTTCCCAGGCCACAGGGTTCCAGAATCCACCGATGACATGTTCCCAGGCAACAGGGTTCCAGAATCAATCCTCAGTTAGGTTCCCAGGCTACAGGGTTCCAGAATAAAACCTCAGTCATGTTCCAAGTCCACAGGTTTCCAGAATCAATCCTCAGTTAGGTTCCCAGGCTACAGGGTTCCTGAATAAAACCTCACTCATGTTCCCAGTCCACAGGGTTCCCGAACCTGGGCTCAGTCAGGTTCCCAGGACACAGTATTCCATAATCTAAACAGATGTCATGTTCCCAAGAAACAGTTTTCCAGAATCTCGCCTCAGTCATGTTCCCAGGCCACAGGGATCCAGAATCAAACCTCAGTCATGTTGCCAGGACGTAGGGTACCACCATCAAACCTCAGTCATATACCCAGGCCACAAGTTTCCAGAATCAAACCGATGTCATGTTCCTTGGCCACAGGGATCCAGAATCCACCAATGTCATGTTCCCAGTCCACAGGGTTCCAGAACCAAGGCTCAGTCTGGTTCCCAGGGCAAAGTATTCCACAATCTAAACAGATGTCCTGTTCCCAGGCCACAGTTTTCCAGAATCACGTCTGAGTCATGTTCTCAGCCCACAGGGATCCAAAATCAAACCTCAGTCATGTTGCCATGACATTGGGTACCACCATCAAACCTCAGTCATATTCCCAGGCCACAGGGTTCCAGAATCAATCCTCAGTTATGTTCCCAGGCTACAGGGTTCCAGAATAAAACCTCAGTCATGTTCCACGTCCATAGGGTTCCAGAATCAATCCTCAGTTAGGTTCCCAGGCTACAGGGTTCCAGAATAAAACCTCAGTCATGTTCTCAGTCCACAGGGTTCCAGAACCTGGGCTCAGTCAGGTTCCCAGGCCACAGTATTCCATAATGTAAACAGATGTCATGTTCCTAAGAAACAGTTTTCCAGAATCTCGCCTCAGTCATGTTCCCAGGCCACAGGGATCCAGAATCAAACCTCAGTCATGTTGCCAGGCCATAGGGTACCACCATCAAACCTCAGTCATATTCCAAGGCCACAGGCTTCCAGAATCAAACGGATTTCATGTTCCCAGGCAACAGGGTTCCAGAATTCAAACCGATGTCATGTTCCCAGGCCTCAGGATTCCACAATCTAACCTCAGTCATGTTTCCAGGCCAATGGTTTCCAGAATCAAACCTCAGTCATATTCCCAGGCCACAGGGTTCCAGAATCCACCGATGTCATCTTCACAGGCCACAGGGTTCCAGAATCAATCCTCAGTTATGTTCCCAGGCTACAGGGTTCCAGAATAAAACCTCAGTCATGTTCCCAGTCCACAGGGTTCCAGATCTAAGGCCCAGTCAGTTTCCCAGGGCACAGTATTCCACAATCTAAACAGATGTCATGTTCCCAGGCCACAGTTTTCCAGAATTAGGCCTCAGCCATGTTCCCAGGCCACAGGGATCCAGAATCAAACCTCAGTCATGTTGCCAGGCCATAGGGTACCACCATCGATCCTCAGTCATATTCCCAGGCCATAAGTTTCCAGAATCAAACCAATGCCATGTTCCCAGGACACAGGGTTCCAGAATCCAACGATGTCATGTTCCCAGTCCACAGGGTTCCAGAACCAAGGCTCAGTCAGGTTCCCAGGGCACAGTATTCCACAATCTAAACAGATGTCATGTTCCCAGGCCACAGGATTCCACAATCTAACCTCAGTCATGTTCCCAGGCAAATGGCTTCCAGAATCAAACCTCAGTCATATTCCCAGGCCACAGGGTTCCAGAATCCACCGATGTCATGTTCCCAGGCCACAGGGTTCCAGAATCAATCCTCAGTTATGTTTCCAGGCTACAGGGTTCCAGAATAAAACCTCAGTCATGTTCCCAGTCCATAGGGTTCCAGAACCAAGGCTCAGTCAGGTTCCCAGGAAACAGTATTCCACAATCTAAACAGATGTTATGTTCCCAGGCCACAGTTTTCCAGAATCACGCCTCAGTCATGTTCCCAGGCCACAGGGATCCAGAATCAAACCTCAGTCATTTTGCCAGGCCATAGGTTACCACCATCAAACCTCAGTCATATTCCCAGGCCACAGGGTTCCAGAATCCAACCGATGTCATGTTCCCAGGCTACAGGATTCCACAAGCAGCACTCAGTCTTTTTCCCAGGACACAGGTTTCCAGAATCAACCCGATATCATGTTCCCTGGACACAGTCTTCCAGAATCAAACCTCAGTCATATTGCCAGGCCACAGGTTTCCACCATCAAACCTCAGACATGTTTCCATGGTACAGGGTTCCAGAATAAAACCGTTCTCATGTTCCCAGGCCACAGGGTTCCAGAATCAATCCTCAGTTAGGCTCCCAGGCTACAGGATTCCAGAATAAAACCTCAGTCATGTTCCACGTCCACAGGGTTCAAGAATCAATCCTCTATTAGGTTCCCAGGCTACAGGGTTCCATAATAAACCCTCACTCATGTTCCCGGTACACAGGGTTCCAGAACCTAGGCTCAGTCAGGTTCCCAGGGCACAGTATTCCACAATCTAAACAAATGTCATATTAACCAGCCAGAGTTTTCCAGAATCTCGCCTCAGTCATGTTCACAGGCCACAGGGATCCAGAATCAAACCTCAGTCATGTTGCCAGGCCATACGGTACCACCATTAAACCTCAGTCATATTCCCAGGCCACAGGCTTCCAGAATCAAACGGATTTCATGTTCCCAGGCAACAGGGTTCCAGAATCCAAACCGATGTCATGTTCCCAGGCCACAGGATACCACAATTTAACCTCAGTCATGTTCCCAGGCCAATGGTTTCCAGAATCAAACCTCAGTCATATTCCCAGGCCACAGGGTTCCAGAATCCACCGATGTCATGTTCCCAGGCCACAGGGTTCAAGAATCAATCCTCAGTTATGTTCCCAGGCCACAGGGTTCCAGAATCCACCAATGTCATGTTCCAAGTCCACAGGGTTCCAGAACCAAGGCTCAGTCAGGTTCCCAGGGCACAGTATTCCACAATCTAAACAGATGTCATATTCCCAGGCCACATTTTTCAAGAATCACGCCTGAGTCATGTTCCCAGTCCACAGGGATCCAGAATCAAACCTCAGTCATGTTACCAGGCCATAGGCTACCACCATCAAAACTCAGTCATATTCCCAGGCCACAGGTTTCCAGAATCAAACCGATTTCATCTTCCCAGGCAACAGGGTACCAGAATCCAAACCGATGTCATGTTCGCAGGCCACAGGATTCCACAATCTAACCTCAGTCATGTTCCCAGGCAAACGGCTTCCAGAATCAAACCTCAGTCATATTCCCAGGCCACAGGGTTCCAGAATCAATCCTCAGTTATATTGCCAGGCTACAGGGTTCCAGAATAAAACCTCAGTCATGTTCCCAGTCCATAGGGTTCCAAACCTAGGCTCAGTCAGGTTCACAGGGCACAGTGTTCCATAATCTAAACAGATGTCATGTTCCTAGCCCACAGTTTTCCAGAATCACGCCTCAGTCATGTTCCCAGGCCACAGGGGTCCAAAATCAAACCTCAGTCATGTTGCCAGGCCACAGGGTGCCACCATCAAACCTCAGTCATATTCCCAGGCCACAAGTTTCCAGAATCAAACCGATGTCATATTCCCATGCCACAGGTTTCCACAATCTAATATCAGTCATGTTCCCAGTCCAATGGTTTCCAGAATCAAACCTCAGTCATATTCCCAGGCCACAGGGTTCCAGAATCAACCCGATATCATGTTCCCAGGACACAGGGATCCAGAATCAAACCTCAGTCATGTTGCCAGGCCATAGGGTACCACCATCAAACCTCAGTCATATTCCCAGGCCACAGGGTTCCAGAATCCAACCGATGTCATGTTCCCAGGCCACAGGATTCCACAAGCAACACTCAGTCTTTTTCCCAGGACACAGGTTTCCAAAATCAACCCGATATCATTTTCCCTGGCCACAGTCTTCCAGAATCAAACCTCAGTTATGTTGCCAGGCCACAGGTTTCCACCATCAAACCTCAGACATGTTCTCAGGCCACAGGGTTCCAGAATAAAACCGTTCTCATGTTCCCAGGCCACAGGGTTCCAGAATCCACCGATGACATGTTCCCAGGCAACAGGGTTCCAGAATCAATCCTCAGTTAGGCTCCCAGGCTACAGGGTTCCAGAATAAAACCTCAGTCATGTTCCCAGTACACAGGGTTCCAGAACCTAGGCTCATTCAGCTTCCCAGGGCACAGTATTCCACAATCTAAACAGATGTCATGTTCCCAAGCCACAGTTTTCCAGAATCTCGCCTCAGTCATTTTCCCAGGCCACAGGGATCCAGAATCAAACCTCAGTCATGTTGCCAGGCCACAGGTTTCCACCATCAAACCTCAGTCATATTCCCAGGCCACAGGCTTCCAGAATCAAACGGATTTCATCTTCCCAGGCAACAGGGTACCAGAATCCAAACCGATGTCATGTTCGCAGGCCACAGGATTCCACAATCTAACCTCAGTCATGTTCCCAGGCAAACGGCTTCCAGAATCAAACCTCAGTCATATTCCCAGGCCACAGGGTTCCAGAATCAATCCTCAGTTATATTCCCAGGCTACAGGGTTCCAGAATAAAACCTCAGTCATGTTCCCAGTCCATAGGGTTCCAAACCTAGGCTCAGTCAGGTTCACAGGGCACAGTGTTCCACAATCTAAACAGATGTCATGTTCCTAGCCCACAGTTTTCCAGAATCACGCCTCAGTCATGTTCCTAGGCCACAGGGGTCCAAAATCAAACCTCAGTCATGTTGCCAGGCCACAGGGTGCCACCATCAAACCTCAGTCATATTCCCAGGCCACAAGTTTCCAGAATCAAACCGATGTCATATTCCCATGCCACAGGTTTCCACAATCTAATATCAGTCATGTTCCCAGTCCAATGGTTTCCAGAATCAAACCTCAGTCATATTCCCAGGCCACAGGGTTCCAGAATCAACCCGATATCATGTTCCCAGGACACAGGGATCCAGAATCAAACCTCAGTCATGTTGCCAGGCCATAGGGTACCACCATCAAACCTCAGTCATATTCCCAGGCCACAGGGTTCCAGAATCCAACCGATGTCATGTTCCCAGGCCACAGGATTCCACAAGCAACACTCAGTCTTTTTCCCAGGACACAGGTTTCCAAAATCAACCCGATATCATTTTCCCTGGCCACAGTCTTCCAGAATCAAACCTCAGTTATGTTGCCAGGCCACAGGTTTCCACCATCAAACCTCAGACATGTTCTCAGGCCACAGGGTTCCAGAATAAAACCGTTCTCATGTTCCCAGGCCACAGGGTTCCAGAATCCACCGATGACATGTTCCCAGGCAACAGGGTTCCAGAATCAATCCTCAGTTAGGCTCCCAGGCTACAGGGTTCCAGAATAAAACCTCAGTCATGTTCCCAGTACACAGGGTTCCAGAACCTAGGCTCATTCAGCTTCCCAGGGCACAGTATTCCACAATCTAAACTGATGTCATGTTCCCAAGCCACAGTTTTCCAGAATCTCGCCTCAGTCATGTTCCCAGGCCACAGGGATCCAGAGTCAAACCTCAGTCATGTTGCCGGGCCATAGGGTACCACCATCAAACCTCAGTCATATTCCCAGGCCACAGGCTTCCAGTATCAAACGGATTTCATCTTCCCAGGCAACAGGGTTCCAGCATCCAAACCGATGTCATGTTCCCAGGCCACAGGTTTCCACCATCTAACATCAGTCATGTTCCCAGGCCAATGGTTTCCAGAATCAAACCTCAGTCATATTCCCAGGCCACAGGGTTCCAGCATCCATCCGATGTCGTGTTCCCAGGCCACAGGATTCCACAAGCAAACCTCAGTCTTTTTCTCAGGACACAGATTTCCAGAATCAGCCCGATATCATGTTCCCTGGCCACAGTCTTCCAGAATCAAACCTCAGTCATGTTGCCAGGCCACAGGTTTCCACCATCAAACCTCAGACATGTTTCCAGGCCACAGGGTTCCAGAATAAAACCGTTCTCATGTTTCCAGGCCACAGGGTTCCAGAATCCACCGATGACATGTTCCCAGGCAACAGGGTTCCAGAATCAATCCTCAGTTAGGCTCCCAGGCTACAGGGTTCCAGAATAAAACCTCAGTCATATTCCACGTCCACAGGGTTCCAGAATCAATCCTCAGTTAGGTTCCCAGGCTACAGGGTTCCAGAATAAAACCTCAGTCATGTTCCCATTCCACAGGGTTCCCGAACCTAAGCTCTCAGGTTCCAAGGGCACAGTATTCCACGATCTAAACAGATGTCATGTTAACAAGCCACAGTTTTTCCAGAATCTTGCCTCAGTCATGTTCCCAGGCCACAGGGATCCAGATTCAAACCTCACTCATGTTGCCAGGCCATAGGGTACCACCATCAAACCTCAGTCATATTCCCAGGCCACAGGGTTCCAGAATCCAACCGATGTCATGTTCCCAGGCCACAGGATTCCACAAGCAACACTCAGTCTTTTTCCCAGGACACAGGTTTCCAAAATCAACCCGATATCATTTTCCCTGGCCACAGTCTTCCAGAATCAAACCTCAGTTATGTTGCCAGGCCACAGGTTTCCACCATCAAACCTCAGACATGTTCTCAGGCCACAGGGTTCCAGAATAAAACCGTTCTCATGTTCCCAGGCCACAGGGTTCCAGAATCCACCGATGACATGTTCCCAGGCAACAGGGTTCCAGAATCAATCCTCAGTTAGGCTCCCAGGCTACAGGGTTCCAGAATAAAACCTCAGTCATGTTCCCAGTACACAGGGTTCCAGAACCTAGGCTCATTCAGCTTCCCAGGGCACAGTATTCCACAATCTAAACAGATGTCATGTTCCCAAGCCACAGTTTTCCAGAATCTCGCCTCAGTCATGTTCCCAGGCCACAGGGATCCAGAATCAAACCTCAGTCATGTTGCCAGGCCACAGGTTTCCACCATCAAACCTCAGTCATATTCCCAGGCCACAGGCTTCCAGAATCAAACGGATTTCATCTTCCCAGGCAACAGGGTACCAGAATCCAAACCGATGTCATGTTCGCAGGCCACAGGATTCCACAATCTAACCTCAGTCATGTTCCCAGGCAAACGGCTTCCAGAATCAAACCTCAGTCATATTCCCAGGCCACAGGGTTCCAGAATCAATCCTCAGTTATATTCCCAGGCTACAGGGTTCCAGAATAAAACCTCAGTCATGTTCCCAGTCCATAGGGTTCCAAACCTAGGCTCAGTCAGGTTCACAGGGCACAGTGTTCCACAATCTAAACAGATGTCATGTTCCTAGCCCACAGTTTTCCAGAATCACGCCTCAGTCATGTTCCTAGGCCACAGGGGTCCAAAATCAAACCTCAGTCATGTTGCCAGGCCACAGGGTGCCACCATCAAACCTCAGTCATATTCCCAGGCCACAAGTTTCCAGAATCAAACCGATGTCATATTCCCATGCCACAGGTTTCCACAATCTAATATCAGTCATGTTCCCAGTCCAATGGTTTCCAGAATCAAACCTCAGTCATATTCCCAGGCCACAGGGTTCCAGAATCAACCCGATATCATGTTCCCAGGACACAGGGATCCAGAATCAAACCTCAGTCATGTTGCCAGGCCATAGGGTACCACCATCAAACCTCAGTCATATTCCCAGGCCACAGGGTTCCAGAATCCAACCGATGTCATGTTCCCAGGCCACAGGATTCCACAAGCAACACTCAGTCTTTTTCCCAGGACACAGGTTTCCAAAATCAACCCGATATCATTTTCCCTGGCCACAGTCTTCCAGAATCAAACCTCAGTTATGTTGCCAGGCCACAGGTTTCCACCATCAAACCTCAGACATGTTCTCAGGCCACAGGGTTCCAGAATAAAACCGTTCTCATGTTCCCAGGCCACAGGGTTCCAGAATCCACCGATGACATGTTCCCAGGCAACAGGGTTCCAGAATCAATCCTCAGTTAGGCTCCCAGGCTACAGGGTTCCAGAATAAAACCTCAGTCATGTTCCCAGTACACAGGGTTCCAGAACCTAGGCTCATTCAGCTTCCCAGGGCACAGTATTCCACAATCTAAACAGATGTCATGTTCCCAAGCCACAGTTTTCCAGAATCTCGCCTCAGTCATGTTCCCAGGCCACAGGGATCCAGAATAAAACCTCAGTCATGTTGCCGGGCCATAGGGTACCACCATCAAACCTCAGTCATATTCCCAGGCCACAGGCTTCCAGTATGAAACGGATTTCATCTTCCCAGGCAACAGGGTTCCAGCATCCAAACCAATGTCATGTTCCCAGGCCACAGGTTTCCACCATCTAACATCAGTCATGTTCCCAGGCCAATGGTTTCCAGAATCAAACCTCAGTCATATTCCCAGGCCACAGTGTTCAAGCATCCATCCGATGTCGTGTTCCCAGGCCACAGGATTCCACAAGCAAACCTCAGTCTTTTTCTCAGGACACAGATTTCCAGAATCAGCCCGATATCATGTTCCCTGGCCACAGTCTTCCAGAATCAAACCTCAGTCATGTTGCCAGGCCACAGGTTTCCACCATCAAACCTCAGACATGTTTCCAGGCCACAGGGTTCCAGAATAAAACCGTTCTCATGTTTCCAGGCCACAGGGTTCCAGAATCCACCGATGACATGTTCCCAGGCAACAGGGTTCCAGAATCAATCCTCAGTTAGGCTCCCAGAACACAGGGTTCCAGAATAAAACCTCAGTCATATTCCACGTCCACAGGGTTCCAGAATCAATCCTCAGTTAGGTTCCCAGGCTACAGGGTTCCAGAATAAAACCTCAGTCATGTTCCCATTCCACAGGGTTCCCGAACCTAAGCTCTCAGGTTCCAAGGGCACAGTATTCCACGATCTAAACAGATGTCATGTTAACAAGCCACAGTTTTCCAGAATCACGCCTCAGTCATGTTCCCAGGCCACAGGGATCCAGATTCAAACCTCACTCATGTTGCCAGGCCATAGGGTACCACCATCAAACCTCAGTCATATTCCCAGGCCACAGGGTTCCAGAATCCAACCGATGTCATGTTCCCAGGCCACAGGATTCCACAAGCAACACTCAGTCTTTTTCCCAGGACACAGGTTTCCAAAATCAACCCGATATCATTTTCCCTGGCCACAGTCTTCCAGAATCAAACCTCAGTTATGTTGCCAGGCCACAGGTTTCCACCATCAAACCTCAGACATGTTCTCAGGCCACAGGGTTCCAGAATAAAACCGTTCTCATGTTCCCAGGCCACAGTGTTCCAGAATCCACCGATGAAATGTTCCCAGGCAACAGGGTTCCAGAATCAATCCTCAGTTAGGCTCCCAGGCTACAGGGTTCCAGAATAAAACCTCAGTCATGTTCCCAGTACACAGGGTTCCAGAACCTAGGCTCATTCAGCTTCCCAGGGCACAGTATTCCACAATCTAAACAGATGTCATGTTCCCAAGCCACAGTTTTCCAGAATCTCGCCTCAGTCATGTTCCCAGGCCACAGGGATCCAGAATCAAACCTCAGTCATGTTGCCAGGCCACAGGTTTCCACCATCAAACCTCAGTCATATTCCCAGGCCACAGGCTTCCAGAATCAAACGGATTTCATCTTCCCAGGCAACAGGGTACCAGAATCCAAACCGATGTCATGTTCGCAGGCCACAGGATTCCACAATCTAACCTCAGTCATGTTCCCAGGCAAACGGCTTCCAGAATCAAACCTCAGTCATATTCCCAGGCCACAGGGTTCCAGAATCAATCCTCAGTTATATTCCCAGGCTACAGGGTTCCAGAATAAAACCTCAGTCATGTTCCCAGTCCATAGGGTTCCAAACCTAGGCTCAGTCAGGTTCACAGGGCACAGTGTTCCACAATCTAAACAGATGTCATGTTCCTAGCCCACAGTTTTCCAGAATCACGCCTCAGTCATGTTCCTAGGCCACAGGGGTCCAAAATCAAACCTCAGTCATGTTGCCAGGCCACAGGGTGCCACCATCAAACCTCAGTCATATTCCCAGGCCACAAGTTTCCAGAATCAAACCGATGTCATATTCCCATGCCACAGGTTTCCACAATCTAATATCAGTCATGTTCCCAGTCCAATGGTTTCCAGAATCAAACCTCAGTCATATTCCCAGGCCACAGGGTTCCAGAATCAACCCGATATCATGTTCCCAGGACACAGGGATCCAGAATCAAACCTCAGTCATGTTGCCAGGCCATAGGGTACCACCATCAAACCTCAGTCATATTCCCAGGCCACAGGGTTCCAGAATCCAACCGATGTCATGTTCCCAGGCCACAGGATTCCACAAGCAACACTCAGTCTTTTTCCCAGGACACAGGTTTCCAAAATCAACCCGATATCATTTTCCCTGGTCACAGTCTTCCAGAATCAAACCTCAGTTATGTTGCCAGGCCACAGGTTTCCACCATCAAACCTCAGACATGTTCTCAGGCCACAGGGTTCCAGAATAAAACCGTTCTCATGTTCCCAGGCCACAGGGTTCCAGAATCCACCGATGACATGTTCCCAGGCAACAGGGTTCCAGAATCAATCCTCAGTTAGGCTCCCAGGCTACAGGGTTCCAGAATAAATCCTCAGTCATGTTCCCAGTACACAGGGTTCCAGAACCTAGGCTCATTCAGCTTCCCAGGGCACAGTATTCCACAATCTAAACAGATGTCATGTTCCCAAGCCACAGTTTTCCAGAATCTCGCCTCAGTCATGTTCCCAGGCCACAGGGATCCAGAATCAAACCTCAGTCATGTTGCCGGGCCATAGGGTACCACCATCAAACCTCAGTCATATTCCCAGGCCACAGGCTTCCAGTATCAAACGGATTTCATCTTCCCAGGCAACAGGGTTCCAGCATCCAAACCAATGTCATGTTCCCAGGCCACAGGTTTCCACCATCTAACATCAGTCATGTTCCCAGGCCAATGGTTTCCAGAATCAAACCTCAGTCATATTCCCAGGCCACAGGGTTCCAGCATCCATCCGATGTCGTGTTCCCAGGCCACAGGATTCCACAAGCAAACCTCAGTCTTTTTCTCAGGACACAGATTTCCAGAATCAGCCCGATATCATGTTCCCTGGCCACAGTCTTCCAGAATCAAACCTCAGTCATGTTGCCAGGCCACAGGTTTCCACCATCAAACCTCAGACATGTTTCCAGGCCACAGGGTTCCAGAATAAAACCGTTCTCATGTTTCCAGGCCACAGGGTTCCAGAATCCACCGATGACATGTTCCCAGGCAACAGGGTTCCAGAATCAATCCTCAGTTAGGCTCCCAGGCTACAGGGTTCCAGAATAAAACCTCAGTCATATTCCACGTCCACAGGGTTCCAGAATCAATCCTCAGTTAGGTTCCCAGGCTACAGGGTTCCAGAATAAAACCTCAGTCATGTTCCCATTCCACAGGGTTCCCGAACCTAAGCCCTCAGGTTCCAAGGGCACAGTATTCCACGATCTAAACAGATGTCATGTTAACAAGCCACAGTTTTCCAGAATCTTGCCTCAGTCATGTTCCCAGGCCACAGGGATCCAGATTCAAACCTCACTCATGTTGCCAGGCCATAGGGTACCACCATCAAACCTCAGTCATATTCCCAGGCCACAGGGTTCCAGAATCCAACCGATGTCATGTTCCCAGGCCACAGGATTCCACAAGCAACACTCAGTCTTTTTCCCAGGACACAGGTTTCCAAAATCAACCCGATATCATTTTCCCTGGCCACAGTCTTCCAGAATCAAACCTCAGTTATGTTGCCAGGCCACAGGTTTCCAACATCAAACCTCAGACATGTTCTCAGGCCACAGGGTTCCAGAATAAAACCGTTCTCATGTTCCCAGGCCACAGGGTTTCAGAATCCACCGATGACATGTTCCCAGGCAACAGGGTTCCAGAATCAATCCTCAGTTAGGCTCCCAGGCTACAGGGTTCCAGAATAAAACCTCAGTCATGTTCCCAGTACACAGGGTTCCAGAACCTAGGCTCATTCAGCTTCCCAGGGCACAGTATTCCACAATCTAAACAGATGTCATGTTCCCAAGCCACAGTTTTCCAGTATCTCGCCTCAGTCATGTTCCCAGGCCACAGGGATCCAGAATCAAACCTCAGTCATGTTGCCAGGCCACAGGTTTCCACCATCAAACCTCAGTCATATTCCCAGGCCACAGGCTTCCAGAATCAAACGGATTTCATCTTCCCAGGCAACAGTGTACCAGAATCCAAACCGATGTCATGTTCGCAGGCCACAGGATTCCACAATCTAACCTCAGTCATGTTCCCAGGCAAACGGCTTCCAGAATCAAACCTCAGTCATATTCCCAGGCCACAGGGTTCCAGAATCAATCCTCAGTTATATTCCCAGGCTACAGGGTTCCAGAATAAAACCTCAGTCATGTTCCCAGTCCATAGGGTTCCAAACCTAGGCTCAGTCAGGTTCACAGGGCACAGTGTTCCACAATCTAAACAGATGTCATGTTCCTAGCCCACAGTTTTCCAGAATCACGCCCCAGTCATGTTCCCAGGCCACAGGGGTCCAAAATCAAACCTCAGTCATGTTGCCAGGCCACAGGGTGCCACCATCAAACCTCAGTCATATTCCCAGGCCACAAGTTTCCAGAATCAAACCGATGTCATATTCCCATGCCACAGGTTTCCACAATCTAATATCAGTCATGTTCCCAGTCCAATGGTTTCCAGAATCAAACCTCAGTCATATTCCCAGGCCACAGGGTTCCAGAATCAACCCGATATCATGTTCCCAGGACACAGGGATCCAGAATCAAACCTCAGTCATGTTGCCAGGCCATAGGGTACCACCATCAAACCTCAGTCATATTCCCAGGCCACAGGGTTCCAGAATCCAACCGATGTCATGTTCCCAGGCCACAGGATTCCACAAGCAACACTCAGTCTTTTTCCCAGGACACAGGTTTCCAAAATCAACCCGATATCATTTTCCCTGGCCACAGTCTTCCAGAATCAAACCTCAGTTATGTTGCCAGGCCACAGGTTTCCACCATCAAACCTCAGACATGTTCTCAGGCCACAGGGTTCCAGAATAAAACCGTTCTCATGTTCCCAGGCCACAGGGTTCCAGAATCCACCGATGACATGTTCCCAGGCAACAGGGTTCCAGAATCAATCCTCAGTTAGGCTCCCAGGCTACAGGGTTCCAGAATAAAACCTCAGTCATGTTCCCAGTACACAGGGTTCCAGAACCTAGGCTCATTCAGCTTCCCAGGGCACAGTATTCCACAATCTAAACAGATGTCATGTTCCCAAGCCACAGTTTTCCAGAATCTCGCCTCAGTCATGTTCCCAGGCCACAGGGATCCAGAATCAAACCTCAGTCATGTTGCCGGGCCATAGGGTACCACCATCAAACCTCAGTCATATTCCCAGGCCACAGGCTTCCAGAATCAAACGGATTTCATCTTCCCAGTCAACAGGGTTCCAGCATCCAAACCAATGTCATGTTCCCAGGCCACAGGTTTCCACCATCTAACATCAGTCATGTTCCCAGGCCAATGGTTTCCAGAATCAAACCTCAGTCATATTCCCAGGCCACAGGGTTCCAGCATCCATCCGATGTCGTGTTCCCAGGCCACAGGATTCCACAAGCAAACCTCAGTCTTTTTCTCAGGACACAGATTTCCAGAATCAGCCCGATATCATGTTCCCTGGCCACAGTCTTCCAGAATCAAACCTCAGTCATGTTGCCAGGCCACAGGTTTCCACCATCAAACCTCAGACATGTTTCCAGGCCACAGGGTTCCAGAATAAAACCGTTCTCATGTTTCCAGGCCACAGGGTTCCAGAATCCACCGATGACATGTTCCCAGGCAACAGGGTTCCAGAATCAATCCTCAGTTAGGCTGCCAGGCTACAGGGTTCCAGAATAAAACCTCAGTCATATTCCACGTCCACAGGGTTCCAGAATCAATCCTCAGTTAGGTTCCCAGGCTACAGGGTTCCAGAATAAAACCTCAGTCATGTTCCCATTCCACAGGGTTCCCGAACCTAAGCTCTCAGGTTCCAAGGGCACAGTATTCCACGATCTAAACAGATGTCATGTTAACAAGCCACAGTTTTCCAGAATCTTGCCTCAGTCATGTTCCCAGGCCACAGGGATCCAGATTCAAACCTCACTCATGTTGCCAGGCCATAGGGTACCACCATCAAACCTCAGTCATATTCCAAGTCCACAGGTTTCCAGAATGAAACCGATTTCATGTTCCTAGGCAACAGGGTTCCAGAATCCAAACCGATGTCATGTTCCCAGGCCACAGGATTCCACAATCTAACCTCAGTCATGTTCCCAGGCCAGTGGTTTCCAGAATCAAACCTCAGTCATATTCCCAGTCCACAGGGTTCATGAATCCACTGATGTCATGTTCCCAGGCCACAGGGTTCCAGAATCCATCCTCAGTTATGTTCGCAGTCTACAGGGTTCCCGAATAAAACATCAGTCATGTTCTCATTCCAAAGGGTTCCAGAACCAAGGCTCAGTCAGGTTCCCATGGCACAGTATTCCACAGTCTAAACAGATGTCATGTTCCCAGGCACCAGTTTACCAGAATCACGCCTCAGTCATGTTCCCAGTCCACAGGGATCCAGAATCAAACCTCAGTCATGTTGCCAGGCCATAGGGTACCACCATCAAACCTCAGTCATATTCCCTGGCCACAGGGTTCCAGAATCCAACCGATGTCATGTTCCCAGTCCACAGGATTCCACAAGCAAAACTCAGTCTTTTTCCCAGGACACAGGTTTCTAGAATCAACCCGATATCATGTTCCCTGGCCACAGTCTTCCAGAATCAAACCTCAGTCATGTTGCCAGGCCACAGGTTTCCACCATCAAACCTCAGACATGTTCCCAGGCCACAGGGTTCCAGAATAAAACCGTTCTCATGTTCCCAGGCCACAGGGTTCCAGAATCAATCCTCAGTTACGCTCCCAGGCTACAGGGTTCCAGAATAAAACCTCAGTCATATTCCACGTCCACAGGGTTCAAGAATCAATCCTCAGTTAGGTTCCCAGGCTACAGGGTTCCAGAATAAACCCTCACTCATGTTCCCGGTCCACAGGGTTCCAGAACCTAGGCTCAGTCAGGTTCCCAGGGCACAGTATTCCACAATCTAAACAGATGTCATGTTAACAAGCCACAGGTTTCCAGAATCAAACCGATTTCATCTTCCCAGGCAGCAGGGTACCAGAATCCAAACCGATGTCATGTTCGCAGGCCACAGGATTCCACAATCTAACCTCAGTCATGTTCCCAGGCAAACGGCTTCCAGAATCAAACCTCAGTCATATTCCCAGGCCACAGGGTTCCAGAATCAAACGGATTTCATGATCCCAGGCAACAGGGTTACAGAATCCAAACCGATGTCATGTTCCCAGGCCACAGGATTCCACAATCTAACCTCAGGCATGTTCCCAGGCCAATGGTTTCCAGAATCAAACCTCAGCCATATTCCCAGGCCACAGCGTTCCAGAATCCAACCGATGTCATGTTCCCAGGCCACAGGATTCCACAAGCAACACTCAGTCTATTTCCCAGGACACAGGTTTCCAGAATCAACCCGATATCATATTCCCTGGCCACAGTCTTCCAGAATCAAACCTCAGTTATGTTGCCAGGCCACAGGTTTCCACCATCAAACCTCAGACATGTTCCCAGGCCACAGGGTTCCAGAATAAAACCGTTCTCATGTTCCCAGGCCACAGCGTTCCAGAATCCATCGATGACATGTTCCCAGGAAACAGGGTTCCAGAATCAATCCTCTGTTAGGCTCCCAGGCTACAGGGTTCCAGAATAAAACCTCAGTCATGTTCCACGTCCACAGGGTTCCAGAATCAATCCTCAGTTAGGTTCCCAGGCTACAGGGTTCCAGAATAAAACCTCACTCATGTTCCCAGTCCACAGGGTTCCAGAACCTAGGCTCAGTCAGGTTCCCAGGGCACAGTATTCCACAATCTAAACAGATGTCATGTTCCCAAGCCACAGTTTTCCAGAATCTTGCCTGTGTCATGTTCCCAGGCCACAGGGATCAAGAATCAAACCTCAGTCATGTTGCCAGGCCATACGGTACCACCATCAAACCTCAGTCATATTCCCAGGCCACAGGCTTCCAGAATCAAACGGATTTCATGATCCCAGGCAACAGGGTTACAGAATCCAAACCGATGTCATGTTCCCAGGCCACAGGATTCCACAATCTAACCTCAGGCATGTTCCCAGGCCAATGGTTTCCAGAATCAAACCTCAGTCATATTCCCAGGCCACAGCGTTCCAGACTCCAACCGATGTCATGTTCCCAGGCCACAGGATTCCAAAAGCAACACTCAGTCTTTTTCCCAGGACACAGGTTTCCAGAATCAACCCGATATTATGTTCCCTGGCCACAGTCTTCCAGAATCAAACCTCAGTCATGTTGGCAGGCCACAGGTTTCCACCATCAAACCTCAGACATGTCCCCAGGCCGCAGGGTTCCAGAATAAAACCGTTCTCATGTTCCCAGGCCACAGGCTTCCAGAATCCACCAATGTCATGTTCCAAGTCCACAGGGTTCCAGAACCTAGGCTCAGTCAGGTTCCCAGGGCACAGTATTCCACAATCTAAAAAGATGTCATGTTCCCAAGCCACAGTTTTCCAGAATCTCGCCTCAGTCATATTCCCAGCCCACAGGGATCCAGAATCAAACCTCAGTCATGTTGCCAGGCCATACGGTACCACCATTAAACCTCAGTCATATTCCCAGGCCACAGGCTTCCAGAATCAAACGGATTTCATGTTCCCAGGCAACAGGGTTCCAGAATCCAAACCGATGTCATGTTCCCAGGCCACAGGTTTCCACAATCTAACATCAGTCATGTTCCCAGGCCACAGGATTCCAGAAGCAAACCTCAGTCTTATTCCAGGACACAGTTTTCCAGAATCAACCCGATATCATGTTCCCTGGCCACAGTCTTCCAGAATCAAACCTCAGTCATGTTGCCAGGCCACAGGGTTCCAGAACCTAGGCTCAGTCAGGTTCCCAGGGCACAGTATTCCACAATGAAAACAGATGTCATGTTCCCAAGCCACAGTTTTCCAGAATCTCGCCTCAGTCATGTTCCCAGGCCAAAGGGATCCAGAATCAAACCTCAGTCATGTTCCCAGGCTAGTGGTTTCCAGAATCAAACCTCAGTCATATTCCCAGGCCACAGGCTTCCAGAATCCACCGATGTCATGTTCCCAGGCCACAGGGTTCCAGAATCAATCCTCAGTTATGTTCCCAGGCTACAGGGTTCCCGAATAAAACCTCAGTCATGTTCTCATTCCAAAGGGTTCCAGAACCAAGGCTCAGTCAGGTTCCCAGGGCACAGTATTCCACAATCTAAACAGATGTCATATTCCCAGGCAACAGTTTTCCAGAATCACGCCTCAGTCATGTTCCCAGGCCACAGGGATACAGAATCAAACCTCAGTCATGTTGCCAGGCCATAGGGTACCACCATCAAACCTCAGTCATATTCCCAGGCCACAGGGTTCCAGAATCCAACCGATGTCATGTTCCCAGGCCACAGGATTCCACAAGCAACACTCAGTCTTTTTCCCAGGACACAGGTTTCCAGAATCAACCCGATATTATGTTCCCTGGCCACAGAATTCCAGAATCAAACCTCAGTCATGTTGGCAGGCCACAGGTTTCCACCATCAAACCTCAGACATGTCCCCAGGCCGCAGGGTTCCAGAATAAAACCGTTCTCATGTTCCTAGGCCACAGGCTTCCAGAATCCACCGATGACATGATCCCAGGCAACAGGGTTTCAGAATCAATCCTTAGTTAGGTTCACAGGCTACAGGGTTCCAGAATAAAACCTCAGTCATGTTCCACGTCCACAGGGTTCCAGAATCAATCCTCAGTTAGGTTACCAGGCTACAGGGTTCCAGAATAAAACCTCACTCATGTTCCCGGTCCACAGGGTTCCAGAACCTAGGCTCAGTCAGGTTCCCAGGGCACAGTATTCCACAATCTAAACAGTTGTCATGTTCCCAAGCCACAGTTTTCCAGAATCTCGCCTCAGTCATGTTCCAAAGCCACAGGGATCAAGAATCAAACCTCAGTCATGTCGGCAGGCCATAGGGTACCTCCATCAAACCTCAGTCATATTCCCAGTCCACAGGCTTCCAGAATCAAACGGATTTCATGTTCCCAGGCAACAGGGTTCCAGAATCCAAACCGATGTCATGTTCCCAGGCCACAGGATTCCACAATCTAACCTCAGTCATGTTCCCAGGCCAATGGTTTCCAGAATCAAACCTCAGTCATATTCCCAGGCCACAGGATTGCAGAATCCACCGATGTCATTTTCCCAGGCCACAGGGATCCAGAATCAAACCTCAGTCATGTTGCCAGGCCATAGGGTACCACCATCAAACCTCAATCATATTCCAAGTCCACAGGTTTCCAGAATCAAACCGATTTCATGTTCCCTGGCAACAGGGTACCAGAATCCAAACCGATGTCATGTTCCCAGGCCACAGGATTCCACAATCTAACCTCAGTCATGTTCCCAGGCAAAAGGCATCCAGAATCAAACCTCAGTCATATTCCCAGGGCAAAGGGTACCAGAATCCAAACCCATGTCATGTTCCCAGGCCACAGGATTCCACAATCTAACCTCAGTCATGTTCCCAGGCAAATGGCTTCCAGAATCAAACCTCAGTCATATTCCCAGGCCACAGGGTTCCAGAATCCACCGATGTCATGTTCCCAGGCCACAGGCTTCCAGAATCAATCCTCAGTGATGTTCCCAGGCTACAGGGTTCCAGAATAAAACCTCAGTCATGTTCCCAGTCCACAGGGTTCAAGAACCAAGGCTTAGTCAGGTTCCCAGGGCACAGTATTCCACAATCTAAACAGATGTCATGTTCCCAGGCCACAGTTTTCCAGAATCATGCCTCAGTCATGTTCCCAGGCCAAAGGGATCCAGAATCAAACCTCAGTCATGTTGCCAGGCCATAGGGTACCACCATCAAACCTCAGTCATATTCCCAGGCCACAGTGTTCCAGAATCCAACCGATGTCATGTTCCCAGGCCACAGGATTCCACAAGCAACACTCAGTCTTTTTCCCAGGACACAGGTTTCCAGAATCAACCCGATATCATGTTCCCTGACCACAGTCTTCCAGAATCAACTACAGTTATGTTGCCAGGCCACAGGTATCCACCATCAAACCTCAGACATGTTCCCAGTCCACAGGGTTCCAGAATAAAACCGTTCTCATGTTCCCAGGCCACAGGGTTCCAGAATCCACCGATGACATGTTCCCAGGCAACAGGGTTCAGGAATCAATCCTCAGTTAGGCTCCCAGGCTACAGGGTTCCAGAATAAAACCTCAGTCATGTTCCACGTCCACAGGGTTCAAGAATCAATCCTCAGTTAGGTTCCCAGGCTACAGGGTTCCAGAATAAACCCTCACTCATGTTCCCGGTCCACAGGGTTCCAGAACCTAGGCTCAGTCAGGTTCCCAGGGCACAGTATTCCACAATCTAAACAGATGTCATGTTAACGAGCCACAGTTTTCCAGAATCTCGCCTCAGTCATGTTCCCAGGCCACAGGGATCCAGAATCAAACCTCAGTCATGTTGCCAGGCCATACGGTACCACCATTAAACCTCAGTCATATTCCCAGGCCACAGGCTTCCAGAATCAAACGGATTTCATGTTCCCAGGCAACAGGGTTCCAGAATCCAAACCGATGTCATGTTCCCAGGCCACAGGATTCCACAATCTAACCTCAGTCATGTTCCCAGGCCAATGGTTTCCAGAATCAAACCTCAGTCATATTCCCAGGCCACAGGGTTCCAGAATCCACCGATATCATATTCCCAAGCCACAGGGTTCCAGAATCAATCCTCAGTTATGTTCCCAGATTACAGGATTCCAGAATAAAACCTCAGTCATGTTCCCAGTCCACAGGGTTCCAGAACCAAGGCTCAGTCAGGTTCCCAGGGCACAGTATTCCACAATCTAAACAGATGTCATGTTCCCAGGCCACAGTTTTCCAGAATCACGCCTCAGTCATGTAACCAGGCCACTGGGATCCAGAATCAAACCTCAGTCATGTTGCCAGGACGTAGGGTACCACCATCAAACCTCAGTCATATACCCAGGCCACAAGTTTCCAGAATCAAACCGATGTCATGTTCCTAGGCCACAGGGATCCAGAATCCACCAATGTCATGTTCCCAGTCCACAGGGTTCAAGAACCAAGGCTCAGTCTGGTTCCCAGGGCAAAGTATTCCACAATCTAAACAGATGTCCTGTTCCCAGGCCACAGTTTTCCAGAATCACGTCTGAGTCATGTTCTCAGCCCACAGGGATCCAAAATCAAACCTCAGTCATGTTGCCATGACATTGGGTACCACCATCAAACCTCAGTCATATTCCCAGGCCACAGGGTTCCAGAATCAATCCTCAGTTATGTTCCCAGGCTACAGGGTTCCAGAATAAAACCTCAGTCATGTTCCCAGTCCATAGGGTTCCAAAACCTAGGCTCAGTCAGGTTCACAGGGCACAGTGTTCCACAATCTAAACAGATGTCATGCTCCTAGGGAAAATTTTTCCAGAATCACGCCTCAGTCATGTTTCCAGGCCACAGGGATCCAAAATCAAACCTCAGTCATGTTGCCAGGCCACAGCGTGCGACCATCAAACCTCAGTCATATTCCCAGGCCACAAGTTTCCAGAATCAAACCGATGTCATATTCCCAGGCCACAGGGTTCCAGAATCAAACCGATGTCGTGTTCCCAGGCCACAGGATTCCACAAGCAAACCTCAGTCGTGTTCCCAGGACACAGGTTTCCAGAATCAACCCGATATCATGTTCCCTGGACACAGTCTTCCAGAATCAAACCTCAGTCATGTTGCCAGGCCACAGGTTTCCACCATCAAACCTCAGACATGTTCCCAGGCCACAGGGTTCCAGAATAAAACCGTTCTCATGTTCCCAGGACACAGGATTCCAGAATCCACCGATGACATGTTCCCAGGCAACAGGGTTCCAGAATCAATCCTCAGTTAGTTTCTCAGGCTACAGGGTTCCAGAATAAAACCTCAGTCATGTTCCAAGTCTACAGGGTTCGAGAATCAATCCTCAGTTAGGTTCCCAGGCTACAGGGTTCCAGAATAAAACCTCAGTCATGTTCCCAGTCCACAGGGTTCCAGAACCTGGGCTCAGTCAGGTTCCCAGGGCACAGTATTCCACAATCTAAACAGATGTCATGTTCCCAAGCCACAGTTTTCCAGAATCTCGCCTCAGTCATGTTCCCAGCCCACAGGGATCCAGAATCAAACCTCAGTCATGTTGCCAGGCCATAGGGTACCACCATCAAACCTCAGTCATATTCCCAGGCCACAGGCTTCCAGAATCAAACGGATCTCATGGTCCCAGGCAACAGCGTTCCAGAATCCTAACCGATGTCATGTTCACAGGCCACAGGATTGCACAATCTAACCTCAGTCATGTTCCCAGGCCAATGGTTTCCAGAATCAAACCTCAGTCATATTCCCAGGCCACAGGATTGCAGAATCCACCGATGTCATTTTCCCAGGCCACAGGGATCCAGAATCAAACCTCAGTCATGTTGCCAGGCCATAGGGTACCACCATCAAACCTCAGTCATATTCCCAGGCCACAAGTTTCCAGAATCAAACCGATGTCATGTTCCCAGGCCACAGGGTTCCAGAATCCACCGATATCATGTTCCCAGTCCACAGGGTTCCAGAACCAAGGCTCAGTCAGGTTCCCAGGGCACAGTATTCCACAATCTAAACAGATGTCATGTTCCCAGGCCACAGTTTTCCAGAATCACGTCTGAGTGATGTTCTCAGCCCACAGGGATCCAGAATCAAACCTCAGTCATGTTGCCATGACATAGGGTACCACCATCAAACCTCAGTCACATTCCCAGGCCACATTTTTCAAGAATCACGCCTGAGTCATGTTCCCAGGCCACAGGGATCCAGAATCAAACCTCATTCATGTTACCAGGCCATAGGCTAGCACCATCAAACCTCAGTCATATTCCCAGGCCACAGGTTTCCAGAATCAAACCGATTTCATGTTCCCAGGCAACAGGGTACCAGAATTCAAACCGATGTCATGTTCCCAGGCCACAGGATTCCACAATCTAACCTCAGTCATGTTCCCAGGCAAATGGCTTCCAGAATCAAACCTCAGTCATATTCCCAGGCCACAGGGTTCCAGAATCCACCGATGTCATGTTCCCAGCCCACAGGGTTCCAGAATCAATCCTCAGTTATGTTCCCAGGCTACAGCGTTCCAGAATAAAACCTCAGTCATGTTCCCAGTCCATAGGGTTCAAGAAATAAGGCTCAGTCAGTTTCCCAGGGCACAGTATTCCACAATCCGAACAGATGTCATGTTCCCATGCCACAGTTTTCCAGAATCATGCCTCAGTCATGTTCCCAGGCCACAGGGATCCAAAATGAAACCTCAGTCATGTTGCCAGGCCATAGGGTGCCACCATCAAACCTCAGTCATATTCCCAGGCCACAAGTTCCCAGAATCAAACCGATGTCATGTTCCCACGCCACAGGTTTCCACAATCTAACATCAGTCATGTTCCCAGGCCAATGGTTTCCAGAATCAAACCTCAGTCATATTCCCAGGCCACAGGGTTCCAGAATCCAACCAATGTCGTGTTCCCAGGCCACCGGATTCCACAAGCAAACCTCACTTGTGTTCCCAGGACACATGTTTCCAGAATCAACCCGATATCATGTTCCCTGGACACAGTCTTCCAGAATCAAACCTCAGTCATGTTGCCAGGCCACAGGTTTCCACCATCAAACCTCAGACATATTCCCAGGGCACAGGTTCCAGAATAAAACCGTTCTCATGTTCCCAGGCCACAGGGTTCCAGAATCCACCGATGACATGTTCCCAGGCAACAGGGTTCCAGAATCAATCCTCAGTTAGGTTCCCAGGCTACAGGGTTCCAGAATAAAACCTCAGTCATGTTCCAAGTCCACAGGTTTCCAGAATCAATCCTCAGTTAGGTTCCCAGGCTACAGGGTTCCTGAATAAAACCTCACTCATGTTCCCAGTCCACAGGGTTCCCGAACCTGGGCTCAGTCAGGTTCCCAGGACACAGTATTCCATAATCTAAACAGATGTCATGTTCCCAAGAAACAGTTTTCCAGAATCTCCCCTCAGTCATGTTCCCAGGCCACAGGGATCCAGAATCAAACCTCAGTCATGTTGCCAGGTCATAGGGTACCACCATCAAACCTCAGTCATATTTCAAGGCCACAGGCTTCCAGAATCAAATGGATTTCATGTTCCCAGGCAACAGGGTTCCAGAATCCAAACCGATGTCATGTTCCCAGGCCTCAGGGTTCCAGAATCAATCCTGTTATGTTCCCAGGCTACAGGGTTCCAGAATAAAACCGTTCTCATGTTCCCAGGCTACAGGGTTCCAGAATAAAACCTCAGTCATGTTCCCAGTCCACAGGGCTCCAGAACTAAGGCTCAGTCAGTTTCCCAGGGCACAGTATTCCACAATCTAAACAGATGTCATGTTCCCAGGCCACAGTTTTCCAAAATCAGGCCTCAGTCATGTTCCCAGGCCACAGGGATCCAGAATCAAACCTCAGTCATGTTGCCAGGCCATAGGGTACCACCATCAAACCTCAGTCATATTCCCAGGCCACAAGTTTCCAGAATCAAACCAATGTCATGTTCCCAGGACACAGGGTTCCAGAATCCACCGATGTCATGTTCCCAGTCCACAGGGTTCCAGAACCAAGGCTCAGTCAGAATCCCAGGGCACAGTATTCCACAATCTAAACAGATGTCATGTTCCCAGGCCACAGGATTCCACAATCTAACCTCAGGCATGTTCCCAGGCCAATGGTTTCCAGAATCAAACCTCAGTCATATTCCCAGGCCACAGGATTCCAGAATCCACCGATGTCATGTTCCCAGGCCACAGGGATCCAGAATCAAACCTCAGTCATGTTGCCAGGCCATAGGGTACCACCATCAAACCTCAATCATATTCCAAGTCCACAGGTTTCCAGAATCAAACCGATTTCATGTTCCCTGGCAACAGGGTACCAGAATCCAAACCGATGTCATGTTCCCAGGCCACAGGATTCCACAATCTAACCTCAGTCATGTTCCCAGGCAAATGGCATCCAGAATCAAACCTCAGTCATATTCCCAGGGCAAAGGGTACCAGAATCCAAACCCATGTCATGTTCCCAGGCCACAGGATTCCACAATCTAACCTCAGTCATGTTCCCAGGCAAATGGCTTCCAGAATCAAACCTCAGTCATATTCCCAGGCCACAGGGTTCCAGAATCCACCGATGTCATGTTCCCAGGCCACAGGCTTCCAGAATCAATCCTCAGTGATGTTCCCAGGCTACAGGGTTCCAGAATAAAACCTCAGTCATGTTCCCAGTCCACAGGGTTCCAGAACCAAGGCTCAGTCAGGTTCCCAGGGCACAGTATTCCACAATCTAAACAGATGTCATGTTCCCAGGCCACAGTTTTCCAGAATCACGCCTCAGTCATGTTCCCAGGCCAAAGGGATCCAGAATCAAACCTCAGTCATCTTGCCAGGCCATAGGGTACCACCATCAAACCTCAGTCATATTCCCAGGCCACAGTGTTCCAGAATCCAACCGATGTCATGTTCCCAGGCCACAGGATTCCACAAGCAACACTCAGTCTTTTTCCCAGGACACAGGTTTCCAGAATCAACCCGATATCATGTTCCCTGACCACAGTCTTCCAGAATTAACTACAGTTATGTTGCCAGGCCACAGGTATCCACCATCAAACCTCAGACATGTTCCCAGTCCACAGGGTTCCAGAATAAAACCGTTCTCATGTTCCCAGGCCACAGGGTTCCAGAATCCACCGATGACATGTTCCCAGGCAACAGGGTTCCAGAATCAATCCTCAGTTAGGTTCCCAGGCTACAGGGTTCCAGAATAAACCCTCACTCATGTTCCCGGTCCACAGGGTTCCAGAACCTAGGCTCAGTCAGGTTCCCAGGGCACAGTATTCCACAATCTAAACAGATGTCATGTTAACGAGCCACAGTTTTCCAGAATCTCGCCTCAGTCATGCTCCCAGGCCACAGGGATCCAGAATCAAACCTCAGTCATGTTGCCAGGCCATACGGTACCACCATTAAACCTCAGTCATATTCCCAGGCCACAGGCTTCCAGAATCAAACGGATTTCATGTTCCCAGGCAACAGGGTTCCAGAATCCAAACCGATGTCATGTTCCCAGGCCACAGGATTCCACAATCTAACCTCAGTCATGTTCCCAGGCCAATGGTTTCTAGAATCAAACCTCAGTCATATTCCCAGGCCACAGGGATCCAGAATCCACCGATATCATATTCCCAAGCCACAGGGTTCCAGAATCAATCCTCAGTTATGTTCCCAGATTACAGGATTCCAGAATAAAACCTCAGTCATGTTCCCAGTCCACAGGGTTCCAGAACCAAGGCTCAGTCAGGTTCCCAGGGCACAGTATTCCACAATCTAAACAGATGTCATGTTCCCAGGCCACAGTTTTCCAGAATCACGCCTAAGTCATGTAACCAGGCCACTGGGATCCAGAATCAAACCTCAGTCATGTTGCCAGGACGTAGGGTACCACCATCAAACCTCAGTCATATACCCAGGCCACAAGTTTCCAGAATCAAACCGATGTCATGTTCCTAGGCCACAGGGATCCAGAATCCACCAATGTCATGTTCCCAGTCCACAGGGTTCCAGAACCAAGGCTCAGTCTGGTTCCCAGGGCAAAGTATTCCACAATCTAAACAGATGTCCTGTTCCCAGGCCACAGTTTTCCAGAATCACGTCTGAGTCATGTTCTCAGCCCACAGGGATCCAAAATCAAACCTCAGTCATGTTGCCATGACATTGGGTACCACCATCAAACCTCAGTCATATTCCCAGGCCACAGGGTTCCAGAATCAATCCTCAGTTATGTTCCCAGGCTACAGGGTTCCAGAATAAAACCTCAGTCATGTTCCCAGTCCATAGGGTTCCAAAACCTAGGCTCAGTCAGGTTCACAGGGCACAGTGTTCCACAATCTAAACAGATGTCATGCTCCTAGGGCACAGTTTTCCAGAATCACGCCTCAGTCATGTTTCCAGGCCACAGGGATCCAAAATCAAACCTCAGTCATGTTGCCAGGCCACAGCGTGCGACCATCAAACCTCAGTCATATTCCCAGGCCACAAGTTTCCAGAATCAAACCGATGTCATATTCCCAGGCCACAGGGTTCCAGAATCAAACCGATGTCGTGTTCCCAGGACGCAGGATTCCACAAGCAAACCTCAGTCGTGTTCCCAGGACACAGGTTTCCAGAATCAACCCGATATCATGTTCCCTGGACACAGTCTTCCAGAATCAAACCTCAGTCATGTTGCCAGGCCACAGGTTTCCACCATCAAACCTCAGACATATTCCCAGGGCACAGGTTCCAGAATAAAACCGTTCTCATGTTCCCAGGCCACAGGGTTCCAGAATCCACCGATGACATGTTCCCAGGCAACAGGGTTCCAGAATCAATCCTCAGTTAGGTTCCCAGGCTACAGGGTTCCAGAATAAAACCTCAGTCATGTTCCAAGTCCACAGGTTTCCAGAATCAATCCTCAGTTAGGTTCCCAGGCTACAGGGTTCCTGAATAAAACCTCACTCATGTTCCCAGTCCACAGGGTTCCCGAACCTGGGCTCAGTCAGGTTCCCAGGACACAGTATTCCATAATCTAAACAGATGTCATGTTCCCAAGAAACAGTTTTCCAGAATCTCGCGTCAGTCATGTTCCCAGGCCCCAGGGATCCAGAATCAAACCTCAGTCATGTTGCCAGGTCATAGGGTACCACCATCAAACCTCAGTCATATTTCAAGGACACAGGCTACCAGAATCAAACGGATTTCATGTTCCCAGGCAACAGGGTTCCAGAATCCAAACCGATGTCATGTTCCCAGGACTCAGGGTTCCAGAATCAATCCTCAGTTATGTTCCCAGGCTACAGGGTTCCAGAATAAAACCGTTCTCATGTTCCCAGGCTACAGGGTTCCAGAATAAAACCTCAGTCATGTTCCCAGTCCACAGGGTTCCAGAACTAAGGCTCAGTCAGTTTCCCAGGGCACAGTATTCCACAATCTAAACAGATGTCATGTTCCCAGGCCACAGTTTTCCAGAATCAGGCCTCAGTCATGTTCCCAGGCCGCAGGGATCCAGAATCAAACCTCAGTCATGTTGCCAGGCCATAGGGTACCACCATCAAACCTCAGTCATATTCCCAGGCCACAAGTTTCCAGAATCAAACCAATGTCATGTTCCCAGGACACAGGGTTCCAGAATCCACCGATGTCATGTTCCCAGTCCACAGGGTTCCAGAACCAAGGCTCAGTCAGGTTCCCAGGGCACAGTATTCCACAATCTATACTGATGGCATGTTCCCAGGGCACAGTTTTCCAGAATCACGTCTGAGTCATGTTCCCAGCCCACAGGGATCTAGAATCAAACCTCAGTCATCTTGCCATGCCATAGGGTACCACCATCAGCCCTCAGTCATATTCCCAGGACACATTTTTCAAGAATCACACCTAAGACATGTTCCCAGGCCACAGGGATCCAGAATCAAACCTCAGTCATGTTGCCAAGGCATAGGCTACCACCATCAAACCTCAGTCATATTCCCAGGCCACAGGTTTCCAGAATCAAACCGATTTCATGTTCCCAGGCAACAGGGTACCAGAATCCAAACCGATGTCATGTTCCCAGGCCACAGGATTCCACAATCTAACCTCAGTCATGTTCCCAGGCAAATGGCATCCAGAATCAAACCTCAGTCATATTCCCAGGGCAAAGGGTACCAGAATCCAAACCCATGTCATGTTCCCAGGCCACAGGATTCCACAATCTAACCTCAGTCATGTTCCCAGGCAAATGGCTTCCAGAATCAAACCTCAGTCATATTCCCAGGCCACAGGGTTCCAGAATCCACCGATGTCATGTTCCCAGGCCACAGGCTTCCAGAATCAATCCTCAGTGATGTTCCCAGGCTACAGGGTTCCAGAATAAAACCTCAGTCATGTTCCCAGTCCACAGGGTTCCAGAACCAAGGCTCAGTCAGGTTCCCAGGGCACAGTATTCCACAATCTAAACAGATGTCATGTTCCCAGGCCACAGTTTTCCAGAATCACGCCTCAGTCATGTTCCCAGGCCACAGGGAACCGGAATCAAACCTCAGTCATTTTGCCAGGCCATAGGGTACCACCATCAAACCTCAGTCATATTCCCAGGACACAGGGTTCCAGAATCCAACAGATGTCATGTTCCCAGGCCACAGGATTCCACAAGCAACACTCAGTCTTTTTCCCAGGACACAGGTTTCCAGAATCAACCCGATATCATGTTCCCTGACCACAGTCTTCCAGAATCAACCTCAGTTATGTTGCCAGGCCACAGGTATCCACCATCAAACCTCAGACATGTTCCCAGGCCACAGGGTACCAGAATAAAACCGTTCTCATGTTCCCAGGCCACAGGTTTCCAGAATCCACCGATGACATGTTCCCAGGCAACAGGGTTCAGGAATCAATCCTCAGTTAGGCTCCCAGGCTACAGGGTTCCAGAATAAAACCTCAGTCATGTTCCACGTCCACAGGGTTCAAGAATCAATCCTCAGTTAGGTTCCCAGGCTACAGGGTTCCAGAATAAACCCTCACTAAAGTTCCCGGTCCACAGGGTTCCAGAACCTAGGCTCAGTCAGGTTCCCAGGGCACAGTATTCCACAATCTAAACAGATGTCATGTTCCCAAACCACAGTTTTCCAGAATCTCGCCTCAGTCATGTTCCCAGGCCACAAGGATCCAGAATCAAACCTCAGTCATGTTGCCAGGCCATACGGTACCACCATTAAACCTCAGTCATATTCCCAGGCCACAGGCTTCCAGAATCAAACGGATTTCATGTTCCCAGGCAACAGGGTTCCAGAATCCAAACCGATGTCATGTTCCCAGGCCACAGGATTCCACAATCTAACCTCAGTCATGTTCCCAGGCCAATGGTTTCCAGAATCAAACCTCAGTCATATTCCCAGGCCACAGGGTTCCAGAATCCACCGATATCATATTCCCAGGCCACAGGGTTCCAGAATCAATCCTCAGTTATGTTCCCAGGTTACAGGATTCCAGAATAAAACCTCAGTCATGTTCCCAGTCCACAGGGTTCCAGAACCAAGGCTCAGTCAGGTTCCCAGGGCACAATATTCCACAATCTAAACAGATGTCATGTTCCCAGGCCACAGTTTTCCAGAATCACGCCTCAGTCAGGTTCCCAGGCCACTGGGATCCAGAATCAAACCTCAGTCATGTTGCCAGGCCGTAGGGTACCAGCATCAAACCTCAGTCATATTCCCAGGCCACAGGCTTCCAGAATCAAACAGATTTCATGTTCCCAGGCAACAGAGTTCCAGAATCCAAACCGATGTCATGTTCCCAGGCCTCAGGATTCCACAATCTAACCTCAGGCGTGTTCCCAGGCCAATGGTTTCCAGAATCAAACCTCAGTCATATTCCCAGGCCACAGGGTTCCAGAATCCACCGATATCATATTCCCAAGCCACAGGGTTCCAGAATCAATCCTCAGTTATGTTCCCAGATTACCGGATTCCAGAATAAAACCTCAGTCATGTTCCCAGTCCACAGGGTTCCAGAACCAAGGCTCAGTCAGGTTCCCAGGGCACAGTATTCCACAATCTAAACAGATGTCATGTTCCCAGGCCACAGTTTTCCAGAATCACGCCTCAGTCATGTAACCAGGCCACTGGGATCCAGAATCAAACCTCAGTCATGTTGCCAGGACGTAGGGTACCACCATCAAACCTCAGTCATATACCCAGGCCACAAGTTTCCAGAATCAAACCGATGTCATGTTCCTAGGCCACAGGGATCCAGAATCCACCAATGTCATGTTCCCAGTCCACAGGGTTCAAGAACCAAGGCTCAGTCTGGTTCCCAGGGCAAAGTATTCCACAATCTAAACAGATGTCCTGTTCCCAGGCCACAGTTTTCCAGAATCACGTCTGAGTCATGTTCTCAGCCCACAGGGATCCAAAATCAAACCTCAGTCATGTTGCCATGACATTGGGTACCACCATCAAACCTCAGTCATATTCCCAGGCCACAGGGTTCCAGAATCAATCCTCAGTTATGTTCCCAGGCTACAGGGTTCCAGAATAAAACCTCAGTCATGTTCCCAGTCCATAGGGTTCCAAAACCTAGGCTCAGTCAGGTTCACAGGGCACAGTGTTCCACAATCTAAACAGATGTCATGCTCCTAGGGCACATTTTTCCAGAATCACGCCTCAGTCATGTTTCCAGGCCACAGGGATCCAAAATCAAACCTCAGTCATGTTGCCAGGCCACAGCGTGCGACCATCAAACCTCAGTCATATTCCCAGGCCACAAGTTTCCAGAATCAAACCGATGTCATATTCCCAGGCCACAGGGTTCCAAAATCAAACCGATGTCGTGTTCCCAGGCCACAGGATTCCACAAGCAAACCTCAGTCGTGTTCCCAGGACACAGGTTTCCATAATCAACCCGATATCATGTTCCCTGGACACAGTCTTCCAGAATCAAACCTCAGTCATGTTGCCAGGCCACAGGTTTCCACCATCAAACCTCAGACATGTTCCCAGGCCACAGGGTTCCAGAATAAAACCGTTCTCATGTTCCCAGGACACAGGATTCCAGAATCCACCGATGACATGTTCCCAGGCAACAGGGTTCCAGAATCAATCCTCAGTTAGTTTCTCAGGCTACAGGGTTCCAGAATAAAACCTCAGTCATGTTCCAAGTCTACAGGGTTCGAGAATCAATCCTCAGTTAGGTTCCCAGGCTACAGGGTTCCAGAATAAAACCTCAGTAATGTTCCCAGTCCACAGGGTTCCAGAACCTGGGCTCAGTCAGGTTCCCAGGGCACAGTATTCCACAATCTAAACAGATGTCATGTTCCCAAGCCACAGTTTTCCAGAATCTCGCCTCAGTCATGTTCCCAGCCCACAGGGATCCAGAATCAAACCTCAGTCATGTTGCCAGGCCATAGGGTACCACCATCAAACCTCAGTCATATTCCCAGGCCACAGGCTTCCAGAATCAAACGGATCTCATGGTCCCAGGCAACAGCGTTCAAGAATCCTAACCGATGTCATGTTCCCAGGCCACAGGATTGCACAATCTAACCTCAGTCATGTTCCCAGGCCAATGGTTTCCAGAATCAAACCTCAGTCATATTCCCAGGCCACAGGATTGCAGAATCCACCGATGTCATTTTCCCAGGCCACAGGGATCCAGAATCAAACCTCAGTCATGTTGCCAGGCCATAGGGTACCACCATCAAACCTCAGTCATATTCCCAGGCCACAAGTTTCCAGAATCAAACCGATGTCATGTTCCCAGGCCACAGGGTTCCAGAATCCACCGATATCATGTTCCCAGTCCACAGGGTTCCAGAACCAAGGCTCAGTCAGGTTCCCAGGGCACAGTATTCCACAATCTAAACAGATGTCATGTTCCCAGGCCACAGTTTTCCAGAATCACGTCTGAGTGATGTTCTCAGCCCACAGGGATCCAGAATCAAACCTCAGTCATGTTGCCATGACATAGGGTACCACCATCAAACCTCAGTCACATTCCCAGGCCACATTTTTCAAGAATCACGCCTGAGTCATGTTCCAAGGCCACAGGGATCCAGAATCAAACCTCATTCATGTTACCAGGCCATAGGCTAGCACCATCAAACCTCAGTCATATTCCCAGGCCACAGTTTTCCAGAATCACGCCTAAGTCATGTAACCAGGCCACTGGGATCCAGAATCAAACCTCAGTCATGTTGCCAGGACGTAGGGTACCACCATCAAACCTCAGTCATATACCCAGGCCACAAGTTTCCAGAATCAAACCGATGTCATGTTCCTAGGCCACAGGGATCCAGAATCCACCAATGTCATGTTCCCAGTCCACAGGGTTCCAGAACCAAGGCTCAGTCTGGTTCCCAGGGCAAAGTATTCCACAATCTAAACAGATGTCCTGTTCCCAGGCCACAGTTTTCCAGAATCACGTCTGAGTCATGTTCTCAGCCCACAGGGATCCAAAATCAAACCTCAGTCATGTTGCCATGACATTGGGTACCACCATCAAACCTCAGTCATATTCCCAGGCCACAGGGTTCCAGAATCAATCCTCAGTTATGTTCCCAGGCTACAGGGTTCCAGAATAAAACCTCAGTCATGTTCCCAGTCCATAGGGTTCCAAAACCTAGGCTCAGTCAGGTTCACAGGGCACAGTGTTCCACAATCTAAACAGATGTCATGCTCCTAGGGCACAGTTTTCCAGAATCACGCCTCAGTCATGTTTCCAGGCCACAGGGATCCAAAATCAAACCTCAGTCATGTTGCCAGGCCACAGCGTGCGACCATCAAACCTCAGTCATATTCCCAGGCCACAAGTTTCCAGAATCAAACCGATGTCATATTCCCAGGCCACAGGGTTCCAGAATCAAACCGATGTCGTGTTCCCAGGATGCAGGATTCCACAAGCAAACCTCAGTCGTGTTCCCAGGACACAGGTTTCCAGAATCAACCCGATATCATGTTCCCTGGACACAGTCTTCCAGAATCAAACCTCAGTCATGTTGCCAGGCCACAGGTTTCCACCATCAAACCTCAGACATATTCCCAGGGCACAGGTTCCAGAATAAAACCGTTCTCATGTTCCCAGGCCACAGGGTTCCAGAATCCACCGATGACATGTTCCCAGGCAACAGGGTTCCAGAATCAATCCTCAGTTAGGTTCCCAGGCTACAGGGTTCCAGAATAAAACCTCAGTCATGTTCCAAGTCCACAGGTTTCCAGAATCAATCCTCAGTTAGGTTCCCAGGCTACAGGGTTCCTGAATAAAACCTCACTCATGTTCCCAGTCCACAGGGTTCCCGAACCTGGGCTCAGTCAGGTTCCCAGGACACAGTATTCCATAATCTAAACAGATGTCATGTTCCCAAGAAACAGTTTTCCAGAATCTCGCCTCAGTCATGTTCCCAGGCCCCAGGGATCCAGAATCAAACCTCAGTCATGTTGCCAGGTCATAGGGTACCACCATCAAACCTCAGTCATATTTCAAGGACACAGGCTACCAGAATCAAACGGATTTCATGTTCCCAGGCAACAGGGTTCCAGAATCCAAACCGATGTCATGTTCCCAGGACTCAGGGTTCCAGAATCAATCCTCAGTTATGTTCCCAGGCTACAGGGTTCCAGAATAAAACCGTTCTCATGTTCCCAGGCTACAGGGTTCCAGAATAAAACCTCAGTCATGTTCCCAGTCCACAGGGTTCCAGAACTAAGGCTCAGTCAGTTTCCCAGGGCACAGTATTCCACAATCTAAACAGATGTCATGTTCCCAGGCCACAGTTTTCCAGAATCAGGCCTCAGTCATGTTCCCAGGCCGCAGGGATCCAGAATCAAACCTCAGTCATGTTGCCAGGCCATAGGGTACCACCATCAAACCTCAGTCATATTCCCAGGCCACAAGTTTCCAGAATCAAACCAATGTCATGTTCCCAGGACACAGGGTTCCAGAATCCACCGATGTCATGTTCCCAGTCCACAGGGTTCCAGAACCAAGGCTCAGTCAGGTTCCCAGGGCACAGTATTCCACAATCTAAACTGATGGCATGTTCCCAGGGCACAGTTTTCCAGAATCACGTCTGAGTCATGTTCCCAGCCCACAGGGATCTAGAATCAAACCTCAGTCATCTTGCCATGCCATAGGGTACCACCATCAGCCCTCAGTCATATTCCCAGGACACATTTTTCAAGAATCACACCTAAGACATGTTCCCAGGCCACAGGGATCCAGAATCAAACCTCAGTCATGTTGCCAAGGCATAGGCTACCACCATCAAACCTCAGTCATATTCCCAGGCCACAGGTTTCCAGAATCAAACCGATTTCATGTTCCCAGGCAACAGGGTACCAGAATCCAAACCGATGTCATGTTCCCAGGCCACAGGATTCCACAATCTAACCTCAGTCATGTTCCCAGGCAAATGGCATCCAGAATCAAACCTCAGTCATATTCCCAGGGCAAAGGGTACCAGAATCCAAACCCATGTCATGTTCCCAGGCCACAGGATTCCACAATCTAACCTCAGTCATGTTCCCAGGCAAATGGCTTCCAGAATCAAACCTCAGTCATATTCCCAGGCCACAGGGTTCCAGAATCCACCGATGTCATGTTCCCAGGCCACAGGCTTCCAGAATCAATCCTCAGTGATGTTCCCAGGCTACAGGGTTCCAGAATAAAACCTCAGTCATGTTCCCAGTCCACAGGGTTCCAGAACCAAGGCTCAGTCAGGTTCCCAGGGCACAGTATTCCACAATCTAAACAGATGTCATGTTCCCAGGCCACAGTTTTCCAGAATCACGCCTCAGTCATGTTCCCAGGCCACAGGGAACCGGAATCAAACCTCAGTCATTTTGCCAGGCCATAGGGTACCACCATCAAACCTCAGTCATATTCCCAGGACACAGGGTTCCAGAATCCAACAGATGTCATGTTCCCAGGCCACAGGATTCCACAAGCAACACTCAGTCTTTTTCCCAGGACACAGGTTTCCAGAATCAACCCGATATCATGTTCCCTGACCACAGTCTTCCAGAATCAACCTCAGTTATGTTGCCAGGCCACAGGTATCCACCATCAAACCTCAGACATGTTCCCAGGCCACAGGGTTCCAGAATAAAACCGTTCTCATGTTCCCAGGCCACAGGTTTCCAGAATCCACCGATGACATGTTCCCAGGCAACAGGGTTCAGGAATCAATCCTCAGTTAGGCTCCCAGGCTACAGGGTTCCAGAATAAAACCTCAGTCATGTTCCACGTCCACAGGGTTCAAGAATCAATCCTCAGTTAGGTTCCCAGGCTACAGGGTTCCAGAATAAACCCTCACTAAAGTTCCCGGTCCACAGGGTTCCAGAACCTAGGCTCAGTCAGGTTCCCAGGGCACAGTATTCCACAATCTAAACAGATGTCATGTTCCCAAACCACAGTTTTCCAGAATCTCGCCTCAGTCATGTTCCCAGGCCACAAGGATCCAGAATCAAACCTCAGTCATGTTGCCAGGCCATACGGTACCACCATTAAACCTCAGTCATATTCCCAGGCCACAGGCTTCCAGAATCAAACGGATTTCATGTTCCCAGGCAACAGGGTTCCAGAATCCAAACCGATGTCATGTTCCCAGGCCACAGGATTCCACAATCTAACCTCAGTCATGTTCCCAGGCCAATGGTTTCCAGAATCAAACCTCAGTCATATTCCCAGGCCACAGGGTTCCAGAATCCACCGATATCATATTCCCAGGCCACAGGGTTCCAGAATCAATCCTCAGTTATGTTCCCAGGTTACAGGATTCCAGAATAAAACCTCAGTCATGTTCCCAGTCCACAGGGTTCCAGAACCAAGGCTCAGTCAGGTTCCCAGGGCACAATATTCCACAATCTAAACAGATGTCATGTTCCCAGGCCACA
Source organism: Eschrichtius robustus (assembly GCF_028021215.1). NCBI lineage: Eukaryota > Metazoa > Chordata > Mammalia > Artiodactyla > Eschrichtiidae > Eschrichtius > Eschrichtius robustus. The sequence goes on from NC_090842.1 coordinate 42,727,433, forward strand.
GTTTTCCAGAATCACGCCTCAGTCATGTTCCCAGGCCACTGGGATCCAGAATCAAACCTCAGTCATGTTGCCAGGCCGTAGGGTACCAGCATCAAACCTCAGTCATATTCCCAGGCCACAGGCTTCCAGAATCAAACAGATTTCATGTTCCCAGGCAACAGGGTTCCAGAATCCAAACCGATGTCATGTTCCCAGGCCTCAGGATTCCACAATCTAACCTCAGGCGTGTTCCCAGGCCAATGGTTTCCAGAATCAAACCTCAGTCATATTCCCAGGCCACAGGGTTCCAGAATCCACCGATATCATATTCCCAAGCCACAGGGTTCCAGAATCAATCCTCAGTTATGTTCCCAGATTACCGGATTCCAGAATAAAACCTCAGTCATGTTCCCAGTCCACAGGGTTCCAGAACCAAGGCTCAGTCAGGTTCCCAGGGCACAGTATTCCACAATCTAAACAGATGTCATGTTCCCAGGCCACAGTTTTCCAGAATCACGTCTGAGTGATGTTCTCAGCCCACAGGGATCCAGAATCAAACCTCAGTCATGTTGCCATGACATAGGGTACCACCATCAAACCTCAGTCACATTCCCAGGCCACATTTTTCAAGAATCACGCCTGAGTCATGTTCCAAGGCCACAGGGATCCAGAATCAAACCTCATTCATGTTACCAGGCCATAGGCTAGCACCATCAAACCTCAGTCATATTCCCAGGCCACAGTTTTCCAGAATCACGCCTAAGTCATGTAACCAGGCCACTGGGATCCAGAATCAAACCTCAGTCATGTTGCCAGGACGTAGGGTACCACCATCAAACCTCAGTCATATACCCAGGCCACAAGTTTCCAGAATCAAACCGATGTCATGTTCCTAGGCCACAGGGATCCAGAATCCACCAATGTCATGTTCCCAGTCCACAGGGTTCCAGAACCAAGGCTCAGTCTGGTTCCCAGGGCAAAGTATTCCACAATCTAAACAGATGTCCTGTTCCCAGGCCACAGTTTTCCAGAATCACGTCTGAGTCATGTTCTCAGCCCACAGGGATCCAAAATCAAACCTCAGTCATGTTGCCATGACATTGGGTACCACCATCAAACCTCAGTCATATTCCCAGGCCACAGGGTTCCAGAATCAATCCTCAGTTATGTTCCCAGGCTACAGGGTTCCAGAATAAAACCTCAGTCATGTTCCCAGTCCATAGGGTTCCAAAACCTAGGCTCAGTCAGGTTCACAGGGCACAGTGTTCCACAATCTAAACAGATGTCATGCTCCTAGGGCACAGTTTTCCAGAATCACGCCTCAGTCATGTTTCCAGGCCACAGGGATCCAAAATCAAACCTCAGTCATGTTGCCAGGCCACAGCGTGCGACCATCAAACCTCAGTCATATTCCCAGGCCACAAGTTTCCAGAATCAAACCGATGTCATATTCCCAGGCCACAGGGTTCCAGAATCAAACCGATGTCGTGTTCCCAGGACGCAGGATTCCACAAGCAAACCTCAGTCGTGTTCCCAGGACACAGGTTTCCAGAATCAACCCGATATCATGTTCCCTGGACACAGTCTTCCAGAATCAAACCTCAGTCATGTTGCCAGGCCACAGGTTTCCACCATCAAACCTCAGACATATTCCCAGGGCACAGGTTCCAGAATAAAACCGTTCTCATGTTCCCAGGCCACAGGGTTCCAGAATCCACCGATGACATGTTCCCAGGCAACAGGGTTCCAGAATCAATCCTCAGTTAGGTTCCCAGGCTACAGGGTTCCAGAATAAAACCTCAGTCATGTTCCAAGTCCACAGGTTTCCAGAATCAATCCTCAGTTAGGTTCCCAGGCTACAGGGTTCCTGAATAAAACCTCACTCATGTTCCCAGTCCACAGGGTTCCCGAACCTGGGCTCAGTCAGGTTCCCAGGACACAGTATTCCATAATCTAAACAGATGTCATGTTCCCAAGAAACAGTTTTCCAGAATCTCGCCTCAGTCATGTTCCCAGGCCCCAGGGATCCAGAATCAAACCTCAGTCATGTTGCCAGGTCATAGGGTACCACCATCAAACCTCAGTCATATTTCAAGGACACAGGCTACCAGAATCAAACGGATTTCATGTTCCCAGGCAACAGGGTTCCAGAATCCAAACCGATGTCATGTTCCCAGGACTCAGGGTTCCAGAATCAATCCTCAGTTATGTTCCCAGGCTACAGGGTTCCAGAATAAAACCGTTCTCATGTTCCCAGGCTACAGGGTTCCAGAATAAAACCTCAGTCATGTTCCCAGTCCACAGGGTTCCAGAACTAAGGCTCAGTCAGTTTCCCAGGGCACAGTATTCCACAATCTAAACAGATGTCATGTTCCCAGGCCACAGTTTTCCAGAATCAGGCCTCAGTCATGTTCCCAGGCCGCAGGGATCCAGAATCAAACCTCAGTCATGTTGCCAGGCCATAGGGTACCACCATCAAACCTCAGTCATATTCCCAGGCCACAAGTTTCCAGAATCAAACCAATGTCATGTTCCCAGGACACAGGGTTCCAGAATCCACCGATGTCATGTTCCCAGTCCACAGGGTTCCAGAACCAAGGCTCAGTCAGGTTCCCAGGGCACAGTATTCCACAATCTAAACTGATGGCATGTTCCCAGGGCACAGTTTTCCAGAATCACGTCTGAGTCATGTTCCCAGCCCACAGGGATCTAGAATCAAACCTCAGTCATCTTGCCATGCCATAGGGTACCACCATCAGCCCTCAGTCATATTCCCAGGACACATTTTTCAAGAATCACACCTAAGACATGTTCCCAGGCCACAGGGATCCAGAATCAAACCTCAGTCATGTTGCCAAGGCATAGGCTACCACCATCAAACCTCAGTCATATTCCCAGGCCACAGGTTTCCAGAATCAAACCGATTTCATGTTCCCAGGCAACAGGGTACCAGAATCCAAACCGATGTCATGTTCCCAGGCCACAGGATTCCACAATCTAACCTCAGTCATGTTCCCAGGCAAATGGCATCCAGAATCAAACCTCAGTCATATTCCCAGGGCAAAGGGTACCAGAATCCAAACCCATGTCATGTTCCCAGGCCACAGGATTCCACAATCTAACCTCAGTCATGTTCCCAGGCAAATGGCTTCCAGAATCAAACCTCAGTCATATTCCCAGGCCACAGGGTTCCAGAATCCACCGATGTCATGTTCCCAGGCCACAGGCTTCCAGAATCAATCCTCAGTGATGTTCCCAGGCTACAGGGTTCCAGAATAAAACCTCAGTCATGTTCCCAGTCCACAGGGTTCCAGAACCAAGGCTCAGTCAGGTTCCCAGGGCACAGTATTCCACAATCTAAACAGATGTCATGTTCCCAGGCCACAGTTTTCCAGAATCACGCCTCAGTCATGTTCCCAGGCCACAGGGAACCGGAATCAAACCTCAGTCATTTTGCCAGGCCATAGGGTACCACCATCAAACCTCAGTCATATTCCCAGGACACAGGGTTCCAGAATCCAACAGATGTCATGTTCCCAGGCCACAGGATTCCACAAGCAACACTCAGTCTTTTTCCCAGGACACAGGTTTCCAGAATCAACCCGATATCATGTTCCCTGACCACAGTCTTCCAGAATCAACCTCAGTTATGTTGCCAGGCCACAGGTATCCACCATCAAACCTCAGACATGTTCCCAGGCCACAGGGTTCCAGAATAAAACCGTTCTCATGTTCCCAGGCCACAGGTTTCCAGAATCCACCGATGACATGTTCCCAGGCAACAGGGTTCAGGAATCAATCCTCAGTTAGGCTCCCAGGCTACAGGGTTCCAGAATAAAACCTCAGTCATGTTCCACGTCCACAGGGTTCAAGAATCAATCCTCAGTTAGGTTCCCAGGCTACAGGGTTCCAGAATAAACCCTCACTAAAGTTCCCGGTCCACAGGGTTCCAGAACCTAGGCTCAGTCAGGTTCCCAGGGCACAGTATTCCACAATCTAAACAGATGTCATGTTCCCAAACCACAGTTTTCCAGAATCTCGCCTCAGTCATGTTCCCAGGCCACAAGGATCCAGAATCAAACCTCAGTCATGTTGCCAGGCCATACGGTACCACCATTAAACCTCAGTCATATTCCCAGGCCACAGGCTTCCAGAATCAAACGGATTTCATGTTCCCAGGCAACAGGGTTCCAGAATCCAAACCGATGTCATGTTCCCAGGCCACAGGATTCCACAATCTAACCTCAGTCATGTTCCCAGGCCAATGGTTTCCAGAATCAAACCTCAGTCATATTCCCAGGCCACAGGGTTCCAGAATCCACCGATATCATATTCCCAGGCCACAGGGTTCCAGAATCAATCCTCAGTTATGTTCCCAGGTTACAGGATTCCAGAATAAAACCTCAGTCATGTTCCCAGTCCACAGGGTTCCAGAACCAAGGCTCAGTCAGGTTCCCAGGGCACAATATTCCACAATCTAAACAGATGTCATGTTCCCAGGCCACAGTTTTCCAGAATCACGCCTCAGTCATGTTCCCAGGCCACTGGGATCCAGAATCAAACCTCAGTCATGTTGCCAGGCCGTAGGGTACCAGCATCAAACCTCAGTCATATTCCCAGGCCACAGGCTTCCAGAATCAAACAGATTTCATGTTCCCAGGCAACAGGGTTCCAGAATCCAAACCGATGTCATGTTCCCAGGCCTCAGGATTCCACAATCTAACCTCAGGCGTGTTCCCAGGCCAATGGTTTCCAGAATCAAACCTCAGTCATATTCCCAGGCCACAGGGTTCCAGAATCCACCGATATCATATTCCCAAGCCACAGGGTTCCAGAATCAATCCTCAGTTATGTTCCCAGATTACCGGATTCCAGAATAAAACCTCAGTCATGTTCCCAGTCCACAGGGTTCCAGAACCAAGGCTCAGTCAGGTTCCCAGGGCACAGTATTCCACAATCTAAACAGATGTCATGTTCCCAGGCCACAGTTTTCCAGAATCACGCCTCAGTCATGTAACCAGGCCACTGGGATCCAGAATCAAACCTCAGTCATGTTGCCAGGACGTAGGGTACCACCATCAAACCTCAGTCATATACCCAGGCCACAAGTTTCCAGAATCAAACCGATGTCATGTTCCTAGGCCACAGGTATCCAGAATCCACCATTGTCATGTTCCCAGTCCACAGGGTTCAAGAACCAAGGCTCAGTCTGGTTCCCAGGGCAAAGTATTCCACAATCTAAACAGATGTCCTGTTCCCAGGCCACAGTTTTCCAGAATCACGTCTGAGTCATGTTCTCAGCCCACAGGGATCCAAAATCAAACCTCAGTCATGTTGCCATGACATTGGGTACCACCATCAAACCTCAGTCATATTCCCAGGCCACAGGGTTCCAGAATCAATCCTCAGTTATGTTCCCAGGCTACAGGGTTCCAGAATAAAACCTCAGTCATGTTCCCAGTCCATAGGGTTCCAAAACCTAGGCTCAGTCAGGTTCACAGGGCACAGTGTTCCACAATCTAAACAGATGTCATGCTCCTAGGGCACATTTTTCCAGAATCACGCCTCAGTCATGTTTCCAGGCCACAGGGATCCAAAATCAAACCTCAGTCATGTTGCCAGGCCACAGCGTGCGACCATCAAACCTCAGTCATATTCCCAGGCCACAAGTTTCCAGAATCAAACCGATGTCATATTCCCAGGCCACAGGGTTCCAAAATCAAACCGATGTCGTGTTCCCAGGCCACAGGATTCCACAAGCAAACCTCAGTCGTGTTCCCAGGACACAGGTTTCCAGAATCAACCCGATATCATGTTCCCTGGACACAGTCTTCCAGAATCAAACCTCAGTCATGTTGCCAGGCCACAGGTTTCCACCATCAAACCTCAGACATGTTCCCAGGCCACAGGGTTCCAGAATAAAACCGTTCTCATGTTCCCAGGACACAGGATTCCAGAATCCACCGATGACATGTTCCCAGGCAACAGGGTTCCAGAATCAATCCTCAGTTAGTTTCTCAGGCTACAGGGTTCCAGAATAAAACCTCAGTCATGTTCCAAGTCTACAGGGTTCGAGAATCAATCCTCAGTTAGGTTCCCAGGCTACAGGGTTCCAGAATAAAACCTCAGTAATGTTCCCAGTCCACAGGGTTCCAGAACCTGGGCTCAGTCAGGTTCCCAGGGCACAGTATTCCAAAATCTAAACAGATGTCATGTTCCCAAGCCACAGTTTTCCAGAATCTCGCCTCAGTCATGTTCCCAGCCCACAGGGATCCAGAATCAAACCTCAGTCATGTTGCCAGGCCATAGGGTACCACCATCAAACCTCAGTCATATTCCCAGGCCACAGGCTTCCAGAATCAAACGGATCTCATGGTCCCAGGCAACAGCGTTCAAGAATCCTAACCGATGTCATGTTCCCAGGCCACAGGATTGCACAATCTAACCTCAGTCATGTTCCCAGGCCAATGGTTTCCAGAATCAAACCTCAGTCATATTCCCAGGCCACAGGATTGCAGAATCCACCGATGTCATTTTCCCAGGCCACAGGGATCCAGAATCAAACCTCAGTCAAGTTGCCAGGCCATAGGGTACCACCATCAAACCTCAGTCATATTCCCAGGCCACAAGTTTCCAGAATCAAACCGATGTCATGTTCCCAGGCCACAGGGTTCCAGAATCCACCGATATCATGTTCCCAGTCCACAGGGTTCCAGAACCAAGGCTCAGTCAGGTTCCCAGGGCACAGTATTCCACAATCTAAACAGATGTCATGTTCCCAGGCCACAGTTTTCCAGAATCACGTCTGAGTGATGTTCTCAGCCCACAGGGATCCAGAATCAAACCTCAGTCATGTTGCCATGACATAGGGTACCACCATCAAACCTCAGTCACATTCCCAGGCCACATTTTTCAAGAATCACGCCTGAGTCATGTTCCAAGGCCACAGGGATCCAGAATCAAACCTCATTCATGTTACCAGGCCATAGGCTAGCACCATCAAACCTCAGTCATATTCCCAGGCCACAGGTTTCCAGAATCAAACCGATTTCATGTTCCCAGGCAACAGGGTACCAGAATTCAAACCGATGTCATGTTCCCAGGCCACAGGATTCCACAATCTAACCTCAGTCATGTTCCCAGGCAAATGGCTTCCAGAATCAAACCTCAGTCATATTCCCAGTCCACAGGGTTCCAGAATCCACCGATGTCATGTTCCCAGCCCACAGGGTTCCAGAATCAATCCTCAGTTATGTTCCCAGGCTACAGCGTTCCAGAATAAAACCTCAGTCAGGTTCCCAGTCCATAGGGTTCCAGAAATAAGGCTCAGTCAGTTTCCCAGGGCACAGTATTCCACAATCTGAACAGATGTCATGTTCCCATGCCACAGTTTTCCAGAATCATGCCTCAGTCATGTTCCCAGGCCACAGGGATCCAAAATGAAACCTCAGTCATGTTGCCAGGCCATAGGGTGCCACCATCAAACCTCAGTCATATTCCCAGGCCACAAGTTCCCAGAATGAAACCGATGTCATGTTCCCACGCCACAGGTTTCCACAATCTAACATCAGTCATGTTCCAAGGCCAATGGTTTCCAGAATCAAACCTCAGTCATATTCCCAGGCCACAGGGTTCCAGAATCCACCGATATCATATTCCCAAGCCACAGGGTTCCAGAATCAATCCTCAGTTATGTTCCCAGATTACCGGATTCCAGAATAAAACCTCAGTCATGTTCCCAGTCCACAGGGTTCCAGAACCAAGGCTCAGTCAGGTTCCCAGGGCACAGTATTCCACAATCTAAACAGATGTCATGTTCCCAGGCCACAGTTTTCCAGAATCACGCCTCAGTCATGTAACCAGGCCACTGGGATCCAGAATCAAACCTCAGTCATGTTGCCAGGACGTAGGGTACCACCATCAAACCTCAGTCATATACCCAGGCCACAAGTTTCCAGAATCAAACCGATGTCATGTTCCTAGGCCACAGGTATCCAGAATCCACCATTGTCATGTTCCCAGTCCACAGGGTTCAAGAACCAAGGCTCAGTCTGGTTCCCAGGGCAAAGTATTCCACAATCTAAACAGATGTCCTGTTCCCAGGCCACAGTTTTCCAGAATCACGTCTGAGTCATGTTCTCAGCCCACAGGGATCCAAAATCAAACCTCAGTCATGTTGCCATGACATTGGGTACCACCATCAAACCTCAGTCATATTCCCAGGCCACAGGGTTCCAGAATCAATCCTCAGTTATGTTCCCAGGCTACAGGGTTCCAGAATAAAACCTCAGTCATGTTCCCAGTCCATAGGGTTCCAAAACCTAGGCTCAGTCAGGTTCACAGGGCACAGTGTTCCACAATCTAAACAGATGTCATGCTCCTAGGGCACATTTTTCCAGAATCACGCCTCAGTCATGTTTCCAGGCCACAGGGATCCAAAATCAAACCTCAGTCATGTTGCCAGGCCACAGCGTGCGACCATCAAACCTCAGTCATATTCCCAGGCCACAAGTTTCCAGAATCAAACCGATGTCATATTCCCAGGCCACAGGGTTCCAAAATCAAACCGATGTCGTGTTCCCAGGCCACAGGATTCCACAAGCAAACCTCAGTCGTGTTCCCAGGACACAGGTTTCCAGAATCAACCCGATATCATGTTCCCTGGACACAGTCTTCCAGAATCAAACCTCAGTCATGTTGCCAGGCCACAGGTTTCCACCATCAAACCTCAGACATGTTCCCAGGCCACAGGGTTCCAGAATAAAACCGTTCTCATGTTCCCAGGACACAGGATTCCAGAATCCACCGATGACATGTTCCCAGGCAACAGGGTTCCAGAATCAATCCTCAGTTAGTTTCTCAGGCTACAGGGTTCCAGAATAAAACCTCAGTCATGTTCCAAGTCTACAGGGTTCGAGAATCAATCCTCAGTTAGGTTCCCAGGCTACAGGGTTCCAGAATAAAACCTCAGTAATGTTCCCAGTCCACAGGGTTCCAGAACCTGGGCTCAGTCAGGTTCCCAGGGCACAGTATTCCACAATCTAAACAGATGTCATGTTCCCAAGCCACAGTTTTCCAGAATCTCGCCTCAGTCATGTTCCCAGCCCACAGGGATCCAGAATCAAACCTCAGTCATGTTGCCAGGCCATAGGGTACCACCATCAAACCTCAGTCATATTCCCAGGCCACAGGCTTCCAGAATCAAACGGATCTCATGGTCCCAGGCAACAGCGTTCAAGAATCCTAACCGATGTCATGTTCCCAGGCCACAGGATTGCACAATCTAACCTCAGTCATGTTCCCAGGCCAATGGTTTCCAGAATCAAACCTCAGTCATATTCCCAGGCCACAGGATTGCAGAATCCACCGATGTCATTTTCCCAGGCCACAGGGATCCAGAATCAAACCTCAGTCATGTTGCCAGGCCATAGGGTACCACCATCAAACCTCAGTCATATTCCCAGGCCACAAGTTTCCAGAATCAAACCGATGTCATGTTCCCAGGCCACAGGGTTCCAGAATCCACCGATATCATGTTCCCAGTCCACAGGGTTCCAGAACCAAGGCTCAGTCAGGTTCCCAGGGCACAGTATTCCACAATCTAAACAGATGTCATGTTCCCAGGCCACAGTTTTCCAGAATCACGTCTGAGTGATGTTCTCAGCCCACAGGGATCCAGAATCAAACCTCAGTCATGTTGCCATGACATAGGGTACCACCATCAAACCTCAGTCACATTCCCAGGCCACATTTTTCAAGAATCACGCCTGAGTCATGTTCCAAGGCCACAGGGATCCAGAATCAAACCTCATTCATGTTACCAGGCCATAGGCTAGCACCATCAAACCTCAGTCATATTCCCAGGCCACAGGTTTCCAGAATCAAACCGATTTCATGTTCCCAGGCAACAGGGTACCAGAATTCAAACCGATGTCATGTTCCCAGGCCACAGGATTCCACAATCTAACCTCAGTCATGTTCCCAGGCAAATGGCTTCCAGAATCAAACCTCAGTCATATTCCCAGTCCACAGGGTTCCAGAATCCACCGATGTCATGTTCCCAGCCCACAGGGTTCCAGAATCAATCCTCAGTTATGTTCCCAGGCTACAGCGTTCCAGAATAAAACCTCAGTCAGGTTCCCAGTCCATAGGGTTCCAGAAATAAGGCTCAGTCAGTTTCCCAGGGCACAGTATTCCACAATCTGAACAGATGTCATGTTCCCATGCCACAGTTTTCCAGAATCATGCCTCAGTCATGTTCCCAGGCCACAGGGATCCAAAATGAAACCTCAGTCATGTTGCCAGGCCATAGGGTGCCACCATCAAACCTCAGTCATATTCCCAGGCCACAAGTTCCCAGAATCAAACCGATGTCATGTTCCCACGCCACAGGTTTCCACAATCTAACATCAGTCATGTTCCCAGGCCAATGGTTTCCAGAATCAAACCTCAGTCATATTCCCAGGCCACAGGGTTCCAGAATCCAACCAATGTCGTGTTCCCAGGCCACCGGATTCCACAAGCAAACCTCACTTGTGTTCCCAGGACACATGTTTCCAGAATCAACCCGATATCATGTTCCCTGGACACAGTCTTCCAGAATCAAACCTCAGTCATGTTGCCAGGCCACAGGTTTCCACCATCAAACCTCAGACATATTCCCAGGGCACAGGTTCCAGAATAAAACCGTTCTCATGTTCCCAGGCCACAGGGTTCCAGAATCCACCGATGACATGTTCCCAGGCAACAGGGTTCCAGAATCAATCCTCAGTTAGGTTCCCAGGCTACAGGGTTCCAGAATAAAACCTCAGTCATGTTCCAAGTCCACAGGTTTCCAGAATCAATCCTCAGTTAGGTTCCCAGGCTACAGGGTTCCTGAATAAAACCTCACTCATGTTCCCAGTCCACAGGGTTCCCGAACCTGGGCTCAGTCAGGTTCCCAGGACACAGTATTCCATAATCTAAACAGATGTCATGTTCCCAAGAAACAGTTTTCCAGAATCTCCCCTCAGTCATGTTCCCAGGCCACAGGGATCCAGAATCAAACCTCAGTCATGTTGCCAGGTCATAGGGTACCACCATCAAACCTCAGTCATATTTCAAGGCCACAGGCTTCCAGAATCAAATGGATTTCATGTTCCCAGGCAACAGGGTTCCAGAATCCAAACCGATGTCATGTTCCCAGGCCTCAGGGTTCCAGAATCAATCCTGTTATGTTCCCAGGCTACAGGGTTCCAGAATAAAACCGTTCTCATGTTCCCAGGCTACAGGGTTCCAGAATAAAACCTCAGTCATGTTCCCAGTCCACAGGGCTCCAGAACTAAGGCTCAGTCAGTTTCCCAGGGCACAGTATTCCACAATCTAAACAGATGTCATGTTCCCAGGCCACAGTTTTCCAAAATCAGGCCTCAGTCATGTTCCCAGGCCACAGGGATCCAGAATCAAACCTCAGTCATGTTGCCAGGCCATAGGGTACCACCATCAAACCTCAGTCATATTCCCAGGCCACAAGTTTCCAGAATCAAACCAATGTCATGTTCCCAGGACACAGGGTTCCAGAATCCACCGATGTCATGTTCCCAGTCCACAGGGTTCCAGAACCAAGGCTCAATCAGGTTCCCAGGGCACAGTATTCCACAATCTAAACAGATGTCATGTTCCCAGGCCACAGTTTTCCAGAATCACGTCTGAGTCATGTTCCCAGCCCACAGGGATCTAGAATCAAACCTCAGTCATCTTGCCATGCCATAGGGTACCGCCATCAGCCCTCAGTCATATTCCCAGGACACATTTTTCAAGAATCACACCTAAGACATGTTCCCGGGCCACAGGGATCCAGAATCAAACCTCAGTCAAGTTCCCAGTCCACAGGGTTCCAGAACCAAGGCTCAGTCAGAATCCCAGGGCACAGTATTCCACAATCTAAACAGATGTCATGTTCCCAGGCCACAGGATTCCACAATCTAACCTCAGGCATGTTCCCAGGCCAATGGTTTCCAGAATCAAACCTCAGTCATATTCCCAGGCCACAGGATTCCAGAATCCACCGATGTCATGTTCCCAGGCCACAGGGATCCAGAATCAAACCTCAGTCATGTTGCCAGGCCATAGGGTACCACCATCAAACCTCAATCATATTCCAAGTCCACAGGTTTCCAGAATCAAACCGATTTCATGTTCCCTGGCAACAGGGTACCAGAATCCAAACCGATGTCATGTTCCCAGGCCACAGGATTCCACAATCTAACCTCAGTCATGTTCCCAGGCAAATGGCATCCAGAATCAAACCTCAGTCATATTCCCAGGGCAAAGGGTACCAGAATCCAAACCCATGTCATGTTCCCAGGCCACAGGATTCCACAATCTAACCTCAGTCATGTTCCCAGGCAAATGGCTTCCAGAATCAAACCTCAGTCATATTCCCAGGCCACAGGGTTCCAGAATCCACCGATGTCATGTTCCCAGGCCACAGGCTTCCAGAATCAATCCTCAGTGATGTTCCCAGGCTACAGGGTTCCAGAATAAAACCTCAGTCATGTTCCCAGTCCACAGGGTTCCAGAACCAAGGCTCAGTCAGGTTCCCAGGGCACAGTATTCCACAATCTAAACAGATGTCATGTTCCCAGGCCACAGTTTTCCAGAATCACGCCTCAGTCATGTTCCCAGGCCAAAGGGATCCAGAATCAAACCTCAGTCATCTTGCCAGGCCATAGGGTACCACCATCAAACCTCAGTCATATTCCCAGGCCACAGTGTTCCAGAATCCAACCAATGTCATGTTCCCAGGCCACAGGATTCCACAAGCAACACTCAGTCTTTTTCCCAGGACACAGGTTTCCAAAATCAACCCGATATCATTTTCCCTGGCCACAGTCTTCCAGAATCAAACCTCAGTTATGTTGCCAGGCCACAGGTTTCCACCATCAAACCTCAGACATGTTCTCAGGCCACAGGGTTCCAGAATAAAACCGTTCTCATGTTCCCAGGCCACAGGGTTCCAGAATCCACCGATGACATGTTCCCAGGCAACAGGGTTCCAGAATCAATCCTCAGTTAGGTTCCCAGGCTACAGGGTTCCAGAATAAACCCTCACTCATGTTCCCGGTCCACAGGGTTCCAGAACCTAGGCTCAGTCAGGTTCCCAGGGCACAGTATTCCACAATCTAAACAGATGTCATGTTAACGAGCCACAGTTTTCCAGAATCTCGCCTCAGTCATGTTCTCAGCCCACAGGGATCCAAAATCAAACCTCAGTCATGTTGCCATGACATTGGGTACCACCATCAAACCTCAGTCATATTCCCAGGCCACAGGGTTCCAGAATCAATCCTCAGTTATGTTCCCAGGCTACAGGGTTCCAGAATAAAACCTCAGTCATGTTCCCAGTCCATAGGGTTCCAAAACCTAGGCTCAGTCAGGTTCACAGGGCACAGTGTTCCACAATCTAAACAGATGTCATGCTCCTAGGGCACAGTTTTCCAGAATCACGCCTCAGTCATGTTTCCAGGCCACAGGGATCCAAAATCAAACCTCAGTCATGTTGCCAGGCCACAGCGTGCGACCATCAAACCTCAGTCATATTCCCAGGCCACAAGTTTCCAGAATCAAACCGATGTCATATTCCCAGGCCACAGGGTTCCAGAATCAAACCGATGTCGTGTTCCCAGGCCACAGGATTCCACAAGCAAACCTCAGTCGTGTTCCCAGGACACAGGTTTCCAGAATCAACCCGATATCATGTTCCCTGGACACAGTCTTCCAGAATCAAACCTCAGTCATGTTGCCAGGCCACAGGTTTCCACCATCAAACCTCAGACATGTTCCCAGGCCACAGGGTTCCAGAATAAAACCGTTCTCATGTTCCCAGGACACAGGATTCCAGAATCCACCGATGACATGTTCCCAGGCAACAGGGTTCCAGAATCAATCCTCAGTTAGTTTCTCAGGCTACAGGGTTCCAGAATAAAACCTCAGTCATGTTCCAAGTCTACAGGGTTCGAGAATCAATCCTCAGTTAGGTTCCCAGGCTACAGGGTTCCAGAATAAAACCTCAGTCATGTTCCCAGTCCACAGGGTTCCAGAACCTGGGCTCAGTCAGGTTCCCAGGGCACAGTATTCCACAATCTAAACAGATGTCATGTTCCCAAGCCACAGTTTTCCAGAATCTCGCCTCAGTCATGTTCCCAGCCCACAGGGATACAGAATCAAACCTCAGTCATGTTGCCAGGCCATAGGGTACCACCATCAAACCTCAGTCATATTCCAAGGCCACAGGCTTCCAGAATCAAACGGATTTCATGTTCCAGGGAAACAGGTTTCCAGAATCCAAACCGAAGTCATGTTCCCAGGCCTCTGGATTCCACAATCTAACCTCAGTCATGTTTCCAGACCAATGGTTTCCAGAATCAAACCTCAGTCATATTCCCAGGCCGCAGGGTTCCAGAATCCACCGATGTCATGTTCCCAGGCCACAGGGTTCCAGAATCAGTCCTCAGTTATGTTCCCAGGCTACAGGGTTCCAGAATAAAACCTCAGTAATGTTCCCAGGCCACAGGGTTCCAGAACTAAGGCTCAGTCAGTTTCCCAGGGCACAGTATTCCACAATCTAAACAGATGTCATGTTCCCAGGCCACAGTTTTCCAGAATCTCGCCTCAGTCATGTTCCCAGCCCACAGGGATCCAGAATCAAACCTCAGTCATTTTGCCAGGCCATAGGGTACCACCATCAAACCTCAGTCATATTCCAAGGCCACAGGCTTCCAGAATCAAACGGATCTCATGGTCCCAGGCAACAGCGTTCCAGAATCCTAACCGATGTCATGTTCCCAGGCCACAGGATTGCACAATCTAACCTCAGTCATGTTCCCAGGCCAATGGTTTCCAGAATCAAACCTCAGTCATATTCCCAGGCCACAGGATTCCAGAATCCACCGATGTCATGTTCCCAGGCCACAGGGATCCAGAATCAAACCTCAGTCATGTTGCCAGGCCATAGGGTACCACCATCAAACCTCAGTCATATTCCCAGGCCACAAGTTTCCAGAATCAAACCGATGTCATGTTCCCAGGCCACAGGTTTCCAGAATCCACCGATATCATGTTCCCAGTCCACAGGGTTCCAGAACCAAGGCTCAGTCAGGTTCCCAGGGCACAGTATTCCACAATCTAAACAGATGTCATGTTCCCAGGCCACAGTTTTCCAGAATCACGTCTGAGTGATGTTCTCAGCCCACAGGGATCCAGAATCAAACCTCAGTCATGTTGCCAGGCCACAGGTTTCCACCATCAAACCTCAGACATGTTCCCAGGCCACAGGGTTCCAGAATAAAACCGTTCTCATGTTCCCAGGACACAGGATTCCAGAATCCACCGATGACATGTTCCCAGGCAACAGGGTTCCAGAATCAATCCTCAGTTAGTTTCTCAGGCTACAGGGTTCCAGAATAAAACCTCAGTCATGTTCCAAGTCTACAGGGTTCGAGAATCAATCCTCAGTTAGGTTCCCAGGCTACAGGGTTCCAGAATAAAACCTCAGTCATGTTCCCAGTCCACAGGGTTCCAGAACCTGGGCTCAGTCAGGTTCCCAGGGCACAGTATTCCACAATCTAAACAGATGTCATGTTCCCAAGCCACAGTTTTCCAGAATCTCGCCTCAGTCATGTTCCCAGCCCACAGGGATACAGAATCAAACCTCAGTCATGTTGCCAGGCCATAGGGTACCACCATCAAACCTCAGTCATATTCCAAGGCCACAGGCTTCCAGAATCAAACGGATTTCATGTTCCAGGGAAACAGGGTTCCAGAATCCAAACCGAAGTCATGTTCCCAGGCCTCTGGATTCCACAATCTAACCTCAGTCATGTTTCCAGACCAATGGTTTCCAGAATCAAACCTCAGTCATATTCCCAGGCCACAGGGTTCCAGAATCCACCGATGTCATGTTCCCAGGCCACAGGGTTCCAGAATCAGTCCTCAGTTATGTTCCCAGGCTACAGGGTTCCAGAATAAAACCTCAGTAATGTTCCCAGGCCACAGGGTTCCAGAACTAAGGCTCAGTCAGTTTCCCAGGGCACAGTATTCCACAATCTAAACAGATGTCATGTTCCCAGGACACAGTTTTCCAGAATCTCGCCTCAGTCATGTTCCCAGCCCACAGGGATCCAGAATCAAACCTCAGTCATTTTGCCAGGCCATAGGGTACCACCATCAAACCTCAGTCATATTCCAAGGCCACAGGCTTCCAGAATCAAACGGATCTCATGGTCCCAGGCAACAGCGTTCCAGAATCCTAACCGATGTCATGTTCCCAGGCCACAGGATTGCACAATCTAACCTCAGTCATGTTCCCAGGCCAATGGTTTCCAGAATCAAACCTCAGTCATATTCCCAGGCCACAGGATTCCAGAATCCACCGATGTCATGTTCCCAGGCCACAGGGATCCAGAATCAAACCTCAGTCATGTTGCCAGGCCATAGGGTACCACCATCAAACCTCAGTCATATTCCCAGGCCACAAGTTTCCAGAATCAAACCGATGTCATGTTCCCAGGCCACAGGGTTCCAGAATCCACCGATATCATGTTCCCAGTCCACAGGGTTCCAGAACCAAGGCTCAGTCAGGTTCCCAGGGCACAGTATTCCACAATCTAAACAGATGTCATGTTCCCAGGCCACAGTTTTCCAGAATCACGTCTGAGTGATGTTCTCAGCCCACAGGGATCCAGAATCAAACCTCAGTCATGTTGCCAGGCCACAGGTTTCCACCATCAAACCTCAGACATGTTCCCAGGCCACAGGGTTCCAGAATAAAACCGTTCTCATGTTCCCAGGACACAGGATTCCAGAATCCACCGATGACATGTTCCCAGGCAACAGGGTTCCAGAATCAATCCTCAGTTAGTTTCTCAGGCTACAGGGTTCCAGAATAAAACCTCAGTCATGTTCCAAGTCTACAGGGTTCGAGAATCAATCCTCAGTTAGGTTCCCAGGCTACAGGGTTCCAGAATAAAACCTCAGTCATGTTCCCAGTCCACAGGGTTCCAGAACCTGGGCTCAGTCAGGTTCCCAGGGCACAGTATTCCACAATCTAAACAGATGTCATGTTCCCAGGCCACAGTTTTCCAGAATCACGTCTGAGTGATGTTCTCAGCCCACAGGGATCCAGAATCAAACCTCAGTCATGTTGCCATGACATAGGGTACCACCATCAAACCTCAGTCACATTCCCAGGCCACATTTTTCAAGAATCACGCCTGAGTCATGTTCCAAGGCCACAGGGATCCAGAATCAAACCTCATTCATGTTACCAGGCCATAGGCTAGCACCATCAAACCTCAGTCATATTCCCAGGCCACAGGTTTCCAGAATCAAACCGATTTCATGTTCCCAGGCAACAGGGTACCAGAATTCAAACCGATGTCATGTTCCCAGGCCACAGGATTCCACAATCTAACCTCAGTCATGTTCCCAGGCAAATGGCTTCCAGAATCAAACCTCAGTCATATTCCCAGGCCACAGGGTTCCAGAATCCACCGATGTCATGTTCCCAGCCCACAGGGTTCCAGAATCAATCCTCAGTTATGTTCCCAGGCTACAGCGTTCCAGAATAAAACCTCAGTCATGTTCCCAGTCCATAGGGTTCCAGAAATAAGGCTCAGTCAGTTTCCCAGGGCACAGTATTCCACAATCTGAACAGATGTCATGTTCCCATGACACAGTTTTCCAGAATCATGTCTCAGTCATGTTCCCAGGCCACAGGGATCCAAAATGAAACCTCAGTCATGTTGCCAGGCCATAGGGTGCCACCATCAAACCTCAGTCATATTCCCAGGCCACAAGTTCCCAGAATCAAACCGATGTAATGTTCCCACGCCACAGGTTTCCACAATCTAACATCAGTCATGTTCCCAGGCCAATGGTTTCCAGAATCAAACCTCAGTCATATTCCCAGGCCACAGGGTTCCAGAATCCAACCAATGTCGTGTTCCCAGGCCACCGGATTCCACAAGCAAACCTCACTTGTGTTCCCAGGACACATGTTTCCAGAATCAACCCGATATCATGTTCCCTGGACACAGTCTTCCAGAATCAAACCTCAGTCATGTTGCCAGGCCACAGGTTTCCACCATCAAACCTCAGACATATTCCCAGGGCACAGGTTCCAGAATAAAACCGTTCTCATGTTCCCAGGCCACAGGGTTCCAGAATCCACCGATGACATGTTCCCAGGCAACAGGGTTCCAGAATCAATCCTCAGTTAGGTTCCCAGGCTACAGGGTTCCAGAATAAAACCTCAGTCATGTTCCAAGTCCACAGGTTTCCAGAATCAATCCTCAGTTAGGTTCCCAGGCTACAGGGTTCCTGAATAAAACCTCACTCATGTTCCCAGTCCACAGGGTTCCCGAACCTGGGCTCAGTCAGGTTCCCAGGACACAGTATTCCATAATCTAAACAGATGTCATGTTCCCAAGAAACAGTTTTCCAGAATCTCGCCTCAGTCATGTTCCCAGGCCACAGGGATCCAGAATCAAACCTCAGTCATGTTGCCAGGTCATAGGGTACCACCATCAAACCTCAGTCATATATCAAGGCCACAGGCTTCCAGAATCAAATGGATTTCATGTTCCCAGGCAACAGGGTTCCAGAATCCAAACCGATGTCATGTTCCCAGGCCTCAGGGTTCCAGAATCAATCCTGTTATGTTCCCAGGCTACAGGGTTCCAGAATAAAACCGTTCTCATGTTCCCAGGCTACAGGGTTCCAGAATAAAACCTCAGTCATGTTCCCAGTCCACAGGGCTCCAGAACTAAGGCTCAGTCAGTTTCCCAGGGCACAGTATTCCACAATCTAAACAGATGTCATGTTCCCAGGCCACAGTTTTCCAAAATCAGGCCTCAGTCATGTTCCCAGGCCACAGGGATCCAGAATCAAACCTCAGTCATGTTGCCAGGCCATAGGGTACCACCATCAAACCTCAGTCATATTCCCAGGCCACAAGTTTCCAGAATCAAACCAATGTCATGTTCCCAGGACACAGGGTTCCAGAATCCACCGATGTCATGTTCCCAGTCCACAGGGTTCCAGAACCAAGGCTCAGTCAGGTTCCCAGGGCACAGTATTCCACAATCTAAACAGATGTCATGTTCCCAGGCCACAGTTTTCCAGAATCACGTCTGAGTCATGTTCCCAGCCCACAGGGATCTAGAATCAAACCTCAGTCATCTTGCCATGCCATAGGGTACCGCCATCAGCCCTCAGTCATATTCCCAGGACACATTTTTCAAGAATCACACCTAAGACATGTTCCCGGGCCACAGGGATCCAGAATCAAACCTCAGTCATGTTCCCAGTCCACAGGGTTCCAGAACCAAGGCTCAGTCAGAATCCCAGGGCACAGTATTCCACAATCTAAACAGATGTCATGTTCCCAGGCCACAGGATTCCACAATCTAACCTCAGGCATGTTCCCAGGCCAATGGTTTCCAGAATCAAACCTCAGTCATATTCCCAGGCCACAGGATTCCAGAATCCACCGATGTCATGTTCCCAGGCCACAGGGATCCAGAATCAAACCTCAGTCATGTTGCCAGGCCATAGGGTACCACCATCAAACCTCAATCATATTCCAAGTCCACAGGTTTCCAGAATCAAACCGATTTCATGTTCCCTGGCAACAGGGTACCAGAATCCAAACCGATGTCATGTTCCCAGGCCACAGGATTCCACAATCTAACCTCAGTCATGTTCCCAGGCAAATGGCATCCAGAATCAAACCTCAGTCATATTCCCAGGGCAAAGGGTACCAGAATCCAAACCCATGTCATGTTCCCAGGCCACAGGATTCCACAATCTAACCTCAGTCATGTTCCCAGGCAAATGGCTTCCAGAATCAAACCTCAGTCATATTCCCAGGCCACAGGGTTCCAGAATCCACCGATGTCATGTTCCCAGGCCACAGGGTTCCAGAATCAATCCTCAGTGATGTTCCCAGGCTACAGGGTTCCAGAATAAAACCTCAGTCATGTTCCCAGTCCACAGGGTTCCAGAACCAAGGCTCAGTCAGGTTCCCAGGGCACAGTATTCCACAATCTAAACAGATGTCATGTTCCCAGGCCACAGTTTTCCAGAATCACGCCTCAGTCATGTTCCCAGGCCAAAGGGATCCAGAATCAAACCTCAGTCATCTTGCCAGGCCATAGGGTACTACCATCAAACCTCAGTCATATTCCCAGGCCACAGTGTTCCAGAATCCAACCGATGTCATGTTCCCAGGCCACAGGATTCCACAAGCAACACTCAGTCTTTTTCCCAGGACACAGGTTTCCAGAATCAACCCGATATCATGTTCCCTGACCACAGTCTTCCAGAATTAACTACAGTTATGTTGCCAGGCAACAGGTATCCACCATCAAACCTCAGACATGTTCCCAGTCCACAGGGTTCCAGAATAAAACCGTTCTCATGTTTCCAGGCCACAGGGTTCCAGAATCCACCGATGACATGTTCCCAGGCAACAGGGTTCCAGAATCAATCCTCAGTTAGGTTCCCAGGCTACAGGGTTCCAGAATAAACCCTCACTCATGTTCCCGGTCCACAGGGTTCCAGAACCTAGGCTCAGTCAGGTTCCCAGGGCACAGTATTCCACAATCTAAACAGATGTCATGTTAACGAGCCACAGTTTTCCAGAATCTCGCCTCAGTCATGTTCCCAGGCCACAGGGATCCAGAATCAAACCTCAGTCATGTTGCCAGGCCATACGGTACCACCATTAAACCTCAGTCATATTCCCAGGCCACAGGCTTCCAGAATCAAACGGATTTCATGTTCCCAGGCAACAGGGTTCCAGAATCCAAACCGATGTCATGTTCCCAGGCCACAGGATTCCACAATCTAACCTCAGTCATGTTCCCAGGCCAATGGTTTCTAGAATCAAACCTCAGTCATATTCCCAGGCCACAGGGTTCCAGAATCCACCGATATCATATTCCCAAGCCACAGGGTTCCAGAATCAATCCTCAGTTATGTTCCCAGATTACAGGATTCCAGAATAAAACCTCAGTCATGTTCCCAGTCCACAGGGTTCCAGAACCAAGGCTCAGTCAGTTTCCCAGGGCACAGTATTCCACAATCTAAACAGATGTCATGTTCCCAGGCCACAGTTTTCCAGAATCACGCCTCAGTCATGTAACCAGGCCACTGGGATCCAGAATCAAACCTCAGTCATGTTGCCAGGACGTAGGGTACCACCATCAAACCTCAGTCATATACCCAGGCCACAAGTTTCCAGAATCAAACCGATGTCATGTTCCTAGGCCACAGGGATCCAGAATCCACCAATGTCATGTTCCCAGTCCACAGGGTTCCAGAACCAAGGCTCAGTCTGGTTCCCAGGGCAAAGTATTCCACAATCTAAACAGATGTCCTGTTCCCAGGCCACAGTTTTCCAGAATCACGTCTGAGTCATGTTCTCAGCCCACAGGGATCCAAAATCAAACCTCAGTAATGTTGCCATGACATTGGGTACCACCATCAAACCTCAGTCATATTCCCAGGCCACAGGGTTCCAGAATCAATCCTCAGTTATGTTCCCAGGCTACAGGGTTCCAGAATAAAACCTCAGTCATGTTCCCAGTCCATAGGGTTCCAAAACCTAGGCTCAGTCAGGTTCACAGGGCACAGTGTTCCACAATCTAAACAGATGTCATGCTCCTAGGGCACAGTTTTCCAGAATCACGCCTCAGTCATGTTTCCAGGCCACAGGGATCAAAAATCAAACCTCAGTCATGTTGCCAGGCCACAGCGTGCGACCATCAAACCTCAGTCATATTCCCAGGCCACAAGTTTCCAGAATCAAACCGATGTCATATTCCCAGGCCACAGGGTTCCAGAATCAAACCTCAGACATGTTCCCAGGCCACAGGGTTCCAGAATAAAACCGTTCTCATGTTCCCAGGACACAGGATTCCAGAATCCACCGATGACATGTTCCCAGGCAACAGGGTTCCAGAATCAATCCTCAGTTAGTTTCTCAGGCTACAGGGTTCCAGAATAAAACCTCAGTCATGTTCCTATTCTACAGGGTTCGAGAATCAATCCTCAGTTAGGTTCCCAGGCTACAGGGTTCCAGAATAAAACCTCAGTCATGTTCCCAGTCCACAGGGTTCCAGAACCTGGGCTCAGTCAGGTTCCCAGGGCACAGTATTCCACAATCTAAACAGATGTCATGTTCCCAAGCCACAGTTTTCCAGAATCTCGCCTCAGTCATGTTCCCAGCCCACAGGGATACAGAATCAAACCTCAGTCATGTTGCCAGGCCATAGGGTACCACCATCAAACCTCAGTCATATTCCAAGGCCACAGGCTTCCAGAATCAAACTGATTTCATGTTCCAGGGAAACAGGGTTCCAGAATCCAAACCGAAGTCATGTTCCCAGGCCTCTGGATTCCACAATCTAACCTCAGTCATGTTTCCAGACCAATGGTTTCCAGAATCAAACCTCAGTCATATTCCCAGGCCACAGGGTTCCAGAATCCACCGATGTCATGTTCCCAGGCCACAGGGTTCCAGAATCAGTCCTCAGTTATGTTCCCAGGCTACAGGGTTCCAGAATAAAACCTCAGTAATGTTCCCAGGCCACAGGGTTCCAGAACTAAGGCTCAGTCAGTTTCCCAGGGCACAGTATTCCACAATCTAAACAGATGTCATGTTCCCAGGCCACAGTTTTCCAGAATCTCGCCTCAGTCATGTTCCCAGCCCACAGGGATCCAGAATCAAACCTCAGTCATTTTGCCAGGCCATAGGGTACCACCATCAAACCTCAGTCATATTCCCAGGCCACAGGCTTCCAGAATCAAACGGATCTCATGGTCCCAGGCAACAGCGTTCCAGAATCCTAACCGATGTCATGTTCCCAGGCCACAGGATTCCACAATCTAACCTCAGGCATGTTCCCAGGCCAATGGTTTCCAGAATCAAACCTCAGTCATATTCCCAGGCCACAGGATTCCAGAATCCACCGATGTCATGTTCCCAGGCCACAGGGATCCAGAATCAAACCTCAGTCATGTTGCCAGGCCATAGGGTACCACCATCAAACCTCAGTCATATTCCCAGGCCACAAGTTTCCAGAATCAAACCGATGTCATGTTCCCAGGCCACAGGGTTCCAGAATCCACCGATATCATGTTCCCAGTCCACAGGGTTCCAGAACCAAGGCTCAGTCAGGTTCCCAGGGCACAGTATTCCACAATCTAAACAGATGTCATGTTCCCAGGCCACAGTTTTCCAGAATCACGTCTGAGTGATGTTCTCAGCCCACAGGGATCCAGAATCAAACCTCAGTCATGTTGCCATGACATAGGGTACCACCATCAAACCTCAGTCACATTCCCAGGCCACATTTTTCAAGAATCACGCCTGAGTCATTTTCCCAGGCCACAGGGATCCAGAATCAAACCTCATTCATGTTACCAGGCCATAGGCTAGCACCATCAAACCTCAGTCATATTCCCAGGCCACAGGTTTCCAGAATCAAACCGATTTCATGTTCCCAGGCCACAGGATTCCACAATCTAACCTCAGTCATGTTCCCAGGCAAATGGCTTACAGAATCAAACCTCAGTCATATTCCCAGGCCACAGGGTTCCAGAATCCACCGATGTCATGTTCCCAGCCCACAGGGTTCCAGAATCAATCCTCAGTTATGTTCCCAGGCTACAGCGTTCCAGAATAAAACCTCAGTCATGTTCCCAGTCCATAGGGTTCCAGAAATAAGGCTCAGTCAGTTTCCCAGGGCACAGTATTCCACAATCTGAACAGATGTCATGTTCCCACGCCACAGGTTTCCACAATCTAACATCAGTCATGTTCCCAGGCCAATGGTTTCCAGAATCAAACCTCAGTCATATTCCCAGGCCACAGGGTTCCAGAATCCAACCAATGTCGTGTTCCCAGGCCACCGGATTCCACAAGCAAACCTCACTTGTGTTCCCAGGACACATGTTTCCAGAATCAACCCGATATCATGTTCCCTGGACACAGTCTTCCAGAATCAAACCTCAGTCATGTTGCCAGGCCACAGGTTTCCACCATCAAACCTCAGACATATTCCCAGGGCACAGGTTCCAGAATAAAACCGTTCTCATGTTCCCAGGCCACAGGGTTCCAGAATCCACCGATGACATGTTCCCAGGCAACAGGGTTCCAGAATCAATCCTCACTTAGGTTCCCAGGCTACAGGGTTCCTGAATAAAACCTCACTCATGTTCCCAGTCCACAGGGTTCCCGAACCTGGGCTCAGTCAGGTTCCCAGGACACAGTATTCCATAATCTAAACAGATGTCATGTTCCCAAGAAACAGTTTTCCAGAATCTCGCCTCAGTCATGTTCCCAGGCCACAGGGATCCAGAATCAAACCTCAGTCATGTTGCCAGGTCATAGGGTACCACCATCAAACCTCAGTCATATTTCAAGGCCACAGGCTACCAGAATCAAACGGATTTCATGTTCCCAGGCAACAGGGTTCCAGAATCCAAACCGATGTCATATTCCCAGGCCACAGGGTTCCAGAATCAAACCGATGTCGTGTTCCCAGGCCACAGGATTCCACAAGCAAACCTCAGTCGTGTTCCCAGGACACAGGTTTCCAGAATCAACCCGATATCATGTTCCCTGGACACAGTGTTCCAGAATCAAACCTCAGTCATGTTGCCAGGCCACAGGTTTCCACCATCAAACCTCAGACATGTTCCCAGGCCACAGGGTTCCAGAATAAAACCGTTCTCATATTCCCAGGCCACAAGTTTCCAGAATCCACCGATGACATGTTCCCAGGCAACAGGGTTCCAGAATCAATCCTCAGTTAGTTTCTCAGGCTACAGGGTTCCAGAATAAAACCTCAGTCATATTCCAAGTCTACAGGGTTCGAGAATCAATCCTTAGTTAGGTTCCCAGGCTACAGGGTTCCAGAATAAAACCTCAGTCATGTTCCCAGTCCACAGGGTTCCAGAACCTGGGCTCAGTCAGGTTCCCAGGTCACAGTATTCCACAATCTAAACAGATGTCATGTTCCCAAGCCACAGTTTTCCAGAATCTCGCCTCAGTCATGTTCCCAGCCCACAGGGATACAGAATCAAACCTCAGTCATGTTGCCAGGCCATAGGGTACCACCATCAAACCTCAGTCATATTCCAAGGCCACAAGTTTCCAGAATCAAACCAATGTCATGTTCCCAGGACACAGGGTTCCAGAATCCACCGATGTCATGTTCCCAGTCCACAGGGTTCCAGAACCAAGGCTCAGTCAGGTTCCCAGGGCACAGTATTCCACAATCTAAACAGATGTCATGTTCCCAGGCCACAGTTTTCCAGAATCACGTCTGAGTCATGTTCCCAGCCCACAGGGATCTAGAATCAAACCTCAGTCATCTTGCCATGCCATAGGGTACCGCCATCAGCCCTCAGTCATATTCCCAGGACACATTTTTCAAGAATCACACCTAAGACATGTTCCCGGGCCACAGGGATCCAGAATCAAACCTCAGTCATGTTCCCAGTCCACAGGGTTCCAGAACCAAGGCTCAGTCAGAATCCCAGGGCACAGTATTCCACAATCTAAACAGATGTCATGTTCCCAGGCCACAGGATTCCACAATCTAACCTCAGGCATGTTCCCAGGCCAATGGTTTCCAGAATCAAACCTCAGTCATATTCCCAGGCCACAGGATTCCAGAATCCACCGATGTCATGTTCCCAGGCCACAGGGATCCAGAATCAAACCTCAGTCATGTTGCCAGGCCATAGGGTACCACCATCAAACCTCAATCATATTCCAAGTCCACAGGTTTCCAGAATCAAACCGATTTCATGTTCCCTGGCAACAGGGTACCAGAATCCAAACCGATGTCATGTTCCCAGGCCACAGGATTCCACAATCTAACCTCAGTCATGTTCCCAGGCAAATGGCATCCAGAATCAAACCTCAGTCATATTCCCAGGGCAAAGGGTACCAGAATCCAAACCCATGTCATGTTCCCAGGCCACAGGATTCCACAATCTAACCTCAGTCATGTTCCCAGGCAAATGGCTTCCAGAATCAAACCTCAGTCATATTCCCAGGCCACAGGGTTCCAGAATCCACCGATGTCATGTTCCCAGGCCACAGGGTTCCAGAATCAATCCTCAGTGATGTTCCCAGGCTACAGGGTTCCAGAATAAAACCTCAGTCATGTTCCCAGTCCACAGGGTTCCAGAACCAAGGCTCAGTCAGGTTCCCAGGGCACAGTATTCCACAATCTAAACAGATGTCATGTTCCCAGGCCACAGTTTTCCAGAATCACGCCTCAGTCATGTTCCCAGGCCAAAGGGATCCAGAATCAAACCTCAGTCATCTTGCCAGGCCATAGGGTACCACCATCAAACCTCAGTCATATTCCCAGGCCACAGTGTTCCAGAATCCAACCGATGTCATGTTCCCAGGCCACAGGATTCCACAAGCAACACTCAGTCTTTTTCCCAGGACACAGGTTTCCAGAATCAACCCGATATCATGTTCCCTGACCACAGTCTTCCAGAATTAACTACAGTTATGTTGCCAGGCAACAGGTATCCACCATCAAACCTCAGACATGTTCCCAGTCCACAGGGTTCCAGAATAAAACCGTTCTCATGTTTCCAGGCCACAGGGTTCCAGAATCCACCGATGACATGTTCCCAGGCAACAGGGTTCCAGAATCAATCCTCAGTTAGGTTCCCAGGCTACAGGGTTCCAGAATAAACCCTCACTCATGTTCCCGGTCCACAGGGTTCCAGAACCTAGGCTCAGTCAGGTTCCCAGGGCACAGTATTCCACAATCTAAACAGATGTCATGTTAACGAGCCACAGTTTTCCAGAATCTCGCCTCAGTCATGTTCCCAGGCCACAGGGATCCAGAATCAAACCTCAGTCATGTTGCCAGGCCATACGGTACCACCATTAAACCTCAGTCATATTCCCAGGCCACAGGCTTCCAGAATCAAACGGATTTCATGTTCCCAGGCAACAGGGTTCCAGAATCCAAACCGATGTCATGTTCCCAGGCCACAGGATTCCACAATCTAACCTCAGTCATGTTCCCAGGCCAATGGTTTCTAGAATCAAACCTCAGTCATATTCCCAGGCCACAGGGTTCCAGAATCCACCGATATCATATTCCCAAGCCACAGGGTTCCAGAATCAATCCTCAGTTATGTTCCCAGATTACAGGATTCCAGAATAAAACCTCAGTCATGTTCCCAGTCCACAGGGTTCCAGAACCAAGGCTCAGTCAGTTTCCCAGGGCACAGTATTCCACAATCTAAACAGATGTCATGTTCCCAGGCCACAGTTTTCCAGAATCACGCCTCAGTCATGTAACCAGGCCACTGGGATCCAGAATCAAACCTCAGTCATGTTGCCAGGACGTAGGGTACCACCATCAAACCTCAGTCATATACCCAGGCCACAAGTTTCCAGAATCAAACCGATGTCATGTTCCTAGGCCACAGGGATCCAGAATCCACCAATGTCATGTTCCCAGTCCACAGGGTTCCAGAACCAAGGCTCAGTCTGGTTCCCAGGGCAAAGTATTCCACAATCTAAACAGATGTCCTGTTCCCAGGCCACAGTTTTCCAGAATCACGTCTGAGTCATGTTCTCAGCCCACAGGGATCCAAAATCAAACCTCAGTCATGTTGCCATGACATTGGGTACCACCATCAAACCTCAGTCATATTCCCAGGCCACAGGGTTCCAGAATCAATCCTCAGTTATGTTCCCAGGCTACAGGGTTCCAGAATAAAACCTCAGTCATGTTCCCAGTCCATAGGGTTCCAAAACCTAGGCTCAGTCAGGTTCACAGGGCACAGTGTTCCACAATCTAAACAGATGTCATGCTCCTAGGGCACAGTTTTCCAGAATCACGCCTCAGTCATGTTTCCAGGCCACAGGGATCAAAAATCAAACCTCAGTCATGTTGCCAGGCCACAGCGTGCGACCATCAAACCTCAGTCATATTCCCAGGCCACAAGTTTCCAGAATCAAACCGATGTCATATTCCCAGGCCACAGGGTTCCAGAATCAAACCTCAGACATGTTCCAGGCCACAGGGTTCCAGAATAAAACCGTTCTCATGTTCCCAGGACACAGGATTCCAGAATCCACCGATGACATGTTCCCAGGCAACAGGGTTCCAGAATCAATCCTCAGTTAGTTTCTCAGGCTACAGGGTTCCAGAATAAAACCTCAGTCATGTTCCTATTCTACAGGGTTCGAGAATCAATCCTCAGTTAGGTTCCCAGGCTACAGGGTTCCAGAATAAAACCTCAGTCATGTTCCCAGTCCACAGGGTTCCAGAACCTGGGCTCAGTCAGGTTCCCAGGGCACAGTATTCCACAATCTAAACAGATGTCATGTTCCCAAGCCACAGTTTTCCAGAATCTCGCCTCAGTCATGTTCCCAGCCCACAGGGATACAGAATCAAACCTCAGTCATGTTGCCAGGCCATAGGGTACCACCATCAAACCTCAGTCATATTCCAAGGCCACAGGCTTCCAGAATCAAACGGATTTCATGTTCCAGGGAAACAGGGTTCCAGAATCCAAACCGAAGTCATGTTCCCAGGCCTCTGGATTCCACAATCTAACCTCAGTCATGTTTCCAGACCAATGGTTTCCAGAATCAAACCTCAGTCATATTCCCAGGCCACAGGGTTCCAGAATCCACCGATGTCATGTTCCCAGGCCACAGGGTTCCAGAATCAGTCCTCAGTTACGTTCCCAGGCTACAGGGTTCCAGAATAAAACCTCAGTAATGTTCCCAGGCCACAGGGTTCCAGAACTAAGGCTCAGTCAGTTTCCCAGGGCACAGTATTCCACAATCTAAACAGATGTCATGTTCCCAGGCCACAGTTTTCCAGAATCTCGCCTCAGTCATGTTCCCAGCCCACAGGGATCCAGAATCAAACCTCAGTCATTTTGCCAGGCCATAGGGTACCACCATCAAACCTCAGTCATATTCCCAGGCCACAGGCTTCCAGAATCAAACGGATCTCATGGTCCCAGGCAACAGCGTTCCAGAATCCTAACCGATGTCATGTTCCCAGGCCACAGGATTCCACAATCTAACCTCAGGCATGTTCCCAGGCCAATGGTTTCCAGAATCAAACCTCAGTCATATTCCCAGGCCACAGGATTCCAGAATCCACCGATGTCATGTTCCCAGGCCACAGGGATCCAGAATCAAACCTCAGTCATGTTGCCAGGCCATAGGGTACCACCATCAAACCTCAGTCATATTCCCAGGCCACAAGTTTCCAGAATCAAACCGATGTCATGTTCCCAGGCCACAGGGTTCCAGAATCCACCGATATCATGTTCCCAGTCCACAGGGTTCCAGAACCAAGGCTCAGTCAGGTTCCCAGGGCACAGTATTCCACAATCTAAACAGATGTCATGTTCCCAGGCCACAGTTTTCCAGAATCACGTCTGAGTGATGTTCTCAGCCCACAGGGACCCAGAATCAAACCTCAGTCATGTTGCCATGACATAGGGTACCACCATCAAACCTCAGTCACATTCCCAGACCACATTTTTCAAGAATCACGCCTGAGTCATTTTCCCAGGCCACAGGGATCCAGAATCAAACCTCATTCATGTTACCAGGCCATAGGCTAGCACCATCAAACCTCAGTCATATTCCCAGGCCACAGGTTTCCAGAATCAAACCGATTTCATGTTCCCAGGCCACAGGATTCCACAATCTAACCTCAGTCATGTTCCCAGGCAAATGGCTTACAGAATCAAACCTCAGTCATATTCCCAGGCCACAGGGTTCCAGAATCCACCGATGTCATGTTCCCAGCCCACAGGGTTCCAGAATCAATCCTCAGTTATGTTCCCAGGCTACAGCGTTCCAGAATAAAACCTCAGTCATGTTCCCCGTCCATAGGGTTCCAGAAATAAGGCTCAGTCAGTTTCCCAGGGCACAGTATTCCACAATCTGAACAGATGTCATGTTCCCACGCCACAGGTTTCCACAATCTAACATCAGTCATGTTCCCAGGCCAATGGTTTCCAGAATCAAACCTCAGTCATATTCCCAGGCCACAGGGTTCCAGAATCCAACCAATGTCGTGTTCCCAGGCCACCGGATTCCACAAGCAAACCTCACTTGTGTTCCCAGGACACATGTTTCCAGAATCAACCCGATATCATGTTCCCTGGACACAGTCTTCCAGAATCAAACCTCAGTCATGTTGCCAGGCCACAGGTTTCCACCATCAAACCTCAGACATATTCCCAGGGCACAGGTTCCAGAATAAAACCGTTCTCATGTTCCCAGGCCACAGGGTTCCAGAATCCACCGATGACATGTTCCCAGGCAACAGGGTTCCAGAATCAATCCTCAGTTAGGTTCCCAGGCTACAGGGTTCCAGAATAAAACCTCAGTCATGTTCCAAGTCCACAGGTTTCCAGAATCAATCCTCAGTTAGGTTCCCAGGCTACAGGGTTCCTGAATAAAACCTCACTCATGTTCCCAGTCCACAGGGTTCCCGAACCTGGGCTCAGTCAGGTTCCCAGGACACAGTATTCCATAATCTAAACAGATGTCATGTTCCCAAGAAACAGTTTTCCAGAATCTCGCCTCAGTCATGTTCCCAGGCCACAGGGATCCAGAATCAAACCTCAGTCATGTTGCCAGGTCATAGTGTACCACCATCAAACCTCAGTCATATTTCAAGGCCACAGGCTACCAGAATCAAACGGATTTCATGTTCCCAGGCAACAGGATTCCAGAATCCAAACCGATGTCATGTTCCCAGGACTCAGGGTTCCAGAATCAATCCTCAGTTATGTTCCCAGGCTACAGGGTTCCAGAATAAAACCGTTCTCATGTTCCCAGGCTACAGGGTTCCAGAATAAAACCTCAGTCATGTTCCCAGTCCACAGGGTTCCAGAACTAAGGCTCAGTCAGTTTCCCAGGGCACAGTATTCCACAATCTAAACAGATGTCATGTTCCCAAGCCACAGTTTTCAAGAATCATGCCTCAGTCATGTTCCCAGGCCGCAGGGATCCAGAATCAAACCTCAGTCATGTTGCCAGGCCATAGGGTACCACCATCAAACCTCAGTCATATTCCCAGGCCACAAGTTTCCAGAATCAAACCAATGTCATGTTCCCAGGACACAGGGTTCCAGAATCCACCGATGTCATGTTCCCAGTCCACAGGGTTCCAGAACCAAGGCTCAGTCAGGTTCCCAGGGCACAGTATTCCACAATCTAAACAGATGTCATGTTCCCAGGCCACAGTTTTCCAGAATCACGTCTGAGTCATGTTCCCAGCCCACAGGGATCTAGAATCAAACCTCAGTCATCTTGCCATGCCATAGGGTACCACCATCAGCCCTCAGTCATATTCCCAGGACACATTTTTCAAGAATCACACCTAAGACATGTTCCCAGGCCACAGGGATCCAGAATCAAACCTCAGTCATGTTGCCAAGGCCTAGGCTACCACCATCAAACCTCAGTCATATTCCCAGGCCACAGGTTTCCAGAATCAAACCGATTTCATGTTCCCAGGCAACAGGGTACCAGAATCCAAACCGATGTCATGTTCCCAGGCCACAGGATTCCACAATCTAACCTCAGTCATTTTCCCAGGCAAATGGCATCCAGAATCAAACCTCAGTCATATTCCCAGGGCAAAGGGTACCAGAATCCAAACCCATGTCATGTTCCCAGGCCACAGGATTCCACAATCTAACCTCAGTCATGTTCCCAGGCAAATGGCTTCCAGAATCAAACCTCAGTCATATTCCCAGGCCACAGGGTTCCAGAATCCACCGATGTCATGTTCCCAGGCCACAGGCTTCCAGAATCAATCCTCAGTGATGTTCCCAGGCTACAGGGTTCCAGAATAAAACCTCAGTCATGTTCCCAGTCCACAGGGTTCCAGAACCAAGGCTCAGTCAGGTTCCCAGGGCACAGTATTCCACAATCTAAACAGATGTCATGTTCCCAGGCCACAGTTTTCCAGAATCACGCCTCAGTCATGTTCCCAGGCCACAGGGAACCGGAATCAAACCTCAGTCATTTTGCCAGGCCATAGGGTACCACCATCAAACCTCAGTCATATTCCCAGGACACAGGGTTCCAGAATCCAACAGATGTCATGTTCCCAGGCCACAGGATTCCACAAGCAACACTCAGTCTTTTTCCCAGGACACAGGTTTCCAGAATCAACCCGATATCATGTTCCCTGACCACAGTCTTCCAGAATCAACCTCAGTTATGTTGCCAGGCCACAGGTATCCACCATCAAACCTCAGACATGTTCCCAGGCCACAGGGTTCCAGAATAAAACCGTTCTCATGTTCCCAGGCCACAGGGTTCCAGAATCCACCGATGACATGTTCCCAGGCAACAGGGTTCAGGAATCAATCCTCAGTTAGGCTCCCAGGCTACAGGGTTCCAGAATAAAACCTCAGTCATGTTCCACGTCCACAGGGTTCAAGAATCAATCCTCAGTTAGGTTCCCAGGCTACAGGGTTCCAGAATAAACCCTCACTAATGTTCCCGGTCCACAGGGTTCCAGAACCTAGGCTCAGTCAGGTTCCCAGGGCACAGTATTCCACAATCTAAACAGATGTCATGTTCCCAAGCCACAGTTTTCCAGAATCTCGCCTCAGTCATGTTCCCAGGCCACAGGGATCCAGAATCAAACCTCAGTCATGTTGCCAGGCCATACGGTACCACCATTAAACCTCAGTCATATTCCCAGGCCACAGGCTTCCAGAATCAAACGGATTTCATGTTCCCAGGCAACAGGGTTCCAGAATCCAAACCGATGTCATGTTCCCAGGCCACAGGATTCCACAATCTAACCTCAGTCATGTTCCCAGGCCAATGGTTTCCAGAATCAAACCTCAGTCATATTCCCAGGCCACAGGGTTCCAGAATCCACCGATATCATATTCCCAGGCCACAGGGTTCCAGAATCAATCCTCAGTTATGTTCCCAGGTTACAGGATTCCAGAATAAAACCTCAGTCATGTTCCCAGTCCACAGGGTTCCAGAACCAAGGCTCAGTCAGGTTCCCAGGGCACCGTATTCCACAATCTAAACAGATGTCATGTTCCCAGGCCACAGTTTTCCAGAATCACGCCTCAGTCATGTTCCCAGGCCACTGGGATCCAGAATCAAACCTCAGTCATGTTGCCAGGCCGTAGGGTACCAGCATCAAACCTCAGTCATATTCCCAGGCCACAGGCTTCCAGAATCAAACAGATTTCATGTTCCCAGGCAACAGGGTTCCAGAATCCAAACCGATGTCATGTTCCCAGGCCTCAGGATTCCACAATCTAACCTCAGGCGTGTTCCCAGGCCAATGGTTTCCAGAATCAAACCTCAGTCATATTCCCAGGCCACAGGGTTCCAGAATCCACCGATATCATATTCCCAAGCCACAGGGTTCCAGAATCAATCCTCAGTTATGTTCCCAGATTACAGGATTCCAGAATAAAACCTCAGTCATGTTCCCAGTCCACAGGGTTCCAGAACCAAGGCTCAGTCAGGTTCCCAGGGCACAGTATTCCACAATCTAAACAGATGTCATATTCCCAGGCCACAGTTTTCCAGAATCACGCCTCAGTCATGTAACCAGGCCACTGGGATCCAGAATCAAACCTCAGTCATGTTGCCAGGACGTAGGGTACCACCATGAAACCTCAGTCATATACCCAGGCCACAAGTTTCCAGAATCAAACCGATGTCATGTTCCTAGGCCACAGGGATCCAGAATCCACCAATGTCATGTTCCCAGTCCACAGGGTTCAAGAACCAAGGCTCAGTCTGGTTCCCAGGGCAAAGTATTCCACAATCTAAACAGATGTCCTGTTCCCAGGCCACAGTTTTCCAGAATCACGTCTGAGTCATGTTCTCAGCCCACAGGGATCCAAAATCAAACCTCAGTCATGTTGCCATGACATTGGGTACCACCATCAAACCTCAGTCATATTCCCAGGCCACAGGGTTCCAGAATCAATCCTCAGTTATGTTCCCAGGCTACAGGGTTCCAGAATAAAACCTCAGTCATGTTCCCAGTCCATAGGGTTCCAAAACCTAGGCTCAGTCAGGTTCACAGGGCACAGTGTTCCACAATCTAAACAGATGTCATGCTCCTAGGGCACAGTTTTCCAGAATCACGCCTCAGTCATGTTTCCAGGCCACAGGGATCCAAAATCAAACCTCAGTCATGTTGCCAGGCCACAGCGTGCGACCATCAAACCTCAGTCATATTCCCAGGCCACAAGTTTCCAGAATCAAACCGATGTCATATTCCCAGGCCACAGGGTTCCAGAATCAAACCGATGTCGTGTTCCCAGGCCACAGGATTCCACAAGCAAACCTCAGTCGTGTTCCGAGGACACAGGTTTCCAGAATCAACCCGATATCATGTTCCCTGGACACAGTCTTCCAGAATCAAACCTCAGTCATGTTGCCAGGCCACAGGTTTCCACCATCAAACCTCAGACAGGTTCCCAGGCCACAGGGTTCCAGAATAAAACCGTTCTCATGTTCCCAGGACACAGGATTCCAGAATCCACCGATGACATGTTCCCAGGCAACAGGGTTCCAGAATCAATCCTCAGTTAGTTTCTCAGGCTACAGGGTTCCAGAATAAAACCTCAGTCATGTTCCAAGTCTACAGGGTTCGAGAATCAATCCTCAGTTAGGTTCCCAGGCTACAGGGTTCCAGAATAAAACCTCAGTCATGTTCCCAGTCCACAGGGTTCCAGAACCTGGGCTCAGTCAGGTTCCCAGGGCACAGTATTCCACAATCTAAACAGATGTCATGTTCCCAAGCCACAGTTTTCCAGAATCTCGCCTCAGTCATGTTCCCAGCCCACAGGGATCCAGAATCAAACCTCAGTCATGTTGCCAGGCCATAGGGTACCACCATCAAACCTCAGTCATATTCCCAGGCCACAGGCTTCCAGAATCAAACGGATCTCATGGTCCCAGGCAACAGCGTTCCAGAATCCTAACCGATGTCATGTTCCCAGGCCACAGGATTGCACAATCTAACCTCAGTCATGTTCCCAGGCCAATGGTTTCCAGAATCAAACCTCAGTCATATTCCCAGGCCACAGGATTGCAGAATCCACCGATGTCATTTTCCCAGGCCACAGGGATCCAGAATCAAACCTCAGTCATGTTGCCAGGCCATAGGGTACCACCATCAAACCTCAGTCATATTCCCAGGCCACAAGTTTCCAGAATCAAACCGATGTCATGTTCCCAGGCCACAGGGTTCCAGAATCCACCGATATCATGTTCCCAGTCCACAGGGTTCCAGAACCAAGGCTCAGTCAGGTTCCCAGGGCACAGTATTCCACAATCTAAACAGATGTCATGTTCCCAGGCCACAGTTTTCCAGAATCACGTCTGAGTGATGTTCTCAGCCCACAGGGATCCAGAATCAAACCTCAGTCATGTTGCCATGACATAGGGTACCACCATCAAACCTCAGTCACATTCCCAGGCCACATTTTTCAAGAATCACGCCTGAGTCATGTTCCCAGGCCACAGGGATCCAGAATCAAACGTCATTCATGTTACCAGGCCATAGGCTAGCACCATCAAACCTCAGTCATATTCCCAGGCCACAGGTTTCCAGAATCAAACCGATTTCATGTTCCCAGGCAACAGGGTACCAGAATTCAAACCGATGTCATGTTCCCAGGCCACAGGATTCCACAATCTAACCTCAGTCATGTTCCCAGGCAAATGGCTTCCAGAATCAAACCTCAGTCATATTCCCAGTCCACAGGGTTCCAGAATCCACCGATGTCATGTTCCCAGCCCACAGGGTTCCAGAATCAATCCTCAGTTATGTTCCCAGGCTACAGCGTTCCAGAATAAAACCTCAG
Organism: Eschrichtius robustus; assembly: GCF_028021215.1. Taxonomy (NCBI): domain Eukaryota; kingdom Metazoa; phylum Chordata; class Mammalia; order Artiodactyla; family Eschrichtiidae; genus Eschrichtius; species Eschrichtius robustus. The sequence goes on from NC_090842.1 coordinate 42,763,361, forward strand.
TCATGTTCCCAGTCCATAGGGTTCCAGAAATAAGGCTCAGTCAGTTTCCCAGGGCACAGTATTCCACAATCTGAACAGATGTCATGTTCCCATGCCACAGTTTTCCAGAATCATGCCTCAGTCATGTTCCCAGGCCACAGGGATCCAAAATGAAACCTCAGTCATGTTGCCAGGCCATAGGGTGCCACCATCAAACCTCAGTCATATTCCCAGGCCACAAGTTCCCAGAATCAAACCGATGTCATGTTCCCACGCCACAGGTTTCCACAATCTAACATCAGTCATGTTCCCAGGCCAATGGTTTCCAGAATCAAACCTCAGTCATATTCCCAGGCCACAGGGTTCCAGAATCCAACCAATGTCGTGTTCCCAGGCCACCGGATTCCACAAGCAAACCTCACTTGTGTTCCCAGGACACATGTTTCCAGAATCAACCCGATATCATGTTCCCTGGACACAGTCTTCCAGAATCAAACCTCAGTCATGTTGCCAGGCCACAGGTTTCCACCATCAAACCTCAGACATATTCCCAGGGCACAGGTTCCAGAATAAAACCGTTCTCATGTTCCCAGGCCACAGGGTTCCAGAATCCACCGATGACATGTTCCCAGGCAACAGGGTTCCAGAATCAATCCTCAGTTAGGTTCCCAGGCTACAGGGTTCCAGAATAAAACCTCAGTCATGTTCCAAGTCCACAGGTTTCCAGAATCAATCCTCAGTTAGGTTCCCAGGCTACAGGGTTCCTGAATAAAACCTCACTCATGTTCCCAGTCCACAGGGTTCCCGAACCTGGGCTCAGTCAGGTTCCCAGGACACAGTATTCCATAATCTAAACAGATGTCATGTTCCCAAGAAACAGTTTTCCAGAATCTCGCCTCAGTCATGTTCCCAGGCCACAGGGATCCAGAATCAAACCTCAGTCATGTTGCCAGGTCATAGGGTACCACCATCAAACCTCAGTCATATTTCAAGGCCACAGGCTTCCAGAATCAAATGGATTTCATGTTCCCAGGCAACAGGGTTCCAGAATCCAAACCGATGTCATGTTCCCAGGACTCAGGGTTCCAGAATCAATCCTGTTATGTTCCCAGGCTACAGGGTTCCAGAATAAAACCGTTCTCATGTTCCCAGGCTACAGGGTTCCAGAATAAAACCTCAGTCATGTTCCCAGTCCACAGGGCTCTAGAACTAAGGCTCAGTCAGTTTCCCAGGGCACAGTATTCCACAATCTAAACAGATGTCATGTTCCCAGGCCACAGTTTTCCAAAATCAGGCCTCAGTCATGTTCCCAGGCCACAGGGATCCAGAATCAAACCTCAGTCATGTTGCCAGGCCATAGGGTACCATCATCAAACCTCAGTCATATTCCCAGGCCACAAGATTCCAGAATCAAACCAATGTCATGTTCCCAGGACACAGGGTTCCAGAATCCACCGATGTCATGTTCCCAGTCCACAGGGTTCCAGAACCAAGGCTCAATCAGGTTCCCAGGGCACAGTATTCCACAATCTAAACAGATGTCATGTTCCCAGGCCACAGTTTTCCAGAATCACGTCTGAGTCATGTTCCCAGCCCACAGGGATCTAGAATCAAACCTCAGTCATCTTGCCATGCCATAGGGTACCACCATCAGCCCTCAGTCATATTCCCAGGACACATTTTTCAAGAATCACACCTAAGACATGTTCCCGGGCCACAGGGATCCAGAATCAAACCTCAGTCATGTTCCCAGTCCACAGGGTTCCAGAACCAAGGCTCAGTCAGAATCCCAGGGCACAGTATTCCACAATCTAAACAGATGTCATGTTCCCAGGCCACAGGATTCCACAATCTAACCTCAGGCATGTTCCCAGGCCAATGGTTTCCAGAATCAAACCTCAGTCATATTCCCAGGCCACAGGATTCCAGAATCCACCGATGTCATGTTCCCAGGCCACAGGGATCCAGAATCAAACCTCAGTCATGTTGCCAGGCCATAGGGTACCACCATCAAACCTCAATCATATTCCAAGTCCACAGGTTTCCAGAATCAAACCGATTTCATGTTCCCTGGCAACAGGGTACCAGAATCCAAACCGATGTCATGTTCCCAGGCCACAGGATTCCACAATCTAACCTCAGTCATGTTCCCAGGCAAATGGCATCCAGAATCAAACCTCAGTCATATTCCCAGGGCAAAGGGTACCAGAATCCAAACCCATGTCATGTTCCCAGGCCACAGGATTCCACAATCTAACCTCAGTCATGTTCCCAGGCAAATGGCTTCCAGAATCAAACCTCAGTCATATTCCCAGGCCACAGGGTTCCAGAATCAATCCTCAGTGATGTTCCCAGGCTACAGGGTTCCAGAATAAAACCTCAGTCATGTTCCCAGTCCACAGGGTTCCAGAACCAAGGCTCAGTCAGGTTCCCAGGGCACAGTATTCCACAATCTAAACAGATGTCATGTTCCCAGGCCACAGTTTTCCAGAATCACGCCTCAGTCATGTTCCCAGGCCAAAGGGATCCAGAATCAAACCTCAGTCATCTTGCCAGGCCATAGGGTACCACCATCAAACCTCATTCATATTCCCAGGCCACAGTGTTCCAGAATCCAACCGATGTCATGTTCCCAGGCCACAGGATTCCACAAGCAACACTCAGTCTTTTTCCCAGGACACAGGTTTCCAGAATCACCCCGATATCATGTTCCCTGACCACAGTCTTCCAGAATTAACTACAGTTATGTTGCCAGGCCACAGGTATCCACCATCAAACCTCAGACATGTTCTCAGTCCACAGGGTTCCAGAATAAAACCGTTCTCATGTTCCCAGGCCACAGGGTTCCAGAATCCACCGATGACATGTTCCCAGGCAACAGGGTTCCAGAATCAATCCTCAGTTAGGTTCCCAGGCTACAGGGTTCCAGAATAAACCCTCACTCATGTTCCCGGTCCACAGGGTTCCAGAACCTAGGCTCAGTCAGGTTCCCAGGGCACAGTATTCCACAATCTAAACAGATGTCATGTTAACGAGCCACAGTTTTCCAGAATCTCGCCTCAGTCATGTTCCCAGGCCACAGGGATACAGAATCAAACCTCAGTCATGTTGCCAGGCCATACGGTACCACCATTAAACCTCAGTCATATTCCCAGGCCACAGGCTTCCAGAATCAAACGGATTTCATGTTCCCAGGCAACAGGGTTCCAGAATCCAAACCGATGTCATGTTCCCAGGCCACAGGATTCCACAAACTAACCTCAGTCATGTTCCCAGGCCAATGGTTTCTAGAATCAAACCTCAGTCATATTCCCAGGCCACAGGGTTCCAGAATCCACCGATATCATATTCCCAAGCCACAGGGTTCCAGAATCAATCCTCAGTTATGTTCCCAGATTACAGGATTCCAGAATAAAACCTCAGTCATGTTCCCAGTCCACAGGGTTCCAGAACCAAGGCTCAGTCAGTTTCCCAGGGCACAGTATTCCACAATCTAAACAGATGTCATGTTCCCAGGCCACAGTTTTCCAGAATCACGCCTCAGTCATGTAACCAGGCCACTGGGATCCAGAATCAAACCTCAGTCATGTTGCCAGGACGTAGGGTACCACCATCAAACCTCAGTCATATACCCAGGCCACAAGTTTCCAGAATCAAACCGATGTCATGTTCCTAGGCCACAGGGATCCAGAATCCACCAATGTCATGTTCCCAGTCCACAGGGTTCCAGAACCAAGGCTCATTCTGGTTCCCAGGGCAAAGTATTCCACAATCTAAACAGATGTCCTGTTCCCAGGCCACAGTTTTCCAGAATCACGTCTGAGTCATGTTCTCAGCCCACAGGGATCCAAAATCAAACCTCAGTCATGTTGCCATGACATTGGGTACCACCATCAAACCTCAGTCATATTCCCAGGCCACAGGGTTCCAGAATCAATCCTCAGTTATGTTCCCAGGCTACAGGGTTCCAGAATAAAACCTCAGTCATGTTCCCAGTCCATAGGGTTCCAAAACCTAGGCTCAGTCAGGTTCACAGGGCACAGTGTTCCACAATCTAAACAGATGTCATGCTCCTAGGGCACAGTTTTCCAGAATCACGCCTCAGTCATGTTTCCAGGCCACAGGGATCCAAAATCAAACCTCAGTCATGTTGCCAGGCCACAGCGTGCGACCATCAAACCTCAGTCATATTCCCAGGCCACAAGTTTCCAGAATCAAACCGATGTCATATTCCCAGGCCACAGGGTTCCAGAATCAAACCGATGTCGTGTTCCCAGGCCACAGGATTCCACAAGCAAACCTCAGTCGTGTTCCGAGGACACAGGTTTCCAGAATCAACCCGATATCATGTTCCCTGGACACAGTCTTCCAGAATCAAACCTCAGTCATGTTGCCAGGCCACAGGTTTCCACCATCAAACCTCAGACAGGTTCCCAGGCCACAGGGTTCCAGAATAAAACCGTTCTCATGTTCCCAGGACACAGGATTCCAGAATCCACCGATGACATGTTCCCAGGCAACAGGGTTCCAGAATCAATCCTCAGTTAGTTTCTCAGGCTACAGGGTTCCAGAATAAAACCTCAGTCATGTTCCAAGTCCACAGGTTTCCAGAATCAATCCTCAGTTAGGTTCCCAGGCTACAGGGTTCCAGAATAAAACCTCAGTCATGTTCCAAGTCCACAGGTTTCCAGAATCAATCCTCAGTTAGGTTCCCAGGCTACAGGGTTCCTGAATAAAACCTCACTCATGTTCCCAGTCCACAGGGTTCCCGAACCTGGGCTCAGTCAGGTTCCCAGGACACAGTATTCCATAATCTAAACAGATGTCATGTTCCCAAGAAACAGTTTTCCAGAATCTCGCCTCAGTCATGTTCCCAGGCCACAGGGATCCAGAATCAAACCTCAGTCATGTTGCCAGGTCATAGTGTACCACCATCAAACCTCAGTCATATTTCAAGGCCACAGGCTACCAGAATCAAACGGATTTCATGTTCCCAGGCAACAGGATTCCAGAATCCAAACCGATGTCATGTTCCCAGGACTCAGGGTTCCAGAATCAATCCTCAGTTATGTTCCCAGGCTACAGGGTTCCAGAATAAAACCGTTCTCATGTTCCCAGGCTACAGGGTTCCAGAATAAAACCTCAGTCATGTTCCCAGTCCACAGGGTTCCAGAACTAAGGCTCAGTCAGTTTCCCAGGGCACAGTATTCCACAATCTAAACAGATGTCATGTTCCCAAGCCACAGTTTTCAAGAATCATGCCTCAGTCATGTTCCCAGGCCGCAGGGATCCAGAATCAAACCTCAGTCATGTTGCCAGGCCATAGGGTACCACCATCAAACCTCAGTCATATTCCCAGGCCACAAGTTTCCAGAATCAAACCAATGTCATGTTCCCAGGACACAGGGTTCCAGAATCCACCGATGTCATGTTCCCAGTCCACAGGGTTCCAGAACCAAGGCTCAGTCAGGTTCCCAGGGCACAGTATTCCACAATCTAAACAGATGTCATGTTCCCAGGCCACAGTTTTCCAGAATCACGTCTGAGTCATGTTCCCAGCCCACAGGGATCTAGAATCAAACCTCAGTCATCTTGCCATGCCATAGGGTACCACCATCAGCCCTCAGTCATATTCCCAGGACACATTTTTCAAGAATCACACCTAAGACATGTTCCCAGGCCACAGGGATCCAGAATCAAACCTCAGTCATGTTGCCAAGGCCTAGGCTACCACCATCAAACCTCAGTCATATTCCCAGGCCACAGGTTTCCAGAATCAAACCGATTTCATGTTCCCAGGCAACAGGGTACCAGAATCCAAACCGATGTCATGTTCCCAGGCCACAGGATTCCACAATCTAACCTCAGTCATTTTCCCAGGCAAATGGCATCCAGAATCAAACCTCAGTCATATTCCCAGGGCAAAGGGTACCAGAATCCAAACCCATGTCATGTTCCCAGGCCACAGGATTCCACAATCTAACCTCAGTCATGTTCCCAGGCAAATGGCTTCCAGAATCAAACCTCAGTCATATTCCCAGGCCACAGGGTTCCAGAATCCACCGATGTCATGTTCCCAGGCCACAGGCTTCCAGAATCAATCCTCAGTGATGTTCCCAGGCTACAGGGTTCCAGAATAAAACCTCAGTCATGTTCCCAGTCCACAGGGTTCCAGAACCAAGGCTCAGTCAGGTTCCCAGGGCACAGTATTCCACAATCTAAACAGATGTCATGTTCCCAGGCCACAGTTTTCCAGAATCACGCCTCAGTCATGTTCCCAGGCCACAGGGAACCGGAATCAAACCTCAGTCATTTTGCCAGGCCATAGGGTACCACCATCAAACCTCAGTCATATTCCCAGGACACAGGGTTCCAGAATCCAACAGATGTCATGTTCCCAGGCCACAGGATTCCACAAGCAACACTCAGTCTTTTTCCCAGGACACAGGTTTCCAGAATCAACCCGATATCATGTTCCCTGACCACAGTCTTCCAGAATCAACCTCAGTTATGTTGCCAGGCCACAGGTATCCACCATCAAACCTCAGACATGTTCCCAGGCCACAGGGTTCCAGAATAAAACCGTTCTCATGTTCCCAGGCCACAGGGTTCCAGAATCCACCGATGACATGTTCCCAGGCAACAGGGTTCAGGAATCAATCCTCAGTTAGGCTCCCAGGCTACAGGGTTCCAGAATAAAACCTCAGTCATGTTCCACGTCCACAGGGTTCAAGAATCAATCCTCAGTTAGGTTCCCAGGCTACAGGGTTCCAGAATAAACCCTCACTAATGTTCCCGGTCCACAGGGTTCCAGAACCTAGGCTCAGTCAGGTTCCCAGGGCACAGTATTCCACAATCTAAACAGATGTCATGTTCCCAAGCCACAGTTTTCCAGAATCTCGCCTCAGTCATGTTCCCAGGCCACAGGGATCCAGAATCAAACCTCAGTCATGTTGCCAGGCCATACGGTACCACCATTAAACCTCAGTCATATTCCCAGGCCACAGGCTTCCAGAATCAAACGGATTTCATGTTCCCAGGCAACAGGGTTCCAGAATCCAAACCGATGTCATGTTCCCAGGCCACAGGATTCCACAATCTAACCTCAGTCATGTTCCCAGGCCAATGGTTTCCAGAATCAAACCTCAGTCATATTCCCAGGCCACAGGGTTCCAGAATCCACCGATATCATATTCCCAGGCCACAGGGTTCCAGAATCAATCCTCAGTTATGTTCCCAGGTTACAGGATTCCAGAATAAAACCTCAGTCATGTTCCCAGTCCACAGGGTTCCAGAACCAAGGCTCAGTCAGGTTCCCAGGGCACCGTATTCCACAATCTAAACAGATGTCATGTTCCCAGGCCACAGTTTTCCAGAATCACGCCTCAGTCATGTTCCCAGGCCACTGGGATCCAGAATCAAACATCAGTCATGTTGCCAGGCCGTAGGGTACCAGCATCAAACCTCAGTCATATTCCCAGGCCACAGGCTTCCAGAATCAAACAGATTTCATGTTCCCAGGCAACAGGGTTCCAGAATCCAAACCGATGTCATGTTCCCAGGCCTCAGGATTCCACAATCTAACCTCAGGCGTGTTCCCAGGCCAATGGTTTCCAGAATCAAACCTCAGTCATATTCCCAGGCCACAGGGTTCCAGAATCCACCGATATCATATTCCCAAGCCACAGGGTTCCAGAATCAATCCTCAGTTATGTTCCCAGATTACAGGATTCCAGAATAAAACCTCAGTCATGTTCCCAGTCCACAGGGTTCCAGAACCAAGGCTCAGTCAGGTTCCCAGGGCACAGTATTCCACAATCTAAACAGATGTCATATTCCCAGGCCACAGTTTTCCAGAATCACGCCTCAGTCATGTAACCAGGCCACTGGGATCCAGAATCAAACCTCAGTCATGTTGCCAGGACGTAGGGTACCACCATGAAACCTCAGTCATATACCCAGGCCACAAGTTTCCAGAATCAAACCGATGTCATGTTCCTAGGCCACAGGGATCCAGAATCCACCAATGTCATGTTCCCAGTCCACAGGGTTCAAGAACCAAGGCTCAGTCTGGTTCCCAGGGCAAAGTATTCCACAATCTAAACAGATGTCCTGTTCCCAGGCCACAGTTTTCCAGAATCACGTCTGAGTCATGTTCTCAGCCCACAGGGATCCAAAATCAAACCTCAGTCATGTTGCCATGACATTGGGTACCACCATCAAACCTCAGTCATATTCCCAGGCCACAGGGTTCCAGAATCAATCCTCAGTTATGTTCCCAGGCTACAGGGTTCCAGAATAAAACCTCAGTCATGTTCCCAGTCCATAGGGTTCCAAAACCTAGGCTCAGTCAGGTTCACAGGGCACAGTGTTCCACAATCTAAACAGATGTCATGCTCCTAGGGCACAGTTTTCCAGAATCACGCCTCAGTCATGTTTCCAGGCCACAGGGATCCAAAATCAAACCTCAGTCATGTTGCCAGGCCACAGCGTGCGACCATCAAACCTCAGTCATATTCCCAGGCCACAAGTTTCCAGAATCAAACCGATGTCATATTCCCAGGCCACAGGGTTCCAGAATCAAACCGATGTCGTGTTCCCAGGCCACAGGATTCCACAAGCAAACCTCAGTCGTGTTCCCAGGACACAGGTTTCCAGAATCAACCCGATATCATGTTCCCTGGACACAGTCTTCCAGAATCAAACCTCAGTCATGTTGCCAGGCCACAGGTTTCCACCATCAAACCTCAGACATGTTCCCAGGCCACAGGGTTCCAGAATAAAACCGTTCTCATGTTCCCAGGACACAGGATTCCAGAATCCACCGATGACATGTTCCCAGGCAACAGGGTTCCAGAATCAATCCTCAGTTAGTTTCTCAGGCTACAGGGTTCCAGAATAAAACCTCAGTCATGTTCCAAGTCTACAGGGTTCGAGAATCAATCCTCAGTTAGGTTCCCAGGCTACAGGGTTCCAGAATAAAACCTCAGTCATGTTCCCAGTCCACAGGGTTCCAGAACCTGGGCTCAGTCAGGTTCCCAGGGCACAGTATTCCACAATCTAAACAGATGTCATGTTCCCAAGCCACAGTTTTCCAGAATCTCGCCTCAGTCATGTTCCCAGCCCACAGGGATCCAGAATCAAACCTCAGTCATGTTGCCAGGCCATAGGGTACCACCATCAAACCTCAGTCATATTCCCAGGCCACAGGCTTCCAGAATCAAACGGATCTCATGGTCCCAGGCAACAGCGTTCCAGAATCCTAACCGATGTCATGTTCCCAGGCCACAGGATTGCACAATCTAACCTCAGTCATGTTCCCAGGCCAATGGTTTCCAGAATCAAACCTCAGTCATATTCCCAGGCCACAGGATTGCAGAATCCACCGATGTCATTTTCCCAGGCCACAGGGATCCAGAATCAAACCTCAGTCATGTTGCCAGGCCATAGGGTACCACCATCAAACCTCAGTCATATTCCCAGGCCACAAGTTTCCAGAATCAAACCGATGTCATGTTCCCAGGCCACAGGGTTCCAGAATCCACCGATATCATGTTCCCAGTCCACAGGGTTCCAGAACCAAGGCTCAGTCAGGTTCCCAGGGCACAGTATTCCACAATCTAAACAGATGTCATGTTCCCAGGCCACAGTTTTCCAGAATCACGTCTGAGTGATGTTCTCAGCCCACAGGGATCCAGAATCAAACCTCAGTCATGTTGCCATGACATAGGGTACCACCATCAAACCTCAGTCACATTCCCAGGCCACATTTTTCAAGAATCACGCCTGAGTCATGTTCCCAGGCCACAGGGATCCAGAATCAAACGTCATTCATGTTACCAGGCCATAGGCTAGCACCATCAAACCTCAGTCATATTCCCAGGCCACAGGTTTCCAGAATCAAACCGATTTCATGTTCCCAGGCAACAGGGTACCAGAATTCAAACCGATGTCATGTTCCCAGGCCACAGGATTCCACAATCTAACCTCAGTCATGTTCCCAGGCAAATGGCTTCCAGAATCAAACCTCAGTCATATTCCCAGTCCACAGGGTTCCAGAATCCACCGATGTCATGTTCCCAGCCCACAGGGTTCCAGAATCAATCCTCAGTTATGTTCCCAGGCTACAGCGTTCCAGAATAAAACCTCAGTCATGTTCCCAGTCCATAGGGTTCCAGAAATAAGGCTCAGTCAGTTTCCCAGGGCACAGTATTCCACAATCTGAACAGATGTCATGTTCCCATGCCACAGTTTTCCAGAATCATGCCTCAGTCATGTTCCCAGGCCACAGGGATCCAAAATGAAACCTCAGTCATGTTGCCAGGCCATAGGGTGCCACCATCAAACCTCAGTCATATTCCCAGGCCACAAGTTCCCAGAATCAAACCGATGTCATGTTCCCACGCCACAGGTTTCCACAATCTAACATCAGTCATGTTCCCAGGCCAATGGTTTCCAGAATCAAACCTCAGTCATATTCCCAGGCCACAGGGTTCCAGAATCCAACCAATGTCGTGTTCCCAGGCCACCGGATTCCACAAGCAAACCTCACTTGTGTTCCCAGGACACATGTTTCCAGAATCAACCCGAAATCATGTTCCCTGGACACAGTCTTCCAGAATCAAACCTCAGTCATGTTGCCAGGCCACAGGTTTCCACCATCAAACCTCAGACATATTCCCAGGGCACAGGTTCCAGAATAAAACCGTTCTCATGTTCCCAGGCCACAGGGTTCCAGAATCCACCGATGACATGTTCCCAGGCAACAGGGTTCCAGAATCAATCCTCAGTTAGGTTCCCAGGCTACAGGGTTCCAGAATAAAACCTCAGTCATGTTCCAAGTCCACAGGTTTCCAGAATCAATCCTCAGTTAGGTTCCCAGGCTACAGGGTTCCTGAATAAAACCTCACTCATGTTCCCAGTCCACAGGGTTCCCGAACCTGGGCTCAGTCAGGTTCCCAGGACACAGTATTCCATAATCTAAACAGATGTCATGTTCCCAAGAAACAGTTTTCCAGAATCTCGCCTCAGTCATGTTCCCAGGCCACAGGGATCCAGAATCAAACCTCAGTCATGTTGCCAGGTCATAGGGTACCACCATCAAACCTCAGTCATATTTCAAGGCCACAGGCTTCCAGAATCAAATGGATTTCATGTTCCCAGGCAACAGGGTTCCAGAATCCAAACCGATGTCATGTTCCCAGGACTCAGGGTTCCAGAATCAATCCTGTTATGTTCCCAGGCTACAGGGTTCCAGAATAAAACCGTTCTCATGTTCCCAGGCTACAGGGTTCCAGAATAAAACCTCAGTCATGTTCCCAGTCCACAGGGCTCCAGAACTAAGGCTCAGTCAGTTTCCCAGGGCACAGTATTCCACAATCTAAACAGATGTCATGTTCCCAGGCCACAGTTTTCCAAAATCAGGCCTCAGTCATGTTCCCAGGCCACAGGGATCCAGAATCAAACCTCAGTCATGTTGCCAGGCCATAGGGTACCATCATCAAACCTCAGTCATATTCCCAGGCCACAAGTTTCCAGAATCAAACCAATGTCATGTTCCCAGGACACAGGGTTCCAGAATCCACCGATGTCATGTTCCCAGTCCACAGGGTTCCAGAACCAAGGCTCAATCAGGTTCCCAGGGCACAGTATTCCACAATCTAAACAGATGTCATGTTCCCAGGCCACAGTTTTCCAGAATCACGTCTGAGTCATGTTTCCAGCCCACAGGGATCTAGAATCAAACCTCAGTCATCTTGCCATGCCATAGGGTACCACCATCAGCCCTCAGTCATATTCCCAGGACACATTTTTCAAGAATCACACCTAAGACATGTTCCCGGGCCACAGGGATCCAGAAGCAAACCTCAGTCATGTTCCCAGTCCACAGGGTTCCAGAACCAAGGCTCAGTCAGAATCCCAGGGCACAGTATTCCACAATCTAAACAGATGTCATGTTCCCAGGCCACAGGATTCCACAATCTAACCTCAGGCATGTTCCCAGGCCAATGGTTTCCAGAATCAAACCTCAGTCATATTCCCAGGCCACAGGATTCCAGAATCCACCGATGTCATGTTCCCAGGCCACAGAGATCCAGAATCAAACCTCAGTCATGTTGCCAGGCCATAGGGTACCACCATCAAACCTCAATCATATTCCAAGTCCACAGGTTTCCAGAATCAAACCGATTTCATGTTCCCTGGCAACAGGGTACCAGAATCCAAACCGATGTCATGTTCCCAGGCCACAGGATTCCACAATCTAACCTCAGTCATGTTCCCAGGCAAATGGCATCCAGAATCAAACCTCAGTCATATTCCCAGGGCAAAGGGTACCAGAATCCAAACCCATGTCATGTTCCCAGGCCACAGGATTCCACAATCTAACCTCAGTCATGTTCCCAGGCAAATGGCTTCCAGAATCAAACCTCAGTCATATTCCCAGGCCACAGGGTTCCAGAATCAATCCTCAGTGATGTTCCCAGGCTACAGGGTTCCAGAATAAAACCTCAGTCATGTTCCCAGTCCACAGGGTTCCAGAACCAAGGCTCAGTCAGGTTCCCAGGGCACAGTATTCCACAATCTAAACAGATGTCATGTTCCCAGGCCACAGTTTTCCAGAATCACGCCTCAGTCATGTTCCCAGGCCAAAGGGATCCAGAATCAAACCTCAGTCATCTTGCCAGGCCATAGGGTACCACCATCAAACCTCATTCATATTCCCAGGCCACAGTGTTCCAGAATCCAACCGATGTCATGTTCCCAGGCCACAGGATTCCACAAGCAACACTCAGTCTTTTTCCCAGGACACAGGTTTCCAGAATCAACCCGATATCATGTTCCCTGACCACAGTCTTCCAGAATTAACTACAGTTATGTTGCCAGGCCACAGGTATCCACCATCAAACCTCAGACATGTTCTCAGTCCACAGGGTTCCAGAATAAAACCGTTCTCATGTTCCCAGGCCACAGGGTTCCAGAATCCACCGATGACATGTTCCCAGGCAACAGGGTTCCAGAATCAATCCTCAGTTAGGTTCCCAGGCTACAGGGTTCCAGAATAAACCCTCACTCATGTTCCCGGTCCACAGGGTTCCAGAACCTAGGCTCAGTCAGGTTCCCAGGGCACAGTATTCCACAATCTAAACAGATGTCATGTTAACGAGCCACAGTTTTCCAGAATCTCGCCTCAGTCATGTTCCCAGGCCACAGGGATACAGAATCAAACCTCAGTCATGTTGCCAGGCCATACGGTACCACCATTAAACCTCAGTCATATTCCCAGGCCACAGGCTTCCAGAATCAAACGGATTTCATGTTCCCAGGCAACAGGGTTCCAGAATCCAAACCGATGTCATGTTCCCAGGCCACAGGATTCCACAATCTAACCTCAGTCATGTTCCCAGGCCAATGGTTTCTAGAATCAAACCTCAGTCATATTCCCAGGCCACAGGGTTCCAGAATCCACCGATATCATATTCCCAAGCCACAGGGTTCCAGAATCAATCCTCAGTTATGTTCCCAGATTACAGGATTCCAGAATAAAACCTCAGTCATGTTCCCAGTCCACAGGGTTCCAGAACCAAGGCTCAGTCAGTTTCCCAGGGCACAGTATTCCACAATCTAAACAGATGTCATGTTCCCAGGCCACAGTTTTCCAGAATCACGCCTCAGTCATGTAACCAGGCCACTGGGATCCAGAATCAAACCTCAGTCATGTTGCCAGGACGTAGGGTACCACCATCAAACCTCAGTCATATACCCAGGCCACAAGTTTCCAGAATCAAACCGATGTCATGTTCCTAGGCCACAGGGATCCAGAATCCACCAATGTCATGTTCCCAGTCCACAGGGTTCCAGAACCAAGGCTCATTCTGGTTCCCAGGGCAAAGTATTCCACAATCTAAACAGATGTCCTGTTCCCAGGCCACAGTTTTCCAGAATCACGTCTGAGTCATGTTCTCAGCCCACAGGGATCCAAAATCAAACCTCAGTCATGTTGCCATGACATTGGGTACCACCATCAAACCTCAGTCATATTCCCAGGCCACAGGGTTCCAGAATCAATCCTCAGTTATGTTCCCAGGCTACAGGGTTCCAGAATAAAACCTCAGTCATGTTCCCAGTCCATAGGGTTCCAAAACCTAGGCTCAGTCAGGTTCACAGGGCACAGTGTTCCACAATCTAAACAGATGTCATGCTCCTAGGGCACAGTTTTCCAGAATCACGCCTCAGTCATGTTTCCAGGCCACAGGGATCCAAAATCAAACCTCAGTCATGTTGCCAGGCCACAGCGTGCGACCATCAAACCTCAGTCATATTCCCAGGCCACAAGTTTCCAGAATCAAACCGATGTCATATTCCCAGGCCACAGGGTTCCAGAATCAAACCGATGTCGTGTTCCCAGGCCACAGGATTCCACAAGCAAACCTCAGTCGTGTTCCCAGGACACAGGTTTCCAGAATCAACCCGATATCATGTTCCCTGGACACAGTCTTCCAGAATCAAACCTCAGTCATGTTGCCAGGCCACAGGTTTCCACCATCAAACCTCAGACATGTTCCCAGGCCACAGGGTTCCAGAATAAAACCGTTCTCATGTTCCCAGGACACAGGATTCCAGAATCCACCGATGACATGTTCCCAGGCAACAGGGTTCCAGAATCAATCCTCAGTTAGTTTCTCAGGCTACAGGGTTCCAGAATAAAACCTCAGTCATGTTCCAAGTCTACAGGGTTCGAGAATCAATCCTCAGTTAGGTTCCCAGGCTACAGGGTTCCAGAATAAAACCTCAGTCATGTTCCCAGTCCACAGGGTTCCAGAACCTGGGCTCAGTCAGGTTCCCAGGGCACAGTATTCCACAATCTAAACAGATGTCATGTTCCCAAGCCACAGTTTTCCAGAATCTCGCCTCAGTCATGTTCCCAGGCCACAGGGATCCAGAATCAAACCTCAGTCATGTTGCCAGGCCATAGGGTACCACCATCAAACCTCAGTCATATTCCCAGGCCACAGGCTTCCAGAATCAAACGGATCTCATGGTCCCAGGCAACAGCGTTCCAGAATCCTAACCGATGTCATGTTCCCAGGCCACAGGATTGCACAATCTAACCTCAGTCATGTTCCCAGGCCAATGGTTTCCAGAATCAAACCTCAGTCATATTCCCAGGCCACAGGATTGCAGAATCCACCGATGTCATTTTCCCAGGCCACAGGGATCCAGAATCAAACCTCAGTCATGTTGCCAGGCCATAGGGTACCACCATCAAACCTCAGTCATATTCCCAGGCCACAAGTTTCCAGAATCAAACCGATGTCATGTTCCCAGGCCACAGGGTTCCAGAATCCACCGATATCATGTTCCCAGTACACAGGGTTCCAGAACCAAGGCTCAGTCAGGTTCCCAGGGCACAGTATTCCACAATCTAAACAGATGTCATGTTCCCAGGCCACAGTTTTCCAGAATCACGTCTGAGTGATGTTCTCAGCCCACAGGGATCCAGAATCAAACCTCAGTCATGTTGCCATGACATAGGGTACCACCATCAAACCTCAGTCACATTCCCAGGCCACATTTTTCAAGAATCACGCCTGAGTCATGTTCCCAGCCCACAGGGTTCCAGAATCAATCCTCAGTTATGTTCCCAGGCTACAGCGTTCCAGAATAAAACCTCAGTCATGTTCCCAGTCCATAGGGTTCCAGAAATAAGGCTCAGTCAGTTTCCCAGGGCACAGTATTCCACAATCTGAACAGATGTCATGTTCCCATGCCACAGTTTTCCAGAATCATGCCTCAGTCATGTTCCCAGGCCACAGGGATCCAAAATGAAACCTCAGTCATGTTGCCAGGCCATAGGGTGCCACCATCAAACCTCAGTCATATTCCCAGGCCACAAGTTCCCAGAATCAAACCGATGTCATGTTCCCACGCCACAGGTTTCCACAATCTAACATCAGTCATGTTCCCAGGCCAATGGTTTCCAGAATCAAACCTCAATCATATTCCCAGGCCACAGGGTTCCAGAATCCAACCAATGTCGTGTTCCCAGGCCACCGGATTCCACAAGCAAACCTCACTTGTGTTCCCAGGACACATGTTTCCAGAATCAACCCGATATCATGTTCCCTGGACACAGTCTTCCAGAATCAAACCTCAGTCATGTTGCCAGGCCACAGGTTTCCACCATCAAACCTCAGACATATTCCCAGGGCACAGGTTCCAGAATAAAACCGTTCTCATGTTCCCAGGCCACAGGCTTCCAGAATCCACCGATGACATGTTCCCAGGCAACAGGGTTCCAGAATCAATCCTCAGTTAGGTTCCCAGGCTACAGGGTTCCAGAATAAAACCTCACTCATGTTCCCAGTCCACAGGGTTCCCGAACCTGGGCTCAGTCAGGTTCCCAGGACACAGTATTCCATAATCTAAACAGATGTCATGTTCCCAAGAAACAGTTTTCCAGAATCTCGCCTCAGTCATGTTCCCAGGCCACAGGGATCCAGAATCAAACCTCAGTCATGTTGCCAGGTCATAGGGTACCACCATCAAACCTCAGTCATACTTCAAGGCCACAGGCTACCAGAATCAAACGGATTTCATGTTCCCAGGCAACAGGGTTCCAGAATCCAAACCGATGTCATGTTCCCAGGACTCAGGGTTCCAGAATCAATCCTCAGTTATGTTCCCAGGCTACAGGGTTCCAGAATAAAACCGTTCTCATGTTCCCAGGCTACAGGGTTCCAGAATAAAACCTCAGTCATGTTCCCAGTCCACAGGGTTCCAGAACTAAGGCTCAGTCAGTTTCCCAGGGCACAGTATTCCACAATCTAAACAGATGTCATGTTCCCAGGCCACAGTTTTCCAGAATCAGGCCTCAGTCATGTTCCCAGGCCGCAGGGATCCAGAATCAAACCTCAGTCATGTTGCCAGGCCATAGGGTACCACCATCAAACCTCAGTCATATTCCCAGGCCACAAGTTTCCAGAATCAAACCAATGTCATGTTCCCAGGACACAGGGTTCCAGAATCCACCGATGTCATGTTCCCAGTCCACAGGGTTCCAGAACCAAGGCTCAGTCAGGTTCCCAGGGCACAGTATTCCACAATCTAAACAGATGTCATGTTCCCAGGCCACAGTTTTCCAGAATCACGTCTGAGTCATGTTCCCAGCCCACAGGGATCTAGAATCAAACCTCAGTCATCTTGCCATGCCATAGGGTACCACCATCAGCCCTCAGTCATATTCCCAGGACACATTTTTCAAGAATCACACCTAAGACATGTTCCCAGGCCACAGGGATCCAGAATCAAACCTCAGTCATGTTGCCAAGGCATAGGCTACCACCATCAAACCTCAGTCATATTCCCAGGCCACAGGTTTCCAGAATCAAACCGATTTCATGTTCCCAGGCAACAGGGTACCAGAATCCAAACCGATGTCATGTTCCCAGGCCACAGGATTCCACAATCTAACCTCAGTCATGTTCCCAGGCAAATGGCATCCAGAATCAAACCTCAGTCATATTCCCAGGGCAAAGGGTACCAGAATCCAAACCCATGTCATGTTCCCAGGCCACAGGATTCCACAATCTAACCTCAGTCATGTTCCCAGGCAAATGGCTTCCAGAATCAAACCTCAGTCATATTCCCAGGCCACAGGGTTCCAGAATCCACCGATGTCATGTTCCCAGGCCACAGGCTTCCAGAATCAATCCTCAGTGATGTTCCCAGGCTACAGGGTTCCAGAATAAAACCTCAGTCATGTTCCCAGTCCACAGGGTTCCAGAACCAAGGCTCAGTCAGGTTCCCAGGGCACAGTATTCCACAATCTAAACAGATGTCATGTTCCCAGGCCACAGTTTTCCAGAATCACGCCTCAGTCATGTTCCCAGGCCACAGGGAACCGGAATCAAATCTCAGTCATTTTGCCAGGCCATAGGGTACCACCATCAAACCTCAGTCATATTCCCAGGACACAGGGTTCCAGAATCCAACAGATGTCATGTTCCCAGGCCACAGGATTCCACAAGCAACACTCAGTCTTTTTCCCAGGACACAGGTTTCCAGAATCAACCCGATATCATGTTCCCTGACCACAGTCTTCCAGAATCAACCTCAGTTATGTTGCCAGGCCACAGGTATCCACCATCAAACCTCAGACATGTTCCCAGGCCACAGGGTTCCAGAATAAAACCGTTCTCATGTTCCCAGGCCACAGGGTTCCAGAATCCACCGATGACATGTTCCCAGGCAACAGGGTTCAGGAATCAATCCTCAGTTAGGCTCCCAGGCTACAGGGTTCCAGAATAAAACCTCAGTCATGTTCCACGTCCACAGGGTTCAAGAATCAATCCTCAGTTAGGTTCCCAGGCTACAGGGTTCCAGAATAAACCCTCACTAAAGTTCCCGGTCCACAGGGTTCCAGAACCTAGGCTCAGTCAGGTTCCCAGGGCACAGTATTCCACAATCTAAACAGATGTCATGTTCCCAAGCCACAGTTTTCCAGAATCTCGCCTCAGTCATGTTCCCAGGCCACAGGGATCCAGAATCAAACCTCAGTCATGTTGCCAGGCCATACGGTACCACCATTAAACCTCAGTCATATTCCCAGGCCACAGGCTTCCAGAATCAAACGGATTTCATGTTCCCAGGCAACAGGGTTCCAGAATCCAAACCGATGTCATGTTCCCAGGCCACAGGATTCCACAATCTAACCTCAGTCATGTTCCCAGGCCAATGGTTTCCAGAATCAAACCTCAGTCATATTCCCAGGCCACAGGGTTCCAGAATCCACCGATATCATATTCCCAGGCCACAGGGTTCCAGAATCAATCCTCAGTTATGTTCCCAGGTTACAGGATTCCAGAATAAAACCTCAGTCATGTTCCCAGTCCACAGGGTTCCAGAACCAAGGCTCAGTCAGGTTCCCAGGGCACAGTATTCCACAATCTAAACAGATGTCATGTTCCCAGGCCACAGTTTTCCAGAATCACGCCTCAGTCATGTTCCCAGGCCACTGGGATCCAGAATCAAACCTCAGTCATGTTGCCAGGCCGTAGGGTACCAGCATCAAACCTCAGTCATATTCCCAGGCCACAGGCTTCCAGAATCAAACAGATTTCATGTTCCCAGGCAACAGGGTTCCAGAATCCAAACCGATGTCATGTTCCCAGGCCTCAGGATTCCACAATCTAACCTCAGGCGTGTTCCCAGGCCAATGGTTTCCAGAATCAAACCTCAGTCATATTCCCAGGCCACAGGGTTCCAGAATCCACCGATATCATATTCCCAAGCCACAGGGTTCCAGAATCAATCCTCAGTTATGTTCCCAGATTACCGGATTCCAGAATAAAACCTCAGTCATGTTCCCAGTCCACAGGGTTCCAGAACCAAGGCTCAGTCAGGTTCCCAGGGCACAGTATTCCACAATCTAAACAGATGTCCTGTTCCCAGGCCACAGTTTTCCAGAATCACGTCTGAGTCATGTTCTCAGCCCACAGGGATCCAAAATCAAACCTCAGTCATGTTGCCATGACATTGGGTACCACCATCAAACCTCAGTCATATTCCCAGGCCACAGGGTTCCAGAATCAATCCTCAGTTATGTTCCCAGGCTACAGGGTTCCAGAATAAAACCTCAGTCATGTTCCCAGTCCATAGGGTTCCAAAACCTAGGCTCAGTCAGGTTCACAGGGCACAGTGTTCCACAATCTAAACAGATGTCATGCTCCTAGGGCACATTTTTCCAGAATCACGCCTCAGTCATGTTTCCAGGCCACAGGGATCCAAAATCAAACCTCAGTCATGTTGCCAGGCCACAGCGTGCGACCATCAAACCTCAGTCATATTCCCAGGCCACAAGTTTCCAGAATCAAACCGATGTCATATTCCCAGGCCACAGGTTTCCAAAATCAAACCGATGTCGTGTTCCCAGGCCACAGGATTCCACAAGCAAACCTCAGTCGTGTTCCCAGAACACAGGTTTCCAGAATCAACCCGATATCATGTTCCCTGGACACAGTCTTCCAGAATCAAACCTCAGTCATGTTGCCAGGCCACAGGTTTCCACCATCAAACCTCAGACATGTTCCCAGGCCACAGGGTTCCAGAATAAAACCGTTCTCATGTTCCCAGGACACAGGATTCCAGAATCCACCGATGACATGTTCCCAGGCAACAGGGTTCCAGAATCAATCCTCAGTTAGTTTCTCAGGCTACAGGGTTCCAGAATAAAACCTCAGTCATGTTCCAAGTCTACAGGGTTCGAGAATCAATCCTCAGTTAGGTTCCCAGGCTACAGGGTTCCAGAATAAAACCTCAGTCATGTTCCCAGTCCACAGGGTTCCAGAACCTGGGCTCAGTCAGGTTCCCAGGGCACAGTATTCCACAATCTAAACAGATGTCATGTTCCCAAGCCACAGTTTTCCAGAATCTCGCCTCAGTCATGTTCCCAGCCCACAGGGATCCAGAATCAAACCTCAGTCATGTTGCCAGGTCATAGGGTACCACCATCAAACCTCAGTCATATTCCCAGGCCACAGGCTTCCAGAATCAAACGGATCTCATGGTCCCAGGCAACAGCGTTCCAGAATCCTAACCGATGTCATGTTCCCAGGCCACAGGATTGCACAATCTAACCTCAGTCATGTTCCCAGGCCAATGGTTTCCAGAATCAAACCTCAGTCATATTCCCAGGCCACAGGATTGCAGAATCCACCGATGTCATTTTCCCAGGCCACAGGGATCCAGAATCAAACCTCAGTCATGTTGCCAGGCCATAGGGTACCACCATCAAACCTCAGTCATATTCCCAGGCCACAAGTTTCCAGAATCAAACCGATGTCATGTTCCCAGGCCACAGGGTTCCAGAATCCACCGATATCATGTTCCCAGTCCACAGGGTTCCAGAACCAAGGCTCAGTCAGGTTCCCAGGGCACAGTATTCCACAATCTAAACAGATGTCATGTTCCCAGGCCACAGTTTTCCAGAATCACGTCTGAGTGATGTTCTCAGCCCACAGGGATCCAGAATCAAACCTCAGTCATGTTGCCATGACATAGGGTTCCACCATCAAACCTCAGTCACATTCCCAGGCCACATTTTTCAAGAATCACGCCTGAGTCATGTTCCAAGGCCACAGGGATCCAGAATCAAACCTCATTCATGTTACCAGGCCATAGGCTAGCACCATCAAACCTCAGTCATATTCCCAGGCCACAGGTTTCCAGAATCAAACCGATTTCATGTTCCCAGGCAACAGGGTACCAGAATTCAAACCGATGTCATGTTCCCAGGCCACAGGATTCCACAATCTAACCTCAGTCATGTTCCCAGGCAAATGGCTTCCAGAATCAAACCTCAGTCATATTCCCAGGCCACAGGGTTCCAGAATCCACCGATGTCATGTTCCCAGCCCACAGGGTTCCAGAATCAATCCTCAGTTATGTTCCCAGGCTACAGCGTTCCAGAATAAAACCTCAGTCATGTTCCCAGTCCATAGGGTTCCAGAAATAAGGCTCAGTCAGTTTCCCAGGGCACAGTATTCCACAATCTGAACAGATGTCATGTTCCCATGCCACAGTTTTCCAGAATCATGCCTCAGTCATGTTCCCAGGCCACAGGGATCCAAAATGAAACCTCAGTCATGTTGCCAGGCCATAGGGTGCCACCATCAAACCTCAGTCATATTCCCAGGCCACAAGTTCCCAGAATCAAACCGATGTCATGTTCCCACGCCACAGGTTTCCACAATCTAACATCAGTCATGTTCCCAGGCCAATGGTTTCCAGAATCAAACCTCAGTCATATTCCCAGGCCATAGGGTTCCAGAATCCAACCAATGTCGTGTTCCCAGGCCACCGGATTCCACAAGCAAACCTCACTTGTGTTCCCAGGACACATGTTTCCAGAATCAACCCGATATCATGTTCCCTGGACACAGTCTTCCAGAATCAAACCTCAGTCATGTTGCCAGGCCACAGGTTTCCACCATCAAACCTCAGACATATTCCCAGGGCACAGGTTCCAGAATAAAACCGTTCTCATGTTCCCAGGCCACAGGGTTCCAGAATCCACCGATGACATGTTCCCAGGCAACAGGGTTCCAGAATCAATAATCAGTTAGGTTCCCAGGCTACAGGGTTCCAGAATAAAACCTCAGTCATGTTCCAAGTCCACAGGTTTCCAGAATCAATCCTCAGTTAGGTTCCCAGGCTACAGGGTTCCTGAATAAAACCTCACTCATGTTCCCAGTCCACAGGGTTCCCGAACCTGGGCTCAGTCAGGTTCCCAGGGCACAGTATTCCACAATCTAAACAGATGTCATGTTCCCAAGCCACAGTTTTCCAGAATCTCGCCTCAGTCATGTTCCCAGCCCACAGGGATCCAGAATCAAACCTCAGTCATGTTGCCAGGTCATAGGGTACCACCATCAAACCTCAGTCATATTCCCAGGCCACAGGCTTCCAGAATCAAACGGATCTCATGGTCCCAGGCAACAGCGTTCCAGAATCCTAACCGATGTCATGTTCCCAGGCCACAGGATTGCACAATCTAACCTCAGTCATGTTCCCAGGCCAATGGTTTCCAGAATCAAACCTCAGTCATATTCCCAGGCCACAGGATTGCAGAATCCACCGATGTCATTTTCCCAGGCCACAGGGATCCAGAATCAAACCTCAGTCATGTTGCCAGGCCATAGGGTACCACCATCAAACCTCAGTCATATTCCCAGGCCACAAGTTTCCAGAATCAAACCGATGTCATGTTCCCAGGCCACAGGGTTCCAGAATCCACCGATATCATGTTCCCAGTCCACAGGGTTCCAGAACCAAGGCTCAGTCAGGTTCCCAGGGCACAGTATTCCACAATCTAAACAGATGTCATGTTCCCAGGCCACAGTTTTCCAGAATCACGTCTGAGTGATGTTCTCAGCCCACAGGGATCCAGAATCAAACCTCAGTCATGTTGCCATGACATAGGGTACCACCATCAAACCTCAGTCACATTCCCAGGCCACATTTTTCAAGAATCACGCCTGAGTCATGTTCCCAGGCCACAGGGATCCAGAATCAAACCTCATTCATGTTACCAGGCCATAGGCTAGCACCATCAAAGCTCAGTCATACTCCCAGGCCACAGGTTTCCAGAATCAAACCGATTTCATGTTCCCAGGCAACAGGGTACCAGAATTCAAACCGATGTCATGTTCCCAGGCCACAGGATTCCACAATCTAACCTCAGTCATGTTCCCAGGCAAATGGCTTCCAGAATCAAACCTCAGTCATATTCCCAGGCCACAGGGTTCCAGAATCCACCGATGTCATGTTCCCAGCCCACAGGGTTCCAGAATCAATCCTCAGTTATGTTCCCAGGCTACAGCGTTCCAGAATAAAACCTCAGTCATGTTCCCAGTCCATAGGGTTCCAGAAATAAGGCTCAGTCAGTTTCCCAGGGCACAGTATTCCACAATCTGAACAGATGTCATGTTCCCATGCCACAGTTTTCCAGAATCATGCCTCAGTCATGTTCCCAGGCCACAGGGATCCAAAATGAAACCTCAGTCATGTTGCCAGGCCATAGGGTGCCACCATCAAACCTCAGTCATATTCCCAGGCCACAAGTTCCCAGAATCAAACCGATGTCATGTTCCCACGCCACAGGTTTCCACAATCTAACATCAGTCATGTTCCCAGGCCAATGGTTTCCAGAATCAAACCTCAGTCATATTCCCAGGCCACAGGGTTCCAGAATCCAACCAATGTCGTGTTCCCAGGCCACCGGATTCCACAAGCAAACCTCACTTGTGTTCCCAGGACACATGTTTCCAGAATCAACCCGATATCATGTTCCCTGGACACAGTCTTCCAGAATCAAACCTCAGTCATGTTGCCAGGCCACAGGTTTCCACCATCAAACCTCAGACATATTCCCAGGGCACAGGTTCCAGAATAAAACCGTTCTCATGTTCCCAGGCCACAGGGTTCCAGAATCCACCGATGACATGTTCCCAGGCAACAGGGTTCCAGAATCAATCCTCAGTTAGGTTCCCAGGCTACAGGGTTCCAGAATAAAACCTCAGTCATGTTCCAAGTCCACAGGTTTCCAGAATCAATCCTCAGTTAGGTTCCCAGGCTACAGGGTTCCTGAATAAAACCTCACTCATGTTCCCAGTCCACAGGGTTCCCGAACCTGGGCTCAGTCAGGTTCCCAGGACACAGTATTCCATAATCTAAACAGATGTCATGTTCCCAAGAAACAGTTTTCCAGAATCTCGCCTCAGTCATGTTCCCAGGCCACAGGGATCCAGAATCAAACCTCAGTCATGTTGCCAGGTCATAGGGTACCACCATCAAACCTCAGTCATATTTCAAGGCCACAGGCTTCCAGAATCAAATGGATTTCATGTTCCCAGGCAACAGGGTTCCAGAATCCAAACCGATGTCATGTTCCCAGGACTCAGGGTTCCAGAATCAATCCTGTTATGTTCCCAGGCTACAGGGTTCCAGAATAAAACCGTTCTCATGTTCCCAGGCTACAGGGTTCCAGAATAAAACCTCAGTCATGTTCCCAGTCCACAGGGCTCTAGAACTAAGGCTCAGTCAGTTTCCCAGGGCACAGTATTCCACAATCTAAACAGATGTCATGTTCCCAGGCCACAGTTTTCCAAAATCAGGCCTCAGTCATGTTCCCAGGCCACAGGGATCCAGAATCAAACCTCAGTCATGTTGCCAGGCCATAGGGTACCATCATCAAACCTCAGTCATATTCCCAGGCCACAAGATTCCAGAATCAAACCAATGTCATGTTCCCAGGACACAGGGTTCCAGAATCCACCGATGTCATGTTCCCAGTCCACAGGGTTCCAGAACCAAGGCTCAATCAGGTTCCCAGGGCACAGTATTCCACAATCTAAACAGATGTCATGTTCCCAGGCCACAGTTTTCCAGAATCACGTCTGAGTCATGTTCCCAGCCCACAGGGATCTAGAATCAAACCTCAGTCATCTTGCCATGCCATAGGGTACCACCATCAGCCCTCAGTCATATTCCCAGGACACATTTTTCAAGAATCACACCTAAGACATGTTCCCGGGCCACAGGGATCCAGAATCAAACCTCAGTCATGTTCCCAGTCCACAGGGTTCCAGAACCAAGGCTCAGTCAGAATCCCAGGGCACAGTATTCCACAATCTAAACAGATGTCATGTTCCCAGGCCACAGGATTCCACAATCTAACCTCAGGCATGTTCCCAGGCCAATGGTTTCCAGAATCAAACCTCAGTCATATTCCCAGGCCACAGGATTCCAGAATCCACCGATGTCATGTTCCCAGGCCACAGGGATCCAGAATCAAACCTCAGTCATGTTGCCAGGCCATAGGGTACCACCATCAAACCTCAATCATATTCCAAGTCCACAGGTTTCCAGAATCAAACCGATTTCATGTTCCCTGGCAACAGGGTACCAGAATCCAAACCGATGTCATGTTCCCAGGCCACAGGATTCCACAATCTAACCTCAGTCATGTTCCCAGGCAAATGGCATCCAGAATCAAACCTCAGTCATATTCCCAGGGCAAAGGGTACCAGAATCCAAACCCATGTCATGTTCCCAGGCCACAGGATTCCACAATCTAACCTCAGTCATGTTCCCAGGCAAATGGCTTCCAGAATCAAACCTCAGTCATATTCCCAGGCCACAGGGTTCCAGAATCAATCCTCAGTGATGTTCCCAGGCTACAGGGTTCCAGAATAAAACCTCAGTCATGTTCCCAGTCCACAGGGTTCCAGAACCAAGGCTCAGTCAGGTTCCCAGGGCACAGTATTCCACAATCTAAACAGATGTCATGTTCCCAGGCCACAGTTTTCCAGAATCACGCCTCAGTCATGTTCCCAGGCCAAAGGGATCCAGAATCAAACCTCAGTCATCTTGCCAGGCCATAGGGTACCACCATCAAACCTCATTCATATTCCCAGGCCACAGTGTTCCAGAATCCAACCGATGTCATGTTCCCAGGCCACAGGATTCCACAAGCAACACTCAGTCTTTTTCCCAGGACACAGGTTTCCAGAATCACCCCGATATCATGTTCCCTGACCACAGTCTTCCAGAATTAACTACAGTTATGTTGCCAGGCCACAGGTATCCACCATCAAACCTCAGACATGTTCTCAGTCCACAGGGTTCCAGAATAAAACCGTTCTCATGTTCCCAGGCCACAGGGTTCCAGAATCCACCGATGACATGTTCCCAGGCAACAGGGTTCCAGAATCAATCCTCAGTTAGGTTCCCAGGCTACAGGGTTCCAGAATAAACCCTCACTCATGTTCCCGGTCCACAGGGTTCCAGAACCTAGGCTCAGTCAGGTTCCCAGGGCACAGTATTCCACAATCTAAACAGATGTCATGTTAACGAGCCACAGTTTTCCAGAATCTCGCCTCAGTCATGTTCCCAGGCCACAGGGATACAGAATCAAACCTCAGTCATGTTGCCAGGCCATACGGTACCACCATTAAACCTCAGTCATATTCCCAGGCCACAGGCTTCCAGAATCAAACGGATTTCATGTTCCCAGGCAACAGGGTTCCAGAATCCAAACCGATGTCATGTTCCCAGG
The DNA here is from genome assembly GCF_028021215.1 of Eschrichtius robustus. Taxonomy (NCBI): domain Eukaryota; kingdom Metazoa; phylum Chordata; class Mammalia; order Artiodactyla; family Eschrichtiidae; genus Eschrichtius; species Eschrichtius robustus. The sequence goes on from NC_090842.1 coordinate 42,789,957, forward strand.
CCACAGGATTCCACAAACTAACCTCAGTCATGTTCCCAGGCCAATGGTTTCTAGAATCAAACCTCAGTCATATTCCCAGGCCACAGGGTTCCAGAATCCACCGATATCATATTCCCAAGCCACAGGGTTCCAGAATCAATCCTCAGTTATGTTCCCAGATTACAGGATTCCAGAATAAAACCTCAGTCATGTTCCCAGTCCACAGGGTTCCAGAACCAAGGCTCAGTCAGTTTCCCAGGGCACAGTATTCCACAATCTAAACAGATGTCATGTTCCCAGGCCACAGTTTTCCAGAATCACGCCTCAGTCATGTAACCAGGCCACTGGGATCCAGAATCAAACCTCAGTCATGTTGCCAGGACGTAGGGTACCACCATCAAACCTCAGTCATATACCCAGGCCACAAGTTTCCAGAATCAAACCGATGTCATGTTCCTAGGCCACAGGGATCCAGAATCCACCAATGTCATGTTCCCAGTCCACAGGGTTCCAGAACCAAGGCTCATTCTGGTTCCCAGGGCAAAGTATTCCACAATCTAAACAGATGTCCTGTTCCCAGGCCACAGTTTTCCAGAATCACGTCTGAGTCATGTTCTCAGCCCACAGGGATCCAAAATCAAACCTCAGTCATGTTGCCATGACATTGGGTACCACCATCAAACCTCAGTCATATTCCCAGGCCACAGGGTTCCAGAATCAATCCTCAGTTATGTTCCCAGGCTACAGGGTTCCAGAATAAAACCTCAGTCATGTTCCCAGTCCATAGGGTTCCAAAACCTAGGCTCAGTCAGGTTCACAGGGCACAGTGTTCCACAATCTAAACAGATGTCATGCTCCTAGGGCACAGTTTTCCAGAATCACGCCTCAGTCATGTTTCCAGGCCACAGGGATCCAAAATCAAACCTCAGTCATGTTGCCAGGCCACAGCGTGCGACCATCAAACCTCAGTCATATTCCCAGGCCACAAGTTTCCAGAATCAAACCGATGTCATATTCCCAGGCCACAGGGTTCCAGAATCAAACCGATGTCGTGTTCCCAGGCCACAGGATTCCACAAGCAAACCTCAGTCGTGTTCCGAGGACACAGGTTTCCAGAATCAACCCGATATCATGTTCCCTGGACACAGTCTTCCAGAATCAAACCTCAGTCATGTTGCCAGGCCACAGGTTTCCACCATCAAACCTCAGACAGGTTCCCAGGCCACAGGGTTCCAGAATAAAACCGTTCTCATGTTCCCAGGACACAGGATTCCAGAATCCACCGATGACATGTTCCCAGGCAACAGGGTTCCAGAATCAATCCTCAGTTAGTTTCTCAGGCTACAGGGTTCCAGAATAAAACCTCAGTCATGTTCCAAGTCCACAGGTTTCCAGAATCAATCCTCAGTTAGGTTCCCAGGCTACAGGGTTCCAGAATAAAACCTCAGTCATGTTCCAAGTCCACAGGTTTCCAGAATCAATCCTCAGTTAGGTTCCCAGGCTACAGGGTTCCTGAATAAAACCTCACTCATGTTCCCAGTCCACAGGGTTCCCGAACCTGGGCTCAGTCAGGTTCCCAGGACACAGTATTCCATAATCTAAACAGATGTCATGTTCCCAAGAAACAGTTTTCCAGAATCTCGCCTCAGTCATGTTCCCAGGCCACAGGGATCCAGAATCAAACCTCAGTCATGTTGCCAGGTCATAGTGTACCACCATCAAACCTCAGTCATATTTCAAGGCCACAGGCTACCAGAATCAAACGGATTTCATGTTCCCAGGCAACAGGATTCCAGAATCCAAACCGATGTCATGTTCCCAGGACTCAGGGTTCCAGAATCAATCCTCAGTTATGTTCCCAGGCTACAGGGTTCCAGAATAAAACCGTTCTCATGTTCCCAGGCTACAGGGTTCCAGAATAAAACCTCAGTCATGTTCCCAGTCCACAGGGTTCCAGAACTAAGGCTCAGTCAGTTTCCCAGGGCACAGTATTCCACAATCTAAACAGATGTCATGTTCCCAAGCCACAGTTTTCAAGAATCATGCCTCAGTCATGTTCCCAGGCCGCAGGGATCCAGAATCAAACCTCAGTCATGTTGCCAGGCCATAGGGTACCACCATCAAACCTCAGTCATATTCCCAGGCCACAAGTTTCCAGAATCAAACCAATGTCATGTTCCCAGGACACAGGGTTCCAGAATCCACCGATGTCATGTTCCCAGTCCACAGGGTTCCAGAACCAAGGCTCAGTCAGGTTCCCAGGGCACAGTATTCCACAATCTAAACAGATGTCATGTTCCCAGGCCACAGTTTTCCAGAATCACGTCTGAGTCATGTTCCCAGCCCACAGGGATCTAGAATCAAACCTCAGTCATCTTGCCATGCCATAGGGTACCACCATCAGCCCTCAGTCATATTCCCAGGACACATTTTTCAAGAATCACACCTAAGACATGTTCCCAGGCCACAGGGATCCAGAATCAAACCTCAGTCATGTTGCCAAGGCCTAGGCTACCACCATCAAACCTCAGTCATATTCCCAGGCCACAGGTTTCCAGAATCAAACCGATTTCATGTTCCCAGGCAACAGGGTACCAGAATCCAAACCGATGTCATGTTCCCAGGCCACAGGATTCCACAATCTAACCTCAGTCATTTTCCCAGGCAAATGGCATCCAGAATCAAACCTCAGTCATATTCCCAGGGCAAAGGGTACCAGAATCCAAACCCATGTCATGTTCCCAGGCCACAGGATTCCACAATCTAACCTCAGTCATGTTCCCAGGCAAATGGCTTCCAGAATCAAACCTCAGTCATATTCCCAGGCCACAGGGTTCCAGAATCCACCGATGTCATGTTCCCAGGCCACAGGCTTCCAGAATCAATCCTCAGTGATGTTCCCAGGCTACAGGGTTCCAGAATAAAACCTCAGTCATGTTCCCAGTCCACAGGGTTCCAGAACCAAGGCTCAGTCAGGTTCCCAGGGCACAGTATTCCACAATCTAAACAGATGTCATGTTCCCAGGCCACAGTTTTCCAGAATCACGCCTCAGTCATGTTCCCAGGCCACAGGGAACCGGAATCAAACCTCAGTCATTTTGCCAGGCCATAGGGTACCACCATCAAACCTCAGTCATATTCCCAGGACACAGGGTTCCAGAATCCAACAGATGTCATGTTCCCAGGCCACAGGATTCCACAAGCAACACTCAGTCTTTTTCCCAGGACACAGGTTTCCAGAATCAACCCGATATCATGTTCCCTGACCACAGTCTTCCAGAATCAACCTCAGTTATGTTGCCAGGCCACAGGTATCCACCATCAAACCTCAGACATGTTCCCAGGCCACAGGGTTCCAGAATAAAACCGTTCTCATGTTCCCAGGCCACAGGGTTCCAGAATCCACCGATGACATGTTCCCAGGCAACAGGGTTCAGGAATCAATCCTCAGTTAGGCTCCCAGGCTACAGGGTTCCAGAATAAAACCTCAGTCATGTTCCACGTCCACAGGGTTCAAGAATCAATCCTCAGTTAGGTTCCCAGGCTACAGGGTTCCAGAATAAACCCTCACTAATGTTCCCGGTCCACAGGGTTCCAGAACCTAGGCTCAGTCAGGTTCCCAGGGCACAGTATTCCACAATCTAAACAGATGTCATGTTCCCAAGCCACAGTTTTCCAGAATCTCGCCTCAGTCATGTTCCCAGGCCACAGGGATCCAGAATCAAACCTCAGTCATGTTGCCAGGCCATACGGTACCACCATTAAACCTCAGTCATATTCCCAGGCCACAGGCTTCCAGAATCAAACGGATTTCATGTTCCCAGGCAACAGGGTTCCAGAATCCAAACCGATGTCATGTTCCCAGGCCACAGGATTCCACAATCTAACCTCAGTCATGTTCCCAGGCCAATGGTTTCCAGAATCAAACCTCAGTCATATTCCCAGGCCACAGGGTTCCAGAATCCACCGATATCATATTCCCAGGCCACAGGGTTCCAGAATCAATCCTCAGTTATGTTCCCAGGTTACAGGATTCCAGAATAAAACCTCAGTCATGTTCCCAGTCCACAGGGTTCCAGAACCAAGGCTCAGTCAGGTTCCCAGGGCACCGTATTCCACAATCTAAACAGATGTCATGTTCCCAGGCCACAGTTTTCCAGAATCACGCCTCAGTCATGTTCCCAGGCCACTGGGATCCAGAATCAAACATCAGTCATGTTGCCAGGCCGTAGGGTACCAGCATCAAACCTCAGTCATATTCCCAGGCCACAGGCTTCCAGAATCAAACAGATTTCATGTTCCCAGGCAACAGGGTTCCAGAATCCAAACCGATGTCATGTTCCCAGGCCTCAGGATTCCACAATCTAACCTCAGGCGTGTTCCCAGGCCAATGGTTTCCAGAATCAAACCTCAGTCATATTCCCAGGCCACAGGGTTCCAGAATCCACCGATATCATATTCCCAAGCCACAGGGTTCCAGAATCAATCCTCAGTTATGTTCCCAGATTACAGGATTCCAGAATAAAACCTCAGTCATGTTCCCAGTCCACAGGGTTCCAGAACCAAGGCTCAGTCAGGTTCCCAGGGCACAGTATTCCACAATCTAAACAGATGTCATATTCCCAGGCCACAGTTTTCCAGAATCACGCCTCAGTCATGTAACCAGGCCACTGGGATCCAGAATCAAACCTCAGTCATGTTGCCAGGACGTAGGGTACCACCATGAAACCTCAGTCATATACCCAGGCCACAAGTTTCCAGAATCAAACCGATGTCATGTTCCTAGGCCACAGGGATCCAGAATCCACCAATGTCATGTTCCCAGTCCACAGGGTTCAAGAACCAAGGCTCAGTCTGGTTCCCAGGGCAAAGTATTCCACAATCTAAACAGATGTCCTGTTCCCAGGCCACAGTTTTCCAGAATCACGTCTGAGTCATGTTCTCAGCCCACAGGGATCCAAAATCAAACCTCAGTCATGTTGCCATGACATTGGGTACCACCATCAAACCTCAGTCATATTCCCAGGCCACAGGGTTCCAGAATCAATCCTCAGTTATGTTCCCAGGCTACAGGGTTCCAGAATAAAACCTCAGTCATGTTCCCAGTCCATAGGGTTCCAAAACCTAGGCTCAGTCAGGTTCACAGGGCACAGTGTTCCACAATCTAAACAGATGTCATGCTCCTAGGGCACAGTTTTCCAGAATCACGCCTCAGTCATGTTTCCAGGCCACAGGGATCCAAAATCAAACCTCAGTCATGTTGCCAGGCCACAGCGTGCGACCATCAAACCTCAGTCATATTCCCAGGCCACAAGTTTCCAGAATCAAACCGATGTCATATTCCCAGGCCACAGGGTTCCAGAATCAAACCGATGTCGTGTTCCCAGGCCACAGGATTCCACAAGCAAACCTCAGTCGTGTTCCCAGGACACAGGTTTCCAGAATCAACCCGATATCATGTTCCCTGGACACAGTCTTCCAGAATCAAACCTCAGTCATGTTGCCAGGCCACAGGTTTCCACCATCAAACCTCAGACATGTTCCCAGGCCACAGGGTTCCAGAATAAAACCGTTCTCATGTTCCCAGGACACAGGATTCCAGAATCCACCGATGACATGTTCCCAGGCAACAGGGTTCCAGAATCAATCCTCAGTTAGTTTCTCAGGCTACAGGGTTCCAGAATAAAACCTCAGTCATGTTCCAAGTCTACAGGGTTCGAGAATCAATCCTCAGTTAGGTTCCCAGGCTACAGGGTTCCAGAATAAAACCTCAGTCATGTTCCCAGTCCACAGGGTTCCAGAACCTGGGCTCAGTCAGGTTCCCAGGGCACAGTATTCCACAATCTAAACAGATGTCATGTTCCCAAGCCACAGTTTTCCAGAATCTCGCCTCAGTCATGTTCCCAGCCCACAGGGATCCAGAATCAAACCTCAGTCATGTTGCCAGGCCATAGGGTACCACCATCAAACCTCAGTCATATTCCCAGGCCACAGGCTTCCAGAATCAAACGGATCTCATGGTCCCAGGCAACAGCGTTCCAGAATCCTAACCGATGTCATGTTCCCAGGCCACAGGATTGCACAATCTAACCTCAGTCATGTTCCCAGGCCAATGGTTTCCAGAATCAAACCTCAGTCATATTCCCAGGCCACAGGATTGCAGAATCCACCGATGTCATTTTCCCAGGCCACAGGGATCCAGAATCAAACCTCAGTCATGTTGCCAGGCCATAGGGTACCACCATCAAACCTCAGTCATATTCCCAGGCCACAAGTTTCCAGAATCAAACCGATGTCATGTTCCCAGGCCACAGGGTTCCAGAATCCACCGATATCATGTTCCCAGTCCACAGGGTTCCAGAACCAAGGCTCAGTCAGGTTCCCAGGGCACAGTATTCCACAATCTAAACAGATGTCATGTTCCCAGGCCACAGTTTTCCAGAATCACGTCTGAGTGATGTTCTCAGCCCACAGGGATCCAGAATCAAACCTCAGTCATGTTGCCATGACATAGGGTACCACCATCAAACCTCAGTCACATTCCCAGGCCACATTTTTCAAGAATCACGCCTGAGTCATGTTCCCAGGCCACAGGGATCCAGAATCAAACGTCATTCATGTTACCAGGCCATAGGCTAGCACCATCAAACCTCAGTCATATTCCCAGGCCACAGGTTTCCAGAATCAAACCGATTTCATGTTCCCAGGCAACAGGGTACCAGAATTCAAACCGATGTCATGTTCCCAGGCCACAGGATTCCACAATCTAACCTCAGTCATGTTCCCAGGCAAATGGCTTCCAGAATCAAACCTCAGTCATATTCCCAGTCCACAGGGTTCCAGAATCCACCGATGTCATGTTCCCAGCCCACAGGGTTCCAGAATCAATCCTCAGTTATGTTCCCAGGCTACAGCGTTCCAGAATAAAACCTCAGTCATGTTCCCAGTCCATAGGGTTCCAGAAATAAGGCTCAGTCAGTTTCCCAGGGCACAGTATTCCACAATCTGAACAGATGTCATGTTCCCATGCCACAGTTTTCCAGAATCATGCCTCAGTCATGTTCCCAGGCCACAGGGATCCAAAATGAAACCTCAGTCATGTTGCCAGGCCATAGGGTGCCACCATCAAACCTCAGTCATATTCCCAGGCCACAAGTTCCCAGAATCAAACCGATGTCATGTTCCCACGCCACAGGTTTCCACAATCTAACATCAGTCATGTTCCCAGGCCAATGGTTTCCAGAATCAAACCTCAGTCATATTCCCAGGCCACAGGGTTCCAGAATCCAACCAATGTCGTGTTCCCAGGCCACCGGATTCCACAAGCAAACCTCACTTGTGTTCCCAGGACACATGTTTCCAGAATCAACCCGAAATCATGTTCCCTGGACACAGTCTTCCAGAATCAAACCTCAGTCATGTTGCCAGGCCACAGGTTTCCACCATCAAACCTCAGACATATTCCCAGGGCACAGGTTCCAGAATAAAACCGTTCTCATGTTCCCAGGCCACAGGGTTCCAGAATCCACCGATGACATGTTCCCAGGCAACAGGGTTCCAGAATCAATCCTCAGTTAGGTTCCCAGGCTACAGGGTTCCAGAATAAAACCTCAGTCATGTTCCAAGTCCACAGGTTTCCAGAATCAATCCTCAGTTAGGTTCCCAGGCTACAGGGTTCCTGAATAAAACCTCACTCATGTTCCCAGTCCACAGGGTTCCCGAACCTGGGCTCAGTCAGGTTCCCAGGACACAGTATTCCATAATCTAAACAGATGTCATGTTCCCAAGAAACAGTTTTCCAGAATCTCGCCTCAGTCATGTTCCCAGGCCACAGGGATCCAGAATCAAACCTCAGTCATGTTGCCAGGTCATAGGGTACCACCATCAAACCTCAGTCATATTTCAAGGCCACAGGCTTCCAGAATCAAATGGATTTCATGTTCCCAGGCAACAGGGTTCCAGAATCCAAACCGATGTCATGTTCCCAGGACTCAGGGTTCCAGAATCAATCCTGTTATGTTCCCAGGCTACAGGGTTCCAGAATAAAACCGTTCTCATGTTCCCAGGCTACAGGGTTCCAGAATAAAACCTCAGTCATGTTCCCAGTCCACAGGGCTCCAGAACTAAGGCTCAGTCAGTTTCCCAGGGCACAGTATTCCACAATCTAAACAGATGTCATGTTCCCAGGCCACAGTTTTCCAAAATCAGGCCTCAGTCATGTTCCCAGGCCACAGGGATCCAGAATCAAACCTCAGTCATGTTGCCAGGCCATAGGGTACCATCATCAAACCTCAGTCATATTCCCAGGCCACAAGTTTCCAGAATCAAACCAATGTCATGTTCCCAGGACACAGGGTTCCAGAATCCACCGATGTCATGTTCCCAGTCCACAGGGTTCCAGAACCAAGGCTCAATCAGGTTCCCAGGGCACAGTATTCCACAATCTAAACAGATGTCATGTTCCCAGGCCACAGTTTTCCAGAATCACGTCTGAGTCATGTTTCCAGCCCACAGGGATCTAGAATCAAACCTCAGTCATCTTGCCATGCCATAGGGTACCACCATCAGCCCTCAGTCATATTCCCAGGACACATTTTTCAAGAATCACACCTAAGACATGTTCCCGGGCCACAGGGATCCAGAAGCAAACCTCAGTCATGTTCCCAGTCCACAGGGTTCCAGAACCAAGGCTCAGTCAGAATCCCAGGGCACAGTATTCCACAATCTAAACAGATGTCATGTTCCCAGGCCACAGGATTCCACAATCTAACCTCAGGCATGTTCCCAGGCCAATGGTTTCCAGAATCAAACCTCAGTCATATTCCCAGGCCACAGGATTCCAGAATCCACCGATGTCATGTTCCCAGGCCACAGAGATCCAGAATCAAACCTCAGTCATGTTGCCAGGCCATAGGGTACCACCATCAAACCTCAATCATATTCCAAGTCCACAGGTTTCCAGAATCAAACCGATTTCATGTTCCCTGGCAACAGGGTACCAGAATCCAAACCGATGTCATGTTCCCAGGCCACAGGATTCCACAATCTAACCTCAGTCATGTTCCCAGGCAAATGGCATCCAGAATCAAACCTCAGTCATATTCCCAGGGCAAAGGGTACCAGAATCCAAACCCATGTCATGTTCCCAGGCCACAGGATTCCACAATCTAACCTCAGTCATGTTCCCAGGCAAATGGCTTCCAGAATCAAACCTCAGTCATATTCCCAGGCCACAGGGTTCCAGAATCAATCCTCAGTGATGTTCCCAGGCTACAGGGTTCCAGAATAAAACCTCAGTCATGTTCCCAGTCCACAGGGTTCCAGAACCAAGGCTCAGTCAGGTTCCCAGGGCACAGTATTCCACAATCTAAACAGATGTCATGTTCCCAGGCCACAGTTTTCCAGAATCAGGCCTCAGTCATGTTCCCAGGCCAAAGGGATCCAGAATCAAACCTCAGTCATGTTGCCAGGCCATAGGGTACCACCATCAAACCTCAGTCATATTCCCAGTCCACAAGTTTCCATAATCAAACAGATGTCATGTTCCCAGGACACAGGTTTCCACAATCTAACATCAGTCATGTTCCCAGGCCACAGGATTCCAGAAGAAAATGTCAGTCTTATTCCCAGGACACAGGTTTCCAGAATCAACCCGATATCATGTTCCCTGGCCACAGTCTTCCAGAATCAAACCTCAGTCATATTGCCAGGTCACAGGCTTCTAGAACCTAGGCTCAGTCAGGTTCCCAGGGCACAGTATTCCACAATCTAAACAGATGTCATGTTAACGAGCCACAGTTTTCCAGAATCTCGCCTCAGTCATGTTCCCAGGCCACAGGGATCCAGAATCAAACCTCAGTCATGTTGCCAGGCCATACGGTACCACCATTAAACCTCAGTCATATTCCCAGGCCACAGGCTTCCAGAATCAAACGGATTTCATGTTCCCAGGCAACAGGGTTCCAGAATCCAAACCGATGTCATGTTCCCAGGCCACAGGATTCCACAATCTAACCTCAGTCATGTTCCCAGGCCAATGGTTTCTAGAATCAAACCTCAGTCATATTCCCAGGCCACAGGGATCCAGAATCCACCGATATCATATTCCCAAGCCACAGGGTTCCAGAATCAATCCTCAGTTATGTTCCCAGATTACAGGATTCCAGAATAAAACCTCAGTCATGTTCCCAGTCCACAGGGTTCCAGAACCAAGGCTCAGTCAGGTTCCCAGGGCACAGTATTCCACAATCTAAACAGATGTCATGTTCCCAGGCCACAGTTTTCCAGAATCACGCCTCAGTCATGTAACCAGGCCACTGGGATCCAGAATCAAACCTCAGTCATGTTGCCAGGACGTAGGGTACCACCATCAAACCTCAGTCATATACCCAGGCCACAAGTTTCCAGAATCAAACCGATGTCATCTTCCTAGGCCACAGGGATACAGAATCCACCAATGTCATGTTCCCAGTCCACAGGGTTCCAGAACCAAGGCTCAGTCTGGTTCCCAGGGCAAAGTATTCCACAATCTAAACAGATGTCCTGTTCCCAGGCCACAGTTTTCCAGAATCACGTCTGAGTCATGTTCTCAGCCCACAGGGATCCAAAATCAAACCTCAGTCATGTTGCCATGACATTGGGTACCACCATCAAACCTCAGTCATATTCCCAGGCCACAGGGTTCCAGAATCAATCCTCAGTTATTTTCCCAGGCTACAGGGTTCCAGAATAAAACCTCAGTCATGTTCCCAGTCCATAGGGTTCCAAAACCTAGGCTCAGTCAGGTTCACAGGGCACAGTGTTCCACAATCTAAACAGATGTCATGCTCCTAGGGCACAGTTTTCCAGAATCACGCCTCAGTCATGTTTCCAGGCCACAGGGATCCAAAATCAAACCTCAGTCATGTTGCCAGGCCACAGCGTGCGACCATCAAACCTCAGTCATATTCCCAGGCCACAAGTTTCCAGAATCAAACCGATGTCATATTCCCAGGCCACAGGGTTCCAGAATCAAACCGATGTCGTGTTCCCAGGACGCAGGATTCCACAAGCAAACCTCAGTCGTGTTCCCAGGACACAGGTTTCCAGAATCAACCCGATATCATGTTCCCTGGACACAGTCTTCCAGAATCAAACCTCAGTCATGTTGCCAGGCCACAGGTTTCCACCATCAAACCGCAGACATATTCCCAGGGCACAGGTTCCAGAATAAAACCGTTCTCATGCTCCCAGGCCACAGGGTTCCAGAATCCACCGATGACATGTTCCCAGGCAACAGGGTTCCAGAATCAATCCTCAGTTAGGTTCCCAGGCTACAGGGTTCCAGAATAAAACCTCAGTCATGTTCCAAGTCCACAGGTTTCCAGAATCAATCCTCAGTTAGGTTCCCAGGCTACAGGGTTCCTGAATAAAACCTCACTCATGTTCCCAGTCCACAGGGTTCCCGAACCTGGGCTCAGTCAGGTTCCCAGGACACAGTATTCCATAATCTAAACAGATGTCATGTTCCCAAGAAACAGTTTTCCAGAATCTCGCCTCAGTCATGTTCCCAGGCCCCAGGGATCCAGAATCAAACCTCAGTCATGTTGCCAGGTCATAGGGTACCACCATCAAACCTCAGTCATATTTCAAGGCCACAGGCTACCAGAATCAAACGGATTTCATGTTCCCAGGCAACAGGGTTCCAGAATCCAAACCGATGTCATGTTCCCAGGACTGAGGGTTCCAGAATCAATCCTCAGTTATGTTCCCAGGCTACAGGGTTCCAGAATAAAACCGTTCTCATGTTCCCAGGCTACAGGGTTCCAGAATAAAACCTCAGTCATGTTCCCAGTCCACAGGGTTCCAGAACTAAGGCTCAGTCAGTTTCCCAGGGCACAGTATTCCACAATCTAAACAGATGTCATGTTCCCAGGCCACAGTTTTCCAGAATCAGGCCTCAGTCATGTTCCCAGGCCACAGGGATCCAGAATCAAACCTCAGTCATGTTGCCAGGCCATAGGGTACCACCATCAAACCTCAGTCATATTCCCAGGCCACAAGTTTCCAGAATCAAACCAATGTCATGTTCCCAGGACACAGGGTTCCAGAATCCACCGATGTCATGTTCCCAGTCCACAGGGTTCCAGAACCAAGGCTCAATCAGGTTCCCAGGGCACAGTATTCCACAATCTAAACTGATGGTATGTTCCCAGGCCACAGTTTTCCAGAATCACGTCTGAGTCATGTTCCCAGCCCACAGGGATCTAGAATCAAACCTCAGTCATCTTGCCATGCCATAGGGTACCACCATCAGCCCTCAGTCATATTCCCAGGACACATTTTTCAAGAATCACACCTAAGACATGTTCCCAGGCCACAGGGATCCAGAATCAAACCTCAGTCATGTTGCCAAGGCATAGGCTACCACCATCAAACCTCAGTCATATTCCCAGGCCACAGGTTTCCAGAATCAAACCGATTTCATGTTCCCAGGCAACAGGGTACCAGAATCCAAACCGATGTCATGTTCCCAGGCCACAGGATTCCACAATCTAACCTCAGTCATGTTCCCAGGCAAATGGCATCCAGAATCAAACCTCAGTCATATTCCCAGGGCAAAGGGTACCAGAATCCAAACCCATGTCATGTTCCCAGGCCACAGGATTCCACAATCTAACCTCAGTCATGTTCCCAGGCAAATGGCTTCCAGAATCAAACCTCAGTCATATTCCCAGGCCACAGGGTTCCAGAATCCACCGATGTCATGTTCCCAGGCCACAGGCTTCCAGAATCAATCCTCAGTGATGTTCCCAGGCTACAGGGTTCCAGAATAAAACCTCAGTCATGTTCCCAGTCCACAGGGTTCCAGAACCAAGGCTCAGTCAGGTTCCCAGGGCACAGTATTCCACAATCTAAACAGATGTCATGTTCCCAGGCCACAGTTTTCCAGAATCACGCCTCAGTCATGTTCCCAGGCCACAGGGAACCGGAATCAAACCTCAGTCATTTTGCCAGGCCATAGGGTACCACCATCAAACCTCAGTCATATTCCCAGGACACAGGGTTCCAGAATCCAACAGATGTCATGTTCCCAGGCCACAGGATTCCACAAGCAACACTCAGTCTTTTTCCCAGGACACAGGTTTCCAGAATCAACCCGATATCATGTTCCCTGACCACAGTCTTCCAGAATCAACCTCAGTTATGTTGCCAGGCCACAGGTATCCACCATCAAACCTCAGACATGTTCCCAGGCCACAGGGTTCCAGAATAAAACCGTTCTCATGTTCCCAGGCCACAGGGTTCCAGAATCCACCGATGACATGTTCCCAGGCAACAGGGTTCAGGAATCAATCCTCAGTTAGGCTCCCAGGCTACAGGGTTCCAGAATAAAACCTCAGTCATGTTCCACGTCCACAGGGTTCAAGAATCAATCCTCAGTTAGGTTCCCAGGCTACAGGGTTCCAGAATAAACCCTCACTAAAGTTCCCGGTCCACAGGGTTCCAGAACCTAGGCTCAGTCAGGTTCCCAGGGCACAGTATTCCACAATCTAAACAGATGTCATGTTCCCAAGCCACAGTTTTCCAGAATCTCGCCTCAGTCATGTTCCCAGGCCACAGGGATCCAGAATCAAACCTCAGTCATGTTGCCAGGCCATACGGTACCACCATTAAACCTCAGTCATATTCCCAGGCCACAGGCTTCCAGAATCAAACGGATTTCATGTTCCCAGGCAACAGGGTTCCAGAATCCAAACCGATGTCATGTTCCCAGGCCACAGGATTCCACAATCTAACCTCAGTCATGTTCCCAGGCCAATGGTTTCCAGAATCAAACCTCAGTCATATTCCCAGGCCACAGGGTTCCAGAATCCACCGATATCATATTCCCAGGCCACAGGGTTCCAGAATCAATCCTCAGTTATGTTCCCAGGTTACAGGATTCCAGAATAAAACCTCAGTCATGTTCCCAGTCCACAGGGTTCCAGAACCAAGGCTCAGTCAGGTTCCCAGGGCACAATATTCCACAATCTAAACAGATGTCATGTTCCCAGGCCACAGTTTTCCAGAATCACGCCTCAGTCATGTTCCCAGGCCACTGGGATCCAGAATCAAACCTCAGTCATGTTGCCAGGCCGTAGGGTACCAGCATCAAACCTCAGTCATATTCCCAGGCCACAGGCTTCCAGAATCAAACAGATTTCATGTTCCCAGGCAACAGGGTTCCAGAATCCAAACCGATGTCATGTTCCCAGGCCTCAGGATTCCACAATCTAACCTCAGGCGTGTTCCCAGGCCAATGGTTTCCAGAATCAAACCTCAGTCATATTCCCAGGCCACAGGGTCCCAGAATCCACCGATATCATATTCCCAAGCCACAGGGTTCCAGAATCAATCCTCAGTTATGTTCCCAGATTACCGGATTCCAGAATAAAACCTCAGTCATGTTCCCAGTCCACAGGGTTCCAGAACCAAGGCTCAGTCAGGTTCCCAGGGCACAGTATTCCACAATCTAAACAGATGTCCTGTTCCCAGGCCACAGTTTTCCAGAATCACGTCTGAGTCATGTTCTCAGCCCACAGGGATCCAAAATCAAACCTCAGTCATGTTGCCATGACATTGGGTACCACCATCAAACCTCAGTCATATTCCCAGGCCACAGGGTTCCAGAATCAATCCTCAGTTATGTTCCCAGGCTACAGGGTTCCAGAATAAAACCTCAGTCATGTTCCCAGTCCATAGGGTTCCAAAACCTAGGCTCAGTCAGGTTCACAGGGCACAGTGTTCCACAATCTAAACAGATGTCATGCTCCTAGGGCACATTTTTCCAGAATCACGCCTCAGTCATGTTTCCAGGCCACAGGGATCCAAAATCAAACCTCAGTCATGTTGCCAGGCCACAGCGTGCGACCATCAAACCTCAGTCATATTCCCAGGCCACAAGTTTCCAGAATCAAACCGATGTCATATTCCCAGTCCACAGGGTTCCAAAATCAAACCGATGTCGTGTTCCCAGGCCACAGGATTCCACAAGCAAACCTCAGTCGTGTTCCCAGGACACAGGTTTCCAGAATCAACCCGATATCATGTTCCCTGGACACAGTCTTCCAGAATCAAACCTCAGTCATGTTGCCAGGCCACAGGTTTCCACCATCAAACCTCAGACATGTTCCCAGGCCACAGGGTTCCAGAATAAAACCGTTCTCATGTTCCCAGGACACAGGATTCCAGAATCCAACGATGACATGTTCCCAGGCAACAGGGTTCCAGAATCAATCCTCAGTTAGTTTCTCAGGCTACAGGGTTCCAGAATAAAACCTCAGTCATGTTCCAAGTCTACAGGGTTCGAGAATCAATCCTCAGTTAGGTTCCCAGGCTACAGGGTTCCAGAATAAAACCTCAGTCATGTTCCCAGTCCACAGGGTTCCAGAACCTGGGCTCAGTCAGGTTCCCAGGGCACAGTATTCCACAATCTAAACAGATGTCATGTTCCCAAGCCACAGTTTTCCAGAATCTCGCCTCAGTCATGTTCCCAGCCCACAGGGATCCAGAATCAAACCTCAGTCATGTTGCCAGGCCATAGGGTACCACCATCAAACCTCAGTCATATTCCCAGGCCACAGGCTTCCAGAATCAAACGGATCTCATGGTCCCAGGCAACAGCGTTCCAGAATCCTAACCGATGTCATGTTCCCAGGCCACAGGATTGCACAATCTAACCTCAGTCATGTTCCCAGGCCAATGGTTTCCAGAATCAAACCTCAGTCATATTCCCAGGCCACAGGATTGCAGAATCCACCGATGTCATTTTCCCAGGCCACAGGGATCCAGAATCAAACCTCAGTCATGTTGCCAGGCCATAGGGTACCACCATCAAACCTCAGTCATATTCCCAGGCCACAAGTTTCCAGAATCAAACCGATGTCATGTTCCCAGGCCACAGGGTTCCAGAATCCACCGATATCATGTTCCCAGTCCACAGGGTTCCAGAACCAAGGCTCAGTCAGGTTCCCAGGGCACAGTATTCCACAATCTAAACAGATGTCATGTTCCCAGGCCACAGTTTTCCAGAATCACGTCTGAGTGATGTTCTCAGCCCACAGGGATCCAGAATCAAACCTCAGTCATGTTGCCATGACATAGGGTACCACCATCAAACCTCAGTCACATTCCCAGGCCACATTTTTCAAGAATCACGCCTGAGTCATGTTCCCAGCCCACAGGGTTCCAGAATCAATCCTCAGTTATGTTCCCAGGCTACAGCGTTCCAGAATAAAACCTCAGTCATGTTCCCAGTCCATAGGGTTCCAGAAATAAGGCTCAGTCAGTTTCCCAGGGCACAGTATTCCACAATCTGAACAGATGTCATGTTCCCATGCCACAGTTTTCCAGAATCATGCCTCAGTCATGTTCCCAGGCCACAGGGATCCAAAATGAAACCTCAGTCATGTTGCCAGGCCATAGGGTGCCACCATCAAACCTCAGTCATATTCCCAGGCCACAAGTTCCCAGAATCAAACCGATGTCATGTTCCCACGCCACAGGTTTCCACAATCTAACATCAGTCATGTTCCCAGGCCAATGGTTTCCAGAATCAAACCTCAATCATATTCCCAGGCCACAGGGTTCCAGAATCCAACCAATGTCGTGTTCCCAGGCCACCGGATTCCACAAGCAAACCTCACTTGTGTTCCCAGGACACATGTTTCCAGAATCAACCCGATATCATGTTCCCTGGACACAGTCTTCCAGAATCAAACCTCAGTCATGTTGCCAGGCCACAGGTTTCCACCATCAAACCTCAGACATATTCCCAGGGCACAGGTTCCAGAATAAAACCGTTCTCATGTTCCCAGGCCACAGGCTTCCAGAATCCACCGATGACATGTTCCCAGGCAACAGGGTTCCAGAATCAATCCTCAGTTAGGTTCCCAGGCTACAGGGTTCCAGAATAAAACCTCACTCATGTTCCCAGTCCACAGGGTTCCCGAACCTGGGCTCAGTCAGGTTCCCAGGACACAGTATTCCATAATCTAAACAGATGTCATGTTCCCAAGAAACAGTTTTCCAGAATCTCGCCTCAGTCATGTTCCCAGGCCACAGGGATCCAGAATCAAACCTCAGTCATGTTGCCAGGTCATAGGGTACCACCATCAAACCTCAGTCATACTTCAAGGCCACAGGCTACCAGAATCAAACGGATTTCATGTTCCCAGGCAACAGGGTTCCAGAATCCAAACCGATGTCATGTTCCCAGGACTCAGGGTTCCAGAATCAATCCTCAGTTATGTTCCCAGGCTACAGGGTTCCAGAATAAAACCGTTCTCATGTTCCCAGGCTACAGGGTTCCAGAATAAAACCTCAGTCATGTTCCCAGTCCACAGGGTTCCAGAACTAAGGCTCAGTCAGTTTCCCAGGGCACAGTATTCCACAATCTAAACAGATGTCATGTTCCCAGGCCACAGTTTTCCAGAATCAGGCCTCAGTCATGTTCCCAGGCCGCAGGGATCCAGAATCAAACCTCAGTCATGTTGCCAGGCCATAGGGTACCACCATCAAACCTCAGTCATATTCCCAGGCCACAAGTTTCCAGAATCAAACCAATGTCATGTTCCCAGGACACAGGGTTCCAGAATCCACCGATGTCATGTTCCCAGTCCACAGGGTTCCAGAACCAAGGCTCAGTCAGGTTCCCAGGGCACAGTATTCCACAATCTAAACAGATGTCATGTTCCCAGGCCACAGTTTTCCAGAATCACGTCTGAGTCATGTTCCCAGCCCACAGGGATCTAGAATCAAACCTCAGTCATCTTGCCATGCCATAGGGTACCACCATCAGCCCTCAGTCATATTCCCAGGACACATTTTTCAAGAATCACACCTAAGACATGTTCCCAGGCCACAGGGATCCAGAATCAAACCTCAGTCATGTTGCCAAGGCATAGGCTACCACCATCAAACCTCAGTCATATTCCCAGGCCACAGGTTTCCAGAATCAAACCGATTTCATGTTCCCAGGCAACAGGGTACCAGAATCCAAACCGATGTCATGTTCCCAGGCCACAGGATTCCACAATCTAACCTCAGTCATGTTCCCAGGCAAATGGCATCCAGAATCAAACCTCAGTCATATTCCCAGGGCAAAGGGTACCAGAATCCAAACCCATGTCATGTTCCCAGGCCACAGGATTCCACAATCTAACCTCAGTCATGTTCCCAGGCAAATGGCTTCCAGAATCAAACCTCAGTCATATTCCCAGGCCACAGGGTTCCAGAATCCACCGATGTCATGTTCCCAGGCCACAGGCTTCCAGAATCAATCCTCAGTGATGTTCCCAGGCTACAGGGTTCCAGAATAAAACCTCAGTCATGTTCCCAGTCCACAGGGTTCCAGAACCAAGGCTCAGTCAGGTTCCCAGGGCACAGTATTCCACAATCTAAACAGATGTCATGTTCCCAGGCCACAGTTTTCCAGAATCACGCCTCAGTCATGTTCCCAGGCCACAGGGAACCGGAATCAAATCTCAGTCATTTTGCCAGGCCATAGGGTACCACCATCAAACCTCAGTCATATTCCCAGGACACAGGGTTCCAGAATCCAACAGATGTCATGTTCCCAGGCCACAGGATTCCACAAGCAACACTCAGTCTTTTTCCCAGGACACAGGTTTCCAGAATCAACCCGATATCATGTTCCCTGACCACAGTCTTCCAGAATCAACCTCAGTTATGTTGCCAGGCCACAGGTATCCACCATCAAACCTCAGACATGTTCCCAGGCCACAGGGTTCCAGAATAAAACCGTTCTCATGTTCCCAGGCCACAGGGTTCCAGAATCCACCGATGACATGTTCCCAGGCAACAGGGTTCAGGAATCAATCCTCAGTTAGGCTCCCAGGCTACAGGGTTCCAGAATAAAACCTCAGTCATGTTCCACGTCCACAGGGTTCAAGAATCAATCCTCAGTTAGGTTCCCAGGCTACAGGGTTCCAGAATAAACCCTCACTAAAGTTCCCGGTCCACAGGGTTCCAGAACCTAGGCTCAGTCAGGTTCCCAGGGCACAGTATTCCACAATCTAAACAGATGTCATGTTCCCAAGCCACAGTTTTCCAGAATCTCGCCTCAGTCATGTTCCCAGGCCACAGGGATCCAGAATCAAACCTCAGTCATGTTGCCAGGCCGTAGGGTACCAGCATCAAACCTCAGTCATATTCCCAGGCCACAGGCTTCCAGAATCAAACAGATTTCATGTTCCCAGGCAACAGGGTTCCAGAATCCAAACCGATGTCATGTTCCCAGGCCTCAGGATTCCACAATCTAACCTCAGGCGTGTTCCCAGGCCAATGGTTTCCAGAATCAAACCTCAGTCATATTCCCAGGCCACAGGGTTCCAGAATCCACCGATATCATATTCCCAAGCCACAGGGTTCCAGAATCAATCCTCAGTTATGTTCCCAGATTACCGGATTCCAGAATAAAACCTCAGTCATGTTCCCAGTCCACAGGGTTCCAGAACCAAGGCTCAGTCAGGTTCCCAGGGCACAGTATTCCACAATCTAAACAGATGTCCTGTTCCCAGGCCACAGTTTTCCAGAATCACGTCTGAGTCATGTTCTCAGCCCACAGGGATCCAAAATCAAACCTCAGTCATGTTGCCATGACATTGGGTACCACCATCAAACCTCAGTCATATTCCCAGGCCACAGGGTTCCAGAATCAATCCTCAGTTATGTTCCCAGGCTACAGGGTTCCAGAATAAAACCTCAGTCATGTTCCCAGTCCATAGGGTTCCAAAACCTAGGCTCAGTCAGGTTCACAGGGCACAGTGTTCCACAATCTAAACAGATGTCATGC
The DNA here is from genome assembly GCF_028021215.1 of Eschrichtius robustus. Classification (NCBI taxonomy): domain Eukaryota; kingdom Metazoa; phylum Chordata; class Mammalia; order Artiodactyla; family Eschrichtiidae; genus Eschrichtius; species Eschrichtius robustus. The sequence continues at coordinate 42,809,773 of NC_090842.1, forward strand.
TCCTAGGGCACATTTTTCCAGAATCACGCCTCAGTCATGTTTCCAGGCCACAGGGATCCAAAATCAAACCTCAGTCATGTTGCCAGGCCACAGCGTGCGACCATCAAACCTCAGTCATATTCCCAGGCCACAAGTTTCCAGAATCAAACCGATGTCATATTCCCAGGCCACAGGTTTCCAAAATCAAACCGATGTCGTGTTCCCAGGCCACAGGATTCCACAAGCAAACCTCAGTCGTGTTCCCAGAACACAGGTTTCCAGAATCAACCCGATATCATGTTCCCTGGACACAGTCTTCCAGAATCAAACCTCAGTCATGTTGCCAGGCCACAGGTTTCCACCATCAAACCTCAGACATGTTCCCAGGCCACAGGGTTCCAGAATAAAACCGTTCTCATGTTCCCAGGACACAGGATTCCAGAATCCACCGATGACATGTTCCCAGGCAACAGGGTTCCAGAATCAATCCTCAGTTAGTTTCTCAGGCTACAGGGTTCCAGAATAAAACCTCAGTCATGTTCCAAGTCTACAGGGTTCGAGAATCAATCCTCAGTTAGGTTCCCAGGCTACAGGGTTCCAGAATAAAACCTCAGTCATGTTCCCAGTCCACAGGGTTCCAGAACCTGGGCTCAGTCAGGTTCCCAGGGCACAGTATTCCACAATCTAAACAGATGTCATGTTCCCAAGCCACAGTTTTCCAGAATCTCGCCTCAGTCATGTTCCCAGCCCACAGGGATCCAGAATCAAACCTCAGTCATGTTGCCAGGTCATAGGGTACCACCATCAAACCTCAGTCATATTCCCAGGCCACAGGCTTCCAGAATCAAACGGATCTCATGGTCCCAGGCAACAGCGTTCCAGAATCCTAACCGATGTCATGTTCCCAGGCCACAGGATTGCACAATCTAACCTCAGTCATGTTCCCAGGCCAATGGTTTCCAGAATCAAACCTCAGTCATATTCCCAGGCCACAGGATTGCAGAATCCACCGATGTCATTTTCCCAGGCCACAGGGATCCAGAATCAAACCTCAGTCATGTTGCCAGGCCATAGGGTACCACCATCAAACCTCAGTCATATTCCCAGGCCACAAGTTTCCAGAATCAAACCGATGTCATGTTCCCAGGCCACAGGGTTCCAGAATCCACCGATATCATGTTCCCAGTCCACAGGGTTCCAGAACCAAGGCTCAGTCAGGTTCCCAGGGCACAGTATTCCACAATCTAAACAGATGTCATGTTCCCAGGCCACAGTTTTCCAGAATCACGTCTGAGTGATGTTCTCAGCCCACAGGGATCCAGAATCAAACCTCAGTCATGTTGCCATGACATAGGGTTCCACCATCAAACCTCAGTCACATTCCCAGGCCACATTTTTCAAGAATCACGCCTGAGTCATGTTCCAAGGCCACAGGGATCCAGAATCAAACCTCATTCATGTTACCAGGCCATAGGCTAGCACCATCAAACCTCAGTCATATTCCCAGGCCACAGGTTTCCAGAATCAAACCGATTTCATGTTCCCAGGCAACAGGGTACCAGAATTCAAACCGATGTCATGTTCCCAGGCCACAGGATTCCACAATCTAACCTCAGTCATGTTCCCAGGCAAATGGCTTCCAGAATCAAACCTCAGTCATATTCCCAGGCCACAGGGTTCCAGAATCCACCGATGTCATGTTCCCAGCCCACAGGGTTCCAGAATCAATCCTCAGTTATGTTCCCAGGCTACAGCGTTCCAGAATAAAACCTCAGTCATGTTCCCAGTCCATAGGGTTCCAGAAATAAGGCTCAGTCAGTTTCCCAGGGCACAGTATTCCACAATCTGAACAGATGTCATGTTCCCATGCCACAGTTTTCCAGAATCATGCCTCAGTCATGTTCCCAGGCCACAGGGATCCAAAATGAAACCTCAGTCATGTTGCCAGGCCATAGGGTGCCACCATCAAACCTCAGTCATATTCCCAGGCCACAAGTTCCCAGAATCAAACCGATGTCATGTTCCCACGCCACAGGTTTCCACAATCTAACATCAGTCATGTTCCCAGGCCAATGGTTTCCAGAATCAAACCTCAGTCATATTCCCAGGCCATAGGGTTCCAGAATCCAACCAATGTCGTGTTCCCAGGCCACCGGATTCCACAAGCAAACCTCACTTGTGTTCCCAGGACACATGTTTCCAGAATCAACCCGATATCATGTTCCCTGGACACAGTCTTCCAGAATCAAACCTCAGTCATGTTGCCAGGCCACAGGTTTCCACCATCAAACCTCAGACATATTCCCAGGGCACAGGTTCCAGAATAAAACCGTTCTCATGTTCCCAGGCCACAGGGTTCCAGAATCCACCGATGACATGTTCCCAGGCAACAGGGTTCCAGAATCAATAATCAGTTAGGTTCCCAGGCTACAGGGTTCCAGAATAAAACCTCAGTCATGTTCCAAGTCCACAGGTTTCCAGAATCAATCCTCAGTTAGGTTCCCAGGCTACAGGGTTCCTGAATAAAACCTCACTCATGTTCCCAGTCCACAGGGTTCCCGAACCTGGGCTCAGTCAGGTTCCCAGGGCACAGTATTCCACAATCTAAACAGATGTCATGTTCCCAAGCCACAGTTTTCCAGAATCTCGCCTCAGTCATGTTCCCAGCCCACAGGGATCCAGAATCAAACCTCAGTCATGTTGCCAGGTCATAGGGTACCACCATCAAACCTCAGTCATATTCCCAGGCCACAGGCTTCCAGAATCAAACGGATCTCATGGTCCCAGGCAACAGCGTTCCAGAATCCTAACCGATGTCATGTTCCCAGGCCACAGGATTGCACAATCTAACCTCAGTCATGTTCCCAGGCCAATGGTTTCCAGAATCAAACCTCAGTCATATTCCCAGGCCACAGGATTGCAGAATCCACCGATGTCATTTTCCCAGGCCACAGGGATCCAGAATCAAACCTCAGTCATGTTGCCAGGCCATAGGGTACCACCATCAAACCTCAGTCATATTCCCAGGCCACAAGTTTCCAGAATCAAACCGATGTCATGTTCCCAGGCCACAGGGTTCCAGAATCCACCGATATCATGTTCCCAGTCCACAGGGTTCCAGAACCAAGGCTCAGTCAGGTTCCCAGGGCACAGTATTCCACAATCTAAACAGATGTCATGTTCCCAGGCCACAGTTTTCCAGAATCACGTCTGAGTGATGTTCTCAGCCCACAGGGATCCAGAATCAAACCTCAGTCATGTTGCCATGACATAGGGTACCACCATCAAACCTCAGTCACATTCCCAGGCCACATTTTTCAAGAATCACGCCTGAGTCATGTTCCCAGGCCACAGGGATCCAGAATCAAACCTCATTCATGTTACCAGGCCATAGGCTAGCACCATCAAAGCTCAGTCATACTCCCAGGCCACAGGTTTCCAGAATCAAACCGATTTCATGTTCCCAGGCAACAGGGTACCAGAATTCAAACCGATGTCATGTTCCCAGGCCACAGGATTCCACAATCTAACCTCAGTCATGTTCCCAGGCAAATGGCTTCCAGAATCAAACCTCAGTCATATTCCCAGGCCACAGGGTTCCAGAATCCACCGATGTCATGTTCCCAGCCCACAGGGTTCCAGAATCAATCCTCAGTTATGTTCCCAGGCTACAGCGTTCCAGAATAAAACCTCAGTCATGTTCCCAGTCCATAGGGTTCCAGAAATAAGGCTCAGTCAGTTTCCCAGGGCACAGTATTCCACAATCTGAACAGATGTCATGTTCCCATGCCACAGTTTTCCAGAATCATGCCTCAGTCATGTTCCCAGGCCACAGGGATCCAAAATGAAACCTCAGTCATGTTGCCAGGCCATAGGGTGCCACCATCAAACCTCAGTCATATTCCCAGGCCACAAGTTCCCAGAATCAAACCGATGTCATGTTCCCACGCCACAGGTTTCCACAATCTAACATCAGTCATGTTCCCAGGCCAATGGTTTCCAGAATCAAACCTCAGTCATATTCCCAGGCCACAGGGTTCCAGAATCCAACCAATGTCGTGTTCCCAGGCCACCGGATTCCACAAGCAAACCTCACTTGTGTTCCCAGGACACATGTTTCCAGAATCAACCCGATATCATGTTCCCTGGACACAGTCTTCCAGAATCAAACCTCAGTCATGTTGCCAGGCCACAGGTTTCCACCATCAAACCTCAGACATATTCCCAGGGCACAGGTTCCAGAATAAAACCGTTCTCATGTTCCCAGGCCACAGGGTTCCAGAATCCACCGATGACATGTTCCCAGGCAACAGGGTTCCAGAATCAATCCTCAGTTAGGTTCCCAGGCTACAGGGTTCCAGAATAAAACCTCAGTCATGTTCCAAGTCCACAGGTTTCCAGAATCAATCCTCAGTTAGGTTCCCAGGCTACAGGGTTCCTGAATAAAACCTCACTCATGTTCCCAGTCCACAGGGTTCCCGAACCTGGGCTCAGTCAGGTTCCCAGGACACAGTATTCCATAATCTAAACAGATGTCATGTTCCCAAGAAACAGTTTTCCAGAATCTCCCCTCAGTCATGTTCCCAGGCCACAGGGATCCAGAATCAAACCTCAGTCATGTTGCCAGGTCATAGGGTACCACCATCAAACCTCAGTCATATTTCAAGGCCACAGGCTTCCAGAATCAAATGGATTTCATGTTCCCAGGCAACAGGGTTCCAGAATCCAAACCGATGTCATGTTCCCAGGCCTCAGGGTTCCAGAATCAATCCTGTTATGTTCCCAGGCTACAGGGTTCCAGAATAAAACCGTTCTCATGTTCCCAGGCTACAGGGTTCCAGAATAAAACCTCAGTCATGTTCCCAGTCCACAGGGCTCCAGAACTAAGGCTCAGTCAGTTTCCCACGGCACAGTATTCCACAATCTAAACAGATGTCATGTTCCCAGGCCACAGTTTTCCAAAATCAGGCCTCAGTCATGTTCCCAGGCCACAGGGATCCAGAATCAAACCTCAGTCATGTTGCCAGGCCATAGGGTACCACCATCAAACCTCAGTCATATTCCCAGGCCACAAGTTTCCAGAATCAAACCAATGTCATGTTCCCAGGACACAGGGTTCCAGAATCCACCGATGTCATGTTCCCAGTCCACAGGGTTCCAGAACCAAGGCTCAATCAGGTTCCCAGGGCACAGTATTCCACAATCTAAACAGATGTCATGTTCCCAGGCCACAGTTTTCCAGAATCACGTCTGAGTCATGTTCCCAGCCCACAGGGATCTAGAATCAAACCTCAGTCATCTTGCCATGCCATAGGGTACCACCATCAGCCCTCAGTCATATTCCCAGGACACATTTTTCAAGAATCACACCTAAGACATGTTCCCGGGCCACAGGGATCCAGAATCAAACCTCAGTCATGTTCCCAGTCCACAGGGTTCCAGAACCAAGGCTCAGTCAGAATCCCAGGGCACAGTATTCCACAATCTAAACAGATGTCATGTTCCCAGGCCACAGGATTCCACAATCTAACCTCAGGCATGTTCCCAGGCCAATGGTTTCCAGAATCAAACCTCAGTCATATTCCCAGGCCACAGGATTCCAGAATCCACCGATGTCATGTTCCCAGGCCACAGGGATCCAGAATCAAACCTCAGTCACGTTGCCAGGCCATAGGGTACCACCACCAAACCTCAATCATATTCCAAGTCCACAGGTTTCCAGAATCAAACCGATTTCATGTTCCCTGGCAACAGGGTACCAGAATCCAAACCGATGTCATGTTCCCAGGCCACAGGATTCCACAATCTAACCTCAGTCATGTTCCCAGGCAAATGGCATCCAGAATCAAACCTCAGTCATATTCCCAGGGCAAAGGGTACCAGAATCCAAACCCATGTCATGTTCCCAGGCCACAGGATTCCACAATCTAACCTCAGTCATGTTCCCAGGCAAATGGCTTCCAGAATCAAACCTCAGTCATATTCCCAGGCCACAGGGTTCCAGAATCCACCGATGTCATGTTCCCAGCCCACAGGGTTCCAGAATCAATCCTCAGTGATGTTCCCAGGCTACAGGGTTCCAGAATAAAACCTCAGTCATGTTCCCAGTCCACAGGGTTCCAGAACCAAGGCTCAGTCAGGTTCCCAGGGCACAGTATTCCACAATCTAAACAGATGTCATGTTCCCAGGCCACAGTTTTCCAGAATCACGCCTCAGTCATGTTCCCAGGCCAATGGTTTCCAGAATCAAACCTCAGTCATATTCCCAGGCCACAGGATTCCAGAATCCACCGATGTCATGTTCCCAGGCCACAGGGATCCAGAATCAAACCTCAGTCATGTTGCCAGGCCATAGGGTACCACCATCAAACCTCAGTCATATTCCCAGGCCACAAGTTTCCAGAAACAAACCGATGTCATGTTCCCAGGCCACAGGGTTCCAGAATCCACCGATATCATGTTCCCAGTCCACAGGGTTCCAGAACCAAGGCTCAGTCAGGTTCCCAGGGCACAGTATTCCACAATCTAAACAGATGTCATGTTCCCAGGCCACAGTTTTCCAGAATCACGTCTGAGTGATGTTCTCAGCCCACAGGGATCCAGAATCAAACCTCAGTCATGTTGCCATGACATAGGGTACCACCATCAAACCTCAGTCACATTCCCAGGCCACATTTTTCAAGAATCACGCCTGAGTCATGTTCCCAGGCCACAGGGATCCAGAATCAAACCTCATTCATGTTACCAGGCCATAGGCTAGCACCATCAAACCTCAGTCATATTCCCAGGCCACAGGGTTCCAGAATCAAACCGATTTCATGTTCCCAGGCCACAGGATTCCACAATCTAACCTCAGTCATGTTCCCAGGCAAATGGCTTCCAGAATCAAACCTCAGTCATATTCCCAGGCCACAGGGTTCCAGAATCCACCGATGTCATGTTCCCAGCCCACAGGGTTCCAGAATCAATCCTCAGTTATGTTCCCAGGCTACAGCGTTCCAGAATAAAACCTCAGTCATGTTCCCAGTCCATAGGGTTCCAGAAATAAGGCTCAGTCAGTCTCCCAGGGCACAGTATTCCACAATCTGAACAGATGTCATGTTCCCACGCCACAGGTTTCCACAATCTAACATCAGTCATGTTCCCAGGCCAATGGTTTCCAGAATCAAACCTCAGTCATATTCCCAGGCCACAGGGTTCCAGAATCCAACCAATGTCGTGTTCCCAGGCCACCGGATTCCACAAGCAAACCTCACTTGTGTTCCCAGGACACATGTTTCCAGAATCAACCCGATATCATGTTCCCTGGACACAGTCTTCCAGAATCAAACCTCAGTCATGTTGCCAGGCCACAGGTTTCCACCATCAAACCTCAGACATATTCCCAGGGCACAGGTTCCAGAATAAAACCGTTCTCATGTTCCCAGGCCACAGGGTTCCAGAATCCACCGATGACATGTTCCCAGGCAACAGGGTTCCAGAATCAATCCTCACTTAGTTTCCCAGGCTACAGGGTTCCAGAATAAAACCTCAGTCATGTTCCAAGTCCACAGGTTTCCAGAATCAATCCTCAGTTAGGTTCCCAGGCTACAGGGTTCCTGAATAAAACCTCACTCATGTTCCCAGTCCACAGGGTTCCCGAACCTGGGCTCAGTCAGGTTCCCAGGACACAGTATTCCATAATCTAAACAGATGTCATGTTCCCAAGAAACAGTTTTCCAGAATCTCGCCTCAGTCATGTTCCCAGGCCACAGGGATCCAGAATCAAACCTCAGTCATGTTGCCAGGTCATAGGGTACCACCATCAAACCTCAGTCATATTTCAAGGCCACAGGCTACCAGAATCAAACGGATTTCATGTTCCCAGGCAACAGGGTTCCAGAATCCAAACCGATGTCATGTTCCCAGGACTCAGGGTTCCAGAATCAATCCTCAGTTATGTTCCCAGGCTACAGGGTTCCAGAATAAAACCGTTCTCATGTTCCCAGGCTACAGGGTTCCAGAATAAAACCTCAGTCATGTTCCCAGTCCACAGGGTTCCAGAACTAAGGCTCAGTCAGTTTCCCAGGGCACAGTATTCCACAATCTAAACAGATGTCATGTTCCCAGGCCACAGTTTTCCAGAATCAGACCTCAGTCATGTTCCCAGGCCGCAGGGATCCAGAATCAAACCTCAGTCATGTTGCCAGGCCATAGGGTACCACCATCAAACCTCAGTCATATTCCCAGGCCACAAGTTTCCAGAATCAAACCAATGCCATGTTCCCAGGACACAGGGTTCCAGAATCCACCGATGTCATGTTCCCAGTCCACAGGGTTCCAGAACCAAGGCTCAGTCAGGTTCCCAGGGCACAGTATTCCACAATCTAAACAGATGTCATGTTCCCAGGCCACAGTTTTCCAGAATCACGTCTGAGTCATGTTCCCAGCCCACAGGGATCTAGAATCAAACCTCAGTCACCTTGCCATGCCATAGGGTACCACCATCAGCCCTCAGTCATATTCCCAGGACACATTTTTCAAGAATCACACCTAAGACATGTTCCCAGGCCACAGGGATCCAGAATCAAACCTCAGTCATATTGCCAAGGCATAGGCTACCACCATCAAACCTCAGTCATATTCCCAGGCCACAGGTTTCCAGAATCAAACCGATTTCATGTTCCCAGGCAACAGGGTACCAGAATCCAAACCGATGTCATGTTCCCAGGCCACAGGATTCCACAATCTAAACTCAGTCATGTTCCCAGGCAAATGGCATCCAGAATCAAACCTCAGTCATATTCCCAGGGCAAAGGGTACCAGAATCCAAACCCATGTCATGTTCCCAGGCCACAGGATTCCACAATCTAACCTCAGTCATGTACCCAGGTAAATGGCTTCCAGAATCAAACCTCAGTCATATTCCCAGGCCACAGGGTTCCAGAATCCACCGATGTCATGTTCCCAGGCCACAGGCTTCCAGAATCAATCCTCAGTGATGTTCCCAGGCTACAGGGTTCCAGAATAAAACCTCAGTCATGTTCCCAGTCCACAGGGTTCCAGAACCAAGGCTCAGTCAGGTTCCCAGGGCACAGTATTCCACAATCTAAACAGATGTCATGTTCCCAGGCCACAGTTTTCCAGAATCACTCCTCAGTCATGTTCCCAGGCCACAGGGAACCGGAATCAAACCTCAGTCATTTTGCCAGGCCATAGGGTACCACCATCAAACCTCAGTCATATTCCCAGGACACAGGGTTCCAGAATCCAACAGATGTCATGTTCCCAGGCCACAGGATTCCACAAGCAACACTCAGTCTTTTTCCCAGGACACAGGTTTCCAGAATCAACCCGATATCATGTTCCCTAACCACAGTCTTCCAGAATCAACCTCAGTTATGTTGCCAGGCCACAGGTATCCACCATCAAACCTCAGACATGTTCCCAGGCCACAGGGTTCCAGAATAAAACCGTTCTCATGTTCCCAGGCCACAGGGTTCCAGAATCCACCGATGACATGTTCCCAGGCAACAGGGTTCAGGAATCAATCCTCAGTTAGGCTCCCAGGCTACAGGGTTCCAGAATAAAACCTCAGTCATGTTCCACGTCCACAGGGTTCAAGAATCAATCCTCAGTTAGGTTCCCAGGCTACAGGGTTCCAGAATAAACCCTCACTAATGTTCCCGGTCCACAGGGTTCCAGAACCTAGGCTCAGTCAGGTTCCCAGGGCACAGTATTCCACAATCTAAACAGATGTCATGTTCCCAAGCCACAGTTTTCCAGAATCTCGCCTCAGTCATGTTCCCAGGCCACAGGGATCCAGAATCAAACCTCAGTCATGTTGCCAGGCCATACGGTACCACCATTAAACCTCAGTCATATTCCCAGGCCACAGGCTTCCAGAATCAAACGGATTTCATGTTCCCAGGCAACAGGGTTCCAGAATCCAAACCGATGTCATGTTCCCAGGCCACAGGATTCCACAATCTAACCTCAGTCATGTTCCCAGGCCAATGGTTTCCAGAATCAAACCTCAGTCATATTCCCAGGCCACAGGGTTCCAGAATCCACCGATATCATATTCCCAGGCCACAGGGTTCCAGAATCAATCCTCAGTTATGTTCCCAGGTTACAGGATTCCAGAATAAAACCTCAGTCATGTTCCCAGTCCACAGGGTTCCAGAACTAGGCTCAGTCAGGTTCCCAGGGCACAGTATTCCACAATCTAAACAGATGTCATGTTCCCAGGCCACAGTTTTCCAGAATCACGCCTCAGTCATTTTCCCAGGCCACTGGGATCCAGAATCAAACCTCAGTCATGTTGCCAGGCCGTAGGGTACCAGCATCAAACCTCAGTCATATTCCCAGGCCACAGGCTTCCAGAATCAAACAGATTTCATGTTCCCAGGCAACAGGGTTCCAGAATCCAAACCGATGTCATGTTCCCAGGCCTCAGGATTCCACAATCTAACCTCAGGCGTGTTCCCAGGCCAATGGTTTCCAGAATCAAACCTCAGTCATATTCCCAGGCCACAGGGTTCCAGAATCAATCCTCAGTTATTTTCCCAGGCAACAGGGTTCCAGTATAAAACCGTTCTCATGTTTCCAGACTACAGGGTTCCAGAATAAAACCTCAGTCATGTTCCCAGTCCACAGGGTTCCAGAACTAAGGCCCAGTCAGTTTCCCAGGGCACAGTATTCCACAATCTAAACAGATGTCATGTTCCCAGGCCACAGTTTTCCAGAATCAGGCCTCAGTCATGTTCCCAGGCCACAGGGATCCAGAATCAAACCTCAGTCATGTTGCCAGGCCATAGGGTACCACCATCAAACCTCAGTCATATTCCCAGGCCACAAGTTTCCAGAATCAAACCAATGCCATGTTCCCAGGACACAGGGTTCCAGAATCCACCGATGTCATGTTCACAGTCCACAGGGTTCCAGAACCAAGGCTCAGTCAGGTTACCAGGCACAGTATTCCACAATCTAAACAGATGTCATGTTCCCAGGCCACAGTTTTCCAGAATCACGTCTGAGTCATGTTCCCAGGCCACAGGGATCTAGAATCAAACCTCAGTCATCTTGCCATGCCATAGGGTACCACCATCAACCCTCAGTCATATTCCCAGGACACATTTTTCCAGAATCACACCTAAGACATGTTCCCAGGCCACAGGGATCCAGAATCAAACCTCAGTCATGTTCCCAGTCCACAGGGTTCCAGAACCAAGTCTCAGTCAGAATCCCAGGGCACAGTATTCCACAATCTAAACAGATGTCATGTTCCCAGGCCACAGGATTCCACAATCTAACCTCAGTCATGTTCCCAGGCAAATGGCTTCCAGAATCAAACCTCAGTCATATTCCCAGGGCAAAGGGTACCAGAATCCAAACCCATGTCATGTTCCCAGGACACAGGATTCCACAATCTAACCTCAGTCATGTTCCCAGGCAAATGGCTTCCAGAATCAAACCTCAGTCATATTCCCAGGCCACAGGGTTCCAGAATCAATCCTCAGTTATGTTTCCAGGCTACATGGTTCCAGAATAAAACCTCAGTCATGTTCCCAGTCCACAGGGTTCCAGAACCAAGGCTCAGTCAGTTTCCCAGGGCACAGTATTCCACAATCTAAACAGATGTCATGTTCCCAGGCCACAGTTTGCCAGAATCACGCCTCAGTCATGTTCCCAGGCCACAGGGATACAGAATCAAACCTCAGTCATGTTGCCAGGCCATAGGGTACCACCATCAAACCTCAGTCATATTCCCAGGCCACAGGGTTCCAGAATCCAACTGATGTCATGTTCCCAGGCCACAGGATTCCACAAGCAAAACTCAGTCTTTTTCCCAGGACACAGGTTTCCAGAATCAACCCGATAACATGTTCCTTGGCCACAGTCTTCCAGAATCAAACCTCAGTCATGTTGCAGGCCACAGGTTTCCACCATCAAACCTCAGACATGTTCCCAGGCCACAGGTTCCAGAATAAAACCGTTCTCATGTTCCCAGGCCACAGGGTTCCAGAATCCACCGATGACATGTTCCCAGGCAACAGGGTTTCAGAATCAATCCTCAGTTAGGCTCCAAGGCTACAGGGTTCGAGAATAAAACGTCAGTCATGTTCCACGTCCATAGGGTTCCAGAATCAATCCTCAGTTAGGTTCCCAGGCTACAGGGTTCCAGAATAAAACCTCACTCATGTTCCCGGTCCACAGGGTTCCAGAACCTAGGCTCAGTCAGGTTCCAAGGGCACAGTATTCCACAATCTAAACAGATGTCATGTTCCCAAGCCACAGTTTTCCAGAATCTCGCCTCAGTCATGTTCCCAAGCCACAGGGATCCAGAATCAAACCTCAGTCATGTTGCCAGGCCATACGGTACCACCATCAAACCTCAGTCATATTCCCAGGCCACAGGCTTCCAGAATCAAACGGATTTCATGTTCCCAGGCAACAGGGTTCCAGAATCCAAACCGATGTCATGTTCCCAGGCCACAGGATTCCACAATCTAACCTCAGGCATGTTCCCAGGCCAATGGCTTCCAGAATCAAACCTCAGTCATATTCCCAGGCCACAGGGTTCCAGAATCCACCGATGTCATGTTCCCAGGCCACAAGGATCCAGAATCAAACTTCAGTCATGTTGCCAGGCCATAGGGTACCACCATCAAACCTCAGTCATATTCCCAGGCCACAAGTTTCCAAAATCAAAACAATGTCATATTCCCAGGCCACAGGGTTTCAGAATCCACCGATGTCATGTTCCCAGTCCACAGGGTTCCAGAACCTAGGCTCAGTCAGGTTCCCAGGGCACAGTATTCCACAATCTAAACAGATGTCATATTCCCAGGCCACAGTTTTCCAGAATCACGTCTGAGTGATGTTCTCAGCCCACAGGGATCCAGAATCAAACCTCAGTCATGTTGCCATGACATAGGGTACCACCATCAAACCTCAGTCATATTCCCAGGCCACATTTTTCAAGAATCACGCCTGAGTCATGTTCCCAGGCCACAGGGATCCAGAATCAAACCTCATTCATGTTACCAGGCAATAGGCTAGCACCATCAAACCTCAGTCATATTCCCAGGCCACAGGTTTCCAGAATCAAACCGATTTCATGTTTCCAGGGAACAGGGTACCAGAATTCAAACCGATGTCATTTTCCCAGGCCACAGGATTCCACAATCTCACCTCAGTCATGTTCCCAGGCAAATGGCTTCCAGAATCAAATCTCAGTCATATTCCCAGGCCACAGGTTTCCAGAATCCACCGATGTCATGTTCCCAGGCCACAGGGTTCCAGAATCAATCCTCAGTTATGTTCCCAGGCTACAGGGTTCCAGAATGAATCCTCAGTCATGTTCCCAGTCCACAGGTTTCCAAAACCAAGGCTCAGTCACGTTCCCAGGGCACAGTATTCCACAATCTACACAGATGTCATGTTCCCAGGCCACAGTTTTCCAGAAACACGCCTCAGTTATGTTCCCAGGCCACAGGGATCCTGAATCAAACCTCAGTCATGTTGCCAGGCCATAGGGTACCACCATCAAACCTCAGTCATATTCCCAGGCCACAAGTTTCCAGAATCAAACCGATGTCATGTTCCCAGGCAACAGGTTTCCACAATCTAACAACAGTCATGTTCCCAGGCCAATGGTTTCCAGAATCAAACCTCAGTCATATTCCCAGGCCACAGGGTTCCAGAATCAACCCGATATCATGTTCCCTGGCCACATTCTTCCATAATCAAACCTCAGTCATGTTGCCAGGCCATAGGTTTCCACCATCAAACCTCAGACATGTTCCCAGGCCACAGGGTTCTAGAATAAAACCATTCTCATGTTCCCAGGCCACAGGGTTCCAGAATCCACCGATGACATGTTCCCAGGCAACAGGGATCCAGAATCAATCCTCAGTTAGGTTCCCAGGCTACAGGGTTCCAGAATAAAACCTCAGTCATGTTCCCAGTCCACAGGGTTCCAGAACCAAGGCTCAGTCAGGTTCCCAGGGCAAAGTATTCCACAATCTAAACAGATGTCATGTTCCCAGGCCACAGTTTTCCAGAATCACGCCTCAGTCATGTACCCAGGCCACAGGGATCCAGAATCAAACCTCAGTCATGTTGCCAGGCCATAGGGTTCCAGAATCAAGGCTCAGTCAGGTTCCCAGGTCACAGTATTCCACAATCTAAACAGATGTCATGTTCCCAAGCCACAATTTTCCAGAATCACGCCTCAGTCATGTTCCCAGGCCACAGGGATCAAGAATCAAACCTCAGTCATGTTGCCAGGCCACAGGTTTCCACCATCAAACCTTAGACATGTTCCCAGTCCACAAGGCTCCAGAATAAAACCGTTCTCATGTTTCCAGGCCTCAGGGTACCAGAATCCACCGATGACATGTTCCCAGGCAAAAGGGTTCCAGAATCAATCCTCAGTTAGGTTCCCAGGCTACAGGGTTCCAGAATAAAACCTCAGTCATGTTCCCAGTCCACAGGGTTCCAGAACCTAGGCTCAGTCAGGTTCCCAGGGCACAGTATTCCACAATGTAAACAGATGTCATTTTCCCAAGCCACAGTTTTCCAGAATCTCGCCTCAGACTTGTTCCCAGGCCACAGGGATGCAGAATCAAACCTCAGTCATGTTGCCAGGCCACAGGTTTCCACCATCAAACCTCAGACATGTTCCCAGGCCACAGGGTTCCAGAATAAAACCGTTCTCATGTTCCCAGGCCACAGGATTCCACAAGCAAACCTCAGTCTTTTTCCCAGGCCACAGGGTTCCCGAATCCACCGATGACATGTTCCCAGGCAACAGGGTTCCAGCGTCAATCCTCAGTTAGGTTCCCAGGCTACAGGGTTCCAGAATAAAACCTCAGTCATGTTCCACGTCCACAGGGTTCCAGAATCAATCCTCAGTTAGGTTCCCAGGCTACAGGGTTCCAGAATAAAACCTCAGTCATGTACCCAGTCCACAGGGTTCCAGAACCAAGGCTCAGTCAGTTTCCCAGGGCACAGTATTCCACAATCTAAACAGATGTGATGTTCCCAGGCCACAGTTTTCCAGAATCACACTTCAGTCATGTTCCAAGGCCACAGGGATCCAGAATCAAACCTCAGTCATGTTGCCAGGCCATACGGTATCACCATCAAACCTCAGTCATATTCCCAGGCCACAAGTTTCCAGAATCAAACCGATGTCATGTTCCCAGGCCACAGGTTTCCACAATCTAACATCAGTCATGTTCCCAGGCCACAGGATTCCAGAAGCAAACCTCAGTCTTGTTCCCAGGACACAGGTTTCCAGAATCAAACCTCAGACATGTTCCCAGGCCACAGGGTTCCAGAATAAAACCGTTCTCATGTTCCCAGGCCACAGGGTTCCAGAATAAAACCGTTCTCATGTTCCCAGGCAAAAAGATTCCAGAATCCACCGATGACATGTTCCCAGTCCACAGGGTTCCAGAACCAAGGCTCAGTCAGGTTCCCAGGGCACAGTATTCCACAATCTACACAAATGTCATGTTCCCAGGCCACAGTTTTCCAGAAACACGCCTCAGTTATGTTCCCAGGCCACAGGGATACTGAATCAAACCTCAGTCATGTTGCCAGGGCATAGGGTACCACCATCAAACCTCAGTCATATTCCCAGGCCACAAGTTTCCAGAATCAAACCGATGTCATGTTCCCAGGCAACAGGTTTCCACAATCAAACATCAGTCATGTTCCCAGGCCAATGGTTTCCAGAATCAAACCTCAGTCATATTCCCAGGCCACAGGGTTCCAGAATCAACCCGATATCATGTTCCCTGGCCACATTCTTCCATAAACAAACCTCAGTCATGTTGCCAGGCCACAGGTTTCCACCATCAAACCTCAGACATGTTCCCAGGCCACAGGGTTCTAGAATAAAACCGTTCTCATGTTCCCAGGCCACAGGGTCCCAGAATCCACCGATGACATGTTCCCAGGCAACAGGGATCCAGAATCAATCCTCAGTTAGGTCCCCAGGCTACAGGGTTCCAGAATAAAACCTCATTCATGTTCCAAGTCCACAGGGTTCCAGAATGAATCCTCAGTTAGGTTCCCAGGCTACAGGGTTCCAGAATAAAACCTCAGTCATGTTCCCAGGCCACAGAGTTCCAGAATCCACCGATGTCATGTTCCCAGTCCACAGGGTTCCAGAATCAATCCTCAGTTATGTTCCCAGGCTACAGGGTTCCAGAATAAAACCTCAGTCATGTTCCCAGTCCACAGGGTTCCAAAACCAAGGCTCAGTCAGGTTCCCAGGGCACAGTATTCCACAATCTAAACAGATGTCCTGTTCCCAGGCCACAGTTTTCCAGAATCACGCCTCAGTCATGTACCCAGGCCACAGGGATCCAGAATCAAACCTCAGTCATGTTGCCAGGCCATAGGGTACCACCATCAAACCTGAGTCATATTCCCAGGCCACAGGCTTCCAGAATCAAACGGATTTCATGTTCCCAGGCCACAGGGTTCCAGAATCCAACCGATGTCGTGTTCCCAGGCCACAGGTTTCCACAAGCAAACCTCAGTCGTGTTCCCAGGACACAGCTTTCCAGAATCAACCCGGTATCATGTTCCCTGGCGACAGTCTTCCGGAATCTAACCTCAGTCATGTTGCCAGGCCACAGGTTTCCACCATCAAACCTCAGACATGTTCCCAGGCCACAGGGTTCCAGAATAAAACCGTTCTCATGTTCCCAGGCAAAAAGATTCCAGAATCCACCGATGACATGTTCCCAGGCAACAGGGTTCCAGAAAAAATCCTCAGTCAGGTTCCCAGGCTACAGGGTTCCAGAATAAAACCTCAGTCATGTTCCAAGTCCACAGGTTTCCAGAATCAATCCTCAGTTAGGTTCCCAGGCTACAGGGTTCCTGAATAAAACCTCACTCATGTTCCCAGTCCACAGGGTTCCCGAACCTGGGCTCAGTCAGGTTCCCAGGACACAGTATTCCATAATCTAAACAGATGTCATGTTCCCAAGAAACAGTTTTCCAGAATCTCGCCTCAGTCATGTTCCCAGGCCACAGGGATCCAGAATCAAACCTCAGTCATGTTGCCAGGCCATAGGGTACCACCATCAAACCTCAGTCATATTCCCAGGCCACAGGCTTCCAGAATCAAACGGATCTCATGGTCCCAGGCAACAGCGTTCCAGAATCCTAACCGATGTCATGTTCCCAGGCCTCAGGATTCCACAATCTCACCTCAGTCATGTTCCCAGGCCAATGGTTTCCAGAATCAAACCTCAGTCATATTCCCAGGCCACAGGGTTCCAGAATCCACCGATGTCATGTTCCCAGGCCACAGGGTTACAGAATCAATCCTCAGTTATGTTCCCAGGCTACAGGTATCCAGAATAAAACCTCAGTCATGTTCCCAGTCCACAGGGTTCCAGAACCAAGGCTCAGTCACGTTCCCAGGGCACAGTATTCCACAATCTACACAGATGTCATGTTCCCAGGCCACAGTTTTCCAGAAACACGCCTCAGTTATGTTCCCAGGCCACAGGGATCCTGAATCAAACCTCAGTCATGTTGCCAGGCCATAGGGTACCACCATCAAACCTCAGTCATATTCCCAGGCCACAAGTTTCCAGAATCAAACCGATGTCATGTTCCCAGGCAACAGGTTTCCACAATCTAACATCAGTCATGTTCCCAGGCCAATGGTTTCCAGAATCAAACCTCAATCATATTCCCAGGCCACAGGGTTCCAGAATCAACCCGATATCATGTTCCCTGGCCACATTCTTCCATAATCAAACCTCAGTCATGTTGCCAGGCCATAGGTTTCCACCATCAAACCTCAGACATGTTCCCAGGCCACAGGGTTCTAGAATAAAACCGTTCTCATGATCCCAGGCCACAGGGTTCCAGAATCCACCGAAGACATGTTCCCAGGCAACAGGGATCCAGAATCAATCCTCAGTTAGGTTCCCAGGCTACAGGGTTCCAGAATAAAACCTCAGTCATGTTCCAAGTCCACAGGGTTCCAGAATGAATCCTCAGTTAGGTTCCCAGGCTACAGGGTTCCAGAATAAAACCTCAGTCATGTTCCCAGGCCACAGAGTTCCAGAATCCACCGATGTCATGTTCCCAGGCCACAGGGTTCCAGAATCAATCCTCTGTTATGTTCCCAGGCTACAGGTTTCCAGAATAAAACCTCAGTCATGTTCCCAGTCCACAGGGTTCCAAAACCATGGCTCAGTCAGGTTCCCAGGGCACAGTATTCCACAATCTAAACAGATGTCCTGTTCCCAGGCCACAGTTTTCCAGAATCACGCCTCAGTCATGTACCCAGGCCACAGGGATCCAGAATCAAACCTCAGTCATGTTGCCAGGCCATAGGGTACCACCATCAAACCTGAGTCATATTCCCAGGCCACAGGCTTCCAGATTCAAACGGATTTCATGTTCCCAGGCCACAGGGTTCCAGAATCCAACCGATGTCGTGTTCCCAGGCCACAGGTTTCCACAAGCAAACCTCAGTCGTGTTCCCAGGACACAGCTTTCCAGAATCAACCCGGTATCATGTTCCCTGGCGACAGCCTTCCAGAATCTAACCTCAGTCATGTTGCCAGGCCAAAGGTTTCCACCATCAAACCTCAGACATGTTCCCAGGCCACAGGGTTCCAGAATAAAACCGTTCTCATGTTCCCAGGCAAAAAGATTCCAGAATCCACCGATGACATGTTCCCAGGCAACAGGGTTCCAGAATCAATCCTCAGTCAGGTTCCCAGGCTACAGGGTTCCAGAATAAAACCTCAGTCATGTTCCAAGTCCACAGGGTTCCAGAATCCATCCTCAGTTAGGTTCCCAGGCTACAGGGTTCCAGAATAAAACCTCAGTCATGTTCCCAGTCCACAGGGTTCCAGAACCTAGGCTCAGTTAGATTCTCAGGGCACAGTATTCCACAATCTAAACAGATGTCATGTTCCCAAGCCACAATTTTCCAGAATCACGCCTCAGTCATGTACCCAGGCCACAGGGATCCAGAATCAAACTTCAGTCATGTTGCCAGGCCATAGGGTACCACCATCAAACCTCAGTCATATTCCCAGGCCACAGGCTACCAGAATCAAACGGATTTCATGTTCCCAGGCAACAGGATTCCAGAATCCAAACCGATGTCATGTTCCCAGGCCACAGGATTCCACAATCTAACCTCAGTCATGTTCCCAGGTCAAAGGTTTCCAGAATCAAACCTCAGTCATATTCCCAGGCCACAGGGTTCCAGAATCCACCGATGTCATGTTCCCAGGCCACAGGGTTACAGAATCAATCCTCAGTTATGTTCCCAGGTTACAGGTATCCAGAATAAAACCTCAGTCATGTTCCCAGTCCACAGGGTTCCAGAACCAAGGCTCAGTCAGTTTCCCAGGGCACAGTATTCCACAATCTAAACAGATGTCATGTTCCCAGGCCACAGTTTTCCAGAATCACACTTCAGTCATGTTCCAAGGCCACAGGGATCCAGAATCAAACCTCAGTCATGTTGCCAGGCCATACGGTATCACCATCAAACCTCAGTCATATTCCCAGGCCACAAGTTTGCAGAATCAAACCGATGTCATGTTCCCAGGCCACAGGTTTCCACAATCTAACATCAGTCATGTTCCCAGGCCACAGGATTCCAGAAGCAAACCTCAGTCTTGTTCCCAGGACACAGGTTTCCAGAATCAACCCGATATCATGTTCCCTGGCCACAGTCTTCCAGAATCAAACCTCAGTCATGTTACCAGGCCACAGGTTTCCACCATCAAACCTCAGACATGTTCCCAGGCCACAGGGTTCCAGAATAAAACCGTTCTCATGTTCCCAGGCCACAGGGTTACAGAATAAAACCGTTTTCATGTTCCCAGGCAAAAAGATTCCAGAGTCCACCGATGACATGTTCCCAGGCAACAGGGTTCCAGAATCAATCCTCAGTCAGGTTCCCAGGCTACAGGGTTCCAGAATAAAACCTCAGTCATGTTCCAAGTCCACAGGGTTCCAGAATCAATCCTCAGTTAGGTTCCCAGGCTACAGGGTTCCAGAATAAAACCTCAGTCATGTTCCCAGTCCACAGGGTTCCAGAACCTAGGCTCAGTTAGATTCTCAGGGCACAGTATTCCACAATCTAAACAGATGTCATGTTCCCAAGCCACAATTTTCCAGAATCACGCCTCAGTCATGTACCCAGGCCACAGGGATCCAGAATCAAACTTCAGGCATGTTGCCAGGCAATAGGGTACCACCATCAAACCTCAGTCATATTCCCAGGCCACAGGCTACCAGAATCAAACGGATTTCATGTTCCCAGGCAACAGGGTTCCAGAATCCAAACCGATGTCATGTTCCCAGGCCACAGGATTCCACAATCTAACCTCAGTCATGTTCCCAGGTCAAAGGTTTCCAGAATCAAACCTCAGTCATATTCCCAGGCCACAGGGTTCCAGAATCCACCGATGTCATGTTCCCAGGCCACAGGGTTACAGAATCAATCCTCAGTTATGTTCCCAGGCTACAGGTATCCAGAATAAAACCTCAGTCATGTTCCCAGTCCACAGGGTTCCAGAACCAAGGCTCAGTCAGGTTCCCAGGGCACAGTATTCCACAAACTACACAGATGTCAAGTTCCCAGGCCACAGTTTTCCAGAAACACGCCTCAGTTATGTTCCCAGGCCACAGGGATCCTGAATCAAACCTCAGTCATGTTGCCAGGCCATAGGGAACCACCATCAAACCTCAGTCATATTCCCAGGCCACAAGTTTCCAGAATCAAACCGATGTCATGTTCCCAGGCAACAGGTTTCCACAATCTAACATCAGTCATGTTCCCAGGCCAATGGTTTCCAGAATCAAACCTCAGTCATATTCCCAGGCCACAGGGTTCCAGAATCAACCCGATATCATGTTCCCTGGCCACATTCTTCCATAATCAAACCTCAGTCATGTTGCCAGGCCATAGGTTTCCACCATCAAACCTCAGACATGTTCCCAGGCCACAGGGTTCTAGAATAAAACCGTTCTCATGATCCCAGGCCACAGGGTTCCAGAATCCACCGAAGACATGTTCCCAGGCAACAGGGATCCAGAATCAATCCTCAGTTAGGTTCCCAGGCTACAGGGTTCCAGAATAAAACCTCAGTCATGTTCCAAGTCCACAGGGTTCCAGAATGAATCCTCAGTTAGGTTCCCAGGCTACAGGGTTCCAGAATAAAACCTCAGTCATGTTCCCAGGCCACAGAGTTCCAGAATCCACCGATGTCATGTTCCCAGGCCACAGGGTTCCAGAATCAATCCTCTGTTATGTTCCCAGGCTACAGGTTTCCAGAATAAAACCTCAGTCATGTTCCCAGTCCACAGGGTTCCAAAACCATGGCTCAGTCAGGTTCCCAGGGCACAGTATTCCACAATCTAAACAGATGTCCTGTTCCCAGGCCACAGTTTTCCAGAATCACGCCTCAGTCATGTACCCAGGCCACAGGGATCCAGAATCAAACCTCAGTCATGTTGCCAGGCCATAGGGTACCACCATCAAACCTGAGTCATATTCCCAGGCCACAGGCTTCCAGATTCAAACGGATTTCATGTTCCCAGGCCACAGGGTTCCAGAATCCAACCGATGTCGTGTTCCCAGGCCACAGGTTTCCACAAGCAAACCTCAGTCGTGTTCCCAGGACACAGCTTTCCAGAATCAACCCGGTATCATGTTCCCTGGCGACAGCCTTCCAGAATCTAACCTCAGTCATGTTGCCAGGCCAAAGGTTTCCACCATCAAACCTCAGACATGTTCCCAGGCCACAGGGTTCCAGAATAAAACCGTTCTCATGTTCCCAGGCAAAAAGATTCCAGAATCCACCGATGACATGTTCCCAGGCAACAGG
Organism: Eschrichtius robustus; assembly: GCF_028021215.1. NCBI lineage: Eukaryota > Metazoa > Chordata > Mammalia > Artiodactyla > Eschrichtiidae > Eschrichtius > Eschrichtius robustus. The sequence goes on from NC_090842.1 coordinate 42,831,633, forward strand.
GTTCCAGAATCAATCCTCAGTCAGGTTCCCAGGCTACAGGGTTCCAGAATAAAACCTCAGTCATGTTCCAAGTCCACAGGGTTCCAGAATCCATCCTCAGTTAGGTTCCCAGGCTACAGGGTTCCAGAATAAAACCTCAGTCATGTTCCCAGTCCACAGGGTTCCAGAACCTAGGCTCAGTTAGATTCTCAGGGCACAGTATTCCACAATCTAAACAGATGTCATGTTCCCAAGCCACAATTTTCCAGAATCACGCCTCAGTCATGTACCCAGGCCACAGGGATCCAGAATCAAACTTCAGTCATGTTGCCAGGCCATAGGGTACCACCATCAAACCTCAGTCATATTCCCAGGCCACAGGCTACCAGAATCAAACGGATTTCATGTTCCCAGGCAACAGGATTCCAGAATCCAAACCGATGTCATGTTCCCAGGCCACAGGATTCCACAATCTAACCTCAGTCATGTTCCCAGGTCAAAGGTTTCCAGAATCAAACCTCAGTCATATTCCCAGGCCACAGGGTTCCAGAATCCACCGATGTCATGTTCCCAGGCCACAGGGTTACAGAATCAATCCTCAGTTATGTTCCCAGGTTACAGGTATCCAGAATAAAACCTCAGTCATGTTCCCAGTCCACAGGGTTCCAGAACCAAGGCTCAGTCAGTTTCCCAGGGCACAGTATTCCACAATCTAAACAGATGTCATGTTCCCAGGCCACAGTTTTCCAGAATCACACTTCAGTCATGTTCCAAGGCCACAGGGATCCAGAATCAAACCTCAGTCATGTTGCCAGGCCATACGGTATCACCATCAAACCTCAGTCATATTCCCAGGCCACAAGTTTGCAGAATCAAACCGATGTCATGTTCCCAGGCCACAGGTTTCCACAATCTAACATCAGTCATGTTCCCAGGCCACAGGATTCCAGAAGCAAACCTCAGTCTTGTTCCCAGGACACAGGTTTCCAGAATCAACCCGATATCATGTTCCCTGGCCACAGTCTTCCAGAATCAAACCTCAGTCATGTTACCAGGCCACAGGTTTCCACCATCAAACCTCAGACATGTTCCCAGGCCACAGGGTTCCAGAATAAAACCGTTCTCATGTTCCCAGGCCACAGGGTTACAGAATAAAACCGTTTTCATGTTCCCAGGCAAAAAGATTCCAGAGTCCACCGATGACATGTTCCCAGGCAACAGGGTTCCAGAATCAATCCTCAGTCAGGTTCCCAGGCTACAGGGTTCCAGAATAAAACCTCAGTCATGTTCCAAGTCCACAGGGTTCCAGAATCAATCCTCAGTTAGGTTCCCAGGCTACAGGGTTCCAGAATAAAACCTCAGTCATGTTCCCAGTCCACAGGGTTCCAGAACCTAGGCTCAGTTAGATTCTCAGGGCACAGTATTCCACAATCTAAACAGATGTCATGTTCCCAAGCCACAATTTTCCAGAATCACGCCTCAGTCATGTACCCAGGCCACAGGGATCCAGAATCAAACTTCAGGCATGTTGCCAGGCAATAGGGTACCACCATCAAACCTCAGTCATATTCCCAGGCCACAGGCTACCAGAATCAAACGGATTTCATGTTCCCAGGCAACAGGGTTCCAGAATCCAAACCGATGTCATGTTCCCAGGCCACAGGATTCCACAATCTAACCTCAGTCATGTTCCCAGGTCAAAGGTTTCCAGAATCAAACCTCAGTCATATTCCCAGGCCACAGGGTTCCAGAATCCACCGATGTCATGTTCCCAGGCCACAGGGTTACAGAATCAATCCTCAGTTATGTTCCCAGGCTACAGGTATCCAGAATAAAACCTCAGTCATGTTCCCAGTCCACAGGGTTCCAGAACCAAGGCTCAGTCAGGTTCCCAGGGCACAGTATTCCACAAACTACACAGATGTCATGTTCCCAGGCCACAGTTTTCCAGAAACACGCCTCAGTTATGTTCCCAGGCCACAGGGATCCTGAATCAAACCTCAGTCATGTTGCCAGGCCATAGGGAACCACCATCAAACCTCAGTCATATTCCCAGGCCACAAGTTTCCAGAATCAAACCGATGTCATGTTCCCAGGCAACAGGTTTCCACAATCTAACATCAGTCATGTTCCCAGGCCAATGGTTTCCAGAATCAAACCTCAGTCATATTCCCAGGCCACAGGGTTCCAGAATCAACCCGATATCATGTTCCCTGGCCACATTCTTCCATAATCAAACCTCAGTCATGTTGCCAGGCCATAGGTTTCCACCATCAAACCTCAGACATGTTCCCAGGCCACAGGGTTCTAGAATAAAACCGTTCTCATGTTCCCAGGCCACAGGGTTCCAGAATCCACCGATGACATGTTCCCAGGCAACAGGGATCCAGAATCAATCCTCAGTTAGGTTCCCAGGCTACAGGGTTCCAGAATAAAACCTCATTCATGTTCCAAGTCCACAGGGTTCCAGAATGAATCCTCAGTTAGGTTCCCAGGCTACAGGGTTCCAGAATAAAACCTCAGTCATGTTCCCAGGCCACAGAGTTCCAGAATCCACCGATGTCATGTTCCCAGTCCACACGGTTCCAGAATCAATCCTCAGTTATGTTCCCAGGCTACAGGGTTCCAGAATAAAACCTCAGTCATGTTCCCAGTCCACAGGGTTCCAAAACCAAGGCTCAGTCAGGTTCCCAGGGCACAGTATTCCACAATCTAAACAGATGTCCTGTTCCCAGGCCACAGTTTTCCAGAATCACGCCTCAGTCATGTACCCAGGCCACAGGGATCCAGAATCAAACCTCAGTCATGTTGCCAGGCCATAGGGTACCACCATCAAACCTGAGTCATATTCCCAGGCCACAGGCTTCCAGAATCAAACGGATTTCATGTTCCCAGGCCACAGGGTTCCAGAATCCAACCGATGTCGTGTTCCCAGGCCACAGGTTTCCACAAGCAAACCTCAGTCGTGTTCCCAGGACACAGCTTTCCAGAATCAACCCGGTATCATGTTCCCTGGCGACAGTCTTCCAGAATCTAACCTCAGTCATGTTGCCAGGCCACAGGTTTCCACCATCAAACCTCAGACATGTTCCCAGGCCACAGGGTTCCAGAATAAAACCGTTCTCATGTTCCCAGGCAAAAAGATTCCAGAATCCACCGATGACATGTTCCCAGGCAACAGGGTTCCAGAAAAAATCCTCAGTCAGGTTCCCAGGCTACAGGGTTCCAGAATAAAACCTCAGTCATGTTCCAAGTCCACAGGGTTCCAGAATCAATCCTCAGTTAGGTTCCCAGGCTACAGGGTTCCAGAATAAAACCTCAGTCATGTTCCCAGTCCACAGGGTTCTAGAACCTAGGCTCAGTTAGATTCTCAGGGCACAGTATTCCAGAATCTAAACACATGTCATGTTCCCAAGCCACAATTTTCCAAAATCACGCCTCAGTCATGTACCCAGGCCACAGGGATTCAGAATCAAACTTCAGTCATGTTGCCAGGCCATAGGGTACCACCATCAAACCTCAGTCATATTCCCAGGCCACAGGCTACCAGAATCAAACGGATTTCATGTTCCCAGGCAACAGGGTTCCAGAATCCAAACCGATGTCATGTTCCCAGGCCTCAGGATTGCACAATCTAACCTCAGTCATGTTCCCAGGCCAATGGTTTCCAGAATCAAACCTCAGTCATATTCCCAGGCCACAGGGTTCCAGAATCCACCGATGTCATGTTCCCAGGCCATAGGGTTACAGAATCAATCCTCAGTTATGTTCCCAGGCTACAGGTATCCAGAATAAAACCTCAGTCATGTTCCCAGTCCACAGGGTTCCAGAACCAAGGCTCAGTCACGTTCCCAGGGCACAGTATTCCACAATCTACACAGATGTCATGTTCCCAGGCCACAGTTTTCCAGAAACACGCCTCAGTTATGTTCCCAGGCCACAGGGATCCTGAATCAAACCTCAGTCATGTTGCCAGGCCATAGGGAACCACCATCAAACCTCAGTCATATTCCCAGGCCACAAGTTTCCAGAATCAAACCGATGTCATGTTCCCAGGCAACAGGTTTCCACAATCTAACATCAGTCATGTTCCCAGGCCAATGGTTTCCAGAATCAAACCTCAGTCATATTCCCAGGCCACAGGGTTCCAGAATCAACCCGATATCATGTTCCCTGGCCACATTCTTCCATAATCAAACCTCAGTCATGTTGCCAGGCCATAGGTTTCCACCATCAAACCTCAGACATGTTCCTAGGCCACAGGGTTCTAGAATAAAACCGTTCTCATGATCCCAGGCCACAGGGTTCCAGAATCCACCGAAGACATGTTCCCAGGCAACAGGGATCCAGAATCAATCCTCAGTTAGGTTCCCAGGCTACAGGGTTCCAGAATAAAACCTCAGTCATGTTCCAAGTCCACAGGGTTCCAGAATGAATCCTCAGTTAGGTTCCCAGGCTACAGGGTTCCAGAATAAAACCTCAGTCATGTTCCCAGGCCACAGAGTTCCAGAATCCACCGATGTCATGTTCCCAGGCCACAGGGTTCCAGAATCAATCCTCTGTTATGTTCCCAGGCTACAGGTTTCCAGAATAAAACCTCAGTCATGTTCCCAGTCCACAGGGTTCCAAAACCATGGCTCAGTCAGGTTCCCAGGGCACAGTATTCCACAATCTAAACAGATGTCCTGTTCCCAGGCCACAGTTTTCCAGAATCACGCCTCAGTCATGTACCCAGGCCACAGGGATCCAGAATCAAACCTCAGTCATGTTGCCAGGCCATAGGGTACCACCATCAAACCTGAGTCATATTCCCAGGCCACAGGCTTCCAGATTCAAACGGATTTCATGTTCCCAGGCCACAGGGTTCCAGAATCCAACCGATGTCGTGTTCCCAGGCCACAGGTTTCCACAAGCAAACCTCAGTCGTGTTCCCAGGACACAGCTTTCCAGAATCAACCCGGTATCATGTTCCCTGGCGACAGCCTTCCAGAATCTAACCTCAGTCATGTTGCCAGGCCAAAGGTTTCCACCATCAAACCTCAGACATGTTCCCAGGCCACAGGGTTCCAGAATAAAACCGTTCTCATGTTCCCAGGCAAAAAGATTCCAGAATCCACCGATGACATGTTCCCAGGCAACAGGGTTCCAGAATCAATCCTCAGTCAGGTTCCCAGGCTACAGGGTTCCAGAATAAAACCTCAGTCATGTTCCAAGTCCACAGGGTTCCAGAATCCATCCTCAGTTAGGTTCCCAGGCTACAGGGTTCCAGAATAAAACCTCAGTCATGTTCCCAGTCCACAGGGTTCCAGAACCTAGGCTCAGTTAGATTCTCAGGGCACAGTATTCCACAATCTAAACAGATGTCATGTTCCCAAGCCACAATTTTCCAGAATCACGCCTCAGTCATGTACCCAGGCCACAGGGATCCAGAATCAAACTTCAGTCATGTTGCCAGGCCATAGGGTACCACCATCAAACCTCAGTCATATTCCCAGGCCACAGGCTACCAGAATCAAACGGATTTCATGTTCCCAGGCAACAGGATTCCAGAATCCAAACCGATGTCATGTTCCCAGGCCACAGGATTCCACAATCTAACCTCAGTCATGTTCCCAGGTCAAAGGTTTCCAGAATCAAACCTCAGTCATATTCCCAGGCCACAGGGTTCCAGAATCCACCGATGTCATGTTCCCAGGCCACAGGGTTACAGAATCAATCCTCAGTTATGTTCCCAGGTTACAGGTATCCAGAATAAAACCTCAGTCATGTTCCCAGTCCACAGGGTTCCAGAACCAAGGCTCAGTCAGTTTCCCAGGGCACAGTATTCCACAATCTAAACAGATGTCATGTTCCCAGGCCACAGTTTTCCAGAATCACACTTCAGTCATGTTCCAAGGCCACAGGGATCCAGAATCAAACCTCAGTCATGTTGCCAGGCCATACGGTATCACCATCAAACCTCAGTCATATTCCCAGGCCACAAGTTTGCAGAATCAAACCGATGTCATGTTCCCAGGCCACAGGTTTCCACAATCTAACATCAGTCATGTTCCCAGGCCACAGGATTCCAGAAGCAAACCTCAGTCTTGTTCCCAGGACACAGGTTTCCAGAATCAACCCGATATCATGTTCCCTGGCCACAGTCTTCCAGAATCAAACCTCAGTCATGTTACCAGGCCACAGGTTTCCACCATCAAACCTCAGACATGTTCCCAGGCCACAGGGTTCCAGAATAAAACCGTTCTCATGTTCCCAGGCCACAGGGTTACAGAATAAAACCGTTTTCATGTTCCCAGGCAAAAAGATTCCAGAGTCCACCGATGACATGTTCCCAGGCAACAGGGTTCCAGAATCAATCCTCAGTCAGGTTCCCAGGCTACAGGGTTCCAGAATAAAACCTCAGTCATGTTCCAAGTCCACAGGGTTCCAGAATCAATCCTCAGTTAGGTTCCCAGGCTACAGGGTTCCAGAATAAAACCTCAGTCATGTTCCCAGTCCACAGGGTTCCAGAACCTAGGCTCAGTTAGATTCTCAGGGCACAGTATTCCACAATCTAAACAGATGTCATGTTCCCAAGCCACAATTTTCCAGAATCACGCCTCAGTCATGTACCCAGGCCACAGGGATCCAGAATCAAACTTCAGGCATGTTGCCAGGCAATAGGGTACCACCATCAAACCTCAGTCATATTCCCAGGCCACAGGCTACCAGAATCAAACGGATTTCATGTTCCCAGGCAACAGGGTTCCAGAATCCAAACCGATGTCATGTTCCCAGGCCACAGGATTCCACAATCTAACCTCAGTCATGTTCCCAGGTCAAAGGTTTCCAGAATCAAACCTCAGTCATATTCCCAGGCCACAGGGTTCCAGAATCCACCGATGTCATGTTCCCAGGCCACAGGGTTACAGAATCAATCCTCAGTTATGTTCCCAGGCTACAGGTATCCAGAATAAAACCTCAGTCATGTTCCCAGTCCACAGGGTTCCAGAACCAAGGCTCAGTCAGGTTCCCAGGGCACAGTATTCCACAAACTACACAGATGTCATGTTCCCAGGCCACAGTTTTCCAGAAACACGCCTCAGTTATGTTCCCAGGCCACAGGGATCCTGAATCAAACCTCAGTCATGTTGCCAGGCCATAGGGAACCACCATCAAACCTCAGTCATATTCCCAGGCCACAAGTTTCCAGAATCAAACCGATGTCATGTTCCCAGGCAACAGGTTTCCACAATCTAACATCAGTCATGTTCCCAGGCCAATGGTTTCCAGAATCAAACCTCAGTCATATTCCCAGGCCACAGGGTTCCAGAATCAACCCGATATCATGTTCCCTGGCCACATTCTTCCATAATCAAACCTCAGTCATGTTGCCAGGCCATAGGTTTCCACCATCAAACCTCAGACATGTTCCCAGGCCACAGGGTTCTAGAATAAAACCGTTCTCATGTTCCCAGGCCACAGGGTTCCAGAATCCACCGATGACATGTTCCCAGGCAACAGGGATCCAGAATCAATCCTCAGTTAGGTTCCCAGGCTACAGGGTTCCAGAATAAAACCTCATTCATGTTCCAAGTCCACAGGGTTCCAGAATGAATCCTCAGTTAGGTTCCCAGGCTACAGGGTTCCAGAATAAAACCTCAGTCATGTTCCCAGGCCACAGAGTTCCAGAATCCACCGATGTCATGTTCCCAGTCCACACGGTTCCAGAATCAATCCTCAGTTATGTTCCCAGGCTACAGGGTTCCAGAATAAAACCTCAGTCATGTTCCCAGTCCACAGGGTTCCAAAACCAAGGCTCAGTCAGGTTCCCAGGGCACAGTATTCCACAATCTAAACAGATGTCCTGTTCCCAGGCCACAGTTTTCCAGAATCACGCCTCAGTCATGTACCCAGGCCACAGGGATCCAGAATCAAACCTCAGTCATGTTGCCAGGCCATAGGGTACCACCATCAAACCTGAGTCATATTCCCAGGCCACAGGCTTCCAGAATCAAACGGATTTCATGTTCCCAGGCCACAGGGTTCCAGAATCCAACCGATGTCGTGTTCCCAGGCCACAGGTTTCCACAAGCAAACCTCAGTCGTGTTCCCAGGACACAGCTTTCCAGAATCAACCCGGTATCATGTTCCCTGGCGACAGTCTTCCAGAATCTAACCTCAGTCATGTTGCCAGGCCACAGGTTTCCACCATCAAACCTCAGACATGTTCCCAGGCCACAGGGTTCCAGAATAAAACCGTTCTCATGTTCCCAGGCAAAAAGATTCCAGAATCCACCGATGACATGTTCCCAGGCAACAGGGTTCCAGAAAAAATCCTCAGTCAGGTTCCCAGGCTACAGGGTTCCAGAATAAAACCTCAGTCATGTTCCAAGTCCACAGGGTTCCAGAATCAATCCTCAGTTAGGTTCCCAGGCTACAGGGTTCCAGAATAAAACCTCAGTCATGTTCCCAGTCCACAGGGTTCTAGAACCTAGGCTCAGTTAGATTCTCAGGGCACAGTATTCCAGAATCTAAACACATGTCATGTTCCCAAGCCACAATTTTCCAGAATCACGCCTCAGTCATGTACCCAGGCCACAGGGATTCAGAATCAAACTTCAGTCATGTTGCCAGGCCATAGGGTACCACCATCAAACCTCAGTCATATTCCCAGGCCACAGGCTACCAGAATCAAACGGATTTCATGTTCCCAGGCAACAGGGTTCCAGAATCCAAACCGATGTCATGTTCCCAGGCCTCAGGATTGCACAATCTAACCTCAGTCATGTTCCCAGGCCAATGGTTTCCAGAATCAAACCTCAGTCATATTCCCAGGCCACAGGGTTCCAGAATCCACCGATGTCATGTTCCCAGGCCATAGGGTTACAGAATCAATCCTCAGTTATGTTCCCAGGCTACAGGTATCCAGAATAAAACCTCAGTCATGTTCCCAGTCCACAGGGTTCCAGAACCAAGGCTCAGTCACGTTCCCAGGGCACAGTATTCCACAATCTACACAGATGTCATGTTCCCAGGCCACAGTTTTCCAGAAACACGCCTCAGTTATGTTCCCAGGCCACAGGGATCCTGAATCAAACCTCAGTCATGTTGCCAGGCCATAGGGTACCACCATCAAACCTCAGTCATATTCCCAGGCCACAAGTTTCCAGAATCAAACCGATGTCATGTTCCCAGGCAACAGGTTTCCACAATCTAACATCAGTCATGTTCCCAGGCCAATGGTTTCCAGAATCAAACCTCAGTCATATTCTCACGCCACAGGGTTCCAGAATCAACCCGATATCATGTTCCCTGGCCACATTCTTCCATAATCAAACCTCAGTCATGTTGCCAGGCCATAGGTTTCCACCATCAAACCTCAGACATGTTCCCAGGCCACAGGGTTCTAGAATAAAACCGTTCTCATGATCCCAGGCCACAGGGTTCCAGAATCCACCGAAGACATGTTCCCAGGCAACAGGGATCCAGAATCAATCCTCAGTTAGGTTCCCAGGCTACAGGGTTCCAGAATAAAACCTCATTCATGTTCCAAGTCCACAGGGTTCCAGAATGAATCCTCAGTTAGGTTCCCAGGCTACAGGGTTCCAGAATAAAACCTCAGTCATGTTCCCAGGCCACAGAGTTCCAGAATCCACCGATGTCATGTTCCCAGGCCACAGGGTTCCAGAATCAATCCTCTGTTATGTTCCCAGGCTACAGGTTTCCAGAATAAAACCTCAGTCATGTTCCCAGTCCACAGGGTTCCAAAACCATGGCTCAGTCAGGTTCCCAGGGCACAGTATTCCACAATCTAAACAGATGTCCTGTTCCCAGGCCACAGTTTTCCAGAATCACGCCTCAGTCATGTACCCAGGCCACAGGGATCCAGAATCAAACCTCAGTCATGTTGCCAGGCCATAGGGTACCACCATCAAACCTGAGTCATATTCCCAGGCCACAGGCTTCCAGAATCAAACGGATTTCATGTTCCCAGGCCACAGGGTTCCAGAATCCAACCGATGTCGTGTTCCCAGGCCACAGGTTTCCACAAGCAAACCTCAGTCGTGTTCCCAGGACACAGCTTTCCAGAATCAACCCGGTATCATGTTCCCTGGCGACAGTCTTCCAGAATCTAACCTCAGTCATGTTGCCAGGCCACAGGTTTCCACCATCAAACCTCAGACATGTTCCCAGGCCACAGGGTTCCAGAATAAAACCGTTCTCATGTTCCCAGGCAAAAAGATTCCAGAATCCACCGATGACATGTTCCCAGGCAACAGGGTTCCAGAATCAATCCTCAGTCAGGTTCCCAGGCTACAGGCTTCCAGAATAAAACCTCAGTCATGTTCCAAGTCCACAGGGTTCCAGAATCAATCCTCAGTTAGGTTCCCAGGCTACAGGGTTCCAGAATAAAACCTCAGTCATGTTCCCAGTCCACAGGGTTCCAGAACCTAGGCTCAGTTAGATTCTCAGGGCACAGTATTCCACAATCTAAACAGATGTCATGTTCCCAAGCCACAATTTTCCAGAATCACGCCTCAGTCATGTACCCAGGCCACAGGGATCCAGAATCAAACTTCAGTCATGTTGCCAGGCCATAGGGTACCACCATCAAACCTCAGTCATATTCCCAGGCCACAGGCTACCAGAATCAAACGGATTTCATGTTCCCAGGCAACAGGATTCCAGAATCCAAACCGATGTCATGTTCCCAGGCCACAGGATTCCACAATCTAACCTCAGTCATGTTCCCAGGTCAAAGGTTTCCAGAATCAAACCTCAGTCATATTCCCAGGCCACAGGGTTCCAGAATCCACCGATGTCATGTTCCCAGGCCACAGGGTTACAGAATCAATCCTCAGTTATGTTCCCAGGTTACAGGTATCCAGAATAAAACCTCAGTCATGTTCCCAGTCCACAGGGTTCCAGAACCAAGGCTCAGTCAGTTTCCCAGGGCACAGTATTCCACAATCTAAACAGATGTCATGTTCCCAGGCCACAGTTTTCCAGAATCACACTTCAGTCATGTTCCAAGGCCACAGGGATCCAGAATCAAACCTCAGTCATGTTGCCAGGCCATACGGTATCACCATCAAACCTCAGTCATATTCCCAGGCCACAAGTTTGCAGAATCAAACCGATGTCATGTTCCCAGGCCACAGGTTTCCACAATCTAACATCAGTCATGTTCCCAGGCCACAGGATTCCAGAAGCAAACCTCAGTCTTGTTCCCAGGACACAGGTTTCCAGAATCAACCCGATATCATGTTCCCTGGCCACAGTCTTCCAGAATCAAACCTCAGTCATGTTACCAGGCCACAGGTTTCCACCATCAAACCTCAGACATGTTCCCAGGCCACAGGGTTCCAGAATAAAACCGTTCTCATGTTCCCAGGCCACAGGGTTACAGAATAAAACCGTTTTCATGTTCCCAGGCAAAAAGATTCCAGAATCCACCGATGACATGTTCCCAGGCAACAGGGTTCCAGAATCAATCCTCAGTCAGGTTCCCAGGCTACAGGGTTACAGAATAAAACCTCAGTCATGTTCCAAGTCCACAGGGTTCCAGAATCAATCCTCAGTTAGGTTCCCAGGCTACAGGGTTCCAGAATAAAACCTCAGTCATGTTCCCAGTCCACAGGGTTCCAGAACCTAGGCTCAGTTAGATTCTCAGGGCACAGTATTCCACAATCTAAACAGATGTCATGTTCCCAAGCCACAATTTTCCAGAATCACGCCTCAGTCATGTACCCAGGCCACAGGGATCCAGAATCAAACTTCAGGCATGTTGCCAGGCAATAGGGTACCACCATCAAACCTCAGTCATATTCCCAGGCCACAGGCTACCAGAATCAAACGGATTTCATGTTCCCAGGCAACAGGGTTCCAGAATCCAAACCGATGTCATGTTCCCAGGCCACAGGATTCCACAATCTAACCTCAGTCATGTTCCCAGGTCAAAGGTTTCCAGAATCAAACCTCAGTCATATTCCCAGGCCACAGGGTTCCAGAATCCACCGATGTCATGTTCCCAGGCCACAGGGTTACAGAATCAATCCTCAGTTATGTTCCCAGGCTACAGGTATCCAGAATAAAACCTCAGTCATGTTCCCAGTCCACAGGGTTCCAGAACCAAGGCTCAGTCAGGTTCCCAGGGCACAGTATTCCACAAACTACACAGATGTCAAGTTCCCAGGCCACAGTTTTCCAGAAACACGCCTCAGTTATGTTCCCAGGCCACAGGGATCCTGAATCAAACCTCAGTCATGTTGCCAGGCCATAGGGAACCACCATCAAACCTCAGTTATATTCCCAGGCCACAAGTTTCCAGAATCAAACCGATGTCATGTTCCCAGGCAACAGGTTTCCACAATCTAACATCAGTCATGTTCCCAGGCCAATGGTTTCCAGAATCAAACCTCAGTCATATTCCCAGGCCACAGGGTTCCAGAATCAACCCGATATCATGTTCCCTGGCCACATTCTTCCATAATCAAACCTCAGTCATGTTGCCAGGCCATAGGTTTCCACCATCAAACCTCAGACATGTTCCCAGGCCACAGGGTTCTAGAATAAAACCGTTCTCATGTTCCCAGGCCACAGGGTTCCAGAATCCACCGATGACATGTTCCCAGGCAACAGGGATCCAGAATCAATCCTCAGTTAGGTTCCCAGGCTACAGGGTTCCAGAATAAAACCTCATTCATGTTCCAAGTCCACAGGGTTCCAGAATGAATCCTCAGTTAGGTTCCCAGGCTACAGGGTTCCAGAATAAAACCTCAGTCATGTTCCCAGGCCACAGAGTTCCAGAATCCACCGATGTCATGTTCCCAGTCCACACGGTTCCAGAATCAATCCTCAGTTATGTTCCCAGGCTACAGGGTTCCAGAATAAAACCTCAGTCATGTTCCCAGTCCACAGGGTTCCAAAACCAAGGCTCAGTCAGGTTCCCAGGGCACAGTATTCCACAATCTAAACAGATGTCCTGTTCCCAGGCCACAGTTTTCCAGAATCACGCCTCAGTCATGTACCCAGGCCACAGGGATCCAGAATCAAACCTCAGTCATGTTGCCAGGCCATAGGGTACCACCATCAAACCTGAGTCATATTCCCAGGCCACAGGCTTCCAGAATCAAACGGATTTCATGTTCCCAGGCCACAGGGTTCCAGAATCCAACCGATGTCGTGTTCCCAGGCCACAGGTTTCCACAAGCAAACCTCAGTCGTGTTCCCAGGACACAGCTTTCCAGAATCAACCCGGTATCATGTTCCCTGGCGACAGTCTTCCAGAATCTAACCTCAGTCATGTTGCCAGGCCACAGGTTTCCACCATCAAACCTCAGACATGTTCCCAGGCCACAGGGTTCCAGAATAAAACCGTTCTCATGTTCCCAGGCAAAAAGATTCCAGAATCCACCGATGACATGTTCCCAGGCAACAGGGTTCCAGAAAAAATCCTCAGTCAGGTTCCCAGGCTACAGGGTTCCAGAATAAAACCTCAGTCATGTTCCAAGTCCACAGGGTTCCAGAATCAATCCTCAGTTAGGTTCCCAGGCTACAGGGTTCCAGAATAAAACCTCAGTCATGTTCCCAGTCCACAGGGTTCTAGAACCTAGGCTCAGTTAGATTCTCAGGGCACAGTATTCCAGAATCTAAACACATGTCATGTTCCCAAGCCACAATTTTCCAGAATCACGCCTCAGTCATGTACCCAGGCCACAGGGATTCAGAATCAAACTTCAGTCATGTTGCCAGGCCATAGGGTACCACCATCAAACCTCAGTCATATTCCCAGGCCACAGGCTACCAGAATCAAACGGATTTCATGTTCCCAGGCAACAGGGTTCCAGAATCCAAACCGATGTCATGTTCCCAGGCCTCAGGATTGCACAATCTAACCTCAGTCATGTTCCCAGGCCAATGGTTTCCAGAATCAAACCTCAGTCATATTCCCAGGCCACAGGGTTCCAGAATCCACCGATGTCATGTTCCCAGGCCATAGGGTTACAGAATCAATCCTCAGTTATGTTCCCAGGCTACAGGTATCCAGAATAAAACCTCAGTCATGTTCCCAGTCCACAGGGTTCCAGAACCAAGGCTCAGTCACGTTCCCAGGGCACAGTATTCCACAATCTACACAGATGTCATGTTCCCAGGCCACAGTTTTCCAGAAACACGCCTCAGTTATGTTCCCAGGCCACAGGGATCCTGAATCAAACCTCAGTCATGTTGCCAGGCCATAGGGTACCACCATCAAACCTCAGTCATATTCCCAGGCCACAAGTTTCCAGAATCAAACCGATGTCATGTTCCCAGGCAACAGGTTTCCACAATCTAACATCAGTCATGTTCCCAGGCCAATGGTTTCCAGAATCAAACCTCAGTCATATTCCCAGGCCACAGGGTTCCAGAATCAACCCGATATCATGTTCCCTGGCCACATTCTTCCATAATCAAACCTCAGTCATGTTGCCAGGCCATAGGTTTCCACCATCAAACCTCAGACATGTTCCCAGGCCACAGGGTTCTAGAATAAAACCGTTCTCATGATCCCAGGCCACAGGGTTCCAGAATCCACCGAAGACATGTTCCCAGGCAACAGGGATCCAGAATCAATCCTCAGTTAGGTTCCCAGGCTACAGGGTTCCAGAATAAAACCTCAGTCATGTTCCAAGTCCACAGGGTTCCAGAATGAATCCTCAGTTAGGTTCCCAGGCTACAGGGTTCCAGAATAAAACCTCAGTCATGTTCCCAGGCCACAGAGTTCCAGAATCCACCGATGTCATGTTCCCAGGCCACAGGGTTCCAGAATCAATCCTCTGTTATGTTCCCAGGCTACAGGTTTCCAGAATAAAACCTCAGTCATGTTCCCAGTCCACAGGGTTCCAAAACCATGGCTCAGTCAGGTTCCCAGGGCACAGTATTCCACAATCTAAACAGATGTCCTGTTCCCAGGCCACAGTTTTCCAGAATCACGCCTCAGTCATGTACCCAGGCCACAGGGATCCAGAATCAAACCTCAGTCATGTTGCCAGGCCATAGGGTACCACCATCAAACCTGAGTCATATTCCCAGGCCACAGGCTTCCAGAATCAAACGGATTTCATGTTCCCAGGCCACAGGGTTCCAGAATCCAACCGATGTCGTGTTCCCAGGCCACAGGTTTCCACAAGCAAACCTCAGTCGTGTTCCCAGGACACAGCTTTCCAGAATCAACCCGGTATCATGTTCCCTGGCGACAGTCTTCCAGAATCTAACCTCAGTCATGTTGCCAGGCCACAGGTTTCCACCATCAAACCTCAGACATGTTCCCAGGCCACAGGGTTCCAGAATAAAACCGTTCTCATGTTCCCAGGCAAAAAGATTCCAGAATCCACCGATGACATGTTCCCAGGCAACAGGGTTCCAGAATCAATCCTCAGTCAGGTTCCCAGGCTACAG
Source organism: Eschrichtius robustus (assembly GCF_028021215.1). Classification (NCBI taxonomy): domain Eukaryota; kingdom Metazoa; phylum Chordata; class Mammalia; order Artiodactyla; family Eschrichtiidae; genus Eschrichtius; species Eschrichtius robustus. Next base: position 42,847,035 of record NC_090842.1, read on the forward strand.
GCTTCCAGAATAAAACCTCAGTCATGTTCCAAGTCCACAGGGTTCCAGAATCAATCCTCAGTTAGGTTCCCAGGCTACAGGGTTCCAGAATAAAACCTCAGTCATGTTCCCAGTCCACAGGGTTCCAGAACCTAGGCTCAGTTAGATTCTCAGGGCACAGTATTCCACAATCTAAACAGATGTCATGTTCCCAAGCCACAATTTTCCAGAATCACGCCTCAGTCATGTACCCAGGCCACAGGGATCCAGAATCAAACTTCAGTCATGTTGCCAGGCCATAGGGTACCACCATCAAACCTCAGTCATATTCCCAGGCCACAGGCTACCAGAATCAAACGGATTTCATGTTCCCAGGCAACAGGATTCCAGAATCCAAACCGATGTCATGTTCCCAGGCCACAGGATTCCACAATCTAACCTCAGTCATGTTCCCAGGTCAAAGGTTTCCAGAATCAAACCTCAGTCATATTCCCAGGCCACAGGGTTCCAGAATCCACCGATGTCATGTTCCCAGGCCACAGGGTTACAGAATCAATCCTCAGTTATGTTCCCAGGTTACAGGTATCCAGAATAAAACCTCAGTCATGTTCCCAGTCCACAGGGTTCCAGAACCAAGGCTCAGTCAGTTTCCCAGGGCACAGTATTCCACAATCTAAACAGATGTCATGTTCCCAGGCCACAGTTTTCCAGAATCACACTTCAGTCATGTTCCAAGGCCACAGGGATCCAGAATCAAACCTCAGTCATGTTGCCAGGCCATACGGTATCACCATCAAACCTCAGTCATATTCCCAGGCCACAAGTTTGCAGAATCAAACCGATGTCATGTTCCCAGGCCACAGGTTTCCACAATCTAACATCAGTCATGTTCCCAGGCCACAGGATTCCAGAAGCAAACCTCAGTCTTGTTCCCAGGACACAGGTTTCCAGAATCAACCCGATATCATGTTCCCTGGCCACAGTCTTCCAGAATCAAACCTCAGTCATGTTACCAGGCCACAGGTTTCCACCATCAAACCTCAGACATGTTCCCAGGCCACAGGGTTCCAGAATAAAACCGTTCTCATGTTCCCAGGCCACAGGGTTACAGAATAAAACCGTTTTCATGTTCCCAGGCAAAAAGATTCCAGAATCCACCGATGACATGTTCCCAGGCAACAGGGTTCCAGAATCAATCCTCAGTCAGGTTCCCAGGCTACAGGGTTACAGAATAAAACCTCAGTCATGTTCCAAGTCCACAGGGTTCCAGAATCAATCCTCAGTTAGGTTCCCAGGCTACAGGGTTCCAGAATAAAACCTCAGTCATGTTCCCAGTCCACAGGGTTCCAGAACCTAGGCTCAGTTAGATTCTCAGGGCACAGTATTCCACAATCTAAACAGATGTCATGTTCCCAAGCCACAATTTTCCAGAATCACGCCTCAGTCATGTACCCAGGCCACAGGGATCCAGAATCAAACTTCAGTCATGTTGCCAGGCAATAGGGTACCACCATCAAACCTCAGTCATATTCCCAGGCCACAGGCTACCAGAATCAAACGGATTTCATGTTCCCAGGCAACAGGGTTCCAGAATCCAAACCGATGTCATGTTCCCAGGCCACAGGATTCCACAATCTAACCTCAGTCATGTTCCCAGGTCAAAGGTTTCCAGAATCAAACCTCAGTCATATTCCCAGGCCACAGGGTTCCAGAATCCACCGATGTCATGTTCCCAGGCCACAGGGTTACAGAATCAATCCTCAGTTATGTTCCCAGGCTACAGGTATCCAGAATAAAACCTCAGTCATGTTCCCAGTCCACAGGGTTCCAGAACCAAGGCTCAGTCAGGTTCCCAGGGCACAGTATTCCACAAACTACACAGATGTCATGTTCCCAGGCCACAGTTTTCCAGAAACACGCCTCAGTTATGTTCCCAGGCCACAGGGATCCTGAATCAAACCTCAGTCATGTTGCCAGGCCATAGGGAACCACCATCAAACCTCAGTCATATTCCCAGGCCACAAGTTTCCAGAATCAAACCGATGTCATGTTCCCAGGCAACAGGTTTCCACAATCTAACATCAGTCATGTTCCCAGGCCAATGGTTTCCAGAATCAAACCTCAGTCATATTCCCAGGCCACAGGGTTCCAGAATCAACCCGATATCATGTTCCCTGGCCACATTCTTCCATAATCAAACCTCAGTCATGTTGCCAGGCCATAGGTTTCCACCATCAAACCTCAGACATGTTCCCAGGCCACAGGGTTCTAGAATAAAACCGTTCTCATGTTCCCAGGCCACAGGGTTCCAGAATCCACCGATGACATGTTCCCAGGCAACAGGGATCCAGAATCAATCCTCAGTTAGGTTCCCAGGCTACAGGGTTCCAGAATAAAACCTCATTCATGTTCCAAGTCCACAGGGTTCCAGAATGAATCCTCAGTTAGGTTCCCAGGCTACAGGGTTCCAGAATAAAACCTCAGTCATGTTCCCAGGCCACAGAGTTCCAGAATCCACCGATGTCATGTTCCCAGTCCACACGGTTCCAGAATCAATCCTCAGTTATGTTCCCAGGCTACAGGGTTCCAGAATAAAACCTCAGTCATGTTCCCAGTCCACAGGGTTCCAAAACCAAGGCTCAGTCAGGTTCCCAGGGCACAGTATTCCACAATCTAAACAGATGTCCTGTTCCCAGGCCACAGTTTTCCAGAATCACGCCTCAGTCATGTACCCAGGCCACAGGGATCCAGAATCAAACCTCAGTCATGTTGCCAGGCCATAGGGTACCACCATCAAACCTGAGTCATATTCCCAGGCCACAGGCTTCCAGAATCAAACGGATTTCATGTTCCCAGGCCACAGGGTTCCAGAATCCAACCGATGTCGTGTTCCCAGGCCACAGGTTTCCACAAGCAAACCTCAGTCGTGTTCCCAGGACACAGCTTTCCAGAATCAACCCGGTATCATGTTCCCTGGCGACAGTCTTCCAGAATCTAACCTCAGTCATGTTGCCAGGCCACAGGTTTCCACCATCAAACCTCAGACATGTTCCCAGGCCACAGGGTTCCAGAATAAAACCGTTCTCATGTTCCCAGGCAAAAAGATTCCAGAATCCACCGATGACATGTTCCCAGGCAACAGGGTTCCAGAAAAAATCCTCAGTCAGGTTCCCAGGCTACAGGGTTCCAGAATAAAACCTCAGTCATGTTCCAAGTCCACAGGGTTCCAGAATCAATCCTCAGTTAGGTTCCCAGGCTACAGGGTTCCAGAATAAAACCTCAGTCATGTTCCCAGTCCACAGGGTTCCAGAACCTAGGCTCAGTTAGATTCTCAGGGCACAGTATTCCAGAATCTAAACACATGTCATGTTCCCAAGCCACAATTTTCCAGAATCACGCCTCAGTCATGTACCCAGGCCACAGGGATTCAGAATCAAACTTCAGTCATGTTGCCAGGCCATAGGGTACCACCATCAAACCTCAGTCATATTCCCAGGCCACAGGCTACCAGAATCAAACGGATTTCATGTTCCCAGGCAACAGGGTTCCAGAATCCAAACCGATGTCATGTTCCCAGGCCTCAGGATTGCACAATCTAACCTCAGTCATGTTCCCAGGCCAATGGTTTCCAGAATCAAACCTCAGTCATATTCCCAGGCCACAGGGTTCCAGAATCCACCGATGTCATGTTCCCAGGCCATAGGGTTACAGAATCAATCCTCAGTTATGTTCCCAGGCTACAGGTATCCAGAATAAAACCTCAGTCATGTTCCCAGTCCACAGGGTTCCAGAACCAAGGCTCAGTCACGTTCCCAGGGCACAGTATTCCACAATCTACACAGATGTCATGTTCCCAGGCCACAGTTTTCCAGAAACACGCCTCAGTTATGTTCCCAGGCCACAGGGATCCTGAATCAAACCTCAGTCATGTTGCCAGGCCATAGGGTACCACCATCAAACCTCAGTCATATTCCCAGGCCACAAGTTTCCAGAATCAAACCGATGTCATGTTCCCAGGCAACAGGTTTCCACAATCTAACATCAGTCATGTTCCCAGGCCAATGGTTTCCAGAATCAAACCTCAGTCATATTCCCACGCCACAGGGTTCCAGAATCCAACCGATGTCGTGTTCCCAAGCCACAGGATTCCACAAGCAAACCTCACTCGTGTTCCCAGGACACATGTTTCCAAAATCAACCCAATATCATGTTCCCTGGACACAGTCTTCCAGAATCAAACCTCAGTCATGTTGCCAGGCCACAGGTTTCCACCATCAAACCTCAGACATATTCCCAGGCCACAGCGTTCCAGAATAAAACCGTTCTCATGTTCTCAGGCCACAGGGTTCCAGAATCCACCGATGACAAGTTCCCAGGCAACAGGGTTCCAGAATCAATCCTCAGTTAGATTCCCAGGCTACAGGGTTCCAGAATAAAACCTCAGTCATGTTCTCAGTCCACAGGATTCCAGAACCTGGGCTCAGTCAGGTTCCCAGGCCACAGTATTCCATAGTCTAAACAGATGTCTTGTTCCTAAGAAACAGTTTTCCAGAATCTCGCCTCAGTCATGTTCCCAGGCCACAGGGATCCAGAATCAAACCTCAGTCATGTTCCCTGTCCACAGGGTTCCAGAATCTAGGCTCAGTCAGTTTCCCAGGGCACAGTATTACACAATCTAAACAAATGTCATGTTCCCAAGCCACAGTTTTCCAGAATCACGCCTCAGTCATGTTCCCAGGCCAGAGGGATCCAGAATCAAACCTCAGTCATGTTGCCAGGTCATAGGGTACCACCATCAAACCTCAGTCATATTCCAAGGCCACAGGCTTCCAGAATCAAACGGATTTCATGTTCCCAGGAAACAGGGTTCCAGAATCCAAACCGATGTCATGTTCCCAGGCCTCAGGATTCCACAATCTAACCTCAGTCATGTTTCCAGGCCAATGGTTTCCAGAATCAAACCTCAGTCATATTCCCAGGCCACAGGGTTCCAGAATCCACCGATGTCATCTTCCCAGGCCACAGGGTTCCAGAATCAATCCTCAGTTATGTTCCCAGGCTACAGGGTTCCAGTATAAAACCGTTCTCATGTTTCCAGGCTACAGGGTTCCAGAATAATACCTCAGTCATGTTCCCAGTCCACAGGGTTCCAGAACTAAGGCCCAGTCAGTTTCCCAGGGCACAGTATTCCACAATCTAAACAGATGTCATGTTCCCAGGCCACAGTTTTCCAGAATCAGGCCTCAGTCATGTTCCCAGGCCACAGGGATCCAGAATCGAACCTCAGTCATGTTGCCAGGCCATAGGGTACCACCATCAAACCTCAGTCATATTCCCAGGCCACAAGTTTCCAGAATCAAACCAATGCCATGTTCCCAGGACACAGGGTTCCAGAATCCACCGATGTCATGTTCCCAGTCCACAGGGTTACAGAACCAAGACTCAGTCAGGTTCCCAGGGCACAGTATTCCACAATCTAAACAGATGTCATGTTCCCAGGCCACAGTTTTCCAGAATCACGTCTGAGTCATGTTCCCAGGCCACAGGGATCTAGAATCAAACCTCAGTCATCTTGCCATGCCATAGGGTACCACCATCAACCCTCAGTCATATTCCCAGGACACATTTTTCCAGAATCACACCTAAGACATGTTCCCAGGCCACAGGGATCCAGAATCAAACCTCAGTCATGTTCCCAGTCCACAGGGTTCCAGAACCAAGGCTCAGTCAGAATCCCAGGGCACAGTATTCCACAATCTAAACAGATGTCATGTTCCCAGGCCGCAGAATTCCACAATCTAACCTCAGTCATGTTCCCAGGCAAATGGCTTCCAGAATCAAACCTCAGTCATATTCCCAGGCCACAGGGTTCCAGAATCCACCGATGTCATGTTCCCAGGACACAGGGTTCCAGAACCAAGGCTCAGTCAGGTTCCCAGGGCACAGTATTCCACAATCAAAACAGATGTCATGTTCCCAGGCCACAGTTTGCCAGAATCACGCCTCAGTCATGTTCCCAGGCCACAGGGATACAGAATCAAACCTCAGTCATGTTGCCAGGCCATAGGGTACCACCATCAAACCTCAGTCATATTCCCAGGCCACAGGGTTCCAGAATCCAACCGATGTCATGTTCCCAGGCCACAGGATTCCACAAGCAAAACTCAGTCTTTTTCCCAGGACACAGGTTTCCAGAATCAACCCGATAACATGTTCCTTGGCCACAGACTTCCAGAATCAAACCTCAGTCATGTTGCCAGGCCACAGGTTTCCACCATCAAACCTCAGACATGTTCCCAGGCCACAGGTTCCAGAATAAAACCGTTCTCATGTTCCCAGGCCACAGGGTTCCAGAATCCACCGATGACATGTTCCCAGGCAACAGGGTTTCAGAATCAATCCTCAGTTAGGCTCCAAGGCTACAGGGTTCGAGAATAAAACCTCAGTCATGTTCCACGTCCATAGGGTTCCAGAATCAATCCTCAGTTAGGTTCCCAGGCTACAGGGTTCCAGAATAAAACCTCACTCATGTTCCCGGTCCACAGGGTTCCAGAACCTAGGCTCAGTCAGGTTCCCAGGGCACAGTATTCCACAATCTAAACAGATGTCATGTTCCCAAGCCACAGTTTTCTAGAATCTCACCTCAGTCATGTTCCCAAGCCACAGGGATCAAGAATCAAACCTCAGTCATGTTGCCAGGCCATACGGTACCACCATCAAACCTCAGTCATATTCCCAGGCCACAAGTTTCCAGAATCAAACCAATGCCATGTTCCCAGGACACAGGGTTCCAGAATCCACCGATGTCATGTTCACAGTCCACAGGGTTCCAGAACCAAGGCTCAGTCAGGTTACCAGGGCACAGTATTCCACAATCTAAACAGATGTCATGTTCCCAGGCCACAGTTTTCCAGAATCACGTCTGAGTCATGTTCCCAGGCCACAGGGATCTAGAATCAAACCTCAGTCATCTTGCCATGCCATAGGGTACCACCATCAACCCTCAGTCATATTCCCAGGACACATTTTTCCAGAATCACACCTAAGACATGTTCCCAGGCCACAGGGATCCAGAATCAAACCTCAGTCATGTTCCCAGTCCACAGGGTTCCAGAACCAAGTCTCAGTCAGAATCCCAGGGCACAGTATTCCACAATCTAAACAGATGTCATGTTCCCAGGCCACAGGATTCCACAATCTAACCTCAGTCATGTTCCCAGGCAAATGGCTTCCAGAATCAAACCTCAGTCATATTCCCAGGCCACAGGATTCCAGAATCCACCGATGTCATGTTCCCAGGCCACAGGGATCCAGAATCAAACCTCAGTCACGTTGCCAGGCCATAGGGTACCACCATCAAACCTCAATCATATTCCAAGTCCACAGGTTTCCAGAATCAAACCGATTTCATGTTCCCTGGCAACAGGGTACCAGAATCCAAACCGATGTCATGTTCCCAGGCCACAGGATTCCACAATCTAACCTCAGTCATGTTCCCAGGCAAATGGCATCCAGAATCAAACCTCAGTCATATTCCCAGGGCAAAGGGTACCAGAATCCAAACCCATGTCATGTTCCCAGGCCACAGGATTCCACAATCTAACCTCAGTCATGTTCCCAGGCAAATGGCTTCCAGAATCAAACCTCAGTCATATTCCCAGGCCACAGGGTTCCAGAATCCACCGATGTCATGTTCCCAGCCCACAGGGTTCCAGAATCAATCCTCAGTGATGTTCCCAGGCTACAGGGTTCCAGAATAAAACCTCAGTCATGTTCCCAGTCCACAGGGTTCCAGAACCAAGGCTCAGTCAGGTTCCCAGGGCACAGTATTCCACAATCTAAACAGATGTCATGTTCCCAGGCCACAGTTTTCCAGAATCACGCCTCAGTCATGTTCCCAGGCCAAAGGGATCCAGAATCAAACCTCAGTCATGTTGCCAGGCCATAGGGTACCACCATCAAACCTCAGTCATATTCCCAGGCCACAGTGTTCCAGAATCCAACCGATGTCATGTTCCCAGGCCACAGGATTCCACAAGCAACACTCAGTCTTTTTCCCAGGCCACAAGTTTCCAAAATCAAAACAATGTCATATTCCCAGGCCACAGGGTTTCAGAATCCACCGATGTCATGTTCCCAGTCCACAGGGTTCCAGAACCTAGGCTCAGTCAGGTTCCCAGGGCACAGTATTCCACAATCTAAACAGATGTCATATTCCCAGGCCACAGTTTTCCAGAATCACGTCTGAGTGATGTTCTCAGCCCACAGGGATCCAGAATCAAACCTCAGTCATGTTGCCATGACATAGGGTACCACCATCAAACCTCAGTCATATTCCCAGGCCACATTTTTCAAGAATCACGCCTGAGTCATGTTCCCAGGCCACAGGGATCCAGAATCAAACCTCATTCATGTTACCAGGCAATAGGCTAGCACCATCAAACCTCAGTCATATTCCCAGGCCACAGGTTTCCAGAATCAAACCGATTTCATGTTCCCAGGGAACAGGGTACCAGAATTCAAACCGATGTCATTTTCCCAGGCCACAGGATTCCACAATCTCACCTCAGTCATGTTCCCAGGCAAATGGCTTCCAGAATCAAATCTCAGTCATATTCCCAGGCCACAGGTTTCCAGAATCCACCGATGTCATGTTCCCAGGCCACAGGGTTCCAGAATCAATCCTCAGTTATGTTCCCAGGCTACAGGGTTCCAGAATGAAACCTCAGTCATGTTCCCAGTCCACAGGTTTCCAAAACCAAGGCTCAGTCACGTTCCCAGGGCACAGTATTCCACAATCTACACAGATGTCATGTTCCCAGGCCACAGTTTTCCAGAAACACGCCTCAGTTATGTTCCCAGGCCACAGGGATCCTGAATCAAACCTCAGTCATGTTGCCAGGCCATAGGGTACCACCATCAAACCTAAGTCATATTCCCAGGCCACAAGTTTCCAGAATCAAACCGATGTCATGTTCCCAGGCAACAGGTTTCCACAATCTAACAACAGTCATGTTCCCAGGCCAATGTTTTCCAGAATCAAACCTCAGTCATATTCCCAGGCCACAGGGTTCCAGAATCAACCCGATATCATGTTCCCTGGCCACATTCTTCCATAATCAAACCTCAGTCATGTTGCCAGGCCATAGGTTTCCACCATCAAACCTCAGACATGTTCCCAGGCCACAGGGTTCTAGAATAAAACCATTCTCATGTTCCCAGGCCACAGGGTTCCAGAATCCACCGATGACATGTTCCCAGGCAACAGGGATCCAGAATCAATCCTCAGTTAGGCTCCCAGGCTACAAGGTTCCAGAATAAAACCTCAGTCATGTTCCCAGTCCACAGGGTTCCAGAACCAAGGCTCAGTCAGGTTCCCAGGGCAAAGTATTCCACAATCTAAACAGATGTCATGTTCCCAGGCCACAGTTTTCCAGAATCACGCCTCAGTCATGTACCCAGGCCACAGGGATCCAGAATCAAACCTCAGTCATGTTGCCAGGCCATAGGGTTCCAGAATCAAGGCTCAGTCAGGTTCCCAGGGCACAGTATTCCACAATCTAAACAGATGTCATGTTCCCAAGCCACAATTTTCCAGAATCACGCCTCAGTCATGTTCCCAGGCCACAGGGATCAAGAATCAAACCTCAGTCATGTTGCCAGGCCACAGGTTTCCACCATCAAACCTTAGACATGTTCCCAGTCCACAAGGCTCCAGAATAAAACCGTTCTCATGTTTCCAGGCCTCAGGGTACCAGAATCCACCGATGACATGTTCCCAGGCAAAAGGGTTCCAGAATCAATCCTCAGTTAGGTTCCCAGGCTACAGGGTTCCAGAATAAAACCTCAGTCATGTTCCCAGTCCACAGGGTTCCAGAACCTAGGCTCAGTCAGTTTCCCAGGGCACAGTATTCCACAATGTAAACAGATGTCATTTTCCCAAGCCACAGTTTTCCAGAATCTCGCCTCAGACTTGTTCCCAGGCCACAGGGATGCAGAATCAAACCTCAGTCATGTTGCCAGGCCACAGGTTTCCACCATCAAACCTCAGACATGTTCCCAGGCCTCAGGGTTCCAGAATAAAACCGTTCTCATGTTCCCAGGCCACAGGATTCCACAAGCAAACCTCAGTCTTTTTCCCAGGCCACAGGGTTCCCGAATCCACCGATGACATGATCCCAGGCAACAGGGTTCCAGCGTCAATCCTCAGTTAGGTTCCCAGGCTACAGGGTTCCAGAATAAAACCTCAGTCATGTTCCACGTCCACAGGGTTCCAGAATCAATCCTCAGTTAGGTTCCCAGGCTACAGGGTTCCAGAATAAAACCTCAGTCATGTTCCCAGTCCACAGGGTTCCAGAACCAAGGCTCAGTCAGTTTCCCAGGGCACAGTATTCCACAATCTAAACAGATGTGATGTTCCCAGGCCACAGTTTTCCAGAATCACACTTCAGTCATGTTCCAAGGCCACAGGGATCCAGAATCAAACCTCAGTCATGTTGCCAGGCCATACGGTATCACCATCAAACCTCAGTCATATTCCCAGGCCACAAGTTTCCAGAATCAAACCGATGTCATGTTCCCAGGCCACAGGTTTCCACAATCTAACATCAGTCATGTTCCCAGGCCACAGGATTCCAGAAGCAAACCTCAGTCTTGTTCCCAGGACACAGGTTTCCAGAATCAAACCTCAGACATGTTCCCAGGCCACAGGGTTCCAGAATAAAACCGTTCTCATGTTCCCAGGCCACAGGGTTCCAGAATAAAACCGTTCTCATGTTCCCAGGCAAAAAGATTCCAGAATCCACCGATGACATGTTCCCAGTCCACAGGGTTCCAGAACCAAGGCTCAGTCAGGTTCCCAGGGCACAGTATTCCACAATCTACACAAATGTCATGTTCCCAGGCCACAGTTTTCCAGAAACACGCCTCAGTTATGTTCCCAGGCCACAGGGATCCTGAATCAAACCTCAGTCATGTTGCCAGGGCATAGGGTACCACCATCAAACCTCAGTCATATTCCCAGGCCACAAGTTTCCAGAATCAAACCGATGTCATGTTCCCAGGCAACAGGTTTCCACAATCAAACATCAGTCATGTTCCCAGGCCAATGGTTTCCAGAATCAAACCTCAGTCATATTCCCAGGCCACAGGGTTCCAGAATCAACCCGATATCATGTTCCCTGGACACAGTCTTCCATAAACAAACCTCAGTCATGTTGCCAGGCCACAGGTTTCCACCATCAAACCTCAGACATGTTCCCAGGCCACAGGGTTCTAGAATAAAACCGTTCTCATGTTCCCAGGCCACAGGGTCCCAGAATCCACCGATGACATGTTCCCAGGCAACAGGGATCCAGAATCAATCCTCAGTTAGGTCCCCAGGCTACAGGGTTCCAGAATAAAACCTCATTCATGTTCCAAGTCCACAGGGTTCCAGAATGAATCCTCAGTTAGGTTCCCAGGCTACAGGGTTCCAGAATAAAACCTCAGTCATGTTCCCAGGCCACAGAGTTCCAGAATCCACCGATGTCATGTTCCCAGTCCACAGGGTTCCAGAATCAATCCTCAGTTATGTTCCCAGGCTACAGGGTTCCAGAATAAAACCTCAGTCATGTTCCCAGTCCACAGGGTTCCAAAACCAAGGCTCAGTCAGGTTCCCAGGGCACAGTATTCCACAATCTAAACAGATGTCCTGTTCCCAGGCCACAGTTTTCCAGAATCACGCCTCAGTCATGTACCCAGGCCACAGGGATCCAGAATCAAACCTCAGTCATGTTGCCAGGCCATAGGGTACCACCATCAAACCTGAGTCATATTCCCAGGCCACAGGCTTCCAGAATCAAACGGATTTCATGTTCCCAGGCCACAGGGTTCCAGAATCCAACCGATGTCGTGTTCCCAGGCCACAGGTTTCCACAAGCAAACCTCAGTCGTGTTCCCAGGACACAGCTTTCCAGAATCAACCCGGTATCATGTTCCCTGGCGACAGTCTTCCAGAATCTAACCTCAGTCATGTTGCCAGGCCACAGGTTTCCACCATCAAACCTCAGACATGTTCCCAGGCCACAGGGTTCCAGAATAAAACCGTTCTCATATTCCCAGGCAAAAAGATTCCAGAATCCACCGATGACATGTTCCCAGGCAACAGGGTTCCAGAAAAAATCCTCAGTCAGGTTCCCAGGCTACAGGGTTCCAGAATAAAACCTCAGTCATGTTCCAAGTCCACAGGGTTCCAGAATCAATCCTCAGTTATGTTCCCAGGCTACAGGGTTCCAGAATAAAACCTCAGTCATGTTCCCAGTCCACAGGGTTCCAGAACCTAGGCTCAGTTAGATTCTCAGGGCACAGTATTCCAGAATCTAAACACATGTCATGTTCCCAAGCCACAATTTTCCAGAATCACGCCTCAGTCATGTACCCAGGCCACAGGGATTCAGAATCAAACTTCAGTCATGTTGCCAGGCCATAGGGTACCACCATCAAACCTCAGTCATATTCCCAGGCCACAGGCTACCAGAATCAAACGGATTTCATGTTCCCAGGCAACAGGGTTCCAGAATCCAAACCGATGTCATGTTCCCAGGCCTCAGGATTGCACAATCTAACCTCAGTCATGTTCCCAGGCCAATGGTTTCCAGAATCAAACCTCAGTCATATTCCCAGGCCACAGGGTTCCAGAATCCACCGATGTCATGTTCCCAGGCCACAGGGTTACAGAATCAATCCTCAGTTATGTTCCCAGGCTACAGGTATCCAGAATAAAACCTCAGTCATGTTCCCAGTCCACAGGGTTCCAGAACCAAGGCTCAGTCACGTTCCCAGGGCACAGTATTCCACAATCTACACAGATGTCATGTTCCCAGGCCACAGTTTTCCAGAAACACGCCTCAGTTATGTTCCCAGGCCACAGGGATCCTGAATCAAACCTCAGTCATGTTGCCAGGCCATAGGGTACCACCATCAAACCTCAGTCATATTCCCAGGCCACAAGTTTCCAGAATCAAACCGATGTCATGTTCCCAGGCAACAGTTTTCCACAATCTAACATCAGTCATGTTCCCAGGCCAATGGTTTCCAGAATCAAACCTCAGTCATATTCCCAGGCCACAGGGTTCCAGAATCAACCCGATATCATGTTCCCTGGCCACATTCTTCCATAATCAAACCTCAGTCATGTTGCCAGGCCATAGGTTTCCACCATCAAACCTCAGACATGTTCCCAGGCCACAGGGTTCTAGAATAAAACCGTTCTCATGATCCCAGGCCACAGGGTTCCAGAATCCACCGAAGACATGTTCCCAGGCAACAGGGATCCAGAATCAATCCTCAGTTAGGTTCCCAGGCTACAGGGTTCCAGAATAAAACCTCAGTCATGTTCCAAGTCCACAGGGTTCCAGAATGAATCCTCAGTTAGGTTCCCAGGCTACAGGGTTCCAGAATAAAACCTCAGTCATGTTCCCAGGCCACAGAGTTCCAGAATCCACCGATGTCATGTTCCCAGTCCACAGGGTTCCAGAATCAATCCTCTGTTATGTTCCCAGGCTACAGGTTTCCAGAATAAAACCTCAGTCATGTTCCCAGTCCACAGGGTTCCAAAACCATGGCTCAGTCAGGTTCCCAGGGCACAGTATTCCACAATCTAAACAGATGTCCTGTTCCCAGGCCACAGTTTTCCAGAATCACGCCTCAGTCATGTACCCAGGCCACAGGGATCCAGAATCAAACCTCAGTCATGTTGCCAGGCCATAGGGTACCACCATCAAACCTGAGTCATATTCCCAGGCCACAGGATTCCAGAATCAAACGGATTTCATATTCCCAGGCCACAGGGTTCCAGAATCCAACCGATGTCGTGTTCCCAGGCCACAGGTTTCCACAAGCAAACCTCAGTCGTGTTCCCAGGACACAGCTTTCCAGAATCAACCCGGTATCATGTTCCCTGGCGACAGCCTTCCAGAATCTAACCTCAGTCATGTTGCCAGGCCACAGGTTTCCACCATCAAACCTCAGACATGTTCCCAGGCCACAGGGTTCCAGAATAAAACCGTTCTCATGTTCCCAGGCAAAAAGATTCCAGAATCCACCGATGACATGTTCCCAGGCAACAGGGTTCCAGAATCAATCCTCAGTCAGGTTCCCAGGCTACAGGGTTCCAGAATAAAACCTCAGTCATGTTCCAAGTCCACAGGGTTCCAGAATCAATCCTCAGTTAGGTTCCCAGGCTACAGGGTTCCAGAATAAAACCTCAGTCATGTTCCCAGTCCACAGGGTTCCAGAACCTAGGCTCAGTTAGATTCTCAGGGCACAGTATTCCACAATCTAAACAGATGTCATGTTCCCAAGCCACAATTTTCCAGAATCACGCCTCAGTCATGTACCCAGGCCACAGGGATCCAGAATCAAACTTCAGTCATGTTGCCAGGCCATAGGGTACCACCATCAAACCTCAGTCATATTCCCAGGCCACAGGCTACCAGAATCAAACGGATTTCATGTTCCCAGGCAACAGGATTCCAGAATCCAAACCGATGTCATGTTCCCAGGCCACAGGATTCCACAATCTAACCTCAGTCATGTTCCCAGGTCAAAGGTTTCCAGAATCAAACCTCAGTCATATTCCCAGGCCACAGGGTTCCAGAATCCACCGATGTCATGTTCCCAGGCCACAGGGTTACAGAATCAATCCTCAGTTATGTTCCCAGGTTACAGGTATCCAGAATAAAACCTCAGTCATGTTCCCAGTCCACAGGGTTCCAGAACCAAGGCTCAGTCAGTTTCCCAGGGCACAGTATTCCACAATCTAAACAGATGTCATGTTCCCAGGCCACAGTTTTCCAGAATCACACTTCAGTCATGTTCCAAGGCCACAGGGATCCAGAATCAAACCTCAGTCATGTTGCCAGGCCATACGGTATCACCATCAAACCTCAGTCATATTCCCAGGCCACAAGTTTGCAGAATCAAACCGATGTCATGTTCCCAGGCCACAGGTTTCCACAATCTAACATCAGTCATGTTCCCAGGCCACAGGATTCCAGAAGCAAACCTCAGTCTTGTTCCCAGGACACAGGTTTCCAGAATCAACCCGATATCATGTTCCCTGGCCACAGTCTTCCAGAATCAAACCTCAGTCATGTTACCAGGCCACAGGTTTCCACCATCAAACCTCAGACATGTTCCCAGGCCACAGGGTTCCAGAATAAAACCGTTCTCATGTTCCCAGGCCACAGGGTTACAGAATAAAACCGTTTTCATGTTCCCAGGCAAAAAGATTCCAGAATCCACCGATGACATGTTCCCAGGCAACAGGGTTCCAGAATCAATCCTCAGTCAGGTTCCCAGGCTACAGGGTTACAGAATAAAACCTCAGTCATGTTCCAAGTCCACAGGGTTCCAGAATCAATCCTCAGTTAGGTTCCCAGGCTACAGGGTTCCAGAATAAAACCTCAGTCATGTTCCCAGTCCACAGGGTTCCAGAACCTAGGCTCAGTTAGATTCTCAGGGCACAGTATTCCACAATCTAAACAGATGTCATGTTCCCAAGCCACAATTTTCCAGAATCACGCCTCAGTCATGTACCCAGGCCACAGGGATCCAGAATCAAACTTCAGGCATGTTGCCAGGCAATAGGGTACCACCATCAAACCTCAGTCATATTCCCAGGCCACAGGCTACCAGAATCAAACGGATTTCATGTTCCCAGGCAACAGGGTTCCAGAATCCAAACCGATGTCATGTTCCCAGGCCACAGGATTCCACAATCTAACCTCAGTCATGTTCCCAGGTCAAAGGATTCCAGAATCAAACCTCAGTCATATTCCCAGGCCACAGGGTTCCAGAATCCACCGATGTCATGTTCCCAGGCCACAGGGTTACAGAATCAATCCTCAGTTATGTTCCCAGGCTACAAGGTTCCAGAATAAAACCTCAGTCATGTTCCCAGTACACAGGGTTCCAGAACCTAGGCTCATTCAGCTTCCCAGGGCACAGTATTCCACAATCTAAACAGATGTCATGTTCCCAGGCCACAGTTTTCCAGAAACACGCCTCAGTTATGTTCCCAGGCCACAGGGATCCTGAATCAAACCTCAGTCATGTTGCCAGGCCATAGGGAACCACCATCAAACCTCAGTCATATTCCCAGGCCACAAGTTTCCAGAATCAAACCGATGTCATGTTCCCAGGCAACAGGTTTCCACAATCTAACATCAGTCATGTTCCCAGGCCAATGGTTTCCAGAATCAAACCTCAGTCATATTCCCAGGCCACAGGGTTCCAGAATCAACCCGATATCATGTTCCCTGGCCACATTCTTCCATAATCAAACCTCAGTCATGTTGCCAGGCCATAGGTTTCCACCATCATACCTCAGACATGTTCCCAGGCCACAGGGTTCTAGAATAAAACCGTTCTCATGTTCCCAGGCCACAGGGTTCCAGAATCCACCGATGACATGTTCCCAGGCAACAGGGATCCAGAATCAATCCTCAGTTAGGTTCCCAGGCTACAGGGTTCCAGAATAAAACCTCATTCATGTTCCAAGTCCACAGGGTTCCAGAATGAATCCTCAGTTAGGTTCCCAGGCTACAGGGTTCCAGAATAAAACCTCAGTCATGTTCCCAGGCCACAGAGTTCCAGAATCCACCGATGTCATGTTCCCAGTCCACACGGTTCCAGAATCAATCCTCAGTTATGTTCCCAGGCTACAGGGTTCCAGAATAAAACCTCAGTCATGTTCCCAGTCCACAGGGTTCCAAAACCAAGGCTCAGTCAGGTTCCCAGGGCACAGTATTCCACAATCTAAACAGATGTCCTGTTCCCAGGCCACAGTTTTCCAGAATCACGCCTCAGTCATGTACCCAGGCCACAGGGATCCAGAATCAAACCTCAGTCATGTTGCCAGGCCATAGGGTACCACCATCAAACCTGAGTCATATTCCCAGGCCACAGGCTTCCAGAATCAAACGGATTTCATGTTCCCAGGCCACAGGGTTCCAGAATCCAACCGATGTCGTGTTCCCAGGCCACAGGTTTCCACAAGCAAACCTCAGTCGTGTTCCCAGGACACAGCTTTCCAGAATCAACCCGGTATCATGTTCCCTGGCGACAGTCTTCCAGAATCTAACCTCAGTCATGTTGCCAGGCCACAGGTTTCCACCATCAAACCTCAGACATGTTCCCAGGCCACAGGGTTCCAGAATAAAACCGTTCTCATGTTCCCAGGCAAAAAGATTCCAGAATCCACCGATGACATGTTCCCAGGCAACAGGGTTCCAGAAAAAATCCTCAGTCAGGTTCCCAGGCTACAGGGTTCCAGAATAAAACCTCAGTCATGTTCCAAGTCCACAGGGTTCCAGAATCAATCCTCAGTTAGGTTCCCAGGCTACAGGGTTCCAGAATAAAACCTCAGTCATGTTCCCAGTCCACAGGGTTCCAGAACCTAGGCTCAGTTAGATTCTCAGGGCACAGTATTCCAGAATCTAAACACATGTCATGTTCCCAAGCCACAATTTTCCAGAATCACGCCTCAGTCATGTACCCAGGCCACAGGGATTCAGAATCAAACTTCAGTCATGTTGCCAGGCCATAGGGTACCACCATCAAACCTCAGTCATATTCCCAGGCCACAGGCTACCAGAATCAAACGGATTTCATGTTCCCAGGCAACAGGGTTCCAGAATCCAAACCGATGTCATGTTCCCAGGCCTCAGGATTGCACAATCTAACCTCAGTCATGTTCCCAGGCCAATGGTTTCCAGAATCAAACCTCAGTCATATTCCCAGGCCACAGGGTTCCAGAATCCACCGATGTCATGTTCCCAGGCCATAGGGTTACAGAATCAATCCTCAGTTATGTTCCCAGGCTACAGGTATCCAGAATAAAACCTCAGTCATGTTCCCAGTCCACAGGGTTCCAGAACCAAGGCTCAGTCACGTTCCCAGGGCACAGTATTCCACAATCTACACAGATGTCATGTTCCCAGGCCACAGTTTTCCAGAAACACGCCTCAGTTATGTTCCCAGGCCACAGGGATCCTGAATCAAACCTCAGTCATGTTGCCAGGCCATAGGGTACCACCATCAAACCTCAGTCATATTCCCAGGCCACAAGTTTCCAGAATCAAACCGATTTCATGTTCCCAGGCAACAGGTTTCCACAATCTAACATCAGTCATGTTCCCAGGCCAATGGTTTCCAGAATCAAACCTCAGTCATATTCCCAGGCCACAGGGTTCCAGAATCAACCCGATATCATGTTCCCTGGCCACATTCTTCCATAATCAAACCTCAGTCATGTTGCCAGGCCATAGGTTTCCACCATCAAACCTCAGACATGTTCCCAGGCCACAGGGTTCTAGAATAAAACCGTTCTCATGATCCCAGGCCACAGGGTTCCAGAATCCACCGAAGACATGTTCCCAGGCAACAGGGATCCAGAATCAATCCTCAGTTAGATTCCCAGGCTACAGGGTTCCAGAATAAAACCTCAGTCATGTTCCAAGTCCACAGGGTTCCAGAATGAATCCTCAGTTAGGTTCCCAGGCTACAGGGTTCCAGAATAAAACCTCAGTCATGTTCCCAGGCCACAGAGTTCCAGAATCCACCGATGTCATGTTCCCAGTCCACAGGGTTCCAGAATCAATCCTCTGTTATGTTCCCAGGCTACAGGTTTCCAGAATAAAACCTCAGTCATGTTCCCAGTCCACAGGGTTCCAAAACCATGGCTCAGTCAGGTTCCCAGGGCACAGTATTCCACAATCTAAACAGATGTCCTGTTCCCAGGCCACAGTTTTCCAGAATCACGCCTCAGTCATGTACCCAGGCCACAGGGTTCCAGAATCAAACCTCAGTCATGTTGCCAGGCCATAGGGTACCACCATCAAACCTGAGTCATATTCCCAGGCCACAGGCTTCCAGAATCAAACGGATTTCATGTTCCCAGGCCACAGGGTTCCAGAATCCAACCGATGTCGTGTTCCCAGGCCACAGGTTTCCACAAGCAAACCTCAGTCGTGTTCCCAGGACACAGCTTTCCAGAATCAACCCGGTATCATGTTCCCTGGCGACAGCCTTCCAGAATCTAACCTCAGTCATGTTGCCAGGCCACAGGTTTCCACCATCAAACCTCAGACATGTTCCCAGGCCACAGGGTTCCAGAATAAAACCGTTCTCATGTTCCCAGGCAAAAAGATTCCAGAATCCACCGATGACATGTTCCCAGGCAACAGGGTTCCAGAATCAATCCTCAGTCAGGTTCCCAGGCTACAGGGTTCCAGAATAAAACCTCAGTCATGTTCCAAGTCCACAGGGTTCCAGAATCAATCCTCAGTTAGGTTCCCAGGCTACAGGGTTCCAGAATAAAACCTCAGTCATGTTCCCAGTCCACAGGTTTCCAGAACCTAGGCTCAGTTAGATTCTCAGGGCACAGTATTCCACAATCTAAACAGATGTCATGTTCCCAAGCCACAATTTTCCAGAATCACGCCTCAGTCATGTACCCAGGCCACAGGGATCCAGAATCAAACTTCAGTCATGTTGCCAGGCCATAGGGTACCACCATCAAACCTCAGTCATATTCCCAGGCCACAGGCTACCAGAATCAAACGGATTTCATGTTCCCAGGCAACAGGATTCCAGAATCCAAACCGATGTCATGTTCCCAGGCCACAGGATTCCACAATCTAACCTCAGTCATGTTCCCAGGTCAAAGGTTTCCAGAATCAAACCTCAGTCATATTCCCAGGCCACAGGGTTCCAGAATCCACCGATGTCATGTTCCCAGGCCACAGGGTTACAGAATCAATCCTCAGTTATGTTCCCAGGTTACAGGTATCCAGAATAAAACCTCAGTCATGTTCCCAGTCCACAGGGTTCCAGAACAAAGGCTCAGTCAGTTTCCCAGGGCACAGTATTCCACAATCTAAACAGATGTCATGTTCCCAGGCCACAGTTTTCCAGAATCACACTTCAGTCATGTTCCAAGGCCACAGGGATCCAGAATCAAACCTCAGTCATGTTGCCAGGCCATACGGTATCACCATCAAACCTCAGTCATATTCCCAGGCCACAAGTTTGCAGAATCAAACCGATGTCATGTTCCCAGGCCACAGGTTTCCACAATCTAACATCAGTCATGTTCCCAGGCCACAGGATTCCAGAAGCAAACCTCAGTCTTGTTCCCAGGACACAGGTTTCCAGAATCAACCCGATATCATGTTCCCTGGCCACAGTCTAACAGAATCAAACCTCAGTCATGTTACCAGGCCACAGGTTTCCACCATCAAACCTCAGACATGTTCCCAGGCCACAGGGTTCCAGAATAAAACCGTTCTCATGTTCCCAGGCCACAGGGTTACAGAATAAAACCGTTTTCATGTTCCCAGGCAAAAAGATTCCAGAATCCACCGATGACATGTTCCCAGGCAACAGGGTTCCAGAATCAATCCTCAGTCAGGTTCCCAGGCTACAGGGTTACAGAATAAAACCTCAGTCATGTTCCAAGTCCACAGGGTTCCAGAATCAATCCTCAGTTAGGTTCCCAGGCTACAGGGTTCCAGAATAAAACCTCAGTCATGTTCCCAGTCCACAGGGTTCCAGAACCTAGGCTCAGTTAGATTCTCAGGGCACAGTATTCCACAATCTAAACAGATGTCATGTTCCCAAGCCACAATTTTCCAGAATCACGCCTCAGTCATGTACCCAGGCCACAGGGATCCAGAATCAAACTTCAGTCATGTTGCCAGGCAATAGGGTACCACCATCAAACCTCAGTCATATTCCCAGGCCACAGGCTACCAGAATCAAACGGATTTCATGTTCCCAGGCAACAGGGTTCCAGAATCCTAACCGATGTCATGTTCCCAGGCCACAGGATTCCACAATCTAACCTCAGTCATGTTCCCAGGTCAAAGGTTTCCAGAATCAAACCTCAGTCATATTCCCAGGCCACAGGGTTCCAGAATCCACCGATGTCATGTTCCCAGGCCACAGGGTTACAGAATCAATCCTCAGTTATGTTCCCAGGTTACAGGTATCCAGAATAAAACCTCAGTCATGTTCCCAGTCCACAGGGTTCCAGAACCAAGGCTCAGTCAGTTTCCCAGGGCACAGTATTCCACAATCTAAACAGATGTCATGTTCCCAGGCCACAGTTTTCCAGAATCACACTTCAGTCATGTTCCAAGGCCACAGGGATCCAGAATCAAACCTCAGTCATGTTGCCAGGCCATACGGTATCACCATCAAACCTCAGTCATATTCCCAGGCCACAAGTTTGCAGAATCAAACCGATGTCATGTTCCCAGGCCACAGGTTTCCACAATCTAACATCAGTCATGTTCCCAGGCCACAGGATTCCAGAAGCAAACCTCAGTCTTGTTCCCAGGACACAGGTTTCCAGAATCAACCCGATATCATGTTCCCTGGCCACAGTCTAACAGAATCAAACCTCAGTCATGTTACCAGGCCACAGGTTTCCACCATCAAACCTCAGACATGTTCCCAGGCCACAGGGTTCCAGAATAAAACCGTTCTCATGTTCCCAGGCCACAGGGTTACAGAATAAAACCGTTTTCATGTTCCCAGGCAAAAAGATTCCAGAATCCACCGATGACATGTTCCCAGGCAACAGGGTTCCAGAATCAATCCTCAGTCAGGTTCCCAGGCTACAGGGTTACAGAATAAAACCTCAGTCATGTTCCAAGTCCACAGGGTTCCAGAATCAATCCTCAGTTAGGTTCCCAGGCTACAGGGTTCCAGAATAAAACCTCAGTCATGTTCCCAGTCCACAGGGTTCCAGAACCTAGGCTCAGTTAGATTCTCAGGGCACAGTATTCCACAATCTAAACAGATGTCATGTTCCCAAGCCACAATTTTCCAGAATCACGCCTCAGTCATGTACCCAGGCCACAGGGATCCAGAATCAAACTTCAGTCATGTTGCCAGGCAATAGGGTACCACCATCAAACCTCAGTCATATTCCCAGGCCACAGGCTACCAGAATCAAACGGATTTCATGTTCCCAGGCAACAGGGTTCCAGAATCCTAACCGATGTCATGTTCCCAGGCCACAGGATTCCACAATCTAACCTCAGTCATGTTCCCAGGTCAAAGGTTTCCAGAATCAAACCTCAGTCATATTCCCAGGCCACAGGGTTCCAGAATCCACCGATGTCATGTTCCCAGGCCACAGGGTTACAGAATCAATCCTCAGTTATGTTCCCAGGCTACAGGTATCCAGAATAAAACCTCAGTCATGTTCCCAGTCCACAGGGTTCCAGAACCAAGGCTCAGTCAGGTTCCCAGGGCACAGTATTCCACAAACTACACAGATGTCATGTTCCCAGGCCACAGTTTTCCAGAAACACGCCTCAGTTATGTTCCCAGGCCACAGGGATCCTGAATCAAACCTCAGTCATGTTGCCAGGCCATAGGGAACCACCATCAAACCTCAGTCATATTCCCAGGCCACAAGTTTCCAGAATCAAACCGATGTCATGTTCCCAGGCAACAGGTTTCCACAATCTAACATCAGTCATGTTCCCAGGCCAATGGTTTCCAGAATCAAACCTCAGTCATATTCCCAGGCCACAGGGTTCCAGAATCAACCCGATATCATGTTCCCTGGCCACATTCTTCCATAATCAAACCTCAGTCATGTTGCCAGGCCATAGGTTTCCACCATCAAACCTCAGACATGTTCCCAGGCCACAGGGTTCTAGAATAAAACCGTTCTCATGTTCCCAGGCCACAGGGTTCCAGAATCCACCGATGACATGTTCCCAGGCAACAGGGATCCAGAATCAATCCTCAGTTAGGTTCCCAGGCTACAGGGTTCCAGAATAAAACCTCATTCATGTTCCAAGTCCACAGGGTTCCAGAATGAATCCTCAGTTAGGTTCCCAGGCTACAGGGTTCCAGAATAAAACCTCAGTCATGTTCCCAGTCCACAGGGTTCCAAAACCAAGGCTCAGTCAGGTTCCCAGGGCACAGTATTCCACAATCTAAACAGATGTCCTGTTCCCAGGCCACAGTTTTCCAGAATCACGCCTCAGTCATGTACCCAGGCCACAGGGATCCAGAATCAAACCTCAGTCATGTTGCCAGGCCATAGGGTACCACCATCAAACCTGAGTCATATTCCCAGGCCACAGGCTTCCAGAATCAAACGGATTTCATGTTCCCAGGCCACAGGGTTCCAGAATCCAACCGATGTCGTGTTCCCAGGCCACAGGTTTCCACAAGCAAACCTCAGTCGTGTTCCCAGGACACAGCTTTCCAGAATCAACCCGGTATCATGTTCCCTGGCGACAGTCTTCCAGAATCTAACCTCAGTCATGTTGCCAGGCCACAGGTTTCCACCATCAAACCTCAGACATGTTCCCAGGCCACAGGGTTCCAGAATAAAACCGTTCTCATGTTCCCAGGCAAAAAGATTCCAGAATCCACCGATGACATGTTCCCAGGCAACAGGGTTCCAGAAAAAATCCTCAGTCAGGTTCCCAGGCTACAGGGTTCCAGAATAAAACCTCAGTCATGTTCCAAGTCCACAGGGTTCCAGAATCAATCCTCAGTTAGGTTCCCAGGCTACAGGGTTCCAGAATAAAACCTCAGTCATGTTCCCAGTCCACAGGGTTCCAGAACCTAGGCTCAGTTAGATTCTCAGGGCACAGTATTCCAGAATCTAAACACATGTCATGTTCCCAAGCCACAATTTTCCAGAATCACGCCTCAGTCATGTACCCAGGCCACAGGGATTCAGAATCAAACTTCAGTCATGTTGCCAGGCCATAGGGTACCACCATCAAACCTCAGTCATATTCCCAGGCCACAGGCTACCAGAATCAAACGGATTTCATGTTCCCAGGCAACAGGGTTCCAGAATCCAAACCGATGTCATGTTCCCAGGCCTCAGGATTGCACAATCTAACCTCAGTCATGTTCCCAGGCCAATGGTTTCCAGAATCAAACCTCAGTCATATTCCCAGGCCACAGGGTTCCAGAATCCACCGATGTCATGTTCCCAGGACATAGGGTTACAGAATCAATCCTCAGTTATGTTCCCAGGCTACAGGTATCCAGAATAAAACCTCAGTCATGTTCCCAGTCCACAGGGTTCCAGAACCAAGGCTCAGTCACGTTCCCAGGGCACAGTATTCCACAATCTACACAGATGTCATGTTCCCAGGCCACAGTTTTCCAGAAACACGCCTCAGTTATGTTCCCAGGCCACAGGGATCCTGAATCAAACCTCAGTCATGTTGCCAGGCCATAGGGTACCACCATCAAACCTCAGTCATATTCCCAGGCCACAAGTTTCCAGAATCAAACCGATGTCATGTTCCCAGGCAACAGGTTTCCACAATCTAACATCAGTCATGTTCCCAGGCCAATGGTTTCCAGAATCAAACCTCAGTCATATTCCCACGCCACAGGGTTCCAGAATCCAACCGATGTCGTGTTCCCAAGCCACAGGATTCCACAAGCAAACCTCACTCGTGTTCCCAGGACACATGTTTCCAAAATCAACCCAATATCATGTTCCCTGGACACAGTCTTCCAGAATCAAACCTCAGTCATGTTGCCAGGCCACAGGTTTCCACCATCAAACCTCAGACATATTCCCAGGCCACAGCGTTCCAGAATAAAACCGTTCTCATGTTCTCAGGCCACAGGGTTCCAGAATCCACCGATGATATGTTCCCAGGCAACAGGGTTCCAGAATCAATCCTCAGTTAGATTCCCAGGCTACAGGGTTCCAGAATAAAACCTCAGTCATGTTCTCA
Organism: Eschrichtius robustus; assembly: GCF_028021215.1. Classification (NCBI taxonomy): domain Eukaryota; kingdom Metazoa; phylum Chordata; class Mammalia; order Artiodactyla; family Eschrichtiidae; genus Eschrichtius; species Eschrichtius robustus. The sequence continues at coordinate 42,871,799 of NC_090842.1, forward strand.
GTCCACAGGATTCCAGAACCTGGGCTCAGTCAGGTTCCCAGGCCACAGTATTCCATAGTCTAAACAGATGTCTTGTTCCTAAGAAACAGTTTTCCAGAATCTCGCCTCAGTCATGTTCCCAGGCCACAGGGATCCAGAATCAAACCTCAGTCATGTTCCCTGTCCACAGGGTTCCAGAATCTAGGCTCAGTCAGTTTCCCAGGGCACAGTATTACACAATCTAAACAAATGTCATGTTCCCAAGCCACAGTTTTCCAGAATCTCGCCTCAGTCATGTTCCCAGGCCAGAGGGATCCAGAATCAAACCTCAGTCATGTTGCCAGGTCATAGGGTACCACCATCAAACCTCAGTCATATTCCAAGGCCACAGGCTTCCAGAATCAAACGGATTTCATGTTCCCAGGAAACAGGGTTCCAGAATCCAAACCGATGTCATGTTCCCAGGCCTCAGGATTCCACAATCTAACCTCAGTCATGTTTCCAGGCCAATGGTTTCCAGAATCAAACCTCAGTCATATTCCCAGGCCACAGGGTTCCAGAATCCACCGATGTCATCTTCCCAGGCCACAGGGTTCCAGAATCAATCCTCAGTTATGTTCCCAGGCTACAGGGTTCCAGTATAAAACCGTTCTCATGTTTCCAGGCTACAGGGTTCCAGAATAATACCTCAGTCATGTTCCCAGTCCACAGGGTTCCAGAACTAAGGCCGAGTCAGTTTCCCAGGGCACAGTATTCCACAATCTAAACAGATGTCATGTTCCCAGGCCACAGTTTTCCAGAATCAGGCCTCAGTCATGTTCCCAGGCCACAGGGATCCAGAATCGAACCTCAGTCATGTTGCCAGGCCATAGGGTACCACCATCAAACCTCAATCATATTCCCAGGCCACAAGTTTCCAGAATCAAACCAATGCCATGTTCCCAGGACACAGGGTTCCAGAATCCACCGATGTCATGTTCCCAGTCCACAGGGTTACAGAACCAAGACTCAGTCAGGTTCCCAGGGCACAGTATTCCACAATCTAAACAGATGTCATGTTCCCAGGCCACAGTTTTCCAGAATCACGTCTGAGTCATGTTCCCAGGCCACAGGGATCTAGAATCAAACCTCAGTCATCTTGCCATGCCATAGGGTACCACCATCAACCCTCAGTCATATTCCCAGGACACATTTTTCCAGAATCACACCTAAGACATGTTCCCAGGCCACAGGGATCCAGAATCAAACCTCAGTCATGTTCCCAGTCCACAGGGTTCCAGAACCAAGGCTCAGTCAGAATCCCAGGGCACAGTATTCCACAATCTAAACAGATGTCATGTTCCCAGGCCGCAGAATTCCACAATCTAACCTCAGTCATGTTCCCAGGCAAATGGCTTCCAGAATCAAACCTCAGTCATATTCCCAGGCCACAGGGTTCCAGAATCCACCGATGTCATGTTCCCAGGACACAGGGTTCCAGAACCAAGGCTCAGTCAGGTTCCCAGGGCACAGTATTCCACAATCAAAACAGATGTCATGTTCCCAGGCCACAGTTTGCCAGAATCACGCCTCAGTCATGTTCCCAGGCCACAGGGATACAGAATCAAACCTCAGTCATGTTGCCAGGCCATAGGGTACCACCATCAAACCTCAGTCATATTCCCAGGCCACAGGGTTCCAGAATCCAACCGATGTCATGTTCCCAGGCCACAGGATTCCACAAGCAAAACTCAGTCTTTTTCCCAGGACACAGGTTTCCAGAATCAACCCGATAACATGTTCCTTGGCCACAGACTTCCAGAATCAAACCTCAGTCATGTTGCCAGGCCACAGGTTTCCACCATCAAACCTCAGACATGTTCCCAGGCCACAGGTTCCAGAATAAAACCGTTCTCATGTTCCCAGGCCACAGGGTTCCAGAATCCACCGATGACATGTTCCCAGGCAACAGGGTTTCAGAATCAATCCTCAGTTAGGCTCCAAGGCTACAGGGTTCGAGAATAAAACCTCAGTCATGTTCCACGTCCATAGGGTTCCAGAATCAATCCTCAGTTAGGTTCCCAGGCTACAGGGTTCCAGAATAAAACCTCACTCATGTTCCCGGTCCACAGGGTTCCAGAACCTAGGCTCAGTCAGGTTCCCAGGGCACAGTATTCCACAATCTAAACAGATGTCATGTTCCCAAGCCACAGTTTTCTAGAATCTCACCTCAGTCATGTTCCCAAGCCACAGGGATCAAGAATCAAACCTCAGTCATGTTGCCAGGCCATACGGTACCACCATCAAACCTCAGTCATATTCCCAGGCCACAAGTTTCCAGAATCAAACCAATGCCATGTTCCCAGGACACAGGGTTCCAGAATCCACCGATGTCATGTTCACAGTCCACAGGGTTCCAGAACCAAGGCTCAGTCAGGTTACCAGGGCACAGTATTCCACAATCTAAACAGATGTCATGTTCCCAGGCCACAGTTTTCCAGAATCACGTCTGAGTCATGTTCCCAGGCCACAGGGATCTAGAATCAAACCTCAGTCATCTTGCCATGCCATAGGGTACCACCATCAACCCTCAGTCATATTCCCAGGACACATTTTTACAGAATCACACCTAAGACATGTTCCCAGGCCACAGGGATCCAGAATCAAACCTCAGTCATGTTCCCAGTCCACAGGGTTCCAGAACCAAGTCTCAGTCAGAATCCCAGGGCACAGTATTCCACAATCTAAACAGATGTCATGTTCCCAGGCCACAGGATTCCACAATCTAACCTCAGTCATGTTCCCAGGCAAATGGCTTCCAGAATCAAACCTCAGTCATATTCCCAGGGCAAAGGGTACCAGAATCCAAACCCATGTCATGTTCCCAGGACACAGGATTCCACAATCTAACCTCAGTCATGTTCCCAGGCAAATGGCTTCCAGAATCAAACCTCAGTCATATTCCCAGGCCACAGGGTTCCAGAATCAATCCTCAGTTATGTTTCCAGGCTACATGGTTCCAGAATAAAACCTCAGTCATGTTCCCAGTCCACAGGGTTCCAGAACCAAGGCTCAGTCAGGTTCCCAGGGCACAGTATTCCACAATCTAAACAGATGTCATGTTCCCAGGCCACAGTTTGCCAGAATCACGCCTCAGTCATGTTCCCAGGCCACAGGGATACAGAATCAAACCTCAGTCATGTTGGCAGGCCATAGGGTACCACCATAAAACCTCAGTCATATTCCCAGGCCACAGGGTTCCAGAATCCAACCGATGTCATGTTCCCAGGCCACAGGATTCCACAAGCAAAACTCAGTCTTTTTCCCAGGACACAGGTTTCCAGAATCAACCCGATAACATGTTCCTTGGCCACAGTCTTCCAGAATCAAACCTCAGTCATGTTGCCAGGCCACAGGTTTCCACCATCAAACCTCAGACATGTTCCCAGGCCACAGGTTCCAGAATAAAACCGTTCTCATGTTCCCAGGCCACAGGGTTCCAGAATCCACCGATGACATGTTCCCAGGCAACAGGGTTTCAGAATCAATCCTCAGTTAGGCTCCAAGGCTACAGGGTTCGAGAATAAAACGTCAGTCATGTTCCACTTCCATAGGGTTCCAGAATCAAACCTCAGTCATATTCCCAGGCCACAGGGTTCCAGAATCCACCGATGTCATGTTCCCAGGCCACAAGGATCCAGAATCAAACTTCAGTCATGTTGCCAGGCCATAGGGTACCACCATCAAACCTCAGTCATATTCCCAGGCCACAAGTTTCCAGAATCAAACCAATGTCATATTCCCAGGCCACAGGGTTTCAGTATCCACCGATGTCATGTGCCCAGTCCACAGGGTTCCAGAACCTAGGCTCAGTCAGGTTCCCAGGGCACAGTATTCCACAATCTAAACAGATGTCATATTCCCAGGCCACAGTTTTCCAGAATCACGTCTGAGTGATATTCTCAGCCCACAGGGATCCAGAATCAAACCTCAGTCATGTTGCCATGACATAGGGTACCACCATCAAACCTCAGTCATATTCCCAGGCCACATTTTTCAAGAATCACGCCTGAGTCATGTTCCCAGGCCACAGGGATCCAGAATCAAACCTCATTCATGTTACCAGGCAATAGGCTAGCACCATCAAACCTCAGTCATATTCCCAGGCCACAGGTTTCCAGAATCAAACCGATTTCATGTTCCCAGGCAACAGGGTATCAGAATTCAAACCGATGTCATTTTCCCAGGCCACAGGATTCCACAATCTCACCTCAGTCATGTTCCCAGGCAAATGGCTTCCAGAATCAAACCTCAGTCATATTCCCAGGCCACAGGTTTCCAGAATCCACCGATGTCATGTTCCCAGGCCACAGGGTTCCAGAATCAATCCTCAGTTATGTTCCCAGGCTACAGGGTTCCAGAATGAAACCTCAGTCATGTTCCCAGTCCACAGGTTTCCAAAACCAAGGCTCAGTCAGGTTCACAGGGCACAGTATTCCACAATCTAAACAGATGTCATGTTCCCATGCCACAGTTTTCCAGAATCACGCCTCAGTCATGTTCCCAGGCCACAGGGATCCAAAATCAAACCTCAGTCATGTTGCCAGGCCATAGGGTGCCACCATCAAACCTCAGTCATATTCCCAGGCCACAGGTTTCCAGAATCAAACCGATGTCATGTTCCCAGGTCACAGGTTTCCACAATCTAACATCAGTCATGTTCCCAGGCCAATGGTTTCCAGAATCAAACCTCAGTCATATTCCCACGCCACAGGGTTCCAGAATCCAACCGATGTCGTGTTCCCAAGCCACAGGATTCCACAAGCAAACCTCACTCGTGTTCCCAGGACACATGTTTCCAAAATCAACCCGATATCATGTTCCCTGGACACAGTCTTCCAGAATCAAACCTCAGTCATGTTGCCAGGCCCAGGTTTCCACCATCAGAACCTCAGACATATTCCCAGGCCACAGCGTTCCAGAATAAAACCGTTCTCATGTTCTCAGGCCACAGGGTTCCAGAATCCACCGATGACATGTTCCCAGGCAACAGGGTTCCAGAATCAATCCTCAGTTAGGTTCCCAGGCTACAGGGTTCCAGAATAAAACCTCAGTCATGTTCTCAGTCCACAGGATTCCAGAACCTGGGCTCAGTCAGGTTCCCAGGCCACAGTATTCCATAGTCTAAACAGATGTCATGTTCCTAAGAAACAGTTTTCCAGAATCTCGCCTCAGTCATGTTCCCAGGCCACAGGGATCCAGAATCAAACCTCAGTCATGTTCCCTGTCCACAGGGTTCCAGAATCTAGGCTCAGTCAGGTTCCCAGGGCACAGTATTACACAATCTAAACAGATGTCATGTTCCCAAGCCACAGTTTTCCAGAATCTCGCCTCAGTCATGTTCCCAGGCCAGAGGGATCCAGAATCAAACCTCAGTCATGTTGCCAGGTCATAGGGTACCACCATCAAACCTCAGTCATATTCCAAAGCCACAGGCTTCCAGAATCAAACGGATTTCATGTTCCCAGGCAACAGGGTTACAGAATCCAAACCGATGTCATGTTCCCAGGCCTCAGGATTCCACAATCTAACCTCAGTCATGTTTCCAGGCCAATGGTTTCCAGAATCAAACCTCAGTCATATTCCCAGGCCACAGGGTTCCAGAATCCACCGATGTCATCTTCCCAGGCCACAGGGTTCCAGAATCAATCCTCAGTTATATTCCCAGGCTACAGGGTTCCAGTATAAAACCGTTCTCATGTTTCCAGGCTACAGGGTTCCAGAATAATACCTCAGTCATGTTCCCAGTCCACAGGGTTCCAGAACTAAGGCCGAGTCAGTTTCCCAGGGCACAGTATTCCACAATCTAAACAGATGTCATGTTCCCAGGCCACAGTTTTCCAGAATCAGGCCTCAGTCATGTTCCCAGGCCACAGGGATCCAGAATCAAACCTCAGTCATGTTGCCAGGCCATAGGGTACCACCATCAAACCTCAGTCATATTCCCAGGCCACAAGTTTCCAGAATCAAACCAATGCCATGTTCCCAGGACACAGGGTTCCAGAATCCACCGATGTCATGTTCCCAGTCCACAGGGTTCCAGAACCAAGACTCAGTCAGGTTCCCAGGGCACAGTATTCCACAATCTAAACAGATGTCATGTTCCCAGGCCACAGTTTTCCAGAATCACGTCTGAGTCATGTTCCCAGGACACAGGGATCTAGAATCAAACCTCAGTCATCTTGCCATGCCATAGGGTACCACCATCAACCCTCAGTCATATTCCCAGGACACATTTTTCCAGAATCACACCTAAGACAGGTTCCCAGGCCACAGGGATCCAGAATCAAACCTCAGTCATGTTCCCAGTCCACAGGGTTCCAGAACCAAGGCTCAGTCAGAATCCCAGGGCACAGTATTCCACAATCTAAACAGATGTCATGTTCCCAGGCCACAGGATTCCACAATCTAACCTCAGTCATGTTCCCAGGCAAATGGCTTCCAGAAACAAACCTCAGTCATATTCCCAGGCCGCAGGGTTCCAGAATCCACCGATGTCATGTTCCCAGGACACAGGGTTCCAGAACCAAGGCTCAGTCAGGTTCCCAGGGCACAGTATTCCACAATCAAAACAGATGTCATGTTCCCAGGCCACAGTTTGCCAGAATCACGCCTCAGTCATGTTCCCAGGCCACAGGGATACAGAATCAAACCTCAGTCATGTTGACAGGCCATAGGGTACCACCATCAAACCTCAGTCATATTCCCAGGCCACAGGGTTCCAGAATCCAACCGATGTCATGTTCCCAGGCCACAGGATTCCACAAGCAAAACTCAGTCTTTTTCCCAGGACACAGGTTTCCAGAATCAACCCGATAACATGTTCCTTGGCCACAGACTTCCAGAATCAAACCTCAGTCATGTTGCCAGGCCACAGGTTTCCACCATCAAACCTCAGACATGTTCCCAGGCCACAGGTTCCAGAATAAAACCGTTCTAATGTTCCCAGGCCACAGGGATCCAGAATCCACCGATGACATGTTCCCAGGCAACAGGGTTTCAGAATCAATCCTCAGTTAGGCTCCAAGGCTACAGGGTTCGAGAATAAAACCTCAGTCATGTTCCACGTCCATAGGGTTCCAGAATCAATCCTCAGTTAGGTTCCCAGGCTACAGGGTTCCAGAATAAAACCTCACTCATGTTCCCGGTCCACAGGGTTCCAGAACCTAGGCTCAGTCAGGTTCCCAGGGCACAGTATTCCACAATCTAAACAGATGTCATGTTCCCAAGCCACAGTTTTCCAGAATCTCACCTCAGTCATGTTCCCAAGCCACAGGGATCAAGAATCAAACCTCAGTCATGTTGCCAGGCCATACGGTACCACCATCAAACCTCAGTCATATTCCCAGGCCACAGGCTTCCAGAATCAAACAGATTTCATGTTCCCAGGCAACAGGGTTCCAGAATCCAAACCGATGTCATGTTCCCAGGCCTCAGGATTCCACAATCTAACGTCAGGCATGTTCCCAGGCCAATGGTTTCCAGAATCAAACCTCAGTCATATTCCCAGGCCACAGGGTTCCAGAATCCACCGATGTCATCTTCCCAGGCCACAGGGTTCGAGAATCAATCCTCAGTTATTTTCCCAGGCAACAGGGTTCCAGTATAAAACCGTTCTCATGTTTACAGACTACAGGGTTCCAGAATAAAACCTCAGTAATGTTCCCAGTCCACAGGGTTCCAGAACTAAGGCCTAGTCAGTTTCCCAGGGCACAGTATTCCACAATCTAAACAGATGTCATGTTCCCAGGCCACAGTTTTCAAGAATCAGGCCTCAGTCATGTTCCCAGGCCACAGGGATCCAGAATCAAACCTCAGTCATGTTGCCAGGCCATAGGGTACCACCATCAAACCTCAGTCATATTCCCAGGCCACAAGTTTCCAGAATCAAACCAATGCCATGTTCCCAGGACACAGGGTTCCAGAATCCACCGATGTCATGTTCACAGTCCACAGGGTTCCAGAACCAAGGCTCAGTCAGGTTACCAGGGCACAGTGTTCCACAATCTAAACAGATGTCATGTTCCCAGGCCACAGTTTTCCAGAATCACGTCTGAGTCATGTTCCCAGGCCACAGGGATCTAGAATCAAACCTCAGTCATCTTGCCATGCCATAGGGTACCACCATCAACCCTCAGTCATATTCCCAGGACACATTTTTCCAGAATCACACCTAAGACATGTTCCCAGGCCACAGGGATCCAGAATCAAACCTCAGTCATGTTCCCAGTCCACAGGGTTCCAGAACCAAGTCTCAGTCAGAATCCCAGGGCACAGTATTCCACAATCTAAACAGATGTCATGTTCCCAGGCCACAGGATTCCACAATCTAACCTCAGTCATGTTCCCAGGCAAATGGATTCCAGAATCAAACCTCAGTCATATTCCCAGGGCAAAGGGTACCAGAATCCAAACCCATGTCATGTTCCCAGGACACAGGATTCCACAATCTAACCTCAGTCATGTTCCCAGGCAAATGGCTTCCAGAATCAAACCTCAGTCATATTCCCAGGCCACAGGGTTCCAGAATCAATCCTCAGTTATGTTTCCAGGCTACATGGTTCCAGAATAAAACCTCAGTCATGTTCCCAGTCCACAGGGTTCCAGAACCAAGGCTCAGTCAGGTTCCCAGGGCACAGTATTCCACAATCTAAACAGATGTCATGTTCCCAGGCCACAGTTTGCCAGAATCACGCCTCAGTCATGTTCCCAGGCCACAGGGATACAGAATCAAACCTCAGTCATGTTGCCAGGCCATAGGGTACCACCATCAAACCTCAGTCATATTCCCAGGCCACAGGGTTCCAGAATCCAACCGATGTCATGTTCCCAGGCCACAGGATTCCACAAGCAAAACTCAGTCTTTTTCCCAGGACACAGGTTTCCAGAATCAACCCGATAACATGTTCCTTGGCCACAGTCTTCCAGAATCAAACCTCAGTCATGTTGCCAGGCCACAGGTTTCCACCATCAAACCTCAGACATGTTCCCAGGCCACAGGTTCCAGAATAAAACCGTTCTCATGTTCCCAGGCCACAGGGTTCCAGAATCCACCGATGACATGTTCCCAGGCAACAGGGTTTCAGAATCAATCCTCAGTTAGGCTCCAAGGCTACAGGGTTCGAGAATAAAACGTCAGTCATGTTCCACGTCCATAGGGTTCCAGAATCAATCCTCAGTTAGGTTCCCAGGCTACAGGGTTCCAGAATAAAACCTCACTCATGTTCCCGGTCCAAAAGGTTCCAGAACCTAGGCTCAGTCAGGTTCCCAGGGCACTGTATTCCACAATCTAAACAGATATCATGTTCCCAAGCCACAGTTTTCCAGAATCTCGCCTCAGTCATGTTCCCAAGCCACAGGGATCCAGAATCAAACCTCAGTCATGTTGCCAGGCCATACGGTACCACCATCAAACCTCAGTCATATTCCCAGGCCACAGGCTTCCAGAATCAAACAGATTTCATGCTCCCAGGCAACAGGGTTCCAGAATCAAACCGATGTAATGTTCCCAGGCCACAGGATTCCACAATCTAACCTCAGTCATGTTCCCAGGCAAATGGCTTCCAGAATCAAACCTCAGTCATATTCCCAGGGCAAAGGGTACCAGAATCCAAACCCATGTCATGTTCCCAGGCCACAGGATTCCACAATCTAACCTCTGTCATGTTCCCAGGCAAATGGCTTCCAGAATCAAACCTCAGTCATATTCCCAGGCCACAGGGTTCCAGAATCCACCGATGTCATGTTCCCAGGCCACAGGGTTACAGAATCAATCCTCAGTTATGTTTCCAGGCTACAGGGTTCCAGAATAAAACCTCAGTCATGTTCCCAGTCCATAGGGTTCCAGAACCAAGGCTCAGTCAGTTTCCCAGGAAACAGTATTCCACAATCTAAACAGATGTTATGTTCCCAGGCCACAGTTTTCCAGAATCACGCCTCAGTCATGTTCCCAGGCCACAGGGATCCAGAATCAAACCTCAGTCATTTTGCCAGGCCATAGGGTACCACCATCAAACCTCAGTCATATTCCCAGGCCACAGGGTTCCAGAATCCAACCGATGTCATGTTCCCAGGCTACAGGATTCCACAAGCAGCACTCAGTATTTTTCCCAGGACACAGGTTTCCAGAATCAACCCGATATCATGTTCCCTGGACACAGTCTTCCAGAATCAAACCTCAGTCATATTGCCAGGCCACAGGTTTCCACCATCAAACCTCAGACATGTTCCCAGGGTACAGGGTTCCAGAATAAAACCGTTCTCATGTTCCCAGGCCACAGGGTTCCAGAATCAATCCTCAGTTAGGCTCCCAGGCTACAGGATTCCAGAATAAAACCTCAGTCATGTTCCACGTCCACAGGGTTCAAGAATCAATCCTCTATTAGGTTCCCAGGCTACAGGGTTCCATAATAAACCCTCACTCATGTTCCCGGTACACAGGGTTCCAGAACCTAGGCTCAGTCAGGTTCCCAGGGCACAGTATTCCACAATCTAAACAAATGTCATGTTAACCAGCCACAGTTTTCCAGAATCTCGCCTCAGTCATGTTCACAGGCCACAGGGATCCAGAATCAAACCTCAGTCATGTTGCCAGGCCATACGGTACCACCATTAAACCTCAGTCATATTCCCAGGCCACAGGCTTCCAGAATCAAACGGATTTCATGTTCCCAGGCAACAGGGTTCCAGAATCCAAACCGATGTCATGTTCCCAGGCCACAGGATACCACAATCTAACCTCAGTCATGTTCCCAGGCCAATGGTTTCCAGAATCAAACCTCAGTCATATTCCCAGGCCACAGGGTTCCAGAATCCACCGATGTCATGTTCCCAGGCCACAGGGTTCAAGAATCAATCCTCAGTTATGTTCCCAGGCCACAGGGTTCCAGAATCCACCAATGTCATGTTCCAAGTCCACAGGGTTCCAGAACCAAGGCTCAGTCAGGTTCCCAGGGCACAGTATTCCACAATCTAAACAGATGTCATATTCCCAGGCCACATTTTTCAAGAATCACGCCTGAGTCATGTTCCCAGTCCACAGGGATCCAGAATAAAACCTCAGTCATGTTACCAGGCCATAGGCTACCACCATCAAAACTCAGTCATATTCCCAGGCCACAGGTTTCCAGAATCAAACCGATTTCATCTTCCCAGGCAACAGGGAACCAGAATCCAAACCGATGTCATGTTCGCAGGCCACAGGATTCCACAATCTAACCTCAGTCATGTTCCCAGGAAAACGGCTTCCAGAATCAAACCTCAGTCATATTCCCAGGCCACAGGGTTCCAGAATCAATCCTCAGTTATATTCCCAGGCTACAGGGTTCCAGAATAAAACCTCAGTCATGTTCCCAGTCCATAGGGTTCCAAACCTAGGCTCAGTCAGGTTCACAGGGCACAGTGTTCCACAATCTAAACAGATGTCATGTTCCTAGCCCACAGTTTTCCAGAATCACGCCTCAGTCATGTTCCCAGGCCACAGGGGTCCAAAATCAAACCTCAGTCATGTTGCCAGGCCACAGGGTGCCACCATCAAACCTCAGTCATATTCCCAGGCCACAAGTTTCCAGAATCAAACCGATGTCATATTCCCATGCCACAGGTTTCCACAATCTAATATCAGTCATGTTCCCAGTCCAATGGTTTCCAGAATCAAACCTCAGTCATATTCCCAGGCCACAGGGTTCCAGAATCAACCCGATATCATGTTCCCAGGACACAGGGATCCAGAATCAAACCTCAGTCATGTTGCCAGGCCATAGGGTACCACCATCAAACCTCAGTCATATTCCCAGGCCACAGGGTTCCAGAATCCAACCGATGTCATGTTCCCAGGCCACAGGATTCCACAAGCAACACTCAGTCTTTTTCCCAGGACACAGGTTTCCAAAATCAACCCGATATCATTTTCCCTGGCCACAGTCTTCCAGAATCAAACCTCAGTTATGTTGCCAGGCCACAGGTTTCCACCATCAAACCTCAGACATGTTCTCAGGCCACAGGGTTCCAGAATAAAACCGTTCTCATGTTCCCAGGCCACAGGGTTCCAGAATCCACCGATGACATGTTCCCAGGCAACAGGGTTCCAGAATCAATCCTCAGTTAGGCTCCCAGGCTACAGGGTTCCAGAATAAAACCTCAGTCATGTTCCCAGTACACAGGGTTCCAGAACCTAGGCTCATTCAGCTTCCCAGGGCACAGTATTCCACAATCTAAACAGATGTCATGTTCCCAAGCCACAGTTTTCCAGAATCTCGCCTCAGTCATGTTGCCAGGCTACAGGTTTCCACCATCAAACCTCAGTCATATTCCCAGGCCACAGGCTTCCAGAATCAAACGGATTTCATCTTCCCAGGCAACAGGGTACCAGAATCCAAACCGATGTCATGTTCGCAGGCCACAGGATTCCACAATCTAACCTCAGTCATGTTCCCAGGCAAACGGCTTCCAGAAGCAAACCTCAGTCATATTCCCAGGCCACAGGGTTCCAGAATCAATCCTCAGTTATATTCCCAGGCTACAGGGTTCCAGAATAAAACCTCAGTCATGTTCCCAGTCCATAGGGTTCCAAACCTAGGCTCAGTCAGGTTCACAGGGCACAGTGTTCCACAATCTAAACAGATGTCATGTTCCTAGCCCACAGTTTTCCAGAATCACGCCTCAGTCATGTTCCTAGGCCACAGGGGTCCAAAATGAAACCTCAGTCATGTTGCCAGGCCACAGGGTGCCACCATCAAACCTCAGTCATATTCCCAGGCCACAAGTTTCCAGAATCAAACCGATGTCATATTCCCATGCCACAGGTTTCCACAATCTAATATCAGTCATGTTCCCAGTCCAATGGTTTCCAGAATCAAACCTCAGTCATATTCCCAGGCCACAGGGTTCCAGAATCAACCCGATATCATGTTCCCAGGACACAGGGTTCCAGAATCAAACCTCAGTCATGTTGCCAGGCCATAGGGTACCACCATCAAACCTCAGTCATATTCCCAGGCCACAGGGTTCCAGAATCCAACCGATGTCATGTTCCCAGGCCACAGGATTCCACAAGCAACACTCAGTCTTTTTCCCAGGACACAGGTTTCCAAAATCAACCCGATATCATTTTCCCTGGCCACAGTCTTCCAGAATCAAACCTCAGTTATGTTGCCAGGCCACAGGTTTCCACCATCAAACCTCAGACATGTTCTCAGGCCACAGGGTTCCAGAATAAAACCGTTCTCATGTTCCCAGGCCACAGGGTTCCAGAATCCACCGATGACATGTTCCCAGGCAACAGGGTTCCAGAATCAATCCTCAGTTAGGCTCCCAGGCTACAGGGTTCCAGAATAAAACCTCAGTCATGTTCCCAGTACACAGGGTTCCAGAACCTAGGCTCATTCAGCTTCCCAGGGCACAGTATTCCACAATCTAAACAGATGTCATGTTCCCAAGCCACAGTTTTCCAGAATCTCGCCTCAGTCATGTTCCCAGGCCACAGGGATCCAGAATCAAACCTCAGTCATGTTGCCGGGCCATAGGGTACCACCATCAAACCTCAGTCATATTCCCAGGCCACAGGCTTCCAGTATCAAACGGATTTCATCTTCCCAGGCAACAGGTTTCCAGCATCCAAACCAATGTCATGTTCCCAGGCCACAGGTTTCCACCATCTAACATCAGTCATGTTCCCAGGCCAATGGTTTCCAGAATCAAACCTCAGTCATATTCCCAGGCCACAGGGTTCCAGCATCCATCCGATGTCGTGTTCCCAGGCCACAGGATTCCACAAGCAAACCTCAGTCTTTTTCTCAGGACACAGATTTCCAGAATCAGCCCGATATCATGTTCCCTGGCCACAGTCTTCCAGAATCAAACCTCAGTCATGTTGCCAGGCCACAGGTTTCCACCATCAAACCTCAGACATGTTTCCAGGCCACAGGGTTCCAGAATAAAACCGTTCTCATGTTTCCAGGCCACAGGGTTCCAGAATCCACCGATGACATGTTCCCAGGCAACAGGGTTCCAGAATCAATCCTCAGTTAGGCTCCCAGGCTACAGGGTTCCAGAATAAAACCTCAGTCATATTCCACGTCCACAGGGTTCCAGAATCAATCCTCAGTTAGGTTCCCAGGCTACAGGGTTCCAGAATAAAACCTCAGTCATGTTCCCATTCCACAGGGTTCCCGAACCTAAGCTCTCAGGTTCCAAGGGCACAGTATTCCACGATCTAAACAGATGTCATGTTAACAAGCCACAGTTTTCCAGAATCTTGCCTCAGTCATGTTCCCAGGCCACAGGGATCCAGATTCAAACCTCACTCATGTTGCCAGGCCATAGGGTACCACCATCAAACCTCAGTCATATTCCCAGGCCACAGGGTTCCAGAATCCAACCGATGTCATGTTCCCAGGCCACAGGATTCCACAAGCAACACTCAGTCTTTTTCCCAGGACACAGGTTTCCAAAATCAACCCGATATCATTTTCCCTGGCCACAGTCTTCCAGAATCAAACCTCAGTTATGTTGCCAGGCCACAGGTTTCCACCATCAAACCTCAGACATGTTCTCAGGCCACAGGGTTCCAGAATAAAACCGTTCTCATGTTCCCAGGCCACAGGGTTCCAGAATCCACCGATGACATGTTCCCAGGCAACAGGGTTCCAGAATCAATCCTCAGTTAGGCTCCCAGGCTACAGGGTTCCAGAATAAAACCTCAGTCATGTTCCCAGTACACAGGGTTCCAGAACCTAGGCTCATTCAGCTTCCCAGGGCACAGTATTCCACAATCTAAACAGATGTCATGTTCCCAAGCCACAGTTTTCCAGAATCTCGCCTCAGTCATGTTCCCAGGCCACAGGGATCCAGAATCAAACCTCAGTCATGTTGCCAGGCCACAGGTTTCCACCATCAAACCTCAGTCATATTCCCAGGCCACAGGCTTCCAGAATCAAACGGATTTCATTTTCCCAGGCAACAGTGTACCAGAATCCAAACCGATGTCATGTTCGCAGGCCACAGGATTCCACAATCTAACCTCAGTCATGTTCCCAGGCAAACGGCTTCCAGAATCAAACCTCAGTCATATTCCCAGGCCACAGGGTTCCAGAATCAATCCTCAGTTATATTCCCAGGCTACAGGGTTCCAGAATAAAACCTCAGTCATGTTCCCAGTCCATAGGGTTCCAAACCTAGGCTCAGTCAGGTTCACAGGGCACAGTGTTCCACAATCTAAACAGATGTCATGTTCCTAGCCCACAGTTTTCCAGAATCACGCCTCAGTCATGTTCCCAGGCCACAGGGGTCCAAAATCAAACCTCAGTCATGTTGCCAGGCCACAGGGTGCCACCATCAAACCTCAGTCATATTCCCAGGCCACAAGTTTCCAGAATCAAACCGATGTCATATTCCCATGCCACAGGTTTCCACAATCTAATATCAGTCATGTTCCCAGTCCAATGGTTTCCAGAATCAAACCTCAGTCATATTCCCAGGCCACAGGGTTCCAGAATCAACCCGATATCATGTTCCCAGGACACAGGGATCCAGAATCAAACCTCAGTCATGTTGCCAGGCCATAGGGTACCACCATCAAACCTCAGTCATATTCCCAGGCCACAGGGTTCCAGAATCCAACCGATGTCATGTTCCCAGGCCACAGGATTCCACAAGCAACACTCAGTCTTTTTCCCAGGACACAGGTTTCCAAAATCAACCCGATATCATTTTCCCTGGCCACAGTCTTCCAGAATCAAACCTCAGTTATGTTGCCAGGCCACAGGTTTCCACCATCAAACCTCAGACATGTTCTCAGGCCACAGGGTTCCAGAATAAAACCGTTCTCATGTTCCCAGGCCACAGGGTTCCAGAATCCACCGATGACATGTTCCCAGGCAACAGGGTTCCAGAATCAATCCTCAGTTAGGCTCCCAGGCTACAGGGTTCCAGAATAAAACCTCAGTCATGTTCCCAGTACACAGGGTTCCAGAACCTAGGCTCATTCAGCTTCCCAGGGCACAGTATTCCACAATCTAAACAGATGTCATGTTCCCAAGCCACAGTTTTCCAGAATCTCGCCTCAGTCATGTTCCCAGGCCACAGGGATCCAGAATCAAACCTCAGTCATGTTGCCGGGCCATAGGGTACCACCATCAAACCTCAGTCATATTCCCAGGCCACAGGCTTCCAGTATCAAACGGATTTCATCTTCCCAGGCAACAGGGTTCCAGCATCCAAACCAATGTCATGTTCCCAGGCCACAGGTTTCCACCATCTAACATCAGTCATGTTCCCAGGCCAATGGTTTCCAGAATCAAACCTCAGTCATATTCCCAGGCCACAGGGTTCCAGCATCCATCCGATGTCGTGTTCCCAGGCCACAGGATTCCACAAGCAAACCTCAGTCTTTTTCTCAGGACACAGATTTCCAGAATCAGCCCGATATCATGTTCCCTGGCCACAGTCTTCCAGAATCAAACCTCAGTCATGTTGCCAGGCCACAGGTTTCCACCATCAAACCTCAGACATGTTTCCAGGCCACAGGGTTCCAGAATAAAACCGTTCTCATGTTTCCAGGCCACAGGGTTCCAGAATCCACCGATGACATGTTCCCAGGCAACAGGGTTCCAGAATTAATCCTCAGTTAGGCTCCCAGGCTACAGGGTTCCAGAATAAAACCTCAGTCATATTCCACGTCCACAGGGTTCCAGAATCAATCCTCAGTTAGGTTCCCAGGCTACAGGGTTCCAGAATAAAACCTCAGTCATGTTCCCATTCCACAGGGTTCCCGAACCTAAGCTCTCAGGTTCCAAGGGCACAGTATTCCACGATCTAAACAGATGTCATGTTAACAAGCCACAGTTTTCCAGAATCTTGCCTCAGTCATGTTCCCAGGCCACAGGGATCCAGATTCAAACCTCACTCATGTTGCCAGGCCATAGGGTACCACCATCAAACCTCAGTCATATTCCCAGGCCACAGGGTTCCAGAATCCAACCGATGTCATGTTCCCAGGCCACAGGATTCCACAAGCAACACTCAGTCTTTTTCCCAGGACACAGGTTTCCAAAATCAACCCGATATCATTTTCCCTGGCCACAGTCTTCCAGAATCAAACCTCAGTTATGTTGCCAGGCCACAGGTTTCCACCATCAAACCTCAGACATGTTCTCAGGCCACAGGGTTCCAGAATAAAACCGTTCTCATGTTCCCAGGCCACAGGGTTCCAGAATCCACCGATGACATGTTCCCAGGCAACAGGGTTCCAGAATCAATACTCAGTTAGGCTCCCAGGCTACAGGGTTCCAGAATAAAACCTCAGTCATGTTCCCAGTACACAGGGTTCCAGAACCTAGGCTCATTCAGCTTCCCAGGGCACAGTATTCCACAATCTAAACAGATGTCATGTTCCCAAGCCACAGTTTTCCAGAATCTCGCCTCAGTCATGTTCCCAGGCCACAGGGATCCAGAATCAAACCTCAGTCATGTTGCCAGGCCACAGGTTTCCACCATCAAACCTCAGTCATATTCCCAGGCCACAGGCTTCCAGAATCAAACGGATTTCATCTTCCCAGGCAACAGTGTACCAGAATCCAAACCGATGTCATGTTCGCAGGCCACAGGATTCCACAATCTAACCTCAGTCATGTTCCCAGGCAAACGGCTTCCAGAATCAAACCTCAGTCATATTCCCAGGCCACAGGGTTCCAGAATCAATCCTCAGTTATATTCCCAGGCTACAGGGTTCCAGAATAAAACCTCAGTCATGTTCCCAGTCCATAGGGTTCCAAACCTAGGCTCAGTCAGGTTCACAGGGCACAGTGTTCCACAATCTAAACAGATGTCATGTTCCTAGCCCACAGTTTTCCAGAATCACGCCTCAGTCATGTTCCCAGGCCACAGGGGTCCAAAATCAAACCTCAGTCATGTTGCCAGGCCACAGGGTGCCACCATCAAACCTCAGTCATATTCCCAGGCCACAAGTTTCCAGAATCAAACCGATGTCATATTCCCATGCCACAGGTTTCCACAATCTAATATCAGTCATGTTCCCAGTCCAATGGTTTCCAGAATCAAACCTCAGTCATATTCCCAGGCCACAGGGTTCCAGAATTAACCCGATATCATGTTCCCAGGACACAGGGATCCAGAATCAAACCTCAGTCATGTTGCCAGGCCATAGGGTACCACCATCAAACCTCAGTCATATTCCCAGGCCACAGGGTTCCAGAATCCAACCGATGTCATGTTCCCAGGCCACAGGATTCCACAAGCAACACTCAGTCTTTTTCCCAGGACACAGGTTTCCAAAATCAACCCGATATCATTTTCCCTGGCCACAGTCTTCCAGAATCAAACCTCAGTTATGTTGCCAGGCCACAGGTTTCCACCATCAAACCTCAGACATGTTCTCAGGCCACAGGGTTCCAGAATAAAACCGTTCTCATGTTCCCAGGCCACAGGGTTCCAGAATCCACCGATGACATGTTCCCAGGCAACAGGGTTCCAGAATCAATCCTCAGTTAGGCTCCCAGGCTACAGGGTTCCAGAATAAAACCTCAGTCATGTTCCCAGTACACAGGGTTCCAGAACCTAGGCTCATTCAGCTTCCCAGGGCACAGTATTCCACAATCTAAACAGATGTCATGTTCCCAAGCCACAGTTTTCCAGAATCTCGCCTCAGTCATGTTCCCAGGCCACAGGGATCCAGAATCAAACCTCAGTCATGTTGCCGGGCCATAGGGTACCACCATCAAACCTCAGTCATATTCCCAGGCCACAGGCTTCCAGAATCAAACGGATTTCATCTTCCCAGGCAACAGGGTTCCAGAATCCAAACCAATGTCATGTTCCCAGGCCACAGGTTTCCACCATCTAACATCAGTCATGTTCCCAGGCCAATGGTTTCCAGAATCAAACCTCAGTCATATTCCCAGGCCACAGGGTTCCAGCATCCATCCGATGTCGTGTTCCCAGGCCACAGGATTCCACAAGCAAACCTCAGTCTTTTTCTCAGGACACAGATTTCCAGAATCAGCCCGATATCATGTTCCCTGGCCACAGTCTTCCAGAATCAAACCTCAGTCATGTTGCCAGGCCACAGGTTTCCACCATCAAACCTCAGACATGTTTCCAGGCCACAGGGTTCCAGAATAAAACCGTTCTCATGTTTCCAGGCCACAGGGTTCCAGAATCCACCGATGACATGTTCCCAGGCAACAGGGTTCCAGAATCAATCCTCAGTTAGGCTCCCAGGCTACAGGGTTCCAGAATAAAACCTCAGTCATATTCCACGTCCACAGGGTTCCAGAATCAATCCTCAGTTAGGTTCCCAGGCTACAGGGTTCCAGAATAAAACCTCAGTCATGTTCCCATTCCACAGGGTTCCCGAACCTAAGCTCTCAGGTTCCAAGGGCACAGTATTCCACGATCTAAACAGATGTCATGTTAACAAGCCACAGTTTTCCAGAATCTTGCCTCAGTCATGTTCCCAGGCCACAGGGATCCAGATTCAAACCTCACTCATGTTGCCAGGCCATAGGGTACCACCATCAAACCTCAGTCATATTCCCAGGCCACAGGGTTCCAGAATCCAACCGATGTCATGTTCCCAGGCCACAGGATTCCACAAGCAACACTCAGTCTTTTTCCCAGGACACAGGTTTCCAAAATCAACCCGATATCATTTTCCCTGGCCACAGTCTTCCAGAATCAAACCTCAGTTATGTTGCCAGGCCACAGGTTTCCACCATCAAACCTCAGACATGTTCTCAGGCCACAGGGTTCCAGAATAAAACCGTTCTCATGTTCCCAGGCCACAGGGTTCCAGAATCCACCGATGACATGTTCCCAGGCAACAGGGTTCCAGAATCAATCCTCAGTTAGGCTCCCAGGCTACAGGGTTCCAGAATAAAACCTCAGTCATGTTCCCAGTACACAGGGTTCCAGAACCTAGGCTCATTCAGCTTCCCAGGGCACAGTATTCCACAATCTAAACAGATGTCATGTTCCCAAGCCACAGTTTTCCAGAATCTCGCCTCAGTCATGTTCCCAGGCCACAGGGATCCAGAATCAAACCTCAGTCATGTTGCCAGGCCACAGGTTTCCACCATCAAACCTCAGTCATATTCCCAGGCCACAGGCTTCCAGAATCAAACGGATTTCATCTTCCCAGGCAACAGTGTACCAGAATCCAAACCGATGTCATGTTCGCAGGCCACAGGATTCCACAATCTAACCTCAGTCATGTTCCCAGGCAAACGGCTTCCAGAATCAAACCTCAGTCATATTCCCAGGCCACAGGGTTCCAGAATCAATCCTCAGTTATATTCCCAGGCTACAGGGTTCCAGAATAAAACCTCAGTCATGTTCCCAGTCCATAGGGTTCCAAACCTAGGCTCAGTCAGGTTCACAGGGCACAGTGTTCCACAATCTAAACAGATGTCATGTTCCTAGCCCACAGTTTTCCAGAATCACGCCTCAGTCATGTTCCCAGGCCACAGGGGTCCAAAATCAAACCTCAGTCATGTTGCCAGGCCACAGGGTGCCACCATCAAACCTCAGTCATATTCCCAGGCCACAAGTTTCCAGAATCAAACCGATGTCATATTCCCATGCCACAGGTTTCCACAATCTAATATCAGTCATGTTCCCAGTCCAATGGTTTCCAGAATCAAACCTCAGTCATATTCCCAGGCCACAGGGTTCCAGAATCAACCCGATATCATGTTCCCAGGACACAGGGATCCAGAATCAAACCTCAGTCATGTTGCCAGGCCATAGGGTACCACCATCAAACCTCAGTCATATTCCCAGGCCACAGGGTTCCAGAATCCAACCGATGTCATGTTCCCAGGCCACAGGATTCCACAAGCAACACTCAGTCTTTTTCCCAGGACACAGGTTTCCAAAATCAACCCGATATCATTTTCCCTGGCCACAGTCTTCCAGAATCAAACCTCAGTTATGTTGCCAGGCCACAGGTTTCCACCATCAAACCTCAGACATGTTCTCAGGCCACAGGGTTCCAGAATAAAACCGTTCTCATGTTCCCAGGCCACAGGGTTCCAGAATCCACCGATGACATGTTCCCAGGCAACAGGGTTCCAGAATCAATCCTCAGTTAGGCTCCCAGGCTACAGGGTTCCAGAATAAAACCTCAGTCATGTTCCCAGTACACAGGGTTCCAGAACCTAGGCTCATTCAGCTTCCCAGGGCACAGTATTCCACAATCTAAACAGATGTCATGTTCCCAAGCCACAGTTTTCCAGAATCTCGCCTCAGTCATGTTCCCAGGCCACAGGGATCCAGAATCAAACCTCAGTCATGTTGCCGGGCCATAGGGTACCACCATCAAACCTCAGTCATATTCCCAGGCCACAGGCTTCCAGAATCAAACGGATTTCATCTTCCCAGGCAACAGGGTTCCAGAATCCAAACCAATGTCATGTTCCCAGGCCACAGGTTTCCACCATCTAACATCAGTCATGTTCCCAGGCCAATGGTTTCCAGAATCAAACCTCAGTCATATTCCCAGGCCACAGGGTTCCAGCATCCATCCGATGTCGTGTTTCCTGGCCACAGGATTCCACAAGCAAACCTCAGTCTTTTTCTCAGGACACAGATTTCCAGAATCAGCCCGATATCATGTTCCCTGGCCACAGTCTTCCAGAATCAAACCTCAGTCATGTTGCCAGGCCACAGGTTTCCACCATCAAACCTCAGACATGTTTCCAGGCCACAGGGTTCCAGAATAAAACCGTTCTCATGTTTCCAGGCCACAGGGTTCCAGAATCCACCGATGACATGTTCCCAGTCCACAGGGATCCAGAATCAAACCTCAGTCATGTTGCCAGGCCATAGGGTACCACCATCAAACCTCAGTCATATTCCCAGGCCACAGGGTTCCAGAATCCAACCGATGTCATGTTCCCAGTCCACAGGATTCCACAAGCAAAACTCAGTCTTTTTCCCAGGACACAGGTTTCTAGAATCAACCCGATATCATGTTCCCTGGCCACAGTCTTCCAGAATCAAACCTCAGTCATGTTGCCAGGCCACAGGTTTCCACCATCAAACCTCAGACATGTTCCCAGGCCACAGGGTTCCAGAATAAAACCGTTCTCATGTTCCCAGGCCACAGGGTTCCAGAATCAATCCTCAGTTGCGCTCCCAGGCTACAGGGTTCCAGAATAAAACCTCAGTCATATTCCAGGTCCACAGGGTTCAAGAATCAATCCTCAGTTAGGTTTCCAGGCTACAGGGTTCCAGAATAAACCCTCACTCATGTTCCCGGTCCACAGGGTTCCAGAACCTAGGCTCAGTCAGGTTCCCAGGGCACAGTATTCCACAATCAAAACAGAAGTCATGTTAACAAGCCACAGGTTTCCAGAATCAAACCGATTTCATCTTCCCAGGCAGCAGGGTACCAGAATCCAAACCGATGTCATGTTCGCAGGCCACAGGATTCCACAATCTAACCTCAGTCATGTTCCCAGGCAAACGGCTTCCAGAATCAAACCTCAGTCATATTCCCAGGCCACAGGGTTCCAGAATCAATCCTCAGTTATATGCCCAGGCTACAGGGTTCCAGAATAAAACCTCAGTCATGTTCCCAGTCCATAGGGTTCCAAAACCTAGGCTCAGTCAGGTTCACAGGGCACAGTGTTCCACAATCTAAACAGATGTCATGTTCCTAGGCCACAGTTTTCCAGAATCACGCCTCAGTCATGTTCCCAGGCCACAGGGAACCTGAATCAAACCTCAGTCATGTTGCCAGGCCACAGGGTGCCACCATCAAACCTCAGTCATATTCCCAGGCCACAAGTTCCCAGAATCAAACCGATGTCATATTCCCAGGCCACAGGTTTCCACAATCTAATGTCAGTCATGTTCCCAGTCCAATGGTTTCCAGAATCAATCCTCAGTCATATTCCCAGGCCACAGGTTTCCAGAATCAAACCGATGTCGTGTTCCCAGGCCACAGGATTCCACAAGCAAACCTCAGTCGTGTTCCCAGGACACAGGTTTCAAGAATCAACCCGATATCATGTTCCCTGGACACAGTCTTCCAGAATCAAACCTCAGTCATGTTGCCAGGCCACAGGTTAACACCATCAAACCTCAGACATGTTCCCAGGTCACAGGGTTCCAGAATAAAACCGTTCTCATGTTCCCAGTACACAGGATTCCAGAATCCACCGATGACATGTTCCCAGGCAACAGGGTTCCAGAATCAATCCTCAGTTAGGTTCCCAGGCTACAGGGTTCCAGAATAAAACCTGAGTCATGTTCCAAGTCTACAGGGTTCGAGAATCGATCCTCAGTTAGGTTCCCAGGCTACAGGGTTCCAGAATAAATCCTCAGTCATGTTCCCAGTCCACAGGGTTCCAGAACCTGGGCTCAATCAGGTTCCCAGGGCACAGTGTTCCACAATCTAAACAGATGTCATGTTCCCAAGCCACAGTTTTCCGGAATCTCGCCTCAGTCATGTTCCCAGGCCACAGGGATCCAGAATCAAACCTCAGTCATGTTGCCAGGGCATAGGGTATCACCATCAAACCTCAGTCATATTCCAAGGCCACAGGCTTCCAGAATCAAACGGATTTCATGTTCCAGGGCAACAGGGTTCCAGAATCCAAACCGATGTCATGTTCCCAGGCCTCAGGATTCCACAATCTAACCTCAGTCATGTTTCTAGGCCAATGGTTTCCAGAATCAAACCTCAGTCATATTCCCAGGCTACAGGTTTCCAGAATAAAACTGTTCTCATGTTCCCAGGCTACAGGGTTCCAGAATAAAACCTCAGTCATGTTCCCAGTCCACAGGTTCCAGAACTAAGGCTCAGTCAGTTTCCCAGGGCACAGTATTCCACAATCTAAACAGATGTCATGTTCCCAGGCCACAGTTTTCCAAAATCACGCCTCAGTCATGTTCCCAGGCCACAGGGATCCAGAATCAAACCTCAGTCATGTTGCCAGGCCATAGGGTACCACCAACAAACCTCAGTCATATTCCCAGGCCACAAGTTTCCAGAATCAAACAGATGTCATGTTCCCAGGACACAGGTTTCCACAATCTAACAGCAGTCATGTTCCCAGGCCACAGGATTCCAGAAACAAATCTCAGTCTTATTCCAAGGACAGAGGTTTCTAGAATCAACCCGATATCATGTTCCCTGGCCACAGTCTTCCAGAATCAAACCTCAGTCATGTTGCCAGGCCACAGCTTTCCACCATCAAACCTCAGACATGTTACCAGGACACAGGCTTCCAGAATCAAACCTTTCTCATGTTCCCAGGCCACAAGTTTCCAGAATCCACCGATGTCATGTTCCCAGTACACAGGGGTCCAGAACCAAGGCTCAGTCAGGTTCCCAGGGCACAGTATTACACAATCTAAACAGATGTCATGTTCCCAGGCCACAGTTTTCCAGAATCACGTCTGAGTCATGTTCCCAGGACACAGGGATCCAAAATCAAACCTCAGTCATGTTGCCAGGCCACAGGGTACCACCATCAAACTTCAGTCATATTCCCAGGCCACAAGTTTCCAGAATCCAACCGATGTCATGTTCCCAGGACACAGGTTTCCACAATCTAACAGCAGTCATGTTCCCAGGCCACAGGATTCCAGAAACAAATCTGAGTCTTATTCCCAGGACAGAGGTTTCTAGAATCAACCCTATATCATGTTCCCTGGCCACAGTCTTCCAGAATCAAACCTTAGTCATGTTGCCAGGCCACAGCTTTCCACCATCAAACCTCAGACATATTACCAGGCCACAGGCTTCCAGAATCAAACCTTTCTCATGTTCCCAGGCCACAAGTTTCCAGAATCCACCGATGTCATGTTCCCAGTACACAGGGTTCCAGAACCAAGGCTCAGTCAGGTTCCCAGGGCACAGTATTACACAATCTAAACAGATGTCATGTTCCCAGGCCACAGTTTTCCAGAATCACGTCTGAGTCATGTTCCCAGGACACAGGGATCCAAAATCAAACCTCAGTCATGTTGCCAGGCCATAGGGTACCACCATCAAACCTCAGTCATATTCCCAGGCCACAGGGTTCCAGAATCCAACCGATGTCATGTTCCCAGGCCACAGGATTCCACAAGCAACACTCAGTCTATTTCCCAGGACACAGGTTTCCAGAATCAACCCGATATCATATTCCCTGGCCACAGTCTTCCAGAATCAAACCTCAGTTATGTTGCCAGGCCACAGGTTTCCACCATCAAACCTCAGACATGTTCCCAGGCCACAAGGTTCCAGAATAAAACCGTTCTCATGTTCCCAGGCCACAGCGTTCCAGAATCCATCGATGACATGTTCCCAGGAAACAGGGTTCCAGAATCAATCCTCTGTTAGGCTCCCAGGCTACAGGGTTCCAGAATAAAACCTCAGTCATGTTCCACGTCCACAGGGTTCCAGAATCAATCCTCAGTTAGGTTCCCAGGCTACAGGGTTCCAGAATAAAACCTCACTCATGTTCCCAGTCCACAGGGTTCCAGAACCTAGGCTCAGTCAGGTTCCCAGGGCACAGTATTCCACAATCTAAACAGATGTCATGTTCCCAAGCCACAGTTTTCCAGAATCTTGCCTGTGTCATGTTCCCAGGCCACAGGGATCAAGAATCAAACCTCAGTCATGTTGCCAGGCCATACGGTACCACCATCAAACCTCAGTCATATTCCCAGGCCACAGGCTTCCAGAATCAAACGGATTTCATGATCCCAGGCAACAGGGTTACAGAATCCAAACCGATGTCATGTTCCCAGGCCACAGGATTCCACAATCTAACCTCAGGCATGTTCCCAGGCCAATGGTTTCCAGAATCAAACCTCAGTCATATTCCCAGGCCACAGCGTTCCAGAATCCAACCGATGTCATGTTCCCAGGCCACAGGATTCCAAAAGCAACACTCAGTCTTTTTCCCAGGACACAGGTTTCCAGAATCAACCCGATATTATGTTCCCTGGCCACAGTCTTCCAGAATCAAACCTCAGTCATGTTGGCAGGCCACAGGTTTCCACCATCAAACCTCAGACATGTCCCCAGGCCGCAGGGTTCCAGAATAAAACCGTTCTCATGTTCCCAGGCCACAGGCTTCCAGAATCCACCAATGTCATGTTCCAAGTCCACAGGGTTCCAGAACCTAGGCTCAGTCAGGTTCCCAGGGCACAGTATTCCACAATCTAAAAAGATGTCATGTTCCCAAGCCACAGTTTTCCAGAATCTCGCCTCAGTCATGTTCCCAGCCCACAGGGATCCAGAATCAAACCTCAGTCATTTTGCCAGGCCATACGGTACCACCATTAAACCTCAGTCATATTCCCAGGCCACAGGCTTCCAGAATCAAACGGATTTCATGTTCCCAGGCAACAGGGTTCCAGAATCCAAACCGATGTCATGTTCCCAGGCCACAGGTTTCCACAATCTAACATCAGTCATGTTCCCAGGCCACAGGATTCCAGAAGCAAACCTCAGTCTTATTCCAGGACACAGTTTTCCAGAATCAACCCGATATCATGTTCCCTGGCCACAGTCTTCCAGAATCAAACCTCAGTCATGTTGCCAGGCCACAGGGTTCCAGAACCTAGGCTCAGTCAGGTTCCCAGGGCACAGTATTCCATAATCTAAACAGATGTCATGTTACCATGCCACAGTTTTCCAGAATCTCGCCTCAGTCATGTTCCCAGGCCACAGGGATCCAGAATCAAACCTCAGTCATGTTCCCAGGCTAGTGGTTTCCAGAATCAAACCTCAGTCATATTCCCAGGCCACAGGCTTCCAGAATCCACCGATGTCATGTTCCCAGGCCACAGGGTTCCAGAATCAATCCTCAGTTATGTTCCCAGGCTACAGGGTTCCCGAATAAAACCTCAGTCATGTTCTCATTCCAAAGGGTTCCAGAACCAAGGCTCAGTCAGGTTCCCAGGGCACAGAATTCCACAATCTAAACAGATGTCATATTCCCAGGCAACAGTTTTCCAGAATCACGCCTCAGTCATGTTCCCAGGCCACAGGGATACAGAATCAAACCTCAGTCATGTTGCCAGGCCATAGGGTACCACCATCAAACCTCAGTCATATTCCCAGGCCACAGGGTTCCAGAATCCAACCGATGTCATGTTCCCAGGCCACAGGATTCCACAAGCAACACTCAGTCTTTTTCCCAGGACACAGGTTTCCAGAATCAACCCGATATTATGTTCCCTGGCCACAGAATTCCAGAATCAAACCTCAGTCATGTTGGCAGGCCACAGGTTTCCACCATCAAACCTCAGACATGTCCCCAGGCCACAGGGTTCCAGAATAAAACCGTTCTCATGTTCCTAGGCCACAGGCTTCCAGAATCCACCGATGACATGATCCCAGGCAAGAGGGTTTCAGAATCAATCCTTAGTTAGGTTCACAGTCTACAGGGTTCCAGAATAAAACCTCAGTCATGTTCCACGTCCACAGGGTTCCAGAATCAATCCTCAGTTAGGTTCCCAGGCTACAGGGTTCCAGAATAAAACCTCACTCATGTTCCCGGTCCACAGGGTTCCAGAACCTAGGCTCAGTCAGGTTCCCAGGGCACAGTATTCCACAATCTAAACAGTTGTCATGTTCCCAAGCCACAGTTTTGCAGAATCTCGCCTCAGTCATGTTCCCAAGCCACAGGGATCAAGAATCAAACCTCAGTCATGTTGCCAGGTCATACGGTACCACCATCAAACCTCAGTCATATTCCCAGGCCACAGGCTTCCAGAATCAAACAGATTTCATGTTCCCAGGCAACAGGGTTCCAGAATCCAAACCTATGTCATGTTCCCAGGCCACAGGATTCCACAATCTAACCTCAGGCATGTTCCCAGGCCAATGGTTTCCAGAATCAAACCTCAGTCATATTCCCAGGCCACAGGATTCCAGAATCCACCGATGTCATGTTCCCAGGCCACAGCGATCCAGAATCAAACCTCAGTCATGTTGCCAGGCCATAGGGTACCAGCATGAAACCTCAGTCATATTCCCAGGCCACAAGTTTCCAGAATCAAACCGATGTCATGTTCCCAGGCCACAGGGTTCCAGAATCCACCGATGTCATGTTCCCAGTCCACAGGGTTCCAGAACCAAGGCTCAGTCAGTTTCCCTGGGAACAGTATTCCACAATCTAAACAGATGTCATGTTCCCAGGCCACAGTTTTCCAGAATCACGTCTGAGTGATGTTCTCAGCCCACAGGTATCCAGAATCAAACCTCAGTCATGTTGCCATGACATAGGGTACCACCATCAAACCTCAGTCACATTCCCAGGCCACATTTTTCAAGAATCATGCCTGAGTCATGTTCCCAGGCCACAGGGATCCAGAATCAAACCTCATTCATGTTACCAGGCCATAGGCTAGCACCATCAAACCTCAGTCATATTCCCAGGCCACAGGTTTCCAGAATAAAACCGATTTCATGTTCCCAGGCAACAGGGTACCAGAATTCAAACCGATGTCATGTTCCCAGGCCACAGGATTCCACAATCTAACCTCAGTCATGTTCCCAGGCAAATGGCTTCCAGAATCAAACCTCAGTCATATTCCCAGGCCACAGGGTTCCAGAATCCACCGATTACATGTTCCCAGCCCACAGGGTTCCAGAATCAATCCTCAGTTATGTTCCCAGGCTACAGCGTTCCAGAATAAAACCTCAGTCATGTTCCCAGTCCATAGGGTTCCAGAAATAAGGCTCAGTCAGTTTCCCAGGGCACAGTATTCCACAATCTGAACAGATGTCATGTTCCCATGCCACAGTTTTCCAGAATCATGCCTCAGTCATGTTCCCAGGCCACAGGGATCCAAAATGAAACCTCAGTCATATTGCCAGGCCATAGGGTACCACCATCAAACCTCAGTCATATTCCCAGGCCACAAGTTCCCAGAATCAAACCGATGTCATGTTCCCAGGCCACAGGTTTCCACAATCTAACATCAGTCATGTTCCCAGGCCAATGGTTTCCAGAATCAAACCTCAGTCATATTCCCACGCCACAGGGTTCCAGAATCCAACCGATGTCGTGTTCCCAGTCCACAGGATTCCACAAGCAAACCTCACTTGTGTTCCCAGGACACATGTTTCCAGAATCAACCCGATATCATGTTCCCTGGACACAGTCTTCCAGAATCAAACCTCAGTCATGTTGACAGGCCACAGGTTTCCACCATCAAACCTCAGACATATTCCCAGGGCACAGGTTCCAGAATAAAACCGTTCTCATGTTCCCAGGCCACAGGGTTCCAGAATCCACCGATGACATGTTCCCAGGCAACAGGGTTCCAGAATCAATCCTCAGTTAGGTTCCCAGGCTACAGGGTTCCAGAATAAAACCTCAGTCATGTTCCAAGTCCACAGGTTTCCAGAATCAAACCTCAGTTAGGTTCCCAGGCTACAGGGTGCCAGAATAAAACCTCACTCATGTTCCCAGTCCACAGGGTTCCCGAACCTGGGCTCAGTCAGGTTCCCAGCACACAGTATTCCATAATCTAAACAGATGTCATGTTCCCAAGAAACAGTTTTCCAGAATCTCGCCTCAGTCATGTTCCCAGGCCACAGGGAACCAGAATCAAACCTCAGTCATGTTGCCAGGTCATAGGGTAACACCATCATACCTCAGTCATATTTCAAGGCCACAGGCTTCCAGAATCAAACGGATTTCATGTTCCCAGGCAACAGGGTTACAGAATCCAAACCGATGTCATGTTCCCAGGCCTCAGGGTTCCAGAATCAATCCTCAGTTATGTTCCCAGGCTACAGGGTTCCAGAATAAAACCGTTCTCATGTTCCCAGGCTCCAGGGTTGCAGAATAAAACCTCAGTCATATTCCCAGTCCACAGGGTTCCAGAACCAAGGCTCACTCAGGTTCCCAGGGCACAGTATTCCATAATCTAAACAGATGTCATGTTCCCAAGAAACAGTTTGCCAGAATCTCGCCTCAGTCATGTTCCCAGGCCACAGGGATCCAGAATCAAACATCAGTAATGTTGCCAGGCCATAGGGTACCACCATCAAACCTCAGTCATATTCCCAGGCCACAAGTTCCAGAATCAAACCGATGTCATGTTCCCAGGCCACAGGTTTCCACAATCTAACAGCAGTCATGTTCCCAGGCCACAGGATTCCAGAAGCAAACCTCAGTCTTATTCCAGGACACAGTTTTCCAGAATCAACACGATATCATGTTCCCTGGCCACAGTCTTCCAGAATCAAACCTCAGTCATGTTGCCAGGCCACAGGGTTCCAGAACCTAGGCTCAGTCAGGTTCCCAGGGCACAGTATTCCACAATGAAAACAGATGTCATGTTCCCAAGCCACAGTTTTCCAGAATCTCGCCTCAGTCATGTTCCCAGGCCACAGGGATCCAGAATCAAACCTCAGTCATGTTCCCAGGCTAGTGGTTTCCAGAATCAAACCTCAGTCATATTCCCAGGCCACAGGGTTCCAGAATCCACCGATGTCATGTTCCCAGGCCACAGGGTTCCAGAATCAATCCTCAGTTATGTTCCGAGGCTACAGGGTTCCCGAATAAAACCTCAGTCATGTTCTCATTCCAAAGGGTTCCAGAACCAAGGCTCAGTCAGGTTCCCAGGGCACAGTATTCCACAATCTAAACAGATGTCATATTCCCAGGCCACAGTTTTCCAGAATCACGCCTCAGTCATGTTCCCAGGCCACAGGGATACAGAATCAAACCTCAGTCATGTTGCCAGGCCATAGGGTACCACCATCAAACCTCAGTCATATTCCCAGGCCACAGGGTTCCAGAATCCAACCGATGTCATGTTCCCAGGCCACAGGATTCCACAAGCAACACTCAGTCTTTTTCCCAGGACACAGGTTTCCAGAATCAACCCGATATTATGTTCCCTGGCCACAGTCTTCCAGAATCAAACCTCAGTCATGTTGGCAGGCCACAGGTTTCCACCATCAAACCTCAGACATGTCCCCAGGCCGCAGGGTTCCAGAATAAAACCGTTCTCATGTTCCCAGGCCACAGGCTTCCAGAATCCACCGATGACATGTTCCCAGGCAACCGGGTTTCAGAATCAATCCTCAGTTAGGCTCCCAGGCTACAGGGTTCCAGAATAAAACGTCAGTCATGTTCCACGTCCACAGGGTTCCAGAATCAATCCTCAGATAGGTTCCCAGGCTACAGGGTTCCAGAATAAAACCTCACTCATGTTCCCGGTACACAGGGTTCCAGAACCTAGGCTCAGTCAGGTTCCCAGGGCATAGTATTCCACAATCTAAACAGTTGTCATGTTCCCAAGCCACAGTTTTCCAGAATCTCGCCTCAGTCATGTTCCCAAGCCACAGGGATCAAGAATCATACCTCAGTCATGTTGCCAGGTCATACGGTACCACCATCAAACCTCAGTCATATTCCCAGGCCACAAGTTTCCAGAATCAAACCGATGTCATGTTCCCAGGCCACAGGGTTCCAGAATCCAACGATGTCATGTTCCCAGTCCACAGGGTTCCAGAACCAAGGCTCAGTCAGGTTCCCAGGGCACAGTATTCCACAATCTAAACAGATGTCATGTTCCCAGCCCACAGGGTTCCAGAATCAATCCTCAGTTATGTTCCCAGGCTACAGCGTTCCAGAATAAAACCTCAGTCATGTTCCCAGTCCATAGGGTTCCAGAAATAAGGCTCAGTCAGTTTCCCAGGGCACAGTATTCCACAATCTGAACAGATGTCATGTTCCCATGCCACAGTTTTCCAGAATTATGCCTCAGTCATGTTCCCAGGCCACAGAGATCCAAAATTAAACCTCAGTCATGTTGCCAGGCCATAGGGTGCCACCATCAAACCTCAGTCATATTCCCAGGCCACAAGTTCCCAGAATCAAACCGATGTCATGTTCCCAGGCCACAGGTTTCCACAATCTAACATCAGTCATGTTCCCAGGCCAATGGTTTCCAGAATCAAACCTCAGTCATATTCCCAGGCCACAGGGTTCCAGAATCCAACCGATGTCGTGTTCCCAGGCCACAGGATTCCACAAGCAAACCTCACTTGTGTTCCCAGGACACATGTTTCCAGAATCAACCCGATATCACGTTCCCTGGCCACAGTCTTCCAGAATCAAACCTCAGTCATGTTGCCAGGCCACAGGTTTCCACCATCAAACCTCAGACATATTTCCAGGGCACAGGTTCCAGAATAAAACCGTTCTCATGTTCCCAGGCCACAGGGTTCCAGAATCCACTGATGACATGTTCCCAGGCAACAGGGTTCCAGAATCAATCCTCAGTTAGGTTCCCAGGCTACAGGGTTCCAGAATAAAACCTCAGTCATGTTCCCAGTCCACAGGTTCCAGAACTAAGGCTCAGTCAGTTTCCCAGGGCACAGTATTCCACAATCTAAACAGATGTCATGTTCCCAGGCCACAGTTTTCCAAAATCACGCCTCAGTCATGTTCCCAGGCCACAGGGATCCAGAATCAAACCTCAGTCATGTTGCCAGGCCATAGGGTACCACCAACAAACCTCAGTCATATTCCCAGGCCACAAGTTTCCAGAATCAAACAGATGTCATGTTCCCAGGACACAGGTTTCCACAATCTAACAGCAGTCATGTTCCCAGGCCACAGGATTCCAGAAACAAATCTCAGTCTTATTCCAAGGACAGAGGTTTCTAGAATCAACCCGATATCATGTTCCCTGGCCACAGTCTTCCAGAATCAAACCTCAGTCATGTTGCCAGGCCACAGCTTTCCACCATCAAACCTCAGACATGTTACCAGGACACAGGCTTCCAGAATCAAACCTTTCTCATGTTCCCAGGCCACAAGTTTCCAGAATCCACCGATGTCATGTTCCCAGTACACAGGGGTCCAGAACCAAGGCTCAGTCAGGTTCCCAGGGCACAGTATTACACAATCTAAACAGATGTCATGTTCCCAGGCCACAGTTTTCCAGAATCACGTCTGAGTCATGTTCCCAGGACACAGGGATCCAAAATCAAACCTCAGTCATGTTGCCAGGCCACAGGGTACCACCATCAAACTTCAGTCATATTCCCAGGCCACAAGTTTCCAGAATCCAACCGATGTCATGTTCCCAGGACACAGGTTTCCACAATCTAACAGCAGTCATGTTCCCAGGCCACAGGATTCCAGAAACAAATCTGAGTCTTATTCCCAGGACAGAGGTTTCTAGAATCAACCCTATATCATGTTCCCTGGCCACAGTCTTCCAGAATCAAACCTTAGTCATGTTGCCAGGCCACAGCTTTCCACCATCAAACCTCAGACATATTACCAGGCCACAGGCTTCCAGAATCAAACCTTTCTCATGTTCCCAGGCCACAAGTTTCCAGAATCCACCGATGTCATGTTCCCAGTACACAGGGTTCCAGAACCAAGGCTCAGTCAGGTTCCCAGGGCACAGTATTACACAATCTAAACAGATGTCATGTTCCCAGGCCACAGTTTTCCAGAATCACGTCTGAGTCATGTTCCCAGGACACAGGGATCCAAAATCAAACCTCAGTCATGTTGCCAGGCCATAGGGTACCACCATCAAACCTCAGTCATATTCCCAGGCCACAGGGTTCCAGAATCCAACCGATGTCATGTTCCCAGGCCACAGGATTCCACAAGCAACACTCAGTCTATTTCCCAGGACACAGGTTTCCAGAATCAACCCGATATCATATTCCCTGGCCACAGTCTTCCAGAATCAAACCTCAGTTATGTTGCCAGGCCACAGGTTTCCACCATCAAACCTCAGACATGTTCCCAGGCCACAAGGTTCCAGAATAAAACCGTTCTCATGTTCCCAGGCCACAGCGTTCCAGAATCCATCGATGACATGTTCCCAGGAAACAGGGTTCCAGAATCAATCCTCTGTTAGGCTCCCAGGCTACAGGGTTCCAGAATAAAACCTCAGTCATGTTCCACGTCCACAGGGTTCCAGAATCAATCCTCAGTTAGGTTCCCAGGCTACAGGGTTCCAGAATAAAACCTCACTCATGTTCCCAGTCCACAGGGTTCCAGAACCTAGGCTCAGTCAGGTTCCCAGGGCACAGTATTCCACAATCTAAACAGATGTCATGTTCCCAAGCCACAGTTTTCCAGAATCTTGCCTGTGTCATGTTCCCAGGCCACAGGGATCAAGAATCAAACCTCAGTCATGTTGCCAGGCCATACGGTACCACCATCAAACCTCAGTCATATTCCCAGGCCACAGGCTTCCAGAATCAAACGGATTTCATGATCCCAGGCAACAGGGTTACAGAATCCAAACCGATGTCATGTTCCCAGGCCACAGGATTCCACAATCTAACCTCAGGCATGTTCCCAGGCCAATGGTTTCCAGAATCAAACCTCAGTCATATTCCCAGGCCACAGCGTTCCAGAATCCAACCGATGTCATGTTCCCAGGCCACAGGATTCCAAAAGCAACACTCAGTCTTTTTCCCAGGACACAGGTTTCCAGAATCAACCCGATATTATGTTCCCTGGCCACAGTCTTCCAGAATCAAACCTCAGTCATGTTGGCAGGCCACAGGTTTCCACCATCAAACCTCAGACATGTCCCCAGGCCGCAGGGTTCCAGAATAAAACCGTTCTCATGTTCCCAGGCCACAGGCTTCCAGAATCCACCAATGTCATGTTCCAAGTCCACAGGGTTCCAGAACCTAGGCTCAGTCAGGTTCCCAGGGCACAGTATTCCACAATCTAAAAAGATGTCATGTTCCCAAGCCACAGTTTTCCAGAATCTCGCCTCAGTCATGTTCCCAGCCCACAGGGATCCAGAATCAAACCTCAGTCATTTTGCCAGGCCATACGGTACCACCATTAAACCTCAGTCATATTCCCAGGCCACAGGCTTCCAGAATCAAACGGATTTCATGTTCCCAGGCAACAGGGTTCCAGAATCCAAACCGATGTCATGTTCCCAGGCCACAGGTTTCCACAATCTAACATCAGTCATGTTCCCAGGCCACAGGATTCCAGAAGCAAACCTCAGTCTTATTCCAGGACACAGTTTTCCAGAATCAACCCGATATCATGTTCCCTGGCCACAGTCTTCCAGAATCAAACCTCAGTCATGTTGCCAGGCCACAGGGTTCCAGAACCTAGGCTCAGTCAGGTTCCCAGGGCACAGTATTCCATAATCTAAACAGATGTCATGTTACCATGCCACAGTTTTCCAGAATCTCGCCTCAGTCATGTTCCCAGGCCACAGGGATCCAGAATCAAACCTCAGTCATGTTCCCAGGCTAGTGGTTTCCAGAATCAAACCTCAGTCATATTCCCAGGCCACAGGCTTCCAGAATCCACCGATGTCATGTTCCCAGGCCACAGGGTTCCAGAATCAATCCTCAGTTATGTTCCCAGGCTACAGGGTTCCCGAATAAAACCTCAGTCATGTTCTCATTCCAAAGGGTTCCAGAACCAAGGCTCAGTCAGGTTCCCAGGGCACAGAATTCCACAATCTAAACAGATGTCATATTCCCAGGCAACAGTTTTCCAGAATCACGCCTCAGTCATGTTCCCAGGCCACAGGGATACAGAATCAAACCTCAGTCATGTTGCCAGGCCATAGGGTACCACCATCAAACCTCAGTCATATTCCCAGGCCACAGGGTTCCAGAATCCAACCGATGTCATGTTCCCAGGCCACAGGATTCCACAAGCAACACTCAGTCTTTTTCCCAGGACACAGGTTTCCAGAATCAACCCGATATTATGTTCCCTGGCCACAGAATTCCAGAATCAAACCTCAGTCATGTTGGCAGGCCACAGGTTTCCACCATCAAACCTCAGACATGTCCCCAGGCCACAGGGTTCCAGAATAAAACCGTTCTCATGTTCCTAGGCCACAGGCTTCCAGAATCCACCGATGACATGATCCCAGGCAAGAGGGTTTCAGAATCAATCCTTAGTTAGGTTCACAGTCTACAGGGTTCCAGAATAAAACCTCAGTCATGTTCCACGTCCACAGGGTTCCAGAATCAATCCACAGTTAGGTTCCCAGGCTACAGGGTTCCAGAATAAAACCTCACTCATGTTCCCGGTCCACAGGGTTCCAGAACCTAGGCTCAGTCAGGTTCCCAGGGCACAGTATTCCACAATCTAAACAGTTGTCATGTTCCCAAGCCACAGTTTTCCAGAATCTCGCCTCAGTCATGTTCCCAAGCCACAGGGATCAAGAATCAAACCTCAGTCATGTTGCCAGGTCATACGGTACCACCATCAAACCTCAGTCATATTCCCAGGCCACAGGCTTCCAGAATCAAACAGATTTCATGTTCCCAGGCAACAGGGTTCCAGAATCCAAACCTATGTCATGTTCCCAGGCCACAGGATTCCACAATCTAACCTCAGGCATGTTCCCAGGCCAATGGTTTCCAGAATCAAACCTCAGTCATATTCCCAGGCCACAGGATTCCAGAATCCACCGATGTCATGTTCCCAGGCCACAGCGATCCAGAATCAAACCTCAGTCATGTTGCCAGGCCATAGGGTACCAGCATGAAACCTCAGTCATATTCCCAGGCCACAAGTTTCCAGAATCAAACCGATGTCATGTTCCCAGGCCACAGGGTTCCAGAATCCACCGATGTCATGTTCCCAGTCCACAGGGTTCCAGAACCAAGGCTCAGTCAGTTTCCCTGGGAACAGTATTCCACAATCTAAACAGATGTCATGTTCCCAGGCCACAGTTTTCCAGAATCACGTCTGAGTGATGTTCTCAGCCCACAGGTATCCAGAATCAAACCTCAGTCATGTTGCCATGACATAGGGTACCACCATCAAACCTCAGTCACATTCCCAGGCCACATTTTTCAAGAATCACGCCTGAGTCATGTTCCCAGGCCACAGGGATCCAGAATCAAACCTCATTCATGTTACCAGGCCATAGGCTAGCACCATCAAACCTCAGTCATATTCCCAGGCCACAGGTTTCCAGAATAAAACCGATTTCATGTTCCCAGGCAACAGGGTACCAGAATTCAAACCGATGTCATGTTCCCAGGCCACAGGATTCCACAATCTAACCTCAGTCATGTTCCCAGGCAAATGGCTTCCAGAATCAAACCTCAGTCATATTCCCAGGCCACAGGGTTCCAGAATCCACCGATTACATGTTCCCAGCCCACAGGGTTCC
This sequence comes from Eschrichtius robustus, assembly GCF_028021215.1. NCBI lineage: Eukaryota > Metazoa > Chordata > Mammalia > Artiodactyla > Eschrichtiidae > Eschrichtius > Eschrichtius robustus. The sequence goes on from NC_090842.1 coordinate 42,908,954, forward strand.
AGAATCAATCCTCAGTTATGTTCCCAGGCTACAGCGTTCCAGAATAAAACCTCAGTCATGTTCCCAGTCCATAGGGTTCCAGAAATAAGGCTCAGTCAGTTTCCCAGGGCACAGTATTCCACAATCTGAACAGATGTCATGTTCCCATGCCACAGTTTTCCAGAATCATGCCTCAGTCATGTTCCCAGGCCACAGGGATCCAAAATGAAACCTCAGTCATATTGCCAGGCCATAGGGTACCACCATCAAACCTCAGTCATATTCCCAGGCCACAAGTTCCCAGAATCAAACCGATGTCATGTTCCCAGGCCACAGGTTTCCACAATCTAACATCAGTCATGTTCCCAGGCCAATGGTTTCCAGAATCAAACCTCAGTCATATTCCCACGCCACAGGGTTCCAGAATCCAACCGATGTCGTGTTCCCAGTCCACAGGATTCCACAAGCAAACCTCACTTGTGTTCCCAGGACACATGTTTCCAGAATCAACCCGATATCATGTTCCCTGGACACAGTCTTCCAGAATCAAACCTCAGTCATGTTGACAGGCCACAGGTTTCCACCATCAAACCTCAGACATATTCCCAGGGCACAGGTTCCAGAATAAAACCGTTCTCATGTTCCCAGGCCACAGGGTTCCAGAATCCACCGATGACATGTTCCCAGGCAACAGGGTTCCAGAATCAATCCTCAGTTAGGTTCCCAGGCTACAGGGTTCCAGAATAAAACCTCAGTCATGTTCCAAGTCCACAGGTTTCCAGAATCAAACCTCAGTTAGGTTCCCAGGCTACAGGGTGCCAGAATAAAACCTCACTCATGTTCCCAGTCCACAGGGTTCCCGAACCTGGGCTCAGTCAGGTTCCCAGCACACAGTATTCCATAATCTAAACAGATGTCATGTTCCCAAGAAACAGTTTTCCAGAATCTCGCCTCAGTCATGTTCCCAGGCCACAGGGAACCAGAATCAAACCTCAGTCATGTTGCCAGGTCATAGGGTAACACCATCATACCTCAGTCATATTTCAAGGCCACAGGCTTCCAGAATCAAACGGATTTCATGTTCCCAGGCAACAGGGTTACAGAATCCAAACCGATGTCATGTTCCCAGGCCTCAGGGTTCCAGAATCAATCCTCAGTTATGTTCCCAGGCTACAGGGTTCCAGAATAAAACCGTTCTCATGTTCCCAGGCTCCAGGGTTGCAGAATAAAACCTCAGTCATATTCCCAGTCCACAGGGTTCCAGAACCAAGGCTCACTCAGGTTCCCAGGGCACAGTATTCCATAATCTAAACAGATGTCATGTTCCCAAGAAACAGTTTGCCAGAATCTCGCCTCAGTCATGTTCCCAGGCCACAGGGATCCAGAATCAAACATCAGTAATGTTGCCAGGCCATAGGGTACCACCATCAAACCTCAGTCATATTCCCAGGCCACAAGTTCCAGAATCAAACCGATGTCATGTTCCCAGGCCACAGGTTTCCACAATCTAACAGCAGTCATGTTCCCAGGCCACAGGATTCCAGAAGCAAACCTCAGTCTTATTCCAGGACACAGTTTTCCAGAATCAACACGATATCATGTTCCCTGGCCACAGTCTTCCAGAATCAAACCTCAGTCATGTTGCCAGGCCACAGGGTTCCAGAACCTAGGCTCAGTCAGGTTCCCAGGGCACAGTATTCCACAATGAAAACAGATGTCATGTTCCCAAGCCACAGTTTTCCAGAATCTCGCCTCAGTCATGTTCCCAGGCCACAGGGATCCAGAATCAAACCTCAGTCATGTTCCCAGGCTAGTGGTTTCCAGAATCAAACCTCAGTCATATTCCCAGGCCACAGGGTTCCAGAATCCACCGATGTCATGTTCCCAGGCCACAGGGTTCCAGAATCAATCCTCAGTTATGTTCCCAGGCTACAGGGTTCCCGAATAAAACCTCAGTCATGTTCTCATTCCAAAGGGTTCCAGAACCAAGGCTCAGTCAGGTTCCCAGGGCACAGTATTCCACAATCTAAACAGATGTCATATTCCCAGGCCACAGTTTTCCAGAATCACGCCTCAGTCATGTTCCCAGGCCACAGGGATACAGAATCAAACCTCAGTCATGTTGCCAGGCCATAGGGTACCACCATCAAACCTCAGTCATATTCCCAGGCCACAGGGTTCCAGAATCCAACCGATGTCATGTTCCCAGGCCACAGGATTCCACAAGCAACACTCAGTCTTTTTCCCAGGACACAGGTTTCCAGAATCAACCCGATATTATGTTCCCTGGCCACAGTCTTCCAGAATCAAACCTCAGTCATGTTGGCAGGCCACAGGTTTCCACCATCAAACCTCAGACATGTCCCCAGGCCGCAGGGTTCCAGAATAAAACCGTTCTCATGTTCCCAGGCCACAGGCTTCCAGAATCCACCGATGACATGTTCCCAGGCAACCGGGTTTCAGAATCAATCCTCAGTTAGGCTCCCAGGCTACAGGGTTCCAGAATAAAACGTCAGTCATGTTCCACGTCCACAGGGTTCCAGAATCAATCCTCAGATAGGTTCCCAGGCTACAGGGTTCCAGAATAAAACCTCACTCATGTTCCCGGTACACAGGGTTCCAGAACCTAGGCTCAGTCAGGTTCCCAGGGCATAGTATTCCACAATCTAAACAGTTGTCATGTTCCCAAGCCACAGTTTTCCAGAATCTCGCCTCAGTCATGTTCCCAAGCCACAGGGATCAAGAATCATACCTCAGTCATGTTGCCAGGTCATACGGTACCACCATCAAACCTCAGTCATATTCCCAGGCCACAAGTTTCCAGAATCAAACCGATGTCATGTTCCCAGGCCACAGGGTTCCAGAATCCAACGATGTCATGTTCCCAGTCCACAGGGTTCCAGAACCAAGGCTCAGTCAGGTTCCCAGGGCACAGTATTCCACAATCTAAACAGATGTCATGTTCCCAGCCCACAGGGTTCCAGAATCAATCCTCAGTTATGTTCCCAGGCTACAGCGTTCCAGAATAAAACCTCAGTCATGTTCCCAGTCCATAGGGTTCCAGAAATAAGGCTCAGTCAGTTTCCCAGGGCACAGTATTCCACAATCTGAACAGATGTCATGTTCCCATGCCACAGTTTTCCAGAATTATGCCTCAGTCATGTTCCCAGGCCACAGAGATCCAAAATTAAACCTCAGTCATGTTGCCAGGCCATAGGGTGCCACCATCAAACCTCAGTCATATTCCCAGGCCACAAGTTCCCAGAATCAAACCGATGTCATGTTCCCAGGCCACAGGTTTCCACAATCTAACATCAGTCATGTTCCCAGGCCAATGGTTTCCAGAATCAAACCTCAGTCATATTCCCAGGCCACAGGGTTCCAGAATCCAACCGATGTCGTGTTCCCAGGCCACAGGATTCCACAAGCAAACCTCACTTGTGTTCCCAGGACACATGTTTCCAGAATCAACCCGATATCACGTTCCCTGGCCACAGTCTTCCAGAATCAAACCTCAGTCATGTTGCCAGGCCACAGGTTTCCACCATCAAACCTCAGACATATTTCCAGGGCACAGGTTCCAGAATAAAACCGTTCTCATGTTCCCAGGCCACAGGGTTCCAGAATCCACTGATGACATGTTCCCAGGCAACAGGGTTCCAGAATCAATCCTCAGTTAGGTTCCCAGGCTACAGGGTTCCAGAATAAAACCTCAGTCATGTTCCAAGTCCACAGGTTTCCAGAATCAAACCTCAGTTAGGTTCCCAGGCTACAGGGTTCCAGAATAAAACCTCACTCATGTTCCCAGTCCACAGGGTTCCCGAACCTGGGCTCAGTCAGGTTCCCAGGACACAGTATTCCATAATCTAAACAGATGTCATGTTCCCAAGAAACAGTTTTCCAGAATCTCGCCTCAGTCATGTTCCCAGGCCACAGGGATTCAGAATCAAACCTCAGTCATGTTGCCAGGTCATAGGGTACCACCATCAAACCTCAGTCATATTTCAAGGCCACAGGCTTCCAGAATCTAATGGATTTCATGTTCCCAGGCAACAGGGTTCCAGAATCCAAACCGATGTCATGTTCCCAGGCCTCAGGGTTCCAGAATCAATCCTGTTATGTTCCCAGGCTACAGGGTTCCAGAATAAAACCGTTCTCATGTTCCCAGGCTACAGGGTTCCAGAATAAAACCTCAGTCATGTTCCCAGTCCACAGGGCTCCAGAACTAAGGCTCAGTCAGTTTCCTAGGGCACAGTATTCCACAATCTAAACAGATGTCATGTTCCCAGGCCACAGTTTTCCAAAATCAGGCCTCAGTCATGTTCCCAGGCCACAGGGATCCAGAATCAAACCTCAGTCATGTTGCCAGGCCATAGGGTACCACCATCAAACCTCAGTCATATTCCCAGGCCACAAGTTTCCAGAATCAAACCAATGTCATGTTCCCAGGACACAGGGTTCCAGAATCCACCGATGTCATGTTCCCAGTCCACAGGGTTCCAGAACCAAGGCTCAGTCAGAATCCCAGGGCACAGTATTCCACAATCTAAACAGATGTCATGTTCCCAGGCCACAGGATTCCACAATCTAACCTCAGGCATGTTCCCAGGCCAATGGTTTCCAGAATCAAACCTCAGTCATATTCCCAGGCCACAGGATTCCAGAATCCACCGATGTCATGTTCCCAGGCCACAGGGATCCAGAATCAAACCTCAGTCATGTTGCCAGGCCATAGGGTACCACCATCAAACCTCAATCATATTCCAAGTCCACAGGTTTCCAGAATCAAACCGATTTCATGTTCCCTGGCAACAGGGTACCAGAATCCAAACCGATGTCATGTTCCCAGGCCACAGGATTCCACAATCTAACCTCAGTCATGTTCCCAGGCAAATGGCATCCAGAATCAAACCTCAGTCATATTCCCAGGGCAAAGGGTACCAGAATCCAAACCCATGTCATGTTCCCAGGCCACAGGATTCCACAATCTAACCTCAGTCATGTTCCCAGGCAAATGGCTTCCAGAATCAAACCTCAGTCATATTCCCAGGCCACAGGGTTCCAGAATCCACCGATGTCATGTTCCCAGGCCACAGGGTTCCAGAATCAATCCTCAGTGATGTTCCCAGGCTACAGGGTTCCAGAATAAAACCTCAGTCATGTTCCCAGTCCACAGGGTTCCAGAACCAAGGCTCAGTCAGGTTCCCAGGGCACAGTATTCCACAATCTAAACAGATGTCATGTTCCCAGGCCACAGTTTTCCAGAATCACGCCTCAGTCATGTTCCCAGGCCAAAGGGATCCAGAATCAAACCTCAGTCATCTTGCCAGGCCATAGGGTACCACCATCAAACCTCAGTCATATTCCCAGGCCACAGTGTTCCCGAATCCAACCGATGTCATGTTCCCAGGCCACAGGATTCCACAAGCAACACTCAGTCTTTTTCCCTGGACACAGGTTTCCAGAATCAACCCGATATCATGTTCCCTGACCACAGTCTTCCAGAATTAACTACAGTTATGTTGCCAGGCCACAGGTATCCACCATCAAACCTCAGACATGTTCCCAGTCCACAGGGTTCCAGAATAAAACCGTTCTCATGTTCCCAGGCCACAGGGTTCCAGAATCCACCGATGACATGTTCCCAGGCAACAGGGTTCCAGAATCAATCCTCAGTTAGGTTCCCAGGCTACAGGGTTCCAGAATAAACCCTCACTCATGTTCCCGGTCCACAGGGTTCCAGAACCTAGGCTCAGTCAGGTTCCCAGGGCACAGTATTCCACAATCTAAACAGATGTCATGTTAACGAGCCACAGTTTTCCAGAATCTCGCCTCAGTCATGTTCCCAGGCCACAGGGATCCAGAATCAAACCTCAGTCATGTTGCCAGGCCATAAGGTACCACCATTAAACCTCAGTCATATTCCCAGGCCACAGGCTTCCAGAATCAAACGGATTTCATGTTCCCAGGCAACAGGGTTCCAGAATCCAAACCGATGTCATGTTCCCAGGCCACAGGATTCCACAATCTAACCTCAGTCATGTTCCCAGGCCAATGGTTTCTAGAATCAAACCTCAGTCATATTCCCAGGCCACAGGGTTCCAGAATCCACCGATATCATATTCCCAAGCCACAGGGTTCCAGAATCAATCCTCAGTTATGTTCCCAGATTACAGGATTCCAGAATAAAACCTCAGTCATGTTCCCAGTCCACAGGGTTCCAGAACCAAGGCTCAGTCAGGTTCCCAGGGCACAGTATTCCACAATCTAAACAGATGTCATGTTCCCAGGCCACAGTTTTCCAGAATCACGCCTCAGTCATGTAACCAGGCCACAGGGATCCAGAATCAAACCTCAGTCATGTTGCCAGGACGTAGGGTACCACCATCAAACCTCAGTCATATACCCAGGCCACAAGTTTCCAGAATCAAACCGATGTCATGTTCCTAGGCCACAGGGATCCAGAATCCACCAATGTCATGTTCCCAGTCCACAGGGTTCCAGAACCAAGGCTCAGTCTGGTTCCCAGGGCACAGTATTCCACAATCTAAACAGATGTCCTGTTCCCAGGCCACAGTTTTCCAGAATCACGTCTGAGTCATGTTCTCAGCCCACAGGGATCCAAAATCAAACCTCAGTCATGTTGCCATGACATTGGGTACCACCATCAAACCTCAGTCATATTCCCAGGCCACAGGGTTCCAGAATCCACCGATATCATATTCCCAAGCCACAGGGTTCCAGAATCAATCCTCAGTTATGTTCCCAGATTACAGGATTCCAGAATAAAACCTCAGTCATGTTCCCAGTCCACAGGGTTCCAGAACCAAGGCTCAGTCAGGTTCCCAGGGCACAGTATTCCACAATCTAAACAGATGTCATGTTCCCAGGCCACAGTTTTCCAGAATCACGCCTCAGTCATGTAACCAGGCCACTGGGATCCAGAATCAAACCTCAGTCATGTTGCCAGGACGTAGGGTACCACCATCAAACCTCAGTCATATACCCAGGCCACAAGTTTCCAGAATCAAACCGATGTCATGTTCCTAGGCCACAGGGATCCAGAATCCACCAATGTCATGTTCCCAGTCCACAGGGTTCCAGAACCAAGGCTCAGTCTGGTTCCCAGGGCAAAGTATTCCACAATCTAAACAGATGTCCTGTTCCCAGGCCACAGTTTTCCAGAATCACGTCTGAGTCATGTTCTCAGCCCACAGGGATCCAAAATCAAACCTCAGTCATGTTGCCATGACATTGGGTACCACCATCAAACCTCAGTCATATTCCCAGGCCACAGGGTTCCAGAATCAATCCTCAGTTATGTTCCCAGGCTACAGGGTTCCAGAATAAAACCTCAGTCATGTTCCCAGTCCATAGGGTTCCAAAACCTAGGCTCAGTCAGGTTCACAGGGCACAGTGTTCCACAATCTAAACAGATGTCATGCTCCTAGGGCACAGTTTTCCAGAATCACGCCTCAGTCATGTTTCCAGGCCACAGGGATCCAAAATAAAACCTCAGTCATGTTGCCAGGCCACAGCGTGCGACCATCAAACCTCAGTCATATTCCCAGGCCACAAGTTTCCAGAATCAAACCGATGTCATATTCCCAGGCCACAGGGTTCCAGAATCAAACCGATGTCGTGTTCCCAGGCCACAGGATTCCACAAGCAAACCTCAGTCGTGTTCCCAGGACACAGGTTTCCAGAATCAACACGATATCATGTTCCCTGGACACAGTCTTCCAGAATCAAACCTCAGTCATGTTGCCAGGCCACAGGTTTCCACCATCAAACCTCAGACATGTTCCCAGGCCACAGGGTTCTAGAATAAAACCGTTCTCATGTTCCCAGGACACAGGATTCCAGAATCCACCGATGACATGTTCCCAGGCAACAGGGTTCCAGAATCAATCCTCAGTTAGTTTCTCAGGCTACAGGGTTCCAGAATAAAACCTCAGTCATGTTCCAAGTCTACAGGGTTCGAGAATCAATCCTCAGTTAGGTTCCCAGGCTACAGGGTTCCAGAAAAAAACCTCAGTCATGTTCCCAGTCCACAGGGTTCCAGAACCTGGGCTCAGTCAGGTTCCCAGGTCACAGTATTCCACAATCTAAACAGATGTCATGTTCCCAAGCCACAGTTTTCCAGAATCTCGCCTCAGTCATGTTCCCAGCCCACAGGGATACAGAATCAAACCTCAGTCATGTTGCCAGGCCATTGGGTACCACCATCAAACCTCAGTCATATTCCAAGGCCACAGGCTTCCAGAATCAAACGGATTTCATGTTCCAGGGAAACAGGGTTCCAGAATCCAAACCGATGTCATGTTCCCAGGACTCAGGGTTCCAGAATCAATCCTCAGTTATGTTCCCAGGCTACAGGGTTCCAGAATAAAACCGTTCTCATGTTCCCAGGCTACAGGGTTCCAGAATAAAACCTCAGTCATGTTCCCAGTCCACAGGGTTCCAGAACTAAGGCTCAGTCAGTTTCCCGGGGCACAGTATTCCACAATCTAAACAGATGTCATGTTCCCAGGCCACAGTTTTCCAGAATCAGGCCTCAGTCATGTTCCCAGGCCGCAGGGATCCAGAATCAAACCTCAGTCATGTTGCCAGGCCATAGGGTACCACCATCAAACCTCAGTCATATTCCCAGGCCACAAGTTTCCAGAATCAAACCAATGTCATGTTCCCAGGACACAGGGTTCCAGAATCCACCGATGTCATGTTCCCAGTCCACAGGGTTCCAGAACCAAGGCTCAGTCAGGTTCCCAGGGCACAGTATTCCACAATCTAAACTGATGGCATGTTCCCAGGCCACAGTTTTCCAGAATCACGTCTGAGTCATGTTCCCAGCCCACAGGGATCTAGAATCAAACCTCAGTCATCTTGCCATGCCATAGGGTACCACCATCAGCCCTCAGTCATATTCCCAGGACACATTTTTCAAGAATCACACCTAAGACATGTTCCCAGGCCACAGGGATCCAGAATCAAACCTCAGTCATGTTGCCAAGGCATAGGCTACCACCATCAAACCTCAGTCATATTCCCAGGCCACAGGTTTCCAGAATCAAACCGATTTCATGTTCCCAGGCAACAGGGTACCAGAATCCAAACCGATGTCATGTTCCCAGGCCACAGGATTCCACAATCTAACCTCAGTCATGTTCCCAGGCAAATGGCATCCAGAATCAAACCTCAGTCATATTCCCAGGGCAAAGGGTACCAGAATCCAAACCCATGTCATGTTCCCAGGCCACAGGATTCCACAATCTAACCTCAGTCATGTTCCCAGGCAAATGGCTTCCAGAATCAAACCTCAGTCATATTCCCAGGCCACAGGTTCCAGAATCCACCGATGTCATGTTCCCAGGCCACAGGCTTCCAGAATCAATCCTCAGTGATGTTCCCAGGCTACAGGGTTCCAGAATAAAACCTCAGTCATGTTCCCAGTCCACAGGGTTCCAGAACCAAGGCTCAGTCAGGTTCCCAGGGCACAGTATTCCACAATCTAAACAGATGTCATGTTCCCAGGCCACAGTTTTCCAGAATCACGCCTCAGTCATGTTCCCAGGCCACAGGGAACCGGAATCAAAACTCAGTCATTTTGCCAGGCCATAGGGTACCACCATCAAACCTCAGTCATATTCCCAGGACACAGGGTTCCAGAATCCAACAGATGTCATGTTCCCAGGCCACAGGATTCCACAAGCAACACTCAGTCTTTTTCCCAGGACACAGGTTTCCAGAATCAACCCGATATCATGTTCCCTGACCACAGTCTTCCAGAATCAACCTCAGTTATGTTGCCAGGCCACAGGTATCCACCATCAAACCTCAGACATGTTCCCAGGCCACAGGGTTCCAGAATAAAACCGTTCTCATGTTCCCAGGCCACAGGGTTCCAGAATCCACCGATGACATGTTCCCAGGCAACAGGGTTTCAGAATCAATCCTCAGTTAGGCTCCCAGGCTACAGGGTTCCAGAATAAAACCTCAGTCATGTTCCACGTCCACAGGGTTCAAGAATCAATCCTCAGTTAGGTTCCCAGGCTACAGGGTTCCAGAATAAACCCTCACTAATGTTCCCGGTCCACAGGGTTCCAGAACCTAGGCTCAGTCAGGTTCCCAGGGCACAGTATTCCACAATCTAAACAGATGTCATGTTCCCAAGCCACAGTTTTCCAGAATCTCGCCTCAGTCATGTTCCCAGGCCACAGGGATCCAGAATGAAACCTCAGTCATGTTGCCAGGCCATACGGTACCACCATTAAACCTCAGTCATATTCCCAGGCCACAGGCTTCCAGAATCAAACGGATTTCATGTTCCCAGGCAACAGGGTTCCAGAATCCAAACCGATGTCATGTTCCCAGGCCACAGGATTCCACAATCTAACCTCAGTCATGTTCCCAGGCCAATGGTTTCCAGAATCAAACCTCAGTCATATTCCCAGGCCACAGGGTTCCAGAATCCACCGATATCATATTCCCAGGCCACAGGGTTCCAGAATCAATCCTCAGTTATGTTCCCAGGTTACAGGATTCCAGAATAAAACCTCAGTCATGTTCCCAGTCCACAGGGTTCCAGAACCAAGGCTCAATCAGGTTCCCAGGGCACAGTATTCCACAATCTAAACAGATGTCATGTTCCCAGGCCACAGTTTTCCAGAATCACGCCTCAGTCATGTAACCAGGCCACTGGGATCCAGAATCAAACCTCAGTCATGTTGCCAGGACGTAGGGTACCACCATCAAACCTCAGTCATATACCCAGGCCACAATTTTCCAGAATCAAACCGATGTCATGTTCCTAGGCCACAGGGATCCAGAATCCACCAATGTCATGTTCCCAGTCCACAGGGTTCCAGAACCAAGGCTCAGTCTGGTTCCCAGGGCACAGTATTCCACAATCTAAACAGATGTCCTGTTCCCAGGCCACAGTTTTCCAGAATGACGTCTGAGTCAGGTTCTCAGCCCACAGGGATCCAAATCAAACCTCAGTCATGTTGCCATGACATTGGGTACCACCATCAAACCTCAGTCATATTCCCAGGCCACAGGGTTCCAGAATCACTCCTCAGTTATGTTCCCAGGCTACAGGTTTCCAGAATAAAACCTCAGTCATGTTCCCAGTCCATAGGGTTCCACAACATAGGCTCAGTCAGGTTCACAGGGCACAGTGTTCCACAATCTAAACAGATGTCATGCTCCTAGGGCACAGTTTTCCAGAATCACGCCTCAGTCATGTTCCCAGGCCACAGGGATCCAAAATCAAACCTCAGTCATGTTGCCAGGCCACAGCGTGCGACCATCAAACCTCAGTCATATTCCCAGGCCACAAGTTTCCAGAATCAAACCGATGTCATATTCCCAGGCCACAGGGTTCCAGAATCAAACCGATGTCGTGTTCCCAGGCCACAAGATTGCACAAGCAAACCTCAGTTTTTTCCCAAGTCACAGGTTTCCAGAATCAACCCGATATCATGTTCCCTGGACACAGTCTTCCAGAATCAAACCTCAGTCATGTTGCCACGCCACAGGTTTCCACCATCAAACCTCAGACATGTTCCCAGGCCACAGGGTTCCAGAATAAATCCGTTCTCATGTTCCCAGGACACAGGATTCCAGAATCCACCGATGACATGTTCCCAGGCAACAGGGTTCCAGAATCAATCCTCAGTTAGGTTCTCAGGCTACAGGGTTCCAGAATAAAACCTCAGTCATGTTCCAAGTCTACAGGGTTCGAGAATCAATCCTCAGTTAGGTTCCCAGGCTACAGGGTTCCAGAATAAAACCTCAGTCATGTTCCAAGTCTACAGGGTTCCAGAATCAATCCTCAGTTATGTTCCCAGGCTACAGGGTTCCCGAATAAAACCTCAGTCATGTTCTCATTCCAAAGGGTTCCAGAACCAAGGCTCAGTCAGGTTCCCAGGGCACAGTATTCCACAATCAAAACAGATGTCATATTCCCAGGCCACAGTTTTCCAGAATCACGCCTCAGTCATGTTCCCAGGCCACAGGGATACAGAATCAAACCTCAGTCATGTTGCCAGGCCATAGGGTACCACCATCAAACCTCAGTCATATTCCCAGGCCACAGGGTTCCAGAATCCAACCGATGTCATGTTCCCAGGCCACAGGATTCCACAAGCAACACTCAGTCTTTTTCCCAGGACACAGGTTTCCAGAATCAACCCGATATTATGTTCCCTGGCCACAGTCTTCCAGAATCAAACCTCAGTCATGTTGGCAGGCCACAGGTTTCCACCATCAAACCTCAGACATGTCCCCAGGCCGCAGGGTTCCAGAATAAAACCGTTCTCATGTTCCCAGGCCACAGGCTTCCAGAATCCACCGATGACATGTTCCCAGGCAACAGGGTTTCAGAATCAATCCTCAGTTAGGCTCCCAGGCTACAGGGTTCCAGAATAAAACGTCAGTCATGTTCCACGTCCACAGGGTTCCAGAATCAATCCTCAGATAGGTTCCCAGGCTACAGGGTTCCAGAATAAAACCTCACTCATGTTCCCGGTACACAGGGTTCCAGAACCTAGGCTCAGTCAGGTTCCCAGGGCATAGTATTCCACAATCTAAACAGTTGTCATGTTCCCAAGCCACAGTTTTCCAGAATCTCGCCTCAGTCATGTTCCCAAGCCACAGGGATCAAGAATCATACCTCAGTCATTTTGCCAGGTCATACGGTACCACCATCAAACCTCAGTCATATTCCCAGGCCACAAGTTTCCAGAATCAAACCGATGTCATGTTCCCAGGCCACAGGGTTCCAGAATCCAACGATGTCATGTTCCCAGTCCACAGGGTTCCAGAACCAAGGCTCAGTCAGGTTCCCAGGGCACAGTATTCCACAATCTAAACAGATGTCATGTTCCCAGCCCACAGGGTTCCAGAATCAATCCTCAGTTATGTTCTCAGGCTACAGCGTTCCAGAATAAAACCTCAGTCATGTTCCCAGTCCATAGGGTTCCAGAAATAAGGCTCAGTCAGTTTCCCAGGGCACAGTATTCCACAATCTGAACAGATGTCATGTTCCCATGCCACAGTTTTCCAGAATTATGCCTCAGTCATGTTCCCAGGCCACAGGGATCCAAAATTAAACCTCAGTCATGTTGCCAGGCCATAGGGTGCCACCATCAAACCTCAGTCATATTCCCAGGCCACAAGTTCCCAGAATCAAACCGATGTCATGTTCCCAGGCCACAGGTTTCCACAATCTAACATCAGTCATGTTCCCAGGCCAATGGTTTCCAGAATCAAACCTCAGTCATATTCCCAGGCCACAGGGTTCCAGAATCCAACCGATGTCGTGTTCCCAGGCCACAGGATTCCACAAGCAAACCTCACTTGTGTTCCCAGGACACATGTTTCCAGAATCAACCCGATATCATGTTCCCTGGACACAGTCTTCCAGAATCAAACCTCAGTCATGTTGCCAGGCCACAGGTTTCCACCATCAAACCTCAGACATATTTCCAGGGCACAGGTTCCAGAATAAAACCGTTCTCATGTTCCCAGGCCACAGGGTTCCAGAATCCACCGATGACATGTTCCCAGGGAACAGGGTTCCAGAATCAATCCTCAGTTAGGTTCCCAGGCTACAGGGTTCCAGAATAAAACCTCAGTCATGTTCCAAGTCCACAGGTTTCCAGAATCAAACCTCAGTTAGGTTCCCAGGCTACAGGGTTCCAGAATAAAACCTCACTCATGTTCCCAGTCCACAGGGTTCGAATCAAACCGATGTCATGTTCCCAGGCCACAGGGTTCCAGAATCCACCGATATCATGTTCCCAGTCCACAGGGTTCCAGAACCAAGGCTCAGTCAGGTTCCCAGGGCACAGTATTCCACAATCTAAACAGATGTCATGTTCCCAGGCCACAGTTTTCCAGAATCACGTCTGAGTGATGTTCTCAGCCCACAGGGATCCAGAATCAAACCTCAGTCATGTTGCCATGACATAGGGTACCACCATCAAACCTCAGTCACATTCCCAGGCCACATTTTTCAAGAATCACGCCTGAGTCATGTTCCCAGGCCACAGGGATCCAGAATCAAACCTCATTCATGTTACCAGGCCATAGGCTAGCACCATCAAACCTCAGTCATATTCCCAGGCCACAGGTTTCCAGAATCAAACCGATTTCATGTTCCCAGGCCACAGGATTCCACAATCTAACCTCAGTCATGTTCCCAGGCAAATGGCTTCCAGAATCAAACCTCAGTCATATTCCCAGGCCACAGGTTTCCAGAATCCACCGATGTCATGTTCCCAGCCCACAGGGTTCCAGAATCAATCCTCAGTTATGTTCCCAGGCTACAGCGTTCCAGAATAAAACCTCAGTCATGTTCCCAGTCCATAGGGTTCCAGAAATAAGGCTCAGTCAGTTTCCCAGGGCACAGTATTCCACAATCTGAACAGATGTCATGTTCCCACGCCACAGGTTTCCACAATCTAACATCAGTCATGTTCCCAGGCCAATGGTTTCCAGAATCAAACCTCAGTCATATTCCCAGGCCACAGGGTTCCAGAATCCAACCAATGTCGTGTTCCCAGGCCACCGGATTCCACAAGCAAACCTCACTTGTGTTCCCAGGACACATGTTTCCAGAATCAACCCGATATCATGTTCCCTGGACACAGTCTTCCAGAATCAAACCTCAGTCATGTTGCCAGGCCACAGGTTTCCACCATCAAACCTCAGACATATTCCCAGGGCACAGGTTCCAGAATAAAACCGTTCTCATGTTCCCAGGCCACAGGGTTCCAGAATCCACCGATGACATGTTCCCAGGCAACAGGGTTCCAGAATCAATCCTCAGTTAGGTTCCCAGGCTACAGGGTTCCAGAATAAAACCTCAGTCATGTTCCAAGTCCACAGGTTTCCAGAATCAATCCTCAGTTAGGTTCCCAGGCTACAGGGTTCCTGAATAAAACCTCACTCATGTTCCCAGTCCACAGGGTTCCCGAACCTGGGCTCAGTCAGGTTCCCAGGACACAGTATTCCATAATCTAAACAGATGTCATGTTCCCAAGAAACAGTTTTCCAGAATCTCGCCTCAGTCATGTTCCCAGGCCACAGGGATCCAGAATCAAACCTCAGTCATGTTGCCAGGTCATAGGGTACCACCATCAAACCTCAGTCATATTTCAAGGCCACAGGCTACCAGAATCAAACGGATTTCATGTTCCCAGGCAACAGGGTTCCAGAATCCAAACCGATGTCATGTTCCCAGGACTCAGGGTTCCAGAATCAATCCTCAGTTATGTTCCCAGGCTACAGGGTTCCAGAATAAAACCGTTCTCATGTTCCCAGGCTACAGGGTTCCAGAATAAAACCTCAGTCATGTTCCCAGTCCACAGGGTTCCAGAACTAAGGCTCAGTCAGTTTCCCGGGGCACAGTATTCCACAATCTAAACAGATGTCATGTTCCCAGGCCACAGTTTTCCAGAATCAGGCCTCAGTCATGTTCCCAGGCCGCAGGGATCCAGAATCAAACCTCAGTCATGTTGCCAGGCCATAGGGTACCACCATCAAACCTCAGTCATATTCCCAGGCCACAAGTTTCCAGAATCAAACCAATGTCATGTTCCCAGGACACAGGGTTCCAGAATCCACCGATGTCATGTTCCCAGTCCACAGGGTTCCAGAACCAAGGCTCAGTCAGGTTCCCAGGGCACAGTATTCCACAATCTAAACTGATGGCATGTTCCCAGGCCACAGTTTTCCAGAATCACGTCTGAGTCATGTTCCCAGCCCATAGGGATCTAGAATCAAACCTCAGTCATCTTGCCATGCCATAGGGTACCACCATCAGCCCTCAGTCATATTCCCAGGACACATTTTTCAAGAATCACACCTAAGACATGTTCCCAGGCCACAGGGATCCAGAATCAAACCTCAGTCATGTTGCCAAGGCATAGGCTACCACCATCAAACCTCAGTCATATTCCCAGGCCACAGGTTTCCAGAATCAAACCGATTTCATGTTCCCAGGCAACAGGGTACCAGAATCCAAACCGATGTCATGTTCCCAGGCCACAGGATTCCACAATCTAACCTCAGTCATGTTCCCAGGCAAATGGCATCCAGAATCAAACCTCAGTCATATTCCCAGGGCAAAGGGTACCAGAATCCAAACCCATGTCATGTTCCCAGGCCACAGGATTCCACAATCTAACCTCAGTCATGTTCCCAGGCAAATGGCTTCCAGAATCAAACCTCAGTCATATTCCCAGGCCACAGGTTCCAGAATCCACCGATGTCATGTTCCCAGGCCACAGGCTTCCAGAATCAATCCTCAGTGATGTTCCCAGGCTACAGGGTTCCAGAATAAAACCTCAGTCATGTTCCCAGTCCACAGGGTTCCAGAACCAAGGCTCAGTCAGGTTCCCAGGGCACAGTATTCCACAATCTAAACAGATGTCATGTTCCCAGGCCACAGTTTTCCAGAATCACGCCTCAGTCATGTTCCCAGGCCACAGGGAACCGGAATCAAACCTCAGTCATTTTGCCAGGCCATAGGGTACCACCATCAAACCTCAGTCATATTCCCAGGACACAGGGTTCCAGAATCCAACAGATGTCATGTTCCCAGGCCACAGGATTCCACAAGCAACACTCAGTCTTTTTCCCAGGACACAGGTTTCCAGAATCAACCCGATATCATGTTCCCTGACCACAGTCTTCCAGAATCAACCTCAGTTATGTTGCCAGGCCACAGGTATCCACCATCAAACCTCAGACATGTTCCCAGGCCACAGGGTTCCAGAATAAAACCGTTCTCATGTTCCCAGGCCACAGGGTTCCAGAATCCACCGATGACATGTTCCCAGGCAACAGGGTTTCAGAATCAATCCTCAGTTAGGCTCCCAGGCTACAGGGTTCCAGAATAAAACCTCAGTCATGTTCCACGTCCACAGGGTTCAAGAATCAATCCTCAGTTAGGTTCCCAGGCTACAGGGTTCCAGAATAAACCCTCACTAATGTTCCCGGTCCACAGGGTTCCAGAACCTAGGCTCAGTCAGGTTCCCAGGGCACAGTATTCCACAATCTAAACAGATGTCATGTTCCCAAGCCACAGTTTTCCAGAATCTCGCCTCAGTCATGTTCCCAGGCCACAGGGATCCAGAATGAAACCTCAGTCATGTTGCCAGGCCATACGGTACCACCATTAAACCTCAGTCATATTCCCAGGCCACAGGCTTCCAGAATCAAACCGATTTCATGTTCCCAGGCAACAGGGTACCAGAATCCAAACCGATGTGATGTTCCCAGGCCACAGGATTCCACAATCTAACCTCAGTCATGTTCCCAGGCAAATGGCATCCAGAATCAAACCTCAGTCATATTCCCAGGGCAAAGGGTACCAGAATCCAAACCCATGTCATGTTCCCAGGCCACAGGATTCCACAATCTAACCTCAGTCATGTTCCCAGGCAAATGGCTTCCAGAATCAAACCTCAGTCATATTCCCAGGCCACAGGTTCCAGAATCCACCGATGTCATGTTCCCAGGCCACAGGCTTCCAGAATCAATCCTCAGTGATGTTCCCAGGCTACAGGGTTCCAGAATAAAACCT
Source organism: Eschrichtius robustus (assembly GCF_028021215.1). Lineage (NCBI taxonomy): Eukaryota > Metazoa > Chordata > Mammalia > Artiodactyla > Eschrichtiidae > Eschrichtius > Eschrichtius robustus. The sequence continues at coordinate 42,926,529 of NC_090842.1, forward strand.
CAGTCATGTTCCCAGTCCACAGGGTTCCAGAACCAAGGCTCAGTCAGGTTCCCAGGGCACAGTATTCCACAATCTAAACAGATGTCATGTTCCCAGGCCACAGTTTTCCAGAATCACGCCTCAGTCATGTTCCCAGGCCACAGGGAACCGGAATCAAACCTCAGTCATTTTGCCAGGCCATAGGGTACCACCATCAAACCTCAGTCATATTCCCAGGACACAGGGTTCCAGAATCCAACAGATGTCATGTTCCCAGGCCACAGGATTCCACAAGCAACACTCAGTCTTTTTCCCAGGACACAGGTTTCCAGAATCAACCCGATATCATGTTCCCTGACCACAGTCTTCCAGAATCAACCTCAGTTATGTTGCCAGGCCACAGGTATCCACCATCAAACCTCAGACATGTTCCCAGGCCACAGGGTTCCAGAATAAAACCGTTCTCATGTTCCCAGGCCACAGGGTTCCAGAATCCACCGATGACATGTTCCCAGGCAACAGGGTTTCAGAATCAATCCTCAGTTAGGCTCCCAGGCTACAGGGTTCCAGAATAAAACCTCAGTCATGTTCCACGTCCACAGGGTTCAAGAATCAATCCTCAGTTAGGTTCCCAGGCTACAGGGTTCCAGAATAAACCCTCACTAATGTTCCCGGTCCACAGGGTTCCAGAACCTAGGCTCAGTCAGGTTCCCAGGGCACAGTATTCCACAATCTAAACAGATGTCATGTTCCCAAGCCACAGTTTTCCAGAATCTCGCCTCAGTCATGTTCCCAGGCCACAGGGATCCAGAATGAAACCTCAGTCATGTTGCCAGGCCATACGGTACCACCATTAAACCTCAGTCATATTCCCAGGCCACAGGCTTCCAGAATCAAACGGATTTCATGTTCCCAGGCAACAGGGTTCCAGAATCCAAACCGATGTCATGTTCCCAGGCCACAGGATTCCACAATCTAACCTCAGTCATGTTCCCAGGCCAATGGTTTCCAGAATCAAACCTCAGTCATATTCCCAGGCCACAGGGTTCCAGAATCCACCGATATCATATTCCCAGGCCACAGGGTTCCAGAATCAATCCTCAGTTATGTTCCCAGGTTACAGGATTCCAGAATAAAACCTCAGTCATGTTCCCAGTCCACAGGGTTCCAGAACCAAGGCTCAATCAGGTTCCCAGGGCACAGTATTCCACAATCTAAACAGATGTCATGTTCCCAGGCCACAGTTTTCCAGAATCACGCCTCAGTCATGTAACCAGGCCACTGGGATCCAGAATCAAACCTCAGTCATGTTGCCAGGACGTAGGGTACCACCATCAAACCTCAGTCATATACCCAGGCCACAATTTTCCAGAATCAAACCGATGTCATGTTCCTAGGCCACAGGGATCCAGAATCCACCAATGTCATGTTCCCAGTCCACAGGGTTCCAGAACCAAGGCTCAGTCTGGTTCCCAGGGCACAGTATTCCACAATCTAAACAGATGTCCTGTTCCCAGGCCACAGTTTTCCAGAATGACGTCTGAGTCAGGTTCTCAGCCCACAGGGATCCAAATCAAACCTCAGTCATGTTGCCATGACATTGGGTACCACCATCAAACCTCAGTCATATTCCCAGGCCACAGGGTTCCAGAATCACTCCTCAGTTATGTTCCCAGGCTACAGGTTTCCAGAATAAAACCTCAGTCATGTTCCCAGTCCATAGGGTTCCACAACATAGGCTCAGTCAGGTTCACAGGGCACAGTGTTCCACAATCTAAACAGATGTCATGCTCCTAGGGCACAGTTTTCCAGAATCACGCCTCAGTCATGTTCCCAGGCCACAGGGATCCAAAATCAAACCTCAGTCATGTTGCCAGGCCACAGCGTGCGACCATCAAACCTCAGTCATATTCCCAGGCCACAAGTTTCCAGAATCAAACCGATGTCATATTCCCAGGCCACAGGGTTCCAGAATCAAACCGATGTCGTGTTCCCAGGCCACAAGATTGCACAAGCAAACCTCAGTTTTTTCCCAAGTCACAGGTTTCCAGAATCAACCCGATATCATGTTCCCTGGACACAGTCTTCCAGAATCAAACCTCAGTCATGTTGCCACGCCACAGGTTTCCACCATCAAACCTCAGACATGTTCCCAGGCCACAGGGTTCCAGAATAAATCCGTTCTCATGTTCCCAGGACACAGGATTCCAGAATCCACCGATGACATGTTCCCAGGCAACAGGGTTCCAGAATCAATCCTCAGTTAGGTTCTCAGGCTACAGGGTTCCAGAATAAAACCTCAGTCATGTTCCAAGTCTACAGGGTTCGAGAATCAATCCTCAGTTAGGTTCCCAGGCTACAGGGTTCCAGAATAAAACCTCAGTCATGTTCCAAGTCTACAGGGTTCCAGAATCAATCCTCAGTTATGTTCCCAGGCTACAGGGTTCCCGAATAAAACCTCAGTCATGTTCTCATTCCAAAGGGTTCCAGAACCAAGGCTCAGTCAGGTTCCCAGGGCACAGTATTCCACAATCAAAACAGATGTCATATTCCCAGGCCACAGTTTTCCAGAATCACGCCTCAGTCATGTTCCCAGGCCACAGGGATACAGAATCAAACCTCAGTCATGTTGCCAGGCCATAGGGTACCACCATCAAACCTCAGTCATATTCCCAGGCCACAGGGTTCCAGAATCCAACCGATGTCATGTTCCCAGGCCACAGGATTCCACAAGCAACACTCAGTCTTTTTCCCAGGACACAGGTTTCCAGAATCAACCCGATATTATGTTCCCTGGCCACAGTCTTCCAGAATCAAACCTCAGTCATGTTGGCAGGCCACAGGTTTCCACCATCAAACCTCAGACATGTCCCCAGGCCGCAGGGTTCCAGAATAAAACCGTTCTCATGTTCCCAGGCCACAGGCTTCCAGAATCCACCGATGACATGTTCCCAGGCAACAGGGTTTCAGAATCAATCCTCAGTTAGGCTCCCAGGCTACAGGGTTCCAGAATAAAACGTCAGTCATGTTCCACGTCCACAGGGTTCCAGAATCAATCCTCAGATAGGTTCCCAGGCTACAGGGTTCCAGAATAAAACCTCACTCATGTTCCCGGTACACAGGGTTCCAGAACCTAGGCTCAGTCAGGTTCCCAGGGCATAGTATTCCACAATCTAAACAGTTGTCATGTTCCCAAGCCACAGTTTTCCAGAATCTCGCCTCAGTCATGTTCCCAAGCCACAGGGATCAAGAATCATACCTCAGTCATTTTGCCAGGTCATACGGTACCACCATCAAACCTCAGTCATATTCCCAGGCCACAAGTTTCCAGAATCAAACCGATGTCATGTTCCCAGGCCACAGGGTTCCAGAATCCAACGATGTCATGTTCCCAGTCCACAGGGTTCCAGAACCAAGGCTCAGTCAGGTTCCCAGGGCACAGTATTCCACAATCTAAACAGATGTCATGTTCCCAGCCCACAGGGTTCCAGAATCAATCCTCAGTTATGTTCTCAGGCTACAGCGTTCCAGAATAAAACCTCAGTCATGTTCCCAGTCCATAGGGTTCCAGAAATAAGGCTCAGTCAGTTTCCCAGGGCACAGTATTCCACAATCTGAACAGATGTCATGTTCCCATGCCACAGTTTTCCAGAATTATGCCTCAGTCATGTTCCCAGGCCACAGGGATCCAAAATTAAACCTCAGTCATGTTGCCAGGCCATAGGGTGCCACCATCAAACCTCAGTCATATTCCCAGGCCACAAGTTCCCAGAATCAAACCGATGTCATGTTCCCAGGCCACAGGTTTCCACAATCTAACATCAGTCATGTTCCCAGGCCAATGGTTTCCAGAATCAAACCTCAGTCATATTCCCAGGCCACAGGGTTCCAGAATCCAACCGATGTCGTGTTCCCAGGCCACAGGATTCCACAAGCAAACCTCACTTGTGTTCCCAGGACACATGTTTCCAGAATCAACCCGATATCATGTTCCCTGGACACAGTCTTCCAGAATCAAACCTCAGTCATGTTGCCAGGCCACAGGTTTCCACCATCAAACCTCAGACATATTTCCAGGGCACAGGTTCCAGAATAAAACCGTTCTCATGTTCCCAGGCCACAGGGTTCCAGAATCCACCGATGACATGTTCCCAGGGAACAGGGTTCCAGAATCAATCCTCAGTTAGGTTCCCAGGCTACAGGGTTCCAGAATAAAACCTCAGTCATGTTCCAAGTCCACAGGTTTCCAGAATCAAACCTCAGTTAGGTTCCCAGGCTACAGGGTTCCAGAATAAAACCTCACTCATGTTCCCAGTCCACAGGGTTCGAATCAAACCGATGTCATGTTCCCAGGCCACAGGGTTCCAGAATCCACCGATATCATGTTCCCAGTCCACAGGGTTCCAGAACCAAGGCTCAGTCAGGTTCCCAGGGCACAGTATTCCACAATCTAAACAGATGTCATGTTCCCAGGCCACAGTTTTCCAGAATCACGTCTGAGTGATGTTCTCAGCCCACAGGGATCCAGAATCAAACCTCAGTCATGTTGCCATGACATAGGGTACCACCATCAAACCTCAGTCACATTCCCAGGCCACATTTTTCAAGAATCACGCCTGAGTCATGTTCCCAGGCCACAGGGATCCAGAATCAAACCTCATTCATGTTACCAGGCCATAGGCTAGCACCATCAAACCTCAGTCATATTCCCAGGCCACAGGTTTCCAGAATCAAACCGATTTCATGTTCCCAGGCCACAGGATTCCACAATCTAACCTCAGTCATGTTCCCAGGCAAATGGCTTCCAGAATCAAACCTCAGTCATATTCCCAGGCCACAGGTTTCCAGAATCCACCGATGTCATGTTCCCAGCCCACAGGGTTCCAGAATCAATCCTCAGTTATGTTCCCAGGCTACAGCGTTCCAGAATAAAACCTCAGTCATGTTCCCAGTCCATAGGGTTCCAGAAATAAGGCTCAGTCAGTTTCCCAGGGCACAGTATTCCACAATCTGAACAGATGTCATGTTCCCACGCCACAGGTTTCCACAATCTAACATCAGTCATGTTCCCAGGCCAATGGTTTCCAGAATCAAACCTCAGTCATATTCCCAGGCCACAGGGTTCCAGAATCCAACCAATGTCGTGTTCCCAGGCCACCGGATTCCACAAGCAAACCTCACTTGTGTTCCCAGGACACATGTTTCCAGAATCAACCCGATATCATGTTCCCTGGACACAGTCTTCCAGAATCAAACCTCAGTCATGTTGCCAGGCCACAGGTTTCCACCATCAAACCTCAGACATATTCCCAGGGCACAGGTTCCAGAATAAAACCGTTCTCATGTTCCCAGGCCACAGGGTTCCAGAATCCACCGATGACATGTTCCCAGGCAACAGGGTTCCAGAATCAATCCTCAGTTAGGTTCCCAGGCTACAGGGTTCCAGAATAAAACCTCAGTCATGTTCCAAGTCCACAGGTTTCCAGAATCAATCCTCAGTTAGGTTCCCAGGCTACAGGGTTCCTGAATAAAACCTCACTCATGTTCCCAGTCCACAGGGTTCCCGAACCTGGGCTCAGTCAGGTTCCCAGGACACAGTATTCCATAATCTAAACAGATGTCATGTTCCCAAGAAACAGTTTTCCAGAATCTCGCCTCAGTCATGTTCCCAGGCCACAGGGATCCAGAATCAAACCTCAGTCATGTTGCCAGGTCATAGGGTACCACCATCAAACCTCAGTCATATTTCAAGGCCACAGGCTACCAGAATCAAACGGATTTCATGTTCCCAGGCAACAGGGTTCCAGAATCCAAACCGATGTCATGTTCCCAGGACTCAGGGTTCCAGAATCAATCCTCAGTTATGTTCCCAGGCTACAGGGTTCCAGAATAAAACCGTTCTCATGTTCCCAGGCTACAGGGTTCCAGAATAAAACCTCAGTCATGTTCCCAGTCCACAGGGTTCCAGAACTAAGGCTCAGTCAGTTTCCCGGGGCACAGTATTCCACAATCTAAACAGATGTCATGTTCCCAGGCCACAGTTTTCCAGAATCAGGCCTCAGTCATGTTCCCAGGCCGCAGGGATCCAGAATCAAACCTCAGTCATGTTGCCAGGCCATAGGGTACCACCATCAAACCTCAGTCATATTCCCAGGCCACAAGTTTCCAGAATCAAACCAATGTCATGTTCCCAGGACACAGGGTTCCAGAATCCACCGATGTCATGTTCCCAGTCCACAGGGTTCCAGAACCAAGGCTCAGTCAGGTTCCCAGGGCACAGTATTCCACAATCTAAACTGATGGCATGTTCCCAGGCCACAGTTTTCCAGAATCACGTCTGAGTCATGTTCCCAGCCCATAGGGATCTAGAATCAAACCTCAGTCATCTTGCCATGCCATAGGGTACCACCATCAGCCCTCAGTCATATTCCCAGGACACATTTTTCAAGAATCACACCTAAGACATGTTCCCAGGCCACAGGGATCCAGAATCAAACCTCAGTCATGTTGCCAAGGCATAGGCTACCACCATCAAACCTCAGTCATATTCCCAGGCCACAGGTTTCCAGAATCAAACCGATTTCATGTTCCCAGGCAACAGGGTACCAGAATCCAAACCGATGTCATGTTCCCAGGCCACAGGATTCCACAATCTAACCTCAGTCATGTTCCCAGGCAAATGGCATCCAGAATCAAACCTCAGTCATATTCCCAGGGCAAAGGGTACCAGAATCCAAACCCATGTCATGTTCCCAGGCCACAGGATTCCACAATCTAACCTCAGTCATGTTCCCAGGCAAATGGCTTCCAGAATCAAACCTCAGTCATATTCCCAGGCCACAGGTTCCAGAATCCACCGATGTCATGTTCCCAGGCCACAGGCTTCCAGAATCAATCCTCAGTGATGTTCCCAGGCTACAGGGTTCCAGAATAAAACCTCAGTCATGTTCCCAGTCCACAGGGTTCCAGAACCAAGGCTCAGTCAGGTTCCCAGGGCACAGTATTCCACAATCTAAACAGATGTCATGTTCCCAGGCCACAGTTTTCCAGAATCACGCCTCAGTCATGTTCCCAGGCCACAGGGAACCGGAATCAAACCTCAGTCATTTTGCCAGGCCATAGGGTACCACCATCAAACCTCAGTCATATTCCCAGGACACAGGGTTCCAGAATCCAACAGATGTCATGTTCCCAGGCCACAGGATTCCACAAGCAACACTCAGTCTTTTTCCCAGGACACAGGTTTCCAGAATCAACCCGATATCATGTTCCCTGACCACAGTCTTCCAGAATCAACCTCAGGTATGTTGCCAGGCCACAGGTATCCACCATCAAACCTCAGACATGTTCCCAGGCCACAGGGTTCCAGAATAAAACCGTTCTCATGTTCCCAGGCCACAGGGTTCCAGAATCCACCGATGACATGTTCCCAGGCAACAGGGTTTCAGAATCAATCCTCAGTTAGGCTCCCAGGCTACAGGGTTCCAGAATAAAACCTCAGTCATGTTCCACGTCCACAGGGTTCAAGAATCAATCCTCAGTTAGGTTCCCAGGCTACAGGGTTCCAGAATAAACCCTCACTAATGTTCCCGGTCCACAGGGTTCCAGAACCTAGGCTCAGTCAGGTTCCCAGGGCACAGTATTCCACAATCTAAACAGATGTCATGTTCCCAAGCCACAGTTTTCCAGAATCTCGCCTCAGTCATGTTCCCAGGCCACAGGGATCCAGAATGAAACCTCAGTCATGTTGCCAGGCCATACGGTACCACCATTAAACCTCAGTCATATTCCCAGGCCACAGGCTTCCAGAATCAAACCGATTTCATGTTCCCAGGCAACAGGGTACCAGAATCCAAACCGATGTGATGTTCCCAGGCCACAGGATTCCACAATCTAACCTCAGTCATGTTCCCAGGCAAATGGCATCCAGAATCAAACCTCAGTCATATTCCCAGGGCAAAGGGTACCAGAATCCAAACCCATGTCATGTTCCCAGGCCACAGGATTCCACAATCTAACCTCAGTCATGTTCCCAGGCAAATGGCTTCCAGAATCAAACCTCAGTCATATTCCCAGGCCACAGGTTCCAGAATCCACCGATGTCATGTTCCCAGGCCACAGGCTTCCAGAATCAATCCTCAGTGATGTTCCCAGGCTACAGGGTTCCAGAATAAAACCTCAGTCATGTTCCCAGTCCACAGGGTTCCAGAACCAAGGCTCAGTCAGGTTCCCAGGGCACAGTATTCCACAATCTAAACAGATGTCATGTTCCCAGGCCACAGTTTTCCAGAATCACGCCTCAGTCATGTTCCCAGGCCACAGGGAACCGGAATCAAACCTCAGTCATTTTGCCAGGCCATAGGGTACCACCATCAAACCTCAGTCATATTCCCAGGACACAGGGTTCCAGAATCCAACAGATGTCATGTTCCCAGGCCACAGGATTCCACAAGCAACACTCAGTCTTTTTCCCAGGACACAGGTTTCCAGAATCAACCCGATATCATGTTCCCTGACCACAGTCTTCCAGAATCAACCTCAGTTATGTTGCCAGGCCACAGGTATCCACCATCAAACCTCAGACATGTTCCCAGGCCACAGGGTTCCAGAATAAAACCGTTCTCATGTTCCCAGGCCACAGGGTTCCAGAATCCACCGATGACATGTTCCCAGGCAACAGGGTTTCAGAATCAATCCTCAGTTAGGCTCCCAGGCTACAGGGTTCCAGAATAAAACCTCAGTCATGTTCCACGTCCACAGGGTTCAAGAATCAATCCTCAGTTAGGTTCCCAGGCTACAGGGTTCCAGAATAAACCCTCACTAATGTTCCCGGTCCACAGGGTTCCAGAACCTAGGCTCAGTCAGGTTCCCAGGGCACAGTATTCCACAATCTAAACAGATGTCATGTTCCCAAGCCACAGTTTTCCAGAATCTCGCCTCAGTCATGTTCCCAGGCCACAGGGATCCAGAATGAAACCTCAGTCATGTTGCCAGGCCATACGGTACCACCATTAAACCTCAGTCATATTCCCAGGCCACAGGCTTCCAGAATCAAACGGATTTCATGTTCCCAGGCAACAGGGTTCCAGAATCCAAACCGATGTCATGTTCCCAGGCCACAGGATTCCACAATCTAACCTCAGTCATGTTCCCAGGCCAATGGTTTCCAGAATCAAACCTCAGTCATATTCCCAGGCCACAGGGTTCCAGAATCCACCGATATCATATTCCCAGGCCACAGGGTTCCAGAATCAATCCTCAGTTATGTTCCCAGGTTACAGGATTCCAGAATAAAACCTCAGTCATGTTCCCAGTCCACAGGGTTCCAGAACCAAGGCTCAATCAGGTTCCCAGGGCACAGTATTCCACAATCTAAACAGATGTCATGTTCCCAGGCCACAGTTTTCCAGAATCACGCCTCAGTCATGTAACCAGGCCACTGGGATCCAGAATCAAACCTCAGTCATGTTGCCAGGACGTAGGGTACCACCATCAAACCTCAGTCATATACCCAGGCCACAATTTTCCAGAATCAAACCGATGTCATGTTCCTAGGCCACAGGGATCCAGAATCCACCAATGTCATGTTCCCAGTCCACAGGGTTCCAGAACCAAGGCTCAGTCTGGTTCCCAGGGCACAGTATTCCACAATCTAAACAGATGTCCTGTTCCCAGGCCACAGTTTTCCAGAATGACGTCTGAGTCAGGTTCTCAGCCCACAGGGATCCAAATCAAACCTCAGTCATGTTGCCATGACATTGGGTACCACCATCAAACCTCAGTCATATTCCCAGGCCACAGGGTTCCAGAATCACTCCTCAGTTATGTTCCCAGGCTACAGGTTTCCAGAATAAAACCTCAGTCATGTTCCCAGTCCATAGGGTTCCACAACATAGGCTCAGTCAGGTTCACAGGGCACAGTGTTCCACAATCTAAACAGATGTCATGCTCCTAGGGCACAGTTTTCCAGAATCACGCCTCAGTCATGTTCCCAGGCCACAGGGATCCAAAATCAAACCTCAGTCATGTTGCCAGGCCACAGCGTGCGACCATCAAACCTCAGTCATATTCCCAGGCCACAAGTTTCCAGAATCAAACCGATGTCATATTCCCAGGCCACAGGGTTCCAGAATCAAACCGATGTCGTGTTCCCAGGCCACAAGATTGCACAAGCAAACCTCAGTTTTTTCCCAAGTCACAGGTTTCCAGAATCAACCCGATATCATGTTCCCTGGACACAGTCTTCCAGAATCAAACCTCAGTCATGTTGCCACGCCACAGGTTTCCACCATCAAACCTCAGACATGTTCCCAGGCCACAGGGTTCCAGAATAAATCCGTTCTCATGTTCCCAGGACACAGGATTCCAGAATCCACCGATGACATGTTCCCAGGCAACAGGGTTCCAGAATCAATCCTCAGTTAGGTTCTCAGGCTACAGGGTTCCAGAATAAAACCTCAGTCATGTTCCAAGTCTACAGGGTTCGAGAATCAATCCTCAGTTAGGTTCCCAGGCTACAGGGTTCCAGAATAAAACCTCAGTCATGTTCCAAGTCTACAGGGTTCCAGAATCAATCCTCAGTTATGTTCCCAGGCTACAGGGTTCCCGAATAAAACCTCAGTCATGTTCTCATTCCAAAGGGTTCCAGAACCAAGGCTCAGTCAGGTTCCCAGGGCACAGTATTCCACAATCAAAACAGATGTCATATTCCCAGGCCACAGTTTTCCAGAATCACGCCTCAGTCATGTTCCCAGGCCACAGGGATACAGAATCAAACCTCAGTCATGTTGCCAGGCCATAGGGTACCACCATCAAACCTCAGTCATATTCCCAGGCCACAGGGTTCCAGAATCCAACCGATGTCATGTTCCCAGGCCACAGGATTCCACAAGCAACACTCAGTCTTTTTCCCAGGACACAGGTTTCCAGAATCAACCCGATATTATGTTCCCTGGCCACAGTCTTCCAGAATCAAACCTCAGTCATGTTGGCAGGCCACAGGTTTCCACCATCAAACCTCAGACATGTCCCCAGGCCGCAGGGTTCCAGAATAAAACCGTTCTCATGTTCCCAGGCCATAGGCTTCCAGAATCCACCGATGACATGTTCCCAGGCAACAGGGTTTCAGAATCAATCCTCAGTTAGGCTCCCAGGCTACAGGGTTCCAGAATAAAACGTCAGTCATGTTCCACGTCCACAGGGTTCGAGAATCAATCCTCAGTTAGGTTCCCAGGCTACAGGGTTCCAGAATAAAACCTCAGTCATGTTCCAAGTCCACAGGTTTCCAGAATCAATCCTCAGTTAGGTTCCCAGGCTACAGGGTTCCTGAATAAAACCTCACTCATGTTCCCAGTCCACAGGGTTCCCGAACCTGGGCTCAGTCAGGTTCCCAGGACACAGTATTCCATAATCTAAACAGATGTCATGTTCCCAAGAAACAGTTTTCCAGAATCTCGCCTCAGTCATGTTCCCAGGCCACAGGGATCCAGAATCAAACCTCAGTCATGTTGCCAGGTCATAGGGTACCACCATCAAACCTCAGTCATATTTCAAGGCCACAGGCTACCAGAATCAAACGGATTTCATGTTCCCAGGCAACAGGGTTCCAGAATCCAAACCGATGTCATGTTCCCAGGACTCAGGGTTCCAGAATCAATCCTCAGTTATGTTCCCAGGCTACAGGGTTCCAGAATAATACCGTTCTCATGTTCCCAGGCTACAGGGTTCCAGAATAAAACCTCAGTCATGTTCCCAGTCCACAGGGTTCCAGAACTAAGGCTCAGTCAGTTTCCCGGGGCACAGTATTCCACAATCTAAACAGATGTCATGTTCCCAGGCCACAGTTTTCCAGAATCAGGCCTCAGTCATGTTCCCAGGCCGCAGGGATCCAGAATCAAACCTCAGTCATGTTGCCAGGCCATAGGGTACCACCATCAAACCTCAGTCATATTCCCAGGCCACAAGTTTCCAGAATCAAACCAATGTCATGTTCCCAGGACACAGGGTTCCAGAATCCACCGATGTCATGTTCCCAGTCCACAGGGTTCCAGAACCAAGGCTCAGTCAGGTTCCCAGGGCACAGTATTCCACAATCTAAACTGATGGCATGTTCCCAGGCCACAGTTTTCCAGAATCACGTCTGAGTCATGTTCCCAGCCCACAGGGATCTAGAATCAAACCTCAGTCATCTTGCCATGCCATAGGGTACCACCATCAGCCCTCAGTCATATTCCCAGGACACATTTTTCAAGAATCACACCTAAGACATGTTCCCAGGCCACAGGGATCCAGAATCAAACCTCAGTCATGTTGCCAAGGCATAGGCTACCACCATTAAACCTCAGTCATATTCCCAGGCCACAGGTTTCCAGAATCAAACCGATTTCATGTTCCCAGGCAACAGGGTACCAGAATCCAAACCGATGTCATGTTCCCAGGCCACAGGATTCCACAATCTAACCTCAGTCATGTTCCCAGGCAAATGGCATCCAGAATCAAACCTCAGTCATATTCCCAGGGCAAAGGGTACCAGAATCCAAACCCATGTCATGTTCCCAGGCCACAGGATTCCACAATCTAACCTCAGTCATGTTCCCAGGCAAATGGCTTCCAGAATCAAACCTCAGTCATATTCCCAGGCCACAGGTTCCAGAATCCACCGATGTCATGTTCCCAGGCCACAGGCTTCCAGAATCAATCCTCAGTGATGTTCCCAGGCTACAGGGTTCCAGAATAAAACCTCAGTCATGTTCCCAGTCCACAGGGTTCCAGAACCAAGGCTCAGTCAGGTTCCCAGGGCACAGTATTCCACAATCTAAACAGATGTCATGTTCCCAGGCCACAGTTTTCCAGAATCACGCCTCAGTCATGTTCCCAGGCCACAGGGAACCGGAATCAAACCTCAGTCATTTTGCCAGGCCATAGGGTACCACCATCAAACCTCAGTCATATTCCCAGGACACAGGGTTCCAGAATCCAACAGATGTCATGTTCCCAGGCCACAGGATTCCACAAGCAACACTCAGTCTTTTTCCCAGGACACAGGTTTCCAGAATCAACCCGATATCATGTTCCCTGACCACAGTCTTCCAGAATCAACCTCAGTTATGTTGCCAGGCCACAGGTATCCACCATCAAACCTCAGACATGTTCCCAGGCCACAGGGTTCCAGAATAAAACCGTTCTCATGTTCCCAGGCCACAGGGTTCCAGAATCCACCGATGACATGTTCCCAGGCAACAGGGTTTCAGAATCAATCCTCAGTTAGGCTCCCAGGCTACAGGGTTCCAGAATAAAACCTCAGTCATGTTCCACGTCCACAGGGTTCAAGAATCAATCCTCAGTTAGGTTCCCAGGCTACAGGGTTCCAGAATAAACCCTCACTAATGTTCCCGGTCCACAGGGTTCCAGAACCTAGGCTCAGTCAGGTTCCCAGGGCACAGTATTCCACAATCTAAACAGATGTCATGTTCCCAAGCCACAGTTTTCCAGAATCTCGCCTCAGTCATGTTCCCAGGCCACAGGGATCCAGAATGCAACCTCAGTCATGTTGCCAGGCCATACGGTACCACCATTAAACCTCAGTCATATTCCCAGGCCACAGGCTTCCAGAATCAAACCGATTTCATGTTCCCAGGCAACAGGGTACCAGAATCCAAACCGATGTGATGTTCCCAGGCCACAGGATTCCACAATCTAACCTCAGTCATGTTCCCAGGCAAATGGCATCCAGAATCAAACCTCAGTCATATTCCCAGGGCAAAGGGTACCAGAATCCAAACCCATGTCATGTTCCCAGGCCACAGGATTCCACAATCTAACCTCAGTCATGTTCCCAGGCAAATGGCTTCCAGAATCAAACCTCAGTCATATTCCCAGGCCACAGGTTCCAGAATCCACCGATGTCATGTTCCCAGGCCACAGGCTTCCAGAATCAATCCTCAGTGATGTTCCCAGGCTACAGGGTTCCAGAATAAAACCTCAGTCATGTTCCCAGTCCACAGGGTTCCAGAACCAAGGCTCAGTCAGGTTCCCAGGGCACAGTATTCCACAATCTAAACAGATGTCATGTTCCCAGGCCACAGTTTTCCAGAATCACGCCTCAGTCATGTTCCCAGGCCACAGGGAACCGGAATCAAACCTCAGTCATTTTGCCAGGCCATAGGGTACCACCATCAAACCTCAGTCATATTCCCAGGACACAGGGTTCCAGAATCCAACAGATGTCATGTTCCCAGGCCACAGGATTCCACAAGCAACACTCAGTCTTTTTCCCAGGACACAGGTTTCCAGAATCAACCCGATATCATGTTCCCTGACCACAGTCTTCCAGAATCAACCTCAGTTATGTTGCCAGGCCACAGGTATCCACCATCAAACCTCAGACATGTTCCCAGGCCACAGGGTTCCAGAATAAAACCGTTCTCATGTTCCCAGGCCACAGGGTTCCAGAATCCACCGATGACATGTTCCCAGGCAACAGGGTTTCAGAATCAATCCTCAGTTAGGCTCCCAGGCTACAGGGTTCCAGAATAAAACCTCAGTCATGTTCCACGTCCACAGGGTTCAAGAATCAATCCTCAGTTAGGTTCCCAGGCTACAGGGTTCCAGAATAAACCCTCACTAATGTTCCCGGTCCACAGGGTTCCAGAACCTAGGCTCAGTCAGGTTCCCAGGGCACAGTATTCCACAATCTAAACAGATGTCATGTTCCCAAGCCACAGTTTTCCAGAATCTCGCCTCAGTCATGTTCCCAGGCCACAGGGATCCAGAATGAAACCTCAGTCATGTTGCCAGGCCATACGGTACCACCATTAAACCTCAGTCATATTCCCAGGCCACAGGCTTCCAGAATCAAACGGATTTCATGTTCCCAGGCAACAGGGTTCCAGAATCCAAACCGATGTCATGTTCCCAGGCCACAGGATTCCACAATCTAACCTCAGTCATGTTCCCAGGCCAATGGTTTCCAGAATCAAACCTCAGTCATATTCCCAGGCCACAGGGTTCCAGAATCCACCGATATCATATTCCCAGGCCACAGGGTTCCAGAATCAATCCTCAGTTATGTTCCCAGGTTACAGGATTCCAGAATAAAACCTCAGTCATGTTCCCAGTCCACAGGGTTCCAGAACCAAGGCTCAATCAGGTTCCCAGGGCACAGTATTCCACAATCTAAACAGATGTCATGTTCCCAGGCCACAGTTTTCCAGAATCACGCCTCAGTCATGTAACCAGGCCACTGGGATCCAGAATCAAACCTCAGTCATGTTGCCAGGACGTAGGGTACCACCATCAAACCTCAGTCATATACCCAGGCCACAATTTTCCAGAATCAAACCGATGTCATGTTCCTAGGCCACAGGGATCCAGAATCCACCAATGTCATGTTCCCAGTCCACAGGGTTCCAGAACCAAGGCTCAGTCTGGTTCCCAGGGCACAGTATTCCACAATCTAAACAGATGTCCTGTTCCCAGGCCACAGTTTTCCAGAATGACGTCTGAGTCAGGTTCTCAGCCCACAGGGATCCAAATCAAACCTCAGTCATGTTGCCATGACATTGGGTACCACCATCAAACCTCAGTCATATTCCCAGGCCACAGGGTTCCAGAATCACTCCTCAGTTATGTTCCCAGGCTACAGGTTTCCAGAATAAAACCTCAGTCATGTTCCCAGTCCATAGGGTTCCACAACATAGGCTCAGTCAGGTTCACAGGGCACAGTGTTCCACAATCTAAACAGATGTCATGCTCCTAGGGCACAGTTTTCCAGAATCACGCCTCAGTCATGTTCCCAGGCCACAGGGATCCAAAATCAAACCTCAGTCATGTTGCCAGGCCACAGCGTGCGACCATCAAACCTCAGTCATATTCCCAGGCCACAAGTTTCCAGAATCAAACCGATGTCATATTCCCAGGCCACAGGGTTCCAGAATCAAACCGATGTCGTGTTCCCAGGCCACAAGATTGCACAAGCAAACCTCAGTCTTTTTCCCAAGACACAGGTTTCCAGAATCAACCCGATATCATGTTCCCTGGACACAGTCTTCCAGAATCAAACCTCAGTCATGTTGCCACGCCACAGGTTTCCACCATCAAACCTCAGACATGTTCCCAGGCCACAGGGTTCCAGAATAAATCCGTTCTCATGTTCCCAGGACACAGGATTCCAGAATCCACCGATGACATGTTCCCAGGCAACAGGGTTCCAGAATCAATCCTCAGTTAGGTTCTCAGGCTACAGGGTTCCAGAATAAAACCTCAGTCATGTTCCAAGTCTACAGGGTTCGAGAATCAATCCTCAGTTAGGTTCCCAGGCTACAGGGTTCCAGAATAAAACCTCAGTCATGTTCCAAGTCTACAGGGTTCCAGAATCAATCCTCAGTTATGTTCCCAGGCTACAGGGTTCCCGAATAAAACCTCAGTCATGTTCTCATTCCAAAGGGTTCCAGAACCAAGGCTCAGTCAGGTTCCCAGGGCACAGTATTCCACAATCAAAACAGATGTCATATTCCCAGGCCACAGTTTTCCAGAATCACGCCTCAGTCATGTTCCCAGGCCACAGGGATACAGAATCAAACCTCAGTCATGTTGCCAGGCCATAGGGTACCACCATCAAACCTCAGTCATATTCCCAGGCCACAGGGTTCCAGAATCCAACCGATGTCATGTTCCCAGGCCACAGGATTCCACAAGCAACACTCAGTCTTTTTCCCAGGACACAGGTTTCCAGAATCAACCCGATATTATGTTCCCTGGCCACAGTCTTCCAGAATCAAACCTCAGTCATGTTGGCAGGCCACAGGTTTCCACCATCAAACCTCAGACATGTCCCCAGGCCGCAGGGTTCCAGAATAAAACCGTTCTCATGTTCCCAGGCCACAGGCTTCCAGAATCCACCGATGACATGTTCCCAGGCAACAGGGTTTCAGAATCAATCCTCAGTTAGGCTCCCAGGCTACAGGGTTCCAGAATAAAACGTCAGTCATGTTCCACGTCCACAGGGTTCCAGAATCAATCCTCAGATAGGTTCCCAGGCTACAGGGTTCCAGAATAAAACCTCACTCATGTTCCCGGTACACAGGGTTCCAGAACCTAGGCTCAGTCAGGTTCCCAGGGCATAGTATTCCACAATCTAAACAGTTGTCATGTTCCCAAGCCACAGTTTTCCAGAATCTCGCCTCAGTCATGTTCCCAAGCCACAGGGATCAAGAATCATACCTCAGTCATTTTGCCAGGTCATACGGTACCACCATCAAACCTCAGTCATATTCCCAGGCCACAAGTTTCCAGAATCAAACCGATGTCATGTTCCCAGGCCACAGGGTTCCAGAATCCAACGATGTCATGTTCCCAGTCCACAGGGTTCCAGAACCAAGGCTCAGTCAGGTTCCCAGGGCACAGTATTCCACAATCTAAACAGATGTCATGTTCCCAGCCCACAGGGTTCCAGAATCAATCCTCAGTTATGTTCCCAGGCTACAGCGTTCCAGAATAAAACCTCAGTCATGTTCCCAGTCCATAGGGTTCCAGAAATAAGGCTCAGTCAGTTTCCCAGGGCACAGTATTCCACAATCTGAACAGATGTCATGTTCCCATGCCACAGTTTTCCAGAATTATGCCTCAGTCATGTTCCCAGGCCACAGGGATCCAAAATTAAACCTCAGTCATGTTGCCAGGCCATAGGGTGCCACCATCAAACCTCAGTCATATTCCCAGGCCACAAGTTCCCAGAATCAAACCGATGTCATGTTCCCAGGCCACAGGTTTCCACAATCTAACATCAGTCATGTTCCCAGGCCAATGGTTTCCAGAATCAAACCTCAGTCATATTCCCAGGCCACAGGGTTCCAGAATCCAACCGATGTCGTGTTCCCAGGCCACAGGATTCCACAAGCAAACCTCACTTGTGTTCCCAGGACACATGTTTCCAGAATCAACCCGATATCATGTTCCCTGGACACAGTCTTCCAGAATCAAACCTCAGTCATGTTGCCAGGCCACAGGTTTCCACCATCAAACCTCAGACATATTTCCAGGGCACAGGTTCCAGAATAAAACCGTTCTCATGTTCCCAGGCCACAGGGTTCCAGAATCCACCGATGACATGTTCCCAGGGAACAGGGTTCCAGAATCAATCCTCAGTTAGGTTCCCAGGCTACAGGGTTCCAGAATAAAACCTCAGTCATGTTCCAAGTCCACAGGTTTCCAGAATCAAACCTCAGTTAGGTTCCCAGGCTACAGGGTTCCAGAATAAAACCTCACTCATGTTCCCAGTCCACAGGGTTCCCGAACCTGGGCTCAGTCAGGTTCCCAGGACACAGTATTCCATAATCTAAACAGATGTCATGTTCCCAAGAAACAGTTTTCCAGAATCTCGCCTCAGTCATGTTCCCAGGCCACAGGGATTCAGAATCAAACCTCAGTCATGTTGCCAGGTCATAGGGTACCACCATCAAACCTCAGTCATATTTCAAGGCCACAGGCTTCCAGAATCAAATGGATTTCATGTTCCCAGGCAACAGGTTTCCAGAATCCAAACCGATGTCATGTTCCCAGGCCTCAGGGTTCCAGAATCAATCCTGTTATGTTCCCAGGCTACAGGGTTCCAGAATAAAACCGTTCTCATGTTCCCAGGCTACAGGGTTCCAGAATAAAACCTCAGTCATGTTCCCAGTCCACAGGGCTCCAGAACTAAGGCTCAGTCAGTTTCCCAGGGCACAGTATTCCACAATCTAAACAGATGTCATGTTCCCAGGCCACAGTTTTCCAAAATCAGGCCTCAGTCATGTTCCCAGGCCACAGGGATCCAGAATCAAACCTCAGTCATGTTGCCAGGCCATAGGGTACCACCATCAAACCTCAGTCATATTCCCAGGCCACAAGTTTCCAGAATCAAACCAATGTCATGTTCCCAGGACACAGGGTTCCAGAATCCACCGATGACATGTTCCCAGGCAAGAGGGTTTCAGAATCAATCCTTAGTTAGGTTCACAGGCTACAGGGTTCCAGAATAAAACCTCAGTCATGTTCCAGGTCCACAGGGTTCCAGAATCAATCCTCAGTTAGGTTCCCAGGCTACAGGGTTCCAGAATAAAACCTCACTCATGTTCCCGGTCCACAGGGTTCCAGAACCTAGGCTCAGTCAGGTTCCCAGGGCACAGTATTCCACAATCTAAACAGTTGTCATGTTCCCAAGCCACAGTTTTCCAGAATCTCGCCTCAGTCATGTTCCCAAGCCACAGGGATCAAGAATCAAACCTCAGTCATGTTGCCAGGTCATACGGTACCACCATCAAACCTCAGTCATATTCCCAGGCCACAGGCTTCCAGAATCAAACAGATTTCATGTTCCCAGGCAACAGGGTTCCAGAATCCAAACCGATGTCATGTTCCCAGGCCACAGGATTCCACAATCTAACCTCAGGCATGTTCCCAGGCCAATGGTTTCCAGAATCAAACCTCAGTCATATTCCCAGGCCACAGGATTCCAGAATCCACCGATGTCATGTTCCCAGGCCACAGCGATCCAGAATCAAACCTCAGTCATGTTGCCAGGCCATAGGGTACCAGCATCAAACCTCAGTCATATTCCCAGGCCACAAGTTTCCAGAATCAAACCAATGTCATGTTCCCAGGCCACAGGGTTCCAGAATCCACCGATGTCATGTTCCCAGTCCACAGGGTTCCAGAACCAAGGCTCAGTCAGTTTCCCTGGGAACAGTATTCCACAATCTAAACAGATGTCATGTTCCCAGGCCACAGTTTTCCAGAATCACGTCTGAGTGATGTTCTCAGCCCACAGGTATCCAGAATCAAACCTCAGTCATGTTGCCATGACATAGGGTACCACCATCAAACCTCAGTCACATTCCCAGGCCACATTTTTCAAGAATCACGCCTGAGTCATGTTCCCAGGCCACAGGGATCCAGAATCAAACCTCATTCATGTTACCAGGCCATAGGCTAGCACCATCAAACCTCAGTCATATTCCCAGGCCACAGGTTTCCAGAATAAAACCGATTTCATGTTCCCAGGCAACAGGGTACCAGAATTCAAACCGATGTCATGTTCCCAGGCCACAGGATTCCACAATCTAACCTCAGTCATGTTCCCAGGCAAATGGCTTCCAGAATCAAACCTCAGTCATATTCCCAGGCCACAGGGTTCCAGAATCCACCGATTACATGTTCCCAGCCCACAGGGTTCCAGAATCAATCCTCAGTTATGTTCCCAGGCTACAGCGTTCCAGAATAAAACCTCAGTCATGTTCCCAGTCCATAGGGTTCCAGAAATAAGGCTCAGTCAGTATCCCAGGGCACAGTATTCCACAATCTGAACAGATGTCATGTTCCCATGCCACAGTTTTCCAGAATCATGCCTCAGTCATGTTCCCAGGCCACAGGGATCCAAAATGAAACCTCAGTCATGTTGCCAGGCCATAGGGTACCACCATCAAACCTCAGTCATATTCCCAGGCCACAAGTTCCCAGAATCAAACCGATGTCATGTTCCCAGGCCACAGGTTTCCACAATCTAACATCAGTCATGTTCCCAGGCCAATGGTTTCCAGAATCAAACCTCAGTCATATTCCCACGCCACAGGGTTCCAGAATCCAACCGATGTCGTGTTCCCAGTCCACAGGATTCCACAAGCAAACCTCACTTGTGTTCCCAGGACACATGTTTCCAGAATCAACCCGATATCATGTTCCCTGGACACAGTCTTCCAGAATCAAACCTCAGTCATGTTGCCAGGCCACAGGTTTCCACCATCAAACCTCAGACATATTCCCAGGGCACAGGTTCCAGAATAAAACCGTTCTCATGTTCCCAGGCCACAGGGTTCCAGAATCCACCGATGACATGTTCCCAGGCAACAGGGTTCCAGAATCAATCCTCAGTTAGGTTCCCAGGCTACAGGGTTCCAGAATAAAACCTCAGTCATGTTCCAAGTCCACAGGTTTCCAGAATCAAACCTCAGTTAGGTTCCCAGGCTACAGGGTGCCAGAATAAAACCTCACTCATGTTCCCAGTCCACAGGGTTCCCGAACCTGGGCTCAGTCAGGTTCCCAGGACACAGTATTCCATAATCTAAACAGATGTCATGTTCCCAAGAAACAGTTTTCCAGAATCTCGCCTCAGTCATGTTCCCAGGCCACAGGGATCCAGAATCAAACCTCAGTCATGTTGCCAGGTCATAGGGTACCACCATCAAACCTCAGTCATATTTCAAGGCCACAGGCTTCCAGAATCAAACGGATTTCATGTTCCCAGGCAACAGGGTTACAGAATCCAAACCGATGTCATGTTCCCAGGACTCAGGGTTCCAGAATCAATCCTCAGTTATGTTCCCAGGCTACAGGGTTCCAGAATAAAACCGTTCTCATGTTCCCAGGCTCCAGGGTTCCAGAATAAAACCTCAGTCATGTTCCCAGTCCACAGGGTTCCAGAACCAAGGCTCACTCAGGTTCCCAGGGCACAGTATTCCATAAACTAAACAGATGTCATGTTCCCAAGAAACAGTTTGCCAGAATCTCGCCTCAGTCATGTTCCCAGGCCACAGGGATCCAGAATCAAACATCAGTAATGTTGCCAGGCCATAGGGTACCACCATCAAACCTCAGTCATATTCCCAGGCCACAAGTTCCAGAATCAAACCGATGTCATGTTCCCAGGCCACAGGTTTCCACAATCTAACATCAGTCATGTTCCCAGGCCACAGGATTCCAGAAGCAAACCTCAGTCTTATTCCAGGACACAGTTTTCCAGAATCAACCCGATATCATGTTCCCTGGCCACAGTCTTCCAGAATCAAACCTCAGTCATGTTGCCAGGCCACAGGGTTCCAGAACCTAGGCTCAGTCAGGTTCCCAGGGCACAGTATTCCACAATGAAAACAGATGTCATGTTCCGAAGCCACAGTTTTCCAGAATCTCGCCTCAGTCATGTTCCCAGGCCACAGGGATCCAGAATCAAACCTCAGTCATGTTCCCAGGCTAGTGGTTTCCAGAATCAAACCTCAGTCATATTCCCAGGCCACAGGGTTCCAGAATCCACCGATATCATGTTCCCAGGCCACAGGGTTCCAGAATCAATCCTCAGTTATGTTCCCAGGCTACAGGGTTCCCGAATAAAACCTCAGTCATGTTCTCATTCCAAACGGTTCCAGAACCAAGGCTCAGTCAGGTTCCCAGGGCACAGTATTCCACAATCAAAACAGATGTCATATTCCCAGGCCACAGTTTTCCAGAATCACGCCTCAGTCATGTTCCCAGGCCACAGGGATACAGAATCAAACCTCAGTCATGTTGCCAGGCCATAGGGTACCACCATCAAACCTCAGTCATATTCCCAGGCCACAGGGTTCCAGAATCCAACCGATGTCATGTTCCCAGGCCACAGGATTCCACAAGCAACACTCAGTCTTTTTCCCAGGACACAGGTTTCCAGAATCAACCCGATATTATGTTCCCTGGCCACAGTCTTCCAGAATCAAACCTCAGTCATGTTGGCAGGCCACAGGTTTCCACCATCAAACCTCAGACATGTCCCCAGGCCGCAGGGTTCCAGAATAAAACCGTTCTCATGTTCCCAGGCCACAGGCTTCCAGAATCCACCGATGACATGTTCCCAGGCAACAGGGTTTCAGAATCAATCCTCAGTTAGGCTCCCAGGCTACAGGGTTCCAGAATAAAACGTCAGTCATGTTCCACGTCCACAGGGTTCCAGAATCAATCCTCAGATAGGTTCCCAGGCTACAGGGTTCCAGAATAAAACCTCACTCATGTTCCCGGTACACAGGGTTCCAGAACCTAGGCTCAGTCAGGTTCCCAGGGCATAGTATTCCACAATCTAAACAGTTGTCATGTTCCCAAGCCACAGTTTTCCAGAATCTCGCCTCAGTCATGTTCCCAAGCCACAGGGATCAAGAATCATACCTCAGTCATGTTGCCAGGTCATACGGTACCACCATCAAACCTCAGTCATATTCCCAGGCCACAAGTTTCCAGAATCAAACCGATGTCATGTTCCCAGGGCACAGGGTTCCAGAACCAAGGCTCAGTCAGGTTCCCAGGGCACAGTATTCCACAATCTAAACAGATGTCATGTTCCCAGCCCACAGGGTTCCAGAATCAATCCTCAGTTATGTTCCCAGGGTACAGCGTTCCAGAATAAAACCTCAGTCATGTTCCCAGTCCATAGGGTTCCAGAAATAAGGCTCAGTCAGTTTCCCAGGGCACAGTATTCCACAATCTGAACAGATGTCATATTCCCATGCCACAGTTTTCCAGAATTATGCCTCAGTCATGTTCCCAGGCCACAGGGATCCAAAATTAAACCTCAGTCATGTTGCCAGGCCATAGGGTGCCACCATCAAACCTCAGTCATATTCCCAGGCCACAAGTTCCCAGAATCAAACCGATGTCATGTTCCCAGGCCACAGGTTTCCACAATCTAACATCAGTCATGTTCCCAGGCCACAGGTTTCCACAATCTAACATCAGTCATGTTCCCAGGCCTATGGTTTCCAGAATCAAACCTCAGTCATATTCCCAGGCCACAGGGTTCCAGAATCCAACCGATGTCGTGTTCCCAGGCCACAGGATTCCACAAGCAAACCTCACTTGTGTTCCCAGGACACATGTTTCCAGAATCAACCCGATATCATGTTCCCTGGACACAGTCTTCCAGAATCAAACCTCAGTCATGTTGCCAGGCCACAGGTTTCCACCATCAAACCTCAGACATATTTCCAGGGCACAGGTTCCAGAATAAAACCGTTCTCATGTTCCCAGGCCACAGGGTTCCAGAATCCACCGATGACATGTTCCCAGGCAACAGGGTTCCAGAATCAATCCTCAGTTAGGTTCCCAGGCTACAGGGTTCCAGAATAAAACCTCAGTCATGTTGCAAGTCCACAGGTTTCCAGAATCAAACCTCAGTTAGGTTCCCAGGCTACAGGGTTCCAGAATAAAACCTCACTCATGTTCCCAGTCCACAGGGTTCCCGAACCTGGGCTCAGTCAGGTTCCCAGGACACAGTATTCCATAATCTAAACAGATGTCATGTTCCCAAGAAACAGTTTTCCAGAATCTCGCCTCAGTCATGTTCCCAGGCCACAGGGATTCAGAATCAAACCTCAGTCATGTTGCCAGGTCATAGGGTACCACCATCAAACCTCAGTCATATTTCAAGGCCACAGGCTTCCAGAATCTAATGGATTTCATGTTCCCAGGCAACAGGGTTCCAGAATCCAAACCGATGTCATGTTCCCAGGCCTCAGGGTTCCAGAATCAATCCTGTTATGTTCCCAGGCTACAGGGTTCCAGAATAAAACCGTTCTCATGTTCCCAGGCTACAGGGTTCCAGAATAAAACCTCAGTCATGTTCCCAGTCCACAGGGCTCCAGAACAAAGGCTCAGTCAGTTTCCTAGGGCACAGTATTCCACAATCTAAACAGATGTCATGTTCCCAGGCCACAGTTTTCCAAAATCAGGCCTCAGTCATGTTCCCAGGCCACAGGGATCCAGAATCAAACCTCAGTCATGTTGCCAGGCCATAGGGTACCACCATCAAACCTCAGTCATATTCCCAGGCCACAAGTTTCCAGAATCAAACCAATGTCATGTTCCCAGGACACAGGGTTCCAGAATCCACCGATGTCATGTTCCCAGTCCACAGGGTTCCAGAACCAAGGCTCAGTCAGAATCCCAGGGCACAGTATTCCACAATCTAAACAGATGTCATGTTCCCAGGCCACAGGATTCCACAATCTAACCTCAGGCATGTTCCCAGGCCAATGGTTTCCAGAATCAAACCTCAGTCATATTCCCAGGCCACAGGATTCCAGAATCCACCGATGTCATGTTCCCAGGCCACAGGGATCCAGAATCAAACCTCAGTCATGTTGCCAGGCCATAGGGTACCACCATCAAACCTCAATCATATTCCAAGTCCACAGGTTTCCAGAATCAAACCGATTTCATGTTCCCTGGCAACAGGGTACCAGAATCCAAACCGATGTCATGTTCCCAGGCCACAGGATTCCACAATCTAACCTCAGTCATGTTCCCAGGCAAATGGCATCCAGAATCAAACCTCAGTCATATTCCCAGGGCAAAGGGTACCAGAATCCAAACCCATGTCATGTTCCCAGGCCACAGGATTCCACAATCTAACCTCAGTCATGTTCCCAGGCAAATGGCTTCCAGAATCAAACCTCAGTCATATTCCCAGGCCACAGGGTTCCAGAATCCACCGATGTCATGTTCCCAGGCCACAGGGTTCCAGAATCAATCCTCAGTGATGTTCCCAGGCTACAGGGTTCCAGAATAAAACCTCAGTCATGTTCCCAGTCCACAGGGTTCCAGAACCAAGGCTCAGTCAGGTTCCCAGGGCACAGTATTCCACAATCTAAACAGATGTCATATTCCCAGGCCACAGTTTTCCAGAATCACGCCTCAGTCATGTTCCCAGGCCAAAGGGATCCAGAATCAAACCTCAGTCATCTTGCCAGGCCATAGGGTACCACCATCAAACCTCAGTCATATTCCCAGGCCACAGTGTTCCAGAATCCAACCGATGTCATGTTCCCAGGCCACAGGATTCCACAAGCAACACTCAGTCTTTTTCCCAGGACAGGGGTTTCCAGAATCAACCCGATATCATGTTCCCTGACCACAGTCTTCCAGAATTAACTACAGTTATGTTGCCAGGCCACAGGTATCCACCATCAAACCTCAGACATGTTCCCAGTCCACAGGGTTCCAGAATAAAACCGTTCTCATGTTCCCAGGCCACAGGGTTCCAGAATCCACCGATGACATGTTCCCAGGCAACAGGGTTCCAGAATCAATCCTCAGTTAGGTTCCCAGGCTACAGGGTTCCAGAATAAACCCTCACTCATGTTCCCGGTCCACAGGGTTCCAGAACCTAGGCTCAGTCAGGTTCCCAGGGCACAGTATTCCACAATCTAAACAGATGTCATGTTAACGAGCCACAGTTTTCCAGAATCTCGCCTCAGTCATGTTCCCAGGCCACAGGGATCCAGAATCAAACCTCAGTCATGTTGCCAGGCCATACGTTACCACCATTAAACCTCAGTCATATTCCCAGGCCACAGGCTTCCAGAATCAAACGGATTTCATGTTCCCAGGCAACAGGGTTCCAGAATCCAAACCGATGTCATGTTCCCAGGCCACAGGATTCCACAATCTAACCTCAGTCATGTTCCCAGGCCAATGGTTTCTAGAATCAAACCTCAGTCATATTCCCAGGCCACAGGGATCCAGAATCCACCGATATCATATTCCCAAGCCACAGGGTTCCAGAATCAATCCTCAGTTATGTTCCCAGATTACAGGATTCCAGAATAAAACCTCAGTCATGTTCCCAGTCCACAGGGTTCCAGAACCAAGGCTCAGTCAGGTTCCCAGGGCACAGTATTCCACAATCTAAACAGATGTCATGTTCCCAGGCCACAGTTTTCCAGAATCACGCCTCAGTCATGTAACCAGGCCACTGGGATCCAGAATCAAACCTCAGTCATGTTGCCAGGACGTAGGGTACCACCATCAAACCTCAGTCATATACCCAGGCCACAAGTTTCCAGAATCAAACCGATGTCATGTTCCTAGGCCACAGGGATCCAGAATCCACCAATGTCATGTTCCCAGTCCACAGGGTTCCAGAACCAAGGCTCAGTCTGGTTCCCAGGGCAAAGTATTCCACAATCTAAACAGATGTCCTGTTCCCAGGCCACAGTTTTCCAGAATCACGTCTGAGTCATGTTCTCAGCCCACAGGGATCCAAAATCAAACCTCAGTCATGTTGCCATGACATTGGGTACCACCATCAAACCTCAGTCATATTCCCAGGCCACAGGGTTCCAGAATCAATCCTCAGTTATGTTCCCAGGGTACAGGGTTCCAGAATAAAACCTCAGTCATGTTCCCAGTCCATAGGGTTCCAAAACCTAGGCTCAGTCAGGTTCACAGGGCACAGTGTTCCACAATCTAAACAGATGTCATGCTCCTAGGGCACAGTTTTCCAGAATCACGCCTCAGTCATGTTTCCAGGCCACAGGGATCCAAAATAAAACCTCAGTCATGTTGCCAGGCCACAGCGTGCGACCATCAAACCTCAGTCATATTCCCAGGCCACAAGTTTCCAGAATCAAACCGATGTCATATTCCCAGGCCACAGGGTTCAAGAATCAAACCGATGTCGTGTTCCCAGGCCACAGGATTCCACAAGCAAACCTCAGTCGTGTTCCCAGGACACAGGTTTCCAGAATCAACACGATATCATGTTCCCTGGACACAGTCTTCCAGAATCAAACCTCAGTCATGTTGCCAGGCCACAGGTTTCCACCATCAAACCTCAGACATGTTCCCAGGCCACAGGGTTCCAGAATAAAACCGTTCTCATGTTCCCAGGACACAGGATTCCAGAATCCACCGATGACATGTTCCCAGGCAACAGGGTTCCAGAATCAATCCTCAGTTAGTTTCTCAGGCTACAGGGTTCCAGAATAAAACCTCAGTCATGTTCCAAGTCTTCAGGGTTCGAGAATCAATCCTCAGTTAGGTTCCCAGGCTACAGGGTTCCAGAATAAAACCTCAGTCATGTTCCCAGTCCACAGGGTTCCAGAACCTGGGCTCAGTCAGGTTCCCAGGTCACAGTATTCCACAATCTAAACAGATGTCATGTTCCCAAGCCACAGTTTTCCAGAATCTCGCCTCAGTCATGTTCCCAGCCCACAGGGATACAGAATCAAACCTCAGTCATGTTGCCAGGCCATAGGGTACCACCATCAAACCTCAGTCATATTCCAAGGCCACAGGCTTCCAGAATCAAACGGATTTCATGTTCCAGGGAAACAGGGTTCCAGAATTCAAACCGAAGTCATGTTCCCAGGCCTCTGGATTCCACAATCTAACCTCAGTCATGTTTCCAGACCAATGGTTTCCAGAATCAAACCTCAGTCATATTCCCAGGCCACAGGGTTTCAGAATCCACCGATGTCATGTTCCCAGGCCACAGGGTTCCAGAATCATTCCTCAGTTATGTTCCCAGGCTACAGGGTTCCAGAATAAAACCTCAGTAATGTTCCCAGGCCACAGGGTTCCAGAACTAAGGCTCAGTCAGTTTCCCAGGGCACAGTATTCCACAATCTAAACAGATGTCATGTTCCCAGGCCACAGTTTTCCAGAATCTCGCCTCAGTCATTTTCCCAGCCCACAGGGATCCAGAATCAAACCTCAGTCATTTTGCCAGGCCATAGGGTACCACCATCAAACCTCAGTCATATTCCCAGGCCACAGGCTTCCAGAATCAAACGGATCTCATGGTCCCAGGCAACAGCGTTCCAGAATCCTAACCGATGTCATGTTCCCAGGCCACAGGATTGCACAATCTAACCTCAGTCATGTTCCCAGGCCAATGGTTTCCAGAATCAAACCTCAGTCATATTCCCAGGCCACAGGATTCCAGAATCCACCGATGTCATGTTCCCAGGCCACAGGGATCCAGAATCAAACCTCAGTCATGTTGCCAGGCCATAGGGTACCACCATCAAACCTCAGTCATATTCCCAGGCCACAAGTTTCCAGAATCAAACCGATGTCATGTTCCCAGGCCACAGGGTTCCAGAATCCACCGATATCATGTTCCCAGTCCACAGGGTTCCAGAACCAAGGCTCAGTCAGGTTCCCAGGGCACAGTATTCCACAATCTAAACAGATGTCATGTTCCCAGGCCACAGTTTTCCAGAATCACGTCTGAGTGATGTTCTCAGCCCACAGGGATCCAGAATCAAACCTCAGTCATGTTGCCATGACATAGGGTACCACCATCAAACCTCAGTCACATTCCCAGGCCACATTTTTCAAGAATCACGCCTGAGTCATGTTCCCAGGCCACAGGGATCCAGAATCAAACCTCATTCATGTTACCAGGCCATAGGCTAGCACCATCAAACCTCAGTCATATTCCCAGGCCACAGGTTTCCAGAATCAAACCGATTTCATGTTCCCAGGCCACAGGATTCCACAATCTAACCTCAGTCATGTTCCCAGGCAAATGGCTTCCAGAATCAAACCTCAGTAATATTCCCAGGCCACAGGTTTCCAGAATCCACCGATGTCATGTTCCCAGCCCACAGGGTTCCAGAATCAATCCTCAGTTATGTTCCCAGGCTACAGCGTTCCAGAATAAAACCTCAGTCATGTTCCCAGTCCATAGGGTTCCAGAAATAAGGCTCAGTCAGTTTCCCAGGGCACAGTATTCCACAATCTGAACAGATGTCATGTTCCCACGCCACAGGTTTCCACAATCTAACATCAGTCATGTTCCCAGGCCAATGGTTTCCAGAATCAAACCTCAGTCATATTCCCAGGCCACAGGGTTCCAGAATCCAACCAATGTCGTGTTCCCAGGCCACCGGATTCCACAAGCAAACCTCACTTGTGTTCCCAGGACACATGTTTCCAGAATCAACCCGATATCATGTTCCCTGGACACAGTCTTCCAGAATCAAACCTCAGTCATGTTGCCAGGCCACAGGTTTCCACCATCAAACCTCAGACATATTCCCAGGGCACAGGTTCCAGAATAAAACCGTTCTCATGTTCCCAGGCCACAGGGTTCCAGAATCCACCGATGACATGTTCCCAGGCAACAGGGTTCCAGAATCAATCCTCAGTTAGGTTCCCAGGCTACAGGGTTCCAGAATAAAACCTCAGTCATGTTCCAAGTCCACAGGTTTCCAGAATCAATCCTCAGTTAGGTTCCCAGGCTACAGGGTTCCTGAATAAAACCTCACTCATGTTCCCAGTCCACAGGGTTCCCGAACATGGGCTCAGTCAGGTTCCCAGGACACAGTATTCCATAATCTAAACAGATGTCATGTTCCCAAGAAACAGTTTTCCAGAATCTCGCCTCAGTCATGTTCCCAGGCCACAGGGATCCAGAATCAAACCTCAGTCATGTTGCCAGGTCATAGGGTACCACCATCAAACCTCAGTCATATTTCAAGGCCACAGGCTACCAGAATCAAACGGATTTCATGTTCCCAGGCAACAGGGTTCCAGAATCCAAACCGATGTCATGTTCCCAGGACTCAGGGTTCCAGAATCAATCCTCAGTTATGTTCCCAGGCTACAGGGTTCCAGAATAAAACCGTTCTCATGTTCCCAGGCTACAGGGTTCCAGAATAAAACCTCAGTCATGTTCCCAGTCCACAGGGTTCCAGAACTAAGGCTCAGTCAGTTTCCCAGGGCACAGTATTCCACAATCTAAACAGATGTCATGTTCCCAGGCCACAGTTTTCCAGAATCAGGCCTCAGTCATGTTCCCAGGCCGCAGGGATCCAGAATCAAACCTCAGTCATGTTGCCAGGCCATAGGGTACCACCATCAAACCTCAGTCATATTCCCAGGCCACAAGTTTCCAGAATCAAACCAATGTCATGTTCCCAGGACACAGGGTTCCAGAATCCACCGATGTCATGTTCCCAGTCCACAGGGTTCCAGAACCAAGGCTCAGTCAGGTTCCCAGGGCACAGTATTCCACAATCTAAACTGATGGCATGTTCCCAGGCCACAGTTTTCCAGAATCACGTCTGAGTCATGTTCCCAGCCCACAGGGATCTAGAATCAAACCTCAGTCATCTTGCCATGCCATAGGGTACCACCATCAGCCCTCAGTCATATTCCCAGGACACATTTTTCAAGAATCACACCTAAGACATGTTCCCAGGCCACAGGGATCCAGAATCAAACCTCAGTCATGTTGCCAAGGCATAGGCTACCACCATCAAACCTCAGTCATATTCCCAGGCCACAGGTTTCCAGAATCAAACCGATTTCATGTTCCCAGGCAACAGGGTACCAGAATCCAAACCGATGTCATGTTCCCAGGCCACAGGATTCCACAATCTAACCTCAGTCATGTTCCCAGGCAAATGGCATCCAGAATCAAACCTCAGTCATATTCCCAGTGCAAAGGGTACCAGAATCCAAACCCATGTCATGTTCCCAGGCCACAGGATTCCACAATCTAACCTCAGTCATGTTCCCAGGCAAATGGCTTCCAGAATCAAACCTCAGTCATATTCCCAGGCCACAGGGTTCCAGAATCCACCGATGTCATGTTCCCAGGCCACAGGCTTCCAGAATCAATCCTCAGTGATGTTCCCAGGCTACAGGGTTCCAGAATAAAACCTCAGTCATGTTCCCAGTCCACAGGGTTCCAGAACCAAGGCTCAGTCAGGTTCCCAGGGCACAGTATTCCACAATCTAAACAGATGTCATGTTCCCAGGCCACAGTTTTCCAGAATCACGCCTCAGTCATGTTCCCAGGCCACAGGGAACCGGAATCAAACCTCAGTCATTTTGCCAGGCCATAGGGTACCACCATCAAACCTCAGTCATATTCCCAGGACACAGGGTTCCAGAATCCAACAGATGTCATGTTCCCAGGCCACAGGATTCCACAAGCAACACTCAGTCTTTTTCCCAGGACACAGGTTTCCAGAATCAACCCGATATCATGTTCCCTGACCACAGTCTTCCAGAATCAACCTCAGTTATGTTGCCAGGCCACAGGTATCCACCATCAAACCTCAGACATGTTCCCAGGCCACAGGGTTCCAGAATAAAACCGTTCTCATGTTCCCAGGCCACAGGGTTCCAGAATCCACCGATGACATGTTCCCAGGCAACAGGGTTCAGGAATCAATCCTCAGTTAGGCTCCCAGGCTACAGGGTTCCAGAATAAAACCTCAGTCATGTTCCACGTCCACAGGGTTCAAGAATCAATCCTCAGTTAGGTTCCCAGGCTACAGGGTTCCAGAATAAACCCTCACTAATGTTCCCGGTCCACAGGGTTCCAGAACCTAGGCTCAGTCAGGTTCCCAGGGCACAGTATTCCACAATCTAAACAGATGTCATGTTCCCAAGCCACAGTTTTCCAGAATCTCGCCTCAGTCATGTTCCCAGGCCACAGGGATCCAGAATCAAACCTCAGTCATGTTGCCAGGCCATACGGTACCACCATTAAACCTCAGTCATATTCCCAGGCCACAGGCTTCCAGAATCAAACGGATTTCATGTTCCCAGGCAACAGGGTTCCAGAATCCAAACCGATGTCATGTTCCCAGGCCACAGGATTCCACAATCTAACCTCAGTCATGTTCCCAGGCCAATGGTTTCCAGAATCAAACCTCAGTCATATTCCCAGGCCACAGGGTTCCAGAATCCACCGATATCATATTCCCAGGCCACAGGGTTCCAGAATCAATCCTCAGTTATGTTCCCAGGTTACAGGATTCCAGAATAAAACCTCAGTCATGTTCCCAGTCCACAGGGTTCCAGAACCAAGGCTCAGTCAGGTTCCCAGGGCACAGTATTCCACAATCTAAACAGATGTCATGTTCCCAGGCCACAGTTTTCCAGAATCACGCCTCAGTCATGTAACCAGGCCACTGGGATCCAGAATCAAACCTCAGTCATGTTGCCAGGACGTAGGGTACCACCATCAAACCTCAGTCATATACCCAGGCCACAAGTTTCCAGAATCAAACCGATGTCATGTTCCTAGGCCACAGGGATCCAGAATCCACCAATGTCATGTTCCCAGTCCACAGGGTTCCAGAACCAAGGCTCAGTCTGGTTCCCAGGGCACAGTATTCCACAATCTAAACAGATGTCCTGTTCCCAGGCCACAGTTTTCCAGAATGACGTCTGAGTCAGGTCTCAGCCCACAGGGATCCAAATCAAACCTCAGTCATGTTGCCATGACATTGGGTACCACCATCAAACCTCAGTCATATTCCCAGGCCACAGGGTTCCAGAATCCACCGATGTCATGTTCCCAGGCCACTGGGTTCCAGAATCAATCCTCAGTGATGTTCCCAGGCTACAGGGTTCCAGAATAAAACCTCAGTCATGTTCCCAGTCCACAGGGTTCCAGAACCAAGGCTCAGTCAGGTTCCCAGGGCACAGTATTCCACAATCTAAACAGATGTCATGTTCCCAGGCCACAGTTTTCCAGAATCACGCCTCAGTCATGTTCCCAGGCCAAAGGGATCCAGAATCAAACCTCAGTCATCTTGCCAGGCCATAGGGTACCACCATCAAACCTCAGTCATATTCCCAGGCCACAGTGTTCCAGAATCCAACCGATGTCATGTTCCCAGGCCACAGGATTCCACAAGCAACACTCAGTCTTTTTCCCAGGACAGGGGTTTCCAGAATCAACCCGATATCATGTTCCCTGACCACAGTCTTCCAGAATTAACTACAGTTATGTTGCCAGGCCACAGGTATCCACCATCAAACCTCAGACATGTTCCCAGTCCACAGGGTTCCAGAATAAAACCGTTCTCATGTTCCCAGGCCACAGGGTTCCAGAATCCACCGATGACATGTTCCCAGGCAACAGGGTTCCAGAATCAATCCTCAGTTAGGTTCCCAGGCTACAGGGTTCCAGAATAAACCCTCACTCATGTTCCCGGTCCACAGGGTTCCAGAACCTAGGCTCAGTCAGGTTCCCAGGGCACAGTATTCCACAATCTAAACAGATGTCATGTTAACGAGCCACAGTTTTCCAGAATCTCGCCTCAGTCATGTTCCCAGGCCACAGGGATACAGAATCAAACCTCAGTCATGTTGCCAGGCCATACGGTACCACCATTAAACCTCAGTCATATTCCCAGGCCACAGGCTTCCAGAATCAAACGGATTTCATGTTCCCAGGCAACAGGGTTCCAGAATCCAAACCGATGTCATGTTCCCAGGCCACAGGATTCCACAATCTAACCTCAGTCATGTTCCCAGGCCAATGGTTTCTAGAATCAAACCTCAGTCATATTCCCAGGCCACAGGGATCCAGAATCCACCGATATCATATTCCCAAGCCACAGGGTTCCAGAATCAATCCTCAGTTATGTTCCCAGATTACAGGATTCCAGAATAAAACCTCAGTCATGTTCCCAGTCCACAGGGTTCCAGAACCAAGGCTCAGTCAGGTTCCCAGGGCACAGTATTCCACAATCTAAACAGATGTCATGTTCCCAGGCCACAGTTTTCCAGAATCACGCCTCAGTCATGTAACCAGGCCACTGGGATCCAGAATCAAACCTCAGTCATGTTGCCAGGACGTAGGGTACCACCATCAAACCTCAGTCATATACCCAGGCCACAAGTTTCCAGAATCAAACCGATGTCATGTTCCTAGGCCACAGGGATCCAGAATCCACCAATGTCATGTTCCCAGTCCACAGGGTTCCAGAACCAAGGCTCAGTCTGGTTCCCAGGGCAAAGTATTCCACAATCTAAACAGATGTCCTGTTCCCAGGCCACAGTTTTCCAGAATCACGTCTGAGTCATGTTCTCAGCCCACAGGGATCCAAAATCAAACCTCAGTCATGTTGCCATGACATTGGGTACCACCATCAAACCTCAGTCATATTCCCAGGCCACAGGGTTCCAGAATCAATCCTCAGTTATGTTCCCAGGGTACAGGGTTCCAGAATAAAACCTCAGTCATGTTCCCAGTCCATAGGGTTCCAAAACCTAGGCTCAGTCAGGTTCACAGGGCACAGTGTTCCACAATCTAAACAGATGTCATGCTCCTAGGGCACAGTTTTCCAGAATCACGCCTCAGTCATGTTTCCAGGCCACAGGGATCCAAAATAAAACCTCAGTCATGTTGCCAGGCCACAGCGTGCGACCATCAAACCTCAGTCATATTCCCAGGCCACAAGTTTCCAGAATCAAACCGATGTCATATTCCCAGGCCACAGGGTTCAAGAATCAAACCGATGTCGTGTTCCCAGGCCACAGGATTCCACAAGCAAACCTCAGTCGTGTTCCCAGGACACAGGTTTCCAGAATCAACACGATATCATGTTCCCTGGACACAGTCTTCCAGAATCAAACCTCAGTCATGTTGCCAGGCCACAGGTTTCCACCATCAAACCTCAGACATGTTCCCAGGCCACAGGGTTCCAGAATAAAACCGTTCTCATGTTCCCAGGACACAGGATTCCAGAATCCACCGATGACATGTTCCCAGGCAACAGGGTTCCAGAATCAATCCTCAGTTAGTTTCTCAGGCTACAGGGTTCCAGAATAAAACCTCAGTCATGTTCCAAGTCTACAGGGTTCGAGAATCAATCCTCAGTTAGGTTCCCAGGCTACAGGGTTCCAGAATAAAACCTCAGTCATGTTCCCAGTCCACAGGGTTCCAGAACCTGGGCTCAGTCAGGTTCCCAGGTCACAGTATTCCACAATCTAAACAGATGTCATGTTCCCAAGCCACAGTTTTCCAGAATCTCGCCTCAGTCATGTTCCCAGCCCACAGGGATACAGAATCAAACCTCAGTCATGTTGCCAGGCCATAGGGTACCACCATCAAACCTCAGTCATATTCCAAGGCCACAGGCTTCCAGAATCAAACGGATTTCATGTTCCAGGGAAACAGGGTTCCAGAATTCAAACCGAAGTCATGTTCCCAGGCCTCTGGATTCCACAATCTAACCTCAGTCATGTTTCCAGACCAATGGTTTCCAGAATCAAACCTCAGTCATATTCCCAGGCCACAGGGTTCCAGAATCCACCGATGTCATGTTCCCAGGCCACAGGGTTCCAGAATCATTCCTCATTTATGTTCCCAGGCTACAGGGTTCCAGAATA
Organism: Eschrichtius robustus; assembly: GCF_028021215.1. Classification (NCBI taxonomy): domain Eukaryota; kingdom Metazoa; phylum Chordata; class Mammalia; order Artiodactyla; family Eschrichtiidae; genus Eschrichtius; species Eschrichtius robustus. The sequence goes on from NC_090842.1 coordinate 42,962,211, forward strand.
AAACCTCAGTAATGTTCCCAGGCCACAGGGTTCCAGAACTAAGGCTCAGTCAGTTTCCCAGGGCACAGTATTCCACAATCTAAACAGATGTCATGTTCCCAGGCCACAGTTTTCCAGAATCTCGCCTCAGTCATTTTCCCAGCCCACAGGGATCCAGAATCAAACCTCAGTCATTTTGCCAGGCCATAGGGTACCACCATCAAACCTCAGTCATATTCCCAGGCCACAGGCTTCCAGAATCAAACGGATCTCATGGTCCCAGGCAACAGCGTTCCAGAATCCTAACCGATGTCATGTTCCCAGGCCACAGGATTGCACAATCTAACCTCAGTCATGTTCCCAGGCCAATGGTTTCCAGAATCAAACCTCAGTCATATTCCCAGGCCACAGGATTCCAGAATCCACCGATGTCATGTTCCCAGGCCACAGGGATCCAGAATCAAACCTCAGTCATGTTGCCAGGCCATAGGGTACCACCATCAAACCTCAGTCATATTCCCAGGCCACAAGTTTCCAGAATCAAACCGATGTCATGTTCCCAGGCCACAGGGTTCCAGAATCCACCGATATCATGTTCCCAGTCCACAGGGTTCCAGAACCAAGGCTCAGTCAGGTTCCCAGGGCACAGTATTCCACAATCTAAACAGATGTCATGTTCCCAGGCCACAGTTTTCCAGAATCACGTCTGAGTGATGTTCTCAGCCCACAGGGATCCAGAATCAAACCTCAGTCATGTTGCCATGACATAGGGTACCACCATCAAACCTCAGTCACATTCCCAGGCCACATTTTTCAAGAATCACGCCTGAGTCATGTTCCCAGGCCACAGGGATCCAGAATCAAACCTCATTCATGTTACCAGGCCATAGGCTAGCACCATCAAACCTCAGTCATATTCCCAGGCCACAGGTTTCCAGAATCAAACCGATTTCATGTTCCCAGGCCACAGGATTCCACAATCTAACCTCAGTCATGTTCCCAGGCAAATGGCTTCCAGAATCAAACCTCAGTAATATTCCCAGGCCACAGGTTTCCAGAATCCACCGATGTCATGTTCCCAGCCCACAGGGTTCCAGAATCAATCCTCAGTTATGTTCCCAGGCTACAGCGTTCCAGAATAAAACCTCAGTCATGTTCCCAGTCCATAGGGTTCCAGAAATAAGGCTCAGTCAGTTTCCCAGGGCACAGTATTCCACAATCTGAACAGATGTCATGTTCCCACGCCACAGGTTTCCACAATCTAACATCAGTCATGTTCCCAGGCCAATGGTTTCCAGAATCAAACCTCAGTCATATTCCCAGGCCACAGGGTTCCAGAATCCAACCAATGTCGTGTTCCCAGGCCACCGGATTCCACAAGCAAACCTCACTTGTGTTCCCAGGACACATGTTTCCAGAATCAACCCGATATCATGTTCCCTGGACACAGTCTTCCAGAATCAAACCTCAGTCATGTTGCCAGGCCACAGGTTTCCACCATCAAACCTCAGACATATTCCCAGGGCACAGGTTCCAGAATAAAACCGTTCTCATGTTCCCAGGCCACAGGGTTCCAGAATCCACCGATGACATGTTCCCAGGCAACAGGGTTCCAGAATCAATCCTCAGTTAGGTTCCCAGGCTACAGGGTTCCAGAATAAAACCTCAGTCATGTTCCAAGTCCACAGGTTTCCAGAATCAATCCTCAGTTAGGTTCCCAGGCTACAGGGTTCCTGAATAAAACCTCACTCATGTTCCCAGTCCACAGGGTTCCCGAACCTGGGCTCAGTCAGGTTCCCAGGACACAGTATTCCATAATCTAAACAGATGTCATGTTCCCAAGAAACAGTTTTCCAGAATCTCGCCTCAGTCATGTTCCCAGGCCACAGGGATCCAGAATCAAACCTCAGTCATGTTGCCAGGTCATAGGGTACCACCATCAAACCTCAGTCATATTTCAAGGCCACAGGCTACCAGAATCAAACGGATTTCATGTTCCCAGGCAACAGGGTTCCAGAATCCAAACCGATGTCATGTTCCCAGGACTCAGGGTTCCAGAATCAATCCTCAGTTATGTTCCCAGGCTACAGGGTTCCAGAATAAAACCGTTCTCATGTTCCCAGGCTACAGGGTTCCAGAATAAAACCTCAGTCATGTTCCCAGTCCACAGGGTTCCAGAACTAAGGCTCAGTCAGTTTCCCAGGGCACAGTATTCCACAATCTAAACAGATGTCATGTTCCCAGGCCACAGTTTTCCAGAATCAGGCCTCAGTCATGTTCCCAGGCCGCAGGGATCCAGAATCAAACCTCAGTCATGTTGCCAGGCCATAGGGTACCACCATCAAACCTCAGTCATATTCCCAGGCCACAAGTTTCCAGAATCAAACCAATGTCATGTTCCCAGGACACAGGGTTCCAGAATCCACCGATGTCATGTTCCCAGTCCACAGGGTTCCAGAACCAAGGCTCAGTCAGGTTCCCAGGGCACAGTATTCCACAATCTAAACTGATGGCATGTTCCCAGGCCACAGTTTTCCAGAATCACGTCTGAGTCATGTTCCCAGCCCACAGGGATCTAGAATCAAACCTCAGTCATCTTGCCATGCCATAGGGTACCACCATCAGCCCTCAGTCATATTCCCAGGACACATTTTTCAAGAATCACACCTAAGACATGTTCCCAGGCCACAGGGATCCAGAATCAAACCTCAGTCATGTTGCCAAGGCATAGGCTACCACCATCAAACCTCAGTCATATTCCCAGGCCACAGGTTTCCAGAATCAAACCGATTTCATGTTCCCAGGCAACAGGGTACCAGAATCCAAACCGATGTCATGTTCCCAGGCCACAGGATTCCACAATCTAACCTCAGTCATGTTCCCAGGCAAATGGCATCCAGAATCAAACCTCAGTCATATTCCCAGGGCAAAGGGTACCAGAATCCAAACCCATGTCATGTTCCCAGGCCACAGGATTCCACAATCTAACCTCAGTCATGTTCCCAGGCAAATGGCTTCCAGAATCAAACCTCAGTCATATTCCCAGGCCACAGGGTTCCAGAATCCACCGATGTCATGTTCCCAGGCCACAGGCTTCCAGAATCAATCCTCAGTGATGTTCCCAGGCTACAGGGTTCCAGAATAAAACCTCAGTCATGTTCCCAGTCCACAGGGTTCCAGAACCAAGGCTCAGTCAGGTTCCCAGGGCACAGTATTCCACAATCTAAACAGATGTCATGTTCCCAGGCCACAGTTTTCCAGAATCACGCCTCAGTCATGTTCCCAGGCCACAGGGAACCGGAATCAAACCTCAGTCATTTTGCCAGGCCATAGGGTACCACCATCAAACCTCAGTCATATTCCCAGGACACAGGGTTCCAGAATCCAACAGATGTCATGTTCCCAGGCCACAGGATTCCACAAGCAACACTCAGTCTTTTTCCCAGGACACAGGTTTCCAGAATCAACCCGATATCATGTTCCCTGACCACAGTCTTCCAGAATCAACCTCAGTTATGTTGCCAGGCCACAGGTATCCACCATCAAACCTCAGACATGTTCCCAGGCCACAGGGTTCCAGAATAAAACCGTTCTCATGTTCCCAGGCCACAGGGTTCCAGAATCCACCGATGACATGTTCCCAGGCAACAGGGTTCAGGAATCAATCCTCAGTTAGGCTCCCAGGCTACAGGGTTCCAGAATAAAACCTCAGTCATGTTCCACGTCCACAGGGTTCAAGAATCAATCCTCAGTTAGGTTCCCAGGCTACAGGGTTCCAGAATAAACCCTCACTAATGTTCCCGGTCCACAGGGTTCCAGAACCTAGGCTCAGTCAGGTTCCCAGGGCACAGTATTCCACAATCTAAACAGATGTCATGTTCCCAAGCCACAGTTTTCCAGAATCTCGCCTCAGTCATGTTCCCAGGCCACAGGGATCCAGAATGAAACCTCAGTCATGTTGCCAGGCCATACGGTACCACCATTAAACCTCAGTCATATTCCCAGGCCACAGGCTTCCAGAATCAAACGGATTTCATGTTCCCAGGCAACAGGGTTCCAGAATCCAAACCGATGTCATGTTCCCAGGCCACAGGATTCCACAATCTAACCTCAGTCATGTTCCCAGGCCAATGGTTTCCAGAATCAAACCTCAGTCATATTCCCAGGCCACAGGGTTCCAGAATCCACCGATAACATATTCCCAGGCCACAGGGTTCCAGAATCAATCCTCAGTTATGTTCCCAGGTTACAGGATTCCAGAATAAAACCTCAGTCATGTTCCCAGTCCACAGGGTTCCAGAACCAAGGCTCAGTCAGGTTCCCAGGGCACAGTATTCCACAATCTAAACAGATGTCATGTTCCCAGGCCACAGTTTTCCAGAATCACGCCTCAGTCATGTAACCAGGCCACTGGGATCCAGAATCAAACCTCAGTCATGTTGCCAGGACGTAGGGTACCACCATCAAACCTCAGTCATATACCCAGGCCACAAGTTTCCAGAATCAAACCGATGTCATGTTCCTAGGCCACAGGGATCCAGAATCCACCAATGTCATGTTCCCAGTCCACAGGGTTCCAGAACCAAGGCTCAGTCTGGTTCCCAGGGCACAGTATTCCACAATCTAAACAGATGTCCTGTTCCCAGGCCACAGTTTTCCAGAATGACGTCTGAGTCAGGTTCTCAGCCCACAGGGATCCAAATCAAACCTCAGTCATGTTGCCATGACATTGGGTACCACCATCAAACCTCAGTCATATTCCCAGGCCACAGGGTTCCAGAATCACTCCTCAGTTATGTTCCCTGGCTACAGGGTTCCAGAATAAAACCTCAGTCATGTTCCCAGTCCATAGGGTTCCAAAACCTAGGCTCAGTCAGGTTCACAGGGCACAGTGTTCCACAATCTAAACAGATGTCATGCTCCTAGGGCACAGTTTTCCAGAATCACGCCTCAGTCATGTTCCCAGGCCACAGGGATCCAAAATCAAACCTCAGTCATGTTGCCAGGCCACAGCGTGCGACCATCAAACCTCAGTCATATTCCCAGGCCACAAGTTTCCAGAATCAAACCGATGTCATATTCCCAGGCCACAGGGTTCCAGAATCAAACCGATGTCGTGTTCCCAGGCCACAAGATTGCACAAGCAAACCTCAGTCTTTTTCCCAAGACACAGGTTTCCAGAATCAACCCGATATCATGTTCCCTGGACACAGTCTTCCAGAATCAAACCTCAGTCATGTTGCCACGCCACAGGTTTCCACCATCAAACCTCAGACATGTTCCCAGGCCACAGGGTTCCAGAATAAATCCGTTCTCATGTTCCCAGGACACAGGATTCCAGAATCCACCGATGACATGTTCCCAGGCAACAGGGTTCCAGAATCAATCCTCAGTTAGGTTCTCAGGCTACAGGGTTCCAGAATAAAACCTCAGTCATGTTCCAAGTCTACAGGGTTCGAGAATCAATCCTCAGTTAGGTTCCCAGGCTACAGGGTTCCAGAATAAAACCTCAGTCATGTTCCCAGTCCACAGGGTTCCAGAACCTGGGCTCAGTCAGGTTCCCAGGGCACAGTATTCCACAATCTAAACAGATGTCATGTTCCCAAGCCACAGTTTTCCAGAATCTCGCCTCAGTCATGTTCCCAGCCCACAGGGATCCAGAATCAAACCTCAGTCATGTTGCCAGGCCATAGGGTACCACCATCAAACCTCAGTCATATTCCAAGGCCACAGGCTTCCAGAATCAAACGGATTTCATGTTCCAGGGAAACAGGGTTCCAGAATCCAAACCGATGTCATGTTCCCAGGCCCCTGGATTCCACAATATAACCTCAGTCATGTTTCCAGACCAATGGTTTCCAGAATCAAATCTCAGTCATATTCCCAGGCCACAGGGTTCCAGAATCCACCGATGTCATGTTCCCAGGCCACAGGGTTCCAGAATCAATCCTCAGTTATGTTACCAGGCTACAGTGTTCCAGAATAAAACCTCAGTAATGTTTCCAGGCCACAGGGTTCCAGAACTAAGGCTCAGTCAGTTTCCCAGGGCACAGTATTCCACAATCTAAACAGATGTCATGTACCCAGGCCACAGTTTACTAGAATCACGCCTCAGTCATGTTCCCAGGCCACAGGGATCCAGAATCAAACCTCAGTCATGTTGCCAGGCCATAGTGTACCACCATCAAACCTCAGTCATATTCCCAGTCCACAAGTTTCCAGAATCAAACAGATGTCATGTTCCCAGGACACAGGTTTCCACAATCTAACATCAGTCATGTTACCAGGCCACAGGATTCCAGAAGCAAATGTCAGTCTTATTCCCAGGACACAGATTTTCAGAATCAACCCGATATCATGTTCCCTGGCCACAGTCTTCCAGAATCAAACCTCAGTCATGTTGCCAGGCCACAGGCTTCTAGAACCTAGGCTCAGTAAGGTTCCCAGGGCACAGTATTCCACAATCTAAACAGATGTCATGTTCCCAAGCCACAGTTTTCCAGAATCTCGCCTCAGTCATGTTCCCAGGCCACAGGGATCCAGAATCATACCTCAGTCATGTTGCCAGGCCATAGGGTACCACCATCAAACCTCAGTCATATTCCCAGGCCACAGGCTTCCAGAATCAAACGGATTTCATGTTCCCAGGCAACAGGGTTCCAGAATCCAAACCGATGTCATGTTCCCAGGCCTCAGGATTCCACAATCTAACCTCTGTAATGTTCCCAGGCTAGTGGTTTCCAGAATCAAACCTCAGTCATATTCCCAGGCCACAGGGTTCCAGAATCCACCGATGTCATGTTCCCAGGCCACAGGGTTCCAGAATCAATCCTTAGTTATGTTCCCAGGCTACAGGGTTCCCGAATAAAACCTCAGTCATGTTCTCATTGCAAAGGGTTCCAGAACCAAAGCTCAGTCAGGTTCCCAGGGCACAGTATTCCACAATCTAAACAGATGTCATGTTCCCAGGCCACAGATTTCCAGAATCACGCCTCAGTCATGTTCCCAGGCCAAAGGGATCCAGAATCAAACCTCAGTCATTTTGCCAGGCCATAGGGTACCACCATCAAACCTCAGTCATATTCCCAGGCCACAGGGTTCCAGAATCCAACCGATGTCATGTTCCCAGGCCACAGGTTTCCACAAGCAACACTCAGTCTTTTTCCAAGGACACAGGTTTCCAGAATCAACCCGATATTATGTTCCCTGTCCACAGTCTTCCAGAATCAAACCTCAGTCCTTTTGCCAGGCCACAGGGTTCCAGAATCCACCGATGTCATGTTCCCAGGCCACAGGTTTCCACAATCTAACATCAGTCATGTTCCCAGGCCAATGGTTTCCAGAATCAAACCTCAGTCATATTCCCAGGCCACAGGGTTCCAGAATCCAACCGATGTCGTGTTCCCAGGCCACAGGATTCCACAAGCAAACCTCACTTGTGTTCCCAGGACACATGTTTCCAGAATCAACCCGATATCATGTTGCCTGGACACAGTCTTCCAGAATCAAACCTCAGTCATGTTGCCAGGCCACAGGTTTCCACCATCAAACCTCAGACATATTTCCAGGGCACAGGTTCCAGAATAAAACCATTCTCATGTTCCCAGGCCACAGGGTTCCAGAATCCACCGATGACATGTTCCCAGGCAACAGGGTTCCAGAATCAATCCTCAGTTAGGTTCCCAGGCTACAGGGTTCCAGAATAAAACCTCAGTCATGTTCCAAGTCCACAGGTTTCCAGAATCAAACCTCAGTTAGGTTCCCAGGCTACAGGGTTCCAGAATAAAACCTCACTCATGTTCCCAGTCCACAGGGTTCCCTAACCTGGGCTCAGTCAGGTTCCCAGGACACAGTATTCCATAATCTAAACAGATGTCATGTTCCCAAGAAACAGTTTTCCAGAATCTCGCCTCAGTCATGTTCCCAGGCCACAGGGATCCAGAATCAAACCTCAGTCATGTTGCCAGGTCATAGGGTACCACCATCAAGCCTCAGTCATATTCCCAGGCCACAAGTTTCCAGAATCAAACCGATGTCATGTTCCCAGGCCACAGGGTTCCAGAATCCACCGATGTCATGTTCCCAGTCCACAGGGTTCCAGAACCAAGGCTTAGTCAGGTTCCCAGGGCACAGTATTCCACAATCTAAACAGATGTCATGTTCCCAGGCCACAGTTTTCCAGAATCACGTCTGAGTGATGTTCTCAGCCCACAGGGATCCAGAATCAAACCTCAGTCATGTTGCCATGACATAGGGTACCACCATCAAAACTCAGTCACATTCCCAGGCCACATTTTTCAAGAATCACGCCTGAGTCATGTTCCTAGGCCACAGGGATCCAGAATCAAACCTCATTCATGTTACCAGGCCATAGGCTAGCACCATCAAACCTCAGTCATATTCCCAGGCCACAGGTTTCCAGAATCAAACCGATTTTATGTTCCCAGGCAACAGGGTACCAGAATTCAAACCGATGTCATGTTCCCAGGCCACAGGATTCCACAATCTAACCTCAGTCATGTTCCCAGGCAAATGGCTTCCAGAATCAAACCTCAGTCATATTCCCAGGCCACAGGGTTCCAGAATCCACCGATGTCATGTTCCCAGCCCACAGGGTTCCAGAATCAATCCTCAGTTATGTTCCCAGGCTACAGCGTTCCAGAATAAACCTCAGTCATGTTCCCAGTCCATAGGGTTCCAGAAATAAGGCTCAGTCAGTTTCCCAGGGCACAGTATTCCACAATCTGAACAGATGTCATGTTCCCATGACACAGTTTCCCAGAATCATGCCTCAGTCATGTTCCCAGGCCACAGGGATCCAAAATGAAACCTCAGTCATGTTGCCAGGCCATAGGGTGCCACCATCAAACCTCAGTCATATTCCCAGGCCACAAGTTCCCAGAATCAAACCGATGTCATGTTCCCAGGCCACAGGTTTCCACAATCTAACATCAGTCATGTTCCCAGGCCAATGGTTTCCAGAATCAAACCTCAGTCATATTCCCAGGCCACAGGCTTCCAGAATCCAACCGATGTCGTGTTCCTAGGCCACAGGATTCCACAAGCAAACCTCACTTGTGTTCCCAGGACACATGTTTCCAGAATCAACCCGATATCATGTTCCCTGGACACAGTCTTCCAGAATCAAACCTCAGTCATGTTGCCAGGCCACAGGTTTCCACCATCAAACCTCAGACATATTTCCAGGGCACAGGTTCCAGAATAAAACCATTCTCATGTTCCCAGGCCACAGGGTTCCAGAATCCACCGATAACATGTTCCCAGGCAACAGGGTTTCAGAATCAATCCTCAGTTAGGCTCCCAGGCTACAGGGTTCCAGAATAAAACGTCAGTCATGTTCCACGTCCACAGGGTTCGAGAATCAATCCTCAGTTAGGTTCCCAGGCTACAGGGTTCCAGAATAAAACCTCAGTCATGTTCCAAGTCCACAGGTTTCCAGAATCAAACCTCAGTTATGTTCCCAGGCTACAGGGTTCCAGAATAAAACCTCACTCATGTTCCCAGTCCACAGGGTTCCCGAACCTGGGCTCAGTCAGGTTCCCAGGACACAGTATTCCATAATCTAAACAGATGTCATGTTCCCAAGAAACAGTTTTGCAGAATCTCACCTCAGTCATGTTCCCAGGCCACAGGGATCCAGAATCAAACCTCAGTCATGTTGCCAGGTCATAGGGTACCACCATCAAGCCTCAGTCATATTCCCAGGCCACAAGTTTCCAGAATCAAACCGATGTCATGTTCCCAGGCCACAGGGTTCCAGAATCCACTGATGTCATGTTCCCAGTCCACAGGGTTCCAGAACCAAGGCTCAGTCAGGTTCCCAGGGCACAGGATTCCACAATCTAAACAGATGTCATGTTCCCAGGCCACAGTTTTCCAGAATCACGTCTGAGTGATGTTCTCAGCCCACAGGGATCCAGAATCAAACCTCAGTCATGTTGCCATGACATAGCGTACCACCATCAAACCTCAGTCATATTCCCAGGCCACAGGTTTCCAGAATCAAACCGATTTCATGTTCCCAGGCAACAGGGTACCAGAATTCAAACCGATGTCATGTTCCCAGGCCACAGGATTCCACAATCTAACCTCAGTCATGTTCCCAGGCAAATGGCTTCCAGAATCAAACCTCAGTCATATTCCCAGGCCACAGGGTTCCAGAATCCACCGATGTCATGTTCCCAGCCCACAGGGTTCCAGAATCAATCCTCAGTTATGTTACCAGGCTACAGCGTTCCAGAATAAAACCTCAGTCATGTTCCCAGTCCATAGGGTTCCAGAAATAAGGCTCAGTCAGTTTCCCAGGGCACAGTATTCCACAATCTGAACAGATGTCATGTTCCCATGACACAGTTTCCCAGAATCATGCCTCAGTCATGTTCCCAGGCCACAGGGATCCAAAATGAAACCTCAGTCATGTTGCCAGGCCATAGGGTGCCACCATCAAACCTCAGTCATATTCCCAGGCCACAAGTTCCCAGAATCAAACCGATGTCATGTTCCCAGGCCACAGGTTTCCACAATCTAACATCAGTCATGTTCCCAGGCCAATGGTTTCCAGAATCAAACCTCAGTCATATTCCCAGGCCACAGAGTTCCAGAATCCAACCGATGTCGTGTTCCCAGGCCACAGGATTCCACAAGCAAACCGCACTTGTGTTCCCAGGACACATGTTTCCAGAATCAACCCGATATCATGTTCCCTGGACACAGTCTTCCAGAATCAAACCTCAGTCATGTTGCCAGGCCACAGGTTTCCACCATCAAACCTCAGACATATTTCCAGGGCACAGGTTCCAGAATAAAACCGTTCTCATGTTCCCAGGCCACAGGGTTCCAGAATCCACCGATGACATGTTCCCAGGCAACAGGGTTCCAGAATCAATCCTCAGTTAGGTTCCCAGGCTACAGGGTTCCAGAATAAAACCTCACTCATGTTCCCAGTCCACAGGGTTCCCGAACCTGGGCTCAGTCAGGTTCCCAGGACACAGTATTCCATAATCTAAACAGATGTCATGTTCCCAAGAAACAGTTTTCCAGAATCTCGCCTCAGTCATGTTCCCAGGCCACAGGGATCCAGAATCAAACCTCAGTCATGTTGCCAGGTCATAGGGTACCACCATCAAACCTCAGTCATATTTCAAGGCCACAGGCTTCCAGAATCAAACAGATTTCATGTTCCCAGGCAACAGGGTTCCAGAATCCAAACCGATGTCATGTTCCCAGGCCTCAGGGATCCAGAATCAATCCTCAGTTATGTTCCCAGGCTACAGGGTTCCAGAATAAAACCGTTCTCATGTTCCCAGGCTACAGGGTTCCAGAATAAAACCTCAGTCATGTTCCCAGTCCACAGGGTTCCAGAACTAAGGCTCAGTCAGTTTCCCAGGGCACAGTATTCCACAATCTAAACAGATGTCATGTTCCCAGGCCACAGTTTTCCAAAATCAGGCCTCAGTCATGTTCCCAGGCCACAGGGATCCAGAATCAAACCTCAGTCATGTTGCCAGGCCATAGGGTACCACCATCAAACCTCAGTCATATTCCCAGGCCACAAGTTTCCAGAATCAAACCAATGTCATGTTCCCAGGACACAGGGTTCCAGAATCCACCGATGTCATGTTCCCAGGCCACAGGGTTCCAGAATCAATCCTCAGTGATGTTCCCAGGCTACAGGGTTCCAGAATAAAACCTCAGTCATGTTCCCAGTCCACAGGGTTCCAGAACCAAGGCTCAGTCAGGTTCCCAGGGCACAGTATTCCACAATCTAAACAGATGTCATGTTCCCAGGCCACAGTTTTCCAGAATCACGCCTCAGTCATGTTCCCAGGCCAAAGGGATCCAGAATCAAACCTCAGTCATTTTGCCAGGCCATAGGGTACCACCATCAAACCTCAGTCATATTCCCAGGCCACAGGTTTCCAGAATCCAACCGATGTCATGTTCCCAGGCCACAGGATTCCACAAGCAACACTCAGTCTTTTTCCCAGGACACAGGTTTCCAGAATCAACCCGATATCATGTTCCCTGACCACAGTCTTCCAGAATCAACCTCAGTTATGTTGCCAGGCCACAGGTTTCCACCATCAAACCTCAGACATATTCCCAGGCCACAGGGTTCCAGAATAAAACCGTTCTCATGTTCCCAGGCCACAGGATTCCACAATCTAACCTCAGTCATGTTCCCAGGCCAATGGTTTCCAGAATCAAACCTTAGTCAAATTCCCATGCCACAGGGTTCCAGAATCCACCGATATCATATTCCCAGGCCACAGGGTTCCAGAATCAATCCTCAGTTATGTTCCCAGGTTACAGGATTCCAGAATAAAACCTCAGTCATGTTCCCACTCCACAGGCTTCCAGAACCAAGGCTCAGTCAGGTTCCCAGGGCACAGTATTCCACAATCTAAACAGGTGTCATGTTCCCAGGCCACAGTTTTCCAGAATCACGCCTCAGTCATGTTCCCAGGCCAAAGGGATCCAGAATCAAACCTCAGTCATTTTGCCAGGCCATAGGGTACCACCATCAAACCTCAGTCATATTCCCAGGCCACAGGTTTCCAGAATCCAACCGATGTCATGTTCCCAGGCCACAGGATTCCACAAGCAACACTCAGTCTTTTTCCCAGGACACAGGTTTCCAGAATCAACCCGATATCATGTTCCCTGACCACAGTCTTCCAGAATCAAACCTCAGTCATGTTGCCAGGCCACAGGTTTCCAGAACCTAGGCTCAGTCAGGTTCCCAGGGCACAGTATTCCACAATCTAAACAGATGTCATGTTCCCAGGCCACAGTTTTCCAGAATCACGCCTCAGTCATGTTCCCAGGCCACTGGGATCCAGAATCAAACCTCAGTCATGTTGCCAGGCCATAGGGTACCACCATCAAACCTCAGTCATATTCCCAAGCCACAGGTTTCCAGAATCAAACCGATGTCATGTTCCTAGGTCACAGGGATCCAGAATCCACCAATGTCATGTTCCCAGTCCACAGGGTTCAAGAACCATGGCTCAGTCTGGTTCCCAGGGGACAGTATTCCACAATCTAAACAGATGTCCTGTTCCCAGGCCACAGTTCTCCAGAATCACGTCTGAGTCATGTTCTCAGCCCACAGGGATCCAAAATCAAACCTCAGTCATGTTTCCATGACATTGGGTACCACCATCAAACCTCAATCATATTCCCAGGCCACAGGGTTCCAGAATCAATCCTCAGTTATGTTCCCAGGCTACAGGGTTCCAGAATAAAACCTCAGTCATGTTCCCAGTCCATAGGGTTCCAAAACCTAGGCTCAGTCAGGTTCACAGGGCACAGTGTTCCACAATCTAAACAGATGTCATGCTCCTAGGGCACAGTTTTCCAGAATCACGCCTCAGTCATGTTCCCAGGCCACAGGGATCCAAAATCAAACCTCAGTCATGTTGCCAGGCCACAGGGTGCGACCATCAAACCTCAGTCATATTCCCAGGCCACAAGTTTCCAGAATCAAACCGATGTCATATTCCCAGGCCACAGGTTTCCAGAATCAAACCGATGTCGTGTTCCCAGGCCACAGGATTCCACAAGCAAACCTCAGTCGTGTTCCCAGGACACAGGTTTCCAGAATCAACCCGATATCATGTTCCCTGGACACAGTCTTCCAGAATCAAACCTCAGTCATGTTGCCAGGCCACAGGTTTCCACCATCAAACCTCAGACATGTTCCCAGGCCACAGGGTTCCAGAATAAAACCGTTCTCATGTTCTCAGGACACAGGATTCCAGAATCCACCGATGACATGTTCCCAGGCAACAGGGTTCCAGAATCAATCCTCAGTTATGTTCTCAGGCTACAGGGTTCCAGAATAAAACCTCAGTCATGTTCCAAGTCCACAGGGTTCCAGAACCTGGGCTCAGTCAGGTTCCCAGGGCACAGTATTCCACAATCTAAACAGATGTAATGTTCCCAAGCCACAGTTTTCCAGAATCTCGCCTCAGTCATGTTCCCAGCCCACAGGGATCCAGAATCAAACCTCAGTCATGTTGCCAGGCCATAGGGTACCACCATCAAACCTCAGTCATATTCCAAGGCCACAGGCTTCCAGAATCAAACGGATTTCATGTTCCAGGGAAACAGAGTTCCAGAATCCAAACCGATGTCATGTTCCCAGGCCTCTGGATTCCACAATCTAACCTCAGTCATGTTTCCAGGCCAATGGTTTCCAGAATCAAACCTCAGTCATATTCCCAGGCCACAGGGTTCCAGAATCCACCGATGTCATGTTCCCAGGCCACAGGGTTCCAGAATCAGTCCTCAGTTATGTTCCCAGGCTACAGGGTTCCAGAATAAAACCTCAGTAATGTTCCCAGGCCACAGGGTTCCAGAACTAAGGCTCAGTCAGTTTCCCAGGGCACAGTATTCCACAATCTAAACAGATGTCAGGTTCCCAGGCCACAGTTTTCCAGAATCACGCCTCAGTCATGTTCCCAGGCCACAGGGATCCAGAATCAAACCTCAGTCATGTTGTCAGGCCATAGGGTACCACCATCAAACCTCAGTCATATTCCCAGTCCACAAGTTTCCAGAATCAAACAGATGTCATGTTCCCAGGACACAGGTTTCCACAATCTAACACCAGTCATGTTCCCAGGCCACAGGATTCCAGAAGCAAATGTCAGTCTTATTCCCAGGACACAGGTTTCCAGAATCAACCCGATATCATGTTCCCTGGCCACAGTCTTCCAGAATCAAACCTCAGTCATGTTGCGAGGCCACAGGCTTCTAGAACCTAGGCTCAGTCAGGTTCCCAGGGCACAGTATTCCACAATCTAAACAGATGTCATGTTCCCAAGCCACAGTTTTCCAGAATCACGCCTCAGTCATGTTCCCAGGCCACAGGGATCCAAAATCAAACCTCAGTCATGTTGCCAGGCCACAGGGTGCGACCATCAAACCTCAGTCATATTCCCAGGCCACAAGTTTCCAGAATCAAACCGATGTCATATTCCCAGGCCACAGGTTTCCAGAATCAAACCGATGTCGTGTTCCCAGGCCACAGGATTCCACAAGCAAACCTCAGTCGTGTTCCCAGGACACAGGTTTCCAGAATCAACCCGATATCATGTTCCCTGGACACAGTCTTCCAGAATCAAACCTCAGTCATGTTGCCAGGCCACAGGTTTCCACCATCAAACCTCAGACATGTTCCCAGGCCACAGGGTTCCAGAATAAAACCGTTCTCATGTTCTCAGGACACAGGATTCCAGAATCCACCGATGACATGTTCCCAGGCAACAGGGTTCCAGAATCAATCCTCAGTTATGTTCTCAGGCTACAGGGTTCCAGAATAAAACCTCAGTCATGTTCCAAGTCCACAGGGTTCCAGAACCTGGGCTCAGTCAGGTTCCCAGGGCACAGTATTCCACAATCTAAACAGATGTAATGTTCCCAAGCCACAGTTTTCCAGAATCTCGCCTCAGTCATGTTCCCAGCCCACAGGGATCCAGAATCAAACCTCAGTCATGTTGCCAGGCCATAGGGTACCACCATCAAACCTCAGTCATATTCCAAGGCCACAGGCTTCCAGAATCAAACGGATTTCATGTTCCAGGGAAACAGAGTTCCAGAATCCAAACCGATGTCATGTTCCCAGGCCTCTGGATTCCACAATCTAACCTCAGTCATGTTTCCAGGCCAATGGTTTCCAGAATCAAACCTCAGTCATATTCCCAGGCCACAGGGTTCCAGAATCCACCGATGTCATGTTCCCAGGCCACAGGGTTCCAGAATCAGTCCTCAGTTATGTTCCCAGGCTACAGGGTTCCAGAATAAAACCTCAGTAATGTTCCCAGGCCACAGGGTTCCAGAACTAAGGCTCAGTCAGTTTCCCAGGGCACAGTATTCCACAATCTAAACAGATGTCAGGTTCCCAGGCCACAGTTTTCCAGAATCACGCCTCAGTCATGTTCCCAGGCCACAGGGATCCAGAATCAAACCTCAGTCATGTTGTCAGGCCATAGGGTACCACCATCAAACCTCAGTCATATTCCCAGTCCACAAGTTTCCAGAATCAAACAGATGTCATGTTCCCAGGACACAGGTTTCCACAATCTAACACCAGTCATGTTCCCAGGCCACAGGATTCCAGAAGCAAATGTCAGTCTTATTCCCAGGACACAGGTTTCCAGAATCAACCCGATATCATGTTCCCTGGCCACAGTCTTCCAGAATCAAACCTCAGTCATGTTGCGAGGCCACAGGCTTCTAGAACCTAGGCTCAGTCAGGTTCCCAGGGCACAGTATTCCACAATCTAAACAGATGTCATGTTCCCAAGCCACAGTTTTCCAGAATCTCGCCTCAGTCATGTTCCCAGGCCACAGGGATCCAGAATCAAACCTCAGTCATGTTGCCAGGCCATAGGGTACCACCATCAAACCTCAGTCATATTCCCAGGCCACAGGCTTCCAGAATCAAACGCATTTCATGTTCCCAGGCAACAGGGTTCCAGAATCCAAACCGATGTCATGTTCCCAGGCCTCAGGATTCCACAATCTAACCTCAGTCATGTTTCCAGGCCAATGGTTTCCAGAATCAAAACTCAGTCATATTCCCAGGCCACAGGGTTCCAGAATCCACCGATGTCATGTTCCCAGGCCACAGGGTTCCAGAATCAATCCTCAGTTATGTTCCAAGGCTACAGGGTTCCAGAATAAAACCTCAGTCATGTTCCCAGTCCACAGGGTTCCAGAACTAAGGCTCAGTCAGTTTCCCAGGGCACAGTATTCCACAATCTAAACAGATGTCATGTTCTCAGGCCACAGTTTTCCAGAATCACGCCTCAGTCATATTCCCAGGCCACAGGGATCCAGAATCAAACCTCAGTCATGTTGCCAGGCCATAGGGTACCACCATCAAACCTCAGTCATATTCCCAGGCCACAAGTTTCCAGAATCAAACAAATGTCATGTTCCCAGGACACAGGTTTCCACAAACTAACAGCAGTCATGTTCCCAGGCCACAGGATTCCAGAAGCAAATCTCAGTCTTATTCCCAGGACACAGGTTTCCAGAATCAACCCGATATCATGTTCCCTGGCCACAGTCTTCAAGAATCAAACCTCAGTCATGTTGCCAGGCCACAGGGTTCCAGAACCTAGGCTCAGTCAGGTTCCCAGGGCACAGTATTCCACAATCTAAACAAACTTCATGTTCCCAAGCCACAGTTTTTCAGAATCTCGCCTCAGTCATGTTCCCAGGCCACAGGGATCCAGAATCAAACCTCAGTCATGTTGCCAGGCCATAGGGTACCACCATCAAACCTCAGTCATATTCCCAGGCCACAGGCTTCCAAAATCAAACGGATTTCATGTTCCCAGGCAACAGGGTTCCAGAATCCAAACCCATGTCATGTTCCCAGTCCACAGGATTCCACAATCTAACCTCAGTCATATTCCCAGCCAAATGGTTTCCAGAATCAAACCTCAGTCATATTCCCAAGCCACAGTGTTCCAGAATCCACCTATGTCATGTTCCCAGGCCACAGGATTCCAGAATCAATCCTCAGTTAGGTTCCCAGGCTACAGGGTTCCAGAATAAAACCTCAGTCATGTTCCCAGTCCGCAGGGTTCCAGAACCAAGGATCAGTCAGGTTCCCAGGGCACAGTATTCCACAATCTAAACAGATGTCATGTTCCCAGGCCACAGTTTTCCAGAATCACGTCTGAGTGATGTTCTCAGCCCACAGAGATCCAGAATCAAACCTCAGTCATGTTGCCATGACATAGGGTACCACCATCAAACCTCAGTCACATTCCCAGGCCACATTTTTCAAGAATCACGCCTGAGTCATGTTCCTAGGCCACAGTGATCCAGAATCAAACCTCATTCATGTTACCAGGCCATAGGCTAGCACCATCAAACCTCATACATATTCCCAGTCCACAAGTTTCCATAATCAAACAGATGTCAAGTTCCCAGGACACAGGTTTCCACAAACTAACAGCAGTCATGTTCCCAGGCCACAGGATTCCAGAAGCAAATCTCAGTCTTATTCCCAGGACACAGGTTTCCAGAATCAACCCGATATCATGTTCCCTGGACACAGTCTTCCAGAATCAAACCTCAGTCATGTTGCCAGGCCACAGGTTTCCACCATCAAACCTCAGACATGTTCCCAGGCCACAGGGTTCCAGAATAAAACCGTTCTCATGTTCTCAGGACACAGGATTTCAGAATCCACCGATGACATGTTCCCAGGCAACAGGGTTCCAGAATCAATCCTCAGTTATGTTCTCAGGCTACAGGGTTCCAGAATAAAACCTCAGTCATGTTCCAAGTCTACAGGGTTCGAGAATCAATCCTCAGTTAGGTTCCCAGGCTACAGGGTTCCAGAATAAAACCTCAGTCATGTTCCCAGTCCACAGGGTTCCAGAACCTGGGCTCAGTCAGGTTCCCAGGGCACAGTATTCCACAATCTAAACAGATGTCATGTTCCAAAGCCACAGTTTTCCAGAATCTCGCCTCAGTCATGTTCCCAGCCCACAGGGATCCAGAATCAAACCTCAGTCATGTTGCCAGGCCATAGGGTACCACCATCAAACCTCAGTCATATTCCCAGGCCAAAAGTTTCCAGAATCAAACAGATGTCATGTTCCCAGGACACAGGTTTCCACAAACTAACAGCAGTCATGTTCCCAGGCCACAGGATTCCAGAAGCAAATCTCAGTCTTATTCCCAGGACACAGGTTTCCAGAATCAACCCGATATCATGTTCCCTGGCCACAGTCTTCCAGAATCAAACCTCAGTCATGTTGCCAGGCCACAGGGTTCCAGAACCTAGGCTCAGTCAGGTTCCCAGGGCACAGTACTCCACAATCTAAACAAACTTCATGTTCCCAAGCCACAGTTTTTCAGAATCTCGCCTCAGTCATGTTCCCAGGCCACAGGGATCCAGAATCAAACCTCAGTCATGTTGCCAGGCCATAGGGTACCACCATCAAACCTCAGTCATATTCCCAGGCCACAGGCTTCCAAAATCAAACGGATTTCATGTTCCCAGGCAACAGGGTTCCAGAATCCAAACCGATGTCATGTTCCCAGGCCACAGGATTCCACAATCTAACCTCAGTCATATTCCCAGCCCAATGGTTTCCAGAATCAAACCTCAGTCATATTCCTAAGCCACAGTGTTCCAGAATCCACCTATGTCATGTTCCCAGGCCACAGGATTCCAGAATCAATCCTCAGTTAGGTTCCCAGGCTACAGGGTTCCAGAATAAAACCTCAGTCATGTTCCCAGTCCGCAGGGTTCCAGAACCAAGGCTCAGTCAGGTTCCCAGGGCACAGTATTCCACAATCTAAACAGATGTCATGTTCCCAGGCCACAGTTTTCCAGAATCACGTCTGAGTGATGTTCTCAGCCCACAGGGATCCAGAATCAAACCTCAATCATGTTGCCATGACATAGGGTACCACCATCAAACCTCAGTCACATTCCCAGGCCACATTTTTCAAGAATCACGCCTGAGTCATGTTCCTAGGCCACAGGGATCCAGAATCAAACCTCATTCATGTTACCAGGCCATAGGCTAGCACCATCAAACCTCATAAATATTCCCAGTCCACAAGTTTCCATAATCAAACAGATGTCAAGTTCCCAGGACACAGGTTTCCACAAACTAACAGCAGTCATGTTCCCAGGCCACAGGATTCCAGAAGCAAATCTCAGTCTTATTCCCAGGACACAGGTTTCCAGAATCAACCCGATATCATGTTCCCTGGACACAGTCTTCCAGAATCAAACCTCAGTCATGTTGCCAGGCCACAGGTTTCCACCATCAAACCTCAGACATGTTCCCAGGCCACAGGGTTCCAGAATAAAACCGTTCTCATGTTCTCAGGACACAGGATTCCAGAATCCACCGATGACATGTTCCCAGGCAACAGGGTTCCAGAATCAATCCTCAGTTAGTTTCTCAGGCTACAGGGTTCCAGAATAAAACCTCAGTCATGTTCCAAGTCTACAGGGTTCGAGAATCAATCCTCAGTTAGGTTCCCAGGCTACAGGGTTCCAGAATAAAACCTCAGTCATGTTCCCAGTCCACAGGGTTCCAGAACCTGGGCTCAGTCAGGTTCCCAGGGCACAGTATTCCACAATCTAAACAGATGTAATGTTCCCAAGCCACAGTTTTCCAGAATATCGCCTCAGTCATGTTCCCAGCCCACAGGGATCCAGAATCAAACCTCAGTCATGTTGCCAGGCCATAGGGTACCACCATCAAACCTCAGTCATATTCCAAGGCCACAGGCTTCCAGAATCAAACGGATTTCATGTTCCAGGGAAACAGGGTTCCAGAATCCAAACCGATGTCATGTTCCCAGGCCTCTGGATTCCACAATCTAACCTCAGTCATGTTTCCAGACCAATGGTTTCCAGAATCAAACCTCAGTCATATTCCCAGGCCACAGGGTTCCAGAATCCACCGATGTCATGTTCCCAGGCCACAGGGTTCCAGAATCAGTCCTCAGTTATGTTCCCAGGCTACAGGGTTCCAGAATAAAACCTCAGTCATGTTCCCAGGCCACAGGGTTCCAGAACTAAGGCTCAGTCAGTTTCCCAGGGCACAGTATTCCACAATCTAAACAGATGTCATGTTCCCAGGACACAGTTTTCCAGAATCACGCCTCAGTCATGTTCCCAGGCCACAGGGATCCAGAATCAAACCTCAGTCATGTTGTCAGGCCATAGGGTACCACCATCAAACCTCAGTCATATTCCCAGTCCACAAGTTTCCAGAATCAAACAGATGTCATGTTCCCAGGACACAGGTTTCCACAATCTAACACCAGTCATGTTCCCAGGCCACAGGATTCCAGAAGCAAATGTCAGTCTTATTCCCAGGACACAGGTTTCCAGAATCAACCCGATATCATGTTCCCTGGCCACAGTCTTCCAGAATCAAACCTCAGTCATGTTGCGAGGCCACAGGCTTCTAGAACCTAAGCTCAGTCAGGTTCCCAGGGCACAGTATTCCACAATATAAACAGATGTCATGTTCCCAAGCCACAGTTTTCCAGAATCTCGCCTCAGTCATGTTCCCAGGCCACAGGGATCCAGAATCAAACCTCAGTCATGTTGCCAGGCCATAGGGTACCACCATCAAACCTCAGTCATATTCCCAGTCCACAAGTTTCCAGAATCAAACAGATGTCATGTTCCCAGGACACAGGTTTCCACAATCTAACACCAGTCATGTTCCCAGGCCACAGGATTCCAGAAGCAAATGTCAGTCTTATTCCCAGGACACAGGTTTCCAGAATCAACCCGATATCATGTTCCCTGGCCACAGTCTTCCAGAATCAAACCTCAGTCATATTGCCAGGTCACAGGCTTCTAGAACCTAGGCTCAGTCAGGTTCCCAGGGCACAGTATTCCACAATCTAAACAGATGTCATGTTCCCAAGCCACAGTTTTCCAGAATCTCGCCTCAGTCGTGTTCCCAGGCCACAGGGATCCAGAATCAAACCTCAGTCATGTTGCCAGGCCATAGGGTACCACCATCAAACCTCAGTCATATTCCCAGGCCACAGGCTTCCAGAATCAAACGGATTTCATGTTCCCAGGCAACAGGGTTCCAGAATCCAGACCGATGTCATGTTCCCAGGCCTCAGGATTCCACAATCTAACCTCAGTCATGTTTCCAGGCCAATGGTTTCAGAATCAAACCTCAGTCATGTTCCCAGTCCACAGGGTTCCAGAACTAAGGCTCAGTCAGTTTCCCAGGGCACAGTATTCCACAATCTAAACAGATGTCATGTTCTCAGGCCACAGTTTTCCAGAATCACTCCTCAGACATATTCCCAGGCCACAGGGATCCAGAATCAAACCTCAGTCATGTTGCCAGGCCATAGGGTACCACCATCAAACCTCAGTCATATTCCCAGGCCAAAAGTTTCCAGAATCAAACAGATGTCATGTTCCCAGGACACAGGTTTCCACAAACTAACAGCAGTCATGTTCCCAGGCCACAGGATTCCAGAAGCAAATCTCAGTCTTATTCCCAGGACACAGGTTTCCAGAATCAACCCGATATCATGTTCCCTGGCCACAGTCTTCCAGAATCAAACCTCAGTCATGTTGCCAGGCCACAGGGTTCCAGAACCTAGGCTCAGTCAGGTTCCCAGGGCACAGTACTCCACAATCTAAACAAACTTCATGTTCCCAAGCCACAGTTTTTCAGAATCTCGCCTCAGTCATGTTCCCAGGCCACAGGGATCCAGAATCAAACCTCAGTCATGTTGCCAGGCCATAGGGTACCACCATCAAACCTCAGTCATATTCCCAGGCCACAGGCTTCCAAAATCAAACGGATTTCATGTTCCCAGGCAACAGGGTTCCAGAATCCAAACCGATGTCATGTTCCCAGGCCACAGGATTCCACAATCTAACCTCAGTCATATTCCCAGCCCAATGGTTTCCAGAATCAAACCTCAGTCATATTCCTAAGCCACAGTGTTCCAGAATCCACCTATGTCATGTTCCCAGGCCACAGGATTCCAGAATCAATCCTCAGTTAGGTTCCCAGGCTACAGGGTTCCAGAATAAAACCTCAGTCATGTTCCCAGTCCGCAGGGTTCCAGAACCAAGGCTCAGTCAGGTTCCCAGGGCACAGTATTCCACAATCTAAACAGATGTCATGTTCCCAGGCCACAGTTTTCCAGAATCACGTCTGAGTGATGTTCTCAGCCCACAGGGATCCAGAATCAAACCTCAATCATGTTGCCATGACATAGGGTACCACCATCAAACCTCAGTCACATTCCCAGGCCACATTTTTCAAGAATCACGCCTGAGTCATGTTCCTAGGCCACAGGGATCCAGAATCAAACCTCATTCATGTTACCAGGCCATAGGCTAGCACCATCAAACCTCATACATATTCCCAGTCCACAAGTTTCCATAATCAAACAGATGTCAAGTTCCCAGGACACAGGTTTCCACAAACTAACAGCAGTCATGTTCCCAGGCCACAGGATTCCAGAAGCAAATCTCAGTCTTATTCCCAGGACACAGGTTTCCAGAATCAACCCGATATCATGTTCCCTGGACACAGTCTTCCAGAATCAAACCTCAGTCATGTTGCCAGGCCACAGGTTTCCACCATCAAACCTCAGACATGTTCCCAGGCCACAGGGTTCCAGAATAAAACCGTTCTCATGTTCTCAGGACACAGGATTCCAGAATCCACCGATGACATGTTCCCAGGCAACAGGGTTCCAGAATCAATCCTCAGTTAGTTTCTCAGGCTACAGGGTTCCAGAATAAAACCTCAGTCATGTTCCAAGTCTACAGGGTTCGAGAATCAATCCTCAGTTAGGTTCCCAGGCTACAGGGTTCCAGAATAAAACCTCAGTCATGTTCCCAGTCCACAGGGTTCCAGAACCTGGGCTCAGTCAGGTTCCCAGGGCACAGTATTCCACAATCTAAACAGATGTAATGTTCCCAAGCCACAGTTTTCCAGAATCTCGCCTCAGTCATGTTCCCAGCCCACAGGGATCCAGAATCAAACCTCAGTCATGTTGCCAGGCCATAGGGTACCACCATCAAACCTCAGTCATATTCCAAGGCCACAGGCTTCCAGAATCAAACGGATTTCATGTTCCAGGGAAACAGGGTTCCAGAATCCAAACCGATGTCATGTTCCCAGGCCTCTGGATTCCACAATCTAACCTCAGTCATGTTTCCAGACCAATGGTTTCCAGAATCAAACCTCAGTCATATTCCCAGGCCACAGGGTTCCAGAATCCACCGATGTCATGTTCCCAGGCCACAGGGTTCCAGAATCAGTCCTCAGTAATGTTCCCAGGCCACAGGGTTCCAGAACTAAGGCTCAGTCAGTTTCCCAGGGCACAGTATTCCACAATCTAAACAGATGTCATGTTCCCAGGACACAGTTTTCCAGAATCACGCCTCAGTCATGTTCCCAGGCCACAGGGATCCAGAATCAAACCTCAGTCATGTTGTCAGGCCATAGGGTACCACCATAAAACCTCAGTCATATTCCCAGTCCACAAGTTTCCAGAATCAAACAGATGTCATGTTCCCAGGACACAGGTTTCCACAATCTAACACCAGTCATGTTCCCAGGCCACAGGATTCCAGAAGCAAATGTCAGTCTTATTCCCAGGACACAGGTTTCCAGAATCAACCCGATATCATGTTCCCTGGCCACAGTCTTCCAGAATCAAACCTCAGTCATGTTGCGAGGCCACAGGCTTCTAGAACCTAGGCTCAGTCAGGTTCCCAGGGCACAGTATTCCACAATCTAAACAGATGTCATGTTCCCAAGCCACAGTTTTCCAGAATCTCGCCTCAGTCATGTTCCCAGGCCACAGGGATCCAGAATCAAACCTCAGTCATGTTGCCAGGCCATAGGGTACCACCATCAAACCTCAGTCATATTCCCAGGCCACAGGCTTCCAGAATCAAACGCATTTCATGTTCCCAGGCAACAGGGTTCCAGAATCCAAACCGATGTCATGTTCCCAGGCCTCAGGATTCCACAATCTAACCTCAGTCATGTTTCCAGGCCAATGGTTTCCAGAATCAAAACTCAGTCATATTCCCAGGCCACAGGGTTCCAGAATCCACCGATGTCATGTTCCCAGGCCACAGGGTTCCAGAATCAATCCTCAGTTATGTTCCAAGGCTACAGGGTTCCAGAATAAAACCTCAGTCATGTTCCCAGTCCACAGGGTTCCAGAACTAAGGCTCAGTCAGTTTCCCAGGGCACAGTATTCCACAATCTAAACAGATGTCATGTTCTCAGGCCACAGTTTTCCAGAATCACGCCTCAGTCATATTCCCAGGCCACAGGGATCCAGAATCAAACCTCAGTCATGTTGCCAGGCCATAGGGTACCACCATCAAACCTCAGTCATATTCCCAGGCCACAAGTTTCCAGAATCAAACAAATGTCATGTTCCCAGGACACAGGTTTCCACAAACTAACAGCAGTCATGTTCCCAGGCCACAGGATTCCAGAAGCAAATCTCAGTCTTATTCCCAGGACACAGGTTTCCAGAATCAACCCGATATCATGTTCCCTGGCCACAGTCTTCAAGAATCAAACCTCAGTCATGTTGCCAGGCCACAGGGTTCCAGAACCTAGGCTCAGTCAGGTTCCCAGGGCACAGTATTCCACAATCTAAACAAACTTCATGTTCCCAAGCCACAGTTTTTCAGAATCTCGCCTCAGTCATGTTCCCAGGCCACAGGGATCCAGAATCAAACCTCAGTCATGTTGCCAGGCCATAGGGTACCACCATCAAACCTCAGTCATATTCCCAGGCCACAGGCTTCCAAAATCAAACGGATTTCATGTTCCCAGGCAACAGGGTTCCAGAATCCAAACCCATGTCATGTTCCCAGTCCACAGGATTCCACAATCTAACCTCAGTCATATTCCCAGCCAAATGGTTTCCAGAATCAAACCTCAGTCATATTCCCAAGCCACAGTGTTCCAGAATCCACCTATGTCATGTTCCCAGGCCACAGGATTCCAGAATCAATCCTCAGTTAGGTTCCCAGGCTACAGGGTTCCAGAATAAAACCTCAGTCATGTTCCCAGTCCGCAGGGTTCCAGAACCAAGGATCAGTCAGGTTCCCAGGGCACAGTATTCCACAATCTAAACAGATGTCATGTTCCCAGGCCACAGTTTTCCAGAATCACGTCTGAGTGATGTTCTCAGCCCACAGAGATCCAGAATCAAACCTCAGTCATGTTGCCATGACATAGGGTACCACCATCAAACCTCAGTCACATTCCCAGGCCACATTTTTCAAGAATCACGCCTGAGTCATGTTCCTAGGCCACAGTGATCCAGAATCAAACCTCATTCATGTTACCAGGCCATAGGCTAGCACCATCAAACCTCATACATATTCCCAGTCCACAAGTTTCCATAATCAAACAGATGTCAAGTTCCCAGGACACAGGTTTCCACAAACTAACAGCAGTCATGTTCCCAGGCCACAGGATTCCAGAAGCAAATCTCAGTCTTATTCCCAGGACACAGGTTTCCAGAATCAACCCGATATCATGTTCCCTGGACACAGTCTTCCAGAATCAAACCTCAGTCATGTTGCCAGGCCACAGGTTTCCACCATCAAACCTCAGACATGTTCCCAGGCCACAGGGTTCCAGAATAAAACCGTTCTCATGTTCTCAGGACACAGGATTTCAGAATCCACCGATGACATGTTCCCAGGCAACAGGGTTCCAGAATCAATCCTCAGTTATGTTCTCAGGCTACAGGGTTCCAGAATAAAACCTCAGTCATGTTCCAAGTCTACAGGGTTCGAGAATCAATCCTCAGTTAGGTTCCCAGGCTACAGGGTTCCAGAATAAAACCTCAGTCATGTTCCCAGTCCACAGGGTTCCAGAACCTGGGCTCAGTCAGGTTCCCAGGGCACAGTATTCCACAATCTAAACAGATGTCATGTTCCAAAGCCACAGTTTTCCAGAATCTCGCCTCAGTCATGTTCCCAGCCCACAGGGATCCAGAATCAAACCTCAGTCATGTTGCCAGGCCATAGGGTACCACCATCAAACCTCAGTCATATTCCCAGGCCAAAAGTTTCCAGAATCAAACAGATGTCATGTTCCCAGGACACAGGTTTCCACAAACTAACAGCAGTCATGTTCCCAGGCCACAGGATTCCAGAAGCAAATCTCAGTCTTATTCCCAGGACACAGGTTTCCAGAATCAACCCGATATCATGTTCCCTGGCCACAGTCTTCCAGAATCAAACCTCAGTCATGTTGCCAGGCCACAGGGTTCCAGAACCTAGGCTCAGTCAGGTTCCCAGGGCACAGTACTCCACAATCTAAACAAACTTCATGTTCCCAAGCCACAGTTTTTCAGAATCTCGCCTCAGTCATGTTCCCAGGCCACAGGGATCCAGAATCAAACCTCAGTCATGTTGCCAGGCCATAGGGTACCACCATCAAACCTCAGTCATATTCCCAGGCCACAGGCTTCCAAAATCAAACGGATTTCATGTTCCCAGGCAACAGGGTTCCAGAATCCAAACCGATGTCATGTTCCCAGGCCACAGGATTCCACAATCTAACCTCAGTCATATTCCCAGCCCAATGGTTTCCAGAATCAAACCTCAGTCATATTCCTAAGCCACAGTGTTCCAGAATCCACCTATGTCATGTTCCCAGGCCACAGGATTCCAGAATCAATCCTCAGTTAGGTTCCCAGGCTACAGGGTTCCAGAATAAAACCTCAGTCATGTTCCCAGTCCGCAGGGTTCCAGAACCAAGGCTCAGTCAGGTTCCCAGGGCACAGTATTCCACAATCTAAACAGATGTCATGTTCCCAGGCCACAGTTTTCCAGAATCACGTCTGAGTGATGTTCTCAGCCCACAGGGATCCAGAATCAAACCTCAATCATGTTGCCATGACATAGGGTACCACCATCAAACCTCAGTCACATTCCCAGGCCACATTTTTCAAGAATCACGCCTGAGTCATGTTCCTAGGCCACAGGGATCCAGAATCAAACCTCATTCATGTTACCAGGCCATAGGCTAGCACCATCAAACCTCATAAATATTCCCAGTCCACAAGTTTCCATAATCAAACAGATGTCAAGTTCCCAGGACACAGGTTTCCACAAACTAACAGCAGTCATGTTCCCAGGCCACAGGATTCCAGAAGCAAATCTCAGTCTTATTCCCAGGACACAGGTTTCCAGAATCAACCCGATATCATGTTCCCTGGACACAGTCTTCCAGAATCAAACCTCAGTCATGTTGCCAGGCCACAGGTTTCCACCATCAAACCTCAGACATGTTCCCAGGCCACAGGGTTCCAGAATAAAACCGTTCTCATGTTCTCAGGACACAGGATTCCAGAATCCACCGATGACATGTTCCCAGGCAACAGGGTTCCAGAATCAATCCTCAGTTAGTTTCTCAGGCTACAGGGTTCCAGAATAAAACCTCAGTCATGTTCCAAGTCTACAGGGTTCGAGAATCAATCCTCAGTTAGGTTCCCAGGCTACAGGGTTCCAGAATAAAACCTCAGTCATGTTCCCAGTCCACAGGGTTCCAGAACCTGGGCTCAGTCAGGTTCCCAGGGCACAGTATTCCACAATCTAAACAGATGTAATGTTCCCAAGCCACAGTTTTCCAGAATATCGCCTCAGTCATGTTCCCAGCCCACAGGGATCCAGAATCAAACCTCAGTCATGTTGCCAGGCCATAGGGTACCACCATCAAACCTCAGTCATATTCCAAGGCCACAGGCTTCCAGAATCAAACGGATTTCATGTTCCAGGGAAACAGGGTTCCAGAATCCAAACCGATGTCATGTTCCCAGGCCTCTGGATTCCACAATCTAACCTCAGTCATGTTTCCAGACCAATGGTTTCCAGAATCAAACCTCAGTCATATTCCCAGGCCACAGGGTTCCAGAATCCACCGATGTCATGTTCCCAGGCCACAGGGTTCCAGAATCAGTCCTCAGTTATGTTCCCAGGCTACAGGGTTCCAGAATAAAACCTCAGTCATGTTCCCAGGCCACAGGGTTCCAGAACTAAGGCTCAGTCAGTATCCCAGGGCACAGTATTCCACAATCTAAACAGATGTCATGTTCCCAGGACACAGTTTTCCAGAATCACGCCTCAGTCATGTTCCCAGGCCACAGGGATCCAGAATCAAACCTCAGTCATGTTGTCAGGCCATAGGGTACCACCATCAAACCTCAGTCATATTCCCAGTCCACAAGTTTCCAGAATCAAACAGATGTCATGTTCCCAGGACACAGGTTTCCACAATCTAACACCAGTCATGTTCCCAGGCCACAGGATTCCAGAAGCAAATGTCAGTCTTATTCCCAGGACACAGGTTTCCAGAATCAACCCGATATCATGTTCCCTGGCCACAGTCTTCCAGAATCAAACCTCAGTCATGTTGCGAGGCCACAGGCTTCTAGAACCTAAGCTCAGTCAGGTTCCCAGGGCACAGTATTCCACAATATAAACAGATGTCATGTTCCCAAGCCACAGTTTTCCAGAATCTCGCCTCAGTCATGTTCCCAGGCCACAGGGATCCAGAATCAAACCTCAGTCATGTTGCCAGGCCATAGGGTACCACCATCAAACCTCAGTCATATTCCCAGTCCACAAGTTTCCAGAATCAAACAGATGTCATGTTCCCAGGACACAGGTTTCCACAATCTAACACCAGTCATGTTCCCAGGCCACAGGATTCCAGAAGCAAATGTCAGTCTTATTCCCAGGACACAGGTTTCCAGAATCAACCCGATATCATGTTCCCTGGCCACAGTCTTCCAGAATCAAACCTCAGTCATATTGCCAGGTCACAGGCTTCTAGAACCTAGGCTCAGTCAGGTTCCCAGGGCACAGTATTCCACAATCTAAACAGATGTCATGTTCCCAAGCCACAGTTTTCCAGAATCTCGCCTCAGTCGTGTTCCCAGGCCACAGGGATCCAGAATCAAACCTCAGTCATGTTGCCAGGCCATAGGGTACCACCATCAAACCTCAGTCATATTCCCAGGCCACAGGCTTCCAGAATCAAACGGATTTCATGTTCCCAGGCAACAGGGTTCCAGAATCCAGACCGATGTCATGTTCCCAGGCCTCAGGATTCCACAATCTAACCTCAGTCATGTTTCCAGGCCAATGGTTTCAGAATCAAACCTCAGTCATGTTCCCAGTCCACAGGGTTCCAGAACTAAGGCTCAGTCAGTTTCCCAGGGCACAGTATTCCACAATCTAAACAGATGTCATGTTCTCAGGCCACAGTTTTCCAGAATCACTCCTCAGACATATTCCCAGGCCACAGGGATCCAGAATCAAACCTCAGTCATGTTGCCAGGCCATAGGGTACCACCATCAAACCTCAGTCATATTCCCAGGCCAAAAGTTTCCAGAATCAAACAGATGTCATGTTCCCAGGACACAGGTTTCCACAAACTAACAGCAGTCATGTTCCCAGGCCACAGGATTCCAGAAGCAAATCTCAGTCTTATTCCCAGGACACAGGTTTCCAGAATCAACCCGATATCATGTTCCCTGGCCACAGTCTTCCAGAATCAAACCTCAGTCATGTTGCCAGGCCACAGGGTTCCAGAACCTAGGCTCAGTCAGGTTCCCAGGGCACAGTACTCCACAATCTAAACAAACTTCATGTTCCCAAGCCACAGTTTTTCAGAATCTCGCCTCAGTCATGTTCCCAGGCCACAGGGATCCAGAATCAAACCTCAGTCATGTTGCCAGGCCATAGGGTACCACCATCAAACCTCAGTCATATTCCCAGGCCACAGGCTTCCAAAATCAAACGGATTTCATGTTCCCAGGCAACAGGGTTCCAGAATCCAAACCGATGTCATGTTCCCAGGCCACAGGATTCCACAATCTAACCTCAGTCATATTCCCAGCCCAATGGTTTCCAGAATCAAACCTCAGTCATATTCCTAAGCCACAGTGTTCCAGAATCCACCTATGTCATGTTCCCAGGCCACAGGATTCCAGAATCAATCCTCAGTTAGGTTCCCAGGCTACAGGGTTCCAGAATAAAACCTCAGTCATGTTCCCAGTCCGCAGGGTTCCAGAACCAAGGCTCAGTCAGGTTCCCAGGGCACAGTATTCCACAATCTAAACAGATGTCATGTTCCCAGGCCACAGTTTTCCAGAATCACGTCTGAGTGATGTTCTCAGCCCACAGGGATCCAGAATCAAACCTCAATCATGTTGCCATGACATAGGGTACCACCATCAAACCTCAGTCACATTCCCAGGCCACATTTTTCAAGAATCACGCCTGAGTCATGTTCCTAGGCCACAGGGATCCAGAATCAAACCTCATTCATGTTACCAGGCCATAGGCTAGCACCATCAAACCTCATACATATTCCCAGTCCACAAGTTTCCATAATCAAACAGATGTCAAGTTCCCAGGACACAGGTTTCCACAAACTAACAGCAGTCATGTTCCCAGGCCACAGGATTCCAGAAGCAAATCTCAGTCTTATTCCCAGGACACAGGTTTCCAGAATCAACCCGATATCATGTTCCCTGGACACAGTCTTCCAGAATCAAACCTCAGTCATGTTGCCAGGCCACAGGTTTCCACCATCAAACCTCAGACATGTTCCCAGGCCACAGGGTTCCAGAATAAAACCGTTCTCATGTTCTCAGGACACAGGATTCCAGAATCCACCGATGACATGTTCCCAGGCAACAGGGTTCCAGAATCAATCCTCAGTTAGTTTCTCAGGCTACAGGGTTCCAGAATAAAACCTCAGTCATGTTCCAAGTCTACAGGGTTCGAGAATCAATCCTCAGTTAGGTTCCCAGGCTACAGGGTTCCAGAATAAAACCTCAGTCATGTTCCCAGTCCACAGGGTTCCAGAACCTGGGCTCAGTCAGGTTCCCAGGGCACAGTATTCCACAATCTAAACAGATGTAATGTTCCCAAGCCACAGTTTTCCAGAATCTCGCCTCAGTCATGTTCCCAGCCCACAGGGATCCAGAATCAAACCTCAGTCATGTTGCCAGGCCATAGGGTACCACCATCAAACCTCAGTCATATTCCAAGGCCACAGGCTTCCAGAATCAAACGGATTTCATGTTCCAGGGAAACAGGGTTCCAGAATCCAAACCGATGTCATGTTCCCAGGCCTCTGGATTCCACAATCTAACCTCAGTCATGTTTCCAGACCAATGGTTTCCAGAATCAAACCTCAGTCATATTCCCAGGCCACAGGGTTCCAGAATCCACCGATGTCATGTTCCCAGGCCACAGGGTTCCAGAATCAGTCCTCAGTAATGTTCCCAGGCCACAGGGTTCCAGAACTAAGGCTCAGTCAGTTTCCCAGGGCACAGTATTCCACAATCTAAACAGATGTCATGTTCCCAGGACACAGTTTTCCAGAATCACGCCTCAGTCATGTTCCCAGGCCACAGGGATCCAGAATCAAACCTCAGTCATGTTGTCAGGCCATAGGGTACCACCATAAAACCTCAGTCATATTCCCAGTCCACAAGTTTCCAGAATCAAACAGATGTCATGTTCCCAGGACACAGGTTTCCACAATCTAACACCAGTCATGTTCCCAGGCCACAGGATTCCAGAAGCAAATGTCAGTCTTATTCCCAGGACACAGGTTTCCAGAATCAACCCGATATCATGTTCCCTGGCCACAGTCTTCCAGAATCAAACCTCAGTCATGTTGCGAGGCCACAGGCTTCTAGAACCTAAGCTCAGTCAGGTTCCCAGGGCACAGTATTCCACAATATAAACAGATGTCATGTTCCCAAGCCACAGTTTTCCAGAATCTCGCCTCAGTCATGTTCCCAGGCCACAGGGATCCAGAATCAAACCTCAGTCATGTTGCCGGGCCATAGGGTACCACCATCAAACCTCAGTCATATTCCCAGGCCACAGGCTTCCAGAATCAAACGGATTTCAT
The DNA here is from genome assembly GCF_028021215.1 of Eschrichtius robustus. Classification (NCBI taxonomy): domain Eukaryota; kingdom Metazoa; phylum Chordata; class Mammalia; order Artiodactyla; family Eschrichtiidae; genus Eschrichtius; species Eschrichtius robustus. The sequence goes on from NC_090842.1 coordinate 42,994,701, forward strand.
CTTCCCAGTCAACAGGGTTCCAGCATCCAAACCAATGTCATGTTCCCAGGCCACAGGTTTCCACCATCTAACATCAGTCATGTTCCCAGGCCAATGGTTTCCAGAATCAAACCTCAGTCATATTCCCAGGCCACAGGGTTCCAGCATCCATCCGATGTCGTGTTCCCAGGCCACAGGATTCCACAAGCAAACCTCAGTCTTTTTCTCAGGACACAGATTTCCAGAATCAGCCCGATATCATGTTCCCTGGCCACAGTCTTCCAGAATCAAACCTCAGTCATGTTGCCAGGCCACAGGTTTCCACCATCAAACCTCAGACATGTTTCCAGGCCACAGGGTTCCAGAATAAAACCGTTCTCATGTTTCCAGGCCACAGGGTTCCAGAATCCACCGATGACATGTTCCCAGGCAACAGGGTTCCAGAATCAATCCTCAGTTAGGCTGCCAGGCTACAGGGTTCCAGAATAAAACCTCAGTCATATTCCACGTCCACAGGGTTCCAGAATCAATCCTCAGTTAGGTTCCCAGGCTACAGGGTTCCAGAATAAAACCTCAGTCATGTTCCCATTCCACAGGGTTCCCGAACCTAAGCTCTCAGGTTCCAAGGGCACAGTATTCCACGATCTAAACAGATGTCATGTTAACAAGCCACAGTTTTCCAGAATCTTGCCTCAGTCATGTTCCCAGGCCACAGGGATCCAGATTCAAACCTCACTCATGTTGCCAGGCCATAGGGTACCACCATCAAACCTCAGTCATATTCCAAGTCCACAGGTTTCCAGAATGAAACCGATTTCATGTTCCTAGGCAACAGGGTTCCAGAATCCAAACCGATGTCATGTTCCCAGGCCACAGGATTCCACAATCTAACCTCAGTCATGTTCCCAGGCCAGTGGTTTCCAGAATCAAACCTCAGTCATATTCCCAGTCCACAGGGTTCATGAATCCACTGATGTCATGTTCCCAGGCCACAGGGTTCCAGAATCCATCCTCAGTTATGTTCGCAGTCTACAGGGTTCCCGAATAAAACATCAGTCATGTTCTCTTTCCAAAGGGTTCCAGAACCAAGGCTCAGTCAGGTTCCCATGGCACAGTATTCCACAGTCTAAACAGATGTCATGTTCCCAGGCACCAGTTTACCAGAATCACGCCTCAGTCATGTTCCCAGTCCACAGGGATCCAGAATCAAACCTCAGTCATGTTGCCAGGCCATAGGGTACCACCATCAAACCTCAGTCATATTCCCTGTCCACAGGGTTCCAGAATCCAACCGATGTCATGTTCCCAGTCCACAGGATTCCACAAGCAAAACTCAGTCTTTTTCCCAGGACACAGGTTCCTAGAATCAACCCGATATCATGTTCCCTGGCCACAGTCTTCCAGAATCAAACCTCAGTCATGTTGCCAGGCCACAGGTTTCCACCATCAAACCTCAGACATGTTCCCAGGCCACAGGGTTCCAGAATAAAACCGTTCTCATGTTCCCAGGCCACAGGGTTCCAGAATCAATCCTCAGTTACGCTCCCAGGCTACAGGGTTCCAGAATAAAACCTCAGTCATATTCCACGTCCACAGGGTTCAAGAATCAATCCTCAGTTAGGTTCCCAGGCTACAGGGTTCCAGAATAAACCCTCACTCATGTTCCCGGTCCACAGGGTTCCAGAACCTAGGCTCAGTCAGGTTCCCAGGGCACAGTATTCCACAATCTAAACAGATGTCATGTTAACAAGCCACAGGTTTCCAGAATCAAACCGATTTCATCTTCCCAGGCAGCAGGGTACCAGAATCCAAACCGATGTCATGTTCGCAGGCCACAGGATTCCACAATCTAACCTCAGTCATGTTCCCAGGCAAACGGCTTCCAGAATCAAACCTCAGTCATATTCCCAGGCCACAGGGTTCCAGAATCAAACGGATTTCATGATCCCAGGCAACAGGGTTACAGAATCCAAACCGATGTCATGTTCCCAGGCCACAGGATTCCACAATCTAACCTCAGGCATGTTCCCAGGCCAATGGTTTCCAGAATCAAACCTCAGCCATATTCCCAGGCCACAGCGTTCCAGAATCCAACCGATGTCATGTTCCCAGGCCACAGGATTCCACAAGCAACACTCAGTCTATTTCCCAGGACACAGGTTTCCAGAATCAACCCGATATCATATTCCCTGGCCACAGTCTTCCAGAATCAAACCTCAGTTATGTTGCCAGGCCACAGGTTTCCACCATCAAACCTCAGACATGTTCCCAGGCCACAGGGTTCCAGAATAAAACCGTTCTCATGTTCCCAGGCCACAGCGTTCCAGAATCCATCGATGACATGTTCCCAGGAAACAGGGTTCCAGAATCAATCCTCTGTTAGGCTCCCAGGCTACAGGGTTCCAGAATAAAACCTCAGTCATGTTCCACGTCCACAGGGTTCCAGAATCAATCCTCAGTTAGGTTCCCAGGCTACAGGGTTCCAGAATAAAACCTCACTCATGTTCCCAGTCCACAGGGTTCCAGAACCTAGGCTCAGTCAGGTTCCCAGGGCACAGTATTCCACAATCTAAACAGATGTCATGTTCCCAAGCCACAGTTTTCCAGAATCTTGCCTGTGTCATGTTCCCAGGCCACAGGGATCAAGAATCAAACCTCAGTCATGTTGCCAGGCCATACGGTACCACCATCAAACCTCAGTCATATTCCCAGGCCACAGGCTTCCAGAATCAAACGGATTTCATGATCCCAGGCAACAGGGTTACAGAATCCAAACCGATGTCATGTTCCCAGGCCACAGGATTCCACAATCTAACCTCAGGCATGTTCCCAGGCCAATGGTTTCCAGAATCAAACCTCAGTCATATTCCCAGGCCACAGCGTTCCAGACTCCAACCGATGTCATGTTCCCAGGCCACAGGATTCCAAAAGCAACACTCAGTCTTTTTCCCAGGACACAGGTTTCCAGAATCAACCCGATATTATGTTCCCTGGCCACAGTCTTCCAGAATCAAACCTCAGTCATGTTGGCAGGCCACAGGTTTCCACCATCAAACCTCAGACATGTCCCCAGGCCGCAGGGTTCCAGAATAAAACCGTTCTCATGTTCCCAGGCCACAGGCTTCCAGAATCCACCAATGTCATGTTCCAAGTCCACAGGGTTCCAGAACCTAGGCTCAGTCAGGTTCCCAGGGCACAGTATTCCACAATCTAAAAAGATGTCATGTTCCCAAGCCACAGTTTTCCAGAATCTCGCCTCAGTCATATTCCCAGCCCACAGGGATCCAGAATCAAACCTCAGTCATGTTGCCAGGCCATACGGTACCACCATTAAACCTCAGTCATATTCCCAGGCCACAGGCTTCCAGAATCAAACGGATTTCATGTTCCCAGGCAACAGGGTTCCAGAATCCAAACCGATGTCATGTTCCCAGGCCACAGGTTTCCACAATCTAACATCAGTCATGTTCCCAGGCCACAGGATTCCAGAAGCAAACCTCAGTCTTATTCCAGGACACAGTTTTCCAGAATCAACCCGATATCATGTTCCCTGGCCACAGTCTTCCAGAATCAAACCTCAGTCATGTTGCCAGGCCACAGGGTTCCAGAACCTAGGCTCAGTCAGGTTCCCAGGGCACAGTATTCCACAATGAAAACAGATGTCATGTTCCCAAGCCACAGTTTTCCAGAATCTCGCCTCAGTCATGTTCCCAGGCCAAAGGGATCCAGAATCAAACCTCAGTCATGTTCCCAGGCTAGTGGTTTCCAGAATCAAACCTCAGTCATATTCCCAGGCCACAGGCTTCCAGAATCCACCGATGTCATGTTCCCAGGCCACAGGGTTCCAGAATCAATCCTCAGTTATGTTCCCAGGCTACAGGGTTCCCGAATAAAACCTCAGTCATGTTCTCATTCCAAAGGGTTCCAGAACCAAGGCTCAGTCAGGTTCCCAGGGCACAGTATTCCACAATCTAAACAGATGTCATATTCCCAGGCAACAGTTTTCCAGAATCACGCCTCAGTCATGTTCCCAGGCCACAGGGATACAGAATCAAACCTCAGTCATGTTGCCAGGCCATAGGGTACCACCATCAAACCTCAGTCATATTCCCAGGCCACAGGGTTCCAGAATCCAACCGATGTCATGTTCCCAGGCCACAGGATTCCACAAGCAACACTCAGTCTTTTTCCCAGGACACAGGTTTCCAGAATCAACCCGATATTATGTTCCCTGGCCACAGAATTCCAGAATCAAACCTCAGTCATGTTGGCAGGCCACAGGTTTCCACCATCAAACCTCAGACATGTCCCCAGGCCGCAGGGTTCCAGAATAAAACCGTTCTCATGTTCCTAGGCCACAGGCTTCCAGAATCCACCGATGACATGATCCCAGGCAACAGGGTTTCAGAATCAATCCTTAGTTAGGTTCACAGGCTACAGGGTTCCAGAATAAAACCTCAGTCATGTTCCACGTCCACAGGGTTCCAGAATCAATCCTCAGTTAGGTTACCAGGCTACAGGGTTCCAGAATAAAACCTCACTCATGTTCCCGGTCCACAGGGTTCCAGAACCTAGGCTCAGTCAGGTTCCCAGGGCACAGTATTCCACAATCTAAACAGTTGTCATGTTCCCAAGCCACAGTTTTCCAGAATCTCGCCTCAGTCATGTTCCAAAGCCACAGGGATCAAGAATCAAACCTCAGTCATGTCGGCAGGCCATAGGGTACCTCCATCAAACCTCAGTCATATTCCCAGTCCACAGGCTTCCAGAATCAAACGGATTTCATGTTCCCAGGCAACAGGGTTCCAGAATCCAAACCGATGTCATGTTCCCAGGCCACAGGATTCCACAATCTAACCTCAGTCATGTTCCCAGGCCAATGGTTTCCAGAATCAAACCTCAGTCATATTCCCAGGCCACAGGATTGCAGAATCCACCGATGTCATTTTCCCAGGCCACAGGGATCCAGAATCAAACCTCAGTCATGTTGCCAGGCCATAGGGTACCACCATCAAACCTCAATCATATTCCAAGTCCACAGGTTTCCAGAATCAAACCGATTTCATGTTCCCTGGCAACAGGGTACCAGAATCCAAACCGATGTCATGTTCCCAGGCCACAGGATTCCACAATCTAACCTCAGTCATGTTCCCAGGCAAAAGGCATCCAGAATCAAACCTCAGTCATATTCCCAGGGCAAAGGGTACCAGAATCCAAACCCATGTCATGTTCCCAGGCCACAGGATTCCACAATCTAACCTCAGTCATGTTCCCAGGCAAATGGCTTCCAGAATCAAACCTCAGTCATATTCCCAGGCCACAGGGTTCCAGAATCCACCGATGTCATGTTCCCAGGCCACAGGCTTCCAGAATCAATCCTCAGTGATGTTCCCAGGCTACAGGGTTCCAGAATAAAACCTCAGTCATGTTCCCAGTCCACAGGGTTCCAGAACCAAGGCTTAGTCAGGTTCCCAGGGCACAGTATTCCACAATCTAAACAGATGTCATGTTCCCAGGCCACAGTTTTCCAGAATCATGCCTCAGTCATGTTCCCAGGCCAAAGGGATCCAGAATCAAACCTCAGTCATGTTGCCAGGCCATAGGGTACCACCATCAAACCTCAGTCATATTCCCAGGCCACAGTGTTCCAGAATCCAACCGATGTCATGTTCCCAGGCCACAGGATTCCACAAGCAACACTCAGTCTTTTTCCCAGGACACAGGTTTCCAGAATCAACCCGATATCATGTTCCCTGACCACAGTCTTCCAGAATCAACTACAGTTATGTTGCCAGGCCACAGGTATCCACCATCAAACCTCAGACATGTTCCCAGTCCACAGGGTTCCAGAATAAAACCGTTCTCATGTTCCCAGGCCACAGGGTTCCAGAATCCACCGATGACATGTTCCCAGGCAACAGGGTTCAGGAATCAATCCTCAGTTAGGCTCCCAGGCTACAGGGTTCCAGAATAAAACCTCAGTCATGTTCCACGTCCACAGGGTTCAAGAATCAATCCTCAGTTAGGTTCCCAGGCTACAGGGTTCCAGAATAAACCCTCACTCATGTTCCCGGTCCACAGGGTTCCAGAACCTAGGCTCAGTCAGGTTCCCAGGGCACAGTATTCCACAATCTAAACAGATGTCATGTTAACGAGCCACAGTTTTCCAGAATCTCGCCTCAGTCATGTTCCCAGGCCACAGGGATCCAGAATCAAACCTCAGTCATGTTGCCAGGCCATACGGTACCACCATTAAACCTCAGTCATATTCCCAGGCCACAGGCTTCCAGAATCAAACGGATTTCATGTTCCCAGGCAACAGGGTTCCAGAATCCAAACCGATGTCATGTTCCCAGGCCACAGGATTCCACAATCTAACCTCAGTCATGTTCCCAGGCCAATGGTTTCCAGAATCAAACCTCAGTCATATTCCCAGGCCACAGGGTTCCAGAATCCACCGATATCATATTCCCAAGCCACAGGGTTCCAGAATCAATCCTCAGTTATGTTCCCAGATTACAGGATTCCAGAATAAAACCTCAGTCATGTTCCCAGTCCACAGGGTTCCAGAACCAAGGCTCAGTCAGGTTCCCAGGGCACAGTATTCCACAATCTAAACAGATGTCATGTTCCCAGGCCACAGTTTTCCAGAATCACGCCTCAGTCATGTAACCAGGCCACTGGGATCCAGAATCAAACCTCAGTCATGTTGCCAGGACGTAGGGTACCACCATCAAACCTCAGTCATATACCCAGGCCACAAGTTTCCAGAATCAAACCGATGTCATGTTCCTAGGCCACAGGGATCCAGAATCCACCAATGTCATGTTCCCAGTCCACAGGGTTCAAGAACCAAGGCTCAGTCTGGTTCCCAGGGCAAAGTATTCCACAATCTAAACAGATGTCCTGTTCCCAGGCCACAGTTTTCCAGAATCACGTCTGAGTCATGTTCTCAGCCCACAGGGATCCAAAATCAAACCTCAGTCATGTTGCCATGACATTGGGTACCACCATCAAACCTCAGTCATATTCCCAGGCCACAGGGTTCCAGAATCAATCCTCAGTTATGTTCCCAGGCTACAGGGTTCCAGAATAAAACCTCAGTCATGTTCCCAGTCCATAGGGTTCCAAAACCTAGGCTCAGTCAGGTTCACAGGGCACAGTGTTCCACAATCTAAACAGATGTCATGCTCCTAGGGAAAATTTTTCCAGAATCACGCCTCAGTCATGTTTCCAGGCCACAGGGATCCAAAATCAAACCTCAGTCATGTTGCCAGGCCACAGCGTGCGACCATCAAACCTCAGTCATATTCCCAGGCCACAAGTTTCCAGAATCAAACCGATGTCATATTCCCAGGCCACAGGGTTCCAGAATCAAACCGATGTCGTGTTCCCAGGCCACAGGATTCCACAAGCAAACCTCAGTCGTGTTCCCAGGACACAGGTTTCCAGAATCAACCCGATATCATGTTCCCTGGACACAGTCTTCCAGAATCAAACCTCAGTCATGTTGCCAGGCCACAGGTTTCCACCATCAAACCTCAGACATGTTCCCAGGCCACAGGGTTCCAGAATAAAACCGTTCTCATGTTCCCAGGACACAGGATTCCAGAATCCACCGATGACATGTTCCCAGGCAACAGGGTTCCAGAATCAATCCTCAGTTAGTTTCTCAGGCTACAGGGTTCCAGAATAAAACCTCAGTCATGTTCCAAGTCTACAGGGTTCGAGAATCAATCCTCAGTTAGGTTCCCAGGCTACAGGGTTCCAGAATAAAACCTCAGTCATGTTCCCAGTCCACAGGGTTCCAGAACCTGGGCTCAGTCAGGTTCCCAGGGCACAGTATTCCACAATCTAAACAGATGTCATGTTCCCAAGCCACAGTTTTCCAGAATCTCACCTCAGTCATGTTCCCAGCCCACAGGGATCCAGAATCAAACCTCAGTCATGTTGCCAGGCCATAGGGTACCACCATCAAACCTCAGTCATATTCCCAGGCCACAGGCTTCCAGAATCAAACGGATCTCATGGTCCCAGGCAACAGCGTTCCAGAATCCTAACCGATGTCATGTTCACAGGCCACAGGATTGCACAATCTAACCTCAGTCATGTTCCCAGGCCAATGGTTTCCAGAATCAAACCTCAGTCATATTCCCAGGCCACAGGATTGCAGAATCCACCGATGTCATTTTCCCAGGCCACAGGGATCCAGAATCAAACCTCAGTCATGTTGCCAGGCCATAGGGTACCACCATCAAACCTCAGTCATATTCCCAGGCCACAAGTTTCCAGAATCAAACCGATGTCATGTTCCCAGGCCACAGGGTTCCAGAATCCACCGATATCATGTTCCCAGTCCACAGGGTTCCAGAACCAAGGCTCAGTCAGGTTCCCAGGGCACAGTATTCCACAATCTAAACAGATGTCATGTTCCCAGGCCACAGTTTTCCAGAATCACGTCTGAGTGATGTTCTCAGCCCACAGGGATCCAGAATCAAACCTCAGTCATGTTGCCATGACATAGGGTACCACCATCAAACCTCAGTCACATTCCCAGGCCACATTTTTCAAGAATCACGCCTGAGTCATGTTCCCAGGCCACAGGGATCCAGAATCAAACCTCATTCATGTTACCAGGCCATAGGCTAGCACCATCAAACCTCAGTCATATTCCCAGGCCACAGGTTTCCAGAATCAAACCGATTTCATGTTCCCAGGCAACAGGGTACCAGAATTCAAACCGATGTCATGTTCCCAGGCCACAGGATTCCACAATCTAACCTCAGTCATGTTCCCAGGCAAATGGCTTCCAGAATCAAACCTCAGTCATATTCCCAGGCCACAGGGTTCCAGAATCCACCGATGTCATGTTCCCAGCCCACAGGGTTCCAGAATCAATCCTCAGTTATGTTCCCAGGCTACAGCGTTCCAGAATAAAACCTCAGTCATGTTCCCAGTCCATAGGGTTCAAGAAATAAGGCTCAGTCAGTTTCCCAGGGCACAGTATTCCACAATCCGAACAGATGTCATGTTCCCATGCCACAGTTTTCCAGAATCATGCCTCAGTCATGTTCCCAGGCCACAGGGATCCAAAATGAAACCTCAGTCATGTTGCCAGGCCATAGGGTGCCACCATCAAACCTCAGTCATATTCCCAGGCCACAAGTTCCCAGAATCAAACCGATGTCATGTTCCCACGCCACAGGTTTCCACAATCTAACATCAGTCATGTTCCCAGGCCAATGGTTTCCAGAATCAAACCTCAGTCATATTCCCAGGCCACAGGGTTCCAGAATCCAACCAATGTCGTGTTCCCAGGCCACCGGATTCCACAAGCAAACCTCACTTGTGTTCCCAGGACACATGTTTCCAGAATCAACCCGATATCATGTTCCCTGGACACAGTCTTCCAGAATCAAACCTCAGTCATGTTGCCAGGCCACAGGTTTCCACCATCAAACCTCAGACATATTCCCAGGGCACAGGTTCCAGAATAAAACCGTTCTCATGTTCCCAGGCCACAGGGTTCCAGAATCCACCGATGACATGTTCCCAGGCAACAGGGTTCCAGAATCAATCCTCAGTTAGGTTCCCAGGCTACAGGGTTCCAGAATAAAACCTCAGTCATGTTCCAAGTCCACAGGTTTCCAGAATCAATCCTCAGTTAGGTTCCCAGGCTACAGGGTTCCTGAATAAAACCTCACTCATGTTCCCAGTCCACAGGGTTCCCGAACCTGGGCTCAGTCAGGTTCCCAGGACACAGTATTCCATAATCTAAACAGATGTCATGTTCCCAAGAAACAGTTTTCCAGAATCTCCCCTCAGTCATGTTCCCAGGCCACAGGGATCCAGAATCAAACCTCAGTCATGTTGCCAGGTCATAGGGTACCACCATCAAACCTCAGTCATATTTCAAGGCCACAGGCTTCCAGAATCAAATGGATTTCATGTTCCCAGGCAACAGGGTTCCAGAATCCAAACCGATGTCATGTTCCCAGGCCTCAGGGTTCCAGAATCAATCCTGTTATGTTCCCAGGCTACAGGGTTCCAGAATAAAACCGTTCTCATGTTCCCAGGCTACAGGGTTCCAGAATAAAACCTCAGTCATGTTCCCAGTCCACAGGGCTCCAGAACTAAGGCTCAGTCAGTTTCCCAGGGCACAGTATTCCACAATCTAAACAGATGTCATGTTCCCAGGCCACAGTTTTCCAAAATCAGGCCTCAGTCATGTTCCCAGGCCACAGGGATCCAGAATCAAACCTCAGTCATGTTGCCAGGCCATAGGGTACCACCATCAAACCTCAGTCATATTCCCAGGCCACAAGTTTCCAGAATCAAACCAATGTCATGTTCCCAGGACACAGGGTTCCAGAATCCACCGATGTCATGTTCCCAGTCCACAGGGTTCCAGAACCAAGGCTCAGTCAGAATCCCAGGGCACAGTATTCCACAATCTAAACAGATGTCATGTTCCCAGGCCACAGGATTCCACAATCTAACCTCAGGCATGTTCCCAGGCCAATGGTTTCCAGAATCAAACCTCAGTCATATTCCCAGGCCACAGGATTCCAGAATCCACCGATGTCATGTTCCCAGGCCACAGGGATCCAGAATCAAACCTCAGTCATGTTGCCAGGCCATAGGGTACCACCATCAAACCTCAATCATATTCCAAGTCCACAGGTTTCCAGAATCAAACCGATTTCATGTTCCCTGGCAACAGGGTACCAGAATCCAAACCGATGTCATGTTCCCAGGCCACAGGATTCCACAATCTAACCTCAGTCATGTTCCCAGGCAAATGGCATCCAGAATCAAACCTCAGTCATATTCCCAGGGCAAAGGGTACCAGAATCCAAACCCATGTCATGTTCCCAGGCCACAGGATTCCACAATCTAACCTCAGTCATGTTCCCAGGCAAATGGCTTCCAGAATCAAACCTCAGTCATATTCCCAGGCCACAGGGTTCCAGAATCCACCGATGTCATGTTCCCAGGCCACAGGCTTCCAGAATCAATCCTCAGTGATGTTCCCAGGCTACAGGGTTCCAGAATAAAACCTCAGTCATGTTCCCAGTCCACAGGGTTCCAGAACCAAGGCTCAGTCAGGTTCCCAGGGCACAGTATTCCACAATCTAAACAGATGTCATGTTCCCAGGCCACAGTTTTCCAGAATCACGCCTCAGTCATGTTCCCAGGCCAAAGGGATCCAGAATCAAACCTCAGTCATCTTGCCAGGCCATAGGGTACCACCATCAAACCTCAGTCATATTCCCAGGCCACAGTGTTCCAGAATCCAACCGATGTCATGTTCCCAGGCCACAGGATTCCACAAGCAACACTCAGTCTTTTTCCCAGGACACAGGTTTCCAGAATCAACCCGATATCATGTTCCCTGACCACAGTCTTCCAGAATTAACTACAGTTATGTTGCCAGGCCACAGGTATCCACCATCAAACCTCAGACATGTTCCCAGTCCACAGGGTTCCAGAATAAAACCGTTCTCATGTTCCCAGGCCACAGGGTTCCAGAATCCACCGATGACATGTTCCCAGGCAACAGGGTTCCAGAATCAATCCTCAGTTAGGTTCCCAGGCTACAGGGTTCCAGAATAAACCCTCACTCATGTTCCCGGTCCACAGGGTTCCAGAACCTAGGCTCAGTCAGGTTCCCAGGGCACAGTATTCCACAATCTAAACAGATGTCATGTTAACGAGCCACAGTTTTCCAGAATCTCGCCTCAGTCATGCTCCCAGGCCACAGGGATCCAGAATCAAACCTCAGTCATGTTGCCAGGCCATACGGTACCACCATTAAACCTCAGTCATATTCCCAGGCCACAGGCTTCCAGAATCAAACGGATTTCATGTTCCCAGGCAACAGGGTTCCAGAATCCAAACCGATGTCATGTTCCCAGGCCACAGGATTCCACAATCTAACCTCAGTCATGTTCCCAGGCCAATGGTTTCTAGAATCAAACCTCAGTCATATTCCCAGGCCACAGGGATCCAGAATCCACCGATATCATATTCCCAAGCCACAGGGTTCCAGAATCAATCCTCAGTTATGTTCCCAGATTACAGGATTCCAGAATAAAACCTCAGTCATGTTCCCAGTCCACAGGGTTCCAGAACCAAGGCTCAGTCAGGTTCCCAGGGCACAGTATTCCACAATCTAAACAGATGTCATGTTCCCAGGCCACAGTTTTCCAGAATCACGCCTAAGTCATGTAACCAGGCCACTGGGATCCAGAATCAAACCTCAGTCATGTTGCCAGGACGTAGGGTACCACCATCAAACCTCAGTCATATACCCAGGCCACAAGTTTCCAGAATCAAACCGATGTCATGTTCCTAGGCCACAGGGATCCAGAATCCACCAATGTCATGTTCCCAGTCCACAGGGTTCCAGAACCAAGGCTCAGTCTGGTTCCCAGGGCAAAGTATTCCACAATCTAAACAGATGTCCTGTTCCCAGGCCACAGTTTTCCAGAATCACGTCTGAGTCATGTTCTCAGCCCACAGGGATCCAAAATCAAACCTCAGTCATGTTGCCATGACATTGGGTACCACCATCAAACCTCAGTCATATTCCCAGGCCACAGGGTTCCAGAATCAATCCTCAGTTATGTTCCCAGGCTACAGGGTTCCAGAATAAAACCTCAGTCATGTTCCCAGTCCATAGGGTTCCAAAACCTAGGCTCAGTCAGGTTCACAGGGCACAGTGTTCCACAATCTAAACAGATGTCATGCTCCTAGGGCACAGTTTTCCAGAATCACGCCTCAGTCATGTTTCCAGGCCACAGGGATCCAAAATCAAACCTCAGTCATGTTGCCAGGCCACAGCGTGCGACCATCAAACCTCAGTCATATTCCCAGGCCACAAGTTTCCAGAATCAAACCGATGTCATATTCCCAGGCCACAGGGTTCCAGAATCAAACCGATGTCGTGTTCCCAGGACGCAGGATTCCACAAGCAAACCTCAGTCGTGTTCCCAGGACACAGGTTTCCAGAATCAACCCGATATCATGTTCCCTGGACACAGTCTTCCAGAATCAAACCTCAGTCATGTTGCCAGGCCACAGGTTTCCACCATCAAACCTCAGACATATTCCCAGGGCACAGGTTCCAGAATAAAACCGTTCTCATGTTCCCAGGCCACAGGGTTCCAGAATCCACCGATGACATGTTCCCAGGCAACAGGGTTCCAGAATCAATCCTCAGTTAGGTTCCCAGGCTACAGGGTTCCAGAATAAAACCTCAGTCATGTTCCAAGTCCACAGGTTTCCAGAATCAATCCTCAGTTAGGTTCCCAGGCTACAGGGTTCCTGAATAAAACCTCACTCATGTTCCCAGTCCACAGGGTTCCCGAACCTGGGCTCAGTCAGGTTCCCAGGACACAGTATTCCATAATCTAAACAGATGTCATGTTCCCAAGAAACAGTTTTCCAGAATCTCGCGTCAGTCATGTTCCCAGGCCCCAGGGATCCAGAATCAAACCTCAGTCATGTTGCCAGGTCATAGGGTACCACCATCAAACCTCAGTCATATTTCAAGGACACAGGCTACCAGAATCAAACGGATTTCATGTTCCCAGGCAACAGGGTTCCAGAATCCAAACCGATGTCATGTTCCCAGGACTCAGGGTTCCAGAATCAATCCTCAGTTATGTTCCCAGGCTACAGGGTTCCAGAATAAAACCGTTCTCATGTTCCCAGGCTACAGGGTTCCAGAATAAAACCTCAGTCATGTTCCCAGTCCACAGGGTTCCAGAACTAAGGCTCAGTCAGTTTCCCAGGGCACAGTATTCCACAATCTAAACAGATGTCATGTTCCCAGGCCACAGTTTTCCAGAATCAGGCCTCAGTCATGTTCCCAGGCCGCAGGGATCCAGAATCAAACCTCAGTCATGTTGCCAGGCCATAGGGTACCACCATCAAACCTCAGTCATATTCCCAGGCCACAAGTTTCCAGAATCAAACCAATGTCATGTTCCCAGGACACAGGGTTCCAGAATCCACCGATGTCATGTTCCCAGTCCACAGGGTTCCAGAACCAAGGCTCAGTCAGGTTCCCAGGGCACAGTATTCCACAATCTATACTGATGGCATGTTCCCAGGGCACAGTTTTCCAGAATCACGTCTGAGTCATGTTCCCAGCCCACAGGGATCTAGAATCAAACCTCAGTCATCTTGCCATGCCATAGGGTACCACCATCAGCCCTCAGTCATATTCCCAGGACACATTTTTCAAGAATCACACCTAAGACATGTTCCCAGGCCACAGGGATCCAGAATCAAACCTCAGTCATGTTGCCAAGGCATAGGCTACCACCATCAAACCTCAGTCATATTCCCAGGCCACAGGTTTCCAGAATCAAACCGATTTCATGTTCCCAGGCAACAGGGTACCAGAATCCAAACCGATGTCATGTTCCCAGGCCACAGGATTCCACAATCTAACCTCAGTCATGTTCCCAGGCAAATGGCATCCAGAATCAAACCTCAGTCATATTCCCAGGGCAAAGGGTACCAGAATCCAAACCCATGTCATGTTCCCAGGCCACAGGATTCCACAATCTAACCTCAGTCATGTTCCCAGGCAAATGGCTTCCAGAATCAAACCTCAGTCATATTCCCAGGCCACAGGGTTCCAGAATCCACCGATGTCATGTTCCCAGGCCACAGGCTTCCAGAATCAATCCTCAGTGATGTTCCCAGGCTACAGGGTTCCAGAATAAAACCTCAGTCATGTTCCCAGTCCACAGGGTTCCAGAACCAAGGCTCAGTCAGGTTCCCAGGGCACAGTATTCCACAATCTAAACAGATGTCATGTTCCCAGGCCACAGTTTTCCAGAATCACGCCTCAGTCATGTTCCCAGGCCACAGGGAACCGGAATCAAACCTCAGTCATTTTGCCAGGCCATAGGGTACCACCATCAAACCTCAGTCATATTCCCAGGACACAGGGTTCCAGAATCCAACAGATGTCATGTTCCCAGGCCACAGGATTCCACAAGCAACACTCAGTCTTTTTCCCAGGACACAGGTTTCCAGAATCAACCCGATATCATGTTCCCTGACCACAGTCTTCCAGAATCAACCTCAGTTATGTTGCCAGGCCACAGGTATCCACCATCAAACCTCAGACATGTTCCCAGGCCACAGGGTTCCAGAATAAAACCGTTCTCATGTTCCCAGGCCACAGGTTTCCAGAATCCACCGATGACATGTTCCCAGGCAACAGGGTTCAGGAATCAATCCTCAGTTAGGCTCCCAGGCTACAGGGTTCCAGAATAAAACCTCAGTCATGTTCCACGTCCACAGGGTTCAAGAATCAATCCTCAGTTAGGTTCCCAGGCTACAGGGTTCCAGAATAAACCCTCACTAAAGTTCCCGGTCCACAGGGTTCCAGAACCTAGGCTCAGTCAGGTTCCCAGGGCACAGTATTCCACAATCTAAACAGATGTCATGTTCCCAAACCACAGTTTTCCAGAATCTCGCCTCAGTCATGTTCCCAGGCCACAAGGATCCAGAATCAAACCTCAGTCATGTTGCCAGGCCATACGGTACCACCATTAAACCTCAGTCATATTCCCAGGCCACAGGCTTCCAGAATCAAACGGATTTCATGTTCCCAGGCAACAGGGTTCCAGAATCCAAACCGATGTCATGTTCCCAGGCCACGGGATTCCACAATCTAACCTCAGTCATGTTCCCAGGCCAATGGTTTCCAGAATCAAACCTCAGTCATATTCCCAGGCCACAGGGTTCCAGAATCCACCGATATCATATTCCCAGGCCACAGGGTTCCAGAATCAATCCTCAGTTATGTTCCCAGGTTACAGGATTCCAGAATAAAACCTCAGTCATGTTCCCAGTCCACAGGGTTCCAGAACCAAGGCTCAGTCAGGTTCCCAGGGCACAATATTCCACAATCTAAACAGATGTCATGTTCCCAGGCCACAGTTTTCCAGAATCACGCCTCAGTCAGGTTCCCAGGCCACTGGGATCCAGAATCAAACCTCAGTCATGTTGCCAGGCCGTAGGGTACCAGCATCAAACCTCAGTCATATTCCCAGGCCACAGGCTTCCAGAATCAAACAGATTTCATGTTCCCAGGCAACAGGGTTCCAGAATCCAAACCGATGTCATGTTCCCAGGCCTCAGGATTCCACAATCTAACCTCAGGCGTGTTCCCAGGCCAATGGTTTCCAGAATCAAACCTCAGTCATATTCCCAGGCCACAGGGTTCCAGAATCCACCGATATCATATTCCCAAGCCACAGGGTTCCAGAATCAATCCTCAGTTATGTTCCCAGATTACCGGATTCCAGAATAAAACCTCAGTCATGTTCCCAGTCCACAGGGTTCCAGAACCAAGGCTCAGTCAGGTTCCCAGGGCACAGTATTCCACAATCTAAACAGATGTCATGTTCCCAGGCCACAGTTTTCCAGAATCACGCCTCAGTCATGTAACCAGGCCACTGGGATCCAGAATCAAACCTCAGTCATGTTGCCAGGACGTAGGGTACCACCATCAAACCTCAGTCATATACCCAGGCCACAAGTTTCCAGAATCAAACCGATGTCATGTTCCTAGGCCACAGGTATCCAGAATCCACCAATGTCATGTTCCCAGTCCACAGGGTTCAAGAACCAAGGCTCAGTCTGGTTCCCAGGGCAAAGTATTCCACAATCTAAACAGATGTCCTGTTCCCAGGCCACAGTTTTCCAGAATCACGTCTGAGTCATGTTCTCAGCCCACAGGGATCCAAAATCAAACCTCAGTCATGTTGCCATGACATTGGGTACCACCATCAAACCTCAGTCATATTCCCAGGCCACAGGGTTCCAGAATCAATCCTCAGTTATGTTCCCAGGCTACAGGGTTCCAGAATAAAACCTCAGTCATGTTCCCAGTCCATAGGGTTCCAAAACCTAGGCTCAGTCAGGTTCACAGGGCACAGTGTTCCACAATCTAAACAGATGTCATGCTCCTAGGGCACATTTTTCCAGAATCACGCCTCAGTCATGTTTCCAGGCCACAGGGATCCAAAATCAAACCTCAGTCATGTTGCCAGGCCACAGCGTGCGACCATCAAACCTCAGTCATATTCCCAGGCCACAAGTTTCCAGAATCAAACCGATGTCATATTCCCAGGCCACAGGGTTCCAAAATCAAACCGATGTCGTGTTCCCAGGCCACAGGATTCCACAAGCAAACCTCAGTCGTGTTCCCAGGACACAGGTTTCCAGAATCAACCCGATATCATGTTCCCTGGACACAGTCTTCCAGAATCAAACCTCAGTCATGTTGCCAGGCCACAGGTTTCCACCATCAAACCTCAGACATGTTCCCAGGCCACAGGGTTCCAGAATAAAACCGTTCTCATGTTCCCAGGACACAGGATTCCAGAATCCACCGATGACATGTTCCCAGGCAACAGGGTTCCAGAATCAATCCTCAGTTAGTTTCTCAGGCTACAGGGTTCCAGAATAAAACCTCAGTCATGTTCCAAGTCTACAGGGTTCGAGAATCAATCCTCAGTTAGGTTCCCAGGCTACAGGGTTCCAGAATAAAACCTCAGTAATGTTCCCAGTCCACAGGGTTCCAGAACCTGGGCTCAGTCAGGTTCCCAGGGCACAGTATTCCACAATCTAAACAGATGTCATGTTCCCAAGCCACAGTTTTCCAGAATCTCGCCTCAGTCATGTTCCCAGCCCACAGGGATCCAGAATCAAACCTCAGTCATGTTGCCAGGCCATAGGGTACCACCATCAAACCTCAGTCATATTCCCAGGCCACAGGCTTCCAGAATCAAACGGATCTCATGGTCCCAGGCAACAGCGTTCAAGAATCCTAACCGATGTCATGTTCCCAGGCCACAGGATTGCACAATCTAACCTCAGTCATGTTCCCAGGCCAATGGTTTCCAGAATCAAACCTCAGTCATATTCCCAGGCCACAGGATTGCAGAATCCACCGATGTCATTTTCCCAGGCCACAGGGATCCAGAATCAAACCTCAGTCATGTTGCCAGGCCATAGGGTACCACCATCAAACCTCAGTCATATTCCCAGGCCACAAGTTTCCAGAATCAAACCGATGTCATGTTCCCAGGCCACAGGGTTCCAGAATCCACCGATATCATGTTCCCAGTCCACAGGGTTCCAGAACCAAGGCTCAGTCAGGTTCCCAGGGCACAGTATTCCACAATCTAAACAGATGTCATGTTCCCAGGCCACAGTTTTCCAGAATCACGTCTGAGTGATGTTCTCAGCCCACAGGGATCCAGAATCAAACCTCAGTCATGTTGCCATGACATAGGGTACCACCATCAAACCTCAGTCACATTCCCAGGCCACATTTTTCAAGAATCACGCCTGAGTCATGTTCCAAGGCCACAGGGATCCAGAATCAAACCTCATTCATGTTACCAGGCCATAGGCTAGCACCATCAAACCTCAGTCATATTCCCAGGCCACAGTTTTCCAGAATCACGCCTAAGTCATGTAACCAGGCCACTGGGATCCAGAATCAAACCTCAGTCATGTTGCCAGGACGTAGGGTACCACCATCAAACCTCAGTCATATACCCAGGCCACAAGTTTCCAGAATCAAACCGATGTCATGTTCCTAGGCCACAGGGATCCAGAATCCACCAATGTCATGTTCCCAGTCCACAGGGTTCCAGAACCAAGGCTCAGTCTGGTTCCCAGGGCAAAGTATTCCACAATCTAAACAGATGTCCTGTTCCCAGGCCACAGTTTTCCAGAATCACGTCTGAGTCATGTTCTCAGCCCACAGGGATCCAAAATCAAACCTCAGTCATGTTGCCATGACATTGGGTACCACCATCAAACCTCAGTCATATTCCCAGGCCACAGGGTTCCAGAATCAATCCTCAGTTATGTTCCCAGGCTACAGGGTTCCAGAATAAAACCTCAGTCATGTTCCCAGTCCATAGGGTTCCAAAACCTAGGCTCAGTCAGGTTCACAGGGCACAGTGTTCCACAATCTAAACAGATGTCATGCTCCTAGGGCACAGTTTTCCAGAATCACGCCTCAGTCATGTTTCCAGGCCACAGGGATCCAAAATCAAACCTCAGTCATGTTGCCAGGCCACAGCGTGCGACCATCAAACCTCAGTCATATTCCCAGGCCACAAGTTTCCAGAATCAAACCGATGTCATATTCCCAGGCCACAGGGTTCCAGAATCAAACCGATGTCGTGTTCCCAGGACGCAGGATTCCACAAGCAAACCTCAGTCGTGTTCCCAGGACACAGGTTTCCAGAATCAACCCGATATCATGTTCCCTGGACACAGTCTTCCAGAATCAAACCTCAGTCATGTTGCCAGGCCACAGGTTTCCACCATCAAACCTCAGACATATTCCCAGGGCACAGGTTCCAGAATAAAACCGTTCTCATGTTCCCAGGCCACAGGGTTCCAGAATCCACCGATGACATGTTCCCAGGCAACAGGGTTCCAGAATCAATCCTCAGTTAGGTTCCCAGGCTACAGGGTTCCAGAATAAAACCTCAGTCATGTTCCAAGTCCACAGGTTTCCAGAATCAATCCTCAGTTAGGTTCCCAGGCTACAGGGTTCCTGAATAAAACCTCACTCATGTTCCCAGTCCACAGGGTTCCCGAACCTGGGCTCAGTCAGGTTCCCAGGACACAGTATTCCATAATCTAAACAGATGTCATGTTCCCAAGAAACAGTTTTCCAGAATCTCGCCTCAGTCATGTTCCCAGGCCCCAGGGATCCAGAATCAAACCTCAGTCATGTTGCCAGGTCATAGGGTACCACCATCAAACCTCAGTCATATTTCAAGGACACAGGCTACCAGAATCAAACGGATTTCATGTTCCCAGGCAACAGGGTTCCAGAATCCAAACCGATGTCATGTTCCCAGGACTCAGGGTTCCAGAATCAATCCTCAGTTATGTTCCCAGGCTACAGGGTTCCAGAATAAAACCGTTCTCATGTTCCCAGGCTACAGGGTTCCAGAATAAAACCTCAGTCATGTTCCCAGTCCACAGGGTTCCAGAACTAAGGCTCAGTCAGTTTCCCAGGGCACAGTATTCCACAATCTAAACAGATGTCATGTTCCCAGGCCACAGTTTTCCAGAATCAGGCCTCAGTCATGTTCCCAGGCCGCAGGGATCCAGAATCAAACCTCAGTCATGTTGCCAGGCCATAGGGTACCACCATCAAACCTCAGTCATATTCCCAGGCCACAAGTTTCCAGAATCAAACCAATGTCATGTTCCCAGGACACAGGGTTCCAGAATCCACCGATGTCATGTTCCCAGTCCACAGGGTTCCAGAACCAAGGCTCAGTCAGGTTCCCAGGGCACAGTATTCCACAATCTAAACTGATGGCATGTTCCCAGGGCACAGTTTTCCAGAATCACGTCTGAGTCATGTTCCCAGCCCACAGGGATCTAGAATCAAACCTCAGTCATCTTGCCATGCCATAGGGTACCACCATCAGCCCTCAGTCATATTCCCAGGACACATTTTTCAAGAATCACACCTAAGACATGTTCCCAGGCCACAGGGATCCAGAATCAAACCTCAGTCATGTTGCCAAGGCATAGGCTACCACCATCAAACCTCAGTCATATTCCCAGGCCACAGGTTTCCAGAATCAAACCGATTTCATGTTCCCAGGCAACAGGGTACCAGAATCCAAACCGATGTCATGTTCCCAGGCCACAGGATTCCACAATCTAACCTCAGTCATGTTCCCAGGCAAATGGCATCCAGAATCAAACCTCAGTCATATTCCCAGGGCAAAGGGTACCAGAATCCAAACCCATGTCATGTTCCCAGGCCACAGGATTCCACAATCTAACCTCAGTCATGTTCCCAGGCAAATGGCTTCCAGAATCAAACCTCAGTCATATTCCCAGGCCACAGGGTTCCAGAATCCACCGATGTCATGTTCCCAGGCCACAGGCTTCCAGAATCAATCCTCAGTGATGTTCCCAGGCTACAGGGTTCCAGAATAAAACCTCAGTCATGTTCCCAGTCCACAGGGTTCCAGAACCAAGGCTCAGTCAGGTTCCCAGGGCACAGTATTCCACAATCTAAACAGATGTCATGTTCCCAGGCCACAGTTTTCCAGAATCACGCCTCAGTCATGTTCCCAGGCCACAGGGAACCGGAATCAAACCTCAGTCATTTTGCCAGGCCATAGGGTACCACCATCAAACCTCAGTCATATTCCCAGGACACAGGGTTCCAGAATCCAACAGATGTCATGTTCCCAGGCCACAGGATTCCACAAGCAACACTCAGTCTTTTTCCCAGGACACAGGTTTCCAGAATCAACCCGATATCATGTTCCCTGACCACAGTCTTCCAGAATCAACCTCAGTTATGTTGCCAGGCCACAGGTATCCACCATCAAACCTCAGACATGTTCCCAGGCCACAGGGTTCCAGAATAAAACCGTTCTCATGTTCCCAGGCCACAGGTTTCCAGAATCCACCGATGACATGTTCCCAGGCAACAGGGTTCAGGAATCAATCCTCAGTTAGGCTCCCAGGCTACAGGGTTCCAGAATAAAACCTCAGTCATGTTCCACGTCCACAGGGTTCAAGAATCAATCCTCAGTTAGGTTCCCAGGCTACAGGGTTCCAGAATAAACCCTCACTAAAGTTCCCGGTCCACAGGGTTCCAGAACCTAGGCTCAGTCAGGTTCCCAGGGCACAGTATTCCACAATCTAAACAGATGTCATGTTCCCAAACCACAGTTTTCCAGAATCTCGCCTCAGTCATGTTCCCAGGCCACAAGGATCCAGAATCAAACCTCAGTCATGTTGCCAGGCCATACGGTACCACCATTAAACCTCAGTCATATTCCCAGGCCACAGGCTTCCAGAATCAAACGGATTTCATGTTCCCAGGCAACAGGGTTCCAGAATCCAAACCGATGTCATGTTCCCAGGCCACAGGATTCCACAATCTAACCTCAGTCATGTTCCCAGGCCAATGGTTTCCAGAATCAAACCTCAGTCATATTCCCAGGCCACAGGGTTCCAGAATCCACCGATATCATATTCCCAGGCCACAGGGTTCCAGAATCAATCCTCAGTTATGTTCCCAGGTTACAGGATTCCAGAATAAAACCTCAGTCATGTTCCCAGTCCACAGGGTTCCAGAACCAAGGCTCAGTCAGGTTCCCAGGGCACAATATTCCACAATCTAAACAGATGTCATGTTCCCAGGCCACAGTTTTCCAGAATCACGCCTCAGTCATGTTCCCAGGCCACTGGGATCCAGAATCAAACCTCAGTCATGTTGCCAGGCCGTAGGGTACCAGCATCAAACCTCAGTCATATTCCCAGGCCACAGGCTTCCAGAATCAAACAGATTTCATGTTCCCAGGCAACAGGGTTCCAGAATCCAAACCGATGTCATGTTCCCAGGCCTCAGGATTCCACAATCTAACCTCAGGCGTGTTCCCAGGCCAATGGTTTCCAGAATCAAACCTCAGTCATATTCCCAGGCCACAGGGTTCCAGAATCCACCGATATCATATTCCCAAGCCACAGGGTTCCAGAATCAATCCTCAGTTATGTTCCCAGATTACCGGATTCCAGAATAAAACCTCAGTCATGTTCCCAGTCCACAGGGTTCCAGAACCAAGGCTCAGTCAGGTTCCCAGGGCACAGTATTCCACAATCTAAACAGATGTCATGTTCCCAGGCCACAGTTTTCCAGAATCACGTCTGAGTGATGTTCTCAGCCCACAGGGATCCAGAATCAAACCTCAGTCATGTTGCCATGACATAGGGTACCACCATCAAACCTCAGTCACATTCCCAGGCCACATTTTTCAAGAATCACGCCTGAGTCATGTTCCAAGGCCACAGGGATCCAGAATCAAACCTCATTCATGTTACCAGGCCATAGGCTAGCACCATCAAACCTCAGTCATATTCCCAGGCCACAGTTTTCCAGAATCACGCCTAAGTCATGTAACCAGGCCACTGGGATCCAGAATCAAACCTCAGTCATGTTGCCAGGACGTAGGGTACCACCATCAAACCTCAGTCATATACCCAGGCCACAAGTTTCCAGAATCAAACCGATGTCATGTTCCTAGGCCACAGGGATCCAGAATCCACCAATGTCATGTTCCCAGTCCACAGGGTTCCAGAACCAAGGCTCAGTCTGGTTCCCAGGGCAAAGTATTCCACAATCTAAACAGATGTCCTGTTCCCAGGCCACAGTTTTCCAGAATCACGTCTGAGTCATGTTCTCAGCCCACAGGGATCCAAAATCAAACCTCAGTCATGTTGCCATGACATTGGGTACCACCATCAAACCTCAGTCATATTCCCAGGCCACAGGGTTCCAGAATCAATCCTCAGTTATGTTCCCAGGCTACAGGGTTCCAGAATAAAACCTCAGTCATGTTCCCAGTCCATAGGGTTCCAAAACCTAGGCTCAGTCAGGTTCACAGGGCACAGTGTTCCACAATCTAAACAGATGTCATGCTCCTAGGGCACAGTTTTCCAGAATCACGCCTCAGTCATGTTTCCAGGCCACAGGGATCCAAAATCAAACCTCAGTCATGTTGCCAGGCCACAGCGTGCGACCATCAAACCTCAGTCATATTCCCAGGCCACAAGTTTCCAGAATCAAACCGATGTCATATTCCCAGGCCACAGGGTTCCAGAATCAAACCGATGTCGTGTTCCCAGGACGCAGGATTCCACAAGCAAACCTCAGTCGTGTTCCCAGGACACAGGTTTCCAGAATCAACCCGATATCATGTTCCCTGGACACAGTCTTCCAGAATCAAACCTCAGTCATGTTGCCAGGCCACAGGTTTCCACCATCAAACCTCAGACATATTCCCAGGGCACAGGTTCCAGAATAAAACCGTTCTCATGTTCCCAGGCCACAGGGTTCCAGAATCCACCGATGACATGTTCCCAGGCAACAGGGTTCCAGAATCAATCCTCAGTTAGGTTCCCAGGCTACAGGGTTCCAGAATAAAACCTCAGTCATGTTCCAAGTCCACAGGTTTCCAGAATCAATCCTCAGTTAGGTTCCCAGGCTACAGGGTTCCTGAATAAAACCTCACTCATGTTCCCAGTCCACAGGGTTCCCGAACCTGGGCTCAGTCAGGTTCCCAGGACACAGTATTCCATAATCTAAACAGATGTCATGTTCCCAAGAAACAGTTTTCCAGAATCTCGCCTCAGTCATGTTCCCAGGCCCCAGGGATCCAGAATCAAACCTCAGTCATGTTGCCAGGTCATAGGGTACCACCATCAAACCTCAGTCATATTTCAAGGACACAGGCTACCAGAATCAAACGGATTTCATGTTCCCAGGCAACAGGGTTCCAGAATCCAAACCGATGTCATGTTCCCAGGACTCAGGGTTCCAGAATCAATCCTCAGTTATGTTCCCAGGCTACAGGGTTCCAGAATAAAACCGTTCTCATGTTCCCAGGCTACAGGGTTCCAGAATAAAACCTCAGTCATGTTCCCAGTCCACAGGGTTCCAGAACTAAGGCTCAGTCAGTTTCCCAGGGCACAGTATTCCACAATCTAAACAGATGTCATGTTCCCAGGCCACAGTTTTCCAGAATCAGGCCTCAGTCATGTTCCCAGGCCGCAGGGATCCAGAATCAAACCTCAGTCATGTTGCCAGGCCATAGGGTACCACCATCAAACCTCAGTCATATTCCCAGGCCACAAGTTTCCAGAATCAAACCAATGTCATGTTCCCAGGACACAGGGTTCCAGAATCCACCGATGTCATGTTCCCAGTCCACAGGGTTCCAGAACCAAGGCTCAGTCAGGTTCCCAGGGCACAGTATTCCACAATCTAAACTGATGGCATGTTCCCAGGGCACAGTTTTCCAGAATCACGTCTGAGTCATGTTCCCAGCCCACAGGGATCTAGAATCAAACCTCAGTCATCTTGCCATGCCATAGGGTACCACCATCAGCCCTCAGTCATATTCCCAGGACACATTTTTCAAGAATCACACCTAAGACATGTTCCCAGGCCACAGGGATCCAGAATCAAACCTCAGTCATGTTGCCAAGGCATAGGCTACCACCATCAAACCTCAGTCATATTCCCAGGCCACAGGTTTCCAGAATCAAACCGATTTCATGTTCCCAGGCAACAGGGTACCAGAATCCAAACCGATGTCATGTTCCCAGGCCACAGGATTCCACAATCTAACCTCAGTCATGTTCCCAGGCAAATGGCATCCAGAATCAAACCTCAGTCATATTCCCAGGGCAAAGGGTACCAGAATCCAAACCCATGTCATGTTCCCAGGCCACAGGATTCCACAATCTAACCTCAGTCATGTTCCCAGGCAAATGGCTTCCAGAATCAAACCTCAGTCATATTCCCAGGCCACAGGGTTCCAGAATCCACCGATGTCATGTTCCCAGGCCACAGGCTTCCAGAATCAATCCTCAGTGATGTTCCCAGGCTACAGGGTTCCAGAATAAAACCTCAGTCATGTTCCCAGTCCACAGGGTTCCAGAACCAAGGCTCAGTCAGGTTCCCAGGGCACAGTATTCCACAATCTAAACAGATGTCATGTTCCCAGGCCACAGTTTTCCAGAATCACGCCTCAGTCATGTTCCCAGGCCACAGGGAACCGGAATCAAACCTCAGTCATTTTGCCAGGCCATAGGGTACCACCATCAAACCTCAGTCATATTCCCAGGACACAGGGTTCCAGAATCCAACAGATGTCATGTTCCCAGGCCACAGGATTCCACAAGCAACACTCAGTCTTTTTCCCAGGACACAGGTTTCCAGAATCAACCCGATATCATGTTCCCTGACCACAGTCTTCCAGAATCAACCTCAGTTATGTTGCCAGGCCACAGGTATCCACCATCAAACCTCAGACATGTTCCCAGGCCACAGGGTTCCAGAATAAAACCGTTCTCATGTTCCCAGGCCACAGGTTTCCAGAATCCACCGATGACATGTTCCCAGGCAACAGGGTTCAGGAATCAATCCTCAGTTAGGCTCCCAGGCTACAGGGTTCCAGAATAAAACCTCAGTCATGTTCCACGTCCACAGGGTTCAAGAATCAATCCTCAGTTAGGTTCCCAGGCTACAGGGTTCCAGAATAAACCCTCACTAAAGTTCCCGGTCCACAGGGTTCCAGAACCTAGGCTCAGTCAGGTTCCCAGGGCACAGTATTCCACAATCTAAACAGATGTCATGTTCCCAAACCACAGTTTTCCAGAATCTCGCCTCAGTCATGTTCCCAGGCCACAAGGATCCAGAATCAAACCTCAGTCATGTTGCCAGGCCATACGGTACCACCATTAAACCTCAGTCATATTCCCAGGCCACAGGCTTCCAGAATCAAACGGATTTCATGTTCCCAGGCAACAGGGTTCCAGAATCCAAACCGATGTCATGTTCCCAGGCCACAGGATTCCACAATCTAACCTCAGTCATGTTCCCAGGCCAATGGTTTCCAGAATCAAACCTCAGTCATATTCCCAGGCCACAGGGTTCCAGAATCCACCGATATCATATTCCCAGGCCACAGGGTTCCAGAATCAATCCTCAGTTATGTTCCCAGGTTACAGGATTCCAGAATAAAACCTCAGTCATGTTCCCAGTCCACAGGGTTCCAGAACCAAGGCTCAGTCAGGTTCCCAGGGCACAATATTCCACAATCTAAACAGATGTCATGTTCCCAGGCCACAGTTTTCCAGAATCACGCCTCAGTCATGTTCCCAGGCCACTGGGATCCAGAATCAAACCTCAGTCATGTTGCCAGGCCGTAGGGTACCAGCATCAAACCTCAGTCATATTCCCAGGCCACAGGCTTCCAGAATCAAACAGATTTCATGTTCCCAGGCAACAGGGTTCCAGAATCCAAACCGATGTCATGTTCCCAGGCCTCAGGATTCCACAATCTAACCTCAGGCGTGTTCCCAGGCCAATGGTTTCCAGAATCAAACCTCAGTCATATTCCCAGGCCACAGGGTTCCAGAATCCACCGATATCATATTCCCAAGCCACAGGGTTCCAGAATCAATCCTCAGTTATGTTCCCAGATTACCGGATTCCAGAATAAAACCTCAGTCATGTTCCCAGTCCACAGGGTTCCAGAACCAAGGCTCAGTCAGGTTCCCAGGGCACAGTATTCCACAATCTAAACAGATGTCATGTTCCCAGGCCACAGTTTTCCAGAATCACGCCTCAGTCATGTAACCAGGCCACTGGGATCCAGAATCAAACCTCAGTCATGTTGCCAGGACGTAGGGTACCACCATCAAACCTCAGTCATATACCCAGGCCACAAGTTTCCAGAATCAAACCGATGTCATGTTCCTAGGCCACAGGTATCCAGAATCCACCATTGTCATGTTCCCAGTCCACAGGGTTCAAGAACCAAGGCTCAGTCTGGTTCCCAGGGCAAAGTATTCCACAATCTAAACAGATGTCCTGTTCCCAGGCCACAGTTTTCCAGAATCACGTCTGAGTCATGTTCTCAGCCCACAGGGATCCAAAATCAAACCTCAGTCATGTTGCCATGACATTGGGTACCACCATCAAACCTCAGTCATATTCCCAGGCCACAGGGTTCCAGAATCAATCCTCAGTTATGTTCCCAGGCTACAGGGTTCCAGAATAAAACCTCAGTCATGTTCCCAGTCCATAGGGTTCCAAAACCTAGGCTCAGTCAGGTTCACAGGGCACAGTGTTCCACAATCTAAACAGATGTCATGCTCCTAGGGCACATTTTTCCAGAATCACGCCTCAGTCATGTTTCCAGGCCACAGGGATCCAAAATCAAACCTCAGTCATGTTGCCAGGCCACAGCGTGCGACCATCAAACCTCAGTCATATTCCCAGGCCACAAGTTTCCAGAATCAAACCGATGTCATATTCCCAGGCCACAGGGTTCCAAAATCAAACCGATGTCGTGTTCCCAGGCCACAGGATTCCACAAGCAAACCTCAGTCGTGTTCCCAGGACACAGGTTTCCAGAATCAACCCGATATCATGTTCCCTGGACACAGTCTTCCAGAATCAAACCTCAGTCATGTTGCCAGGCCACAGGTTTCCACCATCAAACCTCAGACATGTTCCCAGGCCACAGGGTTCCAGAATAAAACCGTTCTCATGTTCCCAGGACACAGGATTCCAGAATCCACCGATGACATGTTCCCAGGCAACAGGGTTCCAGAATCAATCCTCAGTTAGTTTCTCAGGCTACAGGGTTCCAGAATAAAACCTCAGTCATGTTCCAAGTCTACAGGGTTCGAGAATCAATCCTCAGTTAGGTTCCCAGGCTACAGGGTTCCAGAATAAAACCTCAGTAATGTTCCCAGTCCACAGGGTTCCAGAACCTGGGCTCAGTCAGGTTCCCAGGGCACAGTATTCCACAATCTAAACAGATGTCATGTTCCCAAGCCACAGTTTTCCAGAATCTCGCCTCAGTCATGTTCCCAGCCCACAGGGATCCAGAATCAAACCTCAGTCATGTTGCCAGGCCATAGGGTACCACCATCAAACCTCAGTCATATTCCCAGGCCACAGGCTTCCAGAATCAAACGGATCTCATGGTCCCAGGCAACAGCGTTCAAGAATCCTAACCGATGTCATGTTCCCAGGCCACAGGATTGCACAATCTAACCTCAGTCATGTTCCCAGGCCAATGGTTTCCAGAATCAAACCTCAGTCATATTCCCAGGCCACAGGATTGCAGAATCCACCGATGTCATTTTCCCAGGCCACAGGGATCCAGAATCAAACCTCAGTCATGTTGCCAGGCCATAGGGTACCACCATCAAACCTCAGTCATATTCCCAGGCCACAAGTTTCCAGAATCAAACCGATGTCATGTTCCCAGGCCACAGGGTTCCAGAATCCACCGATATCATGTTCCCAGTCCACAGGGTTCCAGAACCAAGGCTCAGTCAGGTTCCCAGGGCACAGTATTCCACAATCTAAACAGATGTCATGTTCCCAGGCCACAGTTTTCCAGAATCACGTCTGAGTGATGTTCTCAGCCCACAGGGATCCAGAATCAAACCTCAGTCATGTTGCCATGACATAGGGTACCACCATCAAACCTCAGTCACATTCCCAGGCCACATTTTTCAAGAATCACGCCTGAGTCATGTTCCAAGGCCACAGGGATCCAGAATCAAACCTCATTCATGTTACCAGGCCATAGGCTAGCACCATCAAACCTCAGTCATATTCCCAGGCCACAGGTTTCCAGAATCAAACCGATTTCATGTTCCCAGGCAACAGGGTACCAGAATTCAAACCGATGTCATGTTCCCAGGCCACAGGATTCCACAATCTAACCTCAGTCATGTTCCCAGGCAAATGGCTTCCAGAATCAAACCTCAGTCATATTCCCAGTCCACAGGGTTCCAGAATCCACCGATGTCATGTTCCCAGCCCACAGGGTTCCAGAATCAATCCTCAGTTATGTTCCCAGGCTACAGCGTTCCAGAATAAAACCTCAGTCAGGTTCCCAGTCCATAGGGTTCCAGAAATAAGGCTCAGTCAGTTTCCCAGGGCACAGTATTCCACAATCTGAACAGATGTCATGTTCCCATGCCACAGTTTTCCAGAATCATGCCTCAGTCATGTTCCCAGGCCACAGGGATCCAAAATGAAACCTCAGTCATGTTGCCAGGCCATAGGGTGCCACCATCAAACCTCAGTCATATTCCCAGGCCACAAGTTCCCAGAATCAAACCGATGTCATGTTCCCACGCCACAGGTTTCCACAATCTAACATCAGTCATGTTCCAAGGCCAATGGTTTCCAGAATCAAACCTCAGTCATATTCCCAGGCCACAGGGTTCCAGAATCCACCGATATCATATTCCCAAGCCACAGGGTTCCAGAATCAATCCTCAGTTATGTTCCCAGATTACCGGATTCCAGAATAAAACCTCAGTCATGTTCCCAGTCCACAGGGTTCCAGAACCAAGGCTCAGTCAGGTTCCCAGGGCACAGTATTCCACAATCTAAACAGATGTCATGTTCCCAGGCCACAGTTTTCCAGAATCACGCCTCAGTCATGTAACCAGGCCACTGGGATCCAGAATCAAACCTCAGTCATGTTGCCAGGACGTAGGGTACCACCATCAAACCTCAGTCATATACCCAGGCCACAAGTTTCCAGAATCAAACCGATGTCATGTTCCTAGGCCACAGGTATCCAGAATCCACCATTGTCATGTTCCCAGTCCACAGGGTTCAAGAACCAAGGCTCAGTCTGGTTCCCAGGGCAAAGTATTCCACAATCTAAACAGATGTCCTGTTCCCAGGCCACAGTTTTCCAGAATCACGTCTGAGTCATGTTCTCAGCCCACAGGGATCCAAAATCAAACCTCAGTCATGTTGCCATGACATTGGGTACCACCATCAAACCTCAGTCATATTCCCAGGCCACAGGGTTCCAGAATCAATCCTCAGTTATGTTCCCAGGCTACAGGGTTCCAGAATAAAACCTCAGTCATGTTCCCAGTCCATAGGGTTCCAAAACCTAGGCTCAGTCAGGTTCACAGGGCACAGTGTTCCACAATCTAAACAGATGTCATGCTCCTAGGGCACATTTTTCCAGAATCACGCCTCAGTCATGTTTCCAGGCCACAGGGATCCAAAATCAAACCTCAGTCATGTTGCCAGGCCACAGCGTGCGACCATCAAACCTCAGTCATATTCCCAGGCCACAAGTTTCCAGAATCAAACCGATGTCATATTCCCAGGCCACAGGGTTCCAAAATCAAACCGATGTCGTGTTCCCAGGCCACAGGATTCCACAAGCAAACCTCAGTCGTGTTCCCAGGACACAGGTTTCCAGAATCAACCCGATATCATGTTCCCTGGACACAGTCTTCCAGAATCAAACCTCAGTCATGTTGCCAGGCCACAGGTTTCCACCATCAAACCTCAGACATGTTCCCAGGCCACAGGGTTCCAGAATAAAACCGTTCTCATGTTCCCAGGACACAGGATTCCAGAATCCACCGATGACATGTTCCCAGGCAACAGGGTTCCAGAATCAATCCTCAGTTAGTTTCTCAGGCTACAGGGTTCCAGAATAAAACCTCAGTCATGTTCCAAGTCTACAGGGTTCGAGAATCAATCCTCAGTTAGGTTCCCAGGCTACAGGGTTCCAGAATAAAACCTCAGTAATGTTCCCAGTCCACAGGGTTCCAGAACCTGGGCTCAGTCAGGTTCCCAGGGCACAGTATTCCACAATCTAAACAGATGTCATGTTCCCAAGCCACAGTTTTCCTGAATCTCGCCTCAGTCATGTTCCCAGCCCACAGGGATCCAGAATCAAACCTCAGTCATGTTGCCAGGCCATAGGGTACCACCATCAAACCTCAGTCATATTCCCAGGCCACAGGCTTCCAGAATCAAACGGATCTCATGGTCCCAGGCAACAGCGTTCAAGAATCCTAACCGATGTCATGTTCCCAGGCCACAGGATTGCACAATCTAACCTCAGTCATGTTCCCAGGCCAATGGTTTCCAGAATCAAACCTCAGTCATATTCCCAGGCCACAGGATTGCAGAATCCACCGATGTCATTTTCCCAGGCCACAGGGATCCAGAATCAAACCTCAGTCATGTTGCCAGGCCATAGGGTACCACCATCAAACCTCAGTCATATTCCCAGGCCACAAGTTTCCAGAATCAAACCGATGTCATGTTCCCAGGCCACAGGGTTCCAGAATCCACCGATATCATGTTCCCAGTCCACAGGGTTCCAGAACCAAGGCTCAGTCAGGTTCCCAGGGCACAGTATTCCACAATCTAAACAGATGTCATGTTCCCAGGCCACAGTTTTCCAGAATCACGTCTGAGTGATGTTCTCAGCCCACAGGGATCCAGAATCAAACCTCAGTCATGTTGCCATGACATAGGGTACCACCATCAAACCTCAGTCACATTCCCAGGCCACATTTTTCAAGAATCACGCCTGAGTCATGTTCCAAGGCCACAGGGATCCAGAATCAAACCTCATTCATGTTACCAGGCCATAGGCTAGCACCATCAAACCTCAGTCATATTCCCAGGCCACAGGTTTCCAGAATCAAACCGATTTCATGTTCCCAGGCAACAGGGTACCAGAATTCAAACCGATGTCATGTTCCCAGGCCACAGGATTCCACAATCTAACCTCAGTCATGTTCCCAGGCAAATGGCTTCCAGAATCAAACCTCAGTCATATTCCCAGTCCACAGGGTTCCAGAATCCACCGATGTCATGTTCCCAGCCCACAGGGTTCCAGAATCAATCCTCAGTTATGTTCCCAGGCTACAGCGTTCCAGAATAAAACCTCAGTCAGGTTCCCAGTCCATAGGGTTCCAGAAATAAGGCTCAGTCAGTTTCCCAGGGCACAGTATTCCACAATCTGAACAGATGTCATGTTCCCATGCCACAGTTTTCCAGAATCATGCCTCAGTCATGTTCCCAGGCCACAGGGATCCAAAATGAAACCTCAGTCATGTTGCCAGGCCATAGGGTGCCACCATCAAACCTCAGTCATATTCCCAGGCCACAAGTTCCCAGAATCAAACCGATGTCATGTTCCCACGCCACAGGTTTCCACAATCTAACATCAGTCATGTTCCAAGGCCAATGGTTTCCAGAATCAAACCTCAGTCATATTCCCAGGCCACAGGGTTCCAGAATCCACCGATATCATATTCCCAAGCCACAGGGTTCCAGAATCAATCCTCAGTTATGTTCCCAGATTACCGGATTCCAGAATAAAACCTCAGTCATGTTCCCAGTCCACAGGGTTCCAGAACCAAGGCTCAGTCAGGTTCCCAGGGCACAGTATTCCACAATCTAAACAGATGTCATGTTCCCAGGCCACAGTTTTCCAGAATCACGCCTCAGTCATGTAACCAGGCCACTGGGATCCAGAATCAAACCTCAGTCATGTTGCCAGGACGTAGGGTACCACCATCAAACCTCAGTCATATACCCAGGCCACAAGTTTCCAGAATCAAACCGATGTCATGTTCCTAGGCCACAGGTATCCAAAATCCACCATTGTCATGTTCCCAGTCCACAGGGTTCAAGAACCAAGGCTCAGTCTGGTTCCCAGGGCAAAGTATTCCACAATCTAAACAGATGTCCTGTTCCCAGGCCACAGTTTTCCAGAATCACGTCTGAGTCATGTTCTCAGCCCACAGGGATCCAAAATCAAACCTCAGTCATGTTGCCATGACATTGGGTACCACCATCAAACCTCAGTCATATTCCCAGGCCACAGGGTTCCAGAATCAATCCTCAGTTATGTTCCCAGGCTACAGGGTTCCAGAATAAAACCTCAGTCATGTTCCCAGTCCATAGGGTTCCAAAACCTAGGCTCAGTCAGGTTCACAGGGCACAGTGTTCCACAATCTAAACAGATGTCATGCTCCTAGGGCACATTTTTCCAGAATCACGCCTCAGTCATGTTTCCAGGCCACAGGGATCCAAAATCAAACCTCAGTCATGTTGCCAGGCCACAGCGTGCGACCATCAAACCTCAGTCATATTCCCAGGCCACAAGTTTCCAGAATCAAACCGATGTCATATTCCCAGGCCACAGGGTTCCAAAATCAAACCGATGTCGTGTTCCCAGGCCACAGGATTCCACAAGCAAACCTCAGTCGTGTTCCCAGGACACAGGTTTCCAGAATCAACCCGATATCATGTTCCCTGGACACAGTCTTCCAGAATCAAACCTCAGTCATGTTGCCAGGCCACAGGTTTCCACCATCAAACCTCAGACATGTTCCCAGGCCACAGGGTTCCAGAATAAAACCGTTCTCATGTTCCCAGGACACAGGATTCCAGAATCCACCGATGACATGTTCCCAGGCAACAGGGTTCCAGAATCAATCCTCAGTTAGTTTCTCAGGCTACAGGGTTCCAGAATAAAACCTCAGTCATGTTCCAAGTCTACAGGGTTCGAGAATCAATCCTCAGTTAGGTTCCCAGGCTACAGGGTTCCAGAATAAAACCTCAGTAATATTCCCAGTCCACAGGGTTCCAGAACCTGGGCTCAGTCAGGTTCCCAGGGCACAGTATTCCACAATCTAAACAGATGTCATGTTCCCAAGCCACAGTTTTCCAGAATCTCGCCTCAGTCATGTTCCCAGCCCACAGGGATCCAGAATCAAACCTCAGTCATGTTGCCAGGCCATAGGGTACCACCATCAAACCTCAGTCATATTCCCAGGCCACAGGCTTCCAGAATCAAACGGATCTCATGGTCCCAGGCAACAGCGTTCAAGAATCCTAACCGATGTCATGTTCCCAGGCCACAGGATTGCACAATCTAACCTCAGTCATGTTCCCAGGCCAATGGTTTCCAGAATCAAACCTCAGTCATATTCCCAGGCCACAGGATTGCAGAATCCACCGATGTCATTTTCCCAGGCCACAGGGATCCAGAATCAAACCTCAGTCATGTTGCCAGGCCATAGGGTACCACCATCAAACCTCAGTCATATTCCCAGGCCACAAGTTTCCAGAATCAAACCGATGTCATGTTCCCAGGCCACAGGGTTCCAGAATCCACCGATATCATGTTCCCAGTCCACAGGGTTCCAGAACCAAGGCTCAGTCAGGTTCCCAGGGCACAGTATTCCACAATCTAAACAGATGTCATGTTCCCAGGCCACAGTTTTCCAGAATCACGTCTGAGTGATGTTCTCAGCCCACAGGGATCCAGAATCAAACCTCAGTCATGTTGCCATGACATAGGGTACCACCATCAAACCTCAGTCACATTCCCAGGCCACATTTTTCAAGAATCACGCCTGAGTCATGTTCCAAGGCCACAGGGATCCAGAATCAAACCTCATTCATGTTACCAGGCCATAGGCTAGCACCATCAAACCTCAGTCATATTCCCAGGCCACAGGTTTCCAGAATCAAACCGATTTCATGTTCCCAGGCAACAGGGTACCAGAATTCAAACCGATGTCATGTTCCCAGGCCACAGGATTCCACAATCTAACCTCAGTCATGTTCCCAGGCAAATGGCTTCCAGAATCAAACCTCAGTCATATTCCCAGTCCACAGGGTTCCAGAATCCACCGATGTCATGTTCCCAGCCCACAGGGTTCCAGAATCAATCCTCAGTTATGTTCCCAGGCTACAGCGTTCCAGAATAAAACCTCAGTCAGGTTCCCAGTCCATAGGGTTCCAGAAATAAGGCTCAGTCAGTTTCCCAGGGCACAGTATTCCACAATCTGAACAGATGTCATGTTCCCATGCCACAGTTTTCCAGAATCATGCCTCAGTCATGTTCCCAGGCCACAGGGATCCAAAATGAAACCTCAGTCATGTTGCCAGGCCATAGGGTGCCACCATCAAACCTCAGTCATATTCCCAGGCCACAAGTTCCCAGAATCAAACCGATGTCATGTTCCCACGCCACAGGTTTCCACAATCTAACATCAGTCATGTTCCCAGGCCAATGGTTTCCAGAATCAAACCTCAGTCATATTCCCAGGCCACAGGGTTCCAGAATCCAACCAATGTCGTGTTCCCAGGCCACCGGATTCCACAAGCAAACCTCACTTGTGTTCCCAGGACACATGTTTCCAGAATCAACCCGATATCATGTTCCCTGGACACAGTCTTCCAGAATCAAACCTCAGTCATGTTGCCAGGCCACAGGTTTCCACCATCAAACCTCAGACATATTCCCAGGGCACAGGTTCCAGAATAAAACCGTTCTCATGTTCCCAGGCCACAGGGTTCCAGAATCCACCGATGACATGTTCCCAGGCAACAGGGTTCCAGAATCAATCCTCAGTTAGGTTCCCAGGCTACAGGGTTCCAGAATAAAACCTCAGTCATGTTCCAAGTCCACAGGTTTCCAGAATCAATCCTCAGTTAGGTTCCCAGGCTACAGGGTTCCTGAATAAAACCTCACTCATGTTCCCAGTCCACAGGGTTCCCGAACCTGGGCTCAGTCAGGTTCCCAGGACACAGTATTCCATAATCTAAACAGATGTCATGTTCCCAAGAAACAGTTTTCCAGAATCTCCCCTCAGTCATGTTCCCAGGCCACAGGGATCCAGAATCAAACCTCAGTCATGTTGCCAGGTCATAGGGTACCACCATCAAACCTCAGTCATATTTCAAGGCCACAGGCTTCCAGAATCAAATGGATTTCATGTTCCCAGGCAACAGGGTTCCAGAATCCAAACCGATGTCATGTTCCCAGGCCTCAGGGTTCCAGAATCAATCCTGTTATGTTCCCAGGCTACAGGGTTCCAGAATAAAACCGTTCTCATGTTCCCAGGCTACAGGGTTCCAGAATAAAACCTCAGTCATGTTCCCAGTCCACAGGGCTCCAGAACTAAGGCTCAGTCAGTTTCCCAGGGCACAGTATTCCACAATCTAAACAGATGTCATGTTCCCAGGCCACAGTTTTCCAAAATCAGGCCTCAGTCATGTTCCCAGGCCACAGGGATCCAGAATCAAACCTCAGTCATGTTGCCAGGCCATAGGGTACCACCATCAAACCTCAGTCATATTCCCAGGCCACAAGTTTCCAGAATCAAACCAATGTCATGTTCCCAGGACACAGGGTTCCAGAATCCACCGATGTCATGTTCCCAGTCCACAGGGTTCCAGAACCAAGGCTCAATCAGGTTCCCAGGGCACAGTATTCCACAATCTAAACAGATGTCATGTTCCCAGGCCACAGTTTTCCAGAATCACGTCTGAGTCATGTTCCCAGCCCACAGGGATCTAGAATCAAACCTCAGTCATCTTGCCATGCCATAGGGTACCGCCATCAGCCCTCAGTCATATTCCCAGGACACATTTTTCAAGAATCACACCTAAGACATGTTCCCGGGCCACAGGGATCCAGAATCAAACCTCAGTCATGTTCCCAGTCCACAGGGTTCCAGAACCAAGGCTCAGTCAGAATCCCAGGGCACAGTATTCCACAATCTAAACAGATGTCATGTTCCCAGGCCACAGGATTCCACAATCTAACCTCAGGCATGTTCCCAGGCCAATGGTTTCCAGAATCAAACCTCAGTCATATTCCCAGGCCACAGGATTCCAGAATCCACCGATGTCATGTTCCCAGGCCACAGGGATCCAGAATCAAACCTCAGTCATGTTGCCAGGCCATAGGGTACCACCATCAAACCTCAATCATATTCCAAGTCCACAGGTTTCCAGAATCAAACCGATTTCATGTTCCCTGGCAACAGGGTACCAGAATCCAAACCGATGTCATGTTCCCAGGCCACAGGATTCCACAATCTAACCTCAGTCATGTTCCCAGGCAAATGGCATCCAGAATCAAACCTCAGTCATATTCCCAGGGCAAAGGGTACCAGAATCCAAATCCATGTCATGTTCCCAGGCCACAGGATTCCACAATCTAACCTCAGTCATGTTCCCAGGCAAATGGCTTCCAGAATCAAACCTCAGTCATATTCCCAGGCCACAGGGTTCCAGAATCCACCGATGTCATGTTCCCAGGCCACAGGCTTCCAGAATCAATCCTCAGTGATGTTCCCAGGCTACAGGGTTCCAGAATAAAACCTCAGTCATGTTCCCAGTCCACAGGGTTCCAGAACCAAGGCTCAGTCAGGTTCCCAGGGCACAGTATTCCACAATCTAAACAGATGTCATGTTCCCAGGCCACAGTTTTCCAGAATCACGCCTCAGTCATGTTCCCAGGCCAAAGGGATCCAGAATCAAACCTCAGTCATCTTGCCAGGCCATAGGGTACCACCATCAAACCTCAGTCATATTCCCAGTCCACAGTGTTCCAGAATCCAACCAATGTCATGTTCCCAGGCCACAGGATTCCACAAGCAACACTCAGTCTTTTTCCCAGGACACAGGTTTCCAGAATCAACCCGATATCATGTTCCCTGACC
The DNA here is from genome assembly GCF_028021215.1 of Eschrichtius robustus. Classification (NCBI taxonomy): domain Eukaryota; kingdom Metazoa; phylum Chordata; class Mammalia; order Artiodactyla; family Eschrichtiidae; genus Eschrichtius; species Eschrichtius robustus. The sequence goes on from NC_090842.1 coordinate 43,032,624, forward strand.
ACAGTCTTCCAGAATTAACTACAGTTATGTTGCCAGGCCACAGGTATCCACCATCAAACCTCAGACATGTTCCCAGTCCACAGGGTTCCAGAATAAAACCGTTCTCATGTTCCCAGGCCACAGGGTTCCAGAATCCACCGATGACATATTCCCAGGCAACAGGGTTCCAGAATCAATCCTCAGTTAGGTTCCCAGGCTACAGGGTTCCAGAATAAACCCTCACTCATGTTCCCGGTCCACAGGGTTCCAGAACCTAGGCTCAGTCAGGTTCCCAGGGCACAGTATTCCACAATCTAAACAGATGTCATGTTAACGAGCCACAGTTTTCCAGAATCTCGCCTCAGTCATGTTCTCAGCCCACAGGGATCCAAAATCAAACCTCAGTCATGTTGCCATGACATTGGGTACCACCATCAAACCTCAGTCATATTCCCAGGCCACAGGGTTCCAGAATCAATCCTCAGTTATGTTCCCAGGCTACAGGGTTCCAGAATAAAACCTCAGTCATGTTCCCAGTCCATAGGGTTCCAAAACCTAGGCTCAGTCAGGTTCACAGGGCACAGTGTTCCACAATCTAAACAGATGTCATGCTCCTAGGGCACAGTTTTCCAGAATCACGCCTCAGTCATGTTTCCAGGCCACAGGGATCCAAAATCAAACCTCAGTCATGTTGCCAGGCCACAGCGTGCGACCATCAAACCTCAGTCATATTCCCAGGCCACAAGTTTCCAGAATCAAACCGATGTCATATTCCCAGGCCACAGGGTTCCAGAATCAAACCGATGTCGTGTTCCCAGGCCACAGGATTCCACAAGCAAACCTCAGTCGTGTTCCCAGGACACAGGTTTCCAGAATCAACCCGATATCATGTTCCCTGGACACAGTCTTCCAGAATCAAACCTCAGTCATGTTGCCAGGCCACAGGTTTCCACCATCAAACCTCAGACATGTTCCCAGGCCACAGGGTTCCAGAATAAAACCGTTCTCATGTTCCCAGGACACAGGATTCCAGAATCCACCGATGACATGTTCCCAGGCAACAGGGTTCCAGAATCAATCCTCAGTTATGTTCTCAGGCTACAGGGTTCCAGAATAAAACCTCAGTCATGTTCCAAGTCTACAGGGTTCGAGAATCAATCCTCAGTTAGGTTCCCAGGCTACAGGGTTCCAGAATAAAACCTCAGTCATGTTCCCAGTCCACAGGGTTCCAGAACCTGGGCTCAGTCAGGTTCCCAGGGCACAGTATTCCACAATCTAAACAGATGTCATGTTCCAAAGCCACAGTTTTCCAGAATCTCGCCTCAGTCATGTTCCCAGCCCACAGGGATCCAGAATCAAACCTCAGTCATGTTGCCAGGCCATAGGGTACCACCATCAAACCTCAGTCATATTCCCAGGCCAAAAGTTTCCAGAATCAAACAGATGTCATGTTCCCAGGACACAGGTTTCCACAAACTAACAGCAGTCATGTTCCCAGGCCACAGGATTCCAGAAGCAAATCTCAGTCTTATTCCCAGGACACAGGTTTCCAGAATCAACCCGATATCATGTTCCCTGGCCACAGTCTTCCAGAATCAAACCTCAGTCATGTTGCCAGGCCACAGGGTTCCAGAACCTAGGCTCAGTCAGGTTCCCAGGGCACAGTACTCCACAATCTAAACAAACTTCATGTTCCCAAGCCACAGTTTTTCAGAATCTCGCCTCAGTCATGTTCCCAGGCCACAGGGATCCAGAATCAAACCTCAGTCATGTTGCCAGGCCATAGGGTACCACCATCAAACCTCAGTCATATTCCCAGGCCACAGGCTTCCAAAATCAAACGGATTTCATGTTCCCAGGCAACAGGGTTCCAGAATCCAAACCGATGTCATGTTCCCAGGCCACAGGATTCCACAATCTAACCTCAGTCATATTCCCAGCCCAATGGTTTCCAGAATCAAACCTCAGTCATATTCCTAAGCCACAGTGTTCCAGAATCCACCTATGTCATGTTCCCAGGCCACAGGATTCCAGAATCAATCCTCAGTTAGGTTCCCAGGCTACAGGGTTCCAGAATAAAACCTCAGTCATGTTCCCAGTCCGCAGGGTTCCAGAACCAAGGCTCAGTCAGGTTCCCAGGGCACAGTATTCCACAATCTAAACAGATGTCATGTTCCCAGGCCACAGTTTTCCAGAATCACGTCTGAGTGATGTTCTCAGCCCACAGGGATCCAGAATCAAACCTCAATCATGTTGCCATGACATAGGGTACCACCATCAAACCTCAGTCACATTCCCAGGCCACATTTTTCAAGAATCACGCCTGAGTCATGTTCCTAGGCCACAGGGATCCAGAATCAAACCTCATTCATGTTACCAGGCCATAGGCTAGCACCATCAAACCTCATAAATATTCCCAGTCCACAAGTTTCCATAATCAAACAGATGTCAAGTTCCCAGGACACAGGTTTCCACAAACTAACAGCAGTCATGTTCCCAGGCCACAGGATTCCAGAAGCAAATCTCAGTCTTATTCCCAGGACACAGGTTTCCAGAATCAACCCGATATCATGTTCCCTGGACACAGTCTTCCAGAATCAAACCTCAGTCATGTTGCCAGGCCACAGGTTTCCACCATCAAACCTCAGACATGTTCCCAGGCCACAGGGTTCCAGAATAAAACCGTTCTCATGTTCTCAGGACACAGGATTCCAGAATCCACCGATGACATGTTCCCAGGCAACAGGGTTCCAGAATCAATCCTCAGTTAGTTTCTCAGGCTACAGGGTTCCAGAATAAAACCTCAGTCATGTTCCAAGTCTACAGGGTTCGAGAATCAATCCTCAGTTAGGTTCCCAGGCTACAGGGTTCCAGAATAAAACCTCAGTCATGTTCCCAGTCCACAGGGTTCCAGAACCTGGGCTCAGTCAGGTTCCCAGGGCACAGTATTCCACAATCTAAACAGATGTAATGTTCCCAAGCCACAGTTTTCCAGAATATCGCCTCAGTCATGTTCCCAGCCCACAGGGATCCAGAATCAAACCTCAGTCATGTTGCCAGGCCATAGGGTACCACCATCAAACCTCAGTCATATTCCAAGGCCACAGGCTTCCAGAATCAAACGGATTTCATGTTCCAGGGAAACAGGGTTCCAGAATCCAAACCGATGTCATGTTCCCAGGCCTCTGGATTCCACAATCTAACCTCAGTCATGTTTCCAGACCAATGGTTTCCAGAATCAAACCTCAGTCATATTCCCAGGCCACAGGGTTCCAGAATCCACCGATGTCATGTTCCCAGGCCACAGGGTTCCAGAATCAGTCCTCAGTAATGTTCCCAGGCCACAGGGTTCCAGAACTAAGGCTCAGTCAGTTTCCCAGGGCACAGTATTCCACAATCTAAACAGATGTCATGTTCCCAGGACACAGTTTTCCAGAATCACGCCTCAGTCATGTTCCCAGGCCACAGGGATCCAGAATCAAACCTCAGTCATGTTGTCAGGCCATAGGGTACCACCATAAAACCTCAGTCATATTCGCAGTCCACAAGTTTCCAGAATCAAACAGATGTCATGTTCCCAGGACACAGGTTTCCACAATCTAACACCAGTCATGTTCCCAGGCCACAGGATTCCAGAAGCAAATGTCAGTCTTATTCCCAGGACACAGGTTTCCAGAATCAACCCGATATCATGTTCCCTGGCCACAGTCTTCCAGAATCAAACCTCAGTCATGTTGCGAGGCCACAGGCTTCTAGAACCTAAGCTCAGTCAGGTTCCCAGGGCACAGTATTCCACAATATAAACAGATGTCATGTTCCCAAGCCACAGTTTTCCAGAATCTCGCCTCAGTCATGTTCCCAGGCCACAGGGATCCAGAATCAAACCTCAGTCATGTTGCCGGGCCATAGGGTACCACCATCAAACCTCAGTCATATTCCCAGGCCACAGGCTTCCAGAATCAAACGGATTTCATCTTCCCAGTCAACAGGGTTCCAGCATCCAAACCAATGTCATGTTCCCAGGCCACAGGTTTCCACCATCTAACATCAGTCATGTTCCCAGGCCAATGGTTTCCAGAATCAAACCTCAGTCATATTCCCAGGCCACAGGGTTCCAGCATCCATCCGATGTCGTGTTCCCAGGCCACAGGATTCCACAAGCAAACCTCAGTCTTTTTCTCAGGACACAGATTTCCAGAATCAGCCCGATATCATGTTCCCTGGCCACAGTCTTCCAGAATCAAACCTCAGTCATGTTGCCAGGCCACAGGTTTCCACCATCAAACCTCAGACATGTTTCCAGGCCACAGGGTTCCAGAATAAAACCGTTCTCATGTTTCCAGGCCACAGGGTTCCAGAATCCACCGATGACATGTTCCCAGGCAACAGGGTTCCAGAATCAATCCTCAGTTAGGCTGCCAGGCTACAGGGTTCCAGAATAAAACCTCAGTCATATTCCACGTCCACAGGGTTCCAGAATCAATCCTCAGTTAGGTTCCCAGGCTACAGGGTTCCAGAATAAAACCTCAGTCATGTTCCCATTCCACAGGGTTCCCGAACCTAAGCTCTCAGGTTCCAAGGGCACAGTATTCCACGATCTAAACAGATGTCATGTTAACAAGCCACAGTTTTCCAGAATCTTGCCTCAGTCATGTTCCCAGGCCACAGGGATCCAGATTCAAACCTCACTCATGTTGCCAGGCCATAGGGTACCACCATCAAACCTCAGTCATATTCCAAGTCCACAGGTTTCCAGAATGAAACCGATTTCATGTTCCTAGGCAACAGGGTTCCAGAATCCAAACCGATGTCATGTTCCCAGGCCACAGGATTCCACAATCTAACCTCAGTCATGTTCCCAGGCCAGTGGTTTCCAGAATCAAACCTCAGTCATATTCCCAGTCCACAGGGTTCATGAATCCACTGATGTCATGTTCCCAGGCCACAGGCTTCCAGAATCCATCCTCAGTTATGTTCGCAGTCTACAGGGTTCCCGAATAAAACATCAGTCATGTTCTCATTCCAAAGGGTTCCAGAACCAAGGCTCAGTCAGGTTCCCATGGCACAGTATTCCACAGTCTAAACAGATGTCATGTTCCCAGGCACCAGTTTACCAGAATCACGCCTCAGTCATGTTCCCAGTCCACAGGGATCCAGAATCAAACCTCAGTCATGTTGCCAGGCCATAGGGTACCACCATCAAACCTCAGTCATATTCCCTGGCCACAGGGTTCCAGAATCCAACCGATGTCATGTTCCCAGTCCACAGGATTCCACAAGCAAAACTCAGTCTTTTTCCCAGGACACAGGTTTCTAGAATCAACCCGATATCATGTTCCCTGGCCACAGTCTTCCAGAATCAAACCTCAGTCATGTTGCCAGGCCACAGGTTTCCACCATCAAACCTCAGACATGTTCCCAGGCCACAGGGTTCCAGAATAAAACCGTTCTCATGTTCCCAGGCCACAGGGTTCCAGAATCAATCCTCAGTTACGCTCCCAGGCTACAGGGTTCCAGAATAAAACCTCAGTCATATTCCACGTCCACAGGGTTCAAGAATCAATCCTCAGTTAGGTTCCCAGGCTACAGGGTTCCAGAATAAACCCTCACTCATGTTCCCGGTCCACAGGGTTCCAGAACCTAGGCTCAGTCAGGTTCCCAGGGCACAGTATTCCACAATCTAAACAGATGTCATGTTAACAAGCCACAGGTTTCCAGAATCAAACCGATTTCATCTTCCCAGGCAGCAGGGTACCAGAATCCAAACCGATGTCATGTTCGCAGGCCACAGGATTCCACAATCTAACCTCAGTCATGTTCCCAGGCAAACGGCTTCCAGAATCAAACCTCAGTCATATTCCCAGGCCACAGGGTTCCAGAATCAAACGGATTTCATGATCCCAGGCAACAGGGTTACAGAATCCAAACCGATGTCATGTTCCCAGGCCACAGGATTCCACAATCTAACCTCAGGCATGTTCCCAGGCCAATGGTTTCCAGAATCAAACCTCAGCCATATTCCCAGGCCACAGCGTTCCAGAATCCAACCGATGTCATGTTCCCAGGCCACAGGATTCCACAAGCAACACTCAGTCTATTTCCCAGGACACAGGTTTCCAGAATCAACCCGATATCATATTCCCTGGCCACAGTCTTCCAGAATCAAACCTCAGTTATGTTGCCAGGCCACAGGTTTCCACCATCAAACCTCAGACATGTTCCCAGGCCACAGGGTTCCAGAATAAAACCGTTCTCATGTTCCCAGGCCACAGCGTTCCAGAATCCATCGATGACATGTTTCCAGGAAACAGGGTTCCAGAATCAATCCTCTGTTAGGCTCCCAGGCTACAGGGTTCCAGAATAAAACCTCAGTCATGTTCCACGTCCACAGGGTTCCAGAATCAATCCTCAGTTAGGTTCCCAGGCTACAGGGTTCCAGAATAAAACCTCACTCATGTTCCCAGTCCACAGGGTTCCAGAACCTAGGCTCAGTCAGGTTCCCAGGGCACAGTATTCCACAATCTAAACAGATGTCATGTTCCCAAGCCACAGTTTTCCAGAATCTTGCCTGTGTCATGTTCCCAGGCCACAGGGATCAAGAATCAAACCTCAGTCATGTTGCCAGGCCATACGGTACCACCATCAAACCTCAGTCATATTCCCAGGCCACAGGCTTCCAGAATCAAACGGATTTCATGATCCCAGGCAACAGGGTTACAGAATCCAAACCGATGTCATGTTCCCAGGCCACAGGATTCCACAATCTAACCTCAGGCATGTTCCCAGGCCAATGGTTTCCAGAATCAAACCTCAGTCATATTCCCAGGCCACAGCGTTCCAGACTCCAACCGATGTCATGTTCCCAGGCCACAGGATTCCAAAAGCAACACTCAGTCTTTTTCCCAGGACACAGGTTTCCAGAATCAACCCGATATTATGTTCCCTGGCCACAGTCTTCCAGAATCAAACCTCAGTCATGTTGGCAGGCCACAGGTTTCCACCATCAAACCTCAGACATGTCCCCAGGCCGCAGGGTTCCAGAATAAAACCGTTCTCATGTTCCCAGGCCACAGGCTTCCAGAATCCACCAATGTCATGTTCCAAGTCCACAGGGTTCCAGAACCTAGGCTCAGTCAGGTTCCCAGGGCACAGTATTCCACAATCTAAAAAGATGTCATGTTCCCAAGCCACAGTTTTCCAGAATCTCGCCTCAGTCATATTCCCAGCCCACAGGGATCCAGAATCAAACCTCAGTCATGTTGCCAGGCCATACGGTACCACCATTAAACCTCAGTCATATTCCCAGGCCACAGGCTTCCAGAATCAAACGGATTTCATGTTCCCAGGCAACAGGGTTCCAGAATCCAAACCGATGTCATGTTCCCAGGCCACAGGTTTCCACAATCTAACATCAGTCATGTTCCCAGGCCACAGGATTCCAGAAGCAAACCTCAGTCTTATTCCAGGACACAGTTTTCCAGAATCAACCCGATATCATGTTCCCTGGCCACAGTCTTCCAGAATCAAACCTCAGTCATGTTGCCAGGCCACAGGGTTCCAGAACCTAGGCTCAGTCAGGTTCCCAGGGCACAGTATTCCACAATGAAAACAGATGTCATGTTCCCAAGCCACAGTTTTCCAGAATCTCGCCTCAGTCATGTTCCCAGGCCAAAGGGATCCAGAATCAAACCTCAGTCATGTTCCCAGGCTAGTGGTTTCCAGAATCAAACCTCAGTCATATTCCCAGGCCACAGGCTTCCAGAATCCACCGATGTCATGTTCCCAGGCCACAGGGTTCCAGAATCAATCCTCAGTTATGTTCCCAGGCTACAGGGTTCCCGAATAAAACCTCAGTCATGTTCTCATTCCAAAGGGTTCCAGAACCAAGGCTCAGTCAGGTTCCCAGGGCACAGTATTCCACAATCTAAACAGATGTCATATTCCCAGGCAACAGTTTTCCAGAATCACGCCTCAGTCATGTTCCCAGGCCACAGGGATACAGAATCAAACCTCAGTCATGTTGCCAGGCCATAGGGTACCACCATCAAACCTCAGTCATATTCCCAGGCCACAGGGTTCCAGAATCCAACCGATGTCATGTTCCCAGGCCACAGGATTCCACAAGCAACACTCAGTCTTTTTCCCAGGACACAGGTTTCCAGAATCAACCCGATATTATGTTCCCTGGCCACAGAATTCCAGAATCAAACCTCAGTCATGTTGGCAGGCCACAGGTTTCCACCATCAAACCTCAGACATGTCCCCAGGCCGCAGGGTTCCAGAATAAAACCGTTCTCATGTTCCTAGGCCACAGGCTTCCAGAATCCACCGATGACATGATCCCAGGCAACAGGGTTTCAGAATCAATCCTTAGTTAGGTTCACAGGCTACAGGGTTCCAGAATAAAACCTCAGTCATGTTCCACGTCCACAGGGTTCCAGAATCAATCCTCAGTTAGGTTACCAGGCTACAGGGTTCCAGAATAAAACCTCACTCATGTTCCCGGTCCACAGGGTTCCAGAACCTAGGCTCAGTCAGGTTCCCAGGGCACAGTATTCCACAATCTAAACAGTTGTCATGTTCCCAAGCCACAGTTTTCCAGAATCTCGCCTCAGTCATGTTCCAAAGCCACAGGGATCAAGAATCAAACCTCAGTCATGTCGGCAGGCCATAGGGTACCTCCATCAAACCTCAGTCATATTCCCAGTCCACAGGCTTCCAGAATCAAACGGATTTCATGTTCCCAGGCAACAGGGTTCCAGAATCCAAACCGATGTCATGTTCCCAGGCCACAGGATTCCACAATCTAACCTCAGTCATGTTCCCAGGCCAATGGTTTCCAGAATCAAACCTCAGTCATATTCCCAGGCCACAGGATTGCAGAATCCACCGATGTCATTTTCCCAGGCCACAGGGATCCAGAATCAAACCTCAGTCATGTTGCCAGGCCATAGGGTACCACCATCAAACCTCAATCATATTCCAAGTCCACAGGTTTCCAGAATCAAACCGATTTCATGTTCCCTGGCAACAGGGTACCAGAATCCAAACCGATGTCATGTTCCCAGGCCACAGGATTCCACAATCTAACCTCAGTCATGTTCCCAGGCAAAAGGCATCCAGAATCAAACCTCAGTCATATTCCCAGGGCAAAGGGTACCAGAATCCAAACCCATGTCATGTTCCCAGGCCACAGGATTCCACAATCTAACCTCAGTCATGTTCCCAGGCAAATGGCTTCCAGAATCAAACCTCAGTCATATTCCCAGGCCACAGGGTTCCAGAATCCACCGATGTCATGTTCCCAGGCCACAGGCTTCCAGAATCAATCCTCAGTGATGTTCCCAGGCTACAGGGTTCCAGAATAAAACCTCAGTCATGTTCCCAGTCCACAGGGTTCCAGAACCAAGGCTTAGTCAGGTTCCCAGGGCACAGTATTCCACAATCTAAACAGATGTCATGTTCCCAGGCCACAGTTTTCCAGAATCATGCCTCAGTCATGTTCCCAGGCCAAAGGGATCCAGAATCAAACCTCAGTCATGTTGCCAGGCCATAGGGTACCACCATCAAACCTCAGTCATATTCCCAGGCCACAGTGTTCCAGAATCCAACCGATGTCATGTTCCCAGGCCACAGGATTCCACAAGCAACACTCAGTCTTTTTCCCAGGACACAGGTTTCCAGAATCAACCCGATATCATGTTCCCTGACCACAGTCTTCCAGAATCAACTACAGTTATGTTGCCAGGCCACAGGTATCCACCATCAAACCTCAGACATGTTCCCAGTCCACAGGGTTCCAGAATAAAACCGTTCTCATGTTCCCAGGCCACAGGGTTCCAGAATCCACCGATGACATGTTCCCAGGCAACAGGGTTCAGGAATCAATCCTCAGTTAGGCTCCCAGGCTACAGGGTTCCAGAATAAAACCTCAGTCATGTTCCACGTCCACAGGGTTCAAGAATCAATCCTCAGTTAGGTTCCCAGGCTACAGGGTTCCAGAATAAACCCTCACTCATGTTCCCGGTCCACAGGGTTCCAGAACCTAGGCTCAGTCAGGTTCCCAGGGCACAGTATTCCACAATCTAAACAGATGTCATGTTAACGAGCCACAGTTTTCCAGAATCTCGCCTCAGTCATGTTCCCAGGCCACAGGGATCCAGAATCAAACCTCAGTCATGTTGCCAGGCCATACGGTACCACCATTAAACCTCAGTCATATTCCCAGGCCACAGGCTTCCAGAATCAAACGGATTTCATGTTCCCAGGCAACAGGGTTCCAGAATCCAAACCGATGTCATGTTCCCAGGCCACAGGATTCCACAATCTAACCTCAGTCATGTTCCCAGGCCAATGGTTTCCAGAATCAAACCTCAGTCATATTCCCAGGCCACAGGGTTCCAGAATCCACCGATATCATATTCCCAAGCCACAGGGTTCCAGAATCAATCCTCAGTTATGTTCCCAGATTACAGGATTCCAGAATAAAACCTCAGTCATGTTCCCAGTCCACAGGGTTCCAGAACCAAGGCTCAGTCAGGTTCCCAGGGCACAGTATTCCACAATCTAAACAGATGTCATGTTCCCAGGCCACAGTTTTCCAGAATCACGCCTCAGTCATGTAACCAGGCCACTGGGATCCAGAATCAAACCTCAGTCATGTTGCCAGGACGTAGGGTACCACCATCAAACCTCAGTCATATACCCAGGCCACAAGTTTCCAGAATCAAACCGATGTCATGTTCCTAGGCCACAGGGATCCAGAATCCACCAATGTCATGTTCCCAGTCCACAGGGTTCCAGAACCAAGGCTCAGTCTGGTTCCCAGGGCAAAGTATTCCACAATCTAAACAGATGTCCTGTTCCCAGGCCACAGTTTTCCAGAATCACGTCTGAGTCATGTTCTCAGCCCACAGGGATCCAAAATCAAACCTCAGTCATGTTGCCATGACATTGGGTACCACCATCAAACCTCAGTCATATTCCCAGGCCACAGGGTTCCAGAATCAATCCTCAGTTATGTTCCCAGGCTACAGGGTTCCAGAATAAAACCTCAGTCATGTTCCCAGTCCATAGGGTTCCAAAACCTAGGCTCAGTCAGGTTCACAGGGCACAGTGTTCCACAATCTAAACAGATGTCATGCTCCTAGGGAAAATTTTTCCAGAATCACGCCTCAGTCATGTTTCCAGGCCACAGGGATCCAAAATCAAACCTCAGTCATGTTGCCAGGCCACAGCGTGCGACCATCAAACCTCAGTCATATTCCCAGGCCACAAGTTTCCAGAATCAAACCGATGTCATATTCCCAGGCCACAGGGTTCCAGAATCAAACCGATGTCGTGTTCCCAGGCCACAGGATTCCACAAGCAAACCTCAGTCGTGTTCCCAGGACACAGGTTTCCAGAATCAACCCGATATCATGTTCCCTGGACACAGTCTTCCAGAATCAAACCTCAGTCATGTTGCCAGGCCACAGGTTTCCACCATCAAACCTCAGACATGTTCCCAGGCCACAGGGTTCCAGAATAAAACCGTTCTCATGTTCCCAGGACACAGGATTCCAGAATCCACCGATGACATGTTCCCAGGCAACAGGGTTCCAGAATCAATCCTCAGTTAGTTTCTCAGGCTACAGGGTTCCAGAATAAAACCTCAGTCATGTTCCAAGTCTACAGGGTTCGAGAATCAATCCTCAGTTAGGTTCCCAGGCTACAGGGTTCCAGAATAAAACCTCAGTCATGTTCCCAGTCCACAGGGTTCCAGAACCTGGGCTCAGTCAGGTTCCCAGGGCACAGTATTCCACAATCTAAACAGATGTCATGTTCCCAAGCCACAGTTTTCCAGAATCTCGCCTCAGTCATGTTCCCAGCCCACAGGGATCCAGAATCAAACCTCAGTCATGTTGCCAGGCCATAGGGTACCACCATCAAACCTCAGTCATATTCCCAGGCCACAGGCTTCCAGAATCAAACGGATCTCATGGTCCCAGGCAACAGCGTTCCAGAATCCTAACCGATGTCATGTTCACAGGCCACAGGATTGCACAATCTAACCTCAGTCATGTTCCCAGGCCAATGGTTTCCAGAATCAAACCTCAGTCATATTCCCAGGCCACAGGATTGCAGAATCCACCGATGTCATTTTCCCAGGCCACAGGGATCCAGAATCAAACCTCAGTCATGTTGCCAGTCCATAGGGTACCACCATCAAACCTCAGTCATATTCCCAGGCCACAAGTTTCCAGAATCAAACCGATGTCATGTTCCCAGGCCACAGGGTTCAAGAATCCACCGATATCATGTTCCCAGTCCACAGGGTTCCAGAACCAAGGCTCAGTCAGGTTCCCAGGGCACAGTATTCCACAATCTAAACAGATGTCATGTTCCCAGGCCACAGTTTTCCAGAATCACGTCTGAGTGATGTTCTCAGCCCACAGGGATCCAGAATCAAACCTCAGTCATGTTGCCATGACATAGGGTACCACCATCAAACCTCAGTCACATTCCCAGGCCACATTTTTCAAGAATCACGCCTGAGTCATGTTCCCAGGCCACAGGGATCCAGAATCAAACCTCATTCATGTTACCAGGCCATAGGCTAGCACCATCAAACCTCAGTCATATTCCCAGGCCACAGGTTTCCAGAATCAAACCGATTTCATGTTCCCAGGCAACAGGGTACCAGAATTCAAACCGATGTCATGTTCCCAGGCCACAGGATTCCACAATCTAACCTCAGTCATGTTCCCAGGCAAATGGCTTCCAGAATCAAACCTCAGTCATATTCCCAGGCCACAGGGTTCCAGAATCCACCGATGTCATGTTCCCAGCCCACAGGGTTCCAGAATCAATCCTCAGTTATGTTCCCAGGCTACAGCGTTCCAGAATAAAACCTCAGTCATGTTCCCAGTCCATAGGGTTCAAGAAATAAGGCTCAGTCAGTTTCCCAGGGCACAGTATTCCACAATCCGAACAGATGTCATGTTCCCATGCCACAGTTTTCCAGAATCATGCCTCAGTCATGTTCCCAGGCCACAGGGATCCAAAATGAAACCTCAGTCATGTTGCCAGGCCATAGGGTGCCACCATCAAACCTCAGTCATATTCCCAGGCCACAAGTTCCCAGAATCAAACCGATGTCATGTTCCCACGCCACAGGTTTCCACAATCTAACATCAGTCATGTTCCCAGGCCAATGGTTTCCAGAATCAAACCTCAGTCATATTCCCAGGCCACAGGGTTCCAGAATCCAACCAATGTCGTGTTCCCAGGCCACCGGATTCCACAAGCAAACCTCACTTGTGTTCCCAGGACACATGTTTCCAGAATCAACCCGATATCATGTTCCCTGGACACAGTCTTCCACAATCAAACCTCAGTCATGTTGCCAGGCCACAGGTTTCCACCATCAAACCTCAGACATATTCCCAGGGCACAGGTTCCAGAATAAAACCGTTCTCATGTTCCCAGGCCACAGGGTTCCAGAATCCACCGATGACATGTTCCCAGGCAACAGGGTTCCAGAATCAATCCTCAGTTAGGTTCCCAGGCTACAGGGTTCCAGAATAAAACCTCAGTCATGTTCCAAGTCCACAGGTTTCCAGAATCAATCCTCAGTTAGGTTCCCAGGCTACAGGGTTCCTGAATAAAACCTCACTCATGTTCCCAGTCCACAGGGTTCCCGAACCTGGGCTCAGTCAGGTTCCCAGGACACAGTATTCCATAATCTAAACAGATGTCATGTTCCCAAGAAACAGTTTTCCAGAATCTCCCCTCAGTCATGTTCCCAGGCCACAGGGATCCAGAATCAAACCTCAGTCATGTTGCCAGGTCATAGGGTACCACCATCAAACCTCAGTCATATTTCAAGGCCACAGGCTTCCAGAATCAAATGGATTTCATGTTCCCAGGCAACAGGGTTCCAGAATCCAAACCGATGTCATGTTCCCAGGCCTCAGGGTTCCAGAATCAATCCTGTTATGTTCCCAGGCTACAGGGTTCCAGAATAAAACCGTTCTCATGTTCCCAGGCTACAGGGTTCCAGAATAAAACCTCAGTCATGTTCCCAGTCCACAGGGCTCCAGAACTAAGGCTCAGTCAGTTTCCCAGGGCACAGTATTCCACAATCTAAACAGATGTCATGTTCCCAGGCCACAGTTTTCCAAAATCAGGCCTCAGTCATGTTCCCAGGCCACAGGGATCCAGAATCAAACCTCAGTCATGTTGCCAGGCCATAGGGTACCACCATCAAACCTCAGTCATATTCCCAGGCCACAAGTTTCCAGAATCAAACCAATGTCATGTTCCCAGGACACAGGGTTCCAGAATCCACCGATGTCATGTTCCCAGTCCACAGGGTTCCAGAACCAAGGCTCAGTCAGAATCCCAGGGCACAGTATTCCACAATCTAAACAGATGTCATGTTCCCAGGCCACAGGATTCCACAATCTAACCTCAGTCATGTTCCCAGGCAAATGGCATCCAGAATCAAACCTCAGTCATATTCCCAGGGCAAAGGGTACCAGAATCCAAACCCATGTCATGTTCCCAGGCCACAGGATTCCATAATCTAACCTCAGTCATGTTCCCAGGCAAATGGCTTCCAGAATCAAACCTCAGTCATATTCCCAGGCCACAGGGTTCCAGAATCCACCGATGTCATGTTCCCAGGCCACAGGCTTCCAGAATCAATCCTCAGTGATGTTCCCAGGCTACAGGGTTCCAGAATAAAACCTCAGTCATGTTCCCAGTCCACAGGGTTCCAGAACCAAGGCTCAGTCAGGTTCCCAGGGCACAGTATTCCACAATCTAAACAGATGTCATGTTCCCAGGCCACAGTTTTCCAGAATCACGCCTCAGTCATGTTCCCAGGCCAAAGGGATCCAGAATCAAACCTCAGTCATCTTGCCAGGCCATAGGGTACCACCATCAAACCTCAGTCATATTCCCAGGCCACAGTGTTCCAGAATCCAACCGATGTCATGTTCCCAGGCCACAGGATTCCACAAGCAACACTCAGTCTTTTTCCCAGGACACAGGTTTCCAGAATCAACCCGATATCATGTTCCCTGACCACAGTCTTCCAGAATTAACTACAGTTATGTTGCCAGGCCACAGGTATCCACCATCAAACCTCAGACATGTTCCCAGTCCACAGGGTTCCAGAATAAAACCGTTCTCATGTTCCCAGGCCACAGGGTTCCAGAATCCACCGATGACATGTTCCCAGGCAACAGGGTTCCAGAATCAATCCTCAGTTAGGTTCCCAGGCTACAGGGTTCCAGAATAAACCCTCACTCATGTTCCCGGTCCACAGGGTTCCAGAACCTAGGCTCAGTCAGGTTCCCAGGGCACAGTATTCCACAATCTAAACAGATGTCATGTTAACGAGCCACAGTTTTCCAGAATCTCGCCTCAGTCATGCTCCCAGGCCACAGGGATCCAGAATCAAACCTCAGTCATGTTGCCAGGCCATACGGTACCACCATTAAACCTCAGTCATATTCCCAGGCCACAGGCTTCCAGAATCAAACGGATTTCATGTTCCCAGGCAACAGGGTTCCAGAATCCAAACCGATGTCATGTTCCCAGGCCACAGGATTCCACAATCTAACCTCAGTCATGTTCCCAGGCCAATGGTTTCTAGAATCAAACCTCAGTCATATTCCCAGGCCACAGGGATCCAGAATCCACCGATATCATATTCCCAAGCCACAGGGTTCCAGAATCAATCCTCAGTTATGTTCCCAGATTACAGGATTCCAGAATAAAACCTCAGTCATGTTCCCAGTCCACAGGGTTCCAGAACCAAGGCTCAGTCAGGTTCCCAGGGCACAGTATTCCACAATCTAAACAGATGTCATGTTCCCAGGCCACAGTTTTCCAGAATCACGCCTAAGTCATGTAACCAGGCCACTGGGATCCAGAATCAAACCTCAGTCATGTTGCCAGGACGTAGGGTACCACCATCAAACCTCAGTCATATACCCAGGCCACAAGTTTCCAGAATCAAACCGATGTCATGTTCCTAGGCCACAGGGATCCAGAATCCACCAATGTCATGTTCCCAGTCCACAGGGTTCCAGAACCAAGGCTCAGTCTGGTTCCCAGGGCAAAGTATTCCACAATCTAAACAGATGTCCTGTTCCCAGGCCACAGTTTTCCAGAATCACGTCTGAGTCATGTTCTCAGCCCACAGGGATCCAAAATCAAACCTCAGTCATGTTGCCATGACATTGGGTACCACCATCAAACCTCAGTCATATTCCCAGGCCACAGGGTTCCAGAATCAATCCTCAGTTATGTTCCCAGGCTACAGGGTTCCAGAATAAAACCTCAGTCATGTTCCCAGTCCATAGGGTTCCAAAACCTAGGCTCAGTCAGGTTCACAGGGCACAGTGTTCCACAATCTAAACAGATGTCATGCTCCTAGGGCACAGTTTTCCAGAATCACGCCTCAGTCATGTTTCCAGGCCACAGGGATCCAAAATCAAACCTCAGTCATGTTGCCAGGCCACAGCGTGCGACCATCAAACCTCAGTCATATTCCCAGGCCACAAGTTTCCAGAATCAAACCGATGTCATATTCCCAGGCCACAGGGTTCCAGAATCAAACCGATGTCGTGTTCCCAGGACGCAGGATTCCACAAGCAAACCTCAGTCGTGTTCCCAGGACACAGGTTTCCAGAATCAACCCGATATCATGTTCCCTGGACACAGTCTTCCAGAATCAAACCTCAGTCATGTTGCCAGGCCACAGGTTTCCACCATCAAACCTCAGACATATTCCCAGGGCACAGGTTCCAGAATAAAACCGTTCTCATGTTCCCAGGCCACAGGGTTCCAGAATCCACCGATGACATGTTCCCAGGCAACAGGGTTCCAGAATCAATCCTCAGTTAGGTTCCCAGGCTACAGGGTTCCAGAATAAAACCTCAGTCATGTTCCAAGTCCACAGGTTTCCAGAATCAATCCTCAGTTAGGTTCCCAGGCTACAGGGTTCCTGAATAAAACCTCACTCATGTTCCCAGTCCACAGGGTTCCCGAACCTGGGCTCAGTCAGGTTCCCAGGACACAGTATTCCATAATCTAAACAGATGTCATGTTCCCAAGAAACAGTTTTCCAGAATCTCGCGTCAGTCATGTTCCCAGGCCCCAGGGATCCAGAATCAAACCTCAGTCATGTTGCCAGGTCATAGGGTACCACCATCAAACCTCAGTCATATTTCAAGGACACAGGCTACCAGAATCAAACGGATTTCATGTTCCCAGGCAACAGGGTTCCAGAATCCAAACCGATGTCATGTTCCCAGGACTCAGGGTTCCAGAATCAATCCTCAGTTATGTTCCCAGGCTACAGGGTTCCAGAATAAAACCGTTCTCATGTTCCCAGGCTACAGGGTTCCAGAATAAAACCTCAGTCATGTTCCCAGTCCACAGGGTTCCAGAACTAAGGCTCAGTCAGTTTCCCAGGGCACAGTATTCCACAATCTAAACAGATGTCATGTTCCCAGGCCACAGTTTTCCAGAATCAGGCCTCAGTCATGTTCCCAGGTCGCAGGGATCCAGAATCAAACCTCAGTCATGTTGCCAGGCCATAGGGTACCACCATCAAACCTCAGTCATATTCCCAGGCCACAAGTTTCCAGAATCAAACCAATGTCATGTTCCCAGGACACAGGGTTCCAGAATCCACCGATGTCATGTTCCCAGTCCACAGGGTTCCAGAACCAAGGCTCAGTCAAGTTCCCAGGGCACAGTATTCCACAATCTATACTGATGGCATGTTCCCAGGGCACAGTTTTCCAGAATCACGTCTGAGTCATGTTCCCAGCCCACAGGGATCTAGAATCAAACCTCAGTCATCTTGCCATGCCATAGGGTACCACCATCAGCCCTCAGTCATATTCCCAGGACACATTTTTCAAGAATCACACCTAAGACATGTTCCCAGGCCACAGGGATCCAGAATCAAACCTCAGTCATGTTGCCAAGGCATAGGCTACCACCATCAAACCTCAGTCATATTCCCAGGCCACAGGTTTCCAGAATCAAACCGATTTCATGTTCCCAGGCAACAGGGTACCAGAATCCAAACCGATGTCATGTTCCCAGGCCACAGGATTCCACAATCTAACCTCAGTCATGTTCCCAGGCAAATGGCATCCAGAATCAAACCTCAGTCATATTCCCAGGGCAAAGGGTACCAGAATCCAAACCCATGTCATGTTCCCAGGCCACAGGATTCCACAATCTAACCTCAGTCATGTTCCCAGGCAAATGGCTTCCAGAATCAAACCTCAGTCATATTCCCAGGCCACAGGGTTCCAGAATCCACCGATGTCATGTTCCCAGGCCACAGGCTTCCAGAATCAATCCTCAGTGATGTTCCCAGGCTACAGGGTTCCAGAATAAAACCTCAGTCATGTTCCCAGTCCACAGGGTTCCAGAACCAAGGCTCAGTCAGGTTCCCAGGGCACAGTATTCCACAATCTAAACAGATGTCATGTTCCCAGGCCACAGTTTTCCAGAATCACGCCTCAGTCATGTTCCCAGGCCACAGGGAACCGGAATCAAACCTCAGTCATTTTGCCAGGCCATAGGGTACCACCATCAAACCTCAGTCATATTCCCAGGACACAGGGTTCCAGAATCCAACAGATGTCATGTTCCCAGGCCACAGGATTCCACAAGCAACACTCAGTCTTTTTCCCAGGACACAGGTTTCCAGAATCAACCCGATATCATGTTCCCTGACCACAGTCTTCCAGAATCAACCTCAGTTATGTTGCCAGGCCACAGGTATCCACCATCAAACCTCAGACATGTTCCCAGGCCACAGGGTTCCAGAATAAAACCGTTCTCATGTTCCCAGGCCACAGGTTTCCAGAATCCACCGATGACATGTTCCCAGGCAACAGGGTTCAGGAATCAATCCTCAGTTAGGCTCCCAGGCTACAGGGTTCCAGAATAAAACCTCAGTCATGTTCCACGTCCACAGGGTTCAAGAATCAATCCTCAGTTAGGTTCCCAGGCTACAGGGTTCCAGAATAAACCCTCACTAAAGTTCCCGGTCCACAGGGTTCCAGAACCTAGGCTCAGTCAGGTTCCCAGGGCACAGTATTCCACAATCTAAACAGATGTCATGTTCCCAAACCACAGTTTTCCAGAATCTCGCCTCAGTCATGTTCCCAGGCCACAAGGATCCAGAATCAAACCTCAGTCATGTTGCCAGGCCATACGGTACCACCATTAAACCTCAGTCATATTCCCAGGCCACAGGCTTCCAGAATCAAACGGATTTCATGTTCCCAGGCAACAGGGTTCCAGAATCCAAACCGATGTCATGTTCCCAGGCCACAGGATTCCACAATCTAACCTCAGTCATGTTCCCAGGCCAATGGTTTCCAGAATCAAACCTCAGTCATATTCCCAGGCCACAGGGTTCCAGAATCCACCGATATCATATTCCCAGGCCACAGGGTTCCAGAATCAATCCTCAGTTATGTTCCCAGGTTACAGGATTCCAGAATAAAACCTCAGTCATGTTCCCAGTCCACAGGGTTCCAGAACCAAGGCTCAGTCAGGTTCCCAGGGCACAATATTCCACAATCTAAACAGATGTCATGTTCCCAGGCCACAGTTTTCCAGAATCACGCCTCAGTCAGGTTCCCAGGCCACTGGGATCCAGAATCAAACCTCAGTCATGTTGCCAGGCCGTAGGGTACCAGCATCAAACCTCAGTCATATTCCCAGGCCACAGGCTTCCAGAATCAAACAGATTTCATGTTCCCAGGCAACAGGGTTCCAGAATCCAAACCGATGTCATGTTCCCAGGCCTCAGGATTCCACAATCTAACCTCAGGCGTGTTCCCAGGCCAATGGTTTCCAGAATCAAACCTCAGTCATATTCCCAGGCCACAGGGTTCCAGAATCCACCGATATCATATTCCCAAGCCACAGGGTTCCAGAATCAATCCTCAGTTATGTTCCCAGATTACCGGATTCCAGAATAAAACCTCAGTCATGTTCCCAGTCCACAGGGTTCCAGAACCAAGGCTCAGTCAGGTTCCCAGGGCACAGTATTCCACAATCTAAACAGATGTCATGTTCCCAGGCCACAGTTTTCCAGAATCACGCCTCAGTCATGTAACCAGGCCACTGGGATCCAGAATCAAACCTCAGTCATGTTGCCAGGACGTAGGGTACCACCATCAAACCTCAGTCATATACCCAGGCCACAAGTTTCCAGAATCAAACCGATGTCATGTTCCTAGGCCACAGGTATCCAGAATCCACCAATGTCATGTTCCCAGTCCACAGGGTTCAAGAACCAAGGCTCAGTCTGGTTCCCAGGGCAAAGTATTCCACAATCTAAACAGATGTCCTGTTCCCAGGCCACAGTTTTCCAGAATCACGTCTGAGTCATGTTCTCAGCCCACAGGGATCCAAAATCAAACCTCAGTCATGTTGCCATGACATTGGGTACCACCATCAAACCTCAGTCATATTCCCAGGCCACAGGGTTCCAGAATCAATCCTCAGTTATGTTCCCAGGCTACAGGGTTCCAGAATAAAACCTCAGTCATGTTCCCAGTCCATAGGGTTCCAAAACCTAGGCTCAGTCAGGTTCACAGGGCACAGTGTTCCACAATCTAAACAGATGTCATGCTCCTAGGGCACATTTTTCCAGAATCACGCCTCAGTCATGTTTCCAGGCCACAGGAATCCAAAATCAAACCTCAGTCATGTTGCCAGGCCACAGCGTGCGACCATCAAACCTCAGTCATATTCCCAGGCCACAAGTTTCCAGAATCAAACCGATGTCATATTCCCAGGCCACAGGGTTCCAAAATCAAACCGATGTCGTGTTCCCAGGCCACAGGATTCCACAAGCAAACCTCAGTCGTGTTC
Organism: Eschrichtius robustus; assembly: GCF_028021215.1. NCBI lineage: Eukaryota > Metazoa > Chordata > Mammalia > Artiodactyla > Eschrichtiidae > Eschrichtius > Eschrichtius robustus. The sequence goes on from NC_090842.1 coordinate 43,053,516, forward strand.
CCAGGACACAGGTTTCCAGAATCAACCCGATATCATGTTCCCTGGACACAGTCTTCCAGAATCAAACCTCAGTCATGTTGCCAGGCCACAGGTTTCCACCATCAAACCTCAGACATGTTCCCAGGCCACAGGGTTCCAGAATAAAACCGTTCTCATGTTCCCAGGACACAGGATTCCAGAATCCACCGATGACATGTTCCCAGGCAACAGGGTTCCAGAATCAATCCTCAGTTAGTTTCTCAGGCTACAGGGTTCCAGAATAAAACCTCAGTCATGTTCCAAGTCTACAGGGTTCGAGAATCAATCCTCAGTTAGGTTCCCAGGCTACAGGGTTCCAGAATAAAACCTCAGTAATGTTCCCAGTCCACAGGGTTCCAGAACCTGGGCTCAGTCAGGTTCCCAGGGCACAGTATTCCACAATCTAAACAGATGTCATGTTCCCAAGCCACAGTTTTCCAGAATCTCGCCTCAGTCATGTTCCCAGCCCACAGGGATCCAGAATCAAACCTCAGTCATGTTGCCAGGCCATAGGGTACCACCATCAAACCTCAGTCATATTCCCAGGCCACAGGCTTCCAGAATCAAACGGATCTCATGGTCCCAGGCAACAGCGTTCAAGAATCCTAACCGATGTCATGTTCCCAGGCCACAGGATTGCACAATCTAACCTCAGTCATGTTCCCAGGCCAATGGTTTCCAGAATCAAACCTCAGTCATATTCCCAGGCCACAGGATTGCAGAATCCACCGATGTCATTTTCCCAGGCCACAGGGATCCAGAATCAAACCTCAGTCATGTTGCCAGGCCATAGGGTACCACCATCAAACCTCAGTCATATTCCCAGGCCACAAGTTTCCAGAATCAAACCGATGTCATGTTCCCAGGCCACAGGGTTCCAGAATCCACCGATATCATGTTCCCAGTCCACAGGGTTCCAGAACCAAGGCTCAGTCAGGTTCCCAGGGCACAGTATTCCACAATCTAAACAGATGTCATGTTCCCAGGCCACAGTTTTCCAGAATCACGTCTGAGTGATGTTCTCAGCCCACAGGGATCCAGAATCAAACCTCAGTCATGTTGCCATGACATAGGGTACCACCATCAAACCTCAGTCACATTCCCAGGCCACATTTTTCAAGAATCACGCCTGAGTCATTTTCCAAGGCCACAGGGATCCAGAATCAAACCTCATTCATGTTACCAGGCCATAGGCTAGCACCATCAAACCTCAGTCATATTCCCAGGCCACAGTTTTCCAGAATCACGCCTAAGTCATGTAACCAGGCCACTGGGATCCAGAATCAAACCTCAGTCATGTTGCCAGGACGTAGGGTACCACCATCAAACCTCAGTCATATACCCAGGCCACAAGTTTCCAGAATCAAACCGATGTCATGTTCCTAGGCCACAGGGATCCAGAATCCACCAATGTCATGTTCCCAGTCCACAGGGTTCCAGAACCAAGGCTCAGTCTGGTTCCCAGGGCAAAGTATTCCACAATCTAAACAGATGTCCTGTTCCCAGGCCACAGTTTTCCAGAATCACGTCTGAGTCATGTTCTCAGCCCACAGGGATCCAAAATCAAACCTCAGTCATGTTGCCATGACATTGGGTACCACCATCAAACCTCAGTCATATTCCCAGGCCACAGGGTTCCAGAATCAATCCTCAGTTATGTTCCCAGGCTACAGGGTTCCAGAATAAAACCTCAGTCATGTTCCCAGTCCATAGGGTTCCAAAACCTAGGCTCAGTCAGGTTCACAGGGCACAGTGTTCCACAATCTAAACAGATGTCATGCTCCTAGGGCACAGTTTTCCAGAATCACGCCTCAGTCATGTTTCCAGGCCACAGGGATCCAAAATCAAACCTCAGTCATGTTGCCAGGCCACAGCGTGCGACCATCAAACCTCAGTCATATTCCCAGGCCACAAGTTTCCAGAATCAAACCGATGTCATATTCCCAGGCCACAGGGTTCCAGAATCAAACCGATGTCGTGTTCCCAGGACGCAGGATTCCACAAGCAAACCTCAGTCGTGTTCCCAGGACACAGGTTTCCAGAATCAACCCGATATCATGTTCCCTGGACACAGTCTTCCAGAATCAAACCTCAGTCATGTTGCCAGGCCACAGGTTTCCACCATCAAACCTCAGACATATTCCCAGGGCACAGGTTCCAGAATAAAACCGTTCTCATGTTCCCAGGCCACAGGGTTCCAGAATCCACCGATGACATGTTCCCAGGCAACAGGGTTCCAGAATCAATCCTCAGTTAGGTTCCCAGGCTACAGGGTTCCAGAATAAAACCTCAGTCATGTTCCAAGTCCACAGGTTTCCAGAATCAATCCTCAGTTAGGTTCCCAGGCTACAGGGTTCCTGAATAAAACCTCACTCATGTTCCCAGTCCACAGGGTTCCCGAACCTGGGCTCAGTCAGGTTCCCAGGACACAGTATTCCATAATCTAAACAGATGTCATGTTCCCAAGAAACAGTTTTCCAGAATCTCGCCTCAGTCATGTTCCCAGGCCCCAGGGATCCAGAATCAAACCTCAGTCATGTTGCCAGGTCATAGGGTACCACCATCAAACCTCAGTCATATTTCAAGGACACAGGCTACCAGAATCAAACGGATTTCATGTTCCCAGGCAACAGGGTTCCAGAATCCAAACCGATGTCATGTTCCCAGGACTCAGGGTTCCAGAATCAATCCTCAGTTATGTTCCCAGGCTACAGGGTTCCAGAATAAAACCGTTCTCATGTTCCCAGGCTACAGGGTTCCAGAATAAAACCTCAGTCATGTTCCCAGTCCACAGGGTTCCAGAACTAAGGCTCAGTCAGTTTCCCAGGGCACAGTATTCCACAATCTAAACAGATGTCATGTTCCCAGGCCACAGTTTTCCAGAATCAGGCCTCAGTCATGTTCCCAGGCCGCAGGGATCCAGAATCAAACCTCAGTCATGTTGCCAGGCCATAGGGTACCACCATCAAACCTCAGTCATATTCCCAGGCCACAAGTTTCCAGAATCAAACCAATGTCATGTTCCCAGGACACAGGGTTCCAGAATCCACCGATGTCATGTTCCCAGTCCACAGGGTTCCAGAACCAAGGCTCAGTCAGGTTCCCAGGGCACAGTATTCCACAATCTAAACTGATGGCATGTTCCCAGGGCACAGTTTTCCAGAATCACGTCTGAGTCATGTTCCCAGCCCACAGGGATCTAGAATCAAACCTCAGTCATCTTGCCATGCCATAGGGTACCACCATCAGCCCTCAGTCATATTCCCAGGACACATTTTTCAAGAATCACACCTAAGACATGTTCCCAGGCCACAGGGATCCAGAATCAAACCTCAGTCATGTTGCCAAGGCATAGGCTACCACCATCAAACCTCAGTCATATTCCCAGGCCACAGGTTTCCAGAATCAAACCGATTTCATGTTCCCAGGCAACAGGGTACCAGAATCCAAACCGATGTCATGTTCCCAGGCCACAGGATTCCACAATCTAACCTCAGTCATGTTCCCAGGCAAATGGCATCCAGAATCAAACCTCAGTCATATTCCCAGGGCAAAGGGTACCAGAATCCAAACCCATGTCATGTTCCCAGGCCACAGGATTCCACAATCTAACCTCAGTCATGTTCCCAGGCAAATGGCTTCCAGAATCAAACCTCAGTCATATTCCCAGGCCACAGGGTTCCAGAATCCACCGATGTCATGTTCCCAGGCCACAGGCTTCCAGAATCAATCCTCAGTGATGTTCCCAGGCTACAGGGTTCCAGAATAAAACCTCAGTCATGTTCCCAGTCCACAGGGTTCCAGAACCAAGGCTCAGTCAGGTTCCCAGGGCACAGTATTCCACAATCTAAACAGATGTCATGTTCCCAGGCCACAGTTTTCCAGAATCACGCCTCAGTCATGTTCCCAGGCCACAGGGAACCGGAATCAAACCTCAGTCATTTTGCCAGGCCATAGGGTACCACCATCAAACCTCAGTCATATTCCCAGGACACAGGGTTCCAGAATCCAACAGATGTCATGTTCCCAGGCCACAGGATTCCACAAGCAACACTCAGTCTTTTTCCCAGGACACAGGTTTCCAGAATCAACCCGATATCATGTTCCCTGACCACAGTCTTCCAGAATCAACCTCAGTTATGTTGCCAGGCCACAGGTATCCACCATCAAACCTCAGACATGTTCCCAGGCCACAGGGTTCCAGAATAAAACCGTTCTCATGTTCCCAGGCCACAGGTTTCCAGAATCCACCGATGACATGTTCCCAGGCAACAGGGTTCAGGAATCAATCCTCAGTTAGGCTCCCAGGCTACAGGGTTCCAGAATAAAACCTCAGTCATGTTCCACGTCCACAGGGTTCAAGAATCAATCCTCAGTTAGGTTCCCAGGCTACAGGGTTCCAGAATAAACCCTCACTAAAGTTCCCGGTCCACAGGGTTCCAGAACCTAGGCTCAGTCAGGTTCCCAGGGCACAGTATTCCACAATCTAAACAGATGTCATGTTCCCAAACCACAGTTTTCCAGAATCTCGCCTCAGTCATGTTCCCAGGCCACAAGGATCCAGAATCAAACCTCAGTCATGTTGCCAGGCCATACGGTACCACCATTAAACCTCAGTCATATTCCCAGGCCACAGGCTTCCAGAATCAAACGGATTTCATGTTCCCAGGCAACAGGGTTCCAGAATCCAAACCGATGTCATGTTCCCAGGCCACAGGATTCCACAATCTAACCTCAGTCATGTTCCCAGGCCAATGGTTTCCAGAATCAAACCTCAGTCATATTCCCAGGCCACAGGGTTCCAGAATCCACCGATATCATATTCCCAGGCCACAGGGTTCCAGAATCAATCCTCAGTTATGTTCCCAGGTTACAGGATTCCAGAATAAAACCTCAGTCATGTTCCCAGTCCACAGGGTTCCAGAACCAAGGCTCAGTCAGGTTCCCAGGGCACAATATTCCACAATCTAAACAGATGTCATGTTCCCAGGCCACAGTTTTCCAGAATCACGCCTCAGTCATGTTCCCAGGCCACTGGGATCCAGAATCAAACCTCAGTCATGTTGCCAGGCCGTAGGGTACCAGCATCAAACCTCAGTCATATTCCCAGGCCACAGGCTTCCAGAATCAAACAGATTTCATGTTCCCAGGCAACAGGGTTCCAGAATCCAAACCGATGTCATGTTCCCAGGCCTCAGGATTCCACAATCTAACCTCAGGCGTGTTCCCAGGCCAATGGTTTCCAGAATCAAACCTCAGTCATATTCCCAGGCCACAGGGTTCCAGAATCCACCGATATCATATTCCCAAGCCACAGGGTTCCAGAATCAATCCTCAGTTATGTTCCCAGATTACCGGATTCCAGAATAAAACCTCAGTCATGTTCCCAGTCCACAGGGTTCCAGAACCAAGGCTCAGTCAGGTTCCCAGGGCACAGTATTCCACAATCTAAACAGATGTCATGTTCCCAGGCCACAGTTTTCCAGAATCACGTCTGAGTGATGTTCTCAGCCCACAGGGATCCAGAATCAAACCTCAGTCATGTTGCCATGACATAGGGTACCACCATCAAACCTCAGTCACATTCCCAGGCCACATTTTTCAAGAATCACGCCTGAGTCATGTTCCAAGGCCACAGGGATCCAGAATCAAACCTCATTCATGTTACCAGGCCATAGGCTAGCACCATCAAACCTCAGTCATATTCCCAGGCCACAGTTTTCCAGAATCACGCCTAAGTCATGTAACCAGGCCACTGGGATCCAGAATCAAACCTCAGTCATGTTGCCAGGACGTAGGGTACCACCATCAAACCTCAGTCATATACCCAGGCCACAAGTTTCCAGAATCAAACCGATGTCATGTTCCTAGGCCACAAGGATCCAGAATCCACCAATGTCATGTTCCCAGTCCACAGGGTTCCAGAACCAAGGCTCAGTCTGGTTCCCAGGGCAAAGTATTCCACAATCTAAACAGATGTCCTGTTCCCAGGCCACAGTTTTCCAGAATCACGTCTGAGTCATGTTCTCAGCCCACAGGGATCCAAAATCAAACCTCAGTCATGTTGCCATGACATTGGGTACCACCATCAAACCTCAGTCATATTCCCAGGCCACAGGGTTCCAGAATCAATCCTCAGTTATGTTCCCAGGCTACAGGGTTCCAGAATAAAACCTCAGTCATGTTCCCAGTCCATAGGGTTCCAAAACCTAGGCTCAGTCAGGTTCACAGGGCACAGTGTTCCACAATCTAAACAGATGTCATGCTCCTAGGGCACAGTTTTCCAGAATCACGCCTCAGTCATGTTTCCAGGCCACAGGGATCCAAAATCAAACCTCAGTCATGTTGCCAGGCCACAGCGTGCGACCATCAAACCTCAGTCATATTCCCAGGCCACAAGTTTCCAGAATCAAACCGATGTCATATTCCCAGGCCACAGGGTTCCAGAATCAAACCGATGTCGTGTTCCCAGGACGCAGGATTCCACAAGCAAACCTCAGTCGTGTTCCCAGGACACAGGTTTCCAGAATCAACCCGATATCATGTTCCCTGGACACAGTCTTCCAGAATCAAACCTCAGTCATGTTGCCAGGCCACAGGTTTCCACCATCAAACCTCAGACATATTCCCAGGGCACAGGTTCCAGAATAAAACCGTTCTCATGTTCCCAGGCCACAGGGTTCCAGAATCCACCGATGACATGTTCCCAGGCAACAGGGTTCCAGAATCAATCCTCAGTTAGGTTCCCAGGCTACAGGGTTCCAGAATAAAACCTCAGTCATGTTCCAAGTCCACAGGTTTCCAGAATCAATCCTCAGTTAGGTTCCCAGGCTACAGGGTTCCTGAATAAAACCTCACTCATGTTCCCAGTCCACAGGGTTCCCGAACCTGGGCTCAGTCAGGTTCCCAGGACACAGTATTCCATAATCTAAACAGATGTCATGTTCCCAAGAAACAGTTTTCCAGAATCTCGCCTCAGTCATGTTCCCAGGCCCCAGGGATCCAGAATCAAACCTCAGTCATGTTGCCAGGTCATAGGGTACCACCATCAAACCTCAGTCATATTTCAAGGACACAGGCTACCAGAATCAAACGGATTTCATGTTCCCAGGCAACAGGGTTCCAGAATCCAAACCGATGTCATGTTCCCAGGACTCAGGGTTCCAGAATCAATCCTCAGTTATGTTCCCAGGCTACAGGGTTCCAGAATAAAACCGTTCTCATGTTCCCAGGCTACAGGGTTCCAGAATAAAACCTCAGTCATGTTCCCAGTCCACAGGGTTCCAGAACTAAGGCTCAGTCAGTTTCCCAGGGCACAGTATTCCACAATCTAAACAGATGTCATGTTCCCAGGCCACAGTTTTCCAGAATCAGGCCTCAGTCATGTTCCCAGGCCGCAGGGATCCAGAATCAAACCTCAGTCATGTTGCCAGGCCATAGGGTACCACCATCAAACCTCAGTCATATTCCCAGGCCACAAGTTTCCAGAATCAAACCAATGTCATGTTCCCAGGACACAGGGTTCCAGAATCCACCGATGTCATGTTCCCAGTCCACAGGGTTCCAGAACCAAGGCTCAGTCAGGTTCCCAGGGCACAGTATTCCACAATCTAAACTGATGGCATGTTCCCAGGGCACAGTTTTCCAGAATCACGTCTGAGTCATGTTCCCAGCCCACAGGGATCTAGAATCAAACCTCAGTCATCTTGCCATGCCATAGGGTACCACCATCAGCCCTCAGTCATATTCCCAGGACACATTTTTCAAGAATCACACCTAAGACATGTTCCCAGGCCACAGGGATCCAGAATCAAACCTCAGTCATGTTGCCAAGGCATAGGCTACCACCATCAAACCTCAGTCATATTCCCAGGCCACAGGTTTCCAGAATCAAACCGATTTCATGTTCCCAGGCAACAGGGTACCAGAATCCAAACCGATGTCATGTTCCCAGGCCACAGGATTCCACAATCTAACCTCAGTCATGTTCCCAGGCAAATGGCATCCAGAATCAAACCTCAGTCATATTCCCAGGGCAAAGGGTACCAGAATCCAAACCCATGTCATGTTCCCAGGCCACAGGATTCCACAATCTAACCTCAGTCATGTTCCCAGGCAAATGGCTTCCAGAATCAAACCTCAGTCATATTCCCAGGCCACAGGGTTCCAGAATCCACCGATGTCATGTTCCCAGGCCACAGGCTTCCAGAATCAATCCTCAGTGATGTTCCCAGGCTACAGGGTTCCAGAATAAAACCTCAGTCATGTTCCCAGTCCACAGGGTTCCAGAACCAAGGCTCAGTCAGGTTCCCAGGGCACAGTATTCCACAATCTAAACAGATGTCATGTTCCCAGGCCACAGTTTTCCAGAATCACGCCTCAGTCATGTTCCCAGGCCACAGGGAACCGGAATCAAACCTCAGTCATTTTGCCAGGCCATAGGGTACCACCATCAAACCTCAGTCATATTCCCAGGACACAGGGTTCCAGAATCCAACAGATGTCATGTTCCCAGGCCACAGGATTCCACAAGCAACACTCAGTCTTTTTCCCAGGACACAGGTTTCCAGAATCAACCCGATATCATGTTCCCTGACCACAGTCTTCCAGAATCAACCTCAGTTATGTTGCCAGGCCACAGGTATCCACCATCAAACCTCAGACATGTTCCCAGGCCACAGGGTTCCAGAATAAAACCGTTCTCATGTTCCCAGGCCACAGGTTTCCAGAATCCACCGATGACATGTTCCCAGGCAACAGGGTTCAGGAATCAATCCTCAGTTAGGCTCCCAGGCTACAGGGTTCCAGAATAAAACCTCAGTCATGTTCCACGTCCACAGGGTTCAAGAATCAATCCTCAGTTAGGTTCCCAGGCTACAGGGTTCCAGAATAAACCCTCACTAAAGTTCCCGGTCCACAGGGTTCCAGAACCTAGGCTCAGTCAGGTTCCCAGGGCACAGTATTCCACAATCTAAACAGATGTCATGTTCCCAAACCACAGTTTTCCAGAATCTCGCCTCAGTCATGTTCCCAGGCCACAAGGATCCAGAATCAAACCTCAGTCATGTTGCCAGGCCATACGGTACCACCATTAAACCTCAGTCATATTCCCAGGCCACAGGCTTCCAGAATCAAACGGATTTCATGTTCCCAGGCAACAGGGTTCCAGAATCCAAACCGATGTCATGTTCCCAGGCCACAGGATTCCACAATCTAACCTCAGTCATGTTCCCAGGCCAATGGTTTCCAGAATCAAACCTCAGTCATATTCCCAGGCCACAGGGTTCCAGAATCCACCGATATCATATTCCCAGGCCACAGGGTTCCAGAATCAATCCTCAGTTATGTTCCCAGGTTACAGGATTCCAGAATAAAACCTCAGTCATGTTCCCAGTCCACAGGGTTCCAGAACCAAGGCTCAGTCAGGTTCCCAGGGCACAATATTCCACAATCTAAACAGATGTCATGTTCCCAGGCCACAGTTTTCCAGAATCACGCCTCAGTCATGTTCCCAGGCCACTGGGATCCAGAATCAAACCTCAGTCATGTTGCCAGGCCGTAGGGTACCAGCATCAAACCTCAGTCATATTCCCAGGCCACAGGCTTCCAGAATCAAACAGATTTCATGTTCCCAGGCAACAGGGTTCCAGAATCCAAACCGATGTCATGTTCCCAGGCCTCAGGATTCCACAATCTAACCTCAGGCGTGTTCCCAGGCCAATGGTTTCCAGAATCAAACCTCAGTCATATTCCCAGGCCACAGGGTTCCAGAATCCACCGATATCATATTCCCAAGCCACAGGGTTCCAGAATCAATCCTCAGTTATGTTCCCAGATTACCGGATTCCAGAATAAAACCTCAGTCATGTTCCCAGTCCACAGGGTTCCAGAACCAAGGCTCAGTCAGGTTCCCAGGGCACAGTATTCCACAATCTAAACAGATGTCATGTTCCCAGGCCACAGTTTTCCAGAATCACGTCTGAGTGATGTTCTCAGCCCACAGGGATCCAGAATCAAACCTCAGTCATGTTGCCATGACATAGGGTACCACCATCAAACCTCAGTCACATTCCCAGGCCACATTTTTCAAGAATCACGCCTGAGTCATGTTCCAAGGCCACAGGGATCCAGAATCAAACCTCATTCATGTTACCAGGCCATAGGCTAGCACCATCAAACCTCAGTCATATTCCCAGGCCACAGTTTTCCAGAATCACGCCTAAGTCATGTAACCAGGCCACTGGGATCCAGAATCAAACCTCAGTCATGTTGCCAGGACGTAGGGTACCACCATCAAACCTCAGTCATATACCCAGGCCACAAGTTTCCAGAATCAAACCGATGTCATGTTCCTAGGCCACAGGGATCCAGAATCCACCAATGTCATGTTCCCAGTCCACAGGGTTCCAGAACCAAGGCTCAGTCTGGTTCCCAGGGCAAAGTATTCCACAATCTAAACAGATGTCCTGTTCCCAGGCCACAGTTTTCCAGAATCACGTCTGAGTCATGTTCTCAGCCCACAGGGATCCAAAATCAAACCTCAGTCATGTTGCCATGACATTGGGTACCACCATCAAACCTCAGTCATATTCCCAGGCCACAGGGTTCCAGAATCAATCCTCAGTTATGTTCCCAGGCTACAGGGTTCCAGAATAAAACCTCAGTCATGTTCCCAGTCCATAGGGTTCCAAAACCTAGGCTCAGTCAGGTTCACAGGGCACAGTGTTCCACAATCTAAACAGATGTCATGCTCCTAGGGCACAGTTTTCCAGAATCACGCCTCAGTCATGTTTCCAGGCCACAGGGATCCAAAATCAAACCTCAGTCATGTTGCCAGGCCACAGCGTGCGACCATCAAACCTCAGTCATATTCCCAGGCCACAAGTTTCCAGAATCAAACCGATGTCATATTCCCAGGCCACAGGGTTCCAGAATCAAACCGATGTCGTGTTCCCAGGACGCAGGATTCCACAAGCAAACCTCAGTCGTGTTCCCAGGACACAGGTTTCCAGAATCAACCCGATATCATGTTCCCTGGACACAGTCTTCCAGAATCAAACCTCAGTCATGTTGCCAGGCCACAGGTTTCCACCATCAAACCTCAGACATATTCCCAGGGCACAGGTTCCAGAATAAAACCGTTCTCATGTTCCCAGGCCACAGGGTTCCAGAATCCACCGATGACATGTTCCCAGGCAACAGGGTTCCAGAATCAATCCTCAGTTAGGTTCCCAGGCTACAGGGTTCCAGAATAAAACCTCAGTCATGTTCCAAGTCCACAGGTTTCCAGAATCAATCCTCAGTTAGGTTCCCAGGCTACAGGGTTCCTGAATAAAACCTCACTCATGTTCCCAGTCCACAGGGTTCCCGAACCTGGGCTCAGTCAGGTTCCCAGGACACAGTATTCCATAATCTAAACAGATGTCATGTTCCCAAGAAACAGTTTTCCAGAATCTCGCCTCAGTCATGTTCCCAGGCCCCAGGGATCCAGAATCAAACCTCAGTCATGTTGCCAGGTCATAGGGTACCACCATCAAACCTCAGTCATATTTCAAGGACACAGGCTACCAGAATCAAACGGATTTCATGTTCCCAGGCAACAGGGTTCCAGAATCCAAACCGATGTCATGTTCCCAGGACTCAGGGTTCCAGAATCAATCCTCAGTTATGTTCCCAGGCTACAGGGTTCCAGAATAAAACCGTTCTCATGTTCCCAGGCTACAGGGTTCCAGAATAAAACCTCAGTCATGTTCCCAGTCCACAGGGTTCCAGAACTAAGGCTCAGTCAGTTTCCCAGGGCACAGTATTCCACAATCTAAACAGATGTCATGTTCCCAGGCCACAGTTTTCCAGAATCAGGCCTCAGTCATGTTCCCAGGCCGCAGGGATCCAGAATCAAACCTCAGTCATGTTGCCAGGCCATAGGGTACCACCATCAAACCTCAGTCATATTCCCAGGCCACAAGTTTCCAGAATCAAACCAATGTCATGTTCCCAGGACACAGGGTTCCAGAATCCACCGATGTCATGTTCCCAGTCCACAGGGTTCCAGAACCAAGGCTCAGTCAGGTTCCCAGGGCACAGTATTCCACAATCTAAACTGATGGCATGTTCCCAGGGCACAGTTTTCCAGAATCACGTCTGAGTCATGTTCCCAGCCCACAGGGATCTAGAATCAAACCTCAGTCATCTTGCCATGCCATAGGGTACCACCATCAGCCCTCAGTCATATTCCCAGGACACATTTTTCAAGAATCACACCTAAGACATGTTCCCAGGCCACAGGGATCCAGAATCAAACCTCAGTCATGTTGCCAAGGCATAGGCTACCACCATCAAACCTCAGTCATATTCCCAGGCCACAGGTTTCCAGAATCAAACCGATTTCATGTTCCCAGGCAACAGGGTACCAGAATCCAAACCGATGTCATGTTCCCAGGCCACAGGATTCCACAATCTAACCTCAGTCATGTTCCCAGGCAAATGGCATCCAGAATCAAACCTCAGTCATATTCCCAGGGCAAAGGGTACCAGAATCCAAACCCATGTCATGTTCCCAGGCCACAGGATTCCACAATCTAACCTCAGTCATGTTCCCAGGCAAATGGCTTCCAGAATCAAACCTCAGTCATATTCCCAGGCCACAGGGTTCCAGAATCCACCGATGTCATGTTCCCAGGCCACAGGCTTCCAGAATCAATCCTCAGTGATGTTCCCAGGCTACAGGGTTCCAGAATAAAACCTCAGTCATGTTCCCAGTCCACAGGGTTCCAGAACCAAGGCTCAGTCAGGTTCCCAGGGCACAGTATTCCACAATCTAAACAGATGTCATGTTCCCAGGCCACAGTTTTCCAGAATCACGCCTCAGTCATGTTCCCAGGCCACAGGGAACCGGAATCAAACCTCAGTCATTTTGCCAGGCCATAGGGTACCACCATCAAACCTCAGTCATATTCCCAGGACACAGGGTTCCAGAATCCAACAGATGTCATGTTCCCAGGCCACAGGATTCCACAAGCAACACTCAGTCTTTTTCCCAGGACACAGGTTTCCAGAATCAACCCGATATCATGTTCCCTGACCACAGTCTTCCAGAATCAACCTCAGTTATGTTGCCAGGCCACAGGTATCCACCATCAAACCTCAGACATGTTCCCAGGCCACAGGGTTCCAGAATAAAACCGTTCTCATGTTCCCAGGCCACAGGTTTCCAGAATCCACCGATGACATGTTCCCAGGCAACAGGGTTCAGGAATCAATCCTCAGTTAGGCTCCCAGGCTACAGGGTTCCAGAATAAAACCTCAGTCATGTTCCACGTCCACAGGGTTCAAGAATCAATCCTCAGTTAGGTTCCCAGGCTACAGGGTTCCAGAATAAACCCTCACTAAAGTTCCCGGTCCACAGGGTTCCAGAACCTAGGCTCAGTCAGGTTCCCAGGGCACAGTATTCCACAATCTAAACAGATGTCATGTTCCCAAACCACAGTTTTCCAGAATCTCGCCTCAGTCATGTTCCCAGGCCACAAGGATCCAGAATCAAACCTCAGTCATGTTGCCAGGCCATACGGTACCACCATTAAACCTCAGTCATATTCCCAGGCCACAGGCTTCCAGAATCAAACGGATTTCATGTTCCCAGGCAACAGGGTTCCAGAATCCAAACCGATGTCATGTTCCCAGGCCACAGGATTCCACAATCTAACCTCAGTCATGTTCCCAGGCCAATGGTTTCCAGAATCAAACCTCAGTCATATTCCCAGGCCACAGGGTTCCAGAATCCACCGATATCATATTCCCAGGCCACAGGGTTCCAGAATCAATCCTCAGTTATGTTCCCAGGTTACAGGATTCCAGAATAAAACCTCAGTCATGTTCCCAGTCCACAGGGTTCCAGAACCAAGGCTCAGTCAGGTTCCCAGGGCACAATATTCCACAATCTAAACAGATGTCATGTTCCCAGGCCACAGTTTTCCAGAATCACGCCTCAGTCATGTTCCCAGGCCACTGGGATCCAGAATCAAACCTCAGTCATGTTGCCAGGCCGTAGGGTACCAGCATCAAACCTCAGTCATATTCCCAGGCCACAGGCTTCCAGAATCAAACAGATTTCATGTTCCCAGGCAACAGGGTTCCAGAATCCAAACCGATGTCATGTTCCCAGGCCTCAGGATTCCACAATCTAACCTCAGGCGTGTTCCCAGGCCAATGGTTTCCAGAATCAAACCTCAGTCATATTCCCAGGCCACAGGGTTCCAGAATCCACCGATATCATATTCCCAAGCCACAGGGTTCCAGAATCAATCCTCAGTTATGTTCCCAGATTACCGGATTCCAGAATAAAACCTCAGTCATGTTCCCAGTCCACAGGGTTCCAGAACCAAGGCTCAGTCAGGTTCCCAGGGCACAGTATTCCACAATCTAAACAGATGTCATGTTCCCAGGCCACAGTTTTCCAGAATCACGCCTCAGTCATGTAACCAGGCCACTGGGATCCAGAATCAAACCTCAGTCATGTTGCCAGGACGTAGGGTACCACCATCAAACCTCAGTCATATACCCAGGCCACAAGTTTCCAGAATCAAACCGATGTCATGTTCCTAGGCCACAGGTATCCAGAATCCACCATTGTCATGTTCCCAGTCCACAGGGTTCAAGAACCAAGGCTCAGTCTGGTTCCCAGGGCAAAGTATTCCACAATCTAAACAGATGTCCTGTTCCCAGGCCACAGTTTTCCAGAATCACGTCTGAGTCATGTTCTCAGCCCACAGGGATCCAAAATCAAACCTCAGTCATGTTGCCATGACATTGGGTACCACCATCAAACCTCAGTCATATTCCCAGGCCACAGGGTTCCAGAATCAATCCTCAGTTATGTTCCCAGGCTACAGGGTTCCAGAATAAAACCTCAGTCATGTTCCCAGTCCATAGGGTTCCAAAACCTAGGCTCAGTCAGGTTCACAGGGCACAGTGTTCCACAATCTAAACAGATGTCATGCTCCTAGGGCACATTTTTCCAGAATCACGCCTCAGTCATGTTTCCAGGCCACAGGGATCCAAAATCAAACCTCAGTCATGTTGCCAGGCCACAGCGTGCGACCATCAAACCTCAGTCATATTCCCAGGCCACAAGTTTCCAGAATCAAACCGATGTCATATTCCCAGGCCACAGGGTTCCAAAATCAAACCGATGTCGTGTTCCCAGGCCACAGGATTCCACAAGCAAACCTCAGTCGTGTTCCCAGGACACAGGTTTCCAGAATCAACCCGATATCATGTTCCCTGGACACAGTCTTCCAGAATCAAACCTCAGTCATGTTGCCAGGCCACAGGTTTCCACCATCAAACCTCAGACATGTTCCCAGGCCACAGGGTTCCAGAATAAAACCGTTCTCATGTTCCCAGGACACAGGATTCCAGAATCCACCGATGACATGTTCCCAGGCAACAGGGTTCCAGAATCAATCCTCAGTTAGTTTCTCAGGCTACAGGGTTCCAGAATAAAACCTCAGTCATGTTCCAAGTCTACAGGGTTCGAGAATCAATCCTCAGTTAGGTTCCCAGGCTACAGGGTTCCAGAATAAAACCTCAGTAATGTTCCCAGTCCACAGGGTTCCAGAACCTGGGCTCAGTCAGGTTCCCAGGGCACAGTATTCCACAATCTAAACAGATGTCATGTTCCCAAGCCACAGTTTTCCAGAATCTCGCCTCAGTCATGTTCCCAGCCCACAGGGATCCAGAATCAAACCTCAGTCATGTTGCCAGGCCATAGGGTACCACCATCAAACCTCAGTCATATTCCCAGGCCACAGGCTTCCAGAATCAAACGGATCTCATGGTCCCAGGCAACAGCGTTCAAGAATCCTAACCGATGTCATGTTCCCAGGCCACAGGATTGCACAATCTAACCTCAGTCATGTTCCCAGGCCAATGGTTTCCAGAATCAAACCTCAGTCATATTCCCAGGCCACAGGATTGCAGAATCCACCGATGTCATTTTCCCAGGCCACAGGGATCCAGAATCAAACCTCAGTCATGTTGCCAGGCCATAGGGTACCACCATCAAACCTCAGTCATATTCCCAGGCCACAAGTTTCCAGAATCAAACCGATGTCATGTTCCCAGGCCACAGGGTTCCAGAATCCACCGATATCATGTTCCCAGTCCACAGGGTTCCAGAACCAAGGCTCAGTCAGGTTCCCAGGGCACAGTATTCCACAATCTAAACAGATGTCATGTTCCCAGGCCACAGTTTTCCAGAATCACGTCTGAGTGATGTTCTCAGCCCACAGGGATCCAGAATCAAACCTCAGTCATGTTGCCATGACATAGGGTACCACCATCAAACCTCAGTCACATTCCCAGGCCACATTTTTCAAGAATCACGCCTGAGTCATGTTCCAAGGCCACAGGGATCCAGAATCAAACCTCATTCATGTTACCAGGCCATAGGCTAGCACCATCAAACCTCAGTCATATTCCCAGGCCACAGGTTTCCAGAATCAAACCGATTTCATGTTCCCAGGCAACAGGGTACCAGAATTCAAACCGATGTCATGTTCCCAGGCCACAGGATTCCACAATCTAACCTCAGTCATGTTCCCAGGCAAATGGCTTCCAGAATCAAACCTCAGTCATATTCCCAGTCCACAGGGTTCCAGAATCCACCGATGTCATGTTCCCAGCCCACAGGGTTCCAGAATCAATCCTCAGTTATGTTCCCAGGCTACAGCGTTCCAGAATAAAACCTCAGTCAGGTTCCCAGTCCATAGGGTTCCAGAAATAAGGCTCAGTCAGTTTCCCAGGGCACAGTATTCCACAATCTGAACAGATGTCATGTTCCCATGCCACAGTTTTCCAGAATCATGCCTCAGTCATGTTCCCAGGCCACAGGGATCCAAAATGAAACCTCAGTCATGTTGCCAGGCCATAGGGTGCCACCATCAAACCTCAGTCATATTCCCAGGCCACAAGTTCCCAGAATCAAACCGATGTCATGTTCCCACGCCACAGGTTTCCACAATCTAACATCAGTCATGTTCCAAGGCCAATGGTTTCCAGAATCAAACCTCAGTCATATTCCCAGGCCACAGGGTTCCAGAATCCACCGATATCATATTCCCAAGCCACAGGGTTCCAGAATCAATCCTCAGTTATGTTCCCAGATTACCGGATTCCAGAATAAAACCTCAGTCATGTTCCCAGTCCACAGGGTTCCAGAACCAAGGCTCAGTCAGGTTCCCAGGGCACAGTATTCCACAATCTAAACAGATGTCATGTTCCCAGGCCACAGTTTTCCAGAATCATGCCTCAGTCATGTAACCAGGCCACTGGGATCCAGAATCAAACCTCAGTCATGTTGCCAGGACGTAGGGTACCACCATCAAACCTCAGTCATATACCCAGGCCACAAGTTTCCAGAATCAAACCGATGTCATGTTCCTAGGCCACAGGTATCCAGAATCCACCATTGTCATGTTCCCAGTCCACAGGGTTCAAGAACCAAGGCTCAGTCTGGTTCCCAGGGCAAAGTATTCCACAATCTAAACAGATGTCCTGTTCCCAGGCCACAGTTTTCCAGAATCACGTCTGAGTCATGTTCTCAGCCCACAGGGATCCAAAATCAAACCTCAGTCATGTTGCCATGACATTGGGTACCACCATCAAACCTCAGTCATATTCCCAGGCCACAGGGTTCCAGAATCAATCCTCAGTTATGTTCCCAGGCTACAGGGTTCCAGAATAAAACCTCAGTCATGTTCCCAGTCCATAGGGTTCCAAAACCTAGGCTCAGTCAGGTTCACAGGGCACAGTGTTCCACAATCTAAACTGATGTCATGCTCCTAGGGCACATTTTTCCAGAATCACGCCTCAGTCATGTTTCCAGGCCACAGGGATCCAAAATCAAACCTCAGTCATGTTGCCAGGCCACAGCGTGCGACCATCAAACCTCAGTCATATTCCCAGGCCACAAGTTTCCAGAATCAAACCGATGTCATATTCCCAGGCCACAGGGTTCCAAAATCAAACCGATGTCGTGTTCCCAGGCCACAGGATTCCACAAGCAAACCTCAGTCGTGTTCCCAGGACACAGGTTTCCAGAATCAACCCGATATCATGTTCCCTGGACACAGTCTTCCAGAATCAAACCTCAGTCATGTTGCCAGGCCACAGGTTTCCACCATCAAACCTCAGACATGTTCCCAGGCCACAGGGTTCCAGAATAAAACCGTTCTCATGTTCCCAGGACACAGGATTCCAGAATCCACCGATGACATGTTCCCAGGCAACAGGGTTCCAGAATCAATCCTCAGTTAGTTTCTCAGGCTACAGGGTTCCAGAATAAAACCTCAGTCATGTTCCAAGTCTACAGGGTTCGAGAATCAATCCTCAGTTAGGTTCCCAGGCTACAGGGTTCCAGAATAAAACCTCAGTAATGTTCCCAGTCCACAGGGTTCCAGAACCTGGGCTCAGTCAGGTTCCCAGGGCACAGTATTCCACAATCTAAACAGATGTCATGTTCCCAAGCCACAGTTTTCCAGAATCTCGCCTCAGTCATGTTCCCAGCCCACAGGGATCCAGAATCAAACCTCAGTCATGTTGCCAGGCCATAGGGTACCACCATCAAACCTCAGTCATATTCCCAGGCCACAGGCTTCCAGAATCAAACGGATCTCATGGTCCCAGGCAACAGCGTTCAAGAATCCTAACCGATGTCATGTTCCCAGGCCACAGGATTGCACAATCTAACCTCAGTCATGTTCCCAGGCCAATGGTTTCCAGAATCAAACCTCAGTCATATTCCCAGGCCACAGGATTGCAGAATCCACCGATGTCATTTTCCCAGGCCACAGGGATCCAGAATCAAACCTCAGTCATGTTGCCAGGCCATAGGGTACCACCATCAAACCTCAGTCATATTCCCAGGCCACAAGTTTCCAGAATCAAACCGATGTCATGTTCCCAGGCCACAGGGTTCCAGAATCCACCGATATCATGTTCCCAGTCCACAGGGTTCCAGAACCAAGGCTCAGTCAGGTTCCCAGGGCACAGTATTCCACAATCTAAACAGATGTCATGTTCCCAGGCCACAGTTTTCCAGAATCACGTCTGAGTGATGTTCTCAGCCCACAGGGATCCAGAATCAAACCTCAGTCATGTTGCCATGACATAGGGTACCACCATCAAACCTCAGTCACATTCCCAGGCCACATTTTTCAAGAATCACGCCTGAGTCATGTTCCAAGGCCACAGGGATCCAGAATCAAACCTCATTCATGTTACCAGGCCATAGGCTAGCACCATCAAACCTCAGTCATATTCCCAGGCCACAGGTTTCCAGAATCAAACCGATTTCATGTTCCCAGGCAACAGGGTACCAGAATTCAAACCGATGTCATGTTCCCAGGCCACAGGATTCCACAATCTAACCTCAGTCATGTTCCCAGGCAAATGGCTTCCAGAATCAAACCTCAGTCATATTCCCAGTCCACAGGGTTCCAGAATCCACCGATGTCATGTTCCCAGCCCACAGGGTTCCAGAATCAATCCTCAGTTATGTTCCCAGGCTACAGCGTTCCAGAATAAAACCTCAGTCAGGTTCCCAGTCCATAGGGTTCCAGAAATAAGGCTCAGTCAGTTTCCCAGGGCACAGTATTCCACAATCTGAACAGATGTCATGTTCCCATGCCACAGTTTTCCAGAATCATGCCTCAGTCATGTTCCCAGGCCACAGGGATCCAAAATGAAACCTCAGTCATGTTGCCAGGCCATAGGGTGCCACCATCAAACCTCAGTCATATTCCCAGGCCACAAGTTCCCAGAATCAAACCGATGTCATGTTCCCACGCCACAGGTTTCCACAATCTAACATCAGTCATGTTCCCAGGCCAATGGTTTCCAGAATCAAACCTCAGTCATATTCCCAGGCCACAGGGTTCCAGAATCCAACCAATGTCGTGTTCCCAGGCCACCGGATTCCACAAGCAAACCTCACTTGTGTTCCCAGGACACATGTTTCCAGAATCAACCCGATATCATGTTCCCTGGACACAGTCTTCCAGAATCAAACCTCAGTCATGTTGCCAGGCCACAGGTTTCCACCATCAAACCTCAGACATATTCCCAGGGCACAGGTTCCAGAATAAAACCGTTCTCATGTTCCCAGGCCACAGGGTTCCAGAATCCACCGATGACATGTTCCCAGGCAACAGGGTTCCAGAATCAATCCTCAGTTAGGTTCCCAGGCTACAGGGTTCCAGAATAAAACCTCAGTCATGTTCCAAGTCCACAGGTTTCCAGAATCAATCCTCAGTTAGGTTCCCAGGCTACAGGGTTCCTGAATAAAACCTCACTCATGTTCCCAGTCCACAGGGTTCCCGAACCTGGGCTCAGTCAGGTTCCCAGGACACAGTATTCCATAATCTAAACAGATGTCATGTTCCCAAGAAACAGTTTTCCAGAATCTCCCCTCAGTCATGTTCCCAGGCCACAGGGATCCAGAATCAAACCTCAGTCATGTTGCCAGGTCATAGGGTACCACCATCAAACCTCAGTCATATTTCAAGGCCACAGGCTTCCAGAATCAAATGGATTTCATGTTCCCAGGCAACAGGGTTCCAGAATCCAAACCGATGTCATGTTCCCAGGCCTCAGGGTTCCAGAATCAATCCTGTTATGTTCCCAGGCTACAGGGTTCCAGAATAAAACCGTTCTCATGTTCCCAGGCTACAGGGTTCCAGAATAAAACCTCAGTCATGTTCCCAGTCCACAGGGCTCCAGAACTAAGGCTCAGTCAGTTTCCCAGGGCACAGTATTCCACAATCTAAACAGATGTCATGTTCCCAGGCCACAGTTTTCCAAAATCAGGCCTCAGTCATGTTCCCAGGCCACAGGGATCCAGAATCAAACCTCAGTCATGTTGCCAGGCCATAGGGTACCACCATCAAACCTCAGTCATATTCCCAGGCCACAAGTTTCCAGAATCAAACCAATGTCATGTTCCCAGGACACAGGGTTCCAGAATCCACCGATGTCATGTTCCCAGTCCACAGGGTTCCAGAACCAAGGCTCAATCAGGTTCCCAGGGCACAGTATTCCACAATCTAAACAGATGTCATGTTCCCAGGCCACAGTTTTCCAGAATCACGTCTGAGTCATGTTCCCAGCCCACAGGGATCTAGAATCAAACCTCAGTCATCTTGCCATGCCATAGGGTACCGCCATCAGCCCTCAGTCATATTCCCAGGACACATTTTTCAAGAATCACACCTAAGACATGTTCCCGGGCCACAGGGATCCAGAATCAAACCTCAGTCATGTTCCCAGTCCACAGGGTTCCAGAACCAAGGCTCAGTCAGAATCCCAGGGCACAGTATTCCACAATCTAAACAGATGTCATGTTCCCAGGCCACAGGATTCCACAATCTAACCTCAGGCATGTTCCCAGGCCAATGGTTTCCAGAATCAAACCTCAGTCATATTCCCAGGCCACAGGATTCCAGAATCCACCGATGTCATGTTCCCAGGCCACAGGGATCCAGAATCAAACCTCAGTCATGTTGCCAGGCCATAGGGTACCACCATCAAACCTCAATCATATTCCAAGTCCACAGGTTTCCAGAATCAAACCGATTTCATGTTCCCTGGCAACAGGGTACCAGAATCCAAACCGATGTCATGTTCCCAGGCCACAGGATTCCACAATCTAACCTCAGTCATGTTCCCAGGCAAATGGCATCCAGAATCAAACCTCAGTCATATTCCCAGGGCAAAGGGTACCAGAATCCAAACCCATGTCATGTTCCCAGGCCACAGGATTCCACAATCTAACCTCAGTCATGTTCCCAGGCAAATGGCTTCCAGAATCAAACCTCAGTCATATTCCCAGGCCACAGGGTTCCAGAATCCACCGATGTCATGTTCCCAGGCCACAGGCTTCCAGAATCAATCCTCAGTGATGTTCCCAGGCTACAGGGTTCCAGAATAAAACCTCAGTCATGTTCCCAGTCCACAGGGTTCCAGAACCAAGGCTCAGTCAGGTTCCCAGGGCACAGTATTCCACAATCTAAACAGATGTCATGTTCCCAGGCCACAGTTTTCCAGAATCACGCCTCAGTCATGTTCCCAGGCCAAAGGGATCCAGAATCAAACCTCAGTCATCTTGCCAGGCCATAGGGTACCACCATCAAACCTCAGTCATATTCCCAGGCCACAGTGTTCCAGAATCCAACCAATGTCATGTTCCCAGGCCACAGGATTCCACAAGCAACACTCAGTCTTTTTCCCAGGACACAGGTTTCCAGAATCAACCCGATATCATGTTCCCTGACCACAGTCTTCCAGAATTAACTACAGTTATGTTGCCAGGCCACAGGTATCCACCATCAAACCTCAGACATGTTCCCAGTCCACAGGGTTCCAGAATAAAACCGTTCTCATGTTCCCAGGCCACAGGGTTCCAGAATCCACCGATGACATGTTCCCAGGCAACAGGGTTCCAGAATCAATCCTCAGTTAGGTTCCCAGGCTACAGGGTTCCAGAATAAACCCTCACTCATGTTCCCGGTCCACAGGGTTCCAGAACCTAGGCTCAGTCAGGTTCCCAGGGCACAGTATTCCACAATCTAAACAGATGTCATGTTAACGAGCCACAGTTTTCCAGAATCTCGCCTCAGTCATGTTCTCAGCCCACAGGGATCCAAAATCAAACCTCAGTCATGTTGCCATGACATTGGGTACCACCATCAAACCTCAGTCATATTCCCAGGCCACAGGGTTCCAGAATCAATCCTCAGTTATGTTCCCAGGCTACAGGGTTCCAGAATAAAACCTCAGTCATGTTCCCAGTCCATAGGGTTCCAAAACCTAGGCTCAGTCAGGTTCACAGGGCACAGTGTTCCACAATCTAAACAGATGTCATGCTCCTAGGGCACAGTTTTCCAGAATCACGCCTCAGTCATGTTTCCAGGCCACAGGGATCCAAAATCAAACCTCAGTCATGTTGCCAGGCCACAGCGTGCGACCATCAAACCTCAGTCATATTCCCAGGCCACAAGTTTCCAGAATCAAACCGATGTCATATTCCCAGGCCACAGGGTTCCAGAATCAAACCGATGTCGTGTTCCCAGGCCACAGGATTCCACAAGCAAACCTCAGTCGTGTTCCCAGGACACAGGTTTCCAGAATCAACCCGATATCATGTTCCCTGGACACAGTCTTCCAGAATCAAACCTCAGTCATGTTGCCAGGCCACAGGTTTCCACCATCAAACCTCAGACATGTTCCCAGGCCACAGGGTTCCAGAATAAAACCGTTCTCATGTTCCCAGGACACAGGATTCCAGAATCCACCGATGACATGTTCCCAGGCAACAGGGTTCCAGAATCAATCCTCAGTTAGTTTCTCAGGCTACAGGGTTCCAGAATAAAACCTCAGTCATGTTCCAAGTCTACAGGGTTCGAGAATCAATCCTCAGTTAGGTTCCCAGGCTACAGGGTTCCAGAATAAAACCTCAGTCATGTTCCCAGTCCACAGGGTTCCAGAACCTGGGCTCAGTCAGGTTCCCAGGGCACAGTATTCCACAATCTAAACAGATGTCATGTTCCCAAGCCACAGTTTTCCAGAATCTCGCCTCAGTCATGTTCCCAGCCCACAGGGATACAGAATCAAACCTCAGTCATGTTGCCAGGCCATAGGGTACCACCATCAAACCTCAGTCATATTCCAAGGCCACAGGCTTCCAGAATCAAACGGATTTCATGTTCCAGGGAAACAGGTTTCCAGAATCCAAACCGAAGTCATGTTCCCAGGCCTCTGGATTCCACAATCTAACCTCAGTCATGTTTCCAGACCAATGGTTTCCAGAATCAAACCTCAGTCATATTCCCAGGCCACAGGGTTCCAGAATCCACCGATGTCATGTTCCCAGGCCACAGGGTTCCAGAATCAGTCCTCAGTTATGTTCCCAGGCTACAGGGTTCCAGAATAAAACCTCAGTAATGTTCCCAGGCCACAGGGTTCCAGAACTAAGGCTCAGTCAGTTTCCCAGGGCACAGTATTCCACAATCTAAACAGATGTCATGTTCCCAGGCCACAGTTTTCCAGAATCTCGCCTCAGTCATGTTCCCAGCCCACAGGGATCCAGAATCAAACCTCAGTCATTTTGCCAGGCCATAGGGTACCACCATCAAACCTCAGTCATATTCCAAGGCCACAGGCTTCCAGAATCAAACGGATCTCATGGTCCCAGGCAACAGCGTTCCAGAATCCTAACCGATGTCATGTTCCCAGGCCACAGGATTGCACAATCTAACCTCAGTCATGTTCCCAGGCCAATGGTTTCCAGAATCAAACCTCAGTCATATTCCCAGGCCACAGGATTCCAGAATCCACCGATGTCATGTTCCCAGGCCACAGGGATCCAGAATCAAACCTCAGTCATGTTGCCAGGCCATAGGGTACCACCATCAAACCTCAGTCATATTCCCAGGCCACAAGTTTCCAGAATCAAACCGATGTCATGTTCCCAGGCCACAGGGTTCCAGAATCCACCGATATCATGTTCCCAGTCCACAGGGTTCCAGAACCAAGGCTCAGTCAGGTTCCCAGGGCACAGTATTCCACAATCTAAACAGATGTCAAGTTCCCAGGCCACAGTTTTCCAGAATCACGTCTGAGTGATGTTCTCAGCCCACAGGGATCCAGAATCAAACCTCAGTCATGTTGCCAGGCCACAGGTTTCCACCATCAAACCTCAGACATGTTCCCAGGCCACAGGGTTCCAGAATAAAACCGTTCTCATGTTCCCAGGACACAGGATTCCAGAATCCACCGATGACATGTTCCCAGGCAACAGGGTTCCAGAATCAATCCTCAGTTAGTTTCTCAGGCTACAGGGTTCCAGAATAAAACCTCAGTCATGTTCCAAGTCTACAGGGTTCGAGAATCAATCCTCAGTTAGGTTCCCAGGCTACAGGGTTACAGAATAAAACCTCAGTCATGTTCCCAGTCCACAGGGTTCCAGAACCTGGGCTCAGTCAGGTTCCCAGGGCACAGTATTCCACAATCTAAACAGATGTCATGTTCCCAAGCCACAGTTTTCCAGAATCTCGCCTCAGTCTTGTTCCCAGCCCACAGGGATCCAGAATCAAACCTCAGTCATGTTGCCAGGCCATAGGGTACCACCATCAAACCTCAGTCATATTCCAAGGCCACAGGCTTCCAGAATCAAACGGATTTCATGTTCCAGGGAAACAGGGTTCCAGAATCCAAACCGAAGTCATGTTCCCAGGCCTCTGGATTCCACAATCTAACCTCAGTCATGTTTCCAGACCAATGGTTTCCAGAATCAAACCTCAGTCATATTCCCAGGCCACAGGGTTCCAGAATCCACCGATGTCATGTTCCCAGGCCACAGGGTTCCAGAATCAGTCCTCAGTTATGTTCCCAGGCTACAGGGTTCCAGAATAAAACCTCAGTAATGTTCCCAGGCCACAGGGTTCCAGAACTAAGGCTCAGTCAGTTTCCCAGGGCACAGTATTCCACAATCTAAACAGATGTCATGTTCCCAGGCCACAGTTTTCCAGAATCTCGCCTCAGTCATGTTCCCAGCCCACAGGGATCCAGAATCAAACCTCAGTCATTTTGCCAGGCCATAGGGTACCACCATCAAACCTCAGTCATATTCCAAGGCCACAGGCTTCCAGAATCAAACGGATCTCATGGTCCCAGGCAACAGCGTTCCAGAATCCTAACCGATGTCATGTTCCCAGGCCACAGGATTGCACAATCTAACCTCAGTCATGTTCCCAGGCCAATGGTTTCCAGAATCAAACCTCAGTCATATTCCCAGGCCACAGGATTCCAGAATCCACCGATGTCATGTTCCCAGGCCACAGGGATCCAGAATCAAACCTCAGTCATGTTGCCAGGCCATAGGGTACCACCATCAAACCTCAGTCATATTCCCAGGCCACAAGTTTCCAGAATCAAACCGATGTCATGTTCCCAGGCCACAGGGTTCCAGAATCCACCGATATCATGTTCCCAGTCCACAGGGTTCCAGAACCAAGGCTCAGTCAGGTTCCCAGGGCACAGTATTCCACAATCTAAACAGATGTCATGTTCCCAGGCCACAGTTTTCCAGAATCACGTCTGAGTGATGTTCTCAGCCCACAGGGATCCAGAATCAAACCTCAGTCATGTTGCCAGGCCACAGGTTTCCACCATCAAACCTCAGACATGTTCCCAGGCCACAGGGTTCCAGAATAAAACCGTTCTCATGTTCCCAGGACACAGGATTCCAGAATCCACCGATGACATGTTCCCAGGCAACAGGGTTCCAGAATCAATCCTCAGTTAGTTTCTCAGGCTACAGGGTTCCAGAATAAAACCTCAGTCATGTTCCAAGTCTACAGGGTTCGAGAATCAATCCTCAGTTAGGTTCCCAGGCTACAGGGTTCCAGAATAAAACCTCAGTCATGTTCCCAGTCCACAGGGTTCCAGAACCTGGGCTCAGTCAGGTTCCCAGGGCACAGTATTCCACAATCTAAACAGATGTCATGTTCCCAGGCCACAGTTTTCCAGAATCACGTCTGAGTGATGTTCTCAGCCCACAGGGATCCAGAATCAAACCTCAGTCATGTTGCCATGACATAGGGTACCACCATCAAACCTCAGTCACATTCCCAGGCCACATTTTTCAAGAATCACGCCTGAGTCATGTTCCAAGGCCACAGGGATCCAGAATCAAACCTCATTCATGTTACCAGGCCATAGGCTAGCACCATCAAACCTCAGTCATATTCCCAGGCCACAGGTTTCCAGAATCAAACCGATTTCATGTTCCCAGGCAACAGGGTACCAGAATTCAAACCGATGTCATGTTCCCAGGCCACAGGATTCCACAATCTAACCTCAGTCATGTTCCCAGGCAAATGGCTTCCAGAATCAAACCTCAGTCATATTCCCAGGCCACAGGGTTCCAGAATCCACCGATGTCATGTTCCCAGCCCACAGGGTTCCAGAATCAATCCTCAGTTATGTTCCCAGGCTACAGCGTTCCAGAATAAAACCTCAGTCATGTTCCCAGTCCATAGGGTTCCAGAAATAAGGCTCAGTCAGTTTCCCAGGGCACAGTATTCCACAATCTGAACAGATGTCATGTTCCCATGACACAGTTTTCCAGAATCATGTCTCAGTCATGTTCCCAGGCCACAGGGATCCAAAATGAAACCTCAGTCATGTTGCCAGGCCATAGGGTGCCACCATCAAACCTCAGTCATATTCCCAGGCCACAAGTTCCCAGAATCAAACCGATGTCATGTTCCCACGCCACAGGTTTCCACAATCTAACATCAGTCATGTTCCCAGGCCAATGGTTTCCAGAATCAAACCTCAGTCATATTCCCAGGCCACAGGGTTCCAGAATCCAACCAATGTCGTGTTCCCAGGCCACCGGATTCCACAAGCAAACCTCACTTGTGTTCCCAGGACACATGTTTCCAGAATCAACCCGATATCATGTTCCCTGGACACAGTCTTCCAGAATCAAACCTCAGTCATGTTGCCAGGCCACAGGTTTCCACCATCAAACCTCAGACATATTCCCAGGGCACAGGTTCCAGAATAAAACCGTTCTCATGTTCCCAGGCCACAGGGTTCCAGAATCCACCGATGACATGTTCCCAGGCAACAGGGTTCCAGAATCAATCCTCAGTTAGGTTCCCAGGCTACAGGGTTCCAGAATAAAACCTCAGTCATGTTCCAAGTCCACAGGTTTCCAGAATCAATCCTCAGTTAGGTTCCCAGGCTACAGGGTTCCTGAATAAAACCTCACTCATGTTCCCAGTCCACAGGGTTCCCGAACCTGGGCTCAGTCAGGTTCCCAGGACACAGTATTCCATAATCTAAACAGATGTCATGTTCCCAAGAAACAGTTTTCCAGAATCTCGCCTCAGTCATGTTCCCAGGCCACAGGGATCCAGAATCAAACCTCAGTCATGTTGCCAGGTCATAGGGTACCACCATCAAACCTCAGTCATATTTCAAGGCCACAGGCTTCCAGAATCAAATGGATTTCATGTTCCCAGGCAACAGGGTTCCAGAATCCAAACCGATGTCATGTTCCCAGGCCTCAGGGTTCCAGAATCAATCCTGTTATGTTCCCAGGCTACAGGGTTCCAGAATAAAACCGTTCTCATGTTCCCAGGCTACAGGGTTCCAGAATAAAACCTCAGTCATGTTCCCAGTCCACAGGGCTCCAGAACTAAGGCTCAGTCAGTTTCCCAGGGCACAGTATTCCACAATCTAAACAGATGTCATGTTCCCAGGCCACAGTTTTCCAAAATCAGGCCTCAGTCATGTTCCCAGGCCACAGGGATCCAGAATCAAACCTCAGTCATGTTGCCAGGCCATAGGGTACCACCATCAAACCTCAGTCATATTCCCAGGCCACAAGTTTCCAGAATCAAACCAATGTCATGTTCCCAGGACACAGGGTTCCAGAATCCACCGATGTCATGTTCCCAGTCCACAGGGTTCCAGAACCAAGGCTCAGTCAGGTTCCCAGGGCACAGTATTCCACAATCTAAACAGATGTCATGTTCCCAGGCCACAGTTTTCCAGAATCACGTCTGAGTCATGTTCCCAGCCCACAGGGATCTAGAATCAAACCTCAGTCATCTTGCCATGCCATAGGGTACCGCCATCAGCCCTCAGTCATATTCCCAGGACACATTTTTCAAGAATCACACCTAAGACATGTTCCCGGGCCACAGGGATCCAGAATCAAACCTCAGTCATGTTCCCAGTCCACAGGGTTCCAGAACCAAGGCTCAGTCAGAATCCCAGGGCACAGTATTCCACAATCTAAACAGATGTCATGTTCCCAGGCCACAGGATTCCACAATCTAACCTCAGGCATGTTCCCAGGCCAATGGTTTCCAGAATCAAACCTCAGTCATATTCCCAGGCCACAGGATTCCAGAATCCACCGATGTCATGTTCCCAGGCCACAGGGATCCAGAATCAAACCTCAGTCATGTTGCCAGGCCATAGGGTACCACCATCAAACCTCAATCATATTCCAAGTCCACAGGTTTCCAGAATCAAACCGATTTCATGTTCCCTGGCAACAGGGTACCAGAATCCAAACCGATGTCATGTTCCCAGGCCACAGGATTCCACAATCTAACCTCAGTCATGTTCCCAGGCAAATGGCATCCAGAATCAAACCTCAGTCATATTCCCAGGGCAAAGGGTACCAGAATCCAAACCCATGTCATGTTCCCAGGCCACAGGATTCCACAATCTAACCTCAGTCATGTTCCCAGGCAAATGGCTTCCAGAATCAAACCTCAGTCATATTCCCAGGCCACAGGGTTCCAGAATCCACCGATGTCATGTTCCCAGGCCACAGGGTTCCAGAATCAATCCTCAGTGATGTTCCCAGGCTACAGGGTTCCAGAATAAAACCTCAGTCATGTTCCCAGTCCACAGGGTTCCAGAACCAAGGCTCAGTCAGGTTCCCAGGGCACAGTATTCCACAATCTAAACAGATGTCATGTTCCCAGGCCACAGTTTTCCAGAATCACGCCTCAGTCATGTTCCCAGGCCAAAGGGATCCAGAATCAAACCTCAGTCATCTTGCCAGGCCATAGGGTACCACCATCAAACCTCAGTCATATTCCCAGGCCACAGTGTTCCAGAATCCAACCGATGTCATGTTCCCAGGCCACAGGATTCCACAAGCAACACTCAGTCTTTTTCCCAGGACACAGGTTTCCAGAATCAACCCGATATCATGTTCCCTGACCACAGTCTTCCAGAATTAACTACAGTTATGTTGCCAGGCAACAGGTATCCACCATCAAACCTCAGACATGTTCCCAGTCCACAGGGTTCCAGAATAAAACCGTTCTCATGTTTCCAGGCCACAGGGTTCCAGAATCCACCGATGACATGTTCCCAGGCAACAGGGTTCCAGAATCAATCCTCAGTTAGGTTCCCAGGCTACAGGGTTCCAGAATAAACCCTCACTCATGTTCCCGGTCCACAGGGTTCCAGAACCTAGGCTCAGTCAGGTTCCCAGGGCACAGTATTCCACAATCTAAACAGATGTCATGTTAACGAGCCACAGTTTTCCAGAATCTCGCCTCAGTCATGTTCCCAGGCCACAGGGATCCAGAATCAAACCTCAGTCATGTTGCCAGGCCATACGGTACCACCATTAAACCTCAGTCATATTCCCAGGCCACAGGCTTCCAGAATCAAACGGATTTCATGTTCCCAGGCAACAGGGTTCCAGAATCCAAACCGATGTCATGTTCCCAGGCCACAGGATTCCACAATCTAACCTCAGTCATGTTCCCAGGCCAATGGTTTCTAGAATCAAACCTCAGTCATATTCCCAGGCCACAGGGTTCCAGAATCCACCGATATCATATTCCCAAGCCACAGGGTTCCAGAATCAATCCTCAGTTATGTTCCCAGATTACAGGATTCCAGAATAAAACCTCAGTCATGTTCCCAGTCCACAGGGTTCCAGAACCAAGGCTCAGTCAGTTTCCCAGGGCACAGTATTCCACAATCTAAACAGATGTCATGTTCCCAGGCCACAGTTTTCCAGAATCACGCCTCAGTCATGTAACCAGACCACTGGGATCCAGAATCAAACCTCAGTCATGTTGCCAGGACGTAGGGTACCACCATCAAACCTCAGTCATATACCCAGGCCACAAGTTTCCAGAATCAAACCGATGTCATGTTCCTAGGCCACAGGGATCCAGAATCCACCAATGTCATGTTCCCAGTCCACAGGGTTCCAGAACCAAGGCTCAGTCTGGTTCCCAGGGCAAAGTATTCCACAATCTAAACAGATGTCCTGTTCCCAGGCCACAGTTTTCCAGAATCACGTCTGAGTCATGTTCTCAGCCCACAGGGATCCAAAATCAAACCTCAGTCATGTTGCCATGACATTGGGTACCACCATCAAACCTCAGTCATATTCCCAGGCCACAGGGTTCCAGAATCAATCCTCAGTTATGTTCCCAGGCTACAGGGTTCCAGAATAAAACCTCAGTCATGTTCCCAGTCCATAGGGTTCCAAAACCTAGGCTCAGTCAGGTTCACAGGGCACAGTGTTCCACAATCTAAACAGATGTCATGCTCCTAGGGCACAGTTTTCCAGAATCACGCCTCAGTCATGTTTCCAGGCCACAGGGATCAAAAATCAAACCTCAGTCATGTTGCCAGGCCACAGCGTGCGACCATCAAACCTCAGTCATATTCCCAGGCCACAAGTTTCCAGAATCAAACCGATGTCATATTCCCAGGCCACAGGGTTCCAGAATCAAACCTCAGACATGTTCCCAGGCCACAGGGTTCCAGAATAAAACCGTTCTCATGTTCCCAGGACACAGGATTCCAGAATCCACCGATGACATGTTCCCAGGCAACAGGGTTCCAGAATCAATCCTCAGTTAGTTTCTCAGGCTACAGGGTTCCAGAATAAAACCTCAGTCATGTTCCTATTCTACAGGGTTCGAGAATCAATCCTCAGTTAGGTTCCCAGGCTACAGGGTTCCAGAATAAAACCTCAGTCATGTTCCCAGTCCACAGGGTTCCAGAACCTGGGCTCAGTCAGGTTCCCAGGGCACAGTATTCCACAATCTAAACAGATGTCATGTTCCCAAGCCACAGTTTTCCAGAATCTCGCCTCAGTCATGTTCCCAGCCCACAGGGATACAGAATCAAACCTCAGTCATGTTGCCAGGCCATAGGGTACCACCATCAAACCTCAGTCATATTCCAAGGCCACAGGCTTCCAGAATCAAACTGATTTCATGTTCCAGGGAAACAGGGTTCCAGAATCCAAACCGAAGTCATGTTCCCAGGCCTCTGGATTCCACAATCTAACCTCAGTCATGTTTCCAGACCAATGGTTTCCAGAATCAAACCTCAGTCATATTCCCAGGCCACAGGGTTCCAGAATCCACCGATGTCATGTTCCCAGGCCACAGGGTTCCAGAATCAGTCCTCAGTTATGTTCCCAGGCTACAGGGTTCCAGAATAAAACCTCAGTAATGTTCCCAGGCCACAGGGTTCCAGAACTAAGGCTCAGTCAGTTTCCCAGGGCACAGTATTCCACAATCTAAACAGATGTCATGTTCCCAGGCCACAGTTTTCCAGAATCTCGCCTCAGTCATGTTCCCAGCCCACAGGGATCCAGAATCAAACCTCAGTCATTTTGCCAGGCCATAGGGTACCACCATCAAACCTCAGTCATATTCCCAGGCCACAGGCTTCCAGAATCAAACGGATCTCATGGTCCCAGGCAACAGCGTTCCAGAATCCTAACCGATGTCATGTTCCCAGGCCACAGGATTCCACAATCTAACCTCAGGCATGTTCCCAGGCCAATGGTTTCCAGAATCAAACCTCAGTCATATTCCCAGGCCACAGGATTCCAGAATCCACCGATGTCATGTTCCCAGGCCACAGGGATCCAGAATCAAACCTCAGTCATGTTGCCAGGCCATAGGGTACCACCATCAAACCTCAGTCATATTCCCAGGCCACAAGTTTCCAGAATCAAACCGATGTCATGTTCCCAGGCCACAGGGTTCCAGAATCCACCGATATCATGTTCCCAGTCCACAGGGTTCCAGAACCAAGGCTCAGTCAGGTTCCCAGGGCACAGTATTCCACAATCTAAACAGATGTCATGTTCCCAGGCCACAGTTTTCCAGAATCACGTCTGAGTGATGTTCTCAGCCCACAGGGATCCAGAATCAAACCTCAGTCATGTTGCCATGACATAGGGTACCACCATCAAACCTCAGTCACATTCCCAGGCCACATTTTTCAAGAATCACGCCTGAGTCATTTTCCCAGGCCACAGGGATCCAGAATCAAACCTCATTCATGTTACCAGGCCATAGGCTAGCACCATCAAACCTCAGTCATATTCCCAGGCCACAGGTTTCCAGAATCAAACCGATTTCATGTTCCCAGGCCACAGGATTCCACAATCTAACCTCAGTCATGTTCCCAGGCAAATGGCTTACAGAATCAAACCTCAGTCATATTCCCAGGCCACAGGGTTCCAGAATCCACCGATGTCATGTTCCCAGCCCACAGGGTTCCAGAATCAATCCTCAGTTATGTTCCCAGACTACAGCGTTCCAGAATAAAACCTCAGTCATGTTCCCAGTCCATAGGGTTCCAGAAATAAGGCTCAGTCAGTTTCCCAGGGCACAGTATTCCACAATCTGAACAGATGTCATGTTCCCACGCCACAGGTTTCCACAATCTAACATCAGTCATGTTCCCAGGCCAATGGTTTCCAGAATCAAACCTCAGTCATATTCCCAGGCCACAGGGTTCCAGAATCCAACCAATGTCGTGTTCCCAGGCCACCGGATTCCACAAGCAAACCTCACTTGTGTTCCCAGGACACATGTTTCCAGAATCAACCCGATATCATGTTCCCTGGACACAGTCTTCCAGAATCAAACCTCAGTCATGTTGCCAGGCCACAGGTTTCCACCATCAAACCTCAGACATATTCCCAGGGCACAGGTTCCAGAATAAAACCGTTCTCATGTTCCCAGGCCACAGGGTTCCAGAATCCACCGATGACATGTTCCCAGGCAACAGGGTTCCAGAATCAATCCTCACTTAGGTTCCCAGGCTACAGGGTTCCTGAATAAAACCTCACTCATGTTCCCAGTCCACAGGGTTCCCGAACCTGGGCTCAGTCAGGTTCCCAGGACACAGTATTCCATAATCTAAACAGATGTCATGTTCCCAAGAAACAGTTTTCCAGAATCTCGCCTCAGTCATGTTCCCAGGCCACAGGGATCCAGAATCAAACCTCAGTCATGTTGCCAGGTCATAGGGTACCACCATCAAACCTCAGTCATATTTCAAGGCCACAGGCTACCAGAATCAAACGGATTTCATGTTCCCAGGCAACAGGGTTCCAGAATCCAAACCGATGTCATATTCCCAGGCCACAGGGTTCCAGAATCAAACCGATGTCGTGTTCCCAGGCCACAGGATTCCACAAGCAAACCTCAGTCGTGTTCCCAGGACACAGGTTTCCAGAATCAACCCGATATCATGTTCCCTGGACACAGTCTTCCAGAATCAAACCTCAGTCATGTTGCCAGGCCACAGGTTTCCACCATCAAACCTCAGACATGTTCCCAGGCCACAGGGTTCCAGAATAAAACCGTTCTCATATTCCCAGGCCACAAGTTTCCAGAATCCACCGATGACATGTTCCCAGGCAACAGGGTTCCAGAATCAATCCTCAGTTAGTTTCTCAGGCTACAGGGTTCCAGAATAAAACCTCAGTCATATTCCAAGTCTACAGGGTTCGATAATCAATCCTTAGTTAGGTTCCCAGGCTACAGGGTTCCAGAATAAAACCTCAGTCATGTTCCCAGTCCACAGGGTTCCAGAACCTGGGCTCAGTCAGGTTCCCAGGTCACAGTATTCCACAATCTAAACAGATGTCATGTTCCCAAGCCACAGTTTTCCAGAATCTCGCCTCAGTCATGTTCCCAGCCCACAGGGATACAGAATCAAACCTCAGTCATGTTGCCAGGCCATAGGGTACCACCATCAAACCTCAGTCATATTCCAAGGCCACAAGTTTCCAGAATCAAACCAATGTCATGTTCCCAGGACACAGGGTTCCAGAATCCACCGATGTCATGTTCCCAGTCCACAGGGTTCCAGAACCAAGGCTCAGTCAGGTTCCCAGGGCACAGTATTCCACAATCTAAACAGATGTCATGTTCCCAGGCCACAGTTTTCCAGAATCACGTCTGAGTCATGTTCCCAGCCCACAGGGATCTAGAATCAAACCTCAGTCATCTTGCCATGCCATAGGGTACCGCCATCAGCCCTCAGTCATATTCCCAGGACACATTTTTCAAGAATCACACCTAAGACATGTTCCCGGGCCACAGGGATCCAGAATCAAACCTCAGTCATGTTCCCAGTCCACAGGGTTCCAGAACCAAGGCTCAGTCAGAATCCCAGGGCACAGTATTCCACAATCTAAACAGATGTCATGTTCCCAGGCCACAGGATTCCACAATCTAACCTCAGGCATGTTCCCAGGCCAATGGTTTCCAGAATCAAACCTCAGTCATATTCCCAGGCCACAGGATTCCAGAATCCACCGATGTCATGTTCCCAGGCCACAGGGATCCAGAATCAAACCTCAGTCATGTTGCCAGGCCATAGGGTACCACCATCAAACCTCAATCATATTCCAAGTCCACAGGTTTCCAGAATCAAACCGATTTCATGTTCCCTGGCAACAGGGTACCAGAATCCAAACCGATGTCATGTTCCCAGGCCACAGGATTCCACAATCTAACCTCAGTCATGTTCCCAGGCAAATGGCATCCAGAATCAAACCTCAGTCATATTCCCAGGGCAAAGGGTACCAGAATCCAAACCCATGTCATGTTCCCAGGCCACAGGATTCCACAATCTAACCTCAGTCATGTTCCCAGGCAAATGGCTTCCAGAATCAAACCTCAGTCATATTCCCAGGCCACAGGGTTCCAGAATCCACCGATGTCATGTTCCCAGGCCACAGGGTTCCAGAATCAATCCTCAGTGATGTTCCCAGGCTACAGGGTTCCAGAATAAAACCTCAGTCATGTTCCCAGTCCACAGGGTTCCAGAACCAAGGCTCAGTCAGGTTCCCAGGGCACAGTATTCCACAATCTAAACAGATGTCATGTTCCCAGGCCACAGTTTTCCAGAATCACGCCTCAGTCATGTTCCCAGGCCAAAGGGATCCAGAATCAAACCTCAGTCATCTTGCCAGGCCATAGGGTACCACCATCAAACCTCAGTCATATTCCCAGGCCACAGTGTTCCAGAATCCAACCGATGTCATGTTCCCAGGCCACAGGATTCCACAAGCAACACTCAGTCTTTTTCCCAGGACACAGGTTTCCAGAATCAACCCGATATCATGTTCCCTGACCACAGTCTTCCAGAATTAACTACAGTTATGTTGCCAGGCAACAGGTATCCACCATCAAACCTCAGACATGTTCCCAGTCCACAGGGTTCCAGAATAAAACCGTTCTCATGTTTCCAGGCCACAGGGTTCCAGAATCCACCGATGACATGTTCCCAGGCAACAGGGTTCCAGAATCAATCCTCAGTTAGGTTCCCAGGCTACAGGGTTCCAGAATAAACCCTCACTCATGTTCCCGGTCCACAGGGTTCCAGAACCTAGGCTCAGTCAGGTTCCCAGGGCACAGTATTCCACAATCTAAACAGATGTCATGTTAACGAGCCACAGTTTTCCAGAATCTCGCCTCAGTCATGTTCCCAGGCCACAGGGATCCAGAATCAAACCTCAGTCATGTTGCCAGGCCATACGGTACCACCATTAAACCTCAGTCATATTCCCAGGCCACAGGCTTCCAGAATCAAACGGATTTCATGTTCCCAGGCAACAGGGTTCCAGAATCCAAACCGATGTCATGTTCCCAGGCCACAGGATTCCACAATCTAACCTCAGTCATGTTCCCAGGCCAATGGTTTCTAGAATCAAACCTCAGTCATATTCCCAGGCCACAGGGTTCCAGAATCCACCGATATCATATTCCCAAGCCACAGGGTTCCAGAATCAATCCTCAGTTATGTTCCCAGATTACAGGATTCCAGAATAAAACCTCAGTCATGTTCCCAGTCCACAGGGTTCCAGAACCAAGGCTCAGTCAGTTTCCCAGGGCACAGTATTCCACAATCTAAACAGATGTCATGTTCCCAGGCCACAGTTTTCCAGAATCACGCCTCAGTCATGTAACCAGGCCACTGGGATCCAGAATCAAACCTCAGTCATGTTGCCAGGACGTAGGGTACCACCATCAAACCTCAGTCATATACCCAGGCCACAAGTTTCCAGAATCAAACCGATGTCATGTTCCTAGGCCACAGGGATCCAGAATCCACCAATGTCATGTTCCCAGTCCACAGGGTTCCAGAACCAAGGCTCAGTCTGGTTCCCAGGGCAAAGTATTCCACAATCTAAACAGATGTCCTGTTCCCAGGCCACAGTTTTCCAGAATCACGTCTGAGTCATGTTCTCAGCCCACAGGGATCCAAAATCAAACCTCAGTCATGTTGCCATGACATTGGGTACCACCATCAAACCTCAGTCATATTCCCAGGCCACAGGGTTCCAGAATCAATCCTCAGTTATGTTCCCAGGCTACAGGGTTCCAGAATAAAACCTCAGTCATGTTCCCAGTCCATAGGGTTCCAAAACCTAGGCTCAGTCAGGTTCACAGGGCACAGTGTTCCACAATCTAAACAGATGTCATGCTCCTAGGGCACAGTTTTCCAGAATCACGCCTCAGTCATGTTTCCAGGCCACAGGGATCAAAAATCAAACCTCAGTCATGTTGCCAGGCCACAGCGTGCGACCATCAAACCTCAGTCATATTCCCAGGCCACAAGTTTCCAGAATCAAACCGATGTCATATTCCCAGGCCACAGGGTTCCAGAATCAAACCTCAGACATGTTCCCAGGCCACAGGGTTCCAGAATAAAACCGTTCTCATGTTCCCAGGACACAGGATTCCAGAATCCACCGATGACATGTTCCCAGGCAACAGGGTTCCAGAATCAATCCTCAGTTAGTTTCTCAGGCTACAGGGTTCCAGAATAAAACCTCAGTCATGTTCCTATTCTACAGGGTTCGAGAATCAATCCTCAGTTAGGTTCCCAGGCTACAGGGTTCCAGAATAAAACCTCAGTCATGTTCCCAGTCCACAGGGTTCCAGAACCTGGGCTCAGTCAGGTTCCCAGGGCACAGTATTCCACAATCTAAACAGATGTCATGTTCCCAAGCCACAGTTTTCCAGAATCTCGCCTCAGTCATGTTCCCAGCCCACAGGGATACAGAATCAAACCTCAGTCATGTTGCCAGGCCATAGGGTACCACCATCAAACCTCAGTCATATTCCAAGGCCACAGGCTTCCAGAATCAAACGGATTTCATGTTCCAGGGAAACAGGGTTCCAGAATCCAAACCGAAGTCATGTTCCCAGGCCTCTGGATTCCACAATCTAACCTCAGTCATGTTTCCAGACCAATGGTTTCCAGAATCAAACCTCAGTCATATTCCCAGGCCACAGGGTTCCAGAATCCACCGATGTCATGTTCCCAGGCCACAGGGTTCCAGAATCAGTCCTCAGTTACGTTCCCAGGCTACAGGGTTCCAGAATAAAACCTCAGTAATGTTCCCAGGCCACAGGGTTCCAGAACTAAGGCTCAGTCAGTTTCCCAGGGCACAGTATTCCACAATCTAAACAGATGTCATGTTCCCAGGCCACAGTTTTCCAGAATCTCGCCTCAGTCATGTTCCCAGCCCACAGGGATCCAGAATCAAACCTCAGTCATTTTGCCAGGCCATAGGGTACCACCATCAAACCTCAGTCATATTCCCAGGCCACAGGCTTCCAGAATCAAACGGATCTCATGGTCCCAGGCAACAGCGTTCCAGAATCCTAACCGATGTCATGTTCCCAGGCCACAGGATTCCACAATCTAACCTCAGGCATGTTCCCAGGCCAATGGTTTCCAGAATCAAACCTCAGTCATATTCCCAGGCCACAGGATTCCAGAATCCACCGATGTCATGTTCCCAGGCCACAGGGATCCAGAATCAAACCTCAGTCATGTTGCCAGGCCATAGGGTACCACCATCAAACCTCAGTCATATTCCCAGGCCACAAGTTTCCAGAATCAAACCGATGTCATGTTCCCAGGCCACAGGGTTCCAGAATCCACCGATATCATGTTCCCAGTCCACAGGGTTCCAGAACCAAGGCTCAGTCAGGTTCCCAGGGCACAGTATTCCACAATCTAAACAGATGTCATGTTCCCAGGCCACAGTTTTCCAGAATCACGTCTGAGTGATGTTCTCAGCCCACAGGGACCCAGAATCAAACCTCAGTCATGTTGCCATGACATAGGGTACCACCATCAAACCTCAGTCACATTCCCAGACCACATTTTTCAAGAATCACGCCTGAGTCATTTTCCCAGGCCACAGGGATCCAGAATCAAACCTCATTCATGTTACCAGGCCATAGGCTAGCACCATCAAACCTCAGTCATATTCCCAGGCCACAGGTTTCCAGAATCAAACCGATTTCATGTTCCCAGGCCACAGGATTCCACAATCTAACCTCAGTCATGTTCCCAGGCAAATGGCTTACAGAATCAAACCTCAGTCATATTCCCAGGCCACAGGGTTCCAGAATCCACCGATGTCATGTTCCCAGCCCACAGGGTTCCAGAATCAATCCTCAGTTATGTTCCCAGGCTACAGCGTTCCAGAATAAAACCTCAGTCATGTTCCCCGTCCATAGGGTTCCAGAAATAAGGCTCAGTCAGTTTCCCAGGGCACAGTATTCCACAATCTGAACAGATGTCATGTTCCCACGCCACAGGTTTCCACAATCTAACATCAGTCATGTTCCCAGGCCAATGGTTTCCAGAATCAAACCTCAGTCATATTCCCAGGCCACAGGGTTCCAGAATCCAACCAATGTCGTGTTCCCAGGCCACCGGATTCCACAAGCAAACCTCACTTGTGTTCCCAGGACACATGTTTCCAGAATCAACCCGATATCATGTTCCCTGGACACAGTCTTCCAGAATCAAACCTCAGTCATGTTGCCAGGCCACAGGTTTCCACCATCAAACCTCAGACATATTCCCAGGGCACAGGTTCCAGAATAAAACCGTTCTCATGTTCCCAGGCCACAGGGTTCCAGAATCCACCGATGACATGTTCCCAGGCAACAGGGTTCCAGAATCAATCCTCAGTTAGGTTCCCAGGCTACAGGGTTCCAGAATAAAACCTCAGTCATGTTCCAAGTCCACAGGTTTCCAGAATCAATCCTCAGTTAGGTTCCCAGGCTACAGGGTTCCTGAATAAAACCTCACTCATGTTCCCAGTCCACAGGGTTCCCGAACCTGGGCTCAGTCAGGTTCCCAGGACACAGTATTCCATAATCTAAACAGATGTCATGTTCCCAAGAAACAGTTTTCCAGAATCTCGCCTCAGTCATGTTCCCAGGCCACAGGGATCCAGAATCAAACCTCAGTCATGTTGCCAGGTCATAGTGTACCACCATCAAACCTCAGTCATATTTCAAGGCCACAGGCTACCAGAATCAAACGGATTTCATGTTCCCAGGCAACAGGATTCCAGAATCCAAACCGATGTCATGTTCCCAGGACTCAGGGTTCCAGAATCAATCCTCAGTTATGTTCCCAGGCTACAGGGTTCCAGAATAAAACCGTTCTCATGTTCCCAGGCTACAGGGTTCCAGAATAAAACCTCAGTCATGTTCCCAGTCCACAGGGTTCCAGAACTAAGGCTCAGTCAGTTTCCCAGGGCACAGTATTCCACAATCTAAACAGATGTCATGTTCCCAAGCCACAGTTTTCAAGAATCATGCCTCAGTCATGTTCCCAGGCCGCAGGGATCCAGAATCAAACCTCAGTCATGTTG
The DNA here is from genome assembly GCF_028021215.1 of Eschrichtius robustus. Taxonomy (NCBI): domain Eukaryota; kingdom Metazoa; phylum Chordata; class Mammalia; order Artiodactyla; family Eschrichtiidae; genus Eschrichtius; species Eschrichtius robustus. The sequence goes on from NC_090842.1 coordinate 43,094,107, forward strand.
CCAGGCCATAGGGTACCACCATCAAACCTCAGTCATATTCCCAGGCCACAAGTTTCCAGAATCAAACCAATGTCATGTTCCCAGGACACAGGGTTCCAGAATCCACCGATGTCATGTTCCCAGTCCACAGGGTTCCAGAACCAAGGCTCAGTCAGGTTCCCAGGGCACAGTATTCCACAATCTAAACTGATGTCATGTTCCCAGGCCACAGTTTTCCAGAATCACGTCTGAGTCATGTTCCCAGCCCACAGGGATCTAGAATCAAACCTCAGTCATCTTGCCATGCCATAGGGTACCACCATCAGCCCTCAGTCATATTCCCAGGACACATTTTTCAAGAATCACACCTAAGACATGTTCCCAGGCCACAGGGATCCAGAATCAAACCTCAGTCATGTTGCCAAGGCCTAGGCTACCACCATCAAACCTCAGTCATATTCCCAGGCCACAGGTTTCCAGAATCAAACCGATTTCATGTTCCCAGGCAACAGGGTACCAGAATCCAAACCGATGTCATGTTCCCAGGCCACAGGATTCCACAATCTAACCTCAGTCATTTTCCCAGGCAAATGGCATCCAGAATCAAACCTCAGTCATATTCCCAGGGCAAAGGGTACCAGAATCCAAACCCATGTCATGTTCCCAGGCCACAGGATTCCACAATCTAACCTCAGTCATGTTCCCAGGCAAATGGCTTCCAGAATCAAACCTCAGTCATATTCCCAGGCCACAGGGTTCCAGAATCCACCGATGTCATGTTCCCAGGCCACAGGCTTCCAGAATCAATCCTCAGTGATGTTCCCAGGCTACAGGGTTCCAGAATAAAACCTCAGTCATGTTCCCAGTCCACAGGGTTCCAGAACCAAGGCTCAGTCAGGTTCCCAGGGCACAGTATTCCACAATCTAAACAGATGTCATGTTCCCAGGCCACAGTTTTCCAGAATCACGCCTCAGTCATGTTCCCAGGCCACAGGGAACCGGAATCAAACCTCAGTCATTTTGCCAGGCCATAGGGTACCACCATCAAACCTCAGTCATATTCCCAGGACACAGGGTTCCAGAATCCAACAGATGTCATGTTCCCAGGCCACAGGATTCCACAAGCAACACTCAGTCTTTTTCCCAGGACACAGGTTTCCAGAATCAACCCGATATTATGTTCCCTGGCCACAGAATTCCAGAATCAAACCTCAGTCATGTTGGCAGGCCACAGGTTTCCACCATCAAACCTCAGACATGTTCCCAGGCCACAGGGTTCCAGAATAAAACCGTTCTCATGTTCCCAGGCCACAGGGTTCCAGAATCCACCGATGACATGTTCCCAGGCAACAGGGTTCAGGAATCAATCCTCAGTTAGGCTCCCAGGCTACAGGGTTCCAGAATAAAACCTCAGTCATGTTCCACGTCCACAGGGTTCAAGAATCAATCCTCAGTTATGTTCCCAGGCTACAGGGTTCCAGAATAAACCCTCACTAATGTTCCCGGTCCACAGGGTTCCAGAACCTAGGCTCAGTCAGGTTCCCAGGGCACAGTATTCCACAATCTAAACAGATGTCATGTTCCCAAGCCACAGTTTTCCAGAATCTCGCCTCAGTCATGTTCCCAGGCCACAGGGATCCAGAATCAAACCTCAGTCATGTTGCCAGGCCATACGGTACCACCATTAAACCTCAGTCATATTCCCAGGCCACAGGCTTCCAGAATCAAACGGATTTCATGTTCCCAGGCAACAGGGTTCCAGAATCCAAACCGATGTCATGTTCCCAGGCCACAGGATTCCACAATCTAACCTCAGTCATGTTCCCAGGCCAATGGTTTCCAGAATCAAACCTCAGTCATATTCCCAGGCCACAGGGTTCCAGAATCCACCGATATCATATTCCCAGGCCACAGGGTTCCAGAATCAATCCTCAGTTATGTTCCCAGGTTACAGGATTCCAGAATAAAACCTCAGTCATGTTCCCAGTCCACAGGGTTCCAGAACCAAGGCTCAGTCAGGTTCCCAGGGCACCGTATTCCACAATCTAAACAGATGTCATGTTCCCAGGCCACAGTTTTCCAGAATCACGCCTCAGTCATGTTCCCAGGCCACTGGGATCCAGAATCAAACCTCAGTCATGTTGCCAGGCCGTAGGGTACCAGCATCAAACCTCAGTCATATTCCCAGGCCACAGGCTTCCAGAATCAAACAGATTTCATGTTCCCAGGCAACAGGGTTCCAGAATCCAAACCGATGTCATGTTCCCAGGCCTCAGGATTCCACAATCTAACCTCAGGCGTGTTCCCAGGCCAATGGTTTCCAGAATCAAACCTCAGTCATATTCCCAGGCCACAGGGTTCCAGAATCCACCGATATCATATTCCCAAGCCACAGGGTTCCAGAATCAATCCTCAGTTATGTTCCCAGATTACAGGATTCCAGAATAAAACCTCAGTCATGTTCCCAGTCCACAGGGTTCCAGAACCAAGGCTCAGTCAGGTTCCCAGGGCACAGTATTCCACAATCTAAACAGATGTCATATTCCCAGGCCACAGTTTTCCAGAATCACGCCTCAGTCATGTAACCAGGCCACTGGGATCCAGAATCAAACCTCAGTCATGTTGCCAGGACGTAGGGTACCACCATGAAACCTCAGTCATATACCCAGGCCACAAGTTTCCAGAATCAAACCGATGTCATGTTCCTAGGCCACAGGGATCCAGAATCCACCAATGTCATGTTCCCAGTCCACAGGGTTCAAGAACCAAGGCTCAGTCTGGTTCCCAGGGCAAAGTATTCCACAATCTAAACAGATGTCCTGTTCCCAGGCCACAGTTTTCCAGAATCACGTCTGAGTCATGTTCTCAGCCCACAGGGATCCAAAATCAAACCTCAGTCATGTTGCCATGACATTGGGTACCACCATCAAACCTCAGTCATATTCCCAGGCCACAGGGTTCCAGAATCAATCCTCAGTTATGTTCCCAGGCTACAGGGTTCCAGAATAAAACCTCAGTCATGTTCCCAGTCCATAGGGTTCCAAAACCTAGGCTCAGTCAGGTTCACAGGGCACAGTGTTCCACAATCTAAACAGATGTCATGCTCCTAGGGCACAGTTTTCCAGAATCACGCCTCAGTCATGTTTCCAGGCCACAGGGATCCAAAATCAAACCTCAGTCATGTTGCCAGGCCACAGCGTGCGACCATCAAACCTCAGTCATATTCCCAGGCCACAAGTTTCCAGAATCAAACCGATGTCATATTCCCAGGCCACAGGGTTCCAGAATCAAACCGATGTCGTGTTCCCAGGCCACAGGATTCCACAAGCAAACCTCAGTCGTGTTCCGAGGACACAGGTTTCCAGAATCAACCCGATATCATGTTCCCTGGACACAGTCTTCCAGAATCAAACCTCAGTCATGTTGCCAGGCCACAGGTTTCCACCATCAAACCTCAGACAGGTTCCCAGGCCACAGGGTTCCAGAATAAAACCGTTCTCATGTTCCCAGGACACAGGATTCCAGAATCCACCGATGACATGTTCCCAGGCAACAGGGTTCCAGAATCAATCCTCAGTTAGTTTCTCAGGCTACAGGGTTCCAGAATAAAACCTCAGTCATGTTCCAAGTCTACAGGGTTCGAGAATCAATCCTCAGTTAGGTTCCCAGGCTACAGGGTTCCAGAATAAAACCTCAGTCATGTTCCCAGTCCACAGGGTTCCAGAACCTGGGCTCAGTCAGGTTCCCAGGGCACAGTATTCCACAATCTAAACAGATGTCATGTTCCCAAGCCACAGTTTTCCAGAATCTCGCCTCAGTCATGTTCCCAGCCCACAGGGATCCAGAATCAAACCTCAGTCATGTTGCCAGGCCATAGGGTACCACCATCAAACCTCAGTCATATTCCCAGGCCACAGGCTTCCAGAATCAAACGGATCTCATGGTCCCAGGCAACAGCGTTCCAGAATCCTAACCGATGTCATGTTCCCAGGCCACAGGATTGCACAATCTAACCTCAGTCATGTTCCCAGGCCAATGGTTTCCAGAATCAAACCTCAGTCATATTCCCAGGCCACAGGATTGCAGAATCCACCGATGTCATTTTCCCAGGCCACAGGGATCCAGAATCAAACCTCAGTCATGTTGCCAGGCCATAGGGTACCACCATCAAACCTCAGTCATATTCCCAGGCCACAAGTTTCCAGAATCAAACCGATGTCATGTTCCCAGGCCACAGGGTTCCAGAATCCACCGATATCATGTTCCCAGTCCACAGGGTTCCAGAACCAAGGCTCAGTCAGGTTCCCAGGGCACAGTATTCCACAATCTAAACAGATGTCATGTTCCCAGGCCACAGTTTTCCAGAATCACGTCTGAGTGATGTTCTCAGCCCACAGGGATCCAGAATCAAACCTCAGTCATGTTGCCATGACATAGGGTACCACCATCAAACCTCAGTCACATTCCCAGGCCACATTTTTCAAGAATCACGCCTGAGTCATGTTCCCAGGCCACAGGGATCCAGAATCAAACGTCATTCATGTTACCAGGCCATAGGCTAGCACCATCAAACCTCAGTCATATTCCCAGGCCACAGGTTTCCAGAATCAAACCGATTTCATGTTCCCAGGCAACAGGGTACCAGAATTCAAACCGATGTCATGTTCCCAGGCCACAGGATTCCACAATCTAACCTCAGTCATGTTCCCAGGCAAATGGCTTCCAGAATCAAACCTCAGTCATATTCCCAGTCCACAGGGTTCCAGAATCCACCGATGTCATGTTCCCAGCCCACAGGGTTCCAGAATCAATCCTCAGTTATGTTCCCAGGCTACAGCGTTCCAGAATAAAACCTCAGTCATGTTCCCAGTCCATAGGGTTCCAGAAATAAGGCTCAGTCAGTTTCCCAGGGCACAGTATTCCACAATCTGAACAGATGTCATGTTCCCATGCCACAGTTTTCCAGAATCATGCCTCAGTCATGTTCCCAGGCCACAGGGATCCAAAATGAAACCTCAGTCATGTTGCCAGGCCATAGGGTGCCACCATCAAACCTCAGTCATATTCCCAGGCCACAAGTTCCCAGAATCAAACCGATGTCATGTTCCCACGCCACAGGTTTCCACAATCTAACATCAGTCATGTTCCCAGGCCAATGGTTTCCAGAATCAAACCTCAGTCATATTCCCAGGCCACAGGGTTCCAGAATCCAACCAATGTCGTGTTCCCAGGCCACCGGATTCCACAAGCAAACCTCACTTGTGTTCCCAGGACACATGTTTCCAGAATCAACCCGATATCATGTTCCCTGGACACAGTCTTCCAGAATCAAACCTCAGTCATGTTGCCAGGCCACAGGTTTCCACCATCAAACCTCAGACATATTCCCAGGGCACAGGTTCCAGAATAAAACCGTTCTCATGTTCCCAGGCCACAGGGTTCCAGAATCCACCGATGACATGTTCCCAGGCAACAGGGTTCCAGAATCAATCCTCAGTTAGGTTCCCAGGCTACAGGGTTCCAGAATAAAACCTCAGTCATGTTCCAAGTCCACAGGTTTCCAGAATCAATCCTCAGTTAGGTTCCCAGGCTACAGGGTTCCTGAATAAAACCTCACTCATGTTCCCAGTCCACAGGGTTCCCGAACCTGGGCTCAGTCAGGTTCCCAGGACACAGTATTCCATAATCTAAACAGATGTCATGTTCCCAAGAAACAGTTTTCCAGAATCTCGCCTCAGTCATGTTCCCAGGCCACAGGGATCCAGAATCAAACCTCAGTCATGTTGCCAGGTCATAGGGTACCACCATCAAACCTCAGTCATATTTCAAGGCCACAGGCTTCCAGAATCAAATGGATTTCATGTTCCCAGGCAACAGGGTTCCAGAATCCAAACCGATGTCATGTTCCCAGGACTCAGGGTTCCAGAATCAATCCTGTTATGTTCCCAGGCTACAGGGTTCCAGAATAAAACCGTTCTCATGTTCCCAGGCTACAGGGTTCCAGAATAAAACCTCAGTCATGTTCCCAGTCCACAGGGCTCCAGAACTAAGGCTCAGTCAGTTTCCCAGGGCACAGTATTCCACAATCTAAACAGATGTCATGTTCCCAGGCCACAGTTTTCCAAAATCAGGCCTCAGTCATGTTCCCAGGCCACAGGGATCCAGAATCAAACCTCAGTCATGTTGCCAGGCCATAGGGTACCATCATCAAACCTCAGTCATATTCCCAGGCCACAAGTTTCCAGAATCAAACCAATGTCATGTTCCCAGGACACAGGGTTCCAGAATCCACCGATGTCATGTTCCCAGTCCACAGGGTTCCAGAACCAAGGCTCAATCAGGTTCCCAGGGCACAGTATTCCACAATCTAAACAGATGTCATGTTCCCAGGCCACAGTTTTCCAGAATCACGTCTGAGTCATGTTCCCAGCCCACAGGGATCTAGAATCAAACCTCAGTCATCTTGCCATGCCATAGGGTACCACCATCAGCCCTCAGTCATATTCCCAGGACACATTTTTCAAGAATCACACCTAAGACATGTTCCCGGGCCACAGGGATCCAGAATCAAACCTCAGTCATGTTCCCAGTCCACAGGGTTCCAGAACCAAGGCTCAGTCAGAATCCCAGGGCACAGTATTCCACAATCTAAACAGATGTCATGTTCCCAGGCCACAGGATTCCACAATCTAACCTCAGGCATGTTCCCAGGCCAATGGTTTCCAGAATCAAACCTCAGTCATATTCCCAGGCCACAGGATTCCAGAATCCACCGATGTCATGTTCCCAGGCCACAGGGATCCAGAATCAAACCTCAGTCATGTTGCCAGGCCATAGGGTACCACCATCAAACCTCAATCATATTCCAAGTCCACAGGTTTCCAGAATCAAACCGATTTCATGTTCCCTGGCAACAGGGTACCAGAATCCAAACCGATGTCATGTTCCCAGGCCACAGGATTCCACAATCTAACCTCAGTCATGTTCCCAGGCAAATGGCATCCAGAATCAAACCTCAGTCATATTCCCAGGGCAAAGGGTACCAGAATCCAAACCCATGTCATGTTCCCAGGCCACAGGATTCCACAATCTAACCTCAGTCATGTTCCCAGGCAAATGGCTTCCAGAATCAAACCTCAGTCATATTCCCAGGCCACAGGGTTCCAGAATCAATCCTCAGTGATGTTCCCAGGCTACAGGGTTCCAGAATAAAACCTCAGTCATGTTCCCAGTCCACAGGGTTCCAGAAACAAGGCTCAGTCAGGTTCCCAGGGCACAGTATTCCACAATCTAAACAGATGTCATGTTCCCAGGCCACAGTTTTCCAGAATCACGCCTCAGTCATGTTCCCAGGCCAAAGGGATCCAGAATCAAACCTCAGTCATCTTGCCAGGCCATAGGGTACCACCATCAAACCTCATTCATATTCCCAGGCCACAGTGTTCCAGAATCCAACCGATGTCATGTTCCCAGGCCACAGGATTCCACAAGCAACACTCAGTCTTTTTCCCAGGACACAGGTTTCCAGAATCAACCCGATATCATGTTCCCTGACCACAGTCTTCCAGAATTAACTACAGTTATGTTGCCAGGCCACAGGTATCCACCATCAAACCTCAGACATGTTCTCAGTCCACAGGGTTCCAGAATAAAACCGTTCTCATGTTCCCAGGCCACAGGGTTCCAGAATCCACCGATGACATGTTCCCAGGCAACAGGGTTCCAGAATCAATCCTCAGTTAGGTTCCCAGGCTACAGGGTTCCAGAATAAACCCTCACTCATGTTCCCGGTCCACAGGGTTCCAGAACCTAGGCTCAGTCAGGTTCCCAGGGCACAGTATTCCACAATCTAAACAGATGTCATGTTAACGAGCCACAGTTTTCCAGAATCTCGCCTCAGTCATGTTCCCAGGCCACAGGGATACAGAATCAAACCTCAGTCATGTTGCCAGGCCATACGGTACCACCATTAAACCTCAGTCATATTCCCAGGCCACAGGCTTCCAGAATCAAACGGATTTCATGTTCCCAGGCAACAGGGTTCCAGAATCCAAACCGATGTCATGTTCCCAGGCCACAGGATTCCACAATCTAACCTCAGTCATGTTCCCAGGCCAATGGTTTCTAGAATCAAACCTCAGTCATATTCCCAGGCCACAGGGTTCCAGAATCCACCGATATCATATTCCCAAGCCACAGGGTTCCAGAATCAATCCTCAGTTATGTTCCCAGATTACAGGATTCCAGAATAAAACCTCAGTCATGTTCCCAGTCCACAGGGTTCCAGAACCAAGGCTCAGTCAGTTTCCCAGGGCACAGTATTCCACAATCTAAACAGATGTCATGTTCCCAGGCCACAGTTTTCCAGAATCACGCCTCAGTCATGTAACCAGGCCACTGGGATCCAGAATCAAACCTCAGTCATGTTGCCAGGACGTAGGGTACCACCATCAAACCTCAGTCATATACCCAGGCCACAAGTTTCCAGAATCAAACCGATGTCATGTTCCTAGGCCACAGGGATCCAGAATCCACCAATGTCATGTTCCCAGTCCACAGGGTTCCAGAACCAAGGCTCATTCTGGTTCCCAGGGCAAAGTATTCCACAATCTAAACAGATGTCCTGTTCCCAGGCCACAGTTTTCCAGAATCACGTCTGAGTCATGTTCTCAGCCCACAGGGATCCAAAATCAAACCTCAGTCATGTTGCCATGACATTGGGTACCACCATCAAACCTCAGTCATATTCCCAGGCCACAGGGTTCCAGAATCAATCCTCAGTTATGTTCCCAGGCTACAGGGTTCCAGAATAAAACCTCAGTCATGTTCCCAGTCCATAGGGTTCCAAAACCTAGGCTCAGTCAGGTTCACAGGGCACAGTGTTCCACAATCTAAACAGATGTCATGCTCCTAGGGCACAGTTTTCCAGAATCACGCCTCAGTCATGTTTCCAGGCCACAGGGATCCAAAATCAAACCTCAGTCATGTTGCCAGGCCACAGCGTGCGACCATCAAACCTCAGTCATATTCCCAGGCCACAAGTTTCCAGAATCAAACCGATGTCATATTCCCAGGCCACAGGGTTCCAGAATCAAACCGATGTCGTGTTCCCAGGCCACAGGATTCCACAAGCAAACCTCAGTCGTGTTCCGAGGACACAGGTTTCCAGAATCAACCCGATATCATGTTCCCTGGACACAGTCTTCCAGAATCAAACCTCAGTCATGTTGCCAGGCCACAGGTTTCCACCATCAAACCTCAGACAGGTTCCCAGGCCACAGGGTTCCAGAATAAAACCGTTCTCATGTTCCCAGGACACAGGATTCCAGAATCCACCGATGACATGTTCCCAGGCAACAGGGTTCCAGAATCAATCCTCAGTTAGTTTCTCAGGCTACAGGGTTCCAGAATAAAACCTCAGTCATGTTCCAAGTCCACAGGTTTCCAGAATCAATCCTCAGTTAGGTTCCCAGGCTACAGGGTTCCAGAATAAAACCTCAGTCATGTTCCAAGTCCACAGGTTTCCAGAATCAATCCTCAGTTAGGTTCCCAGGCTACAGGGTTCCTGAATAAAACCTCACTCATGTTCCCAGTCCACAGGGTTCCCGAACCTGGGCTCAGTCAGGTTCCCAGGACACAGTATTCCATAATCTAAACAGATGTCATGTTCCCAAGAAACAGTTTTCCAGAATCTCGCCTCAGTCATGTTCCCAGGCCACAGGGATCCAGAATCAAACCTCAGTCATGTTGCCAGGTCATAGTGTACCACCATCAAACCTCAGTCATATTTCAAGGCCACAGGCTACCAGAATCAAACGGATTTCATGTTCCCAGGCAACAGGATTCCAGAATCCAAACCGATGTCATGTTCCCAGGACTCAGGGTTCCAGAATCAATCCTCAGTTATGTTCCCAGGCTACAGGGTTCCAGAATAAAACCGTTCTCATGTTCCCAGGCTACAGGGTTCCAGAATAAAACCTCAGTCATGTTCCCAGTCCACAGGGTTCCAGAACTAAGGCTCAGTCAGTTTCCCAGGGCACAGTATTCCACAATCTAAACAGATGTCATGTTCCCAAGCCACAGTTTTCAAGAATCATGCCTCAGTCATGTTCCCAGGCCGCAGGGATCCAGAATCAAACCTCAGTCATGTTGCCAGGCCATAGGGTACCACCATCAAACCTCAGTCATATTCCCAGGCCACAAGTTTCCAGAATCAAACCAATGTCATGTTCCCAGGACACAGGGTTCCAGAATCCACCGATGTCATGTTCCCAGTCCACAGGGTTCCAGAACCAAGGCTCAGTCAGGTTCCCAGGGCACAGTATTCCACAATCTAAACAGATGTCATGTTCCCAGGCCACAGTTTTCCAGAATCACGTCTGAGTCATGTTCCCAGCCCACAGGGATCTAGAATCAAACCTCAGTCATCTTGCCATGCCATAGGGTACCACCATCAGCCCTCAGTCATATTCCCAGGACACATTTTTCAAGAATCACACCTAAGACATGTTCCCAGGCCACAGGGATCCAGAATCAAACCTCAGTCATGTTGCCAAGGCCTAGGCTACCACCATCAAACCTCAGTCATATTCCCAGGCCACAGGTTTCCAGAATCAAACCGATTTCATGTTCCCAGGCAACAGGGTACCAGAATCCAAACCGATGTCATGTTCCCAGGCCACAGGATTCCACAATCTAACCTCAGTCATTTTCCCAGGCAAATGGCATCCAGAATCAAACCTCAGTCATATTCCCAGGGCAAAGGGTACCAGAATCCAAACCCATGTCATGTTCCCAGGCCACAGGATTCCACAATCTAACCTCAGTCATGTTCCCAGGCAAATGGCTTCCAGAATCAAACCTCAGTCATATTCCCAGGCCACAGGGTTCCAGAATCCACCGATGTCATGTTCCCAGGCCACAGGCTTCCAGAATCAATCCTCAGTGATGTTCCCAGGCTACAGGGTTCCAGAATAAAACCTCAGTCATGTTCCCAGTCCACAGGGTTCCAGAACTAAGGCTCAGTCAGTTTCCCGGGGCACAGTATTCCACAATCTAAACAGATGTCATGTTCCCAGGCCACAGTTTTCCAGAATCACGCCTCAGTCATGTTCCCAGGCCACAGGGAACCGGAATCAAACCTCAGTCATTTTGCCAGGCCATAGGGTACCACCATCAAACCTCAGTCATATTCCCAGGACACAGGGTTCCAGAATCCAACAGATGTCATGTTCCCAGGCCACAGGATTCCACAAGCAACACTCAGTCTTTTTCCCAGGACACAGGTTTCCAGAATCAACCCGATATCATGTTCCCTGACCACAGTCTTCCAGAATCAACCTCAGTTATGTTGCCAGGCCACAGGTATCCACCATCAAACCTCAGACATGTTCCCAGGCCACAGGGTTCCAGAATAAAACCGTTCTCATGTTCCCAGGCCACAGGGTTCCAGAATCCACCGATGACATGTTCCCAGGCAACAGGGTTCAGGAATCAATCCTCAGTTAGGCTCCCAGGCTACAGGGTTCCAGAATAAAACCTCAGTCATGTTCCACGTCCACAGGGTTCAAGAATCAATCCTCAGTTAGGTTCCCAGGCTACAGGGTTCCAGAATAAACCCTCACTAATGTTCCCGGTCCACAGGGTTCCAGAACCTAGGCTCAGTCAGGTTCCCAGGGCACAGTATTCCACAATCTAAACAGATGTCATGTTCCCAAGCCACAGTTTTCCAGAATCTCGCCTCAGTCATGTTCCCAGGCCACAGGGATCCAGAATCAAACCTCAGTCATGTTGCCAGGCCATACGGTACCACCATTAAACCTCAGTCATATTCCCAGGCCACAGGCTTCCAGAATCAAACGGATTTCATGTTCCCAGGCAACAGGGTTCCAGAATCCAAACCGATGTCATGTTCCCAGGCCACAGGATTCCACAATCTAACCTCAGTCATGTTCCCAGGCCAATGGTTTCCAGAATCAAACCTCAGTCATATTCCCAGGCCACAGGGTTCCAGAATCCACCGATATCATATTCCCAGGCCACAGGGTTCCAGAATCAATCCTCAGTTATGTTCCCAGGTTACAGGATTCCAGAATAAAACCTCAGTCATGTTCCCAGTCCACAGGGTTCCAGAACCAAGGCTCAGTCAGGTTCCCAGGGCACCGTATTCCACAATCTAAACAGATGTCATGTTCCCAGGCCACAGTTTTCCAGAATCACGCCTCAGTCATGTTCCCAGGCCACTGGGATCCAGAATCAAACCTCAGTCATGTTGCCAGGCCGTAGGGTACCAGCATCAAACCTCAGTCATATTCCCAGGCCACAGGCTTCCAGAATCAAACAGATTTCATGTTCCCAGGCAACAGGGTTCCAGAATCCAAACCGATGTCATGTTCCCAGGCCTCAGGATTCCACAATCTAACCTCAGGCGTGTTCCCAGGCCAATGGTTTCCAGAATCAAAACTCAGTCATATTCCCAGGCCACAGGGTTCCAGAATCCACCGATATCATATTCCCAAGCCACAGGGTTCCAGAATCAATCCTCAGTTATGTTCCCAGATTACAGGATTCCAGAATAAAACCTCAGTCATGTTCCCAGTCCACAGGGTTCCAGAACCAAGGCTCAGTCAGGTTCCCAGGGCACAGTATTCCACAATCTAAACAGATGTCATATTCCCAGGCCACAGTTTTCCAGAATCACGCCTCAGTCATGTAACCAGGCCACTGGGATCCAGAATCAAACCTCAGTCATGTTGCCAGGACGTAGGGTACCACCATCAAACCTCAGTCATATACCCAGGCCACAAGTTTCCAGAATCAAACCGATGTCATGTTCCTAGGCCACAGGGATCCAGAATCCACCAATGTCATGTTCCCAGTCCACAGGGTTCAAGAACCAAGGCTCAGTCTGGTTCCCAGGGCAAAGTATTCCACAATCTAAACAGATGTCCTGTTCCCAGGCCACAGTTTTCCAGAATCACGTCTGAGTCATGTTCTCAGCCCACAGGGATCCAAAATCAAACCTCAGTCATGTTGCCATGACATTGGGTACCACCATCAAACCTCAGTCATATTCCCAGGCCACAGGGTTCCAGAATCAATCCTCAGTTATGTTCCCAGGCTACAGGGTTCCAGAATAAAACCTCAGTTATGTTCCCAGTCCATAGGGTTCCAAAACCTAGGCTCAGTCAGGTTCACAGGGCACAGTGTTCCACAATCTAAACAGATGTCATGCTCCTAGGGCACAGTTTTCCAGAATCACGCCTCAGTCATGTTTCCAGGCCACAGGGATCCAAAATCAAACCTCAGTCATGTTGCCAGGCCACAGCGTGCGACCATCAAACCTCAGTCATATTCCCAGGCCACAAGTTTCCAGAATCAAACCGATGTCATATTCCCAGGCCACAGGGTTCCAGAATCAAACCGATGTCGTGTTCCCAGGCCACAGGATTCCACAAGCAAACCTCAGTCGTGTTCCCAGGACACAGGTTTCCAGAATCAACCCGATATCATGTTCCCTGGACACAGTCTTCCAGAATCAAACCTCAGTCATGTTGCCAGGCCACAGGTTTCCACCATCAAACCTCAGACATGTTCCCAGGCCACAGGGTTCCAGAATAAAACCGTTCTCATGTTCCCAGGACACAGGATTCCAGAATCCACCGATGACATGTTCCCAGGCAACAGGGTTCCAGAATCAATCCTCAGTTAGTTTCTCAGGCTACAGGGTTCCAGAATAAAACCTCAGTCATGTTCCAAGTCTACAGGGTTCGAGAATCAATCCTCAGTTAGGTTCCCAGGCTACAGGGTTCCAGAATAAAACCTCAGTCATGTTCCCAGTCCACAGGGTTCCAGAACCTGGGCTCAGTCAGGTTCCCAGGGCACAGTATTCCACAATCTAAACAGATGTCATGTTCCCAAGCCACAGTTTTCCAGAATCTCGCCTCAGTCATGTTCCCAGCCCACAGGGATCCAGAATCAAACCTCAGTCATGTTGCCAGGCCATAGGGTACCACCATCAAACCTCAGTCATATTCCCAGGCCACAGGCTTCCAGAATCAAACGGATCTCATGGTCCCAGGCAACAGCGTTCCAGAATCCTAACCGATGTCATGTTCCCAGGCCACAGGATTGCACAATCTAACCTCAGTCATGTTCCCAGGCCAATGGTTTCCAGAATCAAACCTCAGTCATATTCCCAGGCCACAGGATTGCAGAATCCACCGATGTCATTTTCCCAGGCCACAGGGATCCAGAATCAAACCTCAGTCATGTTGCCAGGCCATAGGGTACCACCATCAAACCTCAGTCATATTCCCAGGCCACAAGTTTCCAGAATCAAACCGATGTCATGTTCCCAGGCCACAGGGTTCCAGAATCCACCGATATCATGTTCCCAGTCCACAGGGTTCCAGAACCAAGGCTCAGTCAGGTTCCCAGGGCACAGTATTCCACAATCTAAACAGATGTCATGTTCCCAGGCCACAGTTTTCCAGAATCACGTCTGAGTGATGTTCTCAGCCCACAGGGATCCAGAATCAAACCTCAGTCATGTTGCCATGACATAGGGTACCACCATCAAACCTCAGTCACATTCCCAGGCCACATTTTTCAAGAATCACGCCTGAGTCATGTTCCCAGGCCACAGGGATCCAGAATCAAACGTCATTCATGTTACCAGGCCATAGGCTAGCACCATCAAACCTCAGTCATATTCCCAGGCCACAGGTTTCCAGAATCAAACCGATTTCATGTTCCCAGGCAACAGGGTACCAGAATTCAAACCGATGTCATGTTCCCAGGCCACAGGATTCCACAATCTAACCTCAGTCATGTTCCCAGGCAAATGGCTTCCAGAATCAAACCTCAGTCATATTCCCAGTCCACAGGGTTCCAGAATCCACCGATGTCATGTTCCCAGCCCACAGGGTTCCAGAATCAATCCTCAGTTATGTTCCCAGGCTACAGCGTTCCAGAATAAAACCTCAGTCATGTTCCCAGTCCATAGGGTTCCAGAAATAAGGCTCAGTCAGTTTCCCAGGGCACAGTATTCCACAATCTGAACAGATGTCATGTTCCCATGCCACAGTTTTCCAGAATCATGCCTCAGTCATGTTCCCAGGCCACAGGGATCCAAAATGAAACCTCAGTCATGTTGCCAGGCCATAGGGTGCCACCATCAAACCTCAGTCATATTCCCAGGCCACAAGTTCCCAGAATCAAACCGATGTCATGTTCCCACGCCACAGGTTTCCACAATCTAACATCAGTCATGTTCCCAGGCCAATGGTTTCCAGAATCAAACCTCAGTCATATTCCCAGGCCACAGGGTTCCAGAATCCAACCAATGTCGTGTTCCCAGGCCACCGGATTCCACAAGCAAACCTCACTTGTGTTCCCAGGACACATGTTTCCAGAATCAACCCGAAATCATGTTCCCTGGACACAGTCTTCCAGAATCAAACCTCAGTCATGTTGCCAGGCCACAGGTTTCCACCATCAAACCTCAGACATATTCCCAGGGCACAGGTTCCAGAATAAAACCGTTCTCATGTTCCCAGGCCACAGGGTTCCAGAATCCACCGATGACATGTTCCCAGGCAACAGGGTTCCAGAATCAATCCTCAGTTAGGTTCCCAGGCTACAGGGTTCCAGAATAAAACCTCAGTCATGTTCCAAGTCCACAGGTTTCCAGAATCAATCCTCAGTTAGGTTCCCAGGCTACAGGGTTCCTGAATAAAACCTCACTCATGTTCCCAGTCCACAGGGTTCCCGAACCTGGGCTCAGTCAGGTTCCCAGGACACAGTATTCCATAATCTAAACAGATGTCATGTTCCCAAGAAACAGTTTTCCAGAATCTCGCCTCAGTCATGTTCCCAGGCCACAGGGATCCAGAATCAAACCTCAGTCATGTTGCCAGGTCATAGGGTACCACCATCAAACCTCAGTCATATTTCAAGGCCACAGGCTTCCAGAATCAAATGGATTTCATGTTCCCAGGCAACAGGGTTCCAGAATCCAAACCGATGTCATGTTCCCAGGACTCAGGGTTCCAGAATCAATCCTGTTATGTTCCCAGGCTACAGGGTTCCAGAATAAAACCGTTCTCATGTTCCCAGGCTACAGGGTTCCAGAATAAAACCTCAGTCATGTTCCCAGTCCACAGGGCTCCAGAACTAAGGCTCAGTCAGTTTCCCAGGGCACAGTATTCCACAATCTAAACAGATGTCATGTTCCCAGGCCACAGTTTTCCAAAATCAGGCCTCAGTCATGTTCCCAGGCCACAGGGATCCAGAATCAAACCTCAGTCATGTTGCCAGGCCATAGGGTACCATCATCAAACCTCAGTCATATTCCCAGGCCACAAGTTTCCAGAATCAAACCAATGTCATGTTCCCAGGACACAGGGTTCCAGAATCCACCGATGTCATGTTCCCAGTCCACAGGGTTCCAGAACCAAGGCTCAATCAGGTTCCCAGGGCACAGTATTCCACAATCTAAACAGATGTCATGTTCCCAGGCCACAGTTTTCCAGAATCACGTCTGAGTCATGTTTCCAGCCCACAGGGATCTAGAATCAAACCTCAGTCATCTTGCCATGCCATAGGGTACCACCATCAGCCCTCAGTCATATTCCCAGGACACATTTTTCAAGAATCACACCTAAGACATGTTCCCGGGCCACAGGGATCCAGAAGCAAACCTCAGTCATGTTCCCAGTCCACAGGGTTCCAGAACCAAGGCTCAGTCAGAATCCCAGGGCACAGTATTCCACAATCTAAACAGATGTCATGTTCCCAGGCCACAGGATTCCACAATCTAACCTCAGGCATGTTCCCAGGCCAATGGTTTCCAGAATCAAACCTCAGTCATATTCCCAGGCCACAGGATTCCGGAATCCACCGATGTCATGTTCCCAGGCCACAGAGATCCAGAATCAAACCTCAGTCATGTTGCCAGGCCATAGGGTACCACCATCAAACCTCAATCATATTCCAAGTCCACAGGTTTCCAGAATCAAACCGATTTCATGTTCCCTGGCAACAGGGTACCAGAATCCAAACCGATGTCATGTTCCCAGGCCACAGGATTCCACAATCTAACCTCAGTCATGTTCCCAGGCAAATGGCATCCAGAATCAAACCTCAGTCATATTCCCAGGGCAAAGGGTACCAGAATCCAAACCCATGTCATGTTCCCAGGCCACAGGATTCCACAATCTAACCTCAGTCATGTTCCCAGGCAAATGGCTTCCAGAATCAAACCTCAGTCATATTCCCAGGCCACAGGGTTCCAGAATCAATCCTCAGTGATGTTCCCAGGCTACAGGGTTCCAGAATAAAACCTCAGTCATGTTCCCAGTCCACAGGGTTCCAGAACCAAGGCTCAGTCAGGTTCCCAGGGCACAGTATTCCACAATCTAAACAGATGTCATGTTCCCAGGCCACAGTTTTCCAGAATCACGCCTCAGTCATGTTCCCAGGCCAAAGGGATCCAGAATCAAACCTCAGTCATCTTGCCAGGCCATAGGGTACCACCATCAAACCTCATTCATATTCCCAGGCCACAGTGTTCCAGAATCCAACCGATGTCATGTTCCCAGGCCACAGGATTCCACAAGCAACACTCAGTCTTTTTCCCAGGACACAGGTTTCCAGAATCAACCCGATATCATGTTCCCTGACCACAGTCTTCCAGAATTAAATACAGTTATGTTGCCAGGCCACAGGTATCCACCATCAAACCTCAGACATGTTCTCAGTCCACAGGGTTCCAGAATAAAACCGTTCTCATGTTCCCAGGCCACAGGGTTCCAGAATCCACCGATGACATGTTCCCAGGCAACAGGGTTCCAGAATCAATCCTCAGTTAGGTTCCCAGGCTACAGGGTTCCAGAATAAACCCTCACTCATGTTCCCGGTCCACAGGGTTCCAGAACCTAGGCTCAGTCAGGTTCCCAGGGCACAGTATTCCACAATCTAAACAGATGTCATGTTAACGAGCCACAGTTTTCCAGAATCTCGCCTCAGTCATGTTCCCAGGCCACAGGGATACAGAATCAAACCTCAGTCATGTTGCCAGGCCATACGGTACCACCATTAAACCTCAGTCATATTCCCAGGCCACAGGCTTCCAGAATCAAACGGATTTCATGTTCCCAGGCAACAGGGTTCCAGAATCCAAACCGATGTCATGTTCCCAGGCCACAGGATTCCACAATCTAACCTCAGTCATGTTCCCAGGCCAATGGTTTCTAGAATCAAACCTCAGTCATATTCCCAGGCCACAGGGTTCCAGAATCCACCGATATCATATTCCCAAGCCACAGGGTTCCAGAATCAATCCTCAGTTATGTTCCCAGATTACAGGATTCCAGAATAAAACCTCAGTCATGTTCCCAGTCCACAGGGTTCCAGAACCAAGGCTCAGTCAGTTTCCCAGGGCACAGTATTCCACAATCTAAACAGATGTCATGTTCCCAGGCCACAGTTTTCCAGAATCACGCCTCAGTCATGTAACCAGGCCACTGGGATCCAGAATCAAACCTCAGTCATGTTGCCAGGACGTAGGGTACCACCATCAAACCTCAGTCATATACCCAGGCCACAAGTTTCCAGAATCAAACCGATGTCATGTTCCTAGGCCACAGGGATCCAGAATCCACCAATGTCATGTTCCCAGTCCACAGGGTTCCAGAACCAAGGCTCATTCTGGTTCCCAGGGCAAAGTATTCCACAATCTAAACAGATGTCCTGTTCCCAGGCCACAGTTTTCCAGAATCACGTCTGAGTCATGTTCTCAGCCCACAGGGATCCAAAATCAAACCTCAGTCATGTTGCCATGACATTGGGTACCACCATCAAACCTCAGTCATATTCCCAGGCCACAGGGTTCCAGAATCAATCCTCAGTTATGTTCCCAGGCTACAGGGTTCCAGAATAAAACCTCAGTCATGTTCCCAGTCCATAGGGTTCCAAAACCTAGGCTCAGTCAGGTTCACAGGGCACAGTGTTCCACAATCTAAACAGATGTCATGCTCCTAGGGCACAGTTTTCCAGAATCACGCCTCAGTCATGTTTCCAGGCCACAGGGATCCAAAATCAAACCTCAGTCATGTTGCCAGGCCACAGCGTGCGACCATCAAACCTCAGTCATATTCCCAGGCCACAAGTTTCCAGAATCAAACCGATGTCATATTCCCAGGCCACAGGGTTCCAGAATCAAACCGATGTCGTGTTCCCAGGCCACAGGATTCCACAAGCAAACCTCAGTCGTGTTCCCAGGACACAGGTTTCCAGAATCAACCCGATATCATGTTCCCTGGACACAGTCTTCCAGAATCAAACCTCAGTCATGTTGCCAGGCCACAGGTTTCCACCATCAAACCTCAGACATGTTCCCAGGCCACAGGGTTCCAGAATAAAACCGTTCTCATGTTCCCAGGACACAGGATTCCAGAATCCACCGATGACATGTTCCCAGGCAACAGGGTTCCAGAATCAATCCTCAGTTAGTTTCTCAGGCTACAGGGTTCCAGAATAAAACCTCAGTCATGTTCCAAGTCTACAGGGTTCGAGAATCAATCCTCAGTTAGGTTCCCAGGCTACAGGGTTCCAGAATAAAACCTCAGTCATGTTCCCAGTCCACAGGGTTCCAGAACCTGGGCTCAGTCAGGTTCCCAGGGCACAGTATTCCACAATCTAAACAGATGTCATGTTCCCAAGCCACAGTTTTCCAGAATCTCGCCTCAGTCATGTTCCCAGGCCACAGGGATCCAGAATCAAACCTCAGTCATGTTGCCAGGCCATAGGGTACCACCATCAAACCTCAGTCATATTCCCAGGCCACAGGCTTCCAGAATCAAACGGATCTCATGGTCCCAGGCAACAGCGTTCCAGAATCCTAACCGATGTCATGTTCCCAGGCCACAGGATTGCACAATCTAACCTCAGTCATGTTCCCAGGCCAATGGTTTCCAGAATCAAACCTCAGTCATATTCCCAGGCCACAGGATTGCAGAATCCACCGATGTCATTTTCCCAGGCCACAGGGATCCAGAATCAAACCTCAGTCATGTTGCCAGGCCATAGGGTACCACCATCAAACCTCAGTCATATTCCCAGGCCACAAGTTTCCAGAATCAAACCGATGTCATGTTCCCAGGCCACAGGGTTCCAGAATCCACCGATATCATGTTCCCAGTCCACAGGGTTCCAGAACCAAGGCTCAGTCAGGTTCCCAGGGCACAGTATTCCACAATCTAAACAGATGTCATGTTCCCAGGCCACAGTTTTCCAGAATCACGTCTGAGTGATGTTCTCAGCCCACAGGGATCCAGAATCAAACCTCAGTCATGTTGCCATGACATAGGGTACCACCATCAAACCTCAGTCACATTCCCAGGCCACATTTTTCAAGAATCACGCCTGAGTCATGTTCCCAGCCCACAGGGTTCCAGAATCAATCCTCAGTTATGTTCCCAGGCTACAGCGTTCCAGAATAAAACCTCAGTCATGTTCCCAGTCCATAGGGTTCCAGAAATAAGGCTCAGTCAGTTTCCCAGGGCACAGTATTCCACAATCTGAACAGATGTCATGTTCCCATGCCACAGTTTTCCAGAATCATGCCTCAGTCATGTTCCCAGGCCACAGGGATCCAAAATGAAACCTCAGTCATGTTGCCAGGCCATAGGGTGCCACCATCAAACCTCAGTCATATTCCCAGGCCACAAGTTCCCAGAATCAAACCGATGTCATGTTCCCACGCCACAGGTTTCCACAATCTAACATCAGTCATGTTCCCAGGCCAATGGTTTCCAGAATCAAACCTCAATCATATTCCCAGGCCACAGGGTTCCAGAATCCAACCAATGTCGTGTTCCCAGGCCACCGGATTCCACAAGCAAACCTCACTTGTGTTCCCAGGACACATGTTTCCAGAATCAACCCGATATCATGTTCCCTGGACACAGTCTTCCAGAATCAAACCTCAGTCATGTTGCCAGGCCACAGGTTTCCACCATCAAACCTCAGACATATTCCCAGGGCACAGGTTCCAGAATAAAACCGTTCTCATGTTCCCAGGCCACAGGCTTCCAGAATCCACCGATGACATGTTCCCAGGCAACAGGGTTCCAGAATCAATCCTCAGTTAGGTTCCCAGGCTACAGGGTTCCAGAATAAAACCTCACTCATGTTCCCAGTCCACAGGTTTCCCGAACCTGGGCTCAGTCAGGTTCCCAGGACACAGTATTCCATAATCTAAACAGATGTCATGTTCCCAAGAAACAGTTTTCCAGAATCTCGCCTCAGTCATGTTCCCAGGCCACAGGGATCCAGAATCAAACCTCAGTCATGTTGCCAGGTCATAGGGTACCACCATCAAACCTCAGTCATACTTCAAGGCCACAGGCTACCAGAATCAAACGGATTTCATGTTCCCAGGCAACAGGGTTCCAGAATCCAAACCGATGTCATGTTCCCAGGACTCAGGGTTCCAGAATCAATCCTCAGTTATGTTCCCAGGCTACAGGGTTCCAGAATAAAACCGTTCTCATGTTCCCAGGCTACAGGGTTCCAGAATAAAACCTCAGTCATGTTCCCAGTCCACAGGGTTCCAGAACTAAGGCTCAGTCAGTTTCCCAGGGCACAGTATTCCACAATCTAAACAGATGTCATGTTCCCAGGCCACAGTTTTCCAGAATCAGGCCTCAGTCATGTTCCCAGGCCGCAGGGATCCAGAATCAAACCTCAGTCATGTTGCCAGGCCATAGGGTACCACCATCAAACCTCAGTCATATTCCCAGGCCACAAGTTTCCAGAATCAAACCAATGTCATGTTCCCAGGACACAGGGTTCCAGAATCCACCGATGTCATGTTCCCAGTCCACAGGGTTCCAGAACCAAGGCTCAGTCAGGTTCCCAGGGCACAGTATTCCACAATCTAAACAGATGTCATGTTCCCAGGCCACAGTTTTCCAGAATCACGTCTGAGTCATGTTCCCAGCCCACAGGGATCTAGAATCAAACCTCAGTCATCTTGCCATGCCATAGGGTACCACCATCAGCCCTCAGTCATATTCCCAGGACACATTTTTCAAGAATCACACCTAAGACATGTTCCCAGGCCACAGGGATCCAGAATCAAACCTCAGTCATGTTGCCAAGGCATAGGCTACCACCATCAAACCTCAGTCATATTCCCAGGCCACAGGTTTCCAGAATCAAACCGATTTCATGTTCCCAGGCAACAGGGTACCAGAATCCAAACCGATGTCATGTTCCCAGGCCACAGGATTCCACAATCTAACCTCAGTCATGTTCCCAGGCAAATGGCATCCAGAATCAAACCTCAGTCATATTCCCAGGGCAAAGGGTACCAGAATCCAAACCCATGTCATGTTCCCAGGCCACAGGATTCCACAATCTAACCTCAGTCATGTTCCCAGGCAAATGGCTTCCAGAATCAAACCTCAGTCATATTCCCAGGCCACAGGGTTCCAGAATCCACCGATGTCATGTTCCCAGGCCACAGGCTTCCAGAATCAATCCTCAGTGATGTTCCCAGGCTACAGGGTTCCAGAATAAAACCTCAGTCATGTTCCCAGTCCACAGGGTTCCAGAACCAAGGCTCAGTCAGGTTCCCAGGGCACAGTATTCCACAATCTAAACAGATGTCATGTTCCCAGGCCACAGTTTTCCAGAATCACGCCTCAGTCATGTTCCCAGGCCACAGGGAACCGGAATCAAATCTCAGTCATTTTGCCAGGCCATAGGGTACCACCATCAAACCTCAGTCATATTCCCAGGACACAGGGTTCCAGAATCCAACAGATGTCATGTTCCCAGGCCACAGGATTCCACAAGCAACACTCAGTCTTTTTCCCAGGACACAGGTTTCCAGAATCAACCCGATATCATGTTCCCTGACCACAGTCTTCCAGAATCAACCTCAGTTATGTTGCCAGGCCACAGGTATCCACCATCAAACCTCAGACATGTTCCCAGGCCACAGGGTTCCAGAATAAAACCGTTCTCATGTTCCCAGGCCACAGGGTTCCAGAATCCACCGATGACATGTTCCCAGGCAACAGGGTTCAGGAATCAATCCTCAGTTAGGCTCCCAGGCTACAGGGTTCCAGAATAAAACCTCAGTCATGTTCCACGTCCACAGGGTTCAAGAATCAATCCTCAGTTATGTTCCCAGGCTACAGGGTTCCAGAATAAACCCTCACTAAAGTTCCCGGTCCACAGGGTTCCAGAACCTAGGCTCAGTCAGGTTCCCAGGGCACAGTATTCCACAATCTAAACAGATGTCATGTTCCCAAGCCACAGTTTTCCAGAATCTCGCCTCAGTCATGTTCCCAGGCCACAGGGATCCAGAATCAAACCTCAGTCATGTTGCCAGGCCATACGGTACCACCATTAAACCTCAGTCATATTCCCAGGCCACAGGCTTCCAGAATCAAACGGATTTCATGTTCCCAGGCAACAGGGTTCCAGAATCCAAACCGATGTCATGTTCCCAGGCCACAGGATTCCACAATCTAACCTCAGTCATGTTCCCAGGCCAATGGTTTCCAGAATCAAACCTCAGTCATATTCCCAGGCCACAGGGTTCCAGAATCCACCGATATCATATTCCCAGGCCACAGGGTTCCAGAATCAATCCTCAGTTATGTTCCCAGGTTACAGGATTCCAGAATAAAACCTCAGTCATGTTCCCAGTCAACAGGGTTCCAGAACCAAGGCTCAGTCAGGTTCCCAGGGCACAGTATTCCACAATCTAAACAGATGTCATGTTCCCAGGCCACAGTTTTCCAGAATCACGCCTCAGTCATGTTCCCAGGCCACTGGGATCCAGAATCAAACCTCAGTCATGTTGCCAGGCCGTAGGGTACCAGCATCAAACCTCAGTCATATTCCCAGGCCACAGGCTTCCAGAATCAAACAGATTTCATGTTCCCAGGCAACAGGGTTCCAGAATCCAAACCGATGTCATGTTCCCAGGCCTCAGGATTCCACAATCTAACCTCAGGCGTGTTCCCAGGCCAATGGTTTCCAGAATCAAACCTCAGTCATATTCCCAGGCCACAGGGTTCCAGAATCCACCGATATCATATTCCCAACCCACAGGGTTCCAGAATCAATCCTCAGTTATGTTCCCAGATTACCGGATTCCAGAATAAAACCTCAGTCATGTTCCCAGTCCACAGGGTTCCAGAACCAAGGCTCAGTCAGGTTCCCAGGGCACAGTATTCCACAATCTAAACAGATGTCCTGTTCCCAGGCCACAGTTTTCCAGAATCACGTCTGAGTCATGTTCTCAGCCCACAGGGATCCAAAATCAAACCTCAGTCATGTTGCCATGACATTGGGTACCACCATCAAACCTCAGTCATATTCCCAGGCCACAGGGTTCCAGAATCAATCCTCAGTTATGTTCCCAGGCTACAGGGTTCCAGAATAAAACCTCAGTCATGTTCCCAGTCCATAGGGTTCCAAAACCTAGGCTCAGTCAGGTTCACAGGGCACAGTGTTCCACAATCTAAACAGATGTCATGCTCCTAGGGCACATTTTTCCAGAATCACGCCTCAGTCATGTTTCCAGGCCACAGGGATCCAAAATCAAACCTCAGTCATGTTGCCAGGCCACAGCGTGCGACCATCAAACCTCAGTCATATTCCCAGGCCACAAGTTTCCAGAATCAAACCGATGTCATATTCCCAGGCCACAGGTTTCCAAAATCAAACCGATGTCGTGTTCCCAGGCCACAGGATTCCACAAGCAAACCTCAGTCGTGTTCCCAGAACACAGGTTTCCAGAATCAACCCGATATCATGTTCCCTGGACACAGTCTTCCAGAATCAAACCTCAGTCATGTTGCCAGGCCACAGGTTTCCACCATCAAACCTCAGACATGTTCCCAGGCCACAGGGTTCCAGAATAAAACCGTTCTCATGTTCCCAGGACACAGGATTCCAGAATCCACCGATGACATGTTCCCAGGCAACAGGGTTCCAGAATCAATCCTCAGTTAGTTTCTCAGGCTACAGGGTTCCAGAATAAAACCTCAGTCATGTTCCAAGTCTACAGGGTTCGAGAATCAATCCTCAGTTAGGTTCCCAGGCTACAGGGTTCCAGAATAAAACCTCAGTCATGTTCCCAGTCCACAGGGTTCCAGAACCTGGGCTCAGTCAGATTCCCAGGGCACAGTATTCCACAATCTAAACAGATGTCATGTTCCCAAGCCACAGTTTTCCAGAATCTCGCCTCAGTCATGTTCCCAGCCCACAGGGATCCAGAATCAAACCTCAGTCATGTTGCCAGGTCATAGGGTACCACCATCAAACCTCAGTCATATTCCCAGGCCACAGGCTTCCAGAATCAAACGGATCTCATGGTCCCAGGCAACAGCGTTCCAGAATCCTAACCGATGTCATGTTCCCAGGCCACAGGATTGCACAATCTAACCTCAGTCATGTTCCCAGGCCAATGGTTTCCAGAATCAAACCTCAGTCATATTCCCAGGCCACAGGATTGCAGAATCCACCGATGTCATTTTCCCAGGCCACAGGGATCCAGAATCAAACCTCAGTCATGTTGCCAGGCCATAGGGTACCACCATCAAACCTCAGTCATATTCCCAGGCCACAAGTTTCCAGAATCAAACCGATGTCATGTTCCCAGGCCACAGGGTTCCAGAATCCACCGATATCATGTTCCCAGTCCACAGGGTTCCAGAACCAAGGCTCAGTCAGGTTCCCAGGGCACAGTATTCCACAATCTAAACAGATGTCATGTTCCCAGGCCACAGTTTTCCAGAATCACGTCTGAGTGATGTTCTCAGCCCACAGGGATCCAGAATCAAACCTCAGTCATGTTGCCATGACATAGGGTTCCACCATCAAACCTCAGTCACATTCCCAGGCCACATTTTTCAAGAATCACGCCTGAGTCATGTTCCAAGGCCACAGGGATCCAGAATCAAACCTCATTCATGTTACCAGGCCATAGGCTAGCACCATCAAACCTCAGTCATATTCCCAGGCCACAGGTTTCCAGAATCAAACCGATTTCATGTTCCCAGGCAACAGGGTACCAGAATTCAAACCGATGTCATGTTCCCAGGCCACAGGATTCCACAATCTAACCTCAGTCATGTTCCCAGGCAAATGGCTTCCAGAATCAAACCTCAGTCATATTCCCAGGCCACAGGGTTCCAGAATCCACCGATGTCATGTTCCCAGCCCACAGGGTTCCAGAATCAATCCTCAGTTATGTTCCCAGGCTACAGCGTTCCAGAATAAAACCTCAGTCATGTTCCCAGTCCATAGGGTTCCAGAAATAAGGCTCAGTCAGTTTCCCAGGGCACAGTATTCCACAATCTGAACAGATGTCATGTTCCCATGCCACAGTTTTCCAGAATCATGCCTCAGTCATGTTCCCAGGCCACAGGGATCCAAAATGAAACCTCAGTCATGTTGCCAGGCCATAGGGTGCCACCATCAAACCTCAGTCATATTCCCAGGCCACAAGTTCCCAGAATCAAACCGATGTCATGTTCCCACGCCACAGGTTTCCACAATCTAACATCAGTCATGTTCCCAGGCCAATGGTTTCCAGAATCAAACCTCAGTCATATTCCCAGGCCATAGGGTTCCAGAATCCAACCAATGTCGTGTTCCCAGGCCACCGGATTCCACAAGCAAACCTCACTTGTGTTCCCAGGACACATGTTTCCAGAATCAACCCGATATCATGTTCCCTGGACACAGTCTTCCAGAATCAAACCTCAGTCATGTTGCCAGGCCACAGGTTTCCACCATCAAACCTCAGACATATTCCCAGGGCACAGGTTCCAGAATAAAACCGTTCTCATGTTCCCAGGCCACAGGGTTCCAGAATCCACCGATGACATGTTCCCAGGCAACAGGGTTCCAGAATCAATAATCAGTTAGGTTCCCAGGCTACAGGGTTCCAGAATAAAACCTCAGTCATGTTCCAAGTCCACAGGTTTCCAGAATCAATCCTCAGTTAGGTTCCCAGGCTACAGGGTTCCTGAATAAAACCTCACTCATGTTCCCAGTCCACAGGGTTCCCGAACCTGGGCTCAGTCAGGTTCCCAGGGCACAGTATTCCACAATCTAAACAGATGTCATGTTCCCAAGCCACAGTTTTCCAGAATCTCGCCTCAGTCATGTTCCCAGCCCACAGGGATCCAGAATCAAACCTCAGTCATGTTGCCAGGTCATAGGGTACCACCATCAAACCTCAGTCATATTCCCAGGCCACAGGCTTCCAGAATCAAACGGATCTCATGGTCCCAGGCAACAGCGTTCCAGAATCCAAACCGATGTCATGTTCCCAGGCCACAGGATTGCACAATCTAACCTCAGTCATGTTCCCAGGCCAATGGTTTCCAGAATCAAACCTCAGTCATATTCCCAGGCCACAGGATTGCAGAATCCACCGATGTCATTTTCCCAGGCCACAGGGATCCAGAATCAAACCTCAGTCATGTTGCCAGGCCATAGGGTACCACCATCAAACCTCAGTCATATTCCCAGGCCACAAGTTTCCAGAATCAAACCGATGTCATGTTCCCAGGCCACAGGGTTCCAGAATCCACCGATATCATGTTCCCAGTCCACAGGGTTCCAGAACCAAGGCTCAGTCAGGTTCCCAGGGCACAGTATTCCACAATCTAAACAGATGTCATGTTCCCAGGCCACAGTTTTCCAGAATCACGTCTGAGTGATGTTCTCAGCCCACAGGGATCCAGAATCAAACCTCAGTCATGTTGCCATGACATAGGGTACCACCATCAAACCTCAGTCACATTCCCAGGCCACATTTTTCAAGAATCACGCCTGAGTCATGTTCCCAGGCCACAGGGATCCAGAATCAAACCTCATTCATGTTACCAGGCCATAGGCTAGCACCATCAAAGCTCAGTCATATTCCCAGGCCACAGGTTTCCAGAATCAAACCGATTTCATGTTCCCAGGCAACAGGGTACCAGAATTCAAACCGATGTCATGTTCCCAGGCCACAGGATTCCACAATCTAACCTCAGTCATGTTCCCAGGCAAATGGCTTCCAGAATCAAACCTCAGTCATATTCCCAGGCCACAGGGTTCCAGAATCCACCGATGTCATGTTCCCAGCCCACAGGGTTCCAGAATCAATCCTCAGTTATGTTCCCAGGCTACAGCGTTCCAGAATAAAACCTCAGTCATGTTCCCAGTCCATAGGGTTCCAGAAATAAGGCTCAGTCAGTTTCCCAGGGCACAGTATTCCACAATCTGAACAGATGTCATGTTCCCATGCCACAGTTTTCCAGAATCATGCCTCAGTCATGTTCCCAGGCCACAGGGATCCAAAATGAAACCTCAGTCATGTTGCCAGGCCATAGGGTGCCACCATCAAACCTCAGTCATATTCCCAGGCCACAAGTTCCCAGAATCAAACCGATGTCATGTTCCCACGCCACAGGTTTCCACAATCTAACATCAGTCATGTTCCCAGGCCAATGGTTTCCAGAATCAAACCTCAGTCATATTCCCAGGCCACAGGGTTCCAGAATCCAACCAATGTCGTGTTCCCAGGCCACCGGATTCCACAAGCAAACCTCACTTGTGTTCCCAGGACACATGTTTCCAGAATCAACCCGATATCATGTTCCCTGGACACAGTCTTCCAGAATCAAACCTCAGTCATGTTGCCAGGCCACAGGTTTCCACCATCAAACCTCAGACATATTCCCAGGGCACAGGTTCCAGAATAAAACCGTTCTCATGTTCCCAGGCCACAGGGTTCCAGAATCCACCGATGACATGTTCCCAGGCAACAGGGTTCCAGAATCAATCCTCAGTTAGGTTCCCAGGCTACAGGGTTCCAGAATAAAACCTCAGTCATGTTCCAAGTCCACAGGTTTCCAGAATCAATCCTCAGTTAGGTTCCCAGGCTACAGGGTTCCTGAATAAAACCTCACTCATGTTCCCAGTCCACAGGGTTCCCGAACCTGGGCTCAGTCAGGTTCCCAGGACACAGTATTCCATAATCTAAACAGATGTCATGTTCCCAAGAAACAGTTTTCCAGAATCTCCCCTCAGTCATGTTCCCAGGCCACAGGGATCCAGAATCAAACCTCAGTCATGTTGCCAGGTCATAGGGTACCACCATCAAACCTCAGTCATATTTCAAGGCCACAGGCTTCCAGAATCAAATGGATTTCATGTTCCCAGGCAACAGGGTTCCAGAATCCAAACCGATGTCATGTTCCCAGGCCTCAGGGTTCCAGAATCAATCCTGTTATGTTCCCAGGCTACAGGGTTCCAGAATAAAACCGTTCTCATGTTCCCAGGCTACAGGGTTCCAGAATAAAACCTCAGTCATGTTCCCAGTCCACAGGGCTCCAGAACTAAGGCTCAGTCAGTTTCCCACGGCACAGTATTCCACAATCTAAACAGATGTCATGTTCCCAGGCCACAGTTTTCCAAAATCAGGCCTCAGTCATGTTCCCAGGCCACAGGGATCCAGAATCAAACCTCAGTCATGTTGCCAGGCCATAGGGTACCACCATCAAACCTCAGTCATATTCCCAGGCCACAAGTTTCCAGAATCAAACCAATGTCATGTTCCCAGGACACAGGGTTCCAGAATCCACCGATGTCATGTTCCCAGTCCACAGGGTTCCAGAACCAAGGCTCAATCAGGTTCCCAGGGCACAGTATTCCACAATCTAAACAGATGTCATGTTCCCAGGCCACAGTTTTCCAGAATCACGTCTGAGTCATGTTCCCAGCCCACAGGGATCTAGAATCAAACCTCAGTCATCTTGCCATGCCATAGGGTACAACCATCAGCCCTCAGTCATATTCCCAGGACACATTTTTCAAGAATCACACCTAAGACATGTTCCCGGGCCACAGGGATCCAGAATCAAACCTCAGTCATGTTCCCAGTCCACAGGGTTCCAGAACCAAGGCTCAGTCAGAATCCCAGGGCACAGTATTCCACAATCTAAACAGATGTCATGTTCCCAGGCCACAGGATTCCACAATCTAACCTCAGGCATGTTCCCAGGCCAATGGTTTCCAGAATCAAACCTCAGTCATATTCCCAGGCCACAGGATTCCAGAATCCACCGATGTCATGTTCCCAGGCCACAGGGATCCAGAATCAAACCTCAGTCACGTTGCCAGGCCATAGGGTACCACCACCAAACCTCAATCATATTCCAAGTCCACAGGTTTCCAGAATCAAACCGATTTCATGTTCCCTGGCAACAGGGTACCAGAATCCAAACCGATGTCATGTTCCCAGGCCACAGGATTCCACAATCTAATCTCAGTCATGTTCCCAGGCAAATGGCATCCAGAATCAAACCTCAGTCATATTCCCAGGGCAAAGGGTACCAGAATCCAAACCCATGTCATGTTCCCAGGCCACAGGATTCCACAATCTAACCTCAGTCATGTTCCCAGGCAAATGGCTTCCAGAATCAAACCTCAGTCATATTCCCAGGCCACAGGGTTCCAGAATCCACCGATGTCATGTTCCCAGCCCACAGGGTTCCAGAATCAATCCTCAGTGATGTTCCCAGGCTACAGGGTTCCAGAATAAAACCTCAGTCATGTTCCCAGTCCACAGGGTTCCAGAACCAAGGCTCAGTCAGGTTCCCAGGGCACAGTATTCCACAATCTAAACAGATGTCATGTTCCCAGGCCACAGTTTTCCAGAATCACGCCTCAGTCATGTTCCCAGGCCAAAGGGATCCAGAATCAAACCTCAGTCATCTTGCCAGGCCATAGGGTACCACCATCAAACCTCAGTCATATTCCCAGGCCACAGTGTTCCAGAATCCAACCGATGTCATGTTCCCAGGCCACAGGATTCCACAAGCAACACTCAGTCTTTTTCCCAGGACACAGGTTTCCAGAATCAACCCGATATCATGTTCCCTGACCACAGTCTTCCAGAATTAACTACAGTTATGTTGCCAGGCCACAGGTATCCACCATCAAACCTCAGACATGTTCCCAGTCCACAGGGTTCCAGAATAAAACCGTTCTCATGTTCCCAGGCCACAGGGTTCCAGAATCCACCGATGACATGTTCCCAGGCAACAGGGTTCCAGAATCAATCCTCAGTTAGGTTCCCAGGCTACAGGGTTCCAGAATAAACCCTCACTCATGTTCCCGGTCCACAGGGTTCCAGAACCTAGGCTCAGTCAGGTTCCCAGGGCACAGTATTCCACAATCTAAACAGATGTCATGTTAACGAGCCACAGTTTTCCAGAATCTCGCCTCAGTCATGTTCCCAGGCCACAGGGATCCAGAATCAAACCTCAGTCATGTTGCCAGGCCATACGGTACCACCATTAAACCTCAGTCATATTCCCAGGCCACAGGCTTCCAGAATCAAACGGATTTCATGTTCCCAGGCAACAGGGTTCCAGAATCCAAACCGATGTCATGTTCCCAGGCCACAGGATTCCACAATCTAACCTCAGTCATGTTCCCAGGCCAATGGTTTCTAGAATCAAACCTCAGTCATATTCCCAGGCCACAGGGTTCCAGAATCCACCGATATCATATTCCCAAGCCACAGGGTTCCAGAATCAATCCTCAGTTATGTTCCCAGATTACAGGATTCCAGAATAAAACCTCAGTCATGTTCCCAGTCCACAGGGTTCCAGAACCAAGGCTCAGTCAGTTTCCCAGGGCACAGTATTCCACAATCTAAACAGATGTCATGTTCCCAGGCCACAGTTTTCCAGAATCACGCCTCAGTCATGTAACCAGGCCACTGGGATCCAGAATCAAACCTCAGTCATGTTGCCAGGACGTAGGGTACCACCATCAAACCTCAGTCATATACCCAGGCCACAAGTTTCCAGAATCAAACCGATGTCATGTTCCTAGGCCACAGGGATCCAGAATCCACCAATGTCATGTTCCCAGTCCACAGGGTTCCAGAACCAAGGCTCAGTCTGGTTCCCAGGGCAAAGTATTCCACAATCTAAACAGATGTCCTGTTCCCAGGCCACAGTTTTCCAGAA
This sequence comes from Eschrichtius robustus, assembly GCF_028021215.1. Classification (NCBI taxonomy): domain Eukaryota; kingdom Metazoa; phylum Chordata; class Mammalia; order Artiodactyla; family Eschrichtiidae; genus Eschrichtius; species Eschrichtius robustus. The sequence goes on from NC_090842.1 coordinate 43,126,155, forward strand.
TCACGTCTGAGTCATGTTCTCAGCCCACAGGGATCCAAAATCAAACCTCAGTCATGTTGCCATGACATTGGGTACCACCATCAAACCTCAGTCATATTCCCAGGCCACAGGGTTCCAGAATCAATCCTCAGTTATGTTCCCAGGCTACAGGGTTCCAGAATAAAACCTCAGTCATGTTCCCAGTCCATAGGGTTCCAAAACCTAGGCTCAGTCAGGTTCACAGGGCACAGTGTTCCACAATCTAAACAGATGTCATGCTCCTAGGGCACAGTTTTCCAGAATCACGCCTCAGTCATGTTTCCAGGCCACAGGGATCCAAAATCAAACCTCAGTCATGTTGCCAGGCCACAGCGTGCGACCATCAAACCTCAGTCATATTCCCAGGCCACAAGTTTCCAGAATCAAACCGATGTCATATTCCCAGGCCACAGGGTTCCAGAATCAAACCGATGTCGTGTTCCCAGGCCACAGGATTCCACAAGCAAACCTCAGTCGTGTTCCCAGGACACAGGTTTCCAGAATCAACCCGATATCATGTTCCCTGGACACAGTCTTCCAGAATCAAACCTCAGTCATGTTGCCAGGCCACAGGTTTCCACCATCAAACCTCAGACATGTTCCCAGGCCACAGGGTTCCAGAATAAAACCGTTCTCATGTTCCCAGGACACAGGATTCCAGAATCCACCGATGACATGTTCCCAGGCAACAGGGTTCCAGAATCAATCCTCAGTTAGTTTCTCAGGCTACAGGGTTCCAGAATAAAACCTCAGTCATGTTCCAAGTCTACAGGGTTCGAGAATCAATCCTCAGTTAGGTTCCCAGGCTACAGGGTTCCAGAATAAAACCTCAGTCATGTTCCCAGTCCACAGGGTTCCAGAACCTGGGCTCAGTCAGTTTCCCAGGGCACAGTATTCCACAATCTAAGCAGATGTCATGTTCCCAAGCCACAGTTTTCCAGAATCTCGCCTCAGTCATGTTCCCAGCCCACAGGGATACAGAATCAAACCTCAGTCATGTTGCCAGGCCATAGGGTACCACCATCAAACCTCAGTCATATTCCAAGGCCACAGGCTTCCAGAATCAAACGGATTTCATGTTCCAGGGAAACAGGGTTCCAGAATCCAAACCGAAGTCATGTTCCCAGGCCTCTGGATTCCACAATCTAACCTCAGTCATGTTTCCAGACCAATGGTTTCCAGAATCAAACCTCAGTCATATTCCCAGGCCACAGGGTTCCAGAATCCACCGATGTCATGTTCCCAGGCCACAGGGTTCCAGAATCAGTCCTCAGTTATGTTCCCAGGCTACAGGGTTCCAGAATAAAACCTCAGTAATGTTCCCAGGCCACAGGGTTCCAGAACTAAGGCTCAGTCAGTTTCCCAGGGCACAGTATTCCACAATCTAAACAGATGTCATGTTCCCAGGCCACAGTTTTCCAGAATCTCGCCTCAGTCATGTTCCCAGCCCACAGGGATCCAGAATCAAACCTCAGTCATTTTGCCAGGCCTTAGAGTACCACCATCAAACCTCAGTCATATTCCCAGGCCACAGGCTTCCAGAATCAAACGGATCTCATGGTCCCAGGCAACAGCGTTCCAGAATCCTAACCGATGTCATGTTCCCAGGCCACAGGATTGCACAATCTAACCTCAGTCATGTTCCCAGGCCAATGGTTTCCAGAATCAAACCTCAGTCATATTCCCAGGCCACAGGATTCCAGAATCCACCGATGTCATGTTCCCAGGCCACAGGGATCCAGAATCAAACCTCAGTCATGTTGCCAGGCCATAGGGTACCACCATCAAACCTCAGTCATATTCCCAGGCCACAAGTTTCCAGAATCAAACCGATGTCATGTTCCCAGGCCACAGGGTTCCAGAATCCACCGATATCATGTTCCCAGTCCACAGGGTTCCAGAACCAAGGCTCAGTCAGGTTCCCAGGGCACAGTATTCCACAATCTAAACAGATGTCATGTTCCCAGGCCACAGTTTTCCAGAATCACGTCTGAGTGATGTTCTCAGCCCACAGGGATCCAGAATCAAACCTCAGTCATGTTGCCATGACATAGGGTACCACCATCAAACCTCAGTCACATTCCCAGGCCACATTTTTCAAGAATCACGCCTGAGTCATGTTCCCAGGCCACAGGGATCCAGAATCAAACCTCATTCATGTTACCAGGCCATAGGCTAGCACCATCAAACCTCAGTCATATTCCCAGGCCACAGGGTTCCAGAATCAAACCGATTTCATGTTCCCAGGCCACAGGATTCCACAATCTAACCTCAGTCATGTTCCCAGGCAAATGGCTTCCAGAATCAAACCTCAGTCATATTCCCAGGCCACAGGGTTCCAGAATCCACCGATGTCATGTTCCCAGCCCACAGGGTTCCAGAATCAATCCTCAGTTATGTTCCCAGGCTACAGCGTTCCAGAATAAAACCTCAGTCATGTTCCCAGTCCATAGGGTTCCAGAAATAAGGCTCAGTCAGTCTCCCAGGGCACAGTATTCCACAATCTGAACAGATGTCATGTTCCCACGCCACAGGTTTCCACAATCTAACATCAGTCATGTTCCCAGGCCAATGGTTTCCAGAATCAAACCTCAGTCATATTCCCAGGCCACAGGGTTCCAGAATCCAACCAATGTCGTGTTCCCAGGCCACCGGATTCCACAAGCAAACCTCACTTGTGTTCCCAGGACACATGTTTCCAGAATCAACCCGATATCATGTTCCCTGGACACAGTCTTCCAGAATCAAACCTCAGTCATGTTGCCAGGCCACAGGTTTCCACCATCAAACCTCAGACATATTCCCAGGGCACAGGTTCCAGAATAAAACCGTTCTCATGTTCCCAGGCCACAGGGTTCCAGAATCCACCGATGACATGTTCCCAGGCAACAGGGTTCCAGAATCAATCCTCACTTAGTTTCCCAGGCTACAGGGTTCCAGAATAAAACCTCAGTCATGTTCCAAGTCCACAGGTTTCCAGAATCAATCCTCAGTTAGGTTCCCAGGCTACAGGGTTCCTGAATAAAACCTCACTCATGTTCCCAGTCCACAGGGTTCCCGAACCTGGGCTCAGTCAGGTTCCCAGGACACAGTATTCCATAATCTAAACAGATGTCATGTTCCCAAGAAACAGTTTTCCAGAATCTCGCCTCAGTCATGTTCCCAGGCCACAGGGATCCAGAATCAAACCTCAGTCATGTTGCCAGGTCATAGGGTACCACCATCAAACCTCAGTCATATTTCAAGGCCACAGGCTACCAGAATCAAACGGATTTCATGTTCCCAGGCAACAGGGTTCCAGAATCCAAACCGATGTCATGTTCCCAGGACTCAGGGTTCCAGAATCAATCCTCAGTTATGTTCCCAGGCTACAGGGTTCCAGAATAAAACCGTTCTCATGTTCCCAGGCTACAGGGTTCCAGAATAAAACCTCAGTCATGTTCCCAGTCCACAGGGTTCCAGAACTAAGGCTCAGTCAGTTTCCCAGGGCACAGTATTCCACAATCTAAACAGATGTCATGTTCCCAGGCCACAGTTTTCCAGAATCAGACCTCAGTCATGTTCCCAGGCCGCAGGGATCCAGAATCAAACCTCAGTCATGTTGCCAGGCCATAGGGTACCACCATCAAACCTCAGTCATATTCCCAGGCCACAAGTTTCCAGAATCAAACCAATGCCATGTTCCCAGGACACAGGGTTCCAGAATCCACCGATGTCATGTTCCCAGTCCACAGGGTTCCAGAACCAAGGCTCAGTCAGGTTCCCAGGGCACAGTATTCCACAATCTAAACAGATGTCATGTTCCCAGGCCACAGTTTTCCAGAATCACGTCTGAGTCATGTTCCCAGCCCACAGGGATCTAGAATCAAACCTCAGTCACCTTGCCATGCCATAGGGTACCACCATCAGCCCTCAGTCATATTCCCAGGACACATTTTTCAAGAATCACACCTAAGACATGTTCCCAGGCCACAGGGATCCAGAATCAAACCTCAGTCATATTGCCAAGGCATAGGCTACCACCATCAAACCTCAGTCATATTCCCAGGCCACAGGTTTCCAGAATCAAACCGATTTCATGTTCCCAGGCAACAGGGTACCAGAATCCAAACCGATGTCATGTTCCCAGGCCACAGGATTCCACAATCTAAACTCAGTCATGTTCCCAGGCAAATGGCATCCAGAATCAAACCTCAGTCATATTCCCAGGGCAAAGGGTACCAGAATCCAAACCCATGTCATGTTCCCAGGCCACAGGATTCCACAATCTAACCTCAGTCATGTACCCAGGTAAATGGCTTCCAGAATCAAACCTCAGTCATATTCCCAGGCCACAGGGTTCCAGAATCCACCGATGTCATGTTCCCAGGCCACAGGCTTCCAGAATCAATCCTCAGTGATGTTCCCAGGCTACAGGGTTCCAGAATAAAACCTCAGTCATGTTCCCAGTCCACAGGGTTCCAGAACCAAGGCTCAGTCAGGTTCCCAGGGCACAGTATTCCACAATCTAAACAGATGTCATGTTCCCAGGCCACAGTTTTCCAGAATCACTCCTCAGTCATGTTCCCAGGCCACAGGGAACCGGAATCAAACCTCAGTCATTTTGCCAGGCCATAGGGTACCACCATCAAACCTCAGTCATATTCCCAGGACACAGGGTTCCAGAATCCAACAGATGTCATGTTCCCAGGCCACAGGATTCCACAAGCAACACTCAGTCTTTTTCCCAGGACACAGGTTTCCAGAATCAACCCGATATCATGTTCCCTGACCACAGTCTTCCAGAATCAACCTCAGTTATGTTGCCAGGCCACAGGTATCCACCATCAAACCTCAGACATGTTCCCAGGCCACAGGGTTCCAGAATAAAACCGTTCTCATGTTCCCAGGCCACAGGGTTCCAGAATCCACCGATGACATGTTCCCAGGCAACAGGGTTCAGGAATCAATCCTCAGTTAGGCTCCCAGGCTACAGGGTTCCAGAATAAAACCTCAGTCATGTTCCACGTCCACAGGGTTCAAGAATCAATCCTCAGTTAGGTTCCCAGGCTACAGGGTTCCAGAATAAACCCTCACTAATGTTCCCGGTCCACAGGGTTCCAGAACCTAGGCTCAGTCAGGTTCCCAGGGCACAGTATTCCACAATCTAAACAGATGTCATGTTCCCAAGCCACAGTTTTCCAGAATCTCGCCTCAGTCATGTTCCCAGGCCACAGGGATCCAGAATCAAACCTCAGTCATGTTGCCAGGCCATACGGTACCACCATTAAACCTCAGTCATATTCCCAGGCCACAGGCTTCCAGAATCAAACGGATTTCATGTTCCCAGGCAACAGGGTTCCAGAATCCAAACCGATGTCATGTTCCCAGGCCACAGGATTCCACAATCTAACCTCAGTCATGTTCCCAGGCCAATGGTTTCCAGAATCAAACCTCAGTCATATTCCCAGGCCACAGGGTTCCAGAATCCACCGATATCATATTCCCAGGCCACAGGGTTCCAGAATCAATCCTCAGTTATGTTCCCAGGTTACAGGATTCCAGAATAAAACCTCAGTCATGTTCCCAGTCCACAGGGTTCCAGAACTAGGCTCAGTCAGGTTCCCAGGGCACAGTATTCCACAATCTAAACAGATGTCATGTTCCCAGGCCACAGTTTTCCAGAATCACGCCTCAGTCATTTTCCCAGGCCACTGGGATCCAGAATCAAACCTCAGTCATGTTGCCAGGCCGTAGGGTACCAGCATCAAACCTCAGTCATATTCCCAGGCCACAGGCTTCCAGAATCAAACAGATTTCATGTTCCCAGGCAACAGGGTTCCAGAATCCAAACCGATGTCATGTTCCCAGGCCTCAGGATTCCACAATCTAACCTCAGGCGTGTTCCCAGGCCAATGGTTTCCAGAATCAAACCTCAGTCATATTCCCAGGCCACAGGGTTCCAGAATCAATCCTCAGTTATTTTCCCAGGCAACAGGGTTCCAGTATAAAACCGTTCTCATGTTTCCAGACTACAGGGTTCCAGAATAAAACCTCAGTCATGTTCCCAGTCCACAGGGTTCCAGAACTAAGGCCCAGTCAGTTTCCCAGGGCACAGTATTCCACAATCTAAACAGATGTCATGTTCCCAGGCCACAGTTTTCCAGAATCAGGCCTCAGTCATGTTCCCAGGCCACAGGGATCCAGAATCAAACCTCAGTCATGTTGCCAGGCCATAGGGTACCACCATCAAACCTCAGTCATATTCCCAGGCCACAAGTTTCCAGAATCAAACCAATGCCATGTTCCCAGGACACAGGGTTCCAGAATCCACCGATGTCATGTTCACAGTCCACAGGGTTCCAGAACCAAGGCTCAGTCAGGTTACCAGGCACAGTATTCCACAATCTAAACAGATGTCATGTTCCCAGGCCACAGTTTTCCAGAATCACGTCTGAGTCATGTTCCCAGGCCACAGGGATCTAGAATCAAACCTCAGTCATCTTGCCATGCCATAGGGTACCACCATCAACCCTCAGTCATATTCCCAGGACACATTTTTCCAGAATCACACCTAAGACATGTTCCCAGGCCACAGGGATCCAGAATCAAACCTCAGTCATGTTCCCAGTCCACAGGGTTCCAGAACCAAGTCTCAGTCAGAATCCCAGGGCACAGTATTCCACAATCTAAACAGATGTCATGTTCCCAGGCCACAGGATTCCACAATCTAACCTCAGTCATGTTCCCAGGCAAATGGCTTCCAGAATCAAACCTCAGTCATATTCCCAGGGCAAAGGGTACCAGAATCCAAACCCATGTCATGTTCCCAGGACACAGGATTCCACAATCTAACCTCAGTCATGTTCCCAGGCAAATGGCTTCCAGAATCAAACCTCAGTCATATTCCCAGGCCACAGGGTTCCAGAATCAATCCTCAGTTATGTTTCCAGGCTACATGGTTCCAGAATAAAACCTCAGTCATGTTCCCAGTCCACAGGGTTCCAGAACCAAGGCTCAGTCAGTTTCCCAGGGCACAGTATTCCACAATCTAAACAGATGTCATGTTCCCAGGCCACAGTTTGCCAGAATCACGCCTCAGTCATGTTCCCAGGCCACAGGGATACAGAATCAAACCTCAGTCATGTTGCCAGGCCATAGGGTACCACCATCAAACCTCAGTCATATTCCCAGGCCACAGGGTTCCAGAATCCAACTGATGTCATGTTCCCAGGCCACAGGATTCCACAAGCAAAACTCAGTCTTTTTCCCAGGACACAGGTTTCCAGAATCAACCCGATAACATGTTCCTTGGCCACAGTCTTCCAGAATCAAACCTCAGTCATGTTGCAGGCCACAGGTTTCCACCATCAAACCTCAGACATGTTCCCAGGCCACAGGTTCCAGAATAAAACCGTTCTCATGTTCCCAGGCCACAGGGTTCCAGAATCCACCGATGACATGTTCCCAGGCAACAGGGTTTCAGAATCAATCCTCAGTTAGGCTCCAAGGCTACAGGGTTCGAGAATAAAACGTCAGTCATGTTCCACGTCCATAGGGTTCCAGAATCAATCCTCAGTTAGGTTCCCAGGCTACAGGGTTCCAGAATAAAACCTCACTCATGTTCCCGGTCCACAGGGTTCCAGAACCTAGGCTCAGTCAGGTTCCAAGGGCACAGTATTCCACAATCTAAACAGATGTCATGTTCCCAAGCCACAGTTTTCCAGAATCTCGCCTCAGTCATGTTCCCAAGCCACAGGGATCCAGAATCAAACCTCAGTCATGTTGCCAGGCCATACGGTACCACCATCAAACCTCAGTCATATTCCCAGGCCACAGGCTTCCAGAATCAAACGGATTTCATGTTCCCAGGCAACAGGGTTCCAGAATCCAAACCGATGTCATGTTCCCAGGCCACAGGATTCCACAATCTAACCTCAGGCATGTTCCCAGGCCAATGGCTTCCAGAATCAAACCTCAGTCATATTCCCAGGCCACAGGGTTCCAGAATCCACCGATGTCATGTTCCCAGGCCACAAGGATCCAGAATCAAACTTCAGTCATGTTGCCAGGCCATAGGGTACCACCATCAAACCTCAGTCATATTCCCAGGCCACAAGTTTCCAAAATCAAAACAATGTCATATTCCCAGGCCACAGGGTTTCAGAATCCACCGATGTCATGTTCCCAGTCCACAGGGTTCCAGAACCTAGGCTCAGTCAGGTTCCCAGGGCACAGTATTCCACAATCTAAACAGATGTCATATTCCCAGGCCACAGTTTTCCAGAATCACGTCTGAGTGATGTTCTCAGCCCACAGGGATCCAGAATCAAACCTCAGTCATGTTGCCATGACATAGGGTACCACCATCAAACCTCAGTCATATTCCCAGGCCACATTTTTCAAGAATCACGCCTGAGTCATGTTCCCAGGCCACAGGGATCCAGAATCAAACCTCATTCATGTTACCAGGCAATAGGCTAGCACCATCAAACCTCAGTCATATTCCCAGGCCACAGGTTTCCAGAATCAAACCGATTTCATGTTTCCAGGGAACAGGGTACCAGAATTCAAACCGATGTCATTTTCCCAGGCCACAGGATTCCACAATCTCACCTCAGTCATGTTCCCAGGCAAATGGCTTCCAGAATCAAATCTCAGTCATATTCCCAGGCCACAGGTTTCCAGAATCCACCGATGTCATGTTCCCAGGCCACAGGGTTCCAGAATCAATCCTCAGTTATGTTCCCAGGCTACAGGGTTCCAGAATGAATCCTCAGTCATGTTCCCAGTCCACAGGTTTCCAAAACCAAGGCTCAGTCACGTTCCCAGGGCACAGTATTCCACAATCTACACAGATGTCATGTTCCCAGGCCACAGTTTTCCAGAAACACGCCTCAGTTATGTTCCCAGGCCACAGGGATCCTGAATCAAACCTCAGTCATGTTGCCAGGCCATAGGGTACCACCATCAAACCTCAGTCATATTCCCAGGCCACAAGTTTCCAGAATCAAACCGATGTCATGTTCCCAGGCAACAGGTTTCCACAATCTAACAACAGTCATGTTCCCAGGCCAATGGTTTCCAGAATCAAACCTCAGTCATATTCCCAGGCCACAGGGTTCCAGAATCAACCCGATATCATGTTCCCTGGCCACATTCTTCCATAATCAAACCTCAGTCATGTTGCCAGGCCATAGGTTTCCACCATCAAACCTCAGACATGTTCCCAGGCCACAGGGTTCTAGAATAAAACCATTCTCATGTTCCCAGGCCACAGGGTTCCAGAATCCACCGATGACATGTTCCCAGGCAACAGGGATCCAGAATCAATCCTCAGTTAGGTTCCCAGGCTACAAGGTTCCAGAATAAAACCTCAGTCATGTTCCCAGTCCACAGGGTTCCAGAACCAAGGCTCAGTCAGGTTCCCAGGGCAAAGTATTCCACAATCTAAACAGATGTCATGTTCCCAGGCCACAGTTTTCCAGAATCACGCCTCAGTCATGTACCCAGGCCACAGGGATCCAGAATCAAACCTCAGTCATGTTGCCAGGCCATAGGGTTCCAGAATCAAGGCTCAGTCAGGTTCCCAGGTCACAGTATTCCACAATCTAAACAGATGTCATGTTCCCAAGCCACAATTTTCCAGAATCACGCCTCAGTCATGTTCCCAGGCCACAGGGATCAAGAATCAAACCTCAGTCATGTTGCCAGGCCACAGGTTTCCACCATCAAACCTTAGACATGTTCCCAGTCCACAAGGCTCCAGAATAAAACCGTTCTCATGTTTCCAGGCCTCAGGGTACCAGAATCCACCGATGACATGTTCCCAGGCAAAAGGGTTCCAGAATCAATCCTCAGTTAGGTTCCCAGGCTACAGGGTTCCAGAATAAAACCTCAGTCATGTTCCCAGTCCACAGGGTTCCAGAACCTAGGCTCAGTCAGGTTCCCAGGGCACAGTATTCCACAATGTAAACAGATGTCATTTTCCCAAGCCACAGTTTTCCAGAATCTCGCCTCAGACTTGTTCCCAGGCCACAGGGATGCAGAATCAAACCTCAGTCATGTTGCCAGGCCACAGGTTTCCACCATCAAACCTCAGACATGTTCCCAGGCCACAGGGTTCCAGAATAAAACCGTTCTCATGTTCCCAGGCCACAGGATTCCACAAGCAAACCTCAGTCTTTTTCCCAGGCCACAGGGTTCCCGAATCCACCGATGACATGTTCCCAGGCAACAGGGTTCCAGCGTCAATCCTCAGTTAGGTTCCCAGGCTACAGGGTTCCAGAATAAAACCTCAGTCATGTTCCACGTCCACAGGGTTCCAGAATCAATCCTCAGTTAGGTTCCCAGGCTACAGGGTTCCAGAATAAAACCTCAGTCATGTTCCCAGTCCACAGGGTTCCAGAACCAAGGCTCAGTCAGTTTCCCAGGGCACAGTATTCCACAATCTAAACAGATGTGATGTTCCCAGGCCACAGTTTTCCAGAATCACACTTCAGTCATGTTCCAAGGCCACAGGGATCCAGAATCAAACCTCAGTCATGTTGCCAGGCCATACGGTATCACCATCAAACCTCAGTCATATTCCCAGGCCACAAGTTTCCAGAATCAAACCGATGTCATGTTCCCAGGCCACAGGTTTCCACAATCTAACATCAGTCATGTTCCCAGGCCACAGGATTCCAGAAGCAAACCTCAGTCTTGTTCCCAGGACACAGGTTTCCAGAATCAAACCTCAGACATGTTCCCAGGCCACAGGGTTCCAGAATAAAACCGTTCTCATGTTCCCAGGCCACAGGGTTCCAGAATAAAACCGTTCTCATGTTCCCAGGCAAAAAGATTCCAGAATCCACCGATGACATGTTCCCAGTCCACAGGGTTCCAGAACCAAGGCTCAGTCAGGTTCCCAGGGCACAGTATTCCACAATCTACACAAATGTCATGTTCCCAGGCCACAGTTTTCCAGAAACACGCCTCAGTTATGTTCCCAGGCCACAGGGATCCTGAATCAAACCTCAGTCATGTTGCCAGGGCATAGGGTACCACCATCAAACCTCAGTCATATTCCCAGGCCACAAGTTTCCAGAATCAAACCGATGTCATGTTCCCAGGCAACAGGTTTCCACAATCAAACATCAGTCATGTTCCCAGGCCAATGGTTTCCAGAATCAAACCTCAGTCATATTCCCAGGCCACAGGGTTCCAGAATCAACCCGATATCATGTTCCCTGGCCACATTCTTCCATAAACAAACCTCAGTCATGTTGCCAGGCCACAGGTTTCCACCATCAAACCTCAGACATGTTCCCAGGCCACAGGGTTCTAGAATAAAACCGTTCTCATGTTCCCAGGCCACAGGGTCCCAGAATCCACCGATGACATGTTCCCAGGCAACAGGGATCCAGAATCAATCCTCAGTTAGGTCCCCAGGCTACAGGGTTCCAGAATAAAACCTCATTCATGTTCCAAGTCCACAGGGTTCCAGAATGAATCCTCAGTTAGGTTCCCAGGCTACAGGGTTCCAGAATAAAACCTCAGTCATGTTCCCAGGCCACAGAGTTCCAGAATCCACCGATGTCATGTTCCCAGTCCACAGGGTTCCAGAATCAATCCTCAGTTATGTTCCCAGGCTACAGGGTTCCAGAATAAAACCTCAGTCATGTTCCCAGTCCACAGGGTTCCAAAACCAAGGCTCAGTCAGGTTCCCAGGGCACAGTATTCCACAATCTAAACAGATGTCCTGTTCCCAGGCCACAGTTTTCCAGAATCACGCCTCAGTCATGTACCCAGGCCACAGGGATCCAGAATCAAACCTCAGTCATGTTGCCAGGCCATAGGGTACCACCATCAAACCTGAGTCATATTCCCAGGCCACAGGCTTCCAGAATCAAACGGATTTCATGTTCCCAGGCCACAGGGTTCCAGAATCCAACCGATGTCGTGTTCCCAGGCCACAGGTTTCCACAAGCAAACCTCAGTCGTGTTCCCAGGACACAGCTTTCCAGAATCAACCCGGTATCATGTTCCCTGGCGACAGTCTTCCGGAATCTAACCTCAGTCATGTTGCCAGGCCACAGGTTTCCACCATCAAACCTCAGACATGTTCCCAGGCCACAGGGTTCCAGAATAAAACCGTTCTCATGTTCCCAGGCAAAAAGATTCCAGAATCCACCGATGACATGTTCCCAGGCAACAGGGTTCCAGAAAAAATCCTCAGTCAGGTTCCCAGGCTACAGGGTTCCAGAATAAAACCTCAGTCATGTTCCAAGTCCACAGGGTTCCAGAATCAATCCTCAGTTATGTTCCCAGGCTACAGGGTTCCAGAATAAAACCTCAGTCATGTTCCCAGTCCACAGGGTTCCAGAACCTAGGCTCAGTTAGATTCTCAGGGCACAGTATTCCAGAATCTAAACACATGTCATGTTCCCAAGCCACAATTTTCCAGAATCACGCCTCAGTCATGTACCCAGGCCACAGGGATTCAGAATCAAACTTCAGTCATGTTGCCAGGCCATAGGGTACCACCATCAAACCTCAGTCATATTCCCAGGCCACAGGCTACCAGAATCAAACGGATTTCATGTTCCCAGGCAACAGGGTTCCAGAATCCAAACCGATGTCATGTTCCCAGGCCTCAGGATTGCATAATCTAACCTCAGTCATTTTCCCAGGCCAATGGTTTCCAGAATCAAACCTCAGTCATATTCCCAGGCCACAGGGTTCCAGAATCCACCGATGTCATGTTCCCAGGCCACAGGGTTACAGAATCAATCCTCAGTTATGTTCCCAGGCTACAGGTATCCAGAATAAAACCTCAGTCATGTTCCCAGTCCACAGGGTTCCAGAACCAAGGCTCAGTCACGTTCCCAGGGCACAGTATTCCACAATCTACACAGATGTCATGTTCCCAGGCCACAGTTTTCCAGAAACACGCCTCAGTTATGTTCCCAGGCCACAGGGATCCTGAATCAAACCTCAGTCATGTTGCCAGCCCATAGGGTACCACCATCAAACCTCAGTCATATTCCCAGGCCACAAGTTTCCAGAATCAAACCGATGTCATGTTCCCAGGCAACAGGTTTCCACAATCTAACATCAGTCATGTTCCCAGGCCAATGGTTTCCAGAATCAAACCTCAGTCATATTCCCAGGCCACAGGGTTCCAGAATCAACCCGATATCATGTTCCCTGGCCACATTCTTCCATAATCAAACCTCAGTCATGTTGCCAGGCCATAGGTTTCCACCATCAAACCTCAGACATGTTCCCAGGCCACAGGGTTCTAGAATAAAACCGTTCTCATGATCCCAGGCCACAGGGTTCCAGAATCCACCGAAGACATGTTCCCAGGCAACAGGGATCCAGAATCAATCCTCAGTTAGGTTCCCAGGCTACAGGGTTCCAGAATAAAACCTCAGTCATGTTCCAAGTCCACAGGGTTCCAGAATGAATCCTCAGTTAGGTTCCCAGGCTACAGGGTTCCAGAATAAAACCTCAGTCATGTTCCCAGGCCACAGAGTTCCAGAATCCACCGATGTCATGTTCCCAGTCCACAGGGTTCCAGAATCAATCCTCTGTTATGTTCCCAGGCTACAGGTTTCCAGAATAAAACCTCAGTCATGTTCCCAGTCCACAGGGTTCCAAAACCATGGCTCAGTCAGGTTCCCAGGGCACAGTATTCCACAATCTAAACAGATGTCCTGTTCCCAGGCCACAGTTTTCCAGAATCACGCCTCAGTCATGTACCCAGGCCACAGGGATCCAGAATCAAACCTCAGTCATGTTGCCAGGCCATAGGGTACCACCATCAAACCTGAGTCATATTCCCAGGCCACAGGCTTCCAGATTCAAACGGATTTCATGTTCCCAGGCCACAGGGTTCCAGAATCCAACCGATGTCGTGTTCCCAGGCCACAGGTTTCCACAAGCAAACCTCAGTCGTGTTCCCAGGACACAGCTTTCCAGAATCAACCCGGTATCATGTTCCCTGGCGACAGCCTTCCAGAATCTAACCTCAGTCATGTTGCCAGGCCAAAGGTTTCCACCATCAAACCTCAGACATGTTCCCAGGCCACAGGGTTCCAGAATAAAACCGTTCTCATGTTCCCAGGCAAAAAGATTCCAGAATCCACCGATGACATGTTCCCAGGCAACAGGGTTCCAGAATCAATCCTCAGTCAGGTTCCCAGGCTACAGGGTTCCAGAATAAAACCTCAGTCATGTTCCAAGTCCACAGGGTTCCAGAATCCATCCTCAGTTAGGTTCCCAGGCTACAGGGTTCCAGAATAAAACCTCAGTCATGTTCCCAGTCCACAGGGTTCCAGAACCTAGGCTCAGTTAGATTCTCAGGGCACAGTATTCCACAATCTAAACAGATGTCATGTTCCCAAGCCACAATTTTCCAGAATCACGCCTCAGTCATGTACCCAGGCCACAGGGATCCAGAATCAAACTTCAGTCATGTTGCCAGGCCATAGGGTACCACCATCAAACCTCAGTCATATTCCCAGGCCACAGGCTACCAGAATCAAACGGATTTCATGTTCCCAGGCAACAGGATTCCAGAATCCAAACCGATGTCATGTTCCCAGGCCACAGGATTCCACAATCTAACCTCAGTCATGTTCCCAGGTCAAAGGTTTCCAGAATCAAACCTCAGTCATATTCCCAGGCCACAGGGTTCCAGAATCCACCGATGTCATGTTCCCAGGCCACAGGGTTACAGAATCAATCCTCAGTTATGTTCCCAGGTTACAGGTATCCAGAATAAAACCTCAGTCATGTTCCCAGTCCACAGGGTTCCAGAACCAAGGCTCAGTCAGTTTCCCAGGGCACAGTATTCCACAATCTAAACAGATGTCATGTTCCCAGGCCACAGTTTTCCAGAATCACACTTCAGTCATGTTCCAAGGCCACAGGGATCCAGAATCAAACCTCAGTCATGTTGCCAGGCCATACGGTATCACCATCAAACCTCAGTCATATTCCCAGGCCACAAGTTTGCAGAATCAAACCGATGTCATGTTCCCAGGCCACAGGTTTCCACAATCTAACATCAGTCATGTTCCCAGGCCACAGGATTCCAGAAGCAAACCTCAGTCTTGTTCCCAGGACACAGGTTTCCAGAATCAACCCGATATCATGTTCCCTGGCCACAGTCTTCCAGAATCAAACCTCAGTCATGTTACCAGGCCACAGGTTTCCACCATCAAACCTCAGACATGTTCCCAGGCCACAGGGTTCCAGAATAAAACCGTTCTCATGTTCCCAGGCCACAGGGTTACAGAATAAAACCGTTTTCATGTTCCCAGGCAAAAAGATTCCAGAATCCACCGATGACATGTTCCCAGGCAACAGGGTTCCAGAATCAATCCTCAGTCAGGTTCCCAGGCTACAGGGTTACAGAATAAAACCTCAGTCATGTTCCAAGTCCACAGGGTTCCAGAATCAATCCTCAGTTAGGTTCCCAGGCTACAGGGTTCCAGAATAAAACCTCAGTCATGTTCCCAGTCCACAGGGTTCCAGAACCTAGGCTCAGTTAGATTCTCAGGGCACAGTATTCCACAATCTAAACAGATGTCATGTTCCCAAGCCACAATTTTCCAGAATCACGCCTCAGTCATGTACCCAGGCCACAGGGATCCAGAATCAAACTTCAGTCATGTTGCCAGGCAATAGGGTACCACCATCAAACCTCAGTCATATTCCCAGGCCACAGGCTACCAGAATCAAACGGATTTCATGTTCCCAGGAAACAGGGTTCCAGAATCCAAACCGATGTCATGTTCCCAGGCCACAGGATTCCACAATCTAACCTCAGTCATGTTCCCAGGTCAAAGGTTTCCAGAATCAAACCTCAGTCATATTCCCAGGCCACAGGTTTCCAGAATCCACCGATGTCATGTTCCCAGGCCACAGGGTTACAGAATCAATCCTCAGTTATGTTCCCAGGCTACAGGTATCCAGAATAAAACCTCAGTCATGTTCCCAGTCCACAGGGTTCCAGAACCAAGGCTCAGTCAGGTTCCCAGGGCACAGTATTCCACAAACTACACAGATGTCATGTTCCCAGGCCACAGTTTTCCAGAAACACGCCTCAGTTATGTTCCCAGGCCACAGGGATCCTGAATCAAACCTCAGTCATGTTGCCAGGCCATAGGGAACCACCATCAAACCTCAGTCATATTCCCAGGCCACAAGTTTCCAGAATCAAACCGATGTCATGTTCCCAGGCAACAGGTTTCCACAATCTAACATCAGTCATGTTCCCAGGCCAATGGTTTCCAGAATCAAACCTCAGTCATATTCCCAGGCCACAGGGTTCCAGAATCAACCCGATATCATGTTCCCTGGCCACATTCTTCCATAATCAAACCTCAGTCATGTTGCCAGGCCATAGGTTTCCACCATCAAACCTCAGACATGTTCCCAGGCCACAGGGTTCTAGAATAAAACCGTTCTCATGTTCCCAGGCCACAGGGTTCCAGAATCCACCGATGACATGTTCCCAGGCAACAGGGATCCAGAATCAATCCTCAGTTAGGTTCCCAGGCTACAGGGTTCCAGAATAAAACCTCATTCATGTTCCAAGTCCACAGGGTTCCAGAATGAATCCTCAGTTAGGTTCCCAGGCTACAGGGTTCCAGAATAAAACCTCAGTCATGTTCCCAGGCCACAGAGTTCCAGAATCCACCGATGTCATGTTCCCAGTCCACACGGTTCCAGAATCAATCCTCAGTTATGTTCCCAGGCTACAGGGTTCCAGAATAAAACCTCAGTCATGTTCCCAGTCCACAGGGTTCCAAAACCAAGGCTCAGTCAGGTTCCCAGGGCACAGTATTCCACAATCTAAACAGATGTCCTGTTCCCAGCCCACAGTTTTCCAGAATCACGCCTCAGTCATGTACCCAGGCCACAGGGATCCAGAATCAAACCTCAGTCATGTTGCCAGGCCATAGGGTACCACCATCAAACCTGAGTCATATTCCCAGGCCACAGGCTTCCAGAATCAAACGGATTTCATGTTCCCAGGCCACAGGGTTCCAGAATCCAACCGATGTCGTGTTCCCAGGCCACAGGTTTCCACAAGCAAACCTCAGTCGTGTTCCCAGGACACAGCTTTCCAGAATCAACCCGGTATCATGTTCCCTGGCGACAGTCTTCCAGAATCTAACCTCAGTCATGTTGCCAGGCCACAGGTTTCCACCATCAAACCTCAGACATGTTCCCAGGCCACAGGGTTCCAGAATAAAACCGTTCTCATGTTCCCAGGCAAAAAGATTCCAGAATCCACCGATGACATGTTCCCAGGCAACAGGGTTCCAGAAAAAATCCTCAGTCAGGTTCCCAGGCTACAGGGTTCCAGAATAAAACCTCAGTCATGTTCCAAGTCCACAGGGTTCCAGAATCAATCCTCAGTTAGGTTCCCAGGCTACAGGGTTCCAGAATAAAACCTCAGTCATGTTCCCAGTCCACAGGGTTCCAGAACCTAGGCTCAGTTAGATTCTCAGGGCACAGTATTCCAGAATCTAAACACATGTCATGTTCCCAAGCCACAATTTTCCAGAATCACGCCTCAGTCATGTACCCAGGCCACAGGGATTCAGAATCAAACTTCAGTCATGTTGCCAGGCCATAGGGTACCACCATCAAACCTCAGTCATATTCCCAGGCCACAGGCTACCAGAATCAAACGGATTTCATGTTCCCAGGCAACAGGGTTCCAGAATCCAAACCGATGTCATGTTCCCAGGCCTCAGGATTGCACAATCTAACCTCAGTCATGTTCCCAGGCCAATGGTTTCCAGAATCAAACCTCAGTCATATTCCCAGGCCACAGGGTTCCAGAATCCACCGATGTCATGTTCCCAGGCCATAGGGTTACAGAATCAATCCTCAGTTATGTTCCCAGGCTACAGGTATCCAGAATAAAACCTCAGTCATGTTCCCAGTCCACAGGGTTCCAGAACCAAGGCTCAGTCACGTTCCCAGGGCACAGTATTCCACAATCTACACAGATGTCATGTTCCCAGGCCACAGTTTTCCAGAAACACGCCTCAGTTATGTTCCCAGGCCACAGGGATCCTGAATCAAACCTCAGTCATGTTGCCAGGCCATAGGGTACCACCATCAAACCTCAGTCATATTCCCAGGCCACAAGTTTCCAGAATCAAACCGATGTCATGTTCCCAGGCAACAGGTTTCCACAATCTAACATCAGTCATGTTCCCAGGCCAATGGTTTCCAGAATCAAACCTCAGTCATATTCCCACGCCACAGGGTTCCAGAATCCAACCGATGTCGTGTTCCCAAGCCACAGGATTCCACAAGCAAACCTCACTCGTGTTCCCAGGACACATGTTTCCAAAATCAACCCAATATCATGTTCCCTGGACACAGTCTTCCAGAATCAAACCTCAGTCATGTTGCCAGGCCACAGGTTTCCACCATCAAACCTCAGACATATTCCCAGGCCACAGCGTTCCAGAATAAAACCGTTCTCATGTTCTCAGGCCACAGGGTTCCAGAATCCACCGATGACAAGTTCCCAGGCAACAGGGTTCCAGAATCAATCCTCAGTTAGATTCCCAGGCTACAGGGTTCCAGAATAAAACCTCAGTCATGTTCTCAGTCCACAGGATTCCAGAACCTGGGCTCAGTCAGGTTCCCAGGCCACAGTATTCCATAGTCTAAACAGATGTCTTGTTCCTAAGAAACAGTTTTCCAGAATCTCGCCTCAGTCATGTTCCCAGGCCACAGGGATCCAGAATCAAACCTCAGTCATGTTCCCTGTCCACAGGGTTCCAGAATCTAGGCTCAGTCAGTTTCCCAGGGCACAGTATTACACAATCTAAACAAATGTCATGTTCCCAAGCCACAGTTTTCCAGAATCACGCCTCAGTCATGTTCCCAGGCCAGAGGGATCCAGAATCAAACCTCAGTCATGTTGCCAGGTCATAGGGTACCACCATCAAACCTCAGTCATATTCCAAGGCCACAGGCTTCCAGAATCAAACGGATTTCATGTTCCCAGGAAACAGGGTTCCAGAATCCAAACCGATGTCATGTTCCCAGGCCTCAGGATTCCACAATCTAACCTCAGTCATGTTTCCAGGCCAATGGTTTCCAGAATCAAACCTCAGTCATATTCCCAGGCCACAGGGTTCCAGAATCCACCGATGTCATCTTCCCAGGCCACAGGGTTCCAGAATCAATCCTCAGTTATGTTCCCAGGCTACAGGGTTCCAGTATAAAACCGTTCTCATGTTTCCAGGCTACAGGGTTCCAGAATAATACCTCAGTCATGTTCCCAGTCCACAGGGTTCCAGAACTAAGGCCGAGTCAGTTTCCCAGGGCACAGTATTCCACAATCTAAACAGATGTCATGTTCCCAGGCCACAGTTTTCCAGAATCAGGCCTCAGTCATGTTCCCAGGCCACAGGGATCCAGAATCGAACCTCAGTCATGTTGCCAGGCCATAGGGTACCACCATCAAACCTCAGTCATATTCCCAGGCCACAAGTTTCCAGAATCAAACCAATGCCATGTTCCCAGGACACAGGGTTCCAGAATCCACCGATGTCATGTTCCCAGTCCACAGGGTTACAGAACCAAGACTCAGTCAGGTTCCCAGGGCACAGTATTCCACAATCTAAACAGATGTCATGTTCCCAGGCCACAGTTTTCCAGAATCACGTCTGAGTCATGTTCCCAGGCCACAGGGATCTAGAATCAAACCTCAGTCATCTTGCCATGCCATAGGGTACCACCATCAACCCTCAGTCATATTCCCAGGACACATTTTTCCAGAATCACACCTAAGACATGTTCCCAGGCCACAGGGATCCAGAATCAAACCTCAGTCATGTTCCCAGTCCACAGGGTTCCAGAACCAAGGCTCAGTCAGAATCCCAGGGCACAGTATTCCACAATCTAAACAGATGTCATGTTCCCAGGCCGCAGAATTCCACAATCTAACCTCAGTCATGTTCCCAGGCAAATGGCTTCCAGAATCAAACCTCAGTCATATTCCCAGGCCACAGGGTTCCAGAATCCACCGATGTCATGTTCCCAGGACACAGGGTTCCAGAACCAAGGCTCAGTCAGGATCCCAGGGCACAGTATTCCACAATCAAAACAGATGTCATGTTCCCAGGCCACAGTTTGCCAGAATCACGCCTCAGTCATGTTCCCAGGCCACAGGGATACAGAATCAAACCTCAGTCATGTTGCCAGGCCATAGGGTACCACCATCAAACCTCAGTCATATTCCCAGGCCACAGGGTTCCAGAATCCAACCGATGTCATGTTCCCAGGCCACAGGATTCCACAAGCAAAACTCAGTCTTTTTCCCAGGACACAGGTTTCCAGAATCAACCCGATAACATGTTCCTTGGCCACAGACTTCCAGAATCAAACCTCAGTCATGTTGCCAGGCCACAGGTTTCCACCATCAAACCTCAGACATGTTCCCAGGCCACAGGTTCCAGAATAAAACCGTTCTCATGTTCCCAGGCCACAGGGTTCCAGAATCCACCGATGACATGTTCCCAGGCAACAGGGTTTCAGAATCAATCCTCAGTTAGGCTCCAAGGCTACAGGGTTCGAGAATAAAACCTCAGTCATGTTCCACGTCCATAGGGTTCCAGAATCAATCCTCAGTTAGGTTCCCAGGCTACAGGGTTCCAGAATAAAACCTCACTCATGTTCCCGGTCCACAGGGTTCCAGAACCTAGGCTCAGTCAGGTTCCCAGGGCACAGTATTCCACAATCTAAACAGATGTCATGTTCCCAAGCCACAGTTTTCTAGAATCTCACCTCAGTCATGTTCCCAAGCCACAGGGATCAAGAATCAAACCTCAGTCATGTTGCCAGGCCATACGGTACCACCATCAAACCTCAGTCATATTCCCAGGCCACAAGTTTCCAGAATCAAACCAATGCCATGTTCCCAGGACACAGGGTTCCAGAATCCACCGATGTCATGTTCACAGTCCACAGGGTTCCAGAACCAAGGCTCAGTCAGGTTACCAGGGCACAGTATTCCACAATCTAAACAGATGTCATGTTCCCAGGCCACAGTTTTCCAGAATCACGTCTGAGTCATGTTCCCAGGCCACAGGGATCTAGAATCAAACCTCAGTCATCTTGCCATGCCATAGGGTACCACCATCAACCCTCAGTCATATTCCCAGGACACATTTTTCCAGAATCACACCTAAGACATGTTCCCAGGCCACAGGGATCCAGAATCAAACCTCAGTCATGTTCCCAGTCCACAGGGTTCCAGAACCAAGTCTCAGTCAGAATCCCAGGGCACAGTATTCCACAATCTAAACAGATGTCATGTTCCCAGGCCACAGGATTCCACAATCTAACCTCAGTCATGTTCCCAGGCAAATGGCTTCCAGAATCAAACCTCAGTCATATTCCCAGGCCACAGGATTCCAGAATCCAGCGATGTCATGTTCCCAGGCCACAGGGATCCAGAATCAAACCTCAGTCACGTTGCCAGGCCATAGGGTACCACCATCAAACCTCAATCATATTCCAAGTCCACAGGTTTCCAGAATCAAACCGATTTCATGTTCCCTGGCAACAGGGTACCAGAATCCAAACCGATGTCATGTTCCCAGGCCACAGGATTCCACAATCTAACCTCAGTCATGTTCCCAGGCAAATGGCATCCAGAATCAAACCTCAGTCATATTCCCAGGGCAAAGGGTACCAGAATCCAAACCCATGTCATGTTCCCAGGCCACAGGATTCCACAATCTAACCTCAGTCATGTTCCCAGGCAAATGGCTTCCAGAATCAAACCTCAGTCATATTCCCAGGCCACAGGGTTCCAGAATCCACCGATGTCATGTTCCCAGCCCACAGGGTTCCAGAATCAATCCTCAGTGATGTTCCCAGGCTACAGGGTTCCAGAATAAAACCTCAGTCATGTTCCCAGTCCACAGGGTTCCAGAACCAAGGCTCAGTCAGGTTCCCAGGGCACAGTATTCCACAATCTAAACAGATGTCATGTTCCCAGGCCACAGTTTTCCAGAATCACGCCTCAGTCATGTTCCCAGGCCAAAGGGATCCAGAATCAAACCTCAGTCATGTTGCCAGGCCATAGGGTACCACCATCAAACCTCAGTCATATTCCCAGGCCACAGTGTTCCAGAATCCAACCGATGTCATGTTCCCAGGCCACAGGATTCCACAAGCAACACTCAGTCTTTTTCCCAGGCCACAAGTTTCCAAAATCAAAACAATGTCATATTCCCAGGCCACAGGGTTTCAGAATCCACCGATGTCATGTTCCCAGTCCACAGGGTTCCAGAACCTAGGCTCAGTCAGGTTCCCAGGGCACAGTATTCCACAATCTAAACAGATGTCATATTCCCAGGCCACAGTTTTCCAGAATCACGTCTGAGTGATGTTCTCAGCCCACAGGGATCCAGAATCAAACCTCAGTCATGTTGCCATGACATAGGGTACCACCATCAAACCTCAGTCATATTCCCAGGCCACATTTTTCAAGAATCACGCCTGAGTCATGTTCCCAGGCCACAGGGATCCAGAATCAAACCTCATTCATGTTACCAGGCAATAGGCTAGCACCATCAAACCTCAGTCATATTCCCAGGCCACAGGTTTCCAGAATCAAACCGATTTCATGTTCCCAGGGAACAGGGTACCAGAATTCAAACCGATGTCATTTTCCCAGGCCACAGGATTCCACAATCTCACCTCAGTCATGTTCCCAGGCAAATGGCTTCCAGAATCAAATCTCAGTCATATTCCCAGGCCACAGGTTTCCAGAATCCACCGATGTCATGTTCCCAGGCCACAGGGTTCCAGAATCAATCCTCAGTTATGTTCCCAGGCTACAGGGTTCCAGAATGAAACCTCAGTCATGTTCCCAGTCCACAGGTTTCCAAAACCAAGGCTCAGTCACGTTCCCAGGGCACAGTATTCCACAATCTACACAGATGTCATGTTCCCAGGCCACAGTTTTCCAGAAACACGCCTCAGTTATGTTCCCAGGCCACAGGGATCCTGAATCAAACCTCAGTCATGTTGCCAGGCCATAGGGTACCACCATCAAACCTCAGTCATATTCCCAGGCCACAAGTTTCCAGAATCAAACCGATGTCATGTTCCCAGGCAACAGGTTTCCACAATCTAACAACAGTCATGTTCCCAGGCCAATGTTTTCCAGAATCAAACCTCAGTCATATTCCCAGGCCACAGGGTTCCAGAATCAACCCGATATCATGTTCCCTGGCCACATTCTTCCATAATCAAACCTCAGTCATGTTGCCAGGCCATAGGTTTCCACCATCAAACCTCAGACATGTTCCCAGGCCACAGGGTTCTAGAATAAAACCATTCTCATGTTCCCAGGCCACAGGGTTCCAGAATCCACCGATGACATGTTCCCAGGCAACAGGGATCCAGAATCAATCCTCAGTTAGGTTCCCAGGCTACAAGGTTCCAGAATAAAACCTCAGTCATGTTCCCAGTCCACAGGGTTCCAGAACCAAGGCTCAGTCAGGTTCCCAGGGCAAAGTATTCCACAATCTAAACAGATGTCATGTTCCCAGGCCACAGTTTTCCAGAATCAAGCCTCAGTCATGTTCCCAGGCCACAGGGATCAAGAATCAAACCTCAGTCATGTTGCCAGGCCACAGGTTTCCACCATCAAACCTTAGACATGTTCCCAGTCCACAAGGCTCCAGAATAAAACCGTTCTCATGTTTCCAGGCCTCAGGGTACCAGAATCCACCGATGACATGTTCCCAGCAAAAGGGTTCCAGAATCAATCCTCAGTTAGGTTCCCAGGCTACAGGGTTCCAGAATAAAACCTCAGTCATGTTCCCAGTCCACAGGGTTCCAGAACCTAGGCTCAGTCAGTTTCCCAGGGCACAGTATTCCACAATGTAAACAGATGTCATTTTCCCAAGCCACAGTTTTCCAGAATCTCGCCTCAGACTTGTTCCCAGGCCACAGGGATGCAGAATCAAACCTCAGTCATGTTGCCAGGCCACAGGTTTCCACCATCAAACCTCAGACATGTTCCCAGGCCTCAGGGTTCCAGAATAAAACCGTTCTCATGTTCCCAGGCCACAGGATTCCACAAGCAAACCTCAGTCTTTTTCCCAGGCCACAGGGTTCCCGAATCCACCGATGACATGATCCCAGGCAACAGGGTTCCAGCGTCAATCCTCAGTTAGTTTCCCAGGCTACAGGGTTCCAGAATAAAACCTCAGTCATGTTCCACGTCCACAGGGTTCCAGAATCAATCCTCAGTTAGGTTCCCAGGCTACAGGGTTCCAGAATAAAACCTCAGTCATGTTCCCAGTCCACAGGGTTCCAGAACCAAGGCTCAGTCAGTTTCCCAGGGCACAGTATTCCACAATCTAAACAGATGTGATGTTCCCAGGCCACAGTTTTCCAGAATCACACTTCAGTCATGTTCCAAGGCCACAGGGATCCAGAATCAAACCTCAGTCATGTTGCCAGGCCATACGGTATCACCATCAAACCTCAGTCATATTCCCAGGCCACAAGTTTCCAGAATCAAACCGATGTCATGTTCCCAGGCCACAGGTTTCCACAATCTAACATCAGTCATGTTCCCAGGCCACAGGATTCCAGAAGCAAACCTCAGTCTTGTTCCCAGGACACAGGTTTCCAGAATCAAACCTCAGACATGTTCCCAGGCCACAGGGTTCCAGAATAAAACCGTTCTCATGTTCCCAGGCCACAGGGTTCCAGAATAAAACCGTTCTCATGTTCCCAGGCAAAAAGATTCCAGAATCCACCGATGACATGTTCCCAGTCCACAGGGTTCCAGAACCAAGGCTCAGTCAGGTTCCCAGGGCACAGTATTCCACAATCTACACAAATGTCATGTTCCCAGGCCACAGTTTTCCAGAAACACGCCTCAGTTATGTTCCCAGGCCACAGGGATCCTGAATCAAACCTCAGTCATGTTGCCAGGGCATAGGGTACCACCATCAAACCTCAGTCATATTCCCAGGCCACAAGTTTCCAGAATCAAACCGATGTCATGTTCCCAGGCAACAGGTTTCCACAATCAAACATCAGTCATGTTCCCAGGCCAATGGTTTCCAGAATCAAACCTCAGTCATATTCCCAGGCCACAGGGTTCCAGAATCAACCCGATATCATGTTCCCTGGCCACATTCTTCCATAAACAAACCTCAGTCATGTTGCCAGGCCACAGGTTTCCACCATCAAACCTCAGACATGTTCCCAGGCCACAGGGTTCTAGAATAAAACCGTTCTCATGTTCCCAGGCCACAGGGTCCCAGAATCCACCGATGACATGTTCCCAGGCAACAGGGATCCAGAATCAATCCTCAGTTAGGTCCCCAGGCTACAGGGTTCCAGAATAAAACCTCATTCATGTTCCAAGTCCACAGGGTTCCAGAATGAATCCTCAGTTAGGTTCCCAGGCTACAGGGTTCCAGAATAAAACCTCAGTCATGTTCCCAGGCCACAGAGTTCCAGAATCCACCGATGTCATGTTCCCAGTCCACAGGGTTCCAGAATCAATCCTCAGTTATGTTCCCAGGCTACAGGGTTCCAGAATAAAACCTCAGTCATGTTCCCAGTCCACAGGGTTCCAAAACCAAGGCTCAGTCAGGTTCCCAGGGCACAGTATTCCACAATCTAAACAGATGTCCTGTTCCCAGGCCACAGTTTTCCAGAATCACGCCTCAGTCATGTACCCAGGCCACAGGGATCCAGAATCAAACCTCAGTCATGTTGCCAGGCCATAGGGTACCACCATCAAACCTGAGTCATATTCCCAGGCCACAGGCTTCCAGAATCAAACGGATTTCATGTTCCCAGGCCACAGGGTTCCAGAATCCAACCGATGTCGTGTTCCCAGGCCACAGGTTTCCACAAGCAAACCTCAGTCGTGTTCCCAGGACACAGCTTTCCAGAATCAACCCGGTATCATGTTCCCTGGCGACAGTCTTCCAGAATCTAACCTCAGTCATGTTGCCAGGCCACAGGTTTCCACCATCAAACCTCAGACATGTTCCCAGGCCACAGGGTTCCAGAATAAAACCGTTCTCATATTCCCAGGCAAAAAGATTCCAGAATCCACCGATGACATGTTCCCAGGCAACAGGGTTCCAGAAAAAATCCTCAGTCAGGTTCCCAGGCTACAGGGTTACAGAATAAAACCTCAGTCATGTTCCAAGTCCACAGGGTTCCAGAATCAATCCTCAGTTATGTTCCCAGGCTACAGGGTTCCAGAATAAAACCTCAGTCATGTTCCCAGTCCACAGGGTTCCAGAACCTAGGCTCAGTTAGATTCTCAGGGCACAGTATTCCAGAATCTAAACACATGTCATGTTCCCAAGCCACAATTTTCCAGAATCACGCCTCAGTCATGTACCCAGGCCACAGGGATTCAGAATCAAACTTCAGTCATGTTGCCAGGCCATAGGGTACCACCATCAAACCTCAGTCATATTCCCAGGCCACAGGCTACCAGAATCAAACGGATTTCATGTTCCCAGGCAACAGGGTTCCAGAATCCAAACCGATGTCATGTTCCCAGGCCTCAGGATTGCACAATCTAACCTCAGTCATGTTCCCAGGCCAATGGTTTCCAGAATCAAACCTCAGTCATATTCCCAGGCCACAGGGTTCCAGAATCCACCGATGTCATGTTCCCAGGCCACAGGGTTACAGAATCAATCCTCAGTTATGTTCCCAGGCTACAGGTATCCAGAATAAAACCTCAGTCATGTTCCCAGTCCACAGGGTTCCAGAACCAAGGCTCAGTCACGTTCCCAGGGCACAGTATTCCACAATCTACACAGATGTCATGTTCCCAGGCCACAGTTTTCCAGAAACACGCCTCAGTTATGTTCCCAGGCCACAGGGATCCTGAATCAAACCTCAGTCATGTTGCCAGGCCATAGGGTACCACCATCAAACCTCAGTCATATTCCCAGGCCACAAGTTTCCAGAATCAAACCGATGTCATGTTCCCAGGCAACAGTTTTCCACAATCTAACATCAGTCATGTTCCCAGGCCAATGGTTTCCAGAATCAAA
The DNA here is from genome assembly GCF_028021215.1 of Eschrichtius robustus. Classification (NCBI taxonomy): domain Eukaryota; kingdom Metazoa; phylum Chordata; class Mammalia; order Artiodactyla; family Eschrichtiidae; genus Eschrichtius; species Eschrichtius robustus. The sequence goes on from NC_090842.1 coordinate 43,153,253, forward strand.
CCTCAGTCATATTCCCAGGCCACAGGGTTCCAGAATCAACCCGATATCATGTTCCCTGGCCACATTCTTCCATAATCAAACCTCAGTCATGTTGCCAGGCCATAGGTTTCCACCATCAAACCTCAGACATGTTCCCAGGCCCAGGGTTCTAGAATAAAACCGTTCTCATGATCCCAGGCCACAGGGTTCCAGAATCCACCGAAGACATGTTCCCAGGCAACAGGGATCCAGAATCAATCCTCAGTTAGGTTCCCAGGCTACAGGGTTCCAGAATAAAACCTCAGTCATGTTCCAAGTCCACAGGGTTCCAGAATGAATCCTCAGTTAGGTTCCCAGGCTACAGGGTTCCAGAATAAAACCTCAGTCATGTTCCCAGGCCACAGAGTTCCAGAATCCACCGATGTCATGTTCCCAGTCCACAGGGTTCCAGAATCAATCCTCTGTTATGTTCCCAGGCTACAGGTTTCCAGAATAAAACCTCAGTCATGTTCCCAGTCCACAGGGTTCCAAAACCATGGCTCAGTCAGGTTCCCAGGGCACAGTATTCCACAATCTAAACAGATGTCCTGTTCCCAGGCCACAGTTTTCCAGAATCACGCCTCAGTCATGTACCCAGGCCACAGGGATCCAGAATCAAACCTCAGTCATGTTGCCAGGCCATAGGGTACCACCATCAAACCTGAGTCATATTCCCAGGCCACAGGATTCCAGAATCAAACGGATTTCATATTCCCAGGCCACAGGGTTCCAGAATCCAACCGATGTCGTGTTCCCAGGCCACAGGTTTCCACAAGCAAACCTCAGTCGTGTTCCCAGGACACAGCTTTCCAGAATCAACCCGGTATCATGTTCCCTGGCGACAGCCTTCCAGAATCTAACCTCAGTCATGTTGCCAGGCCACAGGTTTCCACCATCAAACCTCAGACATGTTCCCAGGCCACAGGGTTCCAGAATAAAACCGTTCTCATGTTCCCAGGCAAAAAGATTCCAGAATCCACCGATGACATGTTCCCAGGCAACAGGGTTCCAGAATCAATCCTCAGTCAGGTTCCCAGGCTACAGGGTTCCAGAATAAAACCTCAGTCATGTTCCAAGTCCACAGGGTTCCAGAATCAATCCTCAGTTAGGTTCCCAGGCTACAGGGTTCCAGAATAAAACCTCAGTCATGTTCCCAGTCCACAGGGTTCCAGAACCTAGGCTCAGTTAGATTCTCAGGGCACAGTATTCCACAATCTAAACAGATGTCATGTTCCCAAGCCACAATTTTCCAGAATCACGCCTCAGTCATGTACCCAGGCCACAGGGATCCAGAATCAAACTTCAGTCATGTTGCCAGGCCATAGGGTACCACCATCAAACCTCAGTCATATTCCCAGGCCACAGGCTACCAGAATCAAACGGATTTCATGTTCCCAGGCAACAGGATTCCAGAATCCAAACCGATGTCATGTTCCCAGGCCACAGGATTCCACAATCTAACCTCAGTCATGTTCCCAGGTCAAAGGTTTCCAGAATCAAACCTCAGTCATATTCCCAGGCCACAGGGTTCCAGAATCCACCGATGTCATGTTCCCAGGCCACAGGGTTACAGAATCAATCCTCAGTTATGTTCCCAGGTTACAGGTATCCAGAATAAAACCTCAGTCATGTTCCCAGTCCACAGGGTTCCAGAACCAAGGCTCAGTCAGTTTCCCAGGGCACAGTATTCCACAATCTAAACAGATGTCATGTTCCCAGGCCACAGTTTTCCAGAATCACACTTCAGTCATGTTCCAAGGCCACAGGGATCCAGAATCAAACCTCAGTCATGTTGCCAGGCCATACGGTATCACCATCAAACCTCAGTCATATTCCCAGGCCACAAGTTTGCAGAATCAAACCGATGTCATGTTCCCAGGCCACAGGTTTCCACAATCTAACATCAGTCATGTTCCCAGGCCACAGGATTCCAGAAGCAAACCTCAGTCTTGTTCCCAGGACACAGGTTTCCAGAATCAACCCGATATCATGTTCCCTGGCCACAGTCTTCCAGAATCAAACCTCAGTCATGTTACCAGGCCACAGGTTTCCACCATCAAACCTCAGACATGTTCCCAGGCCACAGGGTTCCAGAATAAAACCGTTCTCATGTTCCCAGGCCACAGGGTTACAGAATAAAACCGTTTTCATGTTCCCAGGCAAAAAGATTCCAGAATCCACCGATGACATGTTCCCAGGCAACAGGGTTCCAGAATCAATCCTCAGTCAGGTTCCCAGGCTACAGGGTTACAGAATAAAACCTCAGTCATGTTCCAAGTCCACAGGGTTCCAGAATCAATCCTCAGTTAGGTTCCCAGGCTACAGGGTTCCAGAATAAAACCTCAGTCATGTTCCCAGTCCACAGGGTTCCAGAACCTAGGCTCAGTTAGATTCTCAGGGCACAGTATTCCACAATCTAAACAGATGTCATGTTCCCAAGCCACAATTTTCCAGAATCACGCCTCAGTCATGTACCCAGGCCACAGGGATCCAGAATCAAACTTCAGGCATGTTGCCAGGCAATAGGGTACCACCATCAAACCTCAGTCATATTCCCAGGCCACAGGCTACCAGAATCAAACGGATTTCATGTTCCCAGGCAACAGGGTTCCAGAATCCAAACCGATGTCATGTTCCCAGGCCACAGGATTCCACAATCTAACCTCAGTCATGTTCCCAGGTCAAAGGTTTCCAGAATCAAACCTCAGTCATATTCCCAGGCCACAGGGTTCCAGAATCCACCGATGTCATGTTCCCAGGCCACAGGGTTACAGAATCAATCCTCAGTTATGTTCCCAGGCTACAGGTATCCAGAATAAAACCTCAGTCATGTTCCCAGTCCACAGGGTTCCAGAACCAAGGCTCAGTCAGGTTCCCAGGGCACAGTATTCCACAAACTACACAGATGTCATGTTCCCAGGCCACAGTTTTCCAGAAACACGCCTCAGTTATGTTCCCAGGCCACAGGGATCCTGAATCAAACCTCAGTCATGTTGCCAGGCCATAGGGAACCACCATCAAACCTCAGTCATATTCCCAGGCCACAAGTTTCCAGAATCAAACCGATGTCATGTTCCCAGGCAACAGGTTTCCACAATCTAACATCAGTCATGTTCCCAGGCCAATGGTTTCCAGAATCAAACCTCAGTCATATTCCCAGGCCACAGGGTTCCAGAATCAACCCGATATCATGTTCCCTGGCCACATTCTTCCATAATCAAACCTCAGTCATGTTGCCAGGCCATAGGTTTCCACCATCATACCTCAGACATGTTCCCAGGCCACAGGGTTCTAGAATAAAACCGTTCTCATGTTCCCAGGCCACAGGGTTCCAGAATCCACCGATGACATGTTCCCAGGCAACAGGGATCCAGAATCAATCCTCAGTTAGGTTCCCAGGCTACAGGGTTCCAGAATAAAACCTCATTCATGTTCCAAGTCCACAGGGTTCCAGAATGAATCCTCAGTTAGGTTCCCAGGCTACAGGGTTCCAGAATAAAACCTCAGTCATGTTCCCAGGCCACAGAGTTCCAGAATCCACCGATGTCATGTTCCCAGTCCACACGGTTCCAGAATCAATCCTCAGTTATGTTCCCAGGCTACAGGGTTCCAGAATAAAACCTCAGTCATGTTCCCAGTCCACAGGGTTCCAAAACCAAGGCTCAGTCAGGTTCCCAGGGCACAGTATTCCACAATCTAAACAGATGTCCTGTTCCCAGGCCACAGTTTTCCAGAATCACGCCTCAGTCATGTACCCAGGCCACAGGGATCCAGAATCAAACCTCAGTCATGTTGCCAGGCCATAGGGTACCACCATCAAACCTGAGTCATATTCCCAGGCCACAGGCTTCCAGAATCAAACGGATTTCATGTTCCCAGGCCACAGGGTTCCAGAATCCAACCGATGTCGTGTTCCCAGGCCACAGGTTTCCACAAGCAAACCTCAGTCGTGTTCCCAGGACACAGCTTTCCAGAATCAACCCGGTATCATGTTCCCTGGCGACAGTCTTCCAGAATCTAACCTCAGTCATGTTGCCAGGCCACAGGTTTCCACCATCAAACCTCAGACATGTTCCCAGGCCACAGGGTTCCAGAATAAAACCGTTCTCATGTTCCCAGGCAAAAAGATTCCAGAATCCACCGATGACATGTTCCCAGGCAACAGGGTTCCAGAAAAAATCCTCAGTCAGGTTCCCAGGCTACAGGGTTCCAGAATAAAACCTCAGTCATGTTCCAAGTCCACAGGGTTCCAGAATCAATCCTCAGTTAGGTTCCCAGGCTACAGGGTTCCAGAATAAAACCTCAGTCATGTTCCCAGTCCACAGGGTTCCAGAACCTAGGCTCAGTTAGATTCTCAGGGCACAGTATTCCAGAATCTAAACACATGTCATGTTCCCAAGCCACAATTTTCCAGAATCACGCCTCAGTCATGTACCCAGGCCACAGGGATTCAGAATCAAACTTCAGTCATGTTGCCAGGCCATAGGGTACCACCATCAAACCTCAGTCATATTCCCAGGCCACAGGCTACCAGAATCAAACGGATTTCATGTTCCCAGGCAACAGGGTTCCAGAATCCAAACCGATGTCATGTTCCCAGGCCTCAGGATTGCACAATCTAACCTCAGTCATGTTCCCAGGCCAATGGTTTCCAGAATCAAACCTCAGTCATATTCCCAGGCCACAGGGTTCCAGAATCCACCGATGTCATGTTCCCAGGCCATAGGGTTACAGAATCAATCCTCAGTTATGTTCCCAGGCTACAGGTATCCAGAATAAAACCTCAGTCATGTTCCCAGTCCACAGGGTTCCAGAACCAAGGCTCAGTCACGTTCCCAGGGCACAGTATTCCACAATCTACACAGATGTCATGTTCCCAGGCCACAGTTTTCCAGAAACACGCCTCAGTTATGTTCCCAGGCCACAGGGATCCTGAATCAAACCTCAGTCATGTTGCCAGGCCATAGGGTACCACCATCAAACCTCAGTCATATTCCCAGGCCACAAGTTTCCAGAATCAAACCGATGTCATGTTCCCAGGCAACAGGTTTCCACAATCTAACATCAGTCATGTTCCCAGGCCAATGGTTTCCAGAATCAAACCTCAGTCATATTCCCAGGCCACAGGGTTCCAGAATCAACCCGATATCATGTTCCCTGGCCACATTCTTCCATAATCAAACCTCAGTCATGTTGCCAGGCCATAGGTTTCCACCATCAAACCTCAGACATGTTCCCAGGCCACAGGGTTCTAGAATAAAACCGTTCTCATGATCCCAGGCCACAGGGTTCCAGAATCCACCGAAGACATGTTCCCAGGCAACAGGGATCCAGAATCAATCCTCAGTTAGATTCCCAGGCTACAGGGTTCCAGAATAAAACCTCAGTCATGTTCCAAGTCCACAGGGTTCCAGAATGAATCCTCAGTTAGGTTCCCAGGCTACAGGGTTCCAGAATAAAACCTCAGTCATGTTCCCAGGCCACAGAGTTCCAGAATCCACCGATGTCATGTTCCCAGTCCACAGGGTTCCAGAATCAATCCTCTGTTATGTTCCCAGGCTACAGGTTTCCAGAATAAAACCTCAGTCATGTTCCCAGTCCACAGGGTTCCAAAACCATGGCTCAGTCAGGTTCCCAGGGCACAGTATTCCACAATCTAAACAGATGTCCTGTTCCCAGGCCACAGTTTTCCAGAATCACGCCTCAGTCATGTACCCAGGCCACAGGGTTCCAGAATCAAACCTCAGTCATGTTGCCAGGCCATAGGGTACCACCATCAAACCTGAGTCATATTCCCAGGCCACAGGCTTCCAGAATCAAACGGATTTCATGTTCCCAGGCCACAGGCTTCCAGAATCAAACGGATTTCATGTTCCCAGGCCACAGGGTTCCAGAATCCAACCGATGTCGTGTTCCCAGGCCACAGGTTTCCACAAGCAAACCTCAGTCGTGTTCCCAGGACACAGCTTTCCAGAATCAACCCGGTATCATGTTCCCTGGCGACAGCCTTCCAGAATCTAACCTCAGTCATGTTGCCAGGCCACAGGTTTCCACCATCAAACCTCAGACATGTTCCCAGGCCACAGGGTTCCAGAATAAAACCGTTCTCATGTTCCCAGGCAAAAAGATTCCAGAATCCACCGATGACATGTTCCCAGGCAACAGGGTTCCAGAATCAATCCTCAGTCAGGTTCCCAGGCTACAGGGTTCCAGAATAAAACCTCAGTCATGTTCCAAGTCCACAGGGTTCCAGAATCAATCCTCAGTTAGGTTCCCAGGCTACAGGGTTCCAGAATAAAACCTCAGTCATGTTCCCAGTCCACAGGTTTCCAGAACCTAGGCTCAGTTAGATTCTCAGGGCACAGTATTCCACAATCTAAACAGATGTCATGTTCCCAAGCCACAATTTTCCAGAATCACGCCTCAGTCATGTACCCAGGCCACAGGGATCCAGAATCAAACTTCAGTCATGTTGCCAGGCCATAGGGTACCACCATCAAACCTCAGTCATATTCCCAGGCCACAGGCTACCAGAATCAAACGGATTTCATGTTCCCAGGCAACAGGATTCCAGAATCCAAACCGATGTCATGTTCCCAGGCCACAGGATTCCACAATCTAACCTCAGTCATGTTCCCAGGTCAAAGGTTTCCAGAATCAAACCTCAGTCATATTCCCAGGCCACAGGGTTCCAGAATCCACCGATGTCATGTTCCCAGGCCACAGGGTTACAGAATCAATCCTCAGTTATGTTCCCAGGTTACAGGTATCCAGAATAAAACCTCAGTCATGTTCCCAGTCCACAGGGTTCCAGAACCAAGGCTCAGTCAGTTTCCCAGGGCACAGTATTCCACAATCTAAACAGATGTCATGTTCCCAGGCCACAGTTTTCCAGAATCACACTTCAGTCATGTTCCAAGGCCACAGGGATCCAGAATCAAACCTCAGTCATGTTGCCAGGCCATACGGTATCACCATCAAACCTCAGTCATATTCCCAGGCCACAAGTTTGCAGAATCAAACCGATGTCATGTTCCCAGGCCACAGGTTTCCACAATCTAACATCAGTCATGTTCCCAGGCCACAGGATTCCAGAAGCAAACCTCAGTCTTGTTCCCAGGACACAGGTTTCCAGAATCAACCCGATATCATGTTCCCTGGCCACAGTCTTCCAGAATCAAACCTCAGTCATGTTACCAGGCCACAGGTTTCCACCATCAAACCTCAGACATGTTCCCAGGCCACAGGGTTCCAGAATAAAACCGTTCTCATGTTCCCAGGCCACAGGGTTACAGAATAAAACCGTTTTCATGTTCCCAGGCAAAAAGATTCCAGAATCCACCGATGACATGTTCCCAGGCAACAGGGTTCCAGAATCAATCCTCAGTCAGGTTCCCAGGCTACAGGGTTACAGAATAAAACCTCAGTCATGTTCCAAGTCCACAGGGTTCCAGAATCAATCCTCAGTTAGGTTCCCAGGCTACAGGGTTCCAGAATAAAACCTCAGTCATGTTCCCAGTCCACAGGGTTCCAGAACCTAGGCTCAGTTAGATTCTCAGGGCACAGTATTCCACAATCTAAACAGATGTCATGTTCCCAAGCCACAATTTTCCAGAATCACGCCTCAGTCATGTACCCAGGCCACAGGGATCCAGAATCAAACTTCAGGCATGTTGCCAGGCAATAGGGTACCACCATCAAACCTCAGTCATATTCCCAGGCCACAGGCTACCAGAATCAAACGGATTTCATGTTCCCAGGCAACAGGGTTCCAGAATCCAAACCGATGTCATGTTCCCAGGCCACAGGATTCCACAATCTAACCTCAGTCATGTTCCCAGGTCAAAGGTTTCCAGAATCAAACCTCAGTCATATTCCCAGGCCACAGGGTTCCAGAATCCACCGATGTCATGTTCCCAGGCCACAGGGTTACAGAATCAATCCTCAGTTATGTTCCCAGGCTACAGGTATCCAGAATAAAACCTCAGTCATGTTCCCAGTCCACAGGGTTCCAGAACCAAGGCTCAGTCAGGTTCCCAGGGCACAGTATTCCACAAACTACACAGATGTCATGTTCCCAGGCCACAGTTTTCCAGAAACACGCCTCAGTTATGTTCCCAGGCCACAGGGATCCTGAATCAAACCTCAGTCATGTTGCCAGGCCATAGGGAACCACCATCAAACCTCAGTCATATTCCCAGGCCACAAGTTTCCAGAATCAAACCGATGTCATGTTCCCAGGCAACAGGTTTCCACAATCTAACATCAGTCATGTTCCCAGGCCAATGGTTTCCAGAATCAAACCTCAGTCATATTCCCAGGCCACAGGGTTCCAGAATCAACCCGATATCATGTTCCCTGGCCACATTCTTCCATAATCAAACCTCAGTCATGTTGCCAGGCCATAGGTTTCCACCATCATACCTCAGACATGTTCCCAGGCCACAGGGTTCTAGAATAAAACCGTTCTCATGTTCCCAGGCCACAGGGTTCCAGAATCCACCGATGACATGTTCCCAGGCAACAGGGATCCAGAATCAATCCTCAGTTAGGTTCCCAGGCTACAGGGTTCCAGAATAAAACCTCATTCATGTTCCAAGTCCACAGGGTTCCAGAATGAATCCTCAGTTAGGTTCCCAGGCTACAGGGTTCCAGAATAAAACCTCAGTCATGTTCCCAGGCCACAGAGTTCCAGAATCCACCGATGTCATGTTCCCAGTCCACACGGTTCCAGAATCAATCCTCAGTTATGTTCCCAGGCTACAGGGTTCCAGAATAAAACCTCAGTCATGTTCCCAGTCCACAGGGTTCCAAAACCAAGGCTCAGTCAGGTTCCCAGGGCACAGTATTCCACAATCTAAACAGATGTCCTGTTCCCAGGCCACAGTTTTCCAGAATCACGCCTCAGTCATGTACCCAGGCCACAGGGATCCAGAATCAAACCTCAGTCATGTTGCCAGGCCATAGGGTACCACCATCAAACCTGAGTCATATTCCCAGGCCACAGGCTTCCAGAATCAAACGGATTTCATGTTCCCAGGCCACAGGGTTCCAGAATCCAACCGATGTCGTGTTCCCAGGCCACAGGTTTCCACAAGCAAACCTCAGTCGTGTTCCCAGGACACAGCTTTCCAGAATCAACCCGGTATCATGTTCCCTGGCGACAGTCTTCCAGAATCTAACCTCAGTCATGTTGCCAGGCCACAGGTTTCCACCATCAAACCTCAGACATGTTCCCAGGCCACAGGGTTCCAGAATAAAACCGTTCTCATGTTCCCAGGCAAAAAGATTCCAGAATCCACCGATGACATGTTCCCAGGCAACAGGGTTCCAGAAAAAATCCTCAGTCAGGTTCCCAGGCTACAGGGTTCCAGAATAAAACCTCAGTCATGTTCCAAGTCCACAGGGTTCCAGAATCAATCCTCAGTTAGGTTCCCAGGCTACAGGGTTCCAGAATAAAACCTCAGTCATGTTCCCAGTCCACAGGGTTCCAGAACCTAGGCTCAGTTAGATTCTCAGGGCACAGTATTCCAGAATCTAAACACATGTCATGTTCCCAAGCCACAATTTTCCAGAATCACGCCTCAGTCATGTACCCAGGCCACAGGGATTCAGAATCAAACTTCAGTCATGTTGCCAGGCCATAGGGTACCACCATCAAACCTCAGTCATATTCCCAGGCCACAGGCTACCAGAATCAAACGGATTTCATGTTCCCAGGCAACAGGGTTCCAGAATCCAAACCGATGTCATGTTCCCAGGCCTCAGGATTGCACAATCTAACCTCAGTCATGTTCCCAGGCCAATGGTTTCCAGAATCAAACCTCAGTCATATTCCCAGGCCACAGGGTTCCAGAATCCACCGATGTCATGTTCCCAGGCCATAGGGTTACAGAATCAATCCTCAGTTATGTTCCCAGGCTACAGGTATCCAGAATAAAACCTCAGTCATGTTCCCAGTCCACAGGGTTCCAGAACCAAGGCTCAGTCACGTTCCCAGGGCACAGTATTCCACAATCTACACAGATGTCATGTTCCCAGGCCACAGTTTTCCAGAAACACGCCTCAGTTATGTTCCCAGGCCACAGGGATCCTGAATCAAACCTCAGTCATGTTGCCAGGCCATAGGGTACCACCATCAAACCTCAGTCATATTCCCAGGCCACAAGTTTCCAGAATCAAACCGATGTCATGTTCCCAGGCAACAGGTTTCCACAATCTAACATCAGTCATGTTCCCAGGCCAATGGTTTCCAGAATCAAACCTCAGTCATATTCCCAGGCCACAGGGTTCCAGAATCAACCCGATATCATGTTCCCTGGCCACATTCTTCCATAATCAAACCTCAGTCATGTTGCCAGGCCATAGGTTTCCACCATCAAACCTCAGACATGTTCCCAGGCCACAGGGTTCTAGAATAAAACCGTTCTCATGATCCCAGGCCACAGGGTTCCAGAATCCACCGAAGACATGTTCCCAGGCAACAGGGATCCAGAATCAATCCTCAGTTAGATTCCCAGGCTACAGGGTTCCAGAATAAAACCTCAGTCATGTTCCAAGTCCACAGGGTTCCAGAATGAATCCTCAGTTAGGTTCCCAGGCTACAGGGTTCCAGAATAAAACCTCAGTCATGTTCCCAGGCCACAGAGTTCCAGAATCCACCGATGTCATGTTCCCAGTCCACAGGGTTCCAGAATCAATCCTCTGTTATGTTCCCAGGCTACAGGTTTCCAGAATAAAACCTCAGTCATGTTCCCAGTCCACAGGGTTCCAAAACCATGGCTCAGTCAGGTTCCCAGGGCACAGTATTCCACAATCTAAACAGATGTCCTGTTCCCAGGCCACAGTTTTCCAGAATCACGCCTCAGTCATGTACCCAGGCCACAGGGTTCCAGAATCAAACCTCAGTCATGTTGCCAGGCCATAGGGTACCACCATCAAACCTGAGTCATATTCCCAGGCCACAGGCTTCCAGAATCAAACGGATTTCATGTTCCCAGGCCACAGGGTTCCAGAATCCAACCGATGTCGTGTTCCCAGGCCACAGGTTTCCACAAGCAAACCTCAGTCGTGTTCCCAGGACACAGCTTTCCAGAATCAACCCGGTATCATGTTCCCTGGCGACAGCCTTCCAGAATCTAACCTCAGTCATGTTGCCAGGCCACAGGTTTCCACCATCAAACCTCAGACATGTTCCCAGGCCACAGGGTTCCAGAATAAAACCGTTCTCATGTTCCCAGGCAAAAAGATTCCAGAATCCACCGATGACATGTTCCCAGGCAACAGGGTTCCAGAATCAATCCTCAGTCAGGTTCCCAGGCTACAGGGTTCCAGAATAAAACCTCAGTCATGTTCCAAGTCCACAGGGTTCCAGAATCAATCCTCAGTTAGGTTCCCAGGCTACAGGGTTCCAGAATAAAACCTCAGTCATGTTCCCAGTCCACAGGTTTCCAGAACCTAGGCTCAGTTAGATTCTCAGGGCACAGTATTCCACAATCTAAACAGATGTCATGTTCCCAAGCCACAATTTTCCAGAATCACGCCTCAGTCATGTACCCAGGCCACAGGGATCCAGAATCAAACTTCAGTCATGTTGCCAGGCCATAGGGTACCACCATCAAACCTCAGTCATATTCCCAGGCCACAGGCTACCAGAATCAAACGGATTTCATGTTCCCAGGCAACAGGATTCCAGAATCCAAACCGATGTCATGTTCCCAGGCCACAGGATTCCACAATCTAACCTCAGTCATGTTCCCAGGTCAAAGGTTTCCAGAATCAAACCTCAGTCATATTCCCAGGCCACAGGGTTCCAGAATCCACCGATGTCATGTTCCCAGGCCACAGGGTTACAGAATCAATCCTCAGTTATGTTCCCAGGTTACAGGTATCCAGAATAAAACCTCAGTCATGTTCCCAGTCCACAGGGTTCCAGAACCAAGGCTCAGTCAGTTTCCCAGGGCACAGTATTCCACAATCTAAACAGATGTCATGTTCCCAGGCCACAGTTTTCCAGAATCACACTTCAGTCATGTTCCAAGGCCACAGGGATCCAGAATCAAACCTCAGTCATGTTGCCAGGCCATACGGTATCACCATCAAACCTCAGTCATATTCCCAGGCCACAAGTTTGCAGAATCAAACCGATGTCATGTTCCCAGGCCACAGGTTTCCACAATCTAACATCAGTCATGTTCCCAGGCCACAGGATTCCAGAAGCAAACCTCAGTCTTGTTCCCAGGACACAGGTTTCCAGAATCAACCCGATATCATGTTCCCTGGCCACAGTCTAACAGAATCAAACCTCAGTCATGTTACCAGGCCACAGGTTTCCACCATCAAACCTCAGACATGTTCCCAGGCCAAAGGGTTCCAGAATAAAACCGTTCTCATGTTCCCAGGCCACAGGGTTACAGAATAAAACCGTTTTCATGTTCCCAGGCAAAAAGATTCCAGAATCCACCGATGACATGTTCCCAGGCAACAGGGTTCCAGAATCAATCCTCAGTCAGGTTCCCAGGCTACAGGGTTACAGAATAAAACCTCAGTCATGTTCCAAGTCCACAGGGTTCCAGAATCAATCCTCAGTTAGGTTCCCAGGCTACAGGGTTCCAGAATAAAACCTCAGTCATGTTCCCAGTCCACAGGGTTCCAGAACCTAGGCTCAGTTAGATTCTCAGGGCACAGTATTCCACAATCTAAACAGATGTCATGTTCCCAAGCCACAATTTTCCAGAATCACGCCTCAGTCATGTACCCAGGCCACAGGGATCCAGAATCAAACTTCAGTCATGTTGCCAGGCAATAGGGTACCACCATCAAACCTCAGTCATATTCCCAGGCCACAGGCTACCAGAATCAAACGGATTTCATGTTCCCAGGCAACAGGGTTCCAGAATCCTAACCGATGTCATGTTCCCAGGCCACAGGATTCCACAATCTAACCTCAGTCATGTTCCCAGGTCAAAGGTTTCCAGAATCAAACCTCAGTCATATTCCCAGGCCACAGGGTTCCAGAATCCACCGATGTCATGTTCCCAGGCCACAGGGTTACAGAATCAATCCTCAGTTATGTTCCCAGGCTACAGGTATCCAGAATAAAACCTCAGTCATGTTCCCAGTCCACAGGGTTCCAGAACCAAGGCTCAGTCAGGTTCCCAGGGCACAGTATTCCACAAACTACACAGATGTCATGTTCCCAGGCCACAGTTTTCCAGAAACACGCCTCAGTTATGTTCCCAGGCCACAGGGATCCTGAATCAAACCTCAGTCATGTTGCCAGGCCATAGGGAACCACCATCAAACCTCAGTCATATTCCCAGGCCACAAGTTTCCAGAATCAAACCGATGTCATGTTCCCAGGCAACAGGTTTCCACAATCTAACATCAGTCATGTTCCCAGGCCAATGGTTTCCAGAATCAAACCTCAGTCATATTCCCAGGCCACAGGGTTCCAGAATCAACCCGATATCATGTTCCCTGGCCACATTCTTCCATAATCAAACCTCAGTCATGTTGCCAGGCCATAGGTTTCCACCATCAAACCTCAGACATGTTCCCAGGCCACAGGGTTCTAGAATAAAACCGTTCTCATGTTCCCAGGCCACAGGGTTCCAGAATCCACCGATGACATGTTCCCAGGCAACAGGGATCCAGAATCAATCCTCAGTTAGGTTCCCAGGCTACAGGGTTCCAGAATAAAACCTCATTCATGTTCCAAGTCCACAGGGTTCCAGAATGAATCCTCAGTTAGGTTCCCAGGCTACAGGGTTCCAGAATAAAACCTCAGTCATGTTCCCAGTCCACAGGGTTCCAAAACCAAGGCTCAGTCAGGTTCCCAGGGCACAGTATTCCACAATCTAAACAGATGTCCTGTTCCCAGGCCACAGTTTTCCAGAATCACGCCTCAGTCATGTACCCAGGCCACAGGGATCCAGAATCAAACCTCAGTCATGTTGCCAGGCCATAGGGTACCACCATCAAACCTGAGTCATATTCCCAGGCCACAGGCTTCCAGAATCAAACGGATTTCATGTTCCCAGGCCACAGGGTTCCAGAATCCAACCGATGTCGTGTTCCCAGGCCACAGGTTTCCACAAGCAAACCTCAGTCGTGTTCCCAGGACACAGCTTTCCAGAATCAACCCGGTATCATGTTCCCTGGCGACAGTCTTCCAGAATCTAACCTCAGTCATGTTGCCAGGCCACAGGTTTCCACCATCAAACCTCAGACATGTTCCCAGGCCACAGGGTTCCAGAATAAAACCGTTCTCATGTTCCCAGGCAAAAAGATTCCAGAATCCACCGATGACATGTTCCCAGGCAACAGGGTTCCAGAAAAAATCCTCAGTCAGGTTCCCAGGCTACAGGGTTCCAGAATAAAACCTCAGTCATGTTCCAAGTCCACAGGGTTCCAGAATCAATCCTCAGTTAGGTTCCCAGGCTACAGGGTTCCAGAATAAAACCTCAGTCATGTTCCCAGTCCACAGGGTTCCAGAACCTAGGCTCAGTTAGATTCTCAGGGCACAGTATTCCAGAATCTAAACACATGTCATGTTCCCAAGCCACAATTTTCCAGAATCACGCCTCAGTCATGTACCCAGGCCACAGGGATTCAGAATCAAACTTCAGTCATGTTGCCAGGCCATAGGGTACCACCATCAAACCTCAGTCATATTCCCAGGCCACAGGCTACCAGAATCAAACGGATTTCATGTTCCCAGGCAACAGGGTTCCAGAATCCAAACCGATGTCATGTTCCCAGGCCTCAGGATTGCACAATCTAACCTCAGTCATGTTCCCAGGCCAATGGTTTCCAGAATCAAACCTCAGTCATATTCCCAGGCCACAGGGTTCCAGAATCCACCGATGTCATGTTCCCAGGACATAGGGTTACAGAATCAATCCTCAGTTATGTTCCCAGGCTACAGGTATCCAGAATAAAACCTCAGTCATGTTCCCAGTCCACAGGGTTCCAGAACCAAGGCTCAGTCACGTTCCCAGGGCACAGTATTCCACAATCTACACAGATGTCATGTTCCCAGGCCACAGTTTTCCAGAAACACGCCTCAGTTATGTTCCCAGGCCACAGGGATCCTGAATCAAACCTCAGTCATGTTGCCAGGCCATAGGGTACCACCATCAAACCTCAGTCATATTCCCAGGCCACAAGTTTCCAGAATCAAACCGATGTCATGTTCCCAGGCAACAGGTTTCCACAATCTAACATCAGTCATGTTCCCAGGCCAATGGTTTCCAGAATCAAACCTCAGTCATATTCCCACGCCACAGGGTTCCAGAATCCAACCGATGTCGTGTTCCCAAGCCACAGGATTCCACAAGCAAACCTCACTCGTGTTCCCAGGACACATGTTTCCAAAATCAACCCAATATCATGTTCCCTGGACACAGTCTTCCAGAATCAAACCTCAGTCATGTTGCCAGGCCACAGGTTTCCACCATCAAACCTCAGACATATTCCCAGGCCACAGCGTTCCAGAATAAAACCGTTCTCATGTTCTCAGGCCACAGGGTTCCAGAATCCACCGATGATATGTTCCCAGGCAACAGGGTTCCAGAATCAATCCTCAGTTAGATTCCCAGGCTACAGGGTTCCAGAATAAAACCTCAGTCATGTTCTCAGTCCACAGGATTCCAGAACCTGGGCTCAGTCAGGTTCCCAGGCCACAGTATTCCATAGTCTAAACAGATGTCTTGTTCCTAAGAAACAGTTTTCCAGAATCTCGCCTCAGTCATGTTCCCAGGCCACAGGGATCCAGAATCAAACCTCAGTCATGTTCCCTGTCCACAGGGTTCCAGAATCTAGGCTCAGTCAGTTTCCCAGGGCACAGTATTACACAATCTAAACAAATGTCATGTTCCCAAGCCACAGTTTTCCAGAATCTCGCCTCAGTCATGTTCCCAGGCCAGAGGGATCCAGAATCAAACCTCAGTCATGTTGCCAGGTCATAGGGTACCACCATCAAACCTCAGTCATATTCCAAGGCCACAGGCTTCCAGAATCAAACGGATTTCATGTTCCCAGGAAACAGGGTTCCAGAATCCAAACCGATGTCATGTTCCCAGGCCTCAGGATTCCACAATCTAACCTCAGTCATGTTTCCAGGCCAATGGTTTCCAGAATCAAACCTCAGTCATATTCCCAGGCCACAGGGTTCCAGAATCCACCGATGTCATCTTCCCAGGCCACAGGGTTCCAGAATCAATCCTCAGTTATGTTCCCAGGCTACAGGGTTCCAGTATAAAACCGTTCTCATGTTTCCAGGCTACAGGGTTCCAGAATAATACCTCAGTCATGTTCCCAGTCCACAGGGTTCCAGAACTAAGGCCGAGTCAGTTTCCCAGGGCACAGTATTCCACAATCTAAACAGATGTCATGTTCCCAGGCCACAGTTTTCAAGAATCAGGCCTCAGTCATGTTCCCAGGCCACAGGGATCCAGAATCGAACCTCAGTCATGTTGCCAGGCCATAGGGTACCACCATCAAACCTCAATCATATTCCCAGGCCACAAGTTTCCAGAATCAAACCAATGCCATGTTCCCAGGACACAGGGTTCCAGAATCCACCGATGTCATGTTCCCAGTCCACAGGGTTACAGAACCAAGACTCAGTCAGGTTCCCAGGGCACAGTATTCCACAATCTAAACAGATGTCATGTTCCCAGGCCACAGTTTTCCAGAATCACGTCTGAGTCATGTTCCCAGGCCACAGGGATCTAGAATCAAACCTCAGTCATCTTGCCATGCCATAGGGTACCACCATCAACCCTCAGTCATATTCCCAGGACACATTTTTCCAGAATCACACCTAAGACATGTTCCCAGGCCACAGGGATCCAGAATCAAACCTCAGTCATGTTCCCAGTCCACAGGGTTCCAGAACCAAGGCTCAGTCAGAATCCCAGGGCACAGTATTCCACAATCTAAACAGATGTCATGTTCCCAGGCCGCAGAATTCCACAATCTAACCTCAGTCATGTTCCCAGGCAAATGGCTTCCAGAATCAAACCTCAGTCATATTCCCAGGCCACAGGGTTCCAGAATCCACCGATGTCATGTTCCCAGGACACAGGGTTCCAGAACCAAGGCTCAGTCAGGTTCCCAGGGCACAGTATTCCACAATCAAAACAGATGTCATGTTCCCAGGCCACAGTTTGCCAGAATCACGCCTCAGTCATGTTCCCAGGCCACAGGGATACAGAATCAAACCTCAGTCATGTTGCCAGGCCATAGGGTACCACCATCAAACCTCAGTCATATTCCCAGGCCACAGGGTTCCAGAATCCAACCGATGTCATGTTCCCAGGCCACAGGATTCCACAAGCAAAACTCAGTCTTTTTCCCAGGACACAGGTTTCCAGAATCAACCCGATAACATGTTCCTTGGCCACAGACTTCCAGAATCAAACCTCAGTCATGTTGCCAGGCCACAGGTTTCCACCATCAAACCTCAGACATGTTCCCAGGCCACAGGTTCCAGAATAAAACCGTTCTCATGTTCCCAGGCCACAGGGTTCCAGAATCCACCGATGACATGTTCCCAGGCAACAGGGTTTCAGAATCAATCCTCAGTTAGGCTCCAAGGCTACAGGGTTCGAGAATAAAACCTCAGTCATGTTCCACGTCCATAGGGTTCCAGAATCAATCCTCAGTTAGGTTCCCAGGCTACAGGGTTCCAGAATAAAACCTCACTCATGTTCCCGGTCCACAGGGTTCCAGAACCTAGGCTCAGTCAGGTTCCCAGGGCACAGTATTCCACAATCTAAACAGATGTCATGTTCCCAAGCCACAGTTTTCTAGAATCTCACCTCAGTCATGTTCCCAAGCCACAGGGATCAAGAATCAAACCTCAGTCATGTTGCCAGGCCATACGGTACCACCATCAAACCTCAGTCATATTCCCAGGCCACAAGTTTCCAGAATCAAACCAATGCCATGTTCCCAGGACACAGGGTTCCAGAATCCACCGATGTCATGTTCACAGTCCACAGGGTTCCAGAACCAAGGCTCAGTCAGGTTACCAGGGCACAGTATTCCACAATCTAAACAGATGTCATGTTCCCAGGCCACAGTTTTCCAGAATCACGTCTGAGTCATGTTCCCAGGCCACAGGGATCTAGAATCAAACCTCAGTCATCTTGCCATGCCATAGGGTACCACCATCAACCCTCAGTCATATTCCCAGGACACATTTTTCCAGAATCACACCTAAGACATGTTCCCAGGCCACAGGGATCCAGAATCAAACCTCAGTCATGTTCCCAGTCCACAGGGTTCCAGAACCAAGTCTCAGTCAGAATCCCAGGGCACAGTATTCCACAATCTAAACAGATGTCATGTTCCCAGGCCACAGGATTCCACAATCTAACCTCAGTCATGTTCCCAGGCAAATGGCTTCCAGAATCAAACCTCAGTCATATTCCCAGGGCAAAGGGTACCAGAATCCAAACCCATGTCATGTTCCCAGGACACAGGATTCCACAATCTAACCTCAGTCATGTTCCCAGGCAAATGGCTTCCAGAATCAAACCTCAGTCATATTCCCAGGCCACAGGGTTCCAGAATCAATCCTCAGTTATGTTTCCAGGCTACATGGTTCCAGAATAAATCCTCAGTCATGTTCCCAGTCCACAGGGTTCCAGAACCAAGGCTCAGTCAGGTTCCCAGGGCACAGTATTCCACAATCTAAACAGATGTCATGTTCCCAGGCCACAGTTTGCCAGAATCACGCCTCAGTCATGTTCCCAGGCCACAGGGATACAGAATCAAACCTCAGTCATGTTGGCAGGCCATAGGGTACCACCATAAAACCTCAGTCATATTCCCAGGCCACAGGGTTCCAGAATCCAACCGATGTCATGTTCCCAGGCCACAGGATTCCACAAGCAAAACTCAGTCTTTTTCCCAGGACACAGGTTTCCAGAATCAACCCGATAACATGTTCCTTGGCCACAGTCTTCCAGAATCAAACCTCAGTCATGTTGCCAGGCCACAGGTTTCCACCATCAAACCTCAGACATGTTCCCAGGCCACAGGTTCCAGAATAAAACCGTTCTCATGTTCCCAGGCCACAGGGTTCCAGAATCCACCGATGACATGTTCCCAGGCAACAGGGTTTCAGAATCAATCCTCAGTTAGGCTCCAAGGCTACAGGGTTCGAGAATAAAACGTCAGTCATGTTCCACTTCCATAGGGTTCCAGAATCAAACCTCAGTCATATTCCCAGGCCACAGGGTTCCAGAATCCACCGATGTCATGTTCCCAGGCCACAAGGATCCAGAATCAAACTTCAGTCATGTTGCCAGGCCATAGGGTACCACCATCAAACCTCAGTCATATTCCCAGGCCACAAGTTTCCAGAATCAAACCAATGTCATATTCCCAGGCCACAGGGTTTCAGTATCCACCGATGTCATGTGCCCAGTCCACAGGGTTCCAGAACCTAGGCTCAGTCAGGTTTCCAGGGCACAGTATTCCACAATCTAAACAGATGTCATATTCCCAGGCCACAGTTTTCCAGAATCACGTCTGAGTGATATTCTCAGCCCACAGGGATCCAGAATCAAACCTCAGTCATGTTGCCATGACATAGGGTACCACCATCAAACCTCAGTCATATTCCCAGGCCACATTTTTCAAGAATCACGCCTGAGTCATGTTCCCAGGCCACAGGGATCCAGAATCAAACCTCATTCATGTTACCAGGCAATAGGCTAGCACCATCAAACCTCAGTCATATTCCCAGGCCACAGGTTTCCAGAATCAAACCGATTTCATGTTCCCAGGCAACAGGGTATCAGAATTCAAACCGATGTCATTTTCCCAGGCCACAGGATTCCACAATCTCACCTCAGTCATGTTCCCAGGCAAATGGCTTCCAGAATCAAACCTCAGTCATATTCCCAGGCCACAGGTTTCCAGAATCCACCGATGTCATGTTCCCAGGCCACAGGGTTCCAGAATCAATCCTCAGTTATGTTCCCAGGCTACAGGGTTCCAGAATGAAACCTCAGTCATGTTCCCAGTCCACAGGTTTCCAAAACCAAGGCTCAGTCAGGTTCACAGGGCACAGTATTCCACAATCTAAACAGATGTCATGTTCCCATGCCACAGTTTTCCAGAATCACGCCTCAGTCATGTTCCCAGGCCACAGGGATCCAAAATCAAACCTCAGTCATGTTGCCAGGCCATAGGGTGCCACCATCAAACCTCAGTCATATTCCCAGGCCACAGGTTTCCAGAATCAAACCGATGTCATGTTCCCAGGTCACAGGTTTCCACAATCTAACATCAGTCATGTTCCCAGGCCAATGGTTTCCAGAATCAAACCTCAGTCATATTCCCACGCCACAGGGTTCCAGAATCCAACCGATGTCGTGTTCCCAAGCCACAGGATTCCACAAGCAAACCTCACTCGTGTTCCCAGGACACATGTTTCCAAAATCAACCCGATATCATGTTCCCTGGACACAGTCTTCCAGAATCAAACCTCAGTCATGTTGCCAGGCCCAGGTTTCCACCATCAGAACCTCAGACATATTCCCAGGCCACAGCGTTCCAGAATAAAACCGTTCTCATGTTCTCAGGCCACAGGGTTCCAGAATCCACCGATGACATGTTCCCAGGCAACAGGGTTCCAGAATCAATCCTCAGTTAGGTTCCCAGGCTACAGGGTTCCAGAATAAAACCTCAGTCATGTTCTCAGTCCACAGGATTCCAGAACCTGGGCTCAGTCAGGTTCCCAGGCCACAGTATTCCATAGTCTAAACAGATGTCATGTTCCTAAGAAACAGTTTTCCAGAATCTCGCCTCAGTCATGTTCCCAGGCCACAGGGATCCAGAATCAAACCTCAGTCATGTTCCCTGTCCACAGGGTTCCAGAATCTAGGCTCAGTCAGGTTCCCAGGGCACAGTATTACACAATCTAAACAAATGTCATGTTCCCAAGCCACAGTTTTCCAGAATCTCGCCTCAGTCATGTTCCCAGGCCAGAGGGATCCAGAATCAAACCTCAGTCATGTTGCCAGGTCATAGGGTACCACCATCATACCTCAGTCATATTCCAAAGCCACAGGCTTCCAGAATCAAACGGATTTCATGTTCCCAGGCAACAGGGTTACAGAATCCAAACCGATGTCATGTTCCCAGGCCTCAGGATTCCACAATCTAACCTCAGTCATGTTTCCAGGCCAATGGTTTCCAGAATCAAACCTCAGTCATATTCCCAGGCCACAGGGTTCCAGAATCCACCGATGTCATCTTCCCAGGCCACAGGGTTCCAGAATCAATCCTCAGTTATGTTCCCAGGCTACAGGGTTCCAGTATAAAACCGTTCTCATGTTTCCAGGCTACAGGGTTCCAGAATAATACCTCAGTCATGTTCCCAGTCCACAGGGTTCCAGAACTAAGGCCGAGTCAGTTTCCCAGGGCACAGTATTCCACAATCTAAACAGATGTCATGTTCCCAGGCCACAGTTTTCCAGAATCAGGCCTCAGTCATGTTCCCAGGCCACAGGGATCCAGAATCAAACCTCAGTCATGTTGCCAGGCCATAGGGTACCACCATCAAACCTCAGTCATATTCCCAGGCCACAAGTTTCCAGAATCAAACCAATGCCATGTTCCCAGGACACAGGGTTCCAGAATCCACCGATGTCATGTTCCCAGTCCACAGGGTTCCAGAACCAAGACTCAGTCAGGTTCCCAGGGCACAGTATTCCACAATCTAAACAGATGTCATGTTCCCAGGCCACAGTTTTCCAGAATCACGTCTGAGTCATGTTCCCAGGACACAGGGATCTAGAATCAAACCTCAGTCATCTTGCCATGCCATAGGGTACCACCATCAACCCTCAGTCATATTCCCAGGACACATTTTTCCAGAATCACACCTAAGA
This sequence comes from Eschrichtius robustus, assembly GCF_028021215.1. Lineage (NCBI taxonomy): Eukaryota > Metazoa > Chordata > Mammalia > Artiodactyla > Eschrichtiidae > Eschrichtius > Eschrichtius robustus. Next base: position 43,175,188 of record NC_090842.1, read on the forward strand.
CAGGTTCCCAGGCCACAGGGATCCAGAATCAAACCTCAGTCATGTTCCCAGTCCACAGGGTTCCAGAACCAAGGCTCAGTCAGAATCCCAGGGCACAGTATTCCACAATCTAAACAGATGTCATGTTCCCAGGCCACAGGATTCCACAATCTAACCTCAGTCATGTTCCCAGGCAAATGGCTTCCAGAATCAAACCTCAGTCATATTCCCAGGCCGCAGGGTTCCAGAATCCACCGATGTCATGTTCCCAGGACACAGGGTTCCAGAACCAAGGCTCAGTCAGGTTCCCAGGGCACAGTATTCCACAATCAAAACAGATGTCATGTTCCCAGGCCACAGTTTGCCAGAATCACGCCTCAGTCATGTTCCCAGGCCACAGGGATACAGAATCAAACCTCAGTCATGTTGCCAGGCCATAGGGTACCACCATCAAACCTCAGTCATATTCCCAGGCCACAGGGTTCCAGAATCCAACCGATGTCATGTTCCCAGGCCACAGGATTCCACAAGCAAAACTCAGTCTTTTTCCCAGGACACAGGTTTCCAGAATCAACCCGATAACATGTTCCTTGGCCACAGACTTCCAGAATCAAACCTCAGTCATGTTGCCAGGCCACAGGTTTCCACCATCAAACCTCAGACATGTTCCCAGGCCACAGGTTCCAGAATAAAACCGTTCTAATGTTCCCAGGCCACAGGGATCCAGAATCCACCGATGACATGTTCCCAGGCAACAGGGTTTCAGAATCAATCCTCAGTTAGGCTCCAAGGCTACAGGGTTCGAGAATAAAACCTCAGTCATGTTCCACGTCCATAGGGTTCCAGAATCAATCCTCAGTTAGGTTCCCAGGCTACAGGGTTCCAGAATAAAACCTCACTCATGTTCCCGGTCCACAGGGTTCCAGAACCTAGGCTCAGTCAGGTTCCCAGGGCACAGTATTCCACAATCTAAACAGATGTCATGTTCCCAAGCCACAGTTTTCCAGAATCTCACCTCAGTCATGTTCCCAAGCCACAGGGATCAAGAATCAAACCTCAGTCATGTTGCCAGGCCATACGGTACCACCATCAAACCTCAGTCATATTCCCAGGCCACAGGCTTCCAGAATCAAACAGATTTCATGTTCCCAGGCAACAGGGTTCCAGAATCCAAACCGATGTCATGTTCCCAGGCCTCAGGATTCCACAATCTAACGTCAGGCATGTTCCCAGGCCAATGGTTTCCAGAATCAAACCTCAGTCATATTCCCAGGCCACAGGGTTCCAGAATCCACCGATGTCATCTTCCCAGGCCACAGGGTTCGAGAATCAATCCTCAGTTATTTTCCCAGGCAACAGGGTTCCAGTATAAAACCGTTCTCATGTTTACAGACTACAGGGTTCCAGAATAAAACCTCAGTAATGTTCCCAGTCCACAGGGTTCCAGAACTAAGGCCTAGTCAGTTTCCCAGGGCACAGTATTCCACAATCTAAACAGATGTCATGTTCCCAGGCCACAGTTTTCAAGAATCAGGCCTCAGTCATGTTCCCAGGCCACAGGGATCCAGAATCAAACCTCAGTCATGTTGCCAGGCCATAGGGTACCACCATCAAACCTCAGTCATATTCCCAGGCCACAAGTTTCCAGAATCAAACCAATGCCATGTTCCCAGGACACAGGGTTCCAGAATCCACCGATGTCATGTTCACAGTCCACAGGGTTCCAGAACCAAGGCTCAGTCAGGTTACCAGGGCACAGTGTTCCACAATCTAAACAGATGTCATGTTCCCAGGCCACAGTTTTCCAGAATCACGTCTGAGTCATGTTCCCAGGCCACAGGGATCTAGAATCAAACCTCAGTCATCTTGCCATGCCATAGGGTACCACCATCAACCCTCAGTCATATTCCCAGGACACATTTTTCCAGAATCACACCTAAGACATGTTCCCAGGCCACAGGGATCCAGAATCAAACCTCAGTCATGTTCCCAGTCCACAGGGTTCCAGAACCAAGTCTCAGTCAGAATCCCAGGGCACAGTATTCCACAATCTAAACAGATGTCATGTTCCCAGGCCACAGGATTCCACAATCTAACCTCAGTCATGTTCCCAGGCAAATGGATTCCAGAATCAAACCTCAGTCATATTCCCAGGGCAAAGGGTACCAGAATCCAAACCCATGTCATGTTCCCAGGACACAGGATTCCACAATCTAACCTCAGTCATGTTCCCAGGCAAATGGCTTCCAGAATCAAACCTCAGTCATATTCCCAGGCCACAGGGTTCCAGAATCAATCCTCAGTTATGTTTCCAGGCTACATGGTTCCAGAATAAAACCTCAGTCATGTTCCCAGTCCACAGGGTTCCAGAACCAAGGCTCAGTCAGGTTCCCAGGGCACAGTATTCCACAATCTAAACAGATGTCATGTTCCCAGGCCACAGTTTGCCAGAATCACGCCTCAGTCATGTTCCCAGGCCACAGGGATACAGAATCAAACCTCAGTCATGTTGCCAGGCCATAGGGTACCACCATCAAACCTCAGTCATATTCCCAGGCCACAGGGTTCCAGAATCCAACCGATGTCATGTTCCCAGGCCACAGGATTCCACAAGCAAAACTCAGTCTTTTTCCCAGGACACAGGTTTCCAGAATCAACCCGATAACATGTTCCTTGGCCACAGTCTTCCAGAATCAAACCTCAGTCATGTTGCCAGGCCACAGGTTTCCACCATCAAACCTCAGACATGTTCCCAGGCCACAGGTTCCAGAATAAAACCGTTCTCATGTTCCCAGGCCACAGGGTTCCAGAATCCACCGATGACATGTTCCCAGGCAACAGGGTTTCAGAATCAATCCTCAGTTAGGCTCCAAGGCTACAGGGTTCGAGAATAAAACGTCAGTCATGTTCCACGTCCATAGGGTTCCAGAATCAATCCTCAGTTAGGTTCCCAGGCTACAGGGTTCCAGAATAAAACCTCACTCATGTTCCCGGTCCAAAAGGTTCCAGAACCTAGGCTCAGTCAGGTTCCCAGGGCACTGTATTCCACAATCTAAACAGATATCATGTTCCCAAGCTACAGTTTTCCAGAATCTCGCCTCAGTCATGTTCCCAAGCCACAGGGATCCAGAATCAAACCTCAGTCATGTTGCCAGGCCATACGGTACCACCATCAAACCTCAGTCATATTCCCAGGCCACAGGCTTCCAGAATCAAACAGATTTCATGCTCCCAGGCAACAGGGTTCCAGAATCAAACCGATGTAATGTTCCCAGGACACAGGATTCCACAATCTAACCTCAGTCATGTTCCCAGGCAAATGGCTTCCAGAATCAAACCTCAGTCATATTCCCAGGGCAAAGGGTACCAGAATCCAAACCCATGTCATGTTCCCAGGCCACAGGATTCCACAATCTAACCTCTGTCATGTTCCCAGGCAAATGGCTTCCAGAATCAAACCTCAGTCATATTCCCAGGCCACAGGGTTCCAGAATCCACCGATGTCATGTTCCCAGGCCACAGGGTTACAGAATCAATCCTCAGTTATGTTTCCAGGCTACAGGGTTCCAGAATAAAACCTCAGTCATGTTCCCAGTCCATAGGGTTCCAGAACCAAGGCTCAGTCAGTTTCCCAGGAAACAGTATTCCACAATCTAAACAGATGTTATGTTCCCAGGCCACAGTTTTCCAGAATCACGCCTCAGTCATGTTCCCAGGCCACAGGGATCCAGAATCAAACCTCAGTCATTTTGCCAGGCCATAGGGTACCACCATCAAACCTCAGTCATATTCCCAGGCCACAGGGTTCCAGAATCCAACCGATGTCATGTTCCCAGGCTACAGGATTCCACAAGCAGCACTCAGTATTTTTCCCAGGACACAGGTTTCCAGAATCAACCCGATATCATGTTCCCTGGACACAGTCTTCCAGAATCAAACCTCAGTCATATTGCCAGGCCACAGGTTTCCACCATCAAACCTCAGACATGTTCCCAGGGTACAGGGTTCCAGAATAAAACCGTTCTCATGTTCCCAGGCCACAGGGTTCCAGAATCAATCCTCAGTTAGGCTCCCAGGCTACAGGATTCCAGAATAAAACCTCAGTCATGTTCCACGTCCACAGGGTTCAAGAATCAATCCTCTATTAGGTTCCCAGGCTACAGGGTTCCATAATAAACCCTCACTCATGTTCCCGGTACACAGGGTTCCAGAACCTAGGCTCAGTCAGGTTCCCAGGGCACAGTATTCCACAATCTAAACAAATGTCATGTTAACCAGCCACAGTTTTCCAGAATCTCGCCTCAGTCATGTTCACAGGCCACAGGGATCCAGAATCAAACCTCAGTCATGTTGCCAGGCCATACGGTACCACCATTAAACCTCAGTCATATTCCCAGGCCACAGGCTTCCAGAATCAAACGGATTTCATGTTCCCAGGCAACAGGGTTCCAGAATCCAAACCGATGTCATGTTCCCAGGCCACAGGATACCACAATCTAACCTCAGTCATGTTCCCAGGCCAATGGTTTCCAGAATCAAACCTCAGTCATATTCCCAGGCCACAGGGTTCCAGAATCCACCGATGTCATGTTCCCAGGCCACAGGGTTCAAGAATCAATCCTCAGTTATGTTCCCAGGCCACAGGGTTCCAGAATCCACCAATGTCATGTTCCAAGTCCACAGGGTTCCAGAACCAAGGCTCAGTCAGGTTCCCAGGGCACAGTATTCCACAATCTAAACAGATGTCATATTCCCAGGCCACATTTTTCAAGAATCACGCCTGAGTCATGTTCCCAGTCCACAGGGATCCAGAATAAAACCTCAGTCATGTTACCAGGCCATAGGCTACCACCATCAAAACTCAGTCATATTCCCAGGCCACAGGTTTCCAGAATCAAACCGATTTCATCTTCCCAGGCAACAGGGTACCAGAATCCAAACCGATGTCATGTTCGCAGGCCACAGGATTCCACAATCTAACCTCAGTCATGTTCCCAGGAAAACGGCTTCCAGAATCAAACCTCAGTCATATTCCCAGGCCACAGGGTTCCAGAATCAATCCTCAGTTATATTCCCAGGCTACAGGGTTCCAGAATAAAACCTCAGTCATGTTCCCAGTCCATAGGGTTCCAAACCTAGGCTCAGTCAGGTTCACAGGGCACAGTGTTCCACAATCTAAACAGATGTCATGTTCCTAGCCCACAGTTTTCCAGAATCACGCCTCAGTCATGTTCCCAGGCCACAGGGGTCCAAAATCAAACCTCAGTCATGTTGCCAGGCCACAGGGTGCCACCATCAAACCTCAGTCATATTCCCAGGCCACAAGTTTCCAGAATCAAACCGATGTCATATTCCCATGCCACAGGTTTCCACAATCTAATATCAGTCATGTTCCCAGTCCAATGGTTTCCAGAATCAAACCTCAGTCATATTCCCAGGCCACAGGGTTCCAGAATCAACCCGATATCATGTTCCCAGGACACAGGGATCCAGAATCAAACCTCAGTCATGTTGCCAGGCCATAGGGTACCACCATCAAACCTCAGTCATATTCCCAGGCCACAGGGTTCCAGAATCCAACCGATGTCATGTTCCCAGGCCACAGGATTCCACAAGCAACACTCAGTCTTTTTCCCAGGACACAGGTTTCCAAAATCAACCCGATATCATTTTCCCTGGCCACAGTCTTCCAGAATCAAACCTCAGTTATGTTGCCAGGCCACAGGTTTCCACCATCAAACCTCAGACATGTTCTCAGGCCACAGGGTTCCAGAATAAAACCGTTCTCATGTTCCCAGGCCACAGGGTTCCAGAATCCACCGATGACATGTTCCCAGGCAACAGGGTTCCAGAATCAATCCTCAGTTAGGCTCCCAGGCTACAGGGTTCCAGAATAAAACCTCAGTCATGTTCCCAGTACACAGGGTTCCAGAACCTAGGCTCATTCAGCTTCCCAGGGCACAGTATTCCACAATCTAAACAGATGTCATGTTCCCAAGCCACAGTTTTCCAGAATCTCGCCTCAGTCATGTTGCCAGGCTACAGGTTTCCACCATCAAACCTCAGTCATATTCCCAGGCCACAGGCTTCCAGAATCAAACGGATTTCATCTTCCCAGGCAACAGGGTACCAGAATCCAAACCGATGTCATGTTCGCAGGCCACAGGATTCCACAATCTAACCTCAGTCATGTTCCCAGGCAAACGGCTTCCAGAAGCAAACCTCAGTCATATTCCCAGGCCACAGGGTTCCAGAATCAATCCTCAGTTATATTCCCAGGCTACAGGGTTCCAGAATAAAACCTCAGTCATGTTCCCAGTCCATAGGGTTCCAAACCTAGGCTCAGTCAGGTTCACAGGGCACAGTGTTCCACAATCTAAACAGATGTCATGTTCCTAGCCCACAGTTTTCCAGAATCACGCCTCAGTCATGTTCCTAGGCCACAGGGGTCCAAAATGAAACCTCAGTCATGTTGCCAGGCCACAGGGTGCCACCATCAAACCTCAGTCATATTCCCAGGCCACAAGTTTCCAGAATCAAACCGATGTCATATTCCCATGCCACAGGTTTCCACAATCTAATATCAGTCATGTTCCCAGTCCAATGGTTTCCAGAATCAAACCTCAGTCATATTCCCAGGCCACAGGGTTCCAGAATCAACCCGATATCATGTTCCCAGGACACAGGGTTCCAGAATCAAACCTCAGTCATGTTGCCAGGCCATAGGGTACCACCATCAAACCTCAGTCATATTCCCAGGCCACAGGGTTCCAGAATCCAACCGATGTCATGTTCCCAGGCCACAGGATTCCACAAGCAACACTCAGTCTTTTTCCCAGGACACAGGTTTCCAAAATCAACCCGATATCATTTTCCCTGGCCACAGTCTTCCAGAATCAAACCTCAGTTATGTTGCCAGGCCACAGGTTTCCACCATCAAACCTCAGACATGTTCTCAGGCCACAGGGTTCCAGAATAAAACCGTTCTCATGTTCCCAGGCCACAGGGTTCCAGAATCCACCGATGACATGTTCCCAGGCAACAGGGTTCCAGAATCAATCCTCAGTTAGGCTCCCAGGCTACAGGGTTCCAGAATAAAACCTCAGTCATGTTCCCAGTACACAGGGTTCCAGAACCTAGGCTCATTCAGCTTCCCAGGGCACAGTATTCCACAATCTAAACAGATGTCATGTTCCCAAGCCACAGTTTTCCAGAATCTCGCCTCAGTCATGTTCCCAGGCCACAGGGATCCAGAATCAAACCTCAGTCATGTTGCCGGGCCATAGGGTACCACCATCAAACCTCAGTCATATTCCCAGGCCACAGGCTTCCAGTATCAAACGGATTTCATCTTCCCAGGCAACAGGTTTCCAGCATCCAAACCAATGTCATGTTCCCAGGCCACAGGTTTCCACCATCTAACATCAGTCATGTTCCCAGGCCAATGGTTTCCAGAATCAAACCTCAGTCATATTCCCAGGCCACAGGGTTCCAGCATCCATCCGATGTCGTGTTCCCAGGCCACAGGATTCCACAAGCAAACCTCAGTCTTTTTCTCAGGACACAGATTTCCAGAATCAGCCCGATATCATGTTCCCTGGCCACAGTCTTCCAGAATCAAACCTCAGTCATGTTGCCAGGCCACAGGTTTCCACCATCAAACCTCAGACATGTTTCCAGGCCACAGGGTTCCAGAATAAAACCGTTCTCATGTTTCCAGGCCACAGGGTTCCAGAATCCACCGATGACATGTTCCCAGGCAACAGGGTTCCAGAATCAATCCTCAGTTAGGCTCCCAGGCTACAGGGTTCCAGAATAAAACCTCAGTCATATTCCACGTCCACAGGGTTCCAGAATCAATCCTCAGTTAGGTTCCCAGGCTACAGGGTTCCAGAATAAAACCTCAGTCATGTTCCCATTCCACAGGGTTCCCGAACCTAAGCTCTCAGGTTCCAAGGGCACAGTATTCCACGATCTAAACAGATGTCATGTTAACAAGCCACAGTTTTCCAGAATCTTGCCTCAGTCATGTTCCCAGGCCACAGGGATCCAGATTCAAACCTCACTCATGTTGCCAGGCCATAGGGTACCACCATCAAACCTCAGTCATATTCCCAGGCCACAGGGTTCCAGAATCCAACCGATGTCATGTTCCCAGGCCACAGGATTCCACAAGCAACACTCAGTCTTTTTCCCAGGATACAGGTTTCCAAAATCAACCCGATATCATTTTCCCTGGCCACAGTCTTCCAGAATCAAACCTCAGTTATGTTGCCAGGCCACAGGTTTCCACCATCAAACCTCAGACATGTTCTCAGGCCACAGGGTTCCAGAATAAAACCGTTCTCATGTTCCCAGGCCACAGGGTTCCAGAATCCACCGATGACATGTTCCCAGGCAACAGGGTTCCAGAATCAATCCTCAGTTAGGCTCCCAGGCTACAGGGTTCCAGAATAAAACCTCAGTCATGTTCCCAGTACACAGGGTTCCAGAACCTAGGCTCATTCAGCTTCCCAGGGCACAGTATTCCACAATCTAAACAGATGTCATGTTCCCAAGCCACAGTTTTCCAGAATCTCGCCTCAGTCATGTTCCCAGGCCACAGGGATCCAGAATCAAACCTCAGTCATGTTGCCAGGCCACAGGTTTCCACCATCAAACCTCAGTCATATTCCCAGGCCACAGGCTTCCAGAATCAAACGGATTTCATTTTCCCAGGCAACAGTGTACCAGAATCCAAACCGATGTCATGTTCGCAGGCCACAGGATTCCACAATCTAACCTCAGTCATGTTCCCAGGCAAACGGCTTCCAGAATCAAACCTCAGTCATATTCCCAGGCCACAGGGTTCCAGAATCAATCCTCAGTTATATTCCCAGGCTACAGGGTTCCAGAATAAAACCTCAGTCATGTTCCCAGTCCATAGGGTTCCAAACCTAGGCTCAGTCAGGTTCACAGGGCACAGTGTTCCACAATCTAAACAGATGTCATGTTCCTAGCCCACAGTTTTCCAGAATCACGCCTCAGTCATGTTCCCAGGCCACAGGGGTCCAAAATCAAACCTCAGTCATGTTGCCAGGCCACAGGGTGCCACCATCAAACCTCAGTCATATTCCCAGGCCACAAGTTTCCAGAATCAAACCGATGTCATATTCCCATGCCACAGGTTTCCACAATCTAATATCAGTCATGTTCCCAGTCCAATGGTTTCCAGAATCAAACCTCAGTCATATTCCCAGGCCACAGGGTTCCAGAATCAACCCGATATCATGTTCCCAGGACACAGGGATCCAGAATCAAACCTCAGTCATGTTGCCAGGCCATAGGGTACCACCATCAAACCTCAGTCATATTCCCAGGCCACAGGGTTCCAGAATCCAACCGATGTCATGTTCCCAGGCCACAGGATTCCACAAGCAACACTCAGTCTTTTTCCCAGGACACAGGTTTCCAAAATCAACCCGATATCATTTTCCCTGGCCACAGTCTTCCAGAATCAAACCTCAGTTATGTTGCCAGGCCACAGGTTTCCACCATCAAACCTCAGACATGTTCTCAGGCCACAGGGTTCCAGAATAAAACCGTTCTCATGTTCCCAGGCCACAGGGTTCCAGAATCCACCGATGACATGTTCCCAGGCAACAGGGTTCCAGAATCAATCCTCAGTTAGGCTCCCAGGCTACAGGGTTCCAGAATAAAACCTCAGTCATGTTCCCAGTACACAGGGTTCCAGAACCTAGGCTCATTCAGCTTCCCAGGGCACAGTATTCCACAATCTAAACAGATGTCATGTTCCCAAGCCACAGTTTTCCAGAATCTCGCCTCAGTCATGTTCCCAGGCCACAGGGATCCAGAATCAAACCTCAGTCATGTTGCCGGGCCATAGGGTACCACCATCAAACCTCAGTCATGTTCCCAGGCCACAGGCTTCCAGTATCAAACGGATTTCATCTTCCCAGGCAACAGGGTTCCAGCATCCAAACCAATGTCATGTTCCCAGGCCACAGGTTTCCACCATCTAACATCAGTCATGTTCCCAGGCCAATGGTTTCCAGAATCAAACCTCAGTCATATTCCCAGGCCACAGGGTTCCAGCATCCATCCGATGTCGTGTTCCCAGGCCACAGGATTCCACAAGCAAACCTCAGTCTTTTTCTCAGGACACAGATTTCCAGAATCAGCCCGATATCATGTTCCCTGGCCACAGTCTTCCAGAATCAAACCTCAGTCATGTTGCCAGGCCACAGGTTTCCACCATCAAACCTCAGACATGTTCCCAGGCCACAGGGTTCCAGAATAAAACCGTTCTCATGTTTCCAGGCCACAGGGTTCCAGAATCCACCGATGACATGTTCCCAGGCAACAGGGTTCCAGAATTAATCCTCAGTTAGGCTCCCAGGCTACAGGGTTCCAGAATAAAACCTCAGTCATATTCCACGTCCACAGGGTTCCAGAATCAATCCTCAGTTAGGTTCCCAGGCTACAGGGTTCCAGAATAAAACCTCAGTCATGTTCCCATTCCACAGGGTTCCCGAACCTAAGCTCTCAGGTTCCAAGGGCACAGTATTCCACGATCTAAACAGATGTCATGTTAACAAGCCACAGTTTTCCAGAATCTTGCCTCAGTCATGTTCCCAGGCCACAGGGATCCAGATTCAAACCTCACTCATGTTGCCAGGCCATAGGGTACCACCATCAAACCTCAGTCATATTCCCAGGCCACAGGGTTCCAGAATCCAACCGATGTCATGTTCCCAGGCCACAGGATTCCACAAGCAACACTCAGTCTTTTTCCCAGGACACAGGTTTCCAAAATCAACCCGATATCATTTTCCCTGGCCACAGTCTTCCAGAATCAAACCTCAGTTATGTTGCCAGGCCACAGGTTTCCACCATCAAACCTCAGACATGTTCTCAGGCCACAGGGTTCCAGAATAAAACCGTTCTCATGTTCCCAGGCCACAGGGTTCCAGAATCCACCGATGACATGTTCCCAGGCAACAGGGTTCCAGAATCAATCCTCAGTTAGGCTCCCAGGCTACAGGGTTCCAGAATAAAACCTCAGTCATGTTCCCAGTACACAGGGTTCCAGAACCTAGGCTCATTCAGCTTCCCAGGGCACAGTATTCCACAATCTAAACAGATGTCATGTTCCCAAGCCACAGTTTTCCAGAATCTCGCCTCAGTCATGTTCCCAGGCCACAGGGATCCAGAATCAAACCTCAGTCATGTTGCCGGGCCATAGGGTACCACCATCAAACCTCAGTCATATTCCCAGGCCACAGGCTTCCAGAATCAAACGGATTTCATCTTCCCAGGCAACAGGGTTCCAGAATCCAAACCAATGTCATGTTCCCAGGCCACAGGTTTCCACCATCTAACATCAGTCATGTTCCCAGGCCAATGGTTTCCAGAATCAAACCTCAGTCATATTCCCAGGCCACAGGGTTCCAGCATCCATCCGATGTCGTGTTCCCAGGCCACAGGATTCCACAAGCAAACCTCAGTCTTTTTCTCAGGACACAGATTTCCAGAATCAGCCCGATATCATGTTCCCTGGCCACAGTCTTCCAGAATCAAACCTCAGTCATGTTGCCAGGCCACAGGTTTCCACCATCAAACCTCAGACATGTTTCCAGGCCACAGGGTTCCAGAATAAAACCGTTCTCATGTTTCCAGGCCACAGGGTTCCAGAATCCACCGATGACATGTTCCCAGGCAACAGGGTTCCAGAATCAATCCTCAGTTAGGCTCCCAGGCTACAGGGTTCCAGAATAAAACCTCAGTCATATTCCACGTCCACAGGGTTCCAGAATCAATCCTCAGTTAGGTTCCCAGGCTACAGGGTTCCAGAATAAAACCTCAGTCATGTTCCCATTCCACAGGGTTCCCGAACCTAAGCTCTCAGGTTCCAAGGGCACAGTATTCCACGATCTAAACAGATGTCATGTTAACAAGCCACAGTTTTCCAGAATCTTGCCTCAGTCATGTTCCCAGGCCACAGGGATCCAGATTCAAACCTCACTCATGTTGCCAGGCCATAGGGTACCACCATCAAACCTCAGTCATATTCCCAGGCCACAGGGTTCCAGAATCCAACCGATGTCATGTTCCCAGGCCACAGGATTCCACAAGCAACACTCAGTCTTTTTCCCAGGACACAGGTTTCCAAAATCAACCCGATATCATTTTCCCTGGCCACAGTCTTCCAGAATCAAACCTCAGTTATGTTGCCAGGCCACAGGTTTCCACCATCAAACCTCAGACATGTTCTCAGGCCACAGGGTTCCAGAATAAAACCGTTCTCATGTTCCCAGGCCACAGGGTTCCAGAATCCACCGATGACATGTTCCCAGGCAACAGGGTTCCAGAATCAATCCTCAGTTAGGCTCCCAGGCTACAGGGTTCCAGAATAAAACCTCAGTCATGTTCCCAGTACACAGGGTTCCAGAACCTAGGCTCATTCAGCTTCCCAGGGCACAGTATTCCACAATCTAAACAGATGTCATGTTCCCAAGCCACAGTTTTCCAGAATCTCGCCTCAGTCATGTTCCCAGGCCACAGGGATCCAGAATCAAACCTCAGTCATGTTGCCAGGCCACAGGTTTCCACCATCAAACCTCAGTCATATTCCCAGGCCACAGGCTTCCAGAATCAAACGGATTTCATCTTCCCAGGCAACAGTGTACCAGAATCCAAACCGATGTCATGTTCGCAGGCCACAGGATTCCACAATCTAACCTCAGTCATGTTCCCAGGCAAACGGCTTCCAGAATCAAACCTCAGTCATATTCCCAGGCCACAGGGTTCCAGAATCAATCCTCAGTTATATTCCCAGGCTACAGGGTTCCAGAATAAAACCTCAGTCATGTTCCCAGTCCATAGGGTTCCAAACCTAGGCTCAGTCAGGTTCACAGGGCACAGTGTTCCACAATCTAAACAGATGTCATGTTCCTAGCCCACAGTTTTCCAGAATCACGCCTCAGTCATGTTCCCAGGCCACAGGGGTCCAAAATCAAACCTCAGTCATGTTGCCAGGCCACAGGGTGCCACCATCAAACCTCAGTCATATTCCCAGGCCACAAGTTTCCAGAATCAAACCGATGTCATATTCCCATGCCACAGGTTTCCACAATCTAATATCAGTCATGTTCCCAGTCCAATGGTTTCCAGAATCAAACCTCAGTCATATTCCCAGGCCACAGGGTTCCAGAATCAACCCGATATCATGTTCCCAGGACACAGGGATCCAGAATCAAACCTCAGTCATGTTGCCAGGCCATAGGGTACCACCATCAAACCTCAGTCATATTCCCAGGCCACAGGGTTCCAGAATCCAACCGATGTCATGTTCCCAGGCCACAGGATTCCACAAGCAACACTCAGTCTTTTTCCCAGGACACAGGTTTCCAAAATCAACCCGATATCATTTTCCCTGGCCACAGTCTTCCAGAATCAAACCTCAGTTATGTTGCCAGGCCACAGGTTTCCACCATCAAACCTCAGACATGTTCTCAGGCCACAGGGTTCCAGAATAAAACCGTTCTCATGTTCCCAGGCCACAGGGTTCCAGAATCCACCGATGACATGTTCCCAGGCAACAGGGTTCCAGAATCAATCCTCAGTTAGGCTCCCAGGCTACAGGGTTCCAGAATAAAACCTCAGTCATGTTCCCAGTACACAGGGTTCCAGAACCTAGGCTCATTCAGCTTCCCAGGGCACAGTATTCCACAATCTAAACAGATGTCATGTTCCCAAGCCACAGTTTTCCAGAATCTCGCCTCAGTCATGTTCCCAGGCCACAGGGATCCAGAATCAAACCTCAGTCATGTTGCCGGGCCATAGGGTACCACCATCAAACCTCAGTCATATTCCCAGGCCACAGGCTTCCAGAATCAAACGGATTTCATCTTCCCAGGCAACAGGGTTCCAGAATCCAAACCAATGTCATGTTCCCAGGCCACAGGTTTCCACCATCTAACATCAGTCATGTTCCCAGGCCAATGGTTTCCAGAATCAAACCTCAGTCATATTCCCAGGCCACAGGGTTCCAGCATCCATCCGATGTCGTGTTTCCTGGCCACAGGATTCCACAAGCAAACCTCAGTCTTTTTCTCAGGACACAGATTTCCAGAATCAGCCCGATATCATGTTCCCTGGCCACAGTCTTCCAGAATCAAACCTCAGTCATGTTGCCAGGCCACAGGTTTCCACCATCAAACCTCAGACATGTTTCCAGGCCACAGGGTTCCAGAATAAAACCGTTCTCATGTTTCCAGGCCACAGGGTTCCAGAATCCACCGATGACATGTTCCCAGTCCACAGGGATCCAGAATCAAACCTCAGTCATGTTGCCAGGCCATAGGGTACCACCATCAAACCTCAGTCATATTCCCAGGCCACAGGGTTCCAGAATCCAACCGATGTCATGTTCCCAGTCCACAGGATTCCACAAGCAAAACTCAGTCTTTTTCCCAGGACACAGGTTTCTAGAATCAACCCGATATCATGTTCCCTGGCCACAGTCTTCCAGAATCAAACCTCAGTCATGTTGCCAGGCCACAGGTTTCCACCATCAAACCTCAGACATGTTCCCAGGCCACAGGGATCCAGAATAAAACCGTTCTCATGTTCCCAGGCCACAGGGTTCCAGAATCAATCCTCAGTTGCGCTCCCAGGCTACAGGGTTCCAGAATAAAACCTCAGTCATATTCCAGGTCCACAGGGTTCAAGAATCAATCCTCAGTTAGGTTTCCAGGCTACAGGGTTCCAGAATAAACCCTCACTCATGTTCCCGGTCCACAGGGTTCCAGAACCTAGGCTCAGTCAGGTTCCCAGGGCACAGTATTCCACAATCAAAACAGAAGTCATGTTAACAAGCCACAGGTTTCCAGAATCAAACCGATTTCATCTTCCCAGGCAGCAGGGTACCAGAATCCAAACCGATGTCATGTTCGCAGGCCACAGGATTCCACAATCTAACCTCAGTCATGTTCCCAGGCAAACGGCTTCCAGAATCAAACCTCAGTCATATTCCCAGGCCACAGGTTTCCAGAATCAATCCTCAGTTATATGCCCAGGCTACAGGGTTCCAGAATAAAACCTCAGTCATGTTCCCAGTCCATAGGGTTCCAAAACCTAGGCTCAGTCAGGTTCACAGGGCACAGTGTTCCACAATCTAAACAGATGTCATGTTCCTAGGCCACAGTTTTCCAGAATCACGCCTCAGTCATGTTCCCAGGCCACAGGGAACCTGAATCAAACCTCAGTCATGTTGCCAGGCCACAGGGTGCCACCATCAAACCTCAGTCATATTCCCAGGCCACAAGTTCCCAGAATCAAACCGATGTCATATTCCCAGGCCACAGGTTTCCACAATCTAATGTCAGTCATGTTCCCAGTCCAATGGTTTCCAGAATCAATCCTCAGTCATATTCCCAGGCCACAGGTTTCCAGAATCAAACCGATGTCGTGTTCCCAGGCCACAGGATTCCACAAGCAAACCTCAGTCGTGTTCCCAGGACACAGGTTTCAAGAATCAACCCGATATCATGTTCCCTGGACACAGTCTTCCAGAATCAAACCTCAGTCATGTTGCCAGGCCACAGGTTAACACCATCAAACCTCAGACATGTTCCCAGGTCACAGGGTTCCAGAATAAAACCGTTCTCATGTTCCCAGTACACAGGATTCCAGAATCCACCGATGACATGTTCCCAGGCAACAGGGTTCCAGAATCAATCCTCAGTTAGGTTCCCAGGCTACAGGGTTCCAGAATAAAACCTGAGTCATGTTCCAAGTCTACAGGGTTCGAGAATCGATCCTCAGTTAGGTTCCCAGGCTACAGGGTTCCAGAATAAATCCTCAGTCATGTTCCCAGTCCACAGGGTTCCAGAACCTGGGCTCAATCAGGTTCCCAGGGCACAGTGTTCCACAATCTAAACAGATGTCATGTTCCCAAGCCACAGTTTTCCGGAATCTCGCCTCAGTCATGTTCCCAGGCCACAGGGATCCAGAATCAAACCTCAGTCATGTTGCCAGGGCATAGGGTATCACCATCAAACCTCAGTCATATTCCAAGGCCACAGGCTTCCAGAATCAAACGGATTTCATGTTCCAGGGCAACAGGGTTCCAGAATCCAAACCGATGTCATGTTCCCAGGCCTCAGGATTCCACAATCTAACCTCAGTCATGTTTCCAGGCCAATGGTTTCCAGAATCAAACCTCAGTCATATTCCCAGGCTACAGGTTTCCAGAATAAAACTGTTCTCATGTTCCCAGGCTACAGGGTTCCAGAATAAAACCTCAGTCATGTTCCCAGTCCACAGGTTCCAGAACTAAGGCTCAGTCAGTTTCCCAGGGCACAGTATTCCACAATCTAAACAGATGTCATGTTCCCAGGCCACAGTTTTCCAAAATCACGCCTCAGTCATGTTCCCAGGCCACAGGGATCCAGAATCAAACCTCAGTCATGTTGCCAGGCCATAGGGTACCACCAACAAACCTCAGTCATATTCCCAGGCCACAAGTTTCCAGAATCAAACAGATGTCATGTTCCCAGGACACAGGTTTCCAAAATCTAACAGCAGTCATGTTCCCAGGCCACAGGATTCCAGAAACAAATCTCAGTCTTATTCCAAGGACAGAGGTTTCTAGAATCAACCCGATATCATGTTCCCTGGCCACAGTCTTCCAGAATCAAACCTCAGTCATGTTGCCAGGCCACAGCTTTCCACCATCAAACCTCAGACATGTTACCAGGACACAGGCTTCCAGAATCAAACCTTTCTCATGTTCCCAGGCCACAAGTTTCCAGAATCCACCGATGTCATGTTCCCAGTACACAGGGGTCCAGAACCAAGGCTCAGTCAGGTTCCCAGGGCACAGTATTACACAATCTAAACAGATGTCAAGTTCCCAGGCCACAGTTTTCCAGAATCACGTCTGAGTCATGTTCCCAGGACACAGGGATCCAAAATCAAACCTCAGTCATGTTGCCAGGCCACAGGGTACAACCATCAAACTTCAGTCATATTCCCAGGCCACAAGTTTCCAGAATCCAACCGATGTCATGTTCCCAGGACACAGGTTTCCACAATCTAACAGCAGTCATGTTCCCAGGCCACAGGATTCCAGAAACAAATCTGAGTCTTATTCCCAGGACAGAGGTTTCTAGAATCAACCCTATATCATGTTCCCTGGCCACAGTCTTCCAGAATCAAACCTTAGTCATGTTGCCAGGCCACAGCTTTCCACCATCAAACCTCAGACATATTACCAGGCCACAGGCTTCCAGAATCAAACCTTTCTCATGTTCCCAGGCCACAAGTTTCCAGAATCCACCGATGTCATGTTCCCAGTACACAGGGTTCCAGAACCAAGGCTCAGTCAGGTTCCCAGGGCACAGTATTACACAATCTAAACAGATGTCATGTTCCCAGGCCACAGTTTTCCAGAATCACGTCTGAGTCATGTTCCCAGGACACAGGGATCCAAAATCAAACCTCAGTCATGTTGCCAGGCCATAGGGTACCACCATCAAACCTCAGTCATATTCCCAGGCCACAGGGTTCCAGAATCCAACCGATGTCATGTTCCCAGGCCACAGGATTCCACAAGCAACACTCAGTCTATTTCCCAGGACACAGGTTTCCAGAATCAACCCGATATCATATTCCCTGGCCACAGTCTTCCAGAATCAAACCTCAGTTATGTTGCCAGGCCACAGGTTTCCACCATCAAACCTCAGACATGTTCCCAGGCCACAAGGTTCCAGAATAAAACCGTTCTCATGTTCCCAGGCCACAGCGTTCCAGAATCCATCGATGACATGTTCCCAGGAAACAGGGTTCCAGAATCAATCCTCTGTTAGGCTCCCAGGCTACAGGGTTCCAGAATAAAACCTCAGTCATGTTCCACGTCCACAGGGTTCCAGAATCAATCCTCAGTTAGGTTCCCAGGCTACAGGGTTCCAGAATAAAACCTCACTCATGTTCCCAGTCCACAGGGTTCCAGAACCTAGGCTCAGTCAGGTTCCCAGGGCACAGTATTCCACAATCTAAACAGATGTCATGTTCCCAAGCCACAGTTTTCCAGAATCTTGCCTTTGTCATGTTCCCAGGCCACAGGGATCAAGAATCAAACCTCAGTCATGTTGCCAGGCCATACGGTACCACCATCAAACCTCAGTCATATTCCCAGGCCACAGGCTTCCAGAATCAAACGGATTTCATGATCCCAGGCAACAGGGTTACAGAATCCAAACCGATGTCATGTTCCCAGGCCACAGGATTCCACAATCTAACCTCAGGCATGTTCCCAGGCCAATGGTTTCCAGAATCAAACCTCAGTCATATTCCCAGGCCACAGCGTTCCAGAATCCAACCGATGTCATGTTCCCAGGCCACAGGATTCCAAAAGCAACACTCAGTCTTTTTCCCAGGACACAGGTTTCCAGAATCAACCCGATATTATGTTCCCTGGCCACAGTCTTCCAGAATCAAACCTCAGTCATGTTGGCAGGCCACAGGTTTCCACCATCAAACCTCAGACATGTCCCCAGGCCGCAGGGTTCCAGAATAAAACCGTTCTCATGTTCCCAGGCCACAGGCTTCCAGAATCCACCAATGTCATGTTCCAAGTCCACAGGGTTCCAGAACCTAGGCTCAGTCAGGTTCCCAAGGCACAGTATTCCACAATCTAAAAAGATGTCATGTTCCCAAGCCACAGTTTTCCAGAATCTCGCCTCAGTCATGTTCCCAGCCCACAGGGATCCAGAATCAAACCTCAGTCATTTTGCCAGGCCATACGGTACCACCATTAAACCTCAGTCATATTCCCAGGCCACAGGCTTCCAGAATCAAACGGATTTCATGTTCCCAGGCAACAGGGTTCCAGAATCCAAACCGATGTCATGTTCCCAGGCCACAGGTTTCCACAATCTAACATCAGTCATGTTCCCAGGCCACAGGATTCCAGAAGCAAACCTCAGTCTTATTCCAGGACACAGTTTTCCAGAATCAACCCGATATCATGTTCCCTGGCCACAGTCTTCCAGAATCAAACCTCAGTCATGTTGCCAGGCCACAGGGTTCCAGAACCTAGGCTCAGTCAGGTTCCCAGGGCACAGTATTCCACAATCTAAACAGATGTCATGTTACCATGCCACAGTTTTCCAGAATCTCGCCTCAGTCATGTTCCCAGGCCACAGGGATCCAGAATCAAACCTCAGTCATGTTCCCAGGCTAGTGGTTTCCAGAATCAAACCTCAGTCATATTCCCAGGCCACAGGCTTCCAGAATCCACCGATGTCATGTTCCCAGGCCACAGGGTTCCAGAATCAATCCTCAGTTATGTTCCCAGGCTACAGGGTTCCCGAATAAAACCTCAGTCATGTTCTCATTCCAAAGGGTTCCAGAACCAAGGCTCAGTCAGGTTCCCAGGGCACAGAATTCCACAATCTAAACAGATGTCATATTCCCAGGCAACAGTTTTCCAGAATCACGCCTCAGTCATGTTCCCAGGCCACAGGGATACAGAATCAAACCTCAGTCATGTTGCCAGGCCATAGGGTACCACCATCAAACCTCAGTCATATTCCCAGGCCACAGGGTTCCAGAATCCAACCGATGTCATGTTCCCAGGCCACAGGATTCCACAAGCAACACTCAGTCTTTTTCCCAGGACACAGGTTTCCAGAATCAACCCGATATTATGTTCCCTGGCCACAGAATTCCAGAATCAAACCTCAGTCATGTTGGCAGGCCACAGGTTTCCACCATCTAACCTCAGACATGTCCCCAGGCCACAGGGTTCCAGAATAAAACCGTTCTCATGTTCCTAGGCCACAGGCTTCCAGAATCCACCGATGACATGATCCCAGGCAAGAGGGTTTCAGAATCAATCCTTAGTTAGGTTCACAGTCTACAGGGTTCCAGAATAAAACCTCAGTCATGTTCCACGTCCACAGGGTTCCAGAATCAATCCTCAGTTAGGTTCCCAGGCTACAGGGTTCCAGAATAAAACCTCACTCATGTTCCCGGTCCACAGGGTTCCAGAACCTAGGCTCAGTCAGGTTCCCAGGGCACAGTATTCCACAATCTAAACAGTTGTCATGTTCCCAAGCCACAGTTTTCCAGAATCTCGCCTCAGTCATGTTCCCAAGCCACAGGGATCAAGAATCAAACCTCAGTCATGTTGCCAGGTCATACGGTACCACCATCAAACCTCAGTCATATTCCCAGGCCACAGGCTTCCAGAATCAAACAGATTTCATGTTCCCAGGCAACAGGGTTCCAGAATCCAAACCTATGTCATGTTCCCAGGCCACAGGATTCCACAATCTAACCTCAGGCATGTTCCCAGGCCAATGGTTTCCAGAATCAAACCTCAGTCATATTCCCAGGCCACAGGATTCCAGAATCCACCGATGTCATGTTCCCAGGCCACAGCGATCCAGAATCAAACCTCAGTCATGTTGCCAGGCCATAGGGTACCAGCATGAAACCTCAGTCATATTCCCAGGCCACAAGTTTCCAGAATCAAACCGATGTCATGTTCCCAGGCCACAGGGTTCCAGAATCCACCGATGTCATGTTCCCAGTCCACAGGGTTCCAGAACCAAGGCTCAGTCAGTTTCCCTGGGAACAGTATTCCACAATCTAAACAGATGTCATGTTCCCAGGCCACAGTTTTCCAGAATCACGTCTGAGTGATGTTCTCAGCCCACAGGTATCCAGAATCAAACCTCAGTCATGTTGCCATGACATAGGGTACCACCATCAAACCTCAGTCACATTCCCAGGCCACATTTTTCAAGAATCACGCCTGAGTCATGTTCCCAGGCCACAGGGATCCAGAATCAAACCTCATTCATGTTACCAGGCCATAGGCTAGCACCATCAAACCTCAGTCATATTCCCAGGCCACAGGTTTCCAGAATAAAACCGATTTCATGTTCCCAGGCAACAGGGTACCAGAATTCAAACCGATGTCATGTTCCCAGGCCACAGGATTCCACAATCTAACCTCAGTCATGTTCCCAGGCAAATGGCTTCCAGAATCAAACCTCAGTCATATTCCCAGGCCACAGGGTTCCAGAATCCACCGATTACATGTTCCCAGCCCACAGGGTTCCAGAATCAATCCTCAGTTATGTTCCGAGGCTACAGCGTTCCAGAATAAAACCTCAGTCATGTTCCCAGTCCATAGGGTTCCAGAAATAAGGCTCAGTCAGTTTCCCAGGGCACAGTATTCCACAATCTGAACAGATGTCATGTTCCCATGCCACAGTTTTCCAGAATCATGCCTCAGTCATGTTCCCAGGCCACAGGGATCCAAAATGAAACCTCAGTCATATTGCCAGGCCATAGGGTACCACCATCAAACCTCAGTCATATTCCCAGGCCACAAGTTCCCAGAATCAAACCGATGTCATGTTCCCAGGCCACAGGTTTCCACAATCTAACATCAGTCATGTTCCCAGGCCAATGGTTTCCAGAATCAAACCTCAGTCATATTCCCACGCCACAGGGTTCCAGAATCCAACCGATGTCGTGTTCCCAGTCCACAGGATTCCACAAGCAAACCTCACTTGTGTTCCCAGGACACATGTTTCCAGAATCAACCCGATATCATGTTCCCTGGACACAGTCTTCCAGAATCAAACCTCAGTCATGTTGACAGGCCACAGGTTTCCACCATCAAACCTCAGACATATTCCCAGGGCACAGGTTCCAGAATAAAACCGTTCTCATGTTCCCAGGCCACAGGGTTCCAGAATCCACCGATGACATGTTCCCAGGCAACAGGGTTCCAGAATCAATCCTCAGTTAGGTTCCCAGGCTACAGGGTTCCAGAATAAAACCTCAGTCATGTTCCAAGTCCACAGGTTTCCAGAATCAAACCTCAGTTAGGTTCCCAGGCTACAGGGTGCCAGAATAAAACCTCACTCATGTTCCCAGTCCACAGGGTTCCCGAACCTGGGCTCAGTCAGGTTCCCAGCACACAGTATTCCATAATCTAAACAGATGTCATGTTCCCAAGAAACAGTTTTCCAGAATCTCGCCTCAGTCATGTTCCCAGGCCACAGGGAACCAGAATCAAACCTCAGTCATGTTGCCAGGTCATAGGGTAACACCATCATACCTCAGTCATATTTCAAGGCCACAGGCTTCCAGAATCAAACGGATTTCATGTTCCCAGGCAACAGGGTTACAGAATCCAAACCGATGTCATGTTCCCAGGCCTCAGGGTTCCAGAATCAATCCTCAGTTATGTTCCCAGGCTACAGGGTTCCAGAATAAAACCGTTCTCATGTTCCCAGGCTCCAGGGTTGCAGAATAAAACCTCAGTCATATTCCCAGTCCACAGGGTTCCAGAACCAAGGCTCACTCAGGTTCCCAGGGCACAGTATTCCATAATCTAAACAGATGTCATGTTCCCAAGAAACAGTTTGCCAGAATCTCGCCTCAGTCATGTTCCCAGGCCACAGGGATCCAGAATCAAACATCAGTAATGTTGCCAGGCCATAGGGTACCACCATCAAACCTCAGTCATATTCCCAGGCCACAAGTTCCAGAATCAAACCGATGTCATGTTCCCAGGCCACAGGTTTCCACAATCTAACAGCAGTCATGTTCCCAGGCCACAGGATTCCAGAAGCAAACCTCAGTCTTATTCCAGGACACAGTTTTCCAGAATCAACACGATATCATGTTCCCTGGCCACAGTCTTCCAGAATCAAACCTCAGTCATGTTGCCAGGCCACAGGGTTCCAGAACCTAGGCTCAGTCAGGTTCCCAGGGCACAGTATTCCACAATGAAAACAGATGTCATGTTCCCAAGCCACAGTTTTCCAGAATCTCGCCTCAGTCATGTTCCCAGGCCACAGGGATCCAGAATCAAACCTCAGTCATGTTCCCAGGCTAGTGGTTTCCAGAATCAAACCTCAGTCATATTCCCAGGCCACAGGGTTCCAGAATCCACCGATGTCATGTTCCCAGGCCATAGGGTTCCAGAATCAATCCTCAGTTATGTTCCCAGGCTACAGGGTTCCCGAATAAAACCTCAGTCATGTTCTCATTCCAAAGGGTTCCAGAACCAAGGCTCAGTCAGGTTCCCAGGGCACAGTATTCCACAATCTAAACAGATGTCATATTCCCAGGCCACAGTTTTCCAGAATCACGCCTCAGTCATGTTCCCAGGCCACAGGGATACAGAATCAAACCTCAGTCATGTTGCCAGGCCATAGGGTACCACCATCAAACCTCAGTCATATTCCCAGGCCACAGGGTTCCAGAATCCAACCGATGTCATGTTCCCAGGCCACAGGATTCCACAAGCAACACTCAGTCTTTTTCCCAGGACACAGGTTTCCAGAATCAACCCGATATTATGTTCCCTGGCCACAGTCTTCCAGAATCAAACCTCAGTCATGTTGGCAGGAAACAGGTTTCCACCATCAAACCTCAGACATGTCCCCAGGCCGCAGGGTTCCAGAATAAAACCGTTCTCATGTTCCCAGGCCACAGGCTTCCAGAATCCACCGATGACATGTTCCCAGGCAACCGGGTTTCAGAATCAATCCTCAGTTAGGCTCCCAGGCTACAGGGTTCCAGAATAAAACGTCAGTCATGTTCCACGTCCACAGGGTTCCAGAATCAATCCTCAGATAGGTTCCCAGGCTACAGGGTTCCAGAATAAAACCTCACTCATGTTCCCGGTACACAGGGTTCCAGAACCTAGGCTCAGTCAGGTTCCCAGGGCATAGTATTCCACAATCTAAACAGTTGTCATGTTCCCAAGCCACAGTTTTCCAGAATCTCGCCTCAGTCATGTTCCCAAGCCACAGGGATCAAGAATCATACCTCAGTCATGTTGCCAGGTCATACGGTACCACCATCAAACCTCAGTCATATTCCCAGGCCACAAGTTTCCAGAATCAAACCGATGTCATGTTCCCAGGCCACAGGGTTCCAGAATCCAACGATGTCATGTTCCCAGTCCACAGGGTTCCAGAACCAAGGCTCAGTCAGGTTCCCAGGGCACAGTATTCCACAATCTAAACAGATGTCATGTTCCCAGCCCACAGGGTTCCAGAATCAATCCTCAGTTATGTTCCCAGGCTACAGCGTTCCAGAATAAAACCTCAGTCATGTTCCCAGTCCATAGGGTTCCAGAAATAAGGCTCAGTCAGTTTCCCAGGGCACAGTATTCCACAATCTGAACAGATGTCATGTTCCCATGCCACAGTTTTCCAGAATTATGCCTCAGTCATGTTCCCAGGCCACAGAGATCCAAAATTAAACCTCAGTCATGTTGCCAGGCCATAGGGTGCCACCATCAAACCTCAGTCATATTCCCAGGCCACAAGTTCCCAGAATCAAACCGATGTCATGTTCCCAGGCCACAGGTTTCCACAATCTAACATCAGTCATGTTCCCAGGCCAATGGTTTCCAGAATCAAACCTCAGTCATATTCCCAGGCCACAGGGTTCCAGAATCCAACCGATGTCGTGTTCCCAGGCCACAGGATTCCACAAGCAAACCTCACTTGTGTTCCCAGGACACATGTTTCCAGAATCAACCCGATATCACGTTCCCTGGCCACAGTCTTCCAGAATCAAACCTCAGTCATGTTGCCAGGCCACAGGTTTCCACCATCAAACCTCAGACATATTTCCAGGGCACAGGTTCCAGAATAAAACCGTTCTCATGTTCCCAGGCCACAGGGTTCCAGAATCCACTGATGACATGTTCCCAGGCAACAGGGTTCCAGAATCAATCCTCAGTTAGGTTCCCAGGCTACAGGGTTCCAGAATAAAACCTCAGTCATGTTCCAAGTCCACAGGTTTCCAGAATCAAACCTCAGTTAGGTTCCCAGGCTACAGGGTTCCAGAATAAAACCTCACTCATGTTCCCAGTCCACAGGGTTCCCGAACCTGGGCTCAGTCAGGTTCCCAGGACACAGTATTCCATAATCTAAACAGATGTCATGTTCCCAAGAAACAGTTTTCCAGAATCTCGCCTCAGTCATGTTCCCAGGCCACAGGGATTCAGAATCAAACCTCAGTCATGTTGCCAGGTCATAGGGTACCACCATCAAACCTCAGTCATATTTCAAGGCCACAGGCTTCCAGAATCTAATGGATTTCATGTTCCCAGGCAACAGGGTTCCAGAATCCAAACAGATGTCATGTTCCCAGGCCTCAGGGTTCCAGAATCAATCCTGTTATGTTCCCAGGCTACAGGGTTCCAGAATAAAACCGTTCTCATGTTCCCAGGCTACAGGGTTCCAGAATAAAACCTCAGTCATGTTCCCAGTCCACAGGGCTCCAGAACTAAGGTTCAGTCAGTTTCCTAGGGCACAGTATTCCACAATCTAAACAGATGTCATGTTCCCAGGCCACAGTTTTCCAAAATCAGGCCTCAGTCATGTTCCCAGGCCACAGGGATCCAGAATCAAACCTCAGTCATGTTGCCAGGCCATAGGGTACCACCATCAAACCTCAGTCATATTCCCAGGCCACAAGTTTCCAGAATCAAACCAATGTCATGTTCCCAGGACACAGGGTTCCAGAATCCACCGATGTCATGTTCCCAGTCCACAGGGTTCCAGAACCAAGGCTCAGTCAGAATCCCAGGGCACAGTATTCCACAATCTAAACAGATGTCATGTTCCCAGGCCACAGGATTCCACAATCTAACCTCAGGCATGTTCCCAGGCCAATGGTTTCCAGAATCAAACCTCAGTCATATTCCCAGGCCACAGGATTCCAGAATCCACCGATGTCATGTTCCCAGGCCACAGGGATCCAGAATCAAACCTCAGTCATGTTGCCAGGCCATAGGGTACCACCATCAAACCTCAATCATATTCCAAGTCCACAGGTTTCCAGAATCAAACCGATTTCATGTTCCCTGGCAACAGGGTACCAGAATCCAAACCGATGTCATGTTCCCAGGCCACAGGATTCCACAATCTAACCTCAGTCATGTTCCCAGGCAAATGGCATCCAGAATCAAACCTCAGTCATATTCCCAGGGCAAAGGGTACCAGAATCCAAACCCATGTCATGTTCCCAGGCCACAGGATTCCACAATCTAACCTCAGTCATGTTCCCAGGCAAATGGCTTCCAGAATCAAACCTCAGTCATATTCCCAGGCCACAGGGTTCCAGAATCCACCGATGTCATGTTCCCAGGCCACAGGGTTCCAGAATCAATCCTCAGTGATGTTCCCAGGCTACAGGGTTCCAGAATAAAACCTCAGTCATGTTCCCAGTCCACAGGGTTCCAGAACCAAGGCTCAGTCAGGTTCCCAGGGCACAGTATTCCACAATCTAAACAGATGTCATGTTCCCAGGCCACAGTTTTCCAGAATCACGCCTCAGTCATGTTCCCAGGCCAAAGGGATCCAGAATCAAACCTCAGTCATCTTGCCAGGCCATAGGGTACCACCATCAAACCTCAGTCATATTCCCAGGCCACAGTGTTCCAGAATCCAACCGATGTCATGTTCCCAGGCCACAGGATTCCACAAGCAACACTCAGTCTTTTTCCCTGGACACAGGTTTCCAGAATCAACCCGATATCATGTTCCCTGACCACAGTCTTCCAGAATTAACTACAGTTATGTTGCCAGGCCACAGGTATCCACCATCAAACCTCAGACATGTTCCCAGTCCACAGGGTTCCAGAATAAAACCGTTCTCATGTTCCCAGGCCACAGGGTTCCAGAATCCACCGATGACATGTTCCCAGGCAACAGGGTTCCAGAATCAATCCTCAGTTAGGTTCCCAGGCTACAGGGTTCCAGAATAAACCCTCACTCATGTTCCCGGTCCACAGGGTTCCAGAACCTAGGCTCAGTCAGGTTCCCAGGGCACAGTATTCCACAATCTAAACAGATGTCATGTTAACGAGCCACAGTTTTCCAGAATCTCGCCTCAGTCATGTTCCCAGGCCACAGGGATCCAGAATCAAACCTCAGTCATGTTGCCAGGCCATAAGGTACCACCATTAAACCTCAGTCATATTCCCAGGCCACAGGCTTCCAGAATCAAACGGATTTCATGTTCCCAGGCAACAGGGTTCCAGAATCCAAACCGATGTCATGTTCCCAGGCCACAGGATTCCACAATCTAACCTCAGTCATGTTCCCAGGCCAATGGTTTCTAGAATCAAACCTCAGTCATATTCCCAGGCCACAGGGTTCCAGAATCCACCGATATCATATTCCCAAGCCACAGGGTTCCAGAATCAATCCTCAGTTATGTTCCCAGATTACAGGATTCCAGAATAAAACCTCAGTCATGTTCCCAGTCCACAGGGTTCCAGAACCAAGGCTCAGTCAGGTTCCCAGGGCACAGTATTCCACAATCTAAACAGATGTCATGTTCCCAGGCCACAGTTTTCCAGAATCACGCCTCAGTCATGTAACCAGGCCACAGGGATCCAGAATCAAACCTCAGTCATGTTGCCAGGACGTAGGGTACCACCATCAAACCTCAGTCATATACCCAGGCCACAAGTTTCCAGAATCAAACCGATGTCATGTTCCTAGGCCACAGGGATCCAGAATCCACCAATGTCATGTTCCCAGTCCACAGGGTTCCAGAACCAAGGCTCAGTCTGGTTCCCAGGGCACAGTATTCCACAATCTAAACAGATGTCCTGTTCCCAGGCCACAGTTTTCCAGAATCACGTCTGAGTCATGTTCTCAGCCCACAGGGATCCAAAATCAAACCTCAGTCATGTTGCCATGACATTGGGTACCACCATCAAACCTCAGTCATATTCCCAGGCCACAGGGTTCCAGAATCCACCGATATCATATTCCCAAGCCACAGGGTTCCAGAATCAATCCTCAGTTATGTTCCCAGATTACAGGATTCCAGAATAAAACCTCAGTCATGTTCCCAGTCCACAGGGTTCCAGAACCAAGGCTCAGTCAGGTTCCCAGGGCACAGTATTCCACAATCTAAACAGATGTCATGTTCCCAGGCCACAGTTTTCCAGAATCACGCCTCAGTCATGTAACCAGGCCACTGGGATCCAGAATCAAACCTCAGTCATGTTGCCAGGACGTAGGGTACCACCATCAAACCTCAGTCATATACCCAGGCCACAAGTTTCCAGAATCAAACCGATGTCATGTTCCTAGGCCACAGGGATCCAGAATCCACCAATGTCATGTTCCCAGTCCACAGGGTTCCAGAACCAAGGCTCAGTCTGGTTCCCAGGGCAAAGTATTCCACAATCTAAACAGATGTCCTGTTCCCAGGCCACAGTTTTCCAGAATCACGTCTGAGTCATGTTCTCAGCCCACAGGGATCCAAAATCAAACCTCAGTCATGTTGCCATGACATTGGGTACCACCATCAAACCTCAGTCATATTCCCAGGCCACAGGGTTCCAGAATCAATCCTCAGTTATGTTCCCAGGCTACAGGGTTCCAGAATAAAACCTCAGTCATGTTCCCAGTCCATAGGGTTCCAAAACCTAGGCTCAGTCAGGTTCACAGGGCACAGTGTTCCACAATCTAAACAGATGTCATGCTCCTAGGGCACAGTTTTCCAGAATCACGCCTCAGTCATGTTTCCAGGCCACAGGGATCCAAAATAAAACCTCAGTCATGTTGCCAGGCCACAGCGTGCGACCATCAAACCTCAGTCATATTCCCAGGCCACAAGTTTCCAGAATCAAACCGATGTCATATTCCCAGGCCACAGGGTTCCAGAATCAAACCGATGTCGTGTTCCCAGGCCACAGGATTCCACAAGCAAACCTCAGTCGTGTTCCCAGGACACAGGTTTCCAGAATCAACACGATATCATGTTCCCTGGACACAGTCTTCCAGAATCAAACCTCAGTCATGTTGCCAGGCCACAGGTTTCCACCATCAAACCTCAGACATGTTCCCAGGCCACAGGGTTCTAGAATAAAACCGTTCTCATGTTCCCAGGACACAGGATTCCAGAATCCACCGATGACATGTTCCCAGGCAACAGGGTTCCAGAATCAATCCTCAGTTAGTTTCTCAGGCTACAGGGTTCCAGAATAAAACCTCAGTCATGTTCCAAGTCTACAGGGTTCGAGAATCAATCCTCAGTTAGGTTCCCAGGCTACAGGGTTCCAGAAAAAAACCTCAGTCATGTTCCCAGTCCACAGGGTTCCAGAACCTGGGCTCAGTCAGGTTCCCAGGTCACAGTATTCCACAATCTAAACAGATGTCATGTTCCCAAGCCACAGTTTTCCAGAATCTCGCCTCAGTCATGTTCCCAGCCCACAGGGATACAGAATCAAACCTCAGTCATGTTGCCAGGCCATTGGGTACCACCATCAAACCTCAGTCATATTCCAAGGCCACAGGCTTCCAGAATCAAACGGATTTCATGTTCCAGGGAAACAGGGTTCCAGAATCCAAACCGATGTCATGTTCCCAGGACTCAGGGTTCCAGAATCAATCCTCAGTTATGTTCCCAGGCTACAGGGTTCCAGAATAAAACCGTTCTCATGTTCCCAGGCTACAGGGTTCCAGAATAAAACCTCAGTCATGTTCCCAGTCCACAGGGTTCCAGAACTAAGGCTCAGTCAGTTTCCCGGGGCACAGTATTCCACAATCTAAACAGATGTCATGTTCCCAGGCCACAGTTTTCCAGAATCAGGCCTCAGTCATGTTCCCAGGCCGCAGGGATCCAGAATCAAACCTCAGTCATGTTGCCAGGCCATAGGGTACCACCATCAAACCTCAGTCATATTCCCAGGCCACAAGTTTCCAGAATCAAACCAATGTCATGTTCCCAGGACACAGGGTTCCAGAATCCACCGATGTCATGTTCCCAGTCCACAGGGTTCCAGAACCAAGGCTCAGTCAGGTTCCCAGGGCACAGTATTCCACAATCTAAACTGATGGCATGTTCCCAGGCCACAGTTTTCCAGAATCACGTCTGAGTCATGTTCCCAGCCCACAGGGATCTAGAATCAAACCTCAGTCATCTTGCCATGCCATAGGGTACCACCATCAGCCCTCAGTCATATTCCCAGGACACATTTTTCAAGAATCACACCTAAGACATGTTCCCAGGCCACAGGGATCCAGAATCAAACCTCAGTCATGTTGCCAAGGCATAGGCTACCACCATCAAACCTCAGTCATATTCCCAGGCCACAGGTTTCCAGAATCAAACCGATTTCATGTTCCCAGGCAACAGGGTACCAGAATCCAAACCGATGTCATGTTCCCAGGCCACAGGATTCCACAATCTAACCTCAGTCATGTTCCCAGGCAAATGGCATCCAGAATCAAACCTCAGTCATATTCCCAGGGCAAAGGGTACCAGAATCCAAACCCATGTCATGTTCCCAGGCCACAGGATTCCACAATCTAACCTCAGTCATGTTCCCAGGCAAATGGCTTCCAGAATCAAACCTCAGTCATATTCCCAGGCCACAGGTTCCAGAATCCACCGATGTCATGTTCCCAGGCCACAGGCTTCCAGAATCAATCCTCAGTGATGTTCCCAGGCTACAGGGTTCCAGAATAAAACCTCAGTCATGTTCCCAGTCCACAGGGTTCCAGAACCAAGGCTCAGTCAGGTTCCCAGGGCACAGTATTCCACAATCTAAACAGATGTCATGTTCCCAGGCCACAGTTTTCCAGAATCACGCCTCAGTCATGTTCCCAGGCCACAGGGAACCGGAATCAAAACTCAGTCATTTTGCCAGGCCATAGGGTACCACCATCAAACCTCAGTCATATTCCCAGGACACAGGGTTCCAGAATCCAACAGATGTCATGTTCCCAGGCCACAGGATTCCACAAGCAACACTCAGTCTTTTTCCCAGGACACAGGTTTCCAGAATCAACCCGATATCATGTTCCCTGACCACAGTCTTCCAGAATCAACCTCAGTTATGTTGCCAGGCCACAGGTATCCACCATCAAACCTCAGACATGTTCCCAGGCCACAGGGTTCCAGAATAAAACCGTTCTCATGTTCCCAGGCCACAGGGTTCCAGAATCCACCGATGACATGTTCCCAGGCAACAGGGTTTCAGAATCAATCCTCAGTTAGGCTCCCAGGCTACAGGGTTCCAGAATAAAACCTCAGTCATGTTCCACGTCCACAGGGTTCAAGAATCAATCCTCAGTTAGGTTCCCAGGCTACAGGGTTCCAGAATAAACCCTCACTAATGTTCCCGGTCCACAGGGTTCCAGAACCTAGGCTCAGTCAGGTTCCCAGGGCACAGTATTCCACAATCTAAACAGATGTCATGTTCCCAAGCCACAGTTTTCCAGAATCTCGCCTCAGTCATGTTCCCAGGCCACAGGGATCCAGAATGAAACCTCAGTCATGTTGCCAGGCCATACGGTACCACCATTAAACCTCAGTCATATTCCCAGGCCACAGGCTTCCAGAATCAAACCGATTTCATGTTCCCAGGCAACAGGGTACCAGAATCCAAACCGATGTCATGTTCCCAGGCCACAGGATTCCACAATCTAACCTCAGTCATGTTCCCAGGCAAATGGCATCCAGAATCAAACCTCAGTCATATTCCCAGGGCAAAGGGTACCAGAATCCAAACCCATGTCATGTTCCCAGGCCACAGGATTCCACAATCTAACCTCAGTCATGTTCCCAGGCAAATGGCTTCCAGAATCAAACCTCAGTCATATTCCCAGGCCACAGGTTCCAGAATCCACCGATGTCATGTTCCCAGGCCACAGGCTTCCAGAATCAATCCTCAGTGATGTTCCCAGGCTACAGGGTTCCAGAATAAAACCTCAGTCATGTTCCCAGTCCACAGGGTTCCAGAACCAAGGCTCAGTCAGGTTCCCAGGGCACAGTATTCCACAATCTAAACAGATGTCATGTTCCCAGGCCACAGTTTTCCAGAATCACGCCTCAGTCATGTTCCCAGGCCACAGGGAACCGGAATCAAACCTCAGTCATTTTGCCAGGCCATAGGGTACCACCATCAAACCTCAGTCATATTCCCAGGCCACAGGCTTCCAGAATCAAACGGATTTCATGTTCCCAGGCAACAGGGTTCCAGAATCCAAACCGATGTCATGTTCCCAGGCCACAGGATTCCACAATCTAACCTCAGTCATGTTCCCAGGCCAATGGCTTCCAGAATCAAACCTCAGTCATATTCCCAGGCCACAGGTTCCAGAATCCACCGATGTCATGTTCCCAGGCCACAGGCTTCCAGAATCAATCCTCAGTGATGTTCCCAGGCTACAGGGTTCCAGAATAAAACCTCAGTCATGTTCCCAGTCCACAGGGTTCCAGAACCAAGGCTCAGTCAGGTTCCCAGGGCACAGTATTCCACAATCTAAACAGATGTCATGTTCCCAAGAAACAGTTTTCCAGAATCTCGCCTCAGTCATGTTCCCAGGCCACAGGGATTCAGAATCAAACCTCAGTCATGTTGCCAGGTCATAGGGTACCACCATCAAACCTCAGTCATATTTCAAGGCCACAGGCTTCCAGAATCTAATGGATTTCATGTTCCCAGGCAACAGGGTTCCAGAATCCAAACAGATGTCATGTTCCCAGGCCTCAGGGTTCCAGAATCAATCCTGTTATGTTCCCAGGCTACAGGGTTCCAGAATAAAACCGTTCTCATGTTCCCAGGCTACAGGGTTCCAGAATAAAACCTCAGTCATGTTCCCAGTCCACAGGGCTCCAGAACTAAGGTTCAGTCAGTTTCCTAGGGCACAGTATTCCACAATCTAAACAGATGTCATGTTCCCAGGCCACAGTTTTCCAAAATCAGGCCTCAGTCATGTTCCCAGGCCACAGGGATCCAGAATCAAACCTCAGTCATGTTGCCAGGCCATAGGGTACCACCATCAAACCTCAGTCATATTCCCAGGCCACAAGTTTCCAGAATCAAACCAATGTCATGTTCCCAGGACACAGGGTTCCAGAATCCACCGATGTCATGTTCCCAGTCCACAGGGTTCCAGAACCAAGGCTCAGTCAGAATCCCAGGGCACAGTATTCCACAATCTAAACAGATGTCATGTTCCCAGGCCACAGGATTCCACAATCTAACCTCAGGCATGTTCCCAGGCCAATGGTTTCCAGAATCAAACCTCAGTCATATTCCCAGGCCACAGGATTCCAGAATCCACCGATGTCATGTTCCCAGGCCACAGGGATCCAGAATCAAACCTCAGTCATGTTGCCAGGCCATAGGGTACCACCATCAAACCTCAATCATATTCCAAGTCCACAGGTTTCCAGAATCAAACCGATTTCATGTTCCCTGGCAACAGGGTACCAGAATCCAAACCGATGTCATGTTCCCAGGCCACAGGATTCCACAATCTAACCTCAGTCATGTTCCCAGGCAAATGGCATCCAGAATCAAACCTCAGTCATATTCCCAGGGCAAAGGGTACCAGAATCCAAACCCATGTCATGTTCCCAGGCCACAGGATTCCACAATCTAACCTCAGTCATGTTCCCAGGCAAATGGCTTCCAGAATCAAACCTCAGTCATATTCCCAGGCCACAGGGTTCCAGAATCCACCGATGTCATGTTCCCAGGCCACAGGGTTCCAGAATCAATCCTCAGTGATGTTCCCAGGCTACAGGGTTCCAGAATAAAACCTCAGTCATGTTCCCAGTCCACAGGGTTCCAGAACCAAGGCTCAGTCAGGTTCCCAGGGCACAGTATTCCACAATCTAAACAGATGTCATGTTCCCAGGCCACAGTTTTCCAGAATCACGCCTCAGTCATGTTCCCAGGCCAAAGGGATCCAGAATCAAACCTCAGTCATCTTGCCAGGCCATAGGGTACCACCATCAAACCTCAGTCATATTCCCAGGCCACAGTGTTCCAGAATCCAACCGATGTCATGTTCCCAGGCCACAGGATTCCACAAGCAACACTCAGTCTTTTTCCCTGGACACAGGTTTCCAGAATCAACCCGATATCATGTTCCCTGACCACAGTCTTCCAGAATTAACTACAGTTATGTTGCCAGGCCACAGGTATCCACCATCAAACCTCAGACATGTTCCCAGTCCACAGGGTTCCAGAATAAAACCGTTCTCATGTTCCCAGGCCACAGGGTTCCAGAATCCACCGATGACATGTTCCCAGGCAACAGGGTTCCAGAATCAATCCTCAGTTAGGTTCCCAGGCTACAGGGTTCCAGAATAAACCCTCACTCATGTTCCCGGTCCACAGGGTTCCAGAACCTAGGCTCAGTCAGGTTCCCAGGGCACAGTATTCCACAATCTAAACAGATGTCATGTTAACGAGCCACAGTTTTCCAGAATCTCGCCTCAGTCATGTTCCCAGGCCACAGGGATCCAGAATCAAACCTCAGTCATGTTGCCAGGCCATAAGGTACCACCATTAAACCTCAGTCATATTCCCAGGCCACAGGCTTCCAGAATCAAACGGATTTCATGTTCCCAGGCAACAGGGTTCCAGAATCCAAACCGATGTCATGTTCCCAGGCCACAGGATTCCACAATCTAACCTCAGTCATGTTCCCAGGCCAATGGTTTCTAGAATCAAACCTCAGTCATATTCCCAGGCCACAGGGTTCCAGAATCCACCGATATCATATTCCCAAGCCACAGGGTTCCAGAATCAATCCTCAGTTATGTTCCCAGATTACAGGATTCCAGAATAAAACCTCAGTCATGTTCCCAGTCCACAGGGTTCCAGAACCAAGGCTCAGTCAGGTTCCCAGGGCACAGTATTCCACAATCTAAACAGATGTCATGTTCCCAGGCCACAGTTTTCCAGAATCACGCCTCAGTCATGTAACCAGGCCACAGGGATCCAGAATCAAACCTCAGTCATGTTGCCAGGACGTAGGGTACCACCATCAAACCTCAGTCATATACCCAGGCCACAAGTTTCCAGAATCAAACCGATGTCATGTTCCTAGGCCACAGGGATCCAGAATCCACCAATGTCATGTTCCCAGTCCACAGGGTTCCAGAACCAAGGCTCAGTCTGGTTCCCAGGGCACAGTATTCCACAATCTAAACAGATGTCCTGTTCCCAGGCCACAGTTTTCCAGAATCACGTCTGAGTCATGTTCTCAGCCCACAGGGATCCAAAATCAAACCTCAGTCATGTTGCCATGACATTGGGTACCACCATCAAACCTCAGTCATATTCCCAGGCCACAGGGTTCCAGAATCCACCGATATCATATTCCCAAGCCACAGGGTTCCAGAATCAATCCTCAGTTATGTTCCCAGATTACAGGATTCCAGAATAAAACCTCAGTCATGTTCCCAGTCCACAGGGTTCCAGAACCAAGGCTCAGTCAGGTTCCCAGGGCACAGTATTCCACAATCTAAACAGATGTCATGTTCCCAGGCCACAGTTTTCCAGAATCACGCCTCAGTCATGTAACCAGGCCACTGGGATCCAGAATCAAACCTCAGTCATGTTGCCAGGACGTAGGGTACCACCATCAAACCTCAGTCATATACCCAGGCCACAAGTTTCCAGAATCAAACCGATGTCATGTTCCTAGGCCACAGGGATCCAGAATCCACCAATGTCATGTTCCCAGTCCACAGGGTTCCAGAACCAAGGCTCAGTCTGGTTCCCAGGGCAAAGTATTCCACAATCTAAACAGATGTCCTGTTCCCAGGCCACAGTTTTCCGGAATCACGTCTGAGTCATGTTCTCAGCCCACAGGGATCCAAAATCAAACCTCAGTCATGTTGCCATGACATTGGGTACCACCATCAAACCTCAGTCATATTCCCAGGCCACAGGGTTCCAGAATCAATCCTCAGTTATGTTCCCAGGCTACAGGGTTCCAGAATAAAACCTCAGTCATGTTCCCAGTCCATAGGGTTCCAAAACCTAGGCTCAGTCAGGTTCACAGGGCACAGTGTTCCACAATCTAAACAGATGTCATGCTCCTAGGGCACAGTTTTCCAGAATCACGCCTCAGTCATGTTTCCAGGCCACAGGGATCCAAAATAAAACCTCAGTCATGTTGCCAGGCCACAGCGTGCGACCATCAAACCTCAGTCATATTCCCAGGCCACAAGTTTCCAGAATCAAACCGATGTCATATTCCCAGGCCACAGGGTTCCAGAATCAAACCGATGTCGTGTTCCCAGGCCACAGGATTCCACAAGCAAACCTCAGTCGTGTTCCCAGGACACAGGTTTCCAGAATCAACACGATATCATGTTCCCTGGACACAGTCTTCCAGAATCAAACCTCAGTCATGTTGCCAGGCCACAGGTTTCCACCATCAAACCTCAGACATGTTCCCAGGCCACAGGGTTCTAGAATAAAACCGTTCTCATGTTCCCAGGACACAGGATTCCAGAATCCACCGATGACATGTTCCCAGGCAACAGGGTTCCAGAATCAATCCTCAGTTAGTTTCTCAGGCTACAGGGTTCCAGAATAAAACCTCAGTCATGTTCCAAGTCTACAGGGTTCGAGAATCAATCCTCAGTTAGGTTCCCAGGCTACAGGGTTCCAGAAAAAAACCTCAGTCATGTTCCCAGTCCACAGGGTTCCAGAACCTGGGCTCAGTCAGGTTCCCAGGTCACAGTATTCCACAATCTAAACAGATGTCATGTTCCCAAGCCACAGTTTTCCAGAATCTCGCCTCAGTCATGTTCCCAGCCCACAGGGATACAGAATCAAACCTCAGTCATGTTGCCAGGCCATTGGGTACCACCATCAAACCTCAGTCATATTCCAAGGCCACAGGCTTCCAGAATCAAACGGATTTCATGTTCCAGGGAAACAGGGTTCCAGAATCCAAACCGATGTCATGTTCCCAGGACTCAGGGTTCCAGAATCAATCCTCAGTTATGTTCCCAGGCTACAGGGTTCCAGAATAAAACCGTTCTCATGTTCCCAGGCTACAGGGTTCCAGAATAAAACCTCAGTCATGTTCCCAGTCCACAGGGTTCCAGAACTAAGGCTCAGTCAGTTTCCCGGGGCACAGTATTCCACAATCTAAACAGATGTCATGTTCCCAGGCCACAGTTTTCCAGAATCAGGCCTCAGTCATGTTCCCAGGCCGCAGGGATCCAGAATCAAACCTCAGTCATGTTGCCAGGCCATAGGGTACCACCATCAAACCTCAGTCATATTCCCAGGCCACAAGTTTCCAGAATCAAACCAATGTCATGTTCCCAGGACACAGGGTTCCAGAATCCACCGATGTCATGTTCCCAGTCCACAGGGTTCCAGAACCAAGGCTCAGTCAGGTTCCCAGGGCACAGTATTCCACAATCTAAACTGATGGCATGTTCCCAGGCCACAGTTTTCCAGAATCACGTCTGAGTCATGTTCCCAGCCCACAGGGATCTAGAATCAAACCTCAGTCATCTTGCCATGCCATAGGGTACCACCATCAGCCCTCAGTCATATTCCCAGGACACATTTTTCAAGAATCACACCTAAGACATGTTCCCAGGCCACAGGGATCCAGAATCAAACCTCAGTCATGTTGCCAAGGCATAGGCTACCACCATCAAACCTCAGTCATATTCCCAGGCCACAGGTTTCCAGAATCAAACCGATTTCATGTTCCCAGGCAACAGGGTACCAGAATCCAAACCGATGTCATGTTCCCAGGCCACAGGATTCCACAATCTAACCTCAGTCATGTTCCCAGGCAAATGGCATCCAGAATCAAACCTCAGTCATATTCCCAGGGCAAAGGGTACCAGAATCCAAACCCATGTCATGTTCCCAGGCCACAGGATTCCACAATCTAACCTCAGTCATGTTCCCAGGCAAATGGCTTCCAGAATCAAACCTCAGTCATATTCCCAGGCCACAGGTTCCAGAATCCACCGATGTCATGTTCCCAGGCCACAGGCTTCCAGAATCAATCCTCAGTGATGTTCCCAGGCTACAGGGTTCCAGAATAAAACCTCAGTCATGTTCCCAGTCCACAGGGTTCCAGAACCAAGGCTCAGTCAGGTTCCCAGGGCACAGTATTCCACAATCTAAACAGATGTCATGTTCCCAGGCCACAGTTTTCCAGAATCACGCCTCAGTCATGTTCCCAGGCCACAGGGAACCGGAATCAAAACTCAGTCATTTTGCCAGGCCATAGGGTACCACCATCAAACCTCAGTCATATTCCCAGGACACAGGGTTCCAGAATCCAACAGATGTCATGTTCCCAGGCCACAGGATTCCACAAGCAACACTCAGTCTTTTTCCCAGGACACAGGTTTCCAGAATCAACCCGATATCATGTTCCCTGACCACAGTCTTCCAGAATCAACCTCAGTTATGTTGCCAGGCCACAGGTATCCACCATCAAACCTCAGACATGTTCCCAGGCCACAGGGTTCCAGAATAAAACCGTTCTCATGTTCCCAGGCCACAGGGTTCCAGAATCCACCGATGACATGTTCCCAGGCAACAGGGTTTCAGAATCAATCCTCAGTTAGGCTCCCAGGCTACAGGGTTCCAGAATAAAACCTCAGTCATGTTCCACGTCCACAGGGTTCAAGAATCAATCCTCAGTTAGGTTCCCAGGCTACAGGGTTCCAGAATAAACCCTCACTAATGTTCCCGGTCCACAGGGTTCCAGAACCTAGGCTCAGTCAGGTTCCCAGGGCACAGTATTCCACAATCTAAACAGATGTCATGTTCCCAAGCCACAGTTTTCCAGAATCTCGCCTCAGTCATGTTCCCAGGCCACAGGGATCCAGAATGAAACCTCAGTCATGTTGCCAGGCCATACGGTACCACCATTAAACCTCAGTCATATTCCCAGGCCACAGGCTTCCAGAATCAAACCGATTTCATGTTCCCAGGCAACAGGGTACCAGAATCCAAACCGATGTCATGTTCCCAGGCCACAGGATTCCACAATCTAACCTCAGTCATGTTCCCAGGCAAATGGCATCCAGAATCAAACCTCAGTCATATTCCCAGGGCAAAGGGTACCAGAATCCAAACCCATGTCATGTTCCCAGGCCACAGGATTCCACAATCTAACCTCAGTCATGTTCCCAGGCAAATGGCTTCCAGAATCAAACCTCAGTCATATTCCCAGGCCACAGGTTCCAGAATCCACCGATGTCATGTTCCCAGGCCACAGGCTTCCAGAATCAATCCTCAGTGATGTTCCCAGGCTACAGGGTTCCAGAATAAAACCTCAGTCATGTTCCCAGTCCACAGGGTTCCAGAACCAAGGCTCAGTCAGGTTCCCAGGGCACAGTATTCCACAATCTAAACAGATGTCATGTTCCCAGGCCACAGTTTTCCAGAATCACGCCTCAGTCATGTTCCCAGGCCACAGGGAACCGGAATCAAACCTCAGTCATTTTGCCAGGCCATAGGGTACCACCATCAAACCTCAGTCATATTCCCAGGCCACAGGCTTCCAGAATCAAACGGATTTCATGTTCCCAGGCAACAGGGTTCCAGAATCCAAACCGATGTCATGTTCCCAGGCCACAGGATTCCACAATCTAACCTCAGTCATGTTCCCAGGCCAATGGTTTCCAGAATCAAACCTCAGTCATATTCCCAGGCCACAGGGTTCCAGAATCCACCGATATCATATTCCCAGGCCACAGGGTTCCAGAATCAATCCTCAGTTATGTTCCCAGGTTACAGGATTCCAGAATAAAACCTCAGTCATGTTCCCAGTCCACAGGGTTCCAGAACCAAGGCTCAATCAGGTTCCCAGGGCACAGTATTCCACAATCTAAACAGATGTCATGTTCCCAGGCCACAGTTTTCCAGAATCACGCCTCAGTCATGTAACCAGGCCACTGGGATCCAGAATCAAACCTCAGTCATGTTGCCAGGACGTAGGGTACCACCATCAAACCTCAGTCATATACCCAGGCCACAATTTTCCAGAATCAAACCGATGTCATGTTCCTAGGCCACAGGGATCCAGAATCCACCAATGTCATGTTCCCAGTCCACAGGGTTCCAGAACCAAGGCTCAGTCTGGTTCCCAGGGCACAGTATTCCACAATCTAAACAGATGTCCTGTTCCCAGGCCACAGTTTTCCAGAATGACGTCTGAGTCAGGTTCTCAGCCCACAGGGATCCAAATCAAACCTCAGTCATGTTGCCATGACATTGGGTACCACCATCAAACCTCAGTCATATTCCCAGGCCACAGGGTTCCAGAATCACTCCTCAGTTATGTTCCCAGGCTACAGGTTTCCAGAATAAAACCTCAGTCATGTTCCCAGTCCATAGGGTTCCACAACATAGGCTCAGTCAGGTTCACAGGGCACAGTGTTCCACAATCTAAACAGATGTCATGCTCCTAGGGCACAGTTTTCCAGAATCACGCCTCAGTCATGTTCCCAGGCCACAGGGATCCAAAATCAAACCTCAGTCATGTTGCCAGGCCACAGCGTGCGACCATCAAACCTCAGTCATATTCCCAGGCCACAAGTTTCCAGAATCAAACCGATGTCATATTCCCAGGCCACAGGGTTCCAGAATCAAACCGATGTCGTGTTCCCAGGCCACAAGATTGCACAAGCAAACCTCAGTTTTTTCCCAAGTCACAGGTTTCCAGAATCAACCCGATATCATGTTCCCTGGACACAGTCTTCCAGAATCAAACCTCAGTCATGTTGCCACGCCACAGGTTTCCACCATCAAACCTCAGACATGTTCCCAGGCCACAGGGTTCCAGAATAAATCCGTTCTCATGTTCCCAGGACACAGGATTCCAGAATCCACCGATGACATGTTCCCAGGCAACAGGGTTCCAGAATCAATCCTCAGTTAGGTTCTCAGGCTACAGGGTTCCAGAATAAAACCTCAGTCATGTTCCAAGTCTACAGGGTTCGAGAATCAATCCTCAGTTAGGTTCCCAGGCTACAGGGTTCCAGAATAAAACCTCAGTCATGTTCCAAGTCTACAGGGTTCCAGAATCAATCCTCAGTTATGTTCCCAGGCTACAGGGTTCCCGAATAAAACCTCAGTCATGTTCTCATTCCAAAGGGTTCCAGAACCAAGGCTCAGTCAGGTTCCCAGGGCACAGTATTCCACAATCAAAACAGATGTCATATTCCCAGGCCACAGTTTTCCAGAATCACGCCTCAGTCATGTTCCCAGGCCACAGGGATACAGAATCAAACCTCAGTCATGTTGCCAGGCCATAGGGTACCACCATCAAACCTCAGTCATATTCCCAGGCCACAGGGTTCCAGAATCCAACCGATGTCATGTTCCCAGGCCACAGGATTCCACAAGCAACACTCAGTCTTTTTCCCAGGACACAGGTTTCCAGAATCAACCCGATATTATGTTCCCTGGCCACAGTCTTCCAGAATCAAACCTCAGTCATGTTGGCAGGCCACAGGTTTCCACCATCAAACCTCAGACATGTCCCCAGGCCGCAGGGTTCCAGAATAAAACCGTTCTCATGTTCCCAGGCCACAGGCTTCCAGAATCCACCGATGACATGTTCCCAGGCAACAGGGTTTCAGAATCAATCCTCAGTTAGGCTCCCAGGCTACAGGGTTCCAGAATAAAACGTCAGTCATGTTCCACGTCCACAGGGTTCCAGAATCAATCCTCAGATAGGTTCCCAGGCTACAGGGTTCCAGAATAAAACCTCACTCATGTTCCCGGTACACAGGGTTCCAGAACCTAGGCTCAGTCAGGTTCCCAGGGCATAGTATTCCACAATCTAAACAGTTGTCATGTTCCCAAGCCACAGTTTTCCAGAATCTCGCCTCAGTCATGTTCCCAAGCCACAGGGATCAAGAATCATACCTCAGACATTTTGCCAGGTCATACGGTACCACCATCAAACCTCAGTCATATTCCCAGGCCACAAGTTTCCAGAATCAAACCGATGTCATGTTCCCAGGCCACAGGGTTCCAGAATCCAACGATGTCATGTTCCCAGTCCACAGGGTTCCAGAACCAAGGCTCAGTCAGGTTCCCAGGGCACAGTATTCCACAATCTAAACAGATGTCATGTTCCCAGCCCACAGGGTTCCAGAATCAATCCTCAGTTATGTTCCCAGGCTACAGCGTTCCAGAATAAAACCTCAGTCATGTTCCCAGTCCATAGGGTTCCAGAAATAAGGCTCAGTCAGTTTCCCAGGGCACAGTATTCCACAATCTGAACAGATGTCATGTTCCCATGCCACAGTTTTCCAGAATTATGCCTCAGTCATGTTCCCAGGCCACAGGGATCCAAAATTAAACCTCAGTCATGTTGCCAGGCCATAGGGTGCCACCATCAAACCTCAGTCATATTCCCAGGCCACAAGTTCCCAGAATCAAACCGATGTCATGTTCCCAGGCCACAGGTTTCCACAATCTAACATCAGTCATGTTCCCAGGCCAATGGTTTCCAGAATCAAACCTCAGTCATATTCCCAGGCCACAGGGTTCCAGAATCCAACCGATGTCGTGTTCCCAGGCCACAGGATTCCACAAGCAAACCTCACTTGTGTTCCCAGGACACATGTTTC
The DNA here is from genome assembly GCF_028021215.1 of Eschrichtius robustus. Lineage (NCBI taxonomy): Eukaryota > Metazoa > Chordata > Mammalia > Artiodactyla > Eschrichtiidae > Eschrichtius > Eschrichtius robustus. Next base: position 43,217,635 of record NC_090842.1, read on the forward strand.
CAGAATCAACCCGATATCATGTTCCCTGGACACAGTCTTCCAGAATCAAACCTCAGTCATGTTGCCAGGCCACAGGTTTCCACCATCAAACCTCAGACATATTTCCAGGGCACAGGTTCCAGAATAAAACCGTTCTCATGTTCCCAGGCCACAGGGTTCCAGAATCCACCGATGACATGTTCCCAGGGAACAGGGTTCCAGAATCAATCCTCAGTTAGGTTCCCAGGCTACAGGGTTCCAGAATAAAACCTCAGTCATGTTCCAAGTCCACAGGTTTCCAGAATCAAACCTCAGTTAGGTTCCCAGGCTACAGGGTTCCAGAATAAAACCTCACTCATGTTCCCAGTCCACAGGGTTCCCGAACCTGGGCTCAGTCAGGTTCCCAGGACACAGTATTCCATAATCTAAACAGATGTCATGTTCCCAAGAAACAGTTTTCCAGAATCTCGCCTCAGTCATGTTCCCAGGCCACAGGGATTCAGAATCAAACCTCAGTCATGTTGCCAGGCCATAGGGTACCACCATCAAACCTCAGTCATATTCCCAGGCCACAAGTTTCCAGAATCAAACCGATGTCATGTTCCCAGGCCACAGGGTTCCAGAATCCACCGATATCATGTTCCCAGTCCACAGGGTTCCAGAACCAAGGCTCAGTCAGGTTCCCAGGGCACAGTATTCCACAATCAAAACAGATGTCATGTTCCCAGGCCACAGTTTTCCAGAATCACGTCTGAGTGATGTTCTCAGCCCACAGGGATCCAGAATCAAACCTCAGTCATGTTGCCATGACATAGGGTACCACAATCAAACCTCAGTCACATTCCCAGGCCACATTTTTCAAGAATCACGCCTGAGTCATGTTCCCAGGCCACAGGGATCCAAAATCAAACCTCAATCATGTTACCAGGCCATAGGCTAGCACCATCAAACCTCAGTCATATTCCCAGGCCACAGGTTTCCAGAATCAAACCGATTTCATGTTCCCAGGCCACAGGATTCCACAATCTAACCTCAGTCATGTTCCCAGGCAAATGGCTTCCAGAATCAAACCTCAGTCATATTCCCAGGCCACAGGTTTCCAGAATCCACCGATGTCATGTTCCCAGCCCACAGGGTTCCAGAATCAATCCTCAGTTATGTTCCCAGGCTACAGCGTTCCAGAATAAAACCTCAGTCATGTTCCCAGTCCATAGGGTTCCAGAAATAAGGCTCAGTCAGTTTCCCAGGGCACAGTATTCCACAATCTGAACAGATGTCATGTTCCCACGCCACAGGTTTCCACAATCTAACATCAGTCATGTTCCCAGGCCAATGGTTTCCAGAATCAAACCTCAGTCATATTCCCAGGCCACAGGGTTCCAGAATCCAACCAATGTCGTGTTCCCAGGCCACCGGATTCCACAAGCAAACCTCACTTGTGTTCCCAGGACACATGTTTCCAGAATCAACCCGATATCATGTTCCCTGGACACAGTCTTCCAGAATCAAACCTCAGTCATGTTGCCAGGCCACAGGTTTCCACCATCAAACCTCAGACATATTCCCAGGGCACAGGTTCCAGAATAAAACCGTTCTCATGTTCCCAGGCCACAGGGTTCCAGAATCCACCGATGACATGTTCCCAGGCAACAGGGTTCCAGAATCAATCCTCAGTTAGGTTCCCAGGCTACAGGGTTCCAGAATAAAACCTCAGTCATGTTCCAAGTCCACAGGTTTCCAGAATCAATCCTCAGTTAGGTTCCCAGGCTACAGGGTTCCTGAATAAAACCTCACTCATGTTCCCAGTCCACAGGGTTCCCGAACCTGGGCTCAGTCAGGTTCCCAGGACACAGTATTCCATAATCTAAACAGATGTCATGTTCCCAAGAAACAGTTTTCCAGAATCTCGCCTCAGTCATGTTCCCAGGCCACAGGGATCCAGAATCAAACCTCAGTCATGTTGCCAGGTCATAGGGTACCACCATCAAACCTCAGTCATATTTCAAGGCCACAGGCTACCAGAATCAAACGGATTTCATGTTCCCAGGCAACAGGGTTCCAGAATCCAAACCGATGTCATGTTCCCAGGACTCAGGGTTCCAGAATCAATCCTCAGTTATGTTCCCAGGCTACAGGGTTCCAGAATAAAACCTCAGTCATGTTCCCAGTCCACAGGGTTCCAGAACTAAGGCTCAGTCAGTTTCCCGGGGCACAGTATTCCACAATCTAAACAGATGTCATGTTCCCAGGCCACAGTTTTCCAGAATCAGGCCTCAGTCATGTTCCCAGGCCGCAGGGATCCAGAATCAAACCTCAGTCATGTTGCCAGGCCATAGGGTACCACCATCAAACCTCAGTCATATTCCCAGGCCACAAGTTTCCAGAATCAAACCAATGTCATGTTCCCAGGACACAGGGTTCCAGAATCCACCGATGTCATGTTCCCAGTCCACAGGGTTCCAGAACCAAGGCTCAGTCAGGTTCCCAGGGCACAGTATTCCACAATCTAAACTGATGGCATGTTCCCAGGCCACAGTTTTCCAGAATCACGTCTGAGTCATGTTCCCAGCCCATAGGGATCTAGAATCAAACCTCAGTCATCTTGCCATGCCATAGGGTACCACCATCAGCCCTCAGTCATATTCCCAGGACACATTTTTCAAGAATCACACCTAAGACATGTTCCCAGGCCACAGGGATCCAGAATCAAACCTCAGTCATGTTGCCAAGGCATAGGCTACCACCATCAAACCTCAGTCATATTCCCAGGCCACAGGTTTCCAGAATCAAACCGATTTCATGTTCCCAGGCAACAGGGTACCAGAATCCAAACCGATGTCATGTTCCCAGGCCACAGGATTCCACAATCTAACCTCAGTCATGTTCCCAGGCAAATGGCATCCAGAATCAAACCTCAGTCATATTCCCAGGGCAAAGGGTACCAGAATCCAAACCCATGTCATGTTCCCAGGCCACAGGATTCCACAATCTAACCTCAGTCATGTTCCCAGGCAAATGGCTTCCAGAATCAAACCTCAGTCATATTCCCAGGCCACAGGTTCCAGAATCCACCGATGTCATGTTCCCAGGCCACAGGCTTCCAGAATCAATCCTCAGTGATGTTCCCAGGCTACAGGGTTCCAGAATAAAACCTCAGTCATGTTCCCAGTCCACAGGGTTCCAGAACCAAGGCTCAGTCAGGTTCCCAGGGCACAGTATTCCACAATCTAAACAGATGTCATGTTCCCAGGCCACAGTTTTCCAGAATCACGCCTCAGTCATGTTCCCAGGCCACAGGGAACCGGAATCAAACCTCAGTCATTTTGCCAGGCCATAGGGTACCACCATCAAACCTCAGTCATATTCCCAGGACACAGGGTTCCAGAATCCAACAGATGTCATGTTCCCAGGCCACAGGATTCCACAAGCAACACTCAGTCTTTTTCCCAGGACACAGGTTTCCAGAATCAACCCGATATCATGTTCCCTGACCACAGTCTTCCAGAATCAACCTCAGTTATGTTGCCAGGCCACAGGTATCCACCATCAAACCTCAGACATGTTCCCAGGCCACAGGGTTCCAGAATAAAACCGTTCTCATGTTCCCAGGCCACAGGGTTCCAGAATCCACCGATGACATGTTCCCAGGCAACAGGGTTTCAGAATCAATCCTCAGTTAGGCTCCCAGGCTACAGGGTTCCAGAATAAAACCTCAGTCATGTTCCACGTCCACAGGGTTCAAGAATCAATCCTCAGTTAGGTTCCCAGGCTACAGGGTTCCAGAATAAACCCTCACTAATGTTCCCGGTCCACAGGGTTCCAGAACCTAGGCTCAGTCAGGTTCCCAGGGCACAGTATTCCACAATCTAAACAGATGTCATGTTCCCAAGCCACAGTTTTCCAGAATCTCGCCTCAGTCATGTTCCCAGGCCACAGGGATCCAGAATGAAACCTCAGTCATGTTGCCAGGCCATACGGTACCACCATTAAACCTCAGTCATATTCCCAGGCCACAGGCTTCCAGAATCAAACCGATTTCATGTTCCCAGGCAACAGGGTACCAGAATCCAAACCGATGTGATGTTCCCAGGCCACAGGATTCCACAATCTAACCTCAGTCATGTTCCCAGGCAAATGGCATCCAGAATCAAACCTCAGTCATATTCCCAGGGCAAAGGGTACCAGAATCCAAACCCATGTCATGTTCCCAGGCCACAGGATTCCACAATCTAACCTCAGTCATGTTCCCAGGCAAATGGCTTCCAGAATCAAACCTCAGTCATATTCCCAGGCCACAGGTTCCAGAATCCACCGATGTCATGTTCCCAGGCCACAGGCTTCCAGAATCAATCCTCAGTGATGTTCCCAGGCTACAGGGTTCCAGAATAAAACCTCAGTCATGTTCCCAGTCCACAGGGTTCCAGAACCAAGGCTCAGTCAGGTTCCCAGGGCACAGTATTCCACAATCTAAACAGATGTCATGTTCCCAGGCCACAGTTTTCCAGAATCACGCCTCAGTCATGTTCCCAGGCCACAGGGAACCGGAATCAAACCTCAGTCATTTTGCCAGGCCATAGGGTACCACCATCAAACCTCAGTCATATTCCCAGGACACAGGGTTCCAGAATCCAACAGATGTCATGTTCCCAGGCCACAGGATTCCACAAGCAACACTCAGTCTTTTTCCCAGGACACAGGTTTCCAGAATCAACCCGATATCATGTTCCCTGACCACAGTCTTCCAGAATCAACCTCAGTTATGTTGCCAGGCCACAGGTATCCACCATCAAACCTCAGACATGTTCCCAGGCCACAGGGTTCCAGAATAAAACCGTTCTCATGTTCCCAGGCCACAGGGTTCCAGAATCCACCGATGACATGTTCCCAGGCAACAGGGTTTCAGAATCAATCCTCAGTTAGGCTCCCAGGCTACAGGGTTCCAGAATAAAACCTCAGTCATGTTCCACGTCCACAGGGTTCAAGAATCAATCCTCAGTTAGGTTCCCAGGCTACAGGGTTCCAGAATAAACCCTCACTAATGTTCCCGGTCCACAGGGTTCCAGAACCTAGGCTCAGTCAGGTTCCCAGGGCACAGTATTCCACAATCTAAACAGATGTCATGTTCCCAAGCCACAGTTTTCCAGAATCTCGCCTCAGTCATGTTCCCAGGCCACAGGGATCCAGAATGAAACCTCAGTCATGTTGCCAGGCCATACGGTACCACCATTAAACCTCAGTCATATTCCCAGGCCACAGGCTTCCAGAATCAAACGGATTTCATGTTCCCAGGCAACAGGGTTCCAGAATCCAAACCGATGTCATGTTCCCAGGCCACAGGATTCCACAATCTAACCTCAGTCATGTTCCCAGGCCAATGGTTTCCAGAATCAAACCTCAGTCATATTCCCAGGCCACAGGGTTCCAGAATCCACCGATATCATATTCCCAGGCCACAGGGTTCCAGAATCAATCCTCAGTTATGTTCCCAGGTTACAGGATTCCAGAATAAAACCTCAGTCATGTTCCCAGTCCACAGGGTTCCAGAACCAAGGCTCAATCAGGTTCCCAGGGCACAGTATTCCACAATCTAAACAGATGTCATGTTCCCAGGCCACAGTTTTCCAGAATCACGCCTCAGTCATGTAACCAGGCCACTGGGATCCAGAATCAAACCTCAGTCATGTTGCCAGGACGTAGGGTACCACCATCAAACCTCAGTCATATACCCAGGCCACAATTTTCCAGAATCAAACCGATGTCATGTTCCTAGGCCACAGGGATCCAGAATCCACCAATGTCATGTTCCCAGTCCACAGGGTTCCAGAACCAAGGCTCAGTCTGGTTCCCAGGGCACAGTATTCCACAATCTAAACAGATGTCCTGTTCCCAGGCCACAGTTTTCCAGAATGACGTCTGAGTCAGGTTCTCAGCCCACAGGGATCCAAATCAAACCTCAGTCATGTTGCCATGACATTGGGTACCACCATCAAACCTCAGTCATATTCCCAGGCCACAGGGTTCCAGAATCACTCCTCAGTTATGTTCCCAGGCTACAGGTTTCCAGAATAAAACCTCAGTCATGTTCCCAGTCCATAGGGTTCCACAACATAGGCTCAGTCAGGTTCACAGGGCACAGTGTTCCACAATCTAAACAGATGTCATGCTCCTAGGGCACAGTTTTCCAGAATCACGCCTCAGTCATGTTCCCAGGCCACAGGGATCCAAAATCAAACCTCAGTCATGTTGCCAGGCCACAGCGTGCGACCATCAAACCTCAGTCATATTCCCAGGCCACAAGTTTCCAGAATCAAACCGATGTCATATTCCCAGGCCACAGGGTTCCAGAATCAAACCGATGTCGTGTTCCCAGGCCACAAGATTGCACAAGCAAACCTCAGTTTTTTCCCAAGTCACAGGTTTCCAGAATCAACCCGATATCATGTTCCCTGGACACAGTCTTCCAGAATCAAACCTCAGTCATGTTGCCACGCCACAGGTTTCCACCATCAAACCTCAGACATGTTCCCAGGCCACAGGGTTCCAGAATAAATCTGTTCTCATGTTCCCAGGACACAGGATTCCAGAATCCACCGATGACATGTTCCCAGGCAACAGGGTTCCAGAATCAATCCTCAGTTAGGTTCTCAGGCTACAGGGTTCCAGAATAAAACCTCAGTCATGTTCCAAGTCTACAGGGTTCGAGAATCAATCCTCAGTTAGGTTCCCAGGCTACAGGGTTCCAGAATAAAACCTCAGTCATGTTCCAAGTCTACAGGGTTCCAGAATCAATCCTCAGTTATGTTCCCAGGCTACAGGGTTCCCGAATAAAACCTCAGTCATGTTCTCATTCCAAAGGGTTCCAGAACCAAGGCTCAGTCAGGTTCCCAGGGCACAGTATTCCACAATCAAAACAGATGTCATATTCCCAGGCCACAGTTTTCCAAAATCACGCCTCAGTCATGTTCCCAGGCCACAGGGATACAGAATCAAACCTCAGTCATGTTGCCAGGCCATAGGGTACCACCATCAAACCTCAGTCATATTCCCAGGCCACAGGGTTCCAGAATCCAACCGATGTCATGTTCCCAGGCCACAGGATTCCACAAGCAACACTCAGTCTTTTTCCCAGGACACAGGTTTCCAGAATCAACCCGATATTATGTTCCCTGGCCACAGTCTTCCAGAATCAAACCTCAGTCATGTTGGCAGGCCACAGGTTTCCACCATCAAACCTCAGACATGTCCCCAGGCCGCAGGGTTCCAGAATAAAACCGTTCTCATGTTCCCAGGCCACAGGCTTCCAGAATCCACCGATGACATGTTCCCAGGCAACAGGGTTTCAGAATCAATCCTCAGTTAGGCTCCCAGGCTACAGGGTTCCAGAATAAAACGTCAGTCATGTTCCACGTCCACAGGGTTCGAGAATCAATCCTCAGTTAGGTTCCCAGGCTACAGGGTTCCAGAATAAAACCTCAGTCATGTTCCAAGTCCACAGGTTTCCAGAATCAATCCTCAGTTAGGTTCCCAGGCTACAGGGTTCCTGAATAAAACCTCACTCATGTTCCCAGTCCACAGGGTTCCCGAACCTGGGCTCAGTCAGGTTCCCAGGACACAGTATTCCATAATCTAAACAGATGTCATGTTCCCAAGAAACAGTTTTCCAGAATCTCGCCTCAGTCATGTTCCCAGGCCACAGGGATCCAGAATCAAACCTCAGTCATGTTGCCAGGTCATAGGGTACCACCATCAAACCTCAGTCATATTTCAAGGCCACAGGCTACCAGAATCAAACGGATTTCATGTTCCCAGGCAACAGGGTTCCAGAATCCAAACCGATGTCATGTTCCCAGGACTCAGGGTTCCAGAATCAATCCTCAGTTATGTTCCCAGGCTACAGGGTTCCAGAATAAAACCGTTCTCATGTTCCCAGGCTACAGGGTTCCAGAATAAAACCTCAGTCATGTTCCCAGTCCACAGGGTTCCAGAACTAAGGCTCAGTCAGTTTCCCGGGGCACAGTATTCCACAATCTAAACAGATGTCATGTTCCCAGGCCACAGTTTTCCAGAATCAGGCCTCAGTCATGTTCCCAGGCCGCAGGGATCCAGAATCAAACCTCAGTCATGTTGCCAGGCCATAGGGTACCACCATCAAACCTCAGTCATATTCCCAGGCCACAAGTTTCCAGAATCAAACCAATGTCATGTTCCCAGGACACAGGGTTCCAGAATCCACCGATGTCATGTTCCCAGTCCACAGGGTTCCAGAACCAAGGCTCAGTCAGGTTCCCAGGGCACAGTATTCCACAATCTAAACTGATGGCATGTTCCCAGGCCACAGTTTTCCAGAATCACGTCTGAGTCATGTTCCCAGCCCACAGGGATCTAGAATCAAACCTCAGTCATCTTGCCATGCCATAGGGTACCACCATCAGCCCTCAGTCATATTCCCAGGACACATTTTTCAAGAATCACACCTAAGACATGTTCCCAGGCCACAGGGATCCAGAATCAAACCTCAGTCATGTTGCCAAGGCATAGGCTACCACCATCAAACCTCAGTCATATTCCCAGGCCACAGGTTTCCAGAATCAAACCGATTTCATGTTCCCAGGCAACAGGGTACCAGAATCCAAACCGATGTCATGTTCCCAGGCCACAGGATTCCACAATCTAACCTCAGTCATGTTCCCAGGCAAATGGCATCCAGAATCAAACCTCAGTCATATTCCCAGGGCAAAGGGTACCAGAATCCAAACCCATGTCATGTTCCCAGGCCACAGGATTCCACAATCTAACCTCAGTCATGTTCCCAGGCAAATGGCTTCCAGAATCAAACCTCAGTCATATTCCCAGGCCACAGGTTCCAGAATCCACCGATGTCATGTTCCCAGGCCACAGGCTTCCAGAATCAATCCTCAGTGATGTTCCCAGGCTACAGGGTTCCAGAATAAAACCTCAGTCATGTTCCCAGTCCACAGGGTTCCAGAACCAAGGCTCAGTCAGGTTCCCAGGGCACAGTATTCCACAATCTAAACAGATGTCATGTTCCCAGGCCACAGTTTTCCAGAATCACGCCTCAGTCATGTTCCCAGGCCACAGGGAACCGGAATCAAACCTCAGTCATTTTGCCAGGCCATAGGGTACCACCATCAAACCTCAGTCATATTCCCAGGACACAGGGTTCCAGAATCCAACAGATGTCATGTTCCCAGGCCACAGGATTCCACAAGCAACACTCAGTCTTTTTCCCAGGACACAGGTTTCCAGAATCAACCCGATATCATGTTCCCTGACCACAGTCTTCCAGAATCAACCTCAGTTATGTTGCCAGGCCACAGGTATCCACCATCAAACCTCAGACATGTTCCCAGGCCACAGGGTTCCAGAATAAAACCGTTCTCATGTTCCCAGGCCACAGGGTTCCAGAATCCACCGATGACATGTTCCCAGGCAACAGGGTTTCAGAATCAATCCTCAGTTAGGCTCCCAGGCTACAGGGTTCCAGAATAAACCCTCACTAATGTTCCCGGTCCACAGGGTTCCAGAACCTAGGCTCAGTCAGGTTCCCAGGGCACAGTATTCCACAATCTAAACAGATGTCATGTTCCCAAGCCACAGTTTTCCAGAATCTCGCCTCAGTCATGTTCCCAGGCCACAGGGATCCAGAATGAAACCTCAGTCATGTTGCCAGGCCATACGGTACCACCATTAAACCTCAGTCATATTCCCAGGCCACAGGCTTCCAGAATCAAACCGATTTCATGTTCCCAGGCAACAGGGTACCAGAATCCAAACCGATGTGATGTTCCCAGGCCACAGGATTCCACAATCTAACCTCAGTCATGTTCCCAGGCAAATGGCATCCAGAATCAAACCTCAGTCATATTCCCAGGGCAAAGGGTACCAGAATCCAAACCCATGTCATGTTCCCAGGCCACAGGATTCCACAATCTAACCTCAGTCATGTTCCCAGGCAAATGGCTTCCAGAATCAAACCTCAGTCATATTCCCAGGCCACAGGTTCCAGAATCCACCGATGTCATGTTCCCAGGCCACAGGCTTCCAGAATCAATCCTCAGTGATGTTCCCAGGCTACAGGGTTCCAGAATAAAACCTCAGTCATGTTCCCAGTCCACAGGGTTCCAGAACCAAGGCTCAGTCAGGTTCCCAGGGCACAGTATTCCACAATCTAAACAGATGTCATGTTCCCAGGCCACAGTTTTCCAGAATCACGCCTCAGTCATGTTCCCAGGCCACAGGGAACCGGAATCAAACCTCAGTCATTTTGCCAGGCCATAGGGTACCACCATCAAACCTCAGTCATATTCCCAGGACACAGGGTTCCAGAATCCAACAGATGTCATGTTCCCAGGCCACAGGATTCCACAAGCAACACTCAGTCTTTTTCCCAGGACACAGGTTTCCAGAATCAACCCGATATCATGTTCCCTGACCACAGTCTTCCAGAATCAACCTCAGTTATGTTGCCAGGCCACAGGTATCCACCATCAAACCTCAGACATGTTCCCAGGCCACAGGGTTCCAGAATAAAACCGTTCTCATGTTCCCAGGCCACAGGGTTCCAGAATCCACCGATGACATGTTCCCAGGCAACAGGGTTTCAGAATCAATCCTCAGTTAGGCTCCCAGGCTACAGGGTTCCAGAATAAAACCTCAGTCATGTTCCACGTCCACAGGGTTCAAGAATCAATCCTCAGTTAGGTTCCCAGGCTACAGGGTTCCAGAATAAACCCTCACTAATGTTCCCGGTCCACAGGGTTCCAGAACCTAGGCTCAGTCAGGTTCCCAGGGCACAGTATTCCACAATCTAAACAGATGTCATGTTCCCAAGCCACAGTTTTCCAGAATCTCGCCTCAGTCATGTTCCCAGGCCACAGGGATCCAGAATGAAACCTCAGTCATGTTGCCAGGCCATACGGTACCACCATTAAACCTCAGTCATATTCCCAGGCCACAGGCTTCCAGAATCAAACGGATTTCATGTTCCCAGGCAACAGGGTTCCAGAATCCAAACCGATGTCATGTTCCCAGGCCACAGGATTCCACAATCTAACCTCAGTCATGTTCCCAGGCCAATGGTTTCCAGAATCAAACCTCAGTCATATTCCCAGGCCACAGGGTTCCAGAATCCACCGATGTCATATTCCCAGGCCACAGGGTTCCAGAATCAATCCTCAGTTATGTTCCCAGGTTACAGGATTCCAGAATAAAACCTCAGTCATGTTCCCAGTCCACAGGGTTCCAGAACCAAGGCTCAATCAGGTTCCCAGGGCACAGTATTCCACAATCTAAACAGATGTCATGTTCCCAGGCCACAGTTTTCCAGAATCACGCCTCAGTCATGTAACCAGCCCACTGGGATCCAGAATCAAACCTCAGTCATGTTGCCAGGACGTAGGGTACCACCATCAAACCTCAGTCATATACCCAGGCCACAATTTTCCAGAATCAAACCGATGTCATGTTCCTAGGCCACAGGGATCCAGAATCCACCAATGTCATGTTCCCAGTCCACAGGGTTCCAGAACCAAGGCTCAGTCTGGTTCCCAGGGCACAGTATTCCACAATCTAAACAGATGTCCTGTTCCCAGGCCACAGTTTTCCAGAATGACGTCTGAGTCAGGTTCTCAGCCCACAGGGATCCAAATCAAACCTCAGTCATGTTGCCATGACATTGGGTACCACCATCAAACCTCAGTCATATTCCCAGGCCACAGGGTTCCAGAATCACTCCTCAGTTATGTTCCCAGGCTACAGGTTTCCAGAATAAAACCTCAGTCATGTTCCCAGTCCATAGGGTTCCACAACATAGGCTCAGTCAGGTTCACAGGGCACAGTGTTCCACAATCTAAACAGATGTCATGCTCCTAGGGCACAGTTTTCCAGAATCACGCCTCAGTCATGTTCCCAGGCCACAGGGATCCAAAATCAAACCTCAGTCATGTTGCCAGGCCACAGCGTGCGACCATCAAACCTCAGTCATATTCCCAGGCCACAAGTTTCCAGAATCAAACCGATGTCATATTCCCAGGCCACAGGGTTCCAGAATCAAACCGATGTCGTGTTCCCAGGCCACAAGATTGCACAAGCAAACCTCAGTTTTTTCCCAAGTCACAGGTTTCCAGAATCAACCCGATATCATGTTCCCTGGACACAGTCTTCCAGAATCAAACCTCAGTCATGTTGCCACGCCACAGGTTTCCACCATCAAACCTCAGACATGTTCCCAGGCCACAGGGTTCCAGAATAAATCCGTTCTCATGTTCCCAGGACACAGGATTCCAGAATCCACCGATGACATGTTCCCAGGCAACAGGGTTCCAGAATCAATCCTCAGTTAGGTTCTCAGGCTACAGGGTTCCAGAATAAAACCTCAGTCATGTTCCAAGTCTACAGGGTTCGAGAATCAATCCTCAGTTAGGTTCCCAGGCTACAGGGTTCCAGAATAAAACCTCAGTCATGTTCCAAGTCTACAGGGTTCCAGAATCAATCCTCAGTTATGTTCCCAGGCTACAGGGTTCCCGAATAAAACCTCAGTCATGTTCTCATTCCAAAGGGTTCCAGAACCAAGGCTCAGTCAGGTTCCCAGGGCACAGTATTCCACAATCAAAACAGATGTCATATTCCCAGGCCACAGTTTTCCAGAATCACGCCTCAGTCATGTTCCCAGGCCACAGGGATACAGAATCAAACCTCAGTCATGTTGCCAGGCCATAGGGTACCACCATCAAACCTCAGTCATATTCCCAGGCCACAGGGTTCCAGAATCCAACCGATGTCATGTTCCCAGGCCACAGGATTCCACAAGCAACACTCAGTCTTTTTCCCAGGACACAGGTTTCCAGAATCAACCCGATATTATGTTCCCTGGCCACAGTCTTCCAGAATCAAACCTCAGTCATGTTGGCAGGCCACAGGTTTCCACCATCAAACCTCAGACATGTCCCCAGGCCGCAGGGTTCCAGAATAAAACCGTTCTCATGTTCCCAGGCCACAGGCTTCCAGAATCCACCGATGACATGTTCCCAGGCAACAGGGTTTCAGAATCAATCCTCAGTTAGGCTCCCAGGCTACAGGGTTCCAGAATAAAACGTCAGTCATGTTCCACGTCCACAGGGTTCCAGAATCAATCCTCAGATAGGTTCCCAGGCTACAGGGTTCCAGAATAAAACCTCACTCATGTTCCCGGTACACAGGGTTCCAGAACCTAGGCTCAGTCAGGTTCCCAGGGCATAGTATTCCACAATCTAAACAGTTGTCATGTTCCCAAGCCACAGTTTTCCAGAATCTCGCCTCAGTCATGTTCCCAAGCCACAGGGATCAAGAATCATACCTCAGTCATTTTGCCAGGTCATACGGTACCACCATCAAACCTCAGTCATATTCCCAGGCCACAAGTTTCCAGAATCAAACCGATGTCATGTTCCCAGGCCACAGGGTTCCAGAATCCAACGATGTCATGTTCCCAGTCCACAGGGTTCCAGAACCAAGGCTCAGTCAGGTTCCCAGGGCACAGTATTCCACAATCTAAACAGATGTCATGTTCCCAGCCCACAGGGTTCCAGAATCAATCCTCAGTTATGTTCCCAGGCTACAGCGTTTCAGAATAAAACCTCAGTCATGTTCCCAGTCCATAGGGTTCCAGAAATAAGGCTCAGTCAGTTTCCCAGGGCACAGTATTCCACAATCTGAACAGATGTCATGTTCCCATGCCACAGTTTTCCAGAATTATGCCTCAGTCATGTTCCCAGGCCACAGGGATCCAAAATTAAACCTCAGTCATGTTGCCAGGCCATAGGGTGCCACCATCAAACCTCAGTCATATTCCCAGGCCACAAGTTCCCAGAATCAAACCGATGTCATGTTCCCAGGCCACAGGTTTCCACAATCTAACATCAGTCATGTTCCCAGGCCAATGGTTTCCAGAATCAAACCTCAGTCATATTCCCAGGCCACAGGGTTCCAGAATCCAACCGATGTCGTGTTCCCAGGCCACAGGATTCCACAAGCAAACCTCACTTGTGTTCCCAGGACACATGTTTCCAGAATCAACCCGATATCATGTTCCCTGGACACAGTCTTCCAGAATCAAACCTCAGTCATGTTGCCAGGCCACAGGTTTCCACCATCAAACCTCAGACATATTTCCAGGGCACAGGTTCCAGAATAAAACCGTTCTCATGTTCCCAGGCCACAGGGTTCCAGAATCCACCGATGACATGTTCCCAGGGAACAGGGTTCCAGAATCAATCCTCAGTTAGGTTCCCAGGCTACAGGGTTCCAGAATAAAACCTCAGTCATGTTCCAAGTCCACAGGTTTCCAGAATCAAACCTCAGTTAGGTTCCCAGGCTACAGGGTTCCAGAATAAAACCTCACTCATGTTCCCAGTCCACAGGGTTCCCGAACCTGGGCTCAGTCAGGTTCCCAGGACACAGTATTCCATAATCTAAACAGATGTCATGTTCCCAAGAAACAGTTTTCCAGAATCTCGCCTCAGTCATGTTCCCAGGCCACAGGGATTCAGAATCAAACCTCAGTCATGTTGCCAGGTCATAGGGTACCACCATCAAACCTCAGTCATATTTCAAGGCCACAGGCTTCCAGAATCAAATGGATTTCATGTTCCCAGGCAACAGGTTTCCAGAATCCAAACCGATGTCATGTTCCCAGGCCTCAGGGTTCCAGAATCAATCCTGTTATGTTCCCAGGCTACAGGGTTCCAGAATAAAACCGTTCTCATGTTCCCAGGCTACAGGGTTCCAGAATAAAACCTCAGTCATGTTCCCAGTCCACAGGGCTCCAGAACTAAGGCTCAGTCAGTTTCCCAGGGCACAGTATTCCACAATCTAAACAGATGTCATGTTCCCAGGCCACAGTTTTCCAAAATCAGGCCTCAGTCATGTTCCCAGGCCACAGGGATCCAGAATCAAACCTCAGTCATGTTGCCAGGCCATAGGGTACCACCATCAAACCTCAGTCATATTCCCAGGCCACAAGTTTCCAGAATCAAACCAATGTCATGTTCCCAGGACACAGGGTTCCAGAATCCACCGATGACATGTTCCCAGGCAAGAGGGTTTCAGAATCAATCCTTAGTTAGGTTCACAGGCTACAGGGTTCCAGAATAAAACCTCAGTCATGTTCCAGGTCCACAGGGTTCCAGAATCAATCCTCAGTTAGGTTCCCAGGCTACAGGGTTCCAGAATAAAACCTCACTCATGTTCCCGGTCCACAGGGTTCCAGAACCTAGGCTCAGTCAGGTTCCCAGGGCACAGTATTCCACAATCTAAACAGTTGTCATGTTCCCAAGCCACAGTTTTCCAGAATCTCGCCTCAGTCATGTTCCCAAGCCACAGGGATCAAGAATCAAACCTCAGTCATGTTGCCAGGTCATACGGTACCACCATCAAACCTCAGTCATATTCCCAGGCCACAGGCTTCCAGAATCAAACAGATTTCATGTTCCCAGGCAACAGGGTTCCAGAATCCAAACCGATGTCATGTTCCCAGGCCACAGGATTCCACAATCTAACCTCAGTCATGTTCCCAGGCCAATGGTTTCCAGAATCAAACCTCAGTCATATTCCCAGGCCACAGGATTCCAGAATCCACCGATGTCATGTTCCCAGGCCACAGCGATCCAGAATCAAACCTCAGTCATGTTGCCAGTCCATAGGGTACCAGCATCAAACCTCAGCCATATTCCCAGGCCACAAGTTTCCAGAATCAAACCAATGTCATGTTCCCAGGCCACAGGGTTCCAGAATCCACCGATGTCATGTTCCCAGTCCACAGGGTTCCAGAACCAAGGCTCAGTCAGTTTCCCTGGGAACAGTATTCCACAATCTAAACAGATGTCATGTTCCCAGGCCACAGTTTTCCAGAATCACGTCTGAGTGATGTTCTCAGCCCACAGGTATCCAGAATCAAACCTCAGTCATGTTGCCATGACATAGGGTACCACCATCAAACCTCAGTCACATTCCCAGGCCACATTTTTCAAGAATCACGCCTGAGTCATGTTCCCAGGCCACAGGGATCCAGAATCAAACCTCATTCATGTTACCAGGCCATAGGCTAGCACCATCAAACCTCAGTCATATTCCCAGGC
Organism: Eschrichtius robustus; assembly: GCF_028021215.1. Taxonomy (NCBI): domain Eukaryota; kingdom Metazoa; phylum Chordata; class Mammalia; order Artiodactyla; family Eschrichtiidae; genus Eschrichtius; species Eschrichtius robustus. The sequence goes on from NC_090842.1 coordinate 43,233,747, forward strand.
CACAGGTTTCCAGAATAAAACCGATTTCATGTTCCCAGGCAACAGGGTACCAGAATTCAAACCGATGTCATGTTCCCAGGCCACAGGATTCCACAATCTAACCTCAGTCATGTTCCCAGGCAAATGGCTTCCAGAATCAAACCTCAGTCATATTCCCAGGCCACAGGGTTCCAGAATCCACCGATTACATGTTCCCAGCCCACAGGGTTCCAGAATCAATCCTCAGTTATGTTCCCAGGCTACAGCGTTCCAGAATAAAACCTCAGTCATGTTCCCAGTCCATAGGGTTCCAGAAATAAGGCTCAGTCAGTTTCCCAGGGCACAGTATTCCACAATCTGAACAGATGTCATGTTCCCATGCCACAGTTTTCCAGAATCATGCCTCAGTCATGTTCCCAGGCCACAGGGATCCAAAATGAAACCTCAGTCATGTTGCCAGGCCATAGGGTACCACCATCAAACCTCAGTCATATTCCCAGGCCACAAGTTCCCAGAATCAAACCGATGTCATGTTCCCAGGCCACAGGTTTCCACAATCTAACATCAGTCATGTTCCCAGGCCAATGGTTTCCAGAATCAAACCTCAGTCATATTCCCAGGCCACAGGGTTCCAGAATCCACCGATGTCATGTTCCCAGGCCACAGGGTTCCAGAATCATTCCTCAGTTATGTTCCCAGGCTACAGGGTTCCAGAATAAAACCTCAGTAATGTTCCCAGGCCACAGGGTTCCAGAACTAAGGCTCAGTCAGTTTCCCAGGGCACAGTATTCCACAATCTAAACAGATGTCATGTTCCCAGGCCACAGTTTTCCAGAATCTCGCCTCAGTCATTTTCCCAGCCCACAGGGATCCAGAATCAAACCTCAGTCATTTTGCCAGGCCATAGGGTACCACCATCAAACCTCAGTCATATTCCCAGGCCACAGGCTTCCAGAATCAAACGGATCTCATGGTCCCAGGCAACAGCGTTCCAGAATCCTAACCGATGTCATGTTCCCAGGCCACAGGATTGCACAATCTAACCTCAGTCATGTTCCCAGGCCAATGGTTTCCAGAATCAAACCTCAGTCATATTCCCAGGCCACAGGATTCCAGAATCCACCGATGTCATGTTCCCAGGCCACAGGGATCCAGAATCAAACCTCAGTCATGTTGCCAGGCCATAGGGTACCACCATCAAACCTCAGTCATATTCCCAGGCCACAAGTTTCCAGAATCAAACCGATGTCATGTTCCCAGGCCACAGGGTTCCAGAATCCACCGATATCATGTTCCCAGTCCACAGGGTTCCAGAACCAAGGCTCAGTCAGGTTCCCAGGGCACAGTATTCCACAATCTAAACAGATGTCATGTTCCCAGGCCACAGTTTTCCAGAATCACGTCTGAGTGATGTTCTCAGCCCACAGGGATCCAGAATCAAACCTCAGTCATGTTGCCATGACATAGGGTACCACCATCAAACCTCAGTCACATTCCCAGGCCACATTTTTCAAGAATCACGCCTGAGTCATGTTCCCAGGCCACAGGGATCCAGAATCAAACCTCATTCATGTTACCAGGCCATAGGCTAGCACCATCAAACCTCAGTCATATTCCCAGGCCACAGGTTTCCAGAATCAAACCGATTTCATGTTCCCAGGCCACAGGATTCCACAATCTAACCTCAGTCATGTTCCCAGGCAAATGGCTTCCAGAATCAAACCTCAGTAATATTCCCAGGCCACAGGTTTCCAGAATCCACCGATGTCATGTTCCCAGCCCACAGGGTTCCAGAATCAATCCTCAGTTATGTTCCCAGGCTACAGCGTTCCAGAATAAAACCTCAGTCATGTTCCCAGTCCATAGGGTTCCAGAAATAAGGCTCAGTCAGTTTCCCAGGGCACAGTATTCCACAATCTGAACAGATGTCATGTTCCCACGCCACAGGTTTCCACAATCTAACATCAGTCATGTTCCCAGGCCAATGGTTTCCAGAATCAAACCTCAGTCATATTCCCAGGCCACAGGGTTCCAGAATCCAACCAATGTCGTGTTCCCAGGCCACCGGATTCCACAAGCAAACCTCACTTGTGTTCCCAGGACACATGTTTCCAGAATCAACCCGATATCATGTTCCCTGGACACAGTCTTCCAGAATCAAACCTCAGTCATGTTGCCAGGCCACAGGTTTCCACCATCAAACCTCAGACATATTCCCAGGGCACAGGTTCCAGAATAAAACCGTTCTCATGTTCCCAGGCCACAGGGTTCCAGAATCCACCGATGACATGTTCCCAGGCAACAGGGTTCCAGAATCAATCCTCAGTTAGGTTCCCAGGCTACAGGGTTCCAGAATAAAACCTCAGTCATGTTCCAAGTCCACAGGTTTCCAGAATCAAACCTCAGTTAGGTTCCCAGGCTACAGGGTGCCAGAATAAAACCTCACTCATGTTCCCAGTCCACAGGGTTCCCGAACCTGGGCTCAGTCAGGTTCCCAGGACACAGTATTCCATAATCTAAACAGATGTCATGTTCCCAAGAAACAGTTTTCCAGAATCTCGCCTCAGTCATGTTCCCAGGCCACAGGGATCCAGAATCAAACCTCAGTCATGTTGCCAGGTCATAGGGTACCACCATCAAACCTCAGTCATATTTCAAGGCCACAGGCTTCCAGAATCAAACGGATTTCATGTTCCCAGGCAACAGGGTTACAGAATCCAAACAGATGTCATGTTCCCAGGACTCAGGGTTCCAGAATCAATCCTCAGTTATGTTCCCAGGCTACAGGGTTCCAGAATAAAACCGTTCTCATGTTCCCAGGCTCCAGGGTTCCAGAATAAAACCTCAGTCATGTTCCCAGTCCACAGGGTTCCAGAACCAAGGCTCACTCAGGTTCCCAGGGCACAGTATTCCATAAACTAAACAGATGTCATGTTCCCAAGAAACAGTTTGCCAGAATCTCGCCTCAGTCATGTTCCCAGGCCACAGGGATCCAGAATCAAACATCAGTAATGTTGCCAGGCCATAGGGTACCACCATCAAACCTCAGTCATATTCCCAGGCCACAAGTTCCAGAATCAAACCGATGTCATGTTCCCAGGCCACAGGTTTCCACAATCTAACATCAGTCATGTTCCCAGGCCACAGGATTCCAGAAGCAAACCTCAGTCTTATTCCAGGACACAGTTTTCCAGAATCAACCCGATATCATGTTCCCTGGCCACAGTCTTCCAGAATCAAACCTCAGTCATGTTGCCAGGCCACAGGGTTCCAGAACCTAGGCTCAGTCAGGTTCCCAGGGCACAGTATTCCACAATGAAAACAGATGTCATGTTCCGAAGCCACAGTTTTCCAGAATCTCGCCTCAGTCATGTTCCCAGGCCACAGGGATCCAGAATCAAACCTCAGTCATGTTCCCAGGCTAGTGGTTTCCAGAATCAAACCTCAGTCATATTCCCAGGCCACAGGGTTCCAGAATCCACCGATATCATGTTCCCAGGCCACAGGGTTCCAGAATCAATCCTCAGTTATGTTCCCAGGCTACAGGGTTCCCGAATAAAACCTCAGTCATGTTCTCATTCCAAACGGTTCCAGAACCAAGGCTCAGTCAGGTTCCCAGGGCACAGTATTCCACAATCTAAACAGATGTCCTATTCCCAGGCCACAGTTTTCCAGAATCACGCCTCAGTCATTTTCCCAGGCCACAGGGATACAGAATCAAACCTCAGTCATGTTGCCAGGCCATAGGGTACCACCATCAAACCTCAGTCATATTCCCAGGCCACAGGGTTCCAGAATCCAACCGATGTCATGTTCCCAGGCCACAGGATTCCACAAGCAACACTCAGTCTTTTTCCCAGGACACAGGTTTCCAGAATCAACCCGATATTATGTTCCCTGGCCACAGTCTTCCAGAATCAAACCTCAGTCATGTTGGCAGGCCACAGGTTTCCACCATCAAACCTCAGACATGTCCCCAGGCCGCAGGGTTCCAGAATAAAACCGTTCTCATGTTCCCAGGCCACAGGCTTCCAGAATCCACCGATGACATGTTCCCAGGCAACAGGGTTTCAGAATCAATCCTCAGTTAGGCTCCCAGGCTACAGGGTTCCAGAATAAAACGTCAGTCATATTCCACGTCCACAGGGTTCCAGAATCAATCCTCAGATAGGTTCCCAGGCTACAGGGTTCCAGAATAAAACCTCACTCATGTTCCCGGTACACAGGGTTCCAGAACCTAGGCTCAGTCAGGTTCCCAGGGCATAGTATTCCACAATCTAAACAGTTGTCATGTTCCCAAGCCACAGTTTTCCAGAATCTCGCCTCAGTCATGTTCCCAAGCCACAGGGATCAAGAATCATACCTCAGTCATGTTGCCAGGTCATACGGTACCACCATCAAACCTCAGTCATATTCCCAGGCCACAAGTTTCCAGAATCAAGCCGATGTCATGTTCCCAGGCCACAGGGTTCCAGAATCCAACGATGTCATGTTCCCAGTCCACAGGGTTCCAGAACCAAGGCTCAGTCAGGTTCCCAGGGCACAGTATTCCACAATCTAAACAGATGTCATGTTCCCAGCCCACAGGGTTCCAGAATCAATCCTCAGTTATGTTCCCAGGGTACAGCGTTCCAGAATAAAACCTCAGTCATGTTCCCAGTCCATAGGGTTCCAGAAATAAGGCTCAGTCAGTTTCCCAGGGCACAGTATTCCACAATCTGAACAGATGTCATATTCCCATGCCACAGTTTTCCAGAATTATGCCTCAGTCATGTTCCCAGGCCACAGGGATCCAAAATTAAACCTCAGTCATGTTGCCAGGCCATAGGGTGCCACCATCAAACCTCAGTCATATTCCCAGGCCACAAGTTCCCAGAATCAAACCGATGTCATGTTCCCAGGCCACAGGTTTCCACAATCTAACATCAGTCATGTTCCCAGGCCACAGGTTTCCACAATCTAACATCAGTCATGTTCCCAGGCCAATGGTTTCCAGAATCAAACCTCAGTCATATTCCCAGGCCACAGGGTTCCAGAATCCAACCGATGTCGTGTTCCCAGGCCACAGGATTCCACAAGCAAACCTCACTTGTGTTCCCAGGACACATGTTTCCAGAATCAACCCGATATCATGTTCCCTGGACACAGTCTTCCAGAATCAAACCTCAGTCATGTTGCCAGGCCACAGGTTTCCACCATCAAACCTCAGACATATTTCCAGGGCACAGGTTCCAGAATAAAACCGTTCTCATGTTCCCAGGCCACAGGGTTCCAGAATCCACCGATGACATGTTCCCAGGCAACAGGGTTCCAGAATCAATCCTCAGTTAGGTTCCCAGGCTACAGGGTTCCAGAATAAAACCTCAGTCATGTTGCAAGTCCACAGGTTTCCAGAATCAAACCTCAGTTAGGTTCCCAGGCTACAGGGTTCCAGAATAAAACCTCACTCATGTTCCCAGTCCACAGGGTTCCCGAACCTGGGCTCAGTCAGGTTCCCAGGACACAGTATTCCATAATCTAAACAGATGTCATGTTCCCAAGAAACAGTTTTCCAGAATCTCGCCTCAGTCATGTTCCCAGGCCACAGGGATTCAGAATCAAACCTCAGTCATGTTGCCAGGTCATAGGGTACCACCATCAAACCTCAGTCATATTTCAAGGCCACAGGCTTCCAGAATCTAATGGATTTCATGTTCCCAGGCAACAGGGTTCCAGAATCCAAACCGATGTCATGTTCCCAGGCCTCAGGGTTCCAGAATCAATCCTGTTATGTTCCCAGGCTACAGGGTTCCAGAATAAAACCGTTCTCATGTTCCCAGGCTACAGGGTTCCAGAATAAAACCTCAGTCATGTTCCCAGTCCACAGGGCTCCAGAACAAAGGCTCAGTCAGTTTCCTAGGGCACAGTATTCCACAATCTAAACAGATGTCATGTTCCCAGGCCACAGTTTTCCAAAATCAGGCCTCAGTCATGTTCCCAGGCCACAGGGATCCAGAATCAAACCTCAGTCATGTTGCCAGGCCATAGGGTACCACCATCAAACCTCAGTCATATTCCCAGGCCACAAGTTTCCAGAATCAAACCAATGTCATGTTCCCAGGACACAGGGTTCCAGAATCCACCGATGTCATGTTCCCAGTCCACAGGGTTCCAGAACCAAGGCTCAGTCAGAATCCCAGGGCACAGTATTCCACAATCTAAACAGATGTCATGTTCCCAGGCCACAGGATTCCACAATCTAACCTCAGGCATGTTCCCAGGCCAATGGTTTCCAGAATCAAACCTCAGTCATATTCCCAGGCCACAGGATTCCAGAATCCACCGATGTCATGTTCCCAGGCCACAGGGATCCAGAATCAAACCTCAGTCATGTTGCCAGGCCATAGGGTACCACCATCAAACCTCAATCATATTCCAAGTCCACAGGTTTCCAGAATCAAACCGATTTCATGTTCCCTGGCAACAGGGTACCAGAATCCAAACCGATGTCATGTTCCCAGGCCACAGGATTCCACAATCTAACCTCAGTCATGTTCCCAGGCAAATGGCATCCAGAATCAAACCTCAGTCATATTCCCAGGGCAAAGGGTACCAGAATCCAAACCCATGTCATGTTCCCAGGCCACAGGATTCCACAATCTAACCTCAGTCATGTTCCCAGGCAAATGGCTTCCAGAATCAAACCTCAGTCATATTCCCAGGCCACAGGGTTCCAGAATCCACCGATGTCATGTTCCCAGGCCACAGGGTTCCAGAATCAATCCTCAGTGATGTTCCCAGGCTACAGGGTTCCAGAATAAAACCTCAGTCATGTTCCCAGTCCACAGGGTTCCAGAACCAAGGCTCAGTCAGGTTCCCAGGGCACAGTATTCCACAATCTAAACAGATGTCATATTCCCAGGCCACAGTTTTCCAGAATCACGCCTCAGTCATGTTCCCAGGCCAAAGGGATCCAGAATCAAACCTCAGTCATCTTGCCAGGCCATAGGGTACCACCATCAAACCTCAGTCATATTCCCAGGCCACAGTGTTCCAGAATCCAACCGATGTCATGTTCCCAGGCCACAGGATTCCACAAGCAACACTCAGTCTTTTTCCCAGGACAGGGGTTTCCAGAATCAACCCGATATCATGTTCCCTGACCACAGTCTTCCAGAATTAACTACAGTTATGTTGCCAGGCCACAGGTATCCACCATCAAACCTCAGACATGTTCCCAGTCCACAGGGTTCCAGAATAAAACCGTTCTCATGTTCCCAGGCCACAGGGTTCCAGAATCCACCGATGACATGTTCCCAGGCAACAGGGTTCCAGAATCAATCCTCAGTTAGGTTCCCAGGCTACAGGGTTCCAGAATAAACCCTCACTCATGTTCCCGGTCCACAGGGTTCCAGAACCTAGGCTCAGTCAGGTTCCCAGGGCACAGTATTCCACAATCTAAACAGATGTCATGTTAACGAGCCACAGTTTTCCAGAATCTCGCCTCAGTCATGTTCCCAGGCCACAGGGATCCAGAATCAAACCTCAGTCATGTTGCCAGGCCATACGTTACCACCATTAAACCTCAGTCATATTCCCAGGCCACAGGCTTCCAGAATCAAAAGGATTTCATGTTCCCAGGCAACAGGGTTCCAGAATCCAAACCGATGTCATGTTCCCAGGCCACAGGATTCCACAATCTAACCTCAGTCATGTTCCCAGGCCAATGGTTTCTAGAATCAAACCTCAGTCATATTCCCAGGCCACAGGGATCCAGAATCCACCGATATCATATTCCCAAGCCACAGGGTTCCAGAATCAATCCTCAGTTATGTTCCCAGATTACAGGATTCCAGAATAAAACCTCAGTCATGTTCCCAGTCCACAGGGTTCCAGAACCAAGGCTCAGTCAGGTTCCCAGGGCACAGTATTCCACAATCTAAACAGATGTCATGTTCCCAGGCCACAGTTTTCCAGAATCACGCCTCAGTCATGTAACCAGGCCACTGGGATCCAGAATCAAACCTCAGTCATGTTGCCAGGACGTAGGGTACCACCATCAAACCTCAGTCATATACCCAGGCCACAAGTTTCCAGAATCAAACCGATGTCATGTTCCTAGGCCACAGGGATCCAGAATCCACCAATGTCATGTTCCCAGTCCACAGGGTTCCAGAACCAAGGCTCAGTCTGGTTCCCAGGGCAAAGTATTCCACAATCTAAACAGATGTCCTGTTCCCAGGCCACAGTTTTCCAGAATCACGTCTGAGTCATGTTCTCAGCCCACAGGGATCCAAAATCAAACCTCAGTCATGTTGCCATGACATTGGGTACCACCATCAAACCTCAGTCATATTCCCAGGCCACAGGGTTCCAGAATCAATCCTCAGTTATGTTCCCAGGCTACAGGGTTCCAGAATAAAACCTCAGTCATGTTCCCAGTCCATAGGGTTCCAAAACCTAGGCTCAGTCAGGTTCACAGGGCACAGTGTTCCACAATCTAAACAGATGTCATGCTCCTAGGGCACAGTTTTCCAGAATCACGCCTCAGTCATGTTTCCAGGCCACAGGGATCCAAAATAAAACCTCAGTCATGTTGCCAGGCCACAGCGTGCGACCATCAAACCTCAGTCATATTCCCAGGCCACAAGTTTCCAGAATCAAACCGATGTCATATTCCCAGGCCACAGGGTTCAAGAATCAAACCGATGTCGTGTTCCCAGGCCACAGGATTCCACAAGCAAACCTCAGTCGTGTTCCCAGGACACAGGTTTCCAGAATCAACACGATATCATGTTCCCTGGACACAGTCTTCCAGAATCAAACCTCAGTCATGTTGCCAGGCCACAGGTTTCCACCATCAAACCTCAGACATGTTCCCAGGCCACAGGGTTCCAGAATAAAACCGTTCTCATGTTCCCAGGACACAGGATTCCAGAATCCACCGATGACATGTTCCCAGGCAACAGGGTTCCAGAATCAATCCTCAGTTAGTTTCTCAGGCTACAGGGTTCCAGAATAAAACCTCAGTCATGTTCCAAGTCTACAGGGTTCGAGAATCAATCCTCAGTTAGGTTCCCAGGCTACAGGGTTCCAGAATAAAACCTCAGTCATGTTCCCAGTCCACAGGGTTCCAGAACCTGGGCTCAGTCAGGTTCCCAGGTCACAGTATTCCACAATCTAAACAGATGTCATGTTCCCAAGCCACAGTTTTCCAGAATCTCGCCTCAGTCATGTTCCCAGCCCACAGGGATACAGAATCAAACCTCAGTCATGTTGCCAGGCCATAGGGTACCACCATCAAACCTCAGTCATATTCCAAGGCCACAGGCTTCCAGAATCAAACGGATTTCATGTTCCAGGGAAACAGGGTTCCAGAATTCAAACCGAAGTCATGTTCCCAGGCCTCTGGATTCCACAATCTAACCTCAGTCATGTTTCCAGACCAATGGTTTCCAGAATCAAACCTCAGTCATATTCCCAGGCCACAGGGTTCCAGAATCCACCGATGTCATGTTCCCAGGCCACAGGGTTCCAGAATCATTCCTCAGTTATGTTCCCAGGCTACAGGGTTCCAGAATAAAACCTCAGTAATGTTCCCAGGCCACAGGGTTCCAGAACTAAGGCTCAGTCAGTTTCCCAGGGCACAGTATTCCACAATCTAAACAGATGTCATGTTCCCAGGCCACAGTTTTCCAGAATCTCGCCTCAGTCATTTTCCCAGCCCACAGGGATCCAGAATCAAACCTCAGTCATTTTGCCAGGCCATAGGGTACCACCATCAAACCTCAGTCATATTCCCAGGCCACAGGCTTCCAGAATCAAACGGATCTCATGGTCCCAGGCAACAGCGTTCCAGAATCCTAACCGATGTCATGTTCCCAGGCCACAGGATTGCACAATCTAACCTCAGTCATGTTCCCAGGCCAATGGTTTCCAGAATCAAACCTCAGTCATATTCCCAGGCCACAGGATTCCAGAATCCACCGATGTCATGTTCCCAGGCCACAGGGATCCAGAATCAAACCTCAGTCATGTTGCCAGGCCATAGGGTACCACCATCAAACCTCAGTCATATTCCCAGGCCACAAGTTTCCAGAATCAAACCGATGTCATGTTCCCAGGCCACAGGGTTCCAGAATCCACCGATATCATGTTCCCAGTCCACAGGGTTCCAGAACCAAGGCTCAGTCAGGTTCCCAGGGCACAGTATTCCACAATCTAAACAGATGTCATGTTCCCAGGCCACAGTTTTCCAGAATCACGTCTGAGTGATGTTCTCAGCCCACAGGGATCCAGAATCAAACCTCAGTCATGTTGCCATGACATAGGGTACCACCATCAAACCTCAGTCACATTCCCAGGCCACATTTTTCAAGAATCACGCCTGAGTCATGTTCCCAGGCCACAGGGATCCAGAATCAAACCTCATTCATGTTACCAGGCCATAGGCTAGCACCATCAAACCTCAGTCATATTCCCAGGCCACAGGTTTCCAGAATCAAACCGATTTCATGTTCCCAGGCCACAGGATTCCACAATCTAACCTCAGTCATGTTCCCAGGCAAATGGCTTCCAGAATCAAACCTCAGTAATATTCCCAGGCCACAGGTTTCCAGAATCCACCGATGTCATGTTCCCAGCCCACAGGGTTCCAGAATCAATCCTCAGTTATGTTCCCAGGCTACAGCGTTCCAGAATAAAACCTCAGTCATGTTCCCAGTCCATAGGGTTCCAGAAATAAGGCTCAGTCAGTTTCCCAGGGCACAGTATTCCACAATCTGAACCGATGTCATGTTCCCACGCCACAGGTTTCCACAATCTAACATCAGTCATGTTCCCAGGCCAATGGTTTCCAGAATCAAACCTCAGTCATATTCCCAGGCCACAGGGTTCCAGAATCCAACCAATGTCGTGTTCCCAGGCCACAGGCTTCCAGAATCAAACGGATCTCATGGTCCCAGGCAACAGCGTTCCAGAATCCTAACCGATGTCATGTTCCCAGGCCACAGGATTGCACAATCTAACCTCAGTCATGTTCCCAGGCCAATGGTTTCCAGAATCAAACCTCAGTCATATTCCCAGGCCACAGGATTCCAGAATCCACCGATGTCATGTTCCCAGGCCACAGGGATCCAGAATCAAACCTCAGTCATGTTGCCAGGCCATAGGGTACCACCATCAAACCTCAGTCATATTCCCAGGCCACAAGTTTCCAGAATCAAACCGATGTCATGTTCCCAGGCCACAGGGTTCCAGAATCCACCGATATCATGTTCCCAGTCCACAGGGTTCCAGAACCAAGGCTCAGTCAGGTTCCCAGGGCACAGTATTCCACAATCTAAACAGATGTCATGTTCCCAGGCCACAGTTTTCCAGAATCACGTCTGAGTGATGTTCTCAGCCCACAGGGATCCAGAATCAAACCTCAGTCATGTTGCCATGACATAGGGTACCACCATCAAACCTCAGTCACATTCCCAGGCCACATTTTTCAAGAATCACGCCTGAGTCATGTTCCCAGGCCACAGGGATCCAGAATCAAACCTCATTCATGTTACCAGGCCATAGGCTAGCACCATCAAACCTCAGTCATATTCCCAGGCCACAGGTTTCCAGAATCAAACCGATTTCATGTTCCCAGGCCACAGGATTCCACAATCTAACCTCAGTCATGTTCCCAGGCAAATGGCTTCCAGAATCAAACCTCAGTAATATTCCCAGGCCACAGGTTTCCAGAATCCACCGATGTCATGTTCCCAGCCCACAGGGTTCCAGAATCAATCCTCAGTTATGTTCCCAGGCTACAGCGTTCCAGAATAAAACCTCAGTCATGTTCCCAGTCCATAGGGTTCCAGAAATAAGGCTCAGTCAGTTTCCCAGGGCACAGTATTCCACAATCTGAACAGATGTCATGTTCCCACGCCACAGGTTTCCACAATCTAACATCAGTCATGTTCCCAGGCCAATGGTTTCCAGAATCAAACCTCAGTCATATTCCCAGGCCACAGGGTTCCAGAATCCAACCAATGTCGTGTTCCCAGGCCACCGGATTCCACAAGCAAACCTCACTTGTGTTCCCAGGACACATGTTTCCAGAATCAACCCGATATCATGTTCCCTGGACACAGTCTTCCAGAATCAAACCTCAGTCATGTTGCCAGGCCACAGGTTTCCACCATCAAACCTCAGACATATTCCCAGGGCACAGGTTCCAGAATAAAACCGTTCTCATGTTCCCAGGCCACAGGGTTCCAGAATCCACCGATGACATGTTCCCAGGCAACAGGGTTCCAGAATCAATCCTCAGTTAGGTTCCCAGGCTACAGGGTTCCAGAATAAAACCTCAGTCATGTTCCAAGTCCACAGGTTTCCAGAATCAATCCTCAGTTAGGTTCCCAGGCTACAGGGTTCCTGAATAAAACCTCACTCATGTTCCCAGTCCACAGGGTTCCCGAACCTGGGCTCAGTCAGGTTCCCAGGACACAGTATTCCATAATCTAAACAGATGTCATGTTCCCAAGAAACAGTTTTCCAGAATCTCGCCTCAGTCATGTTCCCAGGCCACAGGGATCCAGAATCAAACCTCAGTCATGTTGCCAGGTCATAGGGTACCACCATCAAACCTCAGTCATATTTCAAGGCCACAGGCTACCAGAATCAAACGGATTTCATGTTCCCAGGCAACAGGGTTCCAGAATCCAAACCGATGTCATGTTCCCAGGACTCAGGGTTCCAGAATCAATCCTCAGTTATGTTCCCAGGCTACAGGGTTCCAGAATAAAACCGTTCTCATGTTCCCAGGCTACAGGGTTCCAGAATAAAACCTCAGTCATGTTCCCAGTCCACAGGGTTCCAGAACTAAGGCTCAGTCAGTTTCCCAGGGCACAGTATTCCACAATCTAAACAGATGTCATGTTCCCAGGCCACAGTTTTCCAGAATCAGGCCTCAGTCATGTTCCCAGGCCGCAGGGATCCAGAATCAAACCTCAGTCATGTTGCCAGGCCATAGGGTACCACCATCAAACCTCAGTCATATTCCCAGGCCACAAGTTTCCAGAATCAAACCAATGTCATGTTCCCAGGACACAGGGTTCCAGAATCCACCGATGTCATGTTCCCAGTCCACAGGGTTCCAGAACCAAGGCTCAGTCAGGTTCCCAGGGCACAGTATTCCACAATCTAAACTGATGGCATGTTCCCAGGCCACAGTTTTCCAGAATCACGTCTGAGTCATGTTCCCAGCCCACAGGGATCTAGAATCAAACCTCAGTCATCTTGCCATGCCATAGGGTACCACCATCAGCCCTCAGTCATATTCCCAGGACACATTTTTCAAGAATCACACCTAAGACATGTTCCCAGGCCACAGGGATCCAGAATCAAACCTCAGTCATGTTGCCAAGGCATAGGCTACCACCATCAAACCTCAGTCATATTCCCAGGCCACAGGTTTCCAGAATCAAACCGATTTCATGTTCCCAGGCAACAGGGTACCAGAATCCAAACCGATGTCATGTTCCCAGGCCACAGGATTCCACAATCTAACCTCAGTCATGTTCCCAGGCAAATGGCATCCAGAATCAAACCTCAGTCATATTCCCAGGGCAAAGGGTACCAGAATCCAAACCCATGTCATGTTCCCAGGCCACAGGATTCCACAATCTAACCTCAGTCATGTTCCCAGGCAAATGGCTTCCAGAATCAAACCTCAGTCATATTCCCAGGCCACAGGGTTCCAGAATCCACCGATGTCATGTTCCCAGGCCACAGGCTTCCAGAATCAATCCTCAGTGATGTTCCCAGGCTACAGGGTTCCAGAATAAAACCTCAGTCATGTTCCCAGTCCACAGGGTTCCAGAACCAAGGCTCAGTCAGGTTCCCAGGGCACAGTATTCCACAATCTAAACAGATGTCATGTTCCCAGGCCACAGTTTTCCAGAATCACGCCTCAGTCATGTTCCCAGGCCACAGGGAACCGGAATCAAACCTCAGTCATTTTGCCAGGCCATAGGGTACCACCATCAAACCTCAGTCATATTCCCAGGACACAGGGTTCCAGAATCCAACAGATGTCATGTTCCCAGGCCACAGGATTCCACAAGCAACACTCAGTCTTTTTCCCAGGACACAGGTTTCCAGAATCAACCCGATATCATGTTCCCTGACCACAGTCTTCCAGAATCAACCTCAGTTATGTTGCCAGGCCACAGGTATCCACCATCAAACCTCAGACATGTTCCCAGGCCACAGGGTTCCAGAATAAAACCGTTCTCATGTTCCCAGGCCACAGGGTTCCAGAATCCACCGATGACATGTTCCCAGGCAACAGGGTTCAGGAATCAATCCTCAGTTAGGCTCCCAGGCTACAGGGTTCCAGAATAAAACCTCAGTCATGTTCCACGTCCACAGGGTTCAAGAATCAATCCTCAGTTAGGTTCCCAGGCTACAGGGTTCCAGAATAAACCCTCACTAATGTTCCCGGTCCACAGGGTTCCAGAACCTAGGCTCAGTCAGGTTCCCAGGGCACAGTATTCCACAATCTAAACAGATGTCATGTTCCCAAGCCACAGTTTTCCAGAATCTCGCCTCAGTCATGTTCCCAGGCCACAGGGATCCAGAATGAAACCTCAGTCATGTTGCCAGGCCATACGGTACCACCATTAAACCTCAGTCATATTCCCAGGCCACAGGCTTCCAGAATCAAACGGATTTCATGTTCCCAGGCAACAGGGTTCCAGAATCCAAACCGATGTCATGTTCCCAGGCCACAGGATTCCACAATCTAACCTCAGTCATGTTCCCAGGCCAATGGTTTCCAGAATCAAACCTCAGTCATATTAACAGGCCACAGGGTTCCAGAATCCACCGATATCATATTCCCAGGCCACAGGGTTCCAGAATCAATCCTCAGTTATGTTCCCAGGTTACAGGATTCCAGAATAAAACCTCAGTCATGTTCCCAGTCCACAGGGTTCCAGAACCAAGGCTCAGTCAGGTTCCCAGGGCACAGTATTCCACAATCTAAACAGATGTCATGTTCCCAGGCCACAGTTTTCCAGAATCACGCCTCAGTCATGTAACCAGGCCACTGGGATCCAGAATCAAACCTCAGTCATGTTGCCAGGACGTAGGGTACCACCATCAAACCTCAGTCATATACCCAGGCCACAAGTTTCCAGAATCAAACCGATGTCATGTTCCTAGGCCACAGGGATCCAGAATCCACCAATGTCATGTTCCCAGTCCACAGGGTTCCAGAACCAAGGCTCAGTCTGGTTCCCAGGGCACAGTATTCCACAATCTAAACAGATGTCCTGTTCCCAGGCCACAGTTTTCCAGAATGACGTCTGAGTCAGGTTCTCAGCCCACAGGGATCCAAATCAAACCTCAGTCATGTTGCCATGACATTGGGTACCACCATCAAACCTCAGTCATATTCCCAGGCCACAGGGTTCCAGAATCACTCCTCAGTTATGTTCCCTGGCTACAGGGTTCCAGAATAAAACCTCAGTCATGTTCCCAGTCCATAGGGTTCCAAAACCTAGGCTCAGTCAGGTTCACAGGGCACAGTGTTCCACAATCTAAACAGATGTCATGCTCCTAGGGCACAGTTTTCCAGAATCACGCCTCAGTCATGTTCCCAGGCCACAGGGATCCAAAATCAAACCTCAGTCATGTTGCCAGGCCACAGCGTGCGACCATCAAACCTCAGTCATATTCCCAGGCCACAAGTTTCCAGAATCAAACCGATGTCATATTCCCAGGCCACAGGGTTCCAGAATCAAACCGATGTCGTGTTCCCAGGCCACAAGATTGCACAAGCAAACCTCAGTCTTTTTCCCAAGACACAGGTTTCCAGAATCAACCCGATATCATGTTCCCTGGACACAGTCTTCCAGAATCAAACCTCAGTCATGTTGCCACGCCACAGGTTTCCACCATCAAACCTCAGACATGTTCCCAGGCCACAGGGTTACAGAATAAATCCGTTCTCATGTTCCCAGGACACAGGATTCCAGAATCCACCGATGACATGTTCCCAGGCAACAGGGTTCCAGAATCAATCCTCAGTTAGGTTCTCAGGCTACAGGGTTCCAGAATAAAACCTCAGTCATGTTCCAAGTCTACAGGGTTCGAGAATCAATCCTCAGTTAGGTTCCCAGGCTACAGGGTTCCAGAATAAAACCTCAGTCATGTTCCCAGTCCACAGGGTTCCAGAACCTGGGCTCAGTCAGGTTCCCAGGGCACAGTATTCCACAATCTAAACAGATGTCATGTTCCCAAGCCACAGTTTTCCAGAATCTCGCCTCAGTCATGTTCCCAGCCCACAGGGATCCAGAATCAAACCTCAGTCATGTTGCCAGGCCATAGGGTACCACCATCAAACCTCAGTCATATTCCAAGGCCACAGGCTTCCAGAATCAAACGGATTTCATGTTCCAGGGAAACAGGGTTCCAGAATCCAAACCGATGTCATGTTCCCAGGCCCCTGGATTCCACAATATAACCTCAGTCATGTTTCCAGACCAATGGTTTCCAGAATCAAATCTCAGTCATATTCCCAGGCCACAGGGTTCCAGAATCCACCGATGTCATGTTCCCAGGCCACAGGGTTCCAGAATCAATCCTCAGTTATGTTACCAGGCTACAGTGTTCCAGAATAAAACCTCAGTAATGTTTCCAGGCCACAGGGTTCCAGAACTAAGGCTCAGTCAGTTTCCCAGGGCACAGTATTCCACAATCTAAACAGATGTCATGTACCCAGGCCACAGTTTACTAGAATCACGCCTCAGTCATGTTTCCAGGCCACAGGGATCCAGAATCAAACCTCAGTCATGTTGCCAGGCCATAGTGTACCACCATCAAACCTCAGTCATATTCCCAGTCCACAAGTTTCCAGAATCAAACAGATGTCATGTTCCCAGGACACAGGTTTCCACAATCTAACATCAGTCATGTTACCAGGCCACAGGATTCCAGAAGCAAATGTCAGTCTTATTCCCAGGACACAGATTTTCAGAATCAACCCGATATCATGTTCCCTGGCCACAGTCTTCCAGAATCAAACCTCAGTCATGTTGCCAGGCCACAGGCTTCTAGAACCTAGGCTCAGTAAGGTTCCCAGGGCACAGTATTCCACAATCTAAACAGATGTCATGTTCCCAAGCCACAGTTTTCCAGAATCTCGCCTCAGTCATGTTCCCAGGCCACAGGGATCCAGAATCATACCTCAGTCATGTTGCCAGGCCATAGGGTACCACCATCAAACCTCAGTCATATTCCCAGGCCACAGGCTTCCAGAATCAAACGGATTTCATGTTCCCAGGCAACAGGGTTCCAGAATCCAAACCGATGTCATGTTCCCAGGCCTCAGGATTCCACAATCTAACCTCTGTAATGTTCCCAGGCTAGTGGTTTCCAGAATCAAACCTCAGTCATATTCCCAGGCCACAGGGTTCCAGAATCCACCGATGTCATGTTCCCAGGCCACAGGGTTCCAGAATCAATCCTCAGTTATGTTCCCAGGCTACAGGGTTCCCGAATAAAACCTCAGTCATGTTCTCATTGCAAAGGGTTCCAGAACCAAAGCTCAGTCAGGTTCCCAGGGCACAGTATTCCACAATCTAAACAGATGTCATGTTCCCAGGCCACAGATTTCCAGAATCACGCCTCAGTCATGTTCCCAGGCCAAAGGGATCCAGAATCAAACCTCAGTCATGTTGCCAGGCCATAGGGTACCACCATCAAACCTCAGTCATATTCCCAGGCCACAGGGTTCCAGAATCCAACCGATGTCATGTTCCCAGGCCACAGGTTTCCACAAGCAACACTCAGTCTTTTTCCAAGGACACAGGTTTCCAGAATCAACCCGATATTATGTTCCCTGTCCACAGTCTTCCAGAATCAAACCTCCGTCCTGTTGCCAGGCCACAGGGTTCCAGAATCCACCGATGTCATGTTCCCAGGCCACAGGTTTCCACAATCTAACATCAGTCATGTTCCCAGGCCAATGGTTTCCAGAATCAAACCTCAGTCATATTCCCAGGCCACAGGGTTCCAGAATCCAACCGATGTCGTGTTCCCAGGCCACAGGATTCCACAAGCAAACCTCACTTGTGTTCCCAGGACACATGTTTCCAAAATCAACCCGATATCATGTTGCCTGGACACAGTCTTCCAGAATCAAACCTCAGTCATGTTGCCAGGCCACAGGTTTCCACCATCAAACCTCAGACATATTTCCAGGGCACAGGTTCCAGAATAAAACCATTCTCATGTTCCCAGGCCACAGGGTTCCAGAATCCACCGATGACATGTTCCCAGGCAACAGGGTTCCAGAATCAATCCTCAGTTAGGTTCCCAGGCTACAGGGTTCCAGAATAAAACCTCAGTCATGTTCCAAGTCCACAGGTTTCCAGAATCAAACCTCAGTTAGGTTCCCAGGCTACAGGGTTCCAGAATAAAACCTCACTCATGTTCCCAGTCCACAGGGTTCCCTATCCTGGGCTCAGTCAGGTTCCCAGGACACAGTATTCCATAATCTAAACAGATGTCATGTTCCCAAGAAACAGTTTTCCAGAATCTCGCCTCAGTCATGTTCCCAGGCCACAGGGATCCAGAATCAAACCTCAGTCATGTTGCCAGGTCATAGGGTACCACCATCAAGCCTCAGTCATATTCCCAGGCCACAAGTTTCCAGAATCAAACCGATGTCATGTTCCCAGGCCACAGGGTTCCAGAATCCACCGATGTCATGTTCCCAGTCCACAGGGTTCCAGAACCAAGGCTTAGTCAGGTTCCCAGGGCACAGTATTCCACAATCTAAACAGATGTCATGTTCCCAGGCCACAGTTTTCCAGAATCACGTCTGAGTGATGTTCTCAGCCCACAGGGATCCAGAATCAAACCTCAGTCATGTTGCCATGACATAGGGTACCACCATCAAAACTCAGTCACATTCCCAGGCCACATTTTTCAAGAATCACGCCTGAGTCATGTTCCTAGGCCACAGGGATCCAGAATCAAACCTCATTCATGTTACCAGGCCATAGGCTAGCACCATCAAACCTCAGTCATATTCCCAGGCCACAGGTTTCCAGAATCAAACCGATTTTATGTTCCCAGGCAACAGGGTACCAGAATTCAAACCGATGTCATGTTCCCAGGCCACAGGATTCCACAATCTAACCTCAGTCATGTTCCCAGGCAAATGGCTTCCAGAATCAAACCTCAGTCATATTCCCAGGCCACAGGGTTCCAGAATCCACCGATGTCATGTTCCCAGCCCACAGGGTTCCAGAATCAATCCTCAGTTATGTTCCCAGGCTACAGCGTTCCAGAATAAACCTCAGTCATGTTCCCAGTCCATAGGGTTCCAGAAATAAGGCTCAGTCAGTTTCCCAGGGCACAGTATTCCACAATCTGAACAGATGTCATGTTCCCATGACACAGTATCCCAGAATCATGCCTCAGTCATGTTCCCAGGCCACAGGGATCCAAAATGAAACCTCAGTCATGTTGCCAGGCCATAGGGTGCCACCATCAAACCTCAGTCATATTCCCAGGCCACAAGTTCCCAGAATCAAACCGATGTCATGTTCCCAGGCCACAGGTTTCCACAATCTAACATCAGTCATGTTCCCAGGCCAATGGTTTCCAGAATCAAACCTCAGTCATATTCCCAGGCCACAGGCTTCCAGAATCCAACCGATGTCGTGTTCCTAGGCCACAGGATTCCACAAGCAAACCTCACTTGTGTTCCCAGGACACATGTTTCCAGAATCAACCCGATATCATGTTCCCTGGACACAGTCTTCCAGAATCAAACCTCAGTCATGTTGCCAGGCCACAGGTTTCCACCATCAAACCTCAGACATATTTCCAGGGCACAGGTTCCAGAATAAAACCATTCTCATGTTCCCAGGCCACAGGGTTCCAGAATCCACCGATAACATGTTCCCAGGCAACAGGGTTCCAGAATCAATCCTCAGTTAGGTTCCCAGGCTACAGGGTTCCAGAATAAAACCTCAGTCATGTTCCAAGTCCACAGGTTTCCAGAATCAAACCTCAGTTATGTTCCCAGGCTACAGGGTTCCAGAATAAAACCTCACTCATGTTCCCAGTCCACAGGGTTCCCGAACCTGGGCTCAGTCAGGTTCCCAGGACACAGTATTCCATAATCTAAACAGATGTCATGTTCCCAAGAAACAGTTTTGCAGAATCTCACCTCAGTCATGTTCCCAGGCCACAGGGATCCAGAATCAAACCTCAGTCATGTTGCCAGGTCATAGGGTACCACCATCAAGCCTCAGTCATATTCCCAGGCCACAAGTTTCCAGAATCAAACCGATGTCATGTTCCCAGGCCACAGGGTTCCAGAATCCACTGATGTCATGTTCCCAGTCCACAGGGTTCCAGAACCAAGGCTCAGTCAGGTTCCCAGGGCACAGGATTCCACAATCTAAACAGATGTCATGTTCCCAGGCCACAGTTTTCCAGAATCACGTCTGAGTGATGTTCTCAGCCCACAGGGATCCAGAATCAAACCTCAGTCATGTTGCCATGACATAGCGTACCACCATCAAACCTCAGTCATGTTCCCAGGCCACAGGTTTCCAGAATCAAACCGATTTCATGTTCCCAGGCAACAGGTTACCAGAATTCAAACCGATGTCATGTTCCCAGGCCACAGGATTCCACAATCTAACCTCAGTCATGTTCCCAGGCAAATGGCTTCCAGAATCAAACCTCAGTCATATTCCCAGGCCACAGGGTTCCAGAATCCACCGATGTCATGTTCCCAGCCCACAGGGTTCCAGAATCAATCCTCAGTTATGTTACCAGGCTACAGCGTTCCAGAATAAAACCTCAGTCATGTTCCCAGTCCATAGGGTTCCAGAAATAAGGCTCAGTCAGTTTCCCAGGGCACAGTATTCCACAATCTGAACAGATGTCATGTTCCCATGACACAGTTTCCCAGAATCATGCCTCAGTCATGTTCCCAGGCCACAGGGATCCAAAATGAAACCTCAGTCATGTTGCCAGGCCATAGGGTGCCACCATCAAACCTCAGTCATATTCCCAGGCCACAAGTTCCCAGAATCAAACCGATGTCATGTTCCCAGGCCACAGGTTTCCACAATCTAACATCAGTCATGTTCCCAGGCCAATGGTTTCCAGAATCAAACCTCAGTCATATTCCCAGGCCACAGAGTTCCAGAATCCAACCGATGTCGTGTTCCCAGGCCACAGGATTCCACAAGCAAACCGCACTTGTGTTCCCAGGACACATGTTTCCAGAATCAACCCGATATCATGTTCCCTGGACACAGTCTTCCAGAATCAAACCTCAGTCATGTTGCCAGGCCACAGGTTTCCACCATCAAACCTCAGACATATTTCCAGGGCACAGGTTCCAGAATAAAACCGTTCTCATGTTCCCAGGCCACAGGGTTCCAGAATCCACCGATGACATGTTCCCAGGCAACAGGGTTCCAGAATCAATCCTCAGTTAGGTTCCCAGGCTACAGGGTTCCAGAATAAAACCTCACTCATGTTCCCAGTCCACAGGGTTCCCGAACCTGGGCTCAGTCAGGTTCCCAGGCCACAGTATTCCATAATCTAAACAGATGTCATGTTCCCAAGAAACAATTTTCCAGAATCTCGCCTCAGTCATGTTCCCAGGCCACAGGGATCCAGAATCAAACCTCAGTCATGTTGCCAGGTCATAGGGTACCACCATCAAACCTCAGTCATATTTCAAGGCCACAGGCTTCCAGAATCAAACAGATTTCATGTTCCCAGGCAACAGGGTTCCAGAATCCAAACCGATGTCATGTTCCCAGGCCTCAGGGATCCAGAATCAATCCTCAGTTATGTTCCCAGGCTACAGGGTTCCAGAATAAAACCGTTCTCATGTTCCCAGGCTACAGGGTTCCAGAATAAAACCTCAGTCATGTTCCCAGTCCACAGGGTTCCAGAACTAAGGCTCAGTCAGTTTCCCAGGGCACAGTATTCCACAATCTAAACAGATGTCATGTTCCCAGGCCACAGTTTTCCAAAATCAGGCCTCAGTCATGTTCCCAGGCCACAGGGATCCAGAATCAAACCTCAGTCATGTTGCCAGGCCATAGGGTACCACCATCAAACCTCAGTCATATTCCCAGGCCACAAGTTTCCAGAATCAAACCAATGTCATGTTCCCAGGACACAGGGTTCCAGAATCCACCGATGTCATGTTCCCAGGCCACAGGGTTCCAGAATCAATCCTCAGTGATGTTCCCAGGCTACAGGGTTCCAGAATAAAACCTCAGTCATGTTCCCAGTCCACAGGGTTCCAGAACCAAGGCTCAGTCAGGTTCCCAGGGCACAGTATTCCACAATCTAAACAGATGTCATGTTCCCAGGCCACAGTTTTCCAGAATCACGCCTCAGTCATGTTCCCAGGCCAAAGGGATCCAGAATCAAACCTCAGTCATTTTGCCAGGCCATAGGGTACCACCATCAAACCTCAGTCATATTCCCAGGCCACAGGTTTCCAGAATCCAACCGATGTCATGTTCCCAGGCCACAGGATTCCACAAGCAACACTCAGTCTTTTTCCCAGGACACAGGTTTCCAGAATCAACCCGATATCATGTTCCCTGACCACAGTCTTCCAGAATCAACCTCAGTTATGTTGCCAGGCCACAGGTTTCCACCATCAAACCTCAGACATATTCCCAGGCCACAGGGTTCCAGAATAAAACCGTTCTCATGTTCCCAGGCCACAGGATTCCACAATCTAACCTCAGTCATGTTCCCAGGCCAATGGTTTCCAGAATCAAACCTTAGTCAAATTCCCATGCCACAGGGTTCCAGAATCCACCGATATCATATTCCCAGGCCACAGGGTTCCAGAATCAATCCTCAGTTATGTTCCCAGGTTACAGGATTCCAGAATAAAACCTCAGTCATGTTCCCACTCCACAGGCTTCCAGAACCAAGGCTCAGTCAGGTTCCCAGGGCACAGTATTCCACAATCTAAACAGATGTCATGTTCCCAGGCCACAGTTTTCCAGAATCACGCCTCAGTCATGTTCCCAGGCCAAAGGGATCCAGAATCAAACCTCAGTCATTTTGCCAGGCCATAGGGTACCACCATCAAACCTCAGTCATATTCCCAGGCCACAGGTTTCCAGAATCCAACCGATGTCATGTTCCCAGGCCACAGGATTCCACAAGCAACACTCAGTCTTTTTCCCAGGACACAGGTTTCCAGAATCAACCCGATATCATGTTCCCTGACCACAGTCTTCCAGAATCAAACCTCAGTCATGTTGCCAGGCCACAGGTTTCCAGAACCTAGGCTCAGTCAGGTTCCCAGGGCACAGTATTCCACAATCTAAACAGATGTCATGTTCCCAGGCCACAGTTTTCCAGAATCACGCCTCAGTCATGTTCCCAGGCCACTGGGATCCAGAATCAAACCTCAGTCATGTTGCCAGGCCATAGGGTACCACCATCAAACCTCAGTCATATTCCCAAGCCACAGGTTTCCAGAATCAAACCGATGTCATGTTCCTAGGTCACAGGGATCCAGAATCCACCAATGTCATGTTCCCAGTCCACAGGGTTCAAGAACCATGGCTCAGTCTGGTTCCCAGGGCACAGTATTCCACAATCTAAACAGATGTCCTGTTCCCAGGCCACAGTTCTCCAGAATCACGTCTGAGTCATGTTCTCAGCCCACAGGGATCCAAAATCAAACCTCAGTCATGTTTCCATGACATTGGGTACCACCATCAAACCTCAATCATATTCCCAGGCCACAGGGTTCCAGAATCAATCCTCAGTTATGTTCCCAGGCTACAGGGTTCCAGAATAAAACCTCAGTCATGTTCCCAGTCCATAGGGTTCCAAAACCTAGGCTCAGTCAGGTTCACAGGGCACAGTGTTCCACAATCTAAACAGATGTCATGCTCCTAGGGCACAGTTTTCCAGAATCACGCCTCAGTCATGTTCCCAGGCCACAGGGATCCAAAATCAAACCTCAGTCATGTTGCCAGGCCACAGGGTGCGACCATCAAACCTCAGTCATATTCCCAGGCCACAAGTTTCCAGAATCAAACCGATGTCATATTCCCAGGCCACAGGTTTCCAGAATCAAACCGATGTCGTGTTCCCAGGCCACAGGATTCCACAAGCAAACCTCAGTCGTGTTCCCAGGACACAGGTTTCCAGAATCAACCCGATATCATGTTCCCTGGACACAGTCTTCCAGAATCAAACCTCAGTCATGTTGCCAGGCCACAGGTTTCCACCATCAAACTTCAGACATGTTCCCAGGCCACAGGGTTCCAGAATAAAACCGTTCTCATGTTCTCAGGACACAGGATTCCAGAATCCACCGATGACATGTTCCCAGGCAACAGGGTTCCAGAATCAATCCTCAGTTATGTTCTCAGGCTACAGGGTTCCAGAATAAAACCTCAGTCATGTTCCAAGTCCACAGGGTTCCAGAACCTGGGCTCAGTCAGGTTCCCAGGGCACAGTATTCCACAATCTAAACAGATGTAATGTTCCCAAGCCACAGTTTTCCAGAATCTCGCCTCAGTCATGTTCCCAGCCCACAGGGATCCAGAATCAAACCTCAGTCATGTTGCCAGGCCATAGGGTACCACCATCAAACCTCAGTCATATTCCAAGGCCACAGGCTTCCAGAATCAAACGGATTTCATGTTCCAGGGAAACAGAGTTCCAGAATCCAAACCGATGTCATGTTCCCAGGCCTCTGGATTCCACAATCTAACCTCAGTCATGTTTCCAGGCCAATGGTTTCCAGAATCAAACCTCAGTCATATTCCCAGGCCACAGGGTTCCAGAATCCACCGATGTCATGTTCCCAGGCCACAGGGTTCCAGAATCAGTCCTCAGTTATGTTCCCAGGCTACAGGGTTCCAGAATAAAACCTCAGTAATGTTCCCAGGCCACAGGGTTCCAGAACTAAGGCTCAGTCAGTTTCCCAGGGCACAGTATTCCACAATCTAAACAGATGTCAGGTTCCCAGGCCACAGTTTTCCAGAATCACGCCTCAGTCATGTTCCCAGGCCACAGGGATCCAGAATCAAACCTCAGTCATGTTGTCAGGCCATAGGGTACCACCATCAAACCTCAGTCATATTCCCAGTCCACAAGTTTCCAGAATCAAACAGATGTCATGTTCCCAGGACACAGGTTTCCACAATCTAACACCAGTCATGTTCCCAGGCCACAGGATTCCAGAAGCAAATGTCAGTCTTATTCCCAGGACACAGGTTTCCAGAATCAACCCGATATCATGTTCCCTGGCCACAGTCTTCCAGAATCAAACCTCAGTCATGTTGCGAGGCCACAGGCTTCTAGAACCTAGGCTCAGTCAGGTTCCCAGGGCACAGTATTCCACAATCTAAACAGATGTCATGTTCCCAAGCCACAGTTTTCCAGAATCACGCCTCAGTCATGTTCCCAGGCCACAGGGATCCAAAATCAAACCTCAGTCATGTTGCCAGGCCACAGGGTGCGACCATCAAACCTCAGTCATATTCCCAGGCCACAAGTTTCCAGAATCAAACCGATGTCATATTCCCAGGCCACAGGTTTCCAGAATCAAACCGATGTCGTGTTCCCAGGCCACAGGATTCCACAAGCAAACCTCAGTCGTGTTCCCAGGACACAGGTTTCCAGAATCAACCCGATATCATGTTCCCTGGACACAGTCTTCCAGAATCAAACCTCAGTCATGTTGCCAGGCCACAGGTTTCCACCATCAAACCTCAGACATGTTCCCAGGCCACAGGGTTCCAGAATAAAACCGTTCTCATGTTCTCAGGACACAGGATTCCAGAATCCACCGATGACATGTTCCCAGGCAACAGGGTTCCAGAATCAATCCTCAGTTATGTTCTCAGGCTACAGGGTTCCAGAATAAAACCTCAGTCATGTTCCAAGTCCACAGGGTTCCAGAACCTGGGCTCAGTCAGGTTCCCAGGGCACAGTATTCCACAATCTAAACAGATGTAATGTTCCCAAGCCACAGTTTTCCAGAATCTCGCCTCAGTCATGTTCCCAGCCCACAGGGATCCAGAATCAAACCTCAGTCATGTTGCCAGGCCATAGGGTACCACCATCAAACCTCAGTCATATTCCAAGGCCACAGGCTTCCAGAATCAAACGGATTTCATGTTCCAGGGAAACAGAGTTCCAGAATCCAAACCGATGTCATGTTCCCAGGCCTCTGGATTCCACAATCTAACCTCAGTCATGTTTCCAGGCCAATGGTTTCCAGAATCAAACCTCAGTCATATTCCCAGGCCACAGGGTTCCAGAATCCACCGATGTCATGTTCCCAGGCCACAGGGTTCCAGAATCAGTCCTCAGTTATGTTCCCAGGCTACAGGGTTCCAGAATAAAACCTCAGTAATGTTCCCAGGCCACAGGGTTCCAGAACTAAGGCTCAGTCAGTTTCCCAGGGCACAGTATTCCACAATCTAAACAGATGTCAGGTTCCCAGGCCACAGTTTTCCAGAATCACGCCTCAGTCATGTTCCCAGGCCACAGGGATCCAGAATCAAACCTCAGTCATGTTGTCAGGCCATAGGGTACCACCATCAAACCTCAGTCATATTCCCAGTCCACAAGTTTCCAGAATCAAACAGATGTCATGTTCCCAGGACACAGGTTTCCACAATCTAACACCAGTCATGTTCCCAGGCCACAGGATTCCAGAAGCAAATGTCAGTCTTATTCCCAGGACACAGGTTTCCAGAATCAACCCGATATCATGTTCCCTGGCCACAGTCTTCCAGAATCAAACCTCAGTCATGTTGCGAGGCCACAGGCTTCTAGAACCTAGGCTCAGTCAGGTTCCCAGGGCACAGTATTCCACAATCTAAACAGATGTCATGTTCCC
Organism: Eschrichtius robustus; assembly: GCF_028021215.1. Taxonomy (NCBI): domain Eukaryota; kingdom Metazoa; phylum Chordata; class Mammalia; order Artiodactyla; family Eschrichtiidae; genus Eschrichtius; species Eschrichtius robustus. The sequence continues at coordinate 43,260,637 of NC_090842.1, forward strand.
AAGCCACAGTTTTCCAGAATCTCGCCTCAGTCATGTTCCCAGGCCACAGGGATCCAGAATCAAACCTCAGTCATGTTGCCAGGCCATAGGGTACCACCATCAAACCTCAGTCATATTCCCAGGCCACAGGCTTCCAGAATCAAACGCATTTCATGTTCCCAGGCAACAGGGTTCCAGAATCCAAACCGATGTCATGTTCCCAGGCCTCAGGATTCCACAATCTAACCTCAGTCATGTTTCCAGGCCAATGGTTTCCAGAATCAAAACTCAGTCATATTCCCAGGCCACAGGGTTCCAGAATCCACCGATGTCATGTTCCCAGGCCACAGGGTTCCAGAATCAATCCTCAGTTATGTTCCAAGGCTACAGGGTTCCAGAATAAAACCTCAGTCATGTTCCCAGTCCACAGGGTTCCAGAACTAAGGCTCAGTCAGTTTCCCAGGGCACAGTATTCCACAATCTAAACAGATGTCATGTTCTCAGGCCACAGTTTTCCAGAATCACGCCTCAGTCATATTCCCAGGCCACAGGGATCCAGAATCAAACCTCAGTCATGTTGCCAGGCCATAGGGTACCACCATCAAACCTCAGTCATATTCCCAGGCCACAAGTTTCCAGAATCAAACAAATGTCATGTTCCCAGGACACAGGTTTCCACAAACTAACAGCAGTCATGTTCCCAGGCCACAGGATTCCAGAAGCAAATCTCAGTCTTATTCCCAGGACACAGGTTTCCAGAATCAACCCGATATCATGTTCCCTGGCCACAGTCTTCAAGAATCAAACCTCAGTCATGTTGCCAGGCCACAGGGTTCCAGAACCTAGGCTCAGTCAGGTTCCCAGGGCACAGTATTCCACAATCTAAACAAACTTCATGTTCCCAAGCCACAGTTTTTCAGAATCTCGCCTCAGTCATGTTCCCAGGCCACAGGGATCCAGAATCAAACCTCAGTCATGTTGCCAGGCCATAGGGTACCACCATCAAACCTCAGTCATATTCCCAGGCCACAGGCTTCCAAAATCAAACGGATTTCATGTTCCCAGGCAACAGGGTTCCAGAATCCAAACCCATGTCATGTTCCCAGTCCACAGGATTCCACAATCTAACCTCAGTCATATTCCCAGCCAAATGGTTTCCAGAATCAAACCTCAGTCATATTCCCAAGCCACAGTGTTCCAGAATCCACCTATGTCATGTTCCCAGGCCACAGGATTCCAGAATCAATCCTCAGTTAGGTTCCCAGGCTACAGGGTTCCAGAATAAAACCTCAGTCATGTTCCCAGTCCGCAGGGTTCCAGAACCAAGGATCAGTCAGGTTCCCAGGGCACAGTATTCCACAATCTAAACAGATGTCATGTTCCCAGGCCACAGTTTTCCAGAATCACGTCTGAGTGATGTTCTCAGCCCACAGAGATCCAGAATCAAACCTCAGTCATGTTGCCATGACATAGGGTACCACCATCAAACCTCAGTCACATTCCCAGGCCACATTTTTCAAGAATCACGCCTGAGTCATGTTTCTAGGCCACAGTGATCCAGAATCAAACCTCATTCATGTTACCAGGCCATAGGCTAGCACCATCAAACCTCATACATATTCCCAGTCCACAAGTTTCCATAATCAAACAGATGTCAAGTTCCCAGGACACAGGTTTCCACAAACTAACAGCAGTCATGTTCCCAGGCCACAGGATTCCAGAAGCAAATCTCAGTCTTATTCCCAGGACACAGGTTTCCAGAATCAACCCGATATCATGTTCCCTGGACACAGTCTTCCAGAATCAAACCTCAGTCATGTTGCCAGGCCACAGGTTTCCACCATCAAACCTCAGACATGTTCCCAGGCCACAGGGTTCCAGAATAAAACCGTTCTCATGTTCTCAGGACACAGGATTTCAGAATCCACCGATGACATGTTCCCAGGCAACAGGGTTCCAGAATCAATCCTCAGTTATGTTCTCAGGCTACAGGGTTCCAGAATAAAACCTCAGTCATGTTCCAAGTCTACAGGGTTCGAGAATCAATCCTCAGTTAGGTTCCCAGGCTACAGGGTTCCAGAATAAAACCTCAGTCATGTTCCCAGTCCACAGGGTTCCAGAACCTGGGCTCAGTCAGGTTCCCAGGGCACAGTATTCCACAATCTAAACAGATGTCATGTTCCAAAGCCACAGTTTTCCAGAATCTCGCCTCAGTCATGTTCCCAGCCCACAGGGATCCAGAATCAAACCTCAGTCATGTTGCCAGGCCATAGGGTACCACCATCAAACCTCAGTCATATTCCCAGGCCAAAAGTTTCCAGAATCAAACAGATGTCATGTTCCCAGGACACAGGTTTCCACAAACTAACAGCAGTCATGTTCCCAGGCCACAGGATTCCAGAAGCAAATCTCAGTCTTATTCCCAGGACACAGGTTTCCAGAATCAACCCGATATCATGTTCCCTGGCCACAGTCTTCCAGAATCAAACCTCAGTCATGTTGCCAGGCCACAGGGTTCCAGAACCTAGGCTCAGTCAGGTTCCCAGGGCACAGTACTCCACAATCTAAACAAACTTCATGTTCCCAAGCCACAGTTTTTCAGAATCTCGCCTCAGTCATGTTCCCAGGCCACAGGGATCCAGAATCAAACCTCAGTCATGTTGCCAGGCCATAGGGTACCACCATCAAACCTCAGTCATATTCCCAGGCCACAGGCTTCCAAAATCAAACGGATTTCATGTTCCCAGGCAACAGGGTTCCAGAATCCAAACCGATGTCATGTTCCCAGGCCACAGGATTCCACAATCTAACCTCAGTCATATTCCCAGCCCAATGGTTTCCAGAATCAAACCTCAGTCATATTCCTAAGCCACAGTGTTCCAGAATCCACCTATGTCATGTTCCCAGGCCACAGGATTCCAGAATCAATCCTCAGTTAGGTTCCCAGGCTACAGGGTTCCAGAATAAAACCTCAGTCATGTTCCCAGTCCGCAGGGTTCCAGAACCAAGGCTCAGTCAGGTTCCCAGGGCACAGTATTCCACAATCTAAACAGATGTCATGTTCCCAGGCCACAGTTTTCCAGAATCACGTCTGAGTGATGTTCTCAGCCCACAGGGATCCAGAATCAAACCTCAATCATGTTGCCATGACATAGGGTACCACCATCAAACCTCAGTCACATTCCCAGGCCACATTTTTCAAGAATCACGCCTGAGTCATGTTCCTAGGCCACAGGGATCCAGAGTCAAACCTCATTCATGTTACCAGGCCATAGGCTAGCACCATCAAACCTCATAAATATTCCCAGTCCACAAGTTTCCATAATCAAACAGATGTCAAGTTCCCAGGACACAGGTTTCCACAAACTAACAGCAGTCATGTTCCCAGGCCACAGGATTCCAGAAGCAAATCTCAGTCTTATTCCCAGGACACAGGTTTCCAGAATCAACCCGATATCATGTTCCCTGGACACAGTCTTCCAGAATCAAACCTCAGTCATGTTGCCAGGCCACAGGTTTCCACCATCAAACCTCAGACATGTTCCCAGGCCACAGGGTTCCAGAATAAAACCGTTCTCATGTTCTCAGGACACAGGATTCCAGAATCCACCGATGACATGTTCCCAGGCAACAGGGTTCCAGAATCAATCCTCAGTTAGTTTCTCAGGCTACAGGGTTCCAGAATAAAACCTCAGTCATGTTCCAAGTCTACAGGGTTCGAGAATCAATCCTCAGTTAGGTTCCCAGGCTACAGGGTTCCAGAATAAAACCTCAGTCATGTTCCCAGTCCACAGGGTTCCAGAACCTGGGCTCAGTCAGGTTCCCAGGGCACAGTATTCCACAATCTAAACAGATGTAATGTTCCCAAGCCACAGTTTTCCAGAATATCGCCTCAGTCATGTTCCCAGCCCACAGGGATCCAGAATCAAACCTCAGTCATGTTGCCAGGCCATAGGGTACCACCATCAAACCTCAGTCATATTCCAAGGCCACAGGCTTCCAGAATCAAACGGATTTCATGTTCCAGGGAAACAGGGTTCCAGAATCCAAACCGATGTCATGTTCCCAGGCCTCTGGATTCCACAATCTAACCTCAGTCATGTTTCCAGACCAATGGTTTCCAGAATCAAACCTCAGTCATATTCCCAGGCCACAGGGTTCCAGAATCCACCGATGTCATGTTCCCAGGCCACAGGGTTCCAGAATCAGTCCTCAGTTATGTTCCCAGGCTACAGGGTTCCAGAATAAAACCTCAGTCATGTTCCCAGGCCACAGGGTTCCAGACCTAAGGCTCAGTCAGTTTCCCAGGGCACAGTATTCCACAATCTAAACAGATGTCATGTTCCCAGGACACAGTTTTCCAGAATCACGCCTCAGTCATGTTCCCAGGCCACAGGGATCCAGAATCAAACCTCAGTCATGTTGTCAGGCCATAGGGTACCACCATCAAACCTCAGTCATATTCCCAGTCCACAAGTTTCCAGAATCAAACAGATGTCATGTTCCCAGGACACAGGTTTCCACAATCTAACACCAGTCATGTTCCCAGGCCACAGGATTCCAGAAGCAAATGTCAGTCTTATTCCCAGGACACAGGTTTCCAGAATCAACCCGATATCATGTTCCCTGGCCACAGTCTTCCAGAATCAAACCTCAGTCATGTTGCGAGGCCACAGGCTTCTAGAACCTAAGCTCAGTCAGGTTCCCAGGGCACAGTATTCCACAATATAAACAGATGTCATGTTCCCAAGCCACAGTTTTCCAGAATCTCGCCTCAGTCATGTTCCCAGGCCACAGGGATCCAGAATCAAACCTCAGTCATGTTGCCAGGCCATAGGGTACCACCATCAAACCTCAGTCATATTCCCAGTCCACAAGTTTCCAGAATCAAACAGATGTCATGTTCCCAGGACACAGGTTTCCACAATCTAACACCAGTCATGTTCCCAGGCCACAGGATTCCAGAAGCAAATGTCAGTCTTATTCCCAGGACACAGGTTTCCAGAATCAACCCGATATCATGTTCCCTGGCCACAGTCTTCCAGAATCAAACCTCAGTCATATTGCCAGGTCACAGGCTTCTAGAACCTAGGCTCAGTCAGGTTCCCAGGGCACAGTATTCCACAATCTAAACAGATGTCATGTTCCCAAGCCACAGTTTTCCAGAATCTCGCCTCAGTCGTGTTCCCAGGCCACAGGGATCCAGAATCAAACCTCAGTCATGTTGCCAGGCCATAGGGTACCACCATCAAACCTCAGTCATATTCCCAGGCCACAGGCTTCCAGAATCAAACGGATTTCATGTTCCCAGGCAACAGGGTTCCAGAATCCAGACCGATGTCATGTTCCCAGGCCTCAGGATTCCACAATCTAACCTCAGTCATGTTTCCAGGCCAATGGTTTCCAGAATCAAACCTCAGTCATGTTCCCAGTCCACAGGGTTCCAGAACTAAGGCTCAGTCAGTTTCCCAGGGCACAGTATTCCACAATCTAAACAGATGTCATGTTCTCAGGCCACAGTTTTCCAGAATCACTCCTCAGACATATTCCCAGGCCACAGGGATCCAGAATCAAACCTCAGTCATGTTGCCAGGCCATAGGGTACCACCATCAAACCTCAGTCATATTCCCAGGCCAAAAGTTTCCAGAATCAAACAGATGTCATGTTCCCAGGACACAGGTTTCCACAAACTAACAGCAGTCATGTTCCCAGGCCACAGGATTCCAGAAGCAAATCTCAGTCTTATTCCCAGGACACAGGTTTCCAGAATCAACCCGATATCATGTTCCCTGGCCACAGTCTTCCAGAATCAAACCTCAGTCATGTTGCCAGGCCACAGGGTTCCAGAACCTAGGCTCAGTCAGGTTCCCAGGGCACAGTACTCCACAATCTAAACAAACTTCATGTTCCCAAGCCACAGTTTTTCAGAATCTCGCCTCAGTCATGTTCCCAGGCCACAGGGATCCAGAATCAAACCTCAGTCATGTTGCCAGGCCATAGGGTACCACCATCAAACCTCAGTCATATTCCCAGGCCACAGGCTTCCAAAATCAAACGGATTTCATGTTCCCAGGCAACAGGGTTCCAGAATCCAAACCGATGTCATGTTCCCAGGCCACAGGATTCCACAATCTAACCTCAGTCATATTCCCAGCCCAATGGTTTCCAGAATCAAACCTCAGTCATATTCCTAAGCCACAGTGTTCCAGAATCCACCTATGTCATGTTCCCAGGCCACAGGATTCCAGAATCAATCCTCAGTTAGGTTCCCAGGCTACAGGGTTCCAGAATAAAACCTCAGTCATGTTCCCAGTCCGCAGGGTTCCAGAACCAAGGCTCAGTCAGGTTCCCAGGGCACAGTATTCCACAATCTAAACAGATGTCATGTTCCCAGGCCACAGTTTTCCAGAATCACGTCTGAGTGATGTTCTCAGCCCACAGGGATCCAGAATCAAACCTCAATCATGTTGCCATGACATAGGGTACCACCATCAAACCTCAGTCACATTCCCAGGCCACATTTTTCAAGAATCACGCCTGAGTCATGTTCCTAGGCCACAGGGATCCAGAATCAAACCTCATTCATGTTACCAGGCCATAGGCTAGCACCATCAAACCTCATACATATTCCCAGTCCACAAGTTTCCATAATCAAACAGATGTCAAGTTCCCAGGACACAGGTTTCCACAAACTAACAGCAGTCATGTTCCCAGGCCACAGGATTCCAGAAGCAAATCTCAGTCTTATTCCCAGGACACAGGTTTCCAGAATCAACCCGATATCATGTTCCCTGGACACAGTCTTCCAGAATCAAACCTCAGTCATGTTGCCAGGCCACAGGTTTCCACCATCAAACCTCAGACATGTTCCCAGGCCACAGGGTTCCAGAATAAAACCGTTCTCATGTTCTCAGGACACAGGATTCCAGAATCCACCGATGACATGTTCCCAGGCAACAGGGTTCCAGAATCAATCCTCAGTTAGTTTCTCAGGCTACAGGGTTCCAGAATAAAACCTCAGTCATGTTCCAAGTCTACAGGGTTCGAGAATCAATCCTCAGTTAGGTTCCCAGGCTACAGGGTTCCAGAATAAAACCTCAGTCATGTTCCCAGTCCACAGGGTTCCAGAACCTGGGCTCAGTCAGGTTCCCAGGGCACAGTATTCCACAATCTAAACAGATGTAATGTTCCCAAGCCACAGTTTTCCAGAATCTCGCCTCAGTCATGTTCCCAGCCCACAGGGATCCAGAATCAAACCTCAGTCATGTTGCCAGGCCATAGGGTACCACCATCAAACCTCAGTCATATTCCAAGGCCACAGGCTTCCAGAATCAAACGGATTTCATGTTCCAGGGAAACAGGGTTCCAGAATCCAAACCGATGTCATGTTCCCAGGCCTCTGGATTCCACAATCTAACCTCAGTCATGTTTCCAGACCAATGGTTTCCAGAATCAAACCTCAGTCATATTCCCAGGCCACAGGGTTCCAGAATCCACCGATGTCATGTTCCCAGGCCACAGGGTTCCAGAATCAGTCCTCAGTAATGTTCCCAGGCCACAGGGTTCCAGAACTAAGGCTCAGTCAGTTTCCCAGGGCACAGTATTCCACAATCTAAACAGATGTCATGTTCCCAGGACACAGTTTTCCAGAATCACGCCTCAGTCATGTTCCCAGGCCACAGGGATCCAGAATCAAACCTCAGTCATGTTGTCAGGCCATAGGGTACCACCATAAAACCTCAGTCATATTCCCAGTCCACAAGTTTCCAGAATCAAACAGATGTCATGTTCCCAGGACACAGGTTTCCACAATCTAACACCAGTCATGTTCCCAGGCCACAGGATTCCAGAAGCAAATGTCAGTCTTATTCCCAGGACACAGGTTTCCAGAATCAACCCGATATCATGTTCCCTGGCCACAGTCTTCCAGAATCAAACCTCAGTCATGTTGCGAGGCCACAGGCTTCTAGAACCTAAGCTCAGTCAGGTTCCCAGGGCACAGTATTCCACAATATAAACAGATGTCATGTTCCCAAGCCACAGTTTTCCAGAATCTCGCCTTAGTCATGTTCCCAGGCCACAGGGATCCAGAATCAAACCTCAGTCATGTTGCCAGGCCATAGGGTACCACCATCAAACCTCAGTCATATTCCCAGGCCACAGGCTTCCAGAATCAAACGCATTTCATGTTCCCAGGCAACAGGGTTCCAGAATCCAAACCGATGTCATGTTCCCAGGCCTCAGGATTCCACAATCTAACCTCAGTCATGTTTCCAGGCCAATGGTTTCCAGAATCAAAACTCAGTCATATTCCCAGGCCACAGGGTTCCAGAATCCACCGATGTCATGTTCCCAGGCCACAGGGTTCCAGAATCAATCCTCAGTTATGTTCCAAGGCTACAGGGTTCCGGAATAAAACCTCAGTCATGTTCCCAGTCCACATGGTCCCAGAACTAAGGCTCAGTCAGTTTCCCAGGGCACAGTATTCCACAATCTAAACAGATGTCATGTTCTCAGGCCACAGTTTTCCAGAATCACGCCTCAGTCATATTCCCAGGCCACAGGGATCCAGAATCAAACCTCAGTCATGTTGCCAGGCCATAGGGTACCACCATCAAACCTCAGTCATATTCCCAGGCCACAAGTTTCCAGAATCAAACAGATGTCATGTTCCCAGGACACAGGTTTCCACAAACTAACAGCAGTCATGTTCCCAGGCTACAGGATTCCAGAAGCAAATCTCAGTCTTATTCCCACGACACAGGTTTCCAGAATCAACCCGATATCATGTTCCCTGGCCACAGTCTTCCAGAATCAAACCTCAGTCATGTTGCCAGGCCACAGGGTTCCAGAACCTAGGCTCAGTCAGGTTCCCAGGGCACAGTATTCCACAATCTAAACAAACTTCATGTTCCCAAGCCACAGTTTTTCAGAATCTCGCCTCAGTCATGTTCCCAGGCCACAGGGATCCAGAATCAAACCTCAGTCATGTTGCCAGGACATAGGGTACCACCATCAAACCTCAGTCATATTCCCAGGCCACAGGCTTCCAAAATCAAACGGATTTCATGTTCCCAGGCAACAGGGTTCCAGAATCCAAACCGATGTCATGTTCCCAGGCCACAGGATTCCACAATCTAACCTCAGTCATATTCCCAGCCCAATGGTTTCCAGAATCAAACCTCAGTCATATTCCCAAGCCACAGTGTTCCAGAATCCACCTATGTCATGTTCCCAGGCCACAGGATTCCAGAATCAATCCTCAGTTAGGTTCCCAGGCTACAGGGTTCCAGAATAAAACCTCAGTCATGTTCCCAGTCCGCAGAGTTCCAGAACCAAGGCTCAGTCAGGTTCCCAGGGCACAGTATTCCACAATCTAAACAGATGTCATGTTCCCAGGCCACAGTTTTCCAGAATCACGTCTGAGTGATGTTCTCAGCCCACAGGGATCCAGAATCAAACCTCAGTCATGTTGCCATGACATAGGGTACCACCATCAAACCTCAGTCACATTCCCAGGCCACATTTTTCAAGAATCACGCCTGAGTCATGTTCCTAGGCCACAGGGATCCAGAATCAAACCTCATTCATGTTACCAGGCCATAGGCTAGCACCATCAAACCTCAGTCATATTCCCAGGCCACAGGTTTCCAGAATCAAACCGATTTCATGTTCCCAGGCTACAGGGTACCAGAATTCAAACCGATGTCATGTTCCCAGGCCACAGGATTCCACAATCTAACCTCAGTCATGTTCCCAGGCAAATGGCTTCCAGAATCAAATCTCAGTCATGTTCCCAGGCCACAGGGTTACAGAATCCACCGATGTCATGTTCCCAGCCCACAGGGTTCCAGAATCAATCCACAGTTATGTTCCCAGGCTACTGCGTTCCAGAATAAAACCTCAGGCATGTTCCCAGTCCATAGGGTTCCAGAAATAAGGCTCAGTCAGTTTCCCAGGGCACAGTATTCCACAATCTGAACAGATGTCATGTTCCCATGACACAGTTTTCCAGAATCATGCCTCAGTCATGTTCCCAGGCCACAGGGATCCAAAATGAAACCTCAGTCATGTTGCCAGGCCATAGGGTGCCACCATCAAACCTCAGTCATATTCCCAGGCCACAAGTTCCCAGAATCAAACCGATGTCATGTTCCCAGGCCACAGGTTTCCACAATCTAACATCAGTCATGTTCCCAGGCCAATGGTTTCCAGAATCAAACCTCAGTCATATTCCCAGGCCACAGGGTTCCAGAATCCAACTGATGTCGTGTTCCCAGGCCACAGGATTCCACAAGCAAACCTCACTTGTGTTCCCAGGACACATGTTTCCAGAATCAACCCGATATCATGTTCCCTGGACACAGTCTTCCAGAATCAAACCTCAGTCATGTTGCCAGGCCACAGGTTTCCACCATCAAACCTCAGACATATTTCCAGGGCACAGGTTCCAGAATAAAACCGTTCTCATGTTCCCAGGCCACAGGGTTCCAGAATCCACCGATGACATGTTCCCAGGCAACAGGGTTCCAGAATCAATCCTCAGTTAGGTTCCCAGGCTACAGGGTTCCAGAATAAAACCTCACTCATGTTCCCAGTCCACAGGGTTCCCGAACCTGGGCTCAGTCAGGTTCCCAGGCCACAGTATTCCATAATCTAAACAGATGTCATGTTCCCAAGAAACAGTTTTCCAGAATCTCGCCTCAGTCATGTTCCCAGGCCACAGGGATCCAGAATCAAACCTCAGTCATGTTGCCAGGTCATAGGGTACCACCATCAAACCTCAGTCATATTTCAAGGCCAAAGGCTTCCAGAATCAAACGGATTTCATGTTCCCAGGCAACAGGGTTCCAGAATCCAAACCGATGTCATGTTCCCAGGCCTCAGGGTTCCAGAATCAATCCTCAGTTATGTTCCCAGGCTACAGGGTTCCAGAATAAAACCGTTCTCATGTTCCCAGGCTACAGGGTTCCAGAATAAAACCTCAGTCATGTTCCCAGTCAACAGGGTTCCAGAACTAAGGCTCAGTCAGTTTCCCAGGGCACAGTATTCCACAATCTAAACAGATGTCATGTTCCCAGGCCACAGTTTTCCAAAATCAGGCCTCAGTCATGTTCCCAGGCCACAGGGATCCAGAATCAAACCTCAGTCATGTTGCCAGGCCATAGGGTACCACCATCAAACCTCAGTCATATTCCCAGGCCACAAGTTTCCAGAATCAAACCAATGTCATGTTCCCAGGACACAGGGTTCCAGAATCCACCGATGTCATGTTCCCAGGCCACAGGGTTCCAGAATCAATCCTCAGTGATGTTCCCAGGCTACAGGGTTACAGAATAAAACCTCAGTCATGTTCCCAGTCCACAGGGTTCCAGAACCAAGGCTCAGTCAGGTTCCCAGGGCACAGTATTCCACAATCTAAACAGATGTCATGTTCCCAGGCCACAGTTTTCCAGAATCAGGCCTCAGTCATGTTCCCAGGCCAAAGGGATCCAGAATCAAACCTCAGTCATTTTGCCAGGCCATAGGGTACCACCATCAAACCTCAGTCATATTCCCAGGCCACAGGTTTCCAGAATCCAACCGATGTCATGTTCCCAGGCCACAGGATTCCACAAGCAACACTCAGTCTTTTTCCCAGGACACAGGTTTCCAGAATCAACCCGATATCATGTTCCCTGACCACAGTCTTCCAGAATCAACCTCAGTTATGTTGCCAGGCCACAGGTTTCCACCATCAAACCTCAGACATGTTCCCAGGCCACAGGGGTCCAGAATAAAACCGTTCTCATGTTCCCAGGCCACAGGATTCCACAATCTAACCTCAGTCATGTTCCCAGGCCAATGGTTTCCAGAATCAAACCTCAGTCAAATTCCCAGGCCACAAGGTTCCAGAATCCACCGATATCATATTCCCAGGCCACAGGGTTCCAGAATCAATCCTCAGTTATGTTCCCAGGTTACAGGATTCCAGAATAAAACCTCAGTCATGTTCCCAGTCCACAGGCTTCCAGAACCAAGGCTCAGTCAGGTTCCCAGGGCACAGTATTCCACAATCTAAACAGATGTCATGTTCCCAGGCCACAGTTTTCCAGAATCACGCCTCAGTCATGTTCCCAGGCCACTGGGATCCAGAATCAAACCTCAGTCATGTTGCCAGGCCATAGGGTACCACCATCAAACCTCAGTCATATTCCCAGGCCACAGGTTTCCAGAATCAAACCGATGTCATGTTCCTAGGCCACAGGGATACAGAATCCACCAATGTCATGTTCCCAGTCCACAGGGTTCAAGAACCATGGCTCAGTCTGGTTCCCAGGGCACAGTATTCCACAATCTAAACAGATGTCCTGTTCCCAGGCCACAGTTCTCCAGAATCACGTCTGAGTCATGTTCTCAGCCCACAGGGATCCAAAATCAAACCTCAGTCATGTTGCCATGACATTGGGTACCACCATCAAACCTCAGTCATATTCCCAGGCCACAGGGTTCCAGAATCAATGCTCAGTTATGTTCCCAGGCTACAGGGTTCCAGAATAAAACCTCAGTCATGTTCCCAGTCCATAGGGTTCCAAAACCTAGGCTCAGTCAGGTTCACAGCGCACAGTGTTCCACAATCTAAACAGATGTCATGCTCCTAGGGCACAGTTTTCCAGAATCACGCCTCAGTCATGTTCCCAGGCCACAGGGATCCAAAATCAAACCTCAGTCATGTTGCCAGGCCACAGGGTGCGACCATCAAACCTCAGTCATATTCCCAGGCCACAAGTTTCCAGAATCAAACCGATGTCATATTCCCAGGCCACAGGGTTCCAGAATCAAACCGATGTCGTGTTCCCAGGCCACAGGATACCACAAGCAAACCTCAGTCGTGTTCCCAGGACACAGGTTTCCAGAATCAACCCGATATCATGTTCCCTGGACACAGTCTTCCAGAATCAAACCTCAGTCATGTTCCCAGCCCACAGGGATCCAGAATCAAACCTCAGTCATGTTGCCAGGCCATAGGGTACCACCATCAAACCTCAGTCATATTCCAAGGCCACAGGCTTCCAGAATCAAACGGATTTCATGTTCCAGGGAAACAGGGTTCCAGAATCCAAACCGATGTCATGTTCCCAGGCCTCTGGATTCCACAATCTAACCTCAGTCATGTTTCCAGGCCAATGGTTTCCAGAATCAAACCTCAGTCATATTCCCAGGCCACAGGGTTCCAGAATCCACCGATGTCATGTTCCCAGGCCACAGGGTTCCAGAATCAGTCCTCAGTTATGTTCCCAGGCTACAGGGTTCCAGAAAAAACCCTCAGTAATGTTCCCAGGCCACAGGGTTCCAGAACTAAGGCTCAGTCAGTTTCCCAGGGCACAGTATTCCACAATCTAAACAGATGTCATGTTCTCAGGCCACAGTTTTCCAGAATCATGCCTCAGTCATATTCCCAGGCCACAGGGATCCAGAATCAAACCTCAGTCATGTTGCCAGGCCATAGGGTACCACCATCAAACCTCAGTCATATTCCCAGGCCACAAGTTTCCAGAATCAAACAGATGTCATGTTCCCAGGACACAGGTTTCCACAAACTAACAGCAGTCATGTTCCCAGGCCACAGGATTCCAGAAGCAAATCTCAGTCTTATTCCCACGACACAGGTTTCCAGAATCAACCCGATATCATGTTCCCTGGCCACAGTCTTCCAGAATCAAACCTCAGTCATGTTGCCAGGCCACAGGGTTCCAGAACCTAGGCTCAGTCAGGTTCCCAGGGCACAGTATCCCACAATCTAAACAAACTTCATGTTCCCAAGCCACAGTTTTTCAGAATCTCGCCTCAGTCATGTTCCCAGGCCACAGGGATCCAGAATCAAACCTCAGTCATGTTGCCAGGCCATAGGGTACCACCATCAAACCTCAGTCATATTCCCAGGCCACAGGCTTCCAAAATCAAACGGATTTCATGTTCCCAGGCAACAGGGTTCCAGAATCCAAACCGATGTCATGTTCCCAGGCCACAGGATTCCACAATCTAACCTCAGTCATATTCCCAGCCCAATGGTTTCCAGAATCAAACCTCAGTCATATTCCCAAGCCACAGTGTTCCAGAATCCACCTATGTCATGTTCGCAGGCCACAGGATTCCAGAATCAATCCTCAGTTAGGTTCCCAGGATACAGGGTTCCAGAATAAAACCTCAGTCATGTTCCCAGTCCGCAGGGTTCCAGAACCAAGGCTCAGTCAGTTTCCCAGGGCACAGTATTCCACAATCTAAACAGATGTCATGTTCCCAGGCCACAGTTTTCCAGAATCACGTCTGAGTGATGTTCTCAGCCCACAGGGATCCAGAATCAAACCTCAGTCATGTTGCCATGACATAGGGTACCACCATCAAACCTCAGTCACATTCCCAGGCCACATTTTTCAAGAATCACGCCTGAGTCATGTTCCTAGGCCACAGGGATCCAGAATCAAGCCTCATTCATGTTACCAGGCCACAGGCTAGCACCATCAAACCTCAGTCATATTCCCAGTCCACAAGTTTCCATAATCAAACAGATGTCAAGTTCCCAGGACACAGGTTTCCACAAACTAACAGCAGTCATGTTCCCAGGCCACAGGATTCCAGAAGCAAATCTCAGTCTTATTCCCAGGACACAGGTTTCCAGAATCAACCCGATATCATGTTCCCTGGACACAGTCTTCCAGAATCAAACCTCAGTCATGTTGCCAGGCCACAGGTTTCCACCATCAAACCTCAGACATGTTCCCAGACCACAGGGTTCCAGAATAAAACCGTTCTCATGTTCTCAGGACACAGGATTCCAGAATCCACCGATGACATGTTCCCAGGCAACAGGGTTCCAGAATCAATCCTCAGTTATGTTCTCAGGCTACAGGGTTCCAGAATAAAACCTCAGTCATGTTCCAAGTCTACAGGGTTCGAGAATCAATCCTCAGTTAGGTTCCCAGGCTACAGGGTTCCAGAATAAAACCTCAGTCATGTTCCCAGTCCACAGGGTTCCAGAACCTGGGCTCAGTCAGGTTCCTAGGGCACAGTATTCCACAATCTAAACAGATGTAATATTCCCAAGCCACAGTTTTCCAGAATCTCGCCTCAGTCATGTTCCCAGCCTTCAGGGATCCAGAATCAAACCTCAGTCATGTTGCCAGGCCATAGGGTACCACCATCAAACCTCAGTCATATTCCCAGTCCACAAGTTTCCAGAATCAAACAGATGTCATGTTCCCAGGACACAGGTTTCCACAATCTAACACCAGTCATGTTCCCAGGCCACAGGATTCCAGAAGCAAATGTCAGTCTTATTCCCAGGACACAGGTTTCCAGAATCAACCCGATATCATGTTCCCTGGCCACAGTCTTCCAGAATCAAACCTCAGTCATGTTGCGAGGCCACAGGCTTCTAGAACCTAGGCTCAGTCAGGTTCCCAGGGCACAGTATTCCACAATGAAAACAGATGTCATGTTCCCAAGCCACAGTTTTCGAGAATCTCGCCTCAGTCATGTTCCCAGGCCACAGGTATCCAGAATCAAACCTCAGTCATGTTGCCAGGCCATAGGGTACCACCATCAAACCTCAGTCATATTCCCAGGCCACAGGCTTCCAGAATCAAACGGATTTCATGTTCCCAGGCAACAGGGTTCCAGAATCCAAACCGATGTCATGTTCCCAGGCCTCAGGATTCCACAATCTAACCTCAGTCATGTTTCCAGGCCAATGGTTTCCAGAATCAAAACTCAGTCATATTCCCAGGCCACAGGGTTCCAGAATCCACCCATGTCATGTTCCCAGGCCACAGGGTTCCAGAATCAATCCTCAGTTATGTTCCAAGGCTACAGGGTTCCAGAATAAAACCTCAGTCATGTTCCCAGTCCACAGGGGTCCAGAACTAAGGCTCAGTCAGTTTCCCAGGGCACAGTATTCCACAATCTAAACAGATGTCTTGTTCTCAGGCCACAGTTTTCCAGAATCACGCCTCAGTCATATTCCCAGGCCACAGGGATCCAGAATCAAACCTCAGTCATGTTGCCAGGCCATAGGGTACCACCATCAAACCTCAGTCATATTCCCAGGCCACAAGTTTCCAGAATCAAACAGATGTCATGTTCCCAGGACACAGGTTTCCACAAACTAACAGCAGTCATGTTCCCAGGCCACAGGATTCCAGAAGCAAATCTCAGTCTTATTCCCACGACACAGGTTTCCAGAATCAACCCGATATCATGTTCCCTGGCCACAGTCTTCCAGAATCAAACCTCAGTCATGTTGCCAGGCCACAGGGTTCCAGAACCTAGGCTCAGTCTGGTTCCCAGGGCACAGTATTCCACAATCTAAACAAACTTCATGTTCCCATGCCACAGTTTTTCAGAATCTCGCCTCAGTCATGTTCCCAGGCCACAGGGATCCAGAATCAAACCTCAGTCATGTTGCCAGGCCATAGGGTACCACCATCAAACCTCAGTCATATTCCCAGGCCACAGGCTTCCAAAATCAAACGGATTTCATGTTCCCAGGCAACAGGGTTCCAGAATCCAAACCGATGTCATGTTCCCAGGCCACAGGATTCCACAATCTAACCTCAGTCATATTCCCAGCCCAATGGTTTCCAGAATCAAACCTCAGTCATATTCCCAAGCCACAGTGTTCCAGAATCCACCTATGTCATGTTCCCAGGCCACAGGATTCCAGAATCAATCCTCAGTTAGGTTCCCAGGCTACAGGGTTCCAGAATAAAACCTCAGTCATGTTCCCAGTCCGCAGGGTTCCAGAACCAAGGCTCAGTCAGGTTCCAAAGGCACAGTATTCCACAATCTAAACAGATGTCATGTTCCCAGGCCACAGTTTTCCAGAATCACGTCTGAGTGATGTTCTCAGCCCACAGGGATCCAGAATCAAACCTCAGTCATGTTGCCATGACATAGGGTACCACCATCAAACCTCAGTCACATTCCCAGGCCACATTTTTCAAGAATCACGCCTGAGTCATGTTCCTAGGCCACAGGGATCCAGAATCAAACCTCATTCATGTTACCAGGCCATAGGCTAGCACCATCAAACCTCAGTCATATTCCCAGGCCACAGGTTTCCAGAATCCAACCGATGTCGTGTTCCCAGGCCACAGGATTCCACAAGCAAACCTCACTTGTGTTCCCAGGACACATGTTTCCAGAATCAACCCGATATCATGTTCCCTGGACACAGTCTTCCAGAATCAAACCTCAGTCATTTTGCCAGGCCACAGGTTTCCACCATCAATCCTCAGACATATTTCCAGGGCACAGGTTCCAGAATAAAACCGTTCTCATGTTCCCAGGCCACAGGGTTCCAGAATCCACCGATGACATGTTCCCAGGCAACAGGGTTCCAGAATCAATCCTCAGTTAGGTTCCCAGGCTACAGGGTTCCAGAATAAAACCTAACTCATGTTCCCAGTCCACTGGGTTCCCGAACCTGGGCTCAGTCAGGTTCCCAGGCCACAGTATTCCATAATCTAAACAGATGTCATGTTCCCAAGAAACAGTTTTCCAGAATCTCGCCTCAGTCATGTTCCCTGTCCACAGGGATCCAGAATCAAACCTCAGTCATGTTGCCAGGTCATAGGGTACCACCATCAAACCTCAGTCATATTCCCAGTCCACAAGTTTCCAGAATCCAAACCGATGTCATGTTCCCAGGCCTCAGGGTTCCAGAATCAATCCTCAGTTATGTTCCCAGGCTACAGGGTTCCAGAATAAAACCGTTCTCATGTTCCCAGGCTACAGGGTTCCAGAATAAAACCTCAGTCATGTTCCCAGTCCACAGGGTTCCAGAACTAAGGCTCAGTCAGTTTCCCAGGGCACAGTATTCCACAATCTAAACAGATGTCATGTCCCCAGGCCACAGTTTTCCAAAATCAGGCCTCAGTCATGTTCCCAGGCCACAGGGATCCAGAATCAAACCTCAGTCATGTTGCCAGGCCATAGGGTACCACCATCAAACCTGAGTCATATTCCCAGGCCACAGGTTTCCAGAATCAAACCAATGTCATGTTCCCAGGACACAGGGTTCCAGAATCCACCGATGTCATGTTCCCAGGCCACAGGGTTCCAGAATCAATCCTCAGTGATGTTCCCAGGCTACAGGGTTCCAGAATAAAACCTCAGTCATGTTCCCAGTCCACAGGGTTCCAGAACCAAGGCTCAGTCAGGTTCCCAGGGCACAGTATTCCACAATCTAAACAGATGTCATGTTCCCAGGCCACAGTTTTCCAGAATCAGGCCTCAGTCATGTTCCCAGGCCAAAGGGATCCAGAATCAAACCTCAGTCATTTTGCCAGGCCATAGGGTACCACCATCAAACCTCAGTCATATTCCCAGGCCACAAGTTTCCAGAATCAAACCAATGTCATGTTCCCAGGACACAGGGTTCCAGAATCCACCGATGTCATGTTCCCAGGCCACAGGGTTCCAGAATCAATCCTCAGTGATGTTCCCAGGCTACAGGGTTCCAGAATAAAACCTCAGTCATGTTCCCAGTCCACAGGGTTCCAGAACCAAGGCTCAGTCAGTTTCCCAGGGCACAGTATTCCACAATCTAAACAGAAGTCATGTTCCCAGGCCACAGTTTTCCACAATCACGCCTCAGTCATGTTCCCTGTCCACAGGGATCCAGAATCAAACCTCAGTCATGTTGCCAGGCCATAGGGTACCACCATCAAACCTCAGTTATTTTCCCAGGCCACAAGTTTCCAGAATCAAACAGATGTCATGTTCCCAGGACACAGGTTTCCACAAACTAACAGCAGTCATGTTCCCAGGCCACAGGATTCCACAAGCAACACTCAGTCTTTTTCCCAGAACACAGGTTTCCAGAATCAACCCGATATCATGTTCCCTGACCACAGTCTTCCAGAATCAACCTCAGTTATGTTGCCAGGCCACAGGTTTCCACCATCAAACCTCAGACATGTTCCCAGGCCACAGGGTTCCAGAATAAAACCGTTCACATGTTCCCAGGCCACAGGAATCCACAATCTAACCTCAGTCATGTTCCCAGGCCAATGGTTTCCAGAATCAAACCTCAGTCAAATTCCCAGGCCACAGGGTTCCAGAATCCACCGATATCATATTCCCAGGCCACAGGGTTCCAGAATCAATCCTCAGTTATGTTCCCAGGTTACAGGATTCCAGAATAAAACCTCAGTCATGTTCCCAGTCCACAGGCTTCCAGAACCAAGGCTCAGTCTGGTTCCCAGGGCACAGTATTCCACAATCTAAACAGATGTCCTGTTCCCAGGCCACAGTTCTCCAGAATCACGTCTGAGTCATGTTCTCAGCCCACAGGGATCCAAAATCAAACCTCAGTCATGTTGCCATGACATTGGGTACCACCATCAAACCTCAGTCATATTCCCAGGCCACAGGGTTCCAGAATCAATCCTCAGTTATGTTCCCAGGCTACAGGGTTCCAGAATAAAACCTCAGTCATGTTCCCAGTCCATAGGGTTCCATAACCTAGGCTCAGTCAGGTTCACAGGGCACAGTGTTCCACAATCTAAACAGATGTCATGCTCCTAGGGCACAGTTTTCCAGAATCACGCCTCAGTGATGTTCCCAGGCCACAGGGATCCAAAATCAAACCTCAGTCATGTTGCCAGGCCACAGGGTGCGACCATCAAACCTCAGTCATATTCCCAGGCCACAAGTTTCCAGAATCAAACCGATGTCATATTCCCAGGCCACAGGGTTCCAGAATCAAACCGATGTCGTGTTCCCAGGCCACAGGATTCCACAAGCAAACCTCAGTCGTGTTCCCAGGACACAGGTTTCCAGAATCAACCCGATATCATGTTCCCTGGACACAGTCTTCCAGAATCAAACCTCAGTCATGTTGCCAGGCCACAGGTTTCCACCATCAAACCTCAGACATGTTCCCAGGCCACAGGGTTCCAGAATAAAACCGTTCTCATGTTCTCAGGACACAGGATTCCAGAATCCACCGATGACATGTTCCCAGGCAACAGGGTTCCAGAATCAATCCTCAGTTAGTTTCTCAGGCTACAGGGTTCCAGAATAAAACCTCAGTCATGTTCCAAGTCTACAGGGTTCGAGAATCAATCCTCAGTTAGGTTCCCAGGCTACAGGGTTCCAGAATAAAACCTCAGTCATGTTCCCAGTCCACAGGGTTCCAGAACCTGGGCTCAGTCAGGTTCCCAGGGCACAGTATTCCACAATCTAAACAGATGTAATGTTCCCAAGCCACAGTTTTCCAGAATCTCGCCTCAGTCATGTTCCCAGCCCACAGGGATCCAGAATCAAACCTCAGTCATGTTGCCAGGCCATAGGGTACCACCATCAAACCTCAGTCATATTCCAAGGCCACAGGCTTCCAGAATCAAACGGATTTCATGTTCCAGGGAAACAGGGTTCCAGAATCCAAACCGATGTCATGTTCCCAGGCCTCTGGATTCCACAATCTAACCTCAGTCATGTTTCCAGACCAATGGTTTCCAGAATCAAACCTCAGTCATATTCCCAGGCCACAGGGTTCCAGAATCCACCGATGTCATGTTCCCAGGCCACAGGGTTCCAGAATCAGTCCTCAGTTATGTTCCCAGGCTACAGGGTTCCAGAATAAAACCTCAGTAATGTTCCCAGGCCACAGGGTTCCAGAACTAAGGCTCAGTCAGTTTCCCAGGGCACAGTATTCCACAATCTAAACAGTTGTCATGTTCCCAAGCCACAGTTTTCCAGAATCTCGCCTCAGTCATGTTCCCAGGCCACAGGGATCCAAAATCAAACCTCAGTCATGTTGCCAGGCCACAGGGTGCGACCATCAAACCTCAGTCATATTCCCAGGCCACAAGTTTCCAGAATCAAACCGATGTCATATTCCCAGGCCACAGGGTTCCAGAATCCAACCGATGTCGTGTTCCCAGGCCACAGGATTCCACAAGCAAACCTCAGTCGTGTTCCCAGGACACAGGTTTCCAGAATCAACCCGATATCATGTTCCCTGGACACAGTCTTCCAGAATCAAACCTCAGTCATGTTGCCAGGCCACAGGTTTCCACCATCAAACCTCAGACATGTTCCCAGGCCACAGGGTTCCAGAATAAAACCGTTCTCATGTTCTCAGGACACAGGATTCCAGAATCCACCGATGACATGTTCCCAGGCAACAGGGTTCCAGAATCAATCCTCAGTTATGTTCTCAGGCTACAGGGTTCCAGAATAAAACCTCAGTCATGTTCCAAGTCTACAGGGTTCGAGAATCAATCCTCAGTTAGGTTCCCAGGCTACAGGGTTCCAGAATAAAACCTCAGTCATGTTCCCAGTCCACAGGGTTCCAGAACCTGGGCTCAGTCAGGTTCCCAGGGCACAGTATTCCACAATCTAAACAGATGAAATGTTCCCAAGCCACAGTTTTCCAGAATCTCGCCTCAGTCATGTTCCCAGCCCACAGGGATCCAGAATCAAACCTCAGTCATGTTGCCAGGCCATAGGGTACCACCATCAAACCTCAGTCATATTCCAAGGCCACAGGCTTCCAGAATCAAACGGATTTCATGTTCCAGGGAAACAGGGTTCCAGAATCCAAACCGATGTCATGTTCCCAGGCCTCTGGATTCCACAATCTATCCTCAGTCATGTTTCCAGACCAATGGTTTCCAGAATCAAACCTCAGTCATATTCCCAGGCCACAGGGTTCCAGAATCCACCGATGTCATGTTCCCAGGCCACAGGGTTCCAGAATCAGTCCTCAGTTATGTTCCCAGGCTACAGGGTTCCAGAATAAAACCTCAGTAATGTTCCCAGGCCACAGGGTTCCAGAACTAAGGCTCAGTCAGTTTCCCAGGGCACAGTATTCCACAATCTAAACAGATGTCATGTTCCCAGGCCACAGATTTCCAGAATCACGCCTCAGTCATGTTCCCAGGCCACAGGGATCCAGAATCAAACCTCAGTCATGTTGTCAGGCCATAGGGTACCACCATCAAACCTCAGTCATATTCCCAGTCCACAAGTTTCCAGAATCAAACAGATGTCATGTTCCCAGGACACAGGTTTCCACAATCTAACACCAGTCATGTTCCCAGGCCACAGGATTCCAGAAGCAAATGTCAGTCTTATTCCCAGGACACAGGTTTCCAGAATCAACCCGATATCATGTTCCCTGGCCACAGTCTTCCAGAATCAAACCTCAGTCATGTTGCGAGGCCACAGGCTTCTAGAACCTAGGCTCAGTCAGGGTCCCAGGGCACAGTATTCCACAATCTAAACAGATGTCATGTTCCCAAGCCACAGTTTTCCAGAATCTCGCCTCAGTCATGTTCCCAGGCCACAGGGATCCAGAATCAAACCTCAGTCATGTTGCCAGGCCATAGGGTACCACCATCAAACCTCAGTCATGTTCCCAGGCCACAGGCTTCCAGAATCAAACGCATTTCATGTTCCCAGGCAACAGGGTTCCAGAATCCAAACCGATGTCATGTTCCCAGGCCTCAGGATTCCACAATCTAACCTCAGTCATGTTTCCAGGCCAATGGTTTCCAGAATCAAAACTCAGTCATATTCCCAGGCCACAGGGTTCCAGAATCCACCGATGTCATGTTCCCAGGCCACAGGGTTCCAGAATCAATCCTCAGTTATGTTCCAAGGCTACAGGGTTCCAGAATAAAACCTCAGTCATGTTCCCAGTCCACAGGGTTCCAGAACTAAGGCTCAGTCAGTTTCCCAGGGCACAGTATTCCACAATCTAAACAGATGTCATGTTCTCAGGCCACAGTTTTCCAGAATCACACCTCAGTCATATTCCCAGGCCACAGGGATCCAGAATCAAACCTCAGTCATGTTGCCAGGCCATAGGGTACCACCATCAAACCTCAGTCATATTCCCAGGCCAAAAGTTTCCAGAATCAAACAGATGTCATGTTCCCAGGACACAGGTTTCCACAAACTAACAGCAGTCATGTTCCCAGGCCACAGGATTCCAGAAGCAAATCTCAGTCTTATTCCCAGGACACAGGTTTCCAGAATCAACCCGATATCATGTTCCCTGGCCACAGTCTTCCAGAATCAAACCTCAGTCATGTTGCCAGGCCACAGGGTTCCAGAACCTAGGCTCAGTCAGGTTCCCAGGGCACAGTACTCCACAATCTAAACAAACTTCATGTTCCCAAGCCACAGTTTTTCAGAATCTCGCCTCAGTCATGTTCCCAGGCCACAGGGATCCAGAATCAAACCTCAGTCATGTTGCCAGGCCATAGGGTACCACCATCAAACCTCAGTCATATTCCCAGGCCACAGGCTTCCAAAATCAAACGGATTTCATGTTCCCAGGCAACAGGGTTCCAGAATCCAAACCGATGTCATGTTCCCAGGCCACAGGATTCCACAATCTAACCTCAGTCATATTCCCAGCCCAATGGTTTCCAGAATCAAACCTCAGTCATATTCCTAAGCCACAGTGTTCCAGAATCCACCTATGTCATGTTCCCAGGCCACAGGATTCCAGAATCAATCCTCAGTTAGGTTCCCAGGCTACAGGGTTCCAGAATAAAACCTCAGTCATGTTCCCAGTCCGCAGGGTTCCAGAACCAAGGCTCAGTCAGGTTCCCAGGGCACAGTATTCCACAATCTAAACAGATGTCATGTTCCCAGGCCACAGTTTTCCAGAATCACGTCTGAGTGATGTTCTCAGCCCACAGGGATCCAGAATCAAACCTCAATCATGTTGCCATGACATAGGGTACCACCATCAAACCTCAGTCACATTCCCAGGCCACATTTTTCAAGAATCACGCCTGAGTCATGTTCCTAGGCCACAGGGATCCAGAATCAAACCTCATTCATGTTACCAGGCCATAGGCTAGCACCATCAAACCTCATAAATATTCCCAGTCCACAAGTTTCCATAATCAAACAGATGTCAAGTTCCCAGGACACAGGTTTCCACAAACTAACAGCAGTCATGTTCCCAGGCCACAGGATTCCAGAAGCAAATCTCAGTCTTATTCCCAGGACACAGGTTTCCAGAATCAACCCGATATCATGTTCCCTGGACACAGTCTTCCAGAATCAAACCTCAGTCATGTTGCCAGGCCACAGGTTTCCACCATCAAACCTCAGACATGTTCCCAGGCCACAGGGTTCCAGAATAAAACCGTTCTCATGTTCTCAGGACACAGGATTCCAGAATCCACCGATGACATGTTCCCAGGCAACAGGGTTCCAGAATCAATCCTCAGTTAGTTTCTCAGGCTACAGGGTTCCAGAATAAAACCTCAGTCATGTTCCAAGTCTACAGGGTTCGAGAATCAATCCTCAGTTAGGTTCCCAGGCTACAGGGTTCCAGAATAAAACCTCAGTCATGTTCCCAGTCCACAGGGTTCCAGAACCTGGGCTCAGTCAGGTTCCCAGGGCACAGTATTCCACAATCTAAACAGATGTAATGTTCCCAAGCCACAGTTTTCCAGAATCTCGCCTCAGTCATGTTCCCAGCCCACAGGGATCCAGAATCAAACCTCAGTCATGTTGCCAGGCCATAGGGTACCACCATCAAACCTCAGTCATATTCCAAGGCCACAGGCTTCCAGAATCAAACGGATTTCATGTTCCAGGGAAACAGGGTTCCAGAATCCAAACCGATGTCATGTTCCCAGGCCTCTGGATTCCACAATCTAACCTCAGTCATGTTTCCAGACCAATGGTTTCCAGAATCAAACCTCAGTCATATTCCCAGGCCACAGGGTTCCAGAATCCACCGATGTCATGTTCCCAGGCCACAGGGTTCCAGAATCAGTCCTCAGTTATGTTCCCAGGCTACAGGGTTCCAGAATAAAACCTCAGTCATGTTCCCAGGCCACAGGGTTCCAGAACTAAGGCTCAGTCAGTTTCCCAGGGCACAGTATTCCACAATCTAAACAGATGTCATGTTCCCAGGACACAGTTTTCCAGAATCACGCCTCAGTCATGTTCCCAGGCCACAGGGATCCAGAATCAAACCTCAGTCATGTTGTCAGGCCATAGGGTACCACCATCAAACCTCAGTCATATTCCCAGTCCACAAGTTTCCAGAATCAAACAGATGTCATGTTCCCAGGACACAGGTTTCCACAATCTAACACCAGTCATGTTCCCAGGCCACAGGATTCCAGAAGCAAATGTCAGTCTTATTCCCAGGACACAGGTTTCCAGAATCAACCCGATATCATGTTCCCTGGCCACAGTCTTCCAGAATCAAACCTCAGTCATGTTGCGAGGCCACAGGCTTCTAGAACCTAAGCTCAGTCAGGTTCCCAGGGCACAGTATTCCACAATATAAACAGATGTCATGTTCCCAAGCCACAGTTTTCCAGAATCTCGCCTCAGTCATGTTCCCAGGCCACAGGGATC
The DNA here is from genome assembly GCF_028021215.1 of Eschrichtius robustus. Classification (NCBI taxonomy): domain Eukaryota; kingdom Metazoa; phylum Chordata; class Mammalia; order Artiodactyla; family Eschrichtiidae; genus Eschrichtius; species Eschrichtius robustus. The sequence goes on from NC_090842.1 coordinate 43,286,006, forward strand.
CAGAATCAAACCTCAGTCATGTTGCCAGGCCACAGGGTGCGACCATCAAACCTCAGTCATATTCCCAGGCCACAAGTTTCCAGAATCAAACCGATGTCATATTCCCAGGCCACAGGGTTCCAGAATCAAACCGATGTCGTGTTCCCAGGCCACAGTATTCCACAAGCAAACCTCAGTCGTGTTCCCAGGACACAGGTTTCCAGAATCAACCCGATATCATGTTCCCTGGACACAGTCTTCCAGAATCAAACCTCAGTCATGTTGCCAGGCCACAGGTTTCCACCATCAAACCTCAGACATGTTCCCAGGCCACAGGGTTCCAGAATAAAACCGTTCTCATGTTCTCAGGACACAGGATTCCAGAATCCACCGATGACATGTTCCCAGGCAACAGGGTTCCAGAATCAATCCTCAGTTATGTTCTCAGGCTACAGGGTTCCAGAATAAAACCTCAGTCATGTTCCAAGTCTACAGGGTTCGAGAATCAATCCTCAGTTAGGTTCCCAGGCTACAGGGTTCCAGAATAAAACCTCAGTCATGTTCCCAGTCCACAGGGTTCCAGAACCTGGGCTCAGTCAGGTTCCCAGGGCACAGTATTCCACAATCTAAACAGATGAAATGTTCCCAAGCCACAGTTTTCCAGAATCTCGCCTCAGTCATGTTCCCAGCCCACAGGGATCCAGAATCAAACCTCAGTCATGTTGCCAGGCCATAGGGTACCACCATCAAACCTCAGTCATATTCCAAGGCCACAGGCTTCCAGAATCAAACGGATTTCATGTTCCAGGGAAACAGGGTTCCAGAATCCAAACCGATGTCATGTTCCCAGGCCTCTGGATTCCACAATCTATCCTCAGTCATGTTTCCAGACCAATGGTTTCCAGAATCAAACCTCAGTCATATTCCCAGGCCACAGGGTTCCAGAATCCACCGATGTCATGTTCCCAGGCCACAGGGTTCCAGAATCAGTCCTCAGTTATGTTCCCAGGCTACAGGGTTCCAGAATAAAACCTCAGTAATGTTCCCAGGCCACAGGGTTCCAGAACTAAGGCTCAGTCAGTTTCCCAGGGCACAGTATTCCACAATCTAAACAGATGTCATGTTCCCAGGCCACAGTTTTCCAGAATCACGCCTCAGTCATGTTCCCAGGCCACAGGGATCCAGAATCAAACCTCAGTCATGTTGTCAGGCCATAGGGTACCACCATCAAACCTCAGTCATATTCCCAGTCCACAAGTTTCCAGAATCAAACAGATGTCATGTTCCCAGGACACAGGTTTCCACAATCTAACACCAGTCATGTTCCCAGGCCACAGGATTCCAGAAGCAAATGTCAGTCTTATTCCCAGGACACAGGTTTCCAGAATCAACCCGATATCATGTTCCCTGGCCACAGTCTTCCAGAATCAAACCTCAGTCATGTTGCGAGGCCACAGGCTTCTAGAACCTAGGCTCAGTCAGGGTCCCAGGGCACAGTATTCCACAATCTAAACAGATGTCATGTTCCCAAGCCACAGTTTTCCAGAATCTCGCCTCAGTCATGTTCCCAGGCCACAGGGATCCAGAATCAAACCTCAGTCATGTTGCCAGGCCATAGGGTACCACCATCAAACCTCAGTCATGTTCCCAGGCCACAGGCTTCCAGAATCAAACGCATTTCATGTTCCCAGGCAACAGGGTTCCAGAATCCAAACCGATGTCATGTTCCCAGGCCTCAGGATTCCACAATCTAACCTCAGTCATGTTTCCAGGCCAATGGTTTCCAGAATCAAAACTCAGTCATATTCCCAGGCCACAGGGTTCCAGAATCCACCGATGTCATGTTCCCAGGCCACAGGGTTCCAGAATCAATCCTCAGTTATGTTCCAAGGCTACAGGGTTCCAGAATAAAACCTCAGTCATGTTCCCAGTCCACAGGGTTCCAGAACTAAGGCTCAGTCAGTTTCCCAGGGCACAGTATTCCACAATCTAAACAGATGTCATGTTCTCAGGCCACAGTTTTCCAGAATCACACCTCAGTCATATTCCCAGGCCACAGGGATCCAGAATCAAACCTCAGTCATGTTGCCAGGCCATAGGGTACCACCATCAAACCTCAGTCATATTCCCAGGCCAAAAGTTTCCAGAATCAAACAGATGTCATGTTCCCAGGACACAGGTTTCCACAAACTAACAGCAGTCATGTTCCCAGGCCACAGGATTCCAGAAGCAAATCTCAGTCTTATTCCCAGGACACAGGTTTCCAGAATCAACCCGATATCATGTTCCCTGGCCACAGTCTTCCAGAATCAAACCTCAGTCATGTTGCCAGGCCACAGGGTTCCAGAACCTAGGCTCAGTCAGGTTCCCAGGGCACAGTACTCCACAATCTAAACAAACTTCATGTTCCCAAGCCACAGTTTTTCAGAATCTCGCCTCAGTCATGTTCCCAGGCCACAGGGATCCAGAATCAAACCTCAGTCATGTTGCCAGGCCATAGGGTACCACCATCAAACCTCAGTCATATTCCCAGGCCACAGGCTTCCAAAATCAAACGGATTTCATGTTCCCAGGCAACAGGGTTCCAGAATCCAAACCGATGTCATGTTCCCAGGCCACAGGATTCCACAATCTAACCTCAGTCATATTCCCAGCCCAATGGTTTCCAGAATCAAACCTCAGTCATATTCCTAAGCCACAGTGTTCCAGAATCCACCTATGTCATGTTCCCAGGCCACAGGATTCCAGAATCAATCCTCAGTTAGGTTCCCAGGCTACAGGGTTCCAGAATAAAACCTCAGTCATGTTCCCAGTCCGCAGGGTTCCAGAACCAAGGCTCAGTCAGGTTCCCAGGGCACAGTATTCCACAATCTAAACAGATGTCATGTTCCCAGGCCACAGTTTTCCAGAATCACGTCTGAGTGATGTTCTCAGCCCACAGGGATCCAGAATCAAACCTCAATCATGTTGCCATGACATAGGGTACCACCATCAAACCTCAGTCACATTCCCAGGCCACATTTTTCAAGAATCACGCCTGAGTCATGTTCCTAGGCCACAGGGATCCAGAATCAAACCTCATTCATGTTACCAGGCCATAGGCTAGCACCATCAAACCTCATAAATATTCCCAGTCCACAAGTTTCCATAATCAAACAGATGTCAAGTTCCCAGGACACAGGTTTCCACAAACTAACAGCAGTCATGTTCCCAGGCCACAGGATTCCAGAAGCAAATCTCAGTCTTATTCCCAGGACACAGGTTTCCAGAATCAACCCGATATCATGTTCCCTGGACACAGTCTTCCAGAATCAAACCTCAGTCATGTTGCCAGGCCACAGGTTTCCACCATCAAACCTCAGACATGTTCCCAGGCCACAGGGTTCCAGAATAAAACCGTTCTCATGTTCTCAGGACACAGGATTCCAGAATCCACCGATGACATGTTCCCAGGCAACAGGGTTCCAGAATCAATCCTCAGTTAGTTTCTCAGGCTACAGGGTTCCAGAATAAAACCTCAGTCATGTTCCAAGTCTACAGGGTTCGAGAATCAATCCTCAGTTAGGTTCCCAGGCTACAGGGTTCCAGAATAAAACCTCAGTCATGTTCCCAGTCCACAGGGTTCCAGAACCTGGGCTCAGTCAGGTTCCCAGGGCACAGTATTCCACAATCTAAACAGATGTAATGTTCCCAAGCCACAGTTTTCCAGAATATCGCCTCAGTCATGTTCCCAGCCCACAGGGATCCAGAATCAAACCTCAGTCATGTTGCCAGGCCATAGGGTACCACCATCAAACCTCAGTCATATTCCAAGGCCACAGGCTTCCAGAATCAAACGGATTTCATGTTCCAGGGAAACAGGGTTCCAGAATCCAAACCGATGTCATGTTCCCAGGCCTCTGGATTCCACAATCTAACCTCAGTCATGTTTCCAGACCAATGGTTTCCAGAATCAAACCTCAGTCATATTCCCAGGCCACAGGGTTCCAGAATCCACCGATGTCATGTTCCCAGGCCACAGGGTTCCAGAATCAGTCCTCAGTTATGTTCCCAGGCTACAGGGTTCCAGAATAAAACCTCAGTCATGTTCCCAGGCCACAGGGTTCCAGAACTAAGGCTCAGTCAGTTTCCCAGGGCACAGTATTCCACAATCTAAACAGATGTCATGTTCCCAGGACACAGTTTTCCAGAATCACGCCTCAGTCATGTTCCCAGGCCACAGGGATCCAGAATCAAACCTCAGTCATGTTGTCAGGCCATAGGGTACCACCATCAAACCTCAGTCATATTCCCAGTCCACAAGTTTCCAGAATCAAACAGATGTCATGTTCCCAGGACACAGGTTTCCACAATCTAACACCAGTCATGTTCCCAGGCCACAGGATTCCAGAAGCAAATGTCAGTCTTATTCCCAGGACACAGGTTTCCAGAATCAACCCGATATCATGTTCCCTGGCCACAGTCTTCCAGAATCAAACCTCAGTCATGTTGCGAGGCCACAGGCTTCTAGAACCTAAGCTCAGTCAGGTTCCCAGGGCACAGTATTCCACAATATAAACAGATGTCATGTTCCCAAGCCACAGTTTTCCAGAATCTCGCCTCAGTCATGTTCCCAGGCCACAGGGATCCAGAATCAAACCTCAGTCATGTTGCCAGGCCATAGGGTACCACCATCAAACCTCAGTCATATTCCCAGTCCACAAGTTTCCAGAATCAAACAGATGTCATGTTCCCAGGACACAGGTTTCCACAATCTAACACCAGTCATGTTCCCAGGCCACAGGATTCCAGAAGCAAATGTCAGTCTTATTCCCAGGACACAGGTTTCCAGAATCAACCCGATATCATGTTCCCTGGCCACAGTCTTCCAGAATCAAACCTCAGTCATATTGCCAGGTCACAGGCTTCTAGAACCTAGGCTCAGTCAGGTTCCCAGGGCACAGTATTCCACAATCTAAACAGATGTCATGTTCCCAAGCCACAGTTTTCCAGAATCTCGCCTCAGTCGTGTTCCCAGGCCACAGGGATCCAGAATCAAACCTCAGTCATGTTGCCAGGCCATAGGGTACCACCATCAAACCTCAGTCATATTCCCAGGCCACAGGCTTCCAGAATCAAACGGATTTCATGTTCCCAGGCAACAGGGTTCCAGAATCCAGACCGATGTCATGTTCCCAGGCCTCAGGATTCCACAATCTAACCTCAGTCATGTTTCCAGGCCAATGGTTTCCAGAATCAAACCTCAGTCATATTCCCAGGCCACAGGGTTCCAGAATCCACCGATGTCATGTTCCCAGGCCACAGGGTTCCAGAATCAATCCTCAGTTATGTTCCAAGCCTACAGGGTTCCAGAATATAACCTCAGTCATGTTCCCAGTCCACAGGGTTCCAGAACTAAGGCTCAGTCAGTTTCCCAGGGCACAGTATTCCACAATCTAAACAGATGTCATGTTCTCAGGCCACAGTTTTCCAGAATCACGCCTCAGTCATGTTCCCAGGCCACAGGGATCCAGAATCAAACCTCAGTCATGTTGCCAGGCCATAGGGTACCACCATCAAACCTCAGTCATATTCCCAGGCCACAAGTTTCCAGAATCAAACAGATGTCATGTTCCCAGGACACAGGTTTCCACAAACTAACAGCAGTCATGTTCCCAGGCCACAGGATTCCAGAAGCAAATCTCAGTCTTATTCCCAGGACACAGGTTTCCAGAATCAACCCGATATCATGTTCCCTGGCCACAGTCTTCCAGAATCAAACCTCAGTCATGTTGCCACGCCACAGGGTTCCAGAACCTAGGCTCAGTCAGGTTCCCAGGGCACAGTATTCAACAATCTAAACAAATTTCATGTTCCCAAGCCACAGTTTTTCAGAATCTCGCCTCAGTCATGTTCCCAGGCCACAGGGATCCAGAGTCAAACCTCAGTCATGTTGCCAGGCCATAGGGTACCACCATCAAACCTCAGTCATATTCCCAGGCCACAGGCTTCCAGAATCAAACGGATTTCATGTTCCCAGGCAACAGGGTTCCAGAATCCAAACCGATGTCATGTTCCCAGGCCACAGGATGCCAAAATCAATCCTCACTTATGTTCCCAGGCTACAGGGTTCCAGAATAAAACCTCAGTCATGTTCCCAGTCCGCAGGGTTCCAGACCAAGGCTCAGTCAGGTTCCCAGGGCACAGTATTCCACAGTCTAAACAGATGTCATGTTCCCAGGCCACAGTTTTCCAGAATCACGCCTCAGTCATGTTCCCAGGTCACAGGGATCCAGAATCAAACCTCAGTCATGTTGCCAGGCCATAGGGTACCACAATCAAACCTCAGTCATATTCCCAGGCCACTAGTTTCCAGAATCAAACCGATGTCATGTTCCCAGGCCACAGGGTTCCAGAATCCACCGATGTCATGTTCCCAGTCCACAGGGTTCCAGAACCAAGGCTCAGTCAGGTTCCCAGGGCACAGTATTGCACAATCTACACAGATGTCATGTTCCCAGGCCACAGTTTTCCAGAATCAGGTCTGAGTCATGTTCTCAGCCCACAGGGATCCAGAATCAAACCTCAGACATGTTACCAGGCCTTAGGCTACCACCATCAAACCTCAGTCATATTCCCAGGCCACAGGTTTCCAGAATCAAACCGATTTCATGTTCCCAGGCAACAGGGTACCAAAATCCAAACGGATGTCATGTTCCCAGGCCACAGGATACCACAATCTAACCTCAGTCATGTTCCCAGGCAAACGGCTTCCAGAATCAAACCTCAGTCACATTCCCAGGCTACAGGGTTCCAGAATTAATCCTCAGTTATGTTCCCAGGCTACAGGGTTCCAGAATAAAACCTCAGTCATGTTCCCAGTCCATAGGGTTCCAAAACCTAGGCTCAGTCAGGTTCACAGGGCACAGTGTTCCACAATCTAAACAGATGTCATGCTCCTAGGGCACAGTTTTCCAGAATCACGCCTCAGTCATGTTCCCAGGCCACAGGGATCCAAATTCAAACCTCAGTCATGTTGCCAGGCCACAGGGTGCGACCATCAAACCTCAGTCATATTCCCAGGCCACAAGTTTCCAGAATCAAACCGATGTCATATTCCCAGGCCACAGGGTTCCAGAATCAAACCGATGTCGTGTTCCCAGGCCACAGGATACCACAAGCAAACCTCAGTCGTGTTCCCAGGACACAGGTTTCCAGAATCAACCCGATATCATGTTCCCTGGACACAGTCTTCCAGAATCAAACCTCAGTCATGTTGCCAGGCCACAGGTTTCCACCATCAAACCTCAGACATGTTCCCAGGCCACAGGGTTCCAGAATAAAACCGTTCTCATGTTCTCAGGACACAGGATTCCAGAATCCACCAATGACATGTTCCCAGGCAACAGGGTCCAGAATCAATCCTCAGTTAGGTTCTCAGGCTACAGGGTTCCAGAATAAAACCTCAGTCATGTTCCAAGTCTACAGGGTTCGAGAATCAATCCTCAGTTAGGTTCCCAGGCTACAGGGTTCCAGAATAAAACCTCAGTCATGTTCCCAGTCCACAGGGTTCCAGAACCTAGGCTCAGTCAGGTTCCCAGGGCACAGTATTCCACAATCTAAACAGATGTCATGTTCCCAAGCCACAGTTTTCCAGAATCTCGCCTCAGTCATGTTCCCAGCCCACAGGGATCCAGAATCAAACCTCAGTCATGTTGCCAGGTCATAGGGTACCACCATCAAACCTCAGTCATATTCCCAGTCCACAAGTTTCCAGAATCAAACAGATGTCATGTTCCCAGGACACAGGTTTCCACAATCTAACATCAGTCATGTTCCCAGGCCACAGGATTCCAGAAGCAAATGTCAGTCTTATTCCCAGGACACAGGTTTCCAGAATCATCCCGATATCATGTTCCCTGGCCACAGTCTTCCAGAATCAAACCTCAGTCATATTGCCAGGTCACAGGCTTCTAGAACCTAGGCTCAGTCAGGTTCCCAGGGCACAGTATTCCACAATCTAAACAGATGTCATGTTCCCAAGCCACAGTTTTCCAGAATCTCGCCTCAGTCATGTTCCCAGGCCACAGGGATCCAGAATCAAACCTCAGTCATGTTGCCAGGCCATAGGGTACCACCATCAAACCTCAGTCATATTCCCAGGCCACAGGCTTCCAGAATTAAACGGATTTCATGTTCCCAGGCAACAGGGTTCCAGAATCCAGACCGATGTCATGTTCCCAGGCCTCAGGATTCCACAATCTAACCTCAGTCATGTTTCCAGGCCAATGGTTTCCAGAATCAAACCTCAGTCATATTCCCAGGCCACAGGGTTCCAGAATCCACCGATGTCATGTTCCCAGGCCACAGGGTTCCAGAATCTATCCTCAGTTATGTTCCAAGGCTACAGGGTTCCAGAATAAAACCTCAGTAATGTTCCCAGGCCACAGGGTTCCAGAACTAAGGCTCAGTCAGTTTCCCAGGGCACAGTATTCCACAATCTAAACAGATGTCATGTTCTCAGGCCACAGTTTTCCAGAATCACGCCTCAGTCATGTTCCCAGGCCACAGGGATCCAGAATCAAACCTCAGTCATGTTGCCAGGCCAAAGGGTACCACCATCAAACCTCAGTCATATTCCCAGGCCACAAGTTTCCAAAATCAAACAGATGTCATGTTCCCAGGACACAGGTTTCCACAAACTAACAGCAGTCATGTTCCCAGGCCACAGGATTCCAGAAGCAAATCTCAGTCTTATTCCCAGGACACAGGTTTCCAGAATCAACCCGATATCATGTTCCCTGGCCACAGTCTTCCAGAATCAAACCTCAGTCATGTTGCCAGGCCACAGGGTTCCAGAACCTAGGCTCAGTCAGGTTCCCAGGGCACAGTATTCAACAATCTAAACAAATTTCATGTTCCCAAGCCACAGTTTTTCAGAATCTCGCCTCAGTCATGTTCCCAGGCCACAGGGATCCAGAATCAAACCTCAGTCATGTTGCCAGGCCATAGGGTACCACCATCAAACCTCAGTCATATTCCCAGGCCACAGGCTTCCAGAATCAAACGGATTTCATGTTCCCAGGCAACAGGGTTCCAGAATCCAAACCGATGTCATGTTCCCAGGCCACAGGATTCCACAATCTAACCTCAGTCATATTCCCAGCCCAATGGTTTCCAGAATCAAACCTCAGTCATATTCCCAAGCCACAGTGTTCCAGAATCCACCTATGTCATGTTCCCAGGCCACAGGATGACAAAATCAATCATCACTTATGTTCCCAGGCTACAGGGTTCCAGAATAAAACCTCAGTCATGTTCCCAGTCCGCAGGGTTCCAGACCAAGGCTCAGTCAGGTTCCCAGGGCACAGTATTCCACAGTCTAAACAGATGTCATGTTCCCAGGCCACAGTTTTCCAGAATCACGCCTCAGTCATGTTCCCAGGTCACAGGGATCCAGAATCAAACCTCAGTCATGTTGCCAGGCCATAGGGTACCACAATCAAACCTCAGTTATATTCCCAGGCCACTAGTTTCCAGAATCAAACCGATGTCATGTTCCCAGGCCACAGGGTTCCAGAATCCACCGATGTCATGTTCCCAGTCCACAGGGTTCCAGAACCAAGGCTCAGTCAGGTTCCCAGGGCACAGTATTGCACAATCTACACAGATGTCATGTTCCCAGGCCACAGTATTCCAGAATCACGTCTGAGTCATGTTCTTAGCACACAGGGATCCAGAATCAAACCTCAGTCATGTTGCCATGACATAGGGTACCACCATCAAACCTCCGTCATATTCCCAGGCCACATTTTTCAAGAAGCACGCCTGAGTCATGTTCCCAGGCCATAGGGATCCAGAATCAAACCTCATTCAGGTTACCAGGCCATAGGTTAGCCCCATCAAACCTCAGTCATATTCCCAGGCCACAGTTTTCCAGAATCAAACCGATTTCATGTTCCCAGGCAACAGGGTACCAGAATTCAAACCGATGTCATGTTCGCAGGCCACAGGATTCCACAATCTAACCTCAGTCATGTTCCCAGGCCAATGGTTTCCAGAATCAAACCTCAGTCATATTCCCAGGCCACAAGTTTCCAGAATCCACCTATGTCATGTTCCCAGGCCTCAGTGTTCCAGAATCAATCCTCATTTATGTTCCCAGGCTACAGGGTTCCAGAATAATACCTCAGTCATGTTCCCAGTCCACAGGGTTCCAGAACCAAGGCTCAGTCAGGTTCCAAGGGCACAGTATTCCACAGTCTAAACAGATGTCATGTTCCCAGGCCACAGTTCTCCAGAATCACGTCTGAGTCATGTTCTCAGCCCACAGGGATCCAAAATCAAACCTCAGTCATGTTGCCATGACATTGGGTACCACCATCAAACCTCAGTCATATTCCCAGGCCACAGGGTTCCAGAATCAATCCTCAGTTATATTCCCAGGATACAGGGTTCCAGAATAAAACCTCAGTCATGTTCCCAGTCCATAGGGTTCCATAACCTAGGCTCAGTCAGGTTCACAGGGCACAGTGTTCCACAATCTAAACAGATGTCATGCTCCTAGGGCACAGTTTTCCAGAATCACGCCTCAGTCATGTTCCCAGGCCACAGGGATCCAAAATCAAACCTCAGTCATGTTGCCAGGCCACAGGGTGCGACCATCAAACCTCAGTCATATTCCCAGGCCACAAGTTTCCAGAATCAAACCGATGTCATATTCCCAGGCCACAGGGTTCCAGAATCAAACCGATGTCGTGTTCCCAGGCCACAGGATTCCACAAGCAAACCTCAGTCGTGTTCCCAGGACACAGGTTTCCAGAATCAACCCGATATCATGTTCCCTGGACACAGTCTTCCAGAATCAAACCTCAGTCATGTTGCCAGGCCACAGGTTTCCACCATCAAACCTCAGACATGTTCCCAGGCCACAGGGTTCCAGAATAAAACCGTTCTCATGTTCTCAGGACACAGGATTCCAGAATCCACCGATGACATGTTCCCAGGCAACAGGGTTCCAGAATCAATCCTCAGTTAGTTTCTCAGGCTACAGGGTTCCAGAATAAAACCTCAGTCATGTTCCAAGTCTACAGGGTTCGAGAATCAATCCTCAGTTAGGTTCCCAGGCTACAGGGTTCCAGAATAAAACCTCAGTCATGTTCCCAGTCCACAGGGTTCCAGAACCTGGGCTCAGTCAGGTTCCCAGGGCACAGTATTCCACAATCTAAACAGATGTAATGTTCCCAAGCCACAGTTTTCCAGAATCTCGCCTCAGTCATGTTCCCAGCCCACAGGGATCCAGAATCAAACCTCAGTCATGTTGCCAGGCCATAGGGTACCACCATCAAACCTCAGTCATATTCCAAGGCCACAGGCTTCCAGAATCAAACGGATTTCATGTTCCAGGGAAACAGGGTTCCAGAATCCAAACCGATGTCATGTTCCCAGGCCTCTGGATTCCACAATCTAACCTCAGTCATGTTTCCAGACCAATGGTTTCCAGAATCAAACCTCAGTCATATTCCCAGGCCACAGGGTTCCAGAATCCACCGATGTCATGTTCCCAGGCCACAGGGTTCCAGAATCAGTCCTCAGTTATGTTCCCAGGCTACAGGGTTCCAGAATAAAACCTCAGTAATGTTCCCAGGCCACAGGGTTCCAGAACTAAGGCTCAGTCAGTTTCCCAGGGCACAGTATTCCACAATCTAAACAGTTGTCATGTTCCCAAGCCACAGTTTTCCAGAATCTCGCCTCAGTCATGTTCCCAGGCCACAGGGATCCAAAATCAAACCTCAGTCATGTTGCCAGGCCACAGGGTGCGACCATCAAACCTCAGTCATATTCCCAGGCCACAAGTTTCCAGAATCAAACCGATGTCATATTCCCAGGCCACAGGGTTCCAGAATCAAACCGATGTCGTGTTCCCAGGCCACAGTATTCCACAAGCAAACCTCAGTCGTGTTCCCAGGACACAGGTTTCCAGAATCAACCCGATATCATGTTCCCTGGACACAGTCTTCCAGAATCAAACCTCAGTCATGTTGCCAGGCCACAGGTTTCCACCATCAAACCTCAGACATGTTCCCAGGCCACAGGGTTCCAGAATAAAACCGTTCTCATGTTCTCAGGACACAGGATTCCAGAATCCACCGATGACATGTTCCCAGGCAACAGGGTTCCAGAATCAATCCTCAGTTATGTTCTCAGGCTACAGGGTTCCAGAATAAAACCTCAGTCATGTTCCAAGTCTACAGGGTTCGAGAATCAATCCTCAGTTAGGTTCCCAGGCTACAGGGTTCCAGAATAAAACCTCAGTCATGTTCCCAGTCCACAGGGTTCCAGAACCTGGGCTCAGTCAGGTTCCCAGGGCACAGTATTCCACAATCTAAACAGATGAAATGTTCCCAAGCCACAGTTTTCCAGAATCTCGCCTCAGTCATGTTCCCAGCCCACAGGGATCCAGAATCAAACCTCAGTCATGTTGCCAGGCCATAGGGTACCACCATCAAACCTCAGTCATATTCCAAGGCCACAGGCTTCCAGAATCAAACGGATTTCATGTTCCAGGGAAACAGGGTTCCAGAATCCAAACCGATGTCATGTTCCCAGGCCTCTGGATTCCACAATCTATCCTCAGTCATGTTTCCAGACCAATGGTTTCCAGAATCAAACCTCAGTCATATTCCCAGGCCACAGGGTTCCAGAATCCACCGATGTCATGTTCCCAGGCCACAGGGTTCCAGAATCAGTCCTCAGTTATGTTCCCAGGCTACAGGGTTCCAGAATAAAACCTCAGTAATGTTCCCAGGCCACAGGGTTCCAGAACTAAGGCTCAGTCAGTTTCCCAGGTCACAGTATTCCACAATCTAAACAGATGTCATGTTCCCAGGCCACAGTTTTCCAGAATCACGCCTCAGTCATGTTCCCAGGCCACAGGGATCCAGAATCAAACCTCAGTCATGTTGTCAGGCCATAGGGTACCACCATCAAACCTCAGTCATATTCCCAGTCCACAAGTTTCCAGAATCAAACAGATGTCATGTTCCCAGGACACAGGTTTCCACAATCTAACACCAGTCATGTTCCCAGGCCACAGGATTCCAGAAGCAAATGTCAGTCTTATTCCCAGGACACAGGTTTCCAGAATCAACCCGATATCATGTTCCCTGGCCACAGTCTTCCAGAATCAAACCTCAGTCATGTTGCGAGGCCACAGGCTTCTAGAACCTAGGCTCAGTCAGGGTCCCAGGGCACAGTATTCCACAATCTAAACAGATGTCATGTTCCCAAGCCACAGTTTTCCAGAATCTCGCCTCAGTCATGTTCCCAGGCCACAGGGATCCAGAATCAAACCTCAGTCATGTTGCCAGGCCATAGGGTACCACCATCAAACCTCAGTCATGTTCCCAGGCCACAGGCTTCCAGAATCAAACGCATTTCATGTTCCCAGGCAACAGGGTTCCAGAATCCAAACCGATGTCATGTTCTCAGGCCTCAGGATTCCACAATCTAACCTCAGTCATGTTTCCAGGCCAATGGTTTCCAGAATCAAAACTCAGTCATATTCCCAGGCCACAGGGTTCCAGAATCCACCGATGTCATGTTCCCAGGCCACAGGGTTCCAGAATCAATCCTCAGTTATGTTCCAAGGCTACAGGGTTCCAGAATAAAACCTCAGTCATGTTCCCAGTCCACAGGGTTCCAGAACTAAGGCTCAGTCAGTTTCCCAGGGCACAGTATTCCACAATCTAAACAGATGTCATGTTCTCAGGCCACAGTTTTCCAGAATCACTCCTCAGTCATATTCCCAGGCCACAGGGATCCAGAATCAAACCTCAGTCATGTTGCCAGGCCATAGGGTACCACCATCAAACCTCAGTCATATTCCCAGGCCAAAAGTTTCCAGAATCAAACAGATGTCATGTTCCCAGGACACAGGTTTCCACAAACTAACAGCAGTCATGTTCCCAGGCCACAGGATTCCAGAAGCAAATCTCAGTCTTATTCCCAGGACACAGGTTTCCAGAATCAACCCGATATCATGTTCCCTGGCCACAGTCTTCCAGAATCAAACCTCAGTCATGTTGCCAGGCCACAGGGTTCCAGAACCTAGGCTCAGTCAGGTTCCCAGGGCACAGTACTCCACAATCTAAACAAACTTCATGTTCCCAAGCCACAGTTTTTCAGAATCTCGCCTCAGTCATGTTCCCAGGCCACAGGGATCCAGAATCAAACCTCAGTCATGTTGCCAGGCCATAGGGTACCACCATCAAACCTCAGTCATATTCCCAGGCCACAGGCTTCCAAAATCAAACGGATTTCATGTTCCCAGGCAACAGGGTTCCAGAATCCAAACCGATGTCATGTTCCCAGGCCACAGGATTCCACAATCTAACCTCAGTCATATTCCCAGCCCAATGGTTTCCAGAATCAAACCTCAGTCATATTCCTAAGCCACAGTGTTCCAGAATCCACCTATGTCATGTTCCCAGGCCACAGGATTCCAGAATCAATCCTCAGTTAGGTTCCCAGGCTACAGGGTTCCAGAATAAAACCTCAGTCATGTTCCCAGTCCGCAGGGTTCCAGAACCAAGGCTCAGTCAGGTTCCCAGGGCACAGTATTCCACAATCTAAACAGATGTCATGTTCCCAGGCCACAGTTTTCCAGAATCACGTCTGAGTGATGTTCTCAGCCCACAGGGATCCAGAATCAAACCTCAATCATGTTGCCATGACATAGGGTACCACCATCAAACCTCAGTCACATTCCCAGGCCACATTTTTCAAGAATCACGCCTGAGTCATGTTCCTAGGCCACAGGGATCCAGAATCAAACCTCATTCATGTTACCAGGCCATAGGCTAGCACCATCAAACCTCATAAATATTCCCAGTCCACAAGTTTCCATAATCAAACAGATGTCAAGTTCCCAGGACACAGGTTTCCACAAACTAACAGCAGTCATGTTCCCAGGCCACAGGATTCCAGAAGCAAATCTCAGTCTTATTCCCAGGACACAGGTTTCCAGAATCAACCCGATATCATGTTCCCTGGACACAGTCTTCCAGAATCAAACCTCAGTCATGTTGCCAGGCCACAGGTTTCCACCATCAAACCTCAGACATGTTCCCAGGCCACAGGGTTCCAGAATAAAACCGTTCTCATGTTCTCAGGACACAGGATTCCAGAATCCACCGATGACATGTTCCCAGGCAACAGGGTTCCAGAATCAATCCTCAGTTAGTTTCTCAGGCTACAGGGTTCCAGAATAAAACCTCAGTCATGTTCCAAGTCTACAGGGTTCGAGAATCAATCCTCAGTTAGGTTCCCAGGCTACAGGGTTCCAGAATAAAACCTCAGTCATGTTCCCAGTCCACAGGGTTCCAGAACCTGGGCTCAGTCAGGTTCCCAGGGCACAGTATTCCACAATCTAAACAGATGTAATGTTCCCAAGCCACAGTTTTCCAGAATATCGCCTCAGTCATGTTCCCAGCCCACAGGGATCCAGAATCAAACCTCAGTCATGTTGCCAGGCCATAGGGTACCACCATCAAACCTCAGTCATATTCCAAGGCCACAGGCTTCCAGAATCAAACGGATTTCATGTTCCAGGGAAACAGGGTTCCAGAATCCAAACCGATGTCATGTTCCCAGGCCTCTGGATTCCACAATCTAACCTCAGTCATGTTTCCAGACCAATGGTTTCCAGAATCAAACCTCAGTCATATTCCCAGGCCACAGGGTTCCAGAATCCACCGATGTCATGTTCCCAGGCCACAGGGTTCCAGAATCAGTCCTCAGTTATGTTCCCAGGCTACAGGGTTCCAGAATAAAACCTCAGTCATGTTCCCAGGCCACAGGGTTCCAGAACTAAGGCTCAGTCAGTTTCCCAGGGCACAGTATTCCACAATCTAAACAGATGTCATGTTCCCAGGACACAGTTTTCCAGAATCACGCCTCAGTCATGTTCCCAGGCCACAGGGATCCAGAATCAAACCTCAGTCATGTTGTCAGGCCATAGGGTACCACCATCAAACCTCAGTCATATTCCCAGTCCACAAGTTTCCAGAATCAAACAGATGTCATGTTCCCAGGACACAGGTTTCCACAATCTAACACCAGTCATGTTCCCAGGCCACAGGATTCCAGAAGCAAATGTCAGTCTTATTCCCAGGACACAGGTTTCCAGAATCAACCCGATATCATGTTCCCTGGCCACAGTCTTCCAGAATCAAACCTCAGTCATGTTGCGAGGCCACAGGCTTCTAGAACCTAAGCTCAGTCAGGGTCCCAGGGCACAGTATTCCACAATATAAACAGATGTCATGTTCCCAAGCCACAGTTTTCCAGAATCTCGCCTCAGTCATGTTCCCAGGCCACAGGGATCCAGAATCAAACCTCAGTCATGTTGCCAGGCCATAGGGTACCACCATCAAACCTCAGTCATATTCCCAGTCCACAAGTTTCCAGAATCAAACAGATGTCATGTTCCCAGGACACAGGTTTCCACAATCTAACACCAGTCATGTTCCCAGGCCACAGGATTCCAGAAGCAAATGTCAGTCTTATTCCCAGGACACAGGTTTCCAGAATCAACCCGATATCATGTTCCCTGGCCACAGTCTTCCAGAATCAAACCTCAGTCATATTGCCAGGTCACAGGCTTCTAGAACCTAGGCTCAGTCAGGTTCCCAGGGCACAGTATTCCACAATCTAAACAGATGTCATGTTCCCAAGCCACAGTTTTCCAGAATCTCGCCTCAGTCGTGTTCCCAGGCCACAGGGATCCAGAATCAAACCTCAGTCATGTTGCCAGGCCATAGGGTACCACCATCAAACCTCAGTCATATTCCCAGGCCACAGGCTTCCAGAATCAAACGGATTTCATGTTCCCAGGCAACAGGGTTCCAGAATCCAGACCGATGTCATGTTCCCAGGCCTCAGGATTCCACAATCTAACCTCAGTCATGTTTCCAGGCCAATGGTTTCCAGAATCAAACCTCAGTCATATTCCCAGGCCACAGGGTTCCAGAATCCACCGATGTCATGTTCCCAGGCCACAGGGTTCCAGAATCAATCCTCAGTTATGTTCCAAGCCTACAGGGTTCCAGAATATAACCTCAGTCATGTTCCCAGTCCACAGGGTTCCAGAACTAAGGCTCAGTCAGTTTCCCAGGGCACAGTATTCCACAATCTAAACAGATGTCATGTTCTCAGGCCACAGTTTTCCAGAATCACGCCTCAGTCATGTTCCCAGGCCACAGGGATCCAGAATCAAACCTCAGTCATGTTGCCAGGCCATAGGGTACCACCATCAAACCTCAGTCATATTCCCAGGCCACAAGTTTCCAGAATCAAACAGATGTCATGTTCCCAGGACACAGGTTTCCACAAACTAACAGCAGTCATGTTCCCAGGCCACAGGATTCCAGAAGCAAATCTCAGTCTTATTCCCAGGACACAGGTTTCCAGAATCAACCCGATATCATGTTCCCTGGCCACAGTCTTCCAGAATCAAACCTCAGTCATGTTGCCAGGCCACAGGGTTCCAGAACCTAGGCTCAGTCAGGTTCCCAGGGCACAGTATTCAACAATCTAAACAAATTTCATGTTCCCAAGCCA
Source organism: Eschrichtius robustus (assembly GCF_028021215.1). Taxonomy (NCBI): domain Eukaryota; kingdom Metazoa; phylum Chordata; class Mammalia; order Artiodactyla; family Eschrichtiidae; genus Eschrichtius; species Eschrichtius robustus. Next base: position 43,303,586 of record NC_090842.1, read on the forward strand.
CAGTTTTTCAGAATCTCGCCTCAGTCATGTTCCCAGGCCACAGGGATCCAGAGTCAAACCTCAGTCATGTTGCCAGGCCATAGGGTACCACCATCAAACCTCAGTCATATTCCCAGGCCACAGGCTTCCAGAATCAAACGGATTTCATGTTCCAGGGAAACAGGGTTCCAGAATCCAAACCGATGTCATGTTCCCAGGCCTCTGGATTCCACAATCTAACCTCAGTCATGTTTCCAGACCAATGGTTTCCAGAATCAAACCTCAGTCATATTCCCAGGCCACAGGGTTCCAGAATCAGTCCTCAGTTATGTTCCCAGGCTACAATGTTCCAGAATAAAACCTCAGTAAAGTTCCCAGGCCACAGGGTTCCAGAACTAAGGCTCAGTCAGTTTCCCAGGGCACAGTATTCCACAATCTAAACAGATGTCATGTTCCCAGGCCACAGTTTTCCAGAATCACGCCTCAGTCATGTTCCCAGGCCACAGGGATCCAGAATCAAACCTCAGTCATGTTGTCAGGCCATAGGGTACCACCATCAAACCTCAGTCATATTCCCAGTCCACAAGTTTCCAGAATCAAACAGATGTCATGTTCCCAGGACACAGGTTTCCACAATCTAACACCAGTCATGTTCCCAGGCCACAGGATTCCAGAAGCAAATGTCAGTCTTATTCCCAGGACACAGGTTTCCAGAATCAACCCGATATCATGTTCCCTGGCCACAGTCTTCCAGAATCAAACCTCAGTCATGTTACGAGGCCACAGGCTTCTAGAACCTAGGCTCAGTCAGGTTCCCAGGGCACAGTATTCCACAATCTAAACAGATGTCATGTTCCCAAGCCACAGTTTTCCAGAATCTCGCCTCAGTCATGTTCCCAGGCCACAGGGATCCAGAATCAAACCTCAGTCATGTTGCCAGGCCATAGGGTACCACCATCAAACCTCAGTCATATTCCCAGGCCACAGGCTTCCAGAATCAAACGCATTTCATGTTCCCAGGCAACAGGGTTCCAGAATCCAAACCGATGTCATGTTCCCAGGCCTCAGGATTCCACAATCTAACCTCAGTCATGTTTCCAGGCCAATGGTTTCCAGAATCAAACCTCAGTCATATTCCCAGGCCACAGGGTTCCAGAATCCACCGATGTCATGTTCCCAGGCCACAGGGTTCCAGAATCAATCCTCAGTTATGTTCCAAGGCTACAGGGTTCCAGAATAAAACCTCAGTCATGTTCCCAGTCCACAGGGTTCCAGAACTAAGGCTCAGTCAGTTTCCCAGGGCACAGTATTCCACAATCTAAACAGATGTCATGTTCTCAGGCCACAGTTTTCCAGAATCACGCCTCAGTCATGTACCCAGGACACAGGGATCCAGAATCAAACCTCAGTCATGTTGCCAGGCCATAGGGTACCACAATCAAACCTCAGTCATTTTCCCAGGCCACTAGTTTCCAGAATCAAACCGATGTCATGTTCCCAGGCCACAGGGTTCCAGAATCCACCGATGTCATGTTCCCAGGCCTCAGGGTTCCAGAATCAATCCTCAGTTATGTTCCCAGGCTACAGGGTTCCAGAATATAACCTCAGTCATGTTCCCAGTCCACAGGGTTCCAGAATTAAGGCTCAGTCAGTTTCCCAGGGCACAGTATTCCACAATCTAAACAGATGTCAGGTTCTCAGGCCACAGTTTTCCAGAATCACGCCTCAGTCATGTTCCCAGGCCACAGGGATCCAGAATCAAACCTCAGTCATGTTGCCAGGCCATAGGGTACCACCATCAAACCTCAGTCATATTCCCAAGCCACAGGTTTCCAGAATCAACCCGATATCATGTTCCTTGGACACAGTCTTCCAGAATCAAAACTCAGTCATGTTGCCAGGCCACAGGTTTCCACCATCAAACCTCAGACATGTTCCCATGCCACAGGGTTCCAGAATAAAACCGTTCTCATGTTCCCAGGACACAGGATTCCAGAATCCACCGATGACATGTTCCAAGGCAACAGGGTTCCAGAATCAAACCTCAGTCATATTCCCAGGCCACAGGGTTCCAGAATCCACCGATGTCATGTTCCCAGGCCACAGGGTTCCAGAATCAATCCTCAGTTATGTTCCCAGGCTACAGGTATCCAGAATAAAACCTCAGTCATGTTCCCAGTCCACAGGGTTCCAGAACTAAGGCTCAGTCAGTTTCCCAGGGCACAGTATTCCACAATCTAAACAGAAGTCATGTTCCCAGGCCACAGTTTTCCACAATCACGCCTCAGTCATGTTCCCTGTCCACAGGGATCCAGAATCAAACCTCAGTCATGTTGCCAGGCCATAGGGTACCACCATCAAACCTCAGTTATTTTCCCAGGCCACAAGTTTCCAGAATCAAACAGATGTCATGTTCCCAGGACACAGGTTTCCACAAACTAACAGCAGTCATGTTCCCAGGCCACAGTTTTCCAGAATCACATCTGAGTCATGTTCCCAGGACACAGGGATCCAGAATCAAACCTCAGTCATGTTGCCAGGCCATAGGGTACCAGCATCAAACCTCAGTCATATTCCCAGGCCACAGGGTTCCAGAATCCAACCGATGTCATGTTTCCAGGCCACAGGATTCCACAAGCAACACTCAGTCTTTTTCCCAGGACACAGGTTTCCAGAATCAACCCGATATCATGTTCCCTGGCCACAGTCTTCCAGAATCAAACCTCAGTTATGTTGCCAGGCCACAGGTTTCCACCATCAAACCTCAGACATGTTCCCAGGCCACAGGGTTCCAGAATAAAACCGTTCTCATATTCCCAGGCCACAGGGTTACAGAATCCACCGATGACATGTTCCCAGGCAACAGGGTTCCAGAATAAATCCTCAGTTAGGCTCCAAGGCTACAGGGTTCCAGAATAAAACCTCAGTCATGTTCCACGTCCACAGGGTTCAAGAATCAATCCTCAGTTATGTTCCCAGGCTATAGGGTTCCAGAATAAATCCTCACTCACGTTCCCGGTCCACAGGGTTCCAGAACCTAGGCTCAGTCAGGTTCCCAGGGCACAGTATTCCACAATCTAAACAGATGTCATGTTAACAAGCCACAGTTTTCCAGAATCTCGCCTCAGTCATGTTCCCAGGCCACAGGGATCCAGAATCAAACCTCAGTCATGTTGCCAGGCCATAGGGTACCACCATCAAACCTCAGTCATATTCCCAGTCCACAAGTTTCCATAATCAAACAGATGTCATGTTCCCAGGACACAGGTTTCCACAATCTAACATCAGTCATGTTCCCAGGCCACAGGATTCCAGAAGAAAATGTCAGTCTTATTCCCAGGACACAGGTTTCCAGAATCAACCCGATATCATGTTCCCTGGCCACAGTCTTCCAGAATCAAACCTCAGTCATATTGCCAGGTCACAGGCTTCTAGAACCTAGGCTCAGTCAGGTTCCCAGGGCACAGTATTCCACAATCTAAACAGATGTCATGTTCCCAAGCCACAGTTTTCCAGAATCTCGCCTCAGTCATGTTCCCAGGCCACAGGGATCCAGAATCAAACCTCAGTCATGTTGCCAGGCCATAGGGTACCACCATCAAACCTGAGTCATATTCCCATTCCACAGGCTTCCAGAATCAAACGGATTTCATGTTCCCAGGCAACAGGGTTCCAGAATCCAGACCGATGTCATGTTCCCAGGCCTCAGGATTCCACAATCTAACCTCAGTCATGTTTCCAGGCCAATGGTTTCCAGAATAAAACCTCAGTCATATTCCCAGGCCACAGGTTTCCACCATCAAACCTCAGACATGTTCCCAGGCCACAGAGTTCAAGAATAAAACCGTTCTCATTTTCCCAGGCCACAGGGTTCCAGAATCCACCGATGACATGTTCCCAGGCAACAGGGTTCCAGAATCAATCCTCAGTTAGGCTCCCAGGCTACAGGGTTCCAGAATAAAACCTCAGTCATGTTCCACGTCCACAGGTTTCAAGAATCAATCCTCAGTTAGGTTCCCAGGCTACAGGGTTCCAGAATAAATCCTCACTCATGTTCCCGGTCCACAGGGTTCCAGAACCTAGGCTCAGTCAGGTTCCCAGGGCACAGTATTCCACAATCTAAACAGATGTCATGTTAACAAGCCACAGTTTTCCAGAATCTCGCCTCAGTCATGTTCCCAGGCCACAGGGATCCAGAATCATACCTCAGTCATGTTGCCAGGACATACGGTACCACCATCAAACCTCACTCATATTCCCAGGCCACAGGCTTCCAGAATCAAACGGATTTCATGTTCCCAGGCAACAGGGTTCCAGAATCCAAACCGATGTCATGTTCCCAGGCCACAGGATTCCACAATCTAACCTCAGTCATGTTCCCAGGCCAAAGGTTTCCAGAATCAAACCTCAGTCATATTCCCTGGCCACAGGGTTCCAAAATCCACCGATATCATGTTCCCAGGCCACAGGGTTCCAGAATCAATCCTCAGTTATGTTCCCAGGTTACAAGGTTCCAGAATAAAATCTCAGTCATGTTCCCAGTCCACAGGGTTCCAGAACCAAGGCTCAGTCAGGTTCCCAGGGCACAGTATTCCACAATCTAAACAGATGTCATGTTCCCAGGCCAATGTTTTCCAGAATCACGCCTCAGTCATGTTCCCAGGCCGCAGGGATCCAGAATCAAACCTCAGTCATGTTACCAGGACATAGGCTACCACCATCAAACCTCAGTCATATTCCCAGGCCACAGGTTTCCAGAATCAAACCGATTTCATGTTCCCAGGCAACAGGGTACCAGAATCCAAACCGATGTCATGTTCCCAGGCCACAGGATTCCACAATCTAACCTCAGTCATGTTCCCAGGCAAACGGCTTCCTGAATCAAACCTCAGTCATATTCCCAGGCCACAGGGTTCCAGAATCTATCCTCAGGTATGTTCCCAGGCTACAGGGTTCCAGAATAAAACCTCAGTCATGTTCCCAGTCCACAGGGTTCCAGAACTAAGGCTCAGTCAGGTTCACAGGGCACAGTATTCCACAATCTAAACAGGTGTCATGTTCCCAGGCCACAGTTTTCCAGAATCACGCCTCAGTCATGTTCCCAGGACACAGGGATCCAGAATCAAACCTCAGTCATGTTGCCATGCCATAGGGTGCCACCATCAATCCTCAGTCATATTCCCAGGCCACAGGCTTCCAGAATCAAACGGATTTCATGTTCCAGGGAAACAGGGTTCCAGAATCCAAACCGATGTCATGTTCCCAGGCCTCTGGATTCCACAATCTAACCTCAGTCATGTTTCCAGACCAATGGTTTCCAGAATCAAACCTCAGTCATATTCCCAGGCCACAGGGTTCCAGAATCAGTCCTCAGTTATGTTCCCAGGCTACAATGTTCCAGAATAAAACCTCAGTAAAGTTCCCAGGCCACAGGGTTCCAGAACTAAGGCTCAGTCAGTTTCCCAGGGCACAGTATTCCACAATCTAAACAGATGTCATGTTCCCAGGCCACAGTTTTCCAGAATCACGCCTCAGTCATGTTCCCAGGCCACAGGGATCCAGAATCAAACCTCAGTCATGTTGTCAGGCCATAGGGTACCACCATCAAACCTCAGTCATATTCCCAGTCCACAAGTTTCCAGAATCAAACAGATGTCATGTTCCCAGGACACAGGTTTCCACAATCTAACACCAGTCATGTTCCCAGGCCACAGGATTCCAGAAGCAAATGTCAGTCTTATTCCCAGGACACAGGTTTCCAGAATCAACCCGATATCATGTTCCCTGGCCACAGTCTTCCAGAATCAAACCTCAGTCATGTTACGAGGCCACAGGCTTCTAGAACCTAGGCTCAGTCAGGTTCCCAGGGCACAGTATTCCACAATCTAAACAGATGTCATGTTCCCAAGCCACAGTTTTCCAGAATCTCGCCTCAGTCATGTTCCCAGGCCACAGGGATCCAGAATCAAACCTCAGTCATGTTGCCAGGCCATAGGGTACCACCATCAAACCTCAGTCATATTCCCAGGCCACAGGCTTCCAGAATCAAACGCATTTCATGTTCCCAGGCAACAGGGTTCCAGAATCCAAACCGATGTCATGTTCCCAGGCCTCAGGATTCCACAATCTAACCTCAGTCATGTTTCCAGGCCAATGGTTTCCAGAATCAAACCTCAGTCATATTCCCAGGCCACAGGGTTCCAGAATCCACCGATGTCATGTTCCCAGGCCACAGGGTTCCAGAATCAATCCTCAGTTATGTTCCAAGGCTACAGGGTTCCAGAATAAAACCTCAGTCATGTTCCCAGTCCACAGGGTTCCAGAACTAAGGCTCAGTCAGTTTCCCAGGGCACAGTATTCCACAATCTAAACAGATGTCATGTTCTCAGGCCACAGTTTTCCAGAATCACGCCTCAGTCATGTACCCAGGACACAGGGATCCAGAATCAAACCTCAGTCATGTTGCCAGGCCATAGGGTACCACAATCAAACCTCAGTCATTTTCCCAGGCCACTAGTTTCCAGAATCAAACCGATGTCATGTTCCCAGGCCACAGGGTTCCAGAATCCACCGATGTCATGTTCCCAGGCCTCAGGGTTCCAGAATCAATCCTCAGTTATGTTCCCAGGCTACAGGGTTCCAGAATATAACCTCAGTCATGTTCCCAGTCCACAGGGTTCCAGAATTAAGGCTCAGTCAGTTTCCCAGGGCACAGTATTCCACAATCTAAACAGATGTCAGGTTCTCAGGCCACAGTTTTCCAGAATCACGCCTCAGTCATGTTCCCAGGCCACAGGGATCCAGAATCAAACCTCAGTCATGTTGCCAGGCCATAGGGTACCACCATCAAACCTCAGTCATATTCCCAAGCCACAGGTTTCCAGAATCAACCCGATATCATGTTCCTTGGACACAGTCTTCCAGAATCAAAACTCAGTCATGTTGCCAGGCCACAGGTTTCCACCATCAAACCTCAGACATGTTCCCATGCCACAGGGTTCCAGAATAAAACCGTTCTCATGTTCCCAGGACACAGGATTCCAGAATCCACCGATGACATGTTCCAAGGCAACAGGGTTCCAGAATCAAACCTCAGTCATATTCCCAGGCCACAGGGTTCCAGAATCCACCGATGTCATGTTCCCAGGCCACAGGGTTCCAGAATCAATCCTCAGTTATGTTCCCAGGCTACAGGTATCCAGAATAAAACCTCAGTCATGTTCCCAGTCCACAGGGTTCCAGAACTAAGGCTCAGTCAGTTTCCCAGGGCACAGTATTCCACAATCTAAACAGAAGTCATGTTCCCAGGCCACAGTTTTCCACAATCACGCCTCAGTCATGTTCCCTGTCCACAGGGATCCAGAATCAAACCTCAGTCATGTTGCCAGGCCATAGGGTACCACCATCAAACCTCAGTTATTTTCCCAGGCCACAAGTTTCCAGAATCAAACAGATGTCATGTTCCCAGGACACAGGTTTCCACAAACTAACAGCAGTCATGTTCCCAGGCCACAGTTTTCCAGAATCACATCTGAGTCATGTTCCCAGGACACAGGGATCCAGAATCAAACCTCAGTCATGTTGCCAGGCCATAGGGTACCAGCATCAAACCTCAGTCATATTCCCAGGCCACAGGGTTCCAAAATCCACCGATATCATGTTCCCAGCCCACAGGGTTCCAGAATCAATCCTCAGTTATGTTCCCAGGTTACAGGGTTCCAGAATAAAACCTCAGTCATGTTCCCAGTCCACAGGGTTCCAGAACCAAGGCTCAGTCAGGTTCCCAGGGCACAGTATTCCACAATCTAAACAGATGTCATGTTCCCAGGCCAAAGTTTTCCAGAATCACGCCTCAGTCATGTTCCCAGGCCACAGGGAGCCAGAATCAAACCTCAGTCATGTTGCCAGGCCATAGGGTACCACCATCAAACCTCAGTCAAATACTCAGGCCACAAGTTTCCAGAATCAAACCGATGTCCTATTCCCAGGCCACAGGGTTCAAGAATCCACCGATGTCATGTTCCCAGTCCACAGGGTTCCAGAACCAAGGCTCAGTCAGGTTCCCAGGGCACAGTATTCCACAATCTAAACAGATGTCATGTTCCCAGGCCACAGTTTTCCAGAATCAGGTCTGAGTCATGTTCTCAGCCCACAGGGATCCAGAATCAAACTTCAGTCATGTTGCCATGACATAGGGTACCACCATCAAACCTCAGTCATATTCCCAGGCCACATTTTTCAAGAATCACGCCTGAGTCATGTTCCCAGGCCACAGGGATCCAGAATCAAACCTCAGTCATGTTACCAGGCCATAGACTACCACCATCAAACCTCAGTCATATTCCCAGGCCACAGGTTTCCAGAATCAAACTGATTTCATATTCCCAGGCAACAGGGTACCAGAATCCAAAGCGATGTCATGTTCCCAGGCCACAGGATTCCACAATCTAACCTCAGTCATGTTCCCAGGCAAACGGCTTCCAGAATCAAACCTCAGTCATATTCCCAGGCCACAGGGTTCCAGAATCAATCCTCAGTTATGTTCCCAGGCTACAGGGTTCCAGAATAAAACCTCAGTAATGTTCCCAGGCCACAGGGTTCCAGAACCAAGGCTCAGTCAGTCTCCCAAGGCACAGTATTCCACAATCTAAACAGATGTCATGTTCCCAGGCCACAGTTTTCCAGAATCACACCTCAGTCATGTTCCCAGGCCACAGGGATCCAAAATCAAACCTCAGTCATGTTGCCAGGCCACAGGGTGCCACCATCAAACCTCAGTCATATTCCCAGGCCACAAGTTTCCAGAATCAAACCGATGTCATGTTCCCAGGCCACAGGTTTCCACAATTTAACCTCAGTCATGTTCCCAGGCCAGTGGTTTCCAGAATCAAACCTCAGCCATAATCCCAGGCCACAGTGTTCCAGAATCAAACCAATGTCGTGTTCCCAGGCCACAGGATTCCACAATTTAACCTCAGTCATGTTCCCAGGCCAGTGGTTTCCAGAATCAAACCTCAGCCATAATCCCAGTCAACAGGGTTCCAGAATCAACCGATGTCATGTTCCCAGGCCACAGGGTTCCAGAATCAATCCTCAGTTATGTTCCCAGGCTACAGGGTTCCAGAACCAAGGCTCAGTCAGTTTCCCAAGGCACAGTATTCCACAATCTAAACAGAGGTCATGTTCCCAGGCCACAGTTTTCCAGAATCACGCCTCAGTCATGTTCCCAGTCCACAGGGATCCAGTATCAAACCTCAGTAATGTTGCCAGGCCATACGGTACCACCATCAAACCTCACTTATATTCCCAGGCCACAGGCTTCCAGAATCAAACGGATTTCATGTTCCCAGGCAACAGGGTTCCAGAATCCAAACCGATGTCATGTTCCCAGGCCACAGGATTCCACAATCTAACCTCAGTCATGTTCCCAGGCCAGTGGTTTCCAGAATCAAACCTCAGTCATATTCCCAGGCCACAGGGTTCCAAAATCCACCGATATCATGTTCCCAGGCCACAGGGTTCCAGAATCAATCCTCAGTTATGTTCCCAGGTTACAGGGTTCCAGAATAAAACCTCAGTCATGTTCCCAGTCCACAGGGTTCCAGAACCAAGGCTCAGTCAGGTTCCCAGGGCACAGTATTCCACAATCTAAACAGATGTCATGTTCCCAGGCCAAAGTTTTCCAGAATCACGCCTCAGTCATGTTCCCAGGCCACAGGGAGCCAGAATCAAACCTCAGTCATGTTGCCAGGCCATAGGGTACCACCATCAAACCTCAGTCATATACTCAGGCCACAAGTTTCCAGAATCAAACCGATGTCATATTCCCAGGCCACAGGGTTCAAGAATCCACCGATGTCATGTTCCCAGTCCACAGGGTTCCAGAACCAAGGCTCAGTCAGGTTCCCAGGGCACAGTATTCCACAATCTAAACAGATGTCATGTTCCCAGGCCACAGTTTTCCAGAATCAGGTCTGAGTCATGTTCTCAGCCCACAGGGATCCAGAATCAAACTTCAGTCATGTTGCCATGACATAGGGTACCACCATCAAACCTCAGTCATATTCCCAGGCCACATTTTTCAAGAATCACGCCTGAGTCATGTTCCCAGGCCACAGGGATCCAGAATCAAACCTCAGTCATGTTACCAGGCCATAGACTACCACCATCAAACCTCAGTCATATTCCCAGGCCACAGGTTTCCAGAATCAAACTGATTTCATATTCCCAGGCAACAGGGTACCAGAATCCAAAGCGATGTCATGTTCCCAGGCCACAGGATTCCACAATCTAACCTCAGTCATGTTCCCAGGCAAACGGCTTCCAGAATCAAACCTCAGTCATATTCCCAGGCCACAGGGTTCCAGAATCAATCCTCAGTTATGTTCCCAGGCTACAGGGTTCCAGAATAAAACCTCAGTAATGTTCCCAGGCCACAGGGTTCCAGAACCAAGGCTCAGTCAGTTTCCCAAGGCACAGTATTCCACAATCTAAACAGATGTCATGTTCCCAGGCCACAGTTTTCCAGAATCACGCCTCAGTCATGTTCCCAGGCCACAGGGATCCAAAATCAAACCTCAGTCATGTTGCCAGGCCACAGGGTGCCACCATCAAACCTCAGTCATATTCCCAGGCCACAAGTTTCCAGAATCAAACCGATGTCATGTTCCCAGGCCACAGGTTTCCACAATTTAACCTCAGTCATGTTCCCAGGCCAGTGGTTTCCAGAATCAAACCTCAGCCATAATCCCAGGCCACAGTGTTCCAGAATCAAACCAATGTCGTGTTCCCAGGCCACAGGATTCCACAATTTAACCTCAGTCATGTTCCCAGGCCAGTGGTTTCCAGAATCAAACCTCAGCCATAATCCCAGTCCACAGGGTTCCAGAATCCACCGATGTCATGTTCCCAGGCCACAGGGTTCCAGAATCAATCCTCAGTTATGTTCCCAGGCTACAGGGTTCCAGAATAAAACCTCAGTCATGTTCCCAGTCCACAGGGTTCCAGAACTAAGGCTCAGTCAGTTTCCCAGGGCATAGTATTCCACAATCTAAACAGATGTCATGTTCCCAGGCCACAGTTTTCCAGAATCACGCCTCAGTCATGTTCCCTGTCCACAGGGATCCAGAATCAAACCTCAGTCATGTTGCCAGGCCATAGGGTACCACCGTCAAACCTCAGTCATATTCCCAGGCCACAGGGTTCCAGAATCCAACCGATGTCATGTTCCCAGGCCAAAGGGTTCCAGATGCAAACCTCAGTCTTGTTCCCAGGACACAGGTTTCCAGAATCAACCCGATATCATGTTCCCTGGCCACAGTCTTCAAGAATCAAAAATCAGTTATGTTGCCAGGCCACAGGTTTCCACCATCAAACCTCAGACATGTTCCCAGGCCACAGGGTTCCAGAATAAAACCGTTCTCATGTTCCCAGGCCACAGGTTTCCAGAATCCACCGATGACATGTTCCCAGGAAACAGGGTTCCAGAATAAATCCTCAGTTAGGCTCCCAGGCTACAGGGTTCCAGAATAAAACCTCAGTCATGTTCCACGTCCACAGGGTTCAAGAATCAGTCCTCAGTTATGTTCCCAGGCTACAGGGTTCCAGAATAAATCCTCACTCATGTTCCCGGTCCACAGGGTTCCAGAACCTAGGCTCAGTTAGGTTCCCAGGGCACAGTATTGCACAATCTAAACAGATGTCATGTTAACAAGCCACAGTTTTCCAGAATCTCGCCTCAGTCATGTTCCCAGGCCACAGGGATCCAGAATCAAACCTCAGTCATGTTGCCAGGCCATACGGTACCACCATCAAACCTCAGTCATATTCCCAGGCCACAAGTTTCCAGAATCAAACGGATTTCATGTTCCCAGGCAACAGGGTTCCAGAATTCAAACTGATGTCATGTTTCCAGGCCACAGTATTCCACAATCTAACCTCAGTCATATTCCCAGGCCAATGGTTTCCGGGATCAAACCTCAGTCATATTCCCAGGCCACAGGGTTCCAGAATCCACCGATATCATGTTCCCAGGCCACAGGGTTCCAGAATCAATCCTCAGTTATGTTCCCAGGTTACAGGTTTCAAGAATAAAACCTCAGTCATGTTCCGAGTCCACAGGGTTCCAGAACCAAGGCTCAGTCAGGTTCCCAGGGCACAGTATTCCACAATCTACACAGATGTCATGTTCCCAGGCCACAGTTTTCCAGAATCACGTCTGAGTCATGTTCCCAGGACACAGGGATCCAGAATCAAACCTCAGTCATGTTGCCAGGCCATAGGGTACCACCATCAAACCTCAGTCATATTCCCAGGCCACAAGTTTCCAGAATCAAACCGATGTCATGTTCCCAGGTCACAGTGTTCCATAATCCAACGATGTCATGTTCCCAGTCCACAGGGTTCCAGAACCAAGGCTCAGTCAGGTTCCCAGGCACAGTATTACACATTCTAAACAGATGTCATGTTAACAAGCCACAGTTTTCCAAAATCTCGCCTCAGTCATGTTCCAAGGCCACAGGGATCCAGAATCTAACCTCAGTCATGTTGCCAGGCCAAAGGGTACCACCATCAAACCTGTCATATTCCAAGGCCACAGGTTTCCAAAATCAAACCGATGTCATGTTCCCAGGCCACAGGATTCCACAAGCAACACTCAGTGTTTTTCCCAGGACACAGGTTTCCAGAATCAACCCGATATCATGTTCCCTGGCCACAGTCTTCAAGAATCAAACCTCAGTTATGTTGCCAGGCCACAGGTTTCCACCCTCAAACCTCAGACATGTTCCCAGGCCACAGGGTTCCAGAATAAAACCGTTCTCATGTTCCCAGGCCACAGGGTTCCAGAATCCACCGATGACATGTTCCCAGGCAACAGGGTTCCAGAATCAATCCTCAGTTAGTTTCCCAGGCTACTGGGTTCCAGAATAAAACCTCAGTCATGTTCCAAGTCCACAGGGCTCCAGAATCAATCCTCAGTTAGGTTCCCAGGCTACAGGGTTCCAGAAAAAAACCTCAGTCATGTTCCCAGTCCACAGGGTTCCAGAACCTAGGCTCAGTCAGGTTCCCAGTGCACAGTATTCCACAATCTAAACACATGTCATGTTCCCAAGCCACATTTTTCCAGAATCTCGCCTCAGTGATGTTCCCAGGCCACAGGGATCCAGAATCAAACCTCAGTCATGTTGCCAGGCCATAGGGTACCACCATCAAACCGCAGTCATTTTCCCAGGCCACAGGTTTCCAGAATCAAACCGATTTCATGTTCCCTGGCAACAGGGAACCAGAATACAAACCGACGTCATGTTCCCAGGCCACAGGATACTACAATCTAACCTCAGTCATATTCCCAGGCCACAGGGTTCCAGAATCCAACCGATGTTGTGTTCGCAGGCCACAGGATTCCACAAGCAAACCTTAGTCTTTTTCCCAGGACACAGGTTTCCATAATCAACCCGATACCATGTTCCCTGGCCACAGTCTTCCAGAATCAATCTCAGTCATGTTGCCAGGCCACAGGTTTCCACCATCAAACCTCAGACATGTTCCCATGCCACAGGTTTCCAGAATAAAACCGTTCTCATGTTCCCAGGCCACAGGGTTCCAGAATCCACCGATGACATGTTCCCAGGCAACAGGGTTCCAGAATCCATCCTCAGTTAGGTTCCCAGGCGACCAGGTTCCAGAATAAAACCTCTGTCATTTTCCAAGTCCACAGTGTTCCAGAATCAATCCTCAGTTAGTTTACCAGGTTACAGGGTTCAGAAAAAAACCTCAGTAATATTCCCTGTCCACAGGGTTCCAGAACCAAGGCTCAGTCAGGTTCCCAGGGCACAGTATTCCACAATCTAAACAGATGTCATGTTAACAAGACACAGTTTTCCAGAATCTCGCCTCAGTCATGTTCCCAGGCCACAGGGATCCAGAATCTATCCTCAGTCATGTTGCCAGGCCATAGGGTATCACCATCAAACCTGTCATATTCCAAGGCCACAGGTTTCCAGAATCAAACCGATTTCATGTTCCCAGGCAACAGGGTTACACAATCTAACCTCAGTCATATTCCCAGGCCAATGGTTTCCAGAATCAAACCTCAGTCATATTCCCAGGCCACAGGGTTCCAGAATCAACCGATGTCATATTCCCAGGCCACAGGGTTCAAGAATCAATCCTTAGTTATGTTCCCAGGCTACAGGGTTCCAGAATAAAACCTCAGTCATGTTCCCAGTCCACACGGTTTCAGAACCAATGTTCAGTCAGGTTCCCAGGGCACAGTATTCCACAATCTAAACAGATGTCATGTTCCCAGGCCACAGTTTTCCAGAATCACGCCTCAGTCATGTTCCCAGGACACAGGGATCCAGAATCAAACCTCAGTCATGTTGCCAGGCCATAGGGTACCACCATCAAACCTCAGTCATATTCCCAGACTACAGGTTTCCAGAATCAAACCGATTTCATGTTCCCAGACAACAGGGTACCAGAATCCAAACCGAGGTCTTGTTCCCAGGCTACAGGATTCCACAATCTAACATCAGTCATGTTCCCAGGCCAATGGTTTCCAGAATCAAACCTCAGTCATATTCCCAGGCCACAGGGTTCCAGAATCCAACCGATGTCGTGTTCCCAGGCCACAGGATTCCACAAGCAAACTTCAGTCTTTTTCCCAGGACACAGGTTTCCAGGATAAACCCGATATCATGTTCCCTGGCCACAGTCTTCCAGAATCAAACCTCAGTCATGTTGCCAAGCCACAGCTTTCCACCATCCAACCTCAGACATGTTCCCAAGCCACAGGGTTCCAGAATAAAACTGTTCTCATGTTCCCAGGCCACAGGGTTCCAGAATCCACCGCTGACATTTTCCCAGGCAACAGGGTTCCAGAATCAATCCTCAGTTAGGTTCCCAGGCGACAGGGTTCCAGAATAAAACCTCAGTCATGTTCCCAGTCCACAGGGTTCCAGAACCAAGGCTCAGTCAGTTTCCCAGGGCACAGTATTCCACAATCTAAACAGATGTCATGTTCCCAGGTCACAGTTTTCCAGAATCACGCCTCAGTCATGTTCCCAGGCCACAGGGATCCAGAATCAAACCTCAGTCATGTTGCCAGGCCATAGGGTACCACCATCAAACCTCAGTCATATTCCCAGGCCACAAGTTTCCAGAATCAAACCGATGTCATGTTCCCAGGTCACAGTGTTCCAGAATCCACCGATGTCATGTTCCCAGTCCACAGGGTACCAGAACCAAGGCTCAGTCAGGTTCCCAGGGCACAGTATTCCACAATCTAAACAGATGTAATGTTCCCAGGCCACATTTTTCCAGAATCTCGCCTCAGTCATGTTCCCAGGCCACAGTCTTCCAGAATCAAACCTCAGTCATGTTGCCAGGACCCAGTTTTCCACCATCAAACCTCAGACATGTTCCCAGGCCACAGGGTTCCAGAATAAAACCGTTCTCATGTTCCCAGGCCACAGGGTTCCAGAATCCACCGATGTCATGTTCCCAGGCCACAGGGTTCCAGAATCAATCCTCAGTTATGTTCCCAGGCTACAGGGTTCCAGAATAAAACCTCAGTCATGTTCCCAGTCCACACGGTTTCAGAACCAATGTTCAGTCAGGATCCCAGGGCACAGTATTCCACAATCTAAACAGATGTCATGTTCCCAGGCCTCAGTTTTCCAGAATCACGCCTCAGTCATGTTCCCAGGCCACAGGGATCCAGAATCAAACCTCAGTCATGTTGCCAGGTTATAGGGTACCACCATCAAACCTCAGTCATATTCCCAGGCCACAGGTTTCCAGAATCAACCCGATATCATGTTCCCTGGCCACAGTCTTCCAGAATCAAACCTCAGTCATGTTGCCAGGCCACAGCTTTCCACCATCAAACCTCAGACATGTTCCCAGGCCACAGGGTTCCAGAATAAAACCGTTCTCATGTTCCCAGGCCACAGGTTTCCAGAATCCACCGATGACATGTTCCCAGGCAACAGGGTTCCAGAATCAATCCTCAGTTAGGTTCCCAGGCGACAGGATTCCAGAATAAAACCTCAGTCATGTTCCAAGTCCACAGGGTTCCATAATCAATCCTCAGTTAGTTTCCCAGGCTACAGGGTTCCAGAATAAAACCTCAGTCATGTTCCCTGTCCACAGGGTTCCAGAACCTAGGCTCAGTAAGGTTCCCAGGGTACAGTATTCCACAATCTAAACAGATGCCATGTTAACAAGCCACAGTTTTCCAGAATCTCGCCTCAGTCATGTTCCCAGGACACAGGGATCCAGAATCAAACCTCAGTCATGTTGCCAGGCCATAGGGTACCGCCATCAAACCTGTCATATTCTAAGGCCACAGGTTTCCAGAATCAAACCGATTTCATGTTCCCAGGCAACAGGGTTACACAATCTAACCTCAGTCATATTCCCAGGCCAATGGTTTCCAGAATCAAACCTCAGTCATATTCCCAGGCCACAGGGTTCCAGAATCAACCGATGTCATGTTCCCAGGCCACAGGGTTCAAGAATCAATCCTTAGTTATGTTCCCAGGCTACAGGGTTCCCGAATAAAACCTCAGTCATGTTCCCAGTCCACACGGTTTCAGAACCAATGTTCAGTCAGGTTCCCAGGGCACAGTATTCCACAATCTAAACAGATGTCATGTTCCCAGGCCACAGTTTTCCAGAATCACGCCTCAGTCATGTTCCCAGGACACAGGGATCCAGAATCAAACCTCAGTCATGTTGCCAGGCCATAGGGTACCACCATCAAACCTCAGTCATATTTCCAGACTACAGGTTTCCAGAATCAAACCGATTTCATGTTCCCAGACAACAGGGTACCAGAATCCAAACCGAGGTCTTGTTCCCAGGCTACAGGATTCCACAATCTAACATCAGTCATGTTCCCAGGCCAATGGTTTCCAGAATCAAACCTCAGTCATATTCCCAGGCCACAGGGTTCCAGAATCCAACCGATGTCGTGTTCCCAGGCCACAGGATTCCACAAGCAAACTTCAGTCTTTTTCCCAGGACACAGGTTTCCAGGATAAACCCGATATCATGTTCCCTGGCCACAGTCTTCCAGAATCAAACCTCAGTCATGTTGCCAAGCCACAGCTTTCCACCATCAAACCTCAGACATGTTCCCAAGCCACAGGGTTCCAGAATAAAACCGTTCTCATGTTCCCAGGCCACAGGGTTCCAGAATCCACCGCTGACATTTTCCCAGGCAACAGGGTTCCAGAATCAATCCTCAGTTAGGTTCCCAGGCGACAGGGTTCCAGAATAAAACCTCAGTCATGTTCCAAGTCCACAGGGTTCCAGAATCAATCCTCAGTTAGTTTCCCAGGCTACAGGGTTCCAGAATAAAACCTCAGTCATGTTCCCAGTCCACAGGGTTCCAGAACCAAGGCTCAGTCAGTTTCCCAGGGCACAGTATTCCACAATCTAAACAGATGTCATGTTCCCAGGTCACAGTTTTCCAGAATCACGCCTCAGTCATGTTCCCAGGCCACAGGGATCCAGAATCAAACCTCAGTCATGTTGCCAGGCCATAGGGTACCACCATCAAACCTCAGTCATATTCCCAGGCCACAAGTTTCCAGAATCAAACCGATGTCATGTTCCCAGGTCACAGTGTTCCAGAATCCACCGATGTCATGTTCCCAGTCCACAGGGTACCAGAACCAAGGCTCAGTCAGGTTCCCAGGGCACAGTATTCCACAATCTAAACAGATGTAATGTTCCCAGGCCACATTTTTCCAGAATCTCGCCTCAGTCATGTTCCCAGGCCACAGTCTTCCAGAATCAAACCTCAGTCATGTTGCCAGGACCCAGTTTTCCACCATCAAACCTCAGACATGTTCCCAGGCCACAGGGTTCCAGAATAAAACCGTTCTCATGTTCCCAGGCCACAGGGTTCCAGAATCCACCGATGTCATGTTCCCAGGCCACAGGGTTCCAGAATCAATCCTCAGTTATGTTCCCAGGCTACAGGGTTCCAGAATAAAACCTCAGTCATGTTCCCAGTCCACACGGTTTCAGAACCAATGTTCAGTCAGGATCCCAGGGCACAGTATTCCACAATCTAAACAGATGTCATGTTCCCAGGCCTCAGTTTTCCAGAATCACGCCTCAGTCATGTTCCCAGGCCACAGGGATCCAGAATCAAACCTCAGTCATGTTGCCAGGTTATAGGGTACCACCATCAAACCTCAGTCATATTCCCAGGCCACAGGTTTCCAGAATCAAACCGATGTCATGTTCCCAGGACACAGGTTTCCACAATCTAACAACAGTCATGTTCCCAGGCCAATGGTTTCCAGAATCAAACCTCAGTCATATTCCCAGGCCACAGGGTTCCAGAATTCAACTGATGTCGTATTCCCAGGCCACAGGATTCCACAAGCAAACCTCAGTCTTTTTCCCAGGACACAGTTTTCCAGAATCAACCCGATATCATGTTCCCTGGCCACAGTCTTCCAGAATCAAACCTCAGTCATGTTGCCAGGCCACAGGTTTCCACCATCAAACCACAGACATATTCCCAGGCCACACGGTTCCAGAATAAAACCGTTCTCATGTTCCCAGGCCAAAGGGTTCCAGAATCCACCGATGACATGTTCCCAGGCAACAGGGTTCCAGAATCAATCCTCAGTTAGTTTCCCAGGCTACTGGGTTCCAGAATAAAACCTCACTCATGTTCCAAGTCCACAGGGTTCCAGAATCAATCCTCAGTTAGGTTCCCAGGCTACAGGGTTCCAGAAGAAAACCTCAGTCATGTTCCACGTCCACAGGGTTCCAGAATCAATCTTCAGTTACGTTCCCAGGCTACAGGGTTTCAGAATAAAACCTCAGTCATGTTCCCAGTCCACAGGGTTCCAGAACCTAGGCTCAGTCAGGTTCCCAGTGCACAGTATTCCACAATCTAAACACATGTCATGTTCCCAAGCCACATTTTTCCAGAATCTCGCCTCAGTGATGTTCCCAGGCCACAGGGATCCAGAATCAAACCTCAGTCATGTTGTCAGGCCATAGGGTACCACCATCAAACCGCAGTCATATTCCCAGGCCACAGGTTTCCAGAATCAAACCGATTTCATGTTCCCTGGCAACAGGGAACCAGAATACAAACCGACGTCATGTTCCCAGGCCACAGGATACTACAATCTAACCTCAGTCATATTCCCAGGCCACAGGTTTCCAGAATCAAACCGATTTCATGTTCCCAGGCAACAGGGAACCAGAATCCAAACCGACGTCATGTTCCCAGGCCACAGGATACTACAATCTAACCTCAGTCATATTCCCTGGCCACAGGTTTCCAGAATCCAACCGATATCATGTTCCCAGGCCACAGGGTTCCAGATGCAAACCTCAGTCTTGTTCCCAGGACACAGGTTTCCCGAATCAACCCGATATCATGTTCCCTGGCCACAGTCTTCCAGAATCAAACCTCACTCATGTTGCCTGGCCACAGGTTTCCACCATCAATCCTCTGACATGTTCCCAGGCCGCAGGGTTCCAGAATCAAACCGTTCTCATGTTCCCAGGCCACAGGTTTCTAGAATCCACCGATGTCATGTTCCCAGGCAACAGGGTTCCAGAATCAATCCTCAGTTAGGTTCCCAGGCCACAGGGATCCAGAATAAAACCTCAGTCATGTTGCCAGGCCATAGGGTACCACCATCAAACCTCAGTCATATTCCCAGACCACAGGGATCCAGAATAAAACCTCAGTCATGTTGCCAGGCCGTAGGGTACCACCATCAAACCTCAGTCATATTCCCAGACCACAGGTTTCCAGAGTCAAACCGATGTCATGTTCCCAGGACACAGGATTCCACAATCTAACATCAGTCATGTTCCCAGGCCAATGGTTTCCAGAATCAAACCTTAGTCATATTCCCAGGCCACATGTTTCCAGAATCAAACCTCAGTCGTGTTCCCAGAACCCAGGCTTCCAGAATCAATCCTCAGTCATGTTCCCTGGACACAGGTTTCAAAAATAAAATCCCAGTCATATTCCCATGCCACAGGGTTCCACAATTAAACCTCAGTCATATTCCCAGGCCAGAGGGTTCCACAATCAAACCTCAGTCCTGTTGCCAGGCCACGGTTCCACCGTCAAGCCTCAGTCATGTTCCCAGGCCAGAGTGTTCCACAATCAAACCTAAGTCATCTTGCCAGGCCACAGGTTTCCACCATCAAACCTCAGTCATGTTGCCAGGACACAGGCTTCCACCATCAAGCCTCAGTCATGTTCCGAAGCCTGAGGGTTGCACAATCAAACCTAAATCATGTTGCCAGGCCACAGGGGTGAACCATCAAATCTCAGTCATGTTCCCAGGACACAGGAGTCCAGATTCAAACCTCAGTCGTGTTCCCAGGGAACAGGCTTGCAGAAACAAACCTCAGTCATGTTCCCAGGCCACAGGGTTTCAGAATCAAACAACAGCCTTTTTCCCAGGCCACAGGGTTCCAGAATCCAACCGATGTCATGTTCCAAGGACAGAGGGTTCCAGATTCAAACCACAGTCATGTTCCCAGTCCAGAGGGTTCCACAATCAAACCTCAGCCATGTTCCCAGGCCACAGGGTTCCAGAAGCAAACCTCAGTCTTTTTCCCAGCACACAGGTTTCCAGAATCAACCTGATATCAAGTTCCCTGGCCACAGTCTTCCAGAATCAAACGTCAGTCATGTTGCCAGGCCACAGGTTTCTACCATCAAACCTCAGACATTTTCCCAGGCCACAGGCTTCTACAATCAAACCGTTCTAATGTTCTCAGGTCAAAAGGTTCCAGAATCCACCGATGTCATGTTCCCAGTCCACAGGGTTCCAGAACCAAGGCTCAGTCAGGTTCCCAGGGCACAGTATTCCACTATCTAAACAGATGTCATGTTCCCAGGCCACAGTTTTCCAGAATCACGCCTCAGTCATGTTCCCAGGACACAGGGATCCAGAATCAAACCTCAGTCATGTTGCAAGTCCATAGGGTACCACCATCAAACCTCAGTCATATTCCCAGGCCACAGGTTCCCAGAAACAAACCGATTTCATGTTCCCAGGCAACAGGGTACCAGAATCCAAAGCGATGTCATTTTCCCAGGCCACAGGATTCCACAATCTAACCGCAGTCATGTTCCCAGGCCAGTGGTTTCCAGAATCAAACCTAAGTCATATTCCCAGGCCACAGGGTTCCAGAATCCAACCGATATCATGTTCCAAGGCCACAGGGTTCCAGAAGCAAACCTCACTCTTGTTCCCAGGACACAGGTTTCCAGAATCAACCCGATATCATGTTCCCTGGCCACAGTCTTCCAGAATCAAACCTCAGTCATGTTGCCAGGCCACAGGTTTCCACCATCAAACCTCAGACATGTTCCCAGGCCACAGGGTTCCAGAATAAAACCGTTCTCATGTTCCCAGGCCACAGGGATCCAGAATCCACCGATGACATGTTCCCAGGCAACAGGGTTCCAGAATCAATCCTCAGAGATGTTCCCAGGCCACAGGCTTCCAGAATCAAACCGTTCTCATGTTCCCAGGCCATAAGTTTCCAGAATCCACCGATGTCATGTTCCCAGTCCACAGGGTTCCAGAACCAAGGCTCAGTCAGGTTCCCAGGGCACAGTATTCCACAATCTAAACAGATGTCATGTTCCCAGGCCACAGTTTTCCAGAATCATGCCTCAGTTACGTTCCCAGGCCACAGGGATCCAGAATCAAACCTCAGTCATGTTGCCAGGCCTTAGGGTACCACCATCAAACCTCAGTCATATTCCCAGGTCACAGGGTTCCAGAATCTAACCGATGTCATTTTCCCAGGCCACAGGATTCCAGAAGCAAATCTCAGTCTTGTTCCAAGGACACAGGTTTCCAGAGTCAACCCGATATCAAGTTCCCTGGCCACAGTCTTCCAGAATCAAACCTCAGTCATGTTGCCAGGCCACAGGTTTACACCATCAAACCTCAGACATGTTCCCAGGCCACAGGCTTCCAGAATAAAACCGTTCTCTTGTTCCCAGGCAACGGGGTTCCAGAATCAATCCTCAGTTAGGTTCCCAGGCTACAGGGTTCCAGAATAAAACCTCAGTCATGTTCCAAGTCCACAGGGTTCCAGAATCAATCCTCAGTTAGGTTCCCAGGCTACAGGGTTCCAGAATAAAACCTCAGTCATGTTCCCAGTCCACAGGGTTCCAGAACCTACGCTCAGTCAGGTTCCCAGGGCACAGTATTCCACAATCTAAACAGATGTCATGTTCCCAGGCCACAGTTTTCCAGAATCACGCCTCAGTCATTTTCCCAGGCCACAGGGATCCAGAATCAAACCTCAGTCATGTTGCCAGGCCATAGGGTACCACCATCAAACCTCAGTCATATTCCCAGGCCACAGTTTTCTAGAATCAAACGGATTTCATGTTCCCAGGCAACAGGGTTCCAGAATCCAAACCGATGTCATGTTCCCAGACCACAGGATTCCACAATCTAACATCAGTCATGTTCCCAGGTCAATGGTTTCCAGAATCAAACCTCAGTCATATTCCCAGGCCACATGGTTCCAGAATCAAACCTCAATCGTGTTCCCAGGACCCAGCCTTCCAGAATCAAACCTCAGTCATGTTCCCTGGACACAGGTTTCAAAAATAAAATCCCAGTCATGATCCAAGGCCACAGGGTCCCACCATGCAACCTCAGTCATGTTGCCAGGCCACAGGGTTCAACCATCAAACCTCAGTCATATTCCCAGGAAACAGGGTTCCAGAATCAAACCAACGGCATGTTCCCACGCCACGGGGTTCCAGTATCAGGCCTCAGTCATGTTCCCAGTGCACAGGGTCCCACCATCAAACCTCAGTCATGTTGCCATTCCACAGGTTTCTGCGAACAAACCACAGTCAATTCCCAGGACACAGGGTTCCAGAATCAAGCCTCAGTCATGTTGCCAGGCCACAGTGTACCACCATCAAGCCTCAGTCATGTTCCTAGGCCACAGGCTTCCTCCATCAAACCTCATTCATGTTCCCAGGACACAGGGTTCCAGAATTAAACCAATGTCAAGTTCCCAGGCCATGGGTTTCCAGTACCAGGCCACAATCAATTTTCCAGGGGACAGGGTTCCACAATCAATCCTCAGTCATGTAGCCAGTCCACAGGTTTCTGCCATCAAACCTAAGTCAAGTTCCCAGGCCACAGGGTTCCAGAATCAAGCCTCAGTCATTTTGCCAGGCCAGAGTGTTCCACCATCAAACTTCAGTCATGATCCCAGGCCACATATTTCCACAATGAAACCTCAGTCATTGTCCCAGGCCACTGGTTTCCAGAATCAAACCTCAGTCATATGCCCAGGACACATGGTTCCAGAATCAAACCTCAGTCATGTTCGCAGGCCACAGGTTTCAACAATGAAACCTCAGTATGTTCCCAGGACACAGGAGTCCAGAATCAAACCTCAGTCATGTTCCCGGGGAACAGGCTTGCAGAAACAAACCTCAGTCATGTTCCCAGGCCACAGGGTTTAAGAATCAAACCACAGCCTTGTTCCCAGGCCACAGGGTTCCAGAATCCAACCGATGTCATGTTCCCAGGACACAGGGTTCCAGATTCAAACCACAGTCATGTTCCCAGGCCAGAGGGTTCCACAATCAAACCTCAGCCATTTTCCCAGGCCACAGGGTTCCAGAATCCAACCGATGTCATGTTCCCAGGCCACAGGGTTCCAGAAGCAAACCTCAGTCTTGTTCCCATCACACAGATTTCCAGAATCAACCCGATATCATGTTCCCTGGCCACAGTCTTCCAGATTCAAACCTCAGTCATGTTGCCAGGCCACAGGTTTCCACCATCAAACCTCAGACATGTTCCCAGGCCACAGGGTTCCAGAATCAAACCGTTCTCATGTTTCCAGGCCACATGTTTCCAGAATCCACCGATGTCATGTTCCCAGGACACAGGGTTCCAGAATCAATCCTCAGTTATGTTCCCAGGGCACAGTATTCCACAATCTAAACAGATGTCATGTTCCCAGGCCACAGTTTTCCAGAATCACGCCTGAGTCATGTTCCCAGGCCACAGGGATCCAGAATCAAACCTCAGTCATGTTGCCAGGCCACAGGGTGCCACCATCAAACCTCAGTCATATTCCCAGGCCACAAGTTTCCAGAATCAAACCGATGTCATGTTCCCCGGCAACAGGGTACCAGAATCCAAAGCGATGTCATGTTCCCAGGCCACAGGATTCCACAATCTAAAATCAGTCATGTTCCCAGGCCAGTGGTTTCCAGAATCAAACCTCAGTCATATTCCCTGGCCACAGGTTTCCAGAATCCAACCGATATCATGTTCCTAGGCCACAGGGTTCCAGATGCAAACCTCAGTCTTGTTCCCAGGACACAGGTTTCCCGAATCAACCCGATATCATGTTCCCTGGCCACTGTCTTCCAGAGTCAAACCTCACTCATGTTGCCAGGCCACAGGTTTCCACCATCAATCCTCAGACATGTTCCCAGGCCGCAGGGTTCCAGAATCAAACCGTTCTCATGTTCCCAGGCCACAGGTTTCTAGAATCCACCGATGTCATGTTCCCAGGCAACAGGGTTCCAGAATCAATCCTCAGTTAGGTTCCCAGGCTACAGGGTTCCAGAATAAAACCTCAGTCATGTTCCAAGTCCACAGGGTTACAGAATCTATCCTCAGTCATGTTCCCAGGCCACAGGGATCCAGAATAAAACCTCAGTCATGTTGCCAGGCCATAGGGTACCACCATCAAACGCAGTCATATTCCCAGACCACAGGTTTCCAGAATCAAACCGATGTCATGTTCCCAGGCCACAGGATTCCACAATCTAACATCAGTCATGTTCCCAGGCCAATGGTTTCCAGAATGAAACCTCAGTCATATTCCCAGGCCACATGGTTCCAGAATCAAACCTCAGTCGTGTTCCCAGAACCCAGGATTCCAGAATCAAACCTCAGTCATGTTCCCTGCACACAGGTTTCAAAAATAAAATCCCAGTCATGTTCCCAGGCCTCAGGGTTCCACAATTAAACCTCAGTCATATTCCCAGGCCAGAGGGTTCCACAATCAAACCTCAGTCCTGTTGCCAGGCCACGGTTCCACCATCAAGCCTCAGTCATGTTCCCAGGCCAGAGTGTTCCACAATCAAACATAAGTCATCTTGCCAGGCCACAGGGTTCCACCATCAAACCCCAGTCATGTTGCCAGGCCACAGGATTCCACCATTAAGCCTCAGTCATGTTCCCAAGCCTGAGGTTTGCACAATCAAACCTAAATCATGTTGCCAGGCCACAGGGTTCAACCATCAAACCTCAGTCATGTTCCCAGGAAACAGGGTTCCAGAATCAAATCAATGGCATGTTCCCACGCCACAGGGTTCCAGTATCAGGACTCAGTCATGTTCCCAGTGCACAGGGTTCCACCATCAAACCTCAGTTATTTTGCCAGTCCACAGGTTTTTGCGAACAACCCACAGTCAATTCCCAGGACACAGGGTTCCAGAATCAAGCCTCAGTCATGTTGCCAGGCCATAAGGTACCACCATCCAATCTCAGTCATGTTCCCAGGCCACAGGCTTCCTCCATCAAACCTCATTCATGTTCCCAGGACACAGGGTTCCAGAATTAAACCAATGTCAAGTTCCCAGGCCATGGGTTTCCAGTACCAGGCCACAATCAATTTTCCAGGGCAGAGGGTTCCACAATCAATCCTCAGTCATGTTGCCAGTCCACAGGTTTCTGCCATCAAACCTCAGTCAAGTTCCCAGGCCACAGGGTTCCAGAATCAAGCCTCAGTAATTTTGCCAGGCCACAGTGTTCCACCATCAAACTTCAGTCATGATCCCAGGCCACATATTTCCACAATGAAACCTCAGTCATTTTCCCAGGCCACAGGTTTCCAAAATCAAACCTCAGTCATATTCCCAGGACACATGGTTCCAGAATCAAACCTCAGTCACGTTCGCAGGCCACAGGTTTCAACAATCAAACCTCAGTCATGTTCCCAGGACACAGGAGTCCAGAATCAAACCTCAGTCATGTTCCTGGGGAACAGGCTTGCAGAAACAAACCTCAGTCATGTTCCCAGGCCACAGGTTTCAACAATCAAACCTCAGTCATTTTCCCAGGCCACAGGGTTCCAGAATCCAACCGATGTCATGTTCCCAGGCCACAGGGTTCCAGAAGCAAAGCTCAGTCTTGTTCCCTGGCCACAGGTTTCCAGAATCTAACCGATATCATGTTCCCTGGCCACAGTCTTCCAGAATCAAACGTCAGTCATGTTGCCAGGCCACAGGTTTCCACCATCAAACCTCAGACATGTTCCCAAGCCACAGGCTTCCACAATCAAACCGTTCTCATGTTCCCAGGTCACAGGGTTCCAGAATCAATCCTCATTTATGTTCCCAGGCTACAGGGTTCCAGAATAAAACCTCAGTCATGTTCCCAGTCCACAGGGTTCCAGAACCAAGGCTCAGTCAGGTTCCCAGGGCACAGTATTCCACAATCTAAACAGATGTCAATTTCCCAGGCCACAGTATTCCACAATCTAAACAGATGTCATGTTTCCAGGCCACAGTTTTCCAGAATCACGCCTCAGTCATGTTCCCAGGCCACAGGGATCCAGAATCAAACCTCACTCATCTTGCCAGGCCATAGGGTACCACCATCAAACCTCAGTCATTTTCCCAGGCCACAGGTTTCCAGAATCAAACCGATTTCATGTTCCCAGGCAACAGGGTACCAGAATCCAAACCGAGGTCTTGTTCACAGGCCACAGGATTCCACAATCTAACATCAGTCATGTTCCCAGGCCAATGGTTTCCAGAATCAAACCTCAGTCATATTCCCAGGCCACATGGTTCCAGAATGAAACCTCAGTCGTATTCCCAGGACCCAGGCTTCCAGAAAAAAACCTCAGTCATGTTCCCTGGACACAGGTTTCAAAAATAAAATCCCAGTCATGTTCCCAGGCCTCAGGGTTCCACAATTAAACCTCAGTCATCTTCCCAGGCCAGAGGGTTCCACTATCAAACCTCAGTCCTGTTGCCAGGCCACGATTCCACCATCAAGCCTCAGTCATATTCCCAGGCAAGAGTGTTCCACAATCAAACCTAAGTCATCTTGCCAGGCCACAGGGTTCAACCATTAAGCCTCAGTCATGTTCCCAAGCCTGAGGGTTGCACAATCAAACCTCAATCATGTTGCCAGGCCACAGGGTTCAACCATCAAACCTCAGTCATGTTCCCAGGAAACAGGGTTCCAGAATCAAACCAATGGCATGTTCCCACGTCACGGGGTTCCAGTATCAGGCCTCAGTCATGTTCTCAGGGCACAGGGTTCCACCATCAAACCTCAGTCATGTTGCCAGTCCACAGGTTTCTGCGACCAAACCACAGTCAAGTTCCCAGGACCCAGGCTTCCAGAATCAAGCCTCAGTCATGTTGCCAGGCCACAGGGTACCACCATCCAACCTCAGTCATGTTCCCAGGCCACAGGGTTCCTCCATCAAACCTCAATCATGTTCCCAGGACACAGGGTTCCAGAATTAAACCAATGTCAAGTTCCCAGGCCATGGGTTTCCAGTACCAGGCCACAGTCAAGTTTCCAGAGCACAGGGTTCCACAATCAACCCTCAGTCATGTTGCCAGTCCACAGGTTTCTGCCATCAAACCTCAGTCAACTTCCCAGGCCACAGGGTTCCATAATCAAGCCTCAGTCATTTTGCCAGGCCAGAGTGTTCCACCATCAAACTTCAGTCATGATCCCAGGCCACATATTTCCACAATGAAACCTCAGTCATGTTCCCAGACCACAGGTTTCCAGAATCAAACCTCAGTCATATTCCCAGGACACATGGTTCCAGAATCAAACCTCAGTCACGTTCGCAGGCCACAGGTTTCAACAATCAAACCTCAGTCATGTTCCCAGGACACAGGAGTCCAGAATCAAACCTCAGTCATTTTCCTGGGGAACAGGCTTCGAGAAACAAACCTCAGTCATGTTCCCAGGCCACAGGGTTTCAGAATCAAACCACAGCCATGTTCCCAGGCCACAGGGTTCCAGAAGCAAAGCTCAGTCTTGTTCCCAGGACAAAGGTTTCCAGAATCAACCCGATATCATGTTCCCTGGCCACAGTCTTCCAGAATCAAACCTCAGTCATGTTGCCAGGCCACAGGTTTCCACCATCAAACCTCAGACATGTTCCCAGGCCACAGGCTTCCACAATCAAACCGTTCTCATGTTCCCAGGTCACAGGGTTCCAGAATCAATCCTCAGTTATGTTCCCAGGCTACAGGGTTCCAGAATAAAACCTCAGTCATGTTCCCAGTCCACAGGGTTCCAGAACCAAGGCTCAGTCAGGTTCCCAGGGCACAGTATTCCACAATCTTAACAGATGTCAATTTCCCAGGCCACAGTATTCCACAATGTAAACAGATGTCATGTTCCCAGGCCACAGTTTTCCAGAATCACGCCTCAGTCATGTTCCCAGGCCACAGGGATCCAGAATCAAACCTCACTCATCTTGCCAGGCCATAGGGTACCACCATCAAACCTCAGTCATTTTCCCAGGCCACAGGTTTCCAGAATCAAACCGATTTCATGTTCCCAGGCAACAGGGTACCAGAATCCAAACCGAGGTCTTGTTCCCAGGCCACAGGATTCCACAATCTAACATCAGTCATGTTCCCAGGCCAATGGTTTCCAGAATCAAACCTCAGTCATATTCCCAGGCCACATGGTTCCAGAATCAAACCTCAGTCGTGTTCCCAGGACCCAGGCTTCCAGAAAAAAACCTCAGTCATGTTCCCTGGACACAGGTTTCAAAAATAAAATCCCAGTCATGTTCCCAGGCCTCAGGGTACCACAATTAAACCTCAGTCATCTTGCCAGTCCACAGGTTTCTGGGATCAAACCACAGTCAAGTTCCCAAGACACAGGGTTCCAGAATCAAGCCTAGGTCATGTTGCCAGGCCACAGGCTACCATCATCCAACCTCAGTCATGTTCCCAGGCCACAGGGTTCCTCCATCAAACCTCAATCATGTTCCCAGGACACAGGGTTCCAGAATTAAACCAATGTCAAGTTCCCAGCCCATGGGTTTCCAGTACCAGGCCACAGTCAAGTTTCCAGGGCACAGGGTTCCACAATCAACCCTCAGTCATGTTGCCAGTCCACAGGTTTCTGCCATCAAAACTCAGTCAAGTTCCCAGGCTACAGGGTTCGAGAATCAAGCCTCAGTCATTTTGCCAGGCCAGAGTGTTCCACCATCAAACTTCAGTCATGATCCCAGGCCACATATTTCCACAATGAAACCTCAGTCATTTTCCCATCCACATGTTTCCAGAATCAAACCTCAGTCATATTCCCAGGACACATGGTTCCAGAATCAAACCTCAGTCATGTTCGCAGGCCACAGGTTTCAACAATCAAACCTCAGTAATGTTCCCAGGACACAGGAGTCCAGGATCAAACCTCAGTCATGTTCCTGGGGAACAGGCTTCGAGAAACCAACCTCAGTCATGTTCCCAGGAAACAGGTTTCCAGAATCCAACCGATGTCATGTTCCCAGGGCACAGGGTTCCAGAAGCAAACCTCAGTCTTGTTCCCAGGACACAGGATTCCAGAATCAACCCGATATCATGTTCCCTGGCCACAGTCCTCCAGCATCAAACCTCAGTCATGTTGCTAGGCCACAGGTTTCCACCATCAAACCTCAGACATGTTTCCAGGCCACAGGCTTCCAGAATCAAACCGTTCTCATGTTCCCAGGACACAGGGTCCCAGAATCAATCCTCAGTCATGTTCCCAGTCCACAGGGTTCCAGAACCAAGGTTCAGTCATGTTCCCAGTGCACAGTATTTCACAATCTAAACAGATGTCAAGTTCCCAGGCCACAGTATTCCACAATCTAAACAGATGTCATTTTCCCAGGCCACAGTTTTCCAGAATCATGCCTCAGTCATGTTCCCAGGCCACAGGGATCCAGAATCAAACCTCAGTCATGTTGCCAGGCCATAGGGTACCACCATCAAACCTCAGTCATATTCCCAGACTACAGGTTTCCAGAATCAAACCGATTTCATGTTCCCAGACAACAGGGTACCAGAATCCAAACCGAGGTCTTGTTCCCAGGCTACAGGATTCCACAATCTAACATCAGTCATGTTCCCAGGCCAGTGGTTTCCAGAATCAAACCTCAGTCATATTCCCAGGCCACATGGTTCCAGAATCAAACCTCAGTCGTGTTCCCAGGACCCAGGCTTCCAGAAAAAAAAACTCATTCATGTTCCCTGGACCCAGGTTTCAAACATAAAATCCCAGTCATGTTCCCAGGCCTCAGGGTTCCACAATTAAACCTCAGTCATCTTCCCAGGCCAGAGGGTTCCACAATCAAACCTCAGTCCTGTTGCCAGGCCACGATTCCACCATCAAGCCTCAGTCATATTCCCAGGCAAGAGTGTTCCACAATCAAACCTAACTCATCTTGCCAGGCCACAGGGTTCCACCATCAAACCTCAGTCATGTTGCCAGGCCACAGGGTTCCACCATCAAGCCTCAGTCATGTTCCCAAGCCTGAGGGTTGCACAATCAAACCTCAATCATGCTGCCAGGCCACAGGGTTCAACCATCAAACCTCAGTCATGTTCCCAGGAAACAGGGTTCCAGAATCAAACCAATGGCATGTTCCCACGCCACGCGGTTCCAGAATCAAGCCTCAGTCATGTTGCCAAGCCACAGGGTACCACCATCAAACCTCAGTAATGTTCCCAGGCCACAGGGTTCCTCCAACAAACCTCAATCATGATCCCAGGACACAGGGTTCCAGAATTAAACCAATGTCAAGTTCCCAGGCCATGGGTTTCCAGTACCAGGCCACAGTCAAGTTTCCAGGGCACAGTGTTCCACAATCAACCCTCAGTCATGTTGCCAGTCCACAGGTTTCTGCCATCCAAACTCAGTCAAGTTCCCAGGCCACAGGGTTCCAGAATCAAGCCTCAGTCATTTTGCAATGCCAGAGTGTTCCACCATCAAACTTCAGTCATGATCCCAGGCCACATATTTCCACAATGAAACCTCAGTCATTTTCCCAGACCACAGGTTTCCAGAATCAAACCTCAGTCATATTCCCAGGACACATGGTTCCAGAATCAAACCTCAGTCATTTTCGCAGGCCACAGCTTTCAACAATCAAACTTCAGTAATGTTCCCAGGACACAGGAGTCCAGAATCAAACCTCAGTCATGTTCCTGGGGAATAGGCTTCGAGAAACAAACCTCAGTCATGTTCCCAGGCCATAGGTTTTCAGAATCAAACCACAGCCATGTTCCCAGGCCACAGGGTTCCAGAATCAAACCGTTCTCATGTTCCCAGGCCACAGGGTTCCAGAATCCACCGATGTCATGTTCCCAGGCCACAGGGTTCCAGAATCAATCCTCAGTTGAGTTCCCAGTCCACAGGTTCCCAGAACCAAGCCTCAGTCAGGTTCCCAGGGCACAGTATTCCACCACCTAAACAGATGTCATGTTCCCAGGGCACAGGTTTCCAGAATCACGCCTCAGTCATTTTCCCAGGCCACAGGGATCCAGAATCAAACCTCAGTCATGTTGCCAGGCCACAGAATTCAACCATGGAACCTCGGTCATATTCCCAGGCCACAGGCTTCCACAGTCAAACCTCAGTCATGTTTCCATGCCACAGGGTCCCATGATCCAACCGATGTCATGTTCCCAGGTCACAGGTTTCCAGAATTAATCCTCAGTTCTGTTCCCAGGCTACAGGCTTCCAAAATAAAACCTCAGTCATGTTCCCAGTCCACAGGGTTCCAGAACCAACCCTCAGTCAGTTTCCCAGGGCACAGTATTCCACAATCTAAACAGATGTCATGTTCCCAGGCCACAGGTTTCCAGAATCACGCCTCAGTCATGTTCCCAGGCCACAGGGATCCAGAATGAAACCTCAGTCATGTTACAAGGCCATAGGGTACCACCATCAAACCTCAGTCATAGTCCCAGGCCACAGGTTTCCAGAATCAAAACGATTTCATGTTCCCAGGCAACAGGGTACCACAATCCAAACCGATGTCTTGTTCCCAGGCCACAAGGTTACACCGTCAAACCTCAGTCCTGTTGCCAGGCCACAGGGTTCCACCATCAAGCCTCAGTCATGTTCCAAATCCTGAGGTTTCCACAATCAAACCTCTGTCATGTTCCCAGGCCACAGGGTTTAACCATCAAACCTCAGGCATGTTCCCAGGAAACAGGGTTCCGGAATCAAACCAATGTCATGTTCCCAGGCGATGGGGTTCCAGTATCAGGCCTCAGTCATGTTCCTAGTGCACAGGGTTCCAGAATCAAGCCTCAGCAATGTTGCCAGTCCACGGTGTACCACCATCAAACCTCAGTCATATTCCCAGACCACAGGTTTCCAGAATACAACCGATTTCATGTTCCCAGGCAACAGGGTACCAGAATCCAAACCGATGTCTTGTACCCAGGCCAAAGGATTCCACAATCTAACATCAGTAACGTTCCCAGGCCAATGGTTTCCAGAATCAAACCTCAGTCATATTCCCAGGCCACATGGTTCCAGAATCATTGGCTCAGCACTGCCCTACCCCAAGGATTCAGGGATGTGCAGCCCGATTATTTGATATCAGACCTTCTGGCACTTTCAGGGATGAAACCAACTGGGAAAAGAGCCGTTCTAAGCTGGGGAATATGGTGTCTTTCCCTAGTCTACACAGAAACAGCACTCTGAGGGAGACGAGCTGCTGGCGTTTGGTAGCAAAATCTCCTATTCTGAAGAGAAACATTTCGTTGAAAGCAGTTGACATCAGCCTTGCCACCTTTTCTCAACTGGCTATAAAGGAGGGCAGTCAGTAGGCCTCACCCCTCAAGCCCACTCCAATTTCAAAGAGAAAACACCAGGCCTCGGTGTGCTTTCCTATGGCAAGGACACTTTGCTTTCATTCCTTAGGTGGCACATTGGCTCAGGATGCCCTACCCCAAGGATTCAGGGATGTGCAGCCCGAATAGTTGAGATCAGCCCTTCTGGCTCTTTCATGGATGAAACCAACTGGGCAAAGAGCCGTTCTAAGCTGGTGACCATGGCGTCTTTCCCTAGTCTACACAGAAACAGCACTCTGAGGGAGACGAACTGCTGGCATTTGGTAACAACATGTCCTATTCCGAAGAGAAATATTTCTTGTAAGCGGGTTACATCAGTCTTGCCACATTTTCTCAACTGGCTATAAAGGAGGGCAGCCAGTAGGCCTCACCCTTCAAGCCCACTCCAATTTCACAGAGAAATCATCAGGCCTCGGTGTGCTTTCCTGTGGCATGGAAACTTAGCTTTCATTCCTTAGGTGGCACATAGGCTCAGGACTGCCCTACCCCAAGGATTCAGGGATGTGCAGCCCGATTAGTTGAGATCAGCCCTTCTGGCTCTTTCATGGCTGAAACCAACTGGGCAAAGAGCCGTTCTAAGCTGGGGACCATGGTGTCTTTCCCTAGTCTACACAGAAACAGCACTCTGAGGCAGTGGAGCTGCTGGCGTTTGGCAGCAAAATCTCCTATTCTGAAGAGAAACATTTCTTTGAAAACAGGTGGCATCAGTCTTGCCACATTTTCTCAACTGACTATAAAGGAGGGCAGTCAGTAGACCTCACCCTTCAAGCCCACTCCAATTTCACACAGAAAACACCAGACTTCGGTGCGCTTTACTGTGGCACAACAACTTTGCTTTCATTCCTTAGGTGGCACATTGGCTCAGGATGCCCTACCCCAAGGATTTAGTGATATGCAGCGCGATTAATTGAGATCAGCCCTTCTGGCTCTTTAAGGGATGAAACCAACTGGGAAAAGAGCTGTTCTAAGCTGGGGACCATGGTGTCTTTCCCTAGTCTACACTGAAACAGCACTCCTTAGGGAGACGAGCTGCTGGCATTTGGTAACAACATGTCCTATTCCGAAGAGAAATATTTCTTGTAAGCGGGTTACATCAGTCTTGCCACTTTTCTCAACTGGCTATAAAGGAGGGCAGTCAGTAGGCCTCACCCTTCAAGCCCACTCCAATTTCACAGAGAAAACACCAGACCTCGGTGTGCTTTCCTGTGGCATGGAAACTTAGCTTTCATTCCTTTGGTGGCACATTGGCTCAGAACTGCACTACCCCTAGGATTCAGGGATGTGCAGCCCGATTAGTTGAGATCAGCCCTTCTGGCTCTTTCATGGATGAAACCAAGTGGGCAAAGAGCCGTTCTAAGCTGGGGACCATGGTGTCTTTCCCTAGTCAACACAGAAACAGCACACTGAGGGAGACGAGCTTCTGGCGTTTGGTAACAAAATGTCCTATTCCGAAGAGAAACATTCCGTTGTAAGCGGGTTGCATCAGCCTTGCCTCATTTTCTCAACTGGCTACAAAGGAGGGCAGTGAGTAGGCCTCACCCTTCAAGCCCACTCCAATTTCATAGAGAAAACACCAGGCCTCGGTGTGCTTTCCTGTGGCAAGGAAACTTTGCTTTCATTCCTTTGGTGGCACATTGGCTCAGAACTGCACTACCCCTAGGATTCAGGGATGTGCAGCCCGATTAGTTGAGATCAGCCCTTCTGGCTCTTTCATGGATGAAACCAACTGGGCAAAGAGCCGTTCTAAGCTGGTGAACATGGCGTCTTTCCCTAGTCTACACAGAAACAGCACACTGAGGGAGACGAGCTGCTCGCGTTTGGTAGCAAAATCTCCTATTCCGAAGAGAAACATTTCGTTGAAAGCAGGTGGCATCAGCCTTTCCACAATTTCTCAACTGACTATAAAAGAGGGTAGTCAGTAGGCCTCACCCTTCAAGCCCACTCCAATTTCTTAGAGAAAACAACAGGCTTCGGTACGCTTTCCTGTGGCACGGAAACTTTGCTTTCATTCCTTAGGTGGCACATTGGCTCAGGACTGCCCTACCCCAAGGATTCAGGGATGTTTAGCCCGATTAATTGAGACCAGCCCTTCTGGCTCTTTCAGGGATGAAACCAACTGGGAAAACAGCTGTTCTTAGCTGGGGACCTTGGTGTCTTTCCCTAGTCTACCCAGAAGCAGCACTCTGAGGGAAACGAGCTCCTGGCGTTTGGTAACAACATGTCCTATTCCGAAGAGAGACATTTCGTTGTAAGCGGGTTACATCAGTCTTGCCACGTTTTGTCAACTGGCTTTAAAGGAGGGCAGTCAGTAGGCCTCACCCTTCAAGCCCACTCCAATTTCATAGAGAAAACACCAGGCCTCGGTGTGCTTTCCTGTGGCAAGGACACTTTGCTTTCATTCCTGAGGTGGCACATTCGCTCAGAACAGCCCTACCCCAAGGATTCAGGGATGTGCAGCCCGATTAGTTGATATCAGCCGTTCTGGCTCTTTCATGGATGAAACCAACTGGGAAAAGAGCCATTCTAAGCTGGGGACCGAGGTGTCTTTCCCTAGTCTACACAGAAACAGCACACTGAGGGAGACGAGCTGCTCGCGTTTCGTAGCAAAATTCTGAAGAGAAACATTTCGTTGAAAGCAGGTGGCATCAGCCTTGCCACATTTTCTCAACTGGCTATAAACGAGGGCAGTCAGTATGCCTCACATTTCAAGCCCACTCCAATTTCATAGAGAAAACACCAGGCCTCGCTGTGCTTTCCTGTGGCAAGGACACTTTGCTTTCATTCCTTAGGTGGCACTTTGGCTCAGGATGCCCTACCCGAAGGATTCAGGGATGTGCAGCCTGAATAGCTGAGATCAGCCCTTCTGGCTCTTTCATGGATGAAACCAACTGGGAAAAGAGCTGTTCTAAGCTGGGGACCATGGCGTCTTTCCCTAGTCTACACAGAAACAGCACTCTGAGGGAGACGAGCTGCTGGCGTTTGGTAGCAAAATCTCCTATTCCGAAGAGAAACATTGCGTTGTAAGCGGGTTGCATCAGCCTTGCCACATTTTCTCAACTGACTATAAAGGAGGGCAATCAGTAGGCCTCACCCTTCAAGCCCACTCCAATTTCACAGAGAAAACAACAGGTCTCGGTGTGCTTTCCTGTGGCAAGGAAACTTTGCTTTCATTCCTTATGTGGCACATTGCTCAGAAATGCCCTACCCCTAGGATTCAGGGATGTGCAGCCCTATTAGTTGAGATCAGCCCTTCTGGCTCTTTCATGGATGAAACCAACTGGGCAAAGAGCCGTTCTAAGCTGGGGACCATGGTGTCTTTCCCTAGTCTACACAGAAACAGCACTCTGAGGCCGTTGAGCTGCTCGCGTTTGGTAGCAAAATCTCCTATTCTGAAGAGAAACATTTCGTTGAAAGCAGGTGGCATCAACCTTGCCACATTTTCTCAACTGGCTATAAACGAGGGCAGTCAGTATGCCTCACATTTCAAGCCCATTCCAATTTCATACAGAAAACACCAGGCCTCGGTGTGCTTTCCTCTGGCAAGGACACTTTGCTTTCATTCCTTAGGTGGCACATTGGCTCAGGATGCCCTACCCCAAGGAATCAGGAATGTGCAGCCCGAATAGTTGAGATCAGCCCTTCTGGCTCTTTCATAGATGAAACCAAGAGGGAAAAGAACCGTTCTAAGCTGGGGACCATGGTGTCTTTCCCTAGTCTACACAGAAACAGCACTCTGAGGGAGACGAGCTGTTGGCGTTTGTTAGCAAAATCTCCTATTCTGAAGAGAAACATTTCGTTGAAAGCAGGAGGCATCAGCCTTGCCACATTTTCTCAACTGGCTATAAAGGAGGACAGTCAGTAGGCCTTACCCCTCAAGCCCACTCCAATTTCAAAGAGAAAACACCAGGCCTCAGTGTGCTTTCCTATGGCAAGGACACTTTGCTTTCATTCCTTAGGTGGCACATTGGCTCAGGATGCCCTACCCCAAGGATTCAGGGATGTGCAGCCCGAATAGTTGAGATCAGCCCTTCTGGCTCTTTCATGGATGAAACCAACTGGGCAAAGAGCCGTTCTAAGCTGGTGACCATGGCGTCTTTCCCTAGTCTACACAGAAACAGCACTCTGAGGGAGACGAGCTGCTGGCATTTGGTAACAACATGTCCTATTCCGAAGAGAAATATTTCTAGTAAGCGGGTTACATCAGTCTTGCCACATTTTCTCAACTGGCTATAAAGGAGGGCAGCCAGTAGGCCTCACCCTTCAAGCCCACTCCAATTTCACAGAGAAATCATCAGGCCTCGGTGTGCTTTCCTGTGGCATGGAAACTTAGCTTTCATTCCTTAGGTGGCACATAGGCTCAGGACTGCCCTACCCCAAGGATTCAGGGATGTGCAGCCCGATTAGTTGAGATCAGCCCTTCTGGCTCTTTCATGGCTGAAACCAACTGGGCAAAGAGCCGTTCTAAGCTGGGGACCATGGTGTCTTTCCCTAGTCTACACAGAAACAGCACTCTGAGGCAGTGGAGCTGCTGGCGTTTGGCAGCAAAATCTCCTATTCTGAAGAGAAACATTTCGTTGAAAGCAGGTGGCATCAGTCTTGCCACATTTTCTCAACTGAGTATAAAGGAGGGCAGTCAGTAGGCCTCACCCTTCAAGCCCACTCCAATTTCACAGAGAAAACACCAGGCCTCGGTATGCTTTCCTGTGGCATGGAAACTTAGCTTTCATTCCTTTGGTGGCACATAGGCTCAGGACTGTCCTACCCCAAGGATTCAGGGATGTGCAGCCCGATTAGTTGAGAACAGCACTTCTGCCTCTTTCATGGATGAAACCAACAGGGAAAAGAGCCGTTCTAAGCTGGGGACCATGGTGTCTTTCCCTAGTCTACACAGCAATAGCACTCTTAGGCAGTGGAGCTGCTGGCGTTTGGCAGCAAAATCTCCTATTCTGAAGAGAAACATGTCGTTGAAAGCAGGTGGCATCAGTTTTGCCACATTTTCTCAACTGACTATAAAGGAGGGCAGTCAGTAGACCTCACCCTTCAAGCCCACTCCAATTTCAAAGAGAAAACACCACGTCTCGGTGTGCTTTCCTGTGGCAAGGAAACTTTGCTTTCATTCCTTTTATGGCACATTGGCTCAGAACTGCCCTACCCCTAGGATTCAGGGATGTGCAGCCCGATTAGTTGAGATCAGCCCTTCTGGCTCTTTCATGGATGAAACCAACTGGGAAAAGAGCCATTCTAAGCTGGGGACCGAGGTGTCTTTCCCTAGTCTACACAGAAACAGCACTCTGAGGCAGACGAGCTGCTCGCGTTTGGTAGCAAATCTCCTATTCCGAAGATAAACATATCGTTGTAAGCGGGTTGCATCAGCCTTGCCACATATTCTTAACTGACTATAAAGGACGGCAGTCAGTAGGCCTCACATTTCAAACCCACTCCAATTTCATAGAGGAAACACCAGGCCTCAGTGTGCTTTCCTGTGGCAAAGACACTTTGCTTTCATTCCTTAGGTGGCACATTGGCTCAGGACTGCCCTACCCCAAAGATTCAGGGATGTGCAGCCCGATTAGTTGAGATCAGCCCTTCTGGCTCTTTCATGGATGAAACCAACTGGGAAAAGAGCCATTCTAAGCTGGGGACCATGGTGTCTTTCCCTAGTCTAAACAGAAATTGCACCCTTAGGGAGACGAGCTGCTGGCGTTTCGTAACAAAATGTCCTATTCCGAACGGAAATATTTAGTTGTAAGCGGGTTGCATGAGCCTTGCCACATTTCTCAACTGGCTAT
This sequence comes from Eschrichtius robustus, assembly GCF_028021215.1. Lineage (NCBI taxonomy): Eukaryota > Metazoa > Chordata > Mammalia > Artiodactyla > Eschrichtiidae > Eschrichtius > Eschrichtius robustus. The sequence goes on from NC_090842.1 coordinate 43,342,277, forward strand.
AAAGGAGGGCAGTCAGTAGGCCTCACCCTTCAAGCCCACTCCAATTTCATAGAGAAAACAACAGATCTCGGTGTGCTTTCCTGTGGCAAGGAAACTTTGCTTTCATTCCTTAGGTGGCACATTGGCTCAGAACTGCCCTATCCCTAGGATTCGGGGATGTGCACCCTGATTAGTTGAGATCAGCCCTTCTGGCTCTTTCATCGATGAAACCAACTGGGAAAAGTGCTGTTCTAAGCTGGGGACCATGGTGTCTTTCCCTAGTCTACACAGAAACAGCACTCTGAGCGAGACGAGCTGCTGGCGTTTGGTAACAACATGTCCTATTCCAACGAGAATCATTTCTTTGTAAGCGGGTTGCATCAGCCTTGCCTCATTTTCTTAACTGGCTACAAAGGAGGGCAGTGAGTAGGCCTCACCCTTCAATCCCCCTCCAATTTCATAGGGAAAACACCAGGCCTCGGTGTGCTTTCCTGTGGCAAGGAAACTTTGCTTTCATTCCTGAGGTGGCACATTGGCTCAGAACAGCCCTACCCCAAGGATTCAGGGATGTGCAGCCCGATTAGTTGATATCAACCCTTCTGGCTCTTTCATGGATGAAACCAACTGGGAAAAGAGCCATTCTAAGCTGGGGACCGAGGTGTCTTTCCCTAGTCTACACAGAAACAGCACTCTGAGGCAGTGGAGCTGCTGGCGTTTGGCAGCAAAATCTCCTATTCTGAAGAGAAACATTTCGTTGAAAGCAGGTGGCATCAGTCTTGCCACATTTTCTCAACTGGCTATAAAGGAGGGCAGTCAGTAGGCCTCACCCTTCAAGCCCACTCCAATTTCTTACAGAAAACAACAGGCTTCGGTACGCTTTCCTGTGGCACGGAAACTTTGCTTTCATTCCTTAGGTGGCACATTGGCTCAGGACTGCCCTACCCCAAGGATTCAGGGATGTGCAGCCTAATTAATTGAGACCAGCCCTTCTGGCTCTTTCAGGGATGAAACCAACTGGGAAAAGAGCTGTTCTTAGCTGGGGACCTTGGTGTCTTTCCCTAGTCTACACAGAAACAGCACTGTGAGGGAGACGAGCTGCTGGCGTTTGGTAACAACATGTCCTATTCCGAAGATAAATATTTCTTGTAAGCGGGTTACATCAGTCTTGCGACATTTTCTCAACTGGCTATAAAGGAGCGCAGTCAGAAGGCCTCACCCTTCAAGCCCACTCCAATTTCACAGAGAAAACACCAGGTCTCGGTGTGCTTTCCTGTGGCAAGGAAACTTTGCTTTCATTCCTTATGTGGCACATTGTCTCAGAACTGCCCTACCCCTAGGATTCAGGGATGTGCAGCCCGATTAGTTGAGATCAGCCCTTCTGGCCCTTCATGGATGAAAACAACTGGGAAAAGAGCCATTCTAAGCTGGGGACCGAGGTGTCTTTCCCTAGTCTACACAGAAAGAGCACTCTGAGGCCGTCGAGCTGCTCGCGTTTGGTAGCAAAATCTCCTATTCTGAAGAGAAACATTTCGTTGAAAGCAGGTGGCATCAGCCTTGCCACATTTTCTCAAATGGCTATAAACGAGGGCAGTCAGTAGGCCTCACATTTCAAGCCCACTCCAATTTCATAGAGAAAACACCAGGCCTCGGTGTGCTTTCCTGTGGCAAGGACACTTTGCTTTCATTCCTTAGGTGGCACGTTGGCTCAGGATGCCCTACCCCAAGGATTCAGGGATGTGTAGCCCGAATAGTTGAGATCAGCCCTTTTGGCTCTTTCATGTATGAAACCAACTGGGCAAAGAGCCGTTCTAAGCTGGTGACCATGGTGTCTTTCCCTAGTCTACACAGAAACAGCACTCTGAGGGAGACCAGCTGCTGGCATTTGGTAACAACATGTCCTATTCCGAAGAGAAATATTTCTTGTAAGCGGGTTACATCAGTCTTGCCACATTTTCTCAACTGGCTATAAAGGAGGGCAGCCAGTAGGCCTCACCCTTCAAGCCCACTCCAATTTCACAGAGAAATCACCAGGCCTCGGTGTGCTTTCCATTGGCATGGAAACTTAGCTTTCATTCCTTAGGTGACACATAGGCTCAGGACTACCCTACCCCAAGGATTCAGGGATTTGCAGCCCGATTATTTGAGATCAGCCCTTCTGGCTCTTTCATGGCTGAAACCAACTGGGCAAAGAGCCGTTCTAAACTGGGGACCATGGTGTCTTTCCCTAGTCTACACAGAAACAGCAATCTGAGGCAGTGGAGCTGCTGGCGTTTGGCAGCAAAATCTCCTATTCTGTAGAGAAATATTTCGTTGAAAGCAGGTGGCATCAGTCTTGCCACATTTTCTCAACTGGCTATAAAGGAGAGCAGTCAGTAGGCCTCACCCTTCAAGCCCACTCCAATTTCACAGAGATAACACCAGGCCTCAGTGTGCTTTCCTGTGGCATGGAAACTTAGCTTTCATTCCTTTGGTGGCACATAGGCTCAGGACTGTCCTACCCCAAGGATTCAGGGATGTGCAGCCCGATTAGTTGAGAACAGCACTTCTGCCTCTTTCATGGATGAAACCAACAGGGAAAAGAGCCGTTCTAAGCTGGGGACCATGGTGTCTTTCCCTAGTCTACACAGAAACAGCACTCTGAGGCAGTGGAGCTGCTGGCGTTTGGCAGCAAAATCTCCTATTCTGAAGAGAAACATGTCGTTGAAAGCAGGTGGCATCAGTCTTGCCACATTTTCTCAACTGACTATAAAGGAGGGCAGTCAGTAGGCCTCACCCTTCAAGCCCACTCCAATTTCATAGAGAAAACACCACGTCTCGGTGTGCTTTCCTGTGGCAAGGAAACTTTGCTTTCATTCCTTTGGTGGCACATTGGCTCAGAACTGCCCTACCCCTAGGATTCAGGGATGTGCAGCCCGATTAGTTGAGATCAGCCCTTCTGGCTCTTTCATGGATGAAACCAACTGGGCAAAGAGCCGTTCTAAGCTGGGGACCATGGTGTCTTTCCCTAGTCAACAGAGAAACAGCACACTGAAGGAGACGAGCTTCTGGCGTTTGGTAACAAAATGTCCTATTCCGAAGAGAAACATTTCTTTGTAAGCGGGTTGCATCAGCCTTGCCTCATTTTCTCAACTGGCTTCAAAGGAGGGCAGTGAGTAGGCCTCACCCTTCAAGCCCACTCCAATTTCATAGAGAAAACACCAGGCCTCGGTGTGCTTTCCTGTGGCAAGGAAACTTTGCTTTCATTCCTTAGGTGGCACATTGGCTCAGAACAGCCCTATCCCAAGGATTCAGGGATGTGCAGCACGATTAGTTGATATCAGCCCTTCTGGCTCTTTCATGGATGAAACCAACTGGGAAAAGAGCCATTCTAAGCTGGGGACCGAGGTGTCTTTCCCTAGTCTACACAGAAACAGCACTCTGAGGCAGACGAGCTGCTCGCGTTTGGTAGCAAATCTCCTATTCCGAAGATAAACATATCGTTGTAAGCGGGTTGCATCAGCCTTGCCACATATTCTTAACTGACTATAAAGGAAGGCAGTCAGTAGGCCTCACATTTCAAACCCACTCCAATTTCATAGAGGAAACACCAGGCCTCAGTGTCCTTTCCTGTGGCAAAGACACTTTGCTTTCATTCCTTAGGTGGCACATTGGCTCAGGACTGCCCTACCCCAAAGATTCAGGGATGTGCAGCCCGATTAGTTGAGATCAGCCCTTCTGGCTCTTTCATCGATGAAACCAACTGGGAAAAGAGCTGTTCTAAGCTGGGGACCATGGTGTCTTTCCCTAGTCTAAACAGAAATTGCACCCTTAGGGAGACGAGATGCTGGCGTTTCGTAACAAAATGTCCCGTTCCGAACGGAAATATTTAGTTGTAAGCGGGTTGCATGAGCCTTGCCACATTTCTCAACTGGCTATAAAGGAGGGCAGTCAGTAGGCCTCACCCTTCAAGCCCACTCCAATTTCACAGAGAAAACACCAGGTCTCGGTGTGCTTTCCTGTGGCAAGGAAACTTTGCTTTCATTCCTTATGTGGCACATTGTCTCAGAATTGCTCTACCCCTAGGATTCAGGGATGTGCAGCCCGATTAGTTGAGATCAGCCCTTCTGGCCCTTTCATGGATGAAAACAACTGGGAAAAGAGCCATTCTAAGCTTGGGACCGAGGTGTCTTTTCCTAGTCTACACAGAAAGAGCTCTCTGAGGCCGTCGAGCTGTTCGCGTTTGGTAGCAAAATCTCCTATTCTGAAGAGAAACATTTCGTTGAAAGCAGGTGGCATCAGCCTTGCCACATATTCTCAACTGGCTATAAACGAGGGCAGTCAGTATGCCTCACATTTCAAGCCCACTCCAATTTCATAGAGAAAACACAAGGCCTCGGTGTGCTTTCCTGTGGCAAGGACACTTTGCTTTCATTCCTTAGGTGGCACATTGGCTCAGGATGCCCTACCCCAAGGATTCAGGGATGTGCAGCCCGATTAGTTGAGATCAGCCCTTCTTGCTCTTTCATGGCTGAAACCAACTGGGCAAAGAGCCGTTCTAAGCTGGGGACCTTGGTGTCTTTCCCTAGTCTACACAGAAACAGCACTCTGAGGCAGTGGAGCTGCTGGCGTTTGGCAGCAAAATCTCCTATTCTGAAGAGAAACATGTCGTTGAAAGCAGGTGGCATCAGTCTTGCCACATTTTCTCAACTGACTATAAAGGAGGGCAGTCAGTAGGCCTCACCCTTCAAGCCCACTCCAATTTCATAGAGAAAACACCACGTCTCGGTGTGCTTTCCTGTGGCAAGGAAACATTGCTTTCATTCCTTTGGTGGCACATTGGCTCAGAACTGCCCTACCCCTAGGATTCAGGGATGTGCAGCCCGATTAGTTGAGATCAGCCCTTCTGGCTCTTTCATGGATGAAACCAACTGGGAAAAGAGCCGTTCTAAGCTGGGGACCCTGGTGTCTTTCCCTAGTCAACACAGAAACAGCACACTGAGGGAGACGAGCTTCTGGCGTTTGGTAACAAAATGTCCTATTCCGAAGAGAAACATTCCGTTGTAAGCGGGTTGCATCAGCCTTGCCTCATTTTCTCAACTGGCTACAAAGGAGGGCAGTGAGTAGGCCTCACCCTTCAAGCCCACTCCAATTTCATAGAGAAAACACCAGGCCTCGGTGTGCTTTCCTGTGGCAAGGACACTTTGCTTTCATTCCTTAGGTGGCACTTTGGCTCAGGATGCCCTACCCCAAGGATTCAGGGATGTGCAGCCCGAATAGTTGAGATCAGCCCTTCTGGCTCTTTCATGTATGAAACCAACTGGGCAAAGAGCCGTTCTAAGCTGGTGACCATGGTGTCTTTCCCTAGTCTACACAGAAACAGCACTCTGAGGGAGACGAGCTGCTGGCATTTGGTAACAACATGTCCTATTCCGAAGAGAAATATTTCTTGTAAGTGGGTTACATCAGTCTTGCCACATTTTCTCAACTGGCTATAAAGGAGGGCAGCCAGTAGGCCTCACCCTTGAAGACCACTCCAATTTCATACAGAAAACACCAGGCCTCGGGGTGCTTTCCTGTGGCATGGAAACTTAGCTTTCATTCCTTAGGTGGCACATAGGCTCACGACTGCCCTACCCCAAGGATTCAGGGATGTGCAGCCCGATTAGTTGAGATCAGCCCTTCTGCCTCTTTCATGGATGAAACCAACAGGGAAAAGATCCGTTCTAAGCTGGGGACCATGGTGTCTTTCCCTAGTCTACACAGAAACAGCAATCTGAGGCAGTGGAGCTGCTGGCGTTTGGCAGCAAAATCTCCTATTCTGAAGAGAAACATTTCGTTGAAAGCAGGTGGCATCAGTCTTGCCACATTTTCTCAACTGGCTATAAAGGAGGGCAGTCAGTAGGCCTCACCCTTCAAGCCCACTCCAATTTCACAGAGAAAACACCAGGCCTCGGTGTGCTTTCCTGTGGCATGGAAACTTAGCTTTCATTCCTTTGGTGGCACATAGGCTCAGGACTGTCCTACCCCAAGGATTCAGGGATGTGCAGCCCGATTAGTTGAGAACAGCACTTCTGCCTCTTTCATGGATGAAACCAACAGGGAAAAGAGCCGTTCTAAGCTGGGGACCATGGTGTCTTTCCCTAGTCTACACAGAAACAGCACTCTGAGGCAGTGGAGCTGCTGGCGTTTGGCAGCAAACTCTCCTATTCTGAAGAGAAACATTTCGTTGAAAGCAGGTGGCATCAGTCTTGCCACATTTTCTCAACTGACTATAAAGGATGGCAGTCAGTAGGCCTCACCCTTCAAGCCCACTCCAATTTCACACAGAAAACACCAGACTTCGGTGCGCTTTACTGTGGCACAACGACTTTGCTTTCATTCCTTAGGTGGCACATTGGCTCAGGATGCCCTACCCCAAGGATTTAGTGATATGCAGCCCGGTTAATTGAGATCAGCCCTTCTGGCTCTTTCAGGGATGAAACCAACTGGGAAAAGAGCTGTTCTAAGCTGGGGACCATGGTGTCTTTCCCTAGTCTACAAAAAACAGCACTCCTGAGGGAGACGAGCTGCTGGCCTTTGGTAACAGCATGTCCTATTCTGAAGAGAAATATTTCTTGTAAGTGGGTTACATCAGTCTTGCCACTTTTCTCAACTGGCTATAAAGGAGGGCAGCCAGTAGGCCTCACCTTTCAAGCCCACTCCAATTCCACAGAGAAAACACCAGTCCTCGGTGTGCTTTCCTGTGGCATGGAAACTTAGCTTTCATTCCTTTGGTGGCACATAGGCTCAGGACTGTCCTACCCCAAGGATTCAGGGATGTGCAGCCCGATTAGTTCAGAACAGCACTTCTGGCTCTTTCATGGATGAAACCAACTGGGCAAAGAGCCGTTCTAAGCTGGGGACCATGGTGTCTTTCCCTAGTCAACACAGAAACAGCACACTGAGGGAGACGAGGTTCTGGCGTTTGGTAACAAAATGTCTTATTCCGAAGAGTAACATTTCGTTGTAAGCGGGTTGCATCAGCCTTGCCTCATTTTCTCAACTGGTTACAAAGGAGGGCAGTGAGTAGGCCTCACCCTTCAAGCCCACTCCAATTTCATAGAGAAAACACCAGGCCTCGGTGTGCTTTCCTGTGGCAAGCAAACTTTGCTTTCATTCCTTAGGTGGCACATTGTCTCAGAACAGCCCTATCCCAAGGATTCAGGGATGTGCAGCACGATTAGTTGATATCAGCCATTCTGGCTCTTTCATGGATGAAACCAACTGGGAAAAGAGCCATTCTAAGCTGGGGACCGAGGTGTCTTTCCCTAGTCTACACAGAAACAGCACTCTGCGGCAGACGAGCTGCTCGTGTTTGGTAGCAAATCTCCTATTCCGAAGATAAGCATATCGTTGTAAGCGGGTTGCATCAGCCTTGCCACATATTCTTAACTGACTATAAAGGACGGCAGTCAGTAGGCTTCACATTTCAAACCCACTCCAATTTCACAGAGGAAACACCAGGCCTCAGTGTGCTTTCCTGTGGCAAAGACACTTTGCTTTCATTCCTTAGGTGGCACATTGGCTCAGGACTGCCCTACCCCAAAGATTCAGGGATGTGCAGCCCGATTACTTGAGATCAGCCCTTCTGGCTCTTTCATCGATGAAACCAACTGGGAAAAGAGCTCTTCTAAGCTGGGGACCATGGTGTCTTTCCCTAGTCTACACAGAAATCGCACCCTTAGGGAGACGAGCTGCTAGCGTTTCATAACAAAATGTCCTAATCCGAACGGAAATATTTAGTTGTAAGCTGGTTGCATGAGCCTTGCCACATTTTCTCAACTGGATACAAAGGAGGGCAGTGAGTAGGCCTCACCCTTCAACCCCACTCCAATTTCATGCAGAAAACACCAGGCCTCGGTGTGCTTTCCTGTGGCAAGGAAACTTTGCTTTCATTCCTGAGGTGGCACATTGGCTCAGAATAGCCCTACCCCAAGGATTCAGGGATGTGCAGCCCAATTAGTTGATATCAGCCCTTCTGGCTCTTTCATGGATGAAACCAACTGGGAAAAGGGCCATTCTAAGCTGGGGACCTAGGTGTCTTTCCCTAGTCTACACAGAAACAGCACTATGAGGCAGAAGAGCTGCTCGCGTTTCGTAGCAAAATCTCCTATTCTGAAGAGAAACATTTCGTTGTAACCGGGTTGCAACAACCTTGCCACATTTTCTCAACTGGCTATAAAGGAGGGCAGTCAGTAAGCCTCACCCTTCAAGCCCACTCCAATTTCACAGAGAAATCACCAGGCCTCGGTGTGCTTTCCTGTGGCATGGAAACTTAGCTTTCATTCCTTAGGTGACACATAGGCTCAGGAGTACCCTACCCCAAGGATTCAGGGATGTGCAGCCCGATTTGTTGAGATCAGCCCTTCTGGCTCTTTCAGGGATGAAACCAAATGGGAAAAGAGCTGTTCTAAGCTGGGGACCATGGTGTCTTTCCCTAGTCTACACAGAAACAGCACTCCTGAGGGAGACGAGCTGCTGGCGTTTGTTAACAACATGTCCTATTCCGAAGAGAAATATTTCTTGTAAGTGGGTTACATCAGTCTTGCCACTTTTCTCAACTGGCTATAAAGGAGGGCAGTCAGTAGGCCTCACCCTTCAAGCCCACTCCAATTTCACAGAGAAAACACCAGGCCTCGGTGTGCTTTCCTGTGGCATGGAAACTTAGCTTTCATTCCTTTGGTGGCACATAGGCTCAGGACTGTCCTACCCCAAGGATTCAGAGATGTGCAGCCCGATTAGTTGAGAACAGCACTTCTCCCTCTTTCATGGATGAAACCAACAAGGAAAAGAGCCGTTCTAAGCTGGGGACCATGGTGTCTTTCCCTAGTCTACACAGAATCAGCACTCTGGGGGAGACGAGCTGCTGGCGTTTGGTAGTAAAATCTCCTATTCCGGAGAGAAACCTTTCGTTGTAAGCGGGTTGCATCAGCCTTGCCACATTTTCTCAACTGAATATAAAGGACGGCAGTCAGTAGGCCTCACATTTCAAGCCCACTCCAATTTCATAGAGAAAACACCACTTCTCAGTGTGCTTTCCTGTGGCAAGGAAACTTTGCTTTCATTCCTTTGGTGGCACATTGGCTCAGAACTGCCCTACCCCTAGGATTCGGGGATGTGCAGCCCGATTAGTTGAGATCAGCCCTTCTGCCTCTTTCATGGATGAAACCAAGTGGGCAAAGAGCCGTTCTAAGCTGGGGACCATGGTGTCTTTCCCTAGTCTACACAGAAACAGAACTCTGAGGAAGTGGAGCTGCTGGCGTTTGGCAGCAAAATCTCCTATTCTGAAGAGAAACATTTCGTTGAAAGCAGGTGGCATCAGTCTTGCCACATTTTCTCAACTGACTATAAAGGAGCGCAGTCAGTAGGCCTCACACTTCAAGCCCACTCCAATTTCATAGAGAAAACACCACATCTCGGTGTGCTTTCCCGTGGCAAGGAAACTTTGCTTTCATTCCTTTGGTGGCACAATGGCTCAGAACTGCCCTACCCCTAGGATTCAGGGATGTGCAGGCCGATTAGTTGAGATAGCACTTCTGGCTCTTTCATGGATGAAACCAACTGGGCAAAGAGCCGTTCTAAGCTGGGGACCATGGTGTCTTTCCCTAGGCAACACAGAAACAGCACACTGAGGGAGACGAGCTTCAGGCGTTTGGTAACAAAATATCCTATTCCAAAGAGAAACATTTCGTTGTAAGCGAGTTGCATCAGCCTTGCCTCATTTTCTCAACTGGCTACAAAGGAGGGCAATGAATAGGCCTCACCCTTCAAGCCCACTCCAATTTCATAGAGAAAACACCACGTCTCGGTGTGCTTTCCTGTGGCAAGGAAACTTTACTTTCTTTCCTTTGGTGGCACATTGGCTCAGAACTGCCCTACCCCTAGGATTCAGGGATGTGCAGCCCGATTAGTTGAGATCAGCCCTTCTGGCTCTTTCATGGATGAAACCAACTGGGAAAAGAGCCATTCTAAGCTGGGGCCTGAGGTGTCTTTCCCTAGTCTACACAGAAACAGCACTCTGAGGCAGACGAGCTGCTCGTGTTTGGTAGCAAATCTCCTATTCCTAAGAAAAACATATCGTTGTAAGCGGGTTGCATCAGCCTTGCCACATATTCTTAACTGACTATAAAGGACGGCAGTCAGTAGGCCTCACATTTCAAACCCACTCCAATTTCATAGAGGAAACACCAGGCCTCAGTGTCCTTTCCTGTGGCAAAGACACTTTGCTTTCATTCCTTAGGTGGCACATTGGCTCAGGACTGCCCTACCCCGAAGATTCAGGGATGTGCAGCCCGATTAGTTGAGATCAGCCCTTCTGGCTCTTTCATGGATGAAACCAACTGGGAAAAGAGCTGTTCTAAGTTGAGGACCATGGTGTCTTTCCCTAGTCTACACAGAAATTGCACCCTTAGCGAGACGAGCTGCTGGCGTTTCGTAACAAAGTGTCCTATTCCGAATGGAAATATTTAGTTGTAAGCGGGTTGCATGAGCCTTGCCACATTTTCTCAACTGGCTATAAAGGAGGGCAGTCAGTAGGCCTCACCCTTCAAGCCCACTCCAATTTCATAGAGAAAACAACAGATCTCGGTGTGCTTTCCTGTGGCAAGGAAACTTTGCTTTCATTCCTTAGTTGGCACATTGGCTCAGAACTGCCCTATCCCTATGATTCAGGGATGTGCAGCCCGATTAGTTGAGATCAGGCCTTCTGGCTCTTTTATCGATGAAACCAACTGGGAAAAGTGCTGTTCTAAGCTGGGGACCATGGTGTCTTTCCCTAGTCTACACAGAAACAGCACTCTGAGGGAGACGAGCTGTTGTCGTTTGGTTACAACATGTCCTATTCCAAAGAGAATCATTTCGTTGTAAGCGGGCTGCATCAGCCTTGCCTCATTTTCTCAACTGGCTACATAGGAGGGCAGTGAGTAGGCCTCACCCTGAAGCTCACGTCAATTTCAGAGAGAAAACACCAGGCCTCGGTGTGCTTTCCTGTGGCAAGGAAACTTTGCTTTCATTCCTGAGGTGGCACATTGGCTCAGGACGGCCCTACCCGAAGGATTCACGGTGTGCAGCCCTATTTGTTGAGATCAGCCCCTCTGGCTCTTTCTCGGATGAAACCAAGTGGGCAAAGAGCCGTTCCTAAGCTGGGGTCCCTGGGAGCTTTCCCTAGTGTACACCAGAACAGCACTCTGAGGGAGAGGAGACGCGGAGGTTTGGTAGCAAAATCTCCTATTCGGAAGAGAAACATTTCCTTGTAGGTGGGTTCCATCAGCCTTGCCATATTTTCTCAGCTGGCTAGGACGGAGGGCAGGCAGTCAGTTGGCAGGCTCACCTGAGGCCCTGCTTCCCAGACTGTGATACAGAACTCCCGCCTGCTGCAGCCCAAATGGACGGCTTATGGTAAGGGAAAAACCCTGTGTTGGAAAGATCCTGCCTAACCATCGCACAGGCAAAAGCATATGGGTCAGTGGTCAAAGACTTTCCCCACAAGTTTACCACGTTTGCTCCCATCTAGCCTCCGAAGGCCGAGGTTACCTAGCTGGGAATCACACTTCAGGAAAGGTACTCATGCTGCTTGGGAATGCAAGTTGTTTCACCAGGCAGCCCAAATCGAGTCCCCCCACTTGCATTTTCCAGGGGCAGAGCCTGGGAGGGGCAACATACACTTTCTGAATGGGAAAGAAGCCCATGCCTTCAGTGTGAAAGGCCAATATGCCTCTTTGCTTTGGCAGCCCAGGGATAGCGTCGGCACTGAAATGCTTCCAAAGGAGCAGAGTCAGAGAACCTTTGAACCACAGAGCAGGTGCAGCCCCGAACAAGGTCTGCTCTTGGCCTGAGTACACCCACTGCCCAGCGCTTCTTTTGGGTACACACTTGTAGAGGAAGGTTGTTGAATTCTGCTGCGTGATAACTTCTCCGGGCCACGTAGTGTGAGGGCCAGTAGAGTGGGACTCCATCTCATCCCAGCTTCATGTGCCGGGTGTATAAGGCAAGCTCCCTGCTTGAATCCCTCCGTGGGCTACGTAAGCTCCAGAGAGAGGTGGGTGATTGGGACGCAGGGCTGGTGTCTAAGTTAATGTTCTGTGCCTCAACTTCGCAGCTCTTCTCTCTAAGCGGGTCCCAAAGGCTTTCTGGAAGAGTTTCCTTAGAGGGTCAGAAACAGGAAATTAGCCGACAGGCCCACGGGGATGCCAATTCTCGGCAGCAACAATGCTACCAGCGTCAGACACTTGGGTTCTCTTTGGTAAATGGAAGAACAACTCTGCTTGAAAGCTTCTGCCATCCAGTTTGAGAGTCGCACTTCCACCGCAGCCTAGGATTCCAAGTGTTGACATGCCGTCACAATTTCCAATTCTTAGGCCTATGACGGCAGAGTGTCTGGCAGTCCTCAAAGAGACCTTAGGGATGCAGGCGTTTTGTCTCCTTCCACCGAGAAAGCAGCTCCTCCAGCTCCTCTGTGGTTAGCTATTTCATGTTAGAATATCTCTAGGCGTCCTCTTTCCTCCTCCACGTGGTAGGACACAAACGGACTTGCCCTAAAGGGAAGAAGCCTTCTGAGTCCGGCAGAGAGGCAGCCTCTCCCACTCAGCATTCCCCGACGACTGAGCCCCTGGCATGGGTCCGAGACACGGAGAAAGACAGCCGTAACCCCGAGCTTTTCCACAATGTAGTATAGGCCTCACCCTGAAGCTCACGTCAATTTCATAGGGAAAAGACGAGTCCTCGGTGTGCTTTCCTGTGGCAAGGAAACTTTGCTTTCATTCCTGAGGTGGCACATTGGGTCAGGACGGCCCTACCCGAAGGACTCACGGTGTGGAGCCCTATTTGTTGAGATCAGCCCCTCTGGCTCTTTCTCGGATGAAACCAAGTGGGCAAAGAGCCGTTCCTAAGCTGGGGTCCATGGGAGCTTTCCCTAGTCTACACCAGAACAGCACTCTGAGGAAGAGGAGACGCGGAGGTTTGGTAGCAAAATCTCCTATTCGGAAGAGAAACATTGCGTTGTAGGTGGGTTCCATCAGACTTGCCGTATTTTCTCAGCTGGCTAGGACGGAAGGCAGGCAGTCAGTTGGCAGGCTCACCTGAGGCCCTGCTTCCCAGACTGTGATACACAACCCCCGCCTGCTGCAGCCCAAAGGGACGGCTTATGGTAAGGGGAAAACCCTGTGTTGGAAAGTTCCTGCCTAACCCTCGCACAGGTACAAGCATATGGGTCATTGGTCAAAGACTTTCCCCACAAGTTTACCACGTTTGCTCCCATCTAGCCTCCGAAGGCCGAGGTTACCTAGCTGGGAATCACACTTCAGGAAAGGTACTCATGCTGCTTGGGACTGCAAGTTGTTTCACCAGGCAGCCCAAATCGAGTCCACCCACTTGCATTTTCCAGGGGCAGAGCCTGGGAGGGGTAACATACACTTTCTGAATGGGAAAGAAGCCCATGCCTTCAGTGAGAAAGGCCACTATGCCTCTTTGCTTTGGCAGCCCAGGGATAGCGTCGGCTCTGAAATGCTTCCAAAGGAGCAGAGTCAGAGAACCTTTGAACCACAGAGCAGGTGCAGCCCCGAACAAGGTCTGCTCTTGGCCTGAGAACACCCACTGCCCAGGGCTTCTTTTGGGTACACACGTGTAGAGGAAGGTTGTTGAATTCTGCTGCGTGATAACTTCTCCGGGCCACGTAGTGTGAGGGCCAGTAGAGTGGCCCTCCATCTCATCCCAGCTTCATGTGCCGGGTGTATAAGGCAAACTCCCTGCTTGAATCCCTCCGTGGGCTACGTAAGCTCCAGAGAAAGATCGATGATTGGGACCCAGGGCTGGTGTCTAGGTTAATGTTCTGTGCCTCAACTTCGCAGCTCTTCTCTCTAAGCGGGTCCCAAAGGCTTTCTGGAAGAGTTTCCTTAGAGGGTCAGAAACAGGAAATTAGCCGACAGGCCCACGGGGATGACAATTCTCGGCAGCAACAACGCTACAAGCGTCAGACACTTGGGTTCTCTTTGGTAATTGGAAGAACAACTCTGCTTGGAAGCTTCTGCCATCCAGTTTGAGAGTCGCACTTCCACCGCAGCCTAGGATTCCAAATGTTGCCATGCCGTCGCAATTTCCAAATCTTAGGCCTATGACGGCAGAGTGTCTGGCAGTCCTCAAAGAGATCTTAGGAATGCAGGCGTTTTGGCTCCTTCCACCGAGAAAGCAGCTCCTCCAGCTCCTCTGTCGTTAGCTATTTCATGTTAGAATATCTCTAGGCGCCCTCTTTCCTCCACCACGTGGTAGGACACAAACGGACTTGCCCTAAAGGGAAGAAGCCTTCTGAGTCCGGCAGAGAGGCAGCCTCTCCCATTCAGCATTCCCCGACGACTGATCCCCTGGCATGGGTCCGAGACACTGAGAAAGTCAGCCGTAACCCCGAGCTTTTCCACAATGTAGTATAGGCCTCACCCTGAAGCTCACGTCAATTTCATAGAGAAAAGACGAGGCCTCGGTGTGCTTTCCTGTGGCAAGGAAACTTTGCTTTCATTCCTGAGGTGGCACATTGGCTCAGGACGGCCCTACCCCTAGGATTCAGGGATGAGCAGGCCGATTAGTTGAGATAGCCCTTCTGGCTCTTTCATGGATGAAAACAACTGGGCAAAGAGCCGTTCTAAGCTGGGGACCATGGTGTCTTTCCCTAGTCAACACAGAAACAGCACACTGAGGGAGACGAGCTTCAGGCGTTTCGTAACAAAATGTCCTAATCCAAAGAGAAACATTTCGTTGTAAGCGAGTTGCATCAGCCTTGCCTCATTTTCTCAACTGGCTACAAAGGAGGGCAATGAATAGGCCTCACCCTTCAAGCCCACTCCAATTTCATAGAGAAAACACCACGTCTCGGTGTGCTTTCCTGTCGCAAGGAAACTTTGCTTTCTTTCCTTTGGTGGCACATTGGCTCAGAACTGCCCTACCCCTAGGATTCAGGGATGTGCAGCCCGATTAGTTGAGATCAGCCCTTCTGGCTCTTTCATGGATGAAACCAACTGGAAAAAGAGCCATTCTAAGCTGGGGCCTGAGGTGTCTTTCCCTAGTCTACACAGAAACAGCACTCTGAGGCAGACGAGCTGCTCGTGTTTGGTTGCAAATCTCCTATTCCTAAGAAAAACATATCGTTGTAAGCGGGTTGCATCAGCCTTGCCACATATTCTTAACTGACTATAAAGGACGGCAGTCAGTAGGCCTCACATTTCAAACCCACTCCAATTTCATAGAGGAAACACCAGGCCTCAGTGTCCTTTCCTGTGGCAAAGACACTTTGCTTTCATTCCTTAGGTGGCACATTGGCTCAGGACTGCCCTACCCCGAAGATTCAGGGATGTGCAGCCCGATTAGTTGAGAACAGCCCTTCTGGCTCTTTCATGGATGAAACCAACTGGGAAAAGAGCTGTTCTAAGCTGAGGACCATGGTGTCTTTCCCTAGTCTACACAGAAATTGCACACTTAGGGAGACGAGCTACTGGCGTTTCGTAACAAAATGTCCTATTCCGAATGGAAATATTTAGTTGTAAGCGGGTTGCATGAGCCTTGCCACATTTTCTCAACTGGCTATAAAGGGGGGCATTCAGTAGGCCTCACCCTTCAAGCCCACTCCAATTTCATAGAGAAAACAACAGATCTCGGTGTGCTTTCCTGTGGCAAGGAAACTTTGCTTTCATTCCTTAGTTGGCACGTTGGCTCAGAACTGCCCTATCCCTATGATTCAGGGATGTGCAGCCCGATTAGTTGAGATCAGGCCTTCTGGCTCTTTCATCGATGAAACCAACTGGGAAAAGTGCTGTTCTAAGCTGGGGACCATGGTGTCTTTCCCTAGTCTACACAGAAACAGCACTCTGAGGGAGACGAGCTGCTGGCTTTTGGTAACAACATGTCCTATTCCAAAGAGAATCATTTCGTTGTAAGCGGGCTGCATCAGCCTTGCCTCATTTTCTCAACTGGATACATAGGAGGGCAGTGAGTAGGCCTCACCCTGAAGCTCACGTCAATTTCATAGAGAAAACACCAGGCCTCGTTGTGCTTTCCTGTGGCAAGGAAACTTTGCTTTCATTCCTGAGGTGGCACATTGGCTCAGGACGGCCCTACCCGAAGGATTCACGGTGTGCAGCCCTATTTGTTGAGATCAGCCCCTCTGGCTCTTTCTCGGATGAAACCAAGTGGGCAAAGAGCCGTTCCTAAGCTGGGGTCCCTGGGAGCTTTCCCTAGTGTACACCAGAACAGCACTCTGAGGGAGAGGAGACGCGGAGGTTTGGTAGCAAAATCTCCTATTCGGAAGAGAAACATTTCCTTGTAGGTGGGTTCCATCAGCCTTGCCATATTTTCTCAGCTGGCTAGGACGGAGGGCAGGCAGTCAGATGGCAGGCTCACCTGAGGCCCTGCTTCCCAGACTGTGATACAGAACTCCCGCCTGCTGCAGCCCAAAGGTACGGCTTATGGTAAGGGAAAAACCCTGTGTTGGAAAGTTCCTGCCTAACCCTCGCACAGGCACAAGCATATGGGTCAGTGGTCAAAGACTTTCCCCACAAGTTTACCATGTTTGCTCCCATCTAGCCTCCGAAGGCCGAGGTTACCTAGCTAGGAATCACACTTCAGGAAAGGTACTCATGCTGCTTGGGAATGCAAGTTGTTTCACCAGGCAGCCCAAATCGAGTCCCCCCACTTGCATTTTCCAGGGGCAGAGCCTGGGAGGGGCAACATACACTTTCTGAATGGGAAAGAAGCCCATGCCTTCAGTGTGAAAGGCCAATATGCCTCTTTGCTTTGGCAGCCCAGGGATAGCGTCGGCTCTGAAATGCTTCCAAAGGAGTAGAGTCAGAGAACCTTTGAACCACAGAGCAGGTGCAGCCCCGAACAAGGTCTGCTCTTGGCCTGAGAACACCCACTGCCCAGCGATTCTTTTGGGTACACACGTGTAGAGGAAGGTTGTTGAATTCTGCTGCGTGATAATTTCTCCGGGCCACGTAGTGTGAGGGCCAGTAGAGTGGCCCTCCATCTCATCCCGGCTTCATGTGCCGGGTGTATAAGGCAAACTCCCTGCTTGAATCCCTCCGTGGGCTACGTAACCTCCAGAGAGAGATGGGTGATTGGGACCCAGGGCTGGTGTCTAGGTTAATGATCTTTGCCTCAACTTCGCAGCTGTTCTCTCTAAGCGGGTCCCAAAGGCTTTCTGGAAGAGTTTCCTTAGAGGGTCAGAAACAGGAAATTAGCCGACAGGCCCACGGGGATGCCAATTCTCGGCAGCAACAATGCTACCAGCGTCAGACACTTGGGTTCTCTTTGGTAAATGGAAGAACAACTCTGCTTGGAAGCTTCTGCCATCCAGTTTGAGAGTCGCACTTCCACCGCAGCCTAGGATTCCAAGTGTTGCCATGCCGCCACAATTTCCAATTCTTAGGCCTATGACGGCAGAGTGTCTGGCAGTCCTCAAAGAGACCTTAGGGATGCAGGCGTTTTGGCTCCTTCCACCGAGAAAGCAGCTCCTCCAGCTCTTCTGGGGTTAGCTAGTTCATGTTAGAATATCTCTAGGCGCCCTCTTTCCTCCTCCACGTGGTAAGACACAAGCGGACTTGCCCTAAAGGGAAGAAGCCTTCTGAGTCCGGCAGAGAGGCAGCCTCTCCCACTCAGCATTCCCCGACGACTGAGCCCCTGGCATGGGTCCGAGACACGGAGAAAGACAGCCGTAACCCCGAGCTTTTCCACAATGTAGTTTAGGCCTCACCCTGAAGCTCACGTCAATTTCATAGAGAAAAGACCAGGCCTCGGTGTGCTTTCCTTTGGCAAGGAAAATTTGCTTTCATTCCTGAGGTGGCACATTGGCTCAGGACGGCCCTACCTGAAGGACTCACGGTGTGCAGCCCTATTTGTTGAGATCAGCCCCTCTGGCTCTTTCTCGGATGAAACCAAGTGGGCAAAGAGCCGTTCCTAAGCTGGGGTCCCTGGAAGCTTTCCCTAGTCTACACCAGAACAGCACTCTGAGGGAGAGGAGACGTGGAGGTTTGGTAGCAAAATCTCCTATTCAGAAGAGAAGCATTGCGTTGTAGGTGGGTTCCATCAGCCTTGCCGTATTTTCTCAGCTGGCTAGGACGGAAGGCAGGCAGTCAGTTGGCAGGCTCACCTGAGGCCCTGCTTCCCAGACTGTGATACACAACCCCCGCCTGCTGCAGCCCAAAGGGACGGTTTATGGTAAGGGGAAAACCCTGTGTTGGAAAGTTCCTGCCTAACCCTCGCACAGGCACAAGCATATGGGTCAGTGGTCAAAGACTTTCCCCACAAGTTTACCACGTTTGCTCCCATCTAGCCTCCGAAGGCCGAGGTTCCCTAGCTGGGAATCACACTTCAGGAAAGGTACTCATGCTGCTTGGGACTGCAAGTTGTTTCACCAGGCAGCCCAAATCGAGTCCACCCACTTGCATTTTCCAGGGGCAGAGCTTGGGAAGGGTAACATACACTTTCTGAATGGGAAAGAAGCCCATGCCTTCAGTGAGAAAGGCCACTATGCCTCTTTGCTTTGGCAGCCCAGGGATAGCGTCGGCTCTGAAATGCTTCCAAAGGAGCAGAGTCAGAGAACCTTTGAACCACAGAGCAGGTGCAGCCCCGAACAAGGTCTGCTCTTGGCCTGAGAACACCCACTGCCCAGCGCTTCTTTTGGGTACACACGTGTAGAGGAAGGTTGTTGAATTCTGCTGCGTGATAACTTCTCCGGGCCACGTAGTGTGAGGGCCAGTAGAGTGGCCCTCCATCTCATCCCAGCTTCATGTGCCGGGTGTATAAGGCAAACTCCCTGCTTGAATCCCTCCGTGGGCTACGTAAGCTCCAGAGAAAGATGGATGATTGGGACCCAGGGCTGGTGTCTAGGTTAATGTTCTGTGTCTCAACTTCGCAGCTCTTCTCTCTAAGCGGGTCCCAAAGGCTTTCTGGAAGAGTTTCCTTAGAGGGTCAGAAACAGGAAATTAGCCGACAGGCCCACGGGGATGCCAATTCTCGGCAGCAACAACGCTACCAGCGTCAGACACTTGGGTTCTCTTTGGTAATTGGAAGAACAACTCTGCTTGGAAGCTTCTGCCATCCAGTTTGAGAGTCGCACCTCCACCGCAGCCTAGGATTCCAAATGTTGCCATGCCGTCGCAATTTCCAATTCTTAGACCTATGACGGCAGAGTGTCTGGCAGTCCTCAAAGAGACCTTAGGAATGCAGGCGTTTTGGCTCCTTCAACCGGGAAAGCAGCTCCTCCAGCTCCTCTGTCCTTAGCTATTTCATGTTAGAATATCTCTAGGCGCCCTCTTTCCTCCACCACGTGGTAGGACACAAACGGACTTGCCCTAAAGGGAAGAAGCCTTCTGAGGCCGGCAGAGAGGCAGCCTCTCCCATTCAGCACACCCCGACGACTGATCCCCTGGCATGGGTCCGAGACACGGAGAAAGTCAGCCGTAACCCCGAGCTTTTCCACAATGTAGTATAGGCCTCACCCTGAAGCTCAAGTCAAATTCAAAGAGAAATACGAGGCCTCAGTGTGCTTTCCTGTGTCAAGGAAACTTTGCTTTCATTCCTGAGGTGGCACAATGGCTCAGGACGGCCCTACCCGAAGGACTCACGGTGTGCAGCCCTATTTGTTGAGATCAGCCCCTCTGTGTCTTTCTCGGATGAAACCAAGTGGGCAAAGAGCCGTTCCTAAGCTGGGGTCCCTGGGAGCTTTCCCTAGTCTACACCAGAACAGCACTCTGAGGGAGAGGAGACGCGGAGGTTTGGTAGCAAAATCTCCTATTCTGAAGAGAAACATTGCGTTGTAGGTGGGTTCCATCAGCCTTGCCGTATTTTCTCAGCTGGCTAGGACGGAGGGCAGGCAGTCAGTTGGCAGGCTCACCTGAGGCCCTGCTTCCCAGACTGTGATACAGAACCCCCGCCTGCTGCAGCCCAAAGGGACGGCTTATGGTAAGGGGAAAACCCTGTGTTGGAAAGTTCCTGCCTAACCCTCGCACAGGCACAAGC
Source organism: Eschrichtius robustus (assembly GCF_028021215.1). Taxonomy (NCBI): domain Eukaryota; kingdom Metazoa; phylum Chordata; class Mammalia; order Artiodactyla; family Eschrichtiidae; genus Eschrichtius; species Eschrichtius robustus. The sequence goes on from NC_090842.1 coordinate 43,362,272, forward strand.
ATATGGGTCAGTGGTCAAAGACTTTCCCCACAAGTTTACCACGTTTGCTCCCATCTAGACTCCGAAGGCCGAGGTTACCTAGCTGGGAATCACACTTCAGGAGAGGTACTCATGCTGCTTGGGACTGCAAGTTGTTTCACCAGGCAGCCCAAATCGAGTCCACCCACTTGCATTTTCCAGGGGCCGAGCCTGGGAGGGGCAACATACACTTTCTGAATGGGAAAGAAGCCCATGCCTTCAGTGAGAAAGGCCACTATGCCTCTTTGCTTTGGCAAACAGGGATAGCGTCGGCTCTGAAATGCTTCCAAAGGAGCAGAGTCAGAGGACCTTTGAACCACAGAGCAGGTGCAGCCCCGAACAAGGTCTGCTCTTGGCCTGAGAACACCCACTGCCCAGCGCTTCATTTCGGTACACACGTGTAGAGGAAGGTTGTTGAATTCTGCTGCGTGATAACTTCTCCGGGCCACGTAGTGTGAGGGCCAGTAGAGTGGCCCTCCATCTCATCCCAGCTTCATGTGCCGGGTGTATAAGGCAAACTCCCTGCTTGAATCCCTCCGTGGGCTACGTAAGCTCCAGAGAGATGTGGGTGATTGGGACCCAGGGCTGGTGTCTAGGTTAATGTTCTGTGCCTCAACTTCGCAGCTGTTCTCTCTAAGCGGGTCCCAAAGGCTTTCTGGAAGAGTTTCCTTAGAGGGTCAGAAAGAGGAAATTAGCCGACAGGCCCACGGGGATGCCAATTCTCGGCAGCAACAACGCTACCAGCGTCAGACACTTGGGTTCTCGTTGGTAAATGGAAGAACAACTCTGCTTGGAAGCTTCTGCCATCCAGTTTGAGAGTCGCACTTCCACCGCAGCCTAGGATTCCAAGTGCTGCCAAGCCGTCACAATTTCCAATTCTTAGGCCTATGACGGCAGAGTGTCTGGCAGTCCTCAAAGAGACCTTAGGAATGCAGGCGTTTTGGCTCCTTCCACCGAGAAAGCAGCTCCTCCAGCTCCTCTGTCGTTAGCTATTTCATGTTAGAATATCTCTAGGCGCCCTCTTTCCTCCTCCACGTGGTAGGACACAAACGGACTTGCGCTAAAGGGAAGAATCCTTCTGAGTCCGGCAGAGAGGCAGACTCTCCCACTCAGCATTCCCCGACGACTGATCCCCTGGCATGGGTCCGAGACACGGAGAAAGACAGCCGTAACCCCGAGCTTTTCCACAATGTATTATAGGCCTCACCCTGAAGCTCACGTCAATTTCACAGAGAAAAGACCAGGCCTCGGTGTGCTTTCCTGTGGCAAGGAAACTTTGCTTTCATTCCTGAGGTGGCACATTGGCTCAGGACGGCCCTACCCGAAGGACTCACGGTGTGCAGCCCTATTTGTTGAGATCAGCCCCTCTGGCTCTTTCTCGGATGAAACCAAGTGGGCAAAGAGCCGTTCCTAAGCTGGGGTCCCTGGGAGCTTTCCCTAGTCTACACCAGAACAGCACTCTGAGGGAGAGGAGACGTGGAGGTTTGGTAGCAAAATCTCCTATTCAGAAGAGAAGCATTGCGTTGTAGGTGGGTTCCATCAGCCTTGCCGTATTTTCTCAGCTGGCTAGGACGGAAGGCAGGCAGTCAGTTGGCAGGCTCACCTGAGGCCCTGCTTCCCAGACTGTGATACAGAACTCCCGCCTGCTGCAGCCCAAAGGTACGGCTTATGGTAAGGGAAAAACCCTGTGTTGGAAAGTTCCTGCCTAACCCTCGCACAGGCACAAGCATATGGGTCAGTGGTCAAAGACTTTCCCCAAAAGTTTACCACGTTTGCTCCCATCTAGCCTCCGAAGGCCGAGGTTACCTAGCTGGGAATCACACTTCAGGAAAGGTACTCATGCTGCTTGGGACTGCAAGTTGTTTTAGCAGGCAGCCCAAATCGAGTCCACCCACTTGCATTTTCCAGGGGCAGAGCCTGGGAGGGGCAACATACACTTTCTGAATGGGAAAGAAGCCCATGCCTTCAGTGAGAAAGGCCACTATGCCTCTTTGCTTTGGCAGCCCAGGGATAGCGTCGGCTCTGAAATGCTTCCAAAGGAGCAGAGTCAGAGATCCTTTGAACCACAGAGCAGGTGCAGCGCCGAACAAGGTCTGCTCTTGGCCTGAGAACACCCACTGCCCAGCGCTTCTTTTGGGTACACACGTGTAGAGGAAGGTTGTTGAATTCTGCTGCGTGATAACTTCTCCGGGCCACGTAGTGTGAGGGCCAGTAGAGTGGCCCTCCATCTCATCCCAGCTTCATGTGCCGGGTGTATAAGGCAAACTCCCTGCTTGAATCCCTCCGTGGGCTACGTAAGCTCCAGAGAAAGATGGATGATTGGGACCCAGGGCTGGTGTCTAGGTTAATGATCTGTGCCTCAACTTCGCAGCTCTTCTCTCTAAGCGGGTCCCAAAGGCTTTCTGGAAGAGTTTCCTTAGAGGGTCAGAAAGAGGAAATTAGCCGACAGGCCCACGGGGATGCCAATTCTCGGCAGCAACAACGCTACCAGCGTCAGACACTTGAGTTCTCGTTGGTAAATGGAAGAACAACTCTGCTTGGAAGCTTCTGCCATCCAGTTTGAGAGTCGCACTTCCACCGCAGCCTAGGATTCCAAGTGCTGCCAAGCCGTCGCAATTTCCAATTCTTAGGCCTATGACGGCAGAGTGTCTGGCAGTCCTCAAAGAGACCTTAGGAATGCAGGCGTTTTGGCTCCTTCCACCGAGAAAGCAGCTCCTCCAGCTCCTCTGTCGTTAGCTAGTCCATGTTAGAATATCTCTAGGCGCCCTCTTTCCTCCACCACGTGGTAGGACACAAACGGACTTGCCCTAAAGGGAAGAATCCTTCTGAGTCCGGCAGAGAGGCAGCCTCTCCCATTCAGCATTCCCCGACGACTGATCCCCTGGCATGGGTCCGAGACACGGAGAAAGTCAGCCGTAACCCCGAGCTTTTCCACAATGTAGTATAGGCCTCACCCTGAAGCTCACGTCAATTTCATAGAGAAAAGACGACGCCTCGGTGTGCTTTCCTGTGGCAAGGAAACTTTGCTTTCATTCCTGAGGTGGCACATTGGCTCAGGACGGCCCTACCCGAAGGACTCACGGTGTGCAGCCCTATTTGTTGAGATCAGCCCCTCTGGCTCTTTCTCGGATGAAACCAAGTGGGCAAAGAGCCGTTCCTAAGCTGGGGTCCCTGGGAGCTTTCCCTAGTGTACACCAGAACAGCACTCTGAGGGAGAGGAGACGCGGAGGTTTGGTAGCCAAATCTCCTATTCTGCAGAGAAACATTTCGTTGTAGGTGGGTTCCATCAGCCTTGCCGTATTTTCTCAGCTGGCTAGGACGGAGGGCAGGCAGTCAGTTGGCAGGCTCACCTGAGGCCCTGCTTCCCAGACAGTGATACAGAACCCCCGCCTGCTGCAGCCCAAAGGGACGGCTTATGGTAAGGGGAAAACCCTGTGTTGGAAAGTTCCTGCCTAACCCTCGCACAGGCACAAGCATATGGGTCAGTGGTCAAAGACTTTCCCCACAATTTTACCACGTTTGCTCCCATCTAGCCTCCGAAGCCCTAGGTTACCTAGCCTTGAATCACACCTCAGGAAATGTTCTCATGCTGCTTGGGACTGCAAGTTGTTTCACCAGGCAGCCCAAATCGAGTCCACCCACTTGCATTTTCCAGGGGCAGAGCCTGGGAGGGGTAACATACACTTTCTGAATGGGAAAGAAGCCCATGCCTTCAGTGAGAAAGGCCACTATGCCTCTTTGCTTTGGCAGCCCAGGGATAGCGTCGGCTCTGAAATGCTTCCAAAGGAGCAGAGTCAGAGATCCTTTGAACCACAGAGCAGGTGCAGCGCCGAACAAGGTCTGCTCTTGGCCTGAGAACACCCACTGCCCAGCGCTTCTTTTGGGTACACACGTGTAGAGGAAGGTTGTTGAATTCTGCTGCGTGATAACTTCTCCGGGCCACGTAGTGTGAGGGCCAGTAGAGTGGCCCTCCATCTCATCCCAGCTTCATGTGCCGGGTGTATAAGGCAAACTCCCTGCTTGAATCCCTCCGTGGGCTACGTAAGCTCCAGAGAAAGATGGATGATTGGGACCCAGGGCTGGTGTCTCGGTTAATGATCTGTGCCTCAACTTCGCAGCTCTTCTCTCTAAGCGGGTCCCAAAGGCTTTCTGGAAGAGTTTCCTTAGAGGGTCAGAAACAGGAAATTAGCTGACAGGCCCACGGGGATGCCAATTCTCGGCAGCAACAACGCTACCAGCGTCAGACACTTGGGTTCTCTTTGGTAATTGGAAGAACAACTCTGCTTGGAAGCTTCTGCCATCCAGTTTGAGAGTGGCACTTCCACCGCAGCCTAGGATTCCAAGTGTTGCCATGCCGTCGCAATTTCCAATTCTTAGGCCTATGACGGCAGAGTGTCTGGCAGTCCTCAAAGAGACCTTAGGTATGCAGGCGTTTTGGCTCCTTCCACCGAGAAAGCAGCTCCTCCAGCTCCTCTGTCGTTAGCTATTTCATGTTAGAATATCTCTAGGCGCCCTCTTTCCTCCACCACGTGGTAGGACACAAACGGACTTGCCCTAAATGGAAGAAGCCTTCTGAGTCCGGCAGAGAGGCAGCCTCTCCCATTCAGCACACCCCGACGACTGATCCCCTGGCATGGGTCCGAGACACGGAGAAAGTCAGCCGTAACCCCGAGCTTTTCCACAATTTAGTATAGGCCTCACCCTGAAGCTCAAGTCAAATTCATAGAGAAATACGAGGCCTCAGTGTGCTTTCCTGTGGCAAGGAAACTTTGCTTTCATTCCTGAGGTGGCACAATGGCTCAGGACGGCCCTACCCGAAGGACACACGGTGTGCAGCCCTATTTGTTGAGATCAGCCCCTCTGTCTCTTTCTCGGATGAAACCAAGTGGGCAAAGAGCCGTTCCTAAGCTGGGGTCCCTGGGAGCTTTCCCTAGTCTACACCAGAACAGCACTCTGAGGGAGAGGAGACGCGGAGGTTTGGTAGCTAAATCTCCTATTCTGAAGAGAAACATTGCGTTGTAGGTGGGTTCCATCAGCCTTGCCGTATTTTCTCAGCTGGCTAGGACGGAGGGCAGGCAGTCAGTTGGCAGGCTCACCTGAGGCCCTGCTTCCCAGACTGTGATACACAACCCCCGCCTGCTGCAGCCCAAAGGGACGGCTTATGGTAAGGGGAAAACCCTGTGTTGGAAAGTTCCTGCCTAACCCTCGCACAGGCACAAGCATATGGGTCAGTGGTCAAAGACTTTCCCCAAAAGTTTACCACGTTTGCTCCCATCTAGACTCCGAAGGCCGAGGTTACCTAGCTGGGAATCACACTTCAGGAGAGGTACTCATGCTGCTTGGGACTGCAAGTTGTTTCACCAGGCAGCCCAAATCGAGTCCACCCACTTGCATTTTCCAGGGGCCGAGCCTGGGAGGGGCAACATACACTTTCTGAATGGGAAAGAAGCCCATGCCTTCAGTGAGAAAGGCCACTATGCCTCTTTGCTTTGGCAAACAGGGATAGCGTCGGCTCTGAAATGCTTCCAAAGGAGCAGAGTCAGAGGACCTTTGAACCACAGAGCAGGTGCAGCCCCGAACAAGGTCTGCTCTTGGCCTGAGAACACCCACTGCCCAGCGCTTCATTTCGGTACACACGTGTAGAGGAAGGTTGTTGAATTCTGCTGCGTGATAACTTCTCCGGGCCACGTAGTGTGAGGGCCAGTAGAGTGGCCCTCCATCTCATCCCAGCTTCATGTGCCGGGTGTATAAGGCAAACTCCCTGCTTGAATCCCTCCGTGGGCTACGTAAGCTCCAGAGAGATGTGGGTGATTGGGACCCAGGGCTGGTGTCTAGGTTAATGTTCTGTGCCTCAACTTCGCAGCTGTTCTCTCTAAGCGGGTCCCAAAGGCTTTCTGGAAGAGTTTCCTTAGAGGGTCAGAAAGAGGAAATTAGCCGACAGGCCCACGGGGATGCCAATTCTCGGCAGCAACAACGCTACCAGCGTCAGACACTTGGGTTCTCGTTGGTAAATGGAAGAACAACTCTGCTTGGAAGCTTCTGCCATCCAGTTTGAGAGTCGCACTTCCACCGCAGCCTAGGATTCCAAGTGCTGCCAAGCCGTCACAATTTCCAATTCTTAGGCCTATGACGGCAGAGTGTCTGGCAGTCCTCAAAGAGACCTTAGGAATGCAGGCGTTTTGGCTCCTTCCACCGAGAAAGCAGCTCCTCTAGCTCCTCTGTCGTTAGCTATTTCATGTTAGAATATCTCTAGGCGCCCTCTTTCCTCCTCCACGTGGTAGGACACAAACGGACTTGCGCTAAAGGGAAGAATCCTTCTGAGTCCGGCAGAGAGGCAGACTCTCCCACTCAGCATTCCCCGACGACTGATCCCCTGGCATGGGTCCGAGACACGGAGAAAGACAGCCGTAACCCCGAGCTTTTCCACAATGTATTATAGGCCTCACCCTGAAGCTCACGTCAATTTCACAGAGAAAAGACCAGGCCTCGGTGTGCTTTCCTGTGGCAAGGAAACTTTGCTTTCATTCCTGAGGTGGCACATTGGCTCAGGACGGCCCTACCCGAAGGACTCACGGTGTGCAGCCCTATTTGTTGAGATCAGCCCCTCTGGCTCTTTCTCGGATGAAACCAAGTGGGCAAAGAGCCGTTCCTAAGCTGGGGTCCCTGGGAGCTTTCCCTAGTCTACACCAGAACAGCACTCTGAGGGAGAGGAGACGTGGAGGTTTGGTAGCAAAATCTCCTATTCAGAAGAGAAGCATTGCGTTGTAGGTGGGTTCCATCAGCCTTGCCGTATTTTCTCAGCTGGCTAGGACGGAAGGCAGGCAGTCAGTTGGCAGGCTCACCTGAGGCCCTGCTTCCCAGACTGTGATACAGAACTCCCGCCTGCTGCAGCCCAAAGGTACGGCTTATGGTAAGGGAAAAACCCTGTGTTGGAAAGTTCCTGCCTAACCCTCGCACAGGCACAAGCATATGGGTCAGTGGTCAAAGACTTTCCCCAAAAGTTTACCACGTTTGCTCCCATCTAGCCTCCGAAGGCCGAGGTTACCTAGCTGGGAATCACACTTCAGGAAAGGTACTCATGCTGCTTGGGACTGCAAGTTGTTTTAGCAGGCAGCCCAAATCGAGTCCACCCACTTGCATTTTCCAGGGGCAGAGCCTGGGAGGGGCAACATACACTTTCTGAATGGGAAAGAAGCCCATGCCTTCAGTGAGAAAGGCCACTATGCCTCTTTGCTTTGGCAGCCCAGGGATAGCGTCGGCTCTGAAATGCTTCCAAAGGAGCAGAGTCAGAGATCCTTTGAACCACAGAGCAGGTGCAGCGCCGAACAAGGTCTGCTCTTGGCCTGAGAACACCCACTGCCCAGCGCTTCTTTTGGGTACACACGTGTAGAGGAAGGTTGTTGAATTCTGCTGCGTGATAACTTCTCCGGGCCACGTAGTGTGAGGGCCAGTAGAGTGGCCCTCCATCTCATCCCAGCTTCATGTGCCGGGTGTATAAGGCAAACTCCCTGCTTGAATCCCTCCGTGGGCTACGTAAGCTCCAGAGAAAGATGGATGATTGGGACCCAGGGCTGGTGTCTAGGTTAATGATCTGTGCCTCAACTTCGCAGCTCTTCTCTCTAAGCGGGTCCCAAAGGCTTTCTGGAAGAGTTTCCTTAGAGGGTCAGAAAGAGGAAATTAGCCGACAGGCCCACGGGGATGCCAATTCTCGGCAGCAACAACGCTACCAGCGTCAGACACTTGAGTTCTCGTTGGTAAATGGAAGAACAACTCTGCTTGGAAGCTTCTGCCATCCAGTTTGAGAGTCGCACTTCCACCGCAGCCTAGGATTCCAAGTGCTGCCAAGCCGTCGCAATTTCCAATTCTTAGGCCTATGACGGCAGAGTGTCTGGCAGTCCTCAAAGAGACCTTAGGAATGCAGGCGTTTTGGCTCCTTCCACCGAGAAAGCAGCTCCTCCAGCTCCTCTGTCGTTAGCTAGTCCATGTTAGAATATCTCTAGGCGCCCTCTTTCCTCCACCACGTGGTAGGACACAAACGGACTTGCCCTAAAGGGAAGAATCCTTCTGAGTCCGGCAGAGAGGCAGCCTCTCCCATTCAGCATTCCCCGACGACTGATCCCCTGGCATGGGTCCGAGACACGGAGAAAGTCAGCCGTAACCCCGAGCTTTTCCACAATGTAGTATAGGCCTCACCCTGAAGCTCACGTCAATTTCATAGAGAAAAGACGACGCCTCGGTGTGCTTTCCTGTGGCAAGGAAACTTTGCTTTCATTCCTGAGGTGGCACATTGGCTCAGGACGGCCCTACCCGAAGGACTCACGGTGTGCAGCCCTATTTGTTGAGATCAGCCCCTCTGGCTCTTTCTCGGATGAAACCAAGTGGGCAAAGAGCCGTTCCTAAGCTGGGGTCCCTGGGAGCTTTCCCTAGTCTACACCAGAACAGCACTCTGAGGGAGAGGAGACGCGGAGGTTTGGTAGCCAAATCTCCTATTCTGCAGAGAAACATTTCGTTGTAGGTGGGTTCCATCAGCCTTGCCGTATTTTCTCAGCTGGCTAGGACGGAGGGCAGGCAGTCAGTTGGCAGGCTCACCTGAGGCCCTGCTTCCCAGACAGTGATACAGAACCCCCGCCTGCTGCAGCCCAAAGGGACGGCTTATGGTAAGGGGAAAACCCTGTGTTGGAAAGTTCCTGCCTAACCCTCGCACAGGCACAAGCATATGGGTCAGTGGTCAAAGACTTTCCCCACAATTTTACCACGTTTGCTCCCATCTAGCCTCCGAAGGCCTAGGTTACCTAGCCTTGAATCACACCTCAGGAAATGTTCTCATGCTGCTTGGGACTGCAAGTTGTTTCACCAGGCAGCCCAAATCGAGTCCACCCACTTGCATTTTCCAGGGGCAGAGCCTGGGAGGGGTAACATACACTTTCTGAATGGGAAAGAAGCCCATGCCTTCAGTGAGAAAGGCCACTATGCCTCTTTGCTTTGGCAGCCCAGGGATAGCGTCGGCTCTGAAATGCTTCCAAAGGAGCAGAGTCAGAGATCCTTTGAACCACAGAGCAGGTGCAGCGCCGAACAAGGTCTGCTCTTGGCCTGAGAACACCCACTGCCCAGCGCTTCTTTTGGGTACACACGTGTAGAGGAAGGTTGTTGAATTCTGCTGCGTGATAACTTCTCCGGGCCACGTAGTGTGAGGGCCAGTAGAGTGGCCCTCCATCTCATCCCAGCTTCATGTGCCGGGTGTATAAGGCAAACTCCCTGCTTGAATCCCTCCGTGGGCTACGTAAGCTCCAGAGAAAGATGGATGATTGGGACCCAGGGCTGGTGTCTCGGTTAATGATCTGTGCCTCAACTTCGCAGCTCTTCTCTCTAAGCGGGTCCCAAAGGCTTTCTGGAAGAGTTTCCTTAGAGGGTCAGAAACAGGAAATTAGCTGACAGGCCCACGGGGATGCCAATTCTCGGCAGCAACAACGCTACCAGCGTCAGACACTTGGGTTCTCTTTGGTAATTGGAAGAACAACTCTGCTTGGAAGCTTCTGCCATCCAGTTTGAGAGTCGCACTTCCACCGCAGCCTAGGATTCAAGTGTTGCCATGCCGTCGCAATTTCCAATTCTTAGGCCTATGACGGCAGAGTGTCTGGCAGTCCTCAAAGAGACCTTAGGTATGCAGGCGTTTTGGCTCCTTCCACCGAGAAAGCAGCTCCTCCAGCTCCTCTGTCGTTAGCTATTTCATGTTAGAATATCTCTAGGCGCCCTCTTTCCTCCACCACGTGGTAGGACACAAACGGACTTGCCCTAAATGGAAGAAGCCTTCTGAGTCCGGCAGAGAGGCAGCCTCTCCCATTCAGCACACCCCGACGACTGATCCCCTGGCATGGGTCCGAGACACGGAGAAAGTCAGCCGTAACCCCGAGCTTTTCCACAATTTAGTATAGGCCTCACCCTGAAGCTCAAGTCAAATTCATAGAGAAATACGAGGCCTCAGTGTGCTTTCCTGTGGCAAGGAAACTTTGCTTTCATTCCTGAGGTGGCACAATGGCTCAGGACGGCCCTACCCGAAGGACACACGGTGTGCAGCCCTATTTGTTGAGATCAGCCCCTCTGTCTCTTTCTCGGATGAAACCAAGTGGGCAAAGAGCCGTTCCTAAGCTGGGGTCCCTGGGAGCTTTCCCTAGTCTACACCAGAACAGCACTCTGAGGGAGAGGAGACGCGGAGGTTTGGTAGCTAAATCTCCTATTCTGAAGAGAAACATTGCGTTGTAGGTGGGTTCCATCAGCCTTGCCGTATTTTCTCAGCTGGCTAGGACGGAGGGCAGGCAGTCAGTTGGCAGGCTCACCTGAGGCCCTGCTTCCCAGACTGTGATACAGAACCCCCGCCTGCTGCAGCCCAAAGGGACGGCTTATGGTAAGGGGAAAACCCTGTGTTGGAAAGTTCCTGCCTAACCCTCGCACAGGCACAAGCATATGGGTCAGTGGTCAAAGACTTTCCCCAAAAGTTTACCACGTTTGCTCCCATCTAGACTCCGAAGGCCGAGGTTACCTAGCTGGGAATCACACTTCAGGAGAGGTACTCATGCTGCTTGGGACTGCAAGTTGTTTCACCAGGCAGCCCAAATCGAGTCCACCCACTTGCATTTTCCAGGGGCCGAGCCTTGGAGGGGCAACATACACTTTCTGAATGGGAAAGAAGCCCATGCCTTCAGTGAGAAAGGCCACTATGCCTCTTTGCTTTGGCAGCCCAGGGATAGCGTCGGCTCTGAAATGCTTCCAAAGGAGCAGAGTCAGAGGACCTTTGAACCACAGAGCAGGTGCAGCCCCGAACAAGGTCTGCTCTTGGCCTGAGAACACCCACTGCCCAGCGCTTCATTTCGGTACACACGTGTAGAGGAAGGTTGTTGAATTCTGCTGCGTGATAACTTCTCCGGGCCACGTAGTGTGAGGGCCAGTAGAGTGGCCCTCCATCTCATCCCAGCTTCATGTGCCGGGTGTATAAGGCAAACTCCCTGCTTGAATCCCTCCGTGGGCTACGTAACCTCCAGAGAGAGGTGGGTGATTGGGACCCAGGGCTGGTGTCTAGGTTAATGTTCTGTGCCTCAACTTCGCAGCTGTTCTCTCTAAGCGGGTCCCAAAGGCTTTCTGGAAGAGTTTCCTTAGAGGGTCAGAAAGAGGAAATTAGCCGACAGGCCCACGGGGATGCCAATTCTCGGCAGCAACAACGCTACCAGCGTCAGACACTTGGGTTCTCGTTGGTAAATGGAAGAACAACTCTGCTTGGAAGCTTCTGCCATCCAGTTTGAGAGTCGCACTTCCACCGCAGCCTAGGATTCCAAGTGCTGCCAAGCCGTCACAATTTCCAATTCTTAGGCCTATGACGGCAGAGTGTCTGGCAGTCCTCAAAGAGACCTTAGGAATGCAGGCGTTTTGGCTCCTTCCACCGAGAAAGCAGCTCCTCCAGCTCCTCTGTCGTTAGCTATTTCATGTTAGAATATCTCTAGGCGCCCTCTTTCCTCCTCCACGTGGTAGGACACAAACGGACTTGCGCTAAAGGGAAGAATCCTTCTGAGTCCGGCAGAGAGGCAGACTCTCCCACTCAGCATTCCCCGACGACTGATCCCCTGGCATGGGTCCGAGACACGGAGAAAGACAGCCGTAACCCCGAGCTTTTCCACAATGTATTATAGGCCTCACCCTGAAGCTCACGTCAATTTCACAGAGAAAAGACCAGGCCTCGGTGTGCTTTCCTGTGGCAAGGAAACTTTGCTTTCATTCCTGAGGTGGCACATTGGCTCAGGACGGCCCTACCCGAAGGACTCACGGTGTGCAGCCCTATTTGTTGAGATCAGCCCCTCTGGCTCTTTCTCGGATGAAACCAAGTGGGCAAAGAGCCGTTCCTAAGCTGGGGTCCCTGGGAGCTTTCCCTAGTCTACACCAGAACAGCACTCTGAGGGAGAGGAGATGCGGAGGTTTGGTAGCAAAATCTCCTATTCTGAAAAGAAACATTGCGTTGTAGGTGGGTTCCATCAGCCTTGCCGTATTTTCTCAGCTGGCTAGGACGGAGGGCAGGCAGTCATTTGGCAGGCTCACCTGAGGCCCTGCTTCCCAGACTGTGATACAGAACCACCGCCTGCTGCAGCCCAAAGGGACGGCTTATGGTAAGGGAAAAACCCTGTGTTGGAAAGTTCCTGCCTAACCCTCGCACAGGCACAAGCATATGGGTCAGTGGTCAAAGACTTTCCCCAAAAGTTTACCACGTTTGCTCCCATCTAGCCTCCGAAGGCCGAGGTTACCTAGCTGGGAATCACACTTCAGGAAAGGTACTCATGCTGCTTGGGACTGCAAGTTGTTTCACCAGGCAGCCCAAATCGAGTCCACCCACTTGCATTTTCCAGGGGCAGAGCCTGGGAGGGGCAACATACACTTTCTGAATGGGAAAGAAGCCCATGCCTTCAGTGAGAAAGGCCACTATGCCTCTTTGCTTTGGCAGCCCAGGGATAGCGTCGGCTCTGAAATGCTTCCAAAGGAGCAGAGTCAGAGATCCTTTGAACCACAGAGCAGGTGCAGCGCCGAACAAGGTCTGCTCTTGGCCTGAGAACACCCACTGCCCAGCGCTTCGTTTGGGTACACACGTGTAGAGGAAGGTTGTTGAATTCTGCTGCGTGATAACTTCTCCAGGCCACGTAGTGTGAGGGCCAGTAGAGTGGCCCTCCATCTCATACCAGCTTCATGTGCCGGGTGTATAAGGCAAACTCCCTGCTTGAATCCCTCCGTGGGCTACGTAAGCTCCAGAGAAAGATGGATGATTGGGACCCAGGGCTGGTGTCTAGGTTAATGATCTGTGCCTCAACTTCGCAGCTCTTCTCTCTAAGCGGGTCCCAAAGGCTTTCTGGAAGAGTTTCCTTAGAGGGTCAGAAACAGGAAATTAGCTGACAGGCCCACGGGGATGCCAATTCTCGGCAGCAACAACGCTACCAGCGTCAGACACTTGGGTTCTCTTTGGTAATTGGAAGAACAACTCTGCTTGGAAGCTTCTGCCATCCAGTTTGAGAGTCGCACTTCCACCGCAGCCTAGGATTCCAAGTGTTGCCATGCCGTCGCAATTTCCAATTCTTAGGCCTATGACGGCAGAGTGTCTGGCAGTCCTCAAAGAGACGTTAGGTATGCAGGCGTTTTGGCTCCTTCCACCGAGAAAGCAGCTCCTCCAGCTCCTCTGTCGTTAGCTATTTCATGTTAGAATATCTCTAGGCGCCCTCTTTCCTCCACCACGTGGTAGGACACAAACGGACTTGCGCTAAAGGGAAGAAGCCTTCTGAGTCCGGCAGAGAGGCAGCCTCTCCCATTCAGCATTCCCCGACGACTGATCCCCTGGCATGGGTCCGAGACACGGAGAAAGACAGCCGTAACCCCGAGATTTTCCACAATGTAGTATAGGCCTCACCCTGAAGCTCACGTCAATTTCACAGAGAAAAGACCAGGCCTCGGTGTGCTTTCCTGTGGCAAGGAAACTTTGCTTTCATTCCATCAGTGGCACATTGGCTCAGGACGGCCCTACCCGAAGGACTCACGGTGTGCAGCCCTATTTGTTTAGATCAGCCCCTCTGGCTCTTTCTCGGATGAAACCAAGTGGGCAAAGAGCCGTTCCTAAGCTGGGGTCCCTGGGAGCTTTCCCTAGTCTACACCAGAACAGCACTCTGAGGGAGAGGAGACGCGGAGGTTTGGTAGCTAAATCTCCTATTCGGAAGAGAAACATTGCGTTGTAGGTGGGTTCCATCAGCCTTGCCGTTTTTTCTCAGCTGGCTAGGACGGAGGGCAGGCAGTCATTTGGCAGGCTCACCTGAGGCCCTGCTTCCCAGACTGTGATACAGAACCCCCGCCTGCTGCAGCCCAAAGGGACGGCTTATGGTAAGGGGAAAACCCTGTGTTGGAAAGTTCCTGCCTAACCCTCGCACAGGCACAAGCATATGGGTCAGTGGTCAAAGACTTTCCCCACAAGTTTACCACGTTTGCTCCCATCTAGCCTCCGAAAGCCGAGGTTACCTAGCTGGGAATCACACTTCAGGAGAGGTACTCATGCTGCTTGGGACTGCAAGTTGTTTCACCAGGCAGCCCAAATCGAGTCCACCCACTTGCATTTTCCAGGGGCGGAGCCTGGGAGGGGCAACATACACTTTCTGAAAGGGAAAGAAGCCCATGCCTTCAGTGTGAAAGGCCACTATGCCTCTTTGCTTTGGCAGCCCAGGGATAGAGTCGGCTCTGAAATGCTTCCAAAGGAGCAGAGTCAGAGAACCTTTGAACCACAGAGCAGGTGCAGCCCCGAACAAGGTCTGCTCTTGGCCTGAGAACACCCACTGCCCAGCGATTCTTTTGGGTACACACGTGTAGAGGAAGGTTGTTGAATTCTGCTGCGTGATAACTTCTCCGGGCCACGTAGTGTGAGGGCCAGTAGAGTGGCCCTCCATCTCATCCCAGCTTCATGTGCCGGGTGTATAAGGCAAACTCCCTGCTTGAATCCCTCCGTGGGCTACGTAAGCTCCAGAGAGAGGTGGGTGATTGGGACCCAGGGCTGGTGTCTAGGTTAATATTCTGTGCCTCAACTTTGCAGCTGTTCTCTCTAAGCGGGTCCCAAAGGCTTTCTGGAAGAGTTTCCTTAGAGGGTCAGAAAGAGGAAATTAGCCGACAGGCCCACGGAGATGCCAATTCTCGGCAGCAACAACGCTACCAGCGTCAGACACTTGGGTTCTCTTTGGTAAATGGAAGAACAACTCTGCTTGGAAGCTTCTGCCATCCAGTTTGAGAGTCGCACTTCCACCGCAGCCTAGGATTCCAAGTGTTGCCATGCCGTCGCAATTTCCAATTCTTAGGCCTATGACGGCAGAGTGTCTGGCAGTCCTCAAAGAGACCTTAGGAATGCAGGCGTTTTGGCTCCTTCCACCGAGAAAGCAGCTCCTCCAGCTCCTCTGTCATTAGCTATTTCATGTTAGAATATCTCTAGGCGCCCTCTTTCCTCCACCACGTGGTAGGACACAAACGGACTTGCCCTAAAGGGAAGAAGCCTTCTGAGTCCGGCAGAGAGGCAGCCTATCCCATTCAGCATCCCCCGACGACTGATCCCTTGGCATGGGTCCGAGACACGGAGAAAGTCAGCCGTAACCCTGAGCTTTTCCACCATGTAGTATAGGCCTCACCCTGAAGCTCACGTCAATTTCATAGAGAAAAGACGAGGCCTCGGTGTGCTTTCCTGTGGCAAGGAAACTTTGCTTTCATTCCTGAGGTGGCACATTGGCTCAGGACGGCCCTACCCGAAGGACTCACGGTGTGCAGCCCTATTTGTTGAGATCAGCCCCTCTGGCTCTTTCTCGGATGAAACCAAGTGGGCAAAGAGCCGTTCCTAAGCTGGGGTCCCTGGGAGCTTTCCCTAGTCTACACCAGAACAGCACTCTGAGGGAGAGGAGACGCGGAGGTTTGGTAGCCAAATCTCCTATTCTGAAAAGAAACATTGCGTTGTAGGTGGGTTCCATCAGCCTTGCCGTATTTTCTCAGCTGGCTAGGACGGAGGGCAGGCAGTCATTTGGCAGGCTCACCTGAGGCCCTGCTTCCCAGACTGTGATACAGAACCGCCGCCTGCTGCAGCCCAAAGGGACGGCTTATGGTAAGGGAAAAACCCTGTGTTGGAAAGTTCCTGCCTAACCCTCGCACAGGCACAAGCATATGGGTCAGTGGTCAAAGACTTTCCCCAAAAGTTTACCACGTTTGCTCCCATCTAGCCTCCGAAGGCCGAGGTTACCTAGCTGGGAATCACACTTCAGGAAAGGTACTCATGCTGCTTGGGACTGCAAGTTGTTTCAGCAGGCAGCCCAAATCAAGTCCACCCACTTGCATTTTCCAGGGGCAGAGCCTGGGAGGGGCAACATACACTTTCTGAATGGGAAAGAAGCCCATGCCTTCAGTGTGAAAGGCCACTATGCCTCTTTGCTTTGGCAGCCCAGGGATAGCGTCGGCTCTGAAATGCTTCCAAAGGAGCAGAGTCAGAGATCCTTTGAACCACAGAGCAGGTGCAGCCCCGAACAAGGTCTGCTCTTGGCCTGAGAACACCCACTGCCCAGCGCTTCTTTTGGGTACACACGTGTAGAGGAAGGTTGTTGACTTCTGCTGCGTGATAACTTCTCCGGGCCACGTAGTGTGAGGGCCAGTAGAGTGGCCCTCCATCTCATCCCAGCTTCATGTGCCGGGTGTATAAGGCAAGCTCCCTGCTTGAATCCCTCTGTGGGCTAAGTAAGCTCCAGAGAGAGGTGGGTGATTGGGACCCAGGGCTGGTGTCTAAGTTAAAGTTCTGTGCCTCAACTTCGCAGCTGTTCTCTCTAAGCGGGTCCCAAAGGCTTTCTGGAAGAGTTTCCTTAGAGGGTCAGAAAGAGGAAATTAGCCGACAGGCCCACGGGGATGCCAATTCTCGGCAGCAACAACGCTACCAGCGTCAGACACTTGGGTTCTCTTTGGTAAATGGAAGAACAACTCTGCTTGGAAGCTTCTGCCATCCAGTTTGAGAGTCGCACTTCCACCGCAGCCTAGGATTCCAAGTGTTGCCATGCCGTCACAATTTCCAATTCTTAGGCCTATGACGGCAGAGTGTCTGGCAGTCCTCAAAGGGACCTTAGGAATGCAGGCGTTTTGGCTCCTTCCACCGAGAAAGCAGCTCCTCCAGCTCCTCTGTCGTTAGCTATTTCATGTTAGAATATCTCTAGGCGCCCTCTTTCCTCCTCCACGTGGTAGGACATAAACGGACTTGCCCTAAAGGGAAGAAGCCTTCTGAGTCCGGCAGAGAGGCAGCCTCTCCCACTCAGCATTCCCCCAGGACTGAGCCCCTGGCATGGGTCCGAGACACGGAGAAAGACAGCCGTAACCGCGAGCTTTTCCACAATGTAGTATAGGCCTCACCCTGAAGCTCACGTCAATTTCATAGAGAAAAGACCAGGCCTCGGTGTGCTTTCCTGTGGCAAGGAAACTTTGCTTTCATTCCTGAGGTGGTACATTGGCTCAGGACGGCCCTACCCGAAGGACTCACGGTGTGCAGCCCTATTTGTTGAGATCAGCCCCTCTGGCTCTTTCTCGGATGAAACCAAGTGGGCAAAGAGCCGTTCCTAAGCTGGGGTCCCTGGGAGCTTTTCCTAGTCTACAGCAGAACAGCACTCTGAGAGAGAGGAGACGCGGAGGTTTGGTAGCAAAATCTCCTAATCTGAAGAGAAACATTGCGTTGTATGTGAGTTCCATCAGCCTTGCCGTATTTTCTCAGCTGGCTAGGACGGAGGGCAGGCAGTCATTTGGCAGGCTCACCTGAGGCCCTGCTTCCCAGACTGTGATATAGAACCCCCGCCTGCTGCAGCCCAAAGGGACGGCTTATGGTAAGGGAAAAACCCTGTGTTGGAAAGTTCCTGCCTAACCCTCGCACAGGCACAAGCATATGGGTCAGTGGTCAAAGACTTTCCCCACAAGTTTACCACGTTTGCTCCCATCTAGCCTCCGAAGGCCGAGGTTACCTAGCTGGGAATCACACTTCAGGAAAGGTACTCATGCTGCTTGGGACTGCAAGTTGTTTCACCAGGCAGCCCAAATTGAGTCCACCCACTTGCATTTTCCAGGGGCAGAGCCTGGGAGGGGCAACATACTCTTTCTGAATGGGAAAGAAGCCCATGCCTTCAGTGTGAAAGGCCACTATGCCTCTTTGCTTTGGCAGCGCAGGGATAGCGTCGGCTCTGAAATTCTTCCAAAGGAGCAGAGTCAGAAAACCTTTGAACCACAGAGCAGGTGCAGCCCCGAACAAGGTATGCTCTTGGCCTGAGAACACCCACTGCCCAGCGCTTCTTTTGGGTACACACGTGTAGAGGAAGGTTGTTGAATTCTGCTGCGTGATAACTTCTCCGGGCCACGTAGTGTGAGGGCCAGTAGAGTGGCCCTCCATCTCATCCCAGCTTCATGTGCCGGGTGTATAAGGCAAACTCCCTGCTTGAATCCCTCCGTGGGCTACGTAAGCTCCAGAGAGAGGTGGGTGATTGGGACCCAGGGCTGTTATCTAGGTTACTGCTCAGTGCCTCAACTTCGCAGCTGTTCTCTCTAAGCGGGTCCCAAAGGCTTTCTGGAAGAGTTTCCTTAGAGGGCCAGAAACAGGAAATTAGCCGACAGGCCCACGGGGATGCCAATTCTCGGCAGCAACAACGCTACCAGCGTCAGACACTTGGGTTCTCGTTGGTAAATGGAAGAACAACTCTGCTTGGAAGCTTCTGCCATCCAGTTTGAGAGTCGCACTTCCACCGCAGCCTAGGATTCCAAGTGCTGCCAAGCCGTCACAATTTCCAATTCTTAGGCCTATGACGGCAGAGTGTCTGGCAGTCCTCAAAGAGACCTTAGGAATGCAGGCGTTTTGGCTCCTTCCACCGAGAAAGCAGCTCCTCCAGCTCCTCTGTCGTTAGCTATTTCATGTTAGAATATCTCTAGGCGCCCTCTTTCCTCCTCCACGTTGTAGGACACAAACGGACTTGCCCTAAAGGGAAGAATCCTTCTGAGTCCGGCAGAGAGGCAGCCTCTCCCACTCAGCATTCCCCGACGACTGATCCCCTGGCATGGGTCCGAGACACGGAGAAAGACAGCCGTAACCCCGAGCTTTTCCACAATGTAGTATAGGCCTCACCCTGAAGCTCACGTCAATTTCACAGAGAAAAGACCAGGCCTCGGTGTGCTTTCCTGTGGCAAGGAAACTTTGCTTTCATTCCATCGGTGGCACATTGGCTCAGGACGGCCCTACCCGAAGGACTCACGGTGTGCAGCCCTATTTGTTGAGATCAGCCCCTCTGGCTCTTTCTCGGATGAAACCAAGTGGGCAAAGAGCCGTACCTAAGCTGGGGTCCCTGGGAGCTTTCCCTAGTCTACACCAGAACAGCACTCTGAGGGAGAGGAGACGCGGAGGTTTGGTAGCAAAATCTCCTATTCGGAAGAGAAACATTGCGTTGTAGGTGGGTTCCATCAGCCTTGCCGTTTTTTCTCAGCTGGCTAGGACGGAGGGCAGGCAGTCATTTGGCAGGCTCACCTGAGGCCCTGCTTCCCAGACTGTGATACAGAACCCCCGCCTGCTGCAGCCCAAAGGGACGGCTTATGGTAAGGGAAAAACCCTGTGTTGGAAAGTTCCTGCCTAACCCTCGCACAGGCAAAAGCATATGGGTCAGTGGTCAAAGACTTTCCCCACAAGTTTACCACGTTTGCCCCCATCTAGCCTCCGAAAGCCGAGGTTACCTAGCTGGGAATCACACTTCAGGAGAGGTACTCATGCTGCTTGGGACTGCAAGTTGTTTCACCAGGCAGCCCAAATCGAGTCCACCCACTTGCATTTTCCAGGGGCAGAGCCTGGGAGGGGCAACATACACTTTCTGAATGGGAAAGAAGCCCATGCCTTCAGTGTGAAAGGCCACTATGCCTCTTTGCTTTGGCAGCCCAGGGATAGCGTCGGCTCTGAAATGATTCCAAAGGAGCAGAGTCAGAGAACCTTTGAACCACAGAGCAGGTGCAGCCCCGAACAAGGTCTGCTCTTGGCCTGAAAACACCCACTGCCCAGCGCTTCGTTTGGGTACACACGTGTAGAGGAAGGTTGTTGAATTCTGCTGCGTGATAATTTCTCCGGGCCACGTAGCGTGAGGGCCAGTAGAGTGGCCCTCCATCTCATCCCGGCTTCATGTGCCAGGTGTATAAGGCAAACTCCCTGCTTGAATCCCTCCGTGGGCTACGTAACCTCCAGAGAGAGGTGGGTGATTGGGACCCAGGGCTGGTATCTAGGTTACTGCTCAGTGCCTCAACTTCGCAGCTGTTCTCTCTAAGCTGGTCCCAAAGGCTTTCTGGAAGAGTTTCCTTAGAGGACCAGAAACAGGAAATTAGCCGACAGGCCCACGGGGATGCCAGTTCTCGGCAGCAACAACGCTACCAGCGTCAGACCCTTGGGTTCTCTTTGGTAAATGGAAGAACAACTCTGCTTGGAAGCTTCTGCCATCCAGTTTGAGAGTCGCACTTCCACCGCAGCCTAGGATTCCAAGTGTTGCCATGCCGCCACAATTTCCAATTCTTAGGCCTATGACGGCAGAGTGTCTGGCAGTCCTCAAAGAGACCTTAGGGATGCAGGCGTTTTGGCTCCTTCCACCGAGAAAGCAGCTCCTCCAGCTCCTCTGTCGTTAGCTAGTTCATGTTAGAATATCTCTAGGCGCCCTCTTTCCTCCTCCACGTGGTAAGACACAGGGACTTGCCCTAAAGGGAAGAAGCCTTCTGAGTCCGGCAGAGAGGCAGCCTCTCCCACTCAGCATTCCCCGACGACTGAGCCCCTGGCATAGGTCCGAGACACGGAGAAAGACAGCCGTAACCCCGAGCTTTTCCACAATGTAGTATAGGCCTCACCATGAAGCTCACGTCAATTTCATAGAGAAAACACGAGGCCTCGGTGTGCTTTCCTGTGGCATGGAAACATTGCTTTCATTCCTTAGGTGGCACATTGGCTCAGGACGGCCCTACCCGAAGGACTCACGGTGTGCAGCCCTATTGGTTGAGATCAGCCCCTCTGGCTCTTTCTCGGATGAAACCAAGTGGGCAAAGAGCCGTTCCTAAGCTGGGGTCCCTGGGAGCCTTCCCTAGTCTACACCAGAACAGCACTCTGAGGGAGAGGAGACGCGGAGGTTTGGTAGCCAAATCTCCTATTCTGCAGAGAAACATTTCGTTGTAGGTGGGTTCCATCAGCCTTGCCATATTTTCTCAGCTGGCTAGGACGGAGGGCAGGCAGTCAGTTGGCAGGCTCACCTGAGGCCCTGCTTCCCAGACTGTGATACAGAACCCCCGCCTGCTGCAGCCCGAAGGGACGGCTTATGGTAAGGGGAAAACCCGGTGTTGGAAAGTTCCTGCCTAACCCTCGCACAAGCACAAGCATATGGGTCAGTGGTCCAAGACTTTCCCCACAAGTTTACCATGTTTTCTCCCATCTAGCCTCCGAAGGCCGAGGTTACCTAGCTGGGAATCACACTTCAGGAGAGGTACTCATGCTGCTTGGGACTGCAAGTTGTTTCACCAGGAAGCCCAAATCGAGTCCATCCACTTGCATTTTCCAGGGGCAGAGCCTGGGAGGGGCAACATACACTTTCTGAATGGGAAAGAAGCCCATGCCTTCAGTGTGAAAGGCCACTATGCCTCTTTGCTTTGGCAGCCCAGGGATAGCGTCGGCTCTGAAATGCTTGCAAAGGAGCAGAGTCAGAGAACCTTTGAACCACAGAGCAGGTGCAGCCCCGAACAAGGTCTGCTCTTGGCCTAAGAACACCCACTGCCCAGCGCTTCGTTTGGGTACACACGTGTAGAGGAAGGTTGTTGAATTCTGCTGCGTGATAACTTCTCCGGGCCACGTAGCGTGAGGGCCAGTAGAGTGGCCCTCCATCTCATGCCGGCTTCATGTGCCGGGTGTATAAGGCAAACTCCCTGCTTGAATCCCTCCGTGGGCTACGTAACCTCCAGAGAGAGGTGGGTGATTGGGACCCAGGGCTGGTATCTAGGTTACTGCTCAGTGCCTCAACTTCGCAGCTGTTCTCTCTAAGCGGGTCCCAAAGGCTTTCTGGAAGAGTTTCCTTAGAGGGCCAGAAACAGGAAATTAGCCGACAGGCCCACGGGGATGCCAGTTCTCGGCAGCAACAACGCTACCAGCGTCAGACCCTTGGGTTCTCTTTGGTAAATGGAAGAACAACTCTGCTTGGAAGCTTCTGCCATCCAGTTTGAGAGTCGCACTTCCACCGCAGCCTAGGATTCCAAGTGTTGCCATGCCGCCACAATTTCCAATTCTTAGGCCTATGACGCCAGAGTGTCTGGCAGTCCTCAAAGAGACCTTAGGGATGCAGGCGTTTTGGCTCCTTCCACCGAGAAAGCAGCTCCTCCAGCTCCTCTGTCGTTAGCTAGTTCATGTTAGAATATCTCTAGGCGCCCTCTTTCCTCCTCCACGTGGTAAGACACAAAGGGACTTGCCCTAAAGGGAAGAAGCCTTCTGAGACCGGCAGAGAGGCAGCCTCTCCCACTCAGCATTCCCCGACGACTGAGCCCCTGGCATGGGTCCGAGACACGGAGAAAGACAGCCGTAACCCCGAGCTTTTCCACAATGTAGTATAGGCCTCACCCTGAAGCTCACGTCAATTTCATAGAGAAAACACCAGGACTCGGTGTGCTTTCCTGCGGCAAGGAAACTTTGCTTTCATTCCTTAGGTGGCACATTGGCTCAGGACGGCCCTACCCGAAGGACTCACGGTGTGCAGCCCTATTTGTTGAGATCAGCCCCTCTGGCTCTTTCTCGGATGAAACCAAGTGGGCAAAGAGCCGTTCCTAAGCTGTGGTCCTGGGAGCCTTCCCTAGTCTACACCAGAACAGCACTCTGAGGGAGAGGAGACGCGGAGGTTTGGTAGCCAAATCTCCTATTCTGCAGAGAAACATTTCGTTGTAGGTGGGTTCCATCAGCCTTGCCATATTTTCTCAGCTGGCTAGGACGGAGGGCAGGCAGTCAGTTGGCAGGCTCACCTGAGGCCCTGCTTCCCAGACTGTGATACAGAACCCCCGCCTGCTGCAGCCCGAAGGGACGGCTTATGTAAGGGGAAAACCCGGTGTTGGAAAGTTCCTGCCTAACCCTCGCACAAGCACAAGCATATGGGTCAGTGGTCCAAGACTTTCCCCACAAGTTTACCATGTTTGCTCCCATCTAGCCTCCGAGGGCCGAGGTTACCTAGCTGGGAATCACACTTCAGGAGAGGTACTCATGCTGCTTGGGACTGCAAGTTGTTTCACCAGGCAGCCCAAATCGAGTCCACCCACTTGCATTTTCCAGGGGCAGAGCCTGGGAGGGGCAACATACACTTTCTGAATGGGAAAGAAGCCCATGCCTTCAGTGTGAAAGGCCACTATGCCTCTTTGCTTTGGCAGCCCAGGGATAGCGTCGGCTCTGAAATGCTTCCAAAGGAGCAGAGTCAGAGAACCTTTGAACCACAGAGCAGGTGCAGCCACGAACAAGGTCTGCTCTTGGCCTGAGAACACCCACTGCCCAGCGCTTCATTTGGGTACACACGTGTAGAGGAAGGTTGTTGAATTCTGCTGCGTGATAACTTCTCCGGGCCACGTAGCGTGAGGGCCAGTAGAGTGGCCCTCCATCTCATCCCGGCTTCATGTGCCGGTTGTATAAGGCAAACTCCCTGCTTGAATCCCTCCGTGGGCTACGTAACCTCCAGAGAGAGGTGGGTGATTGGGACCCAGGGCTGGTATCTAGGTTACTGCTCAGTGCCTCAACTTCGCAGCTGTTCTCTCTAAGCGGGTCCCAAAGGCTTTCTGGAAGAGTTTCCTTAGAGGGCCAGAAACAGGAAATTAGCCTACAGGCCCACGGGGATGACAGTTCTCGGCAGCAACAACGCTAGCAGCGTCAGACCCTTGGGTTCTCTTTGGTAAATGGAAGAACAACTCTGCTTGGAAGCTTCTGCCATCCAGTTTGAGAGTGGCACTTCCACCGCAGCCTAGGATTCCAAGTGTTGCCATGCCGCCACAATTTCCAATTCTTAGGCCTATGACGCCAGAGTGTCTGGCAGTCCTCAAAGAGACCTTAGGGATGCAGGCGTTTTGGCTCCTTCCACCGAGAAAGCAGCTCCTCCAGCTCCTCTGTCATTAGCTAGTTCATGTTAGAATATCTCTAGGCGCCCTCTTTCCTCCTCCACGAGGTAAGACACAAAGGGACTTGCCCTAAAGGGAAGAAGCCTTCTGAGACCAGCAGAGAGGCAGCCTCTCCCACTCAGCATTCCCCGACGACTGAGCCCCTGGCATGGGTCCGAGACACGGAGAAAGACAGCCGTAACCCCGAGCTTTTCCACAATGTAGTATAGGCCTCACCCTGAAGCTCACGTCAATTTCATAGAGAAAACACCAGGCCTCGGTGTGCTTTCCTGTGGCAAGGAAACTTTGCTTTCATTCCTTAGGTGGCACATTGGCTCAGGACGGCCCTACCCGAAGGACTCACGGTGTGCAGCCCTATTGGTTGAGATCAGCCCCTCTGGCTCTTTCTCGGATGAAACCAAGTGGGCAAAGAGCCGTTCCTAAGCTGGGGTCCCTGGGAGCCTTCCTTAGTCTACACCAGAACAGCACTCTGAGGGAGAGGAGACGCGGAGGTTTGGTAGCCAAATCTCCTATTCTGCAGAGAAACATTTCGTTGTAGGTGGGTTCCATCAGCCTTGCCATATTTTCTCAGCTGGCTAGGACGGAGGGCAGGCAGTCAGTTGGCAGGCTCACCTGAGGCCCTGCTTCCCAGACTGTGATACAGAACCCCCGCCTGCTGCAGCCCAAAGGGACGGCTTATGGTAAGGGGAAAACCCTGTGTTGGAAAGTTCCTGCCTAACCCTCGCACAAGCACAAGCATATGGGTCAGTGGTCCAAGACTTTCCCCACAAGTTTACCATGTTTGCTCCCATCTAGCCTCCGAAGGCCGAGGTTACCTAGCTGGGAATCACACTTCAGGAGAGGTACTCATGCTGCTTGGGACTGCAAGTTGTTTCACCAGGCAGCCCAAATCGAGTCCACCCACTTGCATTTTCCAGGGGCCGAGCCTGGGAGGGGCAACATACACTTTCTGAATGGGAAAGAAGCCCATGCCTTCAGTGTGAAAGGCCACTATGCCTCTTTGCTTTGGCAGCCCAGGGATAGCGTCGGCTCTGAAATGCTTCCAAAGGAGCAGAGTCAGAGAACCTTTGAACCACAGAGCAGGTGCAGCCCCGAACAAGGTCTGCTCTTGGCCTGAAAACACCCACTGCCCAGCGCTTCGTTTGGTTACACACGTGTAGAGGAAGGTTGTTGAATTCTGCTGCGTGATAACTTCTCCGGGCCACGTAGCGTGAGGGCCAGTAGAGTGGCCCTCCATCTCATCCCGGCTTCATGTGCCGGGTGTATAAGGCAAACTCCCTGCTTGAATCCCTCCGTGGGCTACGTAACCTCCAGAGAGAGGTGGGTGATTGGGACCCAGGGCTGGTATCTAGTTTACTGCTCAGTGCCTCAACTTCGCAGCTGTTCTCTCTAAGCGGGTCCCAAAGGCTTTCTGGAAGAGTTTCCTTAGAGGGCCAGAAACAGGAAATTAGCCGACAGGCCCACGGGGATGCCAGTTCTCGGCAGCAACAACGCTACCAGCGTCAGACCCTTGGGTTCTCTTTGGTAAATGGAAGAACAACTCTGCTTGGAAGCTTCTGCCATCCAGTTTGAGAGTCGCACTTCCACCGCAGCCTAGGATTCCAAGTGTTGCCATGCCGCCACAATTTCCAATTCTTAGGCCTATGACGCCAGAGTGTCTGGCAGTCCTCAAAGAGACCTTAGGGATGCAGGCGTTTTGGCTCCTTCCACCGAGAAAGCAGCTCCTCCAGCTCCTCTGTCATTAGCTAGTTCATGTTAGAATATCTCTAGGCGCCCTCTTTCCTCCTCCACGTGGTAAGACACAAAGGGACTTGCCCTAAAGGGAAGAAGCCTTCTGAGTCCGGCAGAGAGGCAGCCTCTCCCACTAAGCATTCCCCGACGACTGAGCCCCTGGCATGGGTCCGAGACACGGAGAAAGACAGCCGTAACCCCGAGCTTTTCCACAATGTAGTATAGGCCTCACCCTGAAGCTCACGTCAATTTCATAGAGAAAACACCAGGCCTCGGTGTGCTTTCCTGTGGCAAGGAAACTTTGCTTTCATTCCTTAGGTGGCACATTGGCTCAGGACGGCCCTACCCGAAGGACTCACGGTGTGCAGCCCTATTGGTTGAGATCAGCCCCTCTGGCTCTTTCTCGGATGAAACCAAGTGGGCAAAGAGCCGTTCCTAAGCTGGGGTCCCTGGGAGCCTTCCCTAGTCTACACCAGAACAGCACTCTGAGGGAGAGGAGACGCGGAGGTTTGGTAGCCAAATCTCCTATTCTGCAGAGAAACATTTCGTTGTAGGTGGGTTCCATCAGCCTTGCCATATTTTCTCAGCTGGCTAGGACGGAGGGCAGGCAGTCAGTTGGCAGGCTCACCTGAGGCCCTGCTTCCCAGACTGTGATACAGAACCCCCGCCTGCTGCAGCCCAAAGGGACGGCTTATGGTAAGGGGAAAACCCGGTGTTGGAAAGTTCCTGCCTAACCCTCGCACAAGCACAAGCATATGGGTCAGTGGTCCAAGACTTTCCCCACAAGTTTACCATGTTTGCTCCCATCTAGCCTCCGAAGGCCGAGGTTACCTAGCTGGGAATCACACTTCAGGAGAGGTACTCATGCTGCTTGGGACTGCAAGTTGTTTCACCAGGCAGCCCAAATCGAGTCCACCCACTTGCATTTTCCAGGGGCCGAGCCTGGGAGGGGCAACATACACTTTCTGAATGGGAAAGAAGCCCATGCCTTCAGTGTGAAAGGCCACTATGCCTCTTTGCTTTGGCAGCCCAGGGATAGCGTCGGCTCTGAAATGCTTCCAAAGGAGCAGAGTCAGAGAACCTTTGAACCACAGAGCAGGTGCAGCCCCGAACAAGGTCTGCTCTTGGCCTGAAAACACCCACTGCCCAGCGCTTCGTTTGGTTACACACGTGTAGAGGAAGGTTGTTGAATTCTGCTGCGTGATAACTTCTCCGGGCCACGTAGCGTGAGGGCCAGTAGAGTGGCCCTCCATCTCATCCCGGCTTCATGTGCCGGGTGTATAAGGCAAACTCCCTGCTTGAATCCCTCCGTGGGCTACGTAACCTCCAGAGAGAGGTGGGTGATTGGGACCCAGGGCTGGTATCTAGGTTACTGCTCAGTGCCTCAACTTCGCAGCTGTTCTCTGTAAGCGGGTCCCAAAGGCTTTCTGGAAGAGTTTCCTTAGAGGGCCAGAAACAGGAAATTAGCCGACAGGCCCACGGGGATGCCAGTTCTAGGCAGCAACAACGCTACCAGCGTCAGACCCTTGGGTTCTCTTTGGTAAATGGAAGAACAACTCTGCTTGGAAGCTTCTGCCATCCAGTTTGAGAGTCGCACTTCCACCGCAGCCTAGGATTCCAAGTGTTGCCATGCCGCCACAATTTCCAATTCTTAGGCCTATGACGCCAGAGTGTCTGGCAGTCCTCAAAGAGACCTTAGGGATGCAGGCGTTTTGGCTCCTTCCACCGAGAAAGCAGCTCCTCCAGCTCCTCTGTCATTAGCTAGTTCATGTTAGAATATCTCTAGGCGCCCTCTTTCCTCCTCCACGTGGTAAGACACAAAGGGACTTGCCCTAAAGGGAAGAAGCCTTCTGAGTCCGGCAGAGAGGCAGCCTCTCCCACTAAGCATTCCCCGACGACTGAGCCCCTGGCATGGGTCCGAGACACGGAGAAAGACAGCCGTAACCCCGAGCTTTTCCACAATGTAGTATAGGCCTCACCCTGAAGCTCACGTCAATTTCATAGAGAAAACACCAGGCCTCGGTGTGCTTTCCTGTGGCAAGGAAACTTTGCTTTCATTCCTTAGGTGGCACATTGGCTCAGGACGGCCCTACCCGAAGGACTCACGGTGTGCAGCCCTATTGGTTGAGATCAGCCCCTCTGGCTCTTTCTCGGATGAAACCAAGTGGGCAAAGAGCCGTTCCTAAGCTGGGGTCCCTGGGAGCCTTCCCTAGTCTACACCAGAACAGCACTCTGAGGGAGAGGAGACGCGGAGGTTTGGTAGCCAAATCTCCTATTCTGCAGAGAAACATTTCGTTGTAGGTGGGTTCCATCAGCCTTGCCATATTTTCTCAGCTGGCTAGGACGGAGGGCAGGCAGTCAGTTGGCAGGCTCACCTGAGGCCCTGCTTCCCAGACTGTGATACAGAACCCCCGCCTGCTGCAGCCCAAAGGGACGGCTTATGGTAAGGGGAAAACCCGGTGTTGGAAAGTTCCTGCCTAACCCTCGCACAAGCACAAGCATATGGGTCAGTGGTCCAAGACTTTCCCCACAAGTTTACCATGTTTGCTCCCATCTAGCCTCCGAAGGCCGAGGTTACCTAGCTGGGAATCACACTTCAGGAGAGGTACTCATGCTGCTTGGGACTGCAAGTTGTTTCACCAGGCAGCCCAAATCGAGTCCACCCACTTGCATTTTCCAGGGGCAGAGCCTGGGAGGGGCAACATACACTTTCTGAATGGGAAAGAAGCCCATGCCTTCAGTGTGAAAGGCCACTATGCCTCTTTGCTTTGGCAGCCCAGGGATAGCGTCGGCTCTGAAATGCTTCCAAAGGAGCAGAGTCAGAGAACCTTTGAACCACAGAGCAGGTGCAGCCCCGAACAAGGTCTGCTCTTGGCCTGAAAACACCCACTGCCCAGCGCTTCGTTTGGGTACACACGTGAGGAGGAAGGTTGTTGAATTCTGCTGCGTGATAACTTCTCCGGGCCACGTAGCGTGAGGGCCAGTAGAGTGGCCCTCCATGTCATCCCGGCTTCATGTGCCGGGTGTATAAGGCAAACTCCCTGCTTGAATCCCTCCGTGGGCTACGTAACCTCCAGAGACAGGTGGGTGACTGGGACCCAGGGCTGTTATCTAGGTTACTGCTCAGTGCCTCAACTTCGCAGCTGTTCTCTCTAAGCGGGTCCCAAAGGCTTTCTGGAAGAGTTTCCTTAGAGGGCCAGAAACAGGAAGTTAGCCGACAGGCCCACGGGGATGCCAGTTCTCGGCAGCAACAACGCTACCAGCGTCAGACCCTTGGGTTCTCTTTGGTAAATGGAAGAACAACTCTGCTTGGAAGCTTCTTCCATCCAGTTTGAGAGTCGCACTTCCACCGCAGCCTAGGATTCCAAGTGTTGCCATGCCGCCACAATTTCCAATTCTTAGGCCTATGACGCCAGAGTGTCTGGCAGTCCTCAAAGAGACCTTAGGGATGCAGGCGTTTTGGCTCCTTCCACCGAGAAAGCAGCTCCTCCAGCTCCTCTGTCATTAGCTAGTTCATGTTAGAATATCTCTAGGCGCCCTCTTTCCTCCTCCACGTGGTAAGACACAAAGGGACTTGCCCTAAAGGGAAGAAGCCTTCTGAGTCCGGCAGAGAGGCAGCCTCTCCCACTAAGCATTCCCCGACGACTGAGCCCCTGGCATGGGTCCGAGACACGGAGAAAGACAGCCGTAACCCCGAGCTTTTCCACAATGTAGTATAGGCCTCACCCTGAAGCTCACGTCAATTTCATAGAGAAAACACCAGGCCTCGGTGTGCTTTCCTGTGGCAAGGAAACTTTGCTTTCATTCCTTAGGTGGCACATTGGCTCAGGACGGCCCTACCCGAAGGACTCACGGTGTGCAGCCCTATTGGTTGAGATCAGCCCCTCTGGCTCTTTCTCGGATGAAACCAAGTGGGCAAAGAGCCGTTCCTAAGCTGGGGTCCCTGGGAGCCTTCCCTAGTCTACACCAGAACAGCACTCTGAGGGAGAGGAGACGCGGAGGTTTGGTAGCCAAATCTCCTATTCTGCAGAGAAACATTTCGTTGTAGGTGGGTTCCATCAGCCTTGCCATATTTTCTCAGCTGGCTAGGACGGAGGGCAGGCAGTCAGTTGGCAGGCTCACCTGAGGCCCTGCTTCCCAGACTGTGATACAGAACCCCCGCCTGCTGCAGCCCAAAGGGACGGCTTATGGTAAGGGGAAAACCCGGTGTTGGAAAGTTCCTGCCTAACCCTCGCACAAGCACAAGCATATGGGTCAGTGGTCCAAGACTTTCCCCACAAGTTTACCATGTTTGCTCCCATCTAGCCTCCGAAGGCCGAGGTTACCTAGCTGGGAATCACACTTCAGGAGAGGTACTCATGCTGCTTGGGACTGCAAGTTGTTTCACCAGGCAGCCCAAATCGAGTCCACCCACTTGCATTTTCCAGGGGCCGAGCCTGGGAGGGGCAACATACACTTTCTGAATGGGAAAGAAGCCCATGCCTTCAGTGTGAAAGGCCACTATGCCTCTTTGCTTTGGCAGCCCAGGGATAGCGTCGGCTCTGAAATGCTTCCAAAGGAGCAGAGTCAGAGAACCTTTGAACCACAGAGCAGGTGCAGCCCCGAACAAGGTCTGCTCTTGGCCTGAAAACACCCACTGCCCAGCGCTTCGTTTGGTTACACACGTGTAGAGGAAGGTTGTTGAATTCTGCTGCGTGATAACTTCTCCGGGCCACGTAGCGTGAGGGCCAGTAGAGTGGCCCTCCATCTCATGCCGGCTTCATGTGCCGGGTGTATAAGGCAAACTCCCTGCTTGAATCCCTCCGTGGGCTACGTAACCTCCAGAGAGAGGTGGTTGATTGGGACCCAGGGCTGGTATCTAGGTTACTGCTCAGTGCCTCAACTTCGCAGCTGTTCTCTCTAAGCGGGTCCCAAAGGCTTTCTGGAAGAGTTTCCTTAGAGGGCCAGAAACAGGAAATTAGCCGACAGGCCCACGGGGATGCCAGTTCTAGGCAGCAACAACGCTACCAGCGTCAGACCCTTGGGTTCTCTTTGGTAAATGGAAGAACAACTCTGCTTGGAAGCTTCTGCCATCCAGTTTGAGAGTCGCACTTCCACCTCAGCCTAGGATTCCAAGTGTTGCCATGCCGCCACAATTTCCAATTCTTAGGCCTATGACGCCAGAGTGTCTGGCAGTCCTCAAAGAGACCTTAGGGATGCAGGCGTTTTGGCTCCTTCCACCGAGAAAGCAGCTCCTCCAGCTCCTCTGTCATTAGCTAGTTCATGTTAGAATATCTCTAGGCGCCCTCTTTCCTCCTCCACGTGGTAAGACACAAAGGGACTTGCCCTAAAGGGAAGAAGCCTTCTGAGTCCGGCAGAGAGGCAGCCTCTCCCACTAAGCATTCCCCGACGACTGAGCCCCTGGCATGGGTCCGAGACACGGAGAAAGACAGCCGTAACCCCGAGCTTTTCCACAATGTAGTATAGGCCTCACCCTGAAGCTCACGTCAATTTCATAGAGAAAACACCAGGCCTCGGTGTGCTTTCCTGTGGCAAGGAAACTTTGCTTTCATTCCTTAGGTGGCACATTGGCTCAGGACGGCCCTACCCGAAGGACTCACGGTGTGCAGCCCTATTGGTTGAGATCAGCCCCTCTGGCTCTTTCTCGGATGAAACCAAGTGGGCAAAGAGCCGTTCCTAAGCTGGGGTCCCTGGGAGCCTTCCCTAGTCTACACCAGAACAGCACTCTGAGGGAGAGGAGACGCGGAGGTTTGGTAGCCAAATCTCCTATTCTGCAGAGAAACATTTCGTTGTAGGTGGGTTCCATCAGCCTTGCCATATTTTCTCAGCTGGCTAGGACGGAGGGCAGGCAGTCAGTTGGCAGGCTCACCTGAGGCCCTGCTTCCCAGACTGTGATACAGAACCCCCGCCTGCTGCAGCCCAAAGGGACGGCTTATGGTAAGGGGAAAACCCGGTGTTGGAAAGTTCCTGCCTAACCCTCGCACAAGCACAAGCATATGGGTCAGTGGTC
This sequence comes from Eschrichtius robustus, assembly GCF_028021215.1. Lineage (NCBI taxonomy): Eukaryota > Metazoa > Chordata > Mammalia > Artiodactyla > Eschrichtiidae > Eschrichtius > Eschrichtius robustus. The sequence goes on from NC_090842.1 coordinate 43,393,725, forward strand.
CAAGACTTTCCCCACAAGTTTACCATGTTTGCTCCCATCTAGCCTCCGAAGGCCGAGGTTACCTAGCTGGGAATCACACTTCAGGAGAGGTACTCATGCTGCTTGGGACTGCAAGTTGTTTCACCAGGCAGCCCAAATCGAGTCCACCCACTTGCATTTTCCAGGGGCCGAGCCTGGGAGGGGCAACATACACTTTCTGAATGGGAAAGAAGCCCATGCCTTCAGTGTGAAAGGCCACTATGCCTCTTTGCTTTGGCAGCCCAGGGATAGCGTCGGCTCTGAAATGCTTCCAAAGGAGCAGAGTCAGAGAACCTTTGAACCACAGAGCAGGTGCAGCCCCGAACAAGGTCTGCTCTTGGCCTGAGAACACCCACTGCCCAGCGCTTCGTTTGGGTACACACGTGAGGAGGAAGGTTGTTGAATTCTGCTGCGTGATAACTTCTCCGGGCCACGTAGCGTGAGGGCCAGTAGAGTGGCCCTCCATGTCATCCCGGCTTCATGTGCCGGGTGTATAAGGCAAACTCCCTGCTTGAATCCCTCCGTGGGCTACGTAACCTCCAGAGACAGGTGGGTGACTGGGACCCAGGGCTGTTATCTAGGTTACTGCTCAGTGCCTCAACTTCGCAGCTGTTCTCTCTAAGCGGGTCCCAAAGGCTTTCTGGAAGAGTTTCCTTAGAGGGCCAGAAACAGGAAGTTAGCCGACAGGCCCACGGGGATGCCAGTTCTCGGCAGCAACAACGCTACCAGCGTCAGACCCTTGGGTTCTCTTTGGTAAATGGAAGAACAACTCTGCTTGGAAGCTTCTTCCATCCAGTTTGAGAGTCGCACTTCCACCGCAGCCTAGGATTCCAAGTGTTGCCATGCCGCCACAATTTCCAATTCTTAGGCTTATGACGCCAGAGTGTCTGGCAGTCCTCAAAGAGACCTTAGGGATGCAGGCGTTTTGGCTCCTTCCACCGAGAAAGCAGCTCCTCCAGCTCCTCTGTCGTTAGCTAGTTCATGTTAGAATATCTCTAGGCTCCCTCTTTCCTCCTCCACGAGGTAAGACACAAAGGGACTTGCCCTAAAAGGAAGAAGCCTTCTGAGTCCGGCAGAGAGGCAGACTCTCCCACTCAGCATTCCCCGACGACTGAGCCCCTGGCATGGGTCCGAGACACGGAGAAAGACAGCCGTAACCCCGAGCTTTTCCACAATGTAGTATAGGCCTCACCCTGAAGCTCACGTCAATTTCATAGAGAAAACACCAGGCCTCGGTGTGCTTTCCTGTGGCAAGGAAACTTTGCTTTCATTCCTTAGGTGGCACATTGGCTCAGGACGGCCCTACCCGAAGGACTCACGGTGTGCAGCCCTATTTGTTGAGATCAGCCCCTCTGGCTCTTTCTCGGATGAAACCAAGTGGGCAAAGAGCCGTTCCTAAGCTGGGGTCCCTGGGAGCCTTCCCTAGTCTACACCAGAACAGCACTCTGAGGGAGAGGAGACGCGGAGGTTTGGTAGCCAAATCTCCTATTCTGCAGAGAAATATTTCGTTGTAGGTGGGTTCCATCAGCCTTGCCATATTTTCTCAGCTGGCTAGGACGGAGGGCAGGCAGTCAGTTGGCAGGCTCACCTGAGGCCCTGCTTCCCAGACTGTGATACAGAACCCCCGCCTGCTGCAGCCCGAAGGGACGGCTTATGGTAAGGGGAAAACCCTGTGTTGGAAAGTTCCTGCCTAACCCTCGCACAAGCACAAGCATATGGGTCAGTGGTCCAAGACTTTCCCCACAAGTTTACCATGTTTGCTCCCATCTAGCCTCCGAAGGCCGAGGTTACCTAGCTGGGAATCACACTTCAGGAGAGGTACTCATGCTGCTTGGGACTGCAAGTTGTTTCACCAGGCAGCCCAAATTGAGTCCACCCACTTGCATTTTCCAGGGGCAGAGCCTGGGAGGGGCAACATACACTTTCTGAATGGGAAAGAAGCCCATGCCTTCAGTGTGAAAGGCCACTATGCCTCTTTGCTTTGGCAGCCCAGGGATAGCGTCGGCTCTGAAATGCTTCCAAAGGAGCAGAGTCAGAGAACCTTTGAACCACAGAGAAGGTGCAGCCCCGAACAAGGTCTGCTCTTGGCCTGAGAACACCCACTGCCCAGCGCTTCGTTTGGGTACACACGTGTAGAGGAAGGTTGTTGAATTCTGCTGCGTGATAACTTCTCCGGGCCACGTAGCGTGAGGGCCAGTAGAGTGCCCCTCCATGTCATCCCGGCTTCATGTGCCGGGTGTATAAGGCAAACTCCCTGCTTGAATCCCTCCGTGGGCTACGTAACCTCCAGAGACAGGTGGGTGATTGGGACCCAGGGCTGTTATCTAGGTTACTGCTCAGTGCCTCAACTTCGCAGCTGTTCTCTCTAAGCGGGTCCCAAAGGCTTTCTGGAAGTGTTTCCTTAGAGGGCCAGAAACAGGAAATTAGCCGACAGGCCCACGGGGATGCCAGTTCTCAGCAGCAACAACGCTACCAGCGTCAGACCCTTGGGTTCTCTTTGGTAAATGGAAGAACAACTCTGCTTGGAAGCTTCTGCCATCCAGTTTGAGAGTCGCACTTCCACCGCAGCCTAGGATTCCAAGCGTTGCCATGCCGCCACAATTTCCAATTCTTAGGCCTATGACGGCAGAGTGTCTGGCAGTCCTCAAAGAGACCTTAGGGATGCAGGCGTTTTGGCTCCTTCCACCGAGAAAGCAGCTCCTCCAGCTCCTCTGTCGTTAGCTAGTTCATGTTAGAATATCTCTAGGCCCCCTCTTTCCTCCTCCACGTGGTAAGACACAAAGAGACTTGCCCTAAAAGGAAGAAGCCTTCTGAGTCCGGCAGAGAGGCAGCCTCTCCCACTCAGCATTCCCCGACGACTGAGCCCCTGGCATGGGTCCGAGACACGGAGAAAGACAGCCGTAACCCCGAGCTTTCCACAATGTAGTATAGGCCTCACCCTGAAGCTTATGTCAATTTCATAGAGAAAACACCAGGCCTCGGTGTGCTTTCCTGTGGCAAGGAAACTTTGCTTTCATTCCTTAGGTGGCACATTGGCTCAGGACGGCCCTACCCGAAGGACTCACGGTGTGCAGCCCTATTTGTTGAGATCAGCCCCTCTGGCTCTTTCTCGGATGAAACCAAGTGGGCAAAGAGCCGTTCCTAAGCTGGGGTCCCTGGGAGCCTTCCCTAGTCTACACCAGAACAGCACTCTGAGGGAGAGGAGACGCGGAGGTTTGGTAGCCAAATCTCCTATTCTGCAGAGAAATATTTCGTTGTAGGTGGGTTCCATCAGCCTTGCCATATTTTCTCAGCTGGCTAGGACGGAGGGCAGGCAGTCAGTTGGCAGGCTCACCTGAGGCCCTGCTTCCCAGACTGTGATACAGAACCCCCGCCTGCTGCAGCCCGAAGGGACGGCTTATGGTAAGGGGAAAACCCTGTGTTGGAAAGTTCCTGCCTAACCCTCGCACAAGCACAAGCATATGGGTCAGTGGTCCAAGACTTTCCCCACAAGTTTACCATGTTTGCTCCCATCTAGCCTCCGAAGGCCGAGGTTACCTAGCTGGGAATCACACTTCAGGAGAGGTACTCATGCTGCTTGGGACTGCAAGTTGTTTCACCAGGCAGCCCAAATTGAGTCCACCCACTTGCATTTTCCAGGGGCAGAGCCTGGGAGGGGCAACATACACTTTCTGAATGGGAAAGAAGCCCATGCCTTCAGTGTGAAAGGCCACTATGCCTCTTTGCTTTGGCAGCCCAGGGATAGCGTCGGCTCTGAAATGCTTCCAAAGGAGCAGAGTCAGAGAACCTTTGAACCACAGAGAAGGTGCAGCCCCGAACAAGGTCTGCTCTTGGCCTGAGAACACCCACTGCCCAGCGCTTCGTTTGGGTACACACGTGTAGAGGAAGGTTGTTGAATTCTGCTGCGTGATAACTTCTCCGGGCCACGTAGCGTGAGGGCCAGTAGAGTGGCCCTCCATGTCATCCCGGCTTCATGTGCCTGGTGTATAAGGCAAACTCCCTGCTTGAATCCCTCCGTGGGCTACGTAACCTCCAGAGACAGGTGGGTGATTGGGACCCAGGGCTGTTATCTAGGTTACTGCTCAGTGCCTCAACTTCGCAGCTGTTCTCTCTAAGCGGGTCCCAAAGGCTTTCTGGAAGAGTTTCCTTAGAGGGCCAGAAACAGGAAATTAGCCGACAGGCCCACGGGGATGCCAGTTCTCGGCAGCAACAACGCTACCAGCGTCAGACCCTTGGGTTCTCTTTGGTAAATGGAAGAACAACTCTGCTTGGAAGCTTCTGCCATCCAGTTTGAGAGTCGCACTTCCACCGCAGCCTAGGATTCCAAGCGTTGCCATGCCGCCACAATTTCCAATTCTTAGGCCTATGACGGCAGAGTGTCTGGCAGTCCTCAAAGAGACCTTAGGGATGCAGGCGTTTTGGCTCCTTCCACCGAGAAAGCAGCTCCTCCAGCTCCTCTGTCGTTAGCTAGTTCATGTTAGAATATCTCTAGGCCCCCTCTTTCCTCCTCCACGTGGTAAGACACAAAGAGACTTGCCCTAAAAGGAAGAAGCCTTCTGAGTCCGGCAGAGAGGCAGCCTCTCCCACTCAGCATTCCCCGACGACTGAGCCCCTGGCATGGGTCCGAGACACGGAGAAAGACAGCCGTAACCCCGAGCTTTTCCACAATGTAGTATAGGCCTCACCCTGAAGCTCACGTCAATTTCATAGAGAAAACACCAGGCCTCGGTGTGCTTTCCTGTGGCAAGTAAACTTTGCTTTCATTCCTTAGGGGGCACATTGGCTCAGGACGGCCCTACCCGAAGGACTCACGGTGTGCAGCCCTATTGGTTGAGATCAGCCCCTCTGGCTCTTTCTCGGATGAAACCAAGTGGGCAAAGAGCCGTTCCTAAGCTGGGGTCCCTGGGAGCTTTCCCTAGTCTACACCAGAACAGCACTCTGAGGGAGAGGAGACGCGGAGGTTTGGTAGCCAAATCTCCTATTCTGCAGAGAAACATTTCGTTGTAGGTGGGTTCCATCAGCCTTGCCATATTTTCTCAACTGGCTAGGACGGAGGGCAGGCAGTCAGTTGGCAGGCTCACCTGAGGCCCTGCTTCCCAGACTGTGATACAGAACCCCCGCCTGCTGCAGCCCGAAGGGACGGCTTATGGTAAGGGGAAAACCCGGTGTTGGAAAGTTCCTGCCTAACCCTCGCACAAGCACAAGCATATGGGTCAGTGGTCCAAGACTTTCCCCACAAGTTTACCATGTTTGCTCCCATCTAGCCTCCGAAGGCCGAGGTTACCTAGCTGGGAATCACACTTCAGGAGAGGTACTCATGCTGCTTGGGACTGCAAGTTGTTTCACCAGGCAGCCCAAATCGAGTCCACCCACTTGCATTTTCCAGGGGCAGAGCCTGGGAGGGGCAACATACACTTTCTGAATGGGAAAGAAGCCCATGCCTTCAGTGTGAAAGGCCACTATGCCTCTTTGCTTTGGCAGCCCAGGGATAGCGTCGGCTCTGAAATGCTTCCAAAGGAGCAGAGTCAGAGAACCTTTGAACCACAGAGCAGGTGCAGCCCCGAACAAGGTCTGCTCTTGGCCTGAGAACACCCACTGCCCAGCGCTTCGTTTGGGTACACACGTGTAGAGGAAGGTTGTTGAATTCTGCTGCGTGATAACTTCTCCGGGCCACGTAGCGTGAGGGCCAGTAGAGTGGCCCTCCATCTCATCCCGGCTTCATGTGCCGGGTGTATAAGGCAAACTCCCTGCTTGAATCCCTCCGTGGGCTACGTAACCTCCAGAGAGAGGTGGGTGATTGGGACCCAGGGCTGGTGTCTAGGTTACTGCTCAGTGCCTCAACTTCGCAGCTGTTCTCTCTAAGCGGGTCCCAAAGGCTTTCTGGAAGAGTTTCCTTAGAGGGCCAGAAACAGGAAATTAGCCGACAGGCCCACGGGGATGCCAGTTCTCGGCAGCAACAACGCTACCAGCGTCAGACCCTTGGGTTCTCTTTGGTAAATGGAAGAACAACTCTGCTTGGAAGCTTCTGCCATCCAGTTTGAGAGTCGCACTTCCACCGCAGCCTAGGATTCCAAGTGTTGCCATGCCGCCACAATTTCCAATTCTTAGGCCTATGAGGCCAGAGTGTCTGGCAGTCCTCAAAGAGACCTTAGGGATGCAGGCGTTTTGGCTCCTTCCACCGAGAAAGCAGCTCCTCCAGCTCCTCTGTCGTTAGCTAGTTCATGTTAGAATATCTCTAGTCGCCCTCTTTCCTCCTCCACGTGGTAAGACACAAAGGGACTTGCCCTAAAGGGAAGAAGCCTTCTGAGTCCGGCAGAGAGGCAGCCTCTCCCACTCAGCATTCCCCGACGACTGAGCCCCTGGCATGGGTCCGAGACACGGAGAAAGACAGCCGTAACCCCGAGCTTTTCTACAATGTAGTATTGGCCTCACCATGAAGCTCACGTCAATTTCATAGAGAAAACACCAGGCCTCGGTGTGCTTTCCTGTGGCAAGGAAACTTTGCTTTCATTCCTTAGGTGTCACATTGGCTCAGGACGTCCCTACCCGAAGGACTCACGGTGTGCAGCCGTATTTGTTGAGATCAGCCCCTCTGGCTCTTTCTCGGATGAAACCAAGTGGGCAAAGAGCCGTTCCTAAGCTGGGGTCCCTGGGAGCCTTCCCTAGTCTACACCAGAACAGCACTCTGAGGGAGAGGAGACGCGGAGGTTTGGTAGCCAAATCTCCTATTCTGCAGAGAAACATTTCGTTGTAGGTGGGTTCCATCAGCCTTGCCATATTTTCTCAGCTGGCTAGGACGGAGGGCAGGCAGTCAGTTGGCAGGCTCACCTGAGGCCCTGCTTCCCAGACTGTGATACAGAACCCCCGCCTGCTGCAGCCCAAACGGACGGCTTATGGTAAGGGGAAAACCCTGTGTTGGAAAGTTCCTGCCTAACCCTCGCACAAGCACAAGCATATGGGTCAGTGGTCCAAGACTTTCCCCACAAGTTTACCATGTTTGCTCCCATCTAGCCTCCGAAGGCCGAGGTTACCTAGCTGGGAATCACACTTCAGGAGAGGTACTCATGCTGCTTGGGACTGCAAGTTGTTTCACCAGGCAGCCCAAATTGAGTCCACCCACTTGCATTTTCCAGGGGCAGAGCCTGGGAGGGGCAACATACACTTTCTGAATGGGAAAGAAGCCCATGCCTTCAGTGTGAAAGGCCACTATGCCTCTTTGCTTTGGCAGCCCAGGGATAGCGTCGGCTCTGAAATGCTTCCAAAGGAGCAGAGTCAGAGAACCTTTGAACCACAGAGAAGGTGCAGCCCCGAACAAGGTCTGCTCTTGGCCTGAGAACACCCACTGCCCAGCGCTTCGTTTGGGTACACACGTGTAGAGGAAGGTTGTTGAATTCTGCTGCGTGATAACTTCTACGGGCCACGTAGCGTGAGGGCCAGTAGAGTGCCCCTCCATGTCATCCCGGCTTCATGTGCCTGGTGTATAAGGCAAACTCCCTGCTTGAATCCCTCCGTGGGCTACGTAACCTCCAGAGACAGGTGGGTGATTGGGACCCAGGGCTGTTATCTAGGTTACTGCTCAGTGCCTCAACTTCGCAGCTGTTCTCTCTAAGCGGGTCCCAAAGGCTTTCTGGAAGTGTTTCCTTAGAGGGCCAGAAACAGGAAATTAGCCGACAGGCCCACGGGGATGCCAGTTCTCGGCAGCAACAACGCTACCAGCGTCAGACCCTTGGGTTCTCTTTGGTAAATGGAAGAACAACTCTGCTTGGAAGCTTCTGCCATCCAGTTTGAGAGTCGCACTTCCACCGCAGCCTAGGATTCCAAGCGTTGCCATGCCGCCACAATTTCCAATTCTTAGGCCTATGACGGCAGAGTGTCTGGCAGTCCTCAAAGAGACCTTAGGGATGCAGGCGTTTTGGCTCCTTCCACCGAGAAAGCAGCTCCTCCAGCTCCTCTGTCGTTAGCTAGTTCATGTTAGAATATCTCTAGGCCCCCTCTTTCCTCCTCCACGTGGTAAGACACAAAGAGACTTGCCCTAAAAGGAAGAAGCCTTCTGAGTCCGGCAGAGAGGCAGCCTCTCCCACTCAGCATTCCCCGACGACTGAGCCCCTGGCATGGGTCCGAGACACGGAGAAAGACAGCCGTAACCCCGAGCTTTCCACAATGTAGTATAGGCCTCACCCTGAAGCTCACGTCAATTTCATAGAGAAAACACCAGGCCTCGGTGTGCTTTCCTGTGGCAAGGAAACTTTGCTTTCATTCCTTAGGTGGCACATTGGCTCAGGACGGCCCTACCCGAAGGACTCACGGTGTGCAGCCCTATTTGTTGAGATCAGCCCCTCTGGCTCTTTCTCGGATGAAACCAAGTGGGCAAAGAGCCGTTCCTAAGCTGGGGTCCCTGGGAGCCTTCCCTAGTCTACACCAGAACAGCACTCTGAGGGAGAGGAGACGCGGAGGTTTGGTAGCCAAATCTCCTATTCTGCAGAGAAATATTTCGTTGTAGGTGGGTTCCATCAGCCTTGCCATATTTTCTCAGCTGGCTAGGACGGAGGGCAGGCAGTCAGTTGGCAGGCTCACCTGAGGCCCTGCTTCCCAGACTGTGATACAGAACCCCCGCCTGCTGCAGCCCGAAGGGACGGCTTATGGTAAGGGGAAAACCCTGTGTTGGAAAGTTCCTGCCTAACCCTCGCACAAGCACAAGCATATGGGTCAGTGGTCCAAGACTTTCCCCACATGTTTACCATGTTTGCTCCCATCTAGCCTCCGAAGGCCGAGGTTACCTAGCTGGGAATCACACTTCAGGAGAGGTACTCATGCTGCTTGGGACTGCAAGTTGTTTCACCAGGCAGCCCAAATTGAGTCCACCCACTTGCATTTTCCAGGGGCAGAGCCTGGGAGGGGCAACATACACTTTCTGAATGGGAAAGAAGCCCATGCCTTCAGTGTGAAAGGCCACTATGCCTCTTTGCTTTGGCAGCCCAGGGATAGCGTCGGCTCTGAAATGCTTCCAAAGGAGCAGAGTCAGAGAACCTTTGAACCACAGAGAAGGTGCAGCCCCGAACAAGGTCTGCTCTTGGCCTGAGAACACCCACTGCCCAGCGCTTCGTTTGGGTACACACGTGTAGAGGAAGGTTGTTGAATTCTGCTGCGTGATAACTTCTCCGGGCCACGTAGCGTGAGGGCCAGTAGAGTGGCCCTCCATGTCATCCCGGCTTCATGTGCCTGGTGTATAAGGCAAACTCCCTGCTTGAATCCCTCCGTGGGCTACGTAACCTCCAGAGACAGGTGGGTGATTGGGACCCAGGGCTGTTATCTATGTTACTGCTCAGTGCCTCAACTTCGCAGCTGTTCTCTCTAAGCGGGTCCCAAAGGCTTTCTGGAAGAGTTTCCTTAGAGGGCCAGAAACAGGAAATTAGCCGACAGGCCCACGGGGATGCCAGTTCTCGGCAGCAACAACGCTACCAGCGTCAGACCCTTGGGTTCTCTTTGGTAAATGGAAGAACAACTCTGCTTGGAAGCTTCTGCCATCCAGTTTGAGAGTCGCACTTCCACCGCAGCCTAGGATTCCAAGCGTTGCCATGCCGCCACAATTTCCAATTCTTAGGCCTATGACGGCAGAGTGTCTGGCAGTCCTCAAAGAGACCTTAGGGATGCAGGCGTTTTGGCTCCTTCCACCGAGAAAGCAGCTCCTCCAGCTCCTCTGTCGTTAGCTAGTTCATGTTAGAATATCTCTAGGCCCCCTCTTTCCTCCTCCACGTGGTAAGACACAAAGAGACTTGCCCTAAAAGGAAGAAGCCTTCTGAGTCCGGCAGAGAGGCAGCCTCTCCCACTCAGCATTCCCCGACGACTGAGCCCCTGGCATGGGTCCGAGACACGGAGAAAGACAGCCGTAACCCCGAGCTTTTCCACAATGTAGTATAGGCCTCACCCTGAAGCTCACGTCAATTTCATAGAGAAAACACCAGGCCTCGGTGTGCTTTCCTGTGGCAAGTAAACTTTGCTTTCATTCCTTAGGGGGCACATTGGCTCAGGACGGCCCTACCCGAAGGACTCACGGTGTGCAGCCCTATTGGTTGAGATCAGCCCCTCTGGCTCTTTCTCGGATGAAACCAAGTGGGCAAAGAGCCGTTCCTAAGCTGTGGTCCCTGGGAGCTTTCCCTAGTCTACACCAGAACAGCACTCTGAGGGAGAGGAGACGCGGAGGTTTGGTAGCCAAATCTCCTATTCTGCAGAGAAACATTTCGTTGTAGGTGGGTTCCATCAGCCTTGCCATATTTTCTCAACTGGCTAGGACGGAGGGCAGGCAGTCAGTTGGCAGGCTCACCTGAGGCCCTGCTTCCCAGACTGTGATACAGAACCCCCGCCTGCTGCAGCCCGAAGGGACGGCTTATGGTAAGGGGAAAACCCGGTGTTGGAAAGTTCCTGCCTAACCCTCGCACAAGCACAAGCATATGGGTCAGTGGTCCAAGACTTTCCCCACAAGTTTACCATGTTTGCTCCCATCTAGCCTCCGAAGGCCGAGGTTACCTAGCTGGGAATCACACTTCAGGAGAGGTACTCATGCTGCTTGGGACTGCAAGTTGTTTCACCAGGCAGCCCAAATCGAGTCCACCCACTTGCATTTTCCAGGGGCAGAGCCTGGGAGGGGCAACATACACTTTCTGAATGGGAAAGAAGCCCATGCCTTCAGTGTGAAAGGCCACTATGCCTCTTTGCTTTGGCAGCCCAGGGATAGCGTCGGCTCTGAAATGCTTCCAAAGGAGCAGAGTCAGAGAACCTTTGAACCACAGAGCAGGTGCAGCCCCGAACAAGGTCTGCTCTTGGCCTGAGAACACCCACTGCCCAGCGCTTCGTTTGGGTACACACGTGTAGAGGAAGGTTGTTGAATTCTGCTGCGTGATAACTTCTCCGGACCACGTAGCGTGAGGGCCAGTAGAGTGGCCCTCCATCTCATGCCGGCTTCATGTGCCGGGTGTATAAGGCAAACTCCCTGGTTGAATCCCTCCGTGGGCTACGTAACCTCCAGAGAGAGGTGGGTGATTGGGACCCAGGGCTGGTGTCTAGGTTACTGCTCAGTGCCTCAACTTCGCAGCTGTTCTCTCTAAGCGGGTCCCAAAGGCTTTCTGGAAGAGTTTCCTTAGAGGGCCAGAAACAGGAAATTAGCCGACAGGCCCACGGGGATGCCAGTTCTCGGCAGCAACAACGTTACCAGCGTCAGACCCTTGGGTTCTCTTTGGTAAATGGAAGAACAACTCTGCTTGGAAGCTTCTGCCATCCAGTTTGAGAGTCGCACTTCCACCGCAGCCTAGGATTCCAAGTGTTGCCATGCCGCCACAATTTCCAATTCTTAGGCCTATGAGGCCAGAGTGTCTGGCAGTCCTCAAAGAGACCTTAGGGATGCAGGCGTTTTGGCTCCTTCCACCGAGAAAGCAGCTCCTCCAGCTCCTCTGTCGATAGCTAGTTCATGTTAGAATATCTCTAGTCGCCCTCTTTCCTCCTCCACGTGGTAAGACACAAAGGGACTTGCCCTAAAGGGAAGAAGCCTTCTGAGTCCGGCAGAGAGGCAGCCTCTCCCACTCAGCATTCCCCGACGACTGAGCCCCTGGCATGGGTCCGAGACACGGAGAAAGACAGCCGTAACCCCGAGCTTTTCCACAATGTAGTATTGGCCTCACCATGAAGCTCACGTCAATTTCATAGAGAAAACACCAGGCCTCGGTGTGCTTTCCTGTGGCAAGGAAACTTTGCTTTCATTCCTTAGGTGGCACATTGGCTCAGGACGTCCCTACCCGAAGGACTCACGGTGTGCAGCCGTATTTGTTGAGATCAGCCCCTCTGGCTCTTTCTCGGATGAAACCAAGTGGGCAAAGAGCCGTTCCTAAGCTGGGGTCCCTGGGAGCCTTCCCTAGTCTACACCAGAACAGCACTCTGAGGGAGAGGAGACGCGGAGGTTTGGTAGCCAAATCTCCTATTCTGCAGAGAAACATTTCGTTGTAGGTGGGTTCCATCAGCCTTGCCATATTTTCTCAGCTGGCTAGGACGGAGGGCAGGCAGTCAGTTGTCAGGCTCACCTGAGGCCCTGCTTCCCAGACTGTGATACAGAACCCCCGCCTGCTGCAGCCCAAACGGACGGCTTATGGTAAGGGGAAAACCCTGTGTTGGAAAGTTCCTGCCTAACCCTCGCACAAGCACAAGCATATGGGTCAGTGGTCCAAGACTTTCCCCACAAGTTTACCATGTTTGCTCCCATCTAGCCTCCGAAGGCCGAGGTTACCTAGCTGGGAATCACACTTCAGGAGAGGTACTCATGCTGCTTGGGACTGCAAGTTGTTTCACCAGGCAGCCCAAATCGAGTCCACCCACTTGCATTTTCCAGGGGCCGAGCCTGGGAGGGGCAACATACACATTCTGAATGGGAAAGAAGCCCATGCCTTCAGTGTGAAAGGCCACTATGCCTCTTTGCTTTGGCAGCCCAGGGATAGCGTCGGCTCTGAAATGCTTCCAAAGGAGCAGAGTCAGAGAACCTTTGAACCACAGAGCAGGTGCAGCCCCGAACAAGTACTGCTCTTGGCCTGAGAACACCCACTGCCCAGCGCTTCGTTTGGGTACACACGTGTAGAGGAAGGTTGTTGAATTCTGCTGCGTGATAACTTCTCCGGGCCACGTAGCGTGAGGGCCAGTAGAGTTGCCCTCCATCTCATCCCGGCTTCATGTGCCGGGTGTATAAGGCAAACTCCCTGCTTGAATCCCTCCGTGGGCTACGTAACCTCCAGAGAGAGGTGGGTGATTGGGACCCAGGGCTGGTATCTAGGTTACTGCTCTGTGCCTCAACTTTGCAGCTGTTCTCTCTAAGCGGGTCCCAAAGGCTTTCTGGAAGAGTTTCCTTAGAGGGCCAGAAACAGGAAATTAGCCGACAGGCCCACGGGGATGCCAGTTCTCGGCAGCAACAACGCTACCAGCGTCAGACCCTTGGATTCTCTTTGGTAAATGGAAGAACAACTCTGCTTGGAAGCTTCTGCCATCCAGTTTGAGAGTCGCACTTCCACCGCAGCCTAGGATTCCAAGTGTTGCCATGCCGCCACAATTTCCAATTCTTAGGCCTATGACGGCAGAGTGTCTGGCAGTCCTCAAAGAGACCTTAGGGATGCAGGCGTTTTGGCTCCTTCCACCGAGAAAGCAGCTCCTCCAGCTCCTCTGTCGTTAGCTAGTTCATGTTAGAATATCTCTAGGCGCCCTCTTTCCTCCTCCACGTGGTAAGACACAAAGGGACTTGCCCTAAAGGGAAGAAGCCTTCTGAGTCCGGCAGAGAGGCAGCCTCTCCCACTCAGCATTCCCCGACGACTGAGCCCCTGGCATGCGTCCGAGACACGGAGAAAGACAGCCGTAACCCCGAGCTTTTCCACAATGTAGTATAGGCCTCACCCTGAAGCTCACGTCAGTTTCATAGAGAAAACACCAGGCCTCGGTGTGCTTTCCTGTGGCAAGGAAACTTTGCTTTCATTCCTTAGGTGGCACATTGGCTCAGGACGGCCCTACCCGAAGGACTCACGGTGTGCAGCCCTATTTGTTGAGATCAGCCCCTCTGGCTCTTTCTCGGATGAAACCAAGTGGGCAAAGAGCCGTTCCTAAGCTGGGGTCCCTGGGAGCCTTCCCTAGTCTACACCAGAACAGCACTCTGAGGGAGAGGAGACGCGGAGGTTTGGTAGCCAAATCTCCTATTCTGCAGAGAAACATTTCGTTGTAGGTGGGTTCCATCAGCCTTGCCATATTTTCTCAGCTGGCTAGGACGGAGGGCAGGCAGTCAGTTGGCAGGCTCACCTGAGGCCCTGCTTCCCAGACTGTGATACAGAACCCCCGCCTGTTGCAGCCCAAAGGGACGGCTTATGGTAAGGGGAAAACCCTGTGTTGGAAAGTTCCTGCCTAACCCTCGCACAAGCACAAGCATATGGGTCAGTGGTCCAAGACTTTCCCCACAAGTTTACCATGTTTGCTCCCATCTAGCCTCCGAAGGCCGAGGTTACCTAGCTGGGAATCACACTTCAGGAGAGGTACTCATGCTGCTTGGGACTGCAAGTTGTTTCACCAGGCAGCCCAAATCGAGTCCACCCACTTGCATTTTCCAGGGGCAGAGCCTGGGAGGGGCAACATACACTTTCTGAATGGGAAAGAAGCCCATGCCTTCAGTGTGAAAGGCCACTATGCCTCTTTGCTTTGGCAGCCCAGGGATAGCGTCGGCTCTGAAATGCTTCCAAAGGAGCAGAGTCAGAGAACCTTTGAACCACAGAGCAGGTGCAGCCCCGAACAAGGTCTGCTCTTGGCCTGAGAACACCCACTGACCAGCGCTTCGTTTGGGTACACACGTGTAGAGGAAGGTTGTTGAATTCTGCTGCGTGATAACTTCTCCGGGCCACGTAGCGTGAGGGCCAGTAGAGTGGCCCTCCATCTCATCCCGGCTTCATGTGCCGGGTGTATAAGGCAAACTCCCTGCTTGAATCCCTCCGTGGGCTACGTAACCTCCAGAGAGAGGTGGGTGATTGGGACCCAGGGCTGGTATCTAGGTTACTGCTCAGTGCCTCAACTTCGCAGCTGTTCTCTCTAAGCGGGACCCAAAGGCTTTCTGGAAGAGTTTCCTTAGAGGGCCAGAAACAGGAAATTAGCCGACAGGCCCACGGGGATGCCAGTTCTCGGCAGCAACAACGCTAGCAGCGTCAGACCCTTGGGTTCTCTTTGGTAAATGGAAGAACAACTCTGCTTGGAAGCTTCTGCCATCCAGTTTGAGAGTCGCACTTCCACCGCAGCCTAGGATTCCAAGTGTTGCCATGCCGCCACAATTTCCAATTCTTAGGCCTATGTCGGCAGAGTGTCTGACAGTCCTCAAAGAGACCTTAGGGATGCAGGCGTTTTGGCTCCTTCCACCGAGAAAGCAGCTCCTCCAGCTCCTCTGTCGTTAGCTAGTTCATGTTAGAATATCTCTAGGCGCCCTCTTTCCTCCTCCACGAGGTAAGACACAAACGGACTTGCCCTAAAGGGAAGAAGCCTTCTGAGTCCGGCAGAGAGGCAGCCTCTCCCACTCAGCATTCCCCGACGACTGAGCCCCTGGCATGGGTCCGAGACACGGAGAAAGACAGCCGTAACCCCGAGCTTTTCCACAATGTAGTATAGGCCTCACCCTGAAGCTCACGTCAATTTCATAGAGAAAACACCAGGCCTCGGTGTGCTTTCCTGTGGCAAGGAAACTTTGCTTTCATTCCTTAGGTGGCACATTGGATCAGGACGGCCCTACCCGAAGGACTCACGGTGTGCAGCCCTATTTGTTGAGATCAGCCCCTCTGGCTCTTTCTCGGATGAAACCAAGTGGGCAAAGAGCCGTTCCTAAGCTGGGGTCCCTGGGAGCCTTCCCTAGTCTACACCAGAACAGCACTCTGAGGGAGAGGAGACGCGGAGGTTTGGTAGCCAAATCTCCTATTCTGCAGAGAAACATTTCGTTGTAGGTGGGTTCCATCAGCCTTGCCATATTTTCTCAGCTGGCTAGGACGGAGGGCAGGCAGTCAGTTGGCAGGCTCACCTGAGGCCCTGCTTCCCAGACTGTGATACACAACCCCCGCCTGCTGCAGCCCAAAGGGACGGCTTATGGTAAGGGAAAAACCCTGTGTTGGAAAGTTCCTGCCTAACCCTCGCACAAGCACAAGCATATGGGTCAGTGGTCCAAGACTTTCCCCACAAGTTTACCATGTTTGCTCCCATCTAGCCTCCGAAGGCCGAGGTTACCTAGCTGGGAATCACACTTCAGGAGAGGTACTCATGCTGCTTGGGACTGCAAGTTGTTTCACCAGGCAGCCCAAATCGAGTCCACCCACTTGCATTTTCCAGGGGCCGAGCCTGGGAGGGGCAACATACACATTCTGAATGGGAAAGAAGCCCATGCCTTCAGTGTGAAAGGCCACTATGCCTCTTTGCTTTGGCAGCCCAGGGATAGCGTCGGCTCTGAAATGCTTCCAAAGGAGCAGAGTCAGAGAACCTTTGAACCACAGAGCAGGTGCAGCCCCGAACAAGTACTGCTCTTGGCCTGAGAACACCCACTGCCCAGCGCTTCGTTTGGGTACACACGTGTAGAGGAAGGTTGTTGAATTCTGCTGCGTGATAACTTCTCCGGGCCACGTAGCGTGAGGGCCAGTAGAGTTGCCCTCCATCTCATCCCGGCTTCATGTGCCGGGTGTATAAGGCAAACTCCCTGCTTGAATCCCTCCGTGGGCTACGTAACCTCCAGAGAGAGGTGGGTGATTGGGACCCAGGGCTGGTATCTAGGTTACTGCTCTGTGCCTCAACTTTGCAGCTGTTCTCTCTAAGCGGGTCCCAAAGGCTTTCTGGAAGAGTTTCCTTAGAGGGCCAGAAACAGGAAATTAGCCGACAGGCCCACGGGGATGCCAGTTCTCGGCAGCAACAACGCTACCAGCGTCAGACCCTTGGATTCTCTTTGGTAAATGGAAGAACAACTCTGCTTGGAAGCTTCTGCCATCCAGTTTGAGAGTCGCACTTCCACCGCAGCCTAGGATTCCAAGTGTTGCCATGCCGCCACAATTTCCAATTCTTAGGCCTATGACGGCAGAGTGTCTGGCAGTCCTCAAAGAGACCTTAGGGATGCAGGCGTTTTGGCTCCTTCCACCGAGAAAGCAGCTCCTCCAGCTCCTCTGTCGTTAGCTAGTTCATGTTAGAATATCTCTAGGCGCCCTCTTTCCTCCTCCACGTGGTAAGACACAAAGGGACTTGCCCTAAAGGGAAGAAGCCTTCTGAGTCCGGCAGAGAGGCAGCCTCTCCCACTCAGCATTCCCCGACGACTGAGCCCCTGGCATGCGTCCGAGACACGGAGAAAGACAGCCGTAACCCCGAGCTTTTCCACAATGTAGTATAGGCCTCACCCTGAAGCTCACGTCAGTTTCATAGAGAAAACACCAGGCCTCGGTGTGCTTTCCTGTGGCAAGGAAACTTTGCTTTCATTCCTTAGGTGGCACATTGGCTCAGGACGGCCCTACCCGAAGGACTCACGGTGTGCAGCCCTATTTGTTGAGATCAGCCCATCTGGCTCTTTCTCGGATGAAAGCAAGTGGGCAAAGAGCCGTTCCTAAGCTGGGGTCCCTGGGAGCCTTCCCTAGTCTACACCAGAACAGCACTCTGAGGGAGAGGAGACGCGGAGGTTTGGTAGCCAAATCTCCTATTCTGCAGAGAAACATTTCGTTGTAGGTGGGTTCCATCAGCCTTGCCATATTTTCTCAGCTGGCTAGGACGGAGGGCAGGCAGTCAGTTGGCAGGCTCACCTGAGGCCCTGCTTCCCAGACTGTGATACACAACCCCCGCCTGCTGCAGCCCAAAGGGACGGCTTATGGTAAGGGAAAAACCCTGTGTTGGAAAGTTCCTGCCTAACCCTCGCACAAGCACAAGCATATGGGTCAGTGGTCCAAGACTTTCCCCACAAGTTTACCATGTTTGCTCCCATCTAGCCTCCGAAGGCCGAGGTTACCTAGCTGGGAATCACACTTCAGGAGAGGTACTCATGCTGCTTGGGACTGCAAGTTGTTTCACCAGGCAGCCCAAATCGAGTCCACCCACTTGCATTTTCCAGGGGCAGAGCCTGGGAGGGGCAACATACACTTTCTGAATGGGAAAGAAGCCCATGTCTTCAGTGTGAAAGGCCACTATGCCTCTTTGCTTTGGCAGCCCAGGGATAGCGTCGGCTCTGAAATGCTTCCAAAGGAGCAGAGTCAGAGAACCTTTGAACCACAGAGCAGGTGCAGCCCCGAACAAGTACTGCTCTTGGCCTGAGAACACCCACTGCCCAGCGCTTCGTTTGGGTACACACGTGTAGAGGAAGGTTGTTGAATTCTGCTGCGTGATAACTTCTCCGGGCCACGTAGCGTGAGGGCCAGTAGAGTGGCCCTCCATCTCATCCCGGCTTCATGTGCCGGGTGTATAAGGCAAATTCCCTGCTTGAATCCCTCCGTGGGCTACGTAACCTCCAGAGAGAGGTGGGTGATTGGGACCCAGGGCTGGTATCTAGGTTACTGCTCTGTGCCTCAACTTTGCAGCTGTTCTCTCTAAGCGGGTCCCAAAGGCTTTCTGGAAGAGTTTCCTTAGAGGGCCAGAAACAGGAAATTAGCCGACAGGCCCACGGGGATGCCAGTTCTCGGCAGCAACAACGCTAGCAGCGTCAGACCCTTGGATTCTCTTTGGTAAATGGAAGAACAACTCTGCTTGGAAGCTTCTGCCATCCAGTTTGAGAGTCGCACTTCCACCGCAGCCTAGGATTCCAAGTGTTGCCATGCCGCCACAATTTCCAATTCTTAGGCCTATGACGGCAGAGTGTCTGGCAGTCCTCAAAGAGACCTTAGGGATGCAGGCGTTTTGGCTCCTTCCACCGAGAAAGCAGCTCCTCCAGCTCCTCTGTCGTTAGCTAGTTCATGTTAGAATATCTCTAGGCGCCCTCTTTCCTCCTCCACGTGGTAAGACACAAAGGGACTTGCCCTAAAGGGAAGAAGCCTTCTGAGTCCGGCAGAGAGGCAGCCTCTCCCACTCAGCATTCCCCGACGACTGAGCCCCTGGCATGGGTCCGAGACACGGAGAAAGACAGCCGTAACCCCGAGCTTTTCCACAATGTAGTATATGCCTCACCCTGAAGCTCACGTCAGTTTCATAGAGAAAACACCAGGCCTCGGTGTGCTTTCCTGTGGCAAGGAAACTTTGCTTTCATTCCTTAGGTGGCACATTGGCTCAGGACGGCCCTACCCGAAGGACTCACGGTGTGCAGCCCTATTTGTTGAGATCAGCCCCTCTGGCTCTTTCTCGGATGAAACCAAGTGGGCAAAGAGCCGTTCCTAAGCTGGGGTCCCTGGGAGCCTTCCCTAGTCTACACCAGAACAGCACTCTGAGGGAGAGGAGACGTGGAGGTTTGGTAGCCAAATCTCCTATTCTGCAGAGAAACATTTCGTTGTAGGTGGGTTCCATCAGCCTTGCCATATTTTCTCAGCTGGCTAGGACGGAGGGCAGGCAGTCAGTTGGCAGGCTCACCTGAGGCCCTGCTTCCCAGACTGTGATACAGAACCCCCGCCTGCTGCAGCCCAAAGGGACGGCTTATGGTAAGGGGAAAACCCTGTGTTGGAAAGTTCCTTCCTAACCCTCGCACAAGCACAAGCATATGGGTCAGTGGTCCAAGACTTTCCCCACAAGTTTACCATGTTTGCTCCCATCTAGCCTCCGAAGGCCGAGGTTACCTAGCTGGGAATCACACTTCAGGACAGGTACTCATGCTGCTTGGGACTGCAAGTTGTTTCACCAGGCAGCCCAAATCGAGTCCACCCACTTGCATTTTCCAGGGGCCGAGCCTGGGAGGGGCAACATACACATTCTGAATGGGAAAGAAGCCCATGCCTTCAGTGTGAAAGGCCACTATGCCTCTTTGCTTTGGCAGCCCAGGGATAGCGTCGGCTCTGAAATGCTTCCAAAGGAGCAGAGTCAGAGAACCTTTGAACCACAGAGCAGGTGCAGCCCCGAACAAGGTCTGCTCTTGGCCTGAGAACACCCACTGCCCAGCGCTTCGTTTGGGTACACACGTGTAGAGGAAGGTTGTTGAATTCTGCTGCGTGATAACTTCTCTGGGCCACGTAGCGTGAGGGCCAGTAGAGTTGCCCTCCATGTCATCCCGGCTTCATGTGCCGGGTGTATAAGGCAAACTCCCTGCTTGAATCCCTCCGTGGGCTACGTAACCTCCAGAGAGAGGTGGGTGATTGGGACCCAGGGCTGGTATCTAGGTTACTGCTCTGTGCCTCAACTTTGCAGCTGTTCTCTCTAAGCGGGTCCCAAAGGCTTTCTGGAAGAGTTTCCTTAGAGGGCCAGAAACAGGAAATTTGCCGACAGGCCCACGGGGATGCCAGTTCTCAGCAGCAACAACGCTACCAGCGTCAGACCCTTGGATTCTCTTTGGTAAATGGAAGAACAACTCTGCTTGGAAGCTTCTGCCATCCAGTTTGAGAGTCGCACTTCCACCGCAGCCTAGGATTCCAAGTGTTGCCATGCCGCCACAATTTCCAATTCTTAGGCCTATGACGGCAGAGTGTCTGGCAGTCCTCAAAGAGACCTTAGGGATGCAGGCGTTTTGGCTCCTTCCACCGAGAAAGCAGCTCCTCCAGCTCCTCTGTCGTTAGCTAGTTCATGTTAGAATATCTCTAGGCGCCCTCTTTCCTCCTCCACGTGGTAAGACACATAGGGACTTGCCCTAAAGGGAAGAAGCCTTCTGAGTCCGGCAGAGAGGCAGCCTCTCCCACTAAGCATTCCCCGACGACTGAGCCCCTGGCATGCGTCCGAGACACGGAGAAAGACAGCCGTAACCCCGAGCTTTTCCACAATGTAGTATAGGCCTCACCCTGAAGCTCACGTCAGTTTCATAGAGAAAACACCAGGCCTCGGTGTGCTTTCCTGTGGCAAGGAAACTTTGCTTTCATTCCTTAGGTGGCACATTGGCTCAGGACGGCCCTACCCGAAGGACTCACGGTGTGCAGCCCTATTTGTTGAGATCAGCCCCTCTGGCTCTTTCTCGGATGAAAGCAAGTGGGCAAAGAGCCGTTCCTAAGCTGGGGTCCCTGGGAGCCTTCCCTAGTCTACACCAGAACAGCACTCTGAGGGAGAGGAGACGCGGAGGTTTGGTAGCCAAATCTCCTATTCTGCAGAGAAACATTTCGTTGTAGGTGGGTTCCATCAGCCTTGCCATATTTTCTCAGCTGGCTAGGACGGAGGGCAGGCAGTCAGTTGGCAGGCTCACCTGAGGCCCTGCTTCCCAGACTGTGATACACAACCCCCGCCTGCTGCAGCCCAAAGGGACGGCTTATGGTAAGGGAAAAACCCTGTGTTGGAAAGTTCCTGCCTAACCCTCGCACAAGCACAAGCATATGGGTCAGTGGTCCAAGACTTTCCCCACAAGTTTACCATGTTTGCTCCCATCTAGCCTCCGAAGGCCGAGGTTACCTAGCTGGGAATCACACTTCAGGAGAGGTACTCATGATGCTTGGGACTGCAAGTTGTTTCACCAGGCAGCCCAAATCGAGTCCAGCCACTTGCATTTTCCAGGGGCAGAGCCTGGGAGGGGCAACATACACTTTCTGAATGGGAAAGAAGCCCATGCCTTCAGTGTGAAAGGCCACTATGCCTCTTTGCTTTGGCAGCCCAGGGATAGCGTCGGCTCTGAAATGCTTCCAAAGGAGCAGAGTCAGAGAACCTTTGAACCACAGAGCAGGTGCAGCCCCGAACAAGGTCTGCTCTTGGCCTGAGAACACCCACTGACCAGCGCTTCGTTTGGGTACACACGTGTAGAGGAAGGTTGTTGAATTCTGCTGCGTGATAACTTCTCCGGGCCACGTAGCGTGAGGGCCAGTAGAGTGGCCCTCCATCTCATCCCGGCTTCATGTGCCGGGTGTATAAGGCAAACTCCCTGCTTGAATCCCTCCGTGGGCTACGTAACCTCCAGAGAGAGGTGGGTGATTGGGACCCAGGGCTGGTATCTAGGTTACTGCTCTGTGCCTCAACTTTGCAGCTGTTCTCTCTAAGCGGGTCCCAAAGGCTTTCTGGAAGAGTTTCCTTAGAGGGCCAGAAACAGGAAATTAGCCGACAGGCCCACGGGGATGCCAGTTCTCGGCAGCAACAACGCTAGCAGCGTCAGACCCTTGGGTTCTCTTTGGTAAATGGAAGAACAACTCTGCTTGGAAGCTTCTGCCATCCAGTTTGAGAGTCGCACTTCCACCGCAGCCTAGGATTCCAAGTGTTGCCATGCCGCCACAATTTCCAATTCTTAGGCCTATGACGGCAGAGTGTCTGGCAGTCCTCAAAGAGACCTTAGGGATGCAGGCGTTTTGGCTCCTTCCACCGAGAAAGCAGCTCCTCCAGCTCCTCTGTCGTTAGCTAGTTCATGTTAGAATATCTCTAGGCGCCCTCTTTCCTCCTCCACGTGGTAAGACACAAAGGGACTTGCCCTAAAGGGAAGAAGCCTTCTGAGTCCGGCAGAGAGGCAGCCTCTCCCACTCAGCATTCCCCGACGACTGAGCCCCTGGCATGGGTCCGAGACACGGAGAAAGACAGCCGTAACCCCGAGCTTTTCCACAATGTAGTATAGGCCTCACCCTGAAGCTCACGTCAATTTCATAGAGAAAACACCAGGCCTCGGTGTGCTTTCCTGTGGCAAGGAAACTTTGCTTTCATTCCTTAGGTGGCACATTGGCTCAGGACGGCCCTACCCGAAGGACTCACGGTGTGCAGCCCTATTTGTTGAGATCAGCCCCTCTGGCTCTTTCTCGGATGAAACCAAGTGGGCAAAGAGCCGTTCCTAAGCTGGGGTCCCTGGGAGCCTTCCCTAGTCTACACCAGAACAGCACTCTGAGGGAGAGGAGACGTGGAGGTTTGGTAGCCAAATCTCCTATTCTGCAGAGAAACATTTCGTTGTAGGTGGGTTCCATCAGCCTTGCCATATTTTCTCAGCTGGCTAGGACGGAGGGCAGGCAGTCAGTTGGCAGGCTCACCTGAGGCCCTGCTTCCCAGACTGTGATACAGAACCCCCGCCTGCTGCAGCCCAAAGGGACGGCTTATGGTAAGGGGAAAACCCTGTGTTGGAAAGTTCCTTCCTAACCCTCGCACAAGCACAAGCATATGGGTCAGTGGTCCAAGACTTTCCCCACAAGTTTACCATGTTTGCTCCCATCTAGCCTCCGAAGGCCGAGGTTACCTAGCTGGGAATCACACTTCAGGACAGGTACTCATGCTGCTTGGGACTGCAAGTTGTTTCACCAGGCAGCCCAAATCGAGTCCACCCACTTGCATTTTCCAGGGGCCGAGCCTGGGAGGGGCAACATACACATTCTGAATGGGAAAGAAGCCCATGCCTTCAGTGTGAAAGGCCACTATGCCTCTTTGCTTTGGCAGCCCAGGGATAGCGTCGGCTCTGAAATGCTTCCAAA
Source organism: Eschrichtius robustus (assembly GCF_028021215.1). NCBI lineage: Eukaryota > Metazoa > Chordata > Mammalia > Artiodactyla > Eschrichtiidae > Eschrichtius > Eschrichtius robustus. The sequence continues at coordinate 43,416,728 of NC_090842.1, forward strand.
GGAGCAGAGTCAGAGAACCTTTGAACCACAGAGCAGGTGCAGCCCCGAACAAGGTCTGCTCTTGGCCTGAGAACACCCACTGCCCAGCGCTTCGTTTGGGTACACACGTGTAGAGGAAGGTTGTTGAATTCTGCTGCGTGATAACTTCTCCGGGCCACGTAGCGTGAGGGCCAGTAGAGTGGCCCTCCATCTCATCCCGGCTTCATGTGCCGGGTGTATAAGGCAAACTCCCTGCTTGAATCCCTCCGTGGGCTACGTAACCTCCAGAGAGAGGTGGGTGATTGGGACCCAGGGCTGGTATCTAGGTTACTGCTCAGTGCCTCAACTTCGCAGCTGTTCTCTCTAAGCGGGTCCCAAAGGCTTTCTGGAAGAGTTTCCTTAGAGGGCCAGAAACAGGAAATTAGCCGACAGGCCCACGGGGATGCCAGTTCTCGGCAGCAACAACGCTAGCAGCGTCAGACCCTTGGGTTCTCTTTGGTAAATGGAAGAACAACTCTGCTTGGAAGCTTCTGCCATCCAGTTTGAGAGTCGCACTTCCACCGCAGCCTAGGATTCCAAGTGTTGCCATGCCGCCACAATTTCCAATTCTTAGGCCTATGTCGGCAGAGTGTCTGACAGTCCTCAAAGCGACCTTAGGGATGCAGGCGTTTTGGCTCCTTCCACCGAGAAAGCAGCTCCTCCAGCTCCTCTGTCGTTAGCTAGTTCATGTTAGAATATCTCTAGGCGCCCTCTTTCCTCCTCCACGAGGTAAGACACAAGCGGACTTGCCCTAAAGGGAAGAAGCCTTCTGAGTCCGGCAGAGAGGCAGCCTCTCCCACTCAGCATTCCCCGACGACTGAGCCCCTGGCATGGGTCCGAGACACGGAGAAATACAGCCGTAACCCCGAGCTTTTCCACAATGTAGTATAGGCCTCACCCTGAAGCTCACGTCAATTTCATAGAGAAAACACCAGGCCTCGGTGTGCTTTCCTGTGGCAAGGAAATTTTGCTTTCATTCCTTAGGTGGCACATTGGCTCAGGACGGCCCTACCCGAAGGACTCACGGTGTGCAGCCCTATTTGTTGAGATCAGCCCCTCTGGCTCTTTCTCGGATGAAACCAAGTGGGCAAAGAGCCGTTCCTAAGCTGGGGTCCCTGGGAGCCTTCCCTAGTCTACACCAGAACAGCACTCTGAGGGAGAGGAGACGCGGAGGTTTGGTAGCCAAATCTCCTATTCTGCAGAGAAACATTTCGTTGTAGGTGGGTTCCATCAGCCTTGCCATATTTTCTCAGCTGGCTAGGACGGAGGGCAGGCAGTCAGTTGGCAGGCTCACCTGAGGCCCTGCTTCCCAGACTGTGATACACAACCCCCGCCTGCTGCAGCCCAAAGGGACGGCTTATGGTAAGGGGAAAACCCTGTGTTGGAAAGTTCCTGCCTAACCCTCGCACAAGCACAAGCATATGGGTCAGTGGTCCAAGACTTTCCCCACAAGTTTACCATGTTTGCTCCCATCTAGCCTCCGAAGGCCGAGGTTACCTAGCTGGGAATCACACTTCAGGAGAGGTACTCATGCTGCTTGGGACTGCAAGTTGTTTCACCAGGCATCCCAAATCGAGTCCACCCACTTGCATTTTCCAGGGGCAGAGCCTGGGAGGGGCAACATACACTTTCTGAATGGGAAAGAAGCCCATGCCTTCAGTGTGAAAGGCCACTATGCCTCTTTGCTTTGGCAGCCCAGGGATAGCGTCGGCTCTGAAATGCTTCCAAAGGAGCAGAGTCAGAGAACCTTTGAACCACAGAGCAGGTGCAGCCCCGAACAAGTACTGCTCTTGGCCTGAGAACACCCACTGCCCAGCGCTTCGTTTGGGTACACACGTGTAGAGGAAGGTTGTTGAATTCTGCTGCGTGATAACTTCTCCGGGCCACGTAGCGTGAGGGCCAGTAGAGTGGCCCTCCATCTCATCCCGGCTTCATGTGCCGGGTGTATAAGGCAAACTCCCTGCTTGAATCCCTCCGTGGGCTACGTAACCTCCAGAGAGAGGTGGGTGATTGGGACCCAGGGCTGGTATCTAGGTTACTGCTCTGTGCCTCAACTTTGCAGCTGTTCTCTCTAAGCGGGTCCCAAAGGCTTTCTGGAAGAGTTTCCTTAGAGGGCCAGAAACAGGAAATTAGCCGACAGGCCCACGGGGATGCCAGTTCTCGGCAGCAACAACGCTAGCAGCGTCAGACCCTTGGGTTCTCTTTGGTAAATTGAAGAACAACTCTGCTTGGAAGCTTCTGCCATCCAGTTTGAGAGTCGCACTTCCACCGCAGCCTAGGATTCCAAGTGTTGCCATGCCGCCACAATTTCCAATTCTTAGGCCTATGACGGCAGAGTGTCTGGCAGTCCTCAAAGAGACCTTAGGGATGCAGGCGTTTTGGCTCCTTCCACCGAGAAAGCAGCTCCTCCAGCTCCTCTGTCGTTAGCTAGTTCATGTTAGAATATCTCTAGGCGCCCTCTTTCCTCCTCCACGTGGTAAGACACAAAGGGACTTGCCCTAAAGGGAAGAAGCCTTCTGAGTCCGGCAGAGAGGCAGCCTCTCCCACTCAGCATTCCCCGACGACTGAGCCCCTGGCATGGGTCCGAGACACGGAGAAAGACAGCCGTAACCCCGAGCTTTTCCACAATGTAGTATAGGCCTCACCCTGAAGCTCACGTCAATTTCATAGAGAAAACACCAGGCCTCGGTGTGCTTTCCTGTGGCAAGGAAACTTTGCTTTCATTCCTTAGGTGGCACATTGGCTCAGGACGGCCCTACCCGAAGGACTCACGGTGTGCAGCCCTATTTGTTGAGATCAGCCCCTCTGGCTCTTTCTCGGATGAAACCAAGTGGGCAAAGAGCCGTTCCTAAGCTGGGGTCCCTGGGAGCCTTCCCTAGTCTACACCAGAACAGCACTCTGAGGGAGAGGAGACGTGGAGGTTTGGTAGCCAAATCTCCTATTCTGCAGAGAAACATTTCGTTGTAGGTGGGTTCCATCAGCCTTGCCATATTTTCTCAGCTGGCTAGGACGGAGGGCAGGCAGTCAGTTGGCAGGCTCACCTGAGGCCCTGCTTCCCAGACTGTGATACAGAACCCCCGCCTGCTGCAGCCCAAAGGGACGGCTTATGGTAAGGGGAAAACCCTGTGTTGGAAAGTTCCTTCCTAACCCTCGCACAAGCACAAGCATATGGGTCAGTGGTCCAAGACTTTCCCCACAAGTTTACCATGTTTGCTCCCATCTAGCCTCCGAAGGCCGAGGTTACCTAGCTGGGAATCACACTTCAGGAGAGGTACTCATGCTGCTTGGGACTGCAAGTTGTTTCACCAGGCAGCCCAAATCGAGTCCACCCACTTGCATTTTCCAGGGGCCGAGCCTGGGAGGGGCAACATACACATTCTGAATGGGAAAGAAGCCCATGCCTTCAGTGTGAAAGGCCACTATGCCTCTTTGCTTTGGCAGCCCAGGGATAGCGTCGGCTCAGAAATGCTTCCAAAGGAGCAGAGTCAGAGAACCTTTGAACCACAGAGCAGGTGCAGCCCCGAACAAGGTCTGCTCTTGGCCTGAGAACACCCACTGCCCAGCGCTTCGTTTGGGTACACACGTGTAGAGGAAGGTTGTTGAATTCTGCTGCGTGATAACTTCTCCGGGCCACGTAGCGTGAGGGCCAGTAGAGTTGCCCTCCATGTCATCCCGGCTTCATGTGCCGGGTGTATAAGGCAAACTCCCTGCTTGAATCCCTCCGTGGGCTACGTAACCTCCAGAGAGAGGTGGGTGATTGGGACCCAGGGCTGGTATCTAGGTTACTGCTCAGTGCCTCAACTTCGCAGCTGTTCTCTCTAAGCGGGTCCCAAAGGCTTTCTGGAAGAGTTTCCTTAGAGGGCCAGAAACAGGAAATTAGCCGACAGGCCCACGGGGATGCCAGTTCTCAGCAGCAACAACGCTACCAGCGTCAGACCCTTGGATTCTCTTTGGTAAATGGAAGAACAACTCTGCTTGGAAGCTTCTGCCATCCAGTTTGAGAGTCGCACTTCCACCGCAGCCTAGGATTCCAAGTGTTGCCATGCCGCCACAATTTCCAATTCTTAGGCCTATGACGGCAGAGTGTCTGGCAGTCCTCAAAGAGACCTTAGGGATGCAGGCGTTTTGGCTCCTTCCACCGAGAAAGCAGCTCCTCCAGCTCCTCTGTCGTTAGCTAGTTCATGTTAGAATATCTCTAGGCGCCCTCTTTCCTCCTCCACGTGGTAAGACACAAAGGGACTTGCCCTAAAGGGAAGAAGCCTTCTGAGTCCGGCAGAGAGGCAGCCTCTCCCACTCAGCATTCCCCGACGACTGAGCCCCTGGCATGCGTCCGAGACACGGAGAATGACAGCCGTAACCCCGAGCTTTTCCACAATGTAGTATAGGCCTCACCCTGAAGCTCACGTCAGTTTCATAGAGAAAACACCAGGCCTCGGTGTGCTTTCCTGTGGCAATGAAACTTTGCTTTCATTCCTTAGGTGGCACATTGGCTCAGGACGGCCCTACCCGAAGGACTCACGGTGTGCAGCCCTATTTGTTGAGATCAGCCCCTCTGGCTCTTTCTCGGATGAAACCAAGTGGGCAAAGAGCCGTTCCTAAGCTGGGGTCCCTGGGAGCCTTCCCTAGTCTACACCAGAACAGCACTCTGAGGGAGAGGAGACGCGGAGGTTTGGTAGCCAAATCTCCTATTCTGCAGAGAAACATTTCGTTGTAGGTGGGTTCCATCAGCCTTGCCATATTTTCTCAGCTGGCTAGGACGGAGGGCAGGCAGTCAGTTGGCAGGCTCACCTGAGGCCCTGCTTCCCAGACTGTGATACAGAACCCCCGCCTGCTGCAGCCCAAAGGGACGGCTTATGGTAAGGGGAAAACCCTGTGTTGGAAAGTTCCTGCCTAACCCTCGCACAAGCACAAGCATATGGGTCAGTGGTCCAAGACTTTCCCCACAAGTTTACCATGTTTGCTCCCATCTAGCCTCCGAAGGCCGAGGTTACCTACCTGGGAATCACACTTCAGGAGAGGTACTCATGCTGCTTGGGACTGCAAGTTGTTTCACCAGGCAGCCCAAATCGAGTCCACCCACTTGCATTTTCCAGGGGCCGAGCCTGGGAGGGGCAACATACACTTTCTGAATGGGAAAGAAGCCCATGCCTTCAGTGTGAAAGGCCACTATGCCTCTTTGCTTTGGCAGCCCAGGGATAGCGTCGGCTCTGAAATGCTTCCAAAGGAGCAGAGTCAGAGAACCTTTGAACCACAGAGCAGGTGCAGCCCCGAACAAGGTCTGCTCTTGGCCTGAGAACACCAACTGCCCAGCGCTTCGTTTGGGTACACACGTGTAGAGGAAGGTTGTTGAATTCTGCTGCGTGATAACTTCTCCGGGCCACGTAGCGTGAGGGCCAGTAGAGTTGCCCTCCATCTCATCCCGGCTTCATGTGCCGGGTGTATAAGGCAAACTCCCTGCTTGAATCCCTCCGTGGGCTACGTAACCTCCAGAGAGAAGTGGGTGATTGGGACCCAGGGCTGGTATCTAGGTTACTGCTCAGTGCCTCAACTTCGCAGCTGTTCTCTCTAAGCGGGTCCCAAAGGCTTTCTGGAAGAGTTTCCTTAGAGGGCCAGAAACAGGAAATTAGCCGACAGGCCCACGGGGATGCCAGTTCTCGGCAGCAACAACGCTACCAGCGTCAGACCCTTGGGTTCTCTTTGGTAAATGGAAGAACAACTCTGCTTGGAAGCTTCTGCCATCCAGTTTGAGAGTCGCACTTCCACCGCAGCCTAGGATTCCAAGTGTTGCCATGCCGCCACAATTTCCAATTCTTAGGCCTATGACGCCAGAGTGTCTGGCAGTCCTCAAAGAGACCTCAGGGATGCAGGCGTTTTGGCTCCTTCCACCGAGAAAGCAGCTCCTCCAGCTCCTCTGTCGTTAGCTAGTTCATGTTAGAATATCTCTAGGCGCCCTCTTTCCTCCTCCACGTGGTAAGACACAAAGGGACTTGCCCTAAAGGGAAGAAGCCTTCTGAGTCCGGCAGAGAGGCAGCCTCTCCCACTCAGCATTCCCCGACGACTGAGCCCCTGGCATGGGTCCGAGACACGGAGAAAGACAGCCGTAACCCCGAGCTTTTCCACAATGTAGTATAGGCCTCACACTGAAGCTCACGTCAATTTCATAGAGAAAACACCAGGCCTCGGTGTGCTTTCCTGTGGCAAGGAAACTTTGCTTTCATTCCTTAGGTGGCACATTGGCTCAGGACGGCCCTACCCGAAGGACTCACGGTGTGCAGCCCTATTTGTTGAGATCAGCCCATCTGGTTCTTTCTCGGATGAAACCAAGTGGGCAAAGAGCCGTTCCTAAGCTGGGGTCCCTGGGAGCCTTCCCTAGTCTACACCAGAACAGCACTCTGAGGGAGAGGAGACGCGGAGGTTTGGTAGCCAAATCTCCTATTCTGCAGAGAAACATTTCGTTGTAGGTGGGTTCCATCAGCCTTGCCATATTTTCTCAGCTGGCTAGGACGGAGGGCAGGCAGTCAGTTGGCAGGCTCACCTGAGGCCCTGCTTCCCAGACTGTGATACAGAACCCCCGCCTGCTGCAGCCCAAAGGGACGGCTTATGGTAAGGGGAAAACCCTGTGTTGGAAAGTTCCTTCCTAACCCTCGCACAAGCACAAGCATATGGGTCAGTGGTCCAAGACTTTCCCCACAAGTTTACCATGTTTGCTCCCATCTAGCCTCCGAAGGCCGAGGTTACCTAGCTGGGAATCACACTTCAGGACAGGTACTCATGCTGCTTGGGACTGCAAGTTGTTTCACCAGGCAGCCCAAATCGAGTCCACCCACTTGCATTTTCCAGGGGCCGAGCCTGGGAGGGGCAACATACACATTCTGAATGGGAAAGAAGCCCATGCCTTCAGTGTGAAAGGCCACTATGCCTCTTTGCTTTGGCAGCCCAGGGATAGCGTCGGCTCTGAAATGCTTCCAAAGGAGCAGAGTCAGAGAACCTTTGAACCACAGAGCAGGTGCAGCCCCGAACAAGGTCTGCTCTTGGCCTGAGAACACCCACTGCCCAGCGCTTCGTTTGGGTACACACGTGTAGAGGAAGGTTGTTGAATTCTGCTGCGTGATAACTTCTCCGGGCCAAGTAGCGTGAGGGCCAGTAGAGTGGCCCTCCATGTCATCCCGGCTTCATGTGCCGGGTGTATAAGGCAAACTCCCTGCTTGAATCCCTCCGTGGGCTACGTAACCTCCAGAGAGAGGTGGGTGATTGGGACCCAGGGCTGGTATCTAGGTTACTGCTCAGTGCCTCAACTTCGCAGCTGTTCTCTCTAAGCGGGTCCCAAAGGCTTTCTGGAAGAGTTTCCTTAGAGGGCCAGAAACAGGAAATTAGCCGACAGGCCCACGGGGATGCCAGTTCTCAGCAGCAACAACGCTACCAGCGTCAGACCCTTGGATTCTCTTTGGTAAATGGAAGAACAACTCTGCTTGGAAGCTTCTGCCATCCAGTTTGAGAGTCGCACTTCCACCGCAGCCTAGGATTCCAAGTGTTGCCATGCCGCCACAATTTCCAATTCTTAGGCCTATGACGGCAGAGTGTCTGGCAGTCCTCAAAGAGACCTTAGGGATGCAGGCGTTTTGGCTCCTTCCACCGAGAAAGCAGCTCCTCCAGCTCCTCTGTCGTTAGCTAGTTCATGTTAGAATATCTCTAGGCGCCTTCTTTCCTCCTCCACGTGGTAAGACACAAAGGGACTTGCCCTAAAGGGAAGAAGGCTTCTGAGTCCGGCAGAGAGGCAGCCTCTCCCACTCAGAATTCCCCGACGACTGAGCCCCTGGCATGGGTCCGAGACACGGAGAAAGACAGCCGTAACCCCGAGCTTTTCCACAATGTAGTATAGGCCTCACCCTGAAGCTCACGTCAGTTTCACAGAGAAAACACCAGGCCTCGGTGTGCTTTCCTGTGGCAAGGAAACTTTGCTTTCATTCCTTAGGTGGCACATTGGCTCAGGATGGCCCTACCCGAAGGACTCACGGTGTGCAGCCCTATTTGTTGAGATCAGCCCCTCTGGCTCTTTCTCGGATGAAACCAAGTGGGCAAAGAGCCTTTCCTAAGCTGGGGTCCCTGGGAGCCTTCCCTAGTCTACACCAGAACAGCACTCTGAGGGAGAGGAGACGCGGAGGTTTGGTAGCTAAATCTCCTATTCTGCAGAGAAACATTTCGTTGTAGGTGGGTTCCATCAGCCTTGCCATATTTTCTCAGCTGGCTAGGACGGAGGGCAGGCAGTCAGTTGGCAGGCTCACCTGAGGCCCTGCTTCCCAGACTGTGATACAGAACTCCCACCTGCTGCAGTCCAAAGGGACGGCTTATGGTAAGGGGAAAACCCTGTGTTGGAAAGTTCCTGCCTAACCCTCGCACAAGCACAAGCATATGGGTCAGTGGTCCAAGACTTTCCCCACAAGTTTACCATGTTTGCTCCCATCTAGCCTCCGAAGGCCGAGGTTACCTAGCTGGGAATCACACTTCAGGAGAGGTACTCATGCTGCTTGGGACTGCAAGTTGTTTCACCAGGCAGCCCAAATCGAGTCCACCCACTTGCATTTTCCAGGGGCAGAGCCTGGGAGGGGCAACATACACTTTCTGAATGGGAAAGAAGCCCATGCCTTCAGTGTGAAAGGCCACTATGCCTCTTTGCTTTGGCAGCCCAGGGATAGCGTCGGCTCTGAAATGCTTCCAAAGGAGCAGAGTCAGAGAACCTTTGAACCACAGAGCAGGTGCAGCCCCGAACAAGGTCTGCTCTTGGCCTGAGAACACCAACTGCCCAGCGCTTCGTTTGGGTACACACGTGTACAGGAAGGTTGTTGAATTCTGCTGCGTGATAACTTCTCCGGGCCACGTAGCGTGAGGGCCAGTAGAGTGGCCCTCCATCTCATCCCGGCTTCATGTGCCGGGTGTATAAGGCAAACTCCCTGCTTGAATCCCTCCGTGGGCTACGTAACCTCCAGAGAGAGGTGGGTGATTGGGACCCAGGGCTGGTATCTAGGTTACTGCTCAGTGCCTCAACTTCGCAGCTGTTCTCTCTAAGCGGGTCCCAAAGGCTTTCTGGAAGAGTTTCCTTAGAGGGCCAGAAACAGGAAATTAGCCGACAGGCCCACGGGGATGCCAGTTCTCGGCAGCAACAACGCTACCAGCGTCAGACCCTTGGGTTCTCTTTGGTAAATGGAAGAACAACTCTGCTTGGAAGCTTCTGCCATCCAGTTTGAGAGTCGCACTTCCACCGCAGCCTAGGATTCCAAGTGTTGTCATGCCGCCACAATTTCCAATTCTTAGGCCTATGACGGCAGAGTGTCTGGCAGTCCTCAAAGAGACCTTAGGGATGCAGGCGTTTTGGCTCCTTCCACCCAGAAAGCAGCTCCTCCAGCTCCTCTGTCGTTAGCTAGTTCATGTTAGAATATCTCTAGGCGCCCTCTTTCCTCCTCCACGTGGTAAGACACAAAGGGACTTGCCCTAAAGGGAAGAAGCCTTCTGAGTCCGGCAGAGAGGCAGACTCTCCCACTCAGCATTCCCCGACGACTGAGCCCCTGGCATGGGTCCGAGACACGGAGAAAGACAGCCGTAACCCCGAGCTTTTCCACAAGGTAGTATAGGCCTCACCCTGAAGCTCACGTCAATTTCATAGAGAAAACACCAGGCCTCGGTGTGCTTTCCTGTGGCAAGGAAATTTTGCTTTCATTCCTTAGGTGGCACATTGGCTCAGGACGGCCCTACCCGAAGGACTCACGGTGTGCAGCCCTATTTGTTGAGATCAGCCCCTCTGGCTCTTTCTCGGATGAAACCAAGTGGGCAAAGAGCCGTTCCTAAGCTGGGGTCCCTGAGAGCCTTCCCTAGTCTACACCAGAACAGCACTCTGAGGGAGAGGAGACGCGGAGGTTTGGTAGCCAAATCTCCTATTCTGCAGAGAAACATTTCGTTGTAGGTGGGTTCCATCAGCCTTGCCATATTTTCTCAGCTGGCTAGGACGGAGGGCAGGCAGTCAGTTGGCAGGCTCACCTGAGGCCCTGCTTCCCAGACTGTGATACACAACCCCCGCCTGATGCAGCCCAAAGGGACGGCTTATGGTAAGGGGAAAACCCTGTGTTGGAAAGTTCCTGCCTAACCCTCGCACAAGCACAAGCATATGGGTCAGTGGTCCAAGACTTTCCCCACAAGTTTACCATGTTTGCTCCCATCTAGCCTCCGAAGGCCGAGGTTACCTAGCTGGGAATCACACTTCAGGAGAGGTACTCATGCTGCTTGGGACTGCAAGTTGTTTCACCAGGCAGCCCAAATCGAGTCCACCCACTTGCATTTTCCAGGGGCAGAGCCTGGGAGGGGCAACATACACTTTCTGAATGGGAAAGAAGCCCATGTGTTCAGTGTAAAAGGCCACTATGCCTCTTTGCTTTGGCAGCCCAGGGATAGCGTCGGCTCTGAAATGCTTCCAAAGGAGCAGAGTCAGAGAACCTTTGAACCACAGAGCAGGTGCAGCCCCGAACAAGGACTGCTCTTGGCCTGAGAACACCCACTGCCCAGCGCTTCGTTTGGGTACACACGTGTAGAGGAAGGTTGTTGAATTCTGCTGCGTGATAACTTCTCCGGGCCACGTAGCGTGAGGGCCAGTAGAGTGGCCCTCCATGTCATCCCGGCTTCATGTGCCGGGTGTATAAGGCAAACTCCCTGCTTGAATCCCTCCGTGGGCTACGTAACCTCCAGAGAGAGGTGGGTGATTGGGACCCAGGGCTGGTATCTAGGTTACTGCTCTGTGCCTCAACTTTGCAGCTGTTCTCTCTAAGCGGGTCCCAAAGGCTTTCTGGAAGAGTTTCCTTAGAGGGCCAGAAACAGGAAATTAGCCGACAGGCCCACGGGGATGCCAGTTCTCGGCAACAACAACGCTAGCAGCGTCAGACCCTTGGGTTCTCTTTGGTAAATGGAAGAACAACTCTGCTTGGAAGCTTCTGCCATCCAGTTTGAGAGTCGCACTTCCACCGCAGCCTAGGATTCCAAGTGTTGCCATGCCGCCACAATTTCCAATTCTTAGGCCTATGACGCCAGAGTGTCTGGCAGTCCTCAAAGAGACCTTAGGGATGCAGGCGTTTTGGCTCCTTCCACCGAGAAAGCAGCTCCTCCAGCTCCTCTGTCGTTAGCTAGTTCATGTTAGAATATCTCTAGGCGCCCTCTTTCCTCCTCCACGTGGTAAGACACAAAGGGACTTGCCCTAAAGGGAAGAAGCCTTCTGAGTCCGGCAGAGAGGCAGCCTCTCCCACTCAGCATTCCCCGACGACTGAGCCCCTGGCATGGGTCCGAGACACGGAGAAAGACAGCCGTAACCCCGAGCTTTTCCACAATGTAGTATAGGCCTCACCCTGAAGCTCACGTCAATTTCATAGAGAAAACACCAGGCCTCGGTGTGCTTTCCTGTGGCAAGGAAACTTTGCTTTCATTCCTTAGGTGGCACATTGGCTCAGGACGGCCCTACCCGAAGGACTCACGGTTTGCAGCCCTATTTGTTGAGATCAGCCCATCTGGCTCTTTCTCGGATGAAACCAAGTGGGCAAAGAGCCGTTCCTAAGCTGGGGTCCCTGGGAGCCTTCCCTAGTCTACACCAGAACAGCACTCTGAGGGAGAGGAGACGTGGAGGTTTGGTAGCCAAATCTCCTATTCTGCAGAGAAACATTTCGTTGTAGGTGGGTTCCATCAGCCTTGCCATATTTTCTCAGCTGGCTAGGACGGAGGGCAGGCAGTCAGTTGGCAGGCTCACCTGAGGCCCTGCTTCCCAGACTGTGATACAGAACCCCCGCCTGCTGCAGCCCAAAGGGACGGCTTATGGTAAGGGGAAAACCCTGTGTTGGAAAGTTCCTGCCTAACCCTCGCACAAGCACAAGCATATGGGTCAGTGGTCCAAGACTTTCCCCACAAGTTTACCATGTTTGCTCCCATCTAGCCTCCGAAGGCCGAGGTTACCTAGCTGGGAATCACACTTCAGGACAGGTACTCATGCTGCTTGGGACTGCAAGTTGTTTCACCAGGCAGCCCAAATCGAGTCCACCTACTTGCATTTTCCAGGGGCCGAGCCTGGGAGGGGCAACAAACACATTCTGAATGGGAAAGAAGCCCATGCCTTCAGTGTGAAAGGCCACTATGCCTCTTTGCTTTGGCAGCCCAGGGATAGCGTCGGCTCTGAAATGCTTCCAAAGGAGCAGAGTCAGAGAACCTTTGAACCACAGAGCAGGTGCAGCCCCGAACAAGGTCTGCTCTTGGCCTGAGAACACCCACTGCCCAGCGCTTCGTTTGGGTACACACGTGTAGAGGAAGGTTGTTGAATTCTGCTGCGTGATAACTTCTCCGGGCCACGTAGCGTGAGGGCCAGTAGAGTGGCCCTCCATGTCATCCCGGCTTCATGTGCCGGGTGTATAAGGCAAACTCCCTGCTTGAATCCCTCCGTGGGCTACGTAACCTCCAGAGAGAGGTGGGTGATTGGGACCCAGGGCTGGTATCTAGGTTACTGCTCAGTGTCTCAACTTCGCAGCTGTTCTCTCTAAGCGGGTCCCAAAGGCTTTCTGGAAGAGTTTCCTTAGAGGGCCAGAAACAGGAAATTAGCCGACAGGCCCACGGGGATGCCAGTTCTCAGCAGCAACAACGCTACCAGCGTCAGACCCTTGGATTCTCTTTGGTAAATGGAAGAACAACTCTGCTTGGAAGCTTCTGCCATCCAGTTTGAGAGTCGCACTTCCACCGCAGCCTAGGATTCCAAGTGTTGCCATGCCGCCACAATTTCCAATTCTTAGGCCTATGACGGCAGAGTGTCTGGCAGTCCTCAAAGAGACCTTAGGGATGCAGGCGTTTTGGCTCCTTCCACCGAGAAAGCAGCTCCTCCAGCTCCTCTGTCGTTAGCTAGTTCATGTTAGAATATCTCTAGGCGCCCTCTTTCCTCCTCCACGTGGTAAGACACAAAGGGACTTGCCCTAAAGGGAAGAAGCCTTCTGAGTCCGGCAGAGAGGCAGCCTCTCCCACTCAGCATTCCCCGACGACTGAGCCCCTGGCATGCGTCCGAGACACGGAGAAAGACAGCCGTAACCCCGAGCTTTTCCACAATGTAGTATAGGCCTCACCCTGAAGCTCACGTCAGTTTCATAGAGAAAACACCAGGCCTCGGTGTGCTTTCCTGTGGCAAGGAAACTTTGCTTTCATTCCTTAGGTGGCACATTGGCTCAGGACGGCCCTACCCGAAGGACTCACGGTGTGCAGCCCTATTTGTTGAGATCAGCCCCTCTGGCTCTTTCTCGGATGAAACCAAGTGGGCAAAGAGCCGTTCCTAAGCTGGGGTCCCTGGGAGCCTTCCCTAGTCTACACCAGAACAGCACTCTGAGGGAGAGGAGACGCGGAGGTTTGGTAGCCAAATCTCCTATTCTGCAGAGAAACATTTCGTTGTAGGTGGGTTCCATCAGCCTTGCCATATTTTCTCAGCTGGCTAGGACGGAGGGCAGGCAGTCAGTTGGCAGGCTCACCTGAGGCCCTGCTTCCCAGACTGTGATACACAACCCCCGCCTGATGCAGCCCAAAGGGACGGCTTATGGTAAGGGGAAAACCCTGTGTTGGAAAGTTCCTGCCTAACCCTCGCACAAGCACAAGCATATGGGTCAGTGGTCCAAGACTTTCCCCACAAGTTTACCATGTTTGCTCCCATCTAGCCTCAAAAGGCCGAGGTTACCTAGCTGGGAATCACACTTCAGGAGAGGTACTCATGCTGCTTGGGACTGCAAGTTTTTTCACCAGGCAGCCCAAATCGAGTCCACCCACTTGCATTTTCCAGGGGCAGAGCCTGGGAGGGGCAACATACACTTTCTGAATGGGAAAGAAGCCCATGCCTTCAGTGTGAAAGGCCACTATGCCTCTTTGCTTTGGCAGCCCAGGGATAGCGTCGGCTCTGAAATGCTTCCAAAGGAGCAGAGTCAGAGAACCTTTGAACCACAGAGCAGGTGCAGCCCCGAACAAGGACTGCTCTTGGCCTGAGAACACCCACTGCCCAGCGCTTCGTTTGGGTACACACGTGTAGAGGAAGGTTGTTGAATTCTGCTGCGTGATAACTTCTCCGGGCCACGTAGCGTGAGGGCCAGTAGAGTGGCCCTCCATCTCATTCCGGCTTCATGTGCCGGGTGTATAAGGCAAACTCCCTGCTTGAATCCCTCCGTGGGCTACGTAACCTCCAGAGAGAGGTGGGTGATTGGGACCCAGGGCTGCTATCTAGGTTACTGCTCTGTGCCTCAACTTTGCAGCTGTTCTCTCTAAGCGGGTCCCAAAGGCTTTCTGGAAGAGTTTCCTTAGAGGGCCAGAAACAGGAAATTAGCCGACAGGCCCACGGGGATGCCAGTTCTCGGCAGCAACAACGCTAGCAGCGTCAGACCCTTGGGTTCTCTTTGGTAAATGGAAGAACAACTCTGCTTGGAAGCTTCTGCCATCCAGTTTGAGAGTCGCACTTCCACCGCAGCCTAGGATTCCAAGTGTTGCCATGCCGCCACAATTTCCAATTCTTAGGCCTATGACGGCAGAGTGTCTGGCAGTCCTCAAAGAGACCTTAGGGATGCAGGCGTTTTGGCTCCTTCCACCGAGAAAGCAGCTCCTCCAGCTCCTCTGTCGTTAGCTAGTTCATGTTAGAATATCTCTAGGCGCCCTCTTTCCTCCTCCACGTGGTAAGACACAAAGGGACTTGCCCTAAAGGGAAGAAGCCTTCTGAGTCCGGCAGAGAGGCAGCCTCTCCCACTCAGCATTCCCCGACGACTGAGCCCCTGGCATGGGTCCGAGACACGGAGAAAGACAGCCGTAACCCCGAGCTTTTCCACAATGTAGTATAGGCCTCACCCTGAAGCTCACGTCAATTTCATAGAGAAAACACCAGGCCTCGGTGTGCTTTCCTGTGGCAAGGAAACTTTGCTTTCATTCCTTAGGTGGCACATTGGCTCAGGACGGCCCTACCCGAAGGACTCACGGTGTGCAGCCCTATTTGTTGAGATCAGCCCATCTGGCTCTTTCTCGGATGAAACCAAGTGGGCAAAGAGCCGTTCCTAAGCTGGGGTCCCTGGGAGCCTTCCCTAGTCTACACCAGAACAGCACTCTGAGGGAGAGGAGACGTGGAGGTTTGGTAGCCAAATCTCCTATTCTGCAGAGAAACATTTCGTTGTAGGTGGGTTCCATCAGCCTTGCCATATTTTCTCAGCTGGCTAGGACGGAGGGCAGGCAGTCAGTTGGCAGGCTCACCTGAGGCCCTGCTTCCCAGACTGTGATACAGAACCCCCGCCTGCTGCAGCCCAAAGGGACGGCTTATGGTAAGGGGAAAACCCGGTGTTGGAAAGTTCCTGCCTAACCCTCGCACAAGCACAAGCATATGGGTCAGTGGTCCAAGACTTTCCCCACAAGTTTACCATGTTTGCTCCCATCTAGCCTCCGAAGGCCGAGGTTACCTAGCTGGGAATCACACTTCAGGAGAGGTACTCATGCTGCTTGGGACTGCAAGTTGTTTCACCAGGCAGCCCAAATCGAGTCCACCCACTTGCATTTTCCAGGGGCAGAGCCTGGGAGGGGCAACATACACTTTCTGAATGGGAAAGAAGCCCATGCCTTCAGTGTGAAAGGCCACTATGCCTCTTTGCTTTGGCAGCCCAGGGAT
Source organism: Eschrichtius robustus (assembly GCF_028021215.1). Classification (NCBI taxonomy): domain Eukaryota; kingdom Metazoa; phylum Chordata; class Mammalia; order Artiodactyla; family Eschrichtiidae; genus Eschrichtius; species Eschrichtius robustus. The sequence goes on from NC_090842.1 coordinate 43,432,425, forward strand.
AGCGTCGGCTCTGAAATGCTTCCAAAGGAGCAGAGTCAGAGAACCTTTGAACCACAGAGCAGGTGCAGCCCCGAACAAGGTCTGCTCTTGGCCTGAGAACACCAACTGCCCAGCGCTTCGTTTGGGTACACACGTGTACAGGAAGGTTGTTGAATTCTGCTGCGTGATAACTTCTCCGGGCCACGTAGCGTGAGGGCCAGTAGAGTGGCCCTCCATCTCATCCCGGCTTCATGTGCCGGGTGTATAAGGCAAACTCCCTGCTTGAATCCCTCCGTGGGCTACGTAACCTCCAGAGAGAGGTGGGTGATTGGGACCCAGGGCTGGTATCTAGGTTACTGCTCAGTGCCTCAACTTCGCAGCTGTTCTCTCTAAGCGGGTCCCAAAGGCTTTCTGGAAGAGTTTCCTTAGAGGGCCAGAAACAGGAAATTAGCCGACAGGCCCACGGGGATGCCAGTTCTCGGCAGCAACAACGCTACCAGCGTCAGACCCTTGGGTTCTCTTTGGTAAATGGAAGAACAACTCTGCTTGGAAGCTTCTTCCATCCAGTTTGAGAGTCGCACTTCCACCGCAGCCTAGGATTCCAAGTGTTGCCATGCCGCCACAATTTCCCATTCTTAGGCCTATGACGGCAGAGTGTCTGGCAGTCCTCAAAGAGACCTTAGGGATGCAGGCGTTTTGGCTCCTTCCACCGAGAAAGCAGCTCCTCCAGCTCCTCTGTCGTTAGCTAGTTCATGTTAGAATATCTCTAGGCGCCCTCTTTCCTCCTCCACGTGGTAAGACACAAAGGGACTTGCCCTAAAGGGAAGAAGCCTTCTGAGTCCGGCAGAGAGGCAGCCTCTCCCACTCAGCATTCCCCGACGACTGAGCCCCTGGCATGCGTCCGAGACACGGAGAAAGACAGCCGTAACCCCGAGCTTTTCCACAATGTAGTATAGGCCTCACCCTGAAGCTCACGTCAGTTTCATAGAGAAAACACCAGGCCTCGGTGTGCTTTCCTGTGGCAAGGAAACTTTGCTTTCATTCCTTAGGTGGCACATTGGCTCAGGACGGCCCTACCCGAAGGACTCACGGTGTGCAGCCCTATTTGTTGAGATCAGCCCCTCTGGCTCTTTCTCGGATGAAACCAAGTGGGCAAAGAGCCGTTCCTAAGCTGGGGTCCCTGGGAGCCTTCCCTAGTCTACACCAGAACAGCACTCTGAGGGAGAGGAGACGCGGAGGTTTGGTAGCCAAATCTCCTATTCTGCAGAGAAACATTTCGTTGTAGGTGGGTTCCATCAGCCTTGCCATATTTTCTCAGCTGGCTAGGACGGAGGGCAGGCAGTCAGTTGGCAGGCTCACCTGAGGCCCTGCTTCCCAGACTGTGATACACAACCCCCGCCTGATGCAGCCCAAAGGGACGGCTTATGGTAAGGGGAAAACCCTGTGTTGGAAAGTTCCTGCCTAACCCTCGCACAAGCACAAGCATATGGGTCAGTGGTCCAAGACTTTCCCCACAAGTTTACCATGTTTGCTCCCATCTAGCCTCCGAAGGCCGAGGTTACCTAGCTGGGAATCACACTTCAGGAGAGGTACTCATGCTGCTTGGGACTGCAAGTTGTTTCACCAGGCAGCCCAAATCGAGTCCACCCACTTGCATTTTCCAGGGGCAGAGCCTGGGAGGGGCAACATACACTTTCTGAATGGGAAAGAAGCCCATGCCTTCAGTGTGAAAGGCCACTATGCCTCTTTGCTTTGGCAGCCCAGGGATAGCGTCGGCTCTGAAATGCTTCCAAAGGAGCAGAGTCAGAGAACCTTTGAACCACAGAGCAGGTGCAGCCCCGAACAAGGACTGCTCTTGGCCTGAGAACACCCACTGCCCAGCGCTTCGTTTGGGTACACACGTGTAGAGGAAGGTTGTTGAATTCTGCTGCGTGATAACTTCTCCGGGCCACGTAGCGTGAGGGCCAGTAGAGTGGCCCTCCATCTCATTCCGGCTTCATGTGCTGGGTGTATAAGGCAAACTCCCTGCTTGAATCCCTCCGTGGGCTACGTAACCTCCAGAGAGAGGTGGGTGATTGGGACCCAGGGCTGCTATCTAGGTTACTGCTCTGTGCCTCAACTTTGCAGCTGTTCTCTCTAAGCGGGTCCCAAAGGCTTTCTGGAAGAGTTTCCTTAGAGGGCCAGAAACAGGAAATTAGCCGACAGGCCCACGGGGATGCCAGTTCTCGGCAGCAACAACGCTAGCAGCGTCAGACCCTTGGGTTCTCTTTGGTAAATGGAAGAACAACTCTGCTTGGAAGCTTCTGCCATCCAGTTTGAGAGTCGCACTTCCACCGCAGCCTAGGATTCCAAGTGTTGCCATGCCGCCACAATTTCCAATTCTTAGGCCTATGACGGCAGAGTGTCTGGCAGTCCTCAAAGAGACCTTAGGGATGCAGGCGTTTTGGCTCCTTCCACCGAGAAAGCAGCTCCTCCAGCTCCTCTGTCGTTAGCTAGTTCATGTTAGAATATCTCTAGGCGCCCTCTTTCCTCCTCCACGTGGTAAGACACAAAGGGACTTGCCCTAAAGGGAAGAAGCCTTCTGAGTCCGGCAGAGAGGCAGCCTCTCCCACTCAGCATTCCCCGACGACTGAGCCCCTGGCATGGGTCCGAGACACGGAGAAAGACAGCCGTAACCCCGAGCTTTTCCACAATGTAGTATAGGCCTCACCCTGAAGCTCACGTCAATTTCATAGAGAAAACACCAGGCCTCGGTGTGCTTTCCTGTGGCAAGGAAACTTTGCTTTCATTCCTTAGGTGGCACATTGGCTCAGGACGGCCCTACCCGAAGGACTCACGGTGTGCAGCCCTATTTGTTGAGATCAGCCCATCTGGCTCTTTCTCGGATGAAACCAAGTGGGCAAAGAGCCGTTCCTAAGCTGGGGTCCCTGGGAGCCTTCCCTAGTCTACACCAGAACAGCACTCTGAGGGAGAGGAGACGTGGAGGTTTGGTAGCCAAATCTCCTATTCTGCAGAGAAACATTTCGTTGTAGGTGGGTTCCATCAGCCTTGCCATATTTTCTCAGCTGGCTAGGACGGAGGGCAGGCAGTCAGTTGGCAGGCTCACCTGAGGCCCTGCTTCCCAGACTGTGATACAGAACCCCCGCCTGCTGCAGCCCAAAGGGACGGCTTATGGTAAGGGGAAAACCCGGTGTTGGAAAGTTCCTGCCTAACCCTCGCACAAGCACAAGCATATGGGTCAGTGGTCCAAGACTTTCCCCACAAGTTTACCATGTTTGCTCCCATCTAGCCTCCGAAGGCCGAGGTTACCTAGCTGGGAATCACACTTCAGGAGAGGTACTCATGCTGCTTGGGACTGCAAGTTGTTTCACCAGGCAGCCCAAATCGAGTCCACCCACTTGCATTTTCCAGGGGCAGAGCCTGGGAGGGGCAACATACACTTTCTGAATGGGAAAGAAGCCCATGCCTTCAGTGTGAAAGGCCACTATGCCTCTTTGCTTTGGCAGCCCAGGGATAGCGTCGGCTCTGAAATGCTTCCAAAGGAGCAGAGTCAGAGAACCTTTGAACCACAGAGCAGGTGCAGCCCCGAACAAGGTCTGCTCTTGGCCTGAGAACACCAACTGCCCAGCGCTTCGTTTGGGTACACACGTGTACAGGAAGGTTGTTGAATTCTGCTGCGTGATAACTTCTCCGGGCCACGTAGCGTGAGGGCCAGTAGAGTGGCCCTCCATCTCATCCCGGCTTCATGTGCCGGGTGTATAAGGCAAACTCCCTGCTTGAATCCCTCCGTGGGCTACGTAACCTCCAGAGAGAGGTGGGTGATTGGGACCCAGGGCTGGTATCTAGGTTACTGCTCAGTGCCTCAACTTCGCAGCTGTTCTCTCTAAGCGGGTCCCAAAGGCTTTCTGGAAGAGTTTCCTTAGAGGGCCAGAAACAGGAAATTAGCCGACAGGCCCACGGGGATGCCAGTTCTCGGCAGCAACAACGCTACCAGCGTCAGACCCTTGGGTTCTCTTTGGTAAATGGAAGAACAACTCTGCTTGGAAGCTTCTGCCATCCAGTTTGAGAGTCGCACTTCCACCGCAGCCTAGGATTCCAAGTGTTGCCATGCCGCCACAATTTCCCATTCTTAGGCCTATGACGCCAGAGTGTCTGGCAGTCCTCAAAGAGACCTTAGGGATGCAGGCGTTTTGGCTCCTTCCACCGAGAAAGCAGCTCCTCCAGCTCCTCTGTCGTTAGCTAGTTCATGTTAGAATATCTCTAGGCGCCCTCTTTCCTCCTCCACGTGGTAAGACACAAAGGGACTTGCCCTAAAGGGAAGAAGCCTTCTGAGTCCGGCAGAGAGGCAGACTCTCCCACTCAGCATTCCCCGACGACTGAGCCCCTGGCATGGGTCCGAGACACGGAGTAAGACAGCCGTAACCCCGAGCTTTTCCACAAGGTAGTATAGGCCTCACCCTGAAGCTCACGTCAATTTCATAGAGAAAACACCAGGCCTCGGTGTGCTTTCCTGTGGCAAGGAAATTTTGCTTTCATTCCTTAGGTGGCACATTGGCTCAGGACGGCCCTACCCGAAGGACTCACGGTGTGCAGCCCTATTTGTTGAGATCAGCCCCTCTGGCTCTTTCTCGGATGAAACCAAGTGGGCAAAGAGCCGTTCCTAAGCTGGGGTCCCTGAGAGCCTTCCCTAGTCTACACCAGAACAGCACTCTGAGGGAGAGGAGACGCGGAGGTTTGGTAGCCAAATCTCCTATTCTGCAGAGAAACATTTCGTTGTAGGTGGGTTCCATCAGCCTTGCCATATTTTCTCAGCTGGCTAGGACGGAGGGCAGGCAGTCAGTTGGCAGGCTCACCTGAGGCCCTGCTTCCCAGACTGTGATACACAACCCCCGCCTGATGCAGCCCAAAGGGACGGCTTATGGTAAGGGGAAAACCCTGTGTTGGAAAGTTCCTGCCTAACCCTCGCACAAGCACAAGCATATGGGTCAGTGGTCCAAGACTTTCCCCACAAGTTTACCATGTTTGCTCCCATCTAGCCTCCGAAGGCCGAGGTTACCTAGCTGGGAATCACACTTCAGGAGAGGTACTCATGCTGCTTGGGACTGCAAGTTGTTTCACCAGGCAGCCCAAATCGAGTCCACCCACTTGCATTTTCCAGGGGCAGAGCCTGGGAGGGGCAACATACACTTTCTGAATGGGAAAGAAGCCCATGTGTTCAGTGTAAAAGGCCACTATGCCTCTTTGCTTTGGCAGCCCAGGGATAGCGTCGGCTCTGAAATGCTTCCAAAGGAGCAGAGTCAGAGAACCTTTGAACCACAGAGCAGGTGCAGCCCCGAACAAGGACTGCTCTTGGCCTGAGAACACCCACTGCCCAGCGCCTCGTTTGGGTACACACGTGTAGAGGAAGGTTGTTGAATTCTGCTGCGTGATAACTTCTCCGGGCCACGTAGCGTGAGGGCCAGTAGAGTGGCCCTCCATGTCATCCCGGCTTCATGTGCCGGGTGTATAAGGCAAACTCCCTGCTTGAATCCCTCCGTGGGCTACGTAACCTCCAGAGAGAGGTGGGTGATTGGGACCCAGGGCTGGTATCTAGGTTACTGCTCTGTGCCTCAACTTTGCAGCTGTTCTCTCTAAGCGGGTCCCAAAGGCTTTCTGGAAGAGTTTCCTTAGAGGGCCAGAAACAGGAAATTAGCCGACAGGCCCACGGGGATGCCATTTCTCGGCAGCAACAACGCTAGCAGCGTCAGACCCTTGGGTTCTCTTTGGTAAATGGAAGAACAACTCTGCTTGGAAGCTTCTGCCATCCAGTTTGAGAGTCGCACTTCCACCGCAGCCTAGGATTCCAAGTGTTGCCATGCCGCCACAATTTCCAATTCTTAGGCCTATGACGGCAGAGTGTCTGGCAGTCCTCAAAGAGACCTTAGGGATGCAGGCGTTTTGGCTCCTTCCACCGAGAAAGCAGCTCCTCCAGCTCCTCTGTCGTTAGCTAGTTCATGTTAGAATATCTCTAGGCGCCCTCTTTCCTCCTCCACGTGGTAAGACACAAAGGGACTTGCCCTAAAGGGAAGAAGCCTTCTGAGTCCGGCAGAGAGGCATCCTCTCCCACTCAGCATTCCCCGACGACTGAGCCCCTGGCATGGGTCCGAGACACGGAGAAAGACAGCCGTAACCCCGAGCTTTTCCACAATGTAGTATAGGCCTCACCCTGAAGCTCACGTCAATTTCATAGAGAAAACACCAGGCCTCGGTGTGCTTTCCTGTGGCAAGGAAACTTTGCTTTCATTCCTTAGGTGGCACATTGGCTCAGGACGGCCCTACCCGAAGGACTCACGGTGTGCAGCCCTATTTGTTGAGATCAGCCCATCTGGCTCTTTCTCGGATGAAACCAAGTGGGCAAAGAGCCGTTCCTAAGCTGGGGTCCCTGGGAGCCTTCCCTAGTCTACACCAGAACAGCACTCTGAGGGAGAGGAGACGTGGAGGTTTGGTAGCCAAATCTCCTATTCTGCAGAGAAACATTTCGTTGTAGGTGGGTTCCATCAGCCTTGCCATATTTTCTCAGCTGGCTAGGACGGAGGGCAGGCAGTCAGTTGGCAGGCTCACCTGAGGCCCTGCTTCCCAGACTGTGATACAGAACCCCCGCCTGCTGCAGCCCAAAGGGACGGCTTATGGTAAGGGGAAAACCCTGTGTTGGAAAGTTCCTGCCTAACCCTCGCACAAGCACAAGCATATGGGTCAGTGGTCCAAGACTTTCCCCACAAGTTTACCATGTTTGCTCCCATCTAGCCTCCGAAGGCCGAGGTTACCTAGCTGGGAATCACACTTCAGGACAGGTACTCATGCTGCTTGGGACTGCAAGTTGTTTCACCAGGCAGCCCAAATCGAGTCCACCTACTTGCATTTTCCAGGGGCCGAGCCTGGGAGGGGCAACATACACATTCTGAATGGGAAAGAAGCCCATGCCTTCAGTGTGAAAGGCCACTATGCCTCTTTGCTTTGGCAGCCCAGGGAAAGCGTCGGCTCTGAAATGCTTCCAAAGGAGCAGAGTCAGAGAACCTTTGAACCACAGAGCAGGTGCAGCCCCGAACAAGGTCTGCTCTTGGCCTGAGAACACCCACTGCCCAGCGCTTCGTTTGGGTACACACGTGTAGAGGAAGGTTGTTGAATTCTGCTGCGTGATAACTTCTCCGGGCCACGTAGCGTGAGGGCCAGTAGAGTGGCCCTCCATGTCATCCCGGCTTCATGTGCCGGGTGTATAAGGCAAACTCCCTGCTTGAATCCCTCCGTGGGCTACGTAACCTCCAGAGAGAGGTGGGTGATTGGGACCCAGGGCTGGTATCTAGGTTACTGCTCAGTGCCTCAACTTCGCAGCTGTTCTCTCTAAGCGGGTCCCAAAGGCTTTCTGGAAGAGTTTCCTTAGAGGGCCAGAAACAGGAAATTAGCCGACAGGCCCACGGGGATGCCAGTTCTCAGCAGCAACAACGCTACCAGCGTCAGACCCTTGGATTCTCTTTGGTAAATGGAAGAACAACTCTGCTTGGAAGCTTCTGCCATCCAGTTTGAGAGTCGCACTTCCACCGCAGCCTAGGATTCCAAGTGTTGCCATGCCGCCACAATTTCCAATTCTTAGGCCTATGACGGCAGAGTGTCTGGCAGTCCTCAAAGAGACCTTAGGGATGCAGGCGTTTTGGCTCCTTCCACCGAGAAAGCAGCTCCTCCAGCTCCTCTGTCGTTAGCTAGTTCATGTTAGAATATCTCTAGGCGCCCTCTTTCCTCCTCCACGTGGTAAGACACAAAGGGACTTGCCCTAAAGGGAAGAAGCCTTCTGAGTCCGGCAGAGAGGCAGCCTCTCCCACTCAGCATTCCCCGACGACTGAGCCCCTGGCATGCGTCCGAGACACGGAGAAAGACAGCCGTAACCCCGAGCTTTTCCACAATGTAGTATAGGCCTCACCCTGAAGCTCACGTCAGTTTCATAGAGAAAACACCAGGCCTCGGTGTGCTTTCCTGTGGCAAGGAAACTTTGCTTTCATTCCTTAGGTGGCACATTGGCTCAGGACGGCCCTACCCGAAGGACTCACGGTGTGCAGCCCTATTTGTTGAGATCAGCCCCTCTGGCTCTTTCTCGGATGAAACCAAGTGGGCAAAGAGCCGTTCCTAAGCTGGGGTCCCTGGGAGCCTTCCCTAGTCTACACCAGAACAGCACTCTGAGGGAGAGGAGACGCGGAGGTTTGGTAGCCAAATCTCCTATTCTGCAGAGAAACATTTCGTTGTAGGTGGGTTCCATCAGCCTTGCCATATTTTCTCAGCTGGCTAGGACGGAGGGCAGGCAGTCAGTTGGCAGGCTCACCTGAGGCCCTGCTTCCCAGACTGTGATACACAACCCCCGCCTGATGCAGCCCAAAGGGACGGCTTATGGTAAGGGGAAAACCCTGTGTTGGAAAGTTCCTGCCTAACCCTCGCACAAGCACAAGCATATGGGTCAGTGGTCCAAGACTTTCCCCACAAGTTTACCATGTTTGCTCCCATCTAGCCTCCGAAGGCCGAGGTTACCTAGCTGGGAATCACACTTCAGGAGAGGTACTCATGCTGCTTGGGACTGCAAGTTGTTTCACCAGGCAGCCCAAATCGAGTCCACCCACTTGCATTTTCCAGGGGCAGAGTCTGGGAGGGGCAACATACACTTTCTGAATGGGAAAGAAGCCCATGCCTTCAGTGTGAAAGGCCACTATGCCTCTTTGCTTTGGCAGCCCAGGGATAGCGTCGGCTCTGAAATGCTTCCAAAGGAGCAGAGTCAGAGAACCTTTGAACCACAGAGCAGGTGCAGCCCCGAACAAGGACTGCTCTTGGCCTGAGAACACCCACTGCCCAGCGCTTCGTTTGGGTACACACGTGTAGAGGAAGGTTGTTGAATTCTGCTGCGTGATAACTTCTCCGGGCCACGTAGCGTGAGGGCCAGTAGAGTGGCCCTCCATCTCATCCCGGCTTCATGTGCCGGGTGTATAAGGCAAACTCCCTGCTTGAATCCCTCCGTGGGCTACGTAACCTCCAGAGAGAGGTGGGTGATTGGGACCCAGGGCTGCTATCTAGGTTACTGCTCTGTGCCTCAACTTTGCAGCTGTTCTCTCTAAGCGGGTCCCAAAGGCTTTCTGGAAGAGTTTCCTTAGAGGGCCAGAAACAGGAAATTAGCCGACAGGCCCACGGGGATGCCAGTTCTCGGCAGCAACAACGCTAGCAGCGTCAGACCCTTGGGTTCTCTTTGGTAAATGGAAGAACAACTCTGCTTGGAAGCTTCTGCCATCCAGTTTGAGAGTCGCACTTCCACCGCAGCCTAGGATTCCAAGTGTTGCCATGCCGCCACAATTTCCAATTCTTAGGCCTATGACGGCAGAGTGTCTGGCAGTCCTCAAAGAGACCTTAGGGATGCAGGCGTTTTGGCTCCTTCCACCGAGAAAGCAGCTCCTCCAGCTCCTCTGTCGTTAGCTAGTTCATGTTAGAATATCTCTAGGCGCCCTCTTTCCTCCTCCACGTGGTAAGACACAAAGGGACTTGCCCTAAAGGGAAGAAGCCTTCTGAGTCCGGCAGAGAGGCAGCCTCTCCCACTCAGCATTCCCCGACGACTGAGCCCCTGGCATGGGTCCGAGACACGGAGAAAGACAGCCGTAACCCCGAGCTTTTCCACAATGTAGTATAGGCCTCACCCTGAAGCTCACGTCAATTTCATAGAGAAAACACCAGGCCTCGGTGTGCTTTCCTGTGGCAAGGAAACTTTGCTTTCATTCCTTAGGTGGCACATTGGCTCAGGACGGCCCTACCCGAAGGACTCACGGTGTGCAGCCCTATTTGTTGAGATCAGCCCATCTGGCTCTTTCTCGGATGAAACCAAGTGGGCAAAGAGCCGTTCCTAAGCTGGGGTCCCTGGGAGCCTTCCCTAGTCTACACCAGAACAGCACTCTGAGGGAGAGGAGACGTGGAGGTTTGGTAGCCAAATCTCCTATTCTGCAGAGAAACATTTCGTTGTAGGTGGGTTCCATCAGCCTTGCCATATTTTCTCAGCTGGCTAGGACGGAGGGCAGGCAGTCAGTTGGCAGGCTCACCTGAGGCCCTGCTTCCCAGACTGTGATACAGAACCCCCGCCTGCTGCAGCCCAAAGGGACGGCTTATGGTAAGGGGAAAACCCGGTGTTGGAAAGTTCCTGCCTAACCCTCGCACAAGCACAAGCATATGGGTCAGTGGTCCAAGACTTTCCCCACAAGTTTACCATGTTTGCTCCCATCTAGCCTCCGAAGGCCGAGGTTACCTAGCTGGGAATCACACTTCAGGAGAGGTACTCATGCTGCTTGGGACTGCAAGTTGTTTCACCAGGCAGCCCAAATCGAGTCCACCCACTTGCATTTTCCAGGGGCAGAGCCTGGGAGGGGCAACATACACTTTCTGAATGGGAAAGAAGCCCATGCCTTCAGTGTGAAAGGCCACTATGCCTCTTTGCTTTGGCAGCCCAGGGATAGCGTCGGCTCTGAAATGCTTCCAAAGGAGCAGAGTCAGAGAACCTTTGAACCACAGAGCAGGTGCAGCCCCGAACAAGGTCTGCTCTTGGCCTGAGAACACCAACTGCCCAGCGCTTCGTTTGGGTACACACGTGTACAGGAAGGTTGTTGAATTCTGCTGCGTGATAACTTCTCCGGGCCACGTAGCGTGAGGGCCAGTAGAGTGGCCCTCCATCTCATCCCGGCTTCATGTGCCGGGTGTATAAGGCAAACTCCCTGCTTGAATCCCTCCGTGGGCTACGTAACCTCCAGAGAGAGGTGGGTGATTGGGACCCAGGGCTGGTATCTAGGTTACTGCTCAGTGCCTCAACTTCGCAGCTGTTCTCTCTAAGCGGGTCCCAAAGGCTTTCTGGAAGAGTTTCCTTAGAGGGCCAGAAACAGGAAATTAGCCGACAGGCCCACGGGGATGCCAGTTCTCGGCAGCAACAACGCTACCAGCGTCAGACCCTTGGGTTCTCTTTGGTAAATGGAAGAACAACTCTGCTTGGAAGCTTCTGCCATCCAGTTTGAGAGTAGCACTTCCACCGCAGCCTAGGATTCCAAGTGTTGTCATGCCGCCACAATTTCCAATTCTTAGGCCTATGACGCCAGAGTGTCTGGCAGTCCTCAAAGAGACCTTAGGGATGCAGGCGTTTTGGCTCCTTCCACCGAGAAAGCAGCTCCTCCAGCTCCTCTGTCGTTAGCTAGTTCATGTTAGAATATCTCTAGGCGCCCTCTTTCCTCCTCCACGTGGTAAGACACAAAGGGACTTGCCCTAAAGGGAAGAAGCCTTCTGAGTCCGGCAGAGAGGCAGACTCTCCCACTCAGCATTCCCCGACGACTGAGCCCCTGGCATGGGTCCGAGACACGGAGAAAGACAGCCGTAACCCCGAGCTTTTCCACAAGGTAGTATAGGCCTCACCCTGAAGCTCACGTCAATTTCATAGAGAAAACACCAGGCCTCGGTGTGCTTTCCTGTGGCAAGGAAATTTTGCTTTCATTCCTTAGGTGGCACATTGGCTCAGGACGGCCCTACCCGAAGGACTCACGGTGTGCAGCCCTATTTGTTGAGATCAGCCCCTCTGGCTCTTTCTCGGATGAAACCAAGTGGGCAAAGAGCCGTTCCTAAGCTGGGGTCCCTGAGAGCCTTCCCTAGTCTACACCAGAACAGCACTCTGAGGGAGAGGAGACGCGGAGGTTTGGTAGCCAAATCTCCTATTCTGCAGAGAAACATTTCGTTGTAGGTGGGTTCCATCAGCCTTGCCATATTTTCTCAGCTGGCTAGGACGGAGGGCAGGCAGTCAGTTGGCAGGCTCACCTGAGGCCCTGCTTCCCAGACTGTGATACACAACCCCCGCCTGATGCAGCCCAAAGGGACGGCTTATGGTAAGGGGAAAACCCTGTGTTGGAAAGTTCCTGCCTAACCCTCGCACAAGCACAAGCATATGGGTCAGTGGTCCAAGACTTTCCCCACAAGTTTACCATGTTTGCTCCCATCTAGCCTCCGAAGGCCGAGGTTACCTAGCTGGGAATCACACTTCAGGAGAGGTACTCATGCTGCTTGGGACTGCAAGTTGTTTCACCAGGCAGCCCAAATCGAGTCCACCCACTTGCATTTTCCAGGGGCAGAGCCTGGGAGGGGCAACATACACTTTCTGAATGGGAAAGAAGCCCATGAGTTCAGTGTAAAAGGCCACTATGCCTCTTTGCTTTGGCAGCCCAGGGATAGCGTCGGCTCTGAAATGCTTCCAAAGGAGCAGAGTCAGAGAACCTTTGAACCACAGAGCAGGTGCAGCCCCGAACAAGGACTGCTCTTGGCCTGAGAACACCCACTGCCCAGCGCTTCGTTTGGGTACACACGTGTAGAGGAAGGTTGTTGAATTCTGCTGCGTGATAACTTCTCCGGGCCACGTAGCGTGAGGGCCAGTAGAGTGGCCCTCCATGTCATCCCGGCTTCATGTGCCGGGTGTATAAGGCAAACTCCCTGCTTGAATCCCTCCGTGGGCTACGTAACCTCCAGAGAGAGGTGGGTGATTGGGACCCAGGGCTGGTATCTAGGTTACTGCTCTGTGCCTCAACTTTGCAGCTGTTCTCTCTAAGCGGGTCCCAAAGGCTTTCTGGAAGAGTTTCCTTAGAGGGCCAGAAACAGGAAATTAGCCGACAGGCCCACGGGGATGCCAGTTCTCGGCAGCAACAACGCTAGCAGCGTCAGACCCTTGGGTTCTCTTTGGTAAATGGAAGAACAACTCTGCTTGGAAGCTTCTGCCATCCAGTTTGAGAGTCGCACTTCCACCGCAGCCTAGGATTCCAAGTGTTGCCATGCCGCCACAATTTCCAATTCTTACGCCTATGACGGCAGAGTGTCTGGCAGTCCTCAAAGAGACCTTAGGGATGCAGGCGTTTTGGCTCCTTCCACCGAGAAAGCAGCTCCTCCAGCTCCTCTGTCGTTAGCTAGTTCATGTTAGAATATCTCTAGGCGCCCTCTTTCCTCCTCCACGTGGTAAGACACAAAGGGACTTGCCCTAAAGGGAAGAAGCCTTCTGAGTCCGGCAGAGAGGCAGCCTCTCCCACTCAGCATTCCCCGACGACTGAGCCCCTGGCATGGGTCCGAGACACGGAGAAAGACAGCCGTAACCCCGAGCTTTTCCACAATGTAGTATAGGCCTCACCCTGAAGCTCACGTCAATTTCATAGAGAAAACACCAGGCCTCGGTGTGCTTTCCTGTGGCAAGGAAACTTTGCTTTCATTCCTTAGGTGGCACATTGGCTCAGGACGGCCCTACCCGAAGGACTCACGGTGTGCAGCCCTATTTGTTGAGATCAGCCCATCTGGCTCTTTCTCGGATGAAACCAAGTGGGCAAAGAGCCGTTCCTAAGCTGGGGTCCCTGGGAGCCTTCCCTAGTCTACACCAGAACAGCACTCTGAGGGAGAGGAGACGTGGAGGTTTGGTAGCCAAATCTCCTATTCTGCAGAGAAACATTTCGTTGTAGGTGGGTTCCATCAGCCTTGCCATATTTTCTCAGCTGGCTAGGACGGAGGGCAGGCAGTCAGTTGGCAGGCTCACCTGAGGCCCTGCTTCCCAGACTGTGATACAGAACCCCCGCCTGCTGCAGCCCAAAGGGACGGCTTATGGTAAGGGGAAAACCCTGTGTTGGAAAGTTCCTGCCTAACCCTCGCACAAGCACAAGCATATGGGTCAGTGGTCCAAGACTTTCCCCACAAGTTTACCATGTTTGCTCCCATCTAGCCTCCGAAGGCCGAGGTTACCTAGCTGGGAATCACACTTCAGGACAGGTACTCATGCTGCTTGGGACTGCAAGTTGTTTCACCAGGCAGCCCAAATCGAGTCCACCTACTTGCATTTTCCAGGGGCCGAGCCTGGGAGGGGCAACATACACATTCTGAATGGGAAAGAAGCCCATGCCTTCAGTGTGAAAGGCCACTATGCCTCTTTGCTTTGGCAGCCCAGGGATAGCGTCGGCTCTGAAATGCTTCCAAAGGAGCAGAGTCAGAGAACCTTTGAACCACAGAGCAGGTGCAGCCCCGAACAAGGTCTGCTCTTGGCCTGAGAACACCCACTGCCCAGCGCTTCGTTTGGGTACACACGTGTAGAGGAAGGTTGTTGAATTCTGCTGCGTGATAACTTCTCCGGGCCACGTAGCGTGAGGGCCAGTAGAGTGGCCCTCCATGTCATCCCGGCTTCATGTGCCGGGTGTATAAGGCAAACTCCCTGCTTGAATCCCTCCGTGGGCTACGTAACCTCCAGAGAGAGGTGGGTGATTGGGACCCAGGGCTGGTATCTAGGTTACTGCTCAGTGCCTCAACTTCGCAGCTGTTCTCTCTAAGCGGGTCCCAAAGGCTTTCTGGAAGAGTTTCCTTAGAGGGCCAGAAACAGGAAATTAGCCGACAGGCCCACGGGGATGCCAGTTCTCAGCAGCAACAACGCTACCAGCGTCAGACCCTTGGATTCTCTTTGGTAAATGGAAGAACAACTCTGCTTGGAAGCTTCTGCCATCCAGTTTGAGAGTCGCACTTCCACCGCAGCCTAGGATTCCAAGTGTTGCCATGCCGCCACAATTTCCAATTCTTAGGCCTATGACGGCAGAGTGTCTGGCAGTCCTCAAAGAGACCTTAGGGATGCAGGCGTTTTGGCTCCTTCCACCGAGAAAGCAGCTCCTCCAGCTCCTCTGTCGTTAGCTAGTTCATGTTAGAATATCTCTAGGCGCCCTCTTTCCTCCTCCACGTGGTAAGACACAAAGGGACTTGCCCTAAAGGGAAGAAGCCTTCTGAGTCCGGCAGAGAGGCAGCCTCTCCCACTCAGCATTCCCCGACGACTGAGCCCCTGGCATGCGTCCGAGACACGGAGAAAGACAGCCGTAACCCCGAGCTTTTCCACAATGTAGTATAGGCCTCACCCTGAAGCTCACGTCAGTTTCATAGAGAAAACACCAGGCCTCGGTGTGCTTTCCTGTGGCAAGGAAACTTTGCTTTCATTCCTTAGGTGGCACATTGGCTCAGGACGGCCCTACCCGAAGGACTCACGGTGTGCAGCCCTATTTGTTGAGATCAGCCCCTCTGGCTCTTTCTCGGATGAAACCAAGTGGGCAAAGAGCCGTTCCTAAGCTGGGGTCCCTGGGAGCCTTCCCTAGTCTACACCAGAACAGCACTCTGAGGGAGAGGAGACGCGGAGGTTTGGTAGCCAAATCTCCTATTCTGCAGAGAAACATTTCGTTGTAGGTGGGTTCCATCAGCCTTGCCATATTTTCTCAGCTGGCTAGGACGGAGGGCAGGCAGTCAGTTGGCAGGCTCACCTGAGGCCCTGCTTCCCAGACTGTGATACACAACCCCCGCCTGATGCAGCCCAAAGGGACGGCTTATGGTAAGGGGAAAACCCTGTGTTGGAAAGTTCCTGCCTAACCCTCGCACAAGCACAAGCATATGGGTCAGTGGTCCAAGACTTTCCCCACAAGTTTACCATGTTTGCTCCCATCTAGCCTCCGAAGGCCGAGGTTACCTAGCTGGGAATCACACTTCAGGAGAGGTACTCATGCTGCTTGGGACTGCAAGTTGTTTCACCAGGCAGCCCAAATCGAGTCCACCCACTTGCATTTTCCTGGGGCAGAGCCTGGGAGGGGCAACATACACTTTCTGAATGGGAAAGAAGCCCATGCCTTCAGTGTGAAAGGCCACTATGCCTCTTTGCTTTGGCAGCCCAGGGATAGCGTCGGCTCTGAAATGCTTCCAAAGGAGCAGAGTCAGAGAACCTTTGAACCACAGAGCAGGTGCAGCCCCGAACAAGGACTGCTCTTGGCCTGAGAACACCCACTGCCCAGCGCTTCGTTTGGGTACACACGTGTAGAGGAAGGTTGTTGAATTCTGCTGCGTGATAACTTCTCCGGGCCACGTAGCGTGAGGGCCAGTAGAGTGGCCCTCCATCTCATCCCGGCTTCATGTGCCGGGTGTATAAGGCAAACTCCCTGCTTGAATCCCTCCGTGGGCTACGTAACCTCCAGAGAGAGGTGGGTGATTGGGACCCAGGGCTGGTATCTAGGTTACTGCTCTGTGCCTCAACTTTGCAGCTGTTCTCTCTAAGCGGGTCCCAAAGGCTTTCTGGAAGAGTTTCCTTAGAGGGCCAGAAACAGGAAATTAGCCGACAGGCCCACGGGGATGCCAGTTCTCGGCAGCAACAACGCTAGCAGCGTCAGACCCTTGGGTTCTCTTTGGTAAATGGAAGAACAACTCTGCTTGGAAGCTTCTGCCATCCAGTTTGAGAGTCGCACTTCCACCGCAGCCTAGGATTCCAAGTGTTGCCATGCCGCCACAATTTCCAATTCTTAGGCCTATGACGGCAGAGTGTCTGGCAGTCCTCAAAGAGACCTTAGGGATGCAGGCGTTTTGGCTCCTTCCACCGAGAAAGCAGCTCCTCCAGCTCCTCTGTCGTTAGCTAGTTCATGTTAGAATATCTCTAGGCGCCCTCTTTCCTCCTCCACGTGGTAAGACACAAAGGGACTTGCCCTAAAGGGAAGAAGCCTTCTGAGTCCGGCAGAGAGGCAGCCTCTCCCACTCAGCATTCCCCGACGACTGAGGCCCTGGCATGGGTCCGAGACACGGAGAAAGACAGCCGTAACCCCGAGCTTTTCCACAATGTAGTATAGGCCTCACCCTGAAGCTCACGTCAATTTCATAGAGAAAACACCAGGCCTCGGTGTGCTTTCCTGTGGCAAGGAAACTTTGCTTTCATTCCTTAGGTGGCACATTGGCTCAGGACGGCCCTACCCGAAGGACTCACGGTGTGCAGCCCTATTTGTTGAGATCAGCCCATCTGGCTCTTTCTCGGATGAAACCAAGTGGGCAAAGAGCCGTTCCTAAGCTGGGGTCCCTGGGAGCCTTCCCTAGTCTACACCAGAACAGCACTCTGAGGGAGAGGAGACGTGGAGGTTTGGTAGCCAAATCTCCTATTCTGCAGAGAAACATTTCGTTGTAGGTGGGTTCCATCAGCCTTGCCATATTTTCTCAGCTGGCTAGGACGGAGGGCAGGCAGTCAGTTGGCAGGCTCACCTGAGGCCCTGCTTCCCAGACTGTGATACAGAACCCCCGCCTGCTGCAGCCCAAAGGGACGGCTTATGGTAAGGGGAAAACCCTGTGTTGGAAAGTTCCTTCCTAACCCTCGCACAAGCACAAGCATATGGGTCAGTGGTCCAAGACTTTCCCCACAAGTTTACCATGTTTGCTCCCATCTAGCCTCCGAAGGCCGAGGTTACCTAGCTGGGAATCACACTTCAGGACAGGTACTCATGCTGCTTGGGACTGCAAGTTGTTTCACCAGGCAGCCCAAATCGAGTCCACCTACTTGCATTTTCCAGGGGCCGAGCCTGGGAGGGGCAACATACACATTCTGAATGGGAAAGAAGCCCATGCCTTCAGTGTGAAAGGCCACTATGCCTCTTTGCTTTGGCAGCCCAGGGATAGCGTCGGCTCTGAAATGCTTCCAAAGGAGCAGAGTCAGAGAACCTTTGAACCACAGAGCAGGTGCAGCCCCGAACAAGGTCTGCTCTTGGCCTGAGAACACCCACTGCCCAGCGCTTCGTTTGGGTACACACGTGTAGAGGAAGGTTGTTGAATTCTGCTGCGTGATAACTTCTCCGGGCCACGTAGCATGAGGGCCAGTAGAGTGGCCCTCCATGACATCCCGGCTTCATGTGCCGGGTGTATAAGGCAAACTCCCTGCTTGAATCCCTCCGTGGGCTACGTAACCTCCAGAGAGAGGTGGGTGATTGGGACCCAGGGCTGGTATCTAGGTTACTGCTCAGTGCCTCAACTTCGCAGCTGTTCTCTCTAAGCGGGTCCCAAAGGCTTTCTGGAAGAGTTTCCTTAGAGGGCCAGAAACAGGAAATTAGCCGACAGGCCCACGGGGATGCCAGTTCTCAGCAGCAACAACGCTACCAGCGTCAGACCCTTGGATTCTCTTTGGTAAATGGAAGAACAACTCTGCTTGGAAGCTTCTGCCATCCAGTTTGAGAGTCGCACTTCCACCGCAGCCTAGGATTCCAAGTGTTGCCATGCCGCCACAATTTCCAATTCTTAGGCCTATGACGGCAGAGTGTCTGGCAGTCCTCAAAGAGACCTTAGGGATGCAGGCGTTTTGGCTCCTTCCACCGAGAAAGCAGCTCCTCCAGCTCCTCTGTCGTTAGCTAGTTCATGTTAGAATATCTCTAGGCGCCCTCTTTCCTCCTCCACGTGGTAAGACACAAAGGAACTTGCCCTAAAGGGAAGAAGCCTTCTGAGTCCGGCAGAGAGGCAGCCTCTCCCACTCAGCATTCCCCGACGACTGAGCCCCTGGCATGCGTCCGAGACACGGAGAAAGACAGCCGTAACCCCGAGCTTTTCCACAATGTAGTATAGGCCTCACCCTGAAGCTCACGTCAGTTTCATAGAGAAAACACCAGGCCTCGGTGTGCTTTCCTGTGGCAAGGAAACTTTGCTTTCATTCCTTAGGTGGCACATTGGCTCAGGACGGCCCTACCCGAAGGACTCACGGTGTGCAGCCCTATTTGTTGAGATCAGCCCCTCTGGCTCTTTCTCGGATGAAACCAAGTGGGCAAAGAGCCGTTCCTAAGCTGGGGTCCCTGGGAGCCTTCCCTAGTCTACACCAGAACAGCACTCTGAGGGAGAGGAGACGCGGAGGTTTGGTAGCCAAATCTCCTATTCTGCAGAGAAACATTTCGTTGTAGGTGGGTTCCATCAGCCTTGCCATATTTTCTCAGCTGGCTAGGACGGAGGGCAGGCAGTCAGTTGGCAGGCTCACCTGAGGCCCTGCTTCCCAGACTGTGATACACAACCCCCGCCTGATGCAGCCCAAAGGGACGGCTTATGGTAAGGGGAAAACCCTGTGTTGGAAAGTTCCTGCCTAACCCTCGCACAAGCACAAGCATATGGGTCAGTGGTCCAAGACTTTCCCCACAAGTTTACCATGTTTGCTCCCATCTAGCCTCCGAAGGCCGAGGTTACCTAGCTGGGAATCACACTTCAGGAGAGGTACTCATGCTGCTTGGGACTGCAAGTTGTTTCACCAGGCAGCCCAAATCGAGTCCACCCACTTGCATTTTCCAGGGGCAGAGCCTGGGAGGGGCAACATACACTTTCTGAATGGGAAAGAAGCCCATGCCTTCAGTGTGAAAGGCCACTATGCCTCTTTGCTTTGGCAGCCCAGGGATAGCGTCGGCTCTGAAATGCTTCCTGAAGGAGCAGAGTCAGAGAACCTTTGAACCACAGAGCAGGTGCAGCCCCGAACAAGGACTGCTCTTGGCCTGAGAACACCCACTGCCCAGCGCTTCGTTTGGGTACACACGTGTAGAGGAAGGTTGTTGAATTCTGCTGCGTGATAACTTCTCCGGGCCACGTAGCGTGAGGGCCAGTAGAGTGGCCCTCCATCTCATCCCGGCTTCATGTGCCGGGTGTATAAGGCAAACTCCCTGCTTGAATCCCTCCGTGGGCTACGTAACCTCCAGAGAGAGGTGGGTGATTGGGACCCAGGGCTGCTATCTAGGTTACTGCTCTGTGCCTCAACTTTGCAGCTGTTCTCTCTAAGCGGGTCCCAAAGGCTTTCTGGAAGAGTTTCCTTAGAGGGCCAGAAACAGGAAATTAGCCGACAGGCCCACGGGGATGCCAGTTCTCGGCAGCAACAACGCTAGCAGCGTCAGACCCTTGGGTTCTCTTTGGTAAATGGAAGAACAACTCTGCTTGGAAGCTTCTGCCATCCAGTTTGAGAGTCGCACTTCCACCGCAGCCTAGGATTCCAAGTGTTGCCATGCCGCCACAATTTCCAATTCTTAGGCCTATGACGGCAGAGTGTCTGGCAGTCCTCAAAGAGACCTTAGGGATGCAGGCGTTTTGGCTCCTTCCACCGAGAAAGCAGCTCCTCCAGCTCCTCTGTCGTTAGCTAGTTCATGTTAGAATATCTCTAGGCGCCCTCTTTCCTCCTCCACGTGGTAAGACACAAAGGGACTTGCCCTAAAGGGAAGAAGCCTTCTGAGTCCGGCAGAGAGGCAGCCTCTCCCACTCAGCATTCCCCGACGACTGAGCCCCTGGCATGGGTCCGAGACACGGAGAAAGACAGCCGTAACCCCGAGCTTTTCCACAATGTAGTATAGGCCTCACCCTGAAGCTCACGTCAATTTCATAGAGAAAACACCAGGCCTCGGTGTGCTTTCCTGTGGCAAGGAAACTTTGCTTTCATTCCTTAGGTGGCACATTGGCTCAGGACGGCCCTACCCGAAGGACTCACGGTGTGCAGCCCTATTTGTTGAGATCAGCCCATCTGGCTCTTTCTCGGATGAAACCAAGTGGGCAAAGAGCCGTTCCTAAGCTGGGGTCCCTGGGAGCCTTCCCTAGTCTACACCAGAACAGCACTCTGAGGGAGAGGAGACGTGGAGGTTTGGTAGCCAAATCTCCTATTCTGCAGAGAAACATTTCGTTGTAGGTGGGTTCCATCAGCCTTGCCATATTTTCTCAGCTGGCTAGGACGGAGGGCAGGCAGTCAGTTGGCAGGCTCACCTGAGGCCCTGCTTCCCAGACTGTGATACAGAACCCCCGCCTGCTGCAGCCCAAAGGGACGGCTTATGGTAAGGGGAAAACCCTGTGTTGGAAAGTTCCTTCCTAACCCTCGCACAAGCACAAGCATATGGGTCAGTGGTCCAAGACTTTCCCCACAAGTTTACCATGTTTGCTCCCATCTAGCCTCCGAAGGCCGAGGTTACCTAGCTGGGAATCACACTTCAGGACAGGTACTCATGCTGCTTGGGACTGCAAGTTGTTTCACCAGGCAGCCCAAATCGAGTCCACCCACTTGCATTTTCCAGGGGCCGAGCCTGGGAGGGGCAACATACACATTCTGAATGGGAAAGAAGCCCATGCCTTCAGTGTGAAAGGCCACTATGCCTCTTTGCTTTGGCAGCCCAGGGATAGCGTCGGCTCTGAAATGCTTCCAAAGGAGCAGAGTCAGAGAACCTTTGAACCACAGAGCAGGTGCAGCCCCGAACAAGGTCTGCTCTTGGCCTGAGAACACCCACTGCCCAGCGCTTCGTTTGGGTACACACGTGTAGAGGAAGGTTGTTGAATTCTGCTGCGTGATAACTTCTCCGGGCCACGTAGCGTGAGGGCCAGTAGAGTGGCCCTCCATGACATCCCGGCTTCATGTGCCGGGTGTATAAGGCAAACTCCCTGCTTGAATCCCTCCGTGGGCTACGTAACCTCCAGAGAGAGGTGGGTGATTGGGACCCAGGGCTGGTATCTAGGTTACTGCTCAGTGCCTCAACTTCGCAGCTGTTCTCTCTAAGCGGGTCCCAAAGGCTTTCTGGAAGAGTTTCCTTAGAGGGCCAGAAACAGGAAATTAGCCGACAGGCCCACGGGGATGCCAGTTCTCAGCAGCAACAACGCTACCAGCGTCAGACCCTTGGATTCTCTTTGGTAAATGGAAGAACAACTCTGCTTGGAAGCTTCTGCCATCCAGTTTGAGAGTCGCACTTCCACCGCAGCCTAGGATTCCAAGTGTTGCCATGCCGCCACAATTTCCAATTCTTAGGCCTATGACGGCAGAGTGTCTGGCAGTCCTCAAAGAGACCTTAGGGATGCAGGCGTTTTGGCTCCTTCCACCGAGAAAGCAGCTCCTCCAGCTCCTCTGTCGTTAGCTAGTTCATGTTAGAATATCTCTAGGCGCCCTCTTTCCTCCTCCACGTGGTAAGACACAAAGGGACTTGCCCTAAAGGGAAGAAGCCTTCTGAGTCCGGCAGAGAGGCAGCCTCTCCCACTCAGCATTCCCCGACGACTGAGCCCCTGGCATGCGTCCGAGACACGGAGAAAGACAGCCGTAACCCCGAGCTTTTCCACAATGTAGTATAGGCCTCACCCTGAAGCTCACGTCAGTTTCATAGAGAAAACACCAGGCCTCGGTGTGCTTTCCTGTGGCAAGGAAACTTTGCTTTCATTCCTTAGGTGGCACATTGGCTCAGGACGGCCCTACCCGAAGGACTCACGGTGTGCAGCCCTATTTGTTGAGATCAGCCCCTCTGGCTCTTTCTCGGATGAAACCAAGTGGGCAAAGAGCCGTTCCTAAGCTGGGGTCCCTGGGAGCCTTCCCTAGTCTACACCAGAACAGCACTCTGAGGGAGAGGAGACGCGGAGGTTTGGTAGCCAAATCTCCTATTCTGCAGAGAAACATTTCGTTGTAGGTGGGTTCCATCAGCCTTGCCATATTTTCTCAGCTGGCTAGGACGGAGGGCAGGCAGTCAGTTGGCAGGCTCACCTGAGGCCCTGCTTCCCAGACTGTGATACAGAATCCCCGCCTGCTGCAGCCCAAAGGGACGGCTTATGGTAAGGGGAAAACCCGGTGTTGGAAAGTTCCTGCCTAACCCTCGCACAAGCACAAGCATATGGGTCAGTGGTCCAAGACTTTCCCCACAAGTTTACCATGTTTGCTCCCATCTAGCCTCCGAAGGCCGAGGTTACCTAGCTGGGAATCACACTTCAGGAGAGGTACTCATGCTGCTTGGGACTGCAAGTTGTTTCACCAGGCAGCCCAAATCGAGTCCACCCACTTGCATTTTCCAGGGGCCGAGCCTGGGAGGGGCAACATACACTTTCTGAATGGGAAAGAAGCCCATGCCTTCAGTGTGAAAGGCCACTATGCCTCTTTGCTTTGGCAGCCCAGGGATAGCGTCGGCTCTGAAATGCTTCCAAAGGAGCAGAGTCAGAGAACCTTTGAACCATAGAGAAGGTGCAGCCCCGAACAAGGTCTGCTCTTGGCCTGAGAACACCAACTGCCCAGCGCTTCGTTTGGGTACACACGTGTAGAGGAAGGTTGTTGAATTCTGCTGCGTGATAACTTCTCCGGGCCACGTAGCGTGAGGGCCAGTAGAGTGGCCCTCCATGTCATCCCGGCTTCATGTGCCGGGTGTATAAGGCAAACTCCCTGCTTGAATCCCTCCGTGGGCTACGTAACCTCCAGAGAGAGGTGGGTGATTGGGACCCAGGGCTGGTATCTAGGTTACTGCTCAGTGCCTCAACTTCGCAGCTGTTCTCTCTAAGCGGGTCCCAAAGGCTTTCTGGAAGAGTTTCCTTAGAGGGCCAGAAACAGGAAATTAGCCGACAGGCCCACGGGGATGCCAGTTCTCAGCAGCAACAACGCTACCAGCGTCAGACCCTTGGATTCTCTTTGGTAAATGGAAGAACAACACTGCTTGGAAGCTTCTGCCATCCAGTTTGAGAGTCGCACTTCCACCGCAGCCTAGGATTCCAAGTGTTGCCATGCCGCCACAATTTCCAATTCTTAGGCCTATGACGGCAGAGTGTCTGGCAGTCCTCAAAGAGACCTTAGGGATGCAGGCGTTTTGGCTCCTTCCACCGAGAAAGCAGCTCCTCCAGCTCCTCTGTCGTTAGCTAGTTCATGTTAGAATATCTCTAGGCGCCCTCTTTCCTCCTCCACGTGGTAAGACACAAAGGGACTTGCCCTAAAGGGAAGAAGCCTTCTGAGTCCGGCAGAGAGGCAGCCTCTCCCACTCAGCATTCCCCGACGACTGAGCCCCTGGCATGCGTCCGAGACACGGAGAAAGACAGCCGTAACCCCGAGCTTTTCCACAATGTAGTATAGGCCTCACCCTGAAGCTCACGTCAGTTTCATAGAGAAAACACCAGGCCTCGGTGTGCCTTCCTGTGGCAAGGAAACTTTGCTTTCATTCCTTAGGTGGCACATTGGCTCAGGACGGCCCTACCCGAAGGACTCACGGTGTGCAGCCCTATTTGTTGAGATCAGCCCCTCTGGCTCTTTCTCGGATGAAACCAAGTGGGCAAAGAGCCGTTCCTAAGCTGGGGTCCCTGGGAGCCTTCCCTAGTCTACACCAGAACAGCACTCTGAGGGAGAGGAGACGCGGAGGTTTGGTAGCCAAATCTCCTATTCTGCAGAGAAACATTTCGTTGTAGGTGGGTTCCATCAGCCTTGCCATATTTTCTCAGCTGGCTAGGACGGAGGGCAGGCAGTCAGTTGGCAGGCTCACCTGAGGCCCTGCTTCCCAGACTGTGATACAGAATCCCCGCCTGCTGCAGCCCAAAGGGACGGCTTATGGTAAGGGGAAAACCCGGTGTTGGAAAGTTCCTGCCTAACCCTCGCACAAGCACAAGCATATGGGTCAGTGGTCCAAGACTTTCCCCACAAGTTTACCATGTTTGCTCCCATCTAGCCTCCGAAGGCCGAGGTTACCTAGCTGGGAATCACACTTCAGGAGAGGTACTCATGCTGCTTGGGACTGCAAGTTGTTTCACCAGGCAGCCCAAATCGAGTCCACCCACTTGCATTTTCCAGGGGCCGAGCCTGGGAGGGGCAACATACACTTTCTGAATGGGAAAGAAGCCCATGCCTTCAGTGTGAAAGGCCACTATGCCTCTTTGCTTTGGCAGCCCAGGGATAGCGTCGGCTCTGAAATGCTTCCAAAGGAGCAGAGTCAGAGAACCTTTGAACCATAGAGCAGGTGCAGCCCCGAACAAGGTCTGCTCTTGGCCTGAGAACACCAACTGCCCAGCGCTTCGTTTGGGTACACACGTGTAGAGGAAGGTTGTTGAATTCTGCTGCGTGATAACTTCTCCGGGCCACGTAGCGTGAGGGCCAGTAGAGTGGCCCTCCATGTCATCCCGGCTTCATGTGCCGGGTGTATAAGGCAAACTCCCTGCTTGAATCCCTCCGTGGGCTACGTAACCTCCAGAGAGAGGTGGGTGATTGGGACCCAGGGCTGGTATCTAGGTTACTGCTCAGTGCCTCAACTTCGCAGCTGTTCTCTCTAAGCGGGTCCCAAAGGCTTTCTGGAAGAGTTTCCTTAGAGGGCCAGAAACAGGAAATTAGCCGACAGGCCCACGGGGATGCCAGTTCTCGGCAGCAACAACGCTACCAGCGTCAGACCCTTGGGTTCTCTTTGGTAAATGGAAGAACAACTCTGCTTGGAAGCTTCTGCCATCCAGTTTGAGAGTCGCACTTCCACCGCAGCCTAGGATTCCAAGTGTTGCCATGCCGCCACAATTTCCAATTCTTAGGCCTATGACGCCAGAGTGTCTGGCAGTCCTCAAAGAGACCTTAGGGATGCAGGCGTTTTGGCTCCTTCCACCGAGAAAGCAGCTCCTCCAGCTCCTCTGTCGTTAGCTAGTTCATGTTAGAATATCTCTAGGCGCCCTCTTTCCTCCTCCACGTGGTAAGACACAAAGGGACTTGCCCTAAAGGGAAGAAGCCTTCTGAGTCCGGCAGAGAGGCAGACTCTCCCACTCAGCATTCCCCGACGACTGAGCCCCTGGCATGGGTCCGAGACACGGAGAAAGACAGCCGTAACCCCGAGCTTTTCCACAAGGTAGTATAGGCCTCACCCTGAAGCTCACGTCAATTTCATAGAGAAAACACCAGGCCTCGGTGTGTTTTCCTGTGACAAGGAAACTTTGCTTTCATTCCTTAGGTGGCACATTGGCTCAGGACGGCCCTACCCGAAGGACTCACGGTGTGCAGCCCTATTTGTTGATATCAGCCCCTCTGGCTGTTTCTCGGATGAAACCAAGTGGGCAAAGAGCCGTTCCTAAGCTGGGGTCCCTGGGAGCCTTCCCTAGTCTACACCAGAACAGCACTCTGAGGGAGAGGAGACGCGGAGGTTTGGTAGCCAAATCTCCTATTCTGCAGAGAAACATTTCGTTGTAGGTGGGTTCCATCAGCCTTGCCATATTTTCTCAGCTGGCTAGGACGGAGGGCAGGCAGTCAGTTGGCAGGCTCACCTGAGGCCCTGCTTCCCAGACTGTGATACAGAACCCCCACCTGCTGCAGTCCAAAGGGACGGCTTATGGTAAGGGGAAAACCCTGTGTTGGAAAGTTCCTGCCTAACCCTCGCACAAGCACAAGCATATGGGTCAGTGGTCCAAGACTTTCCCAACAAGTTTACCATGTTTGCTCCCATCTAGCCTCCGAAGGCCGAGGTTACCTAGCTGGGAATCACACTTCAGGAGAGGTACTCATGCTGCTTGGGACTGCAAGTTGTTTCACCAGGCAGCCCAAATCGAGTCCACCCACTTGCATTTTCCAGGGGCCGAGCCTGGGAGGGGCAACATACACTTTCTGAATGGGAAAGAAGCCCATGCCTTCAGTGTGAAAGGCCACTATGCCTCTTTGCTTTGGCAGCCCAGGGATAGCGTCGGCTCTGAAATGCTTCCAAAGGAGCAGAGTCAGAGAACCTTTGAACCACAGAGCAGGTGCAGCCCCGAACAAGGTCTGCTCTTGGCCTGAGAACACCCACTGCCCAGCGCTTCGTTTGGGTACACACGTGTAGAGGAAGGTTGTTGAATTCTGCTGCGTGATAACTTCTCCGGGCCACGTAGCGTGAGGGCCAGTAGAGTGGCCCTCCATCTCATCCCGGCTTGATGTGCCGTGTGTATAAGGCAAACTCCCTGCTTGAATCCCTCCGTGGGCTACGTAACCTCCAGAGAGAGGTGGGTGATTGGGACCCAGGGCTGGTATCTAGATTACTGCTCAGTGCCTCAAATTCGCAGCTGTTCTCTCTAAGCGGGTCCCAAAGGCTTTCTGGAAGAGTTTCCTTAGAGGGCCAGAAACAGGAAATTAGCCGACAGGCCCACGGGGATGCCAGTTCTCGGCAGCAACAACGCTACCAGCGTCAGACCCTTGGGTTCTCTTTGGTAAATGGAAGAACAACTCTGCTTGGAAGCTTCTGCCATCCAGTTTGAGAGTCGCACTTCCACCGCAGCCTAGGATTCCAAGTGTTGCCATGCCGCCACAATTTCCAATTCTTAGGCCTATGTCGGCAGAGTGTCTGGCAGTCCTCAAAGAGACCTTAGGGATGCAGGCGTTTTGGCTCCTTCCACCGAGAAAGCAGCTCCTCCAGCTCTTCTGTCGTTAGCTAGTTCATGTTAGAATATCTCTAGGCGCCCTCTTTCCTCCTCCACGAGGAAGACACAAGCGGACTTGCCCTAAAGGGAAGAAGCCTTCTGAGTCCGGCAGAGAGGCAGCCTCTCCCACTCAGCATTCCCCGACGACTGAGCCCCTGGCATGGGTCCGAGACACGGAGAAAGACAGCCGTAACCCCGAGCTTTTCCACAAGGTAGTATAGGCCTCACCCTGAAGCTCACGTCAATTTCATAGAGAAAACACCAGGCCTCGGTGTGTTTTCCTGTGACAAGGAAACTTTGCTTTCATTCCTTAGGTGGCACATTGGCTCAGGACGGCCCTACCCGAAGGACTCACGGTGTGCAGCCCTATTGGTTGAGAACAGCCCCTCTGGCTCTTTCTCGGATGAAACCAAGTGGGCAAAGAGCCGTTCCTAAGCTGGGGTCCCTGGGAGCCTTCCCTAGTCTACACCAGAACAGCACTCTGAGGGAGAGGAGACGCGGAGGTTTGGTAGCCAAATCTCCTATTCTGCAGAGAAACATTTCGTTGTAGGTGGTTTCCATCAGCCTTGCCATATTTTCTCAGCTGGCTAGGACGGAGGGCAGGCAGTCAGTTGGCAGGCTCACCTGAGGCCCTGCTTCCCAGACTGTGATACAGAACCCCCGCCTGCTGCAGCCCAAAGGGACGGCTTATGGTAAGGGGAAAACCCTGTGTTGGAAAGTTCCTGCCTAACCCTCGCACAAGCACAAGCATATGGGTCAGTGGTCCAAGACTTTCCCCACAAGTTTACCATGTTTGCTCCCATCTAGCCTCCGAAGGCCGAGGTTACCTAGCTGGGAATCACACTTCAGGAGAGGTACTCATGCTCCTTGGGACTGCAAGTTGTTTCACCAGGCAGCCCAAATCGAGTCCACCCACTTGCATTTTCCAGGGGCCGAGCCTGGGAGGGGCAACATACACTTTCTGAATGGGAAAGAAGCCCATGCCTTCAGTGTGAAAGGCCACTATGCCTCTTTGCTTTGGCAGCCCAGGGATAGCGTCGGCTCTGAAATGCTTCCAAAGGAGCAGAGTCAGAGAACCTTTGAACCACAGAGCAGGTGCAGCCCCGAACAAGGTCTGCTCTTGGCCTGAGAACACCCACTGCCCAGCGCTTCGTTTGGGTACACACGTGTAGAGGAAGGTTGTTGAATTCTGCTGCGTGATAACTTCTCCGGGCCACGTAGCGTGAGGGCCAGTAGAGTGGCCCTCCATCTCATCCCGGCTTCATGTGCCGGGTGTATAAGGCAAACTCCCTGCTTGAATCCCTCCGTGGGCTACGTAACCTCCAGAGAGAGGTGGGTGATTGGGACCCAGGGCTGGTATCTAGGTTACTGCTCAGTGCCTCAACTTCGCAGCTGTTCTCTCTAAGCGGGTCCCAAAGGCTTTCTGGAAGAGTTTCCTTAGAGGGCCAGAAACAGGAAATTAGCCGACAGGCCCACGGGGATGCCAGTTCTCGGCAGCAACAACCATACCAGCGTCAGACCCTTGGGTTCTCTTTGGGAAATGGAAGAACAACTCTGCTTGGAAGCTTCTGCCATCCAGTTTGAGAGTCGCACTTCCACCGCAGCCTAGGATTCCAAGTGTTGCCATGCCGCCACAATTTCCAATTCTTAGGCCTATGACGGCAGAGTGTCTGGCAGTCCTCAAAGAGACCTTAGGGATGCAGGCGTTTTGGCTCCTTCCACCGAGAAAGCAGCTCCTCCAGCTCCTCTGTCGTTAGCTAGTTCATGTTAGAATATCTCTAGGCGCCCTCTTTCCTCCTCCACGTGGTAAGACACAAAGGGACTTGCCCTAAAGGGAAGAAGCCTTCTGAGTCCGGCAGAGAGGCAGCCTCTCCCACTCAGCATTCCCCGACGACTGAGCCCCTGGCATGGGTCCGAGACACGGAGAAAGACAGCCGTAACCCCGAGCTTTTCCACAATGTAGTATAGGCCTCACCCTGAAGCTCACGTCAATTTCATAGAGAAAACACCAGGCCTCGGTGTGCTTTCCTGTGGCAAGGAAACTTTGCTTTCATTCCTTAGGTGGCACATTGGCTCAGGACGGCCCTACCCGAAGGACTCACGGTGTGCAGCCCTATTTGTTGAGATCAGCCCATCTGGCTCTTTCTCGGATGAAACCAAGTGGGCAAAGAGCCGTTCCTAAGCTGGGGTCCCTGGGAGCCTTCCCTAGTCTACACCAGAACAGCACTCTGAGGGAGAGGAGACGTGGAGGTTTGGTAGCCAAATCTCCTATTCTGCAGAGAAACATTTCGTTGTAGGTGGGTTCCATCAGCCTTGCCATATTTTCTCAGCTGGCTAGGACGGAGGGCAGGCAGTCAGTTGGCAGGCTCACCTGAGGCCCTGCTTCCCAGACTGTGATACAGAACCCCCGCCTGCTGCAGCCCAAAGGGACGGCTTATGGTAAGGGGAAAACCCTGTGTTGGAAAGTTCCTTCCTAACCCTCGCACAAGCACAAGCATATGGGTCAGTGGTCCAAGACTTTCCCCACAAGTTTACCATGTTTGCTCCCATCTAGCCTCCGAAGGCCGAGGTTACCTAGCTGGGAATCACACTTCAGGACAGGTACTCATGCTGCTTGGGACTGCAAGTTGTTTCACCAGGCAGCCCAAATCGAGTCCACCTACTTGCATTTTCCAGGGGCCGAGCCTGGGAGGGGCAACATACACATTCTGAATGGGAAAGAAGCCCATGCCTTCAGTGTGAAAGGCCACTATGCCTCTTTGCTTTGGCAGCCCAGGGATAGCGTCGGCTCTGAAATGCTTCCAAAGGAGCAGAGTCAGAGAACCTTTGAACCACAGAGCAGGTGCAGCCCCGAACAAGGTCTGCTCTTGGCCTGAGAACACCCACTGCCCAGCGCTTCGTTTGGGTACACACGTGTAGAGGAAGGTTGTTGAATTCTGCTGCGTGATAACTTCTCCGGGCCACGTAGCGTGAGGGCCAGTAGAGTGGCCCTCCATGACATCCCGGCTTCATGTGCCGGGTGTATAAGGCAAACTCCCTGCTTGAATCCCTCCGTGGGCTACGTAACCTCCAGAGAGAGGTGGGTGATTGGGACCCAGGGCTGGTATCTAGGTTACTGCTCAGTGCCTCAACTTCGCAGCTGTTCTCTCTAAGCGGGTCCCAAAGGCTTTCTGGAAGAGTTTCCTTAGAGGGCCAGAAACAGGAAATTAGCCGACAGGCCCACAGGGATGCCAGTTCTCAGCAGCAACAACGCTACCAGCGTCAGACCCTTGGATTCTCTTTGGTAAATGGAAGAACAACTCTGCTTGGAAGCTTCTGCCATCCAGTTTGAGAGTCGCACTTCCACCGCAGCCTAGGATTCCAAGTGTTGCCATGCCGCCACAATTTCCAATTCTTAGGCCTATGACGGCAGAGTGTCTGGCAGTCCTCAAAGAGACCTTAGGGATGCAGGCGTTTTGGCTCCTTCCACCGAGAAAGCAGCTCCTCCAGCTCCTCTGTCGTTAGCTAGTTCATGTTAGAATATCTCTAGGCGCCCTCTTTCCTCCTCCACGTGGTAAGACACAAAGGGACTTGCCCTAAAGGGAAGAAGCCTTCTGAGTCCGGCAGAGAGGCAGCCTCTCCCACTCAGCATTCCCCGACGACTGAGCCCCTGGCATGCGTCCGAGACACGGAGAAAGACAGCCGTAACCCCGAGCTTTTCCACAATGTAGTATAGGCCTCACCCTGAAGCTCACGTCAGTTTCATAGAGAAAACACCAGGCCTCGGTGTGCATTCCTGTGGCAAGGAAACTTTGCTTTCATTCCTTAGGTGGCACATTGGCTCAGGACGGCCCTACCCGAAGGACTCACGGTGTGCAGCCCTATTTGTTGAGATCAGCCCCTCTGGCTCTTTCTCGGATGAAACCAAGTGGGCAAAGAGCCGTTCCTAAGCTGGGGTCCCTGGGAGCCTTCCCTAGTCTACACCAGAACAGCACTCTGAGGGAGAGGAGACGCGGAGGTTTGGTAGCCAAATCTCCTATTCTGCAGAGAAACATTTCGTTGTAGGTGGGTTCCATCAGCCTTGCCATATTTTCTCAGCTGGCTAGGACGGAGGGCAGGCAGTCAGTTGGCAGGCTCACCTGAGGCCCTGCTTCCCAGACTGTGATACAGAATCCCCGCCTGCTGCAGCCCAAAGGGACGGCTTATGGTAAGGGGAAAACCCGGTGTTGGAAAGTTCCTGCCTAACCCTCGCACAAGCACAAGCATATGGGTCAGTGGTCCAAGACTTTCCCCACAAGTTTACCATGTTTGCTCCCATCTAGCCTCCGAAGGCCGAGGTTACCTAGCTGGGAATCACACTTCAGGAGAGGTACTCATGCTGCTTGGGACTGCAAGTTGTTTCACCAGGCAGCCCAAATCGAGTCCACCCACTTGCATTTTCCAGGGGCCGAGCCTGGGAGGGGCAACATACACTTTCTGAATGGGAAAGAAGCCCATGCCTTCAGTGTGAAAGGCCACTATGCCTCTTTGCTTTGGCAGCCCAGGGATAGCGTCGGCTCTGAAATGCTTCCAAAGGAGCAGAGTCAGAGAACCTTTGAACCATAGAGCAGGTGCAGCCCCGAACAAGGTCTGCTCTTGGCCTGAGAACACCAACTGCCCAGCGCTTCGTTTGGGTACACACGTGTAGAGGAAGGTTGTTGAATTCTGCTGCGTGATAACTTCTCCGGGCCACGTAGCGTGAGGGCCAGTAGAGTGGCCCTCCATGTCATCCCGGCTTCATGTGCCGGGTGTATAAGGCAAACTCCCTGCTTGAATCCCTCCGTGGGCTACGTAACCTCCAGAGAGAGGTGGGTGATTGGGACCCAGGGCTGGTATCTAGGTTACTGCTCAGTGCCTCAACTTCGCAGCTGTTCTCTCTAAGCGGGTCCCAAAGGCTTTCTGGAAGAGTTTCCTTAGAGGGCCAGAAACAGGAAATTAGCCGACAGGCCCACGGGGATGCCAGTTCTCAGCAGCAACAACGCTACCAGCGTCAGACCCTTGGATTCTCTTTGGTAAATGGAAGAACAACACTGCTTGGAAGCTTCTGCCATCCAGTTTGAGAGTCGCACTTCCACCGCAGCCTAGGATTCCAAGTGTTGCCATGCCGCCACAATTTCCAATTCTTAGGCCTATGACGGCAGAGTGTCTGGCAGTCCTCAAAGAGACCTTAGGGATGCAGGCGTTTTGGCTCCTTCCACCGAGAAAGCAGCTCCTCCAGCTCCTCTGTCGTTAGCTAGTTCATGTTAGAATATCTCTAGGCGCCCTCTTTCCTCCTCCACGTGGTAAGACACAAAGGGACTTGCCCTAAAGGGAAGAAGCCTTCTGAGTCCGGCAGAGAGGCAGCCTCTCCCACTCAGCATTCCCCGACGACTGAGCCCCTGGCATGCGTCCGAGACACGGAGAAAGACAGCCGTAACCCCGAGCTTTTCCACAATGTAGTATAGGCCTCACCCTGAAGCTCACGTCAGTTTCATAGAGAAAACACCAGGCCTCGGTGTGCCTTCCTGTGGCAAGGAAACTTTGCTTTCATTCCTTAGGTGGCACATTGGCTCAGGACGGCCCTACCCGAAGGACTCACGGTGTGCAGCCCTATTTGTTGAGATCAGCCCCTCTGGCTCTTTCTCGGATGAAACCAAGTGGGCAAAGAGCCGTTCCTAAGCTGGGGTCCCTGGGAGCCTTCCCTAGTCTACACCAGAACAGCACTCTGAGGGAGAGGAGACGCGGAGGTTTGGTAGCCAAATCTCCTATTCTGCAGAGAAACATTTCGTTGTAGGTGGGTTCCATCAGCCTTGCCATATTTTCTCAGCTGGCTAGGACGGAGGGCAGGCAGTCAGTTGGCAGGCTCACCTGAGGCCCTGCTTCCCAGACTGTGATACAGAATCCCCGCCTGCTGCAGCCCAAAGGGACGGCTTATGGTAAGGGGAAAACCCGGTGTTGGAAAGTTCCTGCCTAACCCTCGCACAAGCACAAGCATATGGGTCAGTGGTCCAAGACTTTCCCCACAAGTTTACCATGTTTGCTCCCATCTAGCCTCCGAAGGCCGAGGTTACCTAGCTGGGAATCACACTTCAGGAGAGGTACTCATGCTGCTTGGGACTGCAAGTTGTTTCACCAGGCAGCCCAAATCGAGTCCACCCACTTGCATTTTCCAGGGGCCGAGCCTGGGAGGGGCAACATACACTTTCTGAATGGGAAAGAAGCCCATGCCTTCAGTGTGAAAGGCCACTATGCCTCTTTGCTTTGGCAGCCCAGGGATAGCGTCGGCTCTGAAATGCTTCCAAAGGAGCAGAGTCAGAGAACCTTTGAACCATAGAGCAGGTGCAGCCCCGAACAAGGTCTGCTCTTGGCCTGAGAACACCAACTGCCCAGCGCTTCGTTTGGGTACACACGTGTAGAGGAAGGTTGTTGAATTCTGCTGCGTGATAACTTCTCCGGGCCACGTAGCGTGAGGGCCAGTAGAGTGGCCCTCCATGTCATCCCGGCTTCATGTGCCGGGTGTATAAGGCAAACTCCCTGCTTGAATCCCTCCGTGGGCTACGTAACCTCCAGAGAGAGGTGGGTGATTGGGACCCAGGGCTGGTATCTAGGTTACTGCTCAGTGCCTCAACTTCGCAGCTGTTCTCTCTAAGCGGGTCCCAAAGGCTTTCTGGAAGAGTTTCCTTAGAGGGCCAGAAACAGGAAATTAGCCGACAGGCCCACGGGGATGCCAGTTCTCGGCAGCAACAACGCTACCAGCGTCAGACCCTTGGGTTCTCTTTGGTAAATGGAAGAACAACTCTGCTTGGAAGCTTCTGCCATCCAGTTTGAGAGTCGCACTTCCACCGCAGCCTAGGATTCCAAGTGTTGCCATGCCGCCACAATTTCCAATTCTTAGGCCTATGACGCCAGAGTGTCTGGCAGTCCTCAAAGAGACCTTAGGGATGCAGGCGTTTTGGCTCCTTCCACCGAGAAAGCAGCTCCTCCAGCTCCTCTGTCGTTAGCTAGTTCATGTTAGAATATCTCTAGGCGCCCTCTTTCCTCCTCCACGTGGTAAGACACAAAGGGACTTGCCCTAAAGGGAAGAAGCCTTCTGAGTCCGGCAGAGAGGCAGACTCTCCCACTCAGCATTCCCCGACGACTGAGCCCCTGGCATGGGTCCGAGACACGGAGAAAGACAGCCGTAACCCCGAGCTTTTCCACAAGGTAGTATAGGCCTCACCCTGAAGCTCACGTCAATTTCATAGAGAAAACACCAGGCCTCGGTGTGTTTTCCTGTGGCAAGGAAACTTTGCTTTCATTCCTTAGGTGGCACATTGGCTCAGGACGGCCCTACCCGAAGGACTCACGGTGTGCAGCCCTATTTGTTGAGATCAGCCCCTCTGGCTGTTTCTCGGATGAAACCAAGTGGGCAAAGAGCCGTTCCTAAGCTGGGGTCCCTGGGAGCCTTCCCTAGTCTACACCAGAACAGCACTCTGAGGGAGAGGAGACGCGGAGGTTTGGTAGCCAAATCTCCTATTCTGCAGAGAAACATTTCGTTGTAGGTGGGTTCCATCAGCCTTGCCATATTTTCTCAGCTGGCTAGGACGGAGGGCAGGCAGTCAGTTGGCAGGCTCACCTGAGGCCCTGCTTCCCAGACTGTGATACAGAACCCCCACCTGCTGCAGTCCAAAGGGACGGCTTATGGTAAGGGGAAAACCCTGTGTTGGAAAGTTCCTGCCTAACCCTCGCACAAGCACAAGCATATGGGTC
This sequence comes from Eschrichtius robustus, assembly GCF_028021215.1. Classification (NCBI taxonomy): domain Eukaryota; kingdom Metazoa; phylum Chordata; class Mammalia; order Artiodactyla; family Eschrichtiidae; genus Eschrichtius; species Eschrichtius robustus. The sequence goes on from NC_090842.1 coordinate 43,467,090, forward strand.
AGTGGTCCAAGACTTTCCCAACAAGTTTACCATGTTTGCTCCCATCTAGCCTCCGAAGGCCGAGGTTACCTAGCTGGGAATCACACTTCAGGAGAGGTACTCATGCTGCTTGGGACTGCAAGTTGTTTCACCAGGCAGCCCAAATCGAGTCCACCCACTTGCATTTTCCAGGGGCCGAGCCTGGGAGGGGCAACATACACTTTCTGAATGGGAAAGAAGCCCATGCCTTCAGTGTGAAAGGCCACTATGCCTCTTTGCTTTGGCAGCCCAGGGATAGCGTCGGCTCTGAAATGCTTCCAAAGGAGCAGAGTCAGAGAACCTTTGAACCACAGAGCAGGTGCAGCCCCGAACAAGGTCTGCTCTTGGCCTGAGAACACCCACTGCCCAGCGCTTCGTTTGGGTACACACGTGTAGAGGAAGGTTGTTGAATTCTGCTGCGTGATAACTTCTCCGGGCCACGTAGCGTGAGGGCCAGTAGAGTGGCCCTCCATCTCATCCCGGCTTCATGTGCCGGGTGTATAAGGCAAACTCCCTGCTTGAATCCCTCCGTGGGCTACGTAACCTCCAGAGAGAGGTGGGTGATTGGGACCCAGGGCTGGTATCTAGGTTACTGCTCAGTGCCTCAACTTCGCAGCTGTTCTCTCTAAGCGGGTCCCAAAGGCTTTCTGGAAGAGTTTCCTTAGAGGGCCAGAAACAGGAAATTAGCCGACAGGCCCACGGGTATGCCAGTTCTCGGCAGCAACAACCATACCAGCGTCAGACCCTTGGGTTCTCTTTGGGAAATGGAAGAACAACTCTGCTTGGAAGCTTCTGCCATCCAGTTTGAGAGTCGCACTTCCACCGCAGCCTAGGATTCCAAGTGTTGCCATGCCGCCACAATTTCCAATTCTTAGGCCTATGACGGCAGAGTGTCTGGCAGTCCTCAAAGAGACCTTAGGGATGCAGGCGTTTTGGCTCCTTCCACCGAGAAAGCAGCTCCTCCAGCTCCTCTGTCGTTAGCTAGTTCATGTTAGAATATCTCTAGGCGCCCTCTTTCCTCCTCCACGTGGTAAGACACAAAGGGACTTGCCCTAAAGGGAAGAAGCCTTCTGAGTCCGGCAGAGAGGCAGCCTCTCCCACTCAGCATTCCCCGACGACTGAGCCCCTGGCATGGGTCCGAGACACGGAGAAAGACAGCCGTAACCCCGAGCTTTTCCACAATGTAGTATAGGCCTCACCCTGAAGCTCACGTCAATTTCATAGAGAAAACACCAGGCCTCGGTGTGCTTTCCTGTGGCAAGGAAACTTTGCTTTCATTCCTTAGGTGGCACATTGGCTCAGGACGGCCCTACCCGAAGGACTCACGGTGTGCAGCCCTATTTGTTGAGATCAGCCCATCTGGCTCTTTCTCGGATGAAACCAAGTGGGCAAAGAGCCGTTCCTAAGCTGGGGTCCCTGGGAGCCTTCCCTAGTCTACACCAGAACAGCACTCTGAGGGAGAGGAGACGTGGAGGTTTGGTAGCCAAATCTCCTATTCTGCAGAGAAACATTTCGTTGTAGGTGGGTTCCATCAGCCTTGCCATATTTTCTCAGCTGGCTAGGACGGAGGGCAGGCAGTCAGTTGGCAGGCTCACCTGAGGCCCTGCTTCCCAGACTGTGATACAGAACCCCCGCCTGCTGCAGCCCAAAGGGACGGCTTATGGTAAGGGGAAAACCCTGTGTTGGAAAGTTCCTTCCTAACCCTCGCACAAGCACAAGCATATGGGTCAGTGGTCCAAGACTTTCCCCACAAGTTTACCATGTTTGCTCCCATCTAGCCTCCGAAGGCCGAGGTTACCTAGCTGGGAATCACACTTCAGGACAGGTACTCATGCTGCTTGGGACTGCAAGTTGTTTCACCAGGCAGCCCAAATCGAGTCCACCTACTTGCATTTTCCAGGGGCCGAGCCTGGGAGGGGCAACATACACATTCTGAATGGGAAAGAAGCCCATGCCTTCAGTGTGAAAGGCCACTATGCCTCTTTGCTTTGGCAGCCCAGGGATAGCGTCGGCTCTGAAATGCTTCCAAAGGAGCAGAGTCAGAGAACCTTTGAACCACAGAGCAGGTGCAGCCCCGAACAAGGTCTGCTCTTGGCCTGAGAACACCCACTGCCCAGCGCTTCGTTTGGGTACACACGTGTAGAGGAAGGTTGTTGAATTCTGCTGCGTGATAACTTCTCCGGGCCACGTAGCGTGAGGGCCAGTAGAGTGGCCCTCCATGACATCCCGGCTTCATGTGCCGGGTGTATAAGGCAAACTCCCTGCTTGAATCCCTCCGTGGGCTACGTAACCTCCAGAGAGAGGTGGGTGATTGGGACCCAGGGCTGGTATCTAGGTTACTGCTCAGTGCCTCAACTTCGCAGCTGTTCTCTCTAAGCGGGTCCCAAAGGCTTTCTGGAAGAGTTTCCTTAGAGGGCCAGAAACAGGAAATTAGCCGACAGGCCCACAGGGATGCCAGTTCTCAGCAGCAACAACGCTACCAGCGTCAGACCCTTGGATTCTCTTTGGTAAATGGAAGAACAACTCTGCTTGGAAGCTTCTGCCATCCAGTTTGAGAGTCGCACTTCCACCGCAGCCTAGGATTCCAAGTGTTGCCATGCCGCCACAATTTCCAATTCTTAGGCCTATGACGGCAGAGTGTCTGGCAGTCCTCAAAGAGACCTTAGGGATGCAGGCGTTTTGGCTCCTTCCACCGAGAAAGCAGCTCCTCCAGCTCCTCTGTCGTTAGCTAGTTCATGTTAGAATATCTCTAGGCGCCCTCTTTCCTCCTCCACGTGGTAAGACACAAAGGGACTTGCCCTAAAGGGAAGAAGCCTTCTGAGTCCGGCAGAGAGGCAGCCTCTCCCACTCAGCATTCCCCGACGACTGAGCCCCTGGCATGCGTCCGAGACACGGAGAAAGACAGCCGTAACCCCGAGCTTTTCCACAATGTAGTATAGGCCTCACCCTGAAGCTCACGTCAGTTTCATAGAGAAAACACCAGGCCTCGGTGTGCATTCCTGTGGCAAGGAAACTTTGCTTTCATTCCTTAGGTGGCACATTGGCTCAGGACGGCCCTACCCGAAGGACTCACGGTGTGCAGCCCTATTTGTTGAGATCAGCCCCTCTGGCTCTTTCTCGGATGAAACCAAGTGGGCAAAGAGCCGTTCCTAAGCTGGGGTCCCTGGGAGCCTTCCCTAGTCTACACCAGAACAGCACTCTGAGGGAGAGGAGACGCGGAGGTTTGGTAGCCAAATCTCCTATTCTGCAGAGAAACATTTCGTTGTAGGTGGGTTCCATCAGCCTTGCCATATTTTCTCAGCTGGCTAGGACGGAGGGCAGGCAGTCAGTTGGCAGGCTCACCTGAGGCCCTGCTTCCCAGACTGTGATACAGAATCCCCGCCTGCTGCAGCCCAAAGGGACGGCTTATGGTAAGGGGAAAACCCGGTGTTGGAAAGTTCCTGCCTAACCCTCGCACAAGCACAAGCATATGGGTCAGTGGTCCAAGACTTTCCCCACAAGTTTACCATGTTTGCTCCCATCTAGCCTCCGAAGGCCGAGGTTACCTAGCTGGGAATCACACTTCAGGAGAGGTACTCATGCTGCTTGGGACTGCAAGTTGTTTCACCAGGCAGCCCAAATCGAGTCCACCCACTTGCATTTTCCAGGGGCCGAGCCTGGGAGGGGCAACATACACTTTCTGAATGGGAAAGAAGCCCATGCCTTCAGTGTGAAAGGCCACTATGCCTCTTTGCTTTGGCAGCCCAGGGATAGCGTCGGCTCTGAAATGCTTCCAAAGGAGCAGAGTCAGAGAACCTTTGAACCATAGAGCAGGTGCAGCCCCGAACAAGGTCTGCTCTTGGCCTGAGAACACCAACTGCCCAGCGCTTCGTTTGGGTACACACGTGTAGAGGAAGGTTGTTGAATTCTGCTGCGTGATAACTTCTCCGGGCCACGTAGCGTGAGGGCCAGTAGAGTGGCCCTCCATGTCATCCCGGCTTCATGTGCCGGGTGTATAAGGCAAACTCCCTGCTTGAATCCCTCCGTGGGCTACGTAACCTCCAGAGAGAGGTGGGTGATTGGGACCCAGGGCTGGTATCTAGGTTACTGCTCAGTGCCTCAACTTCGCAGCTGTTCTCTCTAAGCGGGTCCCAAAGGCTTTCTGGAAGAGTTTCCTTAGAGGGCCAGAAACAGGAAATTAGCCGACAGGCCCACGGGGATGCCAGTTCTCAGCAGCAACAACGCTACCAGCGTCAGACCCTTGGATTCTCTTTGGTAAATGGAAGAACAACACTGCTTGGAAGCTTCTGCCATCCAGTTTGAGAGTCGCACTTCCACCGCAGCCTAGGATTCCAAGTGTTGCCATGCCGCCACAATTTCCAATTCTTAGGCCTATGACGGCAGAGTGTCTGGCAGTCCTCAAAGAGACCTTAGGGATGCAGGCGTTTTGGCTCCTTCCACCGAGAAAGCAGCTCCTCCAGCTCCTCTGTCGTTAGCTAGTTCATGTTAGAATATCTCTAGGCGCCCTCTTTCCTCCTCCACGTGGTAAGACACAAAGGGACTTGCCCTAAAGGGAAGAAGCCTTCTGAGTCCGGCAGAGAGGCAGCCTCTCCCACTCAGCATTCCCCGACGACTGAGCCCCTGGCATGCGTCCGAGACACGGAGAAAGACAGCCGTAACCCCGAGCTTTTCCACAATGTAGTATAGGCCTCACCCTGAAGCTCACGTCAGTTTCATAGAGAAAACACCAGGCCTCGGTGTGCCTTCCTGTGGCAAGGAAACTTTGCTTTCATTCCTTAGGTGGCACATTGGCTCAGGACGGCCCTACCCGAAGGACTCACGGTGTGCAGCCCTATTTGTTGAGATCAGCCCCTCTGGCTCTTTCTCGGATGAAACCAAGTGGGCAAAGAGCCGTTCCTAAGCTGGGGTCCCTGGGAGCCTTCCCTAGTCTACACCAGAACAGCACTCTGAGGGAGAGGAGACGCGGAGGTTTGGTAGCCAAATCTCCTATTCTGCAGAGAAACATTTCGTTGTAGGTGGGTTCCATCAGCCTTGCCATATTTTCTCAGCTGGCTAGGACGGAGGGCAGGCAGTCAGTTGGCAGGCTCACCTGAGGCCCTGCTTCCCAGACTGTGATACAGAATCCCCGCCTGCTGCAGCCCAAAGGGACGGCTTATGGTAAGGGGAAAACCCGGTGTTGGAAAGTTCCTGCCTAACCCTCGCACAAGCACAAGCATATGGGTCAGTGGTCCAAGACTTTCCCCACAAGTTTACCATGTTTGCTCCCATCTAGCCTCCGAAGGCCGAGGTTACCTAGCTGGGAATCACACTTCAGGAGAGGTACTCATGCTGCTTGGGACTGCAAGTTGTTTCACCAGGCAGCCCAAATCGAGTCCACCCACTTGCATTTTCCAGGGGCCGAGCCTGGGAGGGGCAACATACACTTTCTGAATGGGAAAGAAGCCCATGCCTTCAGTGTGAAAGGCCACTATGCCTCTTTGCTTTGGCAGCCCAGGGATAGCGTCGGCTCTGAAATGCTTCCAAAGGAGCAGAGTCAGAGAACCTTTGAACCATAGAGCAGGTGCAGCCCCGAACAAGGTCTGCTCTTGGCCTGAGAACACCAACTGCCCAGCGCTTCGTTTGGGTACACACGTGTAGAGGAAGGTTGTTGAATTCTGCTGCGTGATAACTTCTCCGGGCCACGTAGCGTGAGGGCCAGTAGAGTGGCCCTCCATGTCATCCCGGCTTCATGTGCCGGGTGTATAAGGCAAACTCCCTGCTTGAATCCCTCCGTGGGCTACGTAACCTCCAGAGAGAGGTGGGTGATTGGGACCCAGGGCTGGTATCTAGGTTACTGCTCAGTGCCTCAACTTCGCAGCTGTTCTCTCTAAGCGGGTCCCAAAGGCTTTCTGGAAGAGTTTCCTTAGAGGGCCAGAAACAGGAAATTAGCCGACAGGCCCACGGGGATGCCAGTTCTCGGCAGCAACAACGCTACCAGCGTCAGACCCTTGGGTTCTCTTTGGTAAATGGAAGAACAACTCTGCTTGGAAGCTTCTGCCATCCAGTTTGAGAGTCGCACTTCCACCGCAGCCTAGGATTCCAAGTGTTGCCATGCCGCCACAATTTCCAATTCTTAGGCCTATGACGCCAGAGTGTCTGGCAGTCCTCAAAGAGACCTTAGGGATGCAGGCGTTTTGGCTCCTTCCACCGAGAAAGCAGCTCCTCCAGCTCCTCTGTCGTTAGCTAGTTCATGTTAGAATATCTCTAGGCGCCCTCTTTCCTCCTCCACGTGGTAAGACACAAAGGGACTTGCCCTAAAGGGAAGAAGCCTTCTGAGTCCGGCAGAGAGGCAGACTCTCCCACTCAGCATTCCCCGACGACTGAGCCCCTGGCATGGGTCCGAGACACGGAGAAAGACAGCCGTAACCCCGAGCTTTTCCACAAGGTAGTATAGGCCTCACCCTGAAGCTCACGTCAATTTCATAGAGAAAACACCAGGCCTCGGTGTGTTTTCCTGTGACAAGGAAACTTTGCTTTCATTCCTTAGGTGGCACATTGGCTCAGGACGGCCCTACCCGAAGGACTCACGGTGTGCAGCCCTATTTGTTGAGATCAGCCCCTCTGGCTGTTTCTCGGATGAAACCAAGTGGGCAAAGAGCCGTTCCTAAGCTGGGGTCCCTGGGAGCCTTCCCTAGTCTACACCAGAACAGCACTCTGAGGGAGAGGAGACGCGGAGGTTTGGTAGCCAAATCTCCTATTCTGCAGAGAAACATTTCGTTGTAGGTGGGTTCCATCAGCCTTGCCATATTTTCTCAGCTGGCTAGGACGGAGGGCAGGCAGTCAGTTGGCAGGCTCACCTGAGGCCCTGCTTCCCAGACTGTGATACAGAACCCCCACCTGCTGCAGTCCAAAGGGACGGCTTATGGTAAGGGGAAAACCCTGTGTTGGAAAGTTCCTGCCTAACCCTCGCACAAGCACAAGCATATGGGTCAGTGGTCCAAGACTTTCCCAACAAGTTTACCATGTTTGCTCCCATCTAGCCTCCGAAGGCCGAGGTTTCCTAGCTGGGAATCACACTTCAGGAGAGGTACTCATGCTGCTTGGGACTGCAAGTTGTTTCACCAGGCAGCCCAAATCGAGTCCACCCACTTGCATTTTCCAGGGGCCGAGCCTGGGAGGGGCAACATACACTTTCTGAATGGGAAAGAAGCCCATGCCTTCAGTGTGAAAGGCCACTATGCCTCTTTGCTTTGGCAGCCCAGGGATAGCGTCGGCTCTGAAATGCTTCCAAAGGAGCAGAGTCAGAGAACCTTTGAACCACAGAGCAGGTGCAGCCCCGAACAAGGTCTGCTCTTGGCCTGAGAACACCCACTGCCCAGCGCTTCGTTTGGGTACACACGTGTAGAGGAAGGTTGTTGAATTCTGCTGCGTGATAACTTCTCCGGGCCACGTAGCGTGAGGGCCAGTAGAGTGGCCCTCCATCTCATCCCGGCTTGATGTGCCGTGTGTATAAGGCAAACTCCCTGCTTGAATCCCTCCGTGGGCTACGTAACCTCCAGAGAGAGGTGGGTGATTGGGACCCAGGGCTGGTATCTAGATTACTGCTCAGTGCCTCAAATTCGCAGCTGTTCTCTCTAAGCGGGTCCCAAAGGCTTTCTGGAAGAGTTTCCTTAGAGGGCCAGAAACAGGAAATTAGCCGACAGGCCCACGGGGATGCCAGTTCTCGGCAGCAACAACGCTACCAGCGTCAGACCCTTGGGTTCTCTTTGGTAAATGGAAGAACAACTCTGCTTGGAAGCTTCTGCCATCCAGTTTGAGAGTCGCACTTCCACCGCAGCCTAGGATTCCAAGTGTTGCCATGCCGCCACAATTTCCAATTCTTAGGCCTATGTCGGCAGAGTGTCTGGCAGTCCTCAAAGAGACCTTAGGGATGCAGGCGTTTTGGCTCCTTCCACCGAGAAAGCAGCTCCTCCAGCTCTTCTGTCGTTAGCTAGTTCATGTTAGAATATCTCTAGGCTCCCTCTTTCCTCCTCCACGAGGAAGACACAAGCGGACTTGCCCTAAAGGGAAGAAGCCTTCTGAGTCCGGCAGAGAGGCAGCCTCTCCCACTCAGCATTCCCCGACGACTGAGCCCCTGGCATGGGTCCGAGACACGGAGAAAGACAGCCGTAACCCCGAGCTTTTCCACAAGGTAGTATAGGCCTCACCCTGAAGCTCACGTCAATTTCATAGAGAAAACACCAGGCCTCGGTGTGTTTTCCTGTGACAAGGAAACTTTGCTTTCATTCCTTAGGTGGCACATTGGCTCAGGACGGCCCTACCCGAAGGACTCACGGTGTGCAGCCCTATTGGTTGAGATCAGCCCCTCTGGCTCTTTCTCGGATGAAACCAAGTGGGCAAAGAGCCGTTCCTAAGCTGGGGTCCCTGGGAGCCTTCCCTAGTCTACACCAGAACAGCACTCTGAGGGAGAGGAGACGCGGAGGTTTGGTAGCCAAATCTCCTATTCTGCAGAGAAACATTTCGTTGTAGGTGGTTTCCATCAGCCTTGCCATATTTTCTCAGCTGGCTAGGACGGAGGGCAGGCAGTCAGTTGGCAGGCTCGCCTGAGGCCCTGCTTCCCAGACTGTGATACAGAACCCCCGCCTGCTGCAGCCCAAAGGGACGGCTTATGGTAAGGGGAAAACCCTGTGTTGGAAAGTTCCTTCCTAACCCTCGCACAAGCACAAGCATATGGGTCAGTGGTCCAAGACTTTCCCCACAAGTTTACCATGTTTGCTCCCATCTAGCCTCCGAAGGCCGAGGTTACCTAGCTGGGAATCACACTTCAGGACAGGTACTCATGCTGCTTGGGACTGCAAGTTGTTTCACCAGGCAGCCCAAATCGAGTCCACCTACTTGCATTTTCCAGGGGCCGAGCCTGGGAGGGGCAACATACACATTCTGAATGGGAAAGAAGCCCATGCCTTCAGTGTGAAAGGCCACTATGCCTCTTTGCTTTGGCAGCCCAGGGATAGCGTCGGCTCTGAAATGCTTCCAAAGGAGCAGAGTCAGAGAACCTTTGAACCACAGAGCAGGTGCAGCCCCGAACAAGGTCTGCTCTTGGCCTGAGAACACCCACTGCCCAGCGCTTCGTTTGGGTACACACGTGTAGAGGAAGGTTGTTGAATTCTGCTGCGTGATAACTTCTCCGGGCCACGTAGCGTGAGGGCCAGTAGAGTGGCCCTCCATGACATCCCGGCTTCATGTGCCGGGTGTATAAGGCAAACTCCCTGCTTGAATCCCTCCGTGGGCTACGTAACCTCCAGAGAGAGGTGGGTGATTGGGACCCAGGGCTGGTATCTAGGTTACTGCTCAGTGCCTCAACTTCGCAGCTGTTCTCTCTAAGCGGGTCCCAAAGGCTTTCTGGAAGAGTTTCCTTAGAGGGCCAGAAACAGGAAATTAGCCGACAGGCCCACAGGGATGCCAGTTCTCAGCAGCAACAACGCTACCAGCGTCAGACCCTTGGATTCTCTTTGGTAAATGGAAGAACAACTCTGCTTGGAAGCTTCTGCCATCCAGTTTGAGAGTCGCACTTCCACCGCAGCCTAGGATTCCAAGTGTTGCCATGCCGCCACAATTTCCAATTCTTAGGCCTATGACGGCAGAGTGTCTGGCAGTCCTCAAAGAGACCTTAGGGATGCAGGCGTTTTGGCTCCTTCCACCGAGAAAGCAGCTCCTCCAGCTCCTCTGTCGTTAGCTAGTTCATGTTAGAATATCTCTAGGCGCCCTCTTTCCTCCTCCACGTGGTAAGACACAAAGGGACTTGCCCTAAAGGGAAGAAGCCTTCTGAGTCCGGCAGAGAGGCAGCCTCTCCCACTCAGCATTCCCCGACGACTGAGCCCCTGGCATGCGTCCGAGACACGGAGAAAGACAGCCGTAACCCCGAGCTTTTCCACAATGTAGTATAGGCCTCACCCTGAAGCTCACGTCAGTTTCATAGAGAAAACACCAGGCCTCGGTGTGCTTTCCTGTGGCAAGGAAACTTTGCTTTCATTCCTTAGGTGGCACATTGGCTCAGGACGGCCCTACCCGAAGGACTCACGGTGTGCAGCCCTATTTGTTGAGATCAGCCCCTCTGGCTCTTTCTCGGATGAAACCAAGTGGGCAAAGAGCCGTTCCTAAGCTGGGGTCCCTGGGAGCCTTCCCTAGTCTACACCAGAACAGCACTCTGAGGGAGAGGAGACGCGGAGGTTTGGTAGCCAAATCTCCTATTCTGCAGAGAAACATTTCGTTGTAGGTGGGTTCCATCAGCCTTGCCATATTTTCTCAGCTGGCTAGGACGGAGGGCAGGCAGTCAGTTGGCAGGCTCACCTGAGGCCCTGCTTCCCAGACTGTGATACAGAATCCCCGCCTGCTGCAGCCCAAAGGGACGGCTTATGGTAAGGGGAAAACCCGGTGTTGGAAAGTTCCTGCCTAACCCTCGCACAAGCACAAGCATATGGGTCAGTGGTCCAAGACTTTCCCCACAAGTTTACCATGTTTGCTCCCATCTAGCCTCCGAAGGCCGAGGTTACCTAGCTGGGAATCACACTTCAGGAGAGGTACTCATGCTGCTTGGGACTGCAAGTTGTTTCACCAGGCAGCCCAAATCGAGTCCACCCACTTGCATTTTCCAGGGGCCGAGCCTGGGAGGGGCAACATACACTTTCTGAATGGGAAAGAAGCCCATGCCTTCAGTGTGAAAGGCCACTATGCCTCTTTGCTTTGGCAGCCCAGGGATAGCGTCGGCTCTGAAATGCTTCCAAAGGAGCAGAGTCAGAGAACCTTTGAACCATAGAGCAGGTGCAGCCCCGAACAAGGTCTGCTCTTGGCCTGAGAACACCAACTGCCCAGCGCTTCGTTTGGGTACACACGTGTAGAGGAAGGTTGTTGAATTCTGCTGCGTGATAACTTCTCCGGGCCACGTAGCGTGAGGGCCAGTAGAGTGGCCCTCCATGTCATCCCGGCTTCATGTGCCGGGTGTATAAGGCAAACTCCCTGCTTGAATCCCTCCGTGGGCTACGTAACCTCCAGAGAGAGGTGGGTGATTGGGACCCAGGGCTGGTATCTAGGTTACTGCTCAGTGCCTCAACTTCGCAGCTGTTCTCTCTAAGCGGGTCCCAAAGGCTTTCTGGAAGAGTTTCCTTAGAGGGCCAGAAACAGGAAATTAGCCGACAGGCCCACGGGGATGCCAGTTCTCAGCAGCAACAACGCTACCAGCGTCAGACCCTTGGATTCTCTTTGGTAAATGGAAGAACAACACTGCTTGGAAGCTTCTGCCATCCAGTTTGAGAGTCGCACTTCCACCGCAGCCTAGGATTCCAAGTGTTGCCATGCCGCCACAATTTCCAATTCTTAGGCCTATGACGGCAGAGTGTCTGGCAGTCCTCAAAGAGACCTTAGGGATGCAGGCGTTTTGGCTCCTTCCACCGAGAAAGCAGCTCCTCCAGCTCCTCTGTCGTTAGCTAGTTCATGTTAGAATATCTCTAGGCGCCCTCTTTCCTCCTCCACGTGGTAAGACACAAAGGGACTTGCCCTAAAGGGAAGAAGCCTTCTGAGTCCGGCAGAGAGGCAGCCTCTCCCACTCAGCATTCCCCGACGACTGAGCCCCTGGCATGCGTCCGAGACACGGAGAAAGACAGCCGTAACCCCGAGCTTTTCCACAATGTAGTATAGGCCTCACCCTGAAGCTCACGTCAGTTTCATAGAGAAAACACCAGGCCTCGGTGTGCCTTCCTGTGGCAAGGAAACTTTGCTTTCATTCCTTAGGTGGCACATTGGCTCAGGACGGCCCTACCCGAAGGACTCACGGTGTGCAGCCCTATTTGTTGAGATCAGCCCCTCTGGCTCTTTCTCGGATGAAACCAAGTGGGCAAAGAGCCGTTCCTAAGCTGGGGTCCCTGGGAGCCTTCCCTAGTCTACACCAGAACAGCACTCTGAGGGAGAGGAGACGCGGAGGTTTGGTAGCCAAATCTCCTATTCTGCAGAGAAACATTTCGTTGTAGGTGGGTTCCATCAGCCTTGCCATATTTTCTCAGCTGGCTAGGACGGAGGGCAGGCAGTCAGTTGGCAGGCTCACCTGAGGCCCTGCTTCCCAGACTGTGATACAGAATCCCCGCCTGCTGCAGCCCAAAGGGACGGCTTATGGTAAGGGGAAAACCCGGTGTTGGAAAGTTCCTGCCTAACCCTCGCACAAGCACAAGCATATGGGTCAGTGGTCCAAGACTTTCCCCACAAGTTTACCATGTTTGCTCCCATCTAGCCTCCGAAGGCCGAGGTTACCTAGCTGGGAATCACACTTCAGGAGAGGTACTCATGCTGCTTGGGACTGCAAGTTGTTTCACCAGGCAGCCCAAATCGAGTCCACCCACTTGCATTTTCCAGGGGCCGAGCCTGGGAGGGGCAACATACACTTTCTGAATGGGAAAGAAGCCCATGCCTTCAGTGTGAAAGGCCACTATGCCTCTTTGCTTTGGCAGCCCAGGGATAGCGTCGGCTCTGAAATGCTTCCAAAGGAGCAGAGTCAGAGAACCTTTGAACCATAGAGCAGGTGCAGCCCCGAACAAGGTCTGCTCTTGGCCTGAGAACACCAACTGCCCAGCGCTTCGTTTGGGTACACACGTGTAGAGGAAGGTTGTTGAATTCTGCTGCGTGATAACTTCTCCGGGCCACGTAGCGTGAGGGCCAGTAGAGTGGCCCTCCATGTCATCCCGGCTTCATGTGCCGGGTGTATAAGGCAAACTCCCTGCTTGAATCCCTCCGTGGGCTACGTAACCTCCAGAGAGAGGTGGGTGATTGGGACCCAGGGCTGGTATCTAGGTTACTGCTCAGTGCCTCAACTTCGCAGCTGTTCTCTCTAAGCGGGTCCCAAAGGCTTTCTGGAAGAGTTTCCTTAGAGGGCCAGAAACAGGAAATTAGCCGACAGGCCCACGGGGATGCCAGTTCTCGGCAGCAACAACGCTACCAGCGTCAGACCCTTGGGTTCTCTTTGGTAAATGGAAGAACAACTCTGCTTGGAAGCTTCTGCCATCCAGTTTGAGAGTCGCACTTCCACCGCAGCCTAGGATTCCAAGTGTTGCCATGCCGCCACAATTTCCAATTCTTAGGCCTATGACGCCAGAGTGTCTGGCAGTCCTCAAAGAGACCTTAGGGATGCAGGCGTTTTGGCTCCTTCCACCGAGAAAGCAGCTCCTCCAGCTCCTCTGTCGTTAGCTAGTTCATGTTAGAATATCTCTAGGCGCCCTCTTTCCTCCTCCACGTGGTAAGACACAAAGGGACTTGCCCTAAAGGGAAGAAGCCTTCTGAGTCCGGCAGAGAGGCAGACTCTCCCACTCAGCATTCCCCGACGACTGAGCCCCTGGCATGGGTCCGAGACACGGAGAAAGACAGCCGTAACCCCGAGCTTTTCCACAAGGTAGTATAGGCCTCACCCTGAAGCTCACGTCAATTTCATAGAGAAAACACCAGGCCTCGGTGTGTTTTCCTGTGACAAGGAAACTTTGCTTTCATTCCTTAGGTGGCACATTGGCTCAGGACGGCCCTACCCGAAGGACTCACGGTGTGCAGCCCTATTTGTTGAGATCAGCCCCTCTGGCTGTTTCTCGGATGAAACCAAGTGGGCAAAGAGCCTTTCCTAAGCTGGGGTCCCTGGGAGCCTTCCCTAGTCTACACCAGAACAGCACTCTGAGGGAGAGGAGACGCGGAGGTTTGGTAGCCAAATCTCCTATTCTGCAGAGAAACATTTCGTTGTAGGTGGGTTCCATCAGCCTTGCCATATTTTCTCAGCTGGCTAGGACGGAGGGCAGGCAGTCAGTTGGCAGGCTCACCTGAGGCCCTGCTTCCCAGACTGTGATACAGAACCCCCACCTGCTGCAGTCCAAAGGGACGGCTTATGGTAAGGGGAAAACCCTGTGTTGGAAAGTTCCTGCCTAACCCTCGCACAAGCACAAGCATATGGGTCAGTGGTCCAAGACTTTCCCAACAAGTTTACCATGTTTGCTCCCATCTAGCCTCCGAAGGCCGAGGTTACCTAGCTGGGAATCACACTTCAGGAGAGGTACTCATGCTGCTTGGGACTGCAAGTTGTTTCACCAGGCAGCCCAAATCGAGTCCACCCACTTGCATTTTCCAGGGGCCGAGCCTGGGAGGGGCAACATACACTTTCTGAATGGGAAAGAAGCCCATGCCTTCAGTGTGAAAGGCCACTATGCCTCTTTGCTTTGGCAGCCCAGGGATAGCGTCGGCTCTGAAATGCTTCCAAAGGAGCAGAGTCAGAGAACCTTTGAACCACAGAGCAGGTGCAGCCCCGAACAAGGTCTGCTCTTGGCCTGAGAACACCCACTGCCCAGCGCTTCGTTTGGGTACACACGTGTAGAGGAAGGTTGTTGAATTCTGCTGCGTGATAACTTCTCCGGGCCACGTAGCGTGAGGGCCAGTAGAGTGGCCCTCCATCTCATCCCGGCTTGATGTGCCGTGTGTATAAGGCAAACTCCCTGCTTGAATCCCTCCGTGGGCTACGTAACCTCCAGAGAGAGGTGGGTGATTGGGACCCAGGGCTGGTATCTAGATTACTGCTCAGTGCCTCAAATTCGCAGCTGTTCTCTCTAAGCGGGTCCCAAAGGCTTTCTGGAAGAGTTTCCTTAGAGGGCCAGAAACAGGAAATTAGCCGACAGGCCCACGGGGATGCCAGTTCTCGGCAGCAACAACGCTACCAGCGTCAGACCCTTGGGTTCTCTTTGGTAAATGGAAGAACAACTCTGCTTGGAAGCTTCTGCCATCCAGTTTGAGAGTCGCACTTCCACCGCAGCCTAGGATTCCAAGTGTTGCCATGCCGCCACAATTTCCAATTCTTAGGCCTATGTCGGCAGAGTGTCTGGCAGTCCTCAAAGAGACCTTAGGGATGCAGGCGTTTTGGCTCCTTCCACCGAGAAAGCAGCTCCTCCAGCTCTTCTGTCGTTAGCTAGTTCATGTTAGAATATCTCTAGGCGCCCTCTTTCCTCCTCCACGAGGAAGACACAAGCGGACTTGCCCTAAAGGGAAGAAGCCTTCTGAGTCCGGCAGAGAGGCAGCCTCTCCCACTCAGCATTCCCCGACGACTGAGCCCCTGGCATGGGTCCGAGACACGGAGAAAGACAGCCGTAACCCCGAGCTTTTCCACAAGGTAGTATAGGCCTCACCCTGAAGCTCACGTCAATTTCATAGAGAAAACACCAGGCCTCGGTGTGTTTTCCTGTGACAAGGAAACTTTGCTTTCATTCCTTAGGTGGCACATTGGCTCAGGACGGCCCTACCCGAAGGACTCACGGTGTGTAGCCCTATTGGTTGAGATCAGCCCCTCTGGCTCTTTCTCGGATGAAACCAAGTGGGCAAAGAGCCGTTCCTAAGCTGGGGTCCCTGGGAGCCTTCCCTAGTCTACACCAGAACAGCACTCTGAGGGAGAGGAGACGCGGAGGTTTGGTAGCCAAATCTCCTATTCTGCAGAGAAACATTTCGTTGTAGGTGGTTTCCATCAGCCTTGCCATATTTTCTCAGCTGGCTAGGACGGAGGGCAGGCAGTCAGTTGGCAGGCTCGCCTGAGGCCCTGCTTCCCAGACTGTGATACAGAACCCCCGCCTGCTGCAGCCCAAAGGGACGGCTTATGGTAAGGGGAAAACCCTGTGTTGGAAAGTTCCTGCCTAACCCTCGCACAAGCACAAGCATATGGGTCAGTGGTCCAAGACTTTCCCCACAAGTTTACCATGTTTGCTCCCATCTAGCCTCCGAAGGCCGAGGTTACCTAGCTGGGAATCACACTTCAGGAGAGGTACTCATGCTCCTTGGGACTGCAAGTTGTTTCACCAGGCAGCCCAAATCGAGTCCACCCACTTGCATTTTCCAGGGGCCGAGCCTGGGAGGGGCAACATACACTTTCTGAATGGGAAAGAAGCCCATGCCTTCAGTGTGAAAGGCCACTATGCCTCTTTGCTTTGGCAGCCCAGGGATAGCGTCGGCTCTGAAATGCTTCCAAAGGAGCAGAGTCAGAGAACCTTTGAACCACAGAGCAGGTGCAGCCCCGAACAAGGTCTGCTCTTGGCCTGAGAACACCCACTGTCCAGCGCTTCGTTTGGGTACACACGTGTAGAGGAAGGTTGTTGAATTCTGCTGCGTGATAACTTCTCCGGGCCACGTAGCGTGAGGGCCAGTAGAGTGGCCCTCCATCACATCCCGGCTTCATGTGCCGGGTGTATAAGGCAAACTCCCTGCTTGAATCCCTCCGTGGGCTACGTAACCTCCAGAGAGAGGTGGGTGATTGGGACCCAGGGCTGGTATCTAGGTTACTGCTCAGTGCCTCAACTTCGCAGCTGTTCTCTCTAAGCGGGTCCCAAAGGCTTTCTGGAAGAGTTTCCTTAGAGGGCCAGAAACAGGAAATTAGCCGACAGGCCCACGGGGATGCCAGTTCTCGGCACCAACAACGCTACCAGCGTCAGACCCTTGGGTTCTCTTTGGTAAATGGAAGAACAACTCTGCTTGGAAGCTTCTGCCATCCAGTTTGAGAGTCGCACTTCCACCGCAGCCTAGGATTCCAAGTGTTGCCATGCCGCCACAATTTCCAATTCTTAGGCCTATGACGCCAGAGTGTCTGGCAGTCCTCAAAGAGACCTTAGGGATGCAGGCGTTTTGGCTCCTTCCACCGAGAAAGCAGCTCCTCCAGCTCCTCTGTCGTTAGCTAGTTCATGTTAGAATATCTCTAGGCGCCCTCTTTCCTCCTCCACGTGGTAAGACACAAAGGGACTTGCCCTAAAGGGAAGAAGCCTTCTGAGTCCGGCAGAGAGGCAGCCTCTCCCACTCAGCATTCCCCGACGACTGAGCCCCTGGCATGGGTCCGAGACACGGAGAAAGACAGCCGTAACCCCGAGCTTTTCCACAAGGTAGTATAGGCCTCAACCTGAAGCTCACGTCAATTTCATAGAGAAAACACCAGGCCTCGGTGTGCTTTCCTGTGACAAGGAAACTTTGCTTTCATTCCTTAGGTGGCACATTGGCTCAGGACGGCCCTACCCGAAGGACTCACGGTGTGCAGCCCTATTGGTTGAGATCAGCCCCTCTGGCTCTTTCTCGGATGAAACCAAGTGGGCAAAGACCCGTTCCTAAGCTGGGGTCCCTGGGAGCCTTCCCTAGTCTACACCAGAACAGCACTCTGAGGGAGAGGAGATGCGGAGGTTTGGTAGCCAAATCTCCTATTCTGCAGAGAAACATTTCGTTGTAGGTGGGTTCCATCAGCCTTGCCATATTTTCTCAGCTGGCTAGGACGGAGGGCAGGCAGTCAGTTGGCAGGCTCACCTGAGGCCCTGCTTCCCAGACTGTGATACAGAACACCCGCCTGCTGCAGTCCAAAGGGACGGCTTATGGTAAGGGGAAAACCCTGTGTTGGAAAGTTCCTGCCTAACCCTCGCACAAGCACAAGCATATGGGTCAGTGGTCCAAGACTTTCCCAACAAGTTTACCATGTTTGCTCCCATCTAGCCTCCGAAGGCCGAGGTTACCTAGCTGGGAATCACACTTCAGGAGAGGTACTCATGCTGCTTGGGACTGCAAGTTGTTTCACCAGGCAGCCCAAATCGAGTCCACCCACTTGCATTTTCCAGGGGCAGAGCCTGGGAGGGGCAACATACACTTTCTGAATGGGAAAGAACCCCATGCCTTCAGTGTGAAAGGCCACTATGCCTCTTTGCTTTGGCAGCCCAGGGATAGCGTCGGCTCTGAAATGCTTCCAAAGGAGCAGAGTCAGAGAACCTTTGAACCACAGAGCAGGTGCAGCCCCGAACAAGGTCTGCTCTTGGCCTGAGAACACCCACTGCCCAGCGCTTCGTTTGGGTACACACGTGTAGAGGAAGGTTGTTGAATTCTGCTGCGTGATAACTTCTCCGGGCCACGTAGCGTGAGGGCCAGTAGAGTGGCCCTCCATCTCATCCCGGCTTCATGTGCCGGGTGTATAAGGCAAACTCCCTGCTTGAATCCCTCCGTGGGCTACGTAACCTCCAGAGAGAGGTGGGTGATTGGGACCCAGGGCTGGTATCTAGGTTACTGCTCAGTGCCTCAACTTCGCAGCTGTTCTCTCTAAGCGGGTCCCAAAGGCTTTCTGGAAGAGTTTCCTTAGAGGGCCAGAAACAGGAAATTAGCCGACAGGCCCACGGGGATGCCAGTTCTCGGCAGCAACAACCATACCAGCATCAGACCCTTGGGTTCTCTTTGGGAAATGGAAGAACAACTCTGCTTGGAAGCTTCTGCCATCCAGTTTGAGAGTCGCACTTCCACCGCAGCCTAGGATTCCAAGTGTTGCCATGCCGCCACAATTTCCAATTCTTAGGCCTATGACGCCAGAGTGTCTGGCAGTCCTCAAAGAGACCTTAGGGATGCAGGCGTTTTGGCTCCTTCCACCGAGAAAGCAGCTCCTCCAGCTCCTCTGTCGTTAGCTAGTTCATGTTAGAATATCTCTAGGCGCCCTCTTTCCTCCTCCACGTGGTAAGACACAAAGGGACTTGCCCTAAAGGGAAGAAGCCTTCTGAGTCCGGCAGAGAGGCAGCCTCTCCCACTCAGCATTCCCCGACGACTGAGCCCCTGGCATGGTTCCGAGACACGGAGAAAGACAGCCGTAACCCCGAGCTTTTCCACAAGGTAGTATAGGCCTCACCCTGAAGCTCACGTCAATTTCATAGAGAAAACACCAGGCCTCGGTGTGCTTTCCTGTGGCAAGGAAACTTTGCTTTCATTCCTGAGGTGGCACATTGGCTCAGGACGGCCCTACCCGAAGGACTCACGGTGTGCAGCCCTATTTGTTGAGATCAGCCCCTCTGGCTCTTTCTCGGATGAAACCAAGTGGGCAAAGAGCCGTTCCTAAGCTGGGGTCCCTGGGAGCCTTCCCTAGTCTACACCAGAACAGCACTCTGAGGGAGAGGAGACGCGGAGGTTTGGTAGACAAATCTCCTATTCTGCAGAGAAACATTTCGTTGTAGGTGGGTTCCATCAGCCTTGCCATATTTTCTCAGCTGGCTAGGACGGAGGGCAGGCAGTCAGTGGGCAGGCTCAACTGAGGCCCTGCTTCCCAGACTGTGATACAGAACCCCCGCCTGCTGCAGCCCGAAGGGACGGCTTATGGTAAGGGGAAAACCCGGTGTTGGAAAGTTCCTGCCTAACCCTCGCACAAGCACAAGCATATGGGTCAGTGGTCCAAGACTTTCCCCACAAGTTTACCATGTTTGCTCCCATCTAGCCTCCGAAGGCCGAGGTTACCTAGCTGGGAATCACACTTCAGGAGAGGTACTCATGCTGCTTGGGACTGCAAGTTGTTTCACCAGGCAGCCGAAATCGAGTCCACCCACTTGCATTTTCCAGGGGCAGAGCCTGGGAGGGGCAACATACACTTTCTGAATGGGAAAGAAGCCCATGCCTTCAGTGTGAAAGGCCACTATGCCTCTTTGCTTTGGCAGCCCAGGGATAGCGTCGGCTCTGAAATGCTTCCAAAGGAGCAGAGTCAGAGAACCTTTGAACCACAGAGCAGGTGCAGCCCCGAACAAGGTCTGCTCTTGGCCTGAGATCACCCACTGCCCAGCGCTTTGTTTGGGTACACACGTGTAGAGGAAGGTTGTTGAATTCTGCTGCGTGATAACTTCTCCGGGCCACGTAGCGTGAGGGCCAGTAGAGTGGCCCTCCATCTCATCCCGGCTTCATGTGCCGGGTGTATAAGGCAAACTCCCTGCTTGAATCCCTCCGTGGGCTACGTAACCTCCAGAGAGAGGTGGGTGATTGGGACCCAGGGCTGGTATCTAGGTTACTGCTCAGTGCCTCAACTTCGCAGCTGTTCTCTCTAAGCGGGTCCCAAGGGCTTTCTGGAAGAGTTTCCTTAGAGGGCCAGAAACAGGAAATTAGCCGACAGGCCCACGGGGATGCCAGTTCTCGGCAGCAACAACCCTACCAGCGTCAGACCCTTGGGTTCTCTTTGGTAAATGGAAGAACAACTCTGCTTGGAAGCTTCTGCCATCCAGTTTGAGAGTCCCACTTCCACCGCAGCCTAGGATTCCAAGTGTTGCCATGCCGCCACAATTTCCCATTCTTAGGCCTATGACAGCAGAGTGTCTGGCAGTCCTCAAAGAGACCTTAGGGATGCAGGCGTTTTGGCTCCTTCCACCGAGAAAGCAGCTCCTCCAGCTCCTCTGTCGTTAGCTAGTTCATGTTAGAATATCTCTAGGCGCCCTCTTTCCTCCTCCACGTGGTAAGACACAAAGGGACTTGCCCTAAAGGGAAGAAGCCTTCTGAGTCCGGCAGAGAGGCAGCCTCTCCCACTCAGCATTCCCCGACGACTGAGCCCCTGGCATGGGTCCGAGACACGGAGAAAGACAGCCGTAACCCCGAGCTTTTCCACAATGTAGTATAGGCCTCACCCTGAAGCTCACGTCAATTTCATAGAGAAAACACCAGGCCTCGGTGTGCTTTCCTGTGACAAGGAAACTTTGCTTTCATTCCTTAGGTGGCACATTGGCTCAGGACGGCCCTACCCGAAGGACTCACGGTGTGCAGCCCTATTTGTTGAGATCAGCCCCTCTGGCTCTTTCTCGGATGAAACCAAGTGGGCAAAGAGCCGTTCCTAAGCTGGGGTCCCTGGGAGCCTTCCCTAGTCTACACCAGAACAGCACTCTGAGGGAGAGGAGACGCGGAGGTTTGGTAGCCAAATCTCCTATTCTGCAGAGAAACATTTCGTTGTAGGTGGGTTCCATCAGCCTTGCCATATTTTCTCAGCTGGCTAGGACGGAGGGCAGGCAGTCAGTTGGCAGGCTCACCTGAGGCCCTGCTTCCCAGACTGTGATACAGAACCCCCGCCTGCTGCAGCCCGAAGGGACGGCTTATGGTAAGGGGAAAACCCGGTGTTGGAAAGTTCCTGCCTAACCCTCGCACAAGCACAAGCATATGGGTCAGTGGTCCAAGACTTTCCCCACAAGTTTACCATGTTTGCTCCCATCTAGCCTCCGAAGGCCGAGGTTACCTAGCTGGGAATCACACTTCAGGAGAGGTACTCATGCTGCTTGGGACTGCAAGTTGTTTCACCAGGCAGCCCAAATCGAGTCCACCCACTTGCATTTTCCAGGGGCCGAGCCTGGGAGGGGCAACATACACTTTCTGAATGGGAAAGAAGCCCATGCCTTCAGTGTGAAAGGCCACTATGCCTCTTTGCTTTGGCAGCCCAGGGATAGCGTCGGCTCTGAAATGCTTCCAAAGGAGCAGAGTCAGAGAACCTTTGAACCACAGAGCAGGTGCAGCCCCGAACAAGGTCTGCTCTTGGCCTGAGATCACCCACTGCCCAGCGCTTCGTTTGGGTACACACGTGTAGAGGAAGGTTGTTGAATTCTGCTGCGTGATAACTTCTCCAGGCCACGTAGCGTGAGGGCCAGTAGAGTGGCCTCCGTCTCAACCCGGCTTCATGTGCCGGGTGTATAAGGCAAACTCCCTGCTTGAATCCCTCCGTGGGCTACGTAACCTCCAGAGAGAGGTGGGTGATTTGGACCCAGGGCTGGTATCTAGGTTACTGCTCAGTGCCTCAACTTCGCAGCTGTTCTCTCTAAGCGGGTCCCAAAGGCTTTCTGGAAGAGTTTCCTTAGAGGGCCAGAAACAGGAAATTAGCCGACAGGCCCACGGGGATGCCAGTTCTCGGCAGCAACAACGCTACCAGCGTCAGACCCTTGGGTTCTCTTTGGTAAATGGAAGAACAACTCTGCTTGGAAACTTCTGCCATCCAGTTTGAGAGTCGCACTTCCACCGCAGCCTAGGATTCCAAGTGTTGCCATGCCGCCACAATTTCCAATTCTTAGGCCTATGACGCCAGAGTGTCTGGCAGTCCTCAAAGAGACCTTAGGGATGCAGGCGTTTTGGCTCCTTCCACCGAGAAAGCAGCTCCTCCAGCTCCTCTGTCGTTAGCTAGTTCATGTTAGAATATCTCTAGGCGCCCTCTTTCCTCCTCCACGAGGTAAGACACAAAGGGACTTGCCCTAAAGGGAAGAAGCCTTCTGAGTCCGGCAGAGAGGCAGCCTCTCCCACTCAGCATTCCCCGACGACTGAGCCCCTGGCATGGGTCCGAGACACGGAGAAAGACAGCCGTAACCCCGAGCTTTTCCACAATGTAGTATAGGCCTCACCCTGAAGCTCACGTCAATTTCATAGAGAAAACACCAGGCCTCGGTGTGCTTTCCTGTGGCAAGGAAACTTTGCTTTCATTCCTGAGGTGGCACATTGGCTCAGGACGGCCCTACCCGAAGGACTCACGGTGTGCAGCCCTATTTGTTGAGATCAGCCCCTCTGGCTCTTTCTCGGATGAAACCAAGTGGGCAAAGAGCCGTTCCTAAGCTGGGGTCCCTGGGAGCCTTCCCTAGTCTACACCAGAACAGCACTCTGAGGGAGAGGAGACGCGGAGGTTTGGTAGCCAAATCTCCTATTCTGCAGAGAAACATTTCGTTGTAGGTGGGTTCCATCAGCCTTGCCATATTTTCTCAGCTGGCTAGGACGGAGGGCAGGCAGTCAGTTGGCAGGCTCACCTGAGGCCCTGCTTCCCAGACTGTGATACAGAACCCCCGCCTGCTGCAGCCCGAAGGGACGGCTTATGGTAAGGAGAAAACCCGGTGTTGGAAAGTTCCTGCCTAACCCTCGCACAAGCACAAGCATATGGGTCAGTGGTCCAAGACTATCCCCACAAGTTTACCATGTTTGCTCCCATCTAGCCTCCGAAGGCCGAGGTTACCTAGCTGGGAATCACACTTCAGGAGAGGTACTCATGCTGCTTGGGACTGCAAGTTGTTTCACCAGGCAGCCCAAATCGAGTCCACCCACTTGCATTTTCCAGGGGCAGAGCCTGGGAGGGGCAACATACACTTTCTGAATGGGAAAGAAGCCCATGCCTTCAGTGTGAAAGGCCACTATGCCTCTTTGCTTTGGCAGCCCAGGGATAGCGTCGGCTCTGAAATGCTTCCAAAGGAGCAGAGTCAGAGAACCTTTGAACCACAGAGCAGGTGCAGCCCCGAACAAGGTCTGCTCTTGGCCTGAGATCACCCACTGCCCAGCGCTTTGTTTGGGTACACACGTGTAGAGGAAGGTTGTTGAATTCTGCTGCGTGATAACTTCTCCGGGCCACGTAGCGTGAGGGCCAGTAGAGTGGCCCTCCATGTCATCCCGGCTTCATGTGCCGGGTGTATAAGGCAAACTCCCTGCTTGAATCCCTCCGTGGGCTACGTAACCTCCAGAGAGAGGTGGGTGATTGGGACCCAGGGCTGGTATCTAGATTACTGCTCAGTGCCTCAAATTCGCAGCTGTTCTCTCTAAGCGGGTCCCAAAGGCTTTCTGGAAGAGTTTCCTTAGAGGGCGAGAAACAGGAAATTAGCCGACAGGCCCACGGGGATGCCAGTTCTCGGCAGCAACAACGCTACCAGCGTCAGACCCTTGGGTTCTCTTTGGTAAATGGAAGAACAACTCTGCTTGGAAGCTTCTGCCATCCAGTTTGAGAGTCGCACTTCCACCGCAGCCTAGGATTCCAAGTGTTGCCATGCCGCCACAATTTCCAATTCTTAGGCCTATGACGCCAGAGTGTCTGGCAGTCCTCAAAGAGACCTTAGGGATGCAGGCGTTTTGGCTCCTTCCACCGAGAAAGCAGCTCCTCCAGCTCCTCTGTCGTTAGCTAGTTCATGTTAGAATATCTCTAGGCGCCCTCTTTCCTCCTCCACGTGGTAAGACACAAAGGGACTTGCCCTAAAGGGAAGAAGCCTTCTGAGTCCGGCAGAGAGGCAGCCTCTCCCACTCAGCATTCCCCGACGACTGAGCCCCTGGCATGGGTCCGAGACACGGAGAAAGACAGCCGTAACCCCGAGCTTTTCCACAAGGTAGTATAGGCCTCACCCTGAAGCTCACGTCAATTTCATAGAGAAAACACCAGGCCTCGGTGTGCTTTCCTGTGACAAGGAAACTTTGCTTTCATTCCTTAGGTGGCACATTGGCTCAGGACGGCCCTACCCGAAGGACTCACGGTGTGCAGCCCTATTGGTTGAGATCAGCCCCTCTGGCTCTTTCTCGGATGAAACCAAGTGGGCAAAGACCCGTTCCTAAGCTGGGGTCCCTGGGAGCCTTCCCTAGTCTACACCAGAACAGCACTCTGAGGGAGAGGAGATGCGGAGGTTTGGTAGCCAAATCTCCTATTCTGCAGAGAAACATTTCGTTGTAGGTGGGTTCCATCAGCCTTGCCATATTTTCTCAGCTGGCTAGGACGGAGGGCAGGCAGTCAGTTGGCAGGCTCACATGAGGCCCTGCTTCCCAGACTGTGATACAGAACCCCCGCCTGCTGCAGCCCAAAGGGACGGCTTATGGTAAGGGGAAAACCCTGTGTTGGAAAGTTCCTGCCTAACCCTCGCACAAGCACAAGCATATGGGTCAGTGGTCCAAGACTTTCCCAACAAGTTTACCATGTTTGCTCCCATCTAGCCTCCGAAGGCCGAGGTTACCTAGCTGGGAATCACACTTCAGGAGAGGTACTCATGCTGCTTGGGACTGCAAGTTGTTTCACCAGGCAGCCCAAATCGAGTCCACCCACTTGCATTTTCCAGGGGCAGAGCCTGGGAGGGGCAACATACACTTTCTGAATGGGAAAGAAGCCCATGCCTTCAGTGTGAAAGGCCACTATGCCTCTTTGCTTTGGCAGCCCAGGGATAGCGTCGGCTCTGAAATGCTTCCAAAGGAGCAGAGTCAGAGAACCTTTGAACCACAGAGCAGGTGCAGCCCCGAACAAGGTCTGCTCTTGACCTGAGAACACCCACTGCCCAGCGCTTCGTTTGGGTACACACGTGTAGAGGAAGGTTGTTGAATTCTGCTGCGTGATAACTTCTCCGGGCCACGTAGCGTGAGGGCCAGTAGAGTGACCCTCCATCTCATCCCGGCTTCATGTGCCGGGTGTATAAGGCAAACTCCCTGCTTGAATCCCTCCGTGGGCTACGTAACCTCCAGAGAGAGGTGGGTGATTGGGACCCAGGGCTGGTATCTAGGTTACTGCTCAGTGCCTCAACTTCGCAGCTGTTCTCTCTAAGCGGGTCCCAAAGGCTTTCTGGAAGAGTTTCCTTAGAGGGCCAGAAACAGGAAATTAGCCGACAGGCCCACGGGGATGCCAGTTCTCGGCAGCAACAACCATACCAGCGTCAGACCCTTGGGTTCTCTTTGGGAAATGGAAGAACAACTCTGCTTGGAAGCTTCTGCCATCCAGTTTGAGAGTCGCACTTCCACCGCAGCCTAGGATTCCAAGTGTTGCCATGCCGCCACAATTTCCAATTCTTAGGCCTATGACGCCAGAGTGTCTGGCAGTCCTCAAAGAGACCTTAGGGATGCAGGCGTTTTGGCTCCTTCCACCGAGAAAGCAGCTCCTCCAGCTCCTCTGTCGTTAGCTAGTTCATGTTAGAATATCTCTAGGCGCCCTCTTTCCTCCTCCACGAGGTAAGACACAAAGGGACTTGCCCTAAAGGGAAGAAGCCTTCTGAGTCCGGCAGAGAGGCAGCCTCTCCCACTCAGCATTCCCCGACGACTGAGCCCCTGGCATGGGTCCGAGACACGGAGAAAGACAGCCGTAACCCCGAGCTTTTCCACAATGTAGTATAGGCCTCACCCTGAAGCTCACGTCAATTTCATAGAGAAAACACCAGGCCTCGGTGTGCTTTCCTGTGGCAAGGAAACTTTGCTTTCATTCCTGAGGTGGCACATTGGCTCAGGACGGCCCTACCCGAAGGACTCACGGTGTGCAGCCCTATTTGTTGAGATCAGCCCCTCTGGCTCTTTCTCGGATGAAACCAAGTGGGCAAAGAGCCGTTCCTAAGCTGGGGTCCCTGGGAGCCTTCCCTAGTCTACACCAGAACAGCACTCTGAGGGAGAGGAGACGCGGAGGTTTGGTAGCCAAATCTCCTATTCTGCAGAGAAACATTTCGTTGTAGGTGGGTTCCATCAGCCTTGCCATATTTTCTCAGCTGGCTAGGACGGAGGGCAGGCAGTCAGTTGGCAGGCTCACCTGAGGCCCTGCTTCCCAGACTGTGATACAGAACCCCCGCCTGCTGCAGCCCGAAGGGACGGCTTATGGTAAGGAGAAAACCCGGTGTTGGAAAGTTCCTGCCTAACCCTCGCACAAGCACAAGCATATGGGTCAGTGGTCCAAGACTATCCCCACAAGTTTACCATGTTTGCTCCCATCTAGCCTCCGAAGGCCGAGGTTACCTAGCTGGGAATCACACTTCAGGAGAGGTACTCATGCTGCTTGGGACTGCAAGTTGTTTCACCAGGCAGCCCAAATCGAGTCCACCCACTTGCATTTTCCAGGGGCAGAGCCTGGGAGGGGCAACATACACTTTCTGAATGGGAAAGAAGCCCATGCCTTCAGTGTGAAAGGCCACTATGCCTCTTTGCTTTGGCAGCCCAGGGATAGCGTCGGCTCTGAAATGCTTCCAAAGGAGCAGAGTCAGAGAACCTTTGAACCACAGAGCAGGTGCAGCCCCGAACAAGGTCTGCTCTTGGCCTGAGATCACCCACTGCCCAGCGCTTTGTTTGGGTACACACGTGTAGAGGAAGGTTGTTGAATTCTGCTGCGTGATAACTTCTCCGGGCCACGTAGCGTGAGGGCCAGTAGAGTGGCCCTCCATGTCATCCCGGCTTCATGTGCCGGGTGTATAAGGCAAACTCCCTGCTTGAATCCCTCCGTGGGCTACGTAACCTCCAGAGAGAGGTGGGTGATTGGGACCCAGGGCTGGTATCTAGGTTACTGCTCAGTGCCTCAACTTCGCAGCTGTTCTCTCTAAGCGGGTCCCAAAGGCTTTCTGGAAGAGTTTCCTTAGAGGGCCAAAACAGGAAATTAGCCGACAGGCCCACGGGGATGCCAGTTCTCGGCAGCAACAACCCTACCAGCGTCAGACCCTTTGGTTCTCTTTGGTAAATGGAAGAACAACTCTGCTTGGAAGCTTCTGCCATCCAGTTTGAGAGTCCCACTTCCACCGCAGCCTAGGATTCCAAGTGTTGCCATGCCGCCACAATTTCCCATTCTTAGGCCTATGATGGCAGAGTGTCTGGCAGTCCTCAAAGAGACCTTAGGGATGCAGGCGTTTTGGCTCCTTCCACCGAGAAAGCAGCTCCTCCAGCTCCTCTGTCGTTAGCTAGTTCATGTTAGAATATCTCTAGGCGCCCTCTTTCCTCCTCCACGAGGTAAGACACAAAGGGACTTGCCCTAAAGGGAAGAAGCCTTCTGAGTCCGGCAGAGAGGCAGCCTCTCCCACTCAGCATTCCCCGACGACTGAGCCCCTGGCATGGGTCCGAGACACGGAGAAAGACAGCCGTAACCCCGAGCTTTTCCACAATGTAGTATAGGCCTCACCCTGAAGCTCACGTCAATTTCATAGAGAAAACACCAGGCCTCAGTGTGCTTTCCTGTGGCAAGGAAACTTTGCTTTCATTCCTTA
The DNA here is from genome assembly GCF_028021215.1 of Eschrichtius robustus. NCBI lineage: Eukaryota > Metazoa > Chordata > Mammalia > Artiodactyla > Eschrichtiidae > Eschrichtius > Eschrichtius robustus. The sequence continues at coordinate 43,494,593 of NC_090842.1, forward strand.
GGTGGCACATTGGCTCAGGACGGCCCTACCCGAAGGACTCACGGTGTGCAGCCCTATTTGTTGAGATCAGCCCCTCTGGCTCTTTCTCGGATGAAACCAAGTGGGCAAAGAGCCGTTCCTAAGCTGGGGTCCCTGGGAGCCTTCCCTAGTCTACACCAGAACAGCACTCTGAGGGAGAGGAGACACGGAGGTTTGGTAGCCAAATCTCCTATTCTGCAGAGAAACATTTCGTTGTAGGTGGGTTCCATCAGCCTTGCCATATTTTCTCAGCTGGCTAGGACGGAGGGCAGGCAGTCAGTTGGCAGGCTCACCTGAGGCCCTGCTTCCCAGACTGTGATACAGAACCCCCGCCTGCTGCAGCCCGAAGGGACGGCTTATGGTAAGGGGAAAACCCGGTGTTGGAAAGTTCCTGCCTAACCCTCGCACAAGCACAAGCATATGGGTCAGTGGTCCAAGACTTTCCCCACAAGTTTACCATGTTTGCTCCCATCTAGCCTCCGAAGGCCGAGGTTACCTAGCTGGGAATCACACTTCAGGAGAGGTACTCATGCTGCTTGGGACTGCAAGTTGTTTCACCAGGCAGCCCAAATCGAGTCCACCCACTTGCATTTTCCAAGGGCAGAGCCTGGGAGGGGCAACATACACTTTCTGAATGGGAAAGAAGCCCATGCCTTCAGTGTGAAAGGCCACTATGCCTATTTGCTTTGGCAGCCCAGGGATATCGTCGGCTCTGAAATGCTTCCAAAGGAGCAGAGTCAGAGAACCTTTGAACCACAGAGCAGGTGCAGCCCCGAACAAGGTCTGCTCTTGGCCTGAGATCACCCACTGCCCAGCGCTTCGTTTGGGTACACACGTGTAGAGGAAGGTTGTTGAATTCTGCTGCGTGATAACTTCTCCGGGCCACGTAGCGTGAGGGCCAGTAGAGTGGCCCTCCATCTCATCCCGGCTTGATGTGCCGGGTGTATAAGGCAAACTCCCTGCTTGAATCCCTCCGTGGGCTACGTAACCTCCAGAGAGAGGTGGGTGATTGGGACCCAGGGCTGGTATCTAGATTACTGCTCAGTGCCTCAAATTCGCAGCTGTTCTCTCTAAGCGGGTCCCAAAGGCTTTCTGGAAGAGTTTCCTTAGAGGGCGAGAAACAGGAAATTAGCCGACAGGCCCACGGGGATGCCAGTTCTCGGCAGCAACAACGCTACCAGCGTCAGACCCTTGGGTTCTCTTTGGTAAATGGAAGAACAACTCTGCTTGGAAGCTTCTGCCATCCAGTTTGAGAGTCGCACTTCCACCGCAGCCTAGGATTCCAAGTGTTGCCATGCCGCCACAATTTCCAATTCTTAGGCCTATGACGCCAGAGTGTCTGGCAGTCCTCAAAGAGACCTTAGGGATGCAGGCGTTTTGGCTCCTTCCACCGAGAAAGCAGCTCCTCCAGCTCCTCTGTCGTTAGCTAGTTCATGTTAGAATATCTCTAGGCGCCCTCTTTCCTCCTCCACGTGGTAAGACACAAAGGGACTTGCCCTAAAGGGAAGAAGCCTTCTGAGTCCGGCAGAGAGGCAGCCTCTCCCACTCAGCATTCCCCGACGACTGAGCCCCTGGCATGGGTCCGAGACACGGAGAAAGACAGCCGTAACCCCGAGCTTTTCCACAAGGTAGTATAGGCCTCACCCTGAAGCTCACGTCAATTTCATAGAGAAAACACCAGGCCTCGGTGTGCTTTCCTGTGGCAAGGAAACTTTGCTTTCATTCCTGAGGTGGCACATTGGCTCAGGACGGCCCTATCCGAAGGACTCACGGTGTGCAGCCCTATTTGTTGAGATCAGCCCCTCTGGCTCTTTCTCGGATGAAACCAAGTGGGCAAAGAGCCGTTCCTAAGCTGGGGTCCCTGGGAGCCTTCCCTAGTCTACACCAGAACAGCACTCTGAGGGAGAGGAGACGCGGAGGTTTGGTAGACAAATCTCCTATTCTGCAGAGAAACATTTCGTTGTAGGTGGGTTCCATCAGCCTTGCCATATTTTCTCAGCTGGCTAGGACGGAGGGCAGGCAGTCAGTGGGCAGGCTCAACTGAGGCCCTGCTTCCCAGACTGTGATACAGAACCCCCGCCTGCTGCAGCCCGAAGTGACGGCTTATGGTAAGGGGAAAACCCGGTGTTGGAAAGTTCCTGCCTAACCCTCGCACAAGCACAAGCATATGGGTCAGTGGTCCAAGACTTTCCCCACAAGTTTACCATGTTTGCTCCCATCTAGCCTCCGAAGGCCGAGGTTACCTAGCTGGGAATCACACTTCAGGAGAGGTACTCATGCTGCTTGGGACTGCAAGTTGTTTCACCAGGCAGCCCAAATCGAGTCCACCCACTTGCATTTTCCAGGGGCAGAGCCTGGGAGGGGCAACATACACTTTCCGAATGGGAAAGAAGCCCATGCCTTCAGTGTGAAAGGCCACTATGCCTCTTTGCTTTGGCAGCCCAGGGATAGCGTCGGCTCTGAAATGCTTCCAAAGGAGCAGAGTCAGAGAACCTTTGAACCACAGAGCAGGTGCAGCCCCGAACAAGGTCTGCTCTTGGCCTGAGATCACCCACTGCCCAGCGCTTTGTTTGGGTACACACGTGTAGAGGAAGGTTGTTGAATTCTGCTGCGTGATAACTTCTCCGGGCCATGTAGCGTGAGGGCCAGTAGAGTGGCCCTCCATGTCATCCCGGCTTCATGTGCCGGGTGTATAAGGCAAACTCCCTGCTTGAATCCCTCCGTGGGCTACGTAACCTCCAGAGAGAGGTGGGTGATTGGGACCCAGGGCTGGTATCTAGGTTACTGCTCAGTCCCTCAACTTCGCAGCTGTTCTCTCTAAGCGGGTCCCAAAGGCTTTCTGGAAGAGTTTCCTTAGAGGGCCAGAAACAGGAAATTAGCCGACAGGCCCACGGGGATGCCAGTTCTCGGCAGCAACAACCCTACCAGTGTCAGACCCTTGGGTTCTCTTTGGTAAATGGAAGAACAACTCTGCTTGGAAGCTTCTGCCATCCAGTTTGAGAGTCCCACTTCCACCGCAGCCTAGGATTCCAAGTGTTGCCATGCCGCCACAATTTCCCATTCTTAGGCCTATGACGGCAGAGTGTCTGGCAGTCCTCAAAGAGACCTTAGGGATGCAGGCGTTTTGGCTCCTTCCACCGAGAAAGCAGCTCCTCCAGCTCCTCTGTCGTTAGCTAGTTCATGTTAGAATATCTCTAGGCGCCCTCTTTCCTCCTCCACGAGGTAAGACACAAAGGGACTTGCCCTAAAGGGAAGAAGCCTTCTGAGTCCGGCAGTGAGGCAGCCTCTCCCACTCAGCATTCCCCGACGACTGAGCCCCTGGCATGGGTCCGAGACACGGAGAAAGACAGCCGTAACCCCGAGCTTTTCCACAATGTAGTATAGGCCTCACCCTGAAGCTCACGTCAATTTCATAGAGAAAACACCAGGCCTCAGTGTGCTTTCCTGTGGCAAGGAAACTTTGCTTTCATTCCTTAGGTGGCACATTGGCTCAGGACGGCCCTACCCGAAGGACTCACGGTGTGCAGCCCTATTTGTTGAGATCAGCCCCTCTGGCTCTTTCTCGGATGAAACCAAGTGGGCAAAGAGCCGTTCCTAAGCTGGGGTCCCTGGGAGCCTTCCCTAGTCTACACCAGAACAGCACTCTGAGGGAGAGGAGACGCGGAGGTTTGGTAGCCAAATCTCCTATTCTGCAGAGAAACATTTCGTTGTAGGTGGGTTCCATCAGCCTTGCCATATTTTCTCAGCTGGCTAGGACGGAGGGCAGGCAGTCAGTTGGCAGGCTCACCTGAGGCCCTGCTTCCCAGACTGTGATACAGAACCCCCGCCTGCTGCAGCCCGAAGGGACGGCTTATGGTAAGGGGAAAACCCGGTGTTGGAAAGTTCCTGCCTAACCCTCGCACAAGCACAAGCATATGGGTCAGTGGTCCAAGACTTTCCCCACAAGTTTACCATGTTTGCTCCCATCTAGCCTCCGAAGGCCGAGGTTACCTAGCTGGGAATCACACTTCAGGAGAGGTACTCATGCTGCTTGGGACTGCAAGTTGTTTCACCAGGCAGCCCAAATCGAGTCCACCCACTTGCATTTTCCAGGGGCCGAGCCTGGGAGGGGCAACATACACTTTCTGAATGGGAAAGAAGCCCATGCCTTCAGTGTGAAAGGCCACTATGCCTCTTTGCTTTGGCAGTCCAGGGATAGCGTCGGCTCTGAAATGCTTCCAAAGGAGCAGAGTCAGAGAACCTTTGAACCACAGAGCAGGTGCAGCCCCGAACAAGGTCTGCTCTTGGCCTGAGATCACCCACTGCCCAGCGCTTCGTTTGGGTACACACGTGTAGAGGAAGGTTGTTGAATTCTGCTGCGTGATAACTTCTCCGGGCCACGTAGCGTGAGGGCCAGTAGAGTGGCCTCCATCTCAACCCGGCTTCATGTGCCGGGTGTATAAGGCAAACTCCCTGCTTGAATCCCTCCGTGGGCTACGTAACCTCCAGAGAGAGGTGGGTGATTGGGACCCAGGGCTGGTATCTAGGTTACTGCTCAGTGCCTCAACTTCGCAGCTGTTCTCTCTAAGCGGGTCCCAAAGGCTTTCTGGAAGAGTTTCCTTAGAGGGCCAGAAACAGGAAATTAGCCGACAGGCCCACGGGGATGCCAGTTCTCGGCAGCAACAACGCTACCAGCGTCAGACCCTTGGGTTCTCTTTGGGAAATGGAAGAACAACTCTGCTTGGAAACTTCTGCCATCCAGTTTGAGAGTCGCACTTCCACCGCAGCCTAGGATTCCAAGTGTTGCCATGCCGCCACAATTTCCAATTCTTAGGCCTATGACGGCAGAGTGTCTGGCAGTCCTCAAAGAGACCTTAGGGATGCAGGCGTTTTGGCTCCTTCCACCGAGAAAGCAGCTCCTCCAGCTCCTCTGTCGTTAGCTAGTTCATGTTAGAATATCTCTAGGCGCCCTCTTTGCTCCTCCACGAGGTAAGACACAAAGGGACTTGCCCTAAAGGGAAGAAGCCTTCTGAGTCCGGCAGAGAGGCAGCCTCTCCCACTCAGCATTCCCCGACGACTGAGCCCCTGGCATGGGTCCGAGACACGGAGAAAGACAGCCGTAACCCCGAGCTTTTCCACAATGTAGTATAGGCCTCACCCTGAAGCTCACGTCAATTTCATAGAGAAAACACCAGGCCTCGGTGTGCTTTCCTGTGGCAAGGAAACTTTGCTTTCATTCCTTAGGTGGCACATTGGCTCAGGACGGCCCTACCCGAAGGACTCACGGTGTGCAGCCCTATTTGTTGAGATCAGCCCCTCTGGCTCTTTCTCGGATGAAACCAAGTGGGCAAAGAGCCGTTCCTAAGCTGGGGTCCCTGGGAGCCTTCCCTAGTCTACACCAGAACAGCACTCTGAGGGAGAGGAGACGCGGAGGTTTGGTAGCCAAATCTCCTATTCTGCAGAGAAACATTTCGTTGTAGGTGGGTTCCATCAGCCTTGCCATATTTTCTCAGCTGGCTAGGACGGAGGGCAGGCAGTCAGTTGGCAGGCTCACCTGAGGCCCTGCTTCCCAGACTGTGATACAGAACCCCCGCCTGCTGCAGCCCGAAGGGACGGCTTATGGTAAGGAGAAAACCCGGTGTTGGAAAGTTCCTGCCTAACCCTCGCACAAGCACAAGCATATGGGTCAGTGGTCCAAGACTATCCCCACAAGTTTACCATGTTTGCTCCCATCTAGCCTCCGAAGGCCGAGGTTACCTAGCTGGGAATCACACTTCAGGAGAGGTACTCATGCTGCTTGGGACTGCAAGTTGTTTCACCAGGCAGCCCAAATCGAGTCCACCCACTTGCATTTTCCAGGGGCAGAGCCTGGGAGGGGCAACATACACTTTCTGAATGGGAAAGAAGCCCATGCCTTCAGTGTGAAAGGCCACTATGCCTCTTTGCTTTGGCAGCCCAGGGATAGCGTCGGCTCTGAAATGCTTCCAAAGGAGCAGAGTCAGAGAACCTTTGAACCACAGAGCAGGTGCAGCCCCGAACAAGGTCTGCTCTTGGCCTGAGATCACCCACTGCCCAGCGCTTCGTTTGGGTACACACGTGTAGAGGAAGGTTGTTGAATTCTGCTGCGTGATAACTTCTCCGGGCCACGTAGCGTGAGGGCCAGTAGAGTGGCCCTCCATGTCATCCCGGCTTCATGTGCCGGGTGTATAAGGCAAACTCCCTGCTTGAATCCCTCCGTGGGCTACGTAACCTCCAGAGAGAGGTGGGTGATTGGGACCCAGGGCTGGTATCTAGGTTACTGCTCAGTGCCTCAACTTCGCAGCTGTTCTCTCTAAGCGGGTCCCAAAGGCTTTCTGGAAGAGTTTCCTTACAGGGCCAGAAACAGGAAATTAGCCGACAGGCCCACGGGGATGCCAGTTCTCGGCAGCAACAACCATACCAGCGTCAGACCCTTGGGTTCTCTTTGGGAAATGGAAGAACAACTCTGCTTGGAAGCTTCTGCCATCCAGTTTGAGAGTCGCACTTCCACCGCAGCCTAGGATTCCAAGTGTTGCCATGCCGCCACAATTTCCAATTCTTAGGCCTATGACGCCAGAGTGTCTGGCAGTCCTCAAAGAGACCTTAGGGATGCAGGCGTTTTGGCTCCTTCCACCGAGAAAGCAGCTCCTCCAGCTCCTCTGTCGTTAGCTAGTTCATGTTAGAATATCTCTAGGTGCCCTCTTTCCTCCTCCACGTGGTAAGACACAAAGGGACTTGCCCTAAAGGGAAGAAGCCTTCTGAGTCCGGCAGAGAGGCAGCCTCTCCCACTCAGCATTCCCCGACGACTGAGCCCCTGGCATGGTTCCGAGACACGGAGAAAGACAGCCGTAACCCCGAGCTTTTCCACAAGGTAGTATAGGCCTCACCCTGAAGCTCACGTCAATTTCATAGAGAAAACACCAGGCCTCGGTGTGCTTTCCTGTGGCAAGGAAACTTTGCTTTCATTCCTGAGGTGGCACATTGGCTCAGGACGGCCCTATCCGAAGGACTCACGGTGTGCAGCCCTATTTGTTGAGATCAGCCCCTCTGGCTCTTTCTCGGATGAAACCAAGTGGGCAAAGAGCCGTTCCTAAGCTGGGGTCCCTGGGAGCCTTCCCTAGTCTACACCAGAACAGCACTCTGAGGGAGAGGAGACGCGGAGGTTTGGTAGACAAATCTCCTATTCTGCAGAGAAACATTTCGTTGTAGGTGGGTTCCATCAGCCTTGCCATATTTTCTCAGCTGGCTAGGACGGAGGGCAGGCAGTCAGTGGGCAGGCTCAACTGAGGCCCTGCTTCCCAGACTGTGATACAGAACCCCCGCCTGCTGCAGCCCGAAGGGACGGCTTATGGTAAGGGGAAAACCCGGTGTTGGAAAGTTCCTGCCTAACCCTCGCACAAGCACAAGCATATGGGTCAGTGGTCCAAGACTTTCCCCACAAGTTTACCATGTTTGCTCCCATCTAGCCTCCGAAGGCCGAGGTTACCTAGCTGGGAATCACACTTCAGGAGAGGTACTCATGCTGCTTGGGACTGCAAGTTGTTTCACCAGGCAGCCCAAATCGAGTCCACCCACTTGCATTTTCCAGGGGCAGAGCCTGGGAGGGGCAACATACTCTTTCCGAATGGGAAAGAAGCCCATGCCTTCAGTGTGAAAGGCCACTATGCCTCTTTGCTTTGGCAGCCCAGGGATAGCGTCGGCTCTGAAATGCTTCCAAAGGAGCAGAGTCAGAGAACCTTTGAACCACAGAGCAGGTGCAGCCCCGAACAAGGTCTGCTCTTGGCCTGAGATCACCCACTGCCCAGCGCTTTGTTTGGGTACACACGTGTAGAGGAAGGTTGTTGAATTCTGCTGCGTGATAACTTCTCCGGGCCACGTAGCGTGAGGGCCAGTAGAGTGGCCCTCCATGTCATCCCGGCTTCATGTGCCGGGTGTATAAGGCAAACTCCCTGCTTGAATCCCTCCGTGGGCTACGTAACCTCCAGAGAGAGGTGGGTGATTGGGACCCAGGGCTGGTATCTAGGTTACTGCTCAGTCCCTCAACTTCGCAGCTGTTCTCTCTAAGCGGGTCCCAAAGGCTTTCTGGAAGAGTTTCCTTAGAGGGCCAGAAACAGGAAATTAGCCGACAGGCCCACGGGGATGCCAGTTCTCGGCAGCAACAACCCTACCAGTGTCAGACCCTTGGGTTCTCTTTGGTAAATGGAAGAACAACTCTGCTTGGAAGCTTCTGCCATCCAGTTTGAGAGTCCCACTTCCACCGCAGCCTAGGATTCCAAGTGTTGCCATGCCGCCACAATTTCCCATTCTTAGGCCTATGACGGCAGAGTGTCTGGCAGTCCTCAAAGAGACCTTAGGGATGCAGGCGTTTTGGCTCCTTCCACCGAGAAAGCAGCTCCTCCAGCTCCTCTGTCGTTAGCTAGTTCATGTTAGAATATCTCTAGGCGCCCTCTTTCCTCCTCCACGAGGTAAGACACAAAGGGACTTGCCCTAAAGGGAAGAAGCCTTCTGAGTCCGGCAGTGAGGCAGCCTCTCCCACTCAGCATTCCCCGACGACTGAGCCCCTGGCATGGGTCCGAGACACGGAGAAAGACAGCCGTAACCCCGAGCTTTTCCACAATGTAGTATAGGCCTCACCCTGAAGCTCACGTCAATTTCATAGAGAAAACACCAGGCCTCAGTGTGCTTTCCTGTGGCAAGGAAACTTTGCTTTCATTCCTTAGGTGGCACATTGGCTCAAGACGGCCCTACCCGAAGGACTCACGGTGTGCAGCCCTATTTGTTGAGATCAGCCCCTCTGGCTCTTTCTCGGATGAAACCAAGTGGGCAAAGAGCCGTTCCTAAGCTGGGGTCCCTGGGAGCCTTCCCTAGTCTACACCAGAACAGCACTCTGAGGGAGAGGAGACGCGGAGGTTTGGTAGCCAAATCTCCTATTCTGCAGAGAAACATTTCGTTGTAGGTGGGTTCCATCAGCCTTGCCATATTTTCTCAGCTGGCTAGGACGGAGGGCAGGCAGTCAGTTGGCAGGCTCACCTGAGGCCCTGCTTCCCAGACTGTGATACAGAACCCCCGCCTGCTGCTGAAGGGACGGCTTATGGTAAGGGGAAAACCCTGTGTTGGAAAGTTCCTGCCTAACCCTCGCACAAGCACAAGCATATGGGTCAGTGGTCCAAGACTTTCCCCACAAGTTTACCATGTTTGTTCCCATCTAGCCTCCGAAGGCCGAGGTTACCTAGCTGGGAATCACACTTCAGGAGAGGTACTCATGCTGCTTGGGACTGCAAGTTGTTTTCACCAGGCAGCCCAAATCGAGTCCACCCACTTGCATTTTCCAGGGGCCAAGCCTGGGAGTGGCAACATACACTTTCTGAATGGGAAAGAAGCCCATGCCTTCAGTGTGAAAGGCCACTATGCCTCTTTGCTTTGGCAGCCCAGGGATAGCGTCGGCTCTGAAATGCTTCCAAAGGAGCAGAGTCAGAGAACCTTTGAACCACAGAGCAGGTGCAGCCCCGAACAAGGTCTGCTCTTGGCCTGAGAACACCCACTGCCCAGCGCTTCGTTTGGGTACACACGTGTAGAGGAAGGTTGTTGAATTCTGCTGCGTGATAACTTCTCCGGGCCACGTAGCGTGAGGGCCAGTAGAGTGGCCCTCCATCTCATCCCGGCTTCATGTGCCGGGTGTATAAGGCAAACTCCCTGCTTGAATCCCTCCGTGGGCTACGTAACCTCCAGAGAGAGGTGGGTGATTGGGAAACAGGGCTGGTATCTAGGTTACTGCTCAGTGCCTCAACTTCGCAGCTGTTCTCTCTAAGCGGGTCCCAAAGGCTTTCTGGAAGAGTTTCCTTAGAGGGCCAGAAACAGGAAATTAGCCGACAGGCCCACGGGGGATGCCAGTTCTCGGCAGCAACAACGCTACCAGCGTCAGACCCTTGGGTTCTCTTTGGTAAATGGAAGAACAACTCTGCTTGGAAGCTTCTGCCATCCAGTTTGAGAGTTGCACTTCCACCGCAGCCTAGGATTCCAAGTGTTGCCATGCCGACACAATTTCCAATTCTTAGGCCTATGACGGCAGAGTGTCTGGCAGTCCTCAAAGAGACCTTAGGGATGCAGGCGTTTTGGCTCCTTCCACCGAGAAAGCAGCTCCTCCAGCTCCTCTGTCGTTAGCTAGTTCATGTTAGAATATCTCTAGGCGCCCTCTTTCCTCCTCCACGAGGTAAGACCCAAACGGACTTGCCCTAAAGGGAAGAAGCCTTCTGAGTCCGGCAGAGAGGCAGCCTCTCCCACTCAGCATTCCCCGACGACTGAGCCCCTGGCATGGGTCCGAGACACGGAGAAAGACAGCCGTAACCCCGAGCTTTTCCACAATGTAGTATAGGCCTCACCCTGAAGCTCACGTCAATTTCATACAGAAAACACCAGGCCTCGGTGTGCTTTCCTGTGGCAAGGAAACGTTGCTTTCATTCCTTAGGTGGCACATTGGCTCAGGACGGCCCTACCCGAAGGACTCACGGTGTGCAGCCCTATTTGTTGAGATCAGCCCCTCTGGCTCTTTCTCGGATGAAACCAAGTGGGCAAAGAGCCGTTCCTAAGCTGGGGTCCCTGGGAGCCTTCCCTAGTCTACACCAGAACAGCACTCTGAGGGAGAGGAGACGCGGAGGTTTTGGTAGCCAAAAACTCCTATTCTGCAGAGAAACATTTCGTTGTACGTGGGTTCCATCAGCCTTGCCATATTTTCTCAGCTGGCTAGGACGGAGGGCAGGCAGTCAGTTGGCAGGCTCACCTGAGGCCCTGCTTCCCAGACTGTGATACAGAACCCCCGCCTGCTGCAGCCCGAAGGGACGGCTTATGGTAAGGGGAAAAACCCTGTGTTGGAAAGTTCCTGCCTAACCCTCGCACAAGCACAAGCATATGGGTCAGTGGTCCAAGACTTTCCCCACAAGTTTACCATGTTTGCTCCCATCTAGCCTCCGAAGGCCGAGGTTACCTAGCTGGGAATCACACTTCAGGAGAGGTACTCATGCTGCTTGGGACTGCAAGTTGTTTCACCAGGCAGCCCAAATCGAGTCCACCCACTTGCATTTTCAGGGGCCGAGCCTGGGAGGGGCAACATACACTTTCTGAATGGGAAAGAAGCCCATGCCTTCAGTGGGAAAGGCCACTATGCCTCTTTGCTTTGGCAGCCCAGGGATAGCGTCGGCTCTGAAATGCTTCCAAAGGAGCAGAGTCAGAGAACCTTTGAACCACAGAGCAGGTGCAGCCCCGAACAAGGTCTGCTCTTGGCCTGAGAACACCCACTGCCCAGCGCTTCGTTTGGGTACACACGTGTAGAGGAAGGTTGTTGAATTCTGCTGCGTGATAACTTCTCCGGGCCACGTAGCGTGAGGGCCAGTAGAGTGGCCCTCCATCTCATCCCGGCTTCATGTGCCGGGTGTATAAGGCAAACTCCCTGCTTAAATCCCTCCGTGGGCTACGTAACCTCCAGAGAGAGGTGGGTGATTGGGACCCAGGGCTGGTATCTAGGTTACTGCTCAGTGCCTCAACTTGGCAGCTGTTCTCTCTAAGCGGGTCCCAAAGGCTTTCTGGAAGAGTTTCCTTAGAGGGCCAGAAACAGGAAATTAGCCGACAGGCCCACGGGGATGCCAGTTCTCGGCAGCAACAACGCTACCAGCGTCAGACCCTTGGGTCTCTTTGGTAAATGGAAGAACAACTCTGCTTGGAAGCTTCTGCCATCCAGTTTGAGAGTCGCACTTCCACCGCAGCCTAGGATTCCAAGTGTTGCCATGCCGCCACAATTTCCAATTCTTAGTCTTATGACGGCAGAGTGTCTGGCAGTCCTCAAAGAGACCTTAGGGATGCAGGCGTTTTGGCTCCTTCCACCGAGAAAGCAGCTCCTCCAGCTCCTCTGTCGTTAGCTAGTTCATGTTAGAATATCTCTAGGCGCCTTCTTTCCTCCTCCACGAGGTAAGACACAAACGGACTTGCCCTAAAGGGAAGAAGCCTTCTGAGTCCGGCAGAGAGGCAGCCTCTCCCACTCAGCATTCCCGACGACTGAGCACCTGGCATGGGTCCGAGACACAGAGAAACACAGCCATAACCCCGAGCTTTTCCACAATGTAGTATAGGCCTCACCCTGAAGCTCACGTCAATTTCATAGAGAAAACACCAGGCCTCGGTGTGCTTTCCTGTGGCAAGGAAACTTTGCTTTCATTCCTTAGGTGGCACATTGGCTCAGGACGGCCCTACCCAAAGGACTCACGGTGTGCAGCCCTATTTGTTGAGATCAGCCCCTCTGGCTCTTTCTCGGATGAAACCAAGTGGGCAAAGAGCCGTTCCTAAGCTGGGGTCCCTGGGAGCCTTCCCTAGTCTACACCAGAACAGCACTGTGAGGGAGAGGAGACGCGGAGGTTTGGTAGCCAAATCTCCTATTCTGCAGAGAAACATTTCGTTTTAGGTGGGTTCCATCAGCCTTGCCATATTTTCTCAGCTGGCTAGGACGGAGGGCAGGCAGTCAGTTGGCAGGCTCACCTGAGGCCCTGCTTCCCAGACTGTGATACCGAACCCCCGCCTGCTGCAGCCCAAAGGGACGGCTTATGGTAAGGGGAAAACCCTGTGTTGGAAAGTTCCTGCCTAACTCTCGCACAAGCACAAGCATATGGGTCAGTGGTCCAAGACTTTCCCCACAAGTTTACCATGTTTGCTCCCATCTAGCCTCCGAAGGCCGAGGTTACCTACCTGGGAATCACACTTCAGGAGAGGTACTCATGCAGCTTGGGACTGCAAGTTGTTTCACCAGGCAGCCCAAATCGAGTCCACCCACTTGCATTTTCCAGGGGCAGAGCCTGGGAGTGGCAACATACACATTCTGAATGGGAAAGAAGCCCATGCCTTCAGTGTGAAAGGCCACTATGCCTCTTTGCTCTGGCAGCCCAGGGATAGCGTCGGCTCTGAAATGCTTCCAAAGGAGCAGAGTCAGAGAACCTTTGAACCACAGAGCAGGTGCAGCCCCGAACAAGGTCTGCTCTTGGCCTGAGAACACCCACTGCCCAGCGCTTCGTTTGGGTACACACGTGTAGAGGAAGGTTGTTGAATTCTGCTGCGTGATAACTTCTCCGGGCCACGTAGCGTGAGGGCCAGTAGAGTGGCCCTCCATCTCATCCCGGCTTCATGTGCCGGGTGTATAAGGCAAACTCCCTGCTTGAATCCCTCCGTGGACTACGTAACCTCCAGAGAGAGGTGGGTGATTGGGACCCAGGGCTGGTATCTAGGTTACTGCTCAGTGCCTCAACTTCGCAGCTGTTCTCTCTAAGCAGGTCCCAAAGGCTTTAAGGAAGTGTTTCCTTAGAGGGCGAGAAACAGGAAATTAGCCGACAGGCCAACGGGGATGCCAGTTCTCGGCAGCAACAACGCTACCAGCGTCAGACCCTTGGGTTCTCTTTGGTAAATGGAAGAACAACTCTGCTTGGAAGCTTCTGCCATCCAGTTTGAGAGTCGCACTTCCACCGTAGCCTAGGATTCCAAGTGTTGCCATGCCGCCACAATTTCCAATTCTTAGGCCTATGACGCCAGAGTGTCTGGCAGTCCTCAAAGAGACCTTAGGGATGCAGGCGTTTTGGCTCCTTCCACCGAGAAAGCAGCTCCTCCAGCTCCTCTGTCGTTAGCTAGTTCATGTTAGAATATCTCTAGGCGCCCTCTTTCCTCCTCCACGAGGTAAGACACAAACGGACTTGCCCTAAAGGGAAGAAGCCTTCTGAGTCCGGCAGAGAGGCAGCCTCTCCCACTCAGCATTCCCCGACGACTGAGCCCCTGGCATGGGTCCGAGACACGGAGAAAGACAGCCGTAACCCCGAGCTTTTCCACAATGTAGTATAGGCCTCACCCTGAAGCTCACGTCAATTTCATAGAGAAAACACCAGGCCTCGGTGTGCTTTCCTGTGGCAAGGAAACGTTGCTTTCATTCCTTAGGTGGCACATTGGCTCAGGACGGCCCTACCCGAAGGACTCACGGTGTGCAGCCCTATTTGTTGAGATCAGCCCCTCTGGCTCTTTCTCGGATGAAACCAAGTGGGCAAAGATCCGTTCCTAAGCTGGGGTCCCTGGGAGCCTTCCCTAGTCTACACCAGAACAGCACTCTGAGGAGAGGAGACGCGGAGGTTTGGTAGCCAAATCTCCTATTCTGCAGAGAAACATTTCGTTGTAGGTGGGTTCCATCAGCCTTGCCATATTTTCTCAGCTGGCTAGGACGGAGGGCAGGCAGTCAGTTGGCAGGCTCACCTGAGGCCCTGCTTCCCAGACTGTGATACAGAACCCCCGCCTGCTGCAGCCCGAAGGGACGGCTTATGGTAAGGGGAAAACCCTGTGTTGGAAAGTTCCTGCCTAACCCTCGCACAAGCACAAGCATATGGGTCAGTGGTCCAAGACTTTCCCCACAAGTTTACCATGTTTGCTCCCATCTAGCCTCCGAAGGCCGAGGTTACCTAGCTGGGAATCACACTTCAGGAGAGGTACTCATGCTGCTTGGGACTGCAAATTGTTTCACCAGGCAGCCCAAATCGAGTCCACCCACTTGCATTTTCCAGGGGCCGAGCCTGGGAGGGGCAACATACACTTTCTGAATGGGAAAGAAGCCCATGCCTTCAGTGTGAAAGGCCACTATGCCTCTTTGCTTTGGCAGCCCAGGGATAGCGTCGGCTCTGAAATGCTTCCAAAGGAGCAGAGTCAGAGAACCTTTGAACCACAGAGCAGGTGCAGCCCCGAACAAGGTCTGCTCTTGGCCTGAGAACACCCACTGCCCAGCGCTTCGTTTGGGTACACACGTGTAGAGGACGGTTATGAATTCTGCTGCGTGATAACTTCTCCGGGCCACGTAGCGTGAGGGCCAGTAGAGTGGCCCTCCATCTCATCCCGGCTTCATGTGCCGGGTGTATAAGGCAAACTCCCTGCTTGAATCCCTCCGTGGACTACGTAACCTCCAGAGAGAGGTGGGTGATTGGGACCCAGGGCTGGTATCTAGGTTACTGCTCAGTGCCTCAACTTCGCAGCTGTTCTCTCTAAGCAGGTCCCAAAGGCTTTATGGAAGTGTTTCCTTAGAGGGCCAGAAACAGGAAATTAGCCGACAGGCCCACGGGGATGCCAGTTCTCGGCAGCAACAACGCTACCAGCGTCAGACCCTTGGGTTCTCTTTGGTAAATGGAAGAACAACTCTGCTTGGAAGCTTCTGCCATCCAGTTTGAGAGTCGCACTTCCACCGCAGCCTAGGATTCCAAGTGTTGCCATGCCGCCACAATGTCCAATTCTTAGGCCTATGACGGCAGAGTGTCTGGCAGTCCTCAAAGAGACCTTAGGGATGCAGGCGTTTTGGCTCCTTCCACCGAGAAAGCAGCTCCTCCAGCTCCTCTGTCGTTAGCTAATTCATGTTAGAATATCTCTAGGCGCCCTCTTTCCTCCTCCACGAGGTAAGACACAAACGGACTTGCCCTAAAAGGAAGAAGCCTTCTGAGTCCGGCAGAGAGGCAGCCTCTCCCACTCAGCATTCCCCGACGACTGAGCCCCTGGCATGGGTCCGAGACACGGAGAAAGACAGCCGTAACCCCGAGCTTTTCCACAATGTAGTATAGGCCTCACCCTGAAGCTCACGTCAATTTCATAGAGAAAACACCAGGCCTCGGTGTGCTTTCCTGTGGCAAGGAAACGTTGCTTTCATTCCTTAGGTGGCACATTGGCTCAGGACGGCCCTACCCGAAGGACTCACGGTGTGCAGCCCTATTTGTTGAGATCAGCCCCTCTTGCTCTTTCTCGGATGAAACCAAGTGGGCAAAGAGCCGTTCCTAAGCTGGGGTCCCTGGGAGCCTTCCCTAGTCTACACCAGAACAGCACTCTGAGGGAGAGGAGACGCGGAGGTTTGGTAGCCAAATCTCCTATTCTGCAGAGAAACATTTCGTTGTAGGTGGGTTCCATCAGCCTTGCCATATTTTCTCAGCTGGCTAGGACGGAGGGCAGGCAGTCAGTTGGCAGGCTCACCTGAGGCCCTGCTTCCCAGACTGTGATACAGAACCCCCGCCTGCTGCAGCCCGAAGGGACGGCTTATGGTAAGGGGAAAACCCTGTGTTGGAAAGTTCCTGCCTAACCCTCGCACAAGCACAAGCATATGGGTCAGTGGTCCAAGACTTTCGCCACAAGTTTACCATGTTTGCTCCCATCTAGCCTCCGAAGGCCGAGGTTACCTAGCTGGGAATCACACTTCAGGAGAGGTACTCATGCTGCTTGGGACTGCAAGTTGTTTCACCAGGCAGCCCAAATCGAGTCCACCCACTTGCATTTTCCAGGGGCAGAGCCTGGGAGGGGCAACATACACTTTCTGAATGGGAAAGAAGCCCATGCCTTCAGTGTGAAAGGCCACTATGCCTCTTTGCTTTGGCAGCCCAGGGATAGCGACGGCTCTGAAATGCTTCCAAAGGAGCAGAGTCAGAGAACCTTTGAACCACAGAGCAGGTGCAGCCCCGAACAAGGTCTGCTCTTGGCCTGAGAACACCCACTGCCCAGCGCTTCGTTTGGGTACACACGTGTAGAGGAAGGTTGTTGATTTCTGCTGCGTGATAACTTCTCCGGGCTACGTAGCGTGAGGGCCAGTAGAGTGTCCCTCCATCTCATCCCGGCTTCATGTGCCGGGTGTATAAGGCAAACTCCCTGCTTGAATGCCTCCGTGGGCTACGTAACCTCCAGAGAGAGGTGGGTGATTGGGACCCAGGGCTGGTATCTAGGTTACTGCTCAGTGCCTCAACTTCGCAGCTGTTCTCTCTAAGCGGGTCCCAAAGGCTTTCTGGAAGAGTTTCCTTAGAGGGCCAGAAACAGGAAATTAGCCGACAGGCCCACGGGGATGCCAGTTCTCGGCAGCAACAACGCTACCAGCGTCAGACCCTTGGGTTCTCTTTGGTAAATGGAAGAACAACTCTGCTTGGAAGCTTCTGCCATCCAGTTTGAGAGTCGCACTTCCACCGCAGCCTAGGATTCCAAGTGTTGCCATGCCGCCACAATTTCCCATTCTTAGGCCTATGACGGCAGAGTGTCTGGCAGTCCTCAAAGAGACCTTAGGAACGCAGGCGTTTTGGCTCCTTCCACCGAGAAAGCAGCTCCTCCAGCTCCTCTGTCGTTAGCTAGTTCATGTTAGAATATCTCTAGGCGCCCTCTTTCCTCCTCCACGAGGGAAGACACAAACGGACTTGCCCTAAAGGGAAGAAGCCTTCTGAGTCCGGCAGAGAGGCAGCCTCTCCCACTCAGCATTCCCCGACGACTGAGCCCCTGGCATGGGTCCGAGACACGGAGAAAGACAGCCGTAACCCCGAGCTTTTCCACAATGTAGTATAGGCCTCACCCTGAAGCTCACGTCAATTTCATAGAGAAAACACCAGGCCTCGGTGTGCTTTCCTGTGGCAAGGAAACTTTGCTTTCATTCCTTAGGTGGCACATTGGCTCAGGACGGCCCTACCCGAAGGACTCTCGGTGTGCAGCCCTATTTGTTGAGATCAGCCCCTCTGGCTCTTTCTCGGATGAAACCAAGTGGGAAAAGAGCCGTTCCTAAGCTGGGGTCCCTGGGAGCCTTCCCTAGTCTACACCAGAACAGCACTATGAGGGAGAGGACACGCGGAGGTTTGGTAGCCAAATCTCCTATTCTGCAGAGAAACATTTCGTTGTAGTTGGGTTCCATCAGCCTTGCCATATTGTCTCAGCTGGCTACGACGGAGGGCAGGCAGTCAGTTGGCAGGCTCACCTGAGGCCCTGCTTCCCAGACTGTGATACAGAACCCCCGCCTGCTGCAGCCCGAAGGGACGGCTTATGGTAAGGGGAAAACCCTGTGTTGGAAAGTTCCTGCCTAACCCTCGCACAAGCACAAGCATATGGGTCAGTGGTCCAAGACTTTCCCCACAAGTTTACCATGTTTGCTCCCATCTAGCCTCCGAAGGCCGAGGTTACCTAGCTGGGAATCACACTTCAGGAGAGGTACTCATGCTGCTTGGGACTGCAAGTTGTTTCACCAGGCAGCCCAAATCGAGTCCACCCACTTGCATTTTCCAGGGGCCGAGCCTGGGAGTGGCAACATACACTTTCTGAATGGGAAAGAAGCCCATGCCTTCAGTGTGAAAGGCCACTATGCCTCTTTGCTTTGGCAGCCCAGGGATAGCGTCGGCTCTGAAATGCTTCCAAAGGAGCAGAGTCAGAGAACCTTTGAACCACAGAGCAGGTGCAGCCCCGAACAAGGTCTGCTCTTGGCCTGAGAACACCCACTGCCCAGCGCTTCGTTTGGGTACACACGTGTAGAGGAAGGTTGTTGAATTCTGCTGCGTGATAACTTCTCCGGGCCACGTAGCGTGAGGGCCAGTAGAGTGGCCCTCCATCTCATCCCGGCTTCATGTGCCGGGTGTATAAGGCAAACTCCCTGCTTGAATCCCTCCGTGGGCTACGTAACCTCCAGAGAGAGGTGGGTGATTGGGACCCAGGGCTGGTATCTAGGTTACTGCTCAGTGCCTCAACTTCGCAGCTGTTCTCTCTAAGCGGGTCCCAAAGGCTTTCTGGAAGAGTTTCCTTAGAGGGCCAGAAACAGGAAATTAGCCGACAGGCCCACGGGGATGCCAGTTCTCGGCAGCAACAACGCTACCAGCGTCAGACCCTTGGGTTCTCTTTGGTAAATGGAAGAACAACTCTGCTTGGAAGCTTCTGCCATCCAGTTTGAGAGTCGCACTTCCACCGCAGCCTAGGATTCCAAGTGTTGCCATGCCGCCACAATTTCCAATTCTTAGGCCTATGACAGCAGAGTGTCTGGCAGTCCTCAAAGAGACCTTAGGGATGCAGGCGTTTTGGCTCCTTCCACCGAGAAAGCAGCTCCTCCAGCTCCTCTGTCGTTAGTTAGTTCATGTTAGAATATCTCTAGGCGCCCTCTTTCCTCCTCCACGAGGTAAGACACAAACGGACTTGCCCTAAAGGGAAGAAGCCTTCTGAGTCCGGCAGAGAGGCAGCCTCTCCCACTCAGCATTCCCCGACGACTGAGCCCCTGGCATGGGTCCGAGACACGGAGAAAGACAGCCGTAACCCCGAGCTTTTCCACAATGTAGTATAGGCCTCACCCTGAAGCTCACGTCAATTTCATACAGAAAACACCAGGCCTCGGTGTGCTTTCCTGTGGCAAGGAAACGTTGCTTTCATTCCTTAGGTGGCACATTGGCTCAGGACGGCCCTACCCGAAGGACTCACGGTGTGCAGCCCTATTTGTTGAGATCAGCCCCTCTGGCTCTTTCTCGGATGAAACCAAGTGGGCAAAGAGCCGTTCCTAAGCTGGGGTCCCTGGGAGCCTTCCCTAGTCTACACCAGAACAGCACTCTGAGGGAGAGGAGACGCGGAGGTTTGGTAGCCAAATCTCCTATTCTGCAGAGAAACATTTCGTTGTAGGTGGGTTCCATCAGCCTTGCCATATTTTCTCAGCTGGCTAGGACGGAGGGCAGGCAGTCAGTAGGCAGGCTCACCTGAGGCCCTGCTTCCCAGACTGTGATACAGAACCCCCGCCTGCTGCAGCCCAAAGGGACGGCTTATGGTAAGGGGAAAACCCTGTGTTGGAAAGTTCCTGCCTAACTCTCGCACAAGAACAAGCATATGGGTCAGTGGTCCAAGACTTTCCCCACAAGTTTACCATGTTTGCTCCCATCTAGCCTCCGAAGGCCGAGGTTACCTAGCTGGGAATCACACTTCAGGAGAGGTACTCATGCTGCTTGGGACTGCAAATTGTTTCACCAGGCAGCCCAAATCGAGTCCACCCACTTGCATTTTCCAGGGGCAGAGCCTGGGAGGGGCAACATACACTTTCTGAATGGGAAAGAAGCCCATGCCTTCAGTGTGAAAGGCCACTATGCCTCTTTGCTTTGGCAGCCCAGGGATAGCGTCGGCTCTGAAATGCTTCCAAAGGAGCAGAGTCAGAGAACCTTTGAACCACAGAGCAGGTGCAGCCCCGAACAAGGTCTGCTCTTGGCCTGAGAACACCCACTGCCCAGCGCTTCGTTTGGGTACACACGTGTAGAGGAAGGTTGTTGAATTCTGCTGCGTGATAACTTCTCCGGGCCACGTAGCGTGAGGGCCAGTAGAGTGGCCCTCCATCTCATCCCTGCTTCATGTGCCGGGTGTATAAGGCAAACTCCCTGCTTGAATCCCTCCGTGGGCTACGTAACCTCCAGAGAGAGGTGGGTGATTGGGACCCAGGGCTGGTATCTAGGTTACTGCTTAGTGCCTCAACTTCGCAGCTGTTCTCTCTAAGCGGGTCCCAAAGGCTTTCTGGAAGAGTTTCCTTAGAGGGCCAGAAACAGGAAATTAGCCGACAGGCCCAAGGGGATGCCAGTTCTCGGCAGCAACAACGCTACCAGCGTCAGACCCTTGGGTTCTCTTTGGTAAATGGAAGAACAACTCTGCTTGGAAGCTTCTGCCATCCAGTTTGAGAGTCGCACTTCCACCGCAGCCTAGGATTCCAAGTGTTGCCATGCCGCCACAATGTCCAATTCTTAGGCCTATGACGGCAGAGTGTCTGGCAGTCCTCAAAGAGACCTTAGGGATGCAGGCGTTTTGGCTCCTTCCACCGAGAAAGCAGGTCCTCCAGCTCCTCTGTCGTTAGCTAGTTCATGTTAGAATATCTCTAGGCGCCCTCTTTCCTCCTCCACGAGGTAAGACACAAACGGACTTGCCCTAAAGGGAAGAAGCCTTCTGAGTCCGGCAGAGAGGCAGCCTCTCCCACTCAGCATTCCCGACGACTGAGCACCTGGCATGTGTCCGAGACACAGAGAAACACAGCCATAACCCCGAGCTTTTCCACAATGTAGTATAGGCCTCACCCTGAAGCTCACGTCAATTTCATAGAGAAAACACCAGGCCTCGGTGTGCTTTCCTGTGGCAAGGAAACTTTGCTTTCATTCCTTAGGTGGCACATTGGCTCAGGACGGCCCTACCCAAAGGACTCACGGTGTGCAGCCCTATTTGTTGAGATCAGCCCCTCTGGCTCTTTCTCGGATGAAACCAAGTGGGCAAAGAGCCGTTCCTAAGCTGGGGTCCCTGGGAGCCTTCCCTAGTCTACACCAGAACAGCACTGTGAGGGAGAGGAGACGCGGAGGTTTGGTAGCCAAATCTCCTATTCTGCAGAGAAACATTTCGTTTTAGGTGGGTTCCATCAGCCTTGCCATATTTTCTCAGCTGGCTAGGACGGAGGGCAGGCAGTCAGTTGGCAGGCTCACCTGAGGCCCTGCTTCCCAGACTGTGATACCGAACCCCCGCCTGCTGCAGCCCAAAGGGACGGCTTATGGTAAGGGGAAAACCCTGTGTTGGAAAGTTCCTGCCTAACTCTCGCACAAGCACAAGCATATGGGTCAGTGGTCCAAGACTTTCCCCACAAGTTTACCATGTTTGCTCCCATCTAGCCTCCGAAGGCCGAGGTTACCTACCTGGGAATCACACTTCAGGAGAGGTACTCATGCAGCTTGGGACTGCAAGTTGTTTCACCAGGCAGCCCAAATCGAGTCCACCCACTTGCATTTTCCAGGGGCAGAGCCTGGGAGTGGCAACATACACATTCTGAATGGGAAAGAAGCCCATGCCTTCAGTGTGAAAGGCCACTATGCCTCTTTGCTCTGGCAGCCCAGGGATAGCGTCGGCTCTGAAATGCTTCCAAAGGAGCAGAGTCAGAGAACCTTTGAACCACAGAGCAGGTGCAGCCCCGAACAAGGTCTGCTCTTGGCCTGAGAACACCCACTGCCCAGCGCTTCGTTTGGGTACACACGTGTAGAGGAAGGTTGTTGAATTCTGCTGCGTGATAACTTCTCCGGGCCACGTAGCGTGAGGGCCAGTAGAGTGGCCCTCCATCTCATCCCGGCTTCATGTGCCGGGTGTATAAGGCAAACTCCCTGCTTGAATCCCTCCGTGGACTACGTAACCTCCAGAGAGAGGTGGGTGATTGGGACCCAGGGCTGGTATCTAGGTTACTGCTCAGTGCCTCAACTTCGCAGCTGTTCTCTCTAAGCAGGTCCCAAAGGCTTTAAGGAAGTGTTTCCTTAGAGGGCGAGAAACAGGAAATTAGCCGACAGGCCAACGGGGATGCCAGTTCTCGGCAGCAACAACGCTACCAGCGTCAGACCCTTGGGTTCTCTTTGGTAAATGGAAGAACAACTCTGCTTGGAAGCTTCTGCCATCCAGTTTGAGAGTCGCACTTCCACCGTAGCCTAGGATTCCAAGTGTTGCCATGCCGCCACAATTTCCAATTCTTAGGCCTATGACGCCAGAGTGTCTGGCAGTCCTCAAAGAGACCTTAGGGATGCAGGCGTTTTGGCTCCTTCCACCGAGAAAGCAGCTCCTCCAGCTCCTCTGTCGTTAGCTAGTTCATGTTAGAATATCTCTAGGCGCCCTCTTTCCTCCTCCACGAGGTAAGACACAAACGGACTTGCCCTAAAGGGAAGAAGCCTTCTGAGTCCGGCAGAGAGGCAGCCTCTCCCACTCAGCATTCCCCGACGACTGAGCCCCTGGCATGGGTCCGAGACACGGAGAAAGACAGCCGTAACCCCGAGCTTTTCCACAATGTAGTATAGGCCTCACCCTGAAGCTCACGTCAATTTCATAGAGAAAACACCAGGCCTCGGTGTGCTTTCCTGTGGCAAGGAAACGTTGCTTTCATTCCTTAGGTGGCACATTGGCTCAGGACGGCCCTACCCGAAGGACTCACGGTGTGCAGCCCTATTTGTTGAGATCAGCCCCTCTGGCTCTTTCTCGGATGAAACCAAGTGGGCAAAGATCCGTTCCTAAGCTGGGGTCCCTGGGAGCCTTCCCTAGTCTACACCAGAACAGCACTCTGAGGGAGAGGAGACGCGGAGGTTTGGTAGCCAAATCTCCTATTCTGCAGAGAAACATTTCGTTGTAGGTGGGTTCCATCAGCCTTGCCATATTTTCTCAGCTGGCTAGGACGGAGGGCAGGCAGTCAGTTGGCAGGCTCACCTGAGGCCCTGCTTCCCAGACTGTGATACAGAACCCCCGCCTGCTGCAGCCCGAAGGGACGGCTTATGGTAAGGGGAAAACCCTGTGTTGGAAAGTTCCTGCCTAACCCTCGCACAAGCACAAGCATATGGGTCAGTGGTCCAAGACTTTCCCCACAAGTTTACCATGTTTGTTCCCATCTAGCCTCCGAAGGCCGAGGTTACCTAGCTGGGAATCACACTTCAGGAGAGGTACTCATGCTGCTTGGGACTGCAAGTTGTTTCACCAGGCAGCCCAAATCGAGTCCACCCACTTGCATTTTCCAGGGGCCAAGCCTGGGAGTGGCAACATACACTTTCTGAATGGGAAAGAAGCCCATGCCTTCAGTGTGAAAGGCCACTATGCCTCTTTGCTTTGGCAGCCCAGGGATAGCGTCGGCTCTGAAATGCTTCCAAAGGAGCAGAGTCAGAGAACCTTTGAACCACAGAGCAGGTGCAGCCCCGAACAAGGTCTGCTCTTGGCCTGAGAACACCCACTGCCCAGCGCTTCGTTTGGGTACACACGTGTAGAGGAAGGTTGT
Organism: Eschrichtius robustus; assembly: GCF_028021215.1. Lineage (NCBI taxonomy): Eukaryota > Metazoa > Chordata > Mammalia > Artiodactyla > Eschrichtiidae > Eschrichtius > Eschrichtius robustus. Next base: position 43,518,168 of record NC_090842.1, read on the forward strand.
TGAATTCTGCTGCGTGATAACTTCTCCGGGCCACGTAGCGTGAGGGCCAGTAGAGTGGCCCTCCATCTCATCCCGGCTTCATGTGCCGGGTGTATAAGGCAAACTCCCTGCTTGAATCCCTCCGTGGGCTACGTAACCTCCAGAGAGAGGTGGGTGATTGGGAAACAGGGCTGGTATCTAGGTTACTGCTCAGTGCCTCAACTTCGCAGCTGTTCTCTCTAAGCGGGTCCCAAAGGCTTTCTGGAAGAGTTTCCTTAGAGGGCCAGAAACAGAAAATTAGCCGACAGGCCCACGGGGATGCCAGTTCTCGGCAGCAACAACGCTACCAGCGTCAGACCCTTGGGTTCTCTTTGGTAAATGGAAGAACAACTCTGCTTGGAAGCTTCTGCCATCCAGTTTGAGAGTTGCACTTCCACCGCAGCCTAGGATTCCAAGTGTTGCCATGCCGACACAATTTCCAATTCTTAGGCCTATGACGGCAGAGTGTCTGGCAGTCCTCAAAGAGACCTTAGGGATGCAGGCGTTTTGGCTCCTTCCACCGAGAAAGCAGCTCCTCCAGCTCCTCTGTCGTTAGCTAGTTCATGTTAGAATATCTCTAGGCGCCCTCTTTCCTCCTCCACGAGGTAAGACCCAAACGGACTTGCCCTAAAGGGAAGAAGCCTTCTGAGTCCGGCAGAGAGGCAGCCTCTCCCACTCAGCATTCCCCGACGACTGAGCCCCTGGCATGGGTCCGAGACACGGAGAAAGACAGCCGTAACCCCGAGCTTTTCCACAATGTAGTATAGGCCTCACCCTGAAGCTCACGTCAATTTCATACAGAAAACACCAGGCCTCGGTGTGCTTTCCTGTGGCAAGGAAACGTTGCTTTCATTCCTTAGGTGGCACATTGGCTCAGGACGGCCCTACCCGAAGGACTCACGGTGTGCAGCCCTATTTGTTGAGATCAGCCCCTCTGGCTCTTTCTCGGATGAAACCAAGTGGGCAAAGAGCCGTTCCTAAGCTGGGGTCCCTGGGAGCCTTCCCTAGTCTACACCAGAACAGCACTCTGAGGGAGAGGAGACGCGGAGGTTTGGTAGCCAAAACTCCTATTCTGCAGAGAAACATTTCGTTGTACGTGGGTTCCATCAGCCTTGCCATATTTTCTCAGCTGGCTAGGACGGAGGGCAGGCAGTCAGTTGGCAGGCTCACCTGAGGCCCTGCTTCCCAGACTGTGATACAGAACCCCCGCCTGCTGCAGCCCGAAGGGACGGCTTATGGTAAGGGGAAAACCCTGTGTTGGAAAGTTCCTGCCTAACCCTCGCACAAGCACAAGCATATGGGTCAGTGGTCCAAGACTTTCCCCACAAGTTTACCATGTTTGCTCCCATCTAGCCTCCGAAGGCCGAGGTTACCTAGCTGGGAATCACACTTCAGGAGAGGTACTCATGCTGCTTGGGACTGCAAGTTGTTTCACCAGGCAGCCCAAATCGAGTCCACCCACTTGCATTTTCCAGGGGCCGAGCCTGGGAGGGGCAACATACACTTTCTGAATGGGAAAGAAGCCCATGCCTTCAGTGGGAAAGGCCACTATGCCTCTTTGCTTTGGCAGCCCAGGGATAGCGTCGGCTCTGAAATGCTTCCAAAGGAGCAGAGTCAGAGAACCTTTGAACCACAGAGCAGGTGCAGCCCCGAACAAGGTCTGCTCTTGGCCTGAGAACACCCACTGCCCAGCGCTTCGTTTGGGTACACACGTGTAGAGGAAGGTTGTTGAATTCTGCTGCGTGATAACTTCTCCGGGCCACGTAGCGTGAGGGCCAGTAGAGTGGCCCTCCATCTCATCCCGGCTTCATGTGCCGGGTGTATAAGGCAAACTCCCTGCTTAAATCCCTCCGTGGGCTACGTAACCTCCAGAGAGAGGTGGGTGATTGGGACCCAGGGCTGGTATCTAGGTTACTGCTCAGTGCCTCAACTTGGCAGCTGTTCTCTCTAAGCGGGTCCCAAAGGCTTTCTGGAAGAGTTTCCTTAGAGGGCCAGAAACAGGAAATTAGCCGACAGGCCCACGGGGATGCCAGTTCTCGGCAGCAACAACGCTACCAGCGTCAGACCCTTGGGTTCTCTTTGGTAAATGGAAGAACAACTCTGCTTGGAAGCTTCTGCCATCCAGTTTGAGAGTCGCACTTCCACCGCAGCCTAGGATTCCAAGTGTTGCCATGCCGCCACAATTTCCAATTCTTAGTCTTATGACGGCAGAGTGTCTGGCAGTCCTCAAAGAGACCTTAGGGATGCAGGCGTTTTGGCTCCTTCCACCGAGAAAGCAGCTCCTCCAGCTCCTCTGTCGTTAGCTAGTTCATGTTAGAATATCTCTAGGCGCCTTCTTTCCTCCTCCACGAGGTAAGACACAAACGGACTTGCCCTAAAGGGAAGAAGCCTTCTGAGTCCGGCAGAGAGGCAGCCTCTCCCACTCAGCATTCCCGACGACTGAGCACCTGGCATGGGTCCGAGACACAGAGAAACACAGCCATAACCCCGAGCTTTTCCACAATGTAGTATAGGCCTCACCCTGAAGCTCACGTCAATTTCATAGAGAAAACACCAGGCCTCGGTGTGCTTTCCTGTGGCAAGGAAACTTTGCTTTCATTCCTTAGGTGGCACATTGGCTCAGGACGGCCCTACCCAAAGGACTCACGGTGTGCAGCCCTATTTGTTGAGATCAGCCCCTCTGGCTCTTTCTCGGATGAAACCAAGTGGGCAAAGAGCCGTTCCTAAGCTGGGGTCCCTGGGAGCCTTCCCTAGTCTACACCAGAACAGCACTGTGAGGGAGAGGAGACGCGGAGGTTTGGTAGCCAAATCTCCTATTCTGCAGAGAAACATTTCGTTTTAGGTGGGTTCCATCAGCCTTGCCATATTTTCTCAGCTGGCTAGGACGGAGGGCAGGCAGTCAGTTGGCAGGCTCACCTGAGGCCCTGCTTCCCAGACTGTGATACCGAACCCCCGCCTGCTGCAGCCCAAAGGGACGGCTTATGGTAAGGGGAAAACCCTGTGTTGGAAAGTTCCTGCCTAACTCTCGCACAAGCACAAGCATATGGGTCAGTGGTCCAAGACTTTCCCCACAAGTTTACCATGTTTGCTCCCATCTAGCCTCCGAAGGCCGAGGTTACCTACCTGGGAATCACACTTCAGGAGAGGTACTCATGCAGCTTGGGACTGCAAGTTGTTTCACCAGGCAGCCCAAATCGAGTCCACCCACTTGCATTTTCCAGGGGCAGAGCCTGGGAGTGGCAACATACACATTCTGAATGGGAAAGAAGCCCATGCCTTCAGTGTGAAAGGCCACTATGCCTCTTTGCTCTGGCAGCCCAGGGATAGCGTCGGCTCTGAAATGCTTCCAAAGGAGCAGAGTCAGAGAACCTTTGAACCACAGAGCAGGTGCAGCCCCGAACAAGGTCTGCTCTTGGCCTGAGAACACCCACTGCCCAGCGCTTCGTTTGGGTACACACGTGTAGAGGAAGGTTGTTGAATTCTGCTGCGTGATAACTTCTCCGGGCCACGTAGCGTGAGGGCCAGTAGAGTGGCCCTCCATCTCATCCCGGCTTCATGTGCCGGGTGTATAAGGCAAACTCCCTGCTTGAATCCCTCCGTGGACTACGTAACCTCCAGAGAGAGGTGGGTGATTGGGACCCAGGGCTGGTATCTAGGTTACTGCTCAGTGCCTCAACTTCGCAGCTGTTCTCTCTAAGCAGGTCCCAAAGGCTTTAAGGAAGTGTTTCCTTAGAGGGCGAGAAACAGGAAATTAGCCGACAGGCCAACGGGGATGCCAGTTCTCGGCAGCAACAACGCTACCAGCGTCAGACCCTTGGGTTCTCTTTGGTAAATGGAAGAACAACTCTGCTTGGAAGCTTCTGCCATCCAGTTTGAGAGTCGCACTTCCACCGTAGCCTAGGATTCCAAGTGTTGCCATGCCGCCACAATTTCCAATTCTTAGGCCTATGACGCCAGAGTGTCTGGCAGTCCTCAAAGAGACCTTAGGGATGCAGGCGTTTTGGCTCCTTCCACCGAGAAAGCAGCTCCTCCAGCTCCTCTGTCGTTAGCTAGTTCATGTTAGAATATCTCTAGGCGCCCTCTTTCCTCCTCCACGAGGTAAGACACAAACGGACTTGCCCTAAAGGGAAGAAGCCTTCTGAGTCCGGCAGAGAGGCAGCCTCTCCCACTCAGCATTCCCCGACGACTGAGCCCCTGGCATGGGTCCGAGACACGGAGAAAGACAGCCGTAACCCCGAGCTTTTCCACAATGTAGTATAGGCCTCACCCTGAAGCTCACGTCAATTTCATAGAGAAAACACCAGGCCTCGGTGTGCTTTCCTGTGGCAAGGAAACGTTGCTTTCATTCCTTAGGTGGCACATTGGCTCAGGACGGCCCTACCCGAAGGACTCACGGTGTGCAGCCCTATTTGTTGAGATCAGCCCCTCTGGCTCTTTCTCGGATGAAACCAAGTGGGCAAAGATCCGTTCCTAAGCTGGGGTCCCTGGGAGCCTTCCCTAGTCTACACCAGAACAGCACTCTGAGGGAGAGGAGACGCGGAGGTTTGGTAGCCAAATCTCCTATTCTGCAGAGAAACATTTCGTTGTAGGTGGGTTCCATCAGCCTTGCCATATTTTCTCAGCTGGCTAGGACGGAGGGCAGGCAGTCAGTTGGCAGGCTCACCTGAGGCCCTGCTTCCCAGACTGTGATACAGAACCCCCGCCTGCTGCAGCCCGAAGGGACGGCTTATGGTAAGGGGAAAACCCTGTGTTGGAAAGTTCCTGCCTAACCCTCGCACAAGCACAAGCATATGGGTCAGTGGTCCAAGACTTTCCCCACAAGTTTACCATGTTTGTTCCCATCTAGCCTCCGAAGGCCGAGGTTACCTAGCTGGGAATCACACTTCAGGAGAGGTACTCATGCTGCTTGGGACTGCAAGTTGTTTCACCAGGCAGCCCAAATCGAGTCCACCCACTTGCATTTTCCAGGGGCCAAGCCTGGGAGTGGCAACATACACTTTCTGAATGGGAAAGAAGCCCATGCCTTCAGTGTGAAAGGCCACTATGCCTCTTTGCTTTGGCAGCCCAGGGATAGCGTCGGCTCTGAAATGCTTCCAAAGGAGCAGAGTCAGAGAACCTTTGAACCACAGAGCAGGTGCAGCCCCGAACAAGGTCTGCTCTTGGCCTGAGAACACCCACTGCCCAGCGCTTCGTTTGGGTACACACGTGTAGAGGAAGGTTGTTGAATTCTGCTGCGTGATAACTTCTCCGGGCCACGTAGCGTGAGGGCCAGTAGAGTGGCCCTCCATCTCATCCCGGCTTCATGTGCCGGGTGTATAAGGCAAACTCCCTGCTTGAATCCCTCCGTGGGCTACGTAACCTCCAGAGAGAGGTGGGTGATTGGGAAACAGGGCTGGTATCTAGGTTACTGCTCAGTGCCTCAACTTCGCAGCTGTTCTCTCTAAGCGGGTCCCAAAGGCTTTCTGGAAGAGTTTCCTTAGAGGGCCAGAAACAGGAAATTAGCCGACAGGCCCACGGGGATGCCAGTTCTCGGCAGCAACAACGCTACCAGCGTCAGACCCTTGGGTTCTCTTTGGTAAATGGAAGAACAACTCTGCTTGGAAGCTTCTGCCATCCAGTTTGAGAGTTGCACTTCCACCGCAGCCTAGGATTCCAAGTGTTGCCATGCCGACACAATTTCCAATTCTTAGGCCTATGACGCCAGAGTGTCTGGCAGTCCTCAAAGAGACCTTAGGGATGCAGGCGTTTTGGCTCCTTCCACCGAGAAAGCAGCTCCTCCAGCTCCTCTGTCGTTAGCTAGTTCATGTTAGAATATCTCTAGGCGCCCTCTTTCCTCCTCCACGAGGTAAGACACAAACGGACTTGCCCTAAAGGGAAGAAGCCTTCTGAGTCCGGCAGAGAGGCAGCCTCTCCCACTCAGCATTCCCCGACGACTGAGCCCCTGGCATGGGTCCGAGACACGGAGAAAGACAGCCGTAACCCCGAGCTTTTCCACAATGTAGTATAGGCCTCACCCTGAAGCTCACGTCAATTTCATACAGAAAACACCAGGCCTCGGTGTGCTTTCCTGTGGCAAGGAAACGTTGCTTTCATTCCTTAGGTGGCACATTGGCTCAGGACGGCCCTACCCGAAGGACTCACGGTGTGCAGCCCTATTTGTTGAGATCAGCCCCTCTGGCTCTTTCTCGGATGAAACCAAGTGGGCAAAGAGCCGTTCCTAAGCTGGGGTCCCTGGGAGCCTTCCCTAGTCTACACCAGAACAGCACTCTGAGGGAGAGGAGACGCGGAGGTTTGGTAGCCAAAACTCCTATTCTGCAGAGAAACATTTCGTTGTACGTGGGTTCCATCAGCCTTGCCATATTTTCTCAGCTGGCTAGGACGGAGGGCAGGCAGTCAGTTGGCAGGCTCACCTGAGGCCCTGCTTCCCAGACTGTGATACAGAACCCCCGCCTGCTGCAGCCCGAAGGGACGGCTTATGGTAAGGGGAAAACCCTGTGTTGGAAAGTTCCTGCCTAACCCTCGCACAAGCACAAGCATATGGGTCAGTGGTCCAAGAATTTCCCAACAAGTTTACCATGTTTGCTCCCATCTAGCCTCCGAAGGCCGAGGTTACCTAGCTGGGAATCACACTTCAGGAGAGGTACTCATGCTGCTTGGGACTGCAAGTTGTTTCACCACGCAGCCCAAATCGAGTCCACCCACTTGCATTTTCCAGGGGCAGAGCCTGGGAGGGGCAACATACACTTTCTGAATGGGAAAGAAGCCCATGCCTTCAGTGTGAAAGGCCACTATGCCTCTTTGCTTTGGCAGCCCAGGGATAGCGACGGCTCTGAAATGCTTCCAAAGGAGCAGAGTCAGAGAACCTTTGAACCACAGAGCAGGTGCAGCCCCGAACAAGGTCTGCTCTTGGCCTGAGAACACCCACTGCCCAGCGCTTCGTTTGGGTACACACGTGTAGAGGAAGGTTGTTGATTTCTGCTGCGTGATAACTTCTCCGGGCTACGTAGCGTGAGGGCCAGTAGAGTGTCCCTCCATCTCATCCCGGCTTCATGTGCCGGGTGTATAAGGCAAACTCCCTGCTTGAATGCCTCCGTGGGCTACGTAACCTCCAGAGAGAGGTGGGTGATTGGGACCCAGGGCTGGTATCTAGGTTACTGCTCAGTGCCTCAACTTCGCAGCTGTTCTCTCTAAGCGGGTCCCAAAGGCTTTCTGGAAGAGTTTCCTTAGAGGGCCAGAAACAGGAAATTAGCCGACAGGCCCACGGGGATGCCAGTTCTCGGCAGCAACAACGCTACCAGCGTCAGACCCTTGGGTTCTCTTTGGTAAATGGAAGAACAACTCTGCTTGGAAGCTTCTGCCATCCAGTTTGAGAGTCGCACTTCCACCGCAGCCTAGGATTCCAAGTGTTGCCATGCCGCCACAATTTCCCATTCTTAGGCCTATGACGGCAGAGTGTCTGGCAGTCCTCAAAGAGACCTTAGGAACGCAGGCGTTTTGGCTCCTTCCACCGAGAAAGCAGCTCCTCCAGCTCCTCTGTCGTTAGCTAGTTCATGTTAGAATATCTCTAGGCGCCCTCTTTCCTCCTCCACGAGGGAAGACACAAACGGACTTGCCCTAAAGGGAAGAAGCCTTCTGAGTCCGGCAGAGAGGCAGCCTCTCCCACTCAGCATTCCCCGACGACTGAGCCCCGGGCATGGGTCCGAGACACGGAGAAAGACAGCCGTAACCCCGAGCTTTTCCACAATGTAGTATAGGCCTCACCCTGAAGCTCACGTCAATTTCATAGAGAAAACACCAGGCCTCGGTGTGCTTTCCTGTGGCAAGGAAACTTTGCTTTCATTCCTTAGGTGGCACATTGGCTCAGGACGGCCCTACCCGAAGGACTCACGGTGTGCAGCCCTATTTGTTGAGATCAGCCCCTCTGGCTCTTTCTCGGATGAAACCAAGTGGGAAAAGAGCCGTTCCTAAGCTGGGGTCCCTGGGAGCCTTCCCTAGTCTACACCAGAACAGCACTATGAGGGAGAGGACACGCGGAGGTTTGGTAGCCAAATCTCCTATTCTGCAGAGAAACATTTCGTTGTAGTTGGGTTCCATCAGCCTTGCCATATTGTCTCAGCTGGCTACGACGGAGGGCAGGCAGTCAGTTGGCAGGCTCACCTGAGGCCCTGCTTCCCAGACTGTGATACAGAACCCCCGCCTGCTGCAGCCCAAAGGGACGGCTTATGGTAAGGGGAAAACCCTGTGTTGGAAAGTTCCTGCCTAACCCTCGCACAAGCACAAGCATATGGGTCAGTGGTCCAAGACTTTCCCCACAAGTTTACCATGTTTGCTCCCATCTAGCCTCCGAAGGCCGAGGTTACCTAGCTGGGAATCACACTTCAGGAGAGGTACTCATGCTGCTTGGGACTGCAAATTGTTTCACCAGGCAGCCCAAATCGAGTCCACCCACTTGCATTTTCCAGGGGCCGAGCCTGGGAGGGGCAACATACACTTTCTGAATGGGAAAGAAGCCCATGCCTTCAGTGTGAAAGGCCACTATGCCTCTTTGCTTTGGCAGCCCAGGGATAGCGTCGGCTCTGAAATGCTTCCAAAGGAGCAGAGTCAGAGAACCTTTGAACCACAGAGCAGGTGCAGCCCCGAACAAGGTCTGCTCTTGGCCTGAGAGCACCCACTGCCCAGCGCTTCGTTTGGGTACACACGTGTAGAGGAAGGTTGTTGAATTCTGCTGTGTGATAACTTCTCCGGGCCACGTAGCGTGAGGGCCAGTAGAGTGGCCCTCCATCTCATCCCGGCTTCATGTGCCGGGTGTATAAGGCAAACTCCCTGCTTGAATCCCTCCGTGGGCTACGTAACCTCCAGAGAGAGGTGGGTGATTGGGACCCAGGGCTGGTATCTAGGTTACTGCTCAGTGCCTCAACTTCGCAGCTGTTCTCTCTAAGCGGGTCCCAAAGGCTTTCTGGAAGAGTTTCCTTAGAGGGCCAGAAACAGGAAATTAGCCGACAGGCCCACGGGGATGCCAGTTCTCGGCAGCAACAACGCTACCAGCGTCAGACCCTTGGGTTCTCTTTGGTAAATGGAAGAACAACTCTGCTTGGAAGCTTCTGCCATCCAGTTTGAGAGTCGCACTTCCACTGCAGCCTAGGATTCCAAGTGTTGCCATGCCGCCACAATTTCCCATTCTTAGGCCTATGACGGCAGAGTGTCTGGCAGTCCTCAAAGAGACCTTAGGGATGCAGGCGTTTTGGCTCCTTCCACCGAGAAAGCAGCTCCTCCAGCTCCTCTGTCGTTAGCTAGTTCATGTTAGAATATCTCTAGGCGCCCTCTTTCCTCCTCCACGAGGTAAGACACAAACGGACTTTCCCTAAAGGGAAGAAGCCTTCTGAGTCCGGCAGAGAGGCAGCCTCTCCCACTCAGCATTCCCCGACGACTGAGCCCCTGGCATGGGTCCGAGACACGGAGAAAGACAGCCGTAACCCCGAGCTTTTCCACAATGTAGTATAGGCCTCACCCTGAAGCTCACGTCAATTTCATAGAGAAAACACCAGGCCTCGGTGTGCTTTCCTGTGGCAAGGAAACGTTGCTTTCATTCCTTAGGTGGCACATTGGCTCAGGACGGCCCTACCCGAAGGACTCACGGTGTGCAGCCCTATTTGTTGAGATCAGCCCCTCTGGCTCTTTCTCGGATGAAACCAAGTGGGCAAAGAGCCGTTCCTAAGCTGGGGTCCCTGGGAGCCTTCCCTAGTCTACACCAGAACAGCACTCTGAGGGAGAGGAGACGCGGAGGTTTGGTAGCCAAATCTCCTATTCTGCAGAGAAACATTTCGTTGTAGGTGGGTTCCATCAGCCTTGCCATATTTTCTCAGCTGGCTAGGACGGAGGGCAGGCAGTCATTTGGCAGGCTCACCTGAGGCCCTGCTTCCCAGACTGTGATACAGAACCCCCGCCTGCTGCAGCCCGAAGGGACGGCTTATGGTAAGGGGAAAACCCTGTGTTGGAAAGTTCCTGCCTAACCCTCGCACAAGCACAAGCATATGGGTCAGTGGTCCAAGACTTTCCCCACAAGTTTACCATGTTTGCTCCCATCTAGCCTCCGAAGGCCGAGGTTACCTAGCTGGGAATCACACTTCAGGAGAGGTACTCATGCTGCTTGGGACTGCAAATTGTTTCACCAGGCAGCCCAAATCGAGTCCACCCACTTGCATTTTCCAGGGGCAGAGCCTGGGAGGGGCAACATACACTTTCTGAATGGGAAAGAAGCCCATGCCTTCAGTGTGAAAGGCCACTATGCCTCTTTGCTTTGGCAGCCCAGGGATAGCGTCGGCTCTGAAATGCTTCCAAAGGAGCAGAGTCAGAGAACCTTTGAACCACAGAGCAGGTGCAGCCCCGAACAAGGTCTGCTCTTGGCCTGAGAACACCCACTGCCCAGCGCTTCGTTTGGGTACACACGTGTAGAGGAAGGTTGTTGAATTCTGCTGCGTGATAACTTCTCCGGGCCACGTAGCGTGAGGGCCAGTAGAGTGGCCCTCCATCTCATCCCGGCTTCATGTGCCGGGTGTATAAGGCAAACTCCCTGCTTGAATCCCTCCGTGGACTACGTAACCTCCAGAGAGAGGTGGGTGATTGGGACCCAGGGCTGGTATCTAGGTTACTGCTCAGTGCCTCAACTTCGCAGCTGTTCTCTCTAAGCAGGTCCCAAAGGCTTTATGGAAGTGTTTCCTTAGAGGGCCAGAAACAGGAAATTAGCCGACAGGCCCACGGGGATGCCAGTTCTCGGCAGCAACAACGCTACCAGCGTCAGACCCTTGGGTTCTCTTTGGTAAATGGAAGAACAACTCTGCTTGGAAGCTTCTGCCATCCAGTTTGAGAGTCGCACTTCCACCGCAGCCTAGGATTCCAAGTGTTGCCATGCCGCCACAATGTCCAATTCTTAGGCCTATGACGGCAGAGTGTCTGGCAGTCCTCAAAGAGACCTTAGGGATGCAGGCGTTTTGGCTCCTTCCACCGAGAAAGCAGCTCCTCCAGCTCCTCTGTCGTTAGCTAGTTCATGTTAGAATATCTCTAGGCGCCCTCTTTCCTCCTCCACGTGGTAAGACCAAACGGACTTGCCCTAAAGGGAAGAAGCCTTCTGAGTCCGGCAGAGAGGCAGCCTCTCCCACTCAGCATTCCCCGACGACTGAGCCCCTGGCATGGGTCCGAGACACGGAGAAAGACAGCCGTAACCCCGAGCTTTTCCACAATGTAGTATAGGCCTCACCCTGAAGCTCACGTCAATTTCATAGAGAAAACACCAGGCCTCGGTGTGCTTTCCTGTGGCAAGGAAACGTTGCTTTCATTCCTTAGGTGGCACATTGGCTCAGGACGGCCCTACCCGAAGGACTCACGGTGTGCAGCCCTATTTGTTGAGATCAGCCCCTCTTGCTCTTTCTCGGATGAAACCAAGTGGGCAAAGAGCCGTTCCTAAGCTGGGGTCCCTGGGAGCCTTCCCTAGTCTACACCAGAACAGCACTATGAAGGAGAGGACACGCGGAGGTTTGGTAGCCAAATCTCCTATTCTGCAGAGAAACATTTCGTTGTAGTTGGGTTCCATCAGCCTTGCCATATTGTCTCAGCTGGCTATGACGGAGGGCAGGCAGTCAGTTGGCAGGCTCACCTGAGGCCCTGCTTCCCAGACTGTGATACAGAACCCCCGCCTGCTGCAGCCCAAAGGGACGGCTTATGGTAAGGGGAAAACCCTGTGTTGGAAAGTTCCTGCCTAACCCTCGCACAAGCACAAGCATATGGGTCAGTGGTCCAAGACTTTCCCCACAAGTTTACCATGTTTGCTCCCATCTAGCCTCCGAAGGCCGAGGTTACCTAGCTGGGAATCACACTTCAGGAGAGGTACTCATGCTGCTTGGGACTGCAAATTGTTTCACCAGGCAGCCCAAATCGAGTCCACCCACTTGCATTTTCCAGGGGCCGAGCCTGGGAGGGGCAACATACACTTTCTGAATGGGAAAGAAGCCCATGCCTTCAGTGTGAAAGGCCACTATGCCTCTTTGCTTTGGCAGCCCAGGGATAGCGTCGGCTCTGAAATGCTTCCAAAGGAGCAGAGTCAGAGAACCTTTGAACCACAGAGCAGGTGCAGCCCCGAACAAGGTCTGCTCTTGGCCTGAGAGCACCCACTGCCCAGCGCTTCGTTTGGGTACACACGTGTAGAGGAAGGTTGTTGAATTCTGCTGCGTGATAACTTCTCCGGGCCACGTAGCGTGAGGGCCAGTAGAGTGGCCCTCCATCTCATCCCGGCTTCATGTGCCGGGTGTATAAGGGAAACTCCCTGCTTGAATCCCTCCGTGGGCTACGTAACCTCCAGAGAGAGGTGGGTGATTGGGACCCAGGGCTGGTATCTAGGTTACTGCTCAGTGCCTCAACTTCGCAGCTGTTCTCTCTAAGCGGGTCCCAAAGGCTTTCTGGAAGAGTTTCCTTAGAGGGCCAGAAACAGGAAATTAGCCGACAGGCCCACGGGGATGCCAGTTCTCGGCAGCAACAACGCTACCAGCGTCAGACCCTTGGGTTCTCTTTGGTAAATGGAAGAACAACTCTGCTTGGAAGCTTCTGCCATCCAGTTTGAGAGTCGCACTTCCAACGCAGCCTAGGATTCCAAGTGTTGCCATGCCGCCACAATTTCCCATTCTTAGGCCTATGACGGCAGAGTGTCTGGCAGTCCTCAAAGAGACCTTAGGGATGCAGGCGTTTTGGCTCCTTCCACCGAGAAAGCAGCTCCTCCAGCTCCTCTGTCGTTAGCTAGTTCATGTTAGAATATCTCTAGGCGCCCTCTTTCCTCCTCCACGAGGTAAGACACAAACGGACTTTCCCTAAAGGGAAGAAGCCTTCTGAGTCCGGCAGAGAGGCAGCCTCTCCCACTCAGCATTCCCCGACGACTGAGCCCCTGGCATGGGTACGAGACACGGAGAAAGACAGCCGTAACCCCGAGCTTTTCCACAATGTAGTATAGGCCTCACCCTGAAGCTCACGTCAATTTCATAGAGAAAACACCAGGCCTCGGTGTGCTTTCCTGTGGCAAGGAAACGTTGCTTTCATTCCTTAGGTGGCACATTGGCTCAGGACGGCCCTACCCGAAGGACTCACGGTGTGCAGCCCTATTTGTTGAGATCAGCCCCTCTGGCTCTTTCTCGGATGAAACCAAGTGGGCAAAGAGCCGTTCCTAAGCTGGGGTCCCTGGGAGCCTTCCCTAGTCTACACCAGAACAGCACTCTGAGGGAGAGGAGACGCGGAGGTTTGGTAGCCAAATCTCCTATTCTGCAGAGAAACATTTCGTTGTAGGTGGGTTCCATCAGCCTTGCCATATTTTCTCAGCTGGCTAGGACGGAGGGCAGGCAATCATTTGGCAGGCTCACCTGAGGCCCTGCTTCCCAGACTGTGATACAGAACCCCCGCCTGCTGCAGCCCGAAGGGACGGCTTATGGTAAGGGGAAAACCCTGTGTTGGAAAGTTCCTGCCTAACCCTCGCACAAGCACAAGCATATGGGTCAGTGGTCCAAGACTTTCCCCACAAGTTTACCATGTTTGCTCCCATCTAGCCTCCGAAAGCCGAGGTTACCTAGCTGGGAATCACACTTCAGGAGAGGTACTCATGCTGCTTGGGACTGCAAATTGTTTCACCAGGCAGCCCCAATCGAGTCCACCCACTTGTATTTTCCAGGGTCAGAGCCTGGGAGGGGCAACATACACTTTCTGAATGGGAAAGAAGCCCATGCCTTCAGTGTGAAAGGCCACTATGCCTCTTTGCATTGGCAGCCCAGGGATAGCGACGGCTCTGAAATGCTTCCAAAGGAGCAGAGTCAGAGAACCTTTGAACCACAGAGCAGGTGCAGCCCCGAACAAGGTCTGCTCTTGGCCTGAGAGCACCCACTGCCCAGCGCTTCGTTTGGGTACACACGTGTAGAGGAAGGTTGTTGAATTCTGCTGCGTGATAACTTCTCCGGGCCACGTAGCGTGAGGGCCAGTAGAGTGGCCCTCCATCTCATCCCGGCTTCATGTGCCGGGTGTATAAGGCAAACTCCCTGCTTGAATCCCTCCGTGGGCTACGTAACCTCCAGAGAGAGGTGGGTGATTGGGACCCAGGGCTGGTATCTAGGTTACTGCTCAGTGCCTCAACTTCGCAGCTGTTCTCTCTAAGCGGGTCCCAAAGGCTTTCTGGAAGAGTTTCCTTAGAGGGCCAGAAACAGGAAATTAGCCGACAGGCCCACGGGGATGCCAGTTCTCGGCAGCAACAACGCTACGAGCGTCAGACCCTTGGGTTCTCTTTGGTAAATGGAAGAACAACTCTGCTTGGAAGCTTCTGCCATCCAGTTTGAGAGTCGCACTTCCACCGCAGCCTAGGATTCCAAGTGTTGCCATGCCGCCACAATTTCCCATTCTTAGGCCTATGACGGCAGAGTGTCTGGCAGTCCTCAAAGAGACCTTAGGGATGCAGGCGTTTTGGCTCCTTCCACCGAGAAAGCAGCTCCTCCAGCTCCTCTGTCGTTAGCTAGTTCATGTTAGAATATCTCTAGGCGCCCTCTTTCCTCCTCCACGAGGTAAGACACAAACGGACTTGCCCTAAAGGGAAGAAGCCTTCTGAGTCCGGCAGAGAGGCAGCCTCTCCCACTCAGCATTCCCCGACGACTGAGCCCCTGGCATGGGTCCGAGACACGGAGAAAGACAGCCGTAACCCCGAGCTTTTCCACAATGTAGTATAGGCCTCACCCTGAAGCTCACGTCAATTTCATAGAGAAAACACCAGGCCTCGGTGTGCTTTCCTGTGGCAAGGAAACGTTGCTTTCATTCCTTAGGTGGCACATTGGCTCAGGACGGCCCTACCCGAAGGACTCACGGTGTGCAGCCCTATTTGTTGAGATCAGCCCCTCTGGCTCTTTCTCGGATGAAACCAAGTGGGCAAAGAGCCGTTCCTAAGCTGGGGTCCCTGGGAGCCTTCCCTAGTCTACACCAGAACAGCACTCTGAGGGAGAGGAGACGCGGAGGTTTGGTAGCCAAATCTCCTATTCTGCAGAGAAACATTTCGTTGTAGGTGGGTTCCATCAGCCTTGCCATATTTTCTCAGCTGGCTAGGACGGAGGGCAGGCAGTCAGTTGGCAGGCTCACCTGAGGCCCTGCTTCCCAGACTGTGATACAGAACCACCGCCTGCTGCAGCCCGAAGGGACGGCTTATGGTAAGGGGAAAACCCTGTGTTGGAAAGTTCCTGCCTAACCCTCGCACAAGCACAAGCATATGGGTCAGTGGTCCAAGACTTTCCCCACAAGTTTACCATGTTTGCTCCCATCTAGCCTCCGAAGGCCGAGGTTACCTAGCGGGGAATCACACTTCAGGAGAGGTACTCATGCTGCTTGGGACTGCAAGTTGTTTCACCAGGCAGCCCCAATCGAGTCCACCCACTTGCATTTTCCAGGGTCGGAGCCTGGGAGGGGCAACATACACTTTCTGAATGGGAAAGAAGCCCATGCCTTCAGTGTGAAAGGCCACTATGCCTCTTTGCTTTGGCAGCCCAGGGATAACGTCGGCTCTGAAATGCTTCCAAAGGAGCAGAGTCAGAGAACCTTTGAACCACAGAGCAGGTGCAGCCCCGAACAAGGTCTGCTCTTGGCCTGAGAACACCCACTGCCCAGCGCTTCGTTTGGGTACACACGTGTAGAGGAAGGTTGTTGAATTCTGCTGCGTGATAACTTCTCCGGGCCACGTAGCGTGAGGGCCAGTAGAGTGGCCCTCCATCTCATCCCGGCTTCATGTGCCGGGTGTATAAGGCAAACTCCCTGCTTGAATCCCTCCGTGGGCTACGTAACCTCCAGAGAGAGGTGGGTGATTGGGACCCAGGGCTGGTATCTAGGTTACTGCTCAGTGCCTCAACTTCGCAGCTGTTCTCTCTAAGCGGGTCCCAAAGGCTTTCTGGAAGAGTTTCCTTAGAGGGCCAGAAACAGGAAATTAGCCGACAGGCCCACGGGGATGCCAGTTCTCGGCAGCAACAACGCTTCCAGCGTCAGAACCTAGGGTTCTCTTTGGTAAATGGAAGAACAAATCTGCTTGGAAGCTTCTGCCATCCAGTTTGAGAGTCGCACTTCCACCGCAGCCTAGGATTCCAAGTGTTGCCATGCCGCCACAATTTCCAATTCTTAGGCCTATGACGGCAGAGTGTCTGGCAGTCCTCAAAGAGACCTTAGGGATGCAGGCGTTTTGGCTCCTTCCACCGAGAAAGCAGCTCCTCCAGCTCCTCTGTCGTTAGCTAGTTCATGTTAGAATATCTCTAGGCGCCCTCTTTCCTCCTCCACGAGGTAAGACACAAACGGACTTGCCCTAAAGGGAAGAAGCCTTCTGAGTCCGGCAGAGAGGCAGCCTCTCCCACTCAGCATTCCCCGACGACTGAGCCCCTGGCATGGGTCCGAGACACTGAGAAAGACAGCCGTAACCCCGAGCTTTTCCACAATGTAGTATAGGCCTCACCCTGAAGCTCACGTCAATTTCATAGAGAAAACACCAGGCCTCGGTGTGCTTTCCTGTGGCAAGGAAACGTTGCTTTCATTCCTTAGGTGGCACATTGGCTCAGGACGGCCCTACCCGAAGGACTCACGGTGTGCAGCCCTATTTGTTGAGATCAGCCCCTCTTGCTCTTTCTCGGATGAAACCAAGTGGGCAAAGAGCCGTTCCTAAGCTGGGGTCCCTGGGAGCCTTCCCTAGTCTACACCAGAACAGCACTCTGAGGGAGAGGAGACGCGGAGGTTTGGTAGCCAAATCTCCTATTCTGCAGAGAAACATTTCGTTGTAGGTGGGTTCCATCAGCCTTGCCATATTTTCTCAGCTGGCTAGGACGGAGGGCAGGCAGTCATTTGGCAGGCTCACCTGAGGCCCTGCTTCCCAGACTGTGATACAGAACCCCCGCCTGCTGCAGCCCGAAGGGACGGCTTATGGTAAGGGGAAAACCCTGTGTTGGAAAGTTCCTGCCTAACCCTCGCACAAGCACAAGCATATGGGTCAGTGGTCCAAGACTTTCCCCACAAGTTTACCATGTTTGCTCCCATCTAGCCTCCGAAGGCCGAGGTTACCTAGCTGGGAATCACACTTCAGGAGAGGTACTCATGCTGCTTGGGGCTGCAAATTGTTTCACCAGGCAGCCCCAATCGAGTCCACCCACTTGTATTTTCCAGGGTCAGAGCCTGGGAGGGGCAACATACACTTTCTGAATGGGAAAGAAGCCCATGCCTTCAGTGTGAAAGGCCACTATGCCTCTTTGCTTTGGCAGCCCAGGGATAGCGACGGCTCTGAAATGCTTCCAAAGGAGCAGAGTCAGAGAACCTTTGAACCACAGAGCAGGTGCAGCCCCGAACAAGGTCTGCTCTTGGCCTGAGAGCACCCACTGCCCAGCGCTTCGTTTGGGTACACACGTGTAGAGGAAGGTTGTTGAATTCTGCTGCGTGATAACTTCTCCGGGCCACGTAGCGTGAGGGCCAGTAGAGTGGCCCTCCATCTCATCCCGGCTTCATGTGCCGGGTGTATAAGGCAAACTCCCTGCTTGAATCCCTCCGTGGGCTACGTAACCTCCAGAGAGAGGTGGGTGATTGGGACCCAGGGCTGGTATCTAGGTTACTGCTCAGTGCCTCAACTTCGCAGCTGTTCTCTCTAAGCGGGTCCCAAAGGCTTTCTGGAAGAGTTTCCTTAGAGGGCCAGAAACAGGAAATTAGCCGACAGGCCCACGGGGATGCCAGTTCTCGGCAGCAACAACGCTACGAGCGTCAGACCCTTGGGTTCTCTTTGGTAAATGGAAGAACAACTCTGCTTGGAAGCTTCTGCCATCCAGTTTGAGAGTCGCACTTCCACCGCAGCCTAGGATTCCAAGTGTTGCCATGCCGCCACAATTTCCCATTCTTAGGCCTATGACGGCAGAGTGTCTGGCAGTCCTCAAAGAGACCTTAGGGATGCAGGCGTTTTGGCTCCTTCCACCGAGAAAGCAGCTCCTCCAGCTCCTCTGTCGTTAGCTAGTTCATGTTAGAATATCTCTAGGCGCCCTCTTTCCTCCTCCACGAGGTAAGACACAAACGGACTTGCCCTAAAGGGAAGAAGCCTTCTGAGTCCGGCAGAGAGGCAGCCTCTCCCACTCAGCATTCCCCGACGACTGAGCCCCTGGCATGGGTCCGAGACACGGAGAAAGACAGCCGTAACCCCGAGCTTTTCCACAATGTAGTATAGGCCTCACCCTGAAGCTCACGTCAATTTCATAGAGAAAACACCAGGCCTCGGTGTGCTTTCCTGTGGCAAGGAAACGTTGCTTTCATTCCTTAGGTGGCACATTGGCTCAGGACGGCCCTACCCGAAGGACTCACGGTGTGCAGCCCTATTTGTTGAGATCAGCCCCTCTGGCTCTTTCTCGGATGAAACCAAGTGGGCAAAGAGCCGTTCCTAAGCTGGGGTCCCTGGGAGCCTTCCCTAGTCTACACCAGAACAGCACTCTGAGGGAGAGGAGACGCGGAGGTTTGGTAGCCAAATCTCCTATTCTGCAGAGAAACATTTCGTTGTAGGTGGGTTCCATCAGCCTTGCCATATTTTCTCAGCTGGCTAGGACGGAGGGCAGGCAGTCAGTTGGCAGGCTCACCTGAGGCCCTGCTTCCCAGACTGTGATACAGAACCACCGCCTGCTGCAGCCCGAAGGGACGGCTTATGGTAAGGGGAAAACCCTGTGTTGGAAAGTTCCTGCCTAACCCTCGCACAAGCACAAGCATATGGGTCAGTGGTCCAAGACTTTCCCCACAAGTTTACCATGTTTGCTCCCATCTAGCCTCCGAAGGCCGAGGTTACCTAGCGGGGAATCACACTTCAGGAGAGGTACTCATGCTGCTTGGGACTGCAAGTTGTTTCACCAGGCAGCCCCAATCGAGTCCACCCACTTGCATTTTCCAGGGTCGGAGCCTGGGAGGGGCAACATACACTTTCTGAATGGGAAAGAAGCCCATGCCTTCAGTGTGAAAGGCCACTATGCCTCTTTGCTTTGGCAGCCCAGGGATAACGTCGGCTCTGAAATGCTTCCAAAGGAGCAGAGTCAGAGAACCTTTGAACCACAGAGCAGGTGCAGCCCCGAACAAGGTCTGCTCTTGGCCTGAGAACACCCACTGCCCAGCGCTTCGTTTGGGTACACACGTGTAGAGGAAGGTTGTTGAATTCTGCTGCGTGATAACTTCTCCGGGCCACGTAGCGTGAGGGCCAGTAGAGTGGCCCTCCATCTCATCCCGGCTTCATGTGCCGGGTGTATAAGGCAAACTCCCTGCTTGAATCCCTCCGTGGGCTACGTAACCTCCAGAGAGAGGTGGGTGATTGGGACCCAGGGCTGGTATCTAGGTTACTGCTCAGTGCCTCAACTTCGCAGCTGTTCTCTCTAAGCGGGTCCCAAAGGCTTTCTGGAAGAGTTTCCTTAGAGGGCCAGAAACAGGAAATTAGCCGACAGGCCCACGGGGATGCCAGTTCTCGGCAGCAACAACGCTTCCAGCGTCAGAACCTAGGGTTCTCTTTGGTAAATGGAAGAACAAATCTGCTTGGAAGCTTCTGCCATCCAGTTTGAGAGTCGCACTTCCACCGCAGCCTAGGATTCCAAGTGTTGCCATGCCGCCACAATTTCCAATTCTTAGGCCTATGACGGCAGAGTGTCTGGCAGTCCTCAAAGAGACCTTAGGGATGCAGGCGTTTTGGCTCCTTCCACCGAGAAAGCAGCTCCTCCAGCTCCTCTGTCGTTAGCTAGTTCATGTTAGAATATCTCTAGGCGCCCTCTTTCCTCCTCCACGAGGTAAGACACAAACGGACTTGCCCTAAAGGGAAGAAGCCTTCTGAGTCCGGCAGAGAGGCAGCCTCTCCCACTCAGCATTCCCCGACGACTGAGCCCCTGGCATGGGTCCGAGACACTGAGAAAGACAGCCGTAACCCCGAGCTTTTCCACAATGTAGTATAGGCCTCACCCTGAAGCTCACGTCAATTTCATAGAGAAAACACCAGGCCTCGGTGTGCTTTCCTGTGGCAAGGAAACGTTGCTTTCATTCCTTAGGTGGCACATTGGCTCAGGACGGCCCTACCCGAAGGACTCACGGTGTGCAGCCCTATTTGTTGAGATCAGCCCCTCTTGCTCTTTCTCGGATGAAACCAAGTGGGCAAAGAGCCGTTCCTAAGCTGGGGTCCCTGGGAGCCTTCCCTAGTCTACACCAGAACAGCACTCTGAGGGAGAGGAGACGCGGAGGTTTGGTAGCCAAATCTCCTATTCTGCAGAGAAACATTTCGTTGTAGGTGGGTTCCATCAGCCTTGCCATATTTTCTCAGCTGGCTAGGACGGAGGGCAGGCAGTCATTTGGCAGGCTCACCTGAGGCCCTGCTTCCCAGACTGTGATACAGAACCCCCGCCTGCTGCAGCCCGAAGGGACGGCTTATGGTAAGGGGAAAACCCTGTGTTGGAAAGTTCCTGCCTAACCCTCGCACAAGCACAAGCATATGGGTCAGTGGTCCAAGACTTTCCCCACAAGTTTACCATGTTTGCTCCCATCTAGCCTCCGAAGGCCGAGGTTACCTAGCTGGGAATCACACTTCAGGAGAGGTACTCATGCTGCTTGGGACTGCAAATTGTTTCACCAGGCAGCCCCAATCGAGTCCACCCACTTGTATTTTCCAGGGTCAGAGCCTGGGAGGGGCAACATACACTTTCTGAATGGGAAAGAAGCCCATGCCTTCAGTGTGAAAGGCCACTATGCCTCTTTGCTTTGGCAGCCCAGGGATAGCGACGGCTCTGAAATGCTTCCAAAGGAGCAGAGTCAGAGAACCTTTGAACCACAGAGCAGGTGCAGCCCCGAACAAGGTCTGCTCTTGGCCTGAGAGCACCCACTGCCCAGCGCTTCGTTTGGGTACACACGTGTAGAGGAAGGTTGTTGAATTCTGCTGCGTGATAACTTCTCCGGGCCACGTAGCGTGAGGGCCAGTAGAGTGGCCCTCCATCTCATCCCGGCTTCATGTGCCGGGTGTATAAGGCAAACTCCCTGCTTGAATCCCTCCGTGGGCTACGTAACCTCCAGAGAGAGGTGGGTGATTGGGACCCAGGGCTGGTATCTAGGTTACTGCTCAGTGCCTCAACTTCGCAGCTGTTCTCTCTAAGCGGGTCCCAAAGGCATTCTGGAAGAGTTTCCTTAGAGGGCCAGAAACAGGAAATTAGCCGACAGGCCCACGGGGATGCCAGTTCTCGGCAGCAACAACGCTACGAGCGTCAGACCCTTGGGTTCTCTTTGGTAAATGGAAGAACAACTCTGCTTGGAAGCTTCTGCCATCCAGTTTGAGAGTCGCACTTCCACCGCAGCCTAGGATTCCAAGTGTTGCCATGCCGCCACAATTTCCCATTCTTAGGCCTATGACGGCAGAGTGTCTGGCAGTCCTCAAAGAGACCTTAGGGATGCAGGCGTTTTGGCTCCTTCCACCGAGAAAGCAGCTCCTCCAGCTCCTCTGTCGTTAGCTAGTTCATGTTAGAATATCTCTAGGCGCCCTCTTTCCTCCTCCACGAGGTAAGACACAAACGGACTTGCCCTAAAGGGAAGAAGCCTTCTGAGTCCGGCAGAGAGGCAGCCTCTCCCACTCAGCATTCCCCGACGACTGAGCCCCTGGCATGGGTCCGAGACACGGAGAAAGACAGCCGTAACCCCGAGCTTTTCCACAATGTAGTATAGGCCTCACCCTGAAGCTCACGTCAATTTCATAGAGAAAACACCAGGCCTCGGTGTGCTTTCCTGTGGCAAGGAAACGTTGCTTTCATTCCTTAGGTGGCACATTGGCTCAGGACGGCCCTACCCGAAGGACTCATGGTGTGCAGCCCTATTTGTTGAGATCAGCCCCTCTGGCTCTTTCTCGGATGAAACCAAGTGGGCAAAGAGCCGTTCCTAAGCTGGGGTCCCTGGGAGCCTTCCCTAGTCTACACCAGAACAGCACTCTGAGGGAGAGGAGACGCGGAGGTTTGGTAGCCAAATCTCCTATTCTGCAGAGAAACATTTCGTTGTAGGTGGGTTCCATCAGCCTTGCCATATTTTCTCAGCTGGCTAGGACGGAGGGCAGGCAGTCAGTTGGCAGGCTCACCTGAGGCCCTGCTTCCCAGACTGTGATACAGAACCCCCGCCTGCTGCAGCCCGAAGGGACGGCTTATGGTAAGGGGAAAACCCTGTGTTGGAAAGTTCCTGCCTAACCCTCGCACAAGCACAAGCATATGGGTCAGTGGTCCAAGACTTTCCCCACAAGTTTACCATGTTTGCTCCCATCTAGCCTCCGAAGGCCGAGGTTACCTAGCGGGGAATCACACTTCAGGAGAGGTACTCATGCTGCTTGGGACTGCAAGTTGTTTCACCAGGCAGCCCCAATCGAGTCCACCCACTTGCATTTTCCAGGGGCCGAGCCTGGGAGGGGCAACATACACTTTCTGAATGGGAAAGAAGCCCATGCCTTCAGTGTGAAAGGCCACTATGCCTCTTTGCTTTGGCAGCCCAGGGATAACGTCGGCTCTGAAATGCTTCCAAAGGAGCAGAGTCAGAGAACCTTTGAACCACAGAGCAGGTGCAGCCCCGAACAAGGTCTGCTCTTGGCCTGAGAACACCCACTGCCCAGCGCTTCGTTTGGGTACACACGTGTAGAGGAAGGTTGTTGAATTCTGCTGCGTGATAACTTCTCCGGGCCACGTAGCGTGAGGGCCAGTAGAGTGGCCCTCCATCTCATCCCGGCTTCATGTGCCGGGTGTATAAGGCAAACTCCCTGCTTGAATCCCTCCGTGGGCTACGTAACCTCCAGAGAGAGGTGGGTGATTGGGACCCAGGGCTGGTATCTAGGTTACTGCTCAGTGCCTCAACTTCGCAGCTGTTCTCTCTAAGCGGGTCCCAAAGGCTTTCTGGAAGAGTTTCCTTAGAGGGCCAGAAACAGGAAATTAGCCGACAGGCCCACGGGGATGCCAGTTCTCGGCAGCAACAACGCTTCCAGCGTCAGAACCTAGGGTTCTCTTTGGTAAATGGAAGAACAAATCTGCTTGGAAGCTTCTGCCATCCAGTTTGAGAGTCGCACTTCCACCGCAGCCTAGGATTCCAAGTGTTGCCATGCCGCCACAATTTCCAATTCTTAGGCCTATGACGGCAGAGTGTCTGGCAGTCCTCAAAGAGACCTTAGGGATGCAGGCGTTTTGGCTCCTTCCACCGAGAAAGCAGCTCCTCCAGCTCCTCTGTCGTTAGCTAGTTCATGTTAGAATATCTCTAGGCGCCCTCTTTCCTCCTCCACGAGGTAAGACACAAACGGACTTGCCCTAAAGGGAAGAAGCCTTCTGAGTCCGGCAGAGAGGCAGCCTCTCCCACTCAGCATTCCCCGACGACTGAGCCCCTGGCATGGGTCCGAGACACGGAGAAAGACAGCCGTAACCCCGAGCTTTTCCACAATGTAGTATAGGCCTCACCCTGAAGCTCACGTCAATTTCATAGAGAAAACACCAGGCCTCGGTGTGCTTTCCTGTGGCAAGGAAACGTTGCTTTCATTCCTTAGGTGGCACATTGGCTCAGGACGGCCCTACCCGAAGGACTCACGGTGTGCAGCCCTATTTGTTGAGATCAGCCCCTCTTGCTCTTTCTCGGATGAAACCAAGTGGGCAAAGAGCCGTTCCTAAGCTGGGGTCCCTGGGAGCCTTCCCTAGTCTACACCAGAACAGCACTCTGAGGGAGAGGAGACGCGGAGGTTTGGTAGCCAAATCTCCTATTCTGCAGAGAAACATTTCGTTGTAGGTGGGTTCCATCAGCCTTGCCATATTTTCTCAGCTGGCTAGGACGGAGGGCAGGCAGTCATTTGGCAGGCTCACCTGAGGCCCTGCTTCCCAGACTGTGATACAGAACCCCCGCCTGCTGCAGCCCAAAGGGACGGCTTATGGTAAGGGGAAAACCCTGTGTTGGAAAGTTCCTGCCTAACCCTCGCACAAGCACAAGCATATGGGTCAGTGGTCCAAGACTTTCCCCACAAGTTTACCATGTTTGCTCCCATCTAGCCTCCGAAGGCCGAGGTTACCTAGCTGGGAATCACACTTCAGGAGAGGTACTCATGCTGCTTGGGACTGCAAATTGTTTCACCAGGCAGCCCCAATCGAGTCCACCCACTTGTATTTTCCAGGGTCAGAGCCTGGGAGGGGCAACATACACTTTCTGAATGGGAAAGAAGCCCATGCCTTCAGTGTGAAAGGCCACTATGCCTCTTTGCTTTGGCAGCCCAGGGATAGCGACGGCTCTGAAATGCTTCCAAAGGAGCAGAGTCAGAGAACCTTTGAACCACAGAGCAGGTGCAGCCCCGAACAAGGTCTGCTCTTGGCCTGAGAGCACCCACTGCCCAGCGCTTCGTTTGGGTACACACGTGTAGAGGAAGGTTGTTGAATTCTGCTGCGTGATAACTTCTCCGGGCCACGTAGCGTGAGGGCCAGTAGAGTGGCCCTCCATCTCATCCCGGCTTCATGTGCCGGGTGTATAAGGCAAACTCCCTGCTTGAATCCCTCCGTGGGCTACGTAACCTCCAGAGAGAGGTGGGTGATTGGGACCCAGGGCTGGTATCTAGGTTACTGCTCAGTGCCTCAACTTCGCAGCTGTTCTCTCTAAGCGGGTCCCAAAGGCTTTCTGGAAGAGTTTCCTTAGAGGGCCAGAAACAGGAAATTAGCCGACAGGCCCACGGGGATGCCAGTTCTCGGCAGCAACAACGCTACGAGCGTCAGACCCTTGGGTTCTCTTTGGTAAATGGAAGAACAACTCTGCTTGGAAGCTTCTGCCATCCAGTTTGAGAGTCGCACTTCCACCGCAGCCTAGGATTCCAAGTGTTGCCATGCCGCCACAATTTCCCATTCTTAGGCCTATGACGGCAGAGTGTCTGGCAGTCCTCAAAGAGACCTTAGGGATGCAGGCGTTTTGGCTCCTTCCACCGAGAAAGCAGCTCCTCCAGCTCCTCTGTCGTTAGCTAGTTCATGTTAGAATATCTCTAGGCGCCCTCTTTCCTCCTCCACGAGGTAAGACCCAAACGGACTTGCCCTAAAGGGAAGAAGCCTTCTGAGTCCGGCAGAGAGGCAGCCTCTCCCACTCAGCATTCCCCGACGACTGAGCCCCTGGCATGGGTCCGAGACACGGAGAAAGACAGCCGTAACCCCGAGCTTTTCCACAATGTAGTATAGGCCTCACCCTGAAGCTCACGTCAATTTCATAGAGAAAACACCAGGCCTCGGTGTGCTTTCCTGTGGCAAGGAAACGTTGCTTTCATTCCTTAGGTGGCACATTGGCTCAGGACGGCCCTACCCGAAGGACTCACGGTGTGCAGCCCTATTTGTTGAGATCAGCCCCTCTGGCTCTTTCTCGGATGAAACCAAGTGGGCAAAGAGCCGTTCCTAAGCTGGGGTCCCTGGGAGCCTTCCCTAGTCTACACCAGAACAGCACTCTGAGGGAGAGGAGACGCGGAGGTTTGGTAGCCAAATCTCCTATTCTGCAGAGAAACATTTCGTTGTAGGTGGGTTCCATCAGCCTTGCCATATTTTCTCAGCTGGCTAGGACGGAGGGCAGGCAGTCAGTTGGCAGGCTCACCTGAGGCCCTGCTTCCCAGACTGTGATACAGAACCCCCGCCTGCTGCAGCCCGAAGGGACGGCTTATGGTAAGGGGAAAACCCTGTGTTGGAAAGTTCCTGCCTAACCCTCGCACAAGCACAAGCATATGGGTCAGTGGTCCAAGACTTTCCCCACAAGTTTACCATGTTTGCTCCCATCTAGCCTCCGAAGGCCGAGGTTACCTAGCGGGGAATCACACTTCAGGAGAGGTACTCATGCTGCTTGGGACTGCAAGTTGTTTCACCAGGCAGCCCCAATCGAGTCCACCCACTTGCATTTTCCAGGGGCCGAGCCTGGGAGGGGCAACATACACTTTCTGAATGGGAAAGAAGCCCATGCCTTCAGTGTGAAAGGCCACTATGCCTCTTTGCTTTGGCAGCCCAGGGATAACGTCGGCTCTGAAATGCTTCCAAAGGAGCAGAGTCAGAGAACCTTTGAACCACAGAGCAGGTGCAGCCCCGAACAAGGTCTGCTCTTGGCCTGAGAACACCCACTGCCCAGCGCTTCGTTTGGGTACACACGTGTAGAGGAAGGTTGTTGAATTCTGCTGCGTGATAACTTCTCCGGGCCACGTAGCGTGAGGGCCAGTAGAGTGGCCCTCCATCTCATCCCGGCTTCATGTGCCGGGTGTATAAGGCAAACTCCCTGCTTGAATCCCTCCGTGGGCTACGTAACCTCCAGAGAGAGGTGGGTGATTGGGACCCAGGGCTGGTATCTAGGTTACTGCTCAGTGCCTCAACTTCGCAGCTGTTCTCTCTAAGCGGGTCCCAAAGGCTTTCTGGAAGAGTTTCCTTAGAGGGCCAGAAACAGGAAATTAGCCGACAGGCCCACGGGGATGCCAGTTCTCGGCAGCAACAACGCTTCCAGCGTCAGACCCTAGGGTTCTCTTTGGTAAATGGAAGAACAAATCTGCTTGGAAGCTTCTGCCATCCAGTTTGAGAGTCGCACTTCCACCGCAGCCTAGGATTCCAAGTGTTGCCATGCCGCCACAATTTCCAATTCTTAGGCCTATGACGGCAGAGTGTCTGGCAGTCCTCAAAGAGACCTTAGGGATGCAGGCATTTTGGCTCCTTCCACCGAGAAAGCAGCTCCTCCAGCTCCTCTGTCGTTAGCTAGTTCATGTTAGAATATCTCTAGGCGCCCTCTTTCCTCCTCCACGAGGTAAGACACAAACGGACTTGCCCTAAAGGGAAGAAGCCTTCTGAGTCCGGCAGAGAGGCAGCCTCTCCCACTCAGCATTCCCCGACGACTGAGCCCCTGGCATGGGTCCGAGACACGGAGAAAGACAGCCGTAACCCCGAGCTTTTCCACAATGTAGTATAGGCCTCACCCTGAAGCTCACGTCAATTTCATAGAGAAAACACCAGGCCTCGGTGTGCTTTCCTGTGGCAAGGAAACGTTGCTTTCATTCCTTAGGTGGCACATTGGCTCAGGACGGCCCTACCCGAAGGACTCACGGTGTGCAGCCCTATTTGTTGAGATCAGCCCCTCTGGCTCTTTCTCGGATGAAACCAAGTGGGCAAAGAGCCGTTCCTAAGCTGGGGTCCCTGGGAGCCTTCCCTAGTCTACACCAGAACAGCACTCTGAGGGAGAGGAGACGCGGAGGTTTGGTAGCCAAATCTCCTATTCTGCAGAGAAACATTTCGTTGTAGGTGGGTTCCATCAGCCTTACCATATTTTCTCAGCTGGCTAGGACGGAGGGCAGGCAGTCAGTTGGCAGGCTCACCTGAGGCCCTGCTTCCCAGACTGTGATACAGAACCCCCGCCTGCTGCAGCCCGAAGGGACGGCTTATGGTAAGGGGAAAACCCTGTGTTGGAAAGTTCCTGCCTAACCCTCGCACAAGCACAAGCATATGGGTCAGTGGTCCAAGACTTTCCCCACAAGTTTACCATGTTTGCTCCCATCTAGCCTCCGAAGGCCGAGGTTACCTAGCTGGGAATCACACTTCAGGAGAGGCACTCATGCAGCTTGGGACTGCAAGTTGTTTCACCAGGCAGCCCAAATCGAGTCCACCCACTTGCATTTTCCAGGGGCCGAGCCTGGGAGGGGCAACATACACTTTCTGAATGGGAAAGAAGCCCATGCCTTCAGTGTGAAAGGCCACTATGCCTCTTTGCTTTGGCAGCCCAGGGATAGCGTCGGCTCTGAAATGCTTCCAAAGGAGCAGAGTCAGAGAACCTTTGAACCACAGAGCAGGTGCAGCCCCGAACAAGGTCTGCTCTTGGCCTGAGAACACCCACTGCCCAGCGCTTCGTTTGGGTACACACGTGTAGAGGAAGGTTGTTGAATTCTGCTGCGTGATAACTTCTCCGGGCCACATAGCGTGAGGGCCAGTAGAGTGGCCCTCCATCTCATCCCGGCTTCATGTGCCGGGTGTATAAGGCAAACTCCCTGCTTGAATCCCTCCGTGGGCTACGTAACCTCCAGAGTGAGGTGGGTGATTGGGACCCAGTGCTGGTATCTAGGTTACTGCTCAGTGCCTCAACTTCGCAGCTGTTCTCTCTAAGCGGGTCCCAAAGGCTTTCTGGAAGAGTTTCCTTAGAGGGCCAGAAACAGGAAATTAGCCGACAGGCCCACGGGGATGCCAGTTCTCGGCAGCAACAACGCTACCAGCGTGAGACCCTTGGGTTCTCTTTGGTAAATGGAAGAACAACTCTGCTTGGAAACTTCTGCCATCCAGTTTGAGAATCGCACTTCCACCGCAGCCTAGGATTCCAAGTGTTGCCATGCCGCCACAATTTCCCATTCTTAGGCCTATGACGGCAGAGTGTCTGGCAGTCCTCAAAGAGACCTTAGGGATGCAGGCGTTTTGGCTCCTTCCACCGAGAAAGCAGCTCCTCCAGCTCCTCTGTCGTTAGCTAGTTCATGTTAGAATATCTCTAGGCGCCCACTTTCCTCCTCCACGAGGTAAGACACAAACGGACTTGCCCTAAAGGGAAGAAGCCTTCTGAGTCCGGCAGAGAGGCAGCCTCTCCCACTCAGCATTCCCCGACGACTGAGCCCCTGGCATGGGTCCGAGACACGGAGAAAGACAGCCGTAACCCCGAGCTTTTCCACAATGTAGTATAGGCCTCACCCTGAAGCTCACGTCAATTTCATAGAGAAAACACCAGGCCTCGGTGTGCTTTCCTGTGGCAAGGAAACGTTGCTTTCATTCCTTAGGTGGCACATTGGCTCAGGACGGCCCTACCCGAAGGACTCACGGTGTGCAGCCCTATTTGTTGAGATCAGCCCCTCTGGCTCTTTCTCGGATGAAACCAAGTGGGCAAAGAGCCGTTCCTAAGCTGGGGTCCCTGGGAGCCTTCCCTAGTCTACACCAGAACAGCACTCTGAGGGAGAGGAGACGCGGAGGTTTGGTAGCCAAATCTCCTATTCTGCAGAGAAACATTTCGTTGTAGGTGGGTTCCATCAGCCTTGCCATATTTTCTCAGCTGGCTAGGACGGAGGGCAGGCAGTCATTTGGCAGGCTCACCTGAGGCCCTGCTTCCCAGACTGTGATACAGAACCCCCGCCTGCTGCAGCCCGAAGGGACGGCTTATGGTAAGGGGAAAACCCTGTGTTGGAAAGTTCCTGCCTAACCCTCGCACAAGCACAAGCATATGGGTCAGTGGTCCAAGACTTTCCCCACAAGTTTACCATGTTTGCTCCCATCTAGCCTCCGAAGGCCGAGGTTACCTAGCTGGGAATCACACTTCAGGAGAGGTACTCATGCTGCTTGGGACTGCAAATTGTTTCACCAGGCAGCCCAAATCGAGTCCACCCACTTGCATTTTCCAGGGGCAGAGCCTGGGAGGGGCAACATACACTTTCTGAATGGGAAAGAAGCCCATGCCTTCAGTGTGAAAGGCCACTATGCCTCTTTGCTTTGGCAGCCCAGGGATAGCGTCGGCTCTGAAATGCTTCCAAAGGAGCAGAGTCAGAGAACCTTTGAACCACAGAGCAGGTGCAGCCCCGAACAAGGTCTGCTCTTGGCCTGAGAGCACCCACTGCCCAGCGCTTCGTTTGGGTACACACGTGTAGAGGAAGGTTGTTGAATTCTGCTGCGTGATAACTTCTCCGGGCCACGTAGCGTGAGGGCCAGTAGAGTGGCCCTCCATCTCATCCCGGCTTCATGTGCCGTGTGTATAAGGCAAACTCCCTGCTTGAATCCCTCCGTGGACTACGTAACCTCCAGAGAGAGGTGGGTGATTGGGACCCAGGGCTGGTATCTAGGTTACTGCTCAGTGCCTCAACTTCGCAGCTGTTCTCTCTAAGCAGGTCCCAAAGGCTTTATGGAAGTGTTTCCTTAGAGGGCCAGAAACAGGAAATTAGCCGACAGGCCCACGGGGATGCCAGTTCTCGGCAGCAACAACGCTACCAGCGTCAGACCCTTGGGTTCTCTTTGGTAAATGGAAGAACAACTCTGCTTGGAAGCTTCTGCCATCCAGTTTGAGAGTCGCACTTCCACCGCAGCCTAGGATTCCAAGTGTTGCCATGCCGCCACAATGTCCAATTCTTAGGCCTATGACGGCAGAGTGTCTGGCAGTCCTCAAAGAGACCTTAGGGATGCAGGCGTTTTGGCTCCTTCCACCGAGAAAGCAGCTCCTCCAGCTCCTCTGTCGTTAGCTAGTTCATGTTAGAATATCTCTAGGCGCCCTCTTTCCTCCTCCACGTGGTAAGACCAAACGGACTTGCCCTAAAGGGAAGAAGCCTTCTGAGTCCGGCAGAGAGGCAGCCTCTCCCACTCAGCATTCCCCGACGACTGAGCCCCTGGCATGGGTCCGAGACACGGAGAAAGACAGCCGTAACCCCGAGCTTTTCCACAATGTAGTATAGGCCTCACCCTGAAGCTCACGTCAATTTCATAGAGAAAACACCAGGCCTCGGTGTGCTTTCCTGTGGCAAGGAAACGTTGCTTTCATTCCTTAGGTGGCACATTGGCTCAGGACGGCCCTACCCGAAGGACTCACGGTGTGCAGCCCTATTTGTTGAGATCAGCCCCTCTTGCTCTTTCTCGGATGAAACCAAGTGGGCAAAGAACCGTTCCTAAGCTGGGGTCCCTGGGAGCCTTCCCTAGTCTACACCAGAACAGCACTATGAGGGAGAGGACACGCGGAGGTTTGGTAGCCAAATCTCCTATTCTGCAGAGAAACATTTCGTTGTAGTTGGGTTCCATCAGCCTTGCCATATTGTCTCAGCTGGCTATGACGGAGGGCAGGCAGTCAGTTGGCAGGCTCACCTGAGGCCCTGCTTCCCAGACTGTGATACAGAACCCCCGCCTGCTGCAGCCCAAAGGGACGGCTTATGGTAAGGGGAAAACCCTGTGTTGGAAAGTTCCTGCCTAACCCTCGCACAAGCACAAGCATATGGGTCAGTGGTCCAAGACTTTCCCCACAAGTTTACCATGTTTGCTCCCATCTAGCCTCCGAAGGCCGAGGTTACCTAGCTGGGAATCACACTTCAGGAGAGGTACTCATGCTGCTTGGGACTGCAAATTGTTTCACCAGGCAGCCCAAATCGAGTCCACCCACTTGCATTTTCCAGGGGCCGAGCCTGGGAGGGGCAACATACACTTTCTGAATGGGAAAGAAGCCCATGCCTTCAGTGTGAAAGGCCACTATGCCTCTTTGCTTTGGCAGCCCAGGGATAGCGTCGGCTCTGAAATGCTTCCAAAGGAGCAGAGTCAGAGAACCTTTGAACCACAGAGCAGGTGCAGCCCCGAACAAGGTCTGCTCTTGGCCTGAGAGCACCCACTGCCCAGCGCTTCGTTTGGGTACACACGTGTAGAGGAAGGTTGTTGAATTCTGCTGCGTGATAACTTCTCCGGGCCACGTAGCGTGAGGGCCAGTAGAGTGGCCCTCCATCTCATCCCGGCTTCATGTGCCGGGTGTATAAGGCAAACTCCCTGCTTGAATCCCTCCGTGGGCTACGTAACCTCCAGAGAGAGGTGGGTGATTGGGACCCAGGGCTGGTATCTAGGTTACTGCTCAGTGCCTCAACTTCGCAGCTGTTCTCTCTAAGCGGGTCCCAAAGGCTTTCTGGAAGAGTTTCCTTAGAGGGCCAGAAACAGGAAATTAGCCGACAGGCCCACGGGGATGCCAGTTCTTGGCAGCAACAACGCTACCAGCGTCAGACCCTTGGGTTCTCTTTGGTAAATGGAAGAACAACTCTGCTTGGAAGCTTCTGCCATCCAGTTTGAGAGTCGCACTTCCACCGCAGCCTAGGATTCCAAGTGTTGCCATGCCGCCACAATTTCCCATTCTTAGGCCTATGACGGCAGAGTGTCTGGCAGTCCTCAAAGAGACCTTAGGGATGCAGGCGTTTTGGCTCCTTCCACCGAGAAAGCAGCTCCTCCAGCTCCTCTGTCGTTAGCTAGTTCATGTTAGAATATCTCTAGGCGCCCTCTTTCCTCCTCCACGAGGTAAGACACAAACGGACTTTCCCTAAAGGGAAGAAGCCTTCTGAGTCCGGCAGAGAGGCAGCCTCTCCCACTCAGCATTCCCCGACGACTGAGCCCCTGGCATGGGTCCGAGACACGGAGAAAGACAGCCGTAACCCCGAGCTTTTCCACAATGTAGTATAGGCCTCACCCTGAAGCTCACGTCAATTTCATAGAGAAAACACCAGGCCTCGGTGTGCTTTCCTGTGGCAAGGAAACGTTGCTTTCATTCCTTAGGTGGCACATTGGCTCAGGACGGCCCTACCCGAAGGACTCACGGTGTGCAGCCCTATTTGTTGAGATCAGCCCCTCTGGCTCTTTCTCGGATGAAACCAAGTGGGCAAAGAGCCGTTCCTAAGCTGGGGTCCCTGGGAGCCTTCCCTAGTCTACACCAGAACAGCACTCTGAGGGAGAGGAGACGCGGAGGTTTGGTAGCCAAATCTCCTATTCTGCAGAGAAACATTTCGTTGTAGGTGGGTTCCATCAGCCTTGCCATATTTTCTCAGCTGGCTAGGACGGAGGGCAGGCAGTCATTTGGCAGGCTCACCTGAGGCCCTGCTTCCCAGACTGTGATACAGAACCCCCGCCTGCTGCAGCCCGAAGGGACGGCTTATGGTAAGGGGAAAACCCTGTGTTGGAAAGTTCCTGCCTAACCCTCGCACAAGCACAAGCATATGGGTCAGTGGTCCAAGACTTTCGTCACAAGTTTACCATGTTTGCTCCCATCTAGCCTCCGAAGGCCGAGGTTACCTAGCTGGGAATCACACTTCAGGAGAGGTACTCATGCTGCTTGGGACTGCAAGTTGTTTCACCAGGCAGCCCAAATCGAGTCCACCCACTTGCATTTTCCAGGGTCGGAGCCTGGGAGGGGCAACATACACTTTCTGAATGGGAAAGAAGCCCATGCCTTCAGTGTGAAAGGCCACTATGCCTCTTTGCTTTGGCAGCCCAGGGATAGCGTCGGCTCTGAAATGCTTCCAAAGGAGCAGAGTCAGAGAACCTTTGAACCACAGAGCAGGTGCAGCCCCGAACAAGGTCTGCTCTTGGCCTGAGAACACCCACTGCCCAGCGCTTCGTTTGGGTACACACGTGTAGAGGAAGGTTGTTGAATTCTGCTGCGTGATATCTTCTCCGGGCCACGTAGCTTGAGGGCCAGTAGAGTGGCCCTCCATCTCATCCCGGCTTCATGTGCCGGGTGTATAAGGCAAACTCCCTGCTTGAATCCCTCCGTGGGCTACGTAACCTCCAGAGAGAGGTGGGTGATTGGGACCCAGGGCTGGTATCTAGGTTACTGCTCAGTGCCTCAACTTCGCAGCTGTTCTCTCTAAGCGGGTCCCAAAGTCTTTCTGGAAGAGTTTCCTTAGAGGGCCAGAAACAGGAAATTAGCCGACAGGTCCACGGGGATGCCAGTTCTCGGCAGCAACAACGCTACGAGCGTCAGACCCTTGGGTTCTCTTTGGTAAATGGAAGAACAACTCTGCTTGGAAGCTTCTGCCATCCAGTTTGAGAGTCGCACTTCCACCGCAGCCTAGGATTCCAAGTGTTGCCATGCCGCCACAATTTCCCATTCTTAGGCCTATGACGGCAGAGTGTCTGGCAGTCCTCAAAGAGACCTTAGGGATGCAGGCGTTTTGGCTCCTTCCACCGAGAAAGCAGCTCCTCCAGCTCCTCTGTCGTTAGCTAGTTCATGTTAGAATATCTCTAGGCGCCCTCTTTCCTCCTCCACGAGGTAAGACACAAACGGACTTGCCCTAAAGGGAAGAAGCCTTCTGAGTCCGGCAGAGAGGCAGCCTCTCCCACTCAGCATTCCCCGACGACTGAGCCCCTGGCATGGGTCCGAGACACGGAGAAAGACAGCCGTAACCCCGAGCTTTTCCACAATGTAGTATAGGCCTCACCCTGAAGCTCACGTCAATTTCATAGAGAAAACACCAGGCCTCGGTGTGCTTTCCTGTGGCAAGGAAACGTTGCTTTCATTCCTTAGGTGGCACATTGGCTCAGGACGGCCCTACCCGAAGGACTCACGGTGTGCAGCCCTATTTGTTGAGATCAGCCCCTCTGGCTCTTTCTCGGATGAAACCAAGTGGGCAAAGAGCCGTTCCTAAGCTGGGGTCCCTGGGAGCCTTCCCTAGTCTACACCAGAACAGCACTCTGAGGGAGAGGAGACGCGGAGGTTTGGTAGCCAAATCTCCTATTCTGCAGAGAAACATTTCGTTGTAGGTGGGTTCCATCAGCCTTGCCATATTTTCTCAGCTGGCTAGGACGGAGGGCAGGCAGTCAGTTGGCAGGCTCACCTGAGGCCCTGCTTCCCAGACTGTGATACAGAACCCCCGCCTGCTGCAGCCCGAAGGGACGGCTTATGGTAAGGGGAAAACCCTGTGTTGGAAAGTTCCTGCCTAACCCTCGCACAAGCACAAGCATATGGGTCAGTGGTCCAAGACTTTCCCCACAAGTTTACCATGTTTGCTCCCATCTAGCCTCCGAAGGCCGAGGTTACCTAGCGGGGAATCACACTTCAGGAGAGGTACTCATGCTGCTTGGGACTGCAAGTTGTTTCACCAGGCAGCCCCAATCGAGTCCACCCACTTGCATTTTCCAGGGTCGGAGCCTGGGAGGGGCAACATACACTTTCTGAATGGGAAAGAAGCCCATGCCTTCAGTGTGAAAGGCCACTATGCCTCTTTGCTTTGGCAGCCCAGGGATAACGTCGGCTCTGAAATGCTTCCAAAGGAGCAGAGTCAGAGAACCTTTGAACCACAGAGCAGGTGCAGCCCCGAACAAGGTCTGCTCTTGGCCTGAGAACACCCACTGCCCAGCGCTTCGTTTGGGTACACACGTGTAGAGGAAGGTTGTTGAATTCTGCTGCGTGATAACATCTCCGGGCCACGTAGCGTGAGGGCCAGTAGAGTGGCCCTCCATCTCATCCCGGCTTCATGTGCCGGGTGTATAAGGCAAACTCCCTGCTTGAATCCCTCCGTGGGCTACGTAACCTCCAGAGAGAGGTGGGTGATTGGGACCCAGGGCTGGTATCTAGGTTACTGCTCAGTGCCTCAACTTCGCAGCTGTTCTCTCTAAGCGGGTCCCAAAGGCTTTCTGGAAGAGTTTCCTTAGAGGGCCAGAAACAGGAAATTAGCCGACAGGCCCACGGGGATGCCAGTTCTCGGCAGCAACAACGCTTCCAGCGTCAGAACCTAGGGTTCTCTTTGGTAAATGGAAGAACAAATCTGCTTGGAAGCTTCTGCCATCCAGTTTGAGAGTCGCACTTCCACCGCAGCCTAGGATTCCAAGTGTTGCCATGCCGCCACAATTTCCAATTCTTAGGCCTATGACGGCAGAGTGTCTGGCAGTCCTCAAAGAGACCTTAGGGATGCAGGCGTTTTGGCTCCTTCCACCGAGAAAGCAGCTCCTCCAGCTCCTCTGTCGTTAGCTAGTTCATGTTAGAATATCTCTAGGCGCCCTCTTTCCTCCTCCACGAGGTAAGACACAAACGGACTTGCCCTAAAGGGAAGAAGCCTTCTGAGTCCGGCAGAGAGGCAGCCTCTCCCACTCAGCATTCCCCGACGACTGAGCCCCTGGCATGGGTCCGAGACACTGAGAAAGACAGCCGTAACCCCGAGCTTTTCCACAATGTAGTATAGGCCTCACCCTGAAGCTCACGTCAATTTCATAGAGAAAACACCAGGCCTCGGTGTGCTTTCCTGTGGCAAGGAAACGTTGCTTTCATTCCTTAGGTGGCACATTGGCTCAGGACGGCCCTACCCGAAGGACTCACGGTGTGCAGCCCTATTTGTTGAGATCAGCCCCTCTTGCTCTTTCTCGGATGAAACCAAGTGGGCAAAGAGCCGTTCCTAAGCTGGGGTCCCTGGGAGCCTTCCCTAGTCTACACCAGAACAGCACTCTGAGGGAGAGGAGACGCGGAGGTTTGGTAGCCAAATCTCCTATTCTGCAGAGAAACATTTCGTTGTAGGTGGGTTCCATCAGCCTTGCCATATTTTCTCAGCTGGCTAGGACGGAGGGCAGGCAGTCATTTGGCAGGCTCACCTGAGGCCCTGCTTCCCAGACTGTGATACAGAACCCCCGCCTGCTGCAGCCCGAAGGGACGGCTTATGGTAAGGGGAAAACCCTGTGTTGGAAAGTTCCTGCCTAACCCTCGCACAAGCACAAGCATATGGGTCAGTGGTCCAAGACTTTCCCCACAAGTTTACCATGTTTGCTCCCATCTAGCCTCCGAAGGCCGAGGTTACCTAGCTGGGAATCACACTTCAGGAGAGGTACTCATGCTGCTTGGGACTGCAAATTGTTTCACCAGGCAGCCCCAATCGAGTCCACCCACTTGTATTTTCCAGGGTCAGAGCCTGGGAGGGGCAACATACACTTTCTGAATGGGAAAGAAGCCCATGCCTTCAGTGTGAAAGGCCACTATGCCTCTTTGCTTTGGCAGCCCAGGGATAGCGACGGCTCTGAAATGCTTCCAAAGGAGCAGAGTCAGAGAACCTTTGAACCACAGATCAGGTGCAGCCCCGAACAAGGTCTGCTCTTGGCCTGAGAGCACCCACTGCCCAGCGCTTCGTTTGGGTACACACGTGTAGAGGAAGGTTGTTGAATTCTGCTGCGTGATAACTTCTCCGGGCCACGTAGCGTGAGGGCCAGTAGAGTGGCCCTCCATCTCATCCCGGCTTCATGTGCCGGGTGTATAAGGCAAACTCCCTGCTTGAATCCCTCCGTGGGCTACGTAACCTCCAGAGAGAGGTGGGTGATTGGGACCCAGGGCTGGTATCTAGGTTACTGCTCAGTGCCTCAACTTCGCAGCTGTTCTCTCTAAGCGGGTCCCAAAGGCTTTCTGGAAGAGTTTCCTTAGAGGGCCAGAAACAGGAAATTAGCCGACAGGCCCACGGGGATGCCAGTTCTCGGCAGCAACAACGCTACGAGCGTCAGACCCTTGGGTTCTCTTTGGTAAATGGAAGAACAACTCTGCTTGGAAGCTTCTGCCATCCAGTTTGAGAGTCGCACTTCCACCGCAGCCTAGGATTCCAAGTGTTGCCATGCCGCCACAATTTCCCATTCTTAGGCCTATGACGGCAGAGTGTCTGGCAGTCCTCAAAGAGACCTTAGGGATGCAGGCGTTTTGGCTCCTTCCACCGAGAAAGCAGCTCCTCCAGCTCCTCTGTCGTTAGCTAGTTCATGTTAGAATATCTCTAGGCGCCCTCTTTCCTCCTCCACGAGGTAAGACACAAACGGACTTGCCCTAAAGGGAAGAAGCCTTCTGAGTCCGGCAGAGAGGCAGCCTCTCCCACTCAGCATTCCCCGACGACTGAGCCCCTGGCATGGGTCCGAGACACGGAGAAAGACAGCCGTAACCCCGAGCTTTTCCACAATGTAGTATAGGCCTCACCCTGAAGCTCACGTCAATTTCATAGAGAAAACACCAGGCCTCGGTGTGCTTTCCTGTGGCAAGGAAACGTTGCTTTCATTCCTTAGGTGGCACATTGGCTCAGGACGGCCCTACCCGAAGGACTCACGGTGTGCAGCCCTATTTGTTGAGATCAGCCCCTCTGGCTCTTTCTCGGATGAAACCAAGTGGGCAAAGAGCCGTTCCTAAGCTGGGGTCCCTGGGAGCCTTCCCTAGTCTACACCAGAACAGCACTCTGAGGGAGAGGAGACGCGGAGGTTTGGTAGCCAAATCTCCTATTCTGCAGAGAAACATTTCGTTGTAGGTGGGTTCCATCAGCCTTGCCATATTTTCTCAGCTGGCTAGGACGGAGGGCAGGCAGTCAGTTGGCAGGCTCACCTGAGGCCCTGCTTCCCAGACTGTGATACAGAACCCCCGCCTGCTGCAGCCCGAAGGGACGGCTTATGGTAAGGGGAAAACCCTGTGTTGGAAAGTTCCTGCCTAACCCTCGCACAAGCACAAGCATATGGGTCAGTGGTCCAAGACTTTCCCCACAAGTTTACCATGTTTGCTCCCATCTAGCCTCCGAAGGCCGAGGTTACCTAGCGGGGAATCACACTTCAGGAGAGGTACTCATGCTGCTTGGGACTGCAAGTTGTTTCACCAGGCAGCCCCAATCGAGTCCACCCACTTGCATTTTCCAGGGTCGGAGCCTGGGAGGGGCAACATACACTTTCTGAATGGGAAAGAAGCCCATGCCTTCAGTGTGAAAGGCCACTATGCCTCTTTGCTTTGGCAGCCCAGGGATAACGTCGGCTCTGAAATGCTTCCAAAGGAGCAGAGTCAGAGAACCTTTGAACCACAGAGCAGGTGCAGCCCCGAACAAGGTCTGCTCTTGGCCTGAGAACACCCACTGCCCAGCGCTTCGTTTGGGTACACACGTGTAGAGGAAGGTTGTTGAATTCTGCTGCGTGATAACTTCTCCGGGCCACGTAGCGTGAGGGCCAGTAGAGTGGCCCTCCATCTCATCCCGGCTTCATGTGCCGGGTGTATAAGGCAAACTCCCTGCTTGAATCCCTCCGTGGGCTACGTAACCTCCAGAGAGAGGTGGGTGATTGGGACCCAGGGCTGGTATCTAGGTTACTGCTCAGTGCCTCAACTTCGCAGCTGTTCTCTCTAAGCGGGTCCCAAAGGCTTTCTGGAAGAGTTTCCTTAGAGGGCCAGAAACAGGAAATTAGCCGACAGGCCCACGGGGATGCCAGTTCTCGGCAGCAACAACGCTTCCAGCGTCAGACCCTAGGGTTCTCTTTGGTAAATGGAAGAACAAATCTGCTTGGAAGCTTCTGCCATCCAGTTTGAGAGTCGCACTTCCACCGCAGCCTAGGATTCCAAGTGTTGCCATGCCGCCACAATTTCCAATTCTTAGGCCTATGACGGCAGAGTGTCTGGCAGTCCTCAAAGAGACCTTAGGGATGCAGGCGTTTTGGCTCCTTCCACCGAGAAAGCAGCTCCTCCAGCTCCTCTGTCGTTAGCTAGTTCATGTTAGAATATCTCTAGGCGCCCTCTTTCCTCCTCCACGAGGTAAGACACAAACGGACTTGCCCTAAAGGGAAGAAGCCTTCTGAGTCCGGCAGAGAGGCAGCCTCTCCCACTCAGCATTCCCCGACGACTGAGCCCCTGGCATGGGTCCGAGACACGGAGAAAGACAGCCGTAACCCCGAGCTTTTCCACAATGTAGTATAGGCCTCACCCTGAAGCTCACGTCAATTTCATAGAGAAAACACCAGGCCTCGGTGTGCTTTCCTGTGGCAAGGAAACGTTGCTTTCATTCCTTAGGTGGCACATTGGCTCAGGACGGCCCTACCCGAAGGACTCACGGTGTGCAGCCCTATTTGTTGAGATCAGCCCCTCTGGCTCTTTCTCGGATGAAACCAAGTGGGCAAAGAGCCGTTCCTAAGCTGGGGTCCCTGGGAGCCTTCCCTAGTCTACACCAGAACAGCACTCTGAGGGAGAGGAGACGCGGAGGTTTGGTAGCCAAATCTCCTATTCTGCAGAGAAACATTTCGTTGTAGGTGGGTTCCATCAGCCTTACCATATTTTCTCAGCTGGCTAGGACGGAGGGCAGGCAGTCAGTTGGCAGGCTCACCTGAGGCCCTGCTTCCCAGACTGTGATACAGAACCCCCG
Source organism: Eschrichtius robustus (assembly GCF_028021215.1). Lineage (NCBI taxonomy): Eukaryota > Metazoa > Chordata > Mammalia > Artiodactyla > Eschrichtiidae > Eschrichtius > Eschrichtius robustus. The sequence goes on from NC_090842.1 coordinate 43,557,826, forward strand.
CCTGCTGCAGCCCGAAGGGACGGCTTATGGTAAGGGGAAAACCCTGTGTTGGAAAGTTCCTGCCTAACCCTCGCACAAGCACAAGCATATGGGTCAGTGGTCCAAGACTTTCCCCACAAGTTTACCATGTTTGCTCCCATCTAGCCTCCGAAGGCCGAGGTTACCTAGCTGGGAATCACACTTCAGGAGAGGCACTCATGCAGCTTGGGACTGCAAGTTGTTTCACCAGGCAGCCCAAATCGAGTCCACCCACTTGCATTTTCCAGGGGCCGAGCCTGGGAGGGGCAACATACACTTTCTGAATGGGAAAGAAGCCCATGCCTTCAGTGTGAAAGGCCACTATGCCTCTTTGCTTTGGCAGCCCAGGGATAGCGTCGGCTCTGAAATGCTTCCAAAGGAGCAGAGTCAGAGAACCTTTGAACCACAGAGCAGGTGCAGCCCCGAACAAGGTCTGCTCTTGGCCTGAGAACACCCACTGCCCAGCGCTTCGTTTGGGTACACACGTGTAGAGGAAGGTTGTTGAATTCTGCTGCGTGATAACTTCTCCGGGCCACATAGCGTGAGGGCCAGTAGAGTGGCCCTCCATCTCATCCCGGCTTCATGTGCCGGGTGTATAAGGCAAACTCCCTGCTTGAATCCCTCCGTGGGCTACGTTACCTCCAGAGAGAGGTGGGTGATTGGGACCCAGGGCTGGTATCTAGGTTACTGCTCAGTGCCTCAACTTCGCAGCTGTTCTCTCTAAGCGGGTCCCAAAGGCTTTCTGGAAGAGTTTCCTTAGAGGGCCAGAAACAGGAAATTAGCCGACAGGCCCACGGGGATGCCAGTTCTCGGCAGCAACAACGCTACCAGCGTCAGACCCTAGGGTTCTCTTTGGTAAATGGAAGAACAAATCTGCTTGGAAGCTTCTGCCATCCAGTTTGAGAGTCGCACTTCCACCGCAGCCTAGGATTCCAAGTGTTGCCATGCCGCCACAATTTCCAATTCTTAGGCCTATGACGGCAGAGTGTCTGGCAGTCCTCAAAGAGACCTTAGGGATGCAGGCGTTTTGGCTCCTTCCACCGAGAAAGCAGCTCCTCCAGCTCCTCTGTCGTTAGCTAGTTCATGTTAGAATATCTCTAGGCGCCCTCTTTCCTCCTCCACGAGGTAAGACACAAACGGACTTGCCCTAAAGGGAAGAAGCCTTCTGAGTCCGGCAGAGAGGCAGCCTCTCCCACTCAGCATTCCCCGACGACTGAGCCCCTGGCATGGGTCCGAGACACGGAGAAAGACAGCCGTAACCCCGAGCTTTTCCACAATGTAGTATAGGCCTCACCCTGAAGCTCACGTCAATTTCATAGAGAAAACACCAGGCCTCGGTGTGCTTTCCTGTGGCAAGGAAACGTTGCTTTCATTCCTTAGGTGGCACATTGGCTCAGGACGGCCCTACCCGAAGGACTCACGGTGTGCAGCCCTATTTGTTGAGATCAGCCCCTCTGGCTCTTTCTCGGATGAAACCAAGTGGGCAAAGAGCCGTTCCTAAGCTGGGGTCCCTGGGAGCCTTCCCTAGTCTACACCAGAACAGCACTCTGAGGGAGAGGAGACGCGGAGGTTTGGTAGCCAAATCTCCTATTCTGCAGAGAAACATTTCGTTGTAGGTGGGTTCCATCAGCCTTGCCATATTTTCTCAGCTGGCTAGGACGGAGGGCAGGCAGTCAGTTGGCAGGCTCACCTGAGGCCCTGCTTCCCAGACTGTGATACAGAACCCCCGCCTGCTGCAGCCCGAAGGGACGGCTTATGGTAAGGGGAAAACCCTGTGTTGGAAAGTTCCTGCCTAACCCTCGCACAAGCACAAGCATATGGGTCAGTGGTCCAAGACTTTCCCCACAAGTTTACCATGTTTGCTCCCATCTAGCCTCCGAAGGCCGAGGTTACCTAGCGGGGAATCACACTTCAGGAGAGGTACTCATGCTGCTTGGGACTGCAAGTTGTTTCACCAGGCAGCCCCAATCGAGTCCACCCACTTGCATTTTCCAGGGTCGGAGCCTGGGAGGGGCAACATACACTTTCTGAATGGGAAAGAAGCCCATGCCTTTCAGTGTGAAAGGCCACTATGCCTCTTTGCTTTGGCAGCCCAGGGATAACGTCGGCTCTGAAATGCTTCCAAAGGAGCAGAGTCAGAGAACCTTTGAACCACAGAGCAGGTGCAGCCCCGAACAAGGTCTGCTCTTGGCCTGAGAACACCCACTGCCCAGCGCTTCGTTTGGGTACACACGTGTAGAGGAAGGTTGTTGAATTCTGCTGCGTGATAACTTCTCCGGGCCACGTAGCGTGAGGGCCAGTAGAGTGGCCCTCCATCTCATCCCGGCTTCATGTGCCGGGTGTATAAGGCAAACTCCCTGCTTGAATCCCTCCGTGGGCTACGTAACCTCCAGAGAGAGGTGGGTGATTGGGACCCAGGGCTGGTATCTAGGTTACTGCTCAGTGCCTCAACTTCGCAGCTGTTCTCTCTAAGCGGGTCCCAAAGGCTTTCTGGAAGAGTTTCCTTAGAGGGCCAGAAACAGGAAATTAGCCGACAGGCCCACGGGGATGCCAGTTCTCGGCAGCAACAACGCTACGAGCGTCAGACCCTTGGGTTCTCTTTGGTAAATGGAAGAACAACTCTGCTTGGAAGCTTCTGCCATCCAGTTTGAGAGTCGCACTTCCACCGCAGCCTAGGATTCCAAGTGTTGCCATGCCGCCACAATTTCCCATTCTTAGGCCTATGACGGCAGAGTGTCTGGCAGTCCTCAAAGAGACCTTAGGGATGCAGGTGTTTTGGCTCCTTCCACCGAGAAAGCAGCTCCTCCAGCTCCTCTGTCGTTAGCTAGTTCATGTTAGAATATCTCTAGGCGCCCTCTTTCCTCCTCCACGAGGTAAGACACAAACGGACTTGCCCTAAAGGGAAGAAGCCTTCTGAGTCCGGCAGAGAGGCAGCCTCTCCCACTCAGCATTCCCCGACGACTGAGCCCCTGGCATGGGTCCGAGACACGGAGAAAGACAGCCGTAACCCCGAGCTTTTCCACAATGTAGTATAGGCCTCACCCTGAAGCTCACGTCAATTTCATAGAGAAAACACCAGGCCTCGGTGTGCTTTCCTGTGGCAAGGAAACGTTGCTTTCATTCCTTAGGTGGCACATTGGCTCAGGACGGCCCTACCCGAAGGACTCACGGTGTGCAGCCCTATTTGTTGAGATCAGCCCCTCTGGCTCTTTCTCGGATGAAACCAAGTGGGCAAAGAGCCGTTCCTAAGCTGGGGTCCCTGGGAGCCTTCCCTAGTCTACACCAGAACAGCACTCTGAGGGAGAGGAGACGCGGAGGTTTGGTAGCCAAATCTCCTATTCTGCAGAGAAACATTTCGTTGTAGGTGGGTTCCATCAGCCTTGCCATATTTTCTCAGCTGGCTAGGACGGAGGGCAGGCAGTCAGTTGGCAGGCTCACCTGAGGCCCTGCTTCCCAGACTGTGATACAGAACCCCCGCCTGCTGCAGCCCGAAGGGACGGCTTATGGTAAGGGGAAAACCCTGTGTTGGAAAGTTCCTGCCTAACCCTCGCACAAGCACAAGCATATGGGTCAGTGGTCCAAGACTTTCCCCACAAGTTTACCATGTTTGCTCCCATCTAGCCTCCGAAGGCCGAGGTTACCTAGCGGGGAATCACACTTCAGGAGAGGTACTCATGCTGCTTGGGACTGCAAGTTGTTTCACCAGGCAGCCCCAATCGAGTCCACCCACTTGCATTTTCCAGGGTCGGAGCCTGGGAGGGGCAACATACACTTTCTGAATGGGAAAGAAGCCCATGCCTTCAGTGTGAAAGGCCACTATGCCTCTTTGCTTTGGCAGCCCAGGGATAACGTCGGCTCTGAAATGCTTCCAAAGGAGCAGAGTCAGAGAACCTTTGAACCACAGAGCAGGTGCAGCCCCGAACAAGGTCTGCTCTTGGCCTGAGAACACCCACTGCCCAGCGCTTCGTTTGGGTACACACGTGTAGAGGAAGGTTGTTGAATTCTGCTGCGTGATAACTTCTCCGGGCCACGTAGCGTGAGGGCCAGTAGAGTGGCCCTCCATCTCATCCCGGCTTCATGTGCCGGGTGTATAAGGCAAACTCCCTGCTTGAATCCCTCCGTGGGCTACGTAACCTCCAGAGAGAGGTGGGTGATTGGGACCCAGGGCTGGTATCTAGGTTACTGCTCAGTGCCTCAACTTCGCAGCTGTTCTCTCTAAGCGGGTCCCAAAGGCTTTCTGGAAGAGTTTCCTTAGAGGGCCAGAAACAGGAAATTAGCCGACAGGCCCACGGGGATGCCAGTTCTCGGCAGCAACAACGCTTCCAGCGTCAGACCCTAGGGTTCTCTTTGGTAAATGGAAGAACAAATCTGCTTGGAAGCTTCTGCCATCCAGTTTGAGAGTCGCACTTCCACCGCAGCCTAGGATTCCAAGTGTTGCCATGCCGCCACAATTTCCAATTCTTAGGCCTATGACGGCAGAGTGTCTGGCAGTCCTCAAAGAGACCTTAGGGATGCAGGCGTTTTGGCTCCTTCCACCGAGAAAGCAGCTCCTCCAGCTCCTCTGTCGTTAGCTAGTTCATGTTAGAATATCTCTAGGCGCCCTCTTTCCTCCTCCACGAGGTAAGACACAAACGGACTTGCCCTAAAGGGAAGAAGCCTTCTGAGTCCGGCAGAGAGGCAGCCTCTCCCACTCAGCATTCCCCGACGACTGAGCCCCTGGCATGGGTCCGAGACACGGAGAAAGACAGCCGTAACCCCGAGCTTTTCCACAATGTAGTATAGGCCTCACCCTGAAGCTCACGTCAATTTCATAGAGAAAACACCAGGCCTCGGTGTGCTTTCCTGTGGCAAGGAAACGTTGCTTTCATTCCTTAGGTGGCACATTGGCTCAGGACGGCCCTACCCGAAGGACTCACGGTGTGCAGCCCTATTTGTTGAGATCAGCCCCTCTGGCTCTTTCCCGGATGAAACCAAGTGGGCAAAGAGCCGTTCCTAAGCTGGGGTCCCTGGGAGCCTTCCCTAGTCTACACCAGAACAGCACTCTGAGGGAGAGGAGACGCGGAGGTTTGGTAGCCAAATCTCCTATTCTGCAGAGAAACATTTCGTTGTAGGTGGGTTCCATCAGCCTTACCATATTTTCTCAGCTGGCTAGGACGGAGGGCAGGCAGTCAGTTGGCAGGCTCACCTGAGGCCCTGCTTCCCAGACTGTGATACAGAACCCCCGCCTGCTGCAGCCCGAAGGGACGGCTTATGGTAAGGGGAAAACCCTGTGTTGGAAAGTTCCTGCCTAACCCTCGCACAAGCACAAGCATATGGGTCAGTGGTCCAAGACTTTCCCCACAAGTTTACCATGTTTGCTCCCATCTAGCCTCCGAAGGCCGAGGTTACCTAGCTGGGAATCACACTTCAGGAGAGGCACTCATGCAGCTTGGGACTGCAAGTTGTTTCACCAGGCAGCCCAAATCGAGTCCACCCACTTGCATTTTCCAGGGGCCGAGCCTGGGAGGGGCAACATACACTTTCTGAATGGGAAAGAAGCCCATGCCTTCAGTGTGAAAGGCCACTATGCCTCTTTGCTTTGGCAGCCCAGGGATAGCGTCGGCTCTGAAATGCTTCCAAAGGAGCAGAGTCAGAGAACCTTTGAACCACAGAGCAGGTGCAGCCCCGAACAAGGTCTGCTCTTGGCCTGAGAACACCCACTGCCCAGCGCTTCGTTTGGGTACACACGTGTAGAGGAAGGTTGTTGAATTCTGCTGCGTGATAACTTCTCCGGGCCACATAGCGTGAGGGCCAGTAGAGTGGCCCTCCATCTCATCCCGGCTTCATGTGCCGGGTGTATAAGGCAAACTCCCTGCTTGAATCCCTCCGTGGGCTACGTTACCTCCAGAGAGAGGTGGGTGATTGGGACCCAGGGCTGGTATCTAGGTTACTGCTCAGTGCCTCAACTTCGCAGCTGTTCTCTCTAAGCGGGTCCCAAAGGCTTTCTGGAAGAGTTTCCTTAGAGGGCCAGAAACAGGAAATTAGCCGACAGGCCCACGGGGATGCCAGTTCTCGGCAGCAACAACGCTACCAGCGTCAGACCCTAGGGTTCTCTTTGGTAAATGGAAGAACAAATCTGCTTGGAAGCTTCTGCCATCCAGTTTGAGAGTCGCACTTCCACCGCAGCCTAGGATTCCAAGTGTTGCCATGCCGCCACAATTTCCAATTCTTAGGCCTATGACGGCAGAGTGTCTGGCAGTCCTCAAAGAGACCTTAGGGATGCAGGCGTTTTGGCTCCTTCCACCGAGAAAGCAGCTCCTCCAGCTCCTCTGTCGTTAGCTAGTTCATGTTAGAATATCTCTAGGCGCCCTCTTTCCTCCTCCACGAGGTAAGACACAAACGGACTTGCCCTAAAGGGAAGAAGCCTTCTGAGTCCGGCAGAGAGGCAGCCTCTCCCACTCAGCATTCCCCGACGACTGAGCCCCTGGCATGGGTCCGAGACACGGAGAAAGACAGCCGTAACCCCGAGCTTTTCCACAATGTAGTATAGGCCTCACCCTGAAGCTCACGTCAATTTCATAGAGAAAACACCAGGCCTCGGTGTGCTTTCCTGTGGCAAGGAAACGTTGCTTTCATTCCTTAGGTGGCACATTGGCTCAGGACGGCCCTACCCGAAGGACTCACGGTGTGCAGCCCTATTTGTTGAGATCAGCCCCTCTGGCTCTTTCTCGGATGAAACCAAGTGGGCAAAGAGCCGTTCCTAAGCTGGGGTCCCTGGGAGCCTTCCCTAGTCTACACCAGAACAGCACTCTGAGGGAGAGGAGACGCGGAGGTTTGGTAGCCAAATCTCCTATTCTGCAGAGAAACATTTCGTTGTAGGTGGGTTCCATCAGCCTTGCCATATTTTCTCAGCTGGCTAGGACGGAGGGCAGGCAGTCAGTTGGCAGGCTCACCTGAGGCCCTGCTTCCCAGACTGTGATACAGAACCCCCGCCTGCTGCAGCCCGAAGGGACGGCTTATGGTAAGGGGAAAACCCTGTGTTGGAAAGTTCCTGCCTAACCCTCGCACAAGCACAAGCATATGGGTCAGTGGTCCAAGACTTTCCCCACAAGTTTACCATGTTTGCTCCCATCTAGCCTCCGAAGGCCGAGGTTACCTAGCGGGGAATCACACTTCAGGAGAGGTACTCATGCTGCTTGGGACTGCAAGTTGTTTCACCAGGCAGCCCCAATCGAGTCCACCCACTTGCATTTTCCAGGGGCCGAGCCTGGGAGGGGCAACATACACTTTCTGAATGGGAAAGAAGCCCATGCCTTCAGTGTGAAAGGCCACTATGCCTCTTTGCTTTGGCAGCCCAGGGATAACGTCGGCTCTGAAATGCTTCCAAAGGAGCAGAGTCAGAGAACCTTTGAACCACAGAGCAGGTGCAGCCCCGAACAAGGTCTGCTCTTGGCCTGAGAACACCCACTGCCCAGCGCTTCGTTTGGGTACACACGTGTAGAGGAAGGTTGTTGAATTCTGCTGCGTGATAACTTCTCCGGGCCACGTAGCGTGAGGGCCAGTAGAGTGGCCCTCCATCTCATCCCGGCTTCATGTGCCGGGTGTATAAGGCAAACTCCCTGCTTGAATCCCTCCGTGGGCTACGTAACCTCCAGAGAGAGGTGGGTGATTGGGACCCAGGGCTGGTATCTAGGTTACTGCTCAGTGCCTCAACTTCGCAGCTGTTCTCTCTAAGCGGGTCCCAAAGGCTTTCTGGAAGAGTTTCCTTAGAGGGCCAGAAACAGGAAATTAGCCGACAGGCCCACGGGGATGCCAGTTCTCGGCAGCAACAACGCTTCCAGCGTCAGACCCTAGGGTTCTCTTTGGTAAATGGAAGAACAAATCTGCTTGGAAGCTTCTGCCATCCAGTTTGAGAGTCGCACTTCCACCGCAGCCTAGGATTCCAAGTGTTGCCATGCCGCCACAATTTCCAATTCTTAGGCCTATGACGGCAGAGTGTCTGGCAGTCCTCAAAGAGACCTTAGGGATGCAGGCATTTTGGCTCCTTCCACCGAGAAAGCAGCTCCTCCAGCTCCTCTGTCGTTAGCTAGTTCATGTTAGAATATCTCTAGGCGCCCTCTTTCCTCCTCCACGAGGTAAGACACAAACGGACTTGCCCTAAAGGGAAGAAGCCTTCTGAGTCCGGCAGAGAGGCAGCCTCTCCCACTCAGCATTCCCCGACGACTGAGCCCCTGGCATGGGTCCGAGACACGGAGAAAGACAGCCGTAACCCCGAGCTTTTCCACAATGTAGTATAGGCCTCACCCTGAAGCTCACGTCAATTTCATAGAGAAAACACCAGGCCTCGGTGTGCTTTCCTGTGGCAAGGAAACGTTGCTTTCATTCCTTAGGTGGCACATTGGCTCAGGACGGCCCTACCCGAAGGACTCACGGTGTGCAGCCCTATTTGTTGAGATCAGCCCCTCTGGCTCTTTCTCGGATGAAACCAAGTGGGCAAAGAGCCGTTCCTAAGCTGGGGTCCCTGGGAGCCTTCCCTAGTCTACACCAGAACAGCACTCTGAGGGAGAGGAGACGCGGAGGTTTGGTAGCCAAATCTCCTATTCTGCAGAGAAACATTTCGTTGTAGGTGGGTTCCATCAGCCTTACCATATTTTCTCAGCTGGCTAGGACGGAGGGCAGGCAGTCAGTTGGCAGGCTCACCTGAGGCCCTGCTTCCCAGACTGTGATACAGAACCCCCGCCTGCTGCAGCCCGAAGGGACGGCTTATGGTAAGGGGAAAACCCTGTGTTGGAAAGTTCCTGCCTAACCCTCGCACAAGCACAAGCATATGGGTCAGTGGTCCAAGACTTTCCCCACAAGTTTACCATGTTTGCTCCCATCTAGCCTCCGAAGGCCGAGGTTACCTAGCTGGGAATCACACTTCAGGAGAGGCACTCATGCAGCTTGGGACTGCAAGTTGTTTCACCAGGCAGCCCAAATCGAGTCCACCCACTTGCATTTTCCAGGGGCCGAGCCTGGGAGGGGCAACATACACTTTCTGAATGGGAAAGAAGCCCATGCCTTCAGTGTGAAAGGCCACTATGCCTCTTTGCTTTGGCAGCCCAGGGATAGCGTCGGCTCTGAAATGCTTCCAAAGGAGCAGAGTCAGAGAACCTTTGAACCACAGAGCAGGTGCAGCCCCGAACAAGGTCTGCTCTTGGCCTCAGAACACCCACTGCCCAGCGCTTCGTTTGGGTACACACGTGTAGAGGAAGGTTGTTGAATTCTGCTGCGTGATAACTTCTCCGGGCCACATAGCGTGAGGGCCAGTAGAGTGGCCCTCCATCTCATCCCGGCTTCATGTGCCGGGTGTATAAGGCAAACTCCCTGCTTGAATCCCTCCGTGGGCTACGTAACCTCCAGAGTGAGGTGGGTGATTGGGACCCAGTGCTGGTATCTAGGTTACTGCTCAGTGCCTCAACTTCGCAGCTGTTCTCTCTAAGCGGGTCCCAAAGGCTTTCTGGAAGAGTTTCCTTAGAGGGCCAGAAACAGGAAATTAGCCGACAGGCCCACGGGGATGCCAGTTCTCGGCAGCAACAACGCTACCAGCGTGAGACCCTTGGGTTCTCTTTGGTAAATGGAAGAACAACTCTGCTTGGAAACTTCTGCCATCCAGTTTGAGAATCGCACTTCCACCGCAGCCTAGGATTCCAAGTGTTGCCATGCCGCCACAATTTCCCATTCTTAGGCCTATGACGGCAGAGTGTCTGGCAGTCCTCAAAGAGACCTTAGGGATGCAGGCGTTTTGGCTCCTTCCACCGAGAAAGCAGCTCCTCCAGCTCCTCTGTCGTTAGCTAGTTCATGTTAGAATATCTCTAGGCGCCCACTTTCCTCCTCCACGAGGTAAGACACAAACGGACTTGCCCTAAAGGGAAGAAGCCTTCTGAGTCCGGCAGAGAGGCAGCCTCTCCCACTCAGCATTCCCCGACGACTGAGCCCCTGGCATGGGTCCGAGACACGGAGAAAGACAGCCGTAACCCCGAGCTTTTCCACAATGTAGTATAGGCCTCACCCTGAAGCTCACGTCAATTTCATAGAGAAAACACCAGGCCTCGGTGTGCTTTCCTGTGGCAAGGAAACGTTGCTTTCATTCCTTAGGTGGCACATTGGCTCAGGACGGCCCTACCCGAAGGACTCACGGTGTGCAGCCCTATTTGTTGAGATCAGCCCCTCTGGCTCTTTCTCGGATGAAACCAAGTGGGCAAAGAGCCGTTCCTAAGCTGGGGTCCCTGGGAGCCTTCCCTAGTCTACACCAGAACAGCACTCTGAGGGAGAGGAGACGCGGAGGTTTGGTAGCCAAATCTCCTATTCTGCAGAGAAACATTTCGTTGTAGGTGGGTTCCATCAGCCTTGCCATATTTTCTCAGCTGGCTAGGACGGAGGGCAGGCAGTCATTTGGCAGGCTCACCTGAGGCCCTGCTTCCCAGACTGTGATACAGAACCCCCGCCTGCTGCAGCCCGAAGGGACGGCTTATGGTAAGGGGAAAACCCTGTGTTGGAAAGTTCCTGCCTAACCCTCGCACAAGCACAAGCATATGGGTCAGTGGTCCAAGACTTTCCCCACAAGTTTACCATGTTTGCTCCCATCTAGCCTCCGAAGGCCGAGGTTACCTAGCTGGGAATCACACTTCAGGAGAGGTACTCATGCTGCTTGGGACTGCAAATTGTTTCACCAGGCAGCCCAAATCGAGTCCACCCACTTGCATTTTCCAGGGGCAGAGCCTGGGAGGGGCAACATACACTTTCTGAATGGGAAAGAAGCCCATGCCTTCAGTGTGAAAGGCCACTATGCCTCTTTGCTTTGGCAGCCCAGGGATAGCGTCGGCTCTGAAATGCTTCCAAAGGAGCAGAGTCAGAGAACCTTTGAACCACAGAGCAGGTGCAGCCCCGAACAAGGTCTGCTCTTGGCCTGAGAGCACCCACTGCCCAGCGCTTCGTTTGGGTACACACGTGTAGAGGAAGGTTGTTGAATTCTGCTGCGTGATAACTTCTCCGGGCCACGTAGCGTGAGGGCCAGTAGAGTGGCCCTCCATCTCATCCCGGCTTCATGTGCCGTGTGTATAAGGCAAACTCCCTGCTTGAATCCCTCCGTGGACTACGTAACCTCCAGAGAGAGGTGGGTGATTGGGACCCAGGGCTGGTATCTAGGTTACTGCTCAGTGCCTCAACTTCGCAGCTGTTCTCTCTAAGCAGGTCCCAAAGGCTTTATGGAAGTGTTTCCTTAGAGGGCCAGAAACAGGAAATTAGCCGACAGGCCCACGGGGATGCCAGTTCTCGGCAGCAACAACGCTACCAGCGTCAGACCCTTGGGTTCTCTTTGGTAAATGGAAGAACAACTCTGCTTGGAAGCTTCTGCCATCCAGTTTGAGAGTCGCACTTCCACCGCAGCCTAGGATTCCAAGTGTTGCCATGCCGCCACAATGTCCAATTCTTAGGCCTATGACGGCAGAGTGTCTGGCAGTCCTCAAAGAGACCTTAGGGATGCAGGCGTTTTGGCTCCTTCCACCGAGAAAGCAGCTCCTCCAGCTCCTCTGTCGTTAGCTAGTTCATGTTAGAATATCTCTAGGCGCCCTCTTTCCTCCTCCACGTGGTAAGACCAAACGGACTTGCCCTAAAGGGAAGAAGCCTTCTGAGTCCGGCAGAGAGGCAGCCTCTCCCACTCAGCATTCCCCGACGACTGAGCCCCTGGCATGGGTCCGAGACACGGAGAAAGACAGCCGTAACCCCGAGCTTTTCCACAATGTAGTATAGGCCTCACCCTGAAGCTCACGTCAATTTCATAGAGAAAACACCAGGCCTCGGTGTGCTTTCCTGTGGCAAGGAAACGTTGCTTTCATTCCTTAGGTGGCACATTGGCTCAGGACGGCCCTACCCGAAGGACTCACGGTGTGCAGCCCTATTTGTTGAGATCAGCCCCTCTTGCTCTTTCTCGGATGAAACCAAGTGGGCAAAGAGCCGTTCCTAAGCTGGGGTCCCTGGGAGCCTTCCCTAGTCTACACCAGAACAGCACTATGAGGGAGAGGACACGCGGAGGTTTGGTAGCCAAATCTCCTATTCTGCAGAGAAACATTTCGTTGTAGTTGGGTTCCATCAGCCTTGCCATATTGTCTCAGCTGGCTATGACGGAGGGCAGGCAGTCAGTTGGCAGGCTCACCTGAGGCCCTGCTTCCCAGACTGTGATACAGAACCCCCGCCTGCTGCAGCCCAAAGGGACGGCTTATGGTAAGGGGAAAACCCTGTGTTGGAAAGTTCCTGCCTAACCCTCGCACAAGCACAAGCATATGGGTCAGTGGTCCAAGACTTTCCCCACAAGTTTACCATGTTTGCTCCCATCTAGCCTCCGAAGGCCGAGGTTACCTAGCTGGGAATCACACTTCAGGAGAGGTACTCATGCTGCTTGGGACTGCAAATTGTTTCACCAGGCAGCCCAAATCGAGTCCACCCACTTGCATTTTCCAGGGGCCGAGCCTGGGAGGGGCAACATACACTTTCTGAATGGGAAAGAAGCCCATGCCTTCAGTGTGAAAGGCCACTATGCCTCTTTGCTTTGGCAGCCCAGGGATAGCGTCGGCTCTGAAATGCTTCCAAAGGAGCAGAGTCAGAGAACCTTTGAACCACAGAGCAGGTGCAGCCCCGAACAAGGTCTGCTCTTGGCCTGAGAGCACCCACTGCCCAGCGCTTCGTTTGGGTACACACGTGTAGAGGAAGTTTGTTGAATTCTGCTGCGTGATAACTTCTCCGGGCCACGTAGCGTGAGGGCCAGTAGAGTGGCCCTCCATCTCATCCCGGCTTCATGTGCCGGGTGTATAAGGCAAACTCCCTGCTTGAATCCCTCCGTGGGCTACGTAACCTCCAGAGAGAGGTGGGTGATTGGGACCCAGGGCTGGTATCTAGGTTACTGCTCAGTGCCTCAACTTCGCAGCTGTTCTCTCTAAGCGGGTCCCAAAGGCTTTCTGGAAGAGTTTCCTTAGAGGGCCAGAAATAGGAAATTAGCCGACAGGCCCACGGGGATGCCAGTTCTTGGCAGCAACAACGCTACCAGCGTCAGACCCTTGGGTTCTCTTTGGTAAATGGAAGAACAACTCTGCTTGGAAGCTTCTGCCATCCAGTTTGAGAGTCGCACTTCCACCGCAGCCTAGGATTCCAAGTGTTGCCATGCCGCCACAATTTCCCATTCTTAGGCCTATGACGGCAGAGTGTCTGGCAGTCCTCAAAGAGACCTTAGGGATGCAGGCGTTTTGGCTCCTTCCACCGAGAAAGCAGCTCCTCCAGCTCCTCTGTCGTTAGCTAGTTCATGTTAGAATATCTCTAGGCGCCCTCTTTCCTCCTCCACGAGGTAAGACACAAACGGACTTTCCCTAAAGGGAAGAAGCCTTCTGAGTCCGGCAGAGAGGCAGCCTCTCCCACTCAGCATTCCCCGACGACTGAGCCCCTGGCATGGGTCCGAGACACGGAGAAAGACAGCCGTAACCCCGAGCTTTTCCACAATGTAGTATAGGCCTCACCCTGAAGCTCACGTCAATTTCATAGAGAAAACACCAGGCCTCGGTGTGCTTTCCTGTGGCAAGGAAACGTTGCTTTCATTCCTTAGGTGGCACATTGGCTCAGGACGGCCCTACCCGAAGGACTCACGGTGTGCAGCCCTATTTGTTGAGATCAGCCCCTCTGGCTCTTTCTCGGATGAAACCAAGTGGGCAAAGAGCCGTTCCTAAGCTGGGGTCCCTGGGAGCCTTCCCTAGTCTACACCAGAACAGCACTCTGAGGGAGAGGAGACGCGGAGGTTTGGTAGCCAAATCTCCTATTCTGCAGAGAAACATTTCGTTGTAGGTGGGTTCCATCAGCCTTGCCATATTTTCTCAGCTGGCTAGGACGGAGGGCAGGCAGTCATTTGGCAGGCTCACCTGAGGCCCTGCTTCCCAGACTGTGATACAGAACCCCCGCCTGCTGCAGCCCGAAGGGACGGCTTATGGTAAGGGGAAAACCCTGTGTTGGAAAGTTCCTGCCTAACCCTCGCACAAGCACAAGCATATGGGTCAGTGGTCCAAGACTTTCGTCACAAGTTTACCATGTTTGCTCCCATCTAGCCTCCGAAGGCCGAGGTTACCTAGCTGGGAATCACACTTCAGGAGAGGTACTCATGCTGCTTGGGACTGCAAGTTGTTTCACCAGGCAGCCCAAATCGAGTCCACCCACTTGCATTTTCCAGGGTCGGAGCCTGGGAGGGGCAACATACACTTTCTGAATGGGAAAGAAGCCCATGCCTTCAGTGTGAAAGGCCACTATGCCTCTTTGCTTTGGCAGCCCAGGGATAGCGTCGGCTCTGAAATGCTTCCAAAGGAGCAGAGTCAGAGAACCTTTGAACCACAGAGCAGGTGCAGCCCCGAACAAGGTCTGCTCTTGGCCTGAGAACACCCACTGCCCAGCGCTTCGTTTGGGTACACACGTGTAGAGGAAGGTTGTTGAATTCTGCTGCGTGATATCTTCTCCGGGCCACGTAGCTTGAGGGCCAGTAGAGTGGCCCTCCATCTCATCCCGGCTTCATGTGCCGGGTGTATAAGGCAAACTCCCTGCTTGAATCCCTCCGTGGGCTACGTAACCTCCAGAGAGAGGTGGGTGATTGGGACCCAGGGCTGGTATCTAGGTTACTGCTCAGTGCCTCAACTTCGCAGCTGTTCTCTCTAAGCGGGTCCCAAAGTCTTTCTGGAAGAGTTTCCTTAGAGGGCCAGAAACAGGAAATTAGCCGACAGGCCCACGGGGATGCCAGTTCTCGGCAGCAACAACGCTACCAGCGTCAGACCCTTGGGTTCTCTTTGGTAAATGGAAGAACAACTCTGCTTGGAAGCTTCTGCCATCCAGTTTGAGAGTCGCACTTCCACCGCAGCCTAGGATTCCAAGTGTTGCCATGCCGCCACAATTTCCAATTCTTAGGCCTATGACGGCAGAGTGTCTGGCATTCCTCAAAGAGACCTTAGGGATGCAGGCGTTTTGGCTCCTTCCACCGAGAAAGCAGCTCCTCCAGCTCCTCTGTCGTTAGCTAGTTCATGTTAGAATATCTCTAGGCGCCCTCTTTCCTCCTCCACGAGGTAAGACACAAAGGGACTTGCCCTAAAGGGAAGAAGCCTTCTGAGTCCGGCAGAGAGGCGCTCTCTCCCACTCAGCATTCCCCGACG
Organism: Eschrichtius robustus; assembly: GCF_028021215.1. Taxonomy (NCBI): domain Eukaryota; kingdom Metazoa; phylum Chordata; class Mammalia; order Artiodactyla; family Eschrichtiidae; genus Eschrichtius; species Eschrichtius robustus. Next base: position 43,573,032 of record NC_090842.1, read on the forward strand.
ACTGAGCCCCTGGCATGGGTCCGAGACACTGAGAAAGACAGCCGTAACCCCGAGCTTTTCCACAATGTAGTATAGGCCTCACCCTGAAGCTCACGTCAATTTCATAGAGAAAACACCAGGCCTCGGTGTGCTTTCCTGTGGCAAGGAAACGTTGCTTTCATTCCTTAGGTGGCACATTGGCTCAGGACGGCCCTACCCGAAGGACTCACGGTGTGCAGCCCTATTTGTTGAGATCAGCCCCTCTGGCTCTTTCTCGGATGAAACCAAGTGGGCAAAGAGCCGTTCCTAAGCTGGGGTCCCTGGGAGCCTTCCCTAGTCTACACCAGAACAGCACTCTGAGGGAGAGGAGACGCGGAGGTTTGGTAGCCAAATCTCCTATTCTGCAGAGAAACATTTCGTTGTAGGTGGGTTCCATCAGCCTTGCCATATTTTCTCAGCTGGCTAGGACGGAGGGCAGGCAGTCATTTGGCAGGCTCACCTGAGGCCCTGCTTCCCAGACTGTGATACAGAACCCCCGCCTGCTGCAGCCCGAAGGGACGGCTTATGGTAAGGGGAAAACCCTGTGTTGGAAAGTTCCTGCCTAACCCTCGCACAAGCACAAGCATATGGGTCAGTGGTCCAAGACTTTCCCCACAAGTTTACCATGTTTGCTCCCATCTAGCCTCCGAAGGCCGAGGTTACCTAGCTGGGAATCACACTTCAGGAGAGGTACTCATGCTGCTTGGGACTGCAAATTGTTTCACCAGGCAGCCCCAATCGAGTCCACCCACTTGTATTTTCCAGGGTCAGAGCCTGGGAGGGGCAACATACACTTTCTGAATGGGAAAGAAGCCCATGCCTTCAGTGTGAAAGGCCACTATGCCTCTTTGCTTTGGCAGCCCAGGGATAGCGACGGCTCTGAAATGCTTCCAAAGGAGCAGAGTCAGAGAACCTTTGAACCACAGAGCAGGTGCAGCCCCGAACAAGGTCTGCTCTTGGCCTGAGAGCACCCACTGCCCAGCGCTTCGTTTGGGTACACACGTGTAGAGGAAGGTTGTTGAATTCTGCTGCGTGATAACTTCTCCGGGCCACGTAGCGTGAGGTCCAGTAGAGTGGCCCTCCATCTCATCCCGGCTTCATGTGCCGGGTGTATAAGGCAAACTCCCTGCTTGAATCCCTCCGTGGGCTACGTAACCTCCAGAGAGAGGTGGGTGATTGGGACCCAGGGCTGGTATCTAGGTTACTGCTCAGTGCCTCAACTTCGCAGCTGTTCTCTCTAAGCGGGTCCCAAAGGCTTTCTGGAAGAGTTTCCTTAGAGGGCCAGAAACAGGAAATTAGCCGACAGGCCCACGGGGATGCCAGTTCTCGGCAGCAACAACGCTACGAGCGTCAGACCCTTGGGTTCTCTTTGGTAAATGGAAGAACAACTCTGCTTGGAAGCTTCTGCCATCCAGTTTGAGAGTCGCACTTCCACCGCAGCCTAGGATTCCAAGTGTTGCCATGCCGCCACAATTTCCCATTCTTAGGCCTATGACGGCAGAGTGTCTGGCAGCCCTCAAAGAGACCTTAGGGATGCAGGCGTTTTGGCTCCTTCCACCGAGAAAGCAGCTCCTCCAGCTCCTCTGTCGTTAGCTAGTTCATGTTAGAATATCTCTAGGCGCCCTCTTTCCTCCTCCACGAGGTAAGACACAAACGGACTTGCCCTAAAGGGAAGAAGCCTTCTGAGTCCGGCAGAGAGGCAGCCTCTCCCACTCAGCATTCCCCGACGACTGAGCCCCTGGCATGGGTCCGAGACACGGAGAAAGACAGCCGTAACCCCGAGCTTTTCCACAATGTAGTATAGGCCTCACCCTGAAGCTCACGTCAATTTCATAGAGAAAACACCAGGCCTCGGTGTGCTTTCCTGTGGCAAGGAAACGTTGCTTTCATTCCTTAGGTGGCACATTGGCTCAGGACGGCCCTACCCGAAGGACTCACGGTGTGCAGCCCTATTTGTTGAGATCAGCCCCTCTGGCTCTTTCTCGGATGAAACCAAGTGGGCAAAGAGCCGTTCCTAAGCTGGGGTCCCTGGGAGCCTTCCCTAGTCTACACCAGAACAGCACTCTGAGGGAGAGGAGACGCGGAGGTTTGGTAGCCAAATCTCCTATTCTGCAGAGAAACATTTCGTTGTAGGTGGGTTCCATCAGCCTTGCCATATTTTCTCAGCTGGCTAGGACGGAGGGCAGGCAGTCATTTGGCAGGCTCACCTGAGGCCCTGCTTCCCAGACTGTGATACAGAACCCCCGCCTGCTGCAGCCCAAAGGGACGGCTTATGGTAAGGGGAAAACCCTGTGTTGGAAAGTTCCTGCCTAACCCTCGCACAAGCACAAGCATATGGGTCAGTGGTCCAAGACTTTCGTCACAAGTTTACCATGTTTGCTCCCATCTAGCCTCCGAAGGCCGAGGTTACCTAGCTGGGAATCACACTTCAGGAGAGGTACTCATGCTGCTTGGGACTGCAAGTTGTTTCACCAGGCAGCCCAAATCGAGTCCACCCACTTGCATTTTCCAGGGTCGGAGCCTGGGAGGGGCAACATACACATTCTGAATGGGAAAGAAGCCCATGCCTTCAGTGTGAAAGGCCACTATGCCTCTTTGCTTTGGCAGCCCAGGGATAGCGTCGGCTCTGAAATGCTTCCAAAGGAGCAGAGTCAGAGAACCTTTGAACCACAGAGCAGGTGCAGCCCCGAACAAGGTCTGCTCTTGGCCTGAGAACACCCACTGCCCAGCGCTTCGTTTGGGTACACACGTGTAGAGGAAGGTTGTTGAATTCTGCTGCGTGATAACTTCTCCGGGCCACATAGCGTGAGGGCCAGTAGAGTGGCCCTCCATCTCATCCCGGCTTCATGTGCCGGGTGTATAAGGCAAACTCCCTGCTTGAATCCCTCCGTGGGCTACGTTACCTCCAGAGAGAGGTGGGTGATTGGGACCCAGGGCTGGTATCTAGGTTACTGCTCAGTGCCTCAACTTCGCAGCTGTTCTCTCTAAGCGGGTCCCAAAGTCTTTCTGGAAGAGTTTCCTTAGAGGGCCAGAAACAGGAAATTAGCCGACAGGCCCACGGGGATGCCAGTTCTCGGCAGCAACAACGCTACCAGCGTCAGACCCTTGGGTTCTCTTTGGTAAATGGAAGAACAACTCTGCTTGGAAGCTTCTGCCATCCAGTTTGAGAGTCGCACTTCCACCGCAGCCTAGGATTCCAAGTGTTGCCATGCCGCCACAATTTCCAATTCTTAGGCCTATGACGGCAGAGTGTCTGGCATTCCTCAAAGAGACCTTAGGGATGCAGGCGTTTTGGCTCCTTCCACCGAGAAAGCAGCTCCTCCAGCTCCTCTGTCGTTAGCTAGTTCATGTTAGAATATCTCTAGGCGCCCTCTTTCCTCCTCCACGAGGTAAGACACAAAGGGACTTGCCCTAAAGGGAAGAAGCCTTCTGAGTCCGGCAGAGAGGCGCTCTCTCCCACTCAGCATTCCCCGACGACTGAGCCCCTGGCATGGGTCCGAGACACTGAGAAAGACAGCCGTAACCCCGAGCTTTTCCACAATGTAGTATAGGCCTCACCCTGAAGCTCACGTCAATTTCATAGAGAAAACACCAGGCCTCGGTGTGCTTTCCTGTGGCAAGGAAACGTTGCTTTCATTCCTTAGGTGGCACATTGGCTCAGGACGGCCCTACCCGAAGGACTCACGGTGTGCAGCCCTATTTGTTGAGATCAGCCCCTCTGGCTCTTTCTCGGATGAAACCAAGTGGGCAAAGAGCCGTTCCTAAGCTGGGGTCCCTGGGAGCCTTCCCTAGTCTACACCAGAACAGCACTCTGAGGGAGAGGAGACGCGGAGGTTTGGTAGCCAAATCTCCTATTCTGCAGAGAAACATTTCGTTGTAGGTGGGTTCCATCAGCCTTGCCATATTTTCTCAGCTGGCTAGGACGGAGGGCAGGCAGTCATTTGGCAGGCTCACCTGAGGCCCTGCTTCCCAGACTGTGATACAGAACCCCCGCCTGCTGCAGCCCGAAGGGACGGCTTATGGTAAGGGGAAAACCCTGTGTTGGAAAGTTCCTGCCTAACCCTCGCACAAGCACAAGCATATGGGTCAGTGGTCCAAGACTTTCCCCACAAGTTTACCATGTTTGCTCCCATCTAGCCTCCGAAGGCCGAGGTTACCTAGCTGGGAATCACACTTCAGGAGAGGTACTCATGCTGCTTGGGACTGCAAATTGTTTCACCAGGCAGCCCCAATCGAGTCCACCCACTTGTATTTTCCAGGGTCAGAGCCTGGGAGGGGCAACATACACTTTCTGAATGGGAAAGAAGCCCATGCCTTCAGTGTGAAAGGCCACTATGCCTCTTTGCTTTGGCAGCCCAGGGATAGCGACGGCTCTGAAATGCTTCCAAAGGAGCAGAGTCAGAGAACCTTTGAACCACAGAGCAGGTGCAGCCCCGAACAAGGTCTGCTCTTGGCCTGAGAGCACCCACTGCCCAGCGCTTCGTTTGGGTACACACGTGTAGAGGAAGGTTGTTGAATTCTGCTGCGTGATAACTTCTCCGGGCCACGTAGCGTGAGGTCCAGTAGAGTGGCCCTCCATCTCATCCCGGCTTCATGTGCCGGGTGTATAAGGCAAACTCCCTGCTTGAATCCCTCCGTGGGCTACGTAACCTCCAGAGAGAGGTGGGTGATTGGGACCCAGGGCTGGTATCTAGGTTACTGCTCAGTGCCTCAACTTCGCAGCTGTTCTCTCTAAGCGGGTCCCAAAGGCTTTCTGGAAGAGTTTCCTTAGAGGGCCAGAAACAGGAAATTAGCCGACAGGCCCACGGGGATGCCAGTTCTCGGCAGCAACAACGCTACGAGCGTCAGACCCTTGGGTTCTCTTTGGTAAATGGAAGAACAACTCTGCTTGGAAGCTTCTGCCATCCAGTTTGAGAGTCGCACTTCCACCGCAGCCTAGGATTCCAAGTGTTGCCATGCCGCCACAATTTCCCATTCTTAGGCCTATGACGGCAGAGTGTCTGGCAGCCCTCAAAGAGACCTTAGGGATGCAGGCGTTTTGGCTCCTTCCACCGAGAAAGCAGCTCCTCCAGCTCCTCTGTCGTTAGCTAGTTCATGTTAGAATATCTCTAGGCGCCCTCTTTCCTCCTCCACGAGGTAAGACACAAACGGACTTGCCCTAAAGGGAAGAAGCCTTCTGAGTCCGGCAGAGAGGCAGCCTCTCCCACTCAGCATTCCCCGACGACTGAGCCCCTGGCATGGGTCCGAGACACGGAGAAAGACAGCCGTAACCCCGAGCTTTTCCACAATGTAGTATAGGCCTCACCCTGAAGCTCACGTCAATTTCATAGAGAAAACACCAGGCCTCGGTGTGCTTTCCTGTGGCAAGGAAACGTTGCTTTCATTCCTTAGGTGGCACATTGGCTCAGGACGGCCCTACCCGAAGGACTCACGGTGTGCAGCCCTATTTGTTGAGATCAGCCCCTCTGGCTCTTTCTCGGATGAAACCAAGTGGGCAAAGAGCCGTTCCTAAGCTGGGGTCCCTGGGAGCCTTCCCTAGTCTACACCAGAACAGCACTCTGAGGGAGAGGAGACGCGGAGGTTTGGTAGCCAAATCTCCTATTCTGCAGAGAAACATTTCGTTGTAGGTGGGTTCCATCAGCCTTGCCATATTTTCTCAGCTGGCTAGGACGGAGGGCAGGCAGTCATTTGGCAGGCTCACCTGAGGCCCTGCTTCCCAGACTGTGATACAGAACCCCCGCCTGCTGCAGCCCAAAGGGACGGCTTATGGTAAGGGGAAAACCCTGTGTTGGAAAGTTCCTGCCTAACCCTCGCACAAGCACAAGCATATGGGTCAGTGGTCCAAGACTTTCGTCACAAGTTTACCATGTTTGCTCCCATCTAGCCTCCGAAGGCCGAGGTTACCTAGCTGGGAATCACACTTCAGGAGAGGTACTCATGCTGCTTGGGACTGCAAGTTGTTTCACCAGGCAGCCCAAATCGAGTCCACCCACTTGCATTTTCCAGGGTCGGAGCCTGGGAGGGGCAACATACACATTCTGAATGGGAAAGAAGCCCATGCCTTCAGTGTGAAAGGCCACTATGCCTCTTTGCTTTGGCAGCCCAGGGATAGCGTCGGCTCTGAAATGCTTCCAAAGGAGCAGAGTCAGAGAACCTTTGAACCACAGAGCAGGTGCAGCCCCGAACAAGGTCTGCTCTTGGCCTGAGAACACCCACTGCCCAGCGCTTCGTTTGGGTACACACGTGTAGAGGAAGGTTGTTGAATTCTGCTGCGTGATAACTTCTCCGGGCCACATAGCGTGAGGGCCAGTAGAGTGGCCCTCCATCTCATCCCGGCTTCATGTGCCGGGTGTATAAGGCAAACTCCCTGCTTGAATCCCTCCGTGGGCTACGTTACCTCCAGAGAGAGGTGGGTGATTGGGACCCAGGGCTGGTATCTAGGTTACTGCTCAGTGCCTCAACTTCGCAGCTGTTCTCTCTAAGCGGGTCCCAAAGGCTTTCTGGAAGAGTTTCCTTAGAGGGCCAGAAACAGGAAATTAGCCGACAGGCCCACGGGGATGCCAGTTCTCGGCAGCAACAACGCTACCAGCGTCAGACCCTAGGGTTCTCTTTGGTAAATGGAAGAACAAATCTGCTTGGAAGCTTCTGCCATCCAGTTTGAGAGTCGCACTTCCACCGCAGCCTAGGATTCCAAGTGTTGCCATGCCGCCACAATTTCCAATTCTTAGGCCTATGACGGCAGAGTGTCTGGCAGTCCTCAAAGAGACCTTAGGGATGCAGGCGTTTTGGCTCCTTCCACCGAGAAAGCAGCTCCTCCAGCTCCTCTGTCGTTAGCTAGTTCATGTTAGAATATCTCTAGGCGCCCTCTTTCCTCCTCCACGAGGTAAGACACAAACGGACTTGCCCTAAAGGGAAGAAGCCTTCTGAGTCCGGCAGAGAGGCAGCCTCTCCCACTCAGCATTCCCCGACGACTGAGCCCCTGGCATGGGTCCGAGACACGGAGAAAGACAGCCGTAACCCCGAGCTTTTCCACAATGTAGTATAGGCCTCACCCTGAAGCTCACGTCAATTTCATAGAGAAAACACCAGGCCTCGGTGTGCTTTCCTGTGGCAAGGAAACGTTGCTTTCATTCCTTAGGTGGCACATTGGCTCAGGACGGCCCTACCCGAAGGACTCACGGTGTGCAGCCCTATTTGTTGAGATCAGCCCCTCTGGCTCTTTCTCGGATGAAACCAAGTGGGCAAAGAGCCGTTCCTAAGCTGGGGTCCCTGGGAGCCTTCCCTAGTCTACACCAGAACAGCACTCTGAGGGAGAGGAGACGCGGAGGTTTGGTAGCCAAATCTCCTATTCTGCAGAGAAACATTTCGTTGTAGGTGGGTTCCATCAGCCTTGCCATATTTTCTCAGCTGGCTAGGACGGAGGGCAGGCAGTCAGTTGGCAGGCTCACCTGAGGCCCTGCTTCCCAGACTGTGATACAGAACCCCCGCCTGCTGCAGCCCGAAGGGACGGCTTATGGTAAGGAGAAAACCCTGTGTTGGAAAGTTCCTGCCTAACCCTCGCACAAGCACAAGCATATGGGTCAGTGGTCCAAGACTTTCCCCACAAGTTTACCATGTTTGCTCCCATCTAGCCTCCGAAGGCCGAGGTTACCTAGCGGGGAATCACACTTCAGGAGAGGTACTCATGCTGCTTGGGACTGCAAGTTGTTTCACCAGGCAGCCCCAATCGAGTCCACCCACTTGCATTTTCCAGGGGCCGAGCCTGGGAGGGGCAACATACACTTTCTGAATGGGAAAGAAGCCCATGCCTTCAGTGTGAAAGGCCACTATGCCTCTTTGCTTTGGCAGCCCAGGGATAACGTCGGCTCTGAAATGCTTCCAAAGGAGCAGAGTCAGAGAACCTTTGAACCACAGAGCAGGTGCAGCCCCGAACAAGGTCTGCTCTTGGCCTGAGAACACCCACTGCCCAGCGCTTCGTTTGGGTACACACGTGTAGAGGAAGGTTGTTGAATTCTGCTGCGTGATAACTTCTCCGGGCCACGTAGCGTGAGGGCCAGTAGAGTGGCCCTCCATCTCATCCCGGCTTCATGTGCCGGGTGTATAAGGCAAACTCCCTGCTTGAATCCCTCCGTGGGCTACGTAACCTCCAGAGAGAGGTGGGTGATTGGGACCCAGGGCTGGTATCTAGGTTACTGCTCAGTGCCTCAACTTCGCAGCTGTTCTCTCTAAGCGGGTCCCAAAGGCTTTCTGGAAGAGTTTCCTTAGAGGGCCAGAAACAGGAAATTAGCCGACAGGCCCACGGGGATGCCAGTTCTCGGCAGCAACAACGCTTCCAGCGTCAGACCCTAGGGTTCTCTTTGGTAAATGGAAGAACAAATCTGCTTGGAAGCTTCTGCCATCCAGTTTGAGAGTCGCACTTCCACCGCAGCCTAGGATTCCAAGTGTTGCCATGCCGCCACAATTTCCAATTCTTAGGCCTATGACGGCAGAGTGTCTGGCAGTCCTCAAAGAGACCTTAGGGATGCAGGCATTTTGGCTCCTTCCACCGAGAAAGCAGCTCCTCCAGCTCCTCTGTCGTTAGCTAGTTCATGTTAGAATATCTCTAGGCGCCCTCTTTCCTCCTCCACGAGGTAAGACACAAACGGACTTGCCCTAAAGGGAAGAAGCCTTCTGAGTCCGGCAGAGAGGCAGCCTCTCCCACTCAGCATTCCCCGACGACTGAGCCCCTGGCATGGGTCCGAGACACGGAGAAAGACAGCCGTAACCCCGAGCTTTTCCACAATGTAGTATAGGCCTCACCCTGAAGCTCACGTCAATTTCATAGAGAAAACACCAGGCCTCGGTGTGCTTTCCTGTGGCAAGGAAACGTTGCTTTCATTCCTTAGGTGGCACATTGGCTCAGGACGGCCCTACCCGAAGGACTCACGGTGTGCAGCCCTATTTGTTGAGATCAGCCCCTCTGGCTCTTTCTCGGATGAAACCAAGTGGGCAAAGAGCCGTTCCTAAGCTGGGGTCCCTGGGAGCCTTCCCTAGTCTACACCAGAACAGCACTCTGAGGGAGAGGAGACGCGGAGGTTTGGTAGCCAAATCTCCTATTCTGCAGAGAAACATTTCGTTGTAGGTGGGTTCCATCAGCCTTACCATATTTTCTCAGCTGGCTAGGACGGAGGGCAGGCAGTCAGTTGGCAGGCTCACCTGAGGCTCTGCTTCCCAGACTGTGATACAGAACCCCCGCCTGCTGCAGCCCGAAGGGACGGCTTATGGTAAGGGGAAAACCCTGTGTTGGAAAGTTCCTGCCTAACCCTCGCACAAGCACAAGCATATGGGTCAGTGGTCCAAGACTTTCCCCACAAGTTTACCATGTTTGCTCCCATCTAGCCTCCGAAGGCCGAGGTTACCTAGCTGGGAATCACACTTCAGGAGAGGCACTCATGCAGCTTGGGACTGCAAGTTGTTTCACCAGGCAGCCCAAATCGAGTCCACCCACTTGCATTTTCCAGGGGCCGAGCCTGGGAGGGGCAACATACACTTTCTGAATGGGAAAGAAGCCCATGCCTTCAGTGTGAAAGGCCACTATGCCTCTTTGCTTTGGCAGCCCAGGGATAGCGTCGGCTCTGAAATGCTTCCAAAGGAGCAGAGTCAGAGAACCTTTGAACCACAGAGCAGGTGCAGCCCCGAACAAGGTCTGCTCTTGGCCTCAGAACACCCACTGCCCAGCGCTTCGTTTGGGTACACACGTGTAGAGGAAGGTTGTTGAATTCTGCTGCGTGATAACTTCTCCGGGCCACATAGCGTGAGGGCCAGTAGAGTGGCCCTCCATCTCATCCCGGCTTCATGTGCCGGGTGTATAAGGCAAACTCCCTGCTTGAATCCCTCCGTGGGCTACGTAACCTCCAGAGTGAGGTGGGTGATTGGGACCCAGTGCTGGTATCTAGGTTACTGCTCAGTGCCTCAACTTCGCAGCTGTTCTCTCTAAGCGGGTCCCAAAGGCTTTCTGGAAGAGTTTCCTTAGAGGGCCAGAAACAGGAAATTAGCCGACAGGCCCACGGGGATGCCAGTTCTCGGCAGCAACAACGCTACCAGCGTGAGACCCTTGGGTTCTCTTTGGTAAATGGAAGAACAACTCTGCTTGGAAACTTCTGCCATCCAGTTTGAGAATCGCACTTCCACCGCAGCCTAGGATTCCAAGTGTTGCCATGCCGCCACAATTTCCCATTCTTAGGCCTATGACGGCAGAGTGTCTGGCAGTCCTCAAAGAGACCTTAGGGATGCAGGCGTTTTGGCTCCTTCCACCGAGAAAGCAGCTCCTCCAGCTCCTCTGTCGTTAGCTAGTTCATGTTAGAATATCTCTAGGCGCCCACTTTCCTCCTCCACGAGGTAAGACACAAACGGACTTGCCCTAAAGGGAAGAAGCCTTCTGAGTCCGGCAGAGAGGCAGCCTCTCCCACTCAGCATTCCCCGACGACTGAGCCCCTGGCATGGGTCCGAGACACGGAGAAAGACAGCCGTAACCCCGAGCTTTTCCACAATGTAGTATAGGCCTCACCCTGAAGCTCACGTCAATTTCATAGAGAAAACACCAGGCCTCGGTGTGCTTTCCTGTGGCAAGGAAACGTTGCTTTCATTCCTTAGGTGGCACATTGGCTCAGGACGGCCCTACCCGAAGGACTCACGGTGTGCAGCCCTATTTGTTGAGATCAGCCCCTCTGGCTCTTTCTCGGATGAAACCAAGTGGGCAAAGAGCCGTTCCTAAGCTGGGGTCCCTGGGAGCCTTCCCTAGTCTACACCAGAACAGCACTCTGAGGGAGAGGAGACGCGGAGGTTTGGTAGCCAAATCTCCTATTCTGCAGAGAAACATTTCGTTGTAGGTGGGTTCCATCAGCCTTGCCATATTTTCTCAGCTGGCTAGGACGGAGGGCAGGCAGTCATTTGGCAGGCTCACCTGAGGCCCTGCTTCCCAGACTGTGATACAGAACCCCCGCCTGCTGCAGCCCGAAGGGACGGCTTGTGGTAAGGGGAAAACCCTGTGTTGGAAAGTTCCTGCCTAACCCTCGCACAAGCACAAGCATATGGGTCAGTGGTCCAAGACTTTCCCCACAAGTTTACCATGTTTGCTCCCATCTAGCCTCCGAAGGCCGAGGTTACCTAGCTGGGAATCACACTTCAGGAGAGGTACTCATGCTGCTTGGGACTGCAAATTGTTTCACCAGGCAGCCCAAATCGAGTCCACCCACTTGCATTTTCCAGGGGCAGAGCCTGGGAGGGGCAACATACACTTTCTGAATGGGAAAGAAGCCCATGCCTTCAGTGTGAAAGGCCACTATGCCTCTTTGCTTTGGCAGCCCAGGGATAGCGTCGGCTCTGAAATGCTTCCAAAGGAGCAGAGTCAGAGAACCTTTGAACCACAGAGCAGGTGCAGCCCCGAACAAGGTCTGCTCTTGGCCTGAGAGCACCCACTGCCCAGCGCTTCGTTTGGGTACACACGTGTAGAGGAAGGTTGTTGAATTCTGCTGCGTGATAACTTCTCCGGGCCACGTAGCGTGAGGGCCAGTAGAGTGGCCCTCCATCTCATCCCGGCTTCATGTGCCGTGTGTATAAGGCAAACTCCCTGCTTGAATCCCTCCGTGGACTACGTAACCTCCAGAGAGAGGTGGGTGATTGGGACCCAGGGCTGGTATCTAGGTTACTGCTCAGTGCCTCAACTTCGCAGCTGTTCTCTCTAAGCAGGTCCCAAAGGCTTTATGGAAGTGTTTCCTTAGAGGGCCAGAAACAGGAAATTAGCCGACAGGCCCACGGGGATGCCAGTTCTCGGCAGCAACAACGCTACCAGCGTCAGACCCTTGGGTTCTCTTTGGTAAATGGAAGAACAACTCTGCTTGGAAGCTTCTGCCATCCAGTTTGAGAGTCGCACTTCCACCGCAGCCTAGGATTCCAAGTGTTGCCATGCCGCCACAATGTCCAATTCTTAGGCCTATGACGGCAGAGTGTCTGGCAGTCCTCAAAGAGACCTTAGGGATGCAGGCGTTTTGGCTCCTTCCACCGAGAAAGCAGCTCCTCCAGCTCCTCTGTCGTTAGCTAGTTCATGTTAGAATATCTCTAGGCGCCCTCTTTCCTCCTCCACGTGGTAAGACCAAACGGACTTGCCCTAAAGGGAAGAAGCCTTCTGAGTCCGGCAGAGAGGCAGCCTCTCCCACTCAGCATTCCCCGACGACTGAGCCCCTGGCATGGGTCCGAGACACGGAGAAAGACAGCCGTAACCCCGAGCTTTTCCACAATGTAGTATAGGCCTCACCCTGAAGCTCACGTCAATTTCATAGAGAAAACACCAGGCCTCGGTGTGCTTTCCTGTGGCAAGGAAACGTTGCTTTCATTCCTTAGGTGGCACATTGGCTCAGGACGGCCCTACCCGAAGGACTCACGGTGTGCAGCCCTATTTGTTGAGATCAGCCCCTCTTGCTCTTTCTCGGATGAAACCAAGTGGGCAAAGAGCCGTTCCTAAGCTGGGGTCCCTGGGAGCCTTCCCTAGTCTACACCAGAACAGCACTATGAGGGAGAGGACACGCGGAGGTTTGGTAGCCAAATCTCCTATTCTGCAGAGAAACATTTCGTTGTAGTTGGGTTCCATCAGCCTTGCCATATTGTCTCAGCTGGCTATGACGGAGGGCAGGCAGTCAGTTGGCAGGCTCACCTGAGGCCCTGCTTCCCAGACTGTGATACAGAACCCCCGCCTGCTGCAGCCCAAAGGGACGGCTTATGGTAAGGGGAAAACCCTGTGTTGGAAAGTTCCTGCCTAACCCTCGCACAAGCACAAGCATATGGGTCAGTGGTCCAAGACTTTCCCCACAAGTTTACCATGTTTGCTCCCATCTAGCCTCCGAAGGCCGAGGTTACCTAGCTGGGAATCACACTTCAGGAGAGGTACTCATGCTGCTTGGGACTGCAAATTGTTTCACCAGGCAGCCCAAATCGAGTCCACCCACTTGCATTTTCCAGGGGCCGAGCCTGGGAGGGGCAACATACACTTTCTGAATGGGAAAGAAGCCCATGCCTTCAGTGTGAAAGGCCACTATGCCTCTTTGCTTTGGCAGCCCAGGGATAGCGTCGGCTCTGAAATGCTTCCAAAGGAGCACAGTCAGAGAACCTTTGAACCACAGAGCAGGTGCAGCCCCGAACAAGGTCTGCTCTTGGCCTGAGAGCACCCACTGCCCAGCGCTTCGTTTGGGTACACACGTGTAGAGGAAGTTTGTTGAATTCTGCTGCGTGATAACTTCTCCGGGCCACGTAGCGTGAGGGCCAGTAGAGTGGCCCTCCATCTCATCCCGGCTTCATGTGCCGGGTGTATAAGGCAAACTCCCTGCTTGAATCCCTCCGTGGGCTACGTAACCTCCAGAGAGAGGTGGGTGATTGGGACCCAGGGCTGGTATCTAGGTTACTGCTCAGTGCCTCAACTTCGCAGCTGTTCTCTCTAAGCGGGTCCCAAAGGCTTTCTGGAAGAGTTTCCTTAGAGGGCCAGAAACAGGAAATTAGCCGACAGGCCCACGGGGATGCCAGTTCTTGGCAGCAACAACGCTACCAGCCTCAGACCCTTGGGTTCTCTTTGGTAAATGGAAGAACAACTCTGCTTGGAAGCTTCTGCCATCCAGTTTGAGAGTCGCACTTCCACCGCAGCCTAGGATTCCAAGTGTTGCCATGCCGCCACAATTTCCCATTCTTAGGCCTATGACGGCAGAGTGTCTGGCAGTCCTCAAAGAGACCTTAGGGATGCAGGCGTTTTGGCTCCTTCCACCGAGAAAGCAGCTCCTCCAGCTCCTCTGTCGTTAGCTAGTTCATGTTAGAATATCTCTAGGCGCCCTCTTTCCTCCTCCACGAGGTAAGACACAAACGGACTTTCCCTAAAGGGAAGAAGCCTTCTGAGTCCGGCAGAGAGGCAGCCTCTCCCACTCAGCATTCCCCGACGACTGAGCCCCTGGCATGGGTCCGAGACACGGAGAAAGACAGCCGTAACCCCGAGCTTTTCCACAATGTAGTATAGGCCTCACCCTGAAGCTCACGTCAATTTCATAGAGAAAACACCAGGCCTCGGTGTGCTTTCCTGTGGCAAGTAAACGTTGCTTTCATTCCTTAGGTGGCACATTGGCTCAGGACGGCCCTACCCGAAGGACTCACGGTGTGCAGCCCTATTTGTTGAGATCAGCCCCTCTGGCTCTTTCTCGGATGAAACCAAGTGGGCAAAGAGCCGTTCCTAAGCTGGGGTCCCTGGGAGCCTTCCCTAGTCTACACCAGAACAGCACTCTGAGGGAGAGGAGACGCGGAGGTTTGGTAGCCAAATCTCCTATTCTGCAGAGAAACATTTCGTTGTAGGTGGGTTCCATCAGCCTTGCCATATTTTCTCAGCTGGCTAGGACGGAGGGCAGGCAGTCATTTGGCAGGCTCACCTGAGGCCCTGCTTCCCAGACTGTGATACAGAACCCCCGCCTGCTGCAGCCCGAAGGGACGGCTTATGGTAAGGGGAAAACCCTGTGTTGGAAAGTTCCTGCCTAACCCTCGCACAAGCACAAGCATATGGGTCAGTGGTCCAAGACTTTCGTCACAAGTTTACCATGTTTGCTCCCATCTAGCCTCCGAAGGCCGAGGTTACCTAGCTGGGAATCACACTTCAGGAGAGGTACTCATGCTGCTTGGGACTGCAAGTTGTTTCACCAGGCAGCCCAAATCGAGTCCACCCACTTGCATTTTCCAGGGTCGGAGCCTGGGAGGGGCAACATACACTTTCTGAATGGGAAAGAAGCCCATGCCTTCAGTGTGAAAGGCCACTATGCCTCTTTGCTTTGGCAGCCCAGGGATAGCGTCGGCTCTGAAATGCTTCCAAAGGAGCAGAGTCAGAGAACCTTTGAACCACAGAGCAGGTGCAGCCCCGAACAAGGTCTGCTCTTGGCCTGAGAACACCCACTGCCCAGCGCTTCGTTTGGGTACACACGTGTAGAGGAAGGTTGTTGAATTCTGCTGCGTGATATCTTCTCCGGGCCACGTAGCTTGAGGGCCAGTAGAGTGGCCCTCCATCTCATCCCGGCTTCATGTGCCGGGTGTATAAGGCAAACTCCCTGCTTGAATCCCTCCGTGGGCTACGTAACCTCCAGAGAGAGGTGGGTGATTGGGACCCAGGGCTGGTATCTAGGTTACTGCTCAGTGCCTCAACTTCGCAGCTGTTCTCTCTAAGCGGGTCCCAAAGTCTTTCTGGAAGAGTTTCCTTAGAGGGCCAGAAACAGGAAATTAGCCGACAGGCCCACGGGGATGCCAGTTCTCGGCAGCAACAACGCTACCAGCGTCAGACCCTTGGGTTCTCTTTGGTAAATGGAAGAACAACTCTGCTTGGAAGCTTCTGCCATCCAGTTTGAGAGTCGCACTTCCACCGCAGCCTAGGATTCCAAGTGTTGCCATGCCGCCACAATTTCCAATTCTTAGGCCTATGACGGCAGAGTGTCTGGCATTCCTCAAAGAGACCTTAGGGATGCAGGCGTTTTGGCTCCTTCCACCGAGAAAGCAGCTCCTCCAGCTCCTCTGTCGTTAGCTAGTTCATGTTAGAATATCTCTAGGCGCCCTCTTTCCTCCTCCACGAGGTAAGACACAAACGGACTTGCCCTAAAGGGAAGAAGCCTTCTGAGTCCGGCAGAGAGGCGCTCTCTCCCACTCAGCATTCCCCGACGACTGAGCCCCTGGCATGGGTCCGAGACACTGAGAAAGACAGCCGTAACCCCGAGCTTTTCCACAATGTAGTATAGGCCTCACCCTGAAGCTCACGTCAATTTCATAGAGAAAACACCAGGCCTCGGTGTGCTTTCCTGTGGCAAGGAAACGTTGCTTTCATTCCTTAGGTGGCACATTGGCTCAGGACGGCCCTACCCGAAGGACTCACGGTGTGCAGCCCTATTTGTTGAGATCAGCCCCTCTGGCTCTTTCTCGGATGAAACCAAGTGGGCAAAGAGCCGTTCCTAAGCTGGGGTCCCTGGGAGCCTTCCCTAGTCTACACCAGAACAGCACTCTGAGGGAGAGGAGACGCGGAGGTTTGGTAGCCAAATCTCCTATTCTGCAGAGAAACATTTCGTTGTAGGTGGGTTCCATCAGCCTTGCCATATTTTCTCAGCTGGCTAGGACGGAGGGCAGGCAGTCATTTGGCAGGCTCACCTGAGGCCCTGCTTCCCAGACTGTGATACAGAACCCCCGCCTGCTGCAGCCCGAAGGGACGGCTTATGGTAAGGGGAAAACCCTGTGTTGGAAAGTTCCTGCCTAACCCTCGCACAAGCACAAGCATATGGGTCAGTGGTCCAAGACTTTCCCCACAAGTTTACCATGTTTGCTCCCATCTAGCCTCCGAAGGCCGAGGTTACCTAGCTGGGAATCACACTTCAGGAGAGGTACTCATGCTGCTTGGGACTGCAAATTGTTTCACCAGGCAGCCCCAATCGAGTCCACCCACTTGTATTTTCCAGGGTCAGAGCCTGGGAGGGGCAACATACACTTTCTGAATGGGAAAGAAGCCCATGCCTTCAGTGTGAAAGGCCACTATGCCTCTTTGCTTTGGCAGCCCAGGGATAGCGACGGCTCTGAAATGCTTCCAAAGGAGCAGAGTCAGAGAACCTTTGAACCACAGAGCAGGTGCAGCCCCGAACAAGGTCTGCTCTTGGCCTGAGAGCACCCACTGCCCAGCGCTTCGTTTGGGTACACACGTGTAGAGGAAGGTTGTTGAATTCTGCTGCGTGATAACTTCTCCGGGCCACGTAGCGTGAGGTCCAGTAGAGTGGCCCTCCATCTCATCCCGGCTTCATGTGCCCGGTGTATAAGGCAAACTCCCTGCTTGAATCCCTCCGTGGGCTACGTAACCTCCAGAGAGAGGTGGGTGATTGGGACCCAGGGCTGGTATCTAGGTTACTGCTCAGTGCCTCAACTTCGCAGCTGTTCTCTCTAAGCGGGTCCCAAAGGCTTTCTGGAAGAGTTTCCTTAGAGGGCCAGAAACAGGAAATTAGCCGACAGGCCCACGGGGATGCCAGTTCTCGGCAGCAACAACGCTACGAGCGTCAGACCCTTGGGTTCTCTTTGGTAAATGGAAGAACAACTCTGCTTGGAAGCTTCTGCCATCCAGTTTGAGAGTCGCACTTCCACCGCAGCCTAGGATTCCAAGTGTTGCCATGCCGCCACAATTTCCCATTCTTAGGCCTATGACGGCAGAGTGTCTGGCAGCCCTCAAAGAGACCTTAGGGATGCAGGCGTTTTGGCTCCTTCCACCGAGAAAGCAGCTCCTCCAGCTCCTCTGTCGTTAGCTAGTTCATGTTAGAATATCTCTAGGCGCCCTCTTTCCTCCTCCACGAGGTAAGACACAAACGGACTTGCCCTAAAGGGAAGAAGCCTTCTGAGTCCGGCAGAGAGGCAGCCTCTCCCACTCAGCATTCCCCGACGACTGAGCCCCTGGCATGGGTCCGAGACACGGAGAAAGACAGCCGTAACCCCGAGCTTTTCCACAATGTAGTATAGGCCTCACCCTGAAGCTCACGTCAATTTCATAGAGAAAACACCAGGCCTCGGTGTGCTTTCCTGTGGCAAGGAAACGTTGCTTTCATTCCTTAGGTGGCACATTGGCTCAGGACGGCCCTACCCGAAGGACTCACGGTGTGCAGCCCTATTTGTTGAGATCAGCCCCTCTGGCTCTTTCTCGGATGAAACCAAGTGGGCAAAGAGCCGTTCCTAAGCTGGGGTCCCTGGGAGCCTTCCCTAGTCTACACCAGAACAGCACTCTGAGGGAGAGGAGACGCGGAGGTTTGGTAGCCAAATCTCCTATTCTGCAGAGAAACATTTCGTTGTAGGTGGGTTCCATCAGCCTTGCCATATTTTCTCAGCTGGCTAGGACGGAGGGCAGGCAGTCATTTGGCAGGCTCACCTGAGGCCCTGCTTCCCAGACTGTGATACAGAACCCCCGCCTGCTGCAGCCCAAAGGGACGGCTTATGGTAAGGGGAAAACCCTGTGTTGGAAAGTTCCTGCCTAACCCTCGCACAAGCACAAGCATATGGGTCAGTGGTCCAAGACTTTCGTCACAAGTTTACCATGTTTGCTCCCATCTAGCCTCCGAAGGCCGAGGTTACCTAGCTGGGAATCACACTTCAGGAGAGGTACTCATGCTGCTTGGGACTGCAAGTTGTTTCACCAGGCAGCCCAAATCGAGTCCACCCACTTGCATTTTCCAGGGTCGGAGCCTGGGAGGGGCAACATACACATTCTGAATGGGAAAGAAGCCCATGCCTTCAGTGTGAAAGGCCACTATGCCTCTTTGCTTTGGCAGCCCAGGGATAGCGTCGGCTCTGAAATGCTTCCAAAGGAGCAGAGTCAGAGAACCTTTGAACCACAGAGCAGGTGCAGCCCCGAACAAGGTCTGCTCTTGGCCTGAGAACACCCACTGCCCAGCGCTTCGTTTGGGTACACACGTGTAGAGGAAGGTTGTTGAATTCTGCTGCGTGATAACTTCTCCGGGCCACGTAGCGTGAGGGCCAGTAGAGTGGCCCTCCATCTCATCCCGGCTTCATGTGCCGGGTGTATAAGGCAAACTCCCTGCTTGAATCCCTCCGTGGGCTACGTAACCTCCAGAGAGAGGTGGGTGATTGGGACCCAGGGCTGGTATCTAGGTTACTGCTCAGTGCCTCAACTTCGCAGCTGTTCTCTCTAAGCGGGTCCCAAAGTCTTTCTGGAAGAGTTTCCTTAGAGGGCCAGAAACAGGAAATTAGCCGACAGGCCCACGGGGATGCCAGTTCTCGGCAGCAACAACGCTACCAGCGTCAGACCCTTGGGTTCTCTTTGGTAAATGGAAGAACAACTCTGCTTGGAAGCTTCTGCCATCCAGTTTGAGAGTCGCACTTCCACCGCAGCCTAGGATTCCAAGTGTTGCCATGCCGCCACAATTTCCAATTCTTAGGCCTATGACGGCAGAGTGTCTGGCATTCCTCAAAGAGACCTTAGGGATGCAGGCGTTTTGGCTCCTTCCACCGAGAAAGCAGCTCCTCCAGCTCCTCTGTCGTTAGCTAGTTCATGTTAGAATATCTCTAGGCGCCCTCTTTCCTCCTCCACGAGGTAAGACACAAAGGGACTTGCCCTAAAGGGAAGAAGCCTTCTGAGTCCGGCAGAGAGGCGCTCTCTCCCACTCAGCATTCCCCGACGACTGAGCCCCTGGCATGGGTCCGAGACACTGAGAAAGACAGCCGTAACCCCGAGCTTTTCCACAATGTAGTATAGGCCTCACCCTGAAGCTCACGTCAATTTCATAGAGAAAACACCAGGCCTCGGTGTGCTTTCCTGTGGCAAGGAAACGTTGCTTTCATTCCTTAGGTGGCACATTGGCTCAGGACGGCCCTACCCGAAGGACTCACGGTGTGCAGCCCTATTTGTTGAGATCAGCCCCTCTGGCTCTTTCTCGGATGAAACCAAGTGGGCAAAGAGCCGTTCCTAAGCTGGGGTCCCTGGGAGCCTTCCCTAGTCTACACCAGAACAGCACTCTGAGGGAGAGGAGACGCGGAGGTTTGGTAGCCAAATCTCCTATTCTGCAGAGAAACATTTCGTTGTAGGTGGGTTCCATCAGCCTTGCCATATTTTCTCAGCTGGCTAGGACGGAGGGCAGGCAGTCATTTGGCAGGCTCACCTGAGGCCCTGCTTCCCAGACTGTGATACAGAACCCCCGCCTGCTGCAGCCCGAAGGGACGGCTTATTGTAAGGGGAAAACCCTGTGTTGGAAAGTTCCTGCCTAACCCTCGCACAAGCACAAGCATATGGGTCAGTGGTCCAAGACTTTCCCCACAAGTTTACCATGTTTGCTCCCATCTAGCCTCCGAAGGCCGAGGTTACCTAGCTGGGAATCACACTTCAGGAGAGGTACTCATGCTGCTTGGGACTGCAAATTGTTTCACCAGGCAGCCCCAATCGAGTCCACCCACTTGTATTTTCCAGGGTCAGAGCCTGGGAGGGGCAACATACACTTTCTGAATGGGAAAGAAGCCCATGCCTTCAGTGTGAAAGGCCACTATGCCTCTTTGCTTTGGCAGCCCAGGGATAGCGACGGCTCTGAAATGCTTCCAAAGGAGCAGAGTCAGAGAACCTTTGAACCACAGAGCAGGTGCAGCCCCGAACAAGGTCTGCTCTTGGCCTGAGAGCACCCACTGCCCAGCGCTTCGTTTGGGTACACACGTGTAGAGGAAGGTTGTTGAATTCTGCTGCGTGATAACTTCTCCGGGCCACGTAGCGTGAGGGCCAGTAGAGTGGCCCTCCATCTCATCCCGGCTTCATGTGCCGGGTGTATAAGGCAAACTCCCTGCTTGAATCCCTCCGTGGGCTACGTAACCTCCAGAGAGAGGTGGGTGATTGGGACCCAGGGCTGGTATCTAGGTTACTGCTCAGTGCCTCAACTTCGCAGCTGTTCTCTCTAAGCGGGTCCCAAAGGCATTCTGGAAGAGTTTCCTTAGAGGGCCAGAAACAGGAAATTAGCCGACAGGCCCACGGGGATGCCAGTTCTCGGCAGCAACAACGCTACGAGCGTCAGACCCTTGGGTTCTCTTTGGTAAATGGAAGAACAACTCTGCTTGGAAGCTTCTGCCATCCAGTTTGAGAGTCGCACTTCCACCGCAGCCTAGGATTCCAAGTGTTGCCATGCCGCCACAATTTCCCATTCTTAGGCCTATGACGGCAGAGTGTCTGGCAGTCCTCAAAGAGACCTTAGGGATGCAGGCGTTTTGGCTCCTTCCACCGAGAAAGCAGCTCCTCCAGCTCCTCTGTCGTTAGCTAGTTCATGTTAGAATATCTCTAGGCGCCCTCTTTCCTCCTCCACGAGGTAAGACACAAACGGACTTGCCCTAAAGGGAAGAAGCCTTCTGAGTCCGGCAGAGAGGCAGCCTCTCCCACTCAGCATTCCCCGACGACTGAGCCCCTGGCATGGGTCCGAGACACGGAGAAAGACAGCCGTAACCCCGAGCTTTTCCACAATGTAGTATAGGCCTCACCCTGAAGCTCACGTCAATTTCATAGAGAAAACACCAGGCCTCGGTGTGCTTTCCTGTGGCAAGGAAACGTTGCTTTCATTCCTTAGGTGGCACATTGGCTCAGGACGGCCCTACCCGAAGGACTCACGGTGTGCAGCCCTATTTGTTGAGATCAGCCCCTCTGGCTCTTTCTCGGATGAAACCAAGTGGGCAAAGAGCCGTTCCTAAGCTGGGGTCCCTGGGAGCCTTCCCTAGTCTACACCAGAACAGCACTCTGAGGGAGAGGAGACGCGGAGGTTTGGTAGCCAAATCTCCTATTCTGCAGAGAAACATTTCGTTGTAGGTGGGTTCCATCAGCCTTGCCATATTTTCTCAGCTGGCTAGGACGGAGGGCAGGCAGTCAGTTGGCAGGCTCACCTGAGGCCCTGCTTCCCAGACTGTGATACAGAACCCCCGCCTGCTGCAGCCCGAAGGGACGGCTTATGGTAAGGGGAAAACCCTGTGTTGGAAAGTTCCTGCCTAACCCTCGCACAAGCACAAGCATATGGGTCAGTGGTCCAAGACTTTCCCCACAAGTTTACCATGTTTGCTCCCATCTAGCCTCCGAAGGCCGAGGTTACCTAGCGGGGAATCACACTTCAGGAGAGGTACTCATGCTGCTTGGGACTGCAAGTTGTTTCACCAGGCAGCCCCAATCGAGTCCACCCACTTGCATTTTCCAGGGGCCGAGCCTGGGAGGGGCAACATACACTTTCTGAATGGGAAAGAAGCCCATGCCTTCAGTGTGAAAGGCCACTATGCCTCTTTGCTTTGGCAGCCCAGGGATAACGTCGGCTCTGAAATGCTTCCAAAGGAGCAGAGTCAGAGAACCTTTGAACCACAGAGCAGGTGCAGCCCCGAACAAGGTCTGCTCTTGGCCTGAGAACACCCACTGCCCAGCGCTTCGTTTGGGTACACACGTGTAGAGGAAGGT
The DNA here is from genome assembly GCF_028021215.1 of Eschrichtius robustus. Lineage (NCBI taxonomy): Eukaryota > Metazoa > Chordata > Mammalia > Artiodactyla > Eschrichtiidae > Eschrichtius > Eschrichtius robustus. Next base: position 43,595,029 of record NC_090842.1, read on the forward strand.
TGTTGAATTCTGCTGCGTGATAACTTCTCCGGGCCACGTAGCGTGAGGGCCAGTAGAGTGGCCCTCCATCTCATCCCGGCTTCATGTGCCGGGTGTATAAGGCAAACTCCCTGCTTGAATCCCTCCGTGGGCTACGTAACCTCCAGAGAGAGGTGGGTGATTGGGACCCAGGGCTGGTATCTAGGTTACTGCTCAGTGCCTCAACTTCGCAGCTGTTCTCTCTAAGCGGGTCCCAAAGGCTTTCTGGAAGAGTTTCCTTAGAGGGCCAGAAACAGGAAATTAGCCGACAGGCCCACGGGGATGCCAGTTCTCGGCAGCAACAACGCTTCCAGCGTCAGACCCTAGGGTTCTCTTTGGTAAATGGAAGAACAAATCTGCTTGGAAGCTTCTGCCATCCAGTTTGAGAGTCGCACTTCCACCGCAGCCTAGGATTCCAAGTGTTGCCATGCCGCCACAATTTCCAATTCTTAGGCCTATGACGGCAGAGTGTCTGGCATTCCTCAAAGAGACCTTAGGGATGCAGACGTTTTGGCTCCTTCCACCGAGAAAGCAGCTCCTCCAGCTCCTCTGTCGTTAGCTAGTTCATGTTAGAATATCTCTAGGCGCCCTCTTTCCTCCTCCACGAGGTAAGACACAAACGGACTTGCCCTAAAGGGAAGAAGCCTTCTGAGTCCGGCAGAGAGGCAGCCTCTCCCACTCAGCATTCCCCGACGACTGAGCCCCTGGCATGGGTCCGAGACACGGAGAAAGACAGCCGTAACCCCGAGCTTTTCCACAATGTAGTATAGGCCTCACCCTGAAGCTCACGTCAATTTCATAGAGAAAACACCAGGCCTCGGTGTGCTTTCCTGTGGCAAGGAAACGTTGCTTTCATTCCTTAGGTGGCACATTGGCTCAGGACGGCCCTACCCGAAGGACTCACGGTGTGCAGCCCTATTTGTTGAGATCAGCCCCTCTGGCTCTTTCTCGGATGAAACCAAGTGGGCAAAGAGCCGTTCCTAAGCTGGGGTCCCTGGGAGCCTTCCCTAGTCTACACCAGAACAGCACTCTGAGGGAGAGGAGACGCGGAGGTTTGGTAGCCAAATCTCCTATTCTGCAGAGAAACATTTCGTTGTAGGTGGGTTCCATCAGCCTTACCATATTTTCTCAGCTGGCTAGGACGGAGGGCAGGCAGTCAGTTGGCAGGCTCACCTGAGGCCCTGCTTCCCAGACTGTGATACAGAACCCCCGCCTGCTGCAGCCCGAAGGGACGGCTTATGGTAAGGGGAAAACCCTGTGTTGGAAAGTTCCTGCCTAACCCTCGCACAAGCACAAGCATATGGGTCAGTGGTCCAAGACTTTCCCCACAAGTTTACCATGTTTGCTCCCATCTAGCCTCCGAAGGCCGAGGTTACCTAGCTGGGAATCACACTTCAGGAGGGGCACTCATGCAGCTTGGGACTGCAAGTTGTTTCACCAGGCAGCCCAAATCGAGTCCACCCACTTGCATTTTCCAGGGGCCGAGCCTGGGAGTGGCAACATACACTTTCTGAATGGGAAAGAAGCCCATGCCTTCAGTGTGAAAGGCCACTATGCCTCTTTGCTTTGGCAGCCCAGGGATAGCGTCGGCTCTGAAATGCTTCCAAAGGAGCAGAGTCAGAGAACCTTTGAACCACAGAGCAGGTGCAGCCCCGAACAAGGTCTGCTCTTGGCCTGAGAACACCCACTGCCCAGCGCTTCGTTTGGGTACACACGTGTAGAGGAAGGTTGTTGAATTCTGCTGCGTGATAACTTCTCCGGGCCACATAGCGTGAGGGCCAGTAGAGTGGCCCTCCATCTCATCCCGGCTTCATGTGCCGGGTGTATAAGGCAAACTCCCTGCTTGAATCCCTCCGTGGGCTACGTTACCTCCAGAGAGAGGTGGGTGATTGGGACCCAGGGCTGGTATCTAGGTTACTGCTCAGTGCCTCAACTTCGCAGCTGTTCTCTCTAAGCGGGTCCCAAAGGCTTTCTGGAAGAGTTTCCTTAGAGGGCCAGAAACAGGAAATTAGCCGACAGGCCCACGGGGATGCCAGTTCTCGGCAGCAACAACGCTACCAGCGTCAGACCCTAGGGTTCTCTTTGGTAAATGGAAGAACAAATCTGCTTGGAAGCTTCTGCCATCCAGTTTGAGAGTCGCACTTCCACCGCAGCCTAGGATTCCAAGTGTTGCCATGCCGCCACAATTTCCAATTCTTAGGCCTATGACGGCAGAGTGTCTGGCAGTCCTCAAAGAGACCTTAGGGATGCAGGCGTTTTGGCTCCTTCCACCGAGAAAGCAGCTCCTCCAGCTCCTCTGTCGTTAGCTAGTTCATGTTAGAATATCTCTAGGCGCCCTCTTTCCTCCTCCACGAGGTAAGACACAAAGGGACTTGCCCTAAAGGGAAGAAGCCTTCTGAGTCCGGCAGAGAGGCAGCCTCTCCCACTCAGCATTCCCCGACGACTGAGCCCCTGGCATGGGTCCGAGACACGGAGAAAGACAGCCGTAACCCCGAGCTTTTCCACAATGTAGTATAGGCCTCACCCTGAAGCTCACGTCAATTTCATAGAGAAAACACCAGGCCTCGGTGTGCTTTCCTGTGGCAAGGAAACGTTGCTTTCATTCCTTAGGTGGCACATTGGCTCAGGACGGCCCTACCCGAAGGACTCACAGTGTGCAGCCCTATTTGTTGAGATCAGCCCCTCTGGCTCTTTCTCGGATGAAACCAAGTGGGCAAAGAGCCGTTCCTAAGCTGGGGTCCCTGGGAGCCTTCCCTAGTCTACACCAGAACAGCACTATGAGGGAGAGGACACGCGGAGGTTTGGTAGCCAAATCTCCTATTCTGCAGAGAAACATTTCGTTGTAGGTGGGTTCCATCAGCCTTGCCATATTTTCTCAGCTGGCTAGGACGGAGGGCAGGCAGTCAGTTGGCAGGCTCACTTGAGGCCCTGCTTCCCAGACTGTGATACAGAACCCCCGCCTGCTGCAGCCCGAAGGGACGGCTTATGGTAAGGGGAAAACCCTGTGTTGGAAAGTTCCTGCCTAACCCTCGCACAAGCACAAGCATATGGGTCAGTGGTCCAAGACTTTCCCCACAAGTTTACCATGCTTGCTCCCATCTAGCCTCCGAAGGCCGAGGTTACCTAGCTGGGAATCACACTTCAGGAGAGGTACTCATGCTGCTTGGGACTGCAAGTTGTTTCACCAGGCAGCCCAAATCGAGTCCACCCACTTGCATTTTCCAGGGGCCGAGCCTGGGAGGGGCAACATACACTTTCTGAATGGGAAAGAAGCCCATGCCTTCAGTGTGAAAGGCCACTATGCCTCTTTGCTTTGGCAGCCCAGGGATAGCGAAGGCTCTGAAATGCTTCCAAAGGAGCAGAGGCAGAGAACCTTTGAACCACAGAGCAGGTGCAGCCCCGAACAAGGTCTGCTCTTGGCCTGAGAACACCCACTGCCCAGCGCTTCGTTTGGGTACACACGTGTAGAGGAAGGTTGTTGATTTCTGCTGCGTGATAACTTCTCCGGGCCACATAGCGTGAGGGCCAGTAGAGTGTCCCTCCATCTCATCCCGGCTTCATGTGCCGGGTGTATAAGGCAAACTCCCTGCTTGAATCCCTCCGTGGGCTACGTAACCTCCAGAGTGAGGTGGGTGATTGGGACCCAGTGCTGGTATCTAGGTTACTGCTCAGTGCCTCAACTTCGCAGCTGTTCTCTCTAAGCGGGTCCCAAAGGCTTTCTGGAAGAGTTTCCTTAGAGGGCCAGAAACAGGAAATTAGCCGACAGGCCCACGGGGATGCCAGTTCTCGGCAGCAACAACGCTACCAGCGTGAGACCCTTGGGTTCTCTTTGGTAAATGGAAGAACAACTCTGCTTGGAAACTTCTGCCATCCAGTTTGAGAATCGCACTTCCACCGCAGCCTAGGATTCCAAGTGTTGCCATGCCGCCACAATTTCCCATTCTTAGGCCTATGACGGCAGAGTGTCTGGCAGTCCTCAAAGAGACCTTAGGGATGCAGGCGTTTTGGCTCCTTCCACCGAGAAAGCAGCTCCTCCAGCTCCTCTGTCGTTAGCTAGTTCATGTTAGAATATCTCTAGGCGCCCTCTTTCCTCCTCCACGAGGTAAGACACAAACGGACTTGCCCTAAAGGGAAGAAGCCTTCTGAGTCCGGCAGAGAGGCAGCCTCTCCCACTCAGCATTCCCCGACGACTGAGCCCCTGGCATGGGTCCGAGACACGGAGAAAGACAGCCGTAACCCCGAGCTTTTCCACAATGTAGTATAGGCCTCACCCTGAAGCTCACGTCAATTTCATAGAGAAAACACCAGGCCTCGGTGTGCTTTCCTGTGGCAAGGAAACGTTGCTTTCATTCCTTAGGTGGCACATTGGCTCAGGACGGCCCTACCCGAAGGACTCACGGTGTGCAGCCCTATTTGTTGAGATCAGCCCCTCTGGCTCTTTCTCGGATGAAACCAAGTGGGCAAAGAGCCGTTCCTAAGCTGGGGTCCCTGGGAGCCTTCCCTAGTCTACACCAGAACAGCACTCTGAGGGAGAGGAAACGCGGAGGTTTGGTAGCCAAATCTCCTATTCTGCAGAGAAACATTTCGTTGTAGGTGGGTTCCATCAGCCTTGCCATATTTTCTCAGCTGGCTAGGACGGAGGGCAGGCAGTCAGTTGGCAGGCTCACCTGAGGCCCTGCTTCCCAGACTGTGATACAGAACCCCCGCCTGCTGCAGCCCGAAGGGACGGCTTATGGTAAGGGGAAAACCCTGTGTTGGAAAGTTCCTGCCTAACCCTCGCACAAGCACAAGCATATGGTTCAGTGGTCCAAGACTTTCCCCACAAGTTTACCATGTTTGCTCCCATCTAGCCTCCGAAGGCCGAGGTTACCTAGCTGGGAATCACACTTCAGGAGAGGCACTCATGCAGCTTGGGACTGCAAGTTGTTTCACCAGGCAGCCCAAATCGAGTCCACCCACTTGCATTTTCCAGGGGCCGAGCCTGGGAGGGGCAACATACACTTTCTGAATGGGAAAGAAGCCCATGCCTTCAGTGTGAAAGGCCACTATGCCTCTTTGCTTTGGCAGCCCAGGGATAGCGTCGGCTCTGAAATGCTTCCAAAGGAGCAGAGTCAGAGAACCTTTGAACCACAGAGCAGGTGCAGCCCCGAACAAGGTCTGCTCTTGGCCTGAGAACACCCACTGCCCAGCGCTTCGTTTGGGTACACACGTGTAGAGGAAGGTTGTTGATTTCCGCTGCGTGATAACTTCTCCGGGCCACATAGCGTGAGGGCCAGTAGAGTGTCCCTCCATCTCATCCCGGCTTCATGTGCCGGGTGTATAAGGCAAACTCCCTGCTTGAATCCCTCCGTGGGCTACGTAACCTCCAGAGAGAGGTGGGTGATTGGGACCCAGGGCTGGTATCTAGGTTACTGCTCAGTGCCTCAACTTCGCAGCTGTTCTCTCTAAGCGGGTCCCAAAGTCTTTCTGGAAGAGTTTCCTTAGAGGGCCAGAAACAGGAAATTAGCCGACAGGCCCACGGGGATGCCAGTTCTCGGCAGCAACAACGCTACCAGCGTCAGACCCTTGGGTTCTCTTTGGTAAATGGAAGAACAACTCTGCTTGGAAGCTTCTGCCATCCAGTTTGAGAGTCGCACTTCCACCGCAGCCTAGGATTCCAAGTGTTGCCATGCCGCCACAATTTCCAATTCTTAGGCCTATGACGGCAGAGTGTCTGGCATTCCTCAAAGAGACCTTAGGGATGCAGGCGTTTTGGCTCCTTCCACCGAGAAAGCAGCTCCTCCAGCTCCTCTGTCGTTAGCTAGTTCATGTTAGACTATCTCTAGGCGCCCTCTTTCCTCCTCCACGAGGTAAGACACAAAGGGACTTGCCCTAAAGGGAAGAAGCCTTCTGAGTCCGGCAGAGAGGCGCTCTCTCCCACTCAGCATTCCCCGACGACTGAGCCCCTGGCATGGGTCCGAGACACTGAGAAAGACAGCCGTAACCCCGAGCTTTTCCACAATGTAGTATAGGCCTCACCCTGAAGCTCACGTCAATTTCATAGAGAAAACACCAGGCCTCGGTGTGCTTTCCTGTGGCAAGGAAACGTTGCTTTCATTCCTTAGGTGGCACATTGGCTCAGGACGGCCCTACCCGAAGGACTCACGGTGTGCAGCCCTATTTGTTGAGATCAGCCCCTCTGGCTCTTTCTCGGATGAAACCAAGTGGGCAAAGAGCCGTTCCTAAGCTGGGGTCCCTGGGAGCCTTCCCTAGTCTACACCAGAACAGCACTCTGAGGGAGAGGAGACGCGGAGGTTTGGTAGCCAAATCTCCTATTCTGCAGAGAAACATTTCGTTGTAGGTGGGTTCCATCAGCCTTGCCATATTTTCTCAGCTGGCTAGGACGGAGGGCAGGCAGTCATTTGGCAGGCTCACCTGAGGCCCTGCTTCCCAGACTGTGATACAGAACCCCCGCCTGCTGCAGCCCGAAGGGACGGCTTATTGTAAGGGGAAAACCCTGTGTTGGAAAGTTCCTGCCTAACCCTCGCACAAGCACAAGCATATGGGTCAGTGGTCCAAGACTTTCCCCACAAGTTTACCATGTTTGCTCCCATCTAGCCTCCGAAGGCCGAGGTTACCTAGCTGGGAATCACACTTCAGGAGAGGTACTCATGCTGCTTGGGACTGCAAATTGTTTCACCAGGCAGCCCCAATCGAGTCCACCCACTTGTATTTTCCAGGGTCAGAGCCTGGGAGGGGCAACATACACTTTCTGAATGGGAAAGAAGCCCATGCCTTCAGTGTGAAAGGCCACTATGCCTCTTTGCTTTGGCAGCCCAGGGATAGCGACGGCTCTGAAATGCTTCCAAAGGAGCAGAGTCAGAGAACCTTTGAACCACAGAGCAGGTGCAGCCCCGAACAAGGTCTGCTCTTGGCCTGAGAGCACCCACTGCCCAGCGCTTCGTTTGGGTACACACGTGTAGAGGAAGGTTGTTGAATTCTGCTGCGTGATAACTTCTCCGGGCCACGTAGCGTGAGGGCCAGTAGAGTGGCCCTCCATCTCATCCCGGCTTCATGTGCCGGGTGTATAAGGCAAACTCCCTGCTTGAATCCCTCCGTGGGCTACGTAACCTCCAGAGAGAGGTGGGTGATTGGGACCCAGGGCTGGTATCTAGGTTACTGCTCAGTGCCTCAACTTCGCAGCTGTTCTCTCTAAGCGGGTCCCAAAGGCATTCTGGAAGAGTTTCCTTAGAGGGCCAGAAACAGGAAATTAGCCGACAGGCCCACGGGGATGCCAGTTCTCGGCAGCAACAACGCTACGAGCGTCAGACCCTTGGGTTCTCTTTGGTAAATGGAAGAACAACTCTGCTTGGAAGCTTCTGCCATCCAGTTTGAGAGTCGCACTTCCACCGCAGCCTAGGATTCCAAGTGTTGCCATGCCGCCACAATTTCCCATTCTTAGGCCTATGACGGCAGAGTGTCTGGCAGTCCTCAAAGAGACCTTAGGGATGCAGGCGTTTTGGCTCCTTCCACCGAGAAAGCAGCTCCTCCAGCTCCTCTGTCGTTAGCTAGTTCATGTTAGAATATCTCTAGGCGCCCTCTTTCCTCCTCCACGAGGTAAGACACAAACGGACTTGCCCTAAAGGGAAGAAGCCTTCTGAGTCCGGCAGAGAGGCAGCCTCTCCCACTCAGCATTCCCCGACGACTGAGCCCCTGGCATGGGTCCGAGACACGGAGAAAGACAGCCGTAACCCCGAGCTTTTCCACAATGTAGTATAGGCCTCACCCTGAAGCTCACGTCAATTTCATAGAGAAAACACCAGGCCTCGGTGTGCTTTCCTGTGGCAAGGAAACGTTGCTTTCATTCCTTAGGTGGCACATTGGCTCAGGACGGCCCTACCCGAAGGACTCACGGTGTGCAGCCCTATTTGTTGAGATCAGCCCCTCTGGCTCTTTCTCGGATGAAACCAAGTGGGCAAAGAGCCGTTCCTAAGCTGGGGTCCCTGGGAGCCTTCCCTAGTCTACACCAGAACAGCACTCTGAGGGAGAGGAGACGCGGAGGTTTGGTAGCCAAATCTCCTATTCTGCAGAGAAACATTTCGTTGTAGGTGGGTTCCATCAGCCTTGCCATATTTTCTCAGCTGGCTAGGACGGAGGGCAGGCAGTCAGTTGGCAGGCTCACCTGAGGCCCTGCTTCCCAGACTGTGATACAGAACCCCCGCCTGCTGCAGCCCGAAGGGACGGCTTATGGTAAGGGGAAAACCCTGTGTTGGAAAGTTCCTGCCTAACCCTCGCACAAGCACAAGCATATGGGTCAGTGGTCCAAGACTTTCCCCACAAGTTTACCATGTTTGCTCCCATCTAGCCTCCGAAGGCCGAGGTTACCTAGCGGGGAATCACACTTCAGGAGAGGTACTCATGCTGCTTGGGACTGCAAGTTGTTTCACCAGGCAGCCCCAATCGAGTCCACCCACTTGCATTTTCCAGGGGCCGAGCCTGGGAGGGGCAACATACACTTTCTGAATGGGAAAGAAGCCCATGCCTTCAGTGTGAAAGGCCACTATGCCTCTTTGCTTTGGCAGCCCAGGGATAACGTCGGCTCTGAAATGCTTCCAAAGGAGCAGAGTCAGAGAACCTTTGAACCACAGAGCAGGTGCAGCCCCGAACAAGGTCTGCTCTTGGCCTGAGAACACCCACTGCCCAGCGCTTCGTTTGGGTACACACGTGTAGAGGAAGGTTGTTGAATTCTGCTGCGTGATAACTTCTCCGGGCCACGTAGCGTGAGGGCCAGTAGAGTGGCCCTCCATCTCATCCCGGCTTCATGTGCCGGGTGTATAAGGCAAACTCCCTGCTTGAATCCCTCCGTGGGCTACGTAACCTCCAGAGAGAGGTGGGTGATTGGGACCCAGGGCTGGTATCTAGGTTACTGCTCAGTGCCTCAACTTCGCAGCTGTTCTCTCTAAGCGGGTCCCAAAGGCTTTCTGGAAGAGTTTCCTTAGAGGGCCAGAAACAGGAAATTAGCCGACAGGCCCACGGGGATGCCAGTTCTCGGCAGCAACAACGCTTCCAGCGTCAGACCCTAGGGTTCTCTTTGGTAAATGGAAGAACAAATCTGCTTGGAAGCTTCTGCCATCCAGTTTGAGAGTCGCACTTCCACCGCAGCCTAGGATTCCAAGTGTTGCCATGCCGCCACAATTTCCAATTCTTAGGCCTATGACGGCAGAGTGTCTGGCATTCCTCAAAGAGACCTTAGGGATGCAGACGTTTTGGCTCCTTCCACCGAGAAAGCAGCTCCTCCAGCTCCTCTGTCGTTAGCTAGTTCATGTTAGAATATCTCTAGGCGCCCTCTTTCCTCCTCCACGAGGTAAGACACAAACGGACTTGCCCTAAAGGGAAGAAGCCTTCTGAGTCCGGCAGAGAGGCAGCCTCTCCCACTCAGCATTCCCCGACGACTGAGCCCCTGGCATGGGTCCGAGACACGGAGAAAGACAGCCGTAACCCCGAGCTTTTCCACAATGTAGTATAGGCCTCACCCTGAAGCTCACGTCAATTTCATAGAGAAAACACCAGGCCTCGGTGTGCTTTCCTGTGGCAAGGAAACGTTGCTTTCATTCCTTAGGTGGCACATTGGCTCAGGACGGCCCTACCCGAAGGACTCACGGTGTGCAGCCCTATTTGTTGAGATCAGCCCCTCTGGCTCTTTCTCGGATGAAACCAAGTGGGCAAAGAGCCGTTCCTAAGCTGGGGTCCCTGGGAGCCTTCCCTAGTCTACACCAGAACAGCACTCTGAGGGAGAGGAGACGCGGAGGTTTGGTAGCCAAATCTCCTATTCTGCAGAGAAACATTTCGTTGTAGGTGGGTTCCATCAGCCTTACCATATTTTCTCAGCTGGCTAGGACGGAGGGCAGGCAGTCAGTTGGCAGGCTCACCTGAGGCCCTGCTTCCCAGACTGTGATACAGAACCCCCGCCTGCTGCAGCCCGAAGGGACGGCTTATGGTAAGGGGAAAACCCTGTGTTGGAAAGTTCCTGCCTAACCCTCGCACAAGCACAAGCATATGGGTCAGTGGTCCAAGACTTTCCCCACAAGTTTACCATGTTTGCTCCCATCTAGCCTCCGAAGGCCGAGGTTACCTAGCTGGGAATCACACTTCAGGAGAGGCACTCATGCAGCTTGGGACTGCAAGTTGTTTCACCAGGCAGCCCAAATCGAGTCCACCCACTTGCATTTTCCAGGGGCCGAGCCTGGGAGTGGCAACATACACTTTCTGAATGGGAAAGAAGCCCATGCCTTCAGTGTGAAAGGCCACTATGCCTCTTTGCTTTGGCAGCCCAGGGATAGCGTCGGCTCTGAAATGCTTCCAAAGGAGCAGAGTCAGAGAACCTTTGAACCACAGAGCAGGTGCAGCCCCGAACAAGGTCTGCTCTTGGCCTGAGAACACCCACTGCCCAGCGCTTCGTTTGGGTACACACGTGTAGAGGAAGGTTGTTGAATTCTGCTGCGTGATAACTTCTCCGGGCCACATAGCGTGAGGGCCAGTAGAGTGGCCCTCCATCTCATCCCGGCTTCATGTGCCGGGTGTATAAGGCAAACTCCCTGCTTGAATCCCTCCGTGGGCTACGTTACCTCCAGAGAGAGGTGGGTGATTGGGACCCAGGGCTGGTATCTAGGTTACTGCTCAGTGCCTCAACTTCGCAGCTGTTCTCTCTAAGCGGGTCCCAAAGGCTTTCTGGAAGAGTTTCCTTAGAGGGCCAGAAACAGGAAATTAGCCGACAGGCCCACGGGGATGCCAGTTCTCGGCAGCAACAACGCTACCAGCGTCAGACCCTAGGGTTCTCTTTGGTAAATGGAAGAACAAATCTGCTTGGAAGCTTCTGCCATCCAGTTTGAGAGTCGCACTTCCACCGCAGCCTAGGATTCCAAGTGTTGCCATGCCGCCACAATTTCCAATTCTTAGGCCTATGACGGCAGAGTGTCTGGCAGTCCTCAAAGAGACCTTAGGGATGCAGGCGTTTTGGCTCCTTCCACCGAGAAAGCAGCTCCTCCAGCTCCTCTGTCGTTAGCTAGTTCATGTTAGAATATCTCTAGGCGCCCTCTTTCCTCCTCCACGAGGTAAGACACAAAGGGACTTGCCCTAAAGGGAAGAAGCCTTCTGAGTCCGGCAGAGAGGCAGCCTCTCCCACTCAGCATTCCCCGACGACTGAGCCCCTGGCATGGGTCCGAGACACGGAGAAAGACAGCCGTAACCCCGAGCTTTTCCACAATGTAGTATAGGCCTCACCCTGAAGCTCACGTCAATTTCATAGAGAAAACACCAGGCCTCGGTGTGCTTTCCTGTGGCAAGGAAACGTTGCTTTCATTCCTTAGGTGGCACATTGGCTCAGGACGGCCCTACCCGAAGGACTCACAGTGTGCAGCCCTATTTGTTGAGATCAGCCCCTCTGGCTCTTTCTCGGATGAAACCAAGTGGGCAAAGAGCCGTTCCTAAGCTGGGGTCCCTGGGAGCCTTCCCTAGTCTACACCAGAACAGCACTATGAGGGAGAGGACACGCGGAGGTTTGGTAGCCAAATCTCCTATTCTGCAGAGAAACATTTCGTTGTAGGTGGGTTCCATCAGCCTTGCCATATTTTCTCAGCTGGCTAGGACGGAGGGCAGGCAGTCAGTTGGCAGGCTCACTTGAGGCCCTGCTTCCCAGACTGTGATACAGAACCCCCGCCTGCTGCAGCCCGAAGGGACGGCTTATGGTAAGGGGAAAACCCTGTGTTGGAAAGTTCCTGCCTAACCCTCGCACAAGCACAAGCATATGGGTCAGTGGTCCAAGACTTTCCCCACAAGTTTACCATGCTTGCTCCCATCTAGCCTCCGAAGGCCGAGGTTACCTAGCTGGGAATCACACTTCAGGAGAGGTACTCATGCTGCTTGGGACTGCAAGTTGTTTCACCAGGCAGCCCAAATCGAGTCCACCCACTTGCATTTTCCAGGGGCCGAGCCTGGGAGGGGCAACATACACTTTCTGAATGGGAAAGAAGCCCATGCCTTCAGTGTGAAAGGCCACTATGCCTCTTTGCTTTGGCAGCCCAGGGATAGCGAAGGCTCTGAAATGCTTCCAAAGGAGCAGAGGCAGAGAACCTTTGAACCACAGAGCAGGTGCAGCCCCGAACAAGGTCTGCTCTTGGCCTGAGAACACCCACTGCCCAGCGCTTCGTTTGGGTACACACGTGTAGAGGAAGGTTGTTGATTTCTGCTGCGTGATAACTTCTCCGGGCCACATAGCGTGAGGGCCAGTAGAGTGTCCCTCCATCTCATCCCGGCTTCATGTGCCGGGTGTATAAGGCAAACTCCCTGCTTGAATCCCTCCGTGGGCTACGTAACCTCCAGAGTGAGGTGGGTGATTGGGACCCAGTGCTGGTATCTAGGTTACTGCTCAGTGCCTCAACTTCGCAGCTGTTCTCTCTAAGCGGGTCCCAAAGGCTTTCTGGAAGAGTTTCCTTACAGGGCCAGAAACAGGAAATTAGCCGACAGGCCCACGGGGATGCCAGTTCTCGGCAGCAACAACGCTACCAGCGTGAGACCCTTGGGTTCTCTTTGGTAAATGGAAGAACAACTCTGCTTGGAAACTTCTGCCATCCAGTTTGAGAATCGCACTTCCACCGCAGCCTAGGATTCCAAGTGTTGCCATGCCGCCACAATTTCCCATTCTTAGGCCTATGACGGCAGAGTGTCTGGCAGTCCTCAAAGAGACCTTAGGGATGCAGGCGTTTTGGCTCCTTCCACCGAGAAAGCAGCTCCTCCAGCTCCTCTGTCGTTAGCTAGTTCATGTTAGAATATCTCTAGGCGCCCTCTTTCCTCCTCCACGAGGTAAGACACAAACGGACTTGCCCTAAAGGGAAGAAGCCTTCTGAGTCCGGCAGAGAGGCAGCCTCTCCCACTCAGCATTCCCCGACGACTGAGCCCCTGGCATGGGTCCGAGACACGGAGAAAGACAGCCGTAACCCCGAGCTTTTCCACAATGTAGTATAGGCCTCACCCTGAAGCTCACGTCAATTTCATAGAGAAAACACCAGGCCTCGGTGTGCTTTCCTGTGGCAAGGAAACGTTGCTTTCATTCCTTAGGTGGCACATTGGCTCAGGACGGCCCTACCCGAAGGACTCACGGTGTGCAGCCCTATTTGTTGAGATCAGCCCCTCTGGCTCTTTCTCGGATGAAACCAAGTGGGCAAAGAGCCGTTCCTAAGCTGGGGTCCCTGGGAGCCTTCCCTAGTCTACACCAGAACAGCACTCTGAGGGAGAGGAAACGCGGAGGTTTGGTAGCCAAATCTCCTATTCTGCAGAGAAACATTTCGTTGTAGGTGGGTTCCATCAGCCTTGCCATATTTTCTCAGCTGGCTAGGACGGAGGGCAGGCAGTCAGTTGGCAGGCTCACCTGAGGCCCTGCTTCCCAGACTGTGATACAGAACCCCCGCCTGCTGCAGCCCGAAGGGACGGCTTATGGTAAGGGGAAAACCCTGTGTTGGAAAGTTCCTGCCTAACCCTCGCACAAGCACAAGCATATGGGTCAGTGGTCCAAGACTTTCCCCACAAGTTTACCATGTTTGCTCCCATCTAGCCTCCGAAGGCCGAGGTTACCTAGCTGGGAATCACACTTCAGGAGAGGCACTCATGCAGCTTGGGACTGCAAGTTGTTTCACCAGGCAGCCCAAATCGAGTCCACCCACTTGCATTTTCCAGGGGCCGAGCCTGGGAGGGGCAACATACACTTTCTGAATGGGAAAGAAGCCCATGCCTTCAGTGTGAAAGGCCACTATGCCTCTTTGCTTTGGCAGCCCAGGGATAGCGTCGGCTCTGAAATGCTTCCAAAGGAGCAGAGTCAGAGAACCTTTGAACCACAGAGCAGGTGCAGCCCCGAACAAGGTCTGCTCTTGGCCTGAGAACACCCACTGCCCAGCGCTTCGTTTGGGTACACACGTGTAGAGGAAGGTTGTTGATTTCCGCTGCGTGATAACTTCTCCGGGCCACATAGCGTGAGGGCCAGTAGAGTGTCCCTCCATCTCATCCCGGCTTCATGTGCCGGGTGTATAAGGCAAACTCCCTGCTTGAATCCCTCCGTGGGCTACGTAACCTCCAGAGTGAGGTGGGTGATTGGGACCCAGTGCTGGTATCTAGGTTACTGCTCAGTGCCTCAACTTCGCAGCTGTTCTCTCTAAGCGGGTCCCAAAGGCTTTCTGGAAGAGTTTCCTTAGAGGGCCAGAAACAGGAAATTAGCCGACAGGCCCACGGGGATGCCAGTTCTCGGCAGCAACAACGCTACCACCGTGAGACCCTTGGGTTCTCTTTGGTAAATGGAAGAACAAATCTGCTTGGAAGCTTCTGCCATCCAGTTTGAGAATCGCACTTCCACCGCAGCCTAGGATTCCAAGTGTTGCCATGCCGCCACAATTTCCCATTCTTAGGCCTATGACGGCAGAGTGTCTGGCAGTCCTCAAAGAGACCTTAGGGATGCAGGCGTTTTGGCTCCTTCCACCGAGAAAGCAGCTCCTCCAGCTCCTCTGTCGTTAGCTAGTTCATGTTAGAATATCTCTAGGCGCCCTCTTTCCTCCTCCACGAGGTAAGACACAAACGGACTTGCCCTAAAGGGAAGAAGCCTTCTGAGTCCGGCAGAGAGGCAGCCTCTCCCACTCAGCATTCCCCGACGACTGAGCCCCTGGCATGGGTCCGAGACACGGAGAAAGACAGCCGTAACCCCGAGCTTTTCCACAATGTAGTATAGGCCTCACCCTGAAGCTCACGTCAATTTCATAGAGAAAACACCAGGCCTCGGTGTGCTTTCCTGTGGCAAGGAAACGTTGCTTTCATTCCTTAGGTGGCACATTGGCTCAGGACGGCCCTACCCGAAGGACTCACGGTGTGCAGCCCTATTTGTTGAGATCAGCCCCTCTGGCTCTTTCTCGGATGAAACCAAGTGGGCAAAGAGCCGTTCCTAAGATGGGGTCCCTGGGAGCCTTCCCTAGTCTACACCAGAACAGCACTCTGAGGGAGAGGAGACGCGGAGGTTTGGTAGCCAAATCTCCTATTCTGCAGAGAAACATTTCGTTGTACGTGGGTTCCATCAGCCTTGCCATATTTTCTAAGCTGGCTAGGACGGAGGGCAGGCAGTCAGTTGGCAGGCTCACCTGAGGCCCTGCTTCCCAGACTGTGATACACAACCCCCGCCTGCTGCAGCCCGAAGGGACGGCTTATGGTAAGGGGAAAACCCTGTGTTGGAAAGTTCCTGCCTAACCCTCGCACAAGCACAAGCATATGGGTCAGTGGTCCAAGACTTTCCCCACAAGTTTACCATGTTTGCTCCCATCTAGCCTCCGAAGGCCGAGGTTACCTAGCGGGGAATCACACTTCAGGAGAGGTACTCATGCTGCTTGGGACTGCAAGTTGTTTCACCAGGCAGCCCCAATCGAGTCCACCCACTTGCATTTTCCAGGGGCCGAGCCTGGGAGGGGCAACATACACTTTCTGAATGGGAAAGAAGCCCATGCCTTCAGTGTGAAAGGCCACTATGCCTCTTTGCTTTGGCAGCCCAGGGATAACGTCGGCTCTGAAATGCTTCCAAAGGAGCAGAGTCAGAGAACCTTTGAACCACAGAGCAGGTGCAGCCCCGAACAAGGTCTGCTCTTGGCCTCAGAACACCCACTGCCCAGCGCTTCGTTTGGGTACACACGTGTAGAGGAAGGTTGTTGAATTCTGCTGCGTGATAACTTCTCCGGGCCACGTAGCGTGAGGGCCAGTAGAGTGGCCCTCCATCTCATCCCGGCTTCATGTGCCGGGTGTATAAGGCAAACTCCCTGCTTGAATCCCTCCGTGGGCTACGTAACCTCCAGAGAGAGGTGGGTGATTGGGACCCCGGGCTGGTATCTAGGTTACTGCTCAGTGCCTCAACTTCGCAGCTGTTCTCTCTAAGCGGGTCCCAAAGGCTTTCTGGAAGAGTTTCCTTAGAGGGCCAGAAACAGGAAATTAGCCGACAGGCCCACGGGGATGCCAGTTCTCGGCAGCAACAACGCTTCCAGCGTCAGACCCTAGGGTTCTCTTTGGTAAATGGAAGAACAAATCTGCTTGGAAGCTTCTGCCATCCAGTTTGAGAGTCGCACTTCCACCGCAGCCTAGGATTCCAAGTGTTGCCATGCCGCCACAATTTCCAATTCTTAGGCCTATGACGGCAGAGTGTCTGGCAGTCCTCAAAGAGACCTTAGGGATGCAGGCGTTTTGGCTCCTTCCACCGAGAAAGCAGCTCCTCCAGCTCCTCTGTCGTTAGCTAGTTCATGTTAGAATATCTCTAGGCGCCCTCTTTCCTCCTCCACGAGGTAAGACACAAACGGACTTGCCCTAAAGGGAAGAAGCCTTCTGAGTCCGGCAGAGAGGCAGCCTCTCCCACTCAGCATTCCCCGACGACTGAGCCCCTGGCATGGGTCCGAGACACGGAGAAAGACAGCCGTAACCCCGAGCTTTTCCACAATGTAGTATAGGCCTCACCCTGAAGCTCACGTCAATTTCATAGAGAAAACACCAGGCCTCGGTGTGCTTTCCTGTGGCAAGGAAACGTTGCTTTCATTCCTTAGGTGGCACATTGGCTCAGGACGGCCCTACCCGAAGGACTCACGGTGTGCAGCCCTATTTGTTGAGATCAGCCCCTCTGGCTCTTTCTCGGATGAAACCAAGTGGGCAAAGAGCCGTTCCTAAGCTGGGGTCCCTGGGAGCCTTCCCTAGTCTACACCAGAACAGCACTCTGAGGGAGAGGAGACGCGGAGGTTTGGTAGCCAAATCTCCTATTCTGCAGAGAAACATTTCGTTGTAGGTGGGTTCCATCAGCCTTACCATATTTTCTCAGCTGGCTAGGACGGAGGGCAGGCAGTCAGTTGGCAGGCTCACCTGAGGCCCTGCTTCCCAGACTGTGATACAGAACCCCCGCCTGCTGCAGCCCGAAGGGACGGCTTATGGTAAGGGGAAAACCCTGTGTTGGAAAGTTCCTGCCTAACCCTCGCACAAGCACAAGCATATGGGTCAGTGGTCCAAGACTTTCCCCACAAGTTTACCATGTTTGCTCCCATCTAGCCTCCGAAGGCCGAGGTTACCTAGCTGGGAATCACACTTCAGGAGAGGCACTCATGCAGCTTGGGACTGCAAGTTGTTTCACCAGGCAGCCCAAATCGAGTCCACCCACTTGCATTTTCCAGGGGCCGAGCCTGGGAGGGGCAACATACACTTTCTGAATGGGAAAGAAGCCCATGCCTTCAGTGTGAAAGGCCACTATGCCTCTTTGCTTTGGCAGCCCAGGGATAGCGTCGGCTCTGAAATGCTTCCAAAGGAGCAGAGTCAGAGAACCTTTGAACCACAGAGCAGGTGCAGCCCCGAACAAGGTCTGCTCTTGGCCTGAGAACACCCACTGCCCAGCGCTTCGTTTGGGTACACACGTGTAGAGGAAGGTTGTTGAATTCTGCTGCGTGATAACTTCTCCGGGCCACGTAGCGTGAGGGCCAGTAGAGTGGCCCTCCATCTCATCCCGGCTTCATGTGCCGGGTGTATAAGGCAAACTCCCTGCTTGAATCCCTCCGTGGGCTACGTAACCTCCAGAGAGAGGTGGGTGATTGGGACCCAGGGCTATCTAGGTTACTGCCCAGTGCCTCAACTTCGCAGCTGTTCTCTCTAATCGTGTCCCAAAGGCTTTCTGGAAGTGTTTCCTTAGAGGGCCAGAAGCAGGAAATTAGCCGACAGACGCACGGGGATGCCAGTTCTCGGCAGCAACAACGCTACCAGCGTCAGACCCTTGGGTTCTCTTTGGTAAATGGAAGAACAACTCTGCTTGGAAGCTTCTGCCATCCAGTTTGAGAGTCGCACTTCCACCGCAGCCTAGGATTCCAAGTGTTGCCATGCCGCCACAATTTCCCATTCTTAGGCCTATGACGGCAGAGTGTCTGGCAGTCCTCAAAGAGACCTTAGGGATGCAGGCGTTTTGGCTCCTTCCACCGAGAAAGCAGCTCCTCCAGCTCCTCTGTCATTAGCTAGTTCATGTTAGAATATCTCTAGGCGCCCTCTTTCCTCCTCCACGAGGTAAGACACAAACGGACTTGCCCTAAAGGGAAGAAGCCTTCTGAGTCCGGCAGAGAGGCAGCCTCTCCCACTCAGCATTCCCCGACGACTGAGCCACTGGCATGGGTCCGAGACACGGAGAAAGACAGCCGTAACCCCGAGCTTTTCCACAATGTAGTATAGGCCTCACCCTGAAGCTCACGTCAATTTCATAGAGAAAACACCAGGCCTCGGTGTGCTTTCCTGTGGAAAGGAAACGTTGCTTTCATTCCTTAGGTGGCACATTGGCTCAGGACGGCCCTACCCGAAAGACTCACGGTGTGCAGCCCTATTTGTTGAGATCAGCCCCTCTGGCTCTTTCTCGGATGAAATCAAGTGGGCAAAGAGCCGTTCCTAAGCTGGGGTCCCTGGGAGCCTTCCCTAGTCTACACCAGAACAGCACTCTGAGGGAGAGGAGACGCGGAGGTTTGGTAGCCAAATCTCCTATTCTGCAGAGAAACATTTCGTTGTAGGTGGGTTCCATCAGCCTTGCCATATTTTCTCAGCTGGCTAGGACGGAGGGCAGGCAGTCAGTTGGCAGGCTCACCTGAGGCCCTGCTTCCCAGACTGTGATACAGAACCCCCGCCTGCTGCAGCCCGAAGGGACGGCTTATGGTAAGGGGAAAACCCTGTGTTGGAAAGTTCCTGCCTAACCCTCGCACAAGCACAAGCATATGGGTCAGTGGTCCAAGACTTTCCCAACAAGTTTACCATGTTTGCTCCCATCTAGCCTCGGAAGGCCGAGGTTACCTAGCTGGGAATCACACTTCAGGAGAGGTACTCATGCTGCTTGGGACTGCAAGTTGTTTCACCAGGCAGCCCAAATCGAGTCCACCCACTTGCATTTTCCAGGGGCCGAGCCTGGGAGGGGCAACATACACTTTCTGAATGGGAAAGAAGCCCATGCCTTCAGTGGGAAAGGCCACTATGCCTCTTTGCTTTGGCAGCCCAGGGATAGCGTCGGCTCTGAAATGCTTCCAAAGGAGCAGAGTCAGAGAACCTTTGGACCACAGAGCAGGTGCAGCCCCGAACAAGGTCTGCTCTTGGCCTGAGAACACCCACTGCCCAGCGCTTCGTTTGGGTACACACGTGTAGAGGAAGGTTGTTGAATTCTGCTGCGTGATAACTTCTCCGGGCCACGTAGCGTGAGGGCCAGTAGAGTGGCCCTCCATCTCATCCCGGCTTCATGTGCCGGGTGTATAAGGCAAACTCCCTGCTTGAATCCCTCCGTGGGCTACGTAACCTCCAGAGAGAGGTGGGTGATTGGGACCCAGGGCTGGTATCTAGGTTAGTGCTCAGTGCCTCAACTTC
This sequence comes from Eschrichtius robustus, assembly GCF_028021215.1. Taxonomy (NCBI): domain Eukaryota; kingdom Metazoa; phylum Chordata; class Mammalia; order Artiodactyla; family Eschrichtiidae; genus Eschrichtius; species Eschrichtius robustus. The sequence continues at coordinate 43,614,451 of NC_090842.1, forward strand.
GCAGCTGTTCTCTCTAAGCGGGTCCCAAAGGCTTTCTGGAAGAGTTTCCTTAGAGGGCCAGAAACAGGAAATTAGCCGACAGGCCCACGGGGATGCCAGTTCTCGGCAGCAACAACGCTACCAGCGTCAGACCCTTGGGTTCTCTTTGGTAAATGGAAGAACAACTCTGCTTGGAAGCTTCTGCCATCCAGTTTGAGAGTCGCACTTCCACCGCAGCCTAGGATTCCAAGTGTTGCCATGCCGCCACAATTTCCCATTCTTAGGCCTATGACGGCAGAGTGTCTGGCAGTCCTCAAAGAGACCTTAGGGATGCAGGCGTTTTGGCTCCTTCCACCGAGAAAGCAGCTCCTCCAGCTCCTCTGTCGTTAGCTAGTTCATGTTAGAATATCTCTAGGCGCCCTCTTTCCTCCTCCACGAGGTAAGACACAAACGGACTTGCCCTAAAGGGAAGAAGCCTTCTGAGTCCGGCAGAGAGGCAGCCTCTCCCACTCAGCATTCCCCGACGACTGAGCCCCTGGCATGGGTCCGAGACACGGAGAAAGACAGCCGTAACCCCGAGCTTTTCCACAATGTAGTATAGGCCTCACCCTGAAGCTCACGTCAATTTCATAGAGAAAACACCAGGCCTCGGTGTGCTTTCCTGTGGCAAGGAAACGTTGCTTTCATTCCTTAGGTGGCACATTGGCTCAGGACGGCCCTACCCGAAGGACTCACGGTGTGCAGCCCTATTTGTTGAGATCAGCCCCTCTGGCTCTTTCTCGGATGAAACCAAGTGGGCAAAGAGCCGTTCCTAAGCTGGGGTCCCTGAGAGCCTTCCCTAGTCTACACCAGAACAGCACTCTGAGGGAGAGGAGACGCGGAGGTTTGGTAGCCAAATCTCCTATTCTGCAGAGAAACATTTCGTTGTAGGTGGGTTCCATCAGCCTTGCCATATTTTCTCAGCTGCCTAGGACGGAGGGCAGGCAGTCAGTTGGCAGGCTCACCTGAGGCCCTGCTTCCCAGACTGTGATACAGAACCCCCGCCTGCTGCAGCCCGAAGGGACGGCTTATGGTAAGGGGAAAACCCTGTGTTGGAAAGTTCCTGCCTAACCCTCGCACAAGCACAAGCATATGGGTCAGTGGTCCAAGACTTACCCCAAAAGTTTACCATGATTGCTCCCATCTAGCCTCCGAAGGCCGAGGTTACCTAGCTGGGAATCACACTTCAGGAGAGGTACTCATGCTGCTTGGGACTGCAAGTTGTTTCACCAGGCAGCCCAAATCGAGTCCACCCACTTGCATTTTCCAGGGGCCGAGCCTGGGAGTGGCAACATACACTTTCTGAATGGGAAAGAAGCCCATGCCTTCAGTGTGAAAGGCCACTATGCCTCTTTGCTTTGGCAGCCCAGGGATAGCGTCGGCTCTGAAATGCTTCCAAAGGAGCAGAGTCAGAGAACCTTTGAACCACAGAGCAGGTGCAGCCCCGAACAAGGTCTGCTCTTGGCCTCAGAACACCCACTGCCCAGCGCTTCGTTTGGGTACACACGTGTAGAGGAAGGTTGTTGAATTCTGCTGCGTGATAACTTCTCCGGGCCACGTAGCGTGAGGGCCAGTAGAGTGGCCCTCCATCTCATCCCGGCTTCATGTGCCGGGTGTATAAGGCAAACTCCCTGCTTGAATCCCTCCGTGGGCTACGTAACCTCCAGAGAGAGGTGGGTGATTGGGACCCAGGGCTGGTATCTAGGTTACTGCTCAGTGCCTCAACTTCGCAGCTGTTCTCTCTAAGCGGGTCACAAAGGCTTTCTGGAAGAGTTTCCTTAGAGGGCCAGAAACAGGAAATTAGCCGACAGGCCCACGGGGATGCCAGTTCTCGGCAGCAACAACGCTACCAGCGTCAGACCCTTGGGTTCTCTTTGGTAAATGGAAGAACAACTCTGCTTGGAAGCTTCTGCCATCCAGTTTGAGAGTCGCACTTCCACCGCAGCCTAGGATTCCAAGTGTTGCCATGCCGCCACAATTTCCCATTCTTAGGCCTATGACGGCAGAGTGTCTGGCAGTCCTCAAAGAGACCTTAGGGATGCAGGCGTTTTGGCTCCTTCCACCGAGAAAGCAGCTCCTCCAGCTCCTCTGTCGTTAGCTAGTTCATGTTAGAATATCTCTAGGCGCCCTCTTTCCTCCTCCACGAGGTAAGACACAAACTGACTTTCCCTAAAGGGAAGAAGCCTTCTGAGTCCGGCAGAGAGGCAGCCTCTCCCACTCAGCATTCCCCGACGACTGAGCCCCTGGCATGGGTCCGAGACACGGAGAAAGACAGCCGTAACCCCGAGCTTTTCCACAATGTAGTATAGGCCTCACCCTGAAGCTCACGTCAATTTCATAGAGAAAACACCAGGCCTCGGTGTGCTTTCCTGTGGCAAGGAAACGTTGCTTTCATTCCTTAGGTGGCACATTGGCTCAGGACGGCCCTACCCGAAGGACTCACGGTGTGCAGCCCTATTTGTTGAGATCAGCCCCTCTGGCTCTTTCTCGGATGAAACCAAGTGGGCAAAGAGCCGTTCCTAAGCTTGGGTCCCTGAGAGCCTTCCGTAGTCTACACCAGAACAGCACTCTGAGGGAGAGGAGACGCGGAGGTTTGGTAGCCAAATCTCCTATTCTGCAGAGAAACATTTCGTTGTAGGTGGGTTCCATCAGCCTTGCCATATTTTCTCAGCTGCCTAGGACGGAGGGCAGGCAGTCAGTTGGCAGGCTCACCTGAGGCCCTGCTTCCCAGACTGTGATACAGAACCCCCGCCTGCTGCAGCCCGAAGGGACGGCTTATGGTAAGGGGAAAACCCTGTGTTGGAAAGTTCCTGCCTAACCCTCGCACAAGCACAAGCATATGGGTCAGTGGTCCAAGACTTTCCCCACAAGTTTACCATGTTTGCTCCCATCTAGCCTCCGAAGGCCGAGGTTACCTAGCTGGGAATCACACTTCAGGAGAGGTACTCATGCTGCTTGGGACTGCAAGTTGTTTCACCAGGCAGCCCAAATCGAGTCCACCCACTTGCATTTTCCAGGGGACGAGCCTGGGAGTGGCAACATACACTTTCTGAATGGGAAAGAAGCCCATGCCTTCAGTGTGAAAGGCCACTATGCCTCTTTGCTTTGGCAGCCCAGGGATAGCGTCGGCTCTGAAATGCTTCCAAAGGAGCAGAGTCAGAGAACCTTTGAACCACAGAGCAGGTGCAGCCCCGAACAAGGTCTGCTCTTGGCCTCAGAACACCCACTGCCCAGCGCTTCGTTTGGGTACACACGTGTAGAGGAAGGTTGTTGAATTCTGCTGCGTGATAACTTCTCCGGGCCACGTAGCGTGAGGGCCAGTAGAGTGGCCCTCCATCTCATCCCGGCTTCATGTGCCGGGTGTATAAGGCAAACTCCCTGCTTGAATCCCTCCGTGGGCTACGTAACCTCCAGAGAGAGGTGGGTGATTGGGACCCAGGGCTGGTATCTAAGTTACTGCTCAGTGCCTCAACTTCGCAGCTGTTCTCTCTAAGCGGGTCCCAAAGGCTTTCTGGAAGAGTTTCCTTAGAGGGCCAGAAACAGGAAATTAGCCGACAGGCCCACGGGGATGCCAGTTCTCGGCAGCAACAACGCTACCAGCGTCAGACCCTTGGGTTCTCTTTGGTAAATGGAAGAACAACTCTGCTTGGAAGCTTCTGCCATCCAGTTTGAGAGTCGCACTTCCACCGCAGCCTAGGATTCCAAGTGTTGCCATGCCGCCACAATTTCCCATTCTTAGGCCTATGACGGCAGAGTGTCTGGCAGTCCTCAAAGAGACCTTAGGGATGCAGGCGTTTTGGCTCCTTCCACCGAGAAAGCAGCTCCTCCAGCTCCTCTGTCGTTAGCTAGTTCATGTTAGAATATCTCTAGGCGCCCTCTTTCCTCCTCCACGAGGTAAGACACAAACTGACTTGCCCTAAAGGTAAGAAGCCTTCTGAGTCCGGCAGAGAGGCAGCCTCTCCCACTCAGCATTCCCCGACGACTGAGCCCCTGGCATGGGTCCGAGACACGGAGAAAGACAGCCGTAACCCCGAGCTTTTCCACAATGTAGTATAGGCCTCACCCTGAAGCTCACGTCAATTTCATAGAGAAAACACCAGGCCTCGGTGTGCTTTCCTGTGGCAAGGAAACTTTGCTTTCATTCCTTAGGTGGCACATTGGCTCAGGAAGGCCCTACCCGAAGGACTCACGGTGTGCAGCCCTATTTGTTGAGATCAGCCCCTCTGGCTCTTTCTCGGATGAAACCAAGTGGGCAAAGAGCCGTTCCTAAGCTGGGGTCCCTGGGAGCCTTCCCTAGTCTACACCAGAACAGCACTCTGAGGGAGAGGAGACGCGGAGGTTTGGTAGCCAAATCTCCTATTCTGCAGAGAAACATTTCGTTGTAGGTGGGTTCCATCAGCCTTGCCATATTTTCTCAGCTGGCTAGGACGGAGGGCAGGCAGTCAGTTGGCAGGCTCACCTGAGGCCCTGCTTCCCAGACTGTGATACAGAACCCACGCCTGCTGCAGCCCGAAGTGACGGCTTATGGTAAGGGGAAAACCCTGTGTTGGAAAGTTCCTGCCTAACCCTCGCACAAGCACAAGCATATGGGTCAGTGGTCCAAGACTTACCCCAAAAGTTTACCATGTTTGCTCCCATCTAGCCTCCGAAGGCCGAGGTTACCTAGCTGGGAATCACGCTTCAGGAGAGGCACTCATGCAGCTTGGGACTGCAAGTTGTTTCACCAGGCAGCCCAAATCGAGTCCACCCACTTGCATTTTCCAGGGGCCGAGCCTGGGAGGGGCAACATACACTTTCTGAATGGGAAAGAAGCCCATGCCTTCAGTGTGAAAGGCCACTATGCCTCTTTGCTTTGGCAGCGCAGGGATAGCGTCGGCTCTGAAATGCTTCCAAAGGAGCAGAGTCAGAGAACCTTTGAACCACAGAGCAGGTGCAGCCCCGAAAGAGGTCTGCTCTTGGCCTCAGAACACCCACTGCCCAGCGCTTCGTTTGGGTACACACGTGTAGAGGAAGGTTGTTGAATTCTGCTGCGTGATAACTTCTCCGGGCCACGTAGCGTGAGGGCCAGTAGAGTGGCCCTCCATCTCATCCCGGCTTCATGTGCCGGGTGTATAAGGCAAACTCCCTGCTTGAATCCCTCCGTGGGCTACGTAACCTCCAGAGAGAGGTGGGTGATTGGGACCCAGGGCTGGTATCTAGGTTACTGCTCAGTGCCTCAACTTTGCAGCTGTTCTCTCTAAGCGGGTCCCAAAGGCTTTCTGGAAGTGTTTCCTTAGAGGGCCAGAAACAGGAAATTAGCCGACAAGCCCACGGGGATGCCAGTTCTCGGCAGCAACAACGCTACCAGCGTCAGACCCTTGGGTTCTCTTTGGTAAATGGAAGAACAACTCTGCTTGGAAGCTTTTGCCATCCAGTTTGAGAGTCGCACTTCCACCGCAGCCTAGGATTCCAAGTTTTGCCATGCCGCCACAATTTCCCATTCTTAGGCCTATGACGGCAGAGTGTCTGGCAGTCCTCAAAGAGACCTTAGGGATGCAGGCGTTTTGGCTCCTTCCACCGAGAAAGCAGCTCCTCCAGCTCCTCTGTCGTTAGCTAGTTCATGTTAGAATATCTCTAGGCGCCCTCTTTCCTCCTCCACGAGGTAAGACACAAACGGACTTGCCCTAAAGGGAAGAAGCCTTCTGAGTCCGGCAGAGAGGCAGCCTCTCCCACTCAGCATTCCCCGACGACTGAGCCCCTGGCATGGGTCCGAGACACGGAGAAAGACAGCCGTAACCCCGAGCTTTTCCACAATGTAGTATAGGCCTCACCCTGAAGCTCACGTCAATTTCATACAGAAAACACCAGGCCTCGGTGTGCTTTCCTGTGGCAAGGAAACGTTGCTTTCATTCCTTAGGTGGCACATTGGCTCAGGACGGCCCTACCCGAAGGACTCACGGTGTGCAGCCCTATTTGTTGAGATCAGCCCCTCTGGCTCTTTCTCGGATGAAACCAAGTGGGCAAAGAGCCGTTCCTAAGCTGGGGTCTCTGGGAGCCTTCCCTAGTCTACACCAGAACAGCACTCTGAGGGAGAGGAGACGCGGAGGTTTGGTAGCCAAATCTCCTATTCTGCAGAGAAACATTGCGTTGTAGGTGGGTTCCATCAGCCTTGCCATATTTTCCCAGCTGGCTAGGACGGAGGGCAGGCAGTCAGTTGGCAGGCTCACCTGAGGCCCTGCTTCCCAGACTGTGATACCGAACCCCCGCCTGCTGCAGCCCAAAGGGACGGCTTATGGTAAGGGGAAAACCCTGTGTTGGAAAGTTCCTGCCTAACCCTCGCACAAGCACAAGCATATGGGTCAGTGGTCCAAGACTTTCCCCACAAGTTTACCATGTTTGCTCCCATCTAGCCTCCGAAGGCCGAGGTTACCTAGCTGGGAATCACACTTCAGGAGAGGTACTCATGCTGCTTGGGACTGCAAGTTGTTTCACCAGGCAGCCCAAATCGAGTCCACCCACTTGCATTTTCCAGGGGCCGAGCCTGGGAGGGGCAACATACACTTTCTGAATGGGAAAGAAGCCCATGCCTTCAGTGTGAAAGGCCACTATGCCTCTTTGCTTTGGCAGCCCAGGGATAGCGTCGGCTCTGAAATGCTTCCAAAGGAGCAGAGTCAGAGAACCTTTGAACCACAGAGCAGGTGCAGCCCCGAACAAGGTCTGCTCTTGGCCTGAGAACACCCACTGCCCAGCGCTTCGTTTGGGTACACACGTGTAGAGGAAGGTTGTTGAATTCTGCTGTGTGATAACTTCTCCGGGCCACGTAGCGTGAGGGCCAGTAGAGTGGCCCTCCATCTCATCCCGGCTTCATGTGCCGGGTGTATAAGGCAAACTCCCTGCTTGAATCCCTCCGTGGGCTACGTAACCTCCAGAGAGAGGTGGGTGATTGGGACCCAGGGCTGGTATCTAGGTTACTGCTCAGTGCCTTAACTTCGCAGCTGTTCTCTCTAAGCGGGTCCCAAAGGCTTTCTGGAAGAGTTTCCTTAGAGGGCCAGAAACAGGAAATTAGCCGACAGGCCCACGGGGATGCCAGTTCTCGGCAGCAACAATGCTACCAGCGTCAGACCCTTGGGTTCTCTTTGGTAAATGGAAGAACAACTCTGCTTGGAAGCTTCTGCCATCCAGTTTGAGAGTTGCACTTCCACCGCAGCCTAGGATTCCAAGTGTTGCCATGCCGCCACAATTTCCAATTCTTAGGCCTATGACGGCAGAGTGTCTGGCAGTCCTCAAAGAGACCTTAGGGATGCAGGCGTTTTGGCTCCTTCCACCGAGAAAGCAGCTCCTCCAGCTCCTCTGTCGTTAGCTAGTTCATGTTAGAATATCTCTAGGCGCCCTCTTTCCTCCTCCACGAGGTAAGACACAAACGGACTTGCCCTAAAGGGTAGAAGCCTTCTGAGTCCGGCAGAGAGGCAGCCTCTCCCACTCAGCATTCCCCGACGACTGAGCCCCTGGCATGGGTCCGAGACACGGAGAAAGACAGCCGTAACCCCGAGCTTTTCCACAATGTAGTATAGGCCTCACCCTGAAGCTCACGTCAATTTCATAGAGAAAACACCAGGCCTCGGTGTGCTTTCCTGTGGCAAGGAAACGTTGCTTTCATTCCTTAGGTGGCACATTGGCTCAGGACGGCCCTACCCGAAGGACTCACGGTGTGCAGCCCTATTTGTTGAGATCAGCCCCTCTGGCTCTTTCTCGGATGAAAACAAGTGGGCAAAGAGCCGTTCCTAAGCTGGGGTCCCTGGGAGCCTTCCCTAGTCTACACCAGAACAGCACTCTGAGGGAGAGGAGACGCGGAGGTTTGGTAGCCAAATCTCCTATTCTGCAGAGAAACATTTCGTTGTAGGTGGGTTCCATCAGCCTTGCCATATTTTCTCAGCTGGCTAGGACGGAGGACAGGCAGTCAGTTGGCAGGCTCACCTGAGGCCCTGCTTCCCAGACTGTGATACAGAACCCCCGCCTGCTGCAGCCCGAAGGGACGGCTTATGGTAAGGGGAAAACCCTGTGTTGGAAAGTTCCTGCCTAACCCTCGCACAAGCACAAGCATATGGGTCAGTGGTCCAAGACTTTCCCCACAAGTTTACCATGTTTGCTCCCATCTAGCCTCCGAAGGCCGAGGTTACCTAGCTGGGAATCACACTTCAGGAGAGGTACTCATGCTGCTTGGGACTGCAAGTTGTTTCACCAGGCAGCCCAAATCGAGTCCACCCACTTGCATTTTCCAGGGGCCGAGCCTGGGAGGGGAAACATACACTTTCTGAATGGGAAAGAAGCCCATGCCTTCAGTGTGAAAGGCCACTATGCCTCTTTGCTTTGGCAGCCCAGGGATAGCGACGGCTCTGAAATGCTTCCAAAGGAGCAGAGTCAGAGAACCTTTGAACCACAGAGCAGGTGCAGCCCCGAACAAGGTCTGCTCTTGGCCTGAGAACACCCACTGCCCAGCGCTTCGTTTGGGTACACACGTGTAGAGGAAGGTTGTTGAATTCTGCTGCGTGATAACTTCTCCGGGCCACGTAGCGTGAGGGCCAGTAGAGTGGCCCTCCATCTCATCCCGGCTTCATGTGCCGGGTGTATAAGGCAAACTCCCTGCTTGAATCCCTCCGTGGGCTACGTAACCTACAGAGAGAGGTGGGTGATTGGGACCCAGGGCTGGTATCTAGGTTACTGCTCAGTGCCTCAACTTCGCAGCTGTTCTCTCTAAGCGGGTCCCAAAGGCTTTCTGGAAGTGTTTCCTTAGAGGGCCAGAAACAGGAAATTAGCCGACAGGCCCACGGGGATGCCAGTTCTCGGCAGCAACAACGCTACCAGCGTCAGACCATTGGGTTCTCTTTGGTAAATGGAAGAACAACTCTGCTTGGAAGCTTCTGCCATCCAGTTTGAGAGTCGCACTTCCACCGCAGCCTAGGATTCCAAATGTTGCCATGCCGCCACAATTTCCAATTCTTAGGCCTATGACGGCAGAGTGTCTGGGAGTCCTCAAAGAGACCTTAGGAACGCAGGCGTTTTGGCTCCTTCCACCGAGAAAGCAGCTCCTCCAGCTCCTCTGTCGTTAGCTAGTTCATGTTAGAATATCTCTAGGCGCCCTCTTTCCTCCTCCACGAGGTAAGACACAAACGGACTTGCCCTAAAGGGAAGAAGCCTTCTGAGTCCGGCAGAGAGGCAGCCTCTCCCACTCAGCATTCCCCGACGACTGAGCCCCTGGAATGGGTCCGAGACACGGAGAAAGACAGCCGTAACCCCGAGCTTTTCCACAATGTAGTATAGGCCTCACCCTGAAGCTCACGTCAATTTCATAGAGAAAACACCAGGCCTCGGTGTGCTTTCCTGTGGCAAGGAAACGTTGCTTTCATTCCTTAGGTGGCACATTGGCTCAGGACGGCCCTACCCAAAGGACTCACGGTGTGCAGCCCTATTTGTTGAGATCAGCCCCTCTGGCTCTTTCTCGGATGAAACCAAGTGGGCAAAGAGCCGTTCCTAAGCTGGGGTCCCTGGGAGCCTTCCCTAGTCTACACCAGAACAACACTCTGAGGGAGAGGAGACGCGGAGGTTTGGTAGCCAAATCTCCTATTCTGCAGAGAAACATTTCGTTGTAGGTGGGTTCCATCAGCCTTGCCATATTGTCTCAGCTGGCTAGGACGGAGGGCAGGCAGTCAGTTGGCAGGCTCACCTGAGGCCCTGCTTCCCAGACTGTGATACAGAACCCCCGCCTGCTGCAGCCCGAAGGGACGGCTTATGGTAAGGGGAAAACCCTGTGTTGGAAAGTTCCTGCCTAACCCTCGCACAAGCACAAGCATATGGGTCAGTGGTCCAAGACTTTCCCCACAAGTTTACCATGTTTGCTCCCATCTAGCCTCCGAAGGCCGAGGTTATCTAGCTGGGAAACACACTTCAGGAGAGGTACTCATGCTGCTTGGGACTGCAAGTTGTTTCACCAGGCAGCCCCAATCGAGTCCACCCACTTGCATTTTCCAGGGGCCGAGCCTGGGAGGGGCAACATACACTTTCTGAATGGGAAAGAAGCCCTTGCCTTCAGTGTGAAAGGCCACTATGCCTCTTTGCTTTGGCAGCCCAGGAATAGCGACGGCTCTGAAATGCTTCCAAAGGAGCAGAGTCAGAGAACCTTTGAACCACAGAGCAGGTGCAGCCCCGAACAAGGTCTGCTCTTGGCCTGAGAACACCCACTGCCCAGCGCTTACTTTGGGTACACACGTGTAGAGGAAGGTTGTTGAATTCTGCTGCGTGATAACTTCTCCGGGCCACGTAGCGTGAGGGCCAGTAGAGTGTCCCTCCATCTCATCCCGGCTTCATGTGCCGGGTGTATAAGGCAAACTCCCTGCTTGAATCCCTCCGTGGGCTACGTAACCTACAGAGAGAGGTGGGTGATTGGGACCCAGGGCTGGTATCTAGGTTACTGCTCAGTGCCTCAACTTCGCAGCTGTTCTCTCTAAGCGGGTCCCAAAGGGTTTCTGGAAGTGTTTCCTTAGAGGGCCAGAAACAGGAAATTAGCCGACAGGCCCACGGGGATGCCAGTTCTCGGCAGCAACAACGCTACCAGCGTGAGACCCTTGGGTTCTCTTTGGTAAATGGAAGAACAACTCTGCTTGGAAGCTTCAGCCATCCAGTTTGAGAGTCGCACTTCCACCGCAGCCTAGGATTCCAAGTGTTGCCATGCCGCCACAATTTCCCATTCTTAGGCCTATGACGGCAGAGTGTCTGGCAGTCCTCAAAGAGACCTTAGGAACGCAGGCGTTTTGGCTCCTTCCACCGAGAAAGCAGCTCCTCCAGCTCCTCTGTCGTTAGCTAGTTCATGTTAGAATATCTCTAGGCACCCTCTTTCCTCCTCCACGAGGTAAGACACAAACGGACTTGCCCTAAAGGGAAGAAGCCTTCTGAGTCCGGCAGAGAGGCAGCCTCTCCCACTCAGCATTCCCCGACGAATGAGCCCCTGGCATGGGTCCCAGACACGGAGAAAGACTGCCGTAACCCCGAGCTTTTCCACAATGTAGTATAGGACTCACCCTGAAGCTCACGTCAATTTCATAGAGAAAACACCAGGCCTCGGGGTGCTTTCCTGTGGCAAGGAAACGTTGCTTTCATTCCTTAGGTGGCACATTGGCTCAGGACGGCCCTATCCGAAGTACTCACGGTGTGCAGCCCTATTTGTTGAGATCAGCCCCTCTGGCTCTTTCTCGGATGAAACCAAGTGGGCAAAGAGCCGTTCCTAAGCTGGGGTCCCTGGGAGCCTTCCCTAGTCTACACCAGAACAGCACCCTGAGGGAGAGGAGACGCGGAGGTTTGGTAGCCAAATCTCCTATTCTGCAGAGAAACATTTCGTTGTAGGTGGGTTCCATCAGCCTTGCCATATTGTCTCAGCTGGCTAGGACGGAGGGCAGGCAGTCAGTTGGCAGGCTCAACTGAGGCCCTGCTTCCCAGACTGTGATACAGAACCCCCGCCTGCTGCAGCCCGAAGGGACGGCTTATGGTAAGGGGAAAACCCTGTGTTGGAAAGTTCCTGCCTAACCCTCGCACAAGCACAAGCATATCGGTCAGTGGTCCAAGACTTTCCCCACAAGTTTACCATGTTTGCTCCCATCTAGCCTCCGAAGGCCGAGGTTACCTAGCTGGGAATCACACTTCAGGAGAGGTACTCATGCTGCTTGGGACTGCAAATTGTTTCACCAGGCAGCCCAAATCGAGTCCACCCACTTGCATTTTCCAGGGGCCGAGCCTGGGAGGGGCAACATACACTTTCTGAATGGGAAAGAAGCCCATGCCTTCAGTGGGAAAGGCCACTATGCCTCTTTGCTTTGGCAGCCCAGGGATAGCGTCGGCTCTGCAATGCTTCCAAAGGAGCAGAGTCAGAGAACCTTTGGACCACAGAGCAGGTGCAGCCCCGAACAAGGTCTGCTCTTGGCCTGAGAACACCCACTGCCCAGCGCTTCGTTTGGGTACACACGTGTAGAGGAAGGTTGTTGAATTCTGCTGCGTGATAACTTCTCCGGGCCACGTAGCGTGAGGGCCAGTAGAGTGGCCCTCCATCTCATCCCGGCTTCATGTGCCGGGTGTATAAGGCAAACTCCCTGCTTGAATCCCTCCGTGGGCTACGTAACCTCCAGAGAGAGGTGGGTGATTGGGACCCAGGGCTGGTATCTAGGTTACTGCTCAGTGCCTCAACTTCGCAGCTGTTCTCTCTAAGCGGGTCCCAAAGGCTTTCTGGAAGAGTTTCCCTAGAGGGCCAGAAACAGGAAATTAGCCGACAGGCCCACGGGGATGCCAGTTCTCGGCAGCAACAACGCTACCAGCGTCAGACCCTTGGGTTCTCTTTGGTAAATGGAAGAACAACTCTGCTTGGAAGCTTCTGCCATCCAGTTTGAGAGTCGCACTTCCACCGCAGCCTAGGATTCCAAGTGTTGCCATGCCGCCACAATTTCCCATTCTTAGGCCTATGACGGCAGAGTGTCTGGCAGTCCTCAAAGAGACCTTAGGGATGCAGGCGTTTTGGCTCCTTCCACCGAGAAAGCAGCTCCTCCAGCTCCTCTGTCGTTAGCTAGTTCATGTTAGAATATCTCTAGGCGCCCTCTTTCCTCCTCCACGAGGTAAGACACAAACGGACTTGCCCTAAAGGGAAGAAGCCTTCTGAGTCCGGCAGAGAGGCAGCCTCTCCCACTCAGCATTCCCCGACGACTGAGCCCCTGGCATGGGTCCGAGACACGGAGAAAGACAGCCGTAACCCCGAGCTTTTCCACAATGTAGTATAGGCCTCACCCTGAAGCTCACGTCAATTTCATAGAGAAAACACCAGGCCTCGGTGTGCTTTCCTGTGGCAAGGAAACGTTGCTTTCATTCCTTAGGTGGCACATTGGCTCAGGACGGCCCTACCCGAAGGACTCACGGTGTGCAGCCCTATTTGTTGAGATCAGCCCCTCTGGCTCTTTCTCGGATGAAACCAAGTGGGCAAAGAGCCGTTCCTAAGCTGGGGTCCCTGGGAGCCTTCCCTAGTCTACACCAGAACAGCACTCTGAGGGAGAGGAGACGCGGAGGTTTGGTAGCCAAATCTCCTATTCTGCAGAGAAACATTTCGTTGTAGGTGGGTTCCATTAGCCTTGCCATATTTTCTCAGCTGGCTAGGACGGAGGGCAGGCAGTCAGTTGGCAGGCTCACCTGAGGCCCTGCTTCCCAGACTGTGATACAGAACCCCCGCCTGCTGCAGCCCGAAGGGACGGCTTATGGTAAGGGGAAAACCCTGTGTTGGAAAGTTCCTGCCTAACCCTCGCACAAGCACAAGCATATGGGTCAGTGGTCCAAGACTTACCCCAAAAGTTTACCATGTTTGCTCCCATCTAGCCTCCGAAGGCCGAGGTTACCTAGCTGGGAATCACACTTCAGGAGAGGCACTCATGCAGCTTGGGACTGCAAGTTGTTTCACCAGGCAGCCCAAATCGAGTCCACCCACTTGCATTTTCCAGGGGCCGAGCCTGGGAGGGGCAACATACACTTTCTGAATGGGAAAGAAGCCCATGCCTTCAGTGTGAAAGGCCACTATGCCTCTTTGCTTTGGCAGCCCAGGGATAGTGTCGGCTCTGCAATGCTTCCAAAGGAGCAGAGTCAGAGAACCTTTGAACCACAGAGCAGGTGCAGCCCCGAACAAGGTCTGCTCTTGGCCTGAGAACACCCACTGCCCAGCGCTTCGTTTGGGTACACACGTGTAGAGGAAGGTTGTTGAATTCTGCTGCGTGATAACTTCTCCGGGCCACGTAGCGTGAGGGCCAGTAGAGTGGCCCTCCATCTCATCCCGGCTTCATGTGCCGGGTGTATAAGGCAAACTCCCTGCTTGAATCCCTCCGTGGGCTACGTAACCTCCAGAGAGAGGTGGGTGATTGGGACCCAGGGCTGGTATCTAGGTTACTGCTCAGTGCCTCAACTTCGCAGCTGTTCTCTCTAAGCGGGTCCCAAAGGCTTTCTGGAAGTGTTTCCTTAGAGGGCCAGAAACAGGAAATTAGCCGACAGGCCCACGGGGATGCCAGTTCTCGGCAGCAACAACGCTACCAGCGTCAGACCCTTGGGTTCTCTTTGGTAAATGGAAGAACAACTCTGCTTGGAAGCTTCTGCCATCCAGTTTGAGAGTCGCACTTCCACCGCAGCCTAGGATTCCAAGTGTTGCCATGCCGCCACAATTTCCCATTCTTAGGCCTATGACGGCAGAGTGTCTGGCAGTCCTCAAAGAGACCTTAGGGATGCAGGCGTTTTGCTCCTTCCACCGAGAAAGCAGCTCCTCCAGCTCCTCTGTCGTTAGCTAGTTCATGTTAGAATATCTCTAGGCGCCCTCTTTCCTCCTCCACGAGGTAAGACACAAACGGACTTGCCCTAAAGGGAAGAAGCCTTCTGAGTCCGGCAGAGAGGCAGCCTCTCCCACTCAGCATTCCCCGACGACTGAGCCCCTGGCATGGGTCCGAGACACGGAGAAAGACAGCCGTAACCCCGAGCTTTTCCACAATGTAGTATAGGCCTCACCCTGAAGCTCACGTCAATTTCATACAGAAAACACCAGGCCTCGGTGTGCTTTCCTGTGGCAAGGAAACGTTGCTTTCATTCCTTAGGTGTCACATTGGCTCAGGACGGCCCTACCCGTAGGACTCACGGTGTGCAGCCCTATTTGTTGAGATCAGCCCCTCTGGCTCTTTCTCGGATGAAACCAAGTGGGCAAAGAGCCGTTCCTAAGCTGGGGTCCCTGGGAGCCTTCCCTAGTCTACACCAGAACAGCACTCTGAGGGAGAGGAGACGCGGAGGTTTGGTAGCCAAATCTCCTATTCTGCAGAGAAACATTTCGTTGTAGGTGGGTTCCATCAGCCTTGCCATATTGTCTCAGCTGGCTAGGACGGAGGGCAGGCAGTCAGTTGGCAGGCTCACCTGAGGCCCTGCTTCCCAGACTGTGATACAGAACCCCCGCCTGCTGCAGCCCAAAGGGACGGCTTATGGTAAGGGGAAAACCCTGTGTTGGAAAGTTCCTGCCTAACCCTCGCACAAGCACAAGCATATGGGTCAGTGGTCCAAGACTTTCCCCACAAGTTTACCATGTTTGCTCCCATCTATCCTCCGAAGGCCGAGGTTACCTAGCTGGGAATCACACTTCAGGAGAGGTACTCATGCTGCTTGGGACTGCAAATTGTTTCACCAGGCAGCCCAAATCGAGTCCACCCACTTGCATTTTCCAGGGGCCGAGCCTGGGAGGGGCAACATACACTTTCTGAATGGGAAAGAAGCCCATGCCTTCAGTGTGAAAGGCCACTATGCCTCTTTGCTTTGGCAGCCCAGGGATAGCGTCGGCTCTGAAATGCTTCCAAAGGAGCAGAGTCAGAGAACCTTTGAGCCACAGAGCAGGTGCAGCCCCGAACAAGGTCTGCTCTTGGCCTGAGAACACCCACTGCCCAGCGCTTCGTTTGGGTACACACGTGTAGAGGAAGGTTGTTGAATTCTGCTGCGTGATAACTTCTCCGGGCCACGTAGCGTGAGGGCCAGTAGAGTGGCCCTCCATCTTATCCCGGCTTCATGTGCCGGGTGTATAAGGCAAACTCCCTGCTTGAATCCCTCCGTGGGCTACGTAACCTCCAGAGAGAGGTGGGTGATTGGGACCCAGGGCTGGTATCTAGGTTACTGCTCAGTGCCTCAACTTCGCAGCTGTTCTCTCTAAGCGGGTCCCAAAGGCTTTCTGGAAGAGTTTCCCTAGAGGGCCAGAAACAGGAAATTAGCCGACAGGCCCACGGGGATGCCAGTTCTCGGCAGCAACAACGCTACCAGCGTCAGACCCTTGGGTTCTCTTTGGTAAATGGAAGAACAACTCTGCTTGGAAGCTTCTGCCATCCAGTTTGAGAGTCGCACTTCCACCGCAGCCTAGGATTCCAAGTGTTGCCATGCCGCCACAATTTCCCATTCTTAGGCCTATGACGGCAGAGTGTCTGGCAGTCCTCAAAGAGACCTTAGGGATGCAGGCGTTTTGCTCCTTCCACCGAGAAAGCAGCTCCTCCAGCTCCTCTGTCGTTAGCTAGTTCATGTTAGAATATCTCTAGGCGCCCTCTTTCCTCCTCCACGAGGTAAGACACAAACGGACTTGCCCTAAAGGGAAGAAGCCTTCTGAGTCCGGCAGAGAGGCAGCCTCTCCCACTCAGCATTCCCCGACGACTGAGCCCCTGGCATGGGTCCGAGACACGGAGAAAGACAGCCGTAACCCCGAGCTTTTCCACAATGTAGTATAGGCCTCACCCTGAAGCTCACGTCAATTTCATACAGAAAACACCAGGCCTCGGTGTGCTTTCCTGTGGCAAGGAAACGTTGCTTTCATTCCTTAGGTGTCACATTGGCTCAGGACGGCCCTACCCGTAGGACTCACGGTGTGCAGCCCTATTTGTTGAGATCAGCCCCTCTGGCTCTTTCTCGGATGAAACCAAGTGGGCAAAGAGCCGTTCCTAAGCTGGGGTCCCTGGGAGCCTTCCCTAGTCTACACCAGAACAACACTCTGAGGGAGAGGAGACGCGGAGGTTTGGTAGCCAAATCTCCTATTCTGCAGAGAAACATTTCGTTGTAGGTGGGTTCCATCAGCCTTGCCATATTGTCTCAGCTGGCTAGGACGGAGGGCAGGCAGTCAGTTGGCAGGCTCACCTGAGGCCCTGCTTCCCAGACTGTGATACAGAACCCCCGCCTGCTGCAGCCCGAAGGGACGGCTTATGGTAAGGGGAAAACCCTGTGTTGGAAAGTTCCTGCCTAACCCTCGCACAAGCACAAGCATATGGGTCAGTGGTCCAAGACTTTCCCCACAAGTTTACCATGTTTGCTCCCATCTAGCCTCCGAAGGCCGAGGTTATCTAGCTGGGAAACACACTTCAGGAGAGGTACTCATGCTGCTTGGGACTGCAAGTTGTTTCACCAGGCAGCCCCAATCGAGTCCACCCACTTGCATTTTCCAGGGGCCGAGCCTGGGAGGGGCAACATACACTTTCTGAATGGGAAAGAAGCCCTTGCCTTCAGTGTGAAAGGCCACTATGCCTCTTTGCTTTGGCAGCCCAGGAATAGCGACGGCTCTGAAATGCTTCCAAAGGAGCAGAGTCAGAGAACCTTTGAACCACAGAGCAGGTGCAGCCCCGAACAAGGTCTGCTCTTGGCCTGAGAACACCCACTGCCCAGCGCTTCGTTTGGGTACACACGTGTAGAGGAAGGTTGTTGAATTCTGCTGCGTGATAACTTCTCCGGGCCACGTAGCGTGAGGGCCAGTAGAGTGGCCCTCCATCTCATCCCGGCTTCATGTGCCGGGTGTATAAGGCAAACTCCCTGCTTGAATCCCTCCGTGGGCTACGTAACCTCCAGAGAGAGGTGGGTGATTGGGACCCAGGGCTGGTATCTAGGTTACTGCTCAGTGCCTCAACTTCGCAGCTGTTCTCTCTAAGCGGGTCCCAAAGGCTTTCTGGAAGAGTTTCCTTAGAGGGCCAGAAACAGGAAATTAGCCGACAGGCCCACGGGGATGCCAGTTCTCGGCAGCAACAACGCTACCAGCGTCAGACCCTTGGGTTCTCTTTGGTAAATGGAAGAACAACTCTGCTTGGAAGCTTCTGCCATCCAGTTTGAGAGTCGCACTTCCACCGCAGCCTAGGATTCCAAGTGTTGCCATGCCGCCACAATTTCCCATTCTTAGGCCTATGACGGCAGAGTGTCTGGCAGTCCTCAAAGAGACCTTAGGAACGCAGGCGTTTTGGCTCCTTCCACCGAGAAAGCAGCTCCTCCAGCTCCTCTGTCGTTAGCTAGTTCATGTTAGAATATCTCTAGGCACCCTCTTTCCTCCTCCACGAGGTAAGACACAAACGGAATTGCCCTAAAGGGAAGAAGCCTTCTGAGTCCGGCAGAGAGGCAGCCTCTCCCACTCAGCATTCCCCGACGAATGAGCCCCTGGCATGGGTCCCAGACACGGAGAAAGACAGCCGTAACCCCGAGCTTTTCCACAATGTAGTATAGGACTCACCCTGAAGCTCACGTCAATTTCATAGAGAAAACACCAGGCCTCGGGGTGCTTTCCTGTGGCAAGGAAACGTTGCTTTCATTCCTTAGGTGGCACATTGGCTCAGGACGGCCCTATCCGAAGTACTCACGGTGTGCAGCCCTATTTGTTGAGATCAGCCCCTCTGGCTCTTTCTCGGATGAAACCAAGTGGGCAAAGAGCCGTTCCTAAGCTGGGGTCCCTGGGAGCCTTCCCTAGTCTACACCAGAACAGCACTCTGAGGGAGAGGAGACGCGGAGGTTTGGTAGCCAAATCTCCTATTCTGCAGAGAAACATTTCGTTGTAGGTGGGTTCCATCAGCCTTGCCATATTGTCTCAGCTGGCTAGGACGGAGGGCAGGCAGTCAGTTGGCAGGCTCAACTGAGGCCCTGCTTCCCAGACTGTGATACAGAACCCCCGCCTGCTGCAGCCCAAAGGGACGGCTTATGGTAAGGGGAAAACCCTGTGTTGGAAAGTTCCTGCCTAACCCTCGCACAAGCACAAGCATATGGGTCAGTGGTCCAAGACTTTCCCCACAAGTTTACCATGTTTGCTCCCATCTAGCCTCCGAAGGCCGAGGTTACCTAGCTGGGAATCACACTTCAGGAGAGGTACTCATGCTGCTTGGGACTGCAAATTGTTTCACCAGGCAGCCCAAATCGAGTCCACCCACTTGCATTTTCCAGGGGCCGAGCCTGGGAGGGGCAACATACACTTTCTGAATGGGAAAGAAGCCCATGCCTTCAGTGTGAAAGGCCACTATGCCTCTTTGCTTTGGCAGCCCAGGGATAGCGTCGGCTCTGCAATGCTTCCAAAGGAGCAGAGTCAGAGAACCTTTGAACCACAGAGCAGGTGCAGCCCCGAACAAGGTCTGCTCTTGGCCTGAGAACACCCACTGCCCAGCGCTTCGTTTGGGTACACACGTGTAGAGGAAGGTTGTTGAATTCTGCTGCGTGATAACTTCTCCGGGCCACGTAGCGTGAGGGCCAGTAGAGTGGCCCTCCATCTCATCCCGGCTTCATGTGCCGGGTGTATAAGGCAAACTCCCTGCTTGAATCCCTCCGTGGGCTACGTAACCTCCAGAGAGAGGTGGGTGATTGGGACCCAGGGCTGGTATCTAGGTTACTGCTCAGTGCCTCAACTTCGCAGCTGTTCTCTCTAAGCGGGTCCCAAAGGCTTTCTGGAAGAGTTTCCCTAGAGGGCCAGAAACAGGAAATTAGCCGACAGGCCCACGGGGATGCCAGTTCTCGGCAGCAACAACGCTACCAGCGTGAGACCCTTGGGTTCTCTTTGGTAAATGGAAGAACAACTCTGCTTGGAAGCTTCTGCCATCCAGTTTGAGAGTCGCACTTCCACCGCAGCCTAGGATTCCAAGTGTTGCCATGCCGCCACAATTTCCAATTCTTAGGCCTATGACGGCAGAGTGTCTGGCAGTCCTCAAAGAGACCTTAGGGATGCAGGCGTTTTGGCTCCTTCCACCGAGAAAGCAGCTCCTCCAGCTCCTCTGTCGTTAGCTAGTTCATGTTAGAATATCTCTAGGCGCCCTCTTTCCTCCTCCACGAGGTAAGACACAAACGGACTTGCCCTAAAGGGAAGAAGCCTTCTGAGTCCGGCAGAGAGGCAGCCTCTCCCACTCAGCATTCCCGACGACTGAGCACCTGGCATGGGTCCGAGACACAGTGAAACACAGCCATAACCCCGAGCTTTTCCACAATGTAGTATAGGCCTCACCCTGAAGCTCACGTCAATTTCATAGAGAAAACACCAGGCCTCGGTGTGCTTTCCTGTGGCAAGGAAACGTTGCTTTCATTCCTTAGGTGGCACATTGGCTCAGGACGGCCCTACCCGAAGGACTCACGGTGTGCAGCCCTATTTGTTGAGATCAGCCCCTCTGGCTCTTTCTCGGATGAAACCAAGTGGGCAAAGAGCCGTTCCTAAGCTGGGGTCCCTGGGAGCCTTCCCTAGTCTACACCAGAACAGCACTCTGAGGGAGAGGAGACGCGGAGGTTTGGTAGCCAAATCTCCTATTCTGCAGAGAAACATTTCGTTGTAGGTGGGTTCCATCAGCCTTGCCATATTTTCTCAGCTGGCTAGGACGGAGGGCAGGCAGTCAGTTGGCAGGCTCACCTGAGGCCCTGCTTCCCAGACTGTGATACAGAACCCCCGCCTGCTGCAGCCCGAAGGGACGGCTTATGGTAAGGGGAAAACCCTTTGTTGGAAAGTTCCTGCCTAACCCTCGCACAAGCACAAGCATATGGGTCAGTGGTCCAAGACTTTCCCAACAAGTTTACCATGTTTGCTCCCATCTAGCCTCCGAAGGCCGAGGTTACCTAGCTGGGAATCACACTTCAGGAGAGGTACTCATGCTGCTTGGGACTGCAAGTTGTTTCACCAGGCAGCCCAAATCGAGTCCACCCACTTGCATTTTCCAGGGGCCGAGCCTGGGAGGGGCAACATACACTTTCTGAATGGGAAAGAAGCCCATGCCTTCAGTGGGAAAGGCCACTATGCCTCTTTGCTTTGGCAGCCCAGGGATAGCGTCGGCTCTGAAATGCTTCCAAAGGAGCAGAGTCAGAGAACCTTTGAACCACAGAGCAGGTGCAGCCCCGAACAAGGTCTGCTCTTGGCCTGAGAACACCCACTGCCCAGCGCTTCGTTTGGGTACACACGTGTAGAGGAAGGTTGTTGAATTCTGCTGCGTGATAACTTCTCCGGGCCACGTAGCGTGAGGGCCAGTAGAGTGGCCCTCCATCTCATCCCGGCTTCATGTGCCGGGTGTATAAGGCAAACTCCCTGCTTGAATCCCTCCGTGGGCTACGTAACCTCCAGAGAGAGGTGGGTGATTGG
This sequence comes from Eschrichtius robustus, assembly GCF_028021215.1. Classification (NCBI taxonomy): domain Eukaryota; kingdom Metazoa; phylum Chordata; class Mammalia; order Artiodactyla; family Eschrichtiidae; genus Eschrichtius; species Eschrichtius robustus. Next base: position 43,635,368 of record NC_090842.1, read on the forward strand.
GACCCAGGGCTGCTATCTAGGTTACTGCTCAGTGCCTTAACTTCGCAGCTGTTCTCTCTAAGCGGGTCCCAAAGGCTTTCTGGAAGAGTTTCCTTAGAGGGCCAGAAACAGGAAATTAGCCGACAGGCCCACGGGGATGCCAGTTCTCGGCAGCAACAATGCTACCAGCGTCAGACCCTTGGGTTCTCTTTGGTAAATGGAAGAACAACTCTGCTTGGAAGCTTCTGCCATCCAGTTTGAGAGTTGCACTTCCACCGCAGCCTAGGATTCCAAGTGTTGCCATGCCGCCACAATTTCCAATTCTTAGGCCTATGACGGCAGAGTGTCTGGCAGTCCTCAAAGAGACCTTAGGGATGCAGGCGTTTTGGCTCCTTCCACCGAGAAAGCAGCTCCTCCAGCTCCTCTGTCGTTAGCTAGTTCATGTTAGAATATCTCTAGGCGCCCTCTTTCCTCCTCCACGAGGTAAGACACAAACGGACTTGCCCTAAAGGGTAGAAGCCTTCTGAGTCCGGCAGAGAGGCAGCCTCTCCCACTCAGCATTCCCCGACGACTGAGCCCCTGGCATGGGTCCGAGACACGGAGAAAGACAGCCGTAACCCCGAGCTTTTCCACAATGTAGTATAGGCCTCACCCTGAAGCTCACGTCAATTTCATAGAGAAAACACCAGGCCTCGGTGTGCTTTCCTGTGGCAAGGAAACGTTGCTTTCATTCCTTAGGTGGCACATTGGCTCAGGACGGCCCTACCCGAAGGACTCACGGTGTGCAGCCCTATTTGTTGAGATCAGCCCCTCTGGCTCTTTCTCGGATGAAAACAAGTGGGCAAAGAGCCGTTCCTAAGCTGGGGTCCCTGGGAGCCTTCCCTAGTCTACACCAGAACAGCACTCTGAGGGAGAGGAGACGCGGAGGTTTGGTAGCCAAATCTCCTATTCTGCAGAGAAACATTTCGTTGTAGGTGGGTTCCATCAGCCTTGCCATATTTTCTCAGCTGGCTAGGACGGAGGACAGGCAGTCAGTTGGCAGGCTCACCTGAGGCCCTGCTTCCCAGACTGTGATACAGAACCCCCGCCTGCTGCAGCCCGAAGGGACGGCTTATGGTAAGGGGAAAACCCTGTGTTGGAAAGTTCCTGCCTAACCCTCGCACAAGCACAAGCATATGGGTCAGTGGTCCAAGACTTTCCCCACAAGTTTACCATGTTTGCTCCCATCTAGCCTCCGAAGGCCGAGGTTACCTAGCTGGGAATCACACTTCAGGAGAGGTACTCATGCTGCTTGGGACTGCAAGTTGTTTCACCAGGCAGCCCAAATCGAGTCCACCCACTTGCATTTTCCAGGGGCCGAGCCTGGGAGGGGAAACATACACTTTCTGAATGGGAAAGAAGCCCATGCCTTCAGTGTGAAAGGCCACTATGCCTCTTTGCTTTGGCAGCCCAGGGATAGCGACGGCTCTGAAATGCTTCCAAAGGAGCAGAGTCAGAGAACCTTTGAACCACAGAGCAGGTGCAGCCCCGAACAAGGTCTGCTCTTGGCCTGAGAACACCCACTGCCCAGCGCTTCGTTTGGGTACACACGTGTAGAGGAAGGTTGTTGAATTCTGCTGCGTGATAACTTCTCCGGGCCACGTAGCGTGAGGGCCAGTAGAGTGGCCCTCCATCTCATCCCGGCTTCATGTGCCGGGTGTATAAGGCAAACTCCCTGCTTGAATCCCTCCGTGGGCTACGTAACCTACAGAGAGAGGTGGGTGATTGGGACCCAGGGCTGGTATCTAGGTTACTGCTCAGTGCCTCAACTTCGCAGCTGTTCTCTCTAAGCGGGTCCCAAAGGCTTTCTGGAAGTGTTTCCTTAGAGGGCCAGAAACAGGAAATTAGCCGACAGGCCCACGGGGATGCCAGTTCTCGGCAGCAACAACGCTACCAGCGTCAGACCATTGGGTTCTCTTTGGTAAATGGAAGAACAACTCTGCTTGGAAGCTTCTGCCATCCAGTTTGAGAGTCGCACTTCCACCGCAGCCTAGGATTCCAAATGTTGCCATGCCGCCACAATTTCCAATTCTTAGGCCTATGACGGCAGAGTGTCTGGGAGTCCTCAAAGAGACCTTAGGAACGCAGGCGTTTTGGCTCCTTCCACCGAGAAAGCAGCTCCTCCAGCTCCTCTGTCGTTAGCTAGTTCATGTTAGAATATCTCTAGGCGCCCTCTTTCCTCCTCCACGAGGTAAGACACAAACGGACTTGCCCTAAAGGGAAGAAGCCTTCTGAGTCCGGCAGAGAGGCAGCCTCTCCCACTCAGCATTCCCCGACGACTGAGCCCCTGGAATGGGTCCGAGACACGGAGAAAGACAGCCGTAACCCCGAGCTTTTCCACAATGTAGTATAGGCCTCACCCTGAAGCTCACGTCAATTTCATAGAGAAAACACCAGGCCTCGGTGTGCTTTCCTGTGGCAAGGAAACGTTGCTTTCATTCCTTAGGTGGCACATTGGCTCAGGACGGCCCTACCCAAAGGACTCACGGTGTGCAGCCCTATTTGTTGAGATCAGCCCCTCTGGCTCTTTCTCGGATGAAACCAAGTGGGCAAAGAGCCGTTCCTAAGCTGGGGTCCCTGGGAGCCTTCCCTAGTCTACACCAGAACAACACTCTGAGGGAGAGGAGACGCGGAGGTTTGGTAGCCAAATCTCCTATTCTGCAGAGAAACATTTCGTTGTAGGTGGGTTCCATCAGCCTTGCCATATTGTCTCAGCTGGCTAGGACGGAGGGCAGGCAGTCAGTTGGCAGGCTCACCTGAGGCCCTGCTTCCCAGACTGTGATACAGAACCCCCGCCTGCTGCAGCCCGAAGGGACGGCTTATGGTAAGGGGAAAACCCTGTGTTGGAAAGTTCCTGCCTAACCCTCGCACAAGCACAAGCATATGGGTCAGTGGTCCAAGACTTTCCCCACAAGTTTACCATGTTTGCTCCCATCTAGCCTCCGAAGGCCGAGGTTATCTAGCTGGGAAACACACTTCAGGAGAGGTACTCATGCTGCTTGGGACTGCAAGTTGTTTCACCAGGCAGCCCCAATCGAGTCCACCCACTTGCATTTTCCAGGGGCCGAGCCTGGGAGGGGCAACATACACTTTCTGAATGGGAAAGAAGCCCTTGCCTTCAGTGTGAAAGGCCACTATGCCTCTTTGCTTTGGCAGCCCAGGAATAGCGACGGCTCTGAAATGCTTCCAAAGGAGCAGAGTCAGAGAACCTTTGAACCACAGAGCAGGTGCAGCCCCGAACAAGGTCTGCTCTTGGCCTGAGAACACCCACTGCCCAGCGCTTACTTTGGGTACACACGTGTAGAGGAAGGTTGTTGAATTCTGCTGCGTGATAACTTCTCCGGGCCACGTAGCGTGAGGGCCAGTAGAGTGTCCCTCCATCTCATCCCGGCTTCATGTGCCGGGTGTATAAGGCAAACTCCCTGCTTGAATCCCTCCGTGGGCTACGTAACCTCCAGAGAGAGGTGGGTGATTGGGACCCAGGGCTGGTATCTAGGTTACTGCTCAGTGCCTCAACTTCGCAGCTGTTCTCTCTAAGCGGGTCCCAAAGGGTTTCTGGAAGTGTTTCCTTAGAGGGCCAGAAACAGGAAATTAGCCGACAGGCCCACGGGGATGCCAGTTCTCGGCAGCAACAACGCTACCAGCGTGAGACCCTTGGGTTCTCTTTGGTAAATGGAAGAACAACTCTGCTTGGAAGCTTCTGCCATCCAGTTTGAGAGTCGCACTTCCACCGCAGCCTAGGATTCCAAGTGTTGCCATGCCGCCACAATTTCCCATTCTTAGGCCTATGACGGCAGAGTGTCTGGCAGTCCTCAAAGAGACCTTAGGAACGCAGGCGTTTTGGCTCCTTCCACCGAGAAAGCAGCTCCTCCAGCTCCTCTGTCGTTAGCTAGTTCATGTTAGAATATCTCTAGGCACCCTCTTTCCTCCTCCACGAGGTAAGACACAAACGGACTTGCCCTAAAGGGAAGAAGCCTTCTGAGTCCGGCAGAGAGGCAGCCTCTCCCACTCAGCATTCCCCGACGAATGAGCCCCTGGCATGGGTCCCAGACACGGAGAAAGACTGCCGTAACCCCGAGCTTTTCCACAATGTAGTATAGGACTCACCCTGAAGCTCACGTCAATTTCATAGAGAAAACACCAGGCCTCGGGGTGCTTTCCTGTGGCAAGGAAACGTTGCTTTCATTCCTTAGGTGGCACATTGGCTCAGGACGGCCCTATCCGAAGTACTCACGGTGTGCAGCCCTATTTGTTGAGATCAGCCCCTCTGGCTCTTTCTCGGATGAAACCAAGTGGGCAAAGAGCCGTTCCTAAGCTGGGGTCCCTGGGAGCCTTCCCTAGTCTACACCAGAACAGCACCCTGAGGGAGAGGAGACGCGGAGGTTTGGTAGCCAAATCTCCTATTCTGCAGAGAAACATTTCGTTGTAGGTGGGTTCCATCAGCCTTGCCATATTGTCTCAGCTGGCTAGGACGGAGGGCAGGCAGTCAGTTGGCAGGCTCAACTGAGGCCCTGCTTCCCAGACTGTGATACAGAACCCCCGCCTGCTGCAGCCCGAAGGGACGGCTTATGGTAAGGGGAAAACCCTGTGTTGGAAAGTTCCTGCCTAACCCTCGCACAAGCACAAGCATATGGGTCAGTGGTCCAAGACTTTCCCCACAAGTTTACCATGTTTGCTCCCATCTAGCCTCCGAAGGCCGAGGTTACCTAGCTGGGAATCACACTTCAGGAGAGGTACTCATGCTGCTTGGGACTGCAAATTGTTTCACCAGGCAGCCCAAATCGAGTCCACCCACTTGCATTTTCCAGGGGCCGAGCCTGGGAGGGGCAACATACACTTTCTGAATGGGAAAGAAGCCCATGCCTTCAGTGGGAAAGGCCACTATGCCTCTTTGCTTTGGCAGCCCAGGGATAGCGTCGGCTCTGCAATGCTTCCAAAGGAGCAGAGTCAGAGAACCTTTGGACCACAGAGCAGGTGCAGCCCCGAACAAGGTCTGCTCTTGGCCTGAGAACACCCACTGCCCAGCGCTTCGTTTGGGTACACACGTGTAGAGGAAGGTTGTTGAATTCTGCTGCGTGATAACTTCTCCGGGCCACGTAGCGTGAGGGCCAGTAGAGTGGCCCTCCATCTCATCTCGGCTTCATGTGCCGGGTGTATAAGGCAAACTCCCTGCTTGAATCCCTCCGTGGGCTACGTAACCTCCAGAGAGAGGTGGGTGATTGGGACCCAGGGCTGGTATCTAGGTTACTGCTCAGTGCCTCAACTTCGCAGCTGTTCTCTCTAAGCGGGTCCCAAAGGCTTTCTGGAAGAGTTTCCCTAGAGGGCCAGAAACAGGAAATTAGCCGACAGGCCCACGGGGATGCCAGTTCTCGGCAGCAACAACGCTACCAGCGTCAGACCCTTGGGTTCTCTTTGGTAAATGGAAGAACAACTCTGCTTGGAAGCTTCTGCCATCCAGTTTGAGAGTCGCACTTCCACCGCAGCCTAGGATTCCAAGTGTTGCCATGCCGCCACAATTTCCCATTCTTAGGCCTATGACGGCAGAGTGTCTGGCAGTCCTCAAAGAGACCTTAGGGATGCAGGCGTTTTGGCTCCTTCCACCGAGAAAGCAGCTCCTCCAGCTCCTCTGTCGTTAGCTAGTTCATGTTAGAATATCTCTAGGCGCCCTCTTTCCTCATCCACGAGGTAAGACACAAACCGACTTGCCCTAAAGGGAAGAAGCCTTCTGAGTCCGGCAGAGAGGCAGCCTCTCCCACTCAGCATTCCCCGACGACTGAGCCCCTGGCATGGGTCCGAGACACGGAGAAAGACAGCCGTAACCCCGAGCTTTTCCACAATGTAGTATAGGCCTCACCCTGAAGCTCACGTCAATTTCATAGAGAAAACACCAGGCCTCGGTGTGCTTTCCTGTGGCAAGGAAACGTTGCTTTCATTCCTTAGGTGGCACATTGGCTCAGGACGGCCCTACCCGAAGGACTCACGGTGTGCAGCCCTATTTGTTGAGATCAGCCCCTCTGGCTCTTTCTCGGATGAAACCAAGTGGGCAAAGAGCCGTTCCTAAGCTGGGGTCCCTGGGAGCCTTCCCTAGTCTACACCAGAACAGCACTCTGAGGGAGAGGAGACGCGGAGGTTTGGTAGCCAAATCTCCTATTCTGCAGAGAAACATTTCGTTGTAGGTGGGTTCCATTAGCCTTGCCATATTTTCTCAGCTGGCTAGGACGGAGGGCAGGCAGTCAGTTGGCAGGCTCACCTGAGGCCCTGCTTCCCAGACTGTGATACAGAACCCCCGCCTGCTGCAGCCCGAAGGGACGGCTTATGGTAAGGGGAAAACCCTGTGTTGGAAAGTTCCTGCCTAACCCTCGCACAAGCACAAGCATATGGGTCAGTGGTCCAAGACTTACCCCAAAAGTTTACCATGTTTGCTCCCATCTAGCCTCCGAAGGCCGAGGTTACCTACCTGGGAATCACACTTCAGGAGAGGCACTCATGCAGCTTGGGACTGCAAGTTGTTTCACCAGGCAGCCCAAATCGAGTCCACCCACTTGCATTTTCCAGGGGCCGAGCCTGGGAGGGGCAACATACACTTTCTGAATGGGAAAGAAGCCCATGCCTTCAGTGTGAAAGGCCACTATGCCTCTTTGCTTTGGCAGCCCAGGGATAGCGTCGGCTCTGCAATGCTTCCAAAGGAGCAGAGTCAGAGAACCTTTGAACCACAGAGCAGGTGCAGCCCCGAACAAGGTCTGCTCTTGGCCTGAGAACACCCACTGCCCAGCGCTTCGTTTGGGTACACACGTGTAGAGGTAGGTTGTTGAATTCTGCTGCGTGATAACTTCTCCGGGCCACGTAGCGTGAGGGCCAGTAGAGTGGCCCTCCATCTCATCCCGGCTTCATGTGCCGGGTGTATAAGGCAAACTCCCTGCTTGAATCCCTCCGTGGGCTACGTAACCTCCAGAGAGAGGTGGGTGATTGGGACCCAGGGCTGGTATCTAGGTTACTGCTCAGTGCCTCAACTTCGCAGCTGTTCTCTCTAAGCGGGTCCCAAAGGCTTTCTGGAAGTGTTTCCTTAGAGGGCCAGAAACAGGAAATTAGCCGACAGGCCCACGGGGATGCCAGTTCTCGGCAGCAACAACGCTACCAGCGTCAGACCCTTGGGTTCTCTTTGGTAAATGGAAGAACAACTCTGCTTGGAAGCTTCTGCCATCCAGTTTGAGAGTCGCACTTCCACCGCAGCCTAGGATTCCAAGTGTTGCCATGCCGCCACAATTTCCCATTCTTAGGCCTATGACGGCAGAGTGTCTGGCAGTCCTCAAAGAGACCTTAGGGATGCAGGCGTTTTGCTCCTTCCACTGAGAAAGCAGCTCCTCCAGCTCCTCTGTCGTTAGCTAGTTCATGTTAGAATATCTCTAGGCGCCCTCTTTCCTCCTCCACGAGGTAAGACACAAACGGACTTGCCCTAAAGGGAAGAAGCCTTCTGAGTCCGGCAGAGAGGCAGCCTCTCCCACTCAGCATTCCCCGACGACTGAGCCCCTGGCATGGGTCCGAGACACGGAGAAAGACAGCCGTAACCCCGAGCTTTTCCACAATGTAGTATAGGCCTCACCCTGAAGCTCACGTCAATTTCATACAGAAAACACCAGGCCTCGGTGTGCTTTCCTGTGGCAAGGAAACGTTGCTTTCATTCCTTAGGTGTCACATTGGCTCAGGACGGCCCTACCCGTAGGACTCACGGTGTGCAGCCCTATTTGTTGAGATCAGCCCCTCTGGCTCTTTCTCGGATGAAACCAAGTGGGCAAAGAGCCGTTCCTAAGCTGGGGTCCCTGGGAGCCTTCCCTAGTCTACACCAGAACAGCACTCTGAGGGAGAGGAGACGCGGAGGTTTGGTAGCCAAATCTCCTATTCTGCAGAGAAACATTTCGTTGTAGGTGGGTTCCATCAGCCTTGCCATATTGTCTCAGCTGGCTAGGACGGAGGGCAGGCAGTCAGTTGGCAGGCTCACCTGAGGCCCTGCTACCCAGACTGTGATACAGAACCCCCGCCTGCTGCAGCCCAAAGGGACGGCTTATGGTAAGGGGAAAACCCTGTGTTGGAAAGTTCCTGCCTAACCCTCGCACAAGCACAAGCATATGGGTCAGTGGTCCAAGACTTTCCCCACAAGTTTACCATGTTTGCTCCCATCTATCCTCCGAAGGCCGAGGTTACCTAGCTGGGAATCACACTTCAGGAGAGGTACTCATGCTGCTTGGGACTGCAAATTGTTTCACCAGGCAGCCCAAATCGAGTCCACCCACTTGCATTTTCCAGGGGCCGAGCCTGGGAGGGGCAACATACACTTTCTGAATGGGAAAGAAGCCCATGCCTTCAGTGTGAAAGGCCACTATGCCTCTTTGCTTTGGCAGCCCAGGGATAGCGTCGGCTCTGAAATGCTTCCAAAGGAGCAGAGTCAGAGAACCTTTGAACCACAGAGCAGGTGCAGCCCCGAACAAGGTCTGCTCTTGGCCTGAGAACACCCACTGCCCAGCGCTTCGTTTGGGTACACACGTGTAGAGGAAGGTTGTTGAATTCTGCTGCGTGATAACTTCTCCGGGCCACGTAGCGTGAGGGCCAGTAGAGTGGCCCTCCATCTTATCCCGGCTTCATGTGCCGGGTGTATAAGGCAAACTCCCTGCTTGAATCCCTCCGTGGGCTACGTAACCTCCAGAGAGAGGTGGGTGATTGGGACCCAGGGCTGGTATCTAGGTTACTGCTCAGTGCCTCAACTTCGCAGCTGTTCTCTCTAAGCGGGTCCCAAAGGCTTTCTGGAAGAGTTTCCCTAGAGGGCCAGAAACAGGAAATTAGCCGACAGGCCCACGGGGATGCCAGTTCTCGGCAGCAACAACGCTACCAGCGTGAGACCCTTGGGTTCTCTTTGGTAAATGGAAGAACAACTCTGCTTGGAAGCTTCTGCCATCCAGTTTGAGAGTCGCACTTCCACCGCAGCCTAGGATTCCAAGTGTTGCCATGCCGCCACAATTTCCCATTCTTAGGCCTATGACGGCAGAGTGTCTGGCAGTCCTCAAAGAGACCTTAGGGATGCAGGCGTTTTGCTCCTTCCACCGAGAAAGCAGCTCCTCCAGCTCCTCTGTCGTTAGCTAGTTCATGTTAGAATATCTCTAGGCGCCCTCTTTCCTCCTCCACGAGGTAAGACACAAACGGACTTGCCCTAAAGGGAAGAAGCCTTCTGAGTCCGGCAGAGAGGCAGCCTCTCCCACTCAGCATTCCCCGACGACTGAGCCCCTGGCATGGGTCCGAGATACGGAGAAAGACAGCCGTAACCCCGAGCTTTTCCACAATGTAGTATAGGCCTCACCCTGAAGCTCACGTCAATTTCATACAGAAAACACCAGGCCTCGGTGTGCTTTCCTGTGGCAAGGAAACGTTGCTTTCATTCCTTAGGTGTCACATTGGCTCAGGACGGCCCTACCCGTAGGACTCACGGTGTGCAGCCCTATTTGTTGAGATCAGCCCCTCTGGCTCTTTCTCGGATGAAACCAAGTGGGCAAAGAGCCGTTCCTAAGCTGGGGTCCCTGGGAGCCTTCCCTAGTCTACACCAGAACAGCACTCTGAGGGAGAGGAGACGCGGAGGTTTGGTAGCCAAATCTCCTATTCTGCAGAGAAACATTTCGTTGTAGGTGGGTTCCATCAGCCTTGCCATATTTTCTCAGCTGGCTAGGACGGAGGGCAGGCAGTCAGTTGGCAGGCTCACCTGAGGCCCTGCTTCCCAGACTGTGATACAGAACCCCCGCCTGCTGCAGCCCAAAGGGACGGCTTATGGTAAGGGGAAAACCCTGTGTTGGAAAGTTCCTGCCTAACCCTCGCACAAGCACAAGCATATGGGTCAGTGGTCCAAGACTTTCCCCACAAGTTTACCATGTTTGCTCCCATCTAGCCTCCGAAGGCCGAGGTTACCTAGCTGGGAATCACACTTCAGGAGAGGTACTCATGCTGCTTGGGACTGCAAATTGTTTCACCAGGCAGCCCAAATCGAGTCCACCCACTTGCATTTTCCAGGGGCCGAGCCTGGGAGGGGCAACATACACTTTCTGAATGGGAAAGAAGCCCATGCCTTCAGTGTGAAAGGCCACTATGCCTCTTTGCTTTGGCAGCCCAGGGATAGCGTCGGCTCTGAAATGCTTCCAAAGGAGCAGAGTCAGAGAACCTTTGAACCACAGAGCAGGTGCAGCCCCGAACAAGGTCTGCTCTTGGCCTGAGAACACCCACTGCCCAGCGCTTCGTTTGGGTACACACGTGTAGAGGAAGGTTGTTGAATTCTGCTGCGTGATAACTTCTCCGGGCCACGTAGCGTGAGGGCCAGTAGAGTGGCCCTCCATCTTATCCCGGCTTCATGTGCCGGGTGTATAAGGCAAACTCCCTGCTTGAATCCCTCCGTGGGCTACGTAACCTCCAGAGAGAGGTGGGTGATTGGGACCCAGGGCTGGTATCTAGGTTACTGCTCAGTGCCTCAACTTCGCAGCTGTTCTCTCTAAGCGGGTCCCAAAGGCTTTCTGGAAGAGTTTCCCTAGAGGGCCAGAAACAGGAAATTAGCCGACAGGCCCACGGGGATGCCAGTTCTCGGCAGCAACAACGCTACCAGCGTCAGACCCTTGGGTTCTCTTTGGTAAATGGAAGAACAACTCTGCTTGGAAGCTTCTGCCATCCAGTTTGAGAGTCGCACTTCCACCGCAGCCTAGGATTCCAAGTGTTGCCATGCCGCCACAATTTCCCATTCTTAGGCCTATGACGGCAGAGTGTCTGGGAGTCCTCAAAGAGACCTTAGGAACGCAGGCGTTTTGGCTCCTTCCACCGAGAAAGCAGCTCCTCCAGCTCCTCTGTCGTTAGCTAGTTCATGTTAGAATATCTCTAGGCGCCCTCTTTCCTCCTCCACGAGGTAAGACACAAACGGACTTGCCCTAAAGGGAAGAAGCCTTCTGAGTCCGGCAGAGAGGCAGCCTCTCCCACTCAGCATTCCCCGACGACTGAGCCCCTGGCATGGGTCCGAGACACGGAGAAAGACAGCCGTAACCCCGAGCTTTTCCACAATGTAGTATAGGCCTCACCCTGAAGCTCACGTCAATTTCATAGAGAAAACACCAGGCCTCGGTGTGCTTTCCTGTGGCAAGGAAACGTTGCTTTCATTCCTTAGGTGGCACATTGGCTCAGGACGGCCCTACCCGAAGGACTCACGGTGTGCAGCCCTATTTGTTGAGATCAGCCCCTCTGGCTCTTTCTCGGATGAAACCAAGTGGGCAAAGAGCCGTTCCTAAGCTGGGGTCCCTGGGAGCCTTCCCTAGTCTACACCAGAACAACACTCTGAGGGAGAGGAGACGCGGAGGTTTGGTAGCCAAATCTCCTATTCTGCAGAGAAACATTTCGTTGTAGGTGGGTTCCATCAGCCTTGCCATATTGTCTCAGCTGGCTAGGACGGAGGGCAGGCAGTCAGTTGGCAGGCTCACCTGAGGCCCTGCTTCCCAGACTGTGATACAGAACCCCCGCCTGCTGCAGCCCGAAGGGACGGCTTATGGTAAGGGGAAAACCCTGTGTTGGAAAGTTCCTGCCTAACCCTCGCACAAGCACAAGCATATGGGTCAGTGGTCCAAGACTTTCCCCACAAGTTTACCATGTTTGCTCCCATCTAGCCTCCGAAGGCCGAGGTTATCTAGCTGGGAAACACACTTCAGGAGAGGTACTCATGCTGCTTGGGACTGCAAGTTGTTTCACCAGGCAGCCCCAATCGAGTCCACCCACTTGCATTTTCCAGGGGCCGAGCCTGGGAGGGGCAACATACACTTTCTGAATGGGAAAGAAGCCCTTGCCTTCAGTGTGAAAGGCCACTATGCCTCTTTGCTTTGGCAGCCCAGGAATAGCGACGGCTCTGAAATGCTTCCAAAGGAGCAGAGTCAGAGAACCTTTGAACCACAGAGCAGGTGCAGCCCCGAACAAGGTCTGCTCTTGGCCTGAGAACACCCACTGCCCAGCGCTTCGTTTGGGTACACACGTGTAGAGGAAGGTTGTTGAATTCTGCTGCGTGATAACTTCTCCGGGCCACGTAGCGTGAGGGCCAGTAGAGTGGCCCTCCATCTCATCCCGGCTTCATGTGCCGGGTGTATAAGGCAAACTCCCTGCTTGAATCCCTCCGTGGGCTACGTAACCTCCAGAGAGAGGTGGGTGATTGGGACCCAGGGCTGGTATCTAGGTTACTGCTCAGTGCCTCAACTTCGCAGCTGTTCTCTCTAAGCGGGTCCCAAAGGCTTTCTGGAAGTGTTTCCTTAGAGGGCCAGAAACAGGAAATTAGCCGACAGGCCCACGGGGATGCCAGTTCTCGGCAGCAACAACGCTACCAGCGTGAGACCCTTGGGTTCTCTTTGGTAAATGGAAGAACAACTCTGCTTGGAAGCTTCTGCCATCCAGTTTGAGAGTCGCACTTCCACCGCAGCCTAGGATTCCAAGTGTTGCCATGCCGCCACAATTTCCCATTCTTAGGCCTATGACGGCAGAGTGTCTGGCAGTCCTCAAAGAGACCTTAGGAACGCAGGCGTTTTGGCTCCTTCCACCGAGAAAGCAGCTCCTCCAGCTCCTCTGTCGTTAGCTAGTTCATGTTAGAATATCTCTAGGCACCCTCTTTCCTCCTCCACGAGGTAAGACACAAACGGACTTGCCCTAAAGGGAAGAAGCCTTCTGAGTCCGGCAGAGAGGCAGCCTCTCCCACTCAGCATTCCCCGACGAATGAGCCCCTGGCATGGGTCCCAGACACGGAGAAAGACAGCCGTAACCCCGAGCTTTTCCACAATGTAGTATAGGCCTCACCCTGAAGCTCACGTCAATTTCATAGAGAAAACACCAGGCCTCGGGGTGCTTTCCTGTGGCAAGGAAACGTTGCTTTCATTCCTTAGGTGGCACATTGGCTCAGGACGGCCCTACCCGAAGGACTCACGGTGTGCAGCCCTATTTGTTGAGATCAGCCCCTCTGGCTCTTTCTCGGATGAAACCAAGTGGGCAAAGAGCCGTTCCTAAGCTGGGGTCCCTGGGAGCCTTCCCTAGTCTACACCAGAACAACACTCTGAGGGAGAGGAGACGCGGAGGTTTGGTAGCCAAATCTCCTATTCTGCAGAGAAACATTTCGTTGTAGGTGGGTTCCATCAGCCTTGCCATATTGTCTCAGCTGGCTAGGACGGAGGGCAGGCAGTCAGTTGGCAGGCTCACCTGAGGCCCTGCTTCCCAGACTGTGATACAGAACCCCCGCCTGCTGCAGCCCGAAGGGACGGCTTATGGTAAGGGGAAAACCCTGTGTTGGAAAGTTCCTGCCTAACCCTCGCACAAGCACAAGCATATGGGTCAGTGGTCCAAGACTTTCCCCACAAGTTTACCATGTTTGCTCCCATCTAGCCTCCGAAGGCCGAGGTTATCTAGCTGGGAAACACACTTCAGGAGAGGTACTCATGCTGCTTGGGACTGCAAGTTGTTTCACCAGGCAGCCCCAATCGAGTCCACCCACTTGCATTTTCCAGGGGCCGAGCCTGGGAGGGGCAACATACACTTTCTGAATGGGAAAGAAGCCCTTGCCTTCAGTGTGAAAGGCCACTATGCCTCTTTGCTTTGGCAGCCCAGGAATAGCGACGGCTCTGAAATGCTTCCAAAGGAGCAGAGTCAGAGAACCTTTGAACCACAGAGCAGGTGCAGCCCCGAACAAGGTCTGCTCTTGGCCTGAGAACACCCACTGCCCAGCGCTTCGTTTGGGTACACACGTGTAGAGGAAGGTTGTTGAATTCTGCTGCGTGATAACTTCTCCGGGCCACGTAGCGTGAGGGCCAGTAGAGTGGCCCTTCATCTCATCCCGGCTTCATGTGCCGGGTGTATAAGGCAAACTCCCTGCTTGAATCCCTCCGTGGGCTACGTAACCTCCAGAGAGAGGTGGGTGATTGGGACCCAGGGCTGGTATCTAGGTTACTGCTCAGTGCCTCAACTTCGCAGCTGTTCTCTCTAAGCGGGTCCCAAAGGCTTTCTGGAAGTGTTTCCTTAGAGGGCCAGAAACAGGAAATTAGCCGACAGGCCCACGGGGATGCCAGTTCTCGGCAGCAACAACGCTACCAGCGTGAGACCCTTGGGTTCTCTTTGGTAAATGGAAGAACAACTCTGCTTGGAAGCTTCTGCCATCCAGTTTGAGAGTCGCACTTCCACCGCAGCCTAGGATTCCAAGTGTTGCCATGCCGCCACAATTTCCCATTCTTAGGCCTATGACGGCAGAGTGTCTGGCAGTCCTCAAAGAGACCTTAGGAACGCAGGCGTTTTGGCTCCTTCCACCGAGAAAGCAGCTCCTCCAGCTCCTCTGTCGTTAGCTAGTTCATGTTAGAATATCTCTAGGCACCCTCTTTCCTCCTCCACGAGGTAAGACACAAACGGACTTGCCCTAAAGGGAAGAAGCCTTCTGAGTCCGGCAGAGAGGCAGCCTCTCCCACTCAGCATTCCACGACGAATGAGCCCCTGGCATGGGTCCCAGACACGGAGAAAGACAGCCGTAACCCCGAGCTTTTCCACAATGTAGTATAGGACTCACCCTGAAGCTCACGTCAATTTCATAGAGAAAACACCAGGCCTCGGGGTGCTTTCCTGTGGCAAGGAAACGTTGCTTTCATTCCTTAGGTGGCACATTGGCTCAGGACGGCCCTATCCGAAGTACTCACGGTGTGCAGCCCTATTTGTTGAGATCAGCCCCTCTGGCTCTTTCTCGGATGAAACCAAGTGGGCAAAGAGCCGTTCCTAAGCTGGGGTCCCTGGGAGCCTTCCCTAGTCTACACCAGAACAGCACTCTGAGGGAGAGGAGACGCGGAGGTTTGGTAGCCAAATCTCCTATTCTGCAGAGAAACATTTCGTTGTAGGTGGGTTCCATCAGCCTTGCCATATTGTCTCAGCTGGCTAGGACGGAGGGCAGGCAGTCAGTTGGCAGGCTCAACTGAGGCCCTGCTTCCCAGACTGTGATACAGAACCCCCGCCTGCTGCAGCCCAAAGGGACGGCTTATGGTAAGGGGAAAACCCTGTGTTGGAAAGTTCCTGCCTAACCCTCGCACAAGCACAAGCATATGGGTCAGTGGTCCAAGACTTTCCCCACAAGTTTACCATGTTTGCTCCCATCTAGCCTCCGAAGGCCGAGGTTACCTAGCTGGGAATCACACTTCAGGAGAGGTACTCATGCTGCTTGGGACTGCAAATTGTTTCACCAGGCAGCCCAAATCGAGTCCACCCACTTGCATTTTCCAGGGGCCGAGCCTGGGAGGGGCAACATACACTTTCTGAATGGGAAAGAAGCCCATGCCTTCAGTGTGAAAGGCCACTATGCCTCTTTGCTTTGGCAGCCCAGGGATAGCGTCGGCTCTGCAATGCTTCCAAAGGAGCAGAGTCAGAGAACCTTTGAACCACAGAGCAGGTGCAGCCCCGAACAAGGTCTGCTCTTGGCCTGAGAACACCCACTGCCCAGCGCTTCGTTTGGGTACACACGTGTAGAGGAAGGTTGTTGAATTCTGCTGCGTGATAACTTCTCCGGGCCACGTAGCGTGAGGGCCAGTAGAGTGGCCCTCCATCTCATCCCGGCTTCATGTGCCGGGTGTATAAGGCAAACTCCCTGCTTGAATCCCTCCGTGGGCTACGTAACCTCCAGAGAGAGGTGGGTGATTGGGACCCAGGGCTGGTATCTAGGTTACTGCTCAGTGCCTCAACTTCGCAGCTGTTCTCTCTAAGCGGGTCCCAAAGGCTTTCTGGAAGAGTTTCCCTAGAGGGCCAGAAACAGGAAATTAGCCGACAGGCCCACGGGGATGCCAGTTCTCGGCAGCAACAACGCTACCAGCGTGAGACCCTTGGGTTCTCTTTGGTAAATGGAAGAACAACTCTGCTTGGAAGCTTCTGCCATCCAGTTTGAGAGTCGCACTTCCACCGCAGCCTAGGATTCCAAGTGTTGCCATGCCGCCACAATTTCCAATTCTTAGGCCTATGACGGCAGAGTGTCTGGCAGTCCTCAAAGAGACCTTAGGGATGCAGGCGTTTTGGCTCCTTCCACCGAGAAAGCAGCTCCTCCAGCTCCTCTGTCGTTAGCTAGTTCATGTTAGAATATCTCTAGGCGCCCTCTTTCCTCCTCCACGAGGTAAGACACAAACGGACTTGCCCTAAAGGGAAGAAGCCTTCTGAGTCCGGCAGAGAGGCAGCCTCTCCCACTCAGCATTCCCGACGACTGAGCACCTGGCATGGGTCCGAGACACAGTGAAACACAGCCATAACCCCGAGCTTTTCCACAATGTAGTATAGGCCTCACCCTGAAGCTCACGTCAATTTCATAGAGAAAACACCAGGCCTCGGTGTGCTTTCCTGTGGCAAGGAAACGTTGCTTTCATTCCTTAGGTGGCACATTGGCTCAGGACGGCCCTACCCGAAGGACTCACGGTGTGCAGCCCTATTTGTTGAGATCAGCCCCTCTGGCTCTTTCTCGGATGAAACCAAGTGGGCAAAGAGCCGTTCCTAAGCTGGGGTCCCTGGGAGCCTTCCCTAGTCTACACCAGAACAGCACTCTGAGGGAGAGGAGACGCGGAGGTTTGGTAGCCAAATCTCCTATTCTGCAGAGAAACATTTCGTTGTAGGTGGGTTCCATCAGCCTTGCCATATTTTCTCAGCTGGCTAGGACGGAGGGCAGGCAGTCAGTTGGCAGGCTCACCTGAGGCCCTGCTTCCCAGACTGTGATACAGAACCCCCGCCTGCTGCAGCCCGAAGGGACGGCTTATGGTAAGGGGAAAACCCTTTGTTGGAAAGTTCCTGCCTAACCCTCGCACAAGCACAAGCATATGGGTCAGTGGTCCAAGACTTTCCCAACAAGTTTACCATGTTTGCTCCCATCTAGCCTCCGAAGGCCGAGGTTACCTAGCTGGGAATCACACTTCAGGAGAGGTACTCATGCTGCTTGGGACTGCAAGTTGTTTCACCAGGCAGCCCAAATCGAGTCCACCCACTTGCATTTTCCAGGGTCCGAGCCTGGGAGGGGCAACATACACTTTCTGAATGGGAAAGAAGCCCATGCCTTCAGTGGGAAAGGCCACTATGCCTCTTTGCTTTGGCAGCCCAGGGATAGCGTCGGCTCTGAAATGCTTCCAAAGGAGCAGAGTCAGAGAACCTTTGAACCACAGAGCAGGTGCAGCCCCGAACAAGGTCTGCTCTTGGCCTGAGAACACCCACTGCCCAGCGCTTCGTTTGGGTACACACGTGTAGAGGAAGGTTGTTGAATTCTGCTGCGTGATAACTTCTCCGGGCCACGTAGCGTGAGGGCCAGTAGAGTGGCCCTCCATCTCATCCCGGCTTCATGTGCCGGGTGTATAAGGCAAACTCCCTGCTTGAATCCCTCCGTGGGCTACGTAACCTCCAGAGAGAGGTGGGTGATTGGGACCCAGGGCTGCTATCTAGGTTACTGCCCAGTGCCTCAACTTCGCAGCTGTTCTCTCTAAGCGTGTCCCAAAGTCTTTCTGGAAGTGTTTCCTTAGAGGGCCAGAAACAGGAAATTAGCCGACAGGCCCACGGGGATGCCAGTTCTCGGCAGCAACAACGCTACCAGCGTCAGACCCTTGGGTTCTCTTTGGTAAATGGAAGAACAACTCTGCTTGGAAGCTTCTGCCATCCAGTTTGAGAGTCGCACTTCCACCGCAGCCTAGGATTCCAAGTGTTGCCATGCCGCCACAATTTCCCATTCTTAGGCCTATGACGGCAGAGTGTCTGGCAGTCCTCAAAGAGACCTTAGGGATGCAGGCGTTTTGGCTCCTTCCACCGAGAAAGCAGCTCCTCCAGCTCCTCTGTCGTTAGCTAGTTCATGTTAGAATATCTCTAGGCGCCCTCTTTCCTCCTCCACGAGGTAAGACACAAACGGACTTGCCCTAAAGGGAAGAAGCCTTCTGAGTCCGGCAGAGAGGCAGCCTCTCCCACTCAGCATTCCCCGACGACTGAGCCCCTGGCATGGGTCCGAGACACGGAGAAAGACAGCCGTAACCCCGAGCTTTTCCACAATGTAGTATAGGCCTCACCCTGAAGCTCACGTCAATTTCATAGAGAAAACACCAGGCCTCGGTGTGCTTTCCTGTGGCAAGGAAACGTTGCTTTCATTCCTTAGGTGGCACATTGGCTCAGGACGGCCCTACCCGAAGGACTCACGGTGTGCAGCCCTATTTGTTGAGATCAGCCCCTCTGGCTCTTTCTCGGATGAAACCAAGTGGGCAAAGAGCCGTTCCTAAGCTGGGGTCCCTGGGAGCCTTACCTAGTCTACACCAGAACAGCACTCTGAGGGAGAGGAGACGCGGAGGTTTGGTAGCCAAATCTCCTATTCTGCAGAGAAACATTTCGTTGTAGGTGGGTTCCATCAGCCTTACCATATTTTCTCAGCTGGCTAGGACGGAGGGCAGGCAGTCAGTTGGCAGGCTCACTTGAGGCCCTGCTTCCCAGACTGTGATACAGAACCCCTGCCTGCTGCAGCCCGAAGGGACGGCTTATGGTAAGGGGAAAACCCTGTGTTGGAAAGTTCCTGCCTAACCCTCGCACAAGCACAAGCATATGGGTCAGTGGTCCAAGAATTACCCCAAAAGTTTACCATGTTTGCTCCCATCTAGCCTCCGAAGGCCGAGGTTACCTAGCTGGGAATCACACTTCAGGAGAGGCACTCATGCAGCTTGGGACTGCAAGTTGTTTCACCAGGCAGCCCAAATCGAGTCCACCCACTTGCATTTTCCAGGGGCCGAGCCTGGGAGGGGCAACATACACTTTCTGAATGGGAAAGAAGCCCATGCCTTCAGTGTGAAAGGCCACTATGCCTCTTTGCTTTGGCAGCCCAGGGATAGCGTCGGCTCTGAAATGCTTCCAAAGGAGCAGAGTCAGAGAACCTTTGAACCACAGAGCAGGTGCAGCCCCGAACAAGGTCTGCTGTTGGCCTGAGAACACCCACTGCCCAGCGCTTCGTTTGGGTACACACGTGTAGAGGAAGGTTGTTGAATTCTGCTGCGTGATAACTTCTCCGGGCCACGTAGCGTGAGGGCCAGTAGAGTGGCCCTCCATCTCATCCCGGCTTCATGTGCCGGGTGTATAAGGCAAACTCCCTGCTTGAATCCCTCCGTGGGCTACGTAACCTCCAGAGAGAGGTGGGTGATTGGGACCCAGGGCTGCTATCTAGGTTACTGCTCAGTGCCTCAACTTCGCAGCTGTTCTCTCTAATCGTGTCCCAAAGGCTTTCTGGAAGTGTTTCCTTAGAGGGCCAGAAACAGGAAATTAGCCGACAGGCCCACGGGGATGCCAGTTCTCGGCAGCAACAACGCTACCAGCGTCAGACCCTTGGGTTCTCTTTGGTAAATGGAAGAACAACTCTGCTTGGAAGCTTCTGCCATCCAGTTTGAGAGTCGCACTTCCACCGCAGCCTAGGATTCCAAGTGTTGCCATGCCGCCACAATTTCCCATTCTTAGGCCTATGACGGCAGAGTGTCTGGCAGTCCTCAAAGAGACCTTAGGGATGCAGGCGTTTTGGCTCCTTCCACCGAGAAAGCAGCTCCTCCAGCTCCTCTGTCATTAGCTAGTTCATGTTAGAATATCTCTAGGAGCCCTCTTTCCTCCTCCACGAGGTAAGACACAAACGGACTTGCCCTAAAGGGAAGAAGCCTTCTGAGTCCGGCAGAGAGGCAGCCTCTCCCACTCAGCATTCCCCGACGACTGAGCCCCTGGCATGGGTACGAGACACGGAGAAAGACAGCCGTAACCCCGAGCTTTTCCACAATGTAGTATAGGCCTCACCCTGAAGCTCACGTCAATTTCATAGAGAAAACACCAGGCCTCGGTGTGCTTTCCTGTGGAAAGGAAACGTTGCTTTCATTCCTTAGGTGGCACATTGGCTCAGGACGGCCCTACCCGAAAGACTCACGGTGTGCAGCCCTATTTGTTGAGATCAGCCCCTCTGGCTCTTTCTCGGATGAAATCAAGTGGGCAAAGAGCCGTTCCTAAGCTGGGGTCCCTGGGAGCCTTCCCTAGTCTACACCAGAACAGCACTCTGAGGGAGAGGAGACGCGGAGGTTTGGTAGCCAAATCTCCTATTCTGCAGAGAAACATTTCGTTGTAGGTGGGTTCCATCAGCCTTGCCATATTTTCTCAGCTGGCTAGGACGGAGGGCAGGCAGTCAGTTGGCAGGCTCACCTGAGGCCCTGCTTCCCAGACTGTGATACAGAACCCCCGCCTGCTGCAGCCCGAAGGGACGGCTTATGGTAAGGGGAAAACCCTGTGTTGGAAAGT
The DNA here is from genome assembly GCF_028021215.1 of Eschrichtius robustus. NCBI lineage: Eukaryota > Metazoa > Chordata > Mammalia > Artiodactyla > Eschrichtiidae > Eschrichtius > Eschrichtius robustus. The sequence goes on from NC_090842.1 coordinate 43,655,705, forward strand.
TCCTGCCTAACCCTCGCACAAGCACAAGCATATGGGTCAGTGGTCCAAGACTTTCCCAACAAGTTTACCATGTTTGCTCCCATCTAGCCTCCGAAGGCCGAGGTTACCTAGCTGGGAATCACACTTCAGGAGAGGTACTCATGCTGCTTGGGACTGCAAGTTGTTTCACCAGGCAGCCCAAATCGAGTCCACCCACTTGCATTTTCCAGGGGCCGAGCCTGGGAGGGGCAACATACACTTTCTGAATGGGAAAGAAGCCCAAGCCTTCAGTGGGAAAGGCCACTATGCCTCTTTGCTTTGGCAGCCCAGGGATAGCGTCGGCTCTGAAATGCTTCCAAAGGAGCAGAGTCAGAGAACCTTTGGACCACAGAGCAGGTGCAGCCCCGAACAAGGTCTGCTCTTGGCCTGAGAACACCCACTGACCAGCGCTTCGTTTGGGTACACACGTGTAGAGGAAGGTTGTTGAATTCTGCTGCGTGATAACTTCTCCGGGCCACATAGCGTGAGGGCCAGTAGAGTGGCCCTCCATCTCATCCCGGCTTCATGTGCCGGGTGTATAAGGCAAACTCCCTGCTTGAATCCCTCCGTGGGCTACGTAACCTCCAGAGAGAGGTGGGTGATTGGGACCCAGGGCTGGTATCTAGGTTACTGCTCAGTGCCTCAACTTGGCAGCTGTTCTCTCTAAGCGGGTCCCAAAGGCTTTCTGGAAGAGTTTCCTTAGAGGGCCAGAAACAGGAAATTAGCCGACAGGCCCACGGGGATGCCAGTTCTCGGCAGCAACAACGCTACCAGCGTCAGACCCTTGGGTTCTCTTTGGTAAATGGAAGAACAACTCTGCTTGGAAGCTTCTGCCATCCAGTTTGAGAGTCGCACTTCCACCGCAGCCTAGGATTCCAAGTGTTGCCATGCCGCCACAATGTCCAATTCTTACGCCTATGACGGCAGAGTGTCTGGCAGTCCTCAAAGAGACCTTAGGGATGCAGGCGTTTTGGCTCCTTCCACCGAGAAAGCAGCTCCTCCAGCTCCTCTGTCGTTAGCTAGTTCATGTTAGAATATCTCTAGGCGCCCTATTTCCTCCTCCACGAGGTAAGACACAAAGGGACTTGCCCTAAAGGGAAGAAGCCTTCTGAGTCCGGCAGAGAGGCAGCCTCTCCCACTCAGCATTCCCCGACGACTGAGCCCCTGGCATGGGTCCGAGACACGGAGAAAGACAGCCGTAACCCCGAGCTTTTCCACAATGTAGTATAGGCCTCACCCTGAAGCTCACGTCAATTTCATAGAGAAAACACCAGGCCTCGGTGTGCTTTCCTGTGGCAAGGAAACTTTGCTTTCATTCCTTAGGTGGCACATTGGCTCAGGACGGCCCTACCCGAAGGACTCACGGTGTGCAGCCCTATTTGTTGAGATCAGCCCCTCTGCCTCTTTCTCGGATGAAACCAAGTGGGCAAAGAGCTGTTCCTAAGCTGGGGTCCCTGGGAGCCTTCCCTAGTCTACACCAGAACAGCACTCTGAGGGAGAGGAGACGCGGAGGTATGGTAGCCAAATCTCCTATTCTGCAGAGAAACATTTCGTTGTAGGTGGGTTCCATCAGCCTTGCCATATTGTCTCAGCTGGCTAGGACGGAGCGCAGGCAGTCAGTTGGCAGGCTCACCTGAGGCCCTGCTTCCCAGACTGTGATACAGAACCCCCGCCTGCTGCAGCCCGAAGGGACGGCTTATGGTAAGGGGAAAACCCTGTGTTGGAAAGTTCCTGCCTAACCCTCGCACAAGCACAAGCATATGGGTCAGTGGTCCAAGACCTTCCCCACAAGTTTACCATGTTTGCTCCCATCTAGCCTCCGAAGGCCGAGGTTACCTAGCTGGGAATCACACTTCAGGAGAGGTACTCATGCTGCTTGGGACTGCAAGTTGTTTCACCAGGCAGCCCAAATCGAGTCCACCCACTTGCATTTTCCAGGGGCCGAGCCTGGGAGGGGCAACATACACTTTCTGAATGGGAAAGAAGCCCATGCCTTCAGTGGGAAAGGCCACTATGCCTCTTTGCTTTGGCAGCCCAGGGATAGCGTCGGCTCTGAAATGCTTCCAAAGGAGCAGAGTCAGAGAACCTTTGAACCAGAGAGCAGGTGCAGCCCCGAACAAGGTCTGCTCTTGGCCTGAGAACACCCACTGCCCAGCGCTTCGTTTGGGTACACACGTGTAGAGGAAGGTTGTTGAATTCTGCTGCGTGATAACTTCTCCGGGCCACGTAGCGTGAGGGCCAGTAGAGTGGCCCTCCATCTCATCCCGGCTTCATGTGCCGGGTGTATAAGGCAAACTCCCTGCTTGAATCCCTCCGTGGGCTACGTAACCTCCAGAGAGAGGTGGGTGATTGGGACCCAGGGCTGGTATCTAGGTTACTGCTCAGTGCCTCAACTTCGCAGCTGTTCTCTCTAAGCGGGTCCCAAAGGCTTTCTGGAAGAGTTTCCTTAGAGGGCCAGAAACAGGAAATTAGCCGACAGGCCCACGGGGATGCCAGTTCTCGGCAGCAACAACGCTACCAGCGTCAGACCCTTGGGTTCTCTTTGGTAAATGGAAGAACAACTCTGCTTGGAAGCTTCTGCCATCCAGTTTGAGAGTCGCACTTCCACCGCAGCCTAGGATTCCAAGTGTTGCCATGCCGCCACAATTTCCCATTCTTAGGCCTATGACGGCAGAGTGTCTGGCAGTCCTCAAAGAGACCTTAGGAACGCAGGCGTTTTGGCTCCTTCCACCGAGAAAGCAGCTCCTCCAGCTCCTCTGTCGTTAGCTAGTTCATGTTAGAATATCTCTAGGCGCCGTCTTTCCTCCTCCACGAGGTAAGACACAAACGGACTTGCCCTAAAGGGAAGAAGCCTTCTGAGTACGGCAGAGAGGCAGCCTCTCCCACTCAGCATTCCCCGACGACTGAGCCCCTGGCATGGGTCCGAGACACGGAGAAAGACAGCCGTAACCCCGAGCTTTTCCACAATGTAGTATAGGCCTCACCCTGAAGCTCACGTCAATTTCATAGAGAAAACGCCAGGCCTCGGTGTGCTTTCCTGTGGCAAGGAAACGTTGCTTTCATTCCTTAGGTGGCACATTGGCTCAGGACGGCCCTACCCGAAGGACTCACGGTGTGCAGCCCTATTTGTTGAGATCAGCCCCTCTGGCTCTTTCTCGGATGAAACCAAGTGGGCAAAGAGCCGTTCCTAAGCTGGGGTCCCTGAGAGCCTTCCCTAGTCTACACCAGAACAGCACTCTGAGGGAGAGGAGACGCGGAGGTTTGGTAGCCAAATCTCCTATTCTGCAGAGAAACATTTCGTTGTAGGTGGGTTCCATCAGCCTTGCCATATTTTCTCAGCTGCCTAGGACGGAGGGCAGGCAGTCAGTTGGCAGGCTCACCTGAGGCCCTGCTTCCCAGACTGTGATACAGAACCCCCGCCTGCTGCAGCCCGAAGGGACGGCTTATGGTAAGGGGAAAACCCTGTGTTGGAAAGTTCCTGCCTAACCCTCGCACAAGCACAAGCATATGGGTCAGTGGTCCAAGACTTTCCCCACAAGTTTAACATGTTTGCTCCCATCTAGCCTCCGAAGGCCGAGGTTACCTAGCTGGGAATCACACTTCAGGAGAGGTACTCATGCTGCTTGGGACTGCAAATTGTTTCACCAGGCAGCCCAAATCGAGTCCACCCACTTGCATTTTCCAGGGGCCGAGCCTGGGAGTGGCAACATACACTTTCTGAATGGGAAAGAAGCCCATGCCTTCAGTGTGAAAGGCCACTATGCCTCTTTGCTTTGGCAGCCCAGGGATAGCGTCGGCTCTGAAATGCTTCCAAAGGAGCAGAGTCAGAGAACCTTTGAACCACAGAGCAGGTGCAGCCCCGAACAAGGTCTGCTCTTGGCCTCAGAACACCCACTGCCCAGCGCTTCGTTTGGGTACACACGTGTAGAGGAAGGTTGTTGAATTCTGCTGCGTGATAACTTCTCCGGGCCACGTAGCGTGAGGGCCAGTAGAGTGGCCCTCCATCTCATCCCGGCTTCATGTGCCGGGTGTATAAGGCAAACTCCCTGCTTGAATCCCTCCGTGGGCTACGTAACCTCCAGAGAGAGGTGGGTGATTGGGACCCAGGGCTGGTATCTAGGTTACTGCTCAGTGCCTCAACTTCGCAGCTGTTCTCTCTAAGCGGGTCCCAAAGGCTTTCTGGAAGAGTTTCCTTAGAGGGCCAGAAACAGGAAATTAGCCGACAGGCCCACAGGGATGCCAGTTCTCGGCAGCAACAACGCTACCAGCGTCAGACCCTTGGGTTCTCTTTGGTAAATGGAAGAACAACTCTGCTTGGAAGCTTCTGCCATCCAGTTTGAGAGTCGCACTTCCACCGCAGCCTAGGATTCCAAGTGTTGCCATGCCGCCACAATTTCCCATTCTTAGGCCTATGACGGCAGAGTGTCTGGCAGTCCTCAAAGAGACCTTAGGGATGCAGGCGTTTTGGCTCCTTCCACCGAGAAAGCAGCTCCTCCAGCTCCTCTGTCGTTAGCTAGTTCATGTTAGAATATCTCTAGGCGCCCTCTTTCCTCCTCCACGAGGTAAGACACAAACTGACTTGCCCTAAAGGGAAGAAGCCTTCTGAGTCCGGCAGAGAGGCAGCCTCTCCCACTCAGCATTCCCCGACGACTGAGCCCCTGGCATGGGTCCGAGACACGGAGAAAGACAGCCGTAACCCCGAGCTTTTCCACAATGTAGTATAGGCCTCACCCTGAAGCTCACGTCAATTTCATAGAGAAAACACCAGGCCTCGGTGTGCTTTCCTGTGGCAAGGAAACGTTGCTTTTATTCCTTAGGTGGCACATTGGCTCAGGAAGGCCCTACCCGAAGGACTCACGGTGTGCAGCCCTATTTGTTGAGATCAGCCCCTCTGGCTCTTTCTCGGATGAAACCAAGTGGGCAAAGAGCCGTTCCTAAGCTGGGGTCCCTGGGAGCCTTCCCTAGTCTACACCAGAACAGCACTCTGAGGGAGAGGAGACGCGGAGGTTTGGTAGCCAAATCTCCTATTCTGCAGAGAAACATTTCGTTGTAGGTGGGTTCCATCAGCCTTGCCATATTTTCTCAGCTGGCTAGGACGGAGGGCAGGCAGTCAGTTGGCAGGCTCACCTGAGGCCCTGCTTCCCAGACTGTGATACAGAACCCACGCCTGCTGCAGCCCGAAGGGACGGCTTATGGTAAGGGGAAAACCCTGTGTTGGAAAGTTCCTGCCTAACCCTCGCACAAGCACAAGCATATGGGTCAGTGGTCCAAGACTTACCCCAAAAGTTTACCATGTTTGCTCCCATCTAGCCTCCGAAGGCCGAGGTTACCTAGCTGGGAATCACACTTCAGGAGAGGCACTCATGCAGCTTGGGACTGCAAGTTGTTTCACCAGGCAGCCGAAATCGAGTCCACCCACTTGCATTTTCCAGGGGCCGAGCCTGGGAGGGGCAACATACACTTTCTGAATGGGAAAGAAGCCCATGCCTTCAGTGTGAAAGGCCACTATGCCTCTTTGCTTTGGCAGCGCAGGGATAGCGTCGGCTCTGAAATGCTTCCAAAGGAGCAGAGTCAGAGAACCTTTGAACCACAGAGCAGGTGCAGCCCCGAAAGAGGTCTGCTCTTGGCCTCAGAACACCCACTGCCCAGCGCTTCGTTTGGGTACACACGTGTAGAGGAAGGTTGTTGAATTCTGCTGCGTGATAACTTCTCCGGGCCACGTAGCGTGAGGGCCAGTAGAGTGGCCCTCCATCTCATCCCGGCTTCATGTGCCGGGTGTATAAGGCAAACTCCCTGCTTGAATCCCTCCGTGGGCTACGTAACCTCCAGAGAGAGGTGGGTGATTGGGACCCAGGGCTGGTATCTAGGTTACTGCTCAGTGCCTCAACTTTGCAGCTGTTCTCTCTATGCGGGTCCCAAAGGCTTTCTGGAAGTGTTTCCTTAGAGGGCCAGAAACAGGAAATTAGCCGACAGGCCCACGGGGATGCCAGTTCTCGGCAGCAACAACGCTACCAGCGTCAGACCCTTGGGTTCTCTTTGGTAAATGGAAGAACAACTCTGCTTGGAAGCTTCTGCCATCCAGTTTGAGAGTCGCACTTCCACCGCAGCCTAGGATTCCAAGTTTTGCCATGCCGCCACAATTTCCCATTCTTAGGCCTATGACGGCAGAGTGTCTGGCAGTCCTCAAAGAGACCTTAGGGATGCAGGCGTTTTGGCTCCTTCCACCGAGAAAGCAGCTCCTCCAGCTCCTCTGTCGTTAGCTAGTTCATGTTAGAATATCTCTAGGCGCCCTCTTTCCTCCTCCACGAGGTAAGACACAAACGGACTTGCCCTAAAGGGAAGAAGCCTTCTGAGTCCGGCAGAGAGGCAGCCTCTCCCACTCAGCATTCCCCGACGACTGAGCCCCTGGCATGGGTCCGAGACACGGAGAAAGACAGCCGTAACCCCGAGCTTTTCCATAATGTAGTATAGGCCTCACCCTGAAGCTCACGTCAATTTCATACAGAAAACACCAGGCCTCGGTGTGCTTTCCTGTGGCAAGGAAACGTTGCTTTCATTCCTTAGGTGGCACATTGGCTCAGGACGGCCCTACCCGAAGGACTCACGGTGTGCAGCCCTATTTGTTGAGATCAGCCCCTCTGGCTCTTTCTCGGATGAAACCAAGTGGGCAAAGAGCCGTTCCTAAGCTGGGGTCTCTGGGAGCCTTCCCTAGTCTACACCAGAACAGCACTCTGAGGGAGAGGAGACGCGGAGGTTTGGTAGCCAAATCTCCTATTCTGCAGAGAAACATTTCGTTGTAGGTGGGTTCCATCAGCCTTGCCATATTTTCCCAGCTGGCTAGGACGGAGGGCAGGCAGTCAGTTGGCAGGCTCACCTGAGGCCCTGCTTCCCAGACTGTGATACCGAACCCCCGCCTGCTGCAGCCCAAAGGGACGGCTTATGGTAAGGGGAAAACCCTGTGTTGGAAAGTTCCTGCCTAACCCTCGCACAAGCACAAGCATATGGGTCAGTGGTCCAAGACTTTCCCCACAAGTTTACCATGTTTGCTCCCATCTAGCCTCCGAAGGCCGAGGTTACCTAGCTGGGAATCACACTTCAGGAGAGGTACTCATGCTGCTTGGGACTGCAAGTTGTTTCACCAGGCAGCCCAAATCGAGTCCACCCACTTGCATTTTCCAGGGGCCGAGCCTGGGAGGGGCAACATACACTTTCTGAATGGGAAAGAAGCCCATGCCTTCAGTGTGAAAGGCCACTATGCCTCTTTGCTTTGGCAGCCCAGGGATAGCGTCGGCTCTGAAATGCTTCCAAAGGAGCAGAGTCAGAGAACCTTTGAACCACAGAGCAGGTGCAGCCCCGAACAAGGTCTGCTCTTGGCCTGAGAACACCCACTGCCCAGCGCTTCGTTTGGGTACACACGTGTAGAGGAAGGTTGTTGAATTCTGCTGCGTGATAACTTCTCCGGGCCACGTAGCGTGAGGGCCAGTAGAGTGGCCCTCCATCTCATCCCGGCTTCATGTGCCGGGTGTATGAGGCAAACTCCCTGCTTGAATCCCTCCGTGGGCTACGTAACCTCCAGAGAGAGGTGGGTGATTGGGACCCAGGGCTGGTATCTAGGTTACTGCTCAGTGCCTTAACTTCGCAGCTGTTCTCTCTAAGCTGGTCCCAAAGGCTTTCTGGAAGAGTTTCCTTAGAGGGCCAGAAACAGGAAATTAGCCGACAGGCCCACGGGGATGCCAGTTCTCGGCAGCAACAATGCTACCAGCGTCAGACCCTTGGGTTCTCTTTGGTAAATGGAAGAACAACTCTGCTTGGAAGCTTCTGCCATCCAGTTTGAGAGTTGCACTTCCACCGCAGCCTAGGATTCCAAGTGTTGCCATGCCGCCACAATTTCCAATTCTTAGGCCTATGACGGCAGAGTGTCTGGCAGTCCTCAAAGAGACCTTAGGGATGCAGGCGTTTTGGCTCCTTCCACCGAGAAAGCAGCTCCTCCAGCTCCTCTGTCGTTAGCTAGTTCATGTTAGAATATCTCTAGGCGCCCTCTTTCCTCCTCCACGAGGTAAGACACAAACGGACTTGCCCTAAAGGGTAGAAGCCTTCTGAGTCCGGCAGAGAGGCAGCCTCTCCCACTCAGCATTCCCCGACGACTGAGCCCCTGGCATGTGTCCGAGACACGGAGAAAGACAGCCGTAACCCCGAGCTTTTCCACAATGTAGTATAGGCCTCACCCTGAAGCTCACGTCAATTTCATAGGGAAAACACGAGGCCTCGGTGTGCTTTCCTGTGGCAAGGAAACGTTGCTTTCATTCCTTAGGTGGCACATTGGCTCAGGAAGGCCCTACCCGAAGGACTCACGGTGTGCAGCCCTATTTGTTGAGATCAGCCCCTCTGGCTCTTTCTCGGATGAAAACAAGTGGGCAAAGAGCCGTTCCTAAGCTGGGGTCCCTGGGAGCCTTCCCTAGTCTACACCAGAACAGCACTCTGAGGGAGAGGAGACGCGGAGGTTTGGTAGCCAAATCTCCTATTCTGCAGAGAAACATTTCGTTGTAGGTGGGTTCCATCAGCCTTGCCATATTTTCTCAGCTGGCTAGGACGGAGGACAGGCAGTCAGTTGGCAGGCTCACCTGAGGCCCTGCTTCCCAGACTGTGATACAGAACCCCCGCCTGCCGCAGCCCGAAGGGACGGCTTATGGTAAGGGGAAAACCCTGTGTTGGAAAGTTCCTGCCTAACCCTCGCACAAGCACAAGCATATGGGTCAGTGGTCCAAGACTTTCCCCACAAGTTTACCATGTTTGCTCCCATCTAGCCTCCGAAGGCCGAGGTTACCTAGCTGGGAATCACACTTCAGGAGAGGTACTCATGCTGCTTGGGACTGCAAGTTGTTTCACCAGGCAGCCCAAATCGAGTCCACCCACTTGCATTTTCCAGGGGCCGAGCCTGGGAGGGGCAACATACACTTTCTGAATGGGAAAGAAGCCCATGCCTTCAGTGGGAAAGGCCACTATGCCTCTTTGCTTTGGCAGCCCAGGGATAGCGTCGGCTCTGAAATGCTTCCAAAGGAGCAGAGTCAGAGAACCTTTGAACCACAGAGCAGGTGCAGCCCCGAACAAGGTCTGCTCTTGGCCTGAGAACACCCACTGCTAGCGCTTCGTTTGGGTACACACGTGTAGAGGAAGGTTGTTGAATTCTGCTGCGTGATAACTTCTCCAGGCCACGTAGCGTGAGGGCCAGTAGAGTGGCCCTCCATCTCATCCCGGCTTCATGTGCCGGGTGTATAAGGCAAACTCCCTGCTTGAATCCCTCCGTGGGCTACGTAACCTCCAGAGAGAGGTGGGTGATTGGGACCCAGGGCTGGTATCTAGGTTACTGCTCAGTGCCTTAACTTCGCAGCTGTTCTCTCTAAGCGGGTCCCAAAGGCTTTCTGGAAGAGTTTCCTTAGAGGGCCAGAAACAGGAAATTAGCCGACAGGCCCACGGGGATGCCAGTTCTCGGCAGCAACAACGCTACCAGCGTCAGACCCTTGGGTTCTCTTTGGTAAATGGAAGAACAACTCTGCTTGGAAGCTTCTGCCATCCAGTTTGAGAGTCGCACTTCCACCGCAGCCTAGGATTCCAAGTGTTGCCATGCCGCCACAATTTCCCATTCTTAGGCCTATGACGGCAGAGTGTCTGGCAGTCCTCAAAGAGACCTTAGGGATGCAGGCGTTTTGGCTCCTTCCACCGAGAAAGCAGCTCCTCCAGCTCCTCTGTCGTTAGCTAGTTCATGTTAGAATATCTCTAGGCGTCCTCTTTCCTCCTCCACGAGGTAAGACACAAAGGGACTTGCCCTAAAGGGAAGAAGCCTTCTGAGTCCGGCAGAGAGGCAGCCTCTCCCACTCAGCATTCCCCGACGACTGAGCCCCTGGCATGGGTCCGAGACACGGAGAAAGACAGCCGTAACCCCGAGCTTTTCCACAATGTAGTATAGGCCTCACCCTGAAGCTCACGTCAATTTCATACAGAAAACACCAGGCCTCGGTGTGCTTTTCTGTGGCAAGGAAACGTTGCTTTCATTCCTTAGGTGGCACATTGGCTCAGGACGGCCTTACCCGAAGGACTCACGGTGTGCAGCCCTATTTGTTGAGATCAGCCCCTCTGGCTCTTTCTCGGATGAAACCAAGTGGGCAAAGAGCCGTTCCTAAGCTGGGGTCCCTGGGAGCCTTCCCTAGTCTACACCAGAACAGCACTCTGAGGGAGAGGAGACGCGGAGGTTTGGTAGCCAAATCTCCTATTCTGCAGAGAAACATTTCGTTGTAGGTGGGTTCCATCAGCCTTGCCATATTTTCTCAGCTGGCTAGGACGGAGGGCAGGCAGTCAGTTGGCAGGCTCACCTGAGGCCCTGCTTCCCAGACTGTGATACAGAACCTCCGCCTGCTGCAGCCCGAAGGGACGGCTTATGGTAAGGGGAAAACCCTGTGTTGGAAAGTTCCTGCCTAACCCTCGCACAAGCACAAGCATATGGGTCAGTGGTCCAAGACTTTCCCCACAAGTTTACCATGTTTGCTCCCATGTAGCCTCCGAAGGCCGAGGTTACCTAGCTGGGAATCACACTTCAGGAGAGGTACTCATGCTGCTTGGGACTGCAAGTTGTTTCACCAGGCAGCCCAAATCGAGTCCACCCACTTGCATTTTCCAGGGGCCGAGCCTGGGAGGGGAAACATACACTTTCTGAATGGGAAAGAAGCCCATGCCTTCAGTGTGAAAGGCCACTATGCCTCTTTGCTTTGGCAGCCCAGGGATAGCGACGGCTCTGAAATGCTTCCAAAGGAGCATAGTCAGAGAACCTTTGAACCACAGAGCAGGTGCAGCCCCGAACAAGGTCTGCTCTTGGCCTGAGAACACCCACTGCCCAGCGCTTCGTTTGGGTACACACGTGTAGAGGAAGGTTGTTGAATTCTGCTGCGTGATAACTTCTCTGGGCCACGTAGCGTGAGGGCCAGTAGAGTGGCCCTCCATCTCATCCCGGCTTCATGTGCCGGGTGTATAAGGCAAACTCCCTGCTTGAATACCTCCGTGGGCTACGTAACCTCCAGAGAGAGGTGGGTGATTGGGTCCCAGGGCTGGTATCTAGGTTACTGCTCAGTGCCTTAACTTCGCAGCTGTTCTCTCTAAGCGGGTCCCAAAGGCTTTCTGGAAGTGTTTCCTTAGAGGGCCAGAAACAGGAAATTAGCCGACAGGCCCACGGGGATGCCAGTTCTCGGCAGCAACAACGATACCAGCGTCAGACCATTGGGTTCTCTTTGGTAAATGGAAGAACAACTCTGCTTGGAAGCTTCTGCCATCCAGTTTGAGAGTCGCACTTCCACCGCAGCCTAGGATTCCAAATGTTGCCATGCCGCCACAATTTCCAATTCTTAGGCCTATGACGGCAGAGTGTCTGGGAGTCCTCAAATAGACCTTAGGAACGCAGGCGTTTTGGCTCCTTCCACCGAGAAAGCAGCTCCTCCAGCTACTCTGTCGTTAGCTAGTTCATGTTAGAATATCTCTAGGCACCCTCTTTCCTCCTCCACGAGGTAAGACACAAACGGACTTGCCCTAAAGGGAAGAAGCCTTCTGAGTCCGGCAGAGAGGCAGCCTCTCCCACTCAGCATTCCCCGACGACTGAGCCCCTGGCATGGGTCCCAGACACGGAGAAAGACAGCCGTAACCCCGAGCTTTTCCACAATGTAGTATAGGCCTCACCCTGAAGCTCACGTCAATTTCATACAGAAAACACCAGGCCTCGGTGTGCTTTCCTGTGGCAAGGAAACGTTGCTTTCATTCCTTAGGTGGCACATTGGCTCAGGACGGCCCTACCCGAAGGACTCACGGTGTGCAGCCCTATTTGTTGAGATCAGCCCCTCTGGCTCTTTCTCGGATGAAACCAAGTGGGCAAAGAGCCGTTCCTAAGCTGGGGTCCCTGGGAGCCTTCCCTAGTCTACACCAGAACAGCACTCTGAGGGAGAGGAGATGCGGAGGTTTGGTAGCCAAATCTCCTATTCTGCAGAGAAACATTTCGTTGTAGGTGGGTTCCATCAGCCTTGCCATATTTTCTCAGCTGGCTAGGACGGAGGGCAGGCAGTCAGTTGGCAGGCTCACCTGAGGCCCTGCTTCCCAGACTGTGATACAGAACCCCCGCCTGCTGCAGCCCGAAGGGACGGCTTATGGTAAGGGGAAAACCCTGTGTTGGAAAGTTCCTGCCTAACCCTCGCGCAAGCACAAGCATATGGGTCAGTGGTCCAAGACTTACCCCAAAAGTTTACCATGTTTGCTCCCATCTAGCCTCCGAAGGCCGAGGTTACCTAGCTGGGAATCACACTTCAGGAGAGGTACTCATGCAGCTTGGGACTGCAAGTTGTTTCACCAGGCAGCCCAAATCGAGTCCACCCACTTGCATTTTCCAGGGGCCGAGCCTGGGAGGGGCAACATACACTTTCTGAATGGGAAAGAAGCCCATGCCTTCAGTGTGAAAGGCCACTATGCCTCTTTGCTTTGGCAGCCCAGGAATAGCGACGGCTTTGAAATGCTTCCAAAGGAGCAGAGTCAGAGAACCTTTGAACCACAGAGCAGGTGCAGCCCCGAACAAGGTCTGCTCTTGGCCTGAGAACACCCACTGCCCAGCGCTTACTTTGGGTACACACGTGTAGAGGAAGGTTGTTGAATTCTGCTGCGTGATAACTTCTCCGGGCCACGTAGCGTGAGGGCCAGTAGAGTGTCCCTCCATCTCATCCCGGCTTCATGTGCCGGGTGTATAAGGCAAACTCCCTGCTTGAATCCCTCCGTGGGCTACGTAACCTCCAGAGAGAGGTGGGTGATTGGGACCCAGGGCTGGTATCTAGGTTACTGCTCAGTGCCTCAACTTCGCAGCTGTTCTCTCTAAGCGGGTCCCAAACGGTTTCTGGAAGTGTTTCCTTAGAGGGCCAGAAACAGGAAATTAGCCGACAGGCCCACGGGGATGCCAGTTCTCGGCAGCAACAACGCTACCAGCGTGAGACCCTTGGGTTCTCTTTGGTAAATGGAAGAACAACTCTGCTTGGAAGCTTCTGCCATCCAGTTTGAGAGTCGCACTTCCACCGCAGCCTAGGATTCCAAGTGTTGCCATGCCGCCACAATTTCCCATTCTTAGGCCTATGACGGCAGAGTGTCTGGCAGTCCTCAAAGAGACCTTAGGAACGCAGGCGTTTTGGCTCCTTCCACCGAGAAAGCAGCTCCTCCAGCTACTCTGTCGTTAGCTAGTTCATGTTAGAATATCTCTAGGCACCCTCTTTCCTCCTCCACGAGGTAAGACACAAACGGACTTGCCCTAAAGGGAAGAAGCCTTCTGAGTCCGGCAGAGAGGCAGCCTCTCCCACTCAGCATTCCCCGACGACTGAGCCCCTGGCATGGGTCCCAGACACGGAGAAAGACAGCCGTAACCCCGAGCTTTTCCACAATGTAGTATAGGCCTCACCCTGAAGCTCACGTCAATTTCATAGAGAAAACACCAGGCCTCGGTGTGCTTTCCTGTGGCAAGGAAACGTTGCTTTCATTCCTTAGGTGGCACATTGGCTCAGGACGGCCCTACCCGAAGGACTCACGGTGTGCAGCCCTATTTGTTGAGATCAGCCCCTCTGGCTCTTTCTCGGATGAAACCAAGTGGGCAAAGAGCCGTTCCTAAGCTGGGGTCCCTGGGAGCCTTCCCTAGTCTACACCAGAACAGCACTCTGAGGGAGAGGAGACGCGGAGGTTTGGTAGCCAAATCTCCTATTCTGCAGAGAAACATTTCGTTGTAGGTGGGTTCCATCAGCCTTGCCATATTTTCTCAGCTGGCTAGGACGGAGGGCAGGCAGTCAGTTGGCAGGCTCACCTGAGGCCCTGCTTCCCAGACTGTGATACAGAACCCCCGCCTGCTGCAGCCCGAAGGGACGGCTTATGGTAAGGGGAAAACCCTGTGTTGGAAAGTTCCTGCCTAACCCTCGCACAAGCACAAGCATATGGGTCAGTGGTCCAAGACTTACCCCAAAAGTTTACCATGTTTGCTCCCATCTAGCCTCCGAAGGCCGAGGTTACCTAGCTGGGAATCACACTTCAGGAGTGGTACTCATGCAGCTTGGGACTGCAAGTTGTTTCACCAGGCAGCCCAAATCGAGTCCACCCACTTGCATTTTCCAGGGGCCGAGCCTGGGAGGGGCAACATACACTTTCTGAATGGGAAAGAAGCCCATGCCTTCAGTTAGAAAGGCCACTATGCCTCTTTGCTTTGGCAGCCCAGGGATAGCGTCGGCTCTGCAATGCTTCCAAAGGAGCAGAGTCAGAGAACCTTTGAACCACAGAGCAGGTGCAGCCCCGAACAAGGTCTGCTCTTGGCCTGAGAACACCCACTGCCCAGCGCTTCGTTTGGGTACACACGTGTAGAGGAAGGTTGTTGAATTCTGCTGCGTGATAACTTCTCCGGGCCACGTAGCGTGAGGGCCAGTAGAGTGGCCCTCCATCTCATCCCGGCTTCATGTGCCGGGTGTATAAGGCAAACTCCCTGCTTGAATCCCTCCGTGGGCTACGTAACCTCCAGAGAGAGGTGGGTGATTGGGACCCAGGGCTGGTATCTAGGTTACTGCTCAGTGCCTCAACTTCGCAGCTGTTCTCTCTAAGCGGGTCCCAAAGGCTTTCTGGAAGTGTTTCCTTAGAGGGCCAGAAACAGGAAATTAGCCGACAGGCCCACGGGGATGCCAGTTCTCGGCAGCAACAACGCTACCAGCGTCAGACCCTTGGGTTCTCTTTGGTAAATGGAAGAACAACTCTGCTTGGAAGCTTCTGCCATCCAGTTTGAGAGTCGCACTTCCACCGCAGCCTAGGATTCCAAGTGTTGCCATGCCGCCACAATTTCCCATTCTTAGGCCTATGACGGCAGAGTGTCTGGCAGTCCTCAAAGAGACCTTAGGGATGCAGGCGTTTTGGCTCCTTCCACCGAGAAAGCAGCTCCTCCAGCTCCTCTGTCGTTAGCTAGTTCATGTTAGAATATCTCTAGGCGCCCTCTTTCCTCCTCCACGAGGTAAGACACAAACGGACTTGCCCTAAAGGGAAGAAGCCTTCTGAGTCCGGCAGAGAGGCAGCCTCTCCCACTCAGCATTCCCCGACGACTGAGCCCCTTGCATGGGTCCGAGACACGGAGAAAGACAGCCGTAACCCCGAGCTTTTCCACAATGTAGTATAGGCCTCACCCTGAAGCTCACGTCAATTTCATACAGAAAACACCAGGCCTCGGTGTGCTTTCCTGTGGCAAGGAAACGTTGCTTTCATTCCTTAGGTGTCACATTGGCTCAGGACGGCCCTACCCGGAGGACTCACGGTGTGCAGCCCTATTTGTTGAGATCAGCCCCTCTGGCTCTTTCTCGGATGAAACCAAGTGGGCAAAGAGCCGTTCCTAAGCTGGGGTCCCTGGGAGCCTTCCCTAGTCTACACCAGAACAGCACTCTGAGGGAGAGGAGACGCGGAGGTTTGGTAGCCAAATCTCCTATTCTGCAGAGAAACATTTCGTTGTAGGTGGGTTCCATCAGCCTTGCCATATTGTCTCAGCTGCCTAGGACGGAGGGCAGGCAGTCAGTTGGCAGGCTCACCTGAGGCCCTGCTTCCCAGACTGTGATACAGAACCCCCGCCTGCTGCAGCCCAAAGGGACGGCTTATGGTAAGGGGAAAACCCTGTGTTGGAAAGTTCCTGCCTAACCCTCGCACAAGCACAAGCATATGGGTCAGTGGTCCAAGACTTTCCCCACAAGTTTACCATGTTTGCTCCCATCTAGCCTCCGAAGGCCGAGGTTACCTAGCTGGGAATCACACTTCAGGAGAGGTACTCATGCTGCTTGGGACTGCAAATTGTTTCACCAGGCAGCCCAAATCGAGTCCACCCACTTGCATTTTCCAGGGGCCGAGCCTGGGAGGGGCAACATACACTTTCTGAATGGGAAAGAAGCCCATGCCTTCAGTGTGAAAGGCCACTATGCCTCTTTGCTTTGGCAGCCCAGGGATAGCGTCGGCTCTGAAATGCTTCCAAAGGAGCAGAGTCAGAGAACCTTTGAACCACAGAGCAGGTGCAGCCCCGAACAAGGTCTGCTCTTGGCCTGAGAACACCCACTGCCCAGCGCTTCGTTTGGGTACACACGTGTAGAGGAAGGTTGTTGAATTCTGCTGCGTGATAACTTCTCCGGGCCACGTAGTGTGAGGGCCAGTAGAGTGGCCCTCCATCTCATCACGGCTTCATGTGCCGGGTGTATAAGGCAAACTCCCTGCTTGAATCCCTCCGTGGGCTACGTAACCTCCAGAGAGAGGTGGGTGATTGGGACCCAGGGCTGGTATCTAGGTTACTGCTCAGTGCCTCAACTTCGCAGCTGTTCTCTCTAAGCGGGTCCCAAAGGCTTTCTGGAAGAGTTTCCCTAGAGGGCCAGAAACAGGAAATTAGCCGACAGGCCCACGGGGATGCCAGTTCTCGGCAGCAACAACGCTACCAGCGTCAGACCCTTGGGTTCTCTTTGGTAAATGGAAGAACAACTCTGCTTAGAAGCTTCTGCCATCCAGTTTGAGAGTCGCACTTCCACCGCAGCCTAGGATTCCAAGTGTTGCCATGCCGCCACAATTTCCCATTCTTAGGCCTATGACGGCAGAGTGTCTGGCAGTCCTCAAAGAGACCTTAGGGATGCAGGCGTTTTGGCTCCTTCCACCGAGAAAGCAGCTCCTCCAGCTCCTCTGTCGTTAGCTAGTTCATGTTAGAATATCTCTAGGCGCCCTCTTTCCTCCTCCACGATGTAAGACACAAACGGACTTGCCCTAAAGGGAAGAAGCCTTCTGAGTCCGGCAGAGAGGCAGCCTCTCCCACTCAGCATTCCCCGAAGACTGAGCCCCTGGCATGGGTCCGAGACACGGAGAAAGACAGCCGTAACCCCGAGCTTTTCCACAATGTAGTATAGGCCTCACCCTGAAGCTCACGTCAATTTCATACAGAAAACACCAGGCCTCGGTGTGCTTTCCTGTGGCAAGGAAACGTTGCTTTCATTCCTTAGGTGGCACATTGGCTCAGGACGGCCTTACCCGAAGGACTCACGGTGTGCAGCCCTATTTGTTGAGATCAGCCCCTCTGGCTCTTTCTCGGATGAAACCAAGTGGGCAAAGAGCCGTTCCTAAGCTGGGGTCCCTGGGAGCCTTCCCTAGTCTACACCAGAACAGCACTCTGAGGGAGAGGAGACACGGAGGTTTGGTAGCCAAATCTCCTATTCTGCAGAGAAACATTTCGTTGTAGGTGGGTTCCATCAGCCTTGCCATATTTTCTCAGCTGGCTAGGACGGAGGGCAGGCAGTCAGTTGGCAGGCTCACCTGAGGCCCTGCTTCCCAGACTGTGATACAGAACCCCCGCCTGCTGCAGCCCAAAGGGACGGCTTATGGTAAGGGGAAAACCCTGTGTTGGAAAGTTCCTGCCTAACCCTCGCACAAGCACAAGCATATGGGTCAGTGGTCCAAGACTTTCCCCACAAGTTTACCATGTTTGCTCCCATCTAGCCTCCGAAGGCCGAGGTTACCTAGCTGGGAATCACACTTCAGGAGAGGTACTCATGCTGCTTGGGATTGCAAATTGTTTCAACAGGCAGCCCAAATCGAGTCCACCCACTTGCATTTTCCAGGGGCCGAGCCTGGGAGGGGCAACATACACTTTCTGCATGGGAAAGAAGCCCTTGCCTTCAGTGTGAAAGGCCACTATGCCTCTTTGCTTTGGCAGCCCAGGGATAGCTTCGGCACTGAAATGCTTCCAAAGGAGCAGAGTCAGAGAACCTTTGAACCACAGAGCAGGTGCAGCCCCGAACAAGGTCTGCTCTTGGCCTGAGAACACCCACTGCCCAGCGCTTCGTTTGGGTACACACGTGTAGAGGAAGGTTGTTGAATTCTGCTGCGTGATAACTTCTCCGGGCCACGTAGCGTGAGGGCCAGTAGAGTGGCCCTCCATCTCATCCCGGCTTCATGTGCCGGGTGTATAAGGCAAACTCCCTGCTTGAATCCCTCCGTGGGCTACGTAACCTCCAGAGAGAGGTGGGTGATTGGGACCCAGGGCTGGTATCTAGGTTACTGCTCAGTGCCTCAACTTCGCAGCTGTTCTCTCTAAGCGGGTCCCAAAGGCTTTCTGGAAGAGTTTCCCTAGAGGGCCAGAAACAGGAAATTAGCCGACAGGCCCACGGGGATGCCAGTTCTCGGCAGCAACAACGCTACCAGCGTCAGACCCTTGGGTTCTCTTTGGTAAATGGAAGAACAACTCTGCTTGGAAGCTTCTGCCATCCAGTTTGAGAGTCGCACTTCCACCGCAGCCTAGGATTCCAAGTGTTGCCATGCCGCCACAATTTCCAATTCTTAGGCCTATGACGGCAGAGTGTCTGGCAGTCCTCAAAGAGACCTTAGGGATGCAGGCGTTTTGGCTCCTTCCACCGAGAAAGCAGCTCCTCCAGCTCCTCTGTCGTTAGCTAGTTCATGTTAGAATATCTCTAGGCGCCCTCTTTCCTCCTCCACGAGGTAAGACACAAACGGACTTGCCCTAAAGGGAAGAAGCCTTCTGAGTCCGGCAGAGAGGCAGCCTCTCCCACTCAGCATTCCCCGACGACTGAGCCCCTGGCATGGGTCCGAGACACGGAGAAAGACAGCCGTAACCCCGAGCTTTTCCACAATGTAGTATAGGCCTCACCCTGAAGCTCACGTCAATTTCATAGAGAAAACACCAGGCCTCGGTGTGCTTTCCTGTGGCAAGGAAACGTTGCTTTCATTCCTTAGGTGGCACATTGGCTCAGGACGGCCCTACCCGAAGGACTCACGGTGTGCAGCCCTATTTGTTGAGATCAGCCCCTCTGGCTCTTTCTCGGATGAAACCAAGTGGGCAAAGAGCCGTTCCTAAGCTGGGGTCCCTGGGAGCCTTCCCTAGTCTACACCAGAACAGCACTCTGAGGGAGAGGAGACGCGGAGGTTTGGTAGCCAAATCTCCTATTCTGCAGAGAAACATTTCGTTGTAGGTGGGTTCCATCAGCCTTGCCATATTTTCTCAGCTGGCTAGGACGGAGGGCAGGCAGTCAGTTGGCAGGCTCACCTGAGGCCCTGCTTCCCAGACTGTGATACAGAACCCCCGCCTGCTGCAGCCCGAAGGGACGGCTTATGGTAAGGGGAAAACCCTGTGTTGGAAAGTTCCTGCCTAACCCTCGCACAAGCACAAGCATATGGGTCAGTGGTCCAAGACTTACCCCAAAAGTTTACCATGTTTGCTCCCATCTAGCCTCCGAAGGCCGAGGTTACCTAGCTGGGAATCACATTTCAGGAGAGGCACTCATGCAGCTTGGGACTGCAATTTGTTTCACCAGGCAGCCCAAATCGAGTCCACCCACTTGCATTTTCCAGGGGCCGAGCCTGGGAGGGGCAACATACACTTTCTGAATGGGAAAGAAGCCCATGCCTTCAGTGTGAAAGGCCACTATGCCTCTTTGCTTTGGCAGCCCAGGGATAGCGTCGGCTCTGAAATGCTTCCAAAGGAGCAGAGTCAGAGAACCTTTGAACCACAGAGCAGGTGCAGCCCCGAACAAGGTCTGCTCTTGGCCTGAGAACACCCACTGCCCAGCGCTTCGTTTGGGTACACACGTGTAGAGGAAGGTTGTTGAATTCTGCTGCGTGATAACTTCTCCGGGCCACGTAGCGTGAGGGCCAGTAGAGTGGCCCTCCATCTCATCCCGGCTTCATGTGCCGGGTGTATAAGGCAAACTCCCTGCTTGAATCCCTCCGTGGGCTACGTAACCTCCAGAGAGAGGTGGGTGATTGGGACCCAGGGCTGGTATCTAGGTTACTGTTCAGTGCCTCAACTTCGCAGCTGTTCTCTCTAAGCGGGTCCCAAAGGCTTTCTGGAAGAGTTTCCTTAGAGGGCCAGAAACAGGAAATTAGCCGACAGGCCCACGGGGATGCCAGTTCTCGGCAGCAACAACGCTACGAGCGTCAGACCCTTGGGTTCTCTGTGGTAAATGGAAGAACAATTCTGCTTGGAAGCTTCTGCCATCCAGTTTGAGAGTCGCACTTCCACCGCAGCCTAGGATTCCAAGTGTTGCCATGCCGCCACAATGTCCAATTCTTAGGCCTCTGACGGCAGAGTGTCTGGCAGTCCTCAAAGAGACCTTAGGGATGCAGGCGTTTTGGCTCCTTCCACCGAGAAAGCAGCTCCTCCAGCTCCTCTGTCGTTAGCTAGTTCATGTTAGAATATCTCTAGGCGCCCTCTTTCCTCCTCCACGAGGTAAGACACAAACGGACTTGCCCTAAAGGGAAGAAGCCTTCTGAGTCCGGCAGAGAGGCAGCCTCTCCCACTCAGCATTCCCCGACGACTGAGCCCCTGGCATGGGTCCGAGACACGGAGAAAGACAGCCGTAACCCCGAGCTTTTCCACAATGTAGTATAGGCCTCACCCTGAAGCTCACGTCAATTTCATACAGAAAACACCAGGCCTCGGTGTGCTTTCCTGTGGCAAGGAAACGTTGCTTTCATTCCTTAGGTGGCACATTGGCTCAGGACGGCCTTACCCGAAGGACTCACGGTGTGCAGCCCTATTTGTTGAGATCAGCCCCTCTGGCTCTTTCTCGGATGAAACCAAGTGGGCAAAGAGCCGTTCCTAAGCTGGGGTCCCTGGGAGCCTTCCCTAGTCTACACCAGAACAGCACTCTGAGGGAGAGGAGACACGGAGGTTTGGTAGCCAAATCTCCTATTCTGCAGAGAAACATTTCGTTGTAGGTGGGTTCCATCAGCCTTGCCATATTGTCTCAGCTGGCTAGGACGGAGGGCAGGCAGTCAGTTGGCAGGCTCACCTGAGGCCCTGCTTCCCAGACTGTGATACAGAACCCCCGCCTGCTGCAGCCCGAAGGGACGGCTTATGGTAAGGGGAAAACCCTGTGTTGGAAAGTTCCTGCCTAACCCTCGCACAAGCACAAGCATATGGGTCAGTGGTCCAAGACTTTCCCCACAAGTTTACCATGTTTGCTCCCATGTAGCCTCCGAAGGCCGAGGTTACCTAGCTGGGAATCACACTTCAGGAGAGGTACTCATGCTGCTTGGGACTGCAAGTTGTTTCACCAGGCAGCCCAAATCGAGTCCACCCACTTGCATTTTCCAGGGGCCGAGCCTGGGAGGGGCAACATACACTTTCTGAATGGGAAAGAAGCCCATGCCTTCAGTGTGAAAGGCCACTATGCCTCTTTGCTTTGGCAGCCCAGGGATAGCGACGGCTCTGAAATGCTTCCAAAGGAGCAGAGTCAGAGAACCTTTGAACCACAGAGCAGGTGCAGCCCCGAACAAGGTCTGCTCTTGGCCTGAGAACACCCACTGCCCAGCGCTTCGTTTGGGTACACACGTGTAGAGGAAGGTTGTTGAATTCTGCTGCGTGATAACTTCTCCGGGCCACGTAGCGTGAGGGCCAGTAGAGTGTCCCTCCATCTCATGCCCGCTTCATGTGCCGGGTGTATAAGGCAAACTCCCTGCTTGAATCCCTCCGTGGGCTACGTAACCTCCAGAGAGAGGTGGGTGATTGGGACCCAGGGCTGGTATCTAGGTTACTGCTCAGTGCCTCAACTTCGCAGCTGTTCTCTCTAAGCGGGTCCCAAAGGCTTTCTGGAAGTGTTTCCTTAGAGGGCCAGAAACAGGAAATTAGCCGACAGGCCCACGGGGATGCCAGTTCTCGGCAGCAACAACGCTACCAGCGTCAGACCCTTGGGTTCTCTTTGGTAAATGGAAGAACAACTCTGCTTGGAAGCTTCTGCCATCCAGTTTGAGAGTCGCACTTCCACCGCAGCCTAGGATTCCAAGTGTTGCCATGCCGCCACAATTTCCCATTCTTAGGCCTATGACGGCAGAGTGTCTGGCAGTCCTCAAAGAGACCTTAGGAACGCAGGCGTTTTGGCTCCTTCCACCGAGAAAGCAGCTCCTCCAGCTCCTCTGTCGTTAGCTATTTCATGTTAGAATATCTCTAGGCACCCTCTTTCCTCCTCCACGAGGTAAGACACAAACGGACTTGCCCTAAAGGGAAGAAGCCTTCTGAGTCCGGCAGAGAGGCAGCCTCTCCCACTCAGCATTCCCCGACGACTGAGCCCCTGGCATGGGTCCGAGACACGGAGAAAGACAGCCGTAACCCCGAGCTTTTCCACAATGTAGTATAGGCCTCACCCTGAAGCTCACGTCAATTTCATACAGAAAACACCAGGCCTCGGGGTGCTTTCCTGTGGCAAGGAAACGTTGCTTTCATTCCTTAGGTGGCACATTGGCTCAGGACGGCCCTACCCGAAGGACTCACGGTGTGCAGCCCTATTTGTTGAGATCAGCCCCTCTGGCTCTTTCTCGGATGAAACCAAGTGGGCAAAGAGCCGTTCCTAAGCTGGGGTCCCTGGGAGCCTTCCCTAGTCTACACCAGAACAACACTCTGAGGGAGAGGAGACGCGGAGGTTTGGTAGCCAAATCTCCTATTCTGCAGAGAAACATTTCGTTGTAGGTGGGTTCCATCAGCCTTGCCATATTGTCTCAGCTGCCTAGGACGGAGGGCAGGCAGTCAGTTGGCAGGCTCACCTGAGGCCCTGCTTCCCAGACTGTGATACAGAACCCCCGCCTGCTGCAGCCCAAAGGGACGGCTTATGGTAAGGGGAAAACCCTGTGTTGGAAAGTTCCTGCTTAACCCTCGCACAAGCACAAGCATATGGGTCAGTGGTCCAAGACTTTCCCCACAAGTTTACCATGTTTGCTCCCATCTAGCCTCCGAAGGCCGAGGTTACCTAGCTGGGAATCACACTTCAGGAGAGGTACTCATGCTGCTTGGGACTGCAAATTGTTTCAACAGGCAGCCCAAATCGCGTCCACCCACTGGCATTTTCCAGGGGCCGAGCCTGGGAGGGGCAACATACACTTTCTGAATGGGAAAGAAGCCCATGCCTTCAGTGTGAAAGGCCACTATGCCTCTTTGCTTTGGCAGCCTAGGAATAGCGTCGGCTCTGAAATGCTTCCAAAGGAGCAGAGTCAGAGAACCTTTGAACCACAGAGCAGGTGCAGCCCCGAACAAGGTCTGCTCTTGGCCTGAGAACACCCACTGCCCAGCGCTTCGTTTGGGTACACACGTGTAGAGGAAGGTTGTTGATTTCTGCTGCGTGATAACTTCTCCGGGCCACGTAGCGTGAGGGCCAGTAGAGTGGCCCTCCATCTCATCCCGGCTTCATGTGCCGGGTGTATAAGGCAAACTCCCTGCTTGAATCCCTCCGTGGGCTACGTAACCTCCAGAGAGAGGTGGGTGATTGGGACCCAGGGCTGGTATCTAGGTTACAGCTCAGTGCCTCAACTTCGCAGCTGTTCTCTCTAAGCGGGTCCCAAAGGCTTTCTGGAAGAGTTTCCCTAGAGGGCCAGAAACAGGAAATTAGCCGACAGGCCCACGGGGATGCCAGTTATCGGCAGCAACAACGCTACCAGCGTGAGACCCTTGGGTTCTCTTTGGTAAATGGAAGAACAACTCTGCTTGGAAGCTTCTGCCATCCAGTTTGTGAGTCGCACTTCCACCGCAGCCTAGGATTCCAAATGTTGCCATGCCGCCACAATTTCCAATTCTTAGGCCTATGACGGCAGAGTGTCTGGCAGTCCTCAAAGACACCTTAGGGATGCAGGCGTTTTGGCTCCTTCCACCGAGAAAGCAGCTCCTCCAGCTCCTCTGTCGTTAGCTAGTTCATGTTAGAATATCTCTAGGCGCCCTCTTTCCTCCTCCACGAGGTAAGACACAAACGGACTTGCCCTAAAGGGAAGAAGCCTTCTGAGTCCGGCAGAGAGGCAGCCTCTCCCACTCAGCATTCCCCGACGACTGAGCCCCTGGCATGGGTCCGAGACACGGAGAAAGACAGCCGTAACCCCGAGCTTTTCCACAATGTAGTATAGGCCTCACCCTGAAGCTCACGTCAATTTCATAGAGAAAACACCAGGCCTCGGTGTGCTTTCCTGTGGCAAGGAAACGTTGCTTTCATTCCTTAGGTGGCACATTGGCTCAGGACGGCCCTACCCGAAGGACTCACGGTGTGCAGCCCTATTTGTTGAGATCAGCCCCTCTGGCTCTTTCTCGGATGAAACCAAGTGGGCAAAGAGCCGTTCCTAAGCTGGGGTCCCTGGGAGCCTTCCCTAGTCTACAACAGAACAGCACTCTGAGGGAGAGGAGACGCGGAGGTTTGGTAGCCAAATCTCCTATTCTGCAGAGAAACATTTCGTTGTAGGTGGGTTCCATCAGCCTTGCCATATTTTCTCAGCTGGCTAGGACGGAGGGCAGGCAGTCAGTTGGCAGGCTCACCTGAGGCCCTGCTTCCCAGACTGTGATACAGAACCCCCGCCTGCTGCAGCCCAAAAGTACGGCTTATGGTAAGGGGAAAACCCTGTGTTGGAAAGTTCCTGCCTAACCCTCGCACAAGCACAAGCATATGGGTCAGTGGTCCAAGACTTTCCCCACAAGTTTACCATGTTTGCTCCCATCTAGCCTCCGAAGGCCGAGGTTATCTAGCTGGGAATCACACTTCAGGAGAGGTACTCATGCTGCTTGGGACTGCAAGTTGTTTCACCAGGCAGCCCCAATCGAGTCCACCCACTTGCATTTTCCAGGGGCCGAGCCTGGGAGGGGCAACATACACTTTCTGAATGGGAAAGAAGCCCATGCCTTCAGTGTGAAAGGCCACTATGCCTCTTTGCTTTGGCAGCCCAGGGATAGCGACGGCTCTGAAATGCTTCCAAAGGAGCAGAGTCAGAGAACCTTTGAACCACAGAGCAGGTGCAGCCCCGAACAAGGTCTGCTCTTGGCCTGAGAACACCCACTGCCCAGCGCTTCTTTTGGGTACACACGTGTAGAGGAAGGTTGTTGAATTCTGCTGCGTGATAACTTCTCCGGGCCACGTAGCGTGAGGGCCAGTAGAGTGTCCCTCCATCTCATCCCGGCTTCATGTGCCGGGTGTATAAGGCAAACTCCCTGCTTGAATCCCTCCGTGGGCTACGTAACCTCCAGAGAGAGGTGGGTGATTGGGACTCAGGGCTGGTATCTAGGTTACTGCTCAGTGCCTCAACTTCGCAGCTGTTCTCTCTAAGCGGGTCCCAAAGGCTTTCTGGAACTGCTTCCTTAGAGGGCCAGAAACAGGAAATTAGCCGACAGGCCCACGGGGATGCCAGTTCTCGGCAGCAACAACGCTACCAGCGTCAGACCCTTGGGTTCTCTTTGGTAAATGGAAGAACAACTCTGCTTGGAAGCTTCTGCCATCCAGTTTGAGAGTCGCACTTCCACCGCAGCCTAGGATTCCAAGTGTTGCCATGCCGCCACAATTTCCCATTCTTAGGCCTATGACGGCAGAGTGTCTGGCAGTCCTCAAAGAGACCTTAGGAACGCAGGCGTTTTGGCTCCTTCCACCGAGAAAGCAGCTCCTCCAGCTCCTCTGTCGTTAGCTAGTTCATGTTAGAATATCTCTAGGCACCCTCTTTCCTCCTCCACGAGGTAAGACACAAACGGACTAACCCTAAAGGGAAGAAGCCTTCTGAGTCCGGCAGAGAGGCAGCCTCTCCCACTCAGCATTCCCCGACGACTGAGACCCTGGCATGGGTCCGAGACACGGAGAAAGACAGCCGTAACCCCGAGCTTTTCCACAATGTAGTATAGGCCTCACCCTGAAGCTCACGTCAATTTCATAGAGAAAACACCAGGCCTCGGTGTGCTTTCCTGTGGCAAGGAAACGTTGCTTTCATTCCTTAGGTGGCACATTGGCTCAGGACGGCCCTACCCGAAGGACTCACGGTGTGCAGCCCTATTTGTTGAGATCAGCCCCTCTGGCTCTTTCTCGGATGAAACCAAGTGGGCAAAGAGCCGTTCCTAAGCTGGGGTCCCTGGGAGCCTTCCCTAGTCTACACCAGAACAGCACTCTGAGGGAGAGGAGACGCGGAGGTTTGGTAGCCAAATCTCCTATTCTGCAGAGAAACATTTCGTTGTAGGTGGGTTCCATCAGCCTTGCCATATTGTCTCAGCTGGCTAGGACGGAGGGCAGGCAGTCAGTTGGCAGGCTCACCTGAGGCCCTGCTTCCCAGACTGTGATACAGAACCCCCGCCTGCTGCAGCCCAAAGGGACGGCTTATGGTAAGGGGAAAACCCTGTGTTGGAAAGTTCCTGCCTAACCCTCGCACAAGCACAAGCATATGGGTCAGTGGTCCAAGACTTTCCCCACAAGTTTACCATGTTTGCTCCCATCTAGCCTCCGAAGGCCGAGGTTACCTAGCTGGGAATCACACTTCACGAGAGGTACTCATGCTGCTTGGGACTGCAAATTGTTTCACCAGGCAGCCCAAATCGAGTCCACCCACTTGCATTTTCCAGGGGCCGAGCCTGGGAGGGGCAACATACACTTTCTGAATGGGAAAGAAGCCCATGCCTTCAGTGTGAAAGGCCACTATGCCTCTTTGCTTTGGCAGCCCAGGGATAGCGTCGGCTCTGAAATGCTTCCAAAGGAGCAGAGTCAGAGAACCTTTGAACCACAGAGCAGGTGCAGCCCCGAACAAGGTCTGCTCTTGGCCTGAGAACACCCACTGCCCAGCGCTTCGTTTGGGTACACACGTGTAGAGGAAGGTTGTTGAATTCTGCTGCGTGATAACTTCTCCGGGCCACGTAGCGTGAGGGCCAGTAGAGTGGCCCTCCATCTCATCCCGGCTTCATGTGCCGGGTGTATAAGGCAAACTCCCTGCTTGAATCCCTCCGTGGGCTACGTAACCTCCAGTGAGAGGTGGGTGATTGGGACCCAGGGCTGGTATCTAGGTTACTGCTCAGTACCTCAACTTCGCAGCTGTTCTCTCTAAGCGGGTCCCAAAGGCTTTCTGGAAGAGTTTCCCTAGAGGGCCAGAAACAGGAAATTAGCCGACAGGCCCACGGGGATGCCAGTTCTCGGCAGCAACAACGCTACCAGCGTCAGACCCTTGGGTTCTCTTTGGTAAATGGAAGAACAACTCTGCTTGGAAGCTTCTGCCATCCAGTTTGAGAGTCGCACTTCCACCGCAGCCTAGGATTCCAAGTGTTGCCATGCCGCCACAATTTCCAATTCTTAGGCCTATGACGGCAGAGTGTCTGGCAGTCCTCAAAGACACCTTAGGGATGCAGGCGTTTTGGCTCCTTCCACCGAGAAAGCAGCTCCTCCAGCTCCTCTGTCGTTAGCTAGTTCATGTTAGAATATCTCTAGGCGCCCTCTTTCCTCCTCCACGAGGTAAGACACAAACGGACTTGCCCTAAAGGGAAGAAGCCTTCTGAGTCCGGCAGAGAGGCAGCCTCTCCCACTCAGCATTCCCCGACGACTGAGCCACTGGCATGGGTCTGAGACACGGAGAAAGACAGCCGTAACCCCGAGCTTTTCCACAATGTAGTATAGGCCTCACCCTGAAGCTCACGTCAATTTCACAGAGAAAACACCAGGCCTCGGTGTGCTTTCCTGTGGCAAGGAAACTTTGCTTTCATTCCTTAGGTGGCACATTGGCTCAGGACGGCCCTACCCGAAGGACTCACGGTGTGCAGCCCTATTTGTTGAGATCAGCCCCTCTGGCTCTTTCTCGGATGAAACCAAGTGGGCAAAGAGCCGTTCCTAAGCTGGGGTCCCTGGGAGCCTTCCCTAGTCTACACCAGAACAGCACTCTGAGGGAGAGGAGACGCGGAGGTTTGGTAGCCAAATCTCCTATTCTGCAGAGAAACATTTCGTTGTAGGTGGGTTCCATCAGCCTTGCCATATTTTCTCAGCTGGCTAGGACGGAGGGCAGGCAGTCAGTTGGCAGGCTCACCTGAGGCCCTGCTTCCCAGACTGTGATACAGAACCCTCGCCTGCTGCAGCCCGAAGGGACGGCTTATGGTAAGGGGAAAACCCTGTGTTGGAAAGTTCCTGCCTAACCCTCGCACAAGCACAAGTATATGGGTCAGTGGTCCAAGACTTTCCCAACAAGTTTACCATGTTTGCTCCCATCTAGCCTCCGAAGGCCGAGGTTATCTAGCTGGGAATCACACATCAGGAGAGGTACTCATGCTGCTTGGGACTGCAAGTTGTTTCACCAGGCAGCCCCAATCGAGTCCACCCACTTGCATTTTCCAGGGGCCGAGCCTGGGAGGGGCAACATACACTTTCTGAATGGGAAAGAAGCCCATGCCTTCAGTGTGAAAGGCCACTATGCCTCTATGCTTTGGCAGCCCAGGGATAGCGACGGCTCTGAAATGCTTCCAAAGGAGCAGAGTCAGAGAACCTTTGAACCACAGAGCAGGTGCAGCCCCGAACAAGGTCTGCTCTTGGCCTGAGAACACCCACTGCCCAGCGCTTCGTTTGGGTACACACGTGTAGAGGAAGGTTGTTGAATTCTGCTGCGTGATAACTTCTCCGGGCCACGTAGCGTGAGGGCCAGTAGAGTGTCCCTCCATCTCATCCCGGCTTCATGTGCCGGGTGTATAAGGCAAACTCCCTGCTTGAATCCCTCCGTGGGCTACGTAACCTCCAGAGAGAGGTGGGTGATTGGGACCCAGGGCTGGTATCTAGGTTACTGCTCAGTGCCTCAACTTCGCAGCTGTTCTCTCTAAGCGGGTCCCAAAGGCTTTCTGGAAGTGCTTCCTTAGAGGGCCAGAAACAGGAAATTAGCCGACAGGCCCACGGGGATGCCAGTTCTCGGCAGCAACAACGCTACCAGCGTGAGACCCTTGGGTTCTCTTTGGTAAATGGAAGAACAACTCTGCTTGGAAGCTTCTGCCATCCAGTTTGAGAGTCGCACTTCCACCGCAGCCTAGGATTCCAAGTGTTGCCATGCCGCCACAATTTCCCATTCTTAGGCCTATGACGGCAGAGTGTCTGGCAGTCCTCAAAGAGACCTTAGGAACGCAGGCGTTTTGGCTCCTTCCACCGAGAAAGCAGCTCCTCCAGCTCCTCTGTCGTTAGCTAGTTCATGTTAGAATATCTCTAGGCACCCTCTTTCCTCCTCCACGAGGTAAGACACAAACGGACTTGCCCTAAAGGGAAGAAGCCTTCTGAGTCCGGCAGAGAGGCAGCCTCTCCCACTCAGCATTCCCCGACGACTGAGCCCCTGGCATGGGTCCGAGACACGGAGAAAGACAGCCGTAACCCCGAGCTTTTCCACAATGTAGTATAGGCCTCACCCTGAAGCTCACGTCAATTTCATAGAGAAAACACCAGGCCTCGGTGTGCTTTCCTGTGGCAAGGAAACGTTGCTTTCATTCCTTAGGTGTCACATTGGCTCAGGACGGCCCTACACGAAGGACTCACGGTGTGCAGCCCTATTTGTTGAGATCAGCCCCTCTGGCTCTTTCTCGGATGAAACCAAGTGGGCAAAGAGCCGTTCCTAAGCTGGGGTCCCTGGGAGCCTTCCCTAGTCTACACCAGAACAGCACTCTGAGGGAGAGGAGACACGGAGGTTTGGTAGCCAAATCTCCTATTCTGCAGAGAAACATTTCGTTGTAGGTGGGTTCCATCAGCCTTGCCATATTGTCTCAGCTGGCTAGGACGGAGGGCAGGCAGTCAGTTGGCAGGCTCACCTGAGGCCCTGCTTCCCAGACTGTGATACAGAACCCCCGCCTGCTGCAGCCCAAAGGGACTGCTTATGGTAAGGGGAAAACCCTGTGTTGGAAAGTTCCTGCCTAACCCTCGCACAAGCACAAGCATATGGGTCAGTGGTCCAAGACTTTCCCCACACGTTTACCATGTTTGCTCCCATCTAGCCTCCGAAGGCCGAGGTTACCTAGCTGGGAATCACACTTCAGGAGAGGTACTCATGCTGCTTGGGACTGCAAATTGTTTCACCAGGCAGCCCAAATCGAGTCCACCCACTAGCATTTTCCAGGGGCCGAGCCTGGGAGGGGCAACTTACACTTTCTGAATGGGAAAGAAGCCCATGCCTTCAGTGTGAAAGGCCACTATGCCTCTTTGCTTTGGCAGCCCAGGGATAGCGTCGGCTCTGAAATGCTTCCAAAGGAGCAGAGTCAGAGAACCTTTGAACCACAGAGCAGGTGCAGCCCCGAACAAGGTCTGCTCTTGGCCTGAGAACACCCACTGCCCAGCGCTTCGTTTGGGTACACACGTGTAGAGGAAGGTTGTTGAATTCTGCTGCGTGATAACTTCTCCGGGCCACGTAGCGTGAGGGCCAGTAGAGTGGCCCTCCATCTCATCCCGGCTTCATGTGCCGGGTGTATAAGGCAAACTCCCTGCTTGAATCCCTCCGTGGGCTACGTAACCTCCAGAGAGAGGTGGGTGATTGGGACCCAGGGCTGGTATCTAGGTTAATGCTCAGTGCCTCAACTTCGCAGCTGTTCTCTCTAAGCGGGTCCCAAAGGCTTTCTGGAAGAGTTTCCCTAGAGGGCCAGAAAGAGGAAATTAGCCGACAGGCCCACGGGGATGCCAGTTCTCGGCAGCAACAACGCTACCAGCGTCAGACCCTTGGGTTCTCTTTGGTAAATGGAAGAACAACTCTGCTTGGAAGCTTCTGCCATCCAGTTTGAGAGTCGCACTTCCACCGCAGCCTAGGATTCCAAGTGTTGCCATGCCGCCACAATTTCCAATTCTTAGGCCTATGACGGCAGAGTGTCTGGCAGTCCTCAAAGACACCTTAGGGATGCAGGCGTTTTGGCTCCTTCCACCGAGAAAGCAGCTCCTCCAGCTCCTCTGTCGTTAGCTAGTTCATGTTAGAATATCTCTAGGCGCCCTCTTTCCTCCTCCACGAGGTAAGACACAAACGGACTTGCCCTAAAGGGAAGAAGCCTTCTGAGTCCGGCAGAGAGGCAGCCTCTCCCACTCAGCATTCCCCGACGACTGAGCCACTGGCATGGGTCTGAGACACGGAGAAAGACAGCCGTAACCCCGAGCTTTTCCACAATGTAGTATAGGCCTCACCCTGAAGCTCACGTCAATTTCATAGAGAAAACACCAGGCCTCGGTGTGCTTTCCTGTGGCAAGGAAACTTTGCTTTCATTCCTTAGGTGGCACATTGGCTCAGGACGGCCCTACCCGAAGGACTCACGGTGTGCAGCCCTATTTGTTGAGATCAGCCCCTCTGGCTCTTTCTCGGATGAAACCAAGAGGGCAAAGAGCCGTTCCTAAGCTGGGGTCCCGGGGAGCCTTCCCTAGTCTACACCAGAACAGCACTCTGAGGGAGAGGAGACGCGGAGGTTTGGTAGCCAAATCTCCTATTCTGCAGAGAAACATTTCGTTGTAGGTGGGTTCCATCAGCCTTGCCATATTTTCTCAGCTGGCTAGGACGGAGGGCAGGCAGTCAGTTGGCAGGCTCACCTGAGGCCCTGCTTCCCAGACTGTGATACAGAACCCTCGCCTGCTGCAGCCCGAAGGGACGGCTTATGGTAAGGGGAAAACCCTGTGTTGGAAAGTTCCTGCCTAACCCTCGCACAAGCACAAGTATATGGGTCAGTGGTCCAAGACTTTCCCAACAAGTTTACCATGTTTGCTCCCATCTAGCCTCCGAAGGCCGAGGTTATCTAGCTGGGAATCACACATCAGGAGAGGTACTCATGCTGCTTGGGACTGCAAGTTGTTTCACCAGGCAGCCCCAATCGAGTCCACCCACTTGCATTTTCCAGGGGCCGAGCCTGGGAGGGGCAACATACACTTTCTGAATGGGAAAGAAGCCCATGCCTTCAGTGTGAAAGGCCACTATGCCTCTATGCTTTGGCAGCCCAGGGATAGCGACGGCTCTGAAATGCTTCCAAAGGAGCAGAGTCAGAGAACCTTTGAACCACAGAGCAGGTGCAGCCCCGAACAAGGTCTGCTCTTGGCCTGAGAACACCCACTGCCCAGCGCTTCGTTTGGGTACACACGTGTAGAGGAAGGTTGTTGAATTCTGCTGCGTGATAACTTCTCCGGGCCACGTAGCGTGAGGGCCAGTAGAGTGTCCCTCCATCTCATCCCGGCTTCATGTGCCGGGTGTATAAGGCAAACTCCCTGCTTGAATCCCTCCGTGGGCTACGTAACCTCCAGAGAGAGGTGGGTGATTGGGACCCAGGGCTGGTATCTAGGTTACTGCTCAGTGCCTCAACTTCGCAGCTGTTCTCTCTAAGCGGGTCCCAAAGGCTTTCTGGAAGTGCTTCCTTAGAGGGCCAGAAACAGGAAATTAGCCGACAGGCCCACGGGGATGCCAGTTCTCGGCAGCAACAACGCTACCAGCGTGAGACCCTTGGGTTCTCTTTGGTAAATGGAAGAACAACTCTGCTTGGAAGCTTCTGCCATCCAGTTTGAGAGTCGCACTTCCACCGCAGCCTAGGATTCCAAGTGTTGCCATGCCGCCACAATTTCCCATTCTTAGGCCTATGACGGCAGAGTGTCTGGCAGTCCTCAAAGAGACCTTAGGAACGCAGGCGTTTTGGCTCCTTCCACCGAGAAAGCAGCTCCTCCAGCTCCTCTGTCGTTAGCTAGTTCATGTTAGAATATCTCTAGGCACCCTCTTTCCTCCTCCACGAGGTAAGACACAAACGGACTTGCCCTAAAGGGAAGAAGCCTTCTGAGTCCGGCAGAGAGGCAGCCTCTCCCACTCAGCATTCCCCGACGACTGAGCCCCTGGCATGGGTCCGAGACACGGAGAAAGACAGCCGTAACCCCGAGCTTTTCCACAATGTAGTATAGGCCTCACCCTGAAGCTCACGTCAATTTCATAGAGAAAACACCAGGCCTCGGTGTGCTTTCCTGTGGCAAGGAAACGTTGCTTTCATTCCTTAGGTGTCTCATTGGCTCAGGACGGCCCTACCCGAAGGACTCACGGTGTGCAGCCCTATTTGTTGAGATCAGCCCCTCTGGCTCTTTCTCGGATGAAACCAAGTGGGCAAAGAGCCGTTCCTAAGCTGGGGTCCCTGGGAGCCTTCCCTAGTCTACACCAGAACAGCACTCTGAGGGACAGGAGACGCGGAGGTTTGGTAGCCAAATCTCCTATTCTGCAGAGAAACATTTCGTTGTAGGTGGGTTCCATCAGCCTTGCCATATTGTCTCAGCTGGCTAGGACGGAGGGCAGGCAGTCAGTTGGCAGGCTCACCTGAGTCCCTGCTTCCCAGACTGTGATACAGAACCCCCGCCTGCTGCAGCCCGAAGGGACGGCTTATGGTAAGGGGAAAACCCTGTGTTGGAAAGTTCCTGCCTAACCCTCGCACAAGCACAAGCATATGGGTCAGTGGTCCAAGACTTACCCCAAATTTTACCATGTTTGCTCCCATCTAGCCTCCGAAGGCCGAGGTTACCTAGCTGGGAATCACATTTCAGGAGAGGCACTCATGCAGCTTGGGACTGCAATTTGTTTCACCAGGCAGCCCAAATCGAGTCCACCCACTTGCATTTTCCAGGGGCCGAGCCTGGGAGGGGCAACATACACTTTCTGAATGGGAAAGAAGCCCATGCCTTCAGTGTGAAAGGCCACTATGCCTCTTTTCTTTGGCAGCCCAGGGATAGCGTCGGCTCTGAAATGCTTCCAAAGGAGCAAAGTCAGAGAACCTTTGAACCACAGAGCAGGTGCAGCCCCGAACAAGGTCTGCTCTTGGCCTGAGAACACCCACTGCCCAGCGCTTCGTTTGGGTACACACGTGTAGAGGAAGGTTGTTGAATTCTGCTGCGTGATAACTTCTCCGGGCCACGTAGCGTGAGGGCCAGTAGAGTGGCCCTCCATCTCATCCCGGCTTCATGTGCCGGGTGTATAAGGCAAACTCCCTGCTTGAATCCCTCCGTGGGCTACGTAACCTCCAGTGAGAGGTGGGTGATTGGGACCCAGGGCTGGTATCTAGGTTACTGCTCAGTACCTCAACTTCGCAGCTGTTCTCTCTAAGCGGGTCCCAAAGGCTTTCTGGAAGAGTTTCCCTAGAGGGCCAGAAACAGGAAATTAGCCGACAGGCCCACGGGGATGCCAGTTCTCGGCAGCAACAACGCTACCAGCGTCAGACCCTTGGGTTCTCTTTGGTAAATGGAAGAACAACTCTGCTTGGAAGCTTCTGCCATCCAGTTTGAGAGTCGCACTTCCACCGCAGCCTAGGATTCCAAGTGTTGCCATGCCGCCACAATTTCCAATTCTTAGGCCTATGACGGCAGAGTGTCTGGCAGTCCTCAAAGACACCTTAGGGATGCAGGCGTTTTGGCTCCTTCCACCGAGAAAGCAGCTCCTCCAGCTCCTCTGTCGTTAGCTAGTTCATGTTAGAATATCTCTAGGCGCCCTCTTTCCTCCTCCACGAGGTAAGACACAAACGGACTTGCCCTAAAGGGAAGAAGCCTTCTGAGTCCGGCAGAGAGGCAGCCTCTCCCACTCAGCATTCCCCGACGACTGAGCCCCTGGCATGGGTCCGAGACACGGAGAAAGACAGCCGTAACCCCGAGCTTTTCCACAATGTAGTATAGGCCTCACCCTGAAGCTCACGTCAATTTCATAGAGAAAACACCAGGCCTCGGTGTGCTTTCCTGTGGCAAGGAAACGTTGCTTTCATTCCTTAGGTGTCACATTGGCTCAGGACGGCCCTACCCGAAGGACTCACGGTGTGCAGCCCTATTTGTTGAGATCAGCCCCTCTGGCTCTTTCTCGGATGAAACCAAGTGGGCAAAGAGCCGTTCCTAAGCTGGGGTCCCTGGGAGCCTTCCCTAGTCTACACCAGAACAGCACTCTGAGGGACAGGAGACGCGGAGGTTTGGTAGCCAAATCTCCTATTCTGCAGAGAAACATTTCGTTGTAGGTGGGTTCCATCAGCCTTGCCATATTGTCTCAGCTGGCTAGGACGGAGGGCAGGCAGTCAGTTGGCAGGCTCACCTGCGGCCCTGCTTCCCAGACTGTGATACAGAACCCCCGCCTGCTGCAGCCCAAAGGGACTGCTTATGGTAAGGGGAAAACCCTGTGTTGGAAAGTTCCTGCCTAACCCTCGCACAAGCACAAGCATATGGGTCAGTGGTCCAAGACTTTCCCCACACGTTTACCATGTTTGCTCCCATCTAGCCTCCGAAGGCCGAGGTTACCTAGCTGGGAATCACACTTCAGGAGAGGTACTCATGCTGCTTGGGACTGCAAATTGTTTCACCAGGCAGCCCAAATCGAGTCCACCCACTTGCATTTTCCAGGGGCCGAGCCTGGGAGGGGCAACTTACACTTTCTGAATGGGAAAGAAGCCCATGCCTTCAGTGTGAAAGGCCACTATGCCTCTTTGCTTTGGCAGCCCAGGGATAGCGTCGGCTCTGAAATGCTTCCAAAGGAGCAGAGTCAGAGAACCTTTGAACCACAGAGCAGGTGCAGCCCCGAACAAGGTCTGCTCTTGGCCTGAGAACACCCACTGCCCAGTGCTTCGTTTGGGTACACACGTGTAGAGGAAGGTTGTTGAATTCTGCTGCGTGATAACTTCTCCGGGCCACGTAGCGTGAGGGCCAGTAGAGTGGCCCTCCATCTCATCCCGGCTTCATGTGCCGGGTGTATAAGGCAAACTCCCTGCTTGAATCCCTCCGTGGGCTACGTAACCTCCAGAGAGAGGTGGGTGATTGGGACCCAGGGCTGGTATCTAGGTTAGTGCTCAGTGCCTCAACTTCGCAGCTGTTCTCTCTAAGCGGGTCCCAAAGGCTTTCTGGAAGAGTTTCCCTAGAGGGCCAGAAACAGGAAATTAGCCGACAGGCCCACGGGGATGCCAGTTCTCGGCAGCAACAACGCTACCAGCGTCAGACCCTTGGGTTCTCTTTGGTAAATGGAAGAACAACTCTGCTTGGAAGCTTCTGCCATCCAGTTTGAGAGTCGCACTTCCACCGCAGCCTAGGATTCCAAGTGTTGCCATGCCGCCACAATTTCCCATTCTTAGGCCTATGACGGCAGAGTGTCTGGCAGTCCTCAAAGAGACCTTAGGGATGCAGGCGTTTTGGCTCCTTCCACCGAGAAAGCAGCTCCTCCAGCTCCTCTGTCGTTAGCTAGTTCATGTTAGAATATCTCGAGGCGCCCTCTTTCCTCCTCCACGAGGTAAGACACAAACGGACTTGCCCTAAAGGGAAGAAGCCTTCTGAGTCCGGCAGAGAGGCAGCCTCTCCCACTCAGCATTCCCCGACGACTGAGCCCCTGGCATGGGTCCGAGACACGGAGAAAGACAGCCGTAACCCCGAGCTTTTCCACAATGTAGTATAGGCCTCACCCTGAAGCTCACGTCAATTTCATAGAGAAAACACCAGGCCTCGGTGTGCTTTCCTGTGGCAAGGAAACGTTGCTTTCATTCCTTAGGTGGCACATTGGCTCAGGACGGCCCTACCCGAAGGACTCACGGTGTGCAGCCCTATTTGTTGAGATCAGCCCCTCTGGCTCTTTCTCGGATGAAACCAAGTGGGCAAAGAGCCGTTCCTAAGCTGGGGTCCCTGGGAGCCTTCCCTAGTCTACACCAGAACAGCACTCTGAGGGAGAGGAGACGCGGAGGTTTGGTAGCCAAATCTCCTATTCTGCAGAGAAACATTTCGTTGTAGGTGGGTTCCATCAGCCTTGCCATATTTTCTCAGCTGGCTAGGACGGAGGGCAGGCAGTCAGTTGGCAGGCTCACCTGAGGCCCTGCTTCCCAGACTGTGATACAGAACCCCCGCCTGCTGCAGCCCAAAGGGACGGCTTATGGTAAGGGGAAAACCCTGTGTTGGAAAGTTCCTGCCTAACCCTCGCACAAGCACAAGCATATGGGTCAGTGGTCCAAGACTATCCCCACAAGTTTACCATGTTTGCTCCCATCTAGCCTCCGAAGGCCGAGGTTACCTAGCTGGGAATCACACTTCAGGAGAGGTACTCATGCTGCTTGGGACTGCAAGTTGTTTCACCAGGCAGCCCCAATCGAGTCCACCCACTTGCATTTTCCAGGGTCCGAGCCTGGGAGGGGCAACATACACTTTCTGAATGGGAAAGAAGCCCATGCCTTCAGTGTGAAAGGCCACTATGCCTCTTTGCTTTGGCAGCCCAGGGATAGCGTCGGCTCTGAAATGCTTGCAAAGGAGCAGAGTCAGAGAACCTTTGAACCACAGAGCAGGTGCAGCCCCGAACAAGGTCTGCTCTTGGCCTGAGAACACCCACTGCCCAGCGCTTCGTTTGGGTACACACGTGTAGAGGAAGGTTGTTGAATTCTGCTGCGTGATAACTTCTCCGGGCCACGTAGCGTGAGGGCCAGTAGAGTGGCCCTCCATCTCATGCCGGCTTCATGTGCCGGGTGTATAAGGCAAACTCCCTGCTTGAATCCCTCCGTGGGCTACGTAACCTCCAGAGAGAGGTGGGTGATTGGGACCCAGGGCTGGTATCTAGGTTACTGCTCAGTGCCTCAACTTCGCAGCTGTTCTCTCTAAGCGGGTCCCAAAGGCTTTCTGGAAGAGTTTCCTTAGAGGGCCAGAAACAGGAAATTAGCCGACAGGCCCACGGGGATGCCAGTTCTCGGCAGCAACAACGCTACCAGCGTCAGACCCTTGGGTTCTCTTTGGTAAATGGAAGAACAACTCTGCTTGGAAGCTTCTGCCATCCAGTTTGAGAGTCGCACTTCCACCGCAGCCTAGGATTCCAAGTGTTGCCATGCCGCCACAATGTCCAATTCTTAGGCCTCTGACGGCAGAGTGTCTGGCAGTCCTCAAAGAGACCTTAGGGATGCAGGCGTTTTGGCTCCTTCCACCGAGAAAGCAGCTCCTCCAGCTCCTCTGTCGTTAGCTAGTTCATGTTAGAATACCTCTAGGCGCCCTCTTTCCTCCTCCACGAGGTAAGACACAAACGGACTTGCCCTAAAGGGAAGAAGCCTTCTGAGTCCGGCAGAGAGGCAGCCTCTCCCACTCAGCATTCCCCGACGACTGAGCCCCTGGCATGGGTCCGAGACACGGAGAAAGACAGCCGTAACCCCGAGCTTTTCCACAATGTAGTATAGGCCTCACCCTGAAGCTCACGTCAATTTCATACAGAAAACAGCAGGCCTCGGTGTGCTTTCCTGTGGCAAGGAAACGTTGCTTTCATTCCTTAGGTGGCACATTGGCTCAGGACGGCCTTACCCGAAGGACTCACGGTGTGCAGCCCTATTTGTTGAGATCAGCCCCTCTGGCTCTTTCTCGGATGAAACCAAGTGGGCAAAGAGCCGTTCCTAAGCTGGGGTCCCTGGGAGCCTTCCCTAGTCTACACCAGAACTGCACTCTGAGGGAGAGGAGACACGGAGGTTTGGTAGCCAAATCTCCTATTCTGCAGAGAAACATTTCGTTGTAGGTGGGTTCCATCTGCCTTGCCATATTGTCTCAGCTGGCTAGGACGGAGGGCAGGCAGTCAGTTGGCAGGCTCACCTGAGGCCCTGCTTCCCAGACTGTGATACAGAACCCCCGCCTGCTGCAGCCCGAAGGGACGGCTTATGGTAAGGGGAAAACCCTGTGTTGGAAAGTTCCTGCCTAACCCTCGCACAAGCACAAGCATATGGGTCAGTGGTCCAAGACTTTCCCCACAAGTTTACCATGTTTGCTCCCATCTAGCCTCCGAAGGCCGAGGTTACCTAGCTGGGAATCACACTTCAGGAGAGGTACTCATGCTGCTTGGGACTGCAAATTGTTTCAACAGGCAGCCCAAATCGAGTCCACCCACTTGCATTTTCCAGGGGCCGAGCCTGGGAGGGGCAACATACACTTTCTGCATGGGAAAGAAGCCCATGCCTTCAGTGTGAAAGGCCACTATGCCTCTTTGCTTTGGCAGCCCAGGGATAGCTTCGGCTCTGAAATGCTTCCAAAGGAGCAGAGTCAGAGAACCTTTGAACCACAGAGCAGGTGCAGCCCCGAACAAGGTCTGCTCTTGGCCTGAGAACACCCACTGCCCAGCGCTTCGTTTGGGTACACACGTGTAGAGGAAGGTTGTTGAATTCTGCTGCGTGATAACTTCTCCGGGCCACGTAGCGTGAGGGCCAGTAGAGTGGCCCTCCATCTCATCCCGGCTTCATGTGCCGGGTGTATAAGGCAAACTCCCTGCTTGAATCCCTCCGTGGGCTACGTAACCTCCAGAGAGAGGTGGGTGATTGGGACCCAGGGCTGGTATCTAGGTTACTGCTCAGTGCCTCAACTTCGCAGCTGTTCTCTCTAAGCGGGTCCCAAAGGCTTTCTGGAAGAGTTTCCCTAGAGGGCCAGAAACAGGAAATTAGCCGACAGGCCCACGGGGATGCCAGTTCTCGGCAGCAACAACGCTACCAGCGTCAGACCCTTGGGTTCTCTTTGGTAAATGGAAGAACAACTCTGCTTGGAAGCTTCTGCCATCCAGTTTGAGAGTCGCACTTCCACCGCAGCCTAGGATTCCAAGTGTTGCCATGCCGCCACAATTTCCAATTCTTAGGCCTCTGACGGCAGAGTGTCTGGCAGTCCTCAAAGAGACCTTAGGGATGCAGGCGTTTTGGCTCCTTCCACCGAGAAAGCAGCTCCTCCAGCTCCTCTGTCGTTAGCTAGTTCATGTTAGAATATCTCTAGGCGCCCTCTTTCCTCCTCCACGAGGTAAGACACAAACGGACTTGCCCTAAAGGGAAGAAGCCTTCTGAGTCCGGCAGAGAGGCAGCCTCTCCCACTCAGCATTCCCCGACGACTGAGCCCCTGGCATGGGTCCGAGACACGGAGAAAAACAGCCGTAACCCCGAGCTTTTCCACAATGTAGTATAGGCCTCACCCTGAAGCTCACGTCAATTTCATAGAGAAAACACCAGGCCTCGGTGTGCTTTCCTGTGGCAAGGAAACGTTGCTTTCATTCCTTAGGTGGCACATTGGCTCAGGACGGCCCTACCCGAAGGACTCACGGTGTGCAGCCCTATTTGTTGAGATCAGCCCCTCTGGCTCTTTCTCGGATGAAACCAAGTGGGCAAAGAGCCGTTCCTAAGCTGGGGTCCCTGGGAGCCTTCCCTAGTCTACACCAGAACAGCACTCTGAGGGAGAGGAGACGCGGAGGTTTGGTAGCCAAATCTCCTATTCTGCAGAGAAACATTTCGTTGTAGGTGGGTTCCATCAGCCTTGCCATATTTTCTCAGCTGGCTAGGACGGAGGGCAGGCAGTCAGTTGGCAGGCTCACCTGAGGCCCTGCTTCCCAGACTGTGATACAGAACCCCCGCCTGCTGCAGCCCGAAGGGACGGCTTATGGTAAGGGGAAAACCCTGTGTTGGAAAGTTCCTGCCTAACCCTCGCACAAGCACAAGCATATGGGTCAGTGGTCCAAGACTTACCCCAAAAGTTTACCATGTTTGCTCCCATCTAGCCTCCGAAGGCCGAGGTTACCTAGCTGGGAATCACATTTCAGGAGAGGCACTCATGCAGCTTGGGACTGCAATTTGTTTCACCAGGCAGCCCAAATCGAGTCCACCCACTTGCATTTTCCAGGGGCCGAGCCTGGGAGGGGCAACATACACTTTCTGAATGGGAAAGAAGCCCATGCCTTCAGTGTGAAAGGCCACTATGCCTCTTTTCTTTGGCAGCCCAGGGATAGCGTCGGCTCTGAAATGCTTCCAAAGGAGCAGAGTCAGAGAACCTTTGAACCACAGAGCAGGTGCAGCCCCGAACAAGGTCTGCTCTTGGCCTGAGAACACCCACTGCCCAGCGCTTCGTTTGGGTACACACGTGTAGAGGAAGGTTGTTGAATTCTGCTGCGTGATAACTTCTCCGGGCCACGTAGCGTGAGGGCCAGTAGAGTGGCCCTCCATCTCATCCCGGCTTCATGTGCCGGGTGTATAAGGCAAACTCCCTGCTTGAATCCCTCCGTGGGCTACGTAACCTCCAGTGAGAGGTGGGTGATTGGGACCCAGGGCTGGTATCTAGGTTACTGCTCAGTACCTCAACTTCGCAGCTGTTCTCTATAAGCGGGTCCCAAAGGCTTTCTGGAAGAGTTTCCCTAGAGGGCCAGAAACAGGAAATTAGCCGACAGGCCCACGGGGATGCCAGTTCTCGGCAGCAACAACGCTACCAGCGTCAGACCCTTGGGTTCTCTTTGGTAAATGGAAGAACAACTCTGCTTGGAAGCTTCTGCCATCCAGTTTGAGAGTCGCACTTCCACCGCAGCCTAGGATTCCAAGTGTTGCCATGCCGCCACAATTTCCAATTCTTAGGCCTATGACGGCAGAGTGTCTGGCAGTCCTCAAAGACACCTTAGGGATGCAGGCGTTTTGGCTCCTTCCACCGAGAAAGCAGCTCCTCCAGCTCCTCTGTCGTTAGCTAGTTCATGTTAGAATATCTCTAGGCGCCCTCTTTCCTCCTCCACGAGGTAAGACACAAACGGACTTGCCCTAAAGGGAAGAAGCCTTCTGAGTCCGGCAGAGAGGCAGCCTCTCCCACTCAGCATTCCCCGACGACTGAGCCACTGGCATGGGTCTGAGACACGGAGAAAGACAGCCGTAACCCCGAGCTTTTCCACAATGTAGTATAGGCCTCACCCTGAAGCTCACGTCAATTTCATAGAGAAAACACCAGGCCTCGGTGTGCTTTCCTGTGGCAAGGAAACTTTGCTTTCATTCCTTAGGTGGCACATTGGCTCAGGACGGCCCTACCCGAAGGACTCACGGTGTGCAGCCCT
Organism: Eschrichtius robustus; assembly: GCF_028021215.1. Taxonomy (NCBI): domain Eukaryota; kingdom Metazoa; phylum Chordata; class Mammalia; order Artiodactyla; family Eschrichtiidae; genus Eschrichtius; species Eschrichtius robustus. The sequence continues at coordinate 43,697,279 of NC_090842.1, forward strand.
ATTTGTTGAGATCAGCCCCTCTGGCTCTTTCTCGGATGAAACCAAGTGGGCAAAGAGCCGTTCCTAAGCTGGGGTCCCTGGGAGCCTTCCCTAGTCTACACCAGAACAGCACTCTGAGGGAGAGGAGACGCGGAGGTTTGGTAGCCAAATCTCCTATTCTGCAGAGAAACATTTCGTTGTAGGTGGGTTCCATCAGCCTTGCCATATTTTCTCAGCTGGCTAGGACGGAGGGCAGGCAGTCAGTTGGCAGACTCACCTGAGGCCCTGCTTCCCAGACTGTGATACAGAACCCTCGCCTGCTGCAGCCCGAAGGGACGGCTTATGGTAAGGGGAAAACCCTGTGTTGGAAAGTTCCTGCCTAACCCTCGCACAAGCACAAGTATATGGGTCAGTGGTCCAAGACTTTCCCAACAAGTTTACCATGTTTGCTCCCATCTAGCCTCCGAAGGCCGAGGTTATCTAGCTGGGAATCACACATCAGGAGAGGTACTCATGCTGCTTGGGACTGCAAGTTGTTTCACCAGGCAGCCCCAATCGAGTCCACCCACTTGCATTTTCCAGGGGCCGAGCCTGGGAGGGGCAACATACACTTTCTGAATGGGAAAGAAGCCCATGCCTTCAGTGTGAAAGGCCACTATGCCTCTATGCTTTGGCAGCCCAGGGATAGCGACGGCTCTGAAATTCTTCCAAAGGAGCAGAGTCAGAGAACCTTTGAACCACAGAGCAGGTGCAGCCCCGAACAAGGTCTGCTCTTGGCCTGAGAACACCCACTGCCCAGCGCTTCGTTTGGGTACACACGTGTAGAGGAAGGTTGTTGAATTCTGCTGCGTGATAACTTCTCCGGGCCACGTAGCGTGAGGGCCAGTAGAGTGTCCCTCCATCTCATCCCGGCTTCATGTGCCGGGTGTATAAGGCAAACTCCCTGCTTGAATCCCTCCGTGGGCTACGTAACCTCCAGAGAGAGGTGGGTGATTGGGACCCAGGGCTGGTATCTAGGTTACTGCTCAGTGCCTCAACTTCGCAGCTGTTCTCTCTAAGCGGGTCCCAAAGGCTTTCTGGAAGTGTTTCCTTAGAGGGTCAGAAACAGGAAATTAGCCGACAGGCCCACGGGGATGCCAGTTCTCGGCAGCAACAACGCTACCAGCGTGAGACCCTTGGGTTCTCTTTGGTAAATGGAAGAACAACTCTGCTTGGAAGCTTCTGCCATCCAGTTTGCGAGTCGCACTTCCACCGCAGCCTAGGATTCCAAGTGTTGCCATGCCGCCACAATTTCCCATTCTTAGGCCTATGACGGCAGAGTGTCTGGCAGTCCTCAAAGAGACCTTAGGAACGCAGGCGTTTTGGCTCCTTCCACCGAGAAAGCAGCTCCTCCAGCTCCTCTGTCGTTAGCTAGTTCCTGTTAGAATATCTCTAGGCACCCTCTTTCCTCCTCCACGAGGTAAGACACAAACGGACTTGCCCTAAAGGGAAGAAGCCTTCTGAGTCCGGCAGAGAGGCAGCCTCTCCCACTCAGCATTCCCCGACGACTGAGCCCCTGGCATGGGTCCGAGACACGGAGAAAGACAGCCGTAACCCCGAGCTTTTCCACAATGTAGTATAGGCCTCACCCTGAAGCTCACGTCAATTTCATAGAGAAAACACCAGGCCTCGGTGTGCTTTCCTGTGGCAAGGAAACGTTGCTTTCATTCCTTAGGTGTCACATTGGCTCAGGACGGCCCTACCCGAAGGACTCACGGTGTGCAGCCCTATTTGTTGAGATCAGCCCCTCTGGCTCTTTCTCGGATGAAACCAAGTGGGCAAAGAGCCGTTCCTAAGCTGGGGTCCCTGGGAGCCTTCCCTAGTCTACACCAGAACAGCACTCTGAGGGACAGGAGACGCGGAGGTTTGGTAGCCAAATCTCCTATTCTGCAGAGAAACATTTCGTTGTAGGTGGGTTCCATCAGCCTTGCCATATTGTCTCAGCTGGCTAGGACGGAGGGCAGGCAGTCAGTTGGCAGGCTCACCTGAGGCCCTGCTTCCCAGACTGTGATACAGAACCCCCGCCTGCTGCAGCCCAAAGGGACTGCTTATGGTAAGGGGAAAACCCTGTGTTGGAAAGTTCCTGCCTAACCCTCGCACAAGCACAAGCATATGGGTCAGTGGTCCAAGACTTTCCCCACACGTTTACCATGTTTGCTCCCATCTAGCCTCCGAAGGCCGAGGTTACCTAGCTGGGAATCACACTTCAGGAGAGGTACTCATGCTGCTTGGGACTGCAAATTGTTTCACCAGGCAGCCCAAATCGAGTCCACCCACTTGCATTTTCCAGGGGCCGAGCCTGGGAGGGGCAACTTACACTTTCTGAATGGGAAAGAAGCCCATGCCTTCAGTGTGAAAGGCCACTATGCCTCTTTGCTTTGGCAGCCCAGGGATAGCGTCGGCTCTGAAATGCTTCCAAAGGAGCAAAGTCAGAGAACCTTTGAACCACAGAGCAGGTGCAGCCCCGAACAAGGTCTGCTCTTGGCCTGAGAACACCCACTGCCCAGTGCTTCGTTTGGGTACACACGTGTAGAGGAAGGTTGTTGAATTCTGCTGCGTGATAACTTCTCCGGGCCACGTAGCGTGAGGGCCAGTAGAGTGGCCCTCCATCTCATCCCGGCTTCATGTGCCGGGTGTATAAGGCAAACTCCCTGCTTGAATCCCTCCGTGGGCTACGTAACCTCCAGAGAGAGGTGGGTGATTGGGACCCAGGGCTGGTATCTAGGTTAGTGCTCAGTGCCTCAACTTCGCAGCTGTTCTCTCTAAGCGGGTCCCAAAGGCTTTCTGGAAGAGTTTCCCTAGAGGGCCAGAAACAGGAAATTAGCCGACAGGCCCACGGGGATGCCAGTTCTCGGCAGCAACAACGCTACCAGCGTCAGACCCTTGGGTTCTCTTTGGTAAATGGAAGAACAACTCTGCTTGGAAGCTTCTGCCATCCATTTTGAGAGTCGCACTTCCACCGCAGCCTAGGATTCCAAGTGTTGCCATGCCGCCACAATTTCCCATTCTTAGGCCTATGACGGCAGAGTGTCTGGCAGTCCTCAAAGAGACCTTAGGGATGCAGGCGTTTTGGCTCCTTCCACCGAGAAAGCAGCTCCTCCAGCTCCTCTGTCGTTAGCTAGTTCATGTTAGAATATCTCGAGGCGCCCTCTTTCCTCCTCCACGAGGTAAGACACAAACGGACTTGCCCTAAAGGGAAGAAGCCTTCTGAGTCCGGCAGAGAGGCAGCCTCTCCCACTCAGCATTCCCCGACGACTGAGCCCCTGGCATGGGTCCGAGACACGGAGAAAGACAGCCGTAACCCCGAGCTTTTCCACAATGTAGTATAGGCCTCACCCTGAAGCTCACGTCAATTTCATAGAGAAAACACCAGGCCTCGGTGTGCTTTCCTGTGGCAAGGAAACGTTGCTTTCATTCCTTAGGTGGCACATTGGCTCAGGACGGCCCTACCCGAAGGACTCACGGTGTGCAGCCCTATTTGTTGAGATCAGCCCCTCTGGCTCTTTCTCGGATGAAACCAAGTGGGCAAAGAGCCGTTCCTAAGATGGGGTCCCTGGGAGCCTTCCCTAGTCTACACCAGAACAGCACTCTGAGGGAGAGGAGACGCGGAAGTTTGGTAGCCAAATCTCCTATTCTGCAGAGAAACATTTCGTTGTAGGTGGGTTCCATCAGCCTTGCCATATTTTCTCAGCTGGCTAGGACGGAGGGCAGGCAGTCAGTTGGCAGGCTCACCTGAGGCCCTGCTTCCCAGACTGTGATACAGAACCCCCGCCTGCTGCAGCCCAAAGGGACGGCTTATGGTAAGGGGAAAACCCTGTGTTGGAAAGTTCCTGCCTAACCCTCGCACAAGCACAAGCATATGGGTCAGTGGTCCAAGACTATCCCCACAAGTTTACAATGTTTGCTCCCATCTAGCCTCCGAAGGCCGAGGTTACCTAGCTGGGAATCACACTTCAGGAGAGGTACTCATGCTGCTTGGGACTGCAAGTTGTTTCACCAGGCAGCCCCAATCGAGTCCACCCACTTGCATTTTCCAGGGTCCGAGCCTGGGAGGGGCAACATACACTTTCTGAATGGGAAAGAAGCCCATGCCTTCAGTGTGAAAGGCCACTATGCCTCTTTGCTTTGGCAGCCCAGGGATAGCGTCGGCTGTGAAATGCTTGCAAAGGAGCAGAGTCAGAGAACCTTTGAACCACAGAGCAGGTGCAGCCCCGAACAAGGTCTGCTCTTGGCCTGAGAACACCCACTGCCCAGCGCTTCGTTTGGGTACACACGTGTAGAGGAAGGTTGTTGAATTCTGCTGCGTGATAACTTCTCCGGGCCACGTAGCGTGAGGGCCAGTAGAGTGGCCCTCCATCTCATGCCGGCTTCATGTGCCGGGTGTATAAGGCAAACTCCCTGCTTGAATCCCTCCGTGGGCTACGTAACCTCCAGAGAGAGGTGGGTGATTGGGACCCAGGGCTGGTATCTAGGTTACTGCTCAGTGCCTCAACTTCGCAGCTGTTCTCTCTAAGCGGGTCCCAAAGGCTTTCTGGAAGAGTTTCCTTAGAGGGCCAGAAACAGGAAATTAGCCGACAGGCCCACGGGGATGCCAGTTCTCGGCAGCAACAACGCTACCAGCGTCAGACCCTTGGGTTCTCTTTGGTAAATGGAAGAACAACTCTGCTTGGAAGCTTCTGCCATCCAGTTTGAGAGTCGCACTTCCACCGCAGCCTAGGATTCCAAGTGTTGCCATGCCGCCACAATGTCCAATTCTTAGGCCTCTGACGGCAGAGTGTCTGGCAGTCCTCAAAGAGACCTTAGGGATGCAGGCGTTTTGGCTCCTTCCACCGAGAAAGCAGCTCCTCCAGCTCCTCTGTCGTTAGCTAGTTCATGTTAGAATATCTCTAGGCGCCCTCTTTCCTCCTCCACGAGGTAAGACACAAACGGACTTGCCCTAAAGGGAAGAAGCCTTCTGAGTCCGGCAGAGAGGCAGCCTCTCCCACTCAGCATTCCCCGACGACTGAGCCCCTGGCATGGGTCCGAGACACGGAGAAAGACAGCCGTAACCCCGAGCTTTTCCACAATGTAGTATAGGCCTCACCCTGAAGCTCACGTCAATTTCATACAGAAAACACCAGGCCTCGGTGTGCTTTCCTGTGGCAAGGAAACGTTGCTTTCATTCCTTAGGTGGCACATTGGCTCAGGACGGCCTTACCCGAAGGACTCACGGTGTGCAGCCCTATTTGTTGAGATCAGCCCCTCTGGCTCTTTCTCGGATGAAACCAAGTGGGCAAAGAGCCGTTCCTAAGATGGGGTCCCTGGGAGCCTTCCCTAGTCTACACCAGAACAGCACTCTGAGGGAGAGGAGACACGGAGGTTTGGTAGCCAAATCTCCTATTCTGCAGAGAAACATTTCGTTGTAGGTGGGTTCCATCTGCCTTGCCATATTGTCTCAGCTGGCTAGGACGGAGGGCAGGCAGTCAGTTGGCAGGCTCACCTGAGGCCCTGCTTCCCAGACTGTGATACAGAACCCCCGCCTGCTGCAGCCCGAAGGGACGGCTTATGGTAAGGGGAAAACCCTGTGTTGGAAAGTTCCTGCCTAACCCTCGCACAAGCACAAGCATATGGGTCAGTGGTCCAAGACTTTCCCCACAAGTTTACCATGTTTGCTCCCATCTAGCCTCCGAAGGCCGAGGTTACCTAGCTGGGAATCACACTTCAGGAGAGGTACTCATGCTGCTTGGGACTGCAAATTGTTTCAACAGGCAGCCCAAATCGAGTCCACCCACTTGCATTTTCCAGGGGCCGAGCCTGGGAGGGGCAACATACACTTTCTGCATGGGAAAGAAGCCCATGCCTTCAGTGTGAAAGGCCACTATGCCTCTTTGCTTTGGCAGCCCAGGGATAGCTTCGGCTCTGAAATGCTTCCAAAGGAGCAGAGTCAGAGAACCTTTGAACCACAGAGCAGGTGCAGCCCCGAACAAGGTCTGCTCTTGGCCTGAGAACACCCACTGCCCAGCGCTTCGTTTGGGTACACACGTGTAGAGGAAGGTTGTTGAATTCTGCTGCGTGATAACTTCTCCGGGCCACGTAGCGTGAGGGCCAGTAGAGTGGCCCTCCATCTCATCCCGGCTTCATGTGCCGGGTGTATAAGGCAAACTCCCTGCTTGAATCCCTCCGTGGGCTACGTAACCTCCAGAGAGAGGTGGGTGATTGGGACCCCGGGCTGGTATCTAGGTTACTGCTCAGTGCCTCAACTTCGCAGCTGTTCTCTCTAAGCGGGTCCCAAAGGCTTTCTGGAAGAGTTTCCTTAGAGGGCCAGAAACAGGAAATTAGCCGACAGGCCCACGGGGATGCCAGTTCTCGGCAGCAACAACGCTTCCAGCGTCAGACCCTAGGGTTCTCTTTGGTAAATGGAAGAACAAATCTGCTTGGAAGCTTCTGCCATCCAGTTTGAGAGTCGCACTTCCACCGCAGCCTAGGATTCCAAGTGTTGCCATGCCGCCACAATTTCCAATTCTTAGGCCTATGACGGCAGAGTGTCTGGCAGTCCTCAAAGAGACCTTAGGGATGCAGGCGTTTTGGCTCCTTCCACCGAGAAAGCAGCTCCTCCAGCTCCTCTGTCGTTAGCTAGTTCATGTTAGAATATCTCTAGGCGCCCTCTTTCCTCCTCCACGAGGTAAGACACAAACGGACTTGCCCTAAAGGGAAGAAGCCTTCTGAGTCCGGCAGAGAGGCAGCCTCTCCCACTCAGCATTCCCCGACGACTGAGCCCCTGGCATGGGTCCGAGACACGGAGAAAGACAGCCGTAACCCCGAGCTTTTCCACAATGTAGTATAGGCCTCACCCTGAAGCTCACGTCAATTTCATAGAGAAAACACCAGGCCTCGGTGTGCTTTCCTGTGGCAAGGAAACGTTGCTTTCATTCCTTAGGTGGCACATTGGCTCAGGACGGCCCTACCCGAAGGACTCACGGTGTGCAGCCCTATTTGTTGAGATCAGCCCCTCTGGCTCTTTCTCGGATGAAACCAAGTGGGCAAAGAGCCGTTCCTAAGCTGGGGTCCCTGGGAGCCTTCCCTAGTCTACACCAGAACAGCACTCTGAGGGAGAGGAGACGCGGAGGTTTGGTAGCCAAATCTCCTATTCTGCAGAGAAACATTTCGTTGTAGGTGGGTTCCATCAGCCTTGCCATATTTTCTCAGCTGGCTAGGACGGAGGGCAGGCAGTCAGTTGGCAGGCTCACCTGAGGCCCTGCTTCCCAGACTGTGATACAGAACCCCCGCCTGCTGCAGCCCGAAGGGACGGCTTATGGTAAGGGGAAAACCCTGTGTTGGAAAGTTCCTGCCTAACCCTCGCACAAGCACAAGCATATGGGTCAGTGGTCCAAGACTTACCCCAAAAGTTTACCATGTTTGCTCCCATCTAGCCTCCGAAGGCCGAGGTTACCTAGCTGGGAATCACATTTCAGGAGAGGCACTCATGCAGCTTGGGACTGCAATTTGTTTCACCAGGCAGCCCAAATCGAGTCCACCCACTTGCATTTTCCAGGGGCCGAGCCTGGGAGGGGCAACATACACTTTCTGAATGGGAAAGAAGCCCATGCCTTCAGTGTGAAAGGCCACTATGCCTCTTTGCTTTGGCAGCCCAGGGATAGCGTCGGCTCTGAAATGCTTCCAAAGGAGCAGAGTCAGAGAACCTTTGAACCACAGAGCAGGTGCAGCCCCGAACAAGGTCTGCTCTTGGCCTGAGAACACCCACTGCCCAGCGCTTCGTTTGGGTACACACGTGTAGAGGAAGGTTGTTGAATTCTGCTGCGTGATAACTTCTCCGGGCCACGTAGCGTGAGGGCCAGTAGAGTGGCCCTCCATCTCATCCCGGCTTCATGTGCCGGGTGTATAAGGCAAACTCCCTGCTTGAATCCCTCCGTGGGCTACGTAACCTCCAGAGAGAGGTGGGTGATTGGGACCCAGGGCTGGTATCTAGGTTACTGCTCAGTGCCTCAACTTCGCAGCTGTTCTCTCTAAGCGGGTCCCAAAGGCTTTCTGGAAGAGTTTCCTTAGAGGGCCAGAAACAGGAAATTAGCCGACAGGCCCACGGGGATGCCAGTTCTCGGCAGCAACAACGCTACCAGCGTCAGACCCTTGGGTTCTCTTTGGTAAATGGAAGAACAATTCTGCTTGGAAGCTTCTGCCATCCAGTTTGAGAGTCGCACTTCCACCGCAGCCTAGGATTCCAAGTGTTGCCATGCCGCCACAATGTCCAATTCTTAGGCCTCTGACGGCAGAGTGTCTGGCAGTCCTCAAAGAGACCTTAGGGATGCAGGCGTTTTGGCTCCTTCCACCGAGAAAGCAGCTCCTCCAGCTCCTCTGTCGTTAGCTAGTTCATGTTAGAATATCTCTAGGCGCCCTCTTTCCTCCTCCACGAGGTAAGACACAAACGGACTTGCCCTAAAGGGAAGAAGCCTTCTGAGTCCGGCAGAGAGGCAGCCTCTCCCACTCAGCATTCCCCGACGACTGAGCCCCTGGCATGGGTCCGAGACACGGAGAAAGACAGCCGTAACCCCGAGCTTTTCCACAATGTAGTATAGGCCTCACCCTGAAGCTCACGTCAATTTCATACAGAAAACACCAGGCCTCGGTGTGCTTTCCTGTGGCAAGGAAACGTTGCTTTCATTCCTTAGGTGGCACATTGGCTCAGGACGGCCCTACCCGAAGGACTCACGGTGTGCAGCCCTATTTGTTGAGATCAGCCCCTCTGGCTCTTTCTCGGATGAAACCAAGTGGGCAAAGAGCCGTTCCTAAGCTGGGGTCCCTGGGAGCCTTCCCTAGTCTACACCAGAACTGCACTCTGAGGGAGAGGAGACACGGAGGTTTGGTAGCCAAATCTCCTATTCTGCAGAGAAACATTTCGTTGTAGGTGGGTTCCATCTGCCTTGCCATATTGTCTCAGCTGGCTAGGACGGAGGGCAGGCAGTCAGTTGGCAGGCTCACCTGAGGCCCTGCTTCCCAGACTGTGATACAGAACCCCCGCCTGCTGCAGCCCGAAGGGACGGCTTATGGTAAGGGGAAAACCCTGTGTTGGAAAGTTCCTGCCTAACCCTCGCACAAGCACAAGCATATGGGTCAGTGGTCCAAGACTTTCCCCACAAGTTTACCATGTTTGCTCCCATCTAGCCTCCGAAGGCCGAGGTTACCTAGCTGGGAATCACACTTCAGGAGAGGTACTCATGCTGCTTGGGACTGCAAATTGTTTCAACAGGCAGCCCAAATCGAGTCCACCCACTTGCATTTTCCAGGGGCCGAGCCTGGGAGGGGCAACATACACTTTCTGCATGGGAAAGAAGCCCATGCCTTCAGTGTGAAAGGCCACTATGCCTCTTTGCTTTGGCAGCCCAGGGATAGCTTCGGCTCTGAAATGCTTCCAAAGGAGCAGAGTCAGAGAACCTTTGAACCACAGAGCAGGTGCAGCCCCGAACAAGGTCTGCTCTTGGCCTGAGAACACCCACTGCCCAGCGCTTCGTTTGGGTACACACGTGTAGAGGAAGGTTGTTGAATTCTGCTGCGTGATAACTTCTCCGGGCCACGTAGCGTGAGGGCCAGTAGAGTGGCCCTCCATCTCATCCCGGCTTCATGTGCCGGGTGTATAAGGCAAACTCCCTGCTTGAATCCCTCCGTGGGCTACGTAACCTCCAGAGAGAGGTGGGTGATTGGGACCCCGGGCTGGTATCTAGGTTACTGCTCAGTGCCTCAACTTCGCAGCTGTTCTCTCTAAGCGGGTCCCAAAGGCTTTCTGGAAGAGTTTCCTTAGAGGGCCAGAAACAGGAAATTAGCCGACAGGCCCACGGGGATGCCAGTTCTCGGCAGCAACAACGCTTCCAGCGTCAGACCCTAGGGTTCTCTTTGGTAAATGGAAGAACAAATCTGCTTGGAAGCTTCTGCCATCCAGTTTGAGAGTCGCACTTCCACCGCAGCCTAGGATTCCAAGTGTTGCCATGCCGCCACAATTTCCAATTCTTAGGCCTATGACGGCAGAGTGTCTGGCAGTCCTCAAAGAGACCTTAGGGATGCAGGCGTTTTGGCTCCTTCCACCGAGAAAGCAGCTCCTCCAGCTCCTCTGTCGTTAGCTAGTTCATGTTAGAATATCTCTAGGCGCCCTCTTTCCTCCTCCACGAGGTAAGACACAAACGGACTTGCCCTAAAGGGAAGAAGCCTTCTGAGTCCGGCAGAGAGGCAGCCTCTCCCACTCAGCATTCCCCGACGACTGAGCCCCTGGCATGGGTCCGAGACACGGAGAAAGACAGCCGTAACCCCGAGCTTTTCCACAATGTAGTATAGGCCTCACCCTGAAGCTCACGTCAATTTCATAGAGAAAACACCAGGCCTCGGTGTGCTTTCCTGTGGCAAGGAAACGTTGCTTTCATTCCTTAGGTGGCACATTGGCTCAGGACGGCCCTACCCGAAGGACTCACGGTGTGCAGCCCTATTTGTTGAGATCAGCCCCTCTGGCTCTTTCTCGGATGAAACCAAGTGGGCAAAGAGCCGTTCCTAAGCTGGGGTCCCTGGGAGCCTTCCCTAGTCTACACCAGAACAGCACTCTGAGGGAGAGGAGACGCGGAGGTTTGGTAGCCAAATCTCCTATTCTGCAGAGAAACATTTCGTTGTAGGTGGGTTCCATCAGCCTTGCCATATTTTCTCAGCTGGCTAGGACGGAGGGCAGGCAGTCAGTTGGCAGGCTCACCTGAGGCCCTGCTTCCCAGACTGTGATACAGAACCCCCGCCTGCTGCAGCCCGAAGGGACGGCTTATGGTAAGGGGAAAACCCTGTGTTGGAAAGTTCCTGCCTAACCCTCGCACAAGCACAAGCATATGGGTCAGTGGTCCAAGACTTACCCCAAAAGTTTACCATGTTTGCTCCCATCTAGCCTCCGAAGGCCGAGGTTACCTAGCTGGGAATCACATTTCAGGAGAGGCACTCATGCAGCTTGGGACTGCAATTTGTTTCACCAGGCAGCCCAAATCGAGTCCACCCACTTGCATTTTCCAGGGGCCGAGCCTGGGAGGGGCAACATACACTTTCTGAATGGGAAAGAAGCCCATGCCTTCAGTGTGAAAGGCCACTATGCCTCTTTGCTTTGGCAGCCCAGGGATAGCGTCGGCTCTGAAATGCTTCCAAAGGAGCAGAGTCAGAGAACCTTTGAACCACAGAGCAGGTGCAGCCCCGAACAAGGTCTGCTCTTGGCCTGAGAACACCCACTGCCCAGCGCTTCGTTTGGGTACACACGTGTAGAGGAAGGTTGTTGAATTCTGCTGCGTGATAACTTCTCCGGGCCACGTAGCGTGAGGGCCAGTAGAGTGGCCCTCCATCTCATCCCGGCTTCATGTGCCGGGTGTATAAGGCAAACTCCCTGCTTGAATCCCTCCGTGGGCTACGTAACCTCCAGAGAGAGGTGGGTGATTGGGACCCAGGGCTGGTATCTAGGTTACTGCTCAGTGCCTCAACTTCGCAGCTGTTCTCTCTAAGCGGGTCCCAAAGGCTTTCTGGAAGAGTTTCCTTAGAGGGCCAGAAACAGGAAATTAGCCGACAGGCCCACGGGGATGCCAGTTCTCGGCAGCAACAACGCTACGAGCGTCAGACCCTTGGGTTCTCTTTGGTAAATGGAAGAACAATTCTGCTTGGAAGCTTCTGCCATCCAGTTTGAGAGTCGCACTTCCACCGCAGCCTAGGATTCCAAGTGTTGCCATGCCGCCACAATGTCCAATTCTTAGGCCTCTGACGGCAGAGTGTCTGGCAGTCCTCAAAGAGACCTTAGGGATGCAGGCGTTTTGGCTCCTTCCACCGAGAAAGCAGCTCCTCCAGCTCCTCTGTCGTTAGCTAGTTCATGTTAGAATATCTCTAGGCGCCCTCTTTCCTCCTCCACGAGGTAAGACACAAACGGACTTGCCCTAAAGGGAAGAAGCCTTCTGAGTCCGGCAGAGAGGCAGCCTCTCCCACTCAGCATTCCCCGACGACTGAGCCCCTGGCATGGGTCCGAGACACGGAGAAAGACAGCCGTAACCCCGAGCTTTTCCACAATGTAGTATAGGCCTCACCCTGAAGCTCACGTCAATTTCATACAGAAAACACCAGGCCTCGGTGTGCTTTCCTGTGGCAAGGAAACGTTGCTTTCATTCCTTAGGTGGCACATTGGCTCAGGACGGCCCTACCCGAAGGACTCACGGTGTGCAGCCCTATTTGTTGAGATCAGCCCCTCTGGCTCTTTCTCGGATGAAACCAAGTGGGCAAAGAGCCGTTCCTAAGCTGGGGTCCCTGGGAGCCTTCCCTAGTCTACACCAGAACAGCACTCTGAGGGAGAGGAGACACGGAGGTTTGGTAGCCAAATCTCCTATTCTGCAGAGAAACATTTCGTTGTAGGTGAGTTCCATCAGCCTTGCCATATTGTCTCAGCTGGCTAGGACGGAGGGCAGGCAGTCAGTTGGCAGGCTCACCTGAGGCCCTGCTTCCCAGACTGTGATACAGAACCCCCGCCTGCTGCAGCCCGAAGGGACGGCTTATGGTAAGGGGAAAACCCTGTGTTGGAAAGTTCCTGCCTAACCCTCGCACAAGCACAAGCATATGGGTCAGTGGTCCAAGACTTTCCCCACAAGTTTACCATGTTTGCTCCCATGTAGCCTCCGAAGGCCGAGGTTACCTAGCTGGGAATCACACTTCAGGAGAGGTACTCATGCTGCTTGGGACTGCAAGTTGTTTCACCAGGCAGCCCAAATCGAGTCCACCCACTTGCATTTTCCAGGGGCCGAGCCTGGGAGGGGCAACATACACTTTCTGAATGGGAAAGAAGCCCATGCCTTCAGTGTGAAAGGCCACTATGCCTCTTTGCTTTGGCAGCCCAGGGATAGCGACGGCTCTGAAATGCTTCCAAAGGAGCAGAGTCAGAGAACCTTTGAACCACAGAGCAGGTGCAGCCCCGAACAAGGTCTGCTCTTGGCCTGAGAACACCCACTGCCCAGCGCTTCGTTTGGGTACACACGTGTAGAGGAAGGTTGTTGAATTCTGCTGCGTGATAACTTCTCCGGGCCACGTAGCGTGAGGGCCAGTAGAGTGTCCCTCCATCTCATGCCCGCTTCATGTGCCGGGTGTATAAGGCAAACTCCCTGCTTGAATCCCTCCGTGGGCTACGTAACCTCCAGAGAGAGGTGGGTGATTGGGACCCAGGGCTGGTATCTAGGTTACTGCTCAGTGCCTCAACTTCGCAGCTGTTCTCTCTAAGCGGGTCCCAAAGGCTTTCTGGAAGTGTTTCCTTAGAGGGCCAGAAACAGGAAATTAGCCGACAGGCCCACGGGGATGCCAGTTCTCGGCAGCAACAACGCTACCAGCGTCAGACCCTTGGGTTCTCTTTGGTAAATGGAAGAACAACTCTGCTTGGAAGCTTCTGCCATCCAGTTTGAGAGTCGCACTTCCACCGCAGCCTAGGATTCCAAGTGTTGCCATGCCGCCACAATTTCCCATTCTTAGGCCTATGACGGCAGAGTGTCTGGCAGTCCTCAAAGAGACCTTAGGAACGCAGGCGTTTTGGCTCCTTCCACCGAGAAAGCAGCTCCTCCAGCTCCTCTGTCGTTAGCTATTTCATGTTAGAATATCTCTAGGCACCCTCTTTCCTCCTCCACGAGGTAAGACACAAACGGACTTGCCCTAAAGGGAAGAAGCCTTCTGAGTCCGGCAGAGAGGCAGCCTCTCCCACTCAGCATTCCCCGACGACTGAGCCCCTGGCATGGGTCCGAGACACGGAGAAAGACAGCCGTAACCCCGAGCTTTTCCACAATGTAGTATAGGCCTCACCCTGAAGCTCACGTCAATTTCATACAGAAAACACCAGGCCTCGGGGTGCTTTCCTGTGGCAAGGAAACGTTGCTTTCATTCCTTAGGTGGCACATTGGCTCAGGACGGCCCTACCCGAAGGACTCACGGTGTGCAGCCCTATTTGTTGAGATCAGCCCCTCTGGCTCTTTCTCGGATGAAACCAAGTGGGCAAAGAGCCGTTCCTAAGCTGGGGTCCCTGGGAGCCTTCCCTAGTCTACACCAGAACAACACTCTGAGGGAGAGGAGACGCGGAGGTTTGGTAGCCAAATCTCCTATTCTGCAGAGAAACATTTCGTTGTAGGTGGGTTCCATCAGCCTTGCCATATTGTCTCAGCTGCCTAGGACGGAGGGCAGGCAGTCAGTTGGCAGGCTCACCTGAGGCCCTGCTTCCCAGACTGTGATACAGAACCCCCGCCTGCTGCAGCCCAAAGGGACGGCTTATGGTAAGGGGAAAACCCTGTGTTGGAAAGTTCCTGCTTAACCCTCGCACAAGCACAAGCATATGGGTCAGTGGTCCAAGACTTTCCCCACAAGTTTACCATGTTTGCTCCCATCTAGCCTCCGAAGGCCGAGGTTACCTAGCTGGGAATCACACTTCAGGAGAGGTACTCATGCTGCTTGGGACTGCAAATTGTTTCAACAGGCAGCCCAAATCGAGTCCACCCACTTGCATTTTCCAGGGGCCGAGCCTGGGAGGGGCAACATACACTTTCTGAATGGGAAAGAAGCCCATGCCTTCAGTGTGAAAGGCCACTATGCCTCTTTGCTTTGGCAGCCTAGGAATAGCGTCGGCTCTGAAATGCTTCCAAAGGAGCAGAGTCAGAGAACCTTTGAACCACAGAGCAGGTGCAGCCCCGAACAAGGTCTGCTCTTGGCCTGAGAACACCCACTGCCCAGCGCTTCGTTTGGGTACACACGTGTAGAGGAAGGTTGTTGATTTCTGCTGCGTGATAACTTCTCCGGGCCACGTAGCGTGAGGGCCAGTAGAGTGGCCCTCCATCTCATCCCGGCTTCATGTGCCGGGTGTATAAGGCAAACTCCCTGCTTGAATCCCTCCGTGGGCTACGTAACCTCCAGAGAGAGGTGGGTGATTGGGACCCAGGGCTGGTATCTAGGTTACAGCTCAGTGCCTCAACTTCGCAGCTGTTCTCTCTAAGCGGGTCCCAAAGGCTTTCTGGAAGAGTTTCCCTAGAGGGCCAGAAACAGGAAATTAGCCGACAGGCCCACGGGGATGCCAGTTATCGGCAGCAACAACGCTACCAGCGTCAGACCCTTGGGTTCTCTTTGGTAAATGGAAGAACAACTCTGCTTGGAAGCTTCTGCCATCCAGTTTGTGAGTCGCACTTCCACCGCAGCCTAGGATTCCAAATGTTGCCATGCCGCCACAATTTCCAATTCTTAGGCCTATGACGGCAGAGTGTCTGGCAGTCCTCAAAGACACCTTAGGGATGCAGGCGTTTTGGCTCCTTCCACCGAGAAAGCAGCTCCTCCAGCTCCTCTGTCGTTAGCTAGTTCATGTTAGAATATCTCTAGGCGCCCTCTTTCCTCCTCCACGAGGTAAGACACAAACGGACTTGCCCTAAAGGGAAGAAGCCTTCTGAGTCCGGCAGAGAGGCAGCCTCTCCCACTCAGCATTCCCCGACGACTGAGCCCCTGGCATGGGTCCGAGACACGGAGAAAGACAGCCGTAACCCCGAGCTTTTCCACAATGTAGTATAGGCCTCACCCTGAAGCTCACGTCAATTTCATAGAGAAAACACCAGGCCTCGGTGTGCTTTCCTGTGGCAAGGAAACGTTGCTTTCATTCCTTAGGTGGCACATTGGCTCAGGACGGCCCTACCCGAAGGACTCACGGTGTGCAGCCCTATTTGTTGAGATCAGCCCCTCTGGCTCTTTCTCGGATGAAACCAAGTGGGCAAAGAGCCGTTCCTAAGCTGGGGTCCCTGGGAGCCTTCCCTAGTCTACAACAGAACAGCACTCTGAGGGAGAGGAGACGCGGAGGTTTGGTAGCCAAATCTCCTATTCTGCAGAGAAACATTTCGTTGTAGGTGGGTTCCATCAGCCTTGCCATATTTTCTCAGCTGGCTAGGACGGAGGGCAGGCAGTCAGTTGGCAGGCTCACCTGAGGCCCTGCTTCCCAGACTGTGATACAGAACCCCCGCCTGCTGCAGCCCAAAAGTACGGCTTATGGTAAGGGGAAAACCCTGTGTTGGAAAGTTCCTGCCTAACCCTCGCACAAGCACAAGCATATGGGTCAGTGGTCCAAGACTTTCCCCACAAGTTTACCATGTTTGCTCCCATCTAGCCTCCGAAGGCCGAGGTTATCTAGCTGGGAATCACACTTCAGGAGAGGTACTCATGCTGCTTGGGACTGCAAGTTGTTTCACCAGGCAGCCCCAATCGAGTCCACCCACTTGCATTTTCCAGGGGCCGAGCCTGGGAGGGGCAACATACACTTTCTGAATGGGAAAGAAGCCCATGCCTTCAGTGTGAAAGGCCACTATGCCTCTTTGCTTTGGCAGCCCAGGGATAGCGACGGCTCTGAAATGCTTCCAAAGGAGCAGAGTCAGAGAACCTTTGAACCACAGAGCAGGTGCAGCCCCGAACAAGGTCTGCTCTTGGCCTGAGAACACCCACTGCCCAGCGCTTCGTTTGGGTACACACGTGTAGAGGAAGGTTGTTGAATTCTGCTGCGTGATAACTTCTCCGGGCCACGTAGCGTGAGGGCCAGTAGAGTGTCCCTCCATCTCATCCCGGCTTCATGTGCCGGGTGTATAAGGCAAACTCCCTGCTTGAATCCCTCCGTGGGCTACGTAACCTCCAGAGAGAGGTGGGTGATTGGGACTCAGGGCTGGTATCTAGGTTACTGCTCAGTGCCTCAACTTCGCAGCTGTTCTCTCTAAGCGGGTCCCAAAGGCTTTCTGGAACTGCTTCCTTAGAGGGCCAGCAACAGGAAATTAGCCGACAGGCCCACGGGGATGCCAGTTCTCGGCAGCAACAACGCTACCAGCGTCAGACCCTTGGGTTCTCTTTGGTAAATGGAAGAACAACTCTGCTTGGAAGCTTCTGCCATCCAGTTTGAGAGTCGCACTTCCACCGCAGCCTAGGATTCCAAGTGTTGCCATGCCGCCACAATTTCCCATTCTTAGGCCTATGACGGCAGAGTGTCTGGCAGTCCTCAAAGAGACCTTAGGAACGCAGGCGTTTTGGCTCCTTCCACCGAGAAAGCAGCTCCTCCAGCTCCTCTGTCGTTAGCTAGTTCATGTTAGAATATCTCTAGGCACCCTCTTTCCTCCTCCACGAGGTAAGACACAAACGGACTAACCCTAAAGGGAAGAAGCCTTCTGAGTCCGGCAGAGAGGCAGCCTCTCCCACTCAGCATTCCCCGACGACTGAGACCCTGGCATGGGTCCGAGACACGGAGAAAGACAGCCGTAACCCCGAGCTTTTCCACAATGTAGTATAGGCCTCACCCTGAAGCTCACGTCAATTTCATAGAGAAAACACCAGGCCTCGGTGTGCTTTCCTGTGGCAAGGAAACGTTGCTTTCATTCCTTAGGTGGCACATTGGCTCAGGACGGCCCTACCCGAAGGACTCACGGTGTGCAGCCCTATTTGTTGAGATCAGCCCCTCTGGCTCTTTCTCGGATGAAACCAAGTGGGCAAAGAGCCGTTCCTAAGCTGGGGTCCCTGGGAGCCTTCCCTAGTCTACACCAGAACAGCACTCTGAGGGAGAGGAGACGCGGAGGTTTGGTAGCCAAATCTCCTATTCTGCAGAGAAACATTTCGTTGTAGGTGGGTTCCATCAGCCTTGCCATATTGTCTCAGCTGGCTAGGACGGAGGGCAGGCAGTCAGTTGGCAGGCTCACCTGAGGCCCTGCTTCCCAGACTGTGATACAGAACCCCCGCCTGCTGCAGCCCAAAGGGACGGCTTATGGTAAGGGGAAAACCCTGTGTTGGAAAGTTCCTGCCTAACCCTCGCACAAGCACAAGCATATGGGTCAGTGGTCCAAGACTTTCCCCACAAGTTTACCATGTTTGCTCCCATCTAGCCTCCGAAGGCCGAGGTTACCTAGCTGGGAATCACACTTCACGAGAGGTACTCATGCTGCTTGGGACTGCAAATTGTTTCACCAGGCAGCCCAAATCGAGTCCACCCACTTGCATTTTCCAGGGGCCGAGCCTGGGAGGGGCAACATACACTTTCTGAATGGGAAAGAAGCCCATGCCTTCAGTGTGAAAGGCCACTATGCCTCTTTGCTTTGGCAGCCCAGGGATAGCGTCGGCTCTGAAATGCTTCCAAAGGAGCAGAGTCAGAGAACCTTTGAACCACAGAGCAGGTGCAGCCCCGAACAAGGTCTGCTCTTGGCCTGAGAACACCCACTGCCCAGCGCTTCGTTTGGGTACACACGTGTAGAGGAAGGTTGTTGAATTCTGCTGCGTGATAACTTCTCCGGGCCACGTAGCGTGAGGGCCAGTAGAGTGGCCCTCCATCTCATCCCGGCTTCATGTGCCGGGTGTATAAGGCAAACTCCCTGCTTGAATCCCTCCGTGGGCTACGTAACCTCCAGTGAGAGGTGGGTGATTGGGACCCAGGGCTGGTATCTAGGTTACTGCTCAGTACCTCAACTTCGCAGCTGTTCTCTCTAAGCGGGTCCCAAAGGCTTTCTGGAAGAGTTTCCCTAGAGGGCCAGAAACAGGAAATTAGCCGACAGGCCCACGGGGATGCCAGTTCTCGGCAGCAACAACGCTACCAGCGTCAGACCCTTGGGTTCTCTTTGGTAAATGGAAGAACAACTCTGCTTGGAAGCTTCTGCCATCCAGTTTGAGAGTCGCACTTCCACCGCAGCCTAGGATTCCAAGTGTTGCCATGCCGCCACAATTTCCAATTCTTAGGCCTATGACGGCAGAGTGTCTGGCAGTCCTCAAAGACACCTTAGGGATGCAGGCGTTTTGGCTCCTTCCACCGAGAAAGCAGCTCCTCCAGCTCCTCTGTCGTTAGCTAGTTCATGTTAGAATATCTCTAGGCGCCCTCTTTCCTCCTCCACGAGGTAAGACACAAACGGACTTGCCCTAAAGGGAAGAAGCCTTCTGAGTCCGGCAGAGAGGCAGCCTCTCCCACTCAGCATTCCCCGACGACTGAGCCACTGGCATGGGTCTGAGACACGGAGAAAGACAGCCGTAACCCCGAGCTTTTCCACAATGTAGTATAGGCCTCACCCTGAAGCTCACGTCAATTTCACAGAGAAAACACCAGGCCTCGGTGTGCTTTCCTGTGGCAAGGAAACTTTGCTTTCATTCCTTAGGTGGCACATTGGCTCAGGACGGCCCTACCCGAAGGACTCACGGTGTGCAGCCCTATTTGTTGAGATCAGCCCCTCTGGCTCTTTCTCGGATGAAACCAAGTGGGCAAAGAGCCGTTCCTAAGCTGGGGTCCCTGGGAGCCTTCCCTAGTCTACACCAGAACAGCACTCTGAGGGAGAGGAGACGCGGAGGTTTGGTAGCCAAATCTCCTATTCTGCAGAGAAACATTTCGTTGTAGGTGGGTTCCATCAGCCTTGCCATATTTTCTCAGCTGGCTAGGACGGAGGGCAGGCAGTCAGTTGGCAGGCTCACCTGAGGCCCTGCTTCCCAGACTGTGATACAGAACCCTCGCCTGCTGCAGCCCGAAGGGACGGCTTATGGTAAGGGGAAAACCCTGTGTTGGAAAGTTCCTGCCTAACCCTCGCACAAGCACAAGTATATGGGTCAGTGGTCCAAGACTTTCCCAACAAGTTTACCATGTTTGCTCCCATCTAGCCTCCGAAGGCCGAGGTTATCTAGCTGGGAATCACACATCAGGAGAGGTACTCATGCTGCTTGGGACTGCAAGTTGTTTCACCAGGCAGCCCCAATCGAGTCCACCCACTTGCATTTTCCAGGGGCCGAGCCTGGGAGGGGCAACATACACTTTCTGAATGGGAAAGAAGCCCATGCCTTCAGTGTGAAAGGCCACTATGCCTCTATGCTTTGGCAGCCCAGGGATAGCGACGGCTCTGAAATGCTTCCAAAGGAGCAGAGTCAGAGAACCTTTGAACCACAGAGCAGGTGCAGCCCCGAACAAGGTCTGCTCTTGGCCTGAGAACACCCACTGCCCAGCGCTTCGTTTGGGTACACACGTGTAGAGGAAGGTTGTTGAATTCTGCTGCGTGATAACTTCTCCGGGCCACGTAGCGTGAGGGCCAGTAGAGTGTCCCTCCATCTCATCCCGGCTTCATGTGCCGGGTGTATAAGGCAAACTCCCTGCTTGAATCCCTCCGTGGGCTACGTAACCTCCAGAGAGAGGTGGGTGATTGGGACCCAGGGCTGGTATCTAGGTTACTGCTCAGTGCCTCAACTTCGCAGCTGTTCTCTCTAAGCGGGTCCCAAAGGCTTTCTGGAAGTGCTTCCTTAGAGGGCCAGAAACAGGAAATTAGCCGACAGGCCCACGGGGATGCCAGTTCTCGGCAGCAACAACGCTACCAGCGTGAGACCCTTGGGTTCTCTTTGGTAAATGGAAGAACAACTCTGCTTGGAAGCTTCTGCCATCCAGTTTGAGAGTCGCACTTCCACCGCAGCCTAGGATTCCAAGTGTTGCCATGCCGCCACAATTTCCCATTCTTAGGCCTATGACGGCAGAGTGTCTGGCAGTCCTCAAAGAGACCTTAGGAACGCAGGCGTTTTGGCTCCTTCCACCGAGAAAGCAGCTCCTCCAGCTCCTCTGTCGTTAGCTAGTTCATGTTAGAATATCTCTAGGCACCCTCTTTCCTCCTCCACGAGGTAAGACACAAACGGACTTGCCCTAAAGGGAAGAAGCCTTCTGAGTCCGGCAGAGAGGCAGCCTCTCCCACTCAGCATTCCCCGACGACTGAGCCCCTGGCATGGGTCCGAGACACGGAGAAAGACAGCCGTAACCCCGAGCTTTTCCACAATGTAGTATAGGCCTCACCCTGAAGCTCACGTCAATTTCATAGAGAAAACACCAGGCCTCGGTGTGCTTTCCTGTGGCAAGGAAACGTTGCTTTCATTCCTTAGGTGTCACATTGGCTCAGGACGGCCCTACACGAAGGACTCACGGTGTGCAGCCCTATTTGTTGAGATCAGCCCCTCTGGCTCTTTCTCGGATGAAACCAAGTGGGCAAAGAGCCGTTCCTAAGCTGGGGTCCCTGGGAGCCTTCCCTAGTCTACACCAGAACAGCACTCTGAGGGAGAGGAGACACGGAGGTTTGGTAGCCAAATCTCCTATTCTGCAGAGAAACATTTCGTTGTAGGTGGGTTCCATCAGCCTTGCCATATTGTCTCAGCTGGCTAGGACGGAGGGCAGGCAGTCAGTTGGCAGGCTCACCTGAGGCCCTGCTTCCCAGACT
Source organism: Eschrichtius robustus (assembly GCF_028021215.1). Classification (NCBI taxonomy): domain Eukaryota; kingdom Metazoa; phylum Chordata; class Mammalia; order Artiodactyla; family Eschrichtiidae; genus Eschrichtius; species Eschrichtius robustus. The sequence goes on from NC_090842.1 coordinate 43,718,521, forward strand.
GTGATACAGAACCCCCGCCTGCTGCAGCCCAAAGGGACTGCTTATGGTAAGGGGAAAACCCTGTGTTGGAAAGTTCCTCCCTAACCCTCGCACAAGCACAAGCATATGGGTCAGTGGTCCAAGACTTTCCCCACACGTTTACCATGTTTGCTCCCATCTAGCCTCCGAAGGCCGAGGTTACCTAGCTGGGAATCACACTTCAGGAGAGGTACTCATGCTGCTTGGGACTGCAAATTGTTTCACCAGGCAGCCCAAATCGAGTCCACCCACTAGCATTTTCCAGGGGCCGAGCCTGGGAGGGGCAACTTACACTTTCTGAATGGGAAAGAAGCCCATGCCTTCAGTGTGAAAGGCCACTATGCCTCTTTGCTTTGGCAGCCCAGGGATAGCGTCGGCTCTGAAATGCTTCCAAAGGAGCAGAGTCAGAGAACCTTTGAACCACAGAGCAGGTGCAGCCCCGAACAAGGTCTGCTCTTGGCCTGAGAACACCCACTGCCCAGCGCTTCGTTTGGGTACACACGTGTAGAGGAAGGTTGTTGAATTCTGCTGCGTGATAACTTCTCCGGGCCACGTAGCGTGAGGGCCAGTAGAGTGGCCCTCCATCTCATCCCGGCTTCATGTGCCGGGTGTATAAGGCAAACTCCCTGCTTGAATCCCTCCGTGGGCTACGTAACCTCCAGAGAGAGGTGGGTGATTGGGACCCAGGGCTGGTATCTAGGTTAATGCTCAGTGCCTCAACTTCGCAGCTGTTCTCTCTAAGCGGGTCCCAAAGGCTTTCTGGAAGAGTTTCCCTAGAGGGCCAGAAAGAGGAAATTAGCCGACAGGCCCACGGGGATGCCAGTTCTCGGCAGCAACAACGCTACCAGCGTCAGACCCTTGGGTTCTCTTTGGTAAATGGAAGAACAACTCTGCTTGGAAGCTTCTGCCATCCAGTTTGAGAGTCGCACTTCCACCGCAGCCTAGGATTCCAAGTGTTGCCATGCCGCCACAATTTCCAATTCTTAGGCCTATGACGGCAGAGTGTCTGGCAGTCCTCAAAGACACCTTAGGGATGCAGGCGTTTTGGCTCCTTCCACCGAGAAAGCAGCTCCTCCAGCTCCTCTGTCGTTAGCTAGTTCATGTTAGAATATCTCTAGGCGCCCTCTTTCCTCCTCCACGAGGTAAGACACAAACGGACTTGCCCTAAAGGGAAGAAGCCTTCTGAGTCCGGCAGAGAGGCAGCCTCTCCCACTCAGCATTCCCCGACGACTGAGCCACTGGCATGGGTCTGAGACACGGAGAAAGACAGCCGTAACCCCGAGCTTTTCCACAATGTAGTATAGGCCTCACCCTGAAGCTCACGTCAATTTCATAGAGAAAACACCAGGCCTCGGTGTGCTTTCCTGTGGCAAGGAAACTTTGCTTTCATTCCTTAGGTGGCACATTGGCTCAGGACGGCCCTACCCGAAGGACTCACGGTGTGCAGCCCTATTTGTTGAGATCAGCCCCTCTGGCTCTTTCTCGGATGAAACCAAGAGGGCAAAGAGCCGTTCCTAAGCTGGGGTCCCGGGGAGCCTTCCCTAGTCTACACCAGAACAGCACTCTGAGGGAGAGGAGACGCGGAGGTTTGGTAGCCAAATCTCCTATTCTGCAGAGAAACATTTCGTTGTAGGTGGGTTCCATCAGCCTTGCCATATTTTCTCAGCTGGCTAGGACGGAGGGCAGGCAGTCAGTTGGCAGGCTCACCTGAGGCCCTGCTTCCCAGACTGTGATACAGAACCCTCGCCTGCTGCAGCCCGAAGGGACGGCTTATGGTAAGGGGAAAACCCTGTGTTGGAAAGTTCCTGCCTAACCCTCGCACAAGCACAAGTATATGGGTCAGTGGTCCAAGACTTTCCCAACAAGTTTACCATGTTTGCTCCCATCTAGCCTCCGAAGGCCGAGGTTATCTAGCTGGGAATCACACATCAGGAGAGGTACTCATGCTGCTTGGGACTGCAAGTTGTTTCACCAGGCAGCCCCAATCGAGTCCACCCACTTGCATTTTCCAGGGGCCGAGCCTGGGAGGGGCAACATACACTTTCTGAATGGGAAAGAAGCCCATGCCTTCAGTGTGAAAGGCCACTATGCCTCTATGCTTTGGCAGCCCAGGGATAGCGACGGCTCTGAAATGCTTCCAAAGGAGCAGAGTCAGAGAACCTTTGAACCACAGAGCAGGTGCAGCCCCGAACAAGGTCTGCTCTTGGCCTGAGAACACCCACTGCCCAGCGCTTCGTTTGGGTACACACGTGTAGAGGAAGGTTGTTGAATTCTGCTGCGTGATAACTTCTCCGGGCCACGTAGCGTGAGGGCCAGTAGAGTGTCCCTCCATCTCATCCCGGCTTCATGTGCCGGGTGTATAAGGCAAACTCCCTGCTTGAATCCCTCCGTGGGCTACGTAACCTCCAGAGAGAGGTGGGTGATTGGGACCCAGGGCTGGTATCTAGGTTACTGCTCAGTGCCTCAACTTCGCAGCTGTTCTCTCTAAGCGGGTCCCAAAGGCTTTCTGGAAGTGCTTCCTTAGAGGGCCAGAAACAGGAAATTAGCCGACAGGCCCACGGGGATGCCAGTTCTCGGCAGCAACAACGCTACCAGCGTGAGACCCTTGGGTTCTCTTTGGTAAATGGAAGAACAACTCTGCTTGGAAGCTTCTGCCATCCAGTTTGAGAGTCGCACTTCCACCGCAGCCTAGGATTCCAAGTGTTGCCATGCCGCCACAATTTCCCATTCTTAGGCCTATGACGGCAGAGTGTCTGGCAGTCCTCAAAGAGACCTTAGGAACGCAGGCGTTTTGGCTCCTTCCACCGAGAAAGCAGCTCCTCCAGCTCCTCTGTCGTTAGCTAGTTCATGTTAGAATATCTCTAGGCACCCTCTTTCCTCCTCCACGAGGTAAGACACAAACGGACTTGCCCTAAAGGGAAGAAGCCTTCTGAGTCCGGCAGAGAGGCAGCCTCTCCCACTCAGCATTCCCCGACGACTGAGCCCCTGGCATGGGTCCGAGACACGGAGAAAGACAGCCGTAACCCCGAGCTTTTCCACAATGTAGTATAGGCCTCACCCTGAAGCTCACGTCAATTTCATAGAGAAAACACCAGGCCTCGGTGTGCTTTCCTGTGGCAAGGAAACGTTGCTTTCATTCCTTAGGTGTCACATTGGCTCAGGACGGCCCTACCCGAAGGACTCACGGTGTGCAGCCCTATTTGTTGAGATCAGCCCCTCTGGCTCTTTCTCGGATGAAACCAAGTGGGCAAAGAGCCGTTCCTAAGCTGGGGTCCCTGGGAGCCTTCCCTAGTCTACACCAGAACAGCACTCTGAGGGACAGGAGACGCGGAGGTTTGGTAGCCAAATCTCCTATTCTGCAGAGAAACATTTCGTTGTAGGTGGGTTCCATCAGCCTTGCCATATTGTCTCAGCTGGCTAGGACGGAGGGCAGGCAGTCAGTTGGCAGGCTCACCTGAGTCCCTGCTTCCCAGACTGTGATACAGAACCCCCGCCTGCTGCAGCCCGAAGGGACGGCTTATGGTAAGGGGAAAACCCTGTGTTGGAAAGTTCCTGCCTAACCCTCGCACAAGCACAAGCATATGGGTCAGTGGTCCAAGACTTACCCCAAATTTTACCATGTTTGCTCCCATCTAGCCTCCGAAGGCCGAGGTTACCTAGCTGGGAATCACATTTCAGGAGAGGCACTCATGCAGCTTGGGACTGCAATTTGTTTCACCAGGCAGCCCAAATCGAGTCCACCCACTTGCATTTTCCAGGGGCCGAGCCTGGGAGGGGCAACATACACTTTCTGAATGGGAAAGAAGCCCATGCCTTCAGTGTGAAAGGCCACTATGCCTCTTTTCTTTGGCAGCCCAGGGATAGCGTCGGCTCTGAAATGCTTCCAAAGGAGCAAAGTCAGAGAACCTTTGAACCACAGAGCAGGTGCAGCCCCGAACAAGGTCTGCTCTTGGCCTGAGAACACCCACTGCCCAGCGCTTCGTTTGGGTACACACGTGTAGAGGAAGGTTGTTGAATTCTGCTGCGTGATAACTTCTCCGGGCCACGTAGCGTGAGGGCCAGTAGAGTGGCCCTCCATCTCATCCCGGCTTCATGTGCCGGGTGTATAAGGCAAACTCCCTGCTTGAATCCCTCCGTGGGCTACGTAACCTCCAGTGAGAGGTGGGTGATTGGGACCCAGGGCTGGTATCTAGGTTACTGCTCAGTACCTCAACTTCGCAGCTGTTCTCTCTAAGCGGGTCCCAAAGGCTTTCTGGAAGAGTTTCCCTAGAGGGCCAGAAACAGGAAATTAGCCGACAGGCCCACGGGGATGCCAGTTCTCGGCAGCAACAACGCTACCAGCGTCAGACCCTTGGGTTCTCTTTGGTAAATGGAAGAACAACTCTGCTTGGAAGCTTCTGCCATCCAGTTTGAGAGTCGCACTTCCACCGCAGCCTAGGATTCCAAGTGTTGCCATGCCGCCACAATTTCCAATTCTTAGGCCTATGACGGCAGAGTGTCTGGCAGTCCTCAAAGACACCTTAGGGATGCAGGCGTTTTGGCTCCTTCCACCGAGAAAGCAGCTCCTCCAGCTCCTCTGTCGTTAGCTAGTTCATGTTAGAATATCTCTAGGCGCCCTCTTTCCTCCTCCACGAGGTAAGACACAAACGGACTTGCCCTAAAGGGAAGAAGCCTTCTGAGTCCGGCAGAGAGGCAGCCTCTCCCACTCAGCATTCCCCGACGACTGAGCCACTGGCATGGGTCTGAGACACGGAGAAAGACAGCCGTAACCCCGAGCTTTTCCACAATGTAGTATAGGCCTCACCCTGAAGCTCACGTCAATTTCATAGAGAAAACACCAGGCCTCGGTGTGCTTTCCTGTGGCAAGGAAACTTTGCTTTCATTCCTTAGGTGGCACATTGGCTCAGGACGGCCCTACCCGAAGGACTCACGGTGTGCAGCCCTATTTGTTGAGATCAGCCCCTCTGGCTCTTTCTCGGATGAAACCAAGTGGGCAAAGAGCCGTTCCTAAGCTGGGGTCCCTGGGAGCCTTCCCTAGTCTACACCAGAACAGCACTCTGAGGGAGAGGAGACGCGGAGGTTTGGTAGCCAAATCTCCTATTCTGCAGAGAAACATTTCGTTGTAGGTGGGTTCCATCAGCCTTGCCATATTTTCTCAGCTGGCTAGGACGGAGGGCAGGCAGTCAGTTGGCAGGCTCACCTGAGGCCCTGCTTCCCAGACTGTGATACAGAACCCTCGCCTGCTGCAGCCCGAAGGGACGGCTTATGGTAAGGGGAAAACCCTGTGTTGGAAAGTTCCTGCCTAACCCTCGCACAAGCACAAGTATATGGGTCAGTGGTCCAAGACTTTCCCAACAAGTTTACCATGTTTGCTCCCATCTAGCCTCCGAAGGCCGAGGTTATCTAGCTGGGAATCACACATCAGGAGAGGTACTCATGCTGCTTGGGACTGCAAGTTGTTTCACCAGGCAGCCCCAATCGAGTCCACCCACTTGCATTTTCCAGGGGACGAGCCTGGGAGGGGCAACATACACTTTCTGAATGGGAAAGAAGCCCATGCCTTCAGTGTGAAAGGCCACTATGCCTCTATGCTTTGGCAGCCCAGGGATAGCGACGGCTCTGAAATGCTTCCAAAGGAGCAGAGTCAGAGAACCTTTGAACCACAGAGCAGGTGCAGCCCCGAACAAGGTCTGCTCTTGGCCTGAGAACACCCACTGCCCAGCGCTTCGTTTGGGTACACACGTGTAGAGGAAGGTTGTTGAATTCTGCTGCGTGATAACTTCTCCGGGCCACGTAGCGTGAGGGCCAGTAGAGTGTCCCTCCATCTCATCCCGGCTTCATGTGCCGGGTGTATAAGGCAAACTCCCTGCTTGAATCCCTCCGTGGGCTACGTAACCTCCAGAGAGAGGTGGGTGATTGGGACCCAGGGCTGGTATCTAGGTTACTGCTCAGTGCCTCAACTTCGCAGCTGTTCTCTCTAAGCGGGTCCCAAAGGCTTTCTGGAAGTGCTTCCTTAGAGGGCCAGAAACAGGAAATTAGCCGACAGGCCCACGGGGATGCCAGTTCTCGGCAGCAACAACGCTACCAGCGTGAGACCCTTGGGTTCTCTTTGGTAAATGGAAGAACAACTCTGCTTGGAAGCTTCTGCCATCCAGTTTGAGAGTCGCACTTCCACCGCAGCCTAGGATTCCAAGTGTTGCCATGCCACCACAATTTCCCATTCTTAGGCCTATGACGGCAGAGTGTCTGGCAGTCCTCAAAGAGACCTTAGGAACGCAGGCGTTTTGGCTCCTTCCACCGAGAAAGCAGCTCCTCCAGCTCCTCTGTCGTTAGCTAGTTCATGTTAGAATATCTCTAGGCACCCTCTTTCCTCCTCCACGAGGTAAGACACAAACGGACTTGCCCTAAAGGGAAGAAGCCTTCTGAGTCCGGCAGAGAGGCAGCCTCTCCCACTCAGCATTCCCCGACGACTGAGCCCCTGGCATGGGTCCGAGACACGGAGAAAGACAGCCGTAACCCCGAGCTTTTCCACAATGTAGTATAGGCCTCACCCTGAAGCTCACGTCAATTTCATAGAGAAAACACCAGGCCTCGGTGTGCTTTCCTGTGGCAAGGAAACGTTGCTTTCATTCCTTAGGTGTCACATTGGCTCAGGACGGCCCTACCCGAAGGACTCACGGTGTGCAGCCCTATTTGTTGAGATCAGCCCCTCTGGCTCTTTCTCGGATGAAACCAAGTGGGCAAAGAGCCGTTCCTAAGCTGGGGTCCCTGGGAGCCTTCCCTAGTCTACACCAGAACAGCACTCTGAGGGACAGGAGACGCGGAGGTTTGGTAGCCAAATCTCCTATTCTGCAGAGAAACATTTCGTTGTAGGTGGGTTCCATCAGCCTTGCCATATTGTCTCAGCTGGCTAGGACGGAGGGCAGGCAGTCAGTTGGCAGGCTCACCTGAGGCCCTGCTTCCCAGACTGTGATACAGAACCCCCGCCTGCTGCAGCCCAAAGGGACTGCTTATGGTAAGGGGAAAACCCTGTGTTGGAAAGTTCCTGCCTAACCCTCGCACAAGCACAAGCATATGGGTCAGTGGTCCAAGACTTTCCCCACACGTTTACCATGTTTGCTCCCATCTAGCCTCCGAAGGCCGAGGTTACCTAGCTGGGAATCACACTTCAGGAGAGGTACTCATGCTGCTTGGGACTGCAAATTGTTTCACCAGGCAGCCCAAATCGAGTCCACCCACTTGCATTTTCCAGGGGCCGAGCCTGGGAGGGGCAACTTACACTTTCTGAATGGGAAAGAAGCCCATGCCTTCAGTGTGAAAGGCCACTATGCCTCTTTGCTTTGGCAGCCCAGGGATAGCGTCGGCTCTGAAATGCTTCCAAAGGAGCAGAGTCAGAGAACCTTTGAACCACAGAGCAGGTGCAGCCCCGAACAAGGTCTGCTCTTGGCCTGAGAACACCCACTGCCCAGTGCTTCGTTTGGGTACACACGTGTAGAGGAAGGTTGTTGAATTCTGCTGCGTGATAACTTCTCCGGGCCACGTAGCGTGAGGGCCAGTAGAGTGGCCCTCCATCTCATCCCGGCTTCATGTGCCGGGTGTATAAGGCAAACTCCCTGCTTGAATCCCTCCGTGGGCTACGTAACCTCCAGAGAGAGGTGGGTGATTGGGACCCAGGGCTGGTATCTAGGTTAGTGCTCAGTGCCTCAACTTCGCAGCTGTTCTCTCTAAGCGGGTCCCAAAGGCTTTCTGGAAGAGTTTCCCTAGAGGGCCAGAAACAGGAAATTAGCCGACAGGCCCACGGGGATGCCAGTTCTCGGCAGCAACAACGCTACCAGCGTCAGACCCTTGGGTTCTCTTTGGTAAATGGAAGAACAACTCTGCTTGGAAGCTTCTGCCATCCAGTTTGAGAGTCGCACTTCCACCGCAGCCTAGGATTCCAAGTGTTGCCATGCCGCCACAATTTCCCATTCTTAGGCCTATGACGGCAGAGTGTCTGGCAGTCCTCAAAGAGACCTTAGGGATGCAGGCGTTTTGGCTCCTTCCACCGAGAAAGCAGCTCCTCCAGCTCCTCTGTCGTTAGCTAGTTCATGTTAGAATATCTCGAGGCGCCCTCTTTCCTCCTCCACGAGGTAAGACACAAACGGACTTGCCCTAAAGGGAAGAAGCCTTCTGAGTCCGGCAGAGAGGCAGCCTCTCCCACTCAGCATTCCCCGACGACTGAGCCCCTGGCATGGGTCCGAGACACGGAGAAAGACAGCCGTAACCCCGAGCTTTTCCACAATGTAGTATAGGCCTCACCCTGAAGCTCACGTCAATTTCATAGAGAAAACACCAGGCCTCGGTGTGCTTTCCTGTGGCAAGGAAACGTTGCTTTCATTCCTTAGGTGGCACATTGGCTCAGGACGGCCCTACCCGAAGGACTCACGGTGTGCAGCCCTATTTGTTGAGATCAGCCCCTCTGGCTCTTTCTCGGATGAAACCAAGTGGGCAAAGAGCCGTTCCTAAGATGGGGTCCCTGGGAGCCTTCCCTAGTCTACACCAGAACAGCACTCTGAGGGAGAGGAGACGCGGAGGTTTGGTAGCCAAATCTCCTATTCTGCAGAGAAACATTTCGTTGTAGGTGGGTTCCATCAGCCTTGCCATATTTTCTCAGCTGGCTAGGACGGAGGGCAGGCAGTCAGTTGGCAGGCTCACCTGAGGCCCTGCTTCCCAGACTGTGATACAGAACCCCCGCCTGCTGCAGCCCAAAGGGACGGCTTATGGTAAGGGGAAAACCCTGTGTTGGAAAGTTCCTGCCTAACCCTCGCACAAGCACAAGCATATGGGTCAGTGGTCCAAGACTATCCCCACAAGTTTACCATGTTTGCTCCCATCTAGCCTCCGAAGGCCGAGGTTACCTAGCTGGGAATCACACTTCAGGAGAGGTACTCATGCTGCTTGGGACTGCAAGTTGTTTCACCAGGCAGCCCCAATCGAGTCCACCCACTTGCATTTTCCAGGGTCCGAGCCTGGGAGGGGCAACATACACTTTCTGAATGGGAAAGAAGCCCATGCCTTCAGTGTGAAAGGCCACTATGCCTCTTTGCTTTGGCAGCCCAGGGATAGCGTCGGCTCTGAAATGCTTGCAAAGGAGCAGAGTCAGAGAACCTTTGAACCACAGAGCAGGTGCAGCCCCGAACAAGGTCTGCTCTTGGCCTGAGAACACCCACTGCCCAGCGCTTCGTTTGGGTACACACGTGTAGAGGAAGGTTGTTGAATTCTGCTGCGTGATAACTTCTCCGGGCCACGTAGCGTGAGGGCCAGTAGAGTGGCCCTCCATCTCATGCCGGCTTCATGTGCCGGGTGTATAAGGCAAACTCCCTGCTTGAATCCCTCCGTGGGCTACGTAACCTCCAGAGAGAGGTGGGTGATTGGGACCCAGGGCTGGTATCTAGGTTACTGCTCAGTGCCTCAACTTCGCAGCTGTTCTCTCTAAGCGGGTCCCAAAGGCTTTCTGGAAGAGTTTCCTTAGAGGGCCAGAAACAGGAAATTAGCCGACAGGCCCACGGGGATGCCAGTTCTCGGCAGCAACAACGCTACCAGCGTCAGACCCTTGGGTTCTCTTTGGTAAATGGAAGAACAACTCTGCTTGGAAGCTTCTGCCATCCAGTTTGAGAGTCGCACTTCCACCGCAGCCTAGGATTCCAAGTGTTGCCATGCCGCCACAATGTCCAATTCTTAGGCCTCTGACGGCAGAGTGTCTGGCAGTCCTCAAAGAGACCTTAGGGATGCAGGCGTTTTGGCTCCTTCCACCGAGAAAGCAGCTCCTCCAGCTCCTCTGTCGTTAGCTAGTTCATGTTAGAATACCTCTAGGCGCCCTCTTTCCTCCTCCACGAGGTAAGACACAAACGGACTTGCCCTAAAGGGAAGAAGCCTTCTGAGTCCGGCAGAGAGGCAGCCTCTCCCACTCAGCATTCCCCGACGACTGAGCCCCTGGCATGGGTCCGAGACACGGAGAAAGACAGCCGTAACCCCGAGCTTTTCCACAATGTAGTATAGGCCTCACCCTGAAGCTCACGTCAATTTCATACAGAAAACACCAGGCCTCGGTGTGCTTTCCTGTGGCAAGGAAACGTTGCTTTCATTCCTTAGGTGGCACATTGGCTCAGGACGGCCTTACCCGAAGGACTCACGGTGTGCAGCCCTATTTGTTGAGATCAGCCCCTCTGGCTCTTTCTCGGATGAAACCAAGTGGGCAAAGAGCCGTTCCTAAGCTGGGGTCCCTGGGAGCCTTCCCTAGTCTACACCAGAACTGCACTCTGAGGGAGAGGAGACACGGAGGTTTGGTAGCCAAATCTCCTATTCTGCAGAGAAACATTTCGTTGTAGGTGGGTTCCATCTGCCTTGCCATATTGTCTCAGCTGGCTAGGACGGAGGGCAGGCAGTCAGTTGGCAGGCTCACCTGAGGCCCTGCTTCCCAGACTGTGATACAGAACCCCCGCCTGCTGCAGCCCGAAGGGACGGCTTATGGTAAGGGGAAAACCCTGTGTTGGAAAGTTCCTGCCTAACCCTCGCACAAGCACAAGCATATGGGTCAGTGGTCCAAGACTTTCCCCACAAGTTTACCATGTTTGCTCCCATCTAGCCTCCGAAGGCCGAGGTTACCTAGCTGGGAATCACACTTCAGGAGAGGTACTCATGCTGCTTGGGACTGCAAATTGTTTCAACAGGCAGCCCAAATCGAGTCCACCCACTTGCATTTTCCAGGGGCCGAGCCTGGGAGGGGCAACATACACTTTCTGCATGGGAAAGAAGCCCATGCCTTCAGTGTGAAAGGCCACTATGCCTCTTTGCTTTGGCAGCCCAGGGATAGCTTCGGCTCTGAAATGCTTCCAAAGGAGCAGAGTCAGAGAACCTTTGAACCACAGAGCAGGTGCAGCCCCGAACAAGGTCTGCTCTTGGCCTGAGAACACCCACTGCCCAGCGCTTCGTTTGGGTACACACGTGTAGAGGAAGGTTGTTGAATTCTGCTGCGTGATAACTTCTCCGGGCCACGTAGCGTGAGGGCCAGTAGAGTGGCCCTCCATCTCATCCCGGCTTCATGTGCCGGGTGTATAAGGCAAACTCCCTGCTTGAATCCCTCCGTGGGCTACGTAACCTCCAGAGAGAGGTGGGTGATTGGGACCCAGGGCTGGTATCTAGGTTACTGCTCAGTGCCTCAACTTCGCAGCTGTTCTCTCTAAGCGGGTCCCAAAGGCTTTCTGGAAGAGTTTCCCTAGAGGGCCAGAAACAGGAAATTAGCCGACAGGCCCACGGGGATGCCAGTTCTCGGCAGCAACAACGCTACCAGCGTCAGACCCTTGGGTTCTCTTTGGTAAATGGAAGAACAACTCTGCTTGGAAGCTTCTGCCATCCAGTTTGAGAGTCGCACTTCCACCGCAGCCTAGGATTCCAAGTGTTGCCATGCCGCCACAATTTCCAATTCTTAGGCCTATGACGGCAGAGTGTCTGGCAGTCCTCAAAGAGACCTTAGGGATGCAGGCGTTTTGGCTCCTTCCACCGAGAAAGCAGCTCCTCCAGCTCCTCTGTCGTTAGCTAGTTCATGTTAGAATATCTCTAGGCGCCCTCTTTCCTCCTCCACGAGGTAAGACACAAACGGACTTGCCCTAAAGGGAAGAAGCCTTCTGAGTCCGGCAGAGAGGCAGCCTCTCCCACTCAGCATTCCCCGACGACTGAGCCCCTGGCATGGGTCCGAGACACGGAGAAAGACAGCCGTAACCCCGAGCTTTTCCACAATGTAGTATAGGCCTCACCCTGAAGCTCACGTCAATTTCATAGAGAAAACACCAGGCCTCGGTGTGCTTTCCTGTGGCAAGGAAACGTTGCTTTCATTCCTTAGGTGGCACATTGGCTCAGGACGGCCCTACCCGAAGGACTCACGGTGTGCAGCCCTATTTGTTGAGATCAGCCCCTCTGGCTCTTTCTCGGATGAAACCAAGTGGGCAAAGAGCCGTTCCTAAGCTGGGGTCCCTGGGAGCCTTCCCTAGTCTACACCAGAACAGCACTCTGAGGGAGAGGAGACGCGGAGGTTTGGTAGCCAAATCTCCTATTCTGCAGAGAAACATTTCGTTGTAGGTGGGTTCCATCAGCCTTGCCATATTTTCTCAGCTGGCTAGGACGGAGGGCAGGCAGTCAGTTGGCAGGCTCACCTGAGGCCCTGCTTCCCAGACTGTGATACAGAACCCCCGCCTGCTGCAGCCCGAAGGGACGGCTTATGGTAAGGGGAAAACCCTGTGTTGGAAAGTTCCTGCCTAACCCTCGCACAAGCACAAGCATATGGGTCAGTGGTCCAAGACTTACCCCAAAAGTTTACCATGTTTGCTCCCATCTAGCCTCCGAAGGCCGAGGTTACCTAGCTGGGAATCACATTTCAGGAGAGGCACTCATGCAGCTTGGGACTGCAATTTGTTTCACCAGGCAGCCCAAATCGAGTCCACCCACTTGCATTTTCCAGGGGCCGAGCCTGGGAGGGGCAACATACACTTTCTGAATGGGAAAGAAGCCCATGCCTTCAGTGTGAAAGGCCACTATGCCTCTTTTCTTTGGCAGCCCAGGGATAGCGTCGGCTCTGAAATGCTTCCAAAGGAGCAGAGTCAGAGAACCTTTGAACCACAGAGCAGGTGCAGCCCCGAACAAGGTCTGCTCTTGGCCTGAGAACACCCACTGCCCAGCGCTTCGTTTGGGTACACACGTGTAGAGGAAGGTTGTTGAATTCTGCTGCGTGATAACTTCTCCGGGCCACGTAGCGTGAGGGCCAGTAGAGTGGCCCTCCATCTCATCCCGGCTTCATGTGCCGGGTGTATAAGGCAAACTCCCTGCTTGAATCCCTCCGTGGGCTACGTAACCTCCAGTGAGAGGTGGGTGATTGGGACCCAGGGCTGGTATCTAGGTTACTGCTCAGTACCTCAACTTCGCAGCTGTTCTCTATAAGCGGGTCCCAAAGGCTTTCTGGAAGAGTTTCCCTAGAGGGCCAGAAACAGGAAATTAGCCGACAGGCCCACGGGGATGCCAGTTCTCGGCAGCAACAACGCTACCAGCATCAGACCCTTGGGTTCTCTTTGGTAAATGGAAGAACAACTCTGCTTGGAAGCTTCTGCCATCCAGTTTGAGAGTCGCACTTCCACCGCAGCCTAGGATTCCAAGTGTTGCCATGCCGCCACAATTTCCAATTCTTAGGCCTATGACGGCAGAGTGTCTGGCAGTCCTCAAAGACACCTTAGGGATGCAGGCGTTTTGGCTCCTTCCACCGAGAAAGCAGCTCCTCCAGCTCCTCTGTCGTTAGCTAGTTCATGTTAGAATATCTCTAGGCGCCCTCTTTCCTCCTCCACGAGGTAAGACACAAACGGACTTGCCCTAAACGGAAGAAGCCTTCTGAGTCCGGCAGAGAGGCAGCCTCTCCCACTCAGCATTCCCCGACGACTGAGCCACTGGCATGGGTCTGAGACACGGAGAAAGACAGCCGTAACCCCGAGCTTTTCCACAATGTAGTATAGGCCTCACCCTGAAGCTCACGTCAATTTCATAGAGAAAACACCAGGCCTCGGTGTGCTTTCCTGTGGCAAGGAAACTTTGCTTTCATTCCTTAGGTGGCACATTGGCTCAGGACGGCCCTACCCGAAGGACTCACGGTGTGCAGCCCTATTTGTTGAGATCAGCCCCTCTGGCTCTTTCTCGGATGAAACCAAGTGGGCAAAGAGCCGTTCCTAAGCTGGGGTCCCTGGGAGCCTTCCCTAGTCTACACCAGAACAGCACTCTGAGGGAGAGGAGACGCGGAGGTTTGGTAGCCAAATCTCCTATTCTGCAGAGAAACATTTCGTTGTAGGTGGGTTCCATCAGCCTTGCCATATTTTCTCAGCTGGCTAGGACGGAGGGCAGGCAGTCAGTTGGCAGACTCACCTGAGGCCCTGCTTCCCAGACTGTGATACAGAACCCTCGCCTGCTGCAGCCCGAAGGGACGGCTTATGGTAAGGGGAAAACCCTGTGTTGGAAAGTTCCTGCCTAACCCTCGCACAAGCACAAGTATATGGGTCAGTGGTCCAAGACTTTCCCAACAAGTTTACCATGTTTGCTCCCATCTAGCCTCCGAAGGCCGAGGTTATCTAGCTGGGAATCACACATCAGGAGAGGTACTCATGCTGCTTGGGACTGCAAGTTGTTTCACCAGGCAGCCCCAATCGAGTCCACCCACTTGCATTTTCCAGGGGCCGAGCCTGGGAGGGGCAACATACACTTTCTGAATGGGAAAGAAGCCCATGCCTTCAGTGTGAAAGGCCACTATGCCTCTATGCTTTGGCAGCCCAGGGATAGCGACGGCTCTGAAATGCTTCCAAAGGAGCAGAGTCAGAGAACCTTTGAACCACAGAGCAGGTGCAGCCCCGAACAAGGTCTGCTCTTGGCCTGAGAACACCCACTGCCCAGCGCTTCGTTTGGGTACACACGTGTAGAGGAAGGTTGTTGAATTCTGCTGCGTGATAACTTCTCCGGGCCACGTAGCGTGAGGGCCAGTAGAGTGTCCCTCCATCTCATCCCGGCTTCATGTGCCGGGTGTATAAGGCAAACTCCCTGCTTGAATCCCTCCGTGGGCTACGTAACCTCCAGAGAGAGGTGGGTGATTGGGACCCAGGGCTGGTATCTAGGTTACTGCTCAGTGCCTCAACTTCGCAGCTGTTCTCTCTAAGCGGGTCCCAAAGGCTTTCTGGAAGTGTTTCCTTAGAGGGTCAGAAACAGGAAATTAGCCGACAGGCCCACGGGGATGCCAGTTCTCGGCAGCAACAACGCTACCAGCGTGAGACCCTTGGGTTCTCTTTGGTAAATGGAAGAACAACTCTGCTTGGAAGCTTCTGCCATCCAGTTTGCGAGTCGCACTTCCACCGCAGCCTAGGATTCCAAGTGTTGCCATGCCGCCACAATTTCCCATTCTTAGGCCTATGACGGCAGAGTGTCTGGCAGTCCTCAAAGAGACCTTAGGAACGCAGGCGTTTTGGCTCCTTCCACCGAGAAAGCAGCTCCTCCAGCTCCTCTGTCGTTAGCTAGTTCATGTTAGAATATCTCTAGGCACCCTCTTTCCTCCTCCACGAGGTAAGACACAAACGGACTTGCCCTAAAGGGAAGAAGCCTTCTGAGTCCGGCAGAGAGGCAGCCTCTCCCACTCAGCATTCCCCGACGACTGAGCCCCTGGCATGGGTCCGAGACACGGAGAAAGACAGCCGTAACCCCGAGCTTTTCCACAATGTAGTATAGGCCTCACCCTGAAGCTCACGTCAATTTCATAGAGAAAACACCAGGCCTCGGTGTGCTTTCCTGTGGCAAGGAAACGTTGCTTTCATTCCTTAGGTGTCACATTGGCTCAGGACGGCCCTACCCGAAGGACTCACGGTGTGCAGCCCTATTTGTTGAGATCAGCCCCTCTGGCTCTTTCTCGGATGAAACCAAGTGGGCAAAGAGCCGTTCCTAAGCTGGGGTCCCTGGGAGCCTTCCCTAGTCTACACCAGAACAGCACTCTGAGGGACAGGAGACGCGGAGGTTTGGTAGCCAAATCTCCTATTCTGCAGAGAAACATTTCGTTGTAGGTGGGTTCCATCAGCCTTGCCATATTGTCTCAGCTGGCTAGGACGGAGGGCAGGCAGTCAGTTGGCAGGCTCACCTGAGGCCCTGCTTCCCAGACTGTGATACAGAACCCCCGCCTGCTGCAGCCCAAAGGGACTGCTTATGGTAAGGGGAAAACCCTGTGTTGGAAAGTTCCTGCCTAACCCTCGCACAAGCACAAGCATATGGGTCAGTGGTCCAAGACTTTCCCCACACGTTTACCATGTTTGCTCCCATCTAGCCTCCGAAGGCCGAGGTTACCTAGCTGGGAATCACACTTCAGGAGAGGTACTCATGCTGCTTGGGACTGCAAATTGTTTCACCAGGCAGCCCAAATCGAGTCCACCCACTTGCATTTTCCAGGGGCCGAGCCTGGGAGGGGCAACTTACACTTTCTGAATGGGAAAGAAGCCCATGCCTTCAGTGTGAAAGGCCACTATGCCTCTTTGCTTTGGCAGCCCAGGGATAGCGTCGGCTCTGAAATGCTTCCAAAGGAGCAGAGTCAGAGAACCTTTGAACCACAGAGCAGGTGCAGCCCCGAACAAGGTCTGCTCTTGGCCTGAGAACACCCACTGCCCAGTGCTTCGTTTGGGTACACACGTGTAGAGGAAGGTTGTTGAATTCTGCTGCGTGATAACTTCTCCGGGCCACGTAGCGTGAGGGCCAGTAGAGTGGCCCTCCATCTCATCCCGGCTTCATGTGCCGGGTGTATAAGGCAAACTCCCTGCTTGAATCCCTCCGTGGGCTACGTAACCTCCAGAGAGAGGTGGGTGATTGGGACCCAGGGCTGCTATCTAGGTTAGTGCTCAGTGCCTCAACTTCGCAGCTGTTCTCTCTAAGCGGGTCCCAAAGGCTTTCTGGAAGAGTTTCCCTAGAGGGCCAGAAACAGGAAATTAGCCGACAGGCCCACGGGGATGCCAGTTCTCGGCAGCAACAACGCTACCAGCGTCAGACCCTTGGGTTCTCTTTGGTAAATGGAAGAACAACTCTGCTTGGAAGCTTCTGCCATCCAGTTTGAGAGTCGCACTTCCACCGCAGCCTAGGATTCCAAGTGTTGCCATGCCGCCACAATTTCCCATTCTTAGGCCTATGACGGCAGAGTGTCTGGCAGTCCTCAAAGAGACCTTAGGGATGCAGGCGTTTTGGCTCCTTCCACCGAGAAAGCAGCTCCTCCAGCTCCTCTGTCGTTAGCTAGTTCATGTTAGAATATCTCGAGGCGCCCTCTTTCCTCCTCCACGAGGTAAGACACAAACGGACTTGCCCTAAAGGGAAGAAGCCTTCTGAGTCCGGCAGAGAGGCAGCCTCTCCCACTCAGCATTCCCCGACGACTGAGCCCCTGGCATGGGTCCGAGACACGGAGAAAGACAGCCGTAACCCCGAGCTTTTCCACAATGTAGTATAGGCCTCACCCTGAAGCTCACGTCAATTTCATAGAGAAAACACCAGGCCTCGGTGTGCTTTCCTGTGGCAAGGAAACGTTGCTTTCATTCCTTAGGTGGCACATTGGCTCAGGACGGCCCTACCCGAAGGACTCACGGTGTGCAGCCCTATTTGTTGAGATCAGCCCCTCTGGCTCTTTCTCGGATGAAACCAAGTGGGCAAAGAGCCGTTCCTAAGATGGGGTCCCTGGGAGCCTTCCCTAGTCTACACCAGAACAGCACTCTGAGGGAGAGGAGACGCGGAGGTTTGGTAGCCAAATCTCCTATTCTGCAGAGAAACATTTCGTTGTAGGTGGGTTCCATCAGCCTTGCCATATTTTCTCAGCTGGCTAGGACGGAGGGCAGGCAGTCAGTTGGCAGGCTCACCTGAGGCCCTGCTTCCCAGACTGTGATACAGAACCCCCGCCTGCTGCAGCCCAAAGGGACGGCTTATGGTAAGGGGAAAACCCTGTGTTGGAAAGTTCCTGCCTAACCCTCGCACAAGCACAAGCATATGGGTCAGTGGTCCAAGACTATCCCCACAAGTTTACCATGTTTGCTCCCATCTAGCCTCCGAAGGCCGAGGTTACCTAGCTGGGAATCACACTTCAGGAGAGGTACTCATGCTGCTTGGGACTGCAAGTTGTTTCACCAGGCAGCCCCAATCGAGTCCACCCACTTGCATTTTCCAGGGTCCGAGCCTGGGAGGGGCAACATACACTTTCTGAATGGGAAAGAAGCCCATGCCTTCAGTGTGAAAGGCCACTATGCCTCTTTGCTTTGGCAGCCCAGGGATAGCGTCGGCTGTGAAATGCTTGCAAAGGAGCAGAGTCAGAGAACCTTTGAACCACAGAGCAGGTGCAGCCCCGAACAAGGTCTGCTCTTGGCCTGAGAACACCCACTGCCCAGCGCTTCGTTTGGGTACACACGTGTAGAGGAAGGTTGTTGAATTCTGCTGCGTGATAACTTCTCCGGGCCACGTAGCGTGAGGGCCAGTAGAGTGGCCCTCCATCTCATGCCGGCTTCATGTGCCGGGTGTATAAGGCAAACTCCCTGCTTGAATCCCTCCGTGGGCTACGTAACCTCCAGAGAGAGGTGGGTGATTGGGACCCAGGGCTGGTATCTAGGTTACTGCTCAGTGCCTCAACTTCGCAGCTGTTCTCTCTAAGCGGGTCCCAAAGGCTTTCTGGAAGAGTTTCCTTAGAGGGCCAGAAACAGGAAATTAGCCGACAGGCCCACGGGGATGCCAGTTCTCGGCAGCAACAACGCTACCAGCGTCAGACCCTTGGGTTCTCTTTGGTAAATGGAAGAACAACTCTGCTTGGAAGCTTCTGCCATCCAGTTTGAGAGTCGCACTTCCACCGCAGCCTAGGATTCCAAGTGTTGCCATGCCGCCACAATGTCCAATTCTTAGGCCTCTGACGGCAGAGTGTCTGGCAGTCCTCAAAGAGACCTTAGGGATGCAGGCGTTTTGGCTCCTTCCACCGAGAAAGCAGCTCCTCCAGCTCCTCTGTCGTTAGCTAGTTCATGTTAGAATATCTCTAGGCGCCCTCTTTCCTCCTCCACGAGGTAAGACACAAACGGACTTGCCCTAAAGGGAAGAAGCCTTCTGAGTCCGGCAGAGAGGCAGCCTCTCCCACTCAGCATTCCCCGACGACTGAGCCCCTGGCATGGGTCCGAGACACGGAGAAAGACAGCCGTAACCCCGAGCTTTTCCACAATGTAGTATAGGCCTCACCCTGAAGCTCACGTCAATTTCATAGAGAAAACACCAGGCCTCGGTGTGCTTTCCTGTGGCAAGGAAACGTTGCTTTCATTCCTTAGGTGGCACATTGGCTCAGGACGGCCTTACCCGAAGGACTCACGGTGTGCAGCCCTATTTGTTGAGATCAGCCCCTCTGGCTCTTTCTCGGATGAAACCAAGTGGGCAAAGAGCCGTTCCTAAGCTGGGGTCCCTGGGAGCCTTCCCTAGTCTACACCAGAACAGCACTCTGAGGGAGAGGAGACACGGAGGTTTGGTAGCCAAATCTCCTATTCTGCAGAGAAACATTTCGTTGTAGGTGGGTTCCATCTGCCTTGCCATATTGTCTCAGCTGGCTAGGACGGAGGGCAGGCAGTCAGTTGGCAGGCTCACCTGAGGCCCTGCTTCCCAGACTGTGATACAGAACCCCCGCCTGCTGCAGCCCGAAGGGACGGCTTATGGTAAGGGGAAAACCCTGTGTTGGAAAGTTCCTGCCTAACCCTCGCACAAGCACAAGCATATGGGTCAGTGGTCCAAGACTTTCCCCACAAGTTTACCATGTTTGCTCCCATCTAGCCTCCGAAGGCCGAGGTTACCTAGCTGGGAATCACACTTCAGGAGAGGTACTCATGCTGCTTGGGACTGCAAATTGTTTCAACAGGCAGCCCAAATCGAGTCCACCCACTTGCATTTTCCAGGGGCCGAGCCTGGGAGGGGCAACATACACTTTCTGCATGGGAAAGAAGCCCATGCCTTCAGTGTGAAAGGCCACTATGCCTCTTTGCTTTGGCAGCCCAGGGATAGCTTCGGCTCTGAAATGCTTCCAAAGGAGCAGAGTCAGAGAACCTTTGAACCACAGAGCAGGTGCAGCCCCGAACAAGGTCTGCTCTTGGCCTGAGAACACCCACTGCCCAGCGCTTCGTTTGGGTACACACGTGTAGAGGAAGGTTGTTGAATTCTGCTGCGTGATAACTTCTCCGGGCCACGTAGCGTGAGGGCCAGTAGAGTGGCCCTCCATCTCATCCCGGCTTCATGTGCCGGGTGTATAAGGCAAACTCCCTGCTTGAATCCCTCCGTGGGCTACGTAACCTCCAGAGAGAGGTGGGTGATTGGGACCCAGGGCTGGTATCTAGGTTACTGCTCAGTGCCTCAACTTCGCAGCTGTTCTCTCTAAGCGGGTCCCAAAGGCTTTCTGGAAGAGTTTCCCTAGAGGGCCAGAAACAGGAAATTAGCCGACAGGCCCACGGGGATGCCAGTTCTCGGCAGCAACAACGCTACCAGCGTCAGACCCTTGGGTTCTCTTTGGTAAATGGAAGAACAACTCTGCTTGGAAGCTTCTGCCATCCAGTTTGAGAGTCGCACTTCCACCGCAGCCTAGGATTCCAAGTGTTGCCATGCCGCCACAATTTCCAATTCTTAGGCCTATGACGGCAGAGTGTCTGGCAGTCCTCAAAGAGACCTTAGGGATGCAGGCGTTTTGGCTCCTTCCACCGAGAAAGCAGCTCCTCCAGCTCCTCTGTCGTTAGCTAGTTCATGTTAGAATATCTCTAGGCGCCCTCTTTCCTCCTCCACGAGGTAAGGCACAAAGGGACTTGCCCTAAAGGGAAGAAGCCTTCTGAGTCCGGCAGAGAGGCAGCCTCTCCCACTCAGCATTCCCCGACGACTGAGCCCCTGGCATGGGTCCGAGACACGGAGAAAGACAGCCGTAACCCCGAGCTTTTCCACAATGTAGTATAGGCCTCACCCTGAAGCTCACGTCAATTTCATAGAGAAAACACCAGGCCTCGGTGTGCTTTCCTGTGGCAAGGAAACGTTGCTTTCATTCCTTAGGTGGCACATTGGCTCAGGACGGCCCTACCCGAAGGACTCACGGTGTGCAGCCCTATTTGTTGAGATCAGCCCCTCTGGCTCTTTCTCGGATGAAACCAAGTGGGCAAAGAGCCGTTCCTAAGCTGGGGTCCCTGGGAGCCTTCCCTAGTCTACACCAGAACAGCACTCTGAGGGAGAGGAGACGCGGAGGTTTGGTAGCCAAATCTCCTATTCTGCAGAGAAACATTTCGTTGTAGGTGGGTTCCATCAGCCTTGCCATATTTTCTCAGCTGGCTAGGACGGAGGGCAGGCAGTCAGTTGGCAGGCTCACCTGAGGCCCTGCTTCCCAGACTGTGATACAGAACCCCCGCCTGCTGCAGCCCGAAGGGACGGCTTATGGTAAGGGGAAAACCCTGTGTTGGAAAGTTCCTGCCTAACCCTCGCACAAGCACAAGCATATGGGTCAGTGGTCCAAGACTTACCCCAAAAGTTTACCATGTTTGCTCCCATCTAGCCTCCGAAGGCCGAGGTTACCTAGCTGGGAATCACATTTCAGGAGAGGCACTCATGCAGCTTGGGACTGCAATTTGTTTCACCAGGCAGCCCAAATCGAGTCCACCCACTTGCATTTTCCAGGGGCCGAGCCTGGGAGGGGCAACATACACTTTCTGAATGGGAAAGAAGCCCATGCCTTCAGTGTGAAAGGCCACTATGCCTCTTTTCTTTGGCAGCCCAGGGATAGCGTCGGCTCTGAAATGCTTCCAAAGGAGCAGAGTCAGAGAACCTTTGAACCACAGAGCAGGTGCAGCCCCGAACAAGGTCTGCTCTTGGCCTGAGAACACCCACTGCCCAGCGCTTCGTTTGGGTACACACGTGTAGAGGAAGGTTGTTGAATTCTGCTGCGTGATAACTTCTCCGGGCCACGTAGCGTGAGGGCCAGTAGAGTGGCCCTCCATCTCATCCCGGCTTCATGTGCCGGGTGTATAAGGCAAACTCCCTGCTTGAATCCCTCCGTGGGCTACGTAACCTCCAGTGAGAGGTGGGTGATTGGGACCCAGGGCTGGTATCTAGGTTACTGCTCAGTACCTCAACTTCGCAGCTGTTCTCTCTAAGCGGGTCCCAAAGGCTTTCTGGAAGAGTTTCCCTAGAGGGCCAGAAACAGGAAATTAGCCGACAGGCCCACGGGGATGCCAGTTCTCGGCAGCAACAACGCTACCAGCGTCAGACCCTTGGGTTCTCTTTGGTAAATGGAAGAACAAATCTGCTTGGAAGCTTCTGCCATCCAGTTTGAGAGTCGCACTTCCACCGCAGCCTAGGATTCCAAGTGTTGCCATGCCGCCACAATTTCCAATTCTTAGGCCTATGACGGCAGAGTGTCTGGCAGTCCTCAAAGACACCTTAGGGATGCAGGCGTTTTGGCTCCTTCCACCGAGAAAGCAGCTCCTCCAGCTCCTCTGTCGTTAGCTAGTTCATGTTAGAATATCTCTAGGCGCCCTCTTTCCTCCTCCACGAGGTAAGACACAAACGGACTTGCCCTAAAGGGAAGAAGCCTTCTGAGTCCGGCAGAGAGGCAGCCTCTCCCACTCAGCATTCCCCGACGACTGAGCCACTGGCATGGGTCTGAGACACGGAGAAAGACAGCCGTAACCCCGAGCTTTTCCACAATGTAGTATAGGCCTCACCCTGAAGCTCACGTCAATTTCATAGAGAAAACACCAGGCCTCGGTGTGCTTTCCTTTGGCAAGGAAACTTTGCTTTCATTCCTTAGGTGGCACATTGGCTCAGGACGGCCCTACCCGAAGGACTCACGGTGTGCAGCCCTATTTGTTGAGATCAGCCCCTCTGGCTCTTTCTCGGATGAAACCAAGTGGGCAAAGAGCCGTTCCTAAGCTGGGGTCCCTGGGAGCCTTCCCTAGTCTACACCAGAACAGCACTCTGAGGGAGAGGAGACGCGGAGGTTTGGTAGCCAAATCTCCTATTCTGCAGAGAAACATTTCGTTGTAGGTGGGTTCCATCAGCCTTGCCATATTTTCTCAGCTGGCTAGGACGGAGGGCAGGCAGTCAGTTGGCAGACTCACCTGAGGCCCTGCTTCCCAGACTGTGATACAGAACCCTCGCCTGCTGCAGCCCGAAGGGACGGCTTATGGTAAGGGGAAAACCCTGTGTTGGAAAGTTCCTGCCTAACCCTCGCACAAGCACAAGTATATGGGTCAGTGGTCCAAGACTTTCCCAACAAGTTTACCATGTTTGCTCCCATCTAGCCTCCGAAGGCCGAGGTTATCTAGCTGGGAATCACACATCAGGAGAGGTACTCATGCTGCTTGGGACTGCAAGTTGTTTCACCAGGCAGCCCCAATCGAGTCCACCCACTTGCATTTTCCAGGGGCCGAGCCTGGGAGGGGCAACATACACTTTCTGAATGGGAAAGAAGCCCATGCCTTCAGTGTGAAAGGCCACTATGCCTCTATGCTTTGGCAGCCCAGGGATAGCGACGGCTCTGAAATGCTTCCAAAGGAGCAGAGTCAGAGAACCTTTGAACCACAGAGCAGGTGCAGCCCCGAACAAGGTCTGCTCTTGGCCTGAGAACACCCACTGCCCAGCGCTTCGTTTGGGTACACACGTGTAGAAGAAGGTTGTTGAATTCTGCTGCGTGATAACTTCTCCGGGCCACGTAGCGTGAGGGCCAGTAGAGTGTCCCTCCATCTCATCCCAGCTTCATGTGCCGGGTGTATAAGGCAAACTCCCTGCTTGAATCCCTCCGTGGGCTACGTAACCTCCAGAGAGAGGTGGGTGATTGGGACCCAGGGCTGGTATCTAGGTTACTGCTCAGTGCCTCAACTTCGCAGCTGTTCTCTCTAAGCGGGTCCCAAAGGCTTTCTGGAAGTGTTTCCTTAGAGGGTCAGAAACAGGAAATTAGCCGACAGGCCCACGGGGATGCCAGTTCTCGGCAGCAACAACGCTACCAGCGTGAGACCCTTGGGTTCTCTTTGGTAAATGGAAGAACAACTCTGCTTGGAAGCTTCTGCCATCCAGTTTGCGAGTCGCACTTCCACCGCAGCCTAGGATTCCAAGTGTTGCCATGCCGCCACAATTTCCCATTCTTAGGCCTATGATGGCAGAGTGTCTGGCAGTCCTCAAAGAGACCTTAGGAACGCAGGCGTTTTGGCTCCTTCCACCGAGAAAGCAGCTCCTCCAGCTCCTCTGTCGTTAGCTAGTTCATGTTAGAATATCTCTAGGCACCCTCTTTCCTCCTCCACGAGGTAAGACACAAACGGACTTGCCCTAAAGGGAAGAAGCCTTCTGAGTCCGGCAGAGAGGCAGCCTCTCCCACTCAGCATTCCCCGACGACTGAGCCCCTGGCATGGGTCCGAGACACGGAGAAAGACAGCCGTAACCCCGAGCTTTTCCACAATGTAGTATAGGCCTCACCCTGAAGCTCACGTCAATTTCATAGAGAAAACACCAGGCCTCGGTGTGCTTTCCTGTGGCAAGGAAACGTTGCTTTCATTCCTTAGGTGGCACATTGGCTCAGGACGGCCCTACCCGAAGGACTCACGGTGTGCAGCCCTATTTGTTGAGATCAGCCCCTCTGGCTCTTTCTCGGATGAAACCAAGTGGGCAAAGAGCCGTTCCTAAGCTGGGGTCCCTGGGAGCCTTCCCTAGTCTACACCAGAACAACACTCTGAGGGAGAGGAGACGCGGAGGTTTGGTAGCCAAATCTCCTATTCTGCAGAGAAACATTTCGTTGTAGGTGGGTTCCATCAGCCTTGCCATATTGTCTCAGCTGGCTAGGACGGAGGGCAGGCAGTCAGTTGGCAGGCTCACCTGAGGCCCTGCTTCCCAGACTGTGATACAGAACCCCCGCCTGCTGCAGCCCAAAGGGACGGCTTATGGTAAGGGGAAAACCCTGTGTTGGAAAGTTCCTGCCTAACCCTCGCACAAGCACAAGCATATGGGTCAGTGGTCCAAGACTATCCCCACAAGTTTACCATGTTTGCTCCCATCTAGCCTCCGAAGGCCGAGGTTACCAAGCTGGGAATCACACTTCAGGAGAGGTACTCATGCTGCTTGGGACTGCAAGTTGTTTCACCAGGCAGCCCAAATCGAGTCCACCCACTTGCATTTTCCAGGGTCCGAGCCTGGGAGGGGCAACATACACTTTCTGAATGGGAAAGAAGCCCATGCCTTCAGTGTGAAAGGCCACTATGCCTCTTTGCTTTGGCAGCCCAGGGATAGCGTCGGCTCTGAAATGCTTGCAAAGGAGCAGAGTCAGAGAACCTTTGAACCACAGAGCAGGTGCAGCCCCGAACAAGGTCTGCTCTTGGCCTGAGAACACCCACTGCCCAGCGCTTCGTTTGGGTACACACGTGTAGAGGAAGGTTGTTGAATTCTGCTGCGTGATAACTTCTCCGGGCCACGTAGCGTGAGGGCCAGTAGAGTGGCCCTCCATCTCATGCCGGCTTCATGTGCCGGGTGTATAAGGCAAACTCCCTGCTTGAATCCCTCCGTGGGCTACGTAACCTCCAGAGAGAGGTGGGTGATTGGGACCCAGGGCTGGTATCTAGGTTACTGCTCAGTGCCTCAACTTCGCAGCTGTTCTCTCTAAGCGGGTCCCAAAGGCTTTCTGGAAGAGTTTCCTTAGAGGGCCAGAAACAGGAAATTAGCCGACAGGCCCACGGGGATGCCAGTTCTCGGCAGCAACAACGCTACCAGCGTCAGACCCTTGGGTTCTCTTTGGTAAATGGAAGAACAACTCTGCTTGGAAGCTTCTGCCATCCAGTTTGAGAGTCGCACTTCCACCGCAGCCTAGGATTCCAAGTGTTGCCATGCCGCCACAATGTCCAATTCTTAGGCCTCTGACGGCAGAGTGTCTGGCAGTCCTCAAAGAGACCTTAGGGATGCAGGCGTTTTGGCTCCTTCCACCGAGAAAGCAGCTCCTCCAGCTCCTCTGTCGTTAGCTAGTTCATGTTAGAATATCTCTAGGCGCCCTCTTTCCTCCTCCACGAGGTAAGACACAAACGGACTTGCCCTAAAGGGAAGAAGCCTTCTGAGTCCGGCAGAGAGGCAGCCTCTCCCACTCAGCATTCCCCGACGACTGAGCCCCTGGCATGGGTCCGAGACACGGAGAAAGACAGCCGTAACCCCGAGCTTTTCCACAATGTAGTATAGGCCTCACCCTGAAGCTCACGTCAATTTCATAGAGAAAACACCAGGCCTCGGTGTGCTTTCCTGTGGCAAGGAAACGTTGCTTTCATTCCTTAGGTGGCACATTGGCTCAGGACGGCCTTACCCGAAGGACTCACGGTGTGCAGCCCTATTTGTTGAGATCAGCCCCTCTGGCTCTTTCTCGGATGAAACCAAGTGGGCAAAGAGCCGTTCCTAAGCTGGGGTCCCTGGGAGCCTTCCCTAGTCTACACCAGAACAGCACTCTGAGGGAGAGGAGACACGGAGGTTTGGTAGCCAAATCTCCTATTCTGCAGAGAAACATTTCGTTGTAGGTGGGTTCCATCTGCCTTGCCATATTGTCTCAGCTGGCTAGGACGGAGGGCAGGCAGTCAGTTGGCAGGCTCACCTGAGGCCCTGCTTCCCAGACTGTGATACAGAACCCCCGCCTGCTGCAGCCCGAAGGGACGGCTTATGGTAAGGGGAAAACCCTGTGTTGGAAAGTTCCTGCCTAACCCTCGCACAAGCACAAGCATATGGGTCAGTGGTCCAAGACTTTCCCCACAAGTTTACCATGTTTGCTCCCATGTAGCCTCCGAAGGCCGAGGTTACCTAGCTGGGAATCACACTTCAGGAGAGGTACTCATGCTG
The DNA here is from genome assembly GCF_028021215.1 of Eschrichtius robustus. Classification (NCBI taxonomy): domain Eukaryota; kingdom Metazoa; phylum Chordata; class Mammalia; order Artiodactyla; family Eschrichtiidae; genus Eschrichtius; species Eschrichtius robustus. The sequence goes on from NC_090842.1 coordinate 43,744,945, forward strand.
CTTGGGACTGCAAGTTGTTTCACCAGGCAGCGCAAATCGAGTCCACCCACTTGCATTTTCCAGGGGCCGAGCCTTTGAGGGGCAACATACACTTTCTGAATGGGAAAGAAGCCCATGCCTTCAGTGTGAAAGGCCACTATGCCTCTTTGCTTTGGCAGCCCAGGGATAGCGACGGCTCTGAAATGCTTCCAAAGGAGCAGAGTCAGAGAACCTTTGAACCACAGAGCAGGTGCAGCCCCGAACAAGGTCTGCTCTTGGCCTGAGAACACCCACTGCCCAGCGCTTCGTTTGGGTACACACGTGTAGAGGAAGGTTGTTGAATTCTGCTGCGTGATAACTTCTCCGGGCCACGTAGCGTGAGGGCCAGTAGAGTGTCCCTCCATCTCATCCCGGCTTCATGTGCCGGGTGTATAAGGCAAACTCCCTGCTTGAATCCCTCCGTGGGCTACGTAACCTCCAGAGAGAGGTGGGTGATTGGGACCCAGGGCTGGTATCTAGGTTACTGCTCAGTGCCTCAACTTCGCAGCTGTTCTCTCTAAGCGGGTCCCAAAGGCTTTCTGGAAGTGTTTCCTTAGAGGGTCAGAAACAGGAAATTAGCCGACAGGCCCACGGGGATGCCAGTTCTCGGCAGCAACAACGCTACCAGCGTGAGACCCTTGGGTTCTCTTTGGTAAATGGAAGAACAACTCTGCTTGGAAGCTTCTGCCATCCAGTTTGCGAGTCGCACTTCCACCGCAGCCTAGGATTCCAAGTGTTGCCATGCCGCCACAATTTCCCATTCTTAGGCCTATGACGGCAGAGTGTCTGGCAGTCCTCAAAGAGACCTTAGGAACGCAGGCGTTTTGGCTCCTTCCACCGAGAAAGCAGCTCCTCCAGCTCCTCTGTCGTTAGCTAGTTCATGTTAGAATATCTCTAGGCACCCTCTTTCCTCCTCCACGAGGTAAGACACAAACGGACTTGCCCTAAAGGGAAGAAGCCTTCTGAGTCCGGCAGAGAGGCAGCCTCTCCCACTCAGCATTCCCCGACGACTGAGCCCCTGGCATGGGTCCGAGACACGGAGAAAGACAGCCGTAACCCCGAGCTTTTCCACAATGTAGTATAGGCCTCACCCTGAAGCTCACGTCAATTTCATAGAGAAAACACCAGGCCTCGGTGTGCTTTCCTGTGGCAAGGAAACGTTGCTTTCATTCCTTAGGTGGCACATTGGCTCAGGACGGCCCTACCCGAAGGACTCACGGTGTGCAGCCCTATTTGTTGAGATCAGCCCCTCTGGCTCTTTCTCGGATGAAACCAAGTGGGCAAAGAGCCGTTCCTAAGCTGGAGTCCCTGGGAGCCTTCCCTAGTCTACACCAGAACAACACTCTGAGGGAGAGGAGACGCGGAGGTTTGGTAGCCAAATCTCCTATTCTGCAGAGAAACATTTCGTTGTAGGTGGGTTCCATCAGCCTTGCCATATTGTCTCAGCTGGCTAGGACGGAGGGCAGGCAGTCAGTTGGCAGGCTCACCTGAGGCCCTGCTTCCCAGACTGTGATACAGAACCCCCGCCTGCTGCAGCCCAAAAGGACGGCTTATGGTAAGGGGAAAACCCTGTGTTGGAAAGTTCCTGCCTAACCCTCGCACAAGCACAAGCATATGGGTCAGTGGTCCAAGACTTTCCCCACAAGTTTACCATGTTTGCTCCCATCTAGCCTCCGAAGGCCGAGGTTACCTAGCTGGGAATCACACTTCAGGAGAGGCACTCATGCAGCTTGGGACTGCAAGTTGTTTCACCAGGCAGCCCAAATCGAGTCCACCCACTTGCATTTTCCAGGGGCCGAGCCTGGGAGGGGCAACATACACTTTCTGAATGGGAAAGAAGCCCATGCCTTCAGTGTGAAAGGCCACTATGCCTCTTTGCTTTGGCAGCCCAGGGATAGCGTCGGCTCTGAAATGCTTGCAAAGGAGCAGAGTCAGAGAACCTTTGAACCACAGAGCAGGTGCAGCCCCGAACAAGGTCTGCTCTTGGCCTGAGAACACCCACTGCCCAGCGCTTCGTTTGGGTACACACGTGTAGAGGAAGGTTGTTGAATTCTGCTGCGTGATAACTTCTCCGGGCCACGTAGCGTGAGGGCCAGTAGAGTGGCCCTCCATCTCATCCCGGCTTCATGTGCCGGGTGTATAAGGCAAACTCCCTGCTTGAATCCCTCCGTGGGCTACGTAACCTCCAGAGAGAGGTGGGTGATTGGGACCCAGGGCTGGTATCTAGGTTACTGCTCAGTGCCTCAACTTCGCAGCTGTTCTCTCTAAGCGGGTCCCAAAGGCTTTCTGGAAGAGTTTCCCTAGAGGGCCAGAAACAGGAAATTAGCCGACAGTCCCACGGGGATGCCAGTTCTCGGCAGCAACAACGCTACCAGCGTCAGACCCTTGGGTTCTCTTTGGTAAATGGAAGAACAACTCTGCTTGGAAGCTTCTGCCATCCAGTTTGAGAGTCGCACTTCCACCGCAGCCTAGGATTCCAAGTGTTGCCATGCCGCCACAATTTCCAATTCTTAGGCCTATGACGGCAGAGTGTCTGGCAGTCCTCAAAGACACCTTAGGGATGCAGGCGTTTTGGCTCCTTCCACCGAGAAAGCAGCTCCTCCAGCTCCTCTGTCGTTAGCTAGTTCATGTTAGAATATCTCTAGGCGCCCTCTTTCCTCCTCCACGAGGTAAGACACAAACGGACTTGCCCTAAAGGGAAGAAGCCTTCTGAGTCCGGCAGAGAGGCAGCCTCTCCCACTCAGCATTCCCCGACGACTGAGCCCCTGGCATGGGTCCGAGACACGGAGAAAGACAGCCGTAACCCCGAGCTTTTCCACAATGTAGTATTGGCCTCACCCTGAAGCTCACGACAATTTCATAGAGAAAACACCAGGCCTCGGTGTGCTTTCCTGTGGCAAGGAAACGTTGCTTTCATTCCTTAGGTGGCACATTGGCTCAGGACGGCCCTACCCGAAGGACTCACGGTGTGCAGCCCTATTTGTTGAGATCAGCCCCTCTGGCTCTTTCTCGGATGAAACCAAGTGGGAAAAGAGCCGTTCCTAAGCTGGGGTCCCTGGGAGCCTTCCCTAGTCTACACCAGAACAGCACTCTGAGGGAGAGGAGACGCGGAGGTTTGGTAGCCAAATCTCCTATTCTGCAGAGAAACATTTCGTTGTAGGTGGGTTCCATCAGCCTTGCCATATTTTCTCAGCTGGCTAGGACGGAGGGCAGGCAGTCAGTTGGCAGGCTCACCTGAGGCCCTGCTTCCCAGACTATGATACAGAACCCCCGCCTGCTGCAGCCCGAAGGGACGGCTTATGGTAAGGGGAAAACCCTGTGTTGGAAAGTTCCTGCCTAACCCTCGCACAAGCACAAGCATATGGGTCAGTGGTCCAAGACTTACCCCAAAAGTTTACCATGTTTGCTCCCATCTAGCCTCCGAAGGCCGAGGTTACCTAGCTGGGAATCACATTTCAGGAGAGGCACTCATGCAGCTTGGGACTGCAATTTGTTTCACCAGGCAGCCCAAATCGAGTCCACCCACTTGCATTTTCCAGGGGCCGAGCCTGGGAGGGGCTACATACACTTTCTGAATGGGAAAGAAGCCCATGCCTTCAGTGTGAAAGGCCACTATGCCTCTTTGCTTTGGCAGCCCAGGGATAGCGTCGGCTCTGAAATGCTTCCAAAGGAGCAGAGTCAGAGAACCTTTGAACCACAGAGCAGGTGCAGCCCCGAACAAGGTCTGCTCTTGGCCTGAGAACACCCACTGCCCAGCGCTTCGTTTGGGTACACACGTGTAGAGGAAGGTTGTTGAATTCTGCTGCGTGATAACTTCTCCGGGCCACGTAGCGTGAGGGCCAGTAGAGTGGCCCTCCATCTCATCCCGGCTTCATGTGCCGGGTGTATAAGGCAAACTCCCTGCTTGAATCCCTCCGTGGGCTACGTAACCTCCAGTGAGAGGTGGGTGATTGGGACCCAGGGCTGGTATCTAGGTTACTGCTCAGTACCTCAACTTCGCAGCTGTTCTCTCTAAGCGGGTCCCAAAGGCTTTCTGGAAGAGTTTCCCTAGAGGGCCAGAAACAGGAAATTAGCCGACAGGCCCACGGGGATGCCAGTTCTCGGCAGCAACAACGCTACCAGCGTCAGACCCTTGGGTTCTCTTTGGTAAATGGAAGAACAACTCTGCTTGGAAGCTTCTGCCATCCAGTTTGAGAGTCGCACTTCCACCGCAGCCTAGGATTCCAAGTGTTGCCATGCCGCCACAATTTCCAATTCTTAGGCCTATGACGGCAGAGTGTCTGGCAGTCCTCAAAGACACCTTAGGGATGCAGGCGTTTTGGCTCCTTCCACCGAGAAAGCAGCTCCTCCAGCTCCTCTGTCGTTAGCTAGTTCATGTTAGAATATCTCTAGGCGCCCTCTTTCCTCCTCCACGAGGTAAGACACTAACGGACTTGCCCTAAAGGGAAGAAGCCTTCTGAGTCCGGCAGAGAGGCAGCCTCTCCCACTCAGCATTCCCCGACGACTGAGCCACTGGCATGGGTCTGAGACACGGAGAAAGACAGCCGTAACCCCGAGCTTTTCCACAATGTAGTATAGGCCTCACCCTGAAGCTCACGTCAATTTCATAGAGAAAACACCAGGCCTCGGTGTGCTTTCCTGTGGCAAGGAAATTTGCTTTCATTCCTTAGGTGGCACATTGGCTCAGGACGGCCCTACCCGAAGGACTCACGGTGTGCAGCCCTATTTGTTGAGATCAGCCCCTCTGGCTCTTTCTCGGATGAAACCAAGTGGGCAAAGAGCCGTTCCTAAGCTGGGGTCCCTGGGAGCCTTCCCTAGTCTACACCAGAACAGCACTCTGAGGGAGAGGAGACGCGGAGGTTTGGTAGCCAAATCTCCTATTCTGCAGAGAAACATTTCGTTGTAGGTGGGTTCCATCAGCCTTGCCATATTTTCTCAGCTGGCTAGGACGGAGGGCAGGCAGTCAGTTGGCAGACTCACCTGAGGCCCTGCTTCCCAGACTGTGATACAGAACCCTCGCCTGCTGCAGCCCGAAGGGACGGCTTATGGTAAGGGGAAAACCCTGTGTTGGAAAGTTCCTGCCTAACCCTCGCACAAGCACAAGTATATGGGTCAGTGGTCCAAGACTTTCCCAACAAGTTTACCATGTTTGCTCCCATCTAGCCTCCGAAGGCCGAGGTTATCTAGCTGGGAATCACACATCAGGAGAGGTACTCATGCTGCTTGGGACTGCAAGTTGTTTCACCAGGCAGCCCCAATCGAGTCCACCCACTTGCATTTTCCAGGGGCCGAGCCTGGGAGGGGCAACATACACTTTCTGAATGGGAAAGAAGCCCATGCCTTCAGTGTGAAAGGCCACTATGCCTCTATGCTTTGGCAGCCCAGGGATAGCGACGGCTCTGAAATGCTTCCAAAGGAGCAGAGTCAGAGAACCTTTGAACCACAGAGCAGGTGCAGCCCCGAACAAGGTCTGCTCTTGGCCTGAGAACACCCACTGCCCAGCGCTTCGTTTGGGTACACACGTGTAGAGGAAGGTTGTTGAATTCTGCTGCGTGATAACTTCTCCGGGCCACGTAGCGTGAGGGCCAGTAGAGTGTCCCTCCTTCTCATCCCGGCTTCATGTGCCGGGTGTATAAGGCAAACTCCCTGCTTGAATCCCTCCGTGGGCTACGTAACCTCCAGAGAGAGGTGGGTGATTGGGACCCAGGGCTGGTATCTAGGTTACTGCTCAGTGCCTCAACTTCGCAGCTGTTCTCTCTAAGCGGGTCCCAAAGGCTTTCTGGAAGAGTTTCCTTAGAGGGCCAGAAACAGGAAATTAGCCGACAGGCCCACGGGGATGCCAGTTCTCGGCAGCAACAACGCTACCAGCGTCAGACCCTTGGGTTCTCTTTGGTAAATGGAAGAACAACTCTGCTTGGAAGCTTCTGCCATCCAGTTTGAGAGTCGCACTTCCACCGCAGCCTAGGATTCCAAGTGTTGCCATGCCGCCACAATGTCCAATTCTTAGGCCTCTGACGGCAGAGTGTCTGGCAGTCCTCAAAGAGACCTTAGGGATGCAGGCGTTTTGGCTCCTTCCACCGAGAAAGCAGCTCCTCCAGCTCCTCTGTCGTTAGCTAGTTCATGTTAGAATATCTCTAGGCGCCCTCTTTCCTCCTCCACGAGGTAAGACACAAACGGACTTGCCCTAAAGGGAAGAAGCCTTCTGAGTCCGGCAGAGAGGCAGCCTCTCCCACTCAGCATTCCCCGACGACTGAGCCCCTGGCATGGGTCCGAGACATGGAGAAAGACAGCCGTAACCCCGAGCTTTTCCACAATGTAGTATAGGCCTCACCCTGAAGCTCACGTCAATTTCATACAGAAAACACAAGGCCTCGGTGTGCTTTCCTGTGGCAAGGAAACGTTGCTTTCATTCCTTAGGTGGCACATTGGCTCAGGACGGCCTTACCCGAAGGACTCACGGTGTGCAGCCCTATTTGTTGAGATCAGCCCCTCTGGCTCTTTCTCGGATGAAACCAAGTGGGCAAAGAGCCGTTCCTAAGCTGGGGTCCCTGGGAGCCTTCCCTAGTCTACACCAGAACAGCACTCTGAGGGAGAGGAGACACGGAGGTTTGGTAGCCAAATCTCCTATTCTGCAGAGAAACATTTCGTTGTAGGTGGGTTCCATCTGCCTTGCCATATTGTCTCAGCTGGCTAGGACGGAGGGCAGGCAGTCAGTTGGCAGGCTCACCTGAGGCCCTGCTTCCCAGACTGTGATACAGAACCCCCGCCTGCTGCAGCCCGAAGGGACGGCTTATGGTAAGGGGAAAACCCTGTGTTGGAAAGTTCCTGCCTAACCCTCGCACAAGCACAAGCATATGGGTCAGTGGTCCAAGACTTTCCCCACAAGTTTACCATGTTTGCTCCCATGTAGCCTCCGAAGGCCGAGGTTACCTAGCTGGGAATCACACTTCAGGAGAGGTACTCATGCTGCTTGGGACTGCAAGTTGTTTCACCAGGCAGCGCAAATCGAGTCCACCCACTTGCATTTTCCAGGGGCCGAGCCTTTGAGGGGCAATATACACTTTCTGAATGGGAAAGAAGCCCATGCCTTCAGTGTGAAAGGCCACTATGCCTCTTTGCTTTGGCAGCCCAGGGATAGCGACGGCTCTGAAATGCTTCCAAAGGAGCAGAGTCAGAGAACCTTTGAACCACAGAGCAGGTGCAGCCCCGAACAAGGTCTGCTCTTGGCCTGAGAACACCCACTGCCCAGCGCTTCGTTTGGGTACACACGTGTAGAGGAAGGTTGTTGAATTCTGCTGCGTGATAACTTCTCCGGGCCACGTAGCGTGAGGGCCAGTAGAGTGTCCCTCCATCTCATCCCGGCTTCATGTGCCGGGTGTATAAGGCAAACTCCCTGCTTGAATCCCTCCGTGGGCTACGTAACCTCCAGAGAGAGGTGGGTGATTGGGACCCAGGGCTGGTATCTAGGTTACTGCTCAGTGCCTCAACTTCGCAGCTGTTCTCTCTAAGCGGGTCCCAAAGTCTTTCTGGAAGTGTTTCCTTAGAGGGTCAGAAACAGGAAATTAGCCGACAGGCCCACGGGGATGCCAGTTCTCGGCAGCAACAACGCTACCAGCGTGAGACCCTTGGGTTCTCTTTGGTAAATGGAAGAACAACTCTGCTTGGAAGCTTCTGCCATCCAGTTTGCGAGTCGCACTTCCACCGCAGCCTAGGATTCCAAGTGTTGCCATGCCGCCACAATTTCCCATTCTTAGGCCTATGACGGCAGAGTGTCTGGCAGTCCTCAAAGAGACCTTAGGAACGCAGGCGTTTTGGCTCCTTCCACCGAGAAAGCAGCTCCTCCAGCTCCTCTGTCGTTAGCTAGTTCATGTTAGAATATCTCTAGGCACCCTCTTTCCTCCTCCACGAGGTAAGACACAAACGGACTTGCCCTAAAGGGAAGAAGCCTTCTGAGTCCGGCAGAGAGGCAGCCTCTCCCACTCAGCATTCCCCGACGACTGAGCCCCTGGCATGGGTCCGAGACACGGAGAAAGACAGCCGTAACCCCGAGCTTTTCCACAATGTAGTATAGGCCTCACCCTGAAGCTCACGTCAATTTCATAGAGAAAACACCAGGCCTCGGTGTGCTTTCCTGTGGCAAGGAAACGTTGCTTTCATTCCTTAGGTGTCACATTGGCTCAGGACGGCCCTACCCGAAGGACTCACGGTGTGCAGCCCTATTTGTTGAGATCAGCCCCTCTGGCTCTTTCTCGGATGAAACCAAGTGGGCAAAGAGCCGTTCCTAAGCTGGGGTCCCTGGGAGCCTTCCCTAGTCTACACCAGAACAGCACTCTGAGGGAGAGGAGACGCGGAGGTTTGGTAGCCAAATCTCCTATTCTGCAGAGAAACATTTCGTTGTAGGTGGGTTCCATCAGCCTTGCCATATTTTCTCAGCTGGCTAGGACGGAGGGCAGGCAGTCAGTTGGCAGGCTCACCTGAGGCCCTGCTTCCCAGACTATGATACAGAACCCCCGCCTGCTGCAGCCCGAAGGGACGGCTTATGGTAAGGGGAAAACCCTGTGTTGGAAAGTTCCTGCCTAACCCTCGCACAAGCACAAGCATATGGGTCAGTGGTCCAAGACTTACCCCAAAAGTTTACCATGTTTGCTCCCATCTAGCCTCCGAAGGCCGAGGTTACCTAGCTGGGAATCACATTTCAGGAGAGGCACTCATGCAGCTTGGGACTGCAATTTGTTTCACCAGGCAGCCCAAATCGAGTCCACCCACTTGCATTTTCCAGGGGCCGAGCCTGGGAGGGGCAACATACACTTTCTGAATGGGAAAGAAGCCCATGCCTTCAGTGTGAAAGGCCACTATGCCTCTTTGCTTTGGCAGCCCAGGGATAGCGTCGGCTCTGAAATGCTTCCAAAGGAGCAGAGTCAGAGAACCTTTGAACCACAGAGCAGGTGCAGCCCCGAACAAGGTCTGCTCTTGGCCTGAGAACACCCACTGCCCAGCGCTTCGTTTGGGTACACACGTGTAGAGGAAGGTTGTTGAATTCTGCTGCGTGATAACTTCTCCGGGCCACGTAGCGTGAGGGCCAGTAGAGTGGCCCTCCATCTCATCCCGGCTTCATGTGCCGGGTGTATAAGGCAAACTCCCTGCTTGAATCCCTCCGTGGGCTACGTAACCTCCAGTGAGAGGTGGGTGATTGGGACCCAGGGCTGGTATCTAGGTTACTGCTCAGTACCTCAACTTCGCAGCTGTTCTCTCTAAGCGGGTCCCAAAGGCTTTCTGGAAGAGTTTCCCTAGAGGGCCAGAAACAGGAAATTAGCCGACAGGCCCACGGGGATGCCAGTTCTCGGCAGCAACAACGCTACCAGCGTCAGACCCTTGGGTTCTCTTTGGTAAATGGAAGAACAACTCTGCTTGGAAGCTTCTGCCATCCAGTTTGAGAGTCGCACTTCCACCGCAGCCTAGGATTCCAAGTGTTGCCATGCCGCCACAATTTCCAATTCTTAGGCCTATGACGGCAGAGTGTCTGGCAGTCCTCAAAGACACCTTAGGGATGCAGGCGTTTTGGCTCCTTCCACCGAGAAAGCAGCTCCTCCAGCTCCTCTGTCGTTAGCTAGTTCATGTTAGAATATCTCTAGGCGCCCTCTTTCCTCCTCCACGAGGTAAGACACAAACGGACTTGCCCTAAAGGGAAGAAGCCTTCTGAGTCCGGCAGAGAGGCAGCCTCTCCCACTCAGCATTCCCCGACGACTGAGCCACTGGTATGGGTCTGAGACACGGAGAAAGACAGCCGTAACCCCGAGCTTTTCCACAATGTAGTATAGGCCTCACCCTGAAGCTCACGTCAATTTCATAGAGAAAACACCAGGCCTCGGTGTGCTTTCCTGTGGCAAGGAAATTTGCTTTCATTCCTTAGGTGGCACATTGGCTCAGGACGGCCCTACCCGAAGGACTCACGGTGTGCAGCCCTATTTGTTGAGATCAGCCCCTCTGGCTCTTTCTCGGATGAAACCAAGTGGGCAAAGAGCCGTTCCTAAGCTGGGGTCCCTGGGAGCCTTCCCTAGTCTACACCAGAACAGCACTCTGAGGGAGAGGAGACGCGGAGGTTTGGTAGCCAAATCTCCTATTCTGCAGAGAAACATTTCGTTGTAGGTGGGTTCCATCAGCCTTGCCATATTTTCTCAGCTGGCTAGGACGGAGGGCAGGCAGTCAGTTGGCAGACTCACCTGAGGCCCTGCTTCCCAGACTGTGATACAGAACCCTCGCCTGCTGCAGCCCGAAGGGACGGCTTATGGTAAGGGGAAAACCCTGTGTTGGAAAGTTCCTGCCTAACCCTCGCACAAGCACAAGTATATGGGTCAGTGGTCCAAGACTTTCCCAACAAGTTTACCATGTTTGCTCCCATCTAGCCTCCGAAGGCCGAGGTTATCTAGCTGGGAATCACACATCAGGAGAGGTACTCATGCTGCTTGGGACTGCAAGTTGTTTCACCAGGCAGCCCCAATCGAGTCCACCCACTTGCATTTTCCAGGGGCCGAGCCTGGGAGGGGCAACATACACTTTCTGAATGGGAAAGAAGCCCATGCCTTCAGTGTGAAAGGCCACTATGCCTCTATGCTTTGGCAGCCCAGGGATAGCGACGGCTCTGAAATGCTTCCAAAGGAGCAGAGTCAGAGAACCTTTGAACCACAGAGCAGGTGCAGCCCCGAACAAGGTCTGCTCTTGGCCTGAGAACACCCACTGCCCAGCGCTTCGTTTGGGTACACACGTGTAGAGGAAGGTTGTTGAATTCTGCTGCGTGATAACTTCTCCGGGCCACGTAGCGTGAGGGCCAGTAGAGTGTCCCTCCATCTCATCCCGGCTTCATGTGCCGGGTGTATAAGGCAAACTCCCTGCTTGAATCCCTCCGTGGGCTACGTAACCTCCAGAGAGAGGTGGGTGATTGGGACCCAGGGCTGGTATCTAGGTTACTGCTCAGTGCCTCAACTTCGCAGCTGTTCTCTCTAAGCGGGTCCCAAAGGCTTTCTGGAAGAGTTTCCTTAGAGGGCCAGAAACAGGAAATTAGCCGACAGGCCCACGGGGATGCCAGTTCTCGGCAGCAACAACGCTACCAGCGTGAGACCCTTGGGTTCTCTTTGGTAAATGGAAGAACAACTCTGCTTGGAAGCTTCTGCCATCCAGTTTGAGAGTCGCACTTCCACCGCAGCCTAGGATTCCAAGTGTTGCCATGCCGCCACAATGTCCAATTCTTAGGCCTCTGACGGCAGTGTCTGGCAGTCCTCAAAGAGACCTTAGGGATGCAGGCGTTTTGGCTCCTTCCACCGAGAAAGCAGCTCCTCCAGCTCCTCTGTCGTTAGCTAGTTCATGTTAGAATATCTCTAGGCGCCCTCTTTCCTCCTCCACGAGGTAAGACACAAACGGACTTGCCCTAAAGGGAAGAAGCCTTCTGAGTCCGGCAGAGAGGCAGCCTCTCCCACTCAGCATTCCCCGACGACTGAGCCCCTGGCATGGGTCCGAGACATGGAGAAAGACAGCCGTAACCCCGAGCTTTTCCACAATGTAGTATAGGCCTCACCCTGAAGCTCACGTCAATTTCATACAGAAAACACCAGGCCTCGGTGTGCTTTCCTGTGGCAAGGAAACGTTGCTTTCATTCCTTAGGTGGCACATTGGCTCAGGACGGCCTTACCCGAAGGACTCACGGTGTGCAGCCCTATTTGTTGAGATCAGCCCCTCTGGCTCTTTCTCGGATGAAACCAAGTGGGCAAAGAGCCGTTCCTAAGCTGGGGTCCCTGGGAGCCTTCCCTAGTCTACACCAGAACAGCACTCTGAGGGAGAGGAGACACGGAGGTTTGGTAGCCAAATCTCCTATTCTGCAGAGAAACATTTCGTTGTAGGTGGGTTCCATCTGCCTTGCCATATTGTCTCAGCTGGCTAGGACGGAGGGCAGGCAGTCAGTTGGCAGGCTCACCTGAGGCCCTGCTTCCCAGACTGTGATACAGAACCCCCGCCTGCTGCAGCCCGAAGGGACGGCTTATGGTAAGGGGAAAACCCTGTGTTGGAAAGTTCCTGCCTAACCCTCGCACAAGCACAAGCATATGGGTCAGTGGTCCAAGACTTTCCCCACAAGTTTACCATGTTTGCTCCCATGTAGCCTCCGAAGGCCGAGGTTACCTAGCTGGGAATCACACTTCAGGAGAGGTACTCATGCTGCTTGGGACTGCAAGTTGTTTCACCAGGCAGCGCAAATCGAGTCCACCCACTTGCATTTTCCAGGGGCCAAGCCTTTGAGGGGCAATATACACTTTCTGAATGGGAAAGAAGCCCATGCCTTCAGTGTGAAAGGCCACTATGCCTCTTTGCTTTGGCAGCCCAGGGATAGCGACGGCTCTGAAATGCTTCCAAAGGAGCAGAGTCAGAGAACCTTTGAACCACAGAGCAGGTGCAGCCCCGAACAAGGTCTGCTCTTGGCCTGAGAACACCCACTGCCCAGCGCTTCGTTTGGGTACACACGTGTAGAGGAAGGTTGTTGAATTCTGCTGCGTGATAACTTCTCCGGGCCACGTAGCGTGAGGGCCAGTAGAGTGTCCCTCCATCTCATCCCGGCTTCATGTGCCGGGTGTATAAGGCAAACTCCCTGCTTGAATCCCTCCGTGGGCTACGTAACCTCCAGAGAGAGGTGGGTGATTGGGACCCAGGGCTGGTATCTAGGTTACTGCTCAGTGCCTCAACTTCGCAGCTGTTCTCTCTAAGCGGGTCCCAAAGGCTTTCTGGAAGTGTTTCCTTAGAGGGTCAGAAACAGGAAATTAGCCGACAGGCCCACGGGGATGCCAGTTCTCGGCAGCAACAACGCTACCAGCGTGAGACCCTTGGGTTCTCTTTGGTAAATGGAAGAACAACTCTGCTTGGAAGCTTCTGCCATCCAGTTTGCGAGTCGCACTTCCACCGCAGCCTAGGATTCCAAGTGTTGCCATGCCGCCACAATTTCCCATTCTTAGGCCTATGACGGCAGAGTGTCTGGCAGTCCTCAAAGAGACCTTAGGAACGCAGGCGTTTTGGCTCCTTCCACCGAGAAAGCAGCTCCTCCAGCTCCTCTGTCGTTAGCTAGTTCATGTTAGAATATCTCTAGGCACCCTCTTTCCTCCTCCACGAGGTAAGACACAAACGGACTTGCCCTAAAGGGAAGAAGCCTTCTGAGTCCGGCAGAGAGGCAGCCTCTCCCACTCAGCATTCCCCGACGACTGAGCCCCTGGCATGGGTCCGAGACACGGAGAAAGACAGCCGTAACCCCGAGCTTTTCCACAATGTAGTATAGGCCTCACCCTGAAGCTCACGTCAATTTCATAGAGAAAACACCAGGCCTCGGTGTGCTTTCCTGTGGCAAGGAAACGTTGCTTTAATTCCTTAGGTGTCACATTGGCTCAGGACGGCCCTACCCGAAGGACTCACGGTGTGCAGCCCTATTTGTTGAGATCAGCCCCTCTGGCTCTTTCTCGGATGAAACCAAGTGGGCAAAGAGCCGTTCCTAAGCTGGGGTCCCTGGGAGCCTTCCCTAGTCTACACCAGAACAGCACTCTGAGGGAGAGGAGACGCGGAGGTTTGGTAGCCAAATCTCCTATTCTGCAGAGAAACATTTCGTTGTAGGTGGGTTCCATCAGCCTTGCCATATTGTCTCAGCTGGCTAGGACGGAGGGCAGGCAGTCAGTTGGCAGGCTCACCTGAGGCCCTGCTTCCCAGACTGTGATACAGAACCCCCGCCTGCTGCAGCCCAAAGGGACTGCTTATGGTAAGGGGAAAACCCTGTGTTGGAAAGTTCCTGCCTAACCCTCGCACAAGCACAAGCATATGGGTCAGTGGTCCAAGACTTTCCCCACACGTTTACCATGTTTGCTCCCATCTAGCCTCCGAAGGCCGAGGTTACCTAGCTGGGAATCACACTTCAGGAGAGGTACTCATGCTGCTTGGGACTGCAAATTGTTTCACCAGGCAGCCCAAATCGAGTCCACCCACTTGCATTTTCCAGGGGCCGAGCCTGGGAGGGGCAACATACACTTTCTGAATGGGAAAGAAGCCCATGCCTTCAGTGTGAAAGGCCACTATGCCTCTTTGCTTTGGCAGCCCAGGGATAGCGTCGGCTCTGAAATGCTTCCAAAGGAGCAGAGTCAGAGAACCTTTGAACCACAGAGCAGGTGCAGCCCCGAACAAGGTCTGCTCTTGGCCTGAGAACACCCACTGCCCAGCGCTTCGTTTGGGTACACACGTGTAGAGGAAGGTTGTTGAATTCTGCTGCGTGATAACTTCTCCGGGCCACGTAGCGTGAGGGCCAGTAGAGTGGCCCTCCATCTCATCCCGGCTTCATGTGCCGGGTGTATAAGGCAAACTCCCTGCTTGAATCCCTCCGTGGGCTACGTAACCTCCAGTGAGAGGTGGGTGATTGGGACCCAGGGCTGGTATCTAGGTTACTGCTCAGTACCTCAACTTCGCAGCTATTCTCTCTAAGCGGGTCCCAAAGGCTTTCTGGAAGAGTTTCCCTAGAGGGCCAGAAACAGGAAATTAGCCGACAGGCCCACGGGGATGCCAGTTCTCGGCAGCAACAACGCTACCAGCGTCAGACCCTTGGGTTCTCTTTGGTAAATGGAAGAACAACTCTGCTTGGAAGCTTCTGCCATCCAGTTTGAGAGTCGCACTTCCACCGCAGCCTAGGATTCCAAGTGTTGCCATGCCGCCACAATTTCCAATTCTTAGGCCTATGACGGCAGAGTGTCTGGCAGTCCTCAAAGACACCTTAGGGATGCAGGCGTTTTGGCTCCTTCCACCGAGAAAGCAGCTCCTCCAGCTCCTCTGTCGTTAGCTAGTTCATGTTAGAATATCTCTAGGCGCCCTCTTTCCTCCTCCACGAGGTAAGACACAAACGGACTTGCCCTAAAGGGAAGAAGCCTTCTGAGTCCGGCAGAGAGGCAGCCTCTCCCACTCAGCATTCCCCGACGACTGAGCCACTGGCATGGGTCTGAGACACGGAGAAAGACAGCCGTAACCCCGAGCTTTTCCACAATGTAGTATAGGCCTCACCCTGAAGCTCACGTCAATTTCATAGAGAAAACACCAGGCCTCGGTGTGCTTTCCTGTGGCAAGGAAATTTTGCTTTCATTCCTTAGGTGGCACATTGGCTCAGGACGGCCCTACCCGAAGGACTCACGGTGTGCAGCCCTATTTGTTGAGATCAGCCCCTCTGGCTCTTTCTCGGATGAAACCAAGTGGGCAAAGAGCCGTTCCTAAGCTGGGGTCCCTGGGAGCCTTCCCTAGTCTACAACAGAACAGCACTCTGAGGGAGAGGAGACGCGGAGGTTTGGTAGCCAAATCTCCTATTCTGCAGAGAAACATTTCGTTGTAGGTGGGTTCCATCAGCCTTGCCATATTTTCTCAGCTGGCTAGGACGGAGGGCAGGCAGTCAGTTGGCAGACTCACCTGAGGCCCTGCTTCCCAGACTGTGATACAGAACCCTCGCCTGCTGCAGCCCGAAGGGACGGCTTATGGTAAGGGGAAAACCCTGTGTTGGAAAGTTCGTGCCTAACCCTCGCACAAGCACAAGTATATGGGTCAGTGGTCCAAGACTTTCCCAACAAGTTTACCATGTTTGCTCCCATCTAGCCTCCGAAGCCCGAGGTTATCTAGCTGGGAATCACACATCAGGGAGGTACTCATGCTGCTTGGGACTGCAAGTTGTTTCACCAGGCAGCCCCAATCGAGTCCACCCACTTGCATTTTCCAGGGGCCGAGCCTGGGAGGGGCAACATACACTTTCTGAATGGGAAAGAAGCCCATGCCTTCAGTGTGAAAGGCCACTATGCCTCTATGCTTTGGCAGCCCAGGGATAGCGACGGCTCTGAAATGCTTCCAAAGGAGCAGAGTCAGAGAACCTTTGAACCACAGAGCAGGTGCAGCCCCGAACAAGGTCTGCTCTTGGCCTGAGAACACCCACTGCCCAGCGCTTCGTTTGGGTACACACGTGTAGAGGAAGGTTGTTGAATTCTGCTGCGTGATAACTTCTCCGGGCCACGTAGCGTGAGGGCCAGTAGAGTGTCCCTCCATCTCATCCCGGCTTCATGTGCCGGGTGTATAAGGCAAACTCCCTGCTTGAATCCCTCCGTGGGCTACGTAACCTCCAGAGAGAGGTGGGTGATTGGGACCCAGGGCTGGTATCTAGGTTACTGCTCAGTGCCTCAACTTCGCAGCTGTTCTCTCTAAGCGGGTCCCAAAGGCTTTCTGGAAGTGCTTCCTTAGAGGGCCAGAAACAGGAAATTAGCCGACAGGCCCACGGGGATGCCAGTTCTCGGCAGCAACAACGCTACCAGCGTCAGACCCTTGGGTTCTCTTTGGTAAATGGAAGAACAACTCTGCTTGGAAGCTTCTGCCATCCAGTTTGAGAGTCGCACTTCCACCGCAGCCTAGGATTCCAAGTGTTGCCATGCCGCCACAATTTCCCATTCTTAGGCCTATGACGGCAGAGTGTCTGGCAGTCCTCAAAGAGACCTTAGGAACGCAGGCGTTTTGGCTCCTTCCACCGAGAAAGCAGCTCCTCCAGCTCCTCTGTCGTTAGCTAGTTCATGTTAGAATATCTCTAGGCGCCCTCTTTCCTCCTCCACGAGGTAAGACACAAACGGACTTGCCCTAAAGGGAAGAAGCCTTCTGAGTCCGGCAGAGAGGCAGCCTCTCCCACTCAGCATTCCCCGACGACTGAGCCCCTGGCATGGGTCCGAGACACGGAGAAAGACAGCCATAACCCCGAGCTTTTCCACAATGTAGTATAGGCCTCACCCTGAAGCTCACGTCAATTTCATAGAGAAAACACCAGGCCTCGGTGTGCTTTCCTGTGGCAAGGAAACGTTGCTTTCATTCCTTAGGTGGCACATTGGCTCAGGACGGCCCTACCCGAAGGACTCACGGTGTGCAGCCCTATTTGTTGAGATCAGCCCCTCTGGCTCTTTCTCGGATGAAACCAAGTGGGCAAAGAGCCGTTCCTAAGCTGGGGTCCCTGGGAGCCTTCCCTAGTCTACACCAGAACAGCACTCTGAGGGAGAGGAGACGCGGAGGTTTGGTAGCCAAATCTCCTATTCTGCAGAGAAACATTTCGTTGTAGGTGGGTTCCATCAGCCTTGCCATATTGTCTCAGCTGGCTAGGACGGAGGGCAGGCAGTCAGTTGGCAGGCTCACCTGAGGCCCTGCTTCCCAGACTGTGATACAGAACCCCCGCCTGCTGCAGCCCAAAGGGACTGCTTATGGTAAGGGGAAAACCCTGTGTTGGAAAGTTCCTGCCTAACCCTCGCACAAGCACAAGCATATGGGTCAGTGGTCCAAGACTTTCCCCACACGTTTACCATGTTTGCTCCCATCTAGCCTCCGAAGGCCGAGGTTACCTAGCTGGGAATCACACTTCAGGAGAGGTACTCATGCTGCTTGGGACTGCAAATTGTTTCACCAGGCAGCCCAAATCGAGTCCACCCACTTGCATTTTCCAGGGGCCGAGCCTGGGAGGGGCAACTTACACTTTCTGAATGGGAAAGAAGCCCATGCCTTCAGTGTGAAAGGCCACTATGCCTCTTTGCTTTGGCAGCCCAGGGATAGCGTCGGCTCTGAAATGCTTCCAAAGGAGCAGAGTCAGAGAACCTTTGAACCACAGAGCAGGTGCAGCCCCGAACAAGGTCTGCTCTTGGCCTGAGAACACCCACTGCCCAGCGCTTCGTTTGGGTACACACGTGTAGAGGAAGGTTGTTGAATTCTGCTGCGTGATAACTTCTCCGGGCCACGTAGCGTGAGGGCCAGTAGAGTGGCCCTCCATCTCATCCCGGCTTCATGTGCCGGGTGTATAAGGCAAACTCCCTGCTTGAATCCCTCCGTGGGCTACGTAACCTCCAGAGAGAGGTGGGTGATTGGGACCCAGGGCTGGTATCTAGGTTAGTGCTCAGTGCCTCAACTTCGCAGCTGTTCTCTCTAAGCGGGTCCCAAAGGCTTTCTGGAAGAGTTTCCCTAGAGGGCCAGAAACAGGAAATTAGCCGACAGGCCCACGGGGATGCCAGTTCTCGGCAGCAACAACGCTACCAGCGTCAGACCCTTGGGTTCTCTTTGGTAAATGGAAGAACAACTCTGCTTGGAAGCTTCTGCCATCCAGTTTGAGAGTCGCACTTCCACCGCAGCCTAGGATTCCAAGTGTTGCCATGCCGCCACAATTTCCCATTCTTAGGCCTCTGACGGCAGAGTGTCTGGCAGTCCTCAAAGAGACCTTAGGGATGCAGGCGTTTTGGCTCCTTCCACCGAGAAAGCAGCTCCTCCAGCTCCTCTGTCGTTAGCTAGTTCATGTTAGAATATCTCGAGGCGCCCTCTTTCCTCCTCCACGAGGTAAGACACAAACGGACTTGCCCTAAAGGGAAGAAGCCTTCTGAGTCCGGCAGAGAGGCAGCCTCTCCCACTCAGCATTCCCCGACGACTGAGCCCCTGGCATGGGTCCGAGACACGGAGAAAGACAGCCGTAACCCCGAGCTTTTCCACAATGTAGTATAGGCCTCACCCTGAAGCTCACGTCAATTTCATAGAGAAAACACCAGGCCTCGGTGTGCTTTCCTGTGGCAAGGAAACGTTGCTTTCATTCCTTAGGTGGCACATTGGCTCAGGACGGCCCTACCCGAAGGACTCACGGTGTGCAGCCCTATTTGTTGAGATCAGCCCCTCTGGCTCTTTCTCGGATGAAACCAAGTGGGAAAAGAGCCGTTCCTAAGATGGGGTCCCTGGGAGCCTTCCCTAGTCTACACCAGAACAGCACTCTGAGGGAGAGGAGACGCGGAGGTTTGGTAGCCAAATCTCCTATTCTGCAGAGAAACATTTCGTTGTAGGTGGGTTCCATCAGCCTTGCCATATTTTCTCAGCTGGCTAGGACGGAGGGCAGGCAGTCAGTTGGCAGGCTCACCTGAGGCCCTGCTTCCCAGACTGTGATACAGAACCCCCGCCTGCTGCAGCCCAAAGGGACGGCTTATGGTAAGGGGAAAACCCTGTGTTGGAAAGTTCCTGCCTAACCCTCGCACAAGCACAAGCATATGGGTCAGTGGTCCAAGACTATCCCCACAAGTTTACCATGTTTGCTCCCATCTAGCCTCCGAAGGCCGAGGTTACCTAGCTGGGAATCACACTTCAGGAGAGGTACTCATGCTGCTTGGGACTGCAAGTTGTTTCACCAGGCAGCCCCAATCGAGTCCACCCACTTGCATTTTCCAGGGTCCGAGCCTGCGAGGGGCAACATACACTTTCTGAATGGGAAAGAAGCCCATGCCTTCAGTGTGAAAGGCCACTATGCCTCTTTGCTTTGGCAGCCCAGGGATAGCGTCGGCTCTGAAATGCTTGCAAAGGAGCAGAGTCAGAGAACCTTTGAACCACAGAGCAGGTGCAGCCCCGAACAAGGTCTGCTCTTGGCCTGAGAACACCCACTGCCCAGCGCTTCGTTTGGGTACACACGTGTAGAGGAAGGTTGTTGAATTCTGCTGCGTGATAACTTCTCCGGGCCACGTAGCGTGAGGGCCAGTAGAGTGGCCCTCCATCTCATGCCGGCTTCATGTGCCGGGTGTATAAGGCAAACTCCCTGCTTGAATCCCTCCGTGGGCTACGTAACCTCCAGAGAGAGGTGGGTGATTGGGACCCAGGGCTGGTATCTAGGTTACTGCTCAGTGCCTCAACTTCGCAGCTGTTCTCTCTAAGCGGGTCCCAAAGGCTTTCTGGAAGAGTTTCCTTAGAGGGCCAGAAACAGGAAATTAGCCGACAGGCCCACGGGGATGCCAGTTCTCGGCAGCAACAACGCTACCAGCGTCAGACCCTTGGGTTCTCTTTGGTAAATGGAAGAACAACTCTGCTTGGAAGCTTCTGCCATCCAGTTTGAGAGTCGCACTTCCACCGCAGCCTAGGATTCCAAGTGTTGCCATGCCGCCACAATGTCCAATTCTTAGGCCTCTGACGGCAGAGTGTCTGGCAGTCCTCAAAGAGACCTTAGGGATGCAGGCGTTTTGGCTCCTTCCACCGAGAAAGCAGCTCCTCCAGCTCCTCTGTCGTTAGCTAGTTCATGTTAGAATATCTCTAGGCGCCCTCTTTCCTCCTCCACGAGGTAAGACACAAACGGACTTGCCCTAAAGGGAAGAAGCCTTCTGAGTCCGGCAGAGAGGCAGCCTCTCCCACTCAGCATTCCCCGACAACTGAGCCCCTGGCATGGGTCCGAGACACGGAGAAAGACAGCCGTAACCCCGAGCTTTTCCACAATGTAGTATAGGCCTCACCCTGAAGCTCACGTCAATTTCATACAGAAAACACCAGGCCTCGGTGTGCTTTCCTGTGGCAAGGAAACGTTGCTTTCATTCCTTAGGTGGCACATTGGCTCAGGACGGCCTTACCCGAAGGACTCACGGTGTGCAGCCCTATTTGTTGAGATCAGCCCCTCTGGCTCTTTCTCGGATGAAACCAAGTGGGCAAAGAGCCGTTCCTAAGCTGGGGTCCCTGGGAGCCTTCCCTAGTCTACACCAGAACAGCACTCTGAGGGAGAGGAGACACGGAGGTTTGGTAGCCAAATCTCCTATTCTGCAGAGAAACATTTCGTTGTAGGTGGGTTCCATCTGCCTTGCCATATTGTCTCAGCTGTCTAGGACGGAGGGCAGGCAGTCAGTTGGCAGGCTCACCTGAGGCCCTGCTTCCCAGACTGTGATACAGAACCCCCGCCTGCTGCAGCCCGAAGGGACGGCTTATGGTAAGGGGAAAACCCTGTGTTGGAAAGTTCCTGCCTAACCCTCGCACAAGCACAAGCATATGGGTCAGTGTTCCAAGACATTCCCCACAAGTTTACCATGTTTGCTCCCATGTAGCCTCCGAAGGCCGAGGTTACCTAGCTGGGAATCACACTTCAGGAGAGGTACTCATGCTGCTTGGGACTGCAAGTTGTTTCACCAGGCAGCGCAAATCGAGTCCACCCACTTGCATTTTCCAGGGGCCGAGCCTTTGAGGGGCAACATACACTTTCTGAATGGGAAAAAGCCCATGCCTTCAGTGTGAAAGGCCACTATGCCTCTTTGCTTTGGCAGCCCAGGGATAGCGACGGCTCTGAAATGCTTCCAAAGGAGCAGAGTCAGA
Organism: Eschrichtius robustus; assembly: GCF_028021215.1. Lineage (NCBI taxonomy): Eukaryota > Metazoa > Chordata > Mammalia > Artiodactyla > Eschrichtiidae > Eschrichtius > Eschrichtius robustus. The sequence goes on from NC_090842.1 coordinate 43,766,110, forward strand.
GAACCTTTGAACCACAGAGCAGGTGCAGCCCCGAACAAGGTCTGCTCTTGGCCTGAGAACACCCACTGCCCAGCGCTTCGTTTGGGTACACACGTGTAGAGGAAGGTTGTTGAATTCTGCTGCGTGATAACTTCTCCGGGCCACGTAGCGTGAGGGCCAGTAGAGTGTCCCTCCATCTCATCCCGGCTTCATGTGCCGGGTGTATAAGGCAAACTCCCTGCTTGAATCCCTCCGTGGGCTACGTAACCTCCAGAGAGAGGTGGGTGATTGGGACCCAGGGCTGGTATCTAGGTTACTGCTCAGTGCCTCAACTTCGCAGCTGTTCTCTCTAAGCGGGTCCCAAAGGCTTTCTGGAAGTGTTTCCTTAGAGGGCCAGAAACAGGAAATTAGCCGACAGGCCCACGGGGATGCCAGTTCTCGGCAGCAACAACGCTACCAGCGTGAGACCCTTGGGTTCTCTTTGGTAAATGGAAGAACAACTCTGCTTGGAAGCTTCTGCCATCCAGTTTGCGAGTCGCACTTCCACCGCAGCCTAGGATTCCAAGTGTTGCCATGCCGCCACAATTTCCCATTCTTAGGCCAATGACGGCAGAGTGTCTGGCAGTCCTCAAAGAGACCTTAGGAACGCAGGCGTTTTGGCTCCTTCCACCGAGAAAGCAGCTCCTCCAGCTCCTCTGTCGTTAGCTAGTTCATGTTAGAATATCTCTAGGCGCCCTCTTTCCTCCTCCACGAGGTAAGACACAAACGGACTTGCCCTAAAGGGAAGAAGCCTTCTGAGTCCGGCAGAGAGGCAGCCTCTCCCACTCAGCATTCCCCGACGACTGAGCCCCTGGCATGGGTCCGAGACACGGAGAAAGACAGCCGTAACCCCGAGCTTTTCCACAATGTAGTATAGGCCTCACCCTGAAGCTCACGTCAATTTCATAGAGAAAACACCAGGCCTCGGTGTGCTTTCCTGTGGCAAGGAAACTTTGCTTTCATTCCTTAGGTGGCACATTGGCTCAGGACGGCCCTACCCGAAGGACTCACGGTGTGCAGACCTATTTGTTGAGATCAGCCCCTCTGGCTCTTTCTCGGATGAAACCAAGTGGGCAAAGAGCCGTTCCTAAGCTGGGGTCCCTGGGAGCCTTCCCTAGTCTACACCAGAACAACACTCTGAGGGAGAGGAGACGCGGAGGTTTGGTAGCCAAATCTCCTATTCTGCAGAGAAACATTTCGTTGTAGGTGGGTTCCATCAGCCTTGCCATATTGTCTCAGCTGGCTAGGACGGAGGGCAGGCAGTCAGTTGGCAGGCTCACCTGAGGCCCTGCTTCCCAGACTGTGATACAGAACCCCCGCCTGCTGCAGCCCAAAGTGATGGCTTATGGTAAGGGGAAAACCCTGTGTTGGAAAGTTCCTGCCTAACCCTCGCACAAGCACAAGCATATGGGTCAGTGGTCCAAGACTTTCCCCACAAGTTTACCATGTTTGCTCCCATCTAGCCTCTGAAGGCCGAGGTTACCTAGCTGGGAATCAAACTTCAGGAGAGGTACTCATGCTGCATGGGACTGCAAATTGTTTCAACAGGCAGCCCAAATCGAGTCCACCCACTTGCATTTTCCAGGGGCCGAGCCTGGGAGGGGCAACATACACTTTCTGCACGGGAAAGAAGCCCATGCCTTCAGTGTGAAAGGCCACTATGCCTCTTTGCTTTGGCAGCCCAGGGATAGCTTCGGCTCTGAAATGCTTCCAAAGGAGCAGAGTCAGAGAACCTTTGAACCACAGAGCAGGTGCAGCCCCGAACAAGGTCTGCTCTTGGCCTGAGAACACCCACTGCCCAGCGCTTCGTTTGGGTACACACGTGTAGAGGAAGGTTGTTGAATTCTGCTGCGTGATAACTTCTCCGGGCCACGTAGCGTGAGGGCCAGTAGAGTGGCCCTCCATCTCATCCCAGCTTCATGTGCCGGGTGTATAAGGCAAACTCCCTGCTTGAATCCCTCCGTGGGCTACGTAACCTCCAGAGAGAGGTGGGTGATTGGGACCCAGGGCTGGTATCTAGGTTACTGCTCAGTGCCTCAACTTCGCAGCTGTTCTCTCTAAGCGGGTCCCAAAGGCTTTCTGGAAGAGTTTCCCTAGAGGGCCAGAAACAGGAAATTAGCCGACAGGCCCACGGGGATGCCAGTTCTCGGCAGCAACAACGCTACCAGCGTCAGACCCTTGGGTTCTCTTTGGTAAATGGAAGAACAACTCTGCTTGGAAGCTTCTGCCATCCAGTTTGAGAGTCGCACTTCCACCGCAGCCTAGGATTCCAAGTGTTGCCATGCCGCCACAATTTCCCATTCTTAGGCCTATGACGGCAGAGTGTCTGGCAGTCCTCAAAGAGACCTTAGGGATGCAGGCGTTTTGGCTCCTTCCACCGAGAAAGCAGCTCCTCCAGCTCCTCTGTCGTTAGCTAGTTCATGTTAGAATATCTCTAGGCGCCCTCTTTCCTCCTCCACGAGGTAAGACACAAACGGACTTGCCCTAAAGGGAAGAAGCCTTCTGAGTCCGGCAGAGAGGCAGCCTCTCCCACTCAGCATTCCCCGACGACTGAGCCCCTGGCATGGGTCCGAGACACGGAGAAAGACAGCCGTAACCCCGAGCTTTTCCACAATGTAGTATAGGCCTCACCCTGAAGCTCACGTCAATTTCATAGAGAAAACACCAGGCCTCGGTGTGCTTTCCTGTGGCAAGGAAACGTTGCTTTCATTCCTTAGGTGGCACATTGGCTCAGGACGGCCCTACCCGAAGGACTCACGGTGTGCAGCCCTATTTGTTGAGATCAGCCCCTCTGGCTCTTTCTCGGATGAAACCAAGTGGGCAAAGAGCCGTTCCTAAGCTGGGGTCCCTGGGAGCCTTCCCTAGTCTACACCAGAACAGCACTCTGAGGGAGAGGAGACGCGGAGGTTTGGTAGCCAAATCTCCTATTCTGCAGAGAAACATTTCGTTGTAGGTGGGTTCCATCAGCCTTGCCATATTTTCTCAGCTGGCTAGGACGGAGGGCAGGCAGTCAGTTGGCAGGCTCACCTGAGGCCCTGCTTCCCAGACTGTGATACAGAACCCCCGCCTGCTGCAGCCCGAAGGGACGGCTTATGGTAAGGGGAAAACCCTGTGTTGGAAAGTTCCTGCCTAACCCTCGCACAAGCACAAGCATATGGGTCAGTGGTCCAAGACTTACCCCAAAAGTTTACCATGTTTGCGCCCATCTAGCCTCCGAAGGCCGAGGTTACCTAGCTGGGAATCACATTTCAGGAGAGGCACTCATGCAGCTTGGGACTGCAATTTGTTTCACCAGGCAGCCCAAATCGAGTCCACCCACTTGCATTTTCCAGGGGCCGAGCCTGGGAGGGGCAACATACACTTTCTGAATGGGAAAGAAGCCCATGCCTTCAGTGTGAAAGGCCACTATGCCTCTTTGCTTTGGCAGCCCAGGGATAGCGTCGGCTCTGAAATGCTTCCAAAGGAGCAGAGTCAGAGAACCTTTGAACCACAGAGCAGGTGCAGCCCCGAACAAGGTCTGCTCTTGGCCTGAGAACACCCACTGCCCAGCGCTTCGTTTGGGTACACACGTGTAGAGGAAGGTTGTTGAATTCTGCTGCGTGATAACTTCTCCGGGCCACGTAGCGTGAGGGCCAGTAGAGTGGCCCTCCATCTCATCCCGGCTTCATGTGCCGGGTGTATAAGGCAAACTCCCTGCTTGAATCCCTCCGTGGGCTACGTAACCTCCAGAGAGAGGTGGGTGATTGGGACCCAGGGCTGGTATCTAGGTTACTGCTCAGTGCCTCAACTTCGCAGCTGTTCTCTCTAAGCGGGTCTCAAAGGCTTTCTGGAAGTGTTTCCTTAGAGGGCCAGAAACAGGAAATTAGCCGACAGGCCCACGGGGATGCCAGTTCTCGGCAGCAACAACGCTACCAGCGTGAGACCCTTGGGTTCTCTTTGGTAAATGGAAGAACAACTCTGCTTGGAAGCTTCTGCCATCCAGTTTGAGAGTCGCACTTCCACCGCAGCCTAGGATTCCAAGTGTTGCCATGCCGCCACAATTTCCCATTCTTAGGCCTATGACGGCAGAGTGTCTGGCAGTCCTCAAAGACACCTTAGGGATGCAGGCGTTTTGGCTCCTTCCACCGAGAAAGCAGCTCCTCCAGCTCCTCTGTCGTTAGCTAGTTCATGTTAGAATATCTCTAGGCGCCCTCTTTCCTCCTCCACGAGGTAAGACACAAACGGACTTGCCCTAAAGGGAAGAAGCCTTCTGAGTCCGGCAGAGAGGCAGCCTCTCCCACTCAGCATTCCCCGACGACTGAGCCCCTGGCATGGGTCCGAGACACGGAGAAAGACAGCCGTAACCCCGAGCTTTTCCACAATGTAGTATAGGCCTCACCCTGAAGCTCACGTCAATTTCATAGAGAAAACACCAGGCCTCGGTGTGCTTTCCTGTGGCAAGGAAACATTGCTTTCATTCCTTAGGTGTCACATTGGCTCAGGACGGCCCTACCCGAAGGACTCACGGTGTGCAGCCCTATTTGTTGAGATCAGCCCCTCTGGCTCTTTCTCGGATGAAACCAAGTGGGCAAACAGCCGTTCCTAAGCTGGGGTCCCTGGGAGCCTTCCCTAGTCTACACCAGAACAGCACTCTGAGGGAGAGGAGACGCGGAGGTTTGGTAGCCAAATCTCCTATTCTGCAGAGAAACATTTCGTTGTAGGTGGGTTCCATCAGCCTTGCCATATTTTCTCAGCTGGCTAGGACGGAGGGCAGGCAGTCAGTTGGCAGGCTCACCTGAGGCCCTGCTTCCCAGACTGTGATACATAACCCCCGCCTGCTGCAGCCCAAAGGGACGGCTTATGGTAAGGGGAAAACCCTGTGTTGGAAAGTTCCTGCCTAACCCTCGCACAAGCACAAGCATATGGGTCAGTGGTCCAAGACTTTCCCCACAAGTTTACCATGTTTGCTCCCATCTAGCCTCCGAAGGCCGAGGTTACCTAGCTGGGAATCACACTTCAGGAGAGGTACTCATGCTGCTTGGGACTGCAAATTGTTTCACCAGGCAGCCCAAATCGAGTCCACCCACTTGCATTTTCCAGGGGCCGAGCCTGGGAGGGGCAACATACACTTTCTGAATGGGAAAGAAGCCCATGCCTTCAGTGTGAAAGGCCACTATGCCTCTTTGCTTTGGCAGCCCAGGGATAGCGTCGGCTCTGAAATGCTTCCAAAGGAGCAGAGTCAGAGAACCTTTGAACCACAGAGCAGGTGCAGCCCCGAACAAGGTCTGCTCTTGGCCTGAGAACACCCACTGCCCAGCGCTTCGTTTGGGTACACACGTGTAGAGGAAGGTTGTTGAATTCTGCTGCGTGATAACTTCTCCGGGCCACGTAGCGTGAGGGCCAGTAGAGTGGCCCTCCATCTCATCCCGGCTTCATGTGCCGGGTGTATAAGGCAAACTCCCTGCTTGAATCCCTCCGTGGGCTACGTAACCTCCAGAGAGAGGTGGGTGATTGGGACCCAGGGCTGGTATCTAGGTTACTGCTCAGTGCCTCAACTTCGCAGCTGTTCTCTCTAAGCGGGTCCCAAAGGCTTTCTGGAAGAGTTTCCCTAGAGGGCCAGAAACAGGAAATTAGCCGACAGGCCCACGGGGATGCCAGTTCTCGGCAGCAACAACGCTACCAGCGTCAGACCCTTGGGTTCTCTTTGGTAAATGGAAGAACAACTCTGCTTGGAAGCTTCTGCCATCCAGTTTGAGAGTCGCACTTCCACCGCAGCCTAGGATTCCAAGTGTTGCCATGCCGCCACAATTTCCCATTCTTAGGCCTATGACGGCAGAGTGTCTGGCAGTCCTCAAAGACACCTTAGGGATGCAGGCGTTTTGGCTCCTTCCACCGAGAAAGCAGCTCCTCCAGCTCCTCTGTCGTTAGCTAGTTCATGTTAGAATATCTCTAGGCGCCCTCTTTCCTCCTCCACGAGGTAAGACACAAACGGACTTGCCCTAAAGGGAAGAAGCCTTCTGAGTCCGGCAGAGAGGCAGCCTCTCCCACTCAGCATTCCCCGACGACTGAGCCCCTGGCATGGGTCCGAGACACGGAGAAAGACAGCCGTAACCCCGAGCTTTTCCACAATGTAGTATAGGCCTCACCCTGAAGCTCACGTCAATTTCATAGAGAAAACACCAGGCCTCGGTGTGCTTTCCTGTGGCAAGGAAACGTTGCTTTCATTCCTTAGGTGGCACATTGGCTCAGGACGGCCTTACCCGAAGGACTCACGGTGTGCAGCCCTATTTGTTGAGATCAGCCCCTCTGGCTCTTTCTCGGATGAAACCAAGTGGGCAAAGAGCCGTTCCTAAGCTGGGGTCCCTGGGAGCCTTCCCTAGTCTACACCAGAACAGCACTCTGAGGGAGAGGAGACGCGGAGGTTTGGTAGCCAAATCTCCTATTCTGCAGAGAAACATTTCGTTGTAGGTGGGTTCCATCAGCCTTGCCATATTGTCTCAGCTGGCTAGGACGGAGGGCAGGCAGTCAGTTGGCAGGCTCACCTGAGGCCCTGCTTCCCAGACTGTGATACAGAACCCCCGCCTGCTGCAGCCCAAAGGGACGGCTTATTGTAAGGGGAAAACCCTGTGTTGGAAAGTTCCTGCCTAACCCTCGCACAAGCACAAGCATATGGGTCAGTGGTCCAAGACTTTCCCCACAAGTTTACCATGTTTGCTCCCATCTAGCCTCCGAAGGCCGAGGTTACCTAGCTGGGAATCACACTTCAGGAGAGGTACTCATGCTGCTTGGGACTGCAAGTTGTTTCACCAGGCAGCCCAAATCGAGTCCACCCACTTGCATTTTCCAGGGGCCGAGCCTGGGAGGGGCAACATACACTTTCTGAATGGGAAAGAAGCCCATGCCTTCAGTGGGAAAGGCCACTATGCCTCTTTGCTTTGGCAGCCCAGGGATAGCGTCGGCTCTGAAATGCTTCCAAAGGAGCAGAGTCAGAGAACCTTTGAACCACAGAGCAGGTGCAGCCCCGAAAAAGGTCTGCTCTTGGCCTGAGAACACCCACTGCCCAGCGCTTCGTTTGGGTACACACGTGTAGAGGAAGGTTGTTGAATTCTGCTGCGTGATAACTTCTCCGGGCCACGTAGCGTGAGGGCCAGTAGAGTGGCCCTCCATCTCATCCCGGCTTCATGTGCCGGGTGTATAAGGCAAACTCCCTGCTTGAATCCCTCCGTGGGCTACGTAACCTCCAGAGAGAGGTGGGTGATTGGGACCCAGGGCTGGTATCTAGGTTACTGCTCAGTGCCTCAACTTCGCAGCTGTTCTCTCTAAGCGGGTCCCAAAGGCTTTCTGGAAGAGTTTCCTTAGAGGGCCAGAAACAGGAAATTAGCCGACAGGCCCACGGGGATGCCAGTTCTCGGCAGCAACAACGCTACCAGCGTCAGACCCTTGGGTTCTCTTTGGTAAAAGGAAGAACAATTCTGCTTGGAAGCTTCTGCCATCCAGTTTGAGAGTCGCACTTCCACCGCAGCCTAGGATTCCAAGTGTTGCCATGCCGCCACAATGTCCAATTCTTAGGCCTCTGACGGCAGAGTGTCTGGCAGTCCTCAAAGAGACCTTAGGGATGCAGGCGTTTTGGCTCCTTCCACCGAGAAAGCAGCTCCTCCAGCTCCTCTGTCGTTAGCTAGTTCATGTTAGAATATCTCTAGGCGCCCTCTTTCCTCCTCCACGAGGTAAGACACAAACGGACTTGCCCTAAAGGGAAGAAGCCTTCTGAGTCCGGCAGAGAGGCAGCCTCTCCCACTCAGCATTCCCCGACGACTGAGCCCCTGGCATGGGTCCGAGACACGGAGAAAGACAGCCGTAACCCCGAGCTTTTCCACAATGTAGTATAGGCCTCACACTGAAGCTCACGTCAATTTCATAGAGAAAACACCAGGCCTCGGTGTGCTTTCCTGTGGCAAGGAAACGTTGCTTTCATTCCTTAGGTGGCACATTGGCTCAGGACGGCCCTACCCGAAGGACTCACGGTGTGCAGCCCTATTTGTTGAGATCAGCCCCTCTGGCTCTTTCTCGGATGAAACCAAGTGGGCAAAGAGCCGTTCCTAAGCTGGGGTCCCTGGGAGCCTTCCCTAGTCTACACCAGAACAGCACTCTGAGGGAGAGGAGACACGGAGGTTTGGTAGCCAAATCTCCTATTCTGCAGAGAAACATTTCGTTGTAGGTGGGTTCCATCAGCCTTGCCATATTGTCTCAGCTGGCTAGGACGGAGGGCAGGCAGTCAGTTGGCAGGCTCACCTGAGGCCCTGCTTCCCAGACTGTGATACAGAACCCCCGCCTGCTGCAGCCCGAAGGGACGGCTTATGGTAAGGGGAAAACCCTGTGTTGGAAAGTTCCTGCCTAACCCTCGCACAAGCACAAGCATATGGGTCAGTGGTCCAAGACTTTCCCCACAAGTTTACCATGTTTGCTCCCATGTAGCCTCCGAAGGCCGAGGTTACCTAGCTGGGAATCACACTTCAGGAGAGGTACTCATGCTGCTTGGGACTGCAAGTTGTTTCACCAGGCAGCCCAAATCGAGTCCACCCACTTGCATTTTCCAGGGGCCGAGCCTGGGAGGGGCAACATACACTTTCTGAATGGGAAAGAAGCCCATGCCTTCAGTGTGAAAGGCCACTATGCCTCTTTGCTTTGGCAGCCCAGGGATAGCGACGGCTCTGAAATGCTTCCAAAGGAGCAGAGTCAGAGAACCTTTGAACCACAGAGCAGGTGCAGCCCCGAACAAGGTCTGCTCTTGGCCTGAGAACACCCACTGCCCAGCGCTTCGTTTGGGTACACACGTGTAGAGGAAGGTTGTTGAATTCTGCTGCGTGATAACTTCTCCGGGCCACGTAGCGTGAGGTCCAGTAGAGTGTCCCTTCATCTCATGCCGGCTTCATGTGCCGGGTGTATAAGGCAAACTCCCTGCTTGAATCCCTCCGTGGGCTACGTAACCTCCAGAGAGAGGTGGGTGATTGGGACCCAGGGCTGGTATCTAGGTTACTGCTCAGTGCCTCAACTTCGCAGCTGTTCTCTCTAAGCGGGTCCCAAAGGCTTTCTGGAAGTGTTTCCTTAGAGGGCCAGAAACAGGAAATTAGCCGACAGGCCCACGGGGATGCCAGTTCTCGGCAGCAACAACGCTACCAGCGTGAGACCCTTGGGTTCTCTTTGGTAAATGGAAGAACAACTCTGCTTGGAAGCTTCTGCCATCCAGTTTGAGAGTCGCACTTCCACCGCAGCCTAGGATTCCAAGTGTTGCCATGCCGCCACCATTTCCCATTCTTAGGCCTATGACGGCAGAGTGTCTGGCAGTCCTCAAAGAGACCTTAGGAACGCAGGCGTTTTGGCTCCTTCCACCGAGAAAGCAGCTCCTCCAGCTCCTCTGTCGTTAGCTAGTTCATGATAGAATATCTCTAGGCGCCCTCTTTCCTCCTCCACGAGGTAAGACATAAACGGACTTGCCCTAAAGGGAAGAAGCCTTCTGAGTCCGGCAGAGAGGCAGCCTCTCCCACTCAGCATTCCCCGACGACTGAGCCCCTGGCATGGGTCCGAGACACGGAGAAAGACAGCCGTAACCCCGAGCTTTTCCACAATGTAGTATAGGCCTCACCCTGAAGCTCACGTCAATTTCATAGAGAAAACACCAGGCCTCGGTGTGCTTTCCTTTGGCAAGGAAACGTTGCTTTCATTCCTTAGGTGGCACATTGGCTCAGGACGGCCCTACCCGAAGGACTCACGGTGTGCAGCCCTATTTGTTGAGATCAGCCCCTCTGGCTCTTTCTTGGATGAAACCAAGTGGGCAAAGAGCCGTTCCTAAGCTGGGGTCCCTGGGAGCCTTCCCTAGTCTACACCAGAACAGCACTCTGAGGGAGAGGAGACGCGGAGGTTTGGTAGCCAAATCTCCTATTCTGCAGAGAAACATTTCGTTGTAGGTGGGTTCCATCAGCCTTGCCATATTTTCTCAGCTGGCTAGGACGGAGGGCAGGCAGTCAGTTGGCAGGCTCACCTGAGGCCCTGCTTCCCAGACTGTGATACAGAACCCCCGCCTGCTGCAGCCCGAAGGTACGGCTTATGGTAAGGGGAAAACCCTGTGTTGGAAAGTTCCTGCCTAACCCTCGCACAAGCACAAATATATGGGTCAGTGGTCCAAGACTTACCCCAAAAGTTTACCATGTTTGCTCCCATCTAGCCTCCGAAGGCCGAGGTTACCTAGCTGGGAATCACATTTCAGGAGAGGCACTCATGCAGCTTGGGACTGCAATTTGTTTCACCAGGCAGCCCAAATCGAGTCCACCCACTTGCATTTTCCAGGGGCCGAGCCTGGGAGGGGCAACATACACTTTCTGAATGGGAAAGAAGCCCATGCCTTCAGTGTGAAAGGCCACTATGCCTCTTTGCTTTGGCAGCCCAGGGATAGCGTCGGCTCTGAAATGCTTCCAAAGGAGCAGAGTCAGAGAACCTTTGAACCACAGAGCAGGTGCAGCCCCGAACAAGGTCTGCTCTTGGCCTGAGAACACCCACTGCCCAGCGCTTCGTTTGGGTACACACGTGTAGAGGAAGGTTGTTGAATTCTGCTGCGTGATAACTTCTCCGGGCCACGTAGCGTGAGGGCCAGTAGAGTGGCCCTCCATCTCATCCCGGCTTCATGTGCCGGGTGTATAAGGCAAACTCCCTGCTTGAATCCCTCCGTGGGCTACGTAACCTCCAGAGAGAGGTGGGTGATTGGGACCCAGGGCTGGTATCTAGGTTACTGCTCAGTGCCTCAACTTCGCAGCTGTTCTCTCTAAGCGGGTCTCAAAGGCTTTCTGGAAGTGTTTCCTTAGAGGGCCAGAAACAGGAAATTAGCCGACAGGCCCACGGGGATGCCAGTTCTCGGCAGCAACAACGCTACCAGCGTGAGACCCTTGGGTTCTCTTTGGTAAATGGAAGAACAACTCTGCTTGGAAGCTTCTGCCATCCAGTTTGAGAGTCGCACTTCCACCGCAGCCTAGGATTCCAAGTGTTGCCATGCCGCCACAATTTCCCATTCTTAGGCCTATGACGGCAGAGTGTCTGGCAGTCCTCAAAGAGACCTTAGGGATGCAGGCGTTTTGGCTCCTTCCACCGAGAAAGCAGCTCCTCCAGCTCCTCTGTCGTTAGCTAGTTCATGTTAGAATATCTCTAGGCGCCCTCTTTCCTCCTCCACGAGGTAAGACACAAACGGACTTGCCCTAAAGGGAAGAAGCCTTCTGAGTCCGGCAGAGAGGCAGCCTCTCCCACTCAGCATTCCCCGACGACTGAGCCCCTGGCATGGGTCCGAGACACGGAGAAAGACAGCCGTAACCCCGAGCTTTTCCACAATGTAGTATAGGCCTCACCCTGAAGCTCACGTCAATTTCATAGAGAAAACACCAGGCCTCGGTGTGCTTTCCTGTGGCAAGGAAACGTTGCTTTCATTCCTTAGGTGTCACATTGGCTCAGGACGGCCCTACCCGAAGGACTCACGGTGTGCAGCCCTATTTGTTGAGATCAGCCCCTCTGGCTCTTTCTCGGATGAAACCAAGTGGGCAAAGAGCCGTTCCTAAGCTGGGGTCCCTGGGAGCCTTCCCTAGTCTACACCAGAACAGCACTCTGAGGGAGAGGAGACGCGGAGGTTTGGTAGCCAAATCTCCTATTCTGCAGAGAAACATTTCGTTGTAGGTGGGTTCCATCAGCCTTGCCATATTGTCTCAGCTGGCTAGGACGGAGGGCAGGCAGTCAGTTGGCAGGCTCACCTGAGGCCCTGCTTCCCAGACTGTGATACAGAACCCCCGCCTGCTGCAGCCCAAAGGGACGGCTTATGGTAAGGGGAAAACCCTGTGTTGGAAAGTTCCTGCCTAACCCTCGCACAAGCACAAGCATATGGGTCAGTGGTCCAAGACTTTCCCCACAAGTTTACCATGTTTGCTCCCATCTAGCCTCCGAAGGCCGAGGTTACCTAGCTGGGAATCACACTTCAGGAGAGGTACTCATGCTGCTTGGGACTGCAAATTGTTTCAACAGGCAGCCCAAATCGAGTCCACCCACTTGCATTTTCCAGGGGCCGAGCCTGGGAGGGGCAACATACACTTTCTGAATGGGAAAGAAGCCCATGCCTTCAGTGTGAAAGGCCACTATGCCTCTTTGCTTTGGCAGCCCAGGGATAGCGTCGGCTCTGAAATGCTTCCAAAGGAGCAGAGTCAGAGAACCTTTGAACCACAGAGCAGGTGCAGCCCCGAACAAGGTCTGCTCTTGGCCTGAGAACACCCACTGCCCAGCGCTTCGTTTGGGTACACACGTGTAGAGGAAGGTTGTTGAATTCTGCTGCGTGATAACTTCTCCGGGCCACGTAGCGTGAGGGCCAGTAGAGTGGCCCTCCATCTCATCCCGGCTTCATGTGCCGGGTGTATAAGGCAAACTCCCTGCTTGAATCCCTCCGTGGGCTACGTAACCTCCAGAGAGAGGTGGGTGATTGGGACCCAGGGCTGGTATCTAGGTTACTGCTCAGTGCCTCAACTTCGCAGCTGTTCTCTCTAAGCGGGTCTCAAAGGCTTTCTGGAAGAGTTTCCCTAGAGGGCCAGAAACAGGAAATTAGCCGACAGGCCCACGGGGATGCCAGTTCTCGGCAGCAACAACGCTACCAGCGTCAGACCCTTGGGTTCTCTTTGGTAAATGGAAGAACAACTCTGCTTGGAAGCTTCTGCCATCCAGTTTGAGAGTCGCACTTCCACCGCAGCCTAGGATTCCAAGTGTTGCCATGCCGCCACAATTTCCCATTCTTAGGCCTATGACGGCAGAGTGTCTGGCAGTCCTCAAAGAGACCTTAGGGATGCAGGCGTTTTGGCTCCTTCCACCGAGAAAGCAGCTCCTCCAGCTCCTCTGTCGTTAGCTAGTTCATGTTAGAATATCTCTAGGCGCCCTCTTTCCTCCTCCACGAGGTAAGACACAAACGGACTTGCCCTAAAGGGAAGAAGCCTTCTGAGTCCGGCAGAGAGGCAGCCTCTCCCACTCAGCATTCCCCGACGACTGAGCCCCTGGCATAGGTCCGAGACACGGAGAAAGACAGCCGTAACCCCGAGCTTTTCCACAATGTAGTATAGGCCTCACCCTGAAGCTCACGTCAATTTCATAGAGAAAACACCAGGCCTCGGTGTGCTTTCCTGTGGCAAGGAAACATTGCTTTCATTCCTTAGGTGGCACATTGGCTCAGGACAGCCCTACCCGAAGGACTCACGGTGTGCAGCCCTATTTGTTGAGATCAGCCCCTCTGGCTCTTTCTCGGATGAAACCAAGTGGGCAAAGAGCCGTTCCTAAGATGGGGTCCCTGGGAGCCTTCCCTAGTCTACACCAGAACAGCACTCTGAGGGAGAGGAGACGCGGAGGTTTGGTAGCCAAATCTCCTATTCTGCAGAGAAACATTTCGTTGTAGGTGGGTTCCATCAGCCTTGCCATATTTTCTCAGCTGGCTAGGACGGAGGGCAGGCAGTCAGTAGGCAGGCTCACCTGAGGCCCTGCTTCCCAGACTGTGATACAGAACCCCCGCCTGCTGCAGCCCAAAGGGACGGCTTATGGTAAGGGGAAAACCCTGTGTTGGAAAGTTCCTGCCTAACCCTCGCACAAGCACAAGCATATGGGTCAGTGGTCCAAGACTTTCCCCACAAGTTTACCATGTTTGCTCCCATCTAGCCTCCGAAGGCCGAGGTTACCTAGCTGGGAATCACACTTCAGGAGAGGTACTCATGCTGCTTGGGACTGCAAGTTGTTTCACCAGGCAGCCCCAATCGAGTCCACCCACTTGCATTTTCCAGGGTCCGAGCCTGGGAGGGGCAACATACACTTTCTGAATGGGAAAGAAGCCCATGCCTTCAGTGTGAAAGGCCACTATGCCTCTTTGCTTTGGCAGCCCAGGGATAGCGTCGGCTCTGAAATGCTTCCAAAGGAGCAGAGTCAGAGAACCTTTGAACCACAGAGCAGGTGCAGCCCCGAACAAGGTCTGCTCTTGGCCTGAGAACACCCACTGCCCAGCGCTTCGTTTGGGTACACACGTGTAGAGGAAGGTTGTTGAATTCTGCTGCGTGATAACTTCTCCGGGCCACGTAGCGTGAGGGCCAGTAGAGTGGCCCTCCATCTCATCCCGGCTTCATGTGCCGGGTGTATAAGGCAAACTCCCTGCTTGAATCCCTCCGTGGGCTACGTAACCTCCAGAGAGAGGTGGGTGATTGGGACCCAGGGCTGGTATCTAGGTTACTGCTCAGTGCCTCAACTTCGCAGCTGTTCTCTCTAAGCGGGTCCCAAAGGCTTTCTGGAAGAGTTTCCTTAGAGGGCCAGAAACAGGAAATTAGCCGACAGGCCCACGGGGATGCCAGTTCTCGGCAGCAACAACGCTACCAGCGTGAGACCCTTGGGTTCTCTTTGGTAAATGGAAGAACAACTCTGCTTGGAAGCTTCTGCCATCCAGTTTGAGAGTCGCACTTCCACCGCAGCCTAGGATTCCAAGTGTTGCCATGCCGCCACCATTTCCCATTCTTAGGCCTATGACGGCAGAGTGTCTGGCAGTCCTCAAAGAGACCTTAGGAACGCAGGCGTTTTGGCTCCTTCCACCGAGAAAGCAGCTCCTCCAGCTCCTCTGTCGTTAGCTAGTTCATGATAGAATATCTCTAGGCGCCCTCTTTCCTCCTCCACGAGGTAAGACACAAACGGACTTGCCCTAAAGGGAAGAAGCCTTCTGAGTCCGGCAGAGAGGCAGCCTCTCCCACTCAGCATTCCCCGACGACTGAGCCCCTGGCATGGGTCCGAGACACGGAGAAAGACAGCCGTAACCCCGAGCTTTTCCACAATGTAGTATAGGCCTCACCCTGAAGCTCACGTCAATTTCATAGAGAAAACACCAGGCCTCGGTGTGCTTTCCTGTGGCAAGGAAACGTTGCTTTCATTCCTTAGGTGGCACATTGGCTCAGGACGGCCCTACCCGAAGGACTCACGGTGTGCAGCCCTATTTGTTGAGATCAGCCCCTCTGGCTCTTTCTCGGATGAAACCAAGTGGGCAAAGAGCCGTTCCTAAGCTGGGGTCCCTGGGAGCCTTCCCTAGTCTACACCAGAACAGCACTCTGAGGGAGAGGAGACGCGGAGGTTTGGTAGCCAAATCTCCTATTCTGCAGAGAAACATTTCGTTGTAGGTGGGTTCCATCAGCCTTGCCATATTTTCTCAGCTGGCTAGGACGGAGGGCAGGCAGTCAGTTGGCAGGCTCACCTGAGGCCCTGCTTCCCAGACTGTGATACAGAACCCCCGCCTGCTGCAGCCCGAAGGGACGGCTTATGGTAAAGGGGAAAACCCTGTGTTGGAAAGTTCCTGCCTAACCCTCGCACAAGCACAAGCATATGGGTCAGTGGTCCAAGACTTACCCCAAAAGTTTACCATGTTTGCTCCCATCTAGCCTCCGAAGGCCGAGGTTACCTAGCTGGGAATCACATTTCAGGAGAGGCACTCATGCAGCTTGGGACTGCAATTTGTTTCACCAGGCAGCCCAAATCGAGTCCACCCACTTGCATTTTCCAGGGGCCGAGCCTGGGAGGGGCAACATACACTTTCTGAATGGGAAAGAAGCCCATGCCTTCGTGTGAAAGGCCACTATGCCTCTTTGCTTTGGCAGCCCAGGGATAGCGTCGGCTCTGAAATGCTTCCAAAGGAGCAGAGTCAGAGAACCTTTGAACCACAGAGCAGGTGCAGCCCCGAACAAGGTCTGCTCTTGGCCTGAGAACACCCACTGCCCAGCGCTTCATTTGGGT
Source organism: Eschrichtius robustus (assembly GCF_028021215.1). Classification (NCBI taxonomy): domain Eukaryota; kingdom Metazoa; phylum Chordata; class Mammalia; order Artiodactyla; family Eschrichtiidae; genus Eschrichtius; species Eschrichtius robustus. Next base: position 43,781,920 of record NC_090842.1, read on the forward strand.
ACACACGTGTAGAGGAAGGTTGTTGAATTCTGCTGCGTGATAACTTCTCCGGGCCACGTAGCGTGAGGGCCAGTAGAGTGGCCCTCCATCTCATCCCGGCTTCATGTGCCGGGTGTATAAGGCAAACTCCCTGCTTGAATCCCTCCGTGGGCTACGTAACCTCCAGAGAGAGGTGGGTGATTGGGACCCAGGGCTGGTATCTAGGTTACTGCTCAGTGCCTCAACTTCGCAGCTGTTCTCTCTAAGCGGGTCTCAAAGGCTTTCTGGAAGTGTTTCCTTAGAGGGCCAGAAACAGGAAATTAGCCGACAGGCCCACGGGGATGCCAGTTCTCGGCAGCAACAACGCTACCAGCGTGAGACCCTTGGGTTCTCTTTGGTAAATGGAAGAACAACTCTGCTTGGAAGCTTCTGCCATCCAGTTTGAGAGTCGCACTTCCACCGCAGCCTAGGATTCCAAGTGTTGCCATGCCGCCACAATTTCCCATTCTTAGGCCTATGACGGCAGAGTGTCTGGCAGTCCTCAAAGAGACCTTAGGGATGCAGGCGTTTTGGCTCCTTCCACCGAGAAAGCAGCTCCTCCAGCTCCTCTGTCGTTAGCTAGTTCATGTTAGAATATCTCTAGGCGCCCTCTTTCCTCCTCCACGATGTAAGACACAAACGGACTTGCCCTAAAGGGAAGAAGCCTTCTGAGTCCGGCAGAGAGGCAGCCTCTCCCACTCAGCATTCCCCGACGACTGAGCCCCTGGCATGGGTCCGAGACACGGAGAAAGACAGCCGTAACCCCGAGCTTTTCCACAATGTAGTATAGGCCTCACCCTGAAGCTCACGTCAATTTCATAGAGAAAACACCAGGCCTCGGTGTGCTTTCCTGTGGCAAGGAAACGTTGCTTTCATTCCTTAGGTGTCACATTGGCTCAGGACGGCCCTACCCGAAGGACTCACGGTGTGCAGCCCTATTTGTTGAGATCAGCCCCTCTGGCTCTTTCTCGGATGAAACCAAGTGGGCAAAGAGCCGTTCCTAAGCTGGGGTCCCTGGGAGCCTTCCCTAGTCTACACCAGAACAGCACTCTGAGGGAGAGGAGACGCGGAGGTTTGGTAGCCAAATCTCCTATTCTGCAGAGAAACATTTCGTTGTAGGTGGGTTCCATCAGCCTTGCCATATTGTCTCAGCTGGCTAGGACGGAGGGCAGGCAGTCAGTTGGCAGGCTCACCTGAGGCCCTGCTTCCCAGACTGTGATACAGAACCCCCGCCTGCTGCAGCCCAAAGGGACGGCTTATGGTAAGGGGAAAACCCTGTGTTGGAAAGTTCCTGCCTAACCCTCGCACAAGCACAAGCATATGGGTCAGTGGTCCAAGACTTTCCCCACAAGTTTACCATGTTTGCTCCCATGTAGCCTCCGAAGGCCGAGGTTACCTAGCTGGGAATCACACTTCAGGAGAGGTACTCATGCTGCTTGGGACTGCAAATTGTTTCAACAGGCAGCCCAAATCGAGTCCACCCACTTGCATTTTCCAGGGGCCGAGCCTGGGAGGGGCAACATACACTTTCTGAATGGGAAAGAAGCCCATGCCTTCAGTGGGAAAGGCCACTATGCCTCTTTGCTTTGGCAGCCCAGGGATAGCGTCGGCTCTGAAATGCTTCCAAAGGAGCAGAGTCAGAGAACCTTTGAACCACAGAGCAGGTGCAGCCCCGAACAAGGTCTGCTCTTGGCCTGAGAACACCCACTGCCCAGCGCTTCGTTTGGGTACACACGTGTAGAGGAAGGTTGTTGAATTCTGCTGCGTGATAACTTCTCCGGGCCACGTAGCGTGAGGGCCAGTAGAGTGGCCCTCCATCTCATCCCGGCTTCATGTGCCGGGTTGTATAAGGCAAACTCCCTGCTTGAATCCCTCCGTGGGCTACGTAACCTCCAGAGAGAGGTGGGTGATTGGGACCCAGGGCTGGTATCTAGGTTACTGCTCAGTGCCTCAACTTCGCAGCTGTTCTCTCTAAGCGGGTCCCAAAGGCTTTCTGGAAGAGTTTCCCTAGAGGGCCAGAAACAGGAAATTAGCCGACAGGCCGACGGGGAGGCCAGTTCTCGGCAGCAACAACGCTACCAGCGTCAGACCCTTGGGTTCTCTTTGGTAAATGGAAGAACAACTCTGCTTGGAAGCTTCTGCCATCCAGTTTGAGAGTCGCACTTCCACCGCAGCCTAGGATTCCAAGTGTTGCCATGCCGCCACAATTTCCCATTCTTAGGCCTATGACGGCAGAGTGTCTGGCAGTCCTCAAAGAGACCTTAGGGATGCAGGCGTTTTGGCTCCTTCCACCGAGAAAGCAGCTCCTCCAGCTCCTCTGTCGTTAGCTAGTTCATGTTAGAATATCTCTAGGCGCCCTCTTTCCTCCTCCACGAGGTAAGACACAAACGGACTTGCCCTAAAGGGAAGAAGCCTTCTGAGTCCGGCAGAGAGGCAGCCTCTCCCACTCAGCATTCCCCGACGACTGAGCCCCTGGCATGGGTCCGAGACACGGAGAAAGACAGCCGTAACCCCGAGCTTTTCCACAATGTAGTATAGGCCTCACCCTGAAGCTCACGTCAATTTCATAGAGAAAACACCAGGCCTCGGTGTGCTTTCCTGTGGCAAGGAAACATTGCTTTCATTCCTTAGGTGGCACATTGGCTCAGGACGGCCCTACCCGAAGGACTCACGGTGTGCAGCCCTATTTGTTGAGATCAGCCCCTCTGGCTCTTTCTCGGATGAAACCAAGTGGGCAAAGAGCCGTTCCTAAGATGGGGTCCCTGGGAGCCTTCCCTAGTCTACACCAGAACAGCACTCTGAGGGAGAGGAGACGCGGAGGTTTGGTAGCCAAATCTCCTATTCTGCAGAGAAACATTTCGTTGTAGGTGGGTTCCATCAGCCTTGCCATATTTTCTCAGCTGGCTAGGACGGAGGGCAGGCAGTCAGTTGGCAGGCTCACCTGAGGCCCTGCTTCCCAGACTGTGATACAGAACCCCCGCCTGCTGCAGCCCAAAGGGACGGCTTATGGTAAGGGGAAAACCCTGTGTTGGAAAGTTCCTGCCTAACCCTCGCACAAGCACAAGCATATGGGTCAGTGGTCCAAGACTTTCCCCACAAGTTTACCATGTTTGCTCCCATCTAGCCTCCGAAGGCCGAGGTTACCTAGCTGGGAATCACACTTCAGGAGAGGTACTCATGCTGCTTGGGACTGCAAGTTGTTTCACCAGGCAGCCCCAATCGAGTCCACCCACTTGCATTTTCCAGGGTCCGAGCCTGGGAGGGGCAACATACACTTTCTGAATGGGAAAGAAGCCCATGCCTTCAGTGTGAAAGGCCACTTTGCCTCTTTGCTTTGGCAGCCCAGGGATAGCGTCGGCTCTGAAATGCTTCCAAAGGAGCAGAGTCAGAGAACCTTTGAACCACAGAGCAGGTGCAGCCCCGAACAAGGTCTGCTCTTGGCCTGAGAACACCCACTGCCCAGCGCTTCGTTTGGGTACACACGTGTAGAGGAAGGTTGTTGAATTCTGCTGCGTGATAACTTCTCCGGGCCACGTAGCGTGAGGGCCAGTAGAGTGGCCCTCCATCTCATCCCGGCTTCATGTGCCGGGTGTATAAGGCAAACTCCCTGCTTGAATCCCTCCGTGGGCTACGTAACCTCCAGAGAGAGGTGGGTGATTGGGACCCAGGGCTGGTATCTAGGTTACTGCTCAGTGCCTCAACTTCGCAGCTGTTCTCTCTAAGCGGGTCCCAAAGGCTTTCTGGAAGAGTTTCCTTAGAGGGCCAGAAACAGGAAATTAGCCGACAGGCCCACGGGGATGCCAGTTCTCGGCAGCAACAACGCTACCAGCGTCAGGCCCTTGGGTTCTCTTTGGTAAATGGAAGAACAATTCTGCTTGGAAGCTTCTGCCATCCAGTTTGAGAGTCGCTCTTCCACAGCAGCCTAGGATTCCAAGTGTTGCCATGCCGCCACAATGTCCAATTCTTAGGCCTCTGACGGCAGAGTGTCTGGCAGTCCTCAAAGAGACCTTAGGGATGCAGGCGTTTTGGCTCCTTCCACCGAGAAAGCAGCTCCTCCAGCTCCTCTGTCGTTAGCTAGTTCATGTTAGAATATCTCTAGGCGCCCTCTTTCCTCCTCCACGAGGTAAGACACAAAAGGACTTGCCCTAAAGGGAAGAAGCCTTCTGAGTCCGGCAGAGAGGCAGCCTCTCCCACTCAGCATTCCCCGACGACTGAGCCCCTGGCATGGGTCCGAGACACGGAGAAAGACAGCCGTAACCCCGAGCTTTTCCACAATGTAGTATAGGCCTCACCCTGAAGCTCACGTCAATTTCATACAGAAAACACCAGGCCTCGGTGTGCTTTCCTGTGGCAAGGAAACGTTGCTTTCATTCCTTAGGTGGCACATTGGCTCAGGACGGCCTTACCCGAAGGACTCACGGTGTGCAGCCCTATTTGTTGAGATCAGCCCCTCTGGCTCTTTCTCGGATGAAACCAAGTGGGCAAAGAGCCGTTCCTAAGCTGGGGTCCCTGGGAGCCTTCCCTAGTCTACACCAGAACAGCACTCTGAGGGAGAGGAGACACAGAGGTTTGGTAGCCAAATCTCCTATTCTGCAGAGAAACATTTCGTTGTAGGTGGGTTCCATCAGCCTTGCCATATTGTCTCAGCTGGCTAGGACGGAGGGCAGGCAGTCAGTTGGCAGGCTCACCTGAGGCCCTGCTTCCCAGACTGTGATACAGAACCCCCGCCTGCTGCAGCCCGAAGGGACGGCTTATGGTAAGGGGAAAACCCTGTGTTGGAAAGTTCCTGCCTAACCCTCGCACAAGCACAAGCATATGGGTCAGTGGTCCAAGACTTTCCCAACAAGTTTACCATGTTTGCTCCCATGTAGCCTCAGAAGGCCGAGGTTACCTAGCTGGGAATCACACTTCAGGAGAGGTACTCATGCTGCTTGGGACTGCAAGTTGTTTCACCAGGCAGCCCAAATCGAGTCCACCCACTTGCATTTTCCAGGGGCCGAGCCTGGGAGGGGCAACATACACTTTCTGAATGGGAAAGAAGCCCATGCCTTCAGTGTGAAAGGCCACTATGCCTCTATGCTTTGGCAGCCCAGGGATAGCGTCGGCTCTGAAATGCTTCCAAAGGAGCAGAGTCAGAGAACCTTTGAACCACAGAGCAGGTGCAGCCCCGAACAAGGTCTGCTCTTGGCCTGAGAACACCCACTGCCCAGCGCTTCGTTTGGGTACACACGTGTAGAGGAAGGTTGTTGAATTCTGCTGCGTGATAACTTCTCCGGGCCACGTAGCGTGAGGGCCAGTAGAGTGGCCCTCCATCTCATCCCGGCTTCATGTGCCGGGTGTATAAGGCAAACTCCCTGCTTGAATCCCTCCGTGGGCTACGTAACCTCCAGTGAGAGGTGGGTGATTGGGACCCAGGGCTGGTATCTAGGTTACTGCTCAGTGCCTCAACTTCGCAGCTGTTCTCTCTAAGCGGGTCCCAAAGGCTTTCTGGAAGAGTTTCCCTAGAGGGCCAGAAACAGGAAATTAGCCGACAGGCCCACGGGGATGCCAGTTCTCGGCAGCAACAACGCTACCAGCGTCAGACCCTTGGGTTCTCTTTGGTAAATGGAAGAACAACTCTGCTTGGAAGCTTCTGCCATCCAGTTTGAGAGTCGCACTTCCACCGCAGCCTAGGATTCCAAGTGTTGCCATGCCGCCACAATTTCCAATTCTTAGGCCTATGACGGCAGAGTGTCTGGCAGTCCTCAAAGACACCTTAGGGATGCAGGCGTTTTGGCTCCTTCCACCGAGAAAGCAGCTCCTCCAGCTCCTCTGTCGTTAGCTAGTTCATGTTAGAATATCTCTAGGCGCCCTCTTTCCTCCTCCACGAGGTAAGACACAAACGGACTTGCCCTAAAGGGAAGAAGCCTTCTGAGTCCGGCAGAGAGGCAGCCTCTCCCACTCAGCATTCCCCGACGACTGAGCCCCTGGCATGGGTCCGAGACACGGAGAAAGACAGCCGTAACCCCGAGCTTTTCCACAATGTAGTATAGGCCTCACCCTGAAGCTCACGTCAATTTCATAGAGAAAACACCAGGCCTCGGTGTGCTTTCCTGTGGCAAGGAAACTTTGCTTTCATTCCTTAGGTGGCACATTGGCTCAGGACGGCCCTACCCGAAGGACTCACGGTGTGCAGCCCTATTTGTTGAGATCAGCCCCTCTGGCTCTTTCTCGGATGAAACCAAGTGGGCAAAGAGCCGTTCCTAAGCTGGGGTCCCTGGGAGCCTTCCCTAGTCTACACCAGAACAGCACTCTGAGGGAGAGGAGACGCGGAGGTTTGGTAGCCAAATCTCCTATTCTGCAGAGAAACATTTCGTTGTAGGTGGGTTCCATCAGCCTTGCCATATTTTCTCAGCTGGCTAGGACGGAGGGCAGGCAGTCAGTTGGCAGGCTCACCTGAGGCCCTGCTTCCCAGACTGTGATACAGAACCCTCGCCTGCTGCAGCCCGAAGGGACGGCTTATGGTAAGGGGAAAACCCTGTGTTGGAAAGTTCCTGCCTAACCCTCGCACAAGCACAAGCATATGGGTCAGTGGTCCAAGACTTTCCCAACAAGTTTACCATGTTTGCTCCCATCTAGCCTCCGAAGGCCGAGGTTATCTAGCTGGGAATCACACATCAGGAGAGGTACTCATGCTGCTTGGGACTGCAAGTTGTTTCACCAGGCAGCCCCAATCGAGTACACCCACTTGCATTTTCCAGGGGCCGAGCCTGGGAGGGGCAACATACACTTTCTGAATGGGAAAGAAGCCCATGCCTTCAGTGTGAAAGGCCACTATGCCTCTATGCTTTGGCAGCCCAGGGATAGCGACGGCTCTGAAATGCTTCCAAAGGAGCAGAGTCAGAGAACCTTTGAACCACAGAGCAGGTGCAGCCCCGAACAAGGTCTGCTCTTGGCCTGAGAACACCCACTGCCCAGTGCTTCGTTTGGGTACACACGTGTAGAGGAAGGTTGTTGAATTCTGCTGCGTGATAACTTCTCCGGGCCACGTAGCGTGAGGGCCAGTAGAGTGGCCCTCCATCTCATCCCGGCTTCATGTGCCGGGTGTATAAGGCAAACTCCCTGCTTGAATCCCTCCGTGGGCTACGTAACCTCCAGAGAGAGGTGGGTGATTGGGACCCAGGGCTGGTATCTAGGTTACTGCTCAGTGCCTCAACTTCGCAGCTGTTCTCTCTAAGCGGGTCCCAAAGGCTTTCTGGAAGTGCTTCCTTAGAGGGCCAGAAACAGGAAATTAGCCGACAGGCCCACGGGGATGCCAGTTCTCGGCAGCAACAACGCTACCAGCGTGAGACCCTTGGGTTCTCTTTGGTAAATGGAAGAACAACTCTGCTTGGAAGCTTCTGCCATCCAGTTTGAGAGTCGCACTTCCACCGCAGCCTAGGATTCCAAGTGTTGCCATGCCGCCACAATTTCCCATTCTTAGGCCTATGACGGCAGAGTGTCTGGCAGTCCTCAAAGAGACCTTAGGAACGCAGGCGTTTTGGCTCCTTCCACCGAGAAAGCAGCTCCTCCAGCTCCTCTGTCGTTAGCTAGTTCATGTTAGAATATCTCTAGGCACCCTCTTTCCTCCTCCACGAGGTAAGACACAAACGGACTTGCCCTAAAGGGAAGAAGCCTTCTGAGTCCGGCAGAGAGGCAGCCTCTCCCACTCAGCATTCCCCGACGACTGAGCCCCTGGCATGGGTCCGAGACACGGAGAAAGACAGCCGTAACCCCGAGCTTTTCCACAATGTAGTATAGGCCTCACCCTGAAGCTCACGTCAATTTCATAGAGGAAACACCAGGCCTCGGTGTGCTTTCCTGTGGCAAGGAAACGTTGCTTTCATTCCTTAGGTGTCACATTGGCTCAGGACGGCCCTACCCGAAGGACGCACGGTGTGCAGCCCTATTTGTTGAGATCAGCCCCTCTGGCTCTTTCTCGGATGAAACCAAGTGGGCAAAGAGCCGTTCCTAAGCTGGGGTCCCTGGGAGCCTTCCCTAGTCTACACCAGAACAGCACTCTGAGGGAGAGGAGACGCGGAGGTTTGGTAGCCAAATCTCCTATTCTGCAGAGAAACATTTCGTTGTAGGTGGGTTCCATCAGCCTTGCCATATTGTCTCAGCTGGCTAGGACGGAGGGCAGGCAGTCAGTTGGCAGGCTCACCTGAGGCCCTGCTTCCCAGACTGTGATACAGAACCCCCGCCTGCTGCAGCCCAAAGGGACTGCTTATGGTAAGGGGAAAACCCTGTGTTGGAAAGTTCCTGCCTAACCCTCGCACAAGCACAAGCATATGGGTCAGTGGTCCAAGACTTTCCCCACACGTTTACCATGTTTGCTCCCATCTAGCCTCCGAAGGCCGAGGTTACCTAGCTGGGAATCACACTTCAGGAGAGGTACTCATGCTGCTTGGGACTGCAAATTGTTTCACCAGGCAGCCCAAATCGAGTCCACCCACTTGCATTTTCCAGGGTCCGAGCCTGGGAGGGGCAACTTACACTTTCTGAATGGGAAAGAAGCCCATGCCTTCAGTGTGAAAGGCCACTATGCCTCTTTGCTTTGGCAGCCCAGGGATAGCGTCGGCTCTGAAATGCTTCCAAAGGAGCAGAGTCAGAGAACCTTTGAACCACAGAGCAGGTGCAGCCCCGAACAAGGTCTGCTCTTGGCCTGAGAACACCCACTGCCCAGCGCTTCGTTTGGGTACACACGTGTAGAGGAAGGTTGTTGAATTCTGCTGCGTGATAACTTCTCCGGGCCACGTAGCGTGAGGGCCAGTAGAGTGGCCCTCCATCTCATCCCGGCTTCATGTGCCGGGTGTATAAGGCAAACTCCCTGCTTGAATCCCTCCGTGGGCTACGTAACCTCCAGAGAGAGGTGGGTGATTGGGACCCAGGGCTGGTATCTAGGTTACTGCTCAGTGCCTCAACTTCGCAGCTGTTCTCTCTAAGCGGGTCCCAAAGGCTTTCTGGAAGAGTTTCCCTAGAGGGCCAGAAACAGGAAATTAGCCGACAGGCCCACGGGGATGCCAGTTCTCGGCAGCAACAACGCTACCAGCGTCAGACCCTTGGGTTCTCTTTGGTAAATGGAAGAACAACTCTGCTTGGAAGCTTCTGCCATCCAGTTTGAGAGTCGCACTTCCACCGCAGCCTAGGATTCCAAGTGTTGCCATGCCGCCACAATTTCCCATTCTTAGGCCTATGACGGCAGAGTGTCTGGCAGTCCTCAAAGAGACCTTAGGGATGCAGGCGTTTTGGCTCCTTCCACCGAGAAAGCAGCTCCTCCAGCTCCTCTGTCGTTAGCTAGTTCATGTTAGAATATCTCTAGGCGCCCTCTTTCCTCCTCCACGAGGTAAGACACAAACGGACTTGCCCTAAAGGGAAGAAGCCTTCTGAGTCCGGCAGAGAGGCAGCCTCTCCCACTCAGCATTCCCCGACGACTGAGCCCCTGGCATGGGTCCGAGACACGGAGAAAGACAGCCGTAACCCCGAGCTTTTCCACAATGTAGTATAGGCCTCACCCTGAAGCTCACGTCAATTTCATAGAGAAAACACCAGGCCTCGGTGTGCTTTCCTGTGGCAAGGAAACGTTGCTTTCATTCCTTAGGTGGCACATTGGCTCAGGACGGCCCTACCCGAAGGACTCACGGTGTGCAGCCCTATTTGTTGAGATCAGCCCCTCTGGCTCTTTCTCGGATGAAACCAAGTGGGCAAAGAGCCGTTCCTAAGATGGGGTCCCTGGGAGCCTTCCCTAGTCTACACCAGAACAGCACTCTGAGGGAGAGGAGACGCGGAGGTTTGGTAGCCAAATCTCCTATTCTGCAGAGAAACATTTCGTTGTAGGTGGGTTCCATCAGCCTTGCCATATTTTCTCAGCTGGCTAGGACGGAGGGCAGGCAGTCAGTTGGCAGGCTCACCTGAGGCCCTGCTTCCCAGACTGTGATACAGAACCCCCGCCTGCTGCAGCCCAAAGGGACGGCTTATGGTAAGGGGAAAACCCTGTGTTGGAAAGTTCCTGCCTAACCCTCGCACAAGCACAAGCATATGGGTCAGTGGTCCAAGACTTTCCCCACAAGTTTACCATGTTTGCTCCCATCTAGCCTCTAAAGGCCGAGGTTACCTAGCTGGGAATCACACTTCAGGAGAGGTACTCATGCTGCTTGGGACTGCAAGTTGTTTCACCAGGCAGCCCCAATCGAGTCCACCCACTTGCATTTTCCAGGGTCCGAGCCTGGGAGGGGCAACATACACTTTCTGAATGGGAAAGAAGCCCATGCCTTCAGTGTGAAAGGCCACTATGCCTCTTTGCTTTGGCAGCCCAGGGATAGCGTCGTCTCTGAAATGCTTGCAAAGGAGCAGAGTCAGAGAACCTTTGAACCACAGAGCAGGTGCAGCCCCGAACAAGGTCTGCTCTTGGCCTGAGAACACCCACTGCCCAGCGCTACGTTTGGGTACACACGTGTAGAGGAAGGTTGTTGAATTCTGCTGCGTGATAACTTCTCCGGGCCACGTAGCGTGAGGGCCAGTAGAGTGGCCCTCCATCTCATCCCGGCTTCATGTGCCGGGTGTATAAGGCAAACTCCCTGCTTGAATCCCTCCGTGGGCTACGTAACCTCCAGAGAGAGGTGGGTGATTGGGACCCAGGGCTGGTATCTAGGTTACTGCTCAGTGCCTCAACTTCGCAGCTGTTCTCTCTAAGCGGGTCCCAAAGGCTTTCTGGAAGAGTTTCCTTAGAGGGCCAGAAACAGGAAATTAGCCGACAGGCCCACGGGGATGCCAGTTCTCGGCAGCAACAACGCTACCAGCGTGAGACCCTTGGGTTCTCTTTGGTAAATGGAAGAACAACTCTGCTTGGAAGCTTCTGCCATCCAGTTTGAGAGTCGCACTTCCACCGCAGCCTAGGATTCCAAGTGTTGCCATGCCGCCATAATGTCCAATTCTTAGGCCTCTGACGGCAGAGTGTCTGGCAGTCCTCAAAGAGACCTTAGGGATGCAGGCGTTTTGGCTCCTTCCACCGAGAAATCAGCTCTTCCAGCTCCTCTGTCGTTAGCTAGTTCATGTTAGAATATCTCTAGGCGCCCTCTTTCCTCCTCCACGAGGTAAGACACAAACGGACTTGCTCTAAAGGGAAGAAGCCTTCTGAGTCCGGCAGAGAGGCAGCCTCTCCCACTCAGCATTCCCCGACGACTGAGCCCCTGGCATGGGTCCGAGACACGGAGAAAGACAGCCGTAACCCCGAGCTTTTCCACAATGTAGTATAGGCCTCACCCTGAAGCTCACGTCAATTTCATACAGAAAACACCAGGCCTCGGTGTGCTTTCCTATGGCAAGGAAACGTTGCTTTCATTCCTTAGGTGGCACATTGGCTCAGGACGGCCTTACCCGAAGGACTCACGGTGTGCAGCCCTATTTGTTGAGATCAGCCCCTCTGGCTCTTTCTCGGATGAAACCAAGTGGGCAAAGAGCCGTTCCTAAGCTGGGGTCCCTGGGAGCCTTCCCTAGTCTACACCAGAACAGCACTCTGAGGGAGAGGAGACACGGAGGTTTGGTAGCCAAATCTCCTATTCTGCAGAGAAACATTTCGTTGTAGGTGGGTTCCATCTGCCTTGCCATATTGTCTCAGCTGGCTAGGACGGAGGGCAGGCAGTCAGTTGGCAGGCTCACCTGAGGCCCTGCTTCCCAGACTGTGATACAGAACCCTCGCCTGCTGCAGCCCGAAGGGACGGCTTATGGTAAGGGGAAAACCCTGTGTTGGAAAGTTCCTGCCTAACCCTCGCACAAGCACAAGCATATGGGTCAGTGGTCCAAGACTTTCCCAACAAGTTTACCATGTTTGATCCCATCTAGCCTCCGAAGGCCGAGGTTATCTAGCTGGGAATCACACATCAGGAGAGGTACTCATGCTGCTTGGGACTGCAAGTTGTTTCACCAGGCAGCCCCAATCGAGTCCACCCACTTGCATTTTCCAGGGTCCGAGCCTGGGAGGGGCAACATACACTTTCTGAATGGGAAAGAAGCCCATGCCTTCAGTGTGAAAGGCCACTATGCCTCTTTGCTTTGGCAGCCCAGGGATAGCGTCGTCTCTGAAATGCTTGCAAAGGAGCAGAGTCAGAGAACCTTTGAACCACAGAGCAGGTGCAGCCCCGAACAAGGTCTGCTCTTGGCCTGAGAACACCCACTGCCCAGCGCTACGTTTGGGTACACACGTGTAGAGGAAGGTTGTTGAATTCTGCTGCGTGATAACTTCTCCGGGCCACGTAGCGTGAGGGCCAGTAGAGTGGCCCTCCATCTCATCCCGGCTTCATGTGCCGGGTGTATAAGGCAAACTCCCTGCTTGAATCCCTCCGTGGGCTACGTAACCTCCAGAGAGAGGTGGGTGATTGGGACCCAGGGCTGGTATCTAGGTTACTGCTCAGTGCCTCAACTTCGCAGCTGTTCTCTCTAAGCGGGTCCCAAAGGCTTTCTGGAAGAGTTTCCTTAGAGGGCCAGAAACAGGAAATTAGCCGACAGGCCCACGGGGATGCCAGTTCTCGGCAGCAACAACGCTACCAGCGTGAGACCCTTGTGTTCTCTTTGGTAAATGGAAGAACAACTCTGCTTGGAAGCTTCTGCCATCCAGTTTGAGAGTCGCACTTCCACCGCAGCCTAGGATTCCAAGTGTTGCCATGCCGCCACAATGTCCAATTCTTAGGCCTCTGACGGCAGAGTGTCTGGCAGTCCTCAAAGAGACCTTAGGGATGCAGGCGTTTTGGCTCCTTCCACCGAGAAAGCAGCTCCTCCAGCTCCTCTGTCGTTAGCTAGTTCATGTTAGAATATCTCTAGGCGCCCTCTTTCCTCCTCCACGAGGTAAGACACAAACGGACTTGCCCTAAAGGGAAGAAGCCTTCTGAGTCCGGCAGAGAGGCAGCCTCTCCCACTCAGCATTCCCCGACGACTGAGCCCCTGGCATGGGTCCGAGACACGGAGAAAGACAGCCGTAACCCCGAGCTTTTCCACAATGTAGTATAGGCCTCACCCTGAAGCTCACGTCAATTTCATACAGAAAACACCAGGCCTCGGTGTGCTTTCCTGTGGCAAGGAAACGTTGCTTTCATTCCTTAGGTGGCACATTGGCTCAGGACGGCCTTACCCGAAGGACTCACGGTGTGCAGCCCTATTTGTTGAGATCAGCCCCTCTAGCTCTTTCTCGGATGAAACCAAGTGGGCAAAGAGCCGTTCCTAAGCTGGGGTCCCTGGGAGCCTTCCCTAGTCTACACCAGAACAGCACTCTGAGGGAGAGGAGACACGGAGGTTTGGTAGCCAAATCTCCTATTCTGCAGAGAAACATTTCGTTGTAGGTGGGTTCCATCTGCCTTGCCATATTGTCTCAGCTGGCTAGGACGGAGGGCAGGCAGTCAGTTGGCAGGCTCACCTGAGGCCCTGCTTCCCAGACTGTGATACAGAACCCTCGCCTGCTGCAGCCCGAAGGGACGGCTTATGGTAAGGGGAAAACCCTGTGTTGGAAAGTTCCTGCCTAACCCTCGCACAAGCACAAGCATATGGGTCAGTGGTCCAAGACTTTCCCAACAAGTTTACCATGTTTGCTCCCATCTAGCCTCCGAAGGCCGAGGTTATCTAGCTGGGAATCACACATCAGGAGAGGTACTCATGCTGCTTGGGACTGCAAGTTGTTTCACCAGGCAGCCCCAATCGAGTACACCCACTTGCATTTTCCAGGGGCCGAGCCTGGGAGGGGCAACATACACTTTCTGAATGGGAAAGAAGCCCATGCCTTCAGTGTGAAAGGCCACTATGCCTCTATGCTTTGGCAGCCCAGGGATAGCGACGGCTCTGAAATGCTTCCAAAGGAGCAGAGTCAGAGAACCTTTGAACCACAGAGCAGGTGCAGCCCCGAACAAGGTCTGCTCTTGGCCTGAGAACACCCACTGCCCAGTGCTTCGTTTGGGTACACACGTGTAGAGGAAGGTTGTTGAATTCTGCTGCGTGATAACTTCTCCGGGCCACGTAGCGTGAGGGCCAGTAGAGTGGCCCTCCATCTCATCCCGGCTTCATGTGCCGGGTGTATAAGGCAAACTCCCTGCTTGAATCCCTCCGTGGGCTACGTAACCTCCAGAGAGAGGTGGGTGATTGGGACCCAGGGCTGGTATCTAGGTTACTGCTCAGTGCCTCAACTTCGCAGCTGTTCTCTCTAAGCGGGTCCCAAAGGCTTTCTGGAAGTGCTTCCTTAGAGGGCCAGAAACAGGAAATTAGCCGACAGGCCCACGGGGATGCCAGTTCTCGTCAGCAACAACGCTACCAGCGTGAGACCCTTGGGTTCTCTTTGGTAAATGGAAGAACAACTCTGCTTGGAAGCTTCTGCCATCCAGTTTGAGAGTCGCACTTCCACCGCAGCCTAGGATTCCAAGTGTTGCCATGCCGCCACAATTTCCCATTCTTAGGCCTATGACGGCAGAGTGTCTGGCAGTCCTCAAAGAGACCTTAGGAACGCAGGCGTTTTGGCTCCTTCCACCGAGAAAGCAGCTCCTCCAGCTCCTCTGTCGTTAGCTAGTTCATGTTAGAATATCTCTAGGCACCCTCTTTCCTCCTCCACGAGGTAAGACACAAACGGACTTGCCCTAAAGGGAAGAAGCCTTCTGAGTCCGGCAGAGAGGCAGCCTCTCCCACTCAGCATTCCCCGACGACTGAGCCCCTGGCATGGGTCCGAGACACGGAGAAAGACAGCCATAACCCCGAGCTTTTCCACAATGTAGTATAGGCCTCACCCTGAAGCTCACGTCAATTTCATAGAGGAAACACCAGGCCTCGGTGTGCTTTCCTGTGGCAAGGAAACGTTGCTTTCATTCCTTAGGTGTCACATTGGCTCAGGACGGCCCTACCCGAAGGACTCACGGTGTGCAGCCCTATTTGTTGAGATCAGCCCCTCTGGCTCTTTCTCGGATGAAACCAAGTGGGCAAAGAGCCGTTCCTAAGCTGGGGTCCCTGGGAGCCTTCCCTAGTCTACACCAGAACAGCACTCTGAGGGAGAGGAGACGCGGAGGTTTGGTAGCCAAATCTCCTATTCTGCAGAGAAACATTTCGTTGTAGGTGGGTTCCATCAGCCTTGCCATATTGTCTCAGCTGGCTAGGACGGAGGGCAGGCAGTCAGTTGGCAGGCTCACCTGAGGCCCTGCTTCCCAGACTGTGATACAGAACCCCCGCCTGCTGCAGCCAAAAGGGACTGCTTATGGTAAGGGGAAAACCCTGTGTTGGAAAGTTCCTGCCTAACCCTCGCACAAGCACAAGCATATGGGTCAGTGGTCCAAGACTTTCCCCACAAGTTTACCATGTTTGCTCCCATCTAGCCTCCGAAGGCCGAGGTTAACTAGCTGGGAATCACACTTCAGGAGAGGTACTCATGCTGCTTGGGACTGCAAATTGTTTCACCAGGCAGCCCAAATCGAGTCCACCCACTTGCATTTTCCAGGGGCCGAGCCTGGGAGGGGCAACTTACACTTTCTGAATGGGAAAGAAGCCCATGCCTTCAGTGTGAAAGGCCACTATGCCTCTTTGCTTTGGCAGCCCAGGGATAGCGTCGGCTCTGAAATGCTTGCAAAGGAGCAGAGTCAGAGAACCTTTGAACCACAGAGCAGGTGCAGCCCCGAACAAGGTCTGCTCTTGGCCTGAGAACACCCACTGCCCAGCGCTACGTTTGGGTACACACGTGTAGAGGAAGGTTGTTGAATTCTGCTGCGTGATAACTTCTCCGGGCCACGTAGCGTGAGGGCCAGTAGAGTGGCCCTCCATCTCATCCCGGCTTCATGTGCCGGGTGTATAAGGCAAACTCCCTGCTTGAATCCCTCCGTGGGCTACGTAACCTCCAGAGAGAGGTGGGTGATTGGGACCCAGGGCTGGTATCTAGGTTACTGCTCAGTGCCTCAACTTCGCAGCTGTTCTCTCTAAGCGGGTCCCAAAGGCTTTCTGGAAGAGTTTCCTTAGAGGGCCAGAAACAGGAAATTAGCCGACAGGCCCACGGGGATGCCAGTTCTCGGCAGCAACAACGCTACCAGCGTGAGACCCTTGGGTTCTCTTTGGTAAATGGAAGAACAACTCTGCTTGGAAGCTTCTGCCATCCAGTTTGAGAGTCGCACTTCCACCGCAGCCTAGGATTCCAAGTGTTGCCATGCCGCCACAATGTCCAATTCTTAGGCCTCTGACGGCAAAGTGTCTGGCAGTCCTCAAAGAGACCTTAGGGATGCAGGCGTTTTGGCTCCTTCCACCGAGAAAGCAGCTCCTCCAGCTCCTCTGTCGTTAGCTAGTTCATGTTAGAATATCTCTAGGCGCCCTCTTTCCTCCTCCACGAGGTAAGACACAAACGGACTTGCCCTAAAGGGAAGAAGCCTTCTGAGTCCGGCAGAGAGGCAGCCTCTCCCACTCAGCATTCCCCGACGACTGAGCCCCTGGCATGGGTCCGAGACACGGAGAAAGACAGCCGTAACCCCGAGCTTTTCCACAATGTAGTATAGGCCTCACCCTGAAGCTCACGTCAATTTCATACAGAAAACACCAGGCCTCGGTGTGCTTTCCTGTGGCAAGGAAACGTTGCTTTCATTCCTTAGGTGGCACATTGGCTCAGGACGGCCTTACCCGAAGGACTCACGGTGTGCAGCCCTATTTGTTGAGATCAGCCCCTCTGGCTCTTTCTCGGATGAAACCAAGTGGGCAAAGAGCCGTTCCTAAGCTGGGGTCCCTGGGAGCCTTCCCTAGTCTACACCAGAACAGCACTCTGAGGGAGAGGAGACACGGAGGTTTGGTAGCCAAATCTCCTATTCTGCAGAGAAACATTTCGTTGTAGGTGGGTTCCATCTGCCTTGCCATATTGTCTCAGCTGGCTAGGACGGAGGGCAGGCAGTCAGTTGGCAGGCTCACCTGAGGCCCTGCTTCCCAGACTGTGATACAGAACCCCCGCCTGCTGCAGCCCGAAGGGACGGCTTATGGTAAGGGGAAAACCCTGTGTTGGAAAGTTCCTGCCTAACCCTCGCACAAGCACAAGCATATGGGTCAGTGGTCCAAGACTTTCCCCACAAGTTTACCATGTTTGCTCCCATGTAGCCTCCGAAGGCCGAGGTTACCTAGCTGGGAATCACACTTCAGGAGAGGTACTCATGCTGCTTGGGACTGCAAGTTGTTTCACCAGGCAGCGCAAATCGAGTCCACCCACTTGCATTTTCCAGGGGCCGAGCCTTTGAGGGGCAACATACACTTTCTGAATGGGAATGAAGCCCATGCCTTCAGTGTGAAAGGCCACTATGCCTCTTTGCTTTGGCAGCCCAGGGATAGCGACGGCTCTGAAATGCTTCCAAAGGAGCAGAGTCAGAGAACCTTTGAACCACAGAGCAGGTGCAGCCCCGAACAAGGTCTGCTCTTGGCCTGAGAACACCCACTGCCCAGCGCTTCGTTTGGGTACACACGTGTAGAGGAAGGTTGTTGAATTCTGCTGCGTGATAACTTCTCCGGGCCACGTAGCGTGAGGGCCAGTAGAGTGGCCCTCCATCTCATCCCGGCTTCATGTGCCGGGTGTATAAGGCAAACTCCCTGCTTGAATCCCTCCGTGGGCTACGTAACCTCCAGAGAGAGGTGGGTGATTGGGACCCAGGGCTGGTATCTAGGTTACTGCTCAGTGCCTCAACTTCACAGCTGTTCTCTCTAAGCGGGTCCCAAAGGCTTTCTGGAAGTGTTTCCTTAGAGGGCCAGAAACAGGAAATTAGCCGACAGGCCCACGGGGATGCCAGTTCTCGGCAGCAACAACGCTACCAGCGTGAGACCCTTGGGTTCTCTTTGGTAAATGGAAGAACAACTCTGCTTGGAAGCTTCTGCCATCCAGTTTGAGAGTCGCACTTCCACCGCAGCCTAGGATTCCAAGTGTTGCCATGCCGCCACAATTTCCCATTCTTAGGCCTATGACGGCAGAGTGTCTGGCAGTCCTCAAAGAGACCTTAGGAACGCAGGCGTTTTGGCTCCTTCCACCGAGAAAGCAGCTCCTCCAGCTCCTCTGTCGTTAGCTAGTTCATGTTAGAATATCTCTAGGCACCCTCTTTCCTCCTCCACGAGGTAAGACACAAACGCACTTGCCCTAAAGGGAAGAAGCCTTCTGAGTCCGGCAGAGAGGCAGCCTCTCCCACTCAGCATTCCCCGACGACTGAGCCCCTGGCATGGGTCCGAGACACGGAGAAAGACAGCCGTAACCCCGAGCTTTTCCACAATGTAGTATAGGCCTCACCCTGAAGCTCACGTCAATTTCATAGAGAAAACACCAGGCCTCGGTGTGCTTTCCTATGGCAAGGAAACGTTGCTTTCATTCCTTAGGTGGCACATTGGCTCAGGACGGCCCTACCCGAAGGACTCACGGTGTGCAGCCCTATTTGTTGAGATCAGCCCCTCTGGCTCTTTCTCGGATGAAACCAAGTTTGCAAAGAGCCGTTCCTAAGCTGGGGTCCCTGGGAGCCTTCCCTAGTCTACACCAGAACAACACTCTGAGGGAGAGGAGACGCGGAGGTTTGGTAGCCAAATCTCCTATTCTGCAGAGAAACATTTCGTTGTAGGTGGGTTCCATCAGCCTTGCCATATTGTCTCAGCTGGCTAGGACGGAGGGCAGGCAGTCAGTTGGCAGGCTCACCTGAGGCCCTGCTTCCCAGACTGTGATACAGAACCCCCGCCTGCTGCAGCCCAAAGGGACGGCTTATGGTAAGGGGAAAACCCTGTGTTGGAAAGTTCCTGCCTAACCCTCGCACAAGCACAAGCATATGGGTCAGTGGTCCAAGACTTTCCCCACAAGTTTACCATGTTTGCTCCCATCTAGCCTCCGAAGGCCGAGGTTACCTAGCTGGGAATCACACTTCAGGAGAGGTACTCATGCTGCTTGGGACTGCAAATTGTTTCAACAGGCAGCCCAAATCGAGTCCACCCACTTGCATTTTCCAGGGGCCGAGCCTGGGAGGGGCAACATACACTTTCTGAATGGGAAAGAAGCCCATGCCTTCAGTGTGAAAGGCCACTATGCCTCTTTGCTTTGGCAGCCCAGGGATAGCGTCGGCTCTGTAATGCTTCCAAAGGAGCAGAGTCAGAGAACCTTTGAACCACAGAGCAGGTGCAGCCCCGAACAAGGTCTGCTCTTGGCCTGAGAACACCCACTGCCCAGCGCTTCGTTTGGGTACACACGTGTAGAGGAAGGTTGTTGATTTCTGCTGCGTGATAACTTCTCCGGGCCACGTAGCGTGAGGGCCAGTAGAGTGGCCCTCCATCTCATCCCGGCTTCATGTGCCGGGTGTATAAGGCAAACTCCCTGCTTGAATCCCTCCGTGGGCTACGTAACCTCCAGAGAGAGGTGGGTGATTGGGACCCAGGGCTGGTATCTAGGTTACTGCTCAGTGCCTCAACTTCGCAGCTGTTCTCTCTAAGCGGGTCCCAAAGGCTTTCTGGAAGAGTTTCCCTAGAGGGCCAGAAACAGGAAATTAGCCGACAGGCCCACGGGGATGCCAGTTCTCGGCAGCAACAACGCTACCAGCGTGAGACCCTTGGGTTCTCTTTGGTAAATGGAAGAACAACTCTGCTTGGAAGCTTCTGCCATCCAGTTTGAGAGTCGCACTTCCACCGCAGCCTAGGATTCCAAATGTTGCCATGCCGCCACAATTTCCAATTCTTAGGCCTATGACGGCAGAGTGTCTGGCAGTCCTCAAAGAGACCTTAGGGATGCAGGCGTTTTGGCTCCTTCCACCGAGAAAGCAGCTCCTCCAGCTCCTCTGTCGTTAGCTAGTTCATGTTAGAATATCTCTAGGCGCCCTCTTTCCTCCTCCACGAGGTAAGACACAAACGGACTTGCCCTAAAGGAAAGAAGCCTTCTGAGTCCGGCAGAGAGGCAGCCTCTCCCACTCAGCATTCCCCGACGACTGAGCCCCTGGCATGGGTCCGAGACACGGAGAAAGACAGCCGTAACCCCGAGCTTTTCCACAATGTAGTATAGGCCTCACCCTGAAGCTCACGTCAATTTCATAGAGAAAACACCAGGCCTCGGTGTGCTTTCCTGTGGCAAGGAAACGTTGCTTTCATTCCTTAGGTGGCACATTGGCTCAGGACGGCCCTACCCGAAGGACTCACGGTGTGCAGCCCTATTTGTTGAGATCAGCCCCTCTGGCTCTTTCTCGGATGAAACCAAGTGGGCAAAGAACCGTTCCTAAGCTGGGGTCCCTGGGAGCCTTCCCTAGTCTACACCAGAACAGCACTCTGAGGGAGAGGAGACGCGGAGGTTTGGTAGCCGAATCTCCTATTCTGCAGAGAAACATTTCGTTGTAGGTGGGTTCCATCAGCCTTGCCATATTTTCTCAGCTGGCTAGGACGGAGGGCAGGCAGTCAGTTGGCAGGCGCACCTGAGGCCCTGCTTCCCAGACTGTGATACAGAACCCCCGCCTGCTGCAGCCCGAAGGGACGGCTTATGGTAAGGGGAAAAACCTGTGTTGGAAAGTTCCTGCCTAACCCTCGCACAAGCACAAGCATATGGGTCAGTGGTCCAAGACTTTCCCCACAAGTTTACCATGTTTGCTCCCATCTAGCCTCCGAAGGCCGAGGTTATCTAGCTGGGAATCACAATTCAGGAGAGGTACTCATGCTGCTTGGGACTGCAAGTTGTTTCACCAGGCAGCCCAAATCGAGTCCACCCACTTGCATTTTCCAGGGGCCGAGCCTGGGAGGGGCAACATACACTTTCTGAATGGGAAAGAAGCCCATGCCTTCAGTGTGAAAGGCCACTATGCCTCTTTGCTTTGGCAGCCCAGGGATAGCGACGGCTCTGAAATGCTTCCAAAGGAGCAGAGTCAGAGAACCTTTGAACCACAGAGCAGGTGCAGCCCCGAACAAGGTCTGCTCTTGGCCTGAGAACACCCACTGCCCAGCGCTTCGTTTGGGTACACACGTGTAGAGGAAGGTTGTTGAATTCTGCTGCGTGATAACTTCTCCGGGCCACGTAGCGTGAGGGCCAGTAGAGTGGCCCTCCATCTCATCCCGGCTTCATGTGCCGGGTGTATAAGGTAAACTCCCTGCTTGAATCCCTCCGTGGGCTACGTAACCTCCAGAGAGAGGTGGGTGATTGGGACCCAGGGCTGGTATCTAGGTTACTGCTCAGTGCCTCAACTTCGCAGCTGTTCTCTCTAAGCGGGTCCCAAAGGCTTTCTGGAAGTGCTTCCTTAGTGGGCCAGAAACAGGAAATTACCCGACAGGCCCACGGGGATGCCAGTTCTCGGCAGCAACAACGCTACCAGCGTGAGACCCTTGGGTTCTCTTTGGTAAATTGAAGAACTCTGCTTGGAAGTTTCTGCCATCCAGTTTGAGAGTCGCACTTCCACCGCAGCCTAGGATTCCAAGTGTTGCCATGCCGCCACAATTTCCCATTCTTAGGCCTATGACGGCAGAGTGTCTGGCAGTCCTCAAAGAGACCTTAGGAACGCAGGCGTTTTGGCTCCTTCCACCGAGAAAGCAGCTCCTCCAGCTCCTCTGTCGTTAGCTAGTTCATGTTAGAATATCTCTAGGCACCCTCTTTCCTCCTCCACGAGGTAAGACACAAACGGACTAAACCTAAAGGGAAGAAGCCTTCTGAGTCCGGCAGAGAGGCAGCCTCTCCCACTCAGCATTCCCCGACGACTGAGCCCCTGGCATGGGTCCGAGACACGGAGAAAGACAGCCGTAACCCCGAGCTTTTCCACAATGTAGTATAGGCCTCACCCTGAAGCTCACGTCAATTTCATACAGAAAACACCAGGCCTCGGGGTGCTTTCCTGTGGCAAGGAAACGTTGCTTTCATTCCTTAGGTGGCACATTGGCTCAGGACGGCCCTACCCGAAGGACTCACGGTGTGCAGCCCTATTTGTTGAGATCAGCCCCTCTGGCTCTTTCTCGGATGAAACCAAGTGGGCAAAGAGCCGTTCCTAAGCTGGGGTCCCTGGGAGCCTACCCTAGTCTACACCAGAACAGCACTCTGAGGGAGAGGAGACGCGGAGGTTTGGTAGCCAAATCTCCTATTCTGCAGAGAAACATTTCGTTGTAGGTGGGTTCCATCAGCCTTGCCATATTGTCTCAGCTGGCTAGGACGGAGGGCAGGCAGTCAGTCGGCAGGCTCACCTGAGGCCCTGCTTCCCAGACTGTGATACAGAACCCCCGCCTGCTGCAGCCGGAAGGGACGGCTTATGGTAAGGGGAAAACCCTGTGTTGGAAAGTTCCTGCCTAACCCTCGCACAAGCACAATCATATGGGTCAGTGGTCCAAGACTTTCCCAACAAGTTTACCATGTTTGCTCCCATCTAGCCTCCGAAGGCCGAGGTTACCTAGCTGGGAATCACACTTCAGGAGAGGTACTCATGCTGCTTGGGACTGCAAATTGTTTCACCAGGCAGCCCAAATCGAGTCCACCCACTTGCATTTTCCAGGGGCCGAGCCTGGGAGGGGCAACATACACTTTCTGAATGGGAAAGAAGCCCATGCCTTCAGTGTGAAAGGCCACTATGCCTCTTTGCTTTGGCAGCCCAGGGATAGCGTCGGCTCTGAAATGCTTCCAAAGGAGCAGAGTCAGAGAACCTTTGAACCACAGAGCAGGTGCAGCCCCGAACAAGGTCTGCTCTTGGCCTGAGAACACCCACTGCCCAGCGCTTCGTTTGGGTACACACGTGTAGAGGAAGGTTGTTGAATTCTGCTGCGTGATAACTTCTCCGGGCCACGTAGCGTGAGGGCCAGTAGAGTGGCCCTCCATCTCATCCCGGCTTCATGTGCCGGGTGTATAAGGCAAACTCCCTGCTTGAATCCCTCCGTGGGCTACGTAACCTCCAGAGAGAGGTGGGTGATTGGGACCCAGGGCTGGTATCTAGGTTACTGCTCAGTGCCTCAACTTCGCAGCTGTTCTCTCTAAGCGGGTCCCAAAGGCTTTCTGGAAGAGTTTCCCTAGAGGGCCAGAAACAGGAAATTAGCCGACAGGCCCACGGGGATGCCAGTTCTCGGCAGCAACAACGCTACCAGAGTCAGACCCTTGGGTTCTCTTTGGTAAATGGAAGAACAACTCTGCTTGGAAACTTCTGCCATCCAGTTTGAGAGTCGCACTTCCACCGCAGCCTAGGATTCCAAGTGTTGCCATGCCGCCACAATTTCCAATTCTTAGGCCTATGACGGCAGAGTGTCTGGCAGTCCTCAAAGACACCTTAGGGATGCAGGCGTTTTGGCTCCTTCCACCGAGAAAGCAGCTCCTCCAGCTCCTCTGTCGTTAGCTAGTTCATGTTAGAATATCTCTAGGCGCCCTCTTTCCTCCTCCACGAGGTAAGACACAAACGGACTTGCCCTAAAGGGAAGAAGCCTTCTGAGTCCGGCAGAGAGGCAGCCTCTCCCACTCAGCATTCCCCGACGACTGAGCCCCTGGCATGGGTCCGAGACACGGAGAAAGACAGCCGTAACCCCGAGCTTTTCCACAATGTAGTATAGGCCTCACCCTGAAGCTCACGTCAATTTCATAGAGAAAACACCAGGCCTCGGTGTGCTTTCCTGTGGCAAGGAAACGTTGCTTTCATTCCTTAGGTGGCACATTGGCTCAGGACGGCCCTACCCGAAGGACTCACGGTGTGCAGCCCTATTTGTTGAGATCAGCCCCTCTGGCTCTTTCTCGGATGAAACCAAGTGGGCAAAGAGCCGTTCCTAAGCTGGGGTCCCTGGGAGCCTTCCCTAGTCTACACCAGAACAGCACTCTGAGGGAGAGGAGACGCGGAGGTTTGGTAGCCAAATCTCCTATTCTGCAGAGAAACATTTCGTTGTAGGTGGGTTCCATCAGCCTTGCCATATTTTCTCAGCTGGCTAGGACGGAGGGCAGGCAGTCAGTTGGCAGGCTCACCTGAGGCCCTGCTTCCCAGACTGTGATACAGAACCCTCGCCTGCTGCAGCCCGAAGGGACGGCTTATGGTAAGGGGAAAACCCTGTGTTGGAAAGTTCCTGCCTAACCCTCGCACAAGCACAAGCATATGGGTCAGTGGTCCAAGACTTTCCCAACAAGTTTACCATGTTTGCTCCCATCTAGCCTCCGAAGGCCGAGGTTGTCTAGCTGGGAATCACACTTCAGGAGAGGTACTCATGCTGCTTGGGACTGCAAGTTGTTTCACCAGGCAGCCCCAATCGAGTCCACCCACTTGCATTTTCCAGGGGCCGAGCCTGGGAGGGGCAACATACACTTTCTGAATGGGAAAGAAGCCCATGCCTTCAGTGTGAAAGGCCACTATGCCTCTATGCTTTGGCAGCCCAGGGATAGCGACGGCTCTGAAATGCTTCCAAAGGAGCAGAGTCAGAGAACCTTTGAACCACAGAGCAGGTGCAGCCCCGAACAAGGTCTGCTCTTGGCCTGAGAACACCCAGTGCCCAGCGCTTCGTTTGGGTACACACGTGTAGAGGAAGGTTGTTGAATTCTGCTGCGTGATAACTTCTCCGGGCCACGTAGCGTGAGGGCCAGTAGAGTGTCCCTCCATCTCATCCCGGCTTCATGTGCCGGGTGTATAAGGCAAACTCCCTGCTTGAATCCCTCCGTGTGCTACGTAACCTCCAGAGAGAGGTGGGTGATTGGGACCCAGGGCTGGTATCTAGGTTACTGCTCAGTGCCTCAACTTCGCAGCTGTTCTCTCTAAGCGGGTCCCAAAGGCTTTCTGGAAGTGCTTCCTTAGAGGGCCAGAAACAGGAAATTAGCCGACAGGCCCACGGGGATGCCAGTTCTCGGCAGCAACAACGCTACCAGCGTCAGACCCTTGGGTTCTCTTTGGTAAATGGAAGAACAACTCTGCTTGGAAGCTTCTGCCATCCAGTTTGAGAGTCGCACTTCCACCGCAGCCTAGGATTCCAAGTGTTGCCATGCCGCCACAATTTCCCATTCTTAGGCCTATGACGGCAGAGTGTCTGGCAGTCCTCAAAGAGACCTTAGGAACGCAGGCGTTTTGGCTCCTTCCACCGAGAAAGCAGCTCCTCCAGCTCCTCTGTCGTTAGCTAGTTCATGTTAGAATATCTCTAGGCACCCTCTTTCCTCCTCCACGAGGTAAGACACAAACGGACTTGCCCTAAAGGGAAGAAGCCTTCTGAGTCCGGCAGAGAGGCAGCCTCTCCCACTCAGCATCCCCCCACGACTGAGCCCCTGGCATGGGTCCGAGACACGGAGAAAGACAGCCGTAACCCCGAGCTTTTCCACAATGTAGTATAGGCCTCACCCTGAATCTCACGTCAATTTCATACAGAAAACACCAGGCCTCGGTGTGCTTTCCTGTGGCAAGGAAACGTTGCTTTCATTCCTTAGGTGTCACATTGGCTCAGGACGGCCCTACCCGAAGGACTCACGGTGTGCAGCCCTATTTGTTGAGATCAGCCCCTCTGGCTCTTTCTCGGATGAAACCAAGTGGGCAAAGAGCCGTTCCTAAGCTGGGGTCCCTGGGAGCCTTCCCTAGTCTACACCAGAACAGCACTCTGAGGGAGAGGAGACGCGGAGGTTTGGTAGCCAAATCTCCTATTCTGCAGAGAAACATTTCGTTGTAGGTGGGTTCCATCAGCCTTGCCATATTGTCTCAGCTGGCTAGGACGGAGGGCAGGCAGTCAGTTGGCAGACTCACCTGAGGCCCTGCTTCCCAGACTGTGATACAGAACCCCCGCCTGCTGCAGCCCAAAGGGACGGCTTATGGTAAGGGGAAAACCCTGTGTTGGAAAGTTCCTGCCTAACCCTCGCACAAGCACAAGCATATGGGTCAGTGGTCCAAGACTTTCCCCACAAGTTTACCATGTTTGCTCCCATCTAGCCTCCGAAGGCCGAGGTTACCTAGCTGGGAATCACACTTCAGGAGAGGTACTGATGCTGCTTGGGACTGCAAATTGTTTCACCAGGCAGCCCAAATCGAGTCCACCCACTTGCATTTTCCAGGGGCCGAGCCTGGGAGGGGCAACTTACACTTTCTGAATGGGAAAGAAGCCCATGCCTTCAGTGTGAAAGGCCACTATGCCTCTTTGCTTTGGCAGCCCAGGGATAGCGTCGGCTCTGAAATGCTTCCAAAGGAGCAGAGTCAGAGAACCTTTGAACAACAGAGCAGGTGCAGCCCCGAACAAGGTCTGCTCTTGGCCTGAGAACACCCACTGCCCAGCGCTTCGTTTGGGTACACACGTGTAGAGGAAGGTTGTTGAATTCTGCTGCGTGATAACTTCTCCGGGCCACGTAGCGTGAGGGCCAGTAGAGTGGCCCTCCATCTCATCCCGGCTTCATGTGCCGGGTGTATAAGGCAAACTCCCTGCTTGAATCCCTCCGTGGGCTACGTAACCTCCAGAGAGAGGTGGGTGATTGGGACCCAGGGCTGGTATCTAGGTTAGTGCTCAGTGCCTCAACTTCGCAGCTGTTCTCTCTAAGCGGGTCCCAAAGGCTTTCTGGAAGAGTTTACCTAGAGGGCAAGAAACAGGAAATTAGCCGACAGGCCCACGGGGATGCCAGTTCTCGGCAGCAACAACGCTACCAGCGTCAGACCCTTGGGTTCTCTTTGGTAAATGGAAGAACAACTCTGCTTGGAAGCTTCTGCCATCCAGTTTGAGAGTCGCACTTCCACCGCAGCCTAGGATTCCAAGTGTTGCCATGCCGCCACAATTTCCCATTCTTAGGCCTATGACGGCAGAGTGTCTGGCAGTCCTCAAAGAGACCTTAGGGATGCAGGCGTTTTGGCTCCTTCCACCGAGAAAGCAGCTCCTCCAGCTCCTCTGTCGTTAGCTAGTTCATGTTAGAATATCTCTAGGCGCCCTCTTTCCTCCTCCACGAGGTAAGACACAAACGGACTTGCCCTAAAGGGGAGAAGCCTTCTGAGTCCGGCAGAGAGGCAGCCTCTCCCACTCAGCATTCCCCGACGACTGAGACCCTGGCATGGGTCCGAGACACGGAGAAAGACAGCCGTAACCCCGAGCTTTTCCACAATGTAGTATAGGCCTCACCCTGAAGCTCACGTCAATTTCATAGAGAAAACACCAGGCCTCGGTGTGCTTTCCTGTGGCAAGGAAACGTTGCTTTCATTCCTTAGGTGGCACATTGGCTCAGGACGGCCCTACCCGAAGGACTCACGGTGTGCAGCCCTATTTGTTGAGATCAGCCCCTCTGGCTCTTTCTCGGATGAAACCAAGTGGGCAAAGAGCCGTTCCTAAGCTGGGGTCCCTGGGAGCCTTCCCTAGTCTACACCAGAACAGCACTCTGAGGGAGAGGAGACGCGGAGGTTTGGTAGCCAAATCTCCTATTCTGCAGAGAAACATTTCGTTGTAGGTGGGTTCCATCAGCCTTGCCATATTTTCTCAGCTGGCTAGGACGGAGGGCAGGCAGTCAGTTGGCAGGCTCACCTGAGGCCCTGCTTCCCAGACTGTGATACAGAACCCCCGCCTGCTGCAGCCGGAAGGGACGGCTTATGGTAAGGGGAATACCCTGTGTTGGAAAGTTCCTGCCTAACCCTCGCACAAGCACAAGCATATGGGTCAGTGGTCCAAGACTTTCGCCACAAGTTTACCATGTTTGCTCCCATGTAGCCTCCGAAGGCCGAGGTTACCTAGCTGGGAATCACACTTCAGGAGAGGTACTCATGCTGCTTGGGACTGCAAGTTGTTTCACCAGGCAGCCCAAATCGAGTCCACCCACTTGCATTTTCCAGGGGCCGAGCCTGGGAGGGGCAACATACACTTTCTGAATGGGAAAGAAGCCCATGCCTTCAGTGTGAAAGGCCACTATGCCTCTTTGCTTTGGCAGCCCAGGGATAGCGTCGGCTCTGAAATGCTTCCAAAGGAGCAGAGTCAGAGAACCTTTGAACCACAGAGCAGGTGCAGCCCCGAACAAGGTCTGCTCTTGGCCTGAGAACACCCACTGCCCAGCGCTTCGTTTGGGTACACACGTGTAGAGGAAGGTTGTTGAATTCTGCTGCGTGATAACTTCTCCGGGCCACGTAGCGTGAGGGCCAGTAGAGTGTCCCTCCATCTCATCCCGGCTTCATGTGCCGGGTGTATAAGGCAAACTCCCTGCTTGAATGCCTCCGTGGGCTACGTAACCTCCAGAGAGAGGTGGGTGATTGGGACCCAGGGCTGGTATCTAGGTTACTGCTCAGTGCCTCAACTTCGCACCTGTTCTCTCTAAGCGGGTCCCAAAGACTTTCTGGAAGAGTTTCCTTAGAGGGCCAGAAACAGGAAATTAGCCGACAGGCCCACGGGGATGCCAGTTCTCGGCAGCAACAACGCTACCAGCGTCAGACCCTTGGGTTCTCTTTGGTAAATGGAAGAACAACTCTGCTTGGAAGCTTCTGCCATCCAGTTTGAGAGTCGCACTTCCACCGCAGCCTAGGATTCCAAGTGTTGCCATGCCGCCAGAATTTCCCATTCTTAGGCCTATGACGGCAGAGTGTCTGGCAGTCCTCAAATGACCTTAGGGATGCAGGCGTTTTGGCTCCTTCCACCGAGAAAGCAGCTCCTCCAGCTCCTCTGTCGTTAGCTAGTTCATGTTAGAATATCTCTAGGCGCCCTCTTTCCTCCTCCACGAGGTAAGACACAAACGGACTTGCCCTAAAGTGAAGAAGCCTTCTGAGTCCGGCAGAGAGGCAGCCTCTCCCACTCAGCATTCCCCGACGACTGAGCCCCTGGCATGGGTCCGAGACACGGAGAAAGACAGCCGTAACCCCGAGCTTTTCCACAATGTAGTATAGGCCTCACCCTGAAGCTCACGTCAATTTCATACAGAAAACACCAGGCCTCGGTGTGCTTTCCTGTGGCAAGGAAACGTTGCTTTCATTCCTTAGGTGGCACATTGGCTCAGGACGGCCCTACCCGAAGGACTCACGGTGTGCAGCCCTATTTGTTGAGATCAGCCCCTCTGGCTCTTTCTCGGATGAAACCAAGTGGGCAAAGAGCCGTTCCTAAGCTGGGGTCCCTGGGAGCCTTCCCTAGTCTACACCAGAACAGCACTCTGAGGGAGAGGAGACGCGGAGGTTTGGTAGCCAAATCTCCTATTCTGCAGAGAAACATTTCGTTGTAGGTGGGTTCCATCAGCCTTGCCATATTTTCTCAGCTGGCTAGGACGGAGGGCAGGCAGTCAGTTGGCAGGCTCACCTGAGGCCCTGCTTCCCAGACTGTGATACAGAACCCCCGCCTGCTGCAGCCCGAAGGGACGGCTTATGGTAAGGGGAAAACCCTGTGTTGGAAAGTTCCTGCCTAACCCTCGCACAAGCACAAGCATATGGGTCAGTGGTCCAAGACTTTCGCCACAAGTTTACCATGTTTGCTCCCATCTAGCCTCCGAAGGCCGAGGTTACCTAGCTGGGAATCACACTTCAGGAGAGGTACTCATGCTGCTTGGGACTGCAAGTTGTTTCACCAGGCAGCCCAAATCGAGTCCACCCACTTGCATTTTCCAGGGGCCGAGCCTGGGAGGGGCAACATACACTTTCTGAATGGGAAAGAAGCCCATGCCTTCAGTGTGAAAGGCCACTATGCCTCTTTGCTTTGGCAGCCCAGGGATAGCGTCGGCTCTGAAATGCTTCCAAAGGAGCAGAGTCAGAGAACCTTTGAACCACAGAGCAGGTGCAGCCCCGAACAAGGTCTGCTCTTGGCCTGAGAACACCCACTGCCCAGCGCTTCGTTTGGGTACACACGTGTAGAGGAAGGTTGTTGAATTCTGCTGCGTGATAACTTCTCCGGGCCACGTAGCGTGAGGGCCAGTAGAGTGGCCCTCCATCTCATCCCGGCTTCATGTGCCGGGTGTATAAGGCAAACTCCCTGCTTGAATCCCTCCGTGGGCTACGTAACCCCCAGAGAGAGGTGGGTGAATGGGACCCAGGGCTGGTATCTAGGTTACTGCTCAGTGCCTCAACTTCGCAGCTGTTCTCTCTAAGCGGGTCCCAAAGGCTTTCTGGAAGAGTTTCCTTAGAGGGCCAGAAACAGGAAATTAGCCGACAGGCCCACGGGGATGCCAGTTCTCGGCAGCAACAACGCTACCAGCGTCAGACCCTTGGGTTCTCTTTGGTAAATGGAAGAACAACTCTGCTTGGAAGCTTCTGCCATCCAGTTTGAGAGTCGCACTTCCACCGCAGCCTAGGATTCCAAGTGTTGCCATGCCGCCAGAATTTCCCATTCTTAGGCCTATGACGGCAGAGTGTCTGGCAGTCCTCAAATGACCTTAGGGATGCAGGCGTTTTGGCTCCTTCCACCGAGAAAGCAGCTCCTCCAGCTCCTCTGTCGTTAGCTAGTTCATGTTAGAATATCTCTAGGCGCCCTCTTTCCTCCTCCACGAGGTAAGACACAAACGGACTTGCCCTAAAGGGAAGAAGCTTTCTGAGTCCGGCAGAGAGGCAGCCTCTCCCACTCAGCATTCCCCGACGACTGAGCCCCTGGCATGGGTCCGAGACACGGAGAAAGACAGACGTAACCCCGAGCTTTTCCACAATGTAGTATAGGCCTCACCCTGAAGCTCACGTCAATTTCATAGAGAAAACACCAGGCCTCGGTGTGCTTTCCTGTGGCAAGGAAACGTTGCTTTCATTCCTTAGGTGGCACATTGGCTCAGGACGGCCCTACCCGAAGGACTCACGGTGTGCAGCCCTATTTGTTGAGATCAGCCCCTCTGGCTCTTTCTCGGATGAAACCAAGTGGGCAAAGAGCCGTTCCTAAGCTGGGGTCCCTGGGAGCCTTCCCTAGTCTACACCAGAACAGCACTCTGAGGGAGAGGAGACGCGGAGGTTTGGTAGCCAAATCTCCTATTCTGCAGAGAAACATTTCGTTGTAGGTGGGTTCCATCAGCCTTGCCATATTGTCTCAGCTGGCTAGGACGGAGGGCAGGCAGTCAGTTGGCAGGCTCACCTGAGGCCCTGCTTCCCAGACTGTGATACAGAACCCCCGCCTGCTGCAGCCCGAAGGGACGGCTTATGGTAAGGGGAATACCCTGTGTTGGAAAGTTCCTGCCTAACCCTCGCACAAGCACAAGCATATGGGTCAGTGGTCCAAGACTTTCCCCACAAGTTTACCATGTTTGCTCCCATCTAGCCTCCGAAGGCCGAGGTTACCTAGCTGGGAATCACACTTCAGGAGAGGTACTCATGCTGCTTGGGACTGCAAATTGTTTCACCAGGCAGCCCCAAGCGAGTCCACCCACTTGCATTTTCCAGGGTCAGAGCCTGGGAGGGGCAACATACACTTTCTGACTGGGAAAGAAGCCCATGCCTTCAGTGTGAAAGGCCACTATGCCTCTTTGCTTTGGCAGCCCAGGGATAGCATCGGCTCTGAAATGCTTCCAAAGGAGCAGAGTCAGAGAACCTTTGAACCACAGAGCAGGTGCAGCCCCGAACAAGGTCTGCTCTTGGCCTGAGAACACCCACTGCCCAGCGCTTCGTTTGGGTACACACGTGTAGAGGAAGGTTGTTGAATTCTGCTGCGTGATAACTTCTCCGGGCCACGTAGCGTGAGGGCCAGTAGAGTGGCCCTCCATCTCATCCCGGCTTCATGTGCCGGGTGTATAAGGCAAACTCCCTGCTTGAATCCCTCCGTGGGCTACGTAACCTCCAGAGAGAGGTGGGTGATTGGGACCCAGGGCTGGTATCTAGGTTACTGCTCAGTGCCTCAACTTCGCAGCTGTTCTTTCTAAGCGGGTCCCAAAGGCTTTCTGGAAGAGTTTCCTTAGAGGGCCAGAAACAGGAAATTAGCCGACAGGCCCACGGGGATGCCAGTTCTCGGCAGCAACAACGCTACCAGCGTCAGACCCTTGGGTTCTCTTTGGTAAATGGAAGAACAACTCTGCTTGGAAGCTTCTGCCATCCAGTTTGAGAGTCGCACTTCCAACGCAGCATAGGATTCCAAGTGTTGCCATGCCGCCACAATTTCCCATTCTTAGGCCTATGACGGCAGAGTGTCTGGCAGTCCTCAAATGACCTTAGGGATGCAGGCGTTTTGGCTCCTTCCACCGAGAAAGCAGCTCCTCCAGCTCCTCTGTCGTTAGCTAGTTCATGTTAGAATATCTCTAGGCGCCCTTTTTCCTCCTCCACGAGGTAAGACACAAACGGACTTGCCCTAAAGGGAAGAAGCCTTCTGAGTCCGGCAGAGAGGCAGCCTCTCACACTCAGCATTCCCCGACGCCTGAGCCCCTGGCATGGGTCCGAGACACGGAGAAAGACAGCCGTAACCCCGAGCTTTTCCACAATGTAGTATAGGCCTCACCCTGAAGCTCACGTCAATTTCATAGAGAAAACACCAGGCCTCGGTGTGCTTTCCTGTGGCAAGGAAACGTTGCTTTCATTCCTTAGGTGGCACATTGGCTCAGGACGGCCGTACCCAAAGGACTCACGGTGTGCAGCCCTATTTGTTGAGATCAGCCCCTCTGGCTCGTTCTCGGATGAAACCAAGTGGGCAAAGAGCCGTTCCTAAGCTGGGGTCCCTGGGAGCCTTCCCTAGTCTACACCAGAACAGCACTCTGAGGGAGAGGAGACGCGGAGGTTTGGTAGCCAAATCTCCTATTCTGCAGAGAAACATTTCGTTGTAGGTGGGTTCCATCAGCCTTGCCATATTTTCTCAGCTGGCTAGGACGGAGGGCAGGCAGTCAGTTGGCAGGCTCACCTGAGGCCCTGCTTCCCAGACTGTGATACAGAACCCCCGCCTGCTGCAGCCCGAAGGGACGGCTTATGGTAAGGGGAAAACCCTGTGTTGGAAAGTTCCTGCCTAACCCTCGCACAAGCACAAGCATATGGGTCAGTGGTCCAAGACTTTCGCCACAAGTTTACCATGTTTGCTCCCATCTAGCCTCCGAAGGCCGAGGTTACCTAGCTGGGAATCACACTTCAGGAGAGGTACTCATGCTGCTTGGGACTGCAAGTTGTTTCACCAGGCAGCCCAAATCGAGTCCACCCACTTGCATTTTCCAGGGGCCGAGCCTGGGAGGGGCAACATACACTTTCTGAATGGGAAAGAAGCCCATGCCTTCAGTGTGAAAGGCCACTATGCCTCTTTGCTTTGGCAGCCCAGGGATAGCGTCGGCTCTGAAATGCTTCCAAAGGAGCAGAGTCAGAGAACCTTTGAACCACAGAGCAGGTGCAGCCCCGAACAAGGTCTGCTCTTGGCCTGAGAACACCCACTGCCCAGCGCTTCGTTTGGGTACACACGTGTAGAGGAAGGTTGTTGAATTCTGCTGCGTGATAACTTCTCCGGGCCACGTAGCGTGAGGGCCAGAAGAGTGGCCCTCCATCTCATCCCGGCTTCATGTGCCGGGTGTATAAGGCAAACTCCCTGCTTGAATCCCTCCGTGGGCTACGTAACCTCCAGAGAGAGGTGGGTGATTGGGACCCAGGGCTGGTATCTAGGTTACTGCTCAGTGCCTCAACTTCGCAGCTGTTCTCTCTAAGCGGGTCCCAAAGGCTTTCTGGAAGAGTTTCCTTAGAGGGCCAGAAACAGGAAATTAGCCGACAGGCCCACGGGGATGCCAGTTCTCGGCAGCAACAACGCTACCAGCGTCAGACCCTTGGGTTCTCTTTGGTAAATGGAAGAACAACTCTGCTTGGAAGCTTCTGCCATCCAGTTTGAGAGTCGCACTTCCACCGCAGCCTAGGATTCCAAGTGTTGCCATGCCGCCAGAATTTCCCATTCTTAGGCCTATGACGGCAGAGTGTCTGGCAGTCCTCAAATGACCTTAGGGATGCAGGCGTTTTGGCTCCTTCCACCGAGAAAGCAGCTCCTCCAGCTCCTCTGTCGTTAGCTAGTTCATGTTAGAATATCTCTAGGCGCCCTCTTTCCTCCTCCACCAGGTAAGACACAAACGGACTTGCCCTAAAGGGAAGAAGCCTTCTGAGTCCGGCAGAGAGGCAGCCTCTCCCACTCAGCATTCCCCGACGACTGAGCCCCTGGCATGGGTCCGAGACACGGAGAAAGACAGCCGTAACCCCGAGCTTTTCCACAATGTAGTATAGGCCTCACCCTGAAGCTCTCGTCAATTTCATAGAGAAAACACCAGGCCTCGGTGTGCTTTCCTGTGGCAAGGAAACGTTGCTTTCATTCCTTAGGTGGCACATTGGCTCAGGACGGCCCTACCCGAAGGACTCACGGTGTGCAGCCCTATTTGTTGAGATCAGCCCCTCTGGCTCTTTCTCGGATGAAACCAAGTGGGCAAAGAGCCGTTCCTAAGCTGGGGTCCCTGGGAGCCTTCCCTAGTCTACACCAGAACAGCACTCTGAGGGAGAGGAGACGCAGAGGTTTGGTAGCCAAATCTCCTATTCTGCAGAGAAACATTTCGTTGTAGGTGGGTTCCATCAGCCTTGCCATATTGTCTCAGCTGGCTAGGACGGAGGGCAGGCAGTCAGTTGGCAGGCTCACCTGAGGCCCTGCTTCCCAGACTGTGATACAGAACCCCCGCCTGCTGCAGCCCGAAGGGACGGCTTATGGTAAGGGGAAAACCCTGTGTTGGAAAGTTCCTGCCTAACCCTCGCACAAGCACAAGCATATGGGTCAGTGGTCCAAGACTTTCGCCACAAGTTTACCATGTTTGCTCCCATCTAGCCTCCGAAGGCCGAGGTTACCTAGCTGGGAATCACACTTCAGGAGAGGTACTCATGCTGCTTGGGACTGCAAATTGTTTCACCAGGCAGCCCAAATCGAGTCCACCCACTTGCATTTTCCAGGGTCAGAGCCTGGGAGGGGCAACATACACTTTCTGAATGGGAAAGAAGCCCATGCCTTCAGTGTGAAAGGCCACTATGCCTCTTTGCTTTGGCAGCCCAGGGATAGCATCGGCTCTGAAATGCTTCCAAAGGAGCAGAGTCAGAGAACCTTTGAACCACAGAGCAGGTGCAGCCCCGAACAAGGTCTGCTCTTGGCCTGAGAACACCCACTGCCCAGCGCTTCGTTTGGGTACACACGTGTAGAGGAAGGTTGTTGAATTCTGCTGCGTGATAACTTCTCCGGGCCACGTAGCGTGAGGGCCAGTAGAGTGGCCCTCCATCTCATCCCGGCTTCATGTGCCGGGTGTATAAGGCAAACTCCCTGCTTGAATCCCTCCGTGGGCTACGTAACCTCCAGAGAGAGGTGGGTGATTGGGACCCAGGGCTGGTATCTAGGTTAGTGCTCAGTGCCTCAACTTCGCAGCTGTTCTCTCTAAGCGGGTCCCAAAGGCTTTCTGGAAGAGTTTACCTAGAGGGCAAGAAACAGGAAATTAGCCGACAGGCCCACGGGGATGCCAGTTCTCGGCAGCAACAACGCTACCAGCGTCAGACCCTTGGGTTCTCTTTGGTAAATGGAAGAACAACTCTGCTTGGAAGCTTCTGCCATCCAGTTTGAGAGTCGCACTTCCACCGCAGCCTAGGATTCCAAGTGTTGCCATGCCGCCACAATTTCCCATTCTTAGGCCTATGACGGCAGAGTGTCTGGCAGTCCTCAAAGAGACCTTAGGGATGCAGGCGTTTTGGCTCCTTCCACCGAGAAAGCAGCTCCTCCAGCTCCTCTGTCGTTAGCTAGTTCATGTTAGAATATCTCTAGGCGCCCTCTTTCCTCCTCCACGAGGTAAGACACAAACGGACTTGCCCTAAAGGGGAGAAGCCTTCTGAGTCCGGCAGAGAGGCAGCCTCTCCCACTCAGCATTCCCCGACGACTGAGACCCTGGCATGGGTCCGAGACACGGAGAAAGACAGCCGTAACCCCGAGCTTTTCCACAATGTAGTATAGGCCTCACCCTGAAGCTCACGTCAATTTCATAGAGAAAACACCAGGCCTCGGTGTGCTTTCCTGTGGCAAGGAAACGTTGCTTTCATTCCTTAGGTGGCACATTGGCTCAGGACGGCCCTACCCGAAGGACTCACGGTGTGCAGCCCTATTTGTTGAGATCAGCCCCTCTGGCTCTTTCTCGGATGAAACCAAGTGGGCAAAGAGCCGTTCCTAAGCTGGGGTCCCTGGGAGCCTTCCCTAGTCTACACCAGAACAGCACTCTGAGGGAGAGGAGACGCGGAGGTTTGGTAGCCAAATCTCCTATTCTGCAGAGAAACATTTCGTTGTAGGTGGGTTCCATCAGCCTTGCCATATTTTCTCAGCTGGCTAGGACGGAGGGCAGGCAGTCAGTTGGCAGGCTCACCTGAGGCCCTGCTTCCCAGACTGTGATACAGAACCCCCGCCTGCTGCAGCCGGAAGGGACGGCTTATGGTAAGGGGAATACCCTGTGTTGGAAAGTTCCTGCCTAACCCTCGCACAAGCACAAGCATATGGGTCAGTGGTCCAAGACTTTCGCCACAAGTTTACCATGTTTGCTCCCATGTAGCCTCCGAAGGCCGAGGTTACCTAGCTGGGAATCACACTTCAGGAGAGGTACTCATGCTGCTTGGGACTGCAAGTTGTTTCACCAGGCAGCCCAAATCGAGTCCACCCACTTGCATTTTCCAGGGGCCGAGCCTGGGAGGGGCAACATACACTTTCTGAATGGGAAAGAAGCCCATGCCTTCAGTGTGAAAGGCCACTATGCCTCTTTGCTTTGGCAGCCCAGGGATAGCGTCGGCTCTGAAATGCTTCCAAAGGAGCAGAGTCAGAGAACCTTTGAACCACAGAGCAGGTGCAGCCCCGAACAAGGTCTGCTCTTGGCCTGAGAACACCCACTGCCCAGCGCTTCGTTTGGGTACACACGTGTAGAGGAAGGTTGTTGAATTCTGCTGCGTGATAACTTCTCCGGGCCACGTAGCGTGAGGGCCAGTAGAGTGTCCCTCCATCTCATCCCGGCTTCATGTGCCGGGTGTATAAGGCAAACTCCCTGCTTGAATGCCTCCGTGGGCTACGTAACCTCCAGAGAGAGGTGGGTGATTGGGACCCAGGGCTGGTATCTAGGTTACTGCTCAGTGCCTCAACTTCGCACCTGTTCTCTCTAAGCGGGTCCCAAAGACTTTCTGGAAGAGTTTCCTTAGAGGGCCAGAAACAGGAAATTAGCCGACAGGCCCACGGGGATGCCAGTTCTCGGCAGCAACAACGCTACCAGCGTCAGACCCTTGGGTTCTCTTTGGTAAATGGAAGAACAACTCTGCTTGGAAGCTTCTGCCATCCAGTTTGAGAGTCGCACTTCCACCGCAGCCTAGGATTCCAAGTGTTGCCATGCCGCCAGAATTTCCCATTCTTAGGCCTATGACGGCAGAGTGTCTGGCAGTCCTCAAATGACCTTAGGGATGCAGGCGTTTTGGCTCCTTCCACCGAGAAAGCAGCTCCTCCAGCTCCTCTGTCGTTAGCTAGTTCATGTTAGAATATCTCTAGGCGCCCTCTTTCCTCCTCCACGAGGTAAGACACAAACGGACTTGCCCTAAAGTGAAGAAGCCTTCTGAGTCCGGCAGAGAGGCAGCCTCTCCCACTCAGCATTCCCCGACGACTGAGCCCCTGGCATGGGTCCGAGACACGGAGAAAGACAGCCGTAACCCCGAGCTTTTCCACAATGTAGTATAGGCCTCACCCTGAAGCTCACGTCAATTTCATACAGAAAACACCAGGCCTCGGTGTGCTTTCCTGTGGCAAGGAAACGTTGCTTTCATTCCTTAGGTGGCACATTGGCTCAGGACGGCCCTACCCGAAGGACTCACGGTGTGCAGCCCTATTTGTTGAGATCAGCCCCTCTGGCTCTTTCTCGGATGAAACCAAGTGGGCAAAGAGCCGTTCCTAAGCTGGGGTCCCTGGGAGCCTTCCCTAGTCTACACCAGAACAGCACTCTGAGGGAGAGGAGACGCGGAGGTTTGGTAGCCAAATCTCCTATTCTGCAGAGAAACATTTCGTTGTAGGTGGGTTCCATCAGCCTTGCCATATTTTCTCAGCTGGCTAGGACGGAGGGCAGGCAGTCAGTTGGCAGGCTCACCTGAGGCCCTGCTTCCCAGACTGTGATACAGAACCCCCGCCTGCTGCAGCCCGAAGGGACGGCTTATGGTAAGGGGAAAACCCTGTGTTGGAAAGTTCCTGCCTAACCCTCGCACAAGCACAAGCATATGGGTCAGTGGTCCAAGACTTTCGCCACAAGTTTACCATGTTTGCTCCCATCTAGCCTCCGAAGGCCGAGGTTACCTAGCTGGGAATCACACTTCAGGAGAGGTACTCATGCTGCTTGGGACTGCAAGTTGTTTCACCAGGCAGCCCAAATCGAGTCCACCCACTTGCATTTTCCAGGGGCCGAGCCTGGGAGGGGCAACATACACTTTCTGAATGGGAAAGAAGCCCATGCCTTCAGTGTGAAAGGCCACTATGCCTCTTTGCTTTGGCAGCCCAGGGATAGCGTCGGCTCTGAAATGCTTCCAAAGGAGCAGAGTCAGAGAACCTTTGAACCACAGAGCAGGTGCAGCCCCGAACAAGGTCTGCTCTTGGCCTGAGAACACCCACTGCCCAGCGCTTCGTTTGGGTACACACGTGTAGAGGAAGGTTGTTGAATTCTGCTGCGTGATAACTTCTCCGGGCCACGTAGCGTGAGGGCCAGTAGAGTGGCCCTCCATCTCATCCCGGCTTCATGTGCCGGGTGTATAAGGCAAACTCCCTGCTTGAATCCCTCCGTGGGCTACGTAACCCCCAGAGAGAGGTGGGTGAATGGGACCCAGGGCTGGTATCTATGTTACTGCTCAGTGCCTCAACTTCGCAGCTGTTCTCTCTAAGCGGGTCCCAAAGGCTTTCTGGAAGAGTTTCCTTAGAGGGCCAGAAACAGGAAATTAGCCGACAGGCCCACGGGGATGCCAGTTCTCGGCAGCAACAACGCTACCAGCGTCAGACCCTTGGGTTCTCTTTGGTAAATGGAAGAACAACTCTGCTTGGAAGCTTCTGCCATCCAGTTTGAGAGTCGCACTTCCACCGCAGCCTAGGATTCCAAGTGTTGCCATGCCGCCAGAATTTCCCATTCTTAGGCCTATGACGGCAGAGTGTCTGGCAGTCCTCAAATGACCTTAGGGATGCAGGCGTTTTGGCTCCTTCCACCGAGAAAGCAGCTCCTCCAGCTCCTCTGTCGTTAGCTAGTTCATGTTAGAATATCTCTAGGCGCCCTCTTTCCTCCTCCACGAGGTAAGACACAAACGGACTTGCCCTAAAGGGAAGAAGCTTTCTGAGTCCGGCAGAGAGGCAGCCTCTCCCACTCAGCATTCCCCGACGACTGAGCCCCTGGCATGGGTCCGAGACACGGAGAAAGACAGACGTAACCCCGAGCTTTTCCACAATGTAGTATAGGCCTCACCCTGAAGCTCACGTCAATTTCATAGAGAAAACACCAGGCCTCGGTGTGCTTTCCTGTGGCAAGGAAACGTTGCTTTCATTCCTTAGGTGGCACATTGGCTCAGGACGGCCCTACCCGAAGGACTCACGGTGTGCAGCCCTATTTGTTGAGATCAGCCCCTCTGGCTCTTTCTCGGATGAAACCAAGTGGGCAAAGAGCCGTTCCTAAGCTGGGGTCCCTGGGAGCCTTCCCTAGTCTACACCAGAACAGCACTCTGAGGGAGAGGAGACGCGGAGGTTTGGTAGCCAAATCTCCTATTCTGCAGAGAAACATTTCGTTGTAGGTGGGTTCCATCAGCCTTGCCATATTGTCTCAGCTGGCTAGGACGGAGGGCAGGCAGTCAGTTGGCAGGCTCACCTGAGGCCCTGCTTCCCAGACTGTGATACAGAACCCCCGCCTGCTGCAGCCCGAAGGGACGGCTTATGG
The DNA here is from genome assembly GCF_028021215.1 of Eschrichtius robustus. Taxonomy (NCBI): domain Eukaryota; kingdom Metazoa; phylum Chordata; class Mammalia; order Artiodactyla; family Eschrichtiidae; genus Eschrichtius; species Eschrichtius robustus. The sequence goes on from NC_090842.1 coordinate 43,821,626, forward strand.
TAAGGGGAATACCCTGTGTTGGAAAGTTCCTGCCTAACCCTCGCACAAGCACAAGCATATGGGTCAGTGGTCCAAGACTTTCCCCACAAGTTTACCATGTTTGCTCCCATCTAGCCTCCGAAGGCCGAGGTTACCTAGCTGGGAATCACACTTCAGGAGAGGTACTCATGCTGCTTGGGACTGCAAATTGTTTCACCAGGCAGCCCCAAGCGAGTCCACCCACTTGCATTTTCCAGGGTCAGAGCCTGGGAGGGGCAACATACACTTTCTGACTGGGAAAGAAGCCCATGCCTTCAGTGTGAAAGGCCACTATGCCTCTTTGCTTTGGCAGCCCAGGGATAGCATCGGCTCTGAAATGCTTCCAAAGGAGCAGAGTCAGAGAACCTTTGAACCACAGAGCAGGTGCAGCCCCGAACAAGGTCTGCTCTTGGCCTGAGAACACCCACTGCCCAGCGCTTCGTTTGGGTACACACGTGTAGAGGAAGGTTGTTGAATTCTGCTGCGTGATAACTTCTCCGGGCCACGTAGCGTGAGGGCCAGTAGAGTGGCCCTCCATCTCATCCCGGCTTCATGTGCCGGGTGTATAAGGCAAACTCCCTGCTTGAATCCCTCCGTGGGCTACGTAACCTCCAGAGAGAGGTGGGTGATTGGGACCCAGGGCTGGTATCTAGGTTACTGCTCAGTGCCTCAACTTCGCAGCTGTTCTTTCTAAGCGGGTCCCAAAGGCTTTCTGGAAGAGTTTCCTTAGAGGGCCAGAAACAGGAAATTAGCCGACAGGCCCACGGGGATGCCAGTTCTCGGCAGCAACAACGCTACCAGCGTCAGACCCTTGGGTTCTCTTTGGTAAATGGAAGAACAACTCTGCTTGGAAGCTTCTGCCATCCAGTTTGAGAGTCGCACTTCCAACGCAGCATAGGATTCCAAGTGTTGCCATGCCGCCACAATTTCCCATTCTTAGGCCTATGACGGCAGAGTGTCTGGCAGTCCTCAAATGACCTTAGGGATGCAGGCGTTTTGGCTCCTTCCACCGAGAAAGCAGCTCCTCCAGCTCCTCTGTCGTTAGCTAGTTCATGTTAGAATATCTCTAGGCGCCCTCTTTCCTCCTCCACGAGGTAAGACACAAACGGACTTGCCCTAAAGGGAAGAAGCCTTCTGAGTCCGGCAGAGAGGCAGCCTCTCACACTCAGCATTCCCCGACGCCTGAGCCCCTGGCATGGGTCCGAGACACGGAGAAAGACAGCCGTAACCCCGAGCTTTTCCACAATGTAGTATAGGCCTCACCCTGAAGCTCACGTCAATTTCATAGAGAAAACACCAGGCCTCGGTGTGCTTTCCTGTGGCAAGGAAACGTTGCTTTCATTCCTTAGGTGGCACATTGGCTCAGGACGGCCGTACCCAAAGGACTCACGGTGTGCAGCCCTATTTGTTGAGATCAGCCCCTCTGGCTCGTTCTCGGATGAAACCAAGTGGGCAAAGAGCCGTTCCTAAGCTGGGGTCCCTGGGAGCCTTCCCTAGTCTACACCAGAACAGCACTCTGAGGGAGAGGAGACGCGGAGGTTTGGTAGCCAAATCTCCTATTCTGCAGAGAAACATTTCGTTGTAGGTGGGTTCCATCAGCCTTGCCATATTTTCTCAGCTGGCTAGGACGGAGGGCAGGCAGTCAGTTGGCAGGCTCACCTGAGGCCCTGCTTCCCAGACTGTGATACAGAACCCCCGCCTGCTGCAGCCCGAAGGGACGGCTTATGGTAAGGGGAAAACCCTGTGTTGGAAAGTTCCTGCCTAACCCTCGCACAAGCACAAGCATATGGGTCAGTGGTCCAAGACTTTCGCCACAAGTTTACCATGTTTGCTCCCATCTAGCCTCCGAAGGCCGAGGTTACCTAGCTGGGAATCACACTTCAGGAGAGGTACTCATGCTGCTTGGGACTGCAAGTTGTTTCACCAGGCAGCCCAAATCGAGTCCACCCACTTGCATTTTCCAGGGGCCGAGCCTGGGAGGGGCAACATACACTTTCTGAATGGGAAAGAAGCCCATGCCTTCAGTGTGAAAGGCCACTATGCCTCTTTGCTTTGGCAGCCCAGGGATAGCGTCGGCTCTGAAATGCTTCCAAAGGAGCAGAGTCAGAGAACCTTTGAACCACAGAGCAGGTGCAGCCCCGAACAAGGTCTGCTCTTGGCCTGAGAACACCCACTGCCCAGCGCTTCGTTTGGGTACACACGTGTAGAGGAAGGTTGTTGAATTCTGCTGCGTGATAACTTCTCCGGGCCACGTAGCGTGAGGGCCAGAAGAGTGGCCCTCCATCTCATCCCGGCTTCATGTGCCGGGTGTATAAGGCAAACTCCCTGCTTGAATCCCTCCGTGGGCTACGTAACCTCCAGAGAGAGGTGGGTGATTGGGACCCAGGGCTGGTATCTAGGTTACTGCTCAGTGCCTCAACTTCGCAGCTGTTCTCTCTAAGCGGGTCCCAAAGGCTTTCTGGAAGAGTTTCCTTAGAGGGCCAGAAACAGGAAATTAGCCGACAGGCCCACGGGGATGCCAGTTCTCGGCAGCAACAACGCTACCAGCGTCAGACCCTTGGGTTCTCTTTGGTAAATGGAAGAACAACTCTGCTTGGAAGCTTCTGCCATCCAGTTTGAGAGTCGCACTTCCACCGCAGCCTAGGATTCCAAGTGTTGCCATGCCGCCAGAATTTCCCATTCTTAGGCCTATGACGGCAGAGTGTCTGGCAGTCCTCAAATGACCTTAGGGATGCAGGCGTTTTGGCTCCTTCCACCGAGAAAGCAGCTCCTCCAGCTCCTCTGTCGTTAGCTAGTTCATGTTAGAATATCTCTAGGCGCCCTCTTTCCTCCTCCACCAGGTAAGACACAAACGGACTTGCCCTAAAGGGAAGAAGCCTTCTGAGTCCGGCAGAGAGGCAGCCTCTCCCACTCAGCATTCCCCGACGACTGAGCCCCTGGCATGGGTCCGAGACACGGAGAAAGACAGCCGTAACCCCGAGCTTTTCCACAATGTAGTATAGGCCTCACCCTGAAGCTCTCGTCAATTTCATAGAGAAAACACCAGGCCTCGGTGTGCTTTCCTGTGGCAAGGAAACGTTGCTTTCATTCCTTAGGTGGCACATTGGCTCAGGACGGCCCTACCCGAAGGACTCACGGTGTGCAGCCCTATTTGTTGAGATCAGCCCCTCTGGCTCTTTCTCGGATGAAACCAAGTGGGCAAAGAGCCGTTCCTAAGCTGGGGTCCCTGGGAGCCTTCCCTAGTCTACACCAGAACAGCACTCTGAGGGAGAGGAGACGCAGAGGTTTGGTAGCCAAATCTCCTATTCTGCAGAGAAACATTTCGTTGTAGGTGGGTTCCATCAGCCTTGCCATATTGTCTCAGCTGGCTAGGACGGAGGGCAGGCAGTCAGTTGGCAGGCTCACCTGAGGCCCTGCTTCCCAGACTGTGATACAGAACCCCCGCCTGCTGCAGCCCGAAGGGACGGCTTATGGTAAGGGGAAAACCCTGTGTTGGAAAGTTCCTGCCTAACCCTCGCACAAGCACAAGCATATGGGTCAGTGGTCCAAGACTTTCGCCACAAGTTTACCATGTTTGCTCCCATCTAGCCTCCGAAGGCCGAGGTTACCTAGCTGGGAATCACACTTCAGGAGAGGTACTCATGCTGCTTGGGACTGCAAATTGTTTCACCAGGCAGCCCAAATCGAGTCCACCCACTTGCATTTTCCAGGGTCAGAGCCTGGGAGGGGCAACATACACTTTCTGAATGGGAAAGAAGCCCATGCCTTCAGTGTGAAAGGCCACTATGCCTCTTTGCTTTGGCAGCCCAGGGATAGCATCGGCTCTGAAATGCTTCCAAAGGAGCAGAGTCAGAGAACCTTTGAACCACAGAGCAGGTGCAGCCCCGAACAAGGTCTGCTCTTGGCCTGAGAACACCCACTGCCCAGCGCTTCGTTTGGGTACACACGTGTAGAGGAAGGTTGTTGAATTCTGCTGCGTGATAACTTCTCCGGGCCACGTAGCGTGAGGGCCAGTAGAGTGGCCCTCCATCTCATCCCGGCTTCATGTGCCGGGTGTATAAGGCAAACTCCCTGCTTGAATCCCTCCGTGGGCTACGTAACCTCCAGAGAGAGGTGGGTGATTGGGACCCAGGGCTGGTATCTAGGTTACTGCTCAGTGCCTCAACTTCGCAGCTGTTCTCTCTAAGCGGGTCCCAAAGGCTTTCTGGAAGAGTTTCCTTAGAGGGCCAGAAACAGGAAATTAGCCGACAGGCCCACGGGGATGCCAGTTCTCGGCAGCAACAACGCTACCAGCGTCAGACCCTTGGGTTCTCTTTGGTAAATGGAAGAACAACTCTGCTTGGAAGCTTCTGCCATCCAGTTTGAGAGTCGCACTTCCACCGCAGCCTAGGATTCCAAGTGTTGCCATGCCGCCACAATTTCCAATTCTTAGGCCTATGACGGCAGAGTGTCTGGCAGTCCTCAAAGAGACCTTAGGGATGCAGGCGTTTTGGCTCCTTCCACCGAGAAAGCAGCTCCTCCAGCTCCTCTGTCGTTAGTTAGTTCATGTTAGAATATCTCTAGGCGCCCTCTTTCCTCCTCCACGAGGTAAGACACAAACGGACTTGCCCTAAAGGGAAGAAGCCTTCTGAGTCCGGCAGAGAGGCAGCCTCTCCCACTCAGCATTCCCCGACGACTGAGCCCCTGGCATGGGTCCGAGACACGGAGAAAGACAGCCGTAACCCCGAGCTTTTCCACAATGTAGTATAGGCCTCACCCTGAAGCTCACGTCAATTTCATACAGAAAACACCAGGCCTCGGTGTGCTTTCCTGTGGCAAGGAAACGTTGCTTTCATTCCTTAGGTGGCACATTGGCTCAGGACGGCCCTACCCGAAGGACTCACGGTGTGCAGCCCTATTTGTTGAGATCAGCCCCTCTGGCTCTTTCTCGGATGAAACCAAGTGGGCAAAGAGCCGTTCCTAAGCTGGGGTCCCTGGGAGCCTTCCCTAGTCTACACCAGAACAGCACTCTGAGGGAGAGGAGACGCGGAGGTTTGGTAGCCAAATCTCCTATTCTGCAGAGAAACATTTCGTTGTAGGTGGGTTCCATCAGCCTTGCCATATTTTCTCAGCTGGCTAGGACGGAGGGCAGGCAGTCAGTTGGCAGGCTCACCTGAGGCCCTGCTTCCCAGACTGTGATACAGAACCCCCGCCTGCTGCAGCCCGAAGGGACGGCTTATGGTAAGGGGAAAACCCTGTGTTGGAAAGTTCCTGCCTAACCCTCGCACAAGCACAAGCATATGGGTCAGTGGTCCAAGACTTTCGCCACAAGTTTACCATGTTTGCTCCCATCTAGCCTCCGAAGGCCGAGGTTACCTAGCTGGGAATCACACTTCAGGAGAGGTACTCATGCTGCTTGGGACTGCAAGTTGTTTCACCAGGCAGCCCAAATCGAGTCCACCCACTTGCATTTTCCAGGGTCGGAGCCTGGGAGGGGCAACATACACTTTCTGAATGGGAAAGAAGCCCATGCCTTCAGGGTGAAAGGCCACTATGCCTCTTTGCTTTGGCAGCCCAGGGATAGCGTCGGCTCTGAAATGCTTCCAAAGGAGCAGAGTCAGAGAACCTTTGAACCACAGAGCAGGTGCAGCCCCGAACAAGGTCTGCTCTTGGCCTGAGAACACCCACTGCCCAGCGCTTCGTTTGGGTACACACGTGTAGAGGAAGGTTGTTGAATTCTGCTGCGTGATAACTTCTCCGGGCCACGTAGCGTGAGGGCCAGTAGAGTGGCCCTCCATCTCATCCCGGCTTCATGTGCCGGTTGTATAAGGCAAACTCCCTGCTTGAATCCCTCCGTGGGCTACGTAACCTCCAGAGAGAGGTGGGTGATTGGGACCCAGGGCTGGTATCTAGGTTACTGCTCAGTGCCTCAACTTCGCAGCTGTTCTCTCTAAGCGGGTCCCAAAGGCTTTCTGGAAGAGTTTCCTTAGAGGGCCAGAAACAGGAAATTAGCCGACAGGCCCACGGGGATGCCAGTTCTCGGCAGCAACAACGCTACCAGCGTCAGACCCTTGGGTTCTCTTTAGTAAATGGAAGAACAACTCTGCTTGGAAGCTTCTGCCATCCAGTTTGAGAGTCGCACTTCCACCGCAGCCTAGGATTCCAAGTGTTGCCATGCCGCCAGAATTTCCCATTCTTAGGCCTATCACGGCAGAGTGTCTGGCAGTCCTCAAATGACCTTAGGGATGCAGGCGTTTTGGCTCCTTCCACCGAGAAAGCAGCTCTTCCAGCTCCTCTGTCGTTAGCTAGTTCATGTTAGAATATCTCTAGGCGCCCTCTTTCCTCCTCCACGAGGTAAGACACAAACGGACTTGCCCTAAAGGGAAGAAGCCTTCTGAGTCCGGCAGAGAGGCAGCCTCTCCCACTCAGCATTCCCCGACGACTGAGCCCCTGGCATGGGTCCGAGACACGGAGAAAGACAGCCGTAACCCCGAGCTTTTCCACAATGTAGTATAGGCCTCACCCTGAAGCTCACGTCAATTTCATACAGAAAACACCAGGCCTCGGTGTGCTTTCCTGTGGCAAGGAAACGTTGCTTTCATTCCTTAGGTGGCACATTGGCTCAGGACGGCCTTACCCGAAGGACTCACGGTGTGCAGCCCTATTTGTTGAGATCAGCCCCTCTGGCTCTTTCTCGGATGAAACCAAGTGGGCAAAGAGCCGTTCCTAAGCTGGGGTCCCTGGGAGCCTTCCCTAGTCTACACCAGAACAGCACTCTGAGGGAGAGGAGACACGGAGGTTTGGTAGCCAAATCTCCTATTCTGCAGAGAAACATTTCGTTGTAGGTGGGTTCCATCTGCCTTGCCATATTGTCTCAGCTGGCTAGGACGGAGGGCAGGCAGTCAGTTGGCAGGCTCACCTGAGGCCCTGCTTCCCAGACTGTGATACAGAACCCTCGCCTGCTGCAGCCCGAAGGGACGGCTTATGGTAAGGGGAAAACCCTGTGTTGGAAAGTTCCTGCCTAACCCTCGCACAAGCACAAGCATATGGGTCAGTGGTCCAAGACTTTCCCAACAAGTTTACCATGTTTGCTCCCATCTAGCCTCCGAAGGCCGAGGTTATCTAGCTGGGAATCACACATCAGGAGAGGTACTCATGCTGCTTGGGACTGCAAGTTGTTTCACCAGGCAGCCCCAATCGAGTCCACCCACTTGCATTTTCCAGGGTCCGAGCCTGGGAGGGGCAACATACACTTTCTGAATGGGAAAGAAGCCCATGCCTTCAGTGTGAAAGGCCACTATGCCTCTTTGCTTTGGCAGCCCAGGGATAGCGTCGTCTCTGAAATGCTTGCAAAGGAGCAGAGTCAGAGAACCTTTGAACCACAGAGCAGGTGCAGCCCCGAACAAGGTCTGCTCTTGGCCTGAGAACACCCACTGCCCAGCGCTACGTTTGGGTACACACGTGTAGAGGAAGGTTGTTGAATTCTGCTGCGTGATAACTTCTCCGGGCCACGTAGCGTGAGGGCCAGTAGAGTGGCCCTCCATCTCATCCCAGCTTCATGTGCCGGGTGTATAAGGCAAACTCCCTGCTTGAATCCCTCCGTGGGCTACGTAACCTCCAGAGAGAGGTGGGTGATTGGGACCCAGGGCTGGTATCTAGGTTACTGCTCAGTGCCTCAACTTCGCAGCTGTTCTCTCTAAGCGGGTCCCAAAGGCTTTCTGGAAGAGTTTCCTTAGAGGGCCAGAAACAGGAAATTAGCCGACAGGCCCACGGGGATGCCAGTTCTCGGCAGCAACAACGCTACCAGCGTGAGACCCTTGTGTTCTCTTTGGTAAATGGAAGAACAACTCTGCTTGGAAGCTTCTGCCATCCAGTTTGAGAGTCGCACTTCCACCGCAGCCTAGGATTCCAAGTGTTGCCATGCCGCCACAATGTCCAATTCTTAGGCCTCTGACGGCAGAGTGTCTGGCAGTCCTCAAAGAGACCTTAGGGATGCAGGCGTTTTGGCTCCTTCCACCGAGAAAGCAGCTCCTCCAGCTCCTCTGTCGTTAGCTAGTTCATGTTAGAATATCTCTAGGCGCCCTCTTTCCTCCTCAACGAGGTAAGACACAAACGGACTTGCCCTAAAGGGAAGAAGCCTTCTGAGTCCGGCAGAGAGGCAGCCTCTCCCACTCAGCATTCCCCGACGACTGAGCCCCTGGCATGGGTCCGAGACACGGAGAAAGACAGCCGTAACCCCGAGCTTTTCCACAATGTAGTATAGGCCTCACCCTGAAGCTCACGTCAATTTCATACAGAAAACACCAGGCCTCGGTGTGCTTTCCTGTGGCAAGGAAACGTTGCTTTCATTCCTTAGGTGGCACATTGGCTCAGGACGGCCTTACCCGAAGGACTCACGGTGTGCAGCCCTATTTGTTGAGATCAGCCCCTCTAGCTCTTTCTCGGATGAAACCAAGTGGGCAAAGAGCCGTTCCTAAGCTGGGGTCCCTGGGAGCCTTCCCTAGTCTACACCAGAACAGCACTCTGAGGGAGAGGAGACACGGAGGTTTGGTAGCCAAATCTCCTATTCTGCAGAGAAACATTTCGTTGTAGGTGGGTTCCATCTGCCTTGCCATATTGTCTCAGCTGGCTAGGACGGAGGGCAGGCAGTCAGTTGGCAGGCTCACCTGAGGCCCTGCTTCCCAGACTGTGATACAGAACCCTCGCCTGCTGCAGCCCGAAGGGACGGCTTATGGTAAGGGGAAAACCCTGTGTTGGAAAGTTCCTGCCTAACCCTCGCACAAGCACAAGCATATGGGTCAGTGGTCCAAGACTTTCCCAACAAGTTTACCATGTTTGCTCCCATCTAGCCTCCGAAGGCCGAGGTTATCTAGCTGGGAATCACACATCAGGAGAGGTACTCATGCTGCTTGGGACTGCAAGTTGTTTCACCAGGCAGCCCCAATTGAGTACACCCACTTGCATTTTCCAGGGGCCGAGCCTGGGAGGGGCAACATACACTTTCTGAATGGGAAAGAAGCCCATGCCTTCAGTGTGAAAGGCCACTATGCCTCTATGCTTTGGCAGCCCAGGGATAGCGACGGCTCTGAAATGCTTCCAAAGGAGCAGAGTCAGAGAACCTTTGAACCACAGAGCAGGTGCAGCCCCGAACAAGGTCTGCTCTTGGCCTGAGAACACCCACTGCCCAGTGCTTCGTTTGGGTACACACGTGTAGAGGAAGGTTGTTGAATTCTGCTGCGTGATAACTTCTCCGGGCCACGTAGCGTGAGGGCCAGTAGAGTGGCCCTCCATCTCATCCCGGCTTCATGTGCCGGGTGTATAAGGCAAACTCCCTGCTTGAATCCCTCCGTGGGCTACGTAACCTCCAGAGAGAGGTGGGTGATTGGGACCCAGGGCTGGTATCTAGGTTACTGCTCAGTGCCTCAACTTCGCAGCTGTTCTCTCTAAGCGGGTCCCAAAGGCTTTCTGGAAGTGCTTCCTTAGAGGGCCAGAAACAGGAAATTAGCCGACAGGCCCACGGGGATGCCAGTTCTCGTCAGCAACAACGCTACCAGCGTGAGACCCTTGGGTTCTCTTTGGTAAATGGAAGAACAACTCTGCTTGGAAGCTTCTGCCATCCAGTTTGAGAGTCGCACTTCCACCGCAGCCTAGGATTCCAAGTGTTGCCATGCCGCCACAATTTCCCATTCTTAGGCCTATGACGGCAGAGTGTCTGGCAGTCCTCAAAGAGACCTTAGGAACGCAGGCGTTTTGGCTCCTTCCACCGAGAAAGCAGCTCCTCCAGCTCCTCTGTCGTTAGCTAGTTCATGTTAGAATATCTCTAGGCACCCTCTTTCCTCCTCCACGAGGTAAGACACAAACGGACTTGCCCTAAAGGGAAGAAGCCTTCTGAGTCCGGCAGAGAGGCAGCCTCTCCCACTCAGCATTCCCCGACGACTGAGCCCCTGGCATGGGTCCGAGACACGGAGAAAGACAGCCATAACCCCGAGCTTTTCCACAATGTAGTATAGGCCTCACCCTGAAGCTCACGTCAATTTCATAGAGGAAACACCAGGCCTCGGTGTGCTTTCCTGTGGCAAGGAAACGTTGCTTTCATTCCTTAGGTGTCACATTGGCTCAGGACGGCCCTACCCGAAGGACTCACGGTGTGCAGCCCTATTTGTTGAGATCAGCCCCTCTGGCTCTTTCTCGGATGAAACCAAGTGGGCAAAGAGCCGTTCCTAAGCTGGGGTCCCTGGGAGCCTTCCCTAGTCTACACCAGAACAGCACTCTGAGGGAGAGGAGACGCGGAGGTTTGGTAGCCAAATCTCCTATTCTGCAGAGAAACATTTCGTTGTAGGTGGGTTCCATCAGCCTTGCCATATTGTCTCAGCTGGCTAGGACGGAGGGCAGGCAGTCAGTTGGCAGGCTCACCTGAGGCCCTGCTTCCCAGACTGTGATACAGAACCCCCGCCTGCTGCAGCCAAAAGGGACTGCTTATGGTAAGGGGAAAACCCTGTGTTGGAAAGTTCCTGCCTAACCCTCGCACAAGCACAAGCATATGGGTCAGTGGTCCAAGACTTTCCCCACAAGTTTACCATGTTTGCTCCCATCTAGCCTCCGAAGGCCGAGGTTAACTAGCTGGGAATCACACTTCAGGAGAGGTACTCATGCTGCTTGGGACTGCAAATTTTTTCACCAGGCAGCCCAAATCGAGTCCACCCACTTGCATTTTCCAGGGGCCGAGCCTGGGAGGGGCAACTTACACTTTCTGAATGGGAAAGAAGCCCATGCCTTCAGTGTGAAAGGCCACTATGCCTCTTTGCTTTGGCAGCCCAGGGATAGCGTCGGCTCTGAAATGCTTGCAAAGGAGCAGAGTCAGAGAACCTTTGAACCACAGAGCAGGTGCAGCCCCGAACAAGGTCTGCTCTTGGCCTGAGAACACCCACTGCCCAGCGCTACGTTTGGGTACACACGTGTAGAGGAAGGTTGTTGAATTCTGCTGCGTGATAACTTCTCCGGGCCACGTAGCGTGAGGGCCAGTAGAGTGGCCCTCCATCTCATCCCGGCTTCATGTGCCGGGTGTATAAGGCAAACTCCCTGCTTGAATCCCTCCGTGGGCTACGTAACCTCCAGAGAGAGGTGGGTGATTGGGACCCAGGGCTGGTATCTAGGTTACTGCTCAGTGCCTCAACTTCGCAGCTGTTCTCTCTAAGCGGGTCCCAAAGGCTTTCTGGAAGAGTTTCCTTAGAGGGCCAGAAACAGGAAATTAGCCGACAGGCCCACGGGGATGCCAGTTCTCGGCAGCAACAACGCTACCAGCGTGAGACCCTTGGGTTCTCTTTGGTAAATGGAAGAACAACTCTGCTTGGAAGCTTCTGCCATCCAGTTTGAGAGTCGCACTTCCACCGCAGCCTAGGATTCCAAGTGTTGCCATGCCGCCACAATGTCCAATTCTTAGGCCTCTGACGGCAAAGTGTCTGGCAGTCCTCAAAGAGACCTTAGGGATGCAGGCGTTTTGGCTCCTTCCACCGAGAAAGCAGCTCCTCCAGCTCCTCTGTCGTTAGCTAGTTCATGTTAGAATATCTCTAGGCGCCCTCTTTCCTCCTCCACGAGGTAAGACACAAACGGACTTGCCCTAAAGGGAAGAAGCCTTCTGAGTCCGGCAGAGAGGCAGCCTCTCCCACTCAGCATTCCCCGACGACTGAGCCCCTGGCATGGGTCCGAGACACGGAGAAAGACAGCCGTAACCCCGAGCTTTTCCACAATGTAGTATAGGCCTCACCCTGAAGCTCACGTCAATTTCATACAGAAAACACCAGGCCTCGGTGTGCTTTCCTGTGGCAAGGAAACGTTGCTTTCATTCCTTAGGTGGCACATTGGCTCAGGACGGCCTTACCCGAAGGACTCACGGTGTGCAGCCCTATTTGTTGAGATCAGCCCCTCTGGCTCTTTCTCGGATGAAACCAAGTGGGCAAAGAGCCGTTCCTAAGCTGGGGTCCCTGGGAGCCTTCCCTAGTCTACACCAGAACAGCACTCTGAGGGAGAGGAGACACGGAGGTTTGGTAGCCAAATCTCCTATTCTGCAGAGAAACATTTCGTTGTAGGTGGGTTCCATCTGCCTTGCCATATTGTCTCAGCTGGCTAGGACGGAGGGCAGGCAGTCAGTTGGCAGGCTCACCTGAGGCCCTGCTTCCCAGACTGTGATACAGAACCCCCGCCTGCTGCAGCCCGAAGGGACGGCTTATGGTAAGGGGAAAACCCTGTGTTGGAAAGTTCCTGCCTAACCCTCGCACAAGCACAAGCATATGGGTCAGTGGTCCAAGACTTTCCCCACAAGTTTACCATGTTTGCTCCCATGTAGCCTCCGAAGGCCGAGGTTACCTAGCTGGGAATCACACTTCAGGAGAGGTACTCATGCTGCTTGGGACTGCAAGTTGTTTCACCAGGCAGCGCAAATCGAGTCCACCCACTTGCATTTTCCAGGGGCCGAGCCTTTGAGGGGCAACATACACTTTCTGAATGGGAATGAAGCCCATGCCTTCAGTGTGAAAGGCCACTATGCCTCTTTGCTTTGGCAGCCCAGGGATAGCGACGGCTCTGAAATGCTTCCAAAGGAGCAGAGTCAGAGAACCTTTGAACCACAGAGCAGGTGCAGCCCCGAACAAGGTCTGCTCTTGGCCTGAGAACACCCACTGCCCAGCGCTTCGTTTGGGTACACACGTGTAGAGGAAGGTTGTTGAATTCTGCTGCGTGATAACTTCTCCGGGCCACGTAGCGTGAGGGCCAGTAGAGTGGCCCTCCATCTCATCCCGGCTTCATGTGCCGGGTGTATAAGGCAAACTCCCTGCTTGAATCCCTCCGTGGGCTACGTAACCTCCAGAGAGAGGTGGGTGATTGGGACCCAGGGCTGGTATCTAGGTTACTGCTCAGTGCCTCAACTTCACAGCTGTTCTCTCTAAGCGGGTCCCAAAGGCTTTCTGGAAGTGTTTCCTTAGAGGGCCAGAAACAGGAAATTAGCCGACAGGCCCACGGGGATGCCAGTTCTCGGCAGCAACAACGCTACCAGCGTCAGACCCTTGGGTTCTCTTTGGTAAATGGAAGAACAACTCTGCTTGGAAGCTTCTGCCATCCAGTTTGAGAGTCGCACTTCCACCGCAGCCTAGGATTCCAAGTGTTGCCATGCCGCCACAATTTCCCATTCTTAGGCCTATGACGGCAGAGTGTCTGGCAGTCCTCAAAGAGACCTTAGGAACGCAGGCGTTTTGGCTCCTTCCACCGAGAAAGCAGCTCCTCCAGCTCCTCTGTCGTTAGCTAGTTCATGTTAGAATATCTCTAGGCACCCTCTTTCCTCCTCCACGAGGTAAGACACAAACGCACTTGCCCTAAAGGGAAGAAGCCTTCTGAGTCCGGCAGAGAGGCAGCCTCGCCCACTCAGCATTCCCCGACGACTGAGCCCCTGGCATGGGTCCGAGACACGGAGAAAGACAGCCGTAACCCCGAGCTTTTCCACAATGTAGTATAGGCCTCACCCTGAAGCTCACGTCAATTTCATAGAGAAAACACCAGGCCTCGGTGTGCTTTCCTATGGCAAGGAAACGTTGCTTTCATTCCTTAGGTGGCACATTGGCTCAGGACGGCCCTACCCGAAGGACTCACGGTGTGCAGCCCTATTTGTTGAGATCAGCCCCTCTGGCTCTTTCTCGGATGAAACCAAGTTTGCAAAGAGCCGTTCCTAAGCTGGGGTCCCTGGGAGCCTTCCCTAGTCTACACCAGAACAACACTCTGAGGGAGAGGAGACGCGGAGGTTTGGTAGCCAAATCTCCTATTCTGCAGAGAAACATTTCGTTGTAGGTGGGTTCCATCAGCCTTGCCATATTGTCTCAGCTGGCTAGGACGGAGGGCAGGCAGTCAGTTGGCAGGCTCACCTGAGGCCCTGCTTCCCAGACTGTGATACAGAACCCCCGCCTGCTGCAGCCCAAAGGGACGGCTTATGGTAAGGGGAAAACCCTGTGTTGGAAAGTTCCTGCCTAACCCTCGCACAAGCACAAGCATATGGGTCAGTGGTCCAAGACTTTCCCCACAAGTTTACCATGTTTGCTCCCATCTAGCCTCCGAAGGCCGAGGTTACCTAGCTGGGAATCACACTTCAGGAGAGGTACTCATGCTGCTTGGGACTGCAAATTGTTTCAACAGGCAGCCCAAATCGAGTCCACCCACTTGCATTTTCCAGGGGCCGAGCCTGGGAGGGGCAACATACACTTTCTGAATGGGAAAGAAGCCCATGCCTTCAGTGTGAAAGGCCACTATGCCTCTTTGCTTTGGCAGCCCAGGGATAGCGTCGGCTCTGTAATGCTTCCAAAGGAGCAGAGTCAGAGAACCTTTGAACCACAGAGCAGGTGCAGCCCCGAACAAGGTCTGCTCTTGGCCTGAGAACACCCACTGCCCAGCGCTTCGTTTGGGTACACACGTGTAGAGGAAGGTTGTTGATTTCTGCTGCGTGATAACTTCTCCGGGCCACGTAGCGTGAGGGCCAGTAGAGTGGCCCTCCATCTCATCCCGGCTTCATGTGCCGGGTGTATAAGGCAAACTCCCTGCTTGAATCCCTCCGTGGGCTACGTAACCTCCAGAGAGAGGTGGGTGATTGGGACCCAGGGCTGGTATCTAGGTTACTGCTCAGTGCCTCAACTTCGCAGCTGTTCTCTCTAAGCGGGTCCCAAAGGCTTTCTGGAAGAGTTTCCCTAGAGGGCCAGAAACAGGAAATTAGCCGACAGGCCCACGGGGATGCCAGTTCTCGGCAGCAACAACGCTACCAGCGTGAGACCCTTGGGTTCTCTTTGGTAAATGGAAGAACAACTCTGCTTGGAAGCTTCTGCCATCCAGTTTGAGAGTCGCACTTCCACCGCAGCCTAGGATTCCAAATGTTGCCATGCCGCCACAATTTCCAATTCTTAGGCCTATGACGGCAGAGTGTCTGGCAGTCCTCAAAGAGACCTTAGGGATGCAGGCGTTTTGGCTCCTTCCACCGAGAAAGCAGCTCCTCCAGCTCCTCTGTCGTTAGCTAGTTCATGTTAGAATATCTCTAGGCGCCCTCTTTCCTCCTCCACGAGGTAAGACACAAACGGACTTGCCCTAAAGGAAAGAAGCCTTCTGAGTCCGGCAGAGAGGCAGCCTCTCCCACTCAGCATTCCCCGACGACTGAGCCCCTGGCATGGGTCCGAGACACGGAGAAAGACAGCCGTAACCCCGAGCTTTTCCACAATGTAGTATAGGCCTCACCCTGAAGCTCACGTCAATTTCATAGAGAAAACACCAGGCCTCGGTGTGCTTTCCTGTGGCAAGGAAACGTTGCTTTCATTCCTTAGGTGGCACATTGGCTCAGGACGGCCCTACCCGAAGGACTCACGGTGTGCAGCCCTATTTGTTGAGATCAGCCCCTCTGGCTCTTTCTCGGATGAAACCAAGTGGGCAAAGAACCGTTCCTAAGCTGGGGTCCCTGGGAGCCTTCCCTAGTCTACACCAGAACAGCACTCTGAGGGAGAGGAGACGCGGAGGTTTGGTAGCCGAATCTCCTATTCTGCAGAGAAACATTTCGTTGTAGGTGGGTTCCATCAGCCTTGCCATATTTTCTCAGCTGGCTAGGACGGAGGGCAGGCAGTCAGTTGGCAGGCTCACCTGAGGCCCTGCTTCCCAGACTGTGATACAGAACCCCCGCCTGCTGCAGCCCGAAGGGACGGCTTATGGTAAGGGGAAAAACCTGTGTTGGAAAGTTCCTGCCTAACCCTCGCACAAGCACAAGCATATGGGTCAGTGGTCCAAGACTTTCCCCACAAGTTTACCATGTTTGCTCCCATCTAGCCTCCGAAGGCCGAGGTTATCTAGCTGGGAATCACAATTCAGGAGAGGTACTCATGCTGCTTGGGACTGCAAGTTGTTTCACCAGGCAGCCCAAATCGAGTCCACCCACTTGCATTTTCCAGGGGCCGAGCCTGGGAGGGGCAACATACACTTTCTGAATGGGAAAGAAGCCCATGCCTTCAGTGTGAAAGGCCACTATGCCTCTTTGCTTTGGCAGCCCAGGGATAGCGACGGCTCTGAAATGCTTCCAAAGGAGCAGAGTCAGAGAACCTTTGAACCACAGAGCAGGTGCAGCCCCGAACAAGGTCTGCTCTTGGCCTGAGAACACCCACTGCCCAGCGCTTCGTTTGGGTACACACGTGTAGAGGAAGGTTGTTGAATTCTGCTGCGTGATAACTTCTCCGGGCCACGTAGCGTGAGGGCCAGTAGAGTGGCCCTCCATCTCATCCCGGCTTCATGTGCCGGGTGTATAAGGCAAACTCCCTGCTTGAATCCCTCCGTGGGCTACGTAACCTCCAGAGAGAGGTGGGTGATTGGGACCCAGGGCTGGTATCTAGGTTACTGCTCAGTGCCTCAACTTCGCAGCTGTTCTCTCTAAGCGGGTCCCAAAGGCTTTCTGGAAGTGCTTCCTTAGTGGGCCAGAAACAGGAAATTACCCGACAGGCCCACGGGGATGCCAGTTCTCGGCAGCAACAACGCTACCAGCGTGAGACCCTTGGGTTCTCTTTGGTAAATTGAAGAACAACTCTGCTTGGAAGTTTCTGCCATCCAGTTTGAGAGTCGCACTTCCACCGCAGCCTAGGATTCCAAGTGTTGCCATGCCGCCACAATTTCCCATTCTTAGGCCTATGACGGCAGAGTGTCTGGCAGTCCTCAAAGAGACCTTAGGAACGCAGGCGTTTTGGCTCCTTCCACCGAGAAAGCAGCTCCTCCAGCTCCTCTGTCGTTAGCTAGTTCATGTTAGAATATCTCTAGGCACCCTCTTTCCTCCTCCACGAGGTAAGACACAAACGGACTAACCCTAAAGGGAAGAAGCCTTCTGAGTCCGGCAGAGAGGCAGCCTCTCCCACTCAGCATTCCCCGACGACTGAGCCCCAGGCATGGGTCCGAGACACGGAGAAAGACAGCCGTAACCCCGAGCTTTTCCACAATGTAGTATAGGCCTCACCCTGAAGCTCACGTCAATTTCATACAGAAAACACCAGGCCTCGGGGTGCTTTCCTGTGGCAAGGAAACGTTGCTTTCATTCCTTAGGTGGCACATTGGCTCAGGACGGCCCTACCCGAAGGACTCACGGTGTGCAGCCCTATTTGTTGAGATCAGCCCCTCTGGCTCTTTCTCGGATGAAACCAAGTGTTCAAAGAGCCGTTCCTAAGCTGGGGTCCCTGGGAGCCTACCCTAGTCTACACCAGAACAGCACTCTGAGGGAGAGGAGACGCGGAGGTTTGGTAGCCAAATCTCCTATTCTGCAGAGAAACATTTCGTTGTAGGTGGGTTCCATCAGCCTTGCCATATTGTCTCAGCTGGCTAGGACGGAGGGCAGGCAGTCAGTCGGCAGGCTCACCTGAGGCCCTGCTTCCCAGACTGTGATACAGAACCCCCGCCTGCTGCAGCCGGAAGGGACGGCTTATGGTAAGGGGAAAACCCTGTGTTGGAAAGTTCCTGCCTAACCCTCGCACAAGCACAAGCATATGGGTCAGTGGTCCAAGACTTTCCCAACAAGTTTACCATGTTTGCTCCCATCTAGCCTCCGAAGGCCGAGGTTACCTAGCTGGGAATCACACTTCAGGAGAGGTACTCATGCTGCTTGGGACTGCAAATTGTTTCACCAGGCAGCCCAAATCGAGTCCACCCACTTGCATTTTCCAGGGGCCGAGCCTGGGAGGGGCAACATACACTTTCTGAATGGGAAAGAAGCCCATGCCTTCAGTGTGAAAGGCCACTATGCCTCTTTGCTTTGGCAGCCCAGGGATAGCGTCGGCTCTGAAATGCTTCCAAAGGAGCAGAGTCAGAGAACCTTTGAACCACAGAGCAGGTGCAGCCCCGAACAAGGTCTGCTCTTGGCCTGAGAACACCCACTGCCCAGCGCTTCGTTTGGGTACACACGTGTAGAGGAAGGTTGTTGAATTCTGCTGCGTGATAACTTCTCCGGGCCACGTAGCGTGAGGGCCAGTAGAGTGGCCCTCCATCTCATCCCGGCTTCATGTGCCGGGTGTATAAGGCAAACTCCCTGCTTGAATCCCTCCGTGGGCTACGTAACCTCCAGAGAGAGGTGGGTGATTGGGACCCAGGGCTGGTATCTAGGTTACTGCTCAGTGCCTCAACTTCGCAGCTGTTCTCTCTAAGCGGGTCCCAAAGGCTTTCTGGAAGAGTTTCCCTAGAGGGCCAGAAACAGGAAATTAGCCGACAGGCCCACGGGGATGCCAGTTCTCGGCAGCAACAACGCTACCAGAGTCAGACCCTTGGGTTCTCTTTGGTAAATGGAAGAACAACTCTGCTTGGAAACTTCTGCCATCCAGTTTGAGAGTCGCACTTCCACCGCAGCCTAGGATTCCAAGTGTTGCCATGCCGCCACAATTTCCAATTCTTAGGCCTATGACGGCAGAGTGTCTGGCAGTCCTCAAAGACACCTTAGGGATGCAGGCGTTTTGGCTCCTTCCACCGAGAAAGCAGCTCCTCCAGCTCCTCTGTCGTTAGCTAGTTCATGTTAGAATATCTCTAGGCGCCCTCTTTCCTCCTCCACGAGGTAAGACACAAACGGACTTGCCCTAAAGGGAAGAAGCCTTCTGAGTCCGGCAGAGAGGCAGCCTCTCCCACTCAGCATTCCCCGACGACTGAGCCCCTGGCATGGGTCCGAGACACGGAGAAAGACAGCCGTAACCCCGAGCTTTTCCACAATGTAGTATAGGCCTCACCCTGAAGCTCACGTCAATTTCATAGAGAAAACACCAGGCCTCGGTGTGCTTTCCTGTGGCAAGGAAACGTTGCTTTCATTCCTTAGGTGGCACATTGGCTCAGGACGGCCCTACCCGAAGGACTCACGGTGTGCAGCCCTATTTGTTGAGATCAGCCCCTCTGGCTCTTTCTCGGATGAAACCAAGTGGGCAAAGAGCCGTTCCTAAGCTGGGGTCCCTGGGAGCCTTCCCTAGTCTACACCAGAACAGCACTCTGAGGGAGAGGAGACGCGGAGGTTTGGTAGCCAAATCTCCTATTCTGCAGAGAAACATTTCGTTGTAGGTGGGTTCCATCAGCCTTGCCATATTTTCTCAGCTGGCTAGGACGGAGGGCAGGCAGTCAGTTGGCAGGCTCACCTGAGGCCCTGCTTCCCAGACTGTGATACAGAACCCTCGCCTGCTGCAGCCCGAAGGGACGGCTTATGGTAAGGGGAAAACCCTGTGTTGGAAAGTTCCTGCCTAACCCTCGCACAAGCACAAGCATATGGGTCAGTGGTCCAAGACTTTCCCAACAAGTTTACCATGTTTGCTCCCATCTAGCCTCCGAAGGCCGAGGTTGTCTAGCTGGGAATCACACTTCAGGAGAGGTACTCATGCTGCTTGGGACTGCAAGTTGTTTCACCAGGCAGCCCCAATCGAGTCCACCCACTTGCATTTTCCAGGGGCCGAGCCTGGGAGGGGCAACATACACTTTCTGAATGGGAAAGAAGCCCATGCCTTCAGTGTGAAAGGCCACTATGCCTCTATGCTTTGGCAGCCCAGGGATAGCGACGGCTCTGAAATGCTTCCAAAGGAGCAGAGTCAGAGAACCTTTGAACCACAGAGCAGGTGCAGCCCCGAACAAGGTCTGCTCTTGGCCTGAGAACACCCAGTGCCCAGCGCTTCGTTTGGGTACACACGTGTAGAGGAAGGTTGTTGAATTCTGCTGCGTGATAACTTCTCCGGGCCACGTAGCGTGAGGGCCAGTAGAGTGTCCCTCCATCTCATCCCGGCTTCATGTGCCGGGTGTATAAGGCAAACTCCCTGCTTGAATCCCTCCGTGTGCTACGTAACCTCCAGAGAGAGGTGGGTGATTGGGACCCAGGGCTGGTATCTAGGTTACTGCTCAGTGCCTCAACTTCGCAGCTGTTCTCTCTAAGCGGGTCCCAAAGGCTTTCTGGAAGTGCTTCCTTAGAGGGCCAGAAACAGGAAATTAGCCGACAGGCCCACGGGGATGCCAGTTCTCGGCAGCAACAACGCTACCAGCGTCAGACCCTTGGGTTCTCTTTGGTAAATGGAAGAACAACTCTGCTTGGAAGCTTCTGCCATCCAGTTTGAGAGTCGCACTTCCACCGCAGCCTAGGATTCCAAGTGTTGCCATGCCGCCACAATTTCCCATTCTTAGGCCTATGACGGCAGAGTGTCTGGCAGTCCTCAAAGAGACCTTAGGAACGCAGGCGTTTTGGCTCCTTCCACCGAGAAAGCAGCTCCTCCAGCTCCTCTGTCGTTAGCTAGTTCATGTTAGAATATCTCTAGGCACCCTCTTTCCTCCTCCACGAGGTAAGACACAAACGGACTTGCCCTAAAGGGAAGAAGCCTTCTGAGTCCGGCAGAGAGGCAGCCTCTCCCACTCAGCATCCCCCCACGACTGAGCCCCTGGCATGGGTCCGAGACACGGAGAAAGACAGCCGTAACCCCGAGCTTTTCCACAATGTAGTATAGGCCTCACCCTGAATCTCACGTCAATTTCATACAGAAAACACCAGGCCTCGGTGTGCTTTCCTGTGGCAAGGAAACGTTGCTTTCATTCCTTAGGTGTCACATTGGCTCAGGACGGCCCTACCCGAAGGACTCACGGTGTGCAGCCCTATTTGTTGAGATCAGCCCCTCTGGCTCTTTCTCGGATGAAACCAAGTGGGCAAAGAGCCGTTCCTAAGCTGGGGTCCCTGGGAGCCTTCCCTAGTCTACACCAGAACAGCACTCTGAGGGAGAGGAGACGCGGAGGTTTGGTAGCCAAATCTCCTATTCTGCAGAGAAACATTTCGTTGTAGGTGGGTTCCATCAGCCTTGCCATATTGTCTCAGCTGGCTAGGACGGAGGGCAGGCAGTCAGTTGGCAGACTCACCTGAGGCCCTGCTTCCCAGACTGTGATACAGAACCCCCGCCTGCTGCAGCCCAAAGGGACGGCTTATGGTAAGGGGAAAACCCTGTGTTGGAAAGTTCCTGCCTAACCCTCGCACAAGCACAAGCATATGGGTCAGTGGTCCAAGACTTTCCCCACAAGTTTACCATGTTTGCTCCCATCTAGCCTCCGAAGGCCGAGGTTACCTAGCTGGGAATCACACTTCAGGAGAGGTACTGATGCTGCTTGGGACTGCAAATTGTTTCACCAGGCAGCCCAAATCGAGTCCACCCACTTGCATTTTCCAGGGGCCGAGCCTGGGAGGGGCAACTTACACTTTCTGAATGGGAAAGAAGCCCATGC
Source organism: Eschrichtius robustus (assembly GCF_028021215.1). Classification (NCBI taxonomy): domain Eukaryota; kingdom Metazoa; phylum Chordata; class Mammalia; order Artiodactyla; family Eschrichtiidae; genus Eschrichtius; species Eschrichtius robustus. The sequence goes on from NC_090842.1 coordinate 43,842,878, forward strand.
CTTCAGTGTGAAAGGCCACTATGCCTCTTTGCTTTGGCAGCCCAGGGATAGCGTCGGCTCTGAAATGCTTCCAAAGGAGCAGAGTCAGAGAACCTTTGAACAACAGAGCAGGTGCAGCCCCGAACAAGGTCTGCTCTTGGCCTGAGAACACCCACTGCCCAGCGCTTCGTTTGGGTACACACGTGTAGAGGAAGGTTGTTGAATTCTGCTGCGTGATAACTTCTCCGGGCCACGTAGCGTGAGGGCCAGTAGAGTGGCCCTCCATCTCATCCCGGCTTCATGTGCCGGGTGTATAAGGCAAACTCCCTGCTTGAATCCCTCCGTGGGCTACGTAACCTCCAGAGAGAGGTGGGTGATTGGGACCCAGGGCTGGTATCTAGGTTAGTGCTCAGTGCCTCAACTTCGCAGCTGTTCTCTCTAAGCGGGTCCCAAAGGCTTTCTGGAAGAGTTTACCTAGAGGGCAAGAAACAGGAAATTAGCCGACAGGCCCACGGGGATGCCAGTTCTCGGCAGCAACAACGCTACCAGCGTCAGACCCTTGGGTTCTCTTTGGTAAATGGAAGAACAACTCTGCTTGGAAGCTTCTGCCATCCAGTTTGAGAGTCGCACTTCCACCGCAGCCTAGGATTCCAAGTGTTGCCATGCCGCCACAATTTCCCATTCTTAGGCCTATGACGGCAGAGTGTCTGGCAGTCCTCAAAGAGACCTTAGGGATGCAGGCGTTTTGGCTCCTTCCACCGAGAAAGCAGCTCCTCCAGCTCCTCTGTCGTTAGCTAGTTCATGTTAGAATATCTCTAGGCGCCCTCTTTCCTCCTCCACGAGGTAAGACACAAACGGACTTGCCCTAAAGGGGAGAAGCCTTCTGAGTCCGGCAGAGAGGCAGCCTCTCCCACTCAGCATTCCCCGATGACTGAGACCCTGGCATGGGTCCGAGACACGGAGAAAGACAGCCGTAACCCCGAGCTTTTCCACAATGTAGTATAGGCCTCACCCTGAAGCTCACGTCAATTTCATAGAGAAAACACCAGGCCTCGGTGTGCTTTCCTGTGGCAAGGAAACGTTGCTTTCATTCCTTAGGTGGCACATTGGCTCAGGACGGCCCTACCCGAAGGACTCACGGTGTGCAGCCCTATTTGTTGAGATCAGCCCCTCTGGCTCTTTCTCGGATGAAACCAAGTGGGCAAAGAGCCGTTCCTAAGCTGGGGTCCCTGGGAGCCTTCCCTAGTCTACACCAGAACAGCACTCTGAGGGAGAGGAGACGCGGAGGTTTGGTAGCCAAATCTCCTATTCTGCAGAGAAACATTTCGTTGTAGGTGGGTTCCATCAGCCTTGCCATATGTTCTCAGCTGGCTAGGACGGAGGGCAGGCAGTCAGTTGGCAGGCTCACCTGAGGCCCTGCTTCCCAGACTGTGATACAGAACCCCCGCCTGCTGCAGCCGGAAGGGACGGCTTATGGTAAGGGGAATACCCTGTGTTGGAAAGTTCCTGCCTAACCCTCGCACAAGCACAAGCATATGGGTCAGTGGTCCAAGACTTTCGCCACAAGTTTACCATGTTTGCTCCCATGTAGCCTCCGAAGGCCGAGGTTACCTAGCTGGGAATCACACTTCAGGAGAGGTACTCATGCTGCTTGGGACTGCAAGTTGTTTCACCAGGCAGCCCAAATCGAGTCCACCCACTTGCATTTTCCAGGGGCCGAGCCTGGGAGGGGCAACATACACTTTCTGAATGGGAAAGAAGCCCATGCCTTCAGTGTGAAAGGCCACTATGCCTCTTTGCTTTGGCAGCCCAGGGATAGCGTCGGCTCTGAAATGCTTCCAAAGGAGCAGAGTCAGAGAACCTTTGAACCACAGAGCAGGTGCAGCCCCGAACAAGGTCTGCTCTTGGCCTGAGAACACCCACTGCCCAGCGCTTCGTTTGGGTACACACGTGTAGAGGAAGGTTGTTGAATTCTGCTGCGTGATAACTTCTCCGGGCCACGTAGCGTGAGGGCCAGTAGAGTGGCCCTCCATCTCATCCCGGCTTCATGTGCCGGGTGTATAAGGCAAACTCCCTGCTTGAATGCCTCCGTGGGCTACGTAACCTCCAGAGAGAGGTGGGTGATTGGGACCCAGGGCTGGTATCTAGGTTACTGCTCAGTGCCTCAACTTCGCACCTGTTCTCTCTAAGCGGGTCCCAAAGACTTTCTGGAAGAGTTTCCTTAGAGGGCCAGAAACAGGAAATTAGCCGACAGGCCCACGGGGATGCCAGTTCTCGGCAGCAACAACGCTACCAGCGTCAGACCCTTGGGTTCTCTTTGGTAAATGGAAGAACAACTCTGCTTGGAAGCTTCTGCCATCCAGTTTGAGAGTCGCACTTCCACCGCAGCCTAGGATTCCAAGTGTTGCCATGCCGCCAGAATTTCCCATTCTTAGGCCTATGACGGCAGAGTGTCTGGCAGTCCTCAAATGACCTTAGGGATGCAGGCGTTTTGGCTCCTTCCACCGAGAAAGCAGCTCCTCCAGCTCCTCTGTCGTTAGCTAGTTCATGTTAGAATATCTCTAGGCGCCCTCTTTCCTCCTCCACGAGGTAAGACACAAACGGACTTGCCCTAAAGTGAAGAAGCCTTCTGAGTCCGGCAGAGAGGCAGCCTCTCCCACTCAGCATTCCCCGACGACTGAGCCCCTGGCATGGGTCCGAGACACGGAGAAAGACAGCCGTAACCCCGAGCTTTTCCACAATGTAGTATAGGCCTCACCCTGAAGCTCACGTCAATTTCATACAGAAAACACCAGGCCTCGGTGTGCTTTCCTGTGGCAAGGAAACGTTGCTTTCATTCCTTAGGTGGCACATTGGCTCAGGACGGCCCTACCCGAAGGACTCACGGTGTGCAGCCCTATTTGTTGAGATCAGCCCCTCTGGCTCTTTCTCGGATGAAACCAAGTGGGCAAAGAGCCGTTCCTAAGCTGGGGTCCCTGGGAGCCTTCCCTAGTCTACACCAGAACAGCACTCTGAGGGAGAGGAGACGCGGAGGTTTGGTAGCCAAATCTCCTATTCTGCAGAGAAACATTTCGTTGTAGGTGGGTTCCATCAGCCTTGCCATATTTTCTCAGCTGGCTAGGACGGAGGGCAGGCAGTCAGTTGGCAGGCTCACCTGAGGCCCTGCTTCCCAGACTGTGATACAGAACCCCCGCCTGCTGCAGCCCGAAGGGACGGCTTATGGTAAGGGGAAAACCCTGTGTTGGAAAGTTCCTGCCTAACCCTCGCACAAGCACAAGCATATGGGTCAGTGGTCCAAGACTTTCGCCACAAGTTTACCATGTTTGCTCCCATCTAGCCTCCGAAGGCCGAGGTTACCTAGCTGGGAATCACACTTCAGGAGAGGTACTCATGCTGCTTGGGACTGCAAGTTGTTTCACCAGGCAGCCCAAATCGAGTCCACCCACTTGCATTTTCCAGGGGCCGAGCCTGGGAGGGGCAACATACACTTTCTGAATGGGAAAGAAGCCCATGCCTTCAGTGTGAAAGGCCACTATGCCTCTTTGCTTTGGCAGCCCAGGGATAGCGTCGGCTCTGAAATGCTTCCAAAGGAGCAGAGTCAGAGAACCTTTGAACCACAGAGCAGGTGCAGCCCCGAACAAGGTCTGCTCTTGGCCTGAGAACACCCACTGCCCAGCGCTTCGTTTGGGTACACACGTGTAGAGGAAGGTTGTTGAATTCTGCTGCGTGATAACTTCTCCGGGCCACGTAGCGTGAGGGCCAGTAGAGTGGCCCTCCATCTCATCCCGGCTTCATGTGCCGGGTGTATAAGGCAAACTCCCTGCTTGAATCCCTCCGTGGGCTACGTAACCCCCAGAGAGAGGTGGGTGAATGGGACCCAGGGCTGGTATCTAGGTTACTGCTCAGTGCCTCAACTTCGCAGCTGTTCTCTCTAAGCGGGTCCCAAAGGCTTTCTGGAAGAGTTTCCTTAGAGGGCCAGAAACAGGAAATTAGCCGACAGGCCCACGGGGATGCCAGTTCTCGGCAGCAACAACGCTACCAGCGTCAGACCCTTGGGTTCTCTTTGGTAAATGGAAGAACAACTCTGCTTGGAAGCTTCTGCCATCCAGTTTGAGAGTCGCACTTCCACCGCAGCCTAGGATTCCAAGTGTTGCCATGCCGCCAGAATTTCCCATTCTTAGGCCTATGACGGCAGAGTGTCTGGCAGTCCTCAAATGACCTTAGGGATGCAGGCGTTTTGGCTCCTTCCACCGAGAAAGCAGCTCCTCCAGCTCCTCTGTCGTTAGCTAGTTCATGTTAGAATATCTCTAGGCGCCCTCTTTCCTCCTCCACGAGGTAAGACACAAACGGACTTGCCCTAAAGGGAAGAAGCTTTCTGAGTCCGGCAGAGAGGCAGCCTCTCCCACTCAGCATTCCCCGACGACTGAGCCCCTGGCATGGGTCCGAGACACGGAGAAAGACAGCCGTAACCCCGAGCTTTTCCACAATGTAGTATAGGCCTCACCCTGAAGCTCACGTCAATTTCATACAGAAAACACCAGGCCTCGGTGTGCTTTCCTGTGGCAAGGAAACGTTGCTTTCATTCCTTAGGTGGCACATTGGCTCAGGACGGCCCTACCCGAAGGACTCACGGTGTGCAGCCCTATTTGTTGAGATCAGCCCCTCTGGCTCTTTCTCGGATGAAACCAAGTGGGCAAAGAGCCGTTCCTAAGCTGGGGTCCCTGGGAGCCTTCCCTAGTCTACACCAGAACAGCACTCTGAGGGAGAGGAGACGCGGAGGTTTGGTAGCCAAATCTCCTATTCTGCAGAGAAACATTTCGTTGTAGGTGGGTTCCATCAGCCTTGCCATATTGTCTCAGCTGGCTAGGACGGAGGGCAGGCAGTCAGTTGGCAGGCTCACCTGAGGCCCTGCTTCCCAGACTGTGATACAGAACCCCCGCCTGCTGCAGCCCGAAGGGACGGCTTATGGTAAGGGGAATACCCTGTGTTGGAAAGTTCCTGCCTAACCCTCGCACAAGCACAAGCATATGGGTCAGTGGTCCAAGACTTTCCCCACAAGTTTACCATGTTTGCTCCCATCTAGCCTCCGAAGGCCGAGGTTACCTAGCTGGGAATCACACTTCAGGAGAGGTACTCATGCTGCTTGGGACTGCAAATTGTTTCACCAGGCAGCCCCAAGCGAGTCCACCCACTTGCATTTTCCAGGGTCAGAGCCTGGGAGGGGCAACATACACTTTCTGACTGGGAAAGAAGCCCATGCCTTCAGTGTGAAAGGCCACTATGCCTCTTTGCTTTGGCAGCCCAGGGATAGCATCGGCTCTGAAATGCTTCCAAAGGAGCAGAGTCAGAGAACCTTTGAACCACAGAGCAGGTGCAGCCCCGAACAAGGTCTGCTCTTGGCCTGAGAACACCCACTGCCCAGCGCTTCGTTTGGGTACACACGTGTAGAGGAAGGTTGTTGAATTCTGCTGCGTGATAACTTCTCCGGGCCACGTAGCGTGAGGGCCAGTAGAGTGGCCCTCCATCTCATCCCGGCTTCATGTGCCGGGTGTATAAGGCAAACTCCCTGCTTGAATCCCTCCGTGGGCTACGTAACCTCCAGAGAGAGGTGGGTGATTGGGACCCAGGGCTGGTATCTAGGTTACTGCTCAGTGCCTCAACTTCGCAGCTGTTCTTTCTAAGCGGGTCCCAAAGGCTTTCTGGAAGAGTTTCCTTAGAGGGCCAGAAACAGGAAATTAGCCGACAGGCCCACGGGGATGCCAGTTCTCGGCAGCAACAACGCTACCAGCGTCAGACCCTTGGGTTCTCTTTGGTAAATGGAAGAACAACTCTGCTTGGAAGCTTCTGCCATCCAGTTTGAGAGTCGCACTTCCAACGCAGCATAGGATTCCAAGTGTTGCCATGCCGCCACAATTTCCCATTCTTAGGCCTATGACGGCAGAGTGTCTGGCAGTCCTCAAATGACCTTAGGGATGCAGGCGTTTTGGCTCCTTCCACCGAGAAAGCAGCTCCTCCAGCTCCTCTGTCGTTAGCTAGTTCATGTTAGAATATCTCTAGGCGCCCTCTTTCCTCCTCCACGAGGTAAGACACAAACGGACTTGCCCTAAAGGGAAGAAGCCTTCTGAGTCCGGCAGAGAGGCAGCCTCTCACACTCAGCATTCCCCGACGCCTGAGCCCCTGGCATGGGTCCGAGACACGGAGAAAGACAGCCGTAACCCCGAGCTTTTCCACAATGTAGTATAGGCCTCACCCTGAAGCTCACGTCAATTTCATAGAGAAAACACCAGGCCTCGGTGTGCTTTCCTGTGGCAAGGAAACGTTGCTTTCATTCCTTAGGTGGCACATTGGCTCAGGACGGCCGTACCCAAAGGACTCACGGTGTGCAGCCCTATTTGTTGAGATCAGCCCCTCTGGCTCGTTCTCGGATGAAACCAAGTGGGCAAAGAGCCGTTCCTAAGCTGGGGTCCCTGGGAGCCTTCCCTAGTCTACACCAGAACAGCACTCTGAGGGAGAGGAGACGCGGAGGTTTGGTAGCCAAATCTCCTATTCTGCAGAGAAACATTTCGTTGTAGGTGGGTTCCATCAGCCTTGCCATATTTTCTCAGCTGGCTAGGACGGAGGGCAGGCAGTCAGTTGGCAGGCTCACCTGAGGCCCTGCTTCCCAGACTGTGATACAGAACCCCCGCCTGCTGCAGCCCGAAGGGACGGCTTATGGTAAGGGGAAAACCCTGTGTTGGAAAGTTCCTGCCTAACCCTCGCACAAGCACAAGCATATGGGTCAGTGGTCCAAGACTTTCGCCACAAGTTTACCATGTTTGCTCCCATCTAGCCTCCGAAGGCCGAGGTTACCTAGCTGGGAATCACACTTCAGGAGAGGTACTCATGCTGCTTGGGACTGCAAGTTGTTTCACCAGGCAGCCCAAATCGAGTCCACCCACTTGCATTTTCCAGGGGCCGAGCCTGGGAGGGGCAACATACACTTTCTGAATGGGAAAGAAGCCCATGCCTTCAGTGTGAAAGGCCACTATGCCTCTTTGCTTTGGCAGCCCAGGGATAGCGTCGGCTCTGAAATGCTTCCAAAGGAGCAGAGTCAGAGAACCTTTGAACCACAGAGCAGGTGCAGCCCCGAACAAGGTCTGCTCTTGGCCTGAGAACACCCACTGCCCAGCGCTTCGTTTGGGTACACACGTGTAGAGGAAGGTTGTTGAATTCTGCTGCGTGATAACTTCTCCGGGCCACGTAGCGTGAGGGCCAGAAGAGTGGCCCTCCATCTCATCCCGGCTTCATGTGCCGGGTGTATAAGGCAAACTCCCTGCTTGAATCCCTCCGTGGGCTACGTAACCTCCAGAGAGAGGTGGGTGATTGGGACCCAGGGCTGGTATCTAGGTTACTGCTCAGTGCCTCAACTTCGCAGCTGTTCTCTCTAAGCGGGTCCCAAAGGCTTTCTGGAAGAGTTTCCTTAGAGGGCCAGAAACAGGAAATTAGCCGACAGGCCCACGGGGATGCCAGTTCTCGGCAGCAACAACGCTACCAGCGTCAGACCCTTGGGTTCTCTTTGGTAAATGGAAGAACAACTCTGCTTGGAAGCTTCTGCCATCCAGTTTGAGAGTCGCACTTCCACCGCAGCCTAGGATTCCAAGTGTTGCCATGCCGCCAGAATTTCCCATTCTTAGGCCTATGACGGCAGAGTGTCTGGCAGTCCTCAAATGACCTTAGGGATGCAGGCGTTTTGGCTCCTTCCACCGAGAAAGCAGCTCCTCCAGCTCCTCTGTCGTTAGCTAGTTCATGTTAGAATATCTCTAGGCGCCCTCTTTCCTCCTCCACGAGGTAAGACACAAACGGACTTGCCCTAAAGGGAAGAAGCCTTCTGAGTCCGGCAGAGAGGCAGCCTCTCCCACTCAGCATTCCCCGACGACTGAGCCCCTGGCATGGGTCCGAGACACGGAGAAAGACAGCCGTAACCCCGAGCTTTTCCACAATGTAGTATAGGCCTCACCCTGAAGCTCACGTCAATTTCATACAGAAAACACCAGGCCTCGGTGTGCTTTCCTGTGGCAAGGAAACGTTGCTTTCATTCCTTAGGTGGCACATTGGCTCAGGACGGCCCTACCCGAAGGACTCACGGTGTGCAGCCCTATTTGTTGAGATCAGCCCCTCTGGCTCTTTCTCGGATGAAACCAAGTGGGCAAAGAGCCGTTCCTAAGCTGGGGTCCCTGGGAGCCTTCCCTAGTCTACACCAGAACAGCACTCTGAGGGAGAGGAGACGCGGAGGTTTGGTAGCCAAATCTCCTATTCTGCAGAGAAACATTTCGTTGTAGGTGGGTTCCATCAGCCTTGCCATATTTTCTCAGCTGGCTAGGACGGAGGGCAGGCAGTCAGTTGGCAGGCTCACCTGAGGCCCTGCTTCCCAGACTGTGATACAGAACCCCCGCCTGCTGCAGCCCGAAGGGACGGCTTATGGTAAGGGGAAAACCCTGTGTTGGAAAGTTCCTGCCTAACCCTCGCACAAGCACAAGCATATGGGTCAGTGGTCCAAGACTTTCGCCACAAGTTTACCATGTTTGCTCCCATCTAGCCTCCGAAGGCCGAGGTTACCTAGCTGGGAATCACACTTCAGGAGAGGTACTCATGCTGCTTGGGACTGCAAGTTGTTTCACCAGGCAGCCCAAATCGAGTCCACCCACTTGCATTTTCCAGGGTCGGAGCCTGGGAGGGGCAACATACACTTTCTGAATGGGAAAGAAGCCCATGCCTTCAGGGTGAAAGGCCACTATGCCTCTTTGCTTTGGCAGCCCAGGGATAGCGTCGGCTCTGAAATGCTTCCAAAGGAGCAGAGTCAGAGAACCTTTGAACCACAGAGCAGGTGCAGCCCCGAACAAGGTCTGCTCTTGGCCTGAGAACACCCACTGCCCAGCGCTTCGTTTGGGTACACACGTGTAGAGGAAGGTTGTTGAATTCTGCTGCGTGATAACTTCTCCGGGCCACGTAGCGTGAGGGCCAGTAGAGTGGCCCTCCATCTCATCCCGGCTTCATGTGCCGGGTGTATAAGGCAAACTCCCTGCTTGAATCCCTCCGTGGGCTACGTAACCTCCAGAGAGAGGTGGGTGATTGGGACCCAGGGCTGGTATCTAGGTTACTGCTCAGTGCCTCAACTTCGCAGCTGTTCTCTCTAAGCGGGTCCCAAAGGCTTTCTGGAAGAGTTTCCTTAGAGGGCCAGAAACAGGAAATTAGCCGACAGGCCCACGGGGATGCCAGTTCTCGGCAGCAACAACGCTACCAGCGTCAGACCCTTGGGTTCTCTTTAGTAAATGGAAGAACAACTCTGCTTGGAAGCTTCTGCCATCCAGTTTGAGAGTCGCACTTCCACCGCAGCCTAGGATTCCAAGTGTTGCCATGCCGCCAGAATTTCCCATTCTTAGGCCTATCACGGCAGAGTGTCTGGCAGTCCTCAAATGACCTTAGGGATGCAGGCGTTTTGGCTCCTTCCACCGAGAAAGCAGCTCCTCCAGCTCCTCTGTCGTTAGCTAGTTCATGTTAGAATATCTCTAGGCGCCCTCTTTCCTCCTCCACGAGGTAAGACACAAACGGACTTGCCCTAAAGGGAAGAAGCCTTCTGAGTCCGGCAGAGAGGCAGCCTCTCCCACTCAGCATTCCCCGACGACTGAGCCCCTGGCATGGGTCCGAGACATGGAGAAAGACAGCCGTAACCCCGAGCTTTTCCACAATGTAGTATAGGCCTCACCCTGAAGCTAACGTCAATTTCATACAGAAAACACCAGGCCTCGGTGTGCTTTCCTGTGGCAAGGAAACGTTGCTTTCATTCCTTAGGTGGCACATTGGCTCAGGACGGCCCTACCCGAAGGACTCACGGTGTGCAGCCCTATTTGTTGAGATCAGCCCCTCTGGCTCTTTCTCGGATGAAACCAAGTGGGCAAAGAGCCGTTCCTAAGCTGGGGTCCCTGGGAGCCTTCCCTAGTCTACACCAGAACAGCACTCTGAGGGAGAGGAGACGCAGATGTTTGGTAGCCAAATCTCCTATTCTGCAGAGAAACATTTCGTTGTAGGTGGGTTCCATCAGCCTTGCCATATTGTCTCAGCTGGCTAGGACGGAGGGCAGGCAGTCAGTTGGCAGGCTCACCTGAGGCCCTGCTTCCCAGACTGTGATACAGAACCACCGCCTGCTGCAGCCCGAAGGGACGGCTTATGGTAAGGGGAAAACCCTGTGTTGGAAAGTTCCTGCCTAACCCTCGCACAAGCACAAGCATATGGGTCAGTGGTCCAAGACTTTCCCCACAAGTTTACCATGTTTGCTCCCATCTAGCCTCCGAAGGCCGAGGTTACCTAGCTGGGAATCACACTTCAGGAGAGGTACTCATGCTGCTTGGGACGGCAAGTTGTTTCACCAGGCAGCCCAAATCGAGTCCACCCACTTGCATTTTCCAGGGTCGGAGCCTGGGAGGGGCAACATACACTTTCTGAATGGGAAAGAAGCCCATGCCTTCAGTGTGAAAGGCCACTATGCCTCTTTGCTTTGGCAGCCCAGGGATAGCGTCGGCTCTGAAATGCTTCCAAAGGAGCAGAGTCAGAGAACCTTTGAACCACAGAGCAGGTGCAGCCCCGAACAAGGTCTGCTCTTGGCCTGAGAACACCCAATGCCCAGCGCTTCGTTTGGGTACACAGGTGTAGAGGAAGATTGTTGAATTCTGCTGCGTGATAACTTCTCCGGGCCACGTAGCGTGAGGGCCAGTAGAGTGGCCCTCCATCTCATCCCGGCTTCATGTGCCGGGTGTATAAGGCAAACTCCCTGCTTGAATCCCTCCGTGGGCTACGTAACCTCCAGAGAGAGGTGGGTGATTGGGACCCAGAGCTGGTATCTAGGTCACTGCTCTGTGCCTCAACTTCGCAGCTGTTCTCTCTAAGCGGGTCCCAAAGGCTTTCTGGAAGAGTTTCCTTAGAGGGCCAGAAACAGGAAATTAGCCGACAGGCCCACGGGGATGCCAGTTCTCGGCAGCAACAACGCTACCAGCGTCAGACCCTTGGGTTCTCTTTGGTAAATGGAAGAACATCTCTGCTTGGAAGCTTCTGCCATCCAGTTTGAGAGTCGCACTTCCACCGCAGCCTAGGATTCCAAGTGTTGCCATGCTGCCACAATTTCCAATTCTTAGGCCTATGACGGCAGAGTGTCTGGCAGTCCTCAAAGAGACCTTAGGGATGCATGCGTTTTGGCTCCTTCCACCGAGAAAGCAGCTCCTCCAGCTCCTCTGTCGTTAGCTAGTTCATGTTAGAATATCTCTAGGCGCCCTCTTTCCTCCTCCACGAGGTAAGACACAAACGGACTTGCCCTAAAGGGAAGAAGCCTTCTGAGTCCGGCAGAGAGGCAGCCTCTCCCACTCAGCATCCCCCCACGACTGAGCCCCTGGCATGGGTCCGAGACACGGAGAAAGACAGCCGTAACCCCGAGCTTTTCCACAATGTAGTATAGGCCTCACCCTGAAGCTCACGTCAATTTCATAGAGAAAACACCAGGCCTCGGTGTGCTTTCCTGTGGCAAGGAAACTTTGCTTTCATTCCTTAGGTGGCACATTGGCTCTGGACGGCCCTACCCGAAGGACTCACGGTGTGCAGCCCTATTTGTTGAGATCAGCCCCTCTGGCTCTTTCTCGGATGAAACCAAGTGGGCAAAGAGCCGTTCCTAAGCTGGGGTCCCTGGGAGCCTTCCCTAGTCTGCACCAGAACAGCACTCTGAGGGAGAGGAGACTCGGAGGTTTGGTAGCCAAATCTCCTATTCTGCAGAGAAACATTTCGTTGTAGGTGGGTTCCATAAGCCTTGCCATATTTTCTCAGCTGGCTAGGACGGAGGGCAGGCAGTCAGTTGGCAGGCTCACCTGAGGCCCTGCTTCCCAGACTGTGATACAGAACCCCCGCCTGCTGCAGCCCGAAGGGACGGCTTATGGTAAGGGGAAAACCCTGTGTTGGAAAGTTCCTGCCTAACCCTCGCACAAGCACAAGCATATGGGTCAGTGGTCCAAGACTTTCTCCACAAGTTTACCATGTTTGCTCCCATCTAGCCTCCGAAGGCCGAGGTTACCTAGCTGGGAATCACACTTCAGGAGAGGTACTCATGCTGCTTGGGACTGCAAGTTGTTTCACCAGGCAGCCCAAATCGAGTCCGCCCACTTGCATTTTCCAGGGGCAGAGCCTGGGAGGGGCAACATACACTCTCTGAATGGGAAAGAACCCCATGCCTTCAGTGTGAAAGGCCACTATGCCTCTTTGCTTTGGCAGCCCAGGGATAGCGTCGGCTCTGAAATGCTTCCAAAGGAGCAGAGTCAGAGAACCTTTGAACCACAGAGCAGGTGCAGCCCCGAACAAGGTCTGCTCTTGGCCTGAGAACACCCACTGCCCAGCGCTTCGTTTGGGTACACACGTGTAGAGGAAGGTTGTTGAATTCTGCTGCGTGATAACTTCTCCGGGCCACGTAGCGTGAGGGCCAGTAGAGTGGCCCTCCATCTCATCCCGGCTTCATGTGCCGGGTGTATAAGGCAAACTCCCTGCTTGAATCCCTCCGTGGGCTACGTAACCTCCAGAGAGAGGTGGGTGATTGGGACCCAGGGCTGGTATCTAGGTTACTGCTCAGTGCCTCAACTTCGCAGCTGTTCTCTCTAAGCGGGTCCCAAAGGCTTTCTGGAAGAGTTTCCCTAGAGGGCCAGAAACAGGAAATTAGCCGACAGGCCCACGGGGATGCCAGTTCTCGGCAGCAACAACGCTACCAGCGTCAGACCCTTGGGTTCTCTTTGGTAAATGGAAGAACAACTCTGCTTGGAAGCTTCTGCCATCCAGTTTGAGAGTCGCACTTCCACCGCAGCCTAGGATTCCAAATGTTGCCATGCCGCCACAATTTCCAATTCTTAGGCCTATGACGGCAGAGTGTCTGGCAGTCCTCAAAGAGACCTTAGGGATGCAGGCGTTTTGGCTCCTTCCACCGAGAAAGCAGCTCCTCCAGCTCCTCTGTCGTTAGCTAGTTCATGTTAGAATATCTCTAGGCGCCCTCTTTCCTCCTCCACGAGGTAAGACACAAACGGACTTGCCCTAAAGGGAAGAAGCCTTCTGAGTCCGGCAGAGAGGCAGCCTCTCCCACTCAGCATTCCCCGACGACTGAGCCCCTGGCATGGGTCCGAGACACGGAGAAAGACAGCCGTAACCCCGAGCTTTTCCACAATGTAGTATAGGCCTCACCCTGAAGCTCACGTCAATTTCATAGAGAAAACACCAGGCCTCGGTGTGCTTTCCTGTGGCAAGGAAACGTTGCTTTCATTCCTTAGGTGGCATATTGGCTCAGGACGGCCCTACCCGAAGGACTCACGGTGTGCAGCCCTATTTGTTGAGATCAGCCCCTCTGGCTCTTTCTCGGATGAAACCAAGTGGGCAAAGAGCCGTTCCTAAGCTGGGGTCCCTGGGAGCCTTCCCTAGTCTGCACCAGAACAGCACTCTGAGGGAGAGGAGACTCGGAGGTTTGGTAGCCAAATCTCCTATTCTGCAGAGAAACATTTCGTTGTAGGTGGGTTCCATAAGCCTTGCCATATTTTCTCAGCTGGCTAGGACGGAGGGCAGGCAGTCAGTTGGCAGGCTCACCTGAGGCCCTGCTTCCCAGACTGTGATACAGAACCCCCGCCTGCTGCAGCCCGAAGGGACGGCTTATGGTAAGGGGAAAACCCTGTGTTGGAAAGTTCCTGCCTAACCCTCGCACAAGCACAAGCATATGGGTCAGTGGTCCAAGACTTTCTCCACAAGTTTACCATGTTTGCTCCCATCTAGCCTCCGAAGGCCGAGGTTACCTAGCTGGGAATCACACTTCAGGAGAGGTACTCATGCTGCTTGGGACTGCAAGTTGTTTCACCAGGCAGCCCAAATTGAGTCCGCCCACTTGCATTTTCCAGGGGCAGAGCCTGGGAGGGGCAACATACACTCTCTGAATGGGAAAGAACCCCATGCCTTCAGTGTGAAAGGCCACTATGCCTCTTTGCTTCGGCAGCCCAGGGATAGCGTCGCCTCTGAAATGCTTCCAAAGGAGCAGAGTCAGAGAACCTTTGAACCACAGAGCAGGTGCAGCCCCGAACAAGGTCTGCTCTTGGCCTGAGAACACCCACTGCCCAGCGCTTCGTTTGGGTACACACGTGTAGAGGAAGGTTGTTGAATTCTGCTGCGTGATAACTTCTCCGGGCCACGTAGCGTGAGGGCCAGTAGAGTGGCCCTCCATCTCATCCCGGCTTCATGTGCCGGGTGTATAAGGCAAACTCCCTGCTTGAATCCCTCCGTGGGCTACGTAACCTCCAGAGAGAGGTGGGTGATTGGGACCCAGGGCTGGTATCTAGGTTACTGCTCAGTGCCTCAACTTCGCAGCTGTTCTCTCTAAGCGGGTCCCAAAGGCTTTCTGGAAGAGTTTCCCTAGAGGGCCAGAAACAGGAAATTAGCCGACAGGCCCACGGGGATGCCAGTTCTCGGCAGCAACAACGCTACCAGCGTCAGACCCTTGGGTTCTCTTTGGTAAATGGAAGAACAACTCTGCTTGGAAGCTTCTGCCATCCAGTTTGAGAGTCGCACTTCCACCGCAGCCTAGGATTCCAAATGTTGCCATGCCGCCACAATTTCCAATTCTTAGGCCTATGACGGCAGAGTGTCTGGCAGTCCTCAAAGAGACCTTAGGGATGCAGGCGTTTTGGCTCCTTCCACCGAGAAAGCAGCTCCTCCAGCTCCTCTGTCGTTAGCTAGTTCATGTTAGAATATCTCTAGGCGCCCTCTTTCCTCCTCCACGAGGTAAGACACAAACGGACTTGCCCTAAAGGGAAGAAGCCTTCTGAGTCCGGCAGAGAGGCAGCCTCTCCCACTCAGCATTCCCCGACGACTGAGCCCCTGGCATGGGTCCGAGACACGGAGAAAGACAGCCGTAACCCCGAGCTTTTCCACAATGTAGTATAGGCCTCACCCTGAAGCTCACGTCAATTTCATAGAGAAAACACCAGGCCTCGGTGTGCTTTCCTGTGGCAAGGAAACGTTGCTTTCATTCCTTAGGTGGCACATTGGCTCAGGACGGCCCTACCCGAAGGACTCACGGTGTGCAGCCCTATTTGTTGAGATCAGCCCCTCTGGCTCTTTCTCGGATGAAACCAAGTGGGCAAAGAGCCGTTCCTAAGCTGGGGTCCCTGGGAGCCTTCCCTAGTCTACACCAGAACAGCACTCTGAGGGAGAGGAGACGCGGAGGTTTGGTAGCCAAATCTCCTATTCTGCAGAGAAACATTTCGTTGTAGGTGGGTTCCATCAGCCTTGCCATATTTTCTCAGCTGGCTAGGACGGAGGGCAGGCAGTCAGTTGGCAGGCTCACCTGAGGCCCTGCTTCCCAGACTGTGATACAGAACCCCCGCCTGCTGCAGCCCGAAGGGACGGCTTATGGTAAGGGGAAAACCCTGTGTTGGAAAGTTCCTGCCTAACCCTCGCACAAGCACAAGCATATGGGTCAGTGGTCCAAGACTTTCCCCACAAGTTTACCATGTTTGCTCCCATCTAGCCTCCGAAGGCCGAGGTTACCTAGCTGGGAATCACACTTCAGGAGAGGTACTCATGCTGCTTGGGACTGCAAGTTGTTTCACCAGGCAGCCCAAATCGAGTCCACCCACTTGCATTTTCCAGGGGCAGAGCCTGGGAGGGGCAACATACACTTTCTGAATGGGAAAGAAGCCCATGCCTTCAGTGTGAAAGGCCACTATGCCTCTTTGCTTTGGCAGCCCAGGGATAGCGTCGACTCTGAAATGCTTCCAAAGGAGCAGAGTCAGAGAACCTTTGAACCACAGAGCAGGTGCAGCCCTGAACAAGGTCTGCTCTTGGCCTGAGAACACCCACTGCCCAGCGCTTCGTTTGGGTACACACGTGTAGAGGAAGGTTGTTGAATTCTGCTGCGTGATAACTTCTCCGGGCCACGTTGCGTGAGGGCCAGTAGAGTGGCCCTCCATCTCATCCCGGCTTCATGTGCAGGGTGTATAAGGCAAACTCCCTGCTTGAATCCCTCCGTGGGCTACGTAACCTCCAGAGAGAGGTGGGTGATTGGGACCCAGAGCTGGTATCTAGGTCACTGCTCTGTGCCTCAACTTCGCAGCTGTTCTCTCTAAGCGGGTCACAAAGGCTTTCTGGAAGAGTTTCCTTAGAGGGCCAGAAACAGGAAATTAGCCGACAGGCCCACGGGGATGCCAGTTCTCGGCAGCAACAACGCTACCAGCGTCAGACCCTTGGGTTCTCTTTGGTAAATGGAAGAACATCTCTGCTTGGAAGCTTCTGCCATCCAGTTTGAGAGTCGCACTTCCACCGCAGCCTAGGATTCCAAGTGTTGCCATGCCGCCACAATTTCCAATTCTTAGGCCTATGACGGCAGAGTGTCTGGCAGTCCTCAAAGAGACCTTAGGGATGCAGGCGTTTTGGCTCCTTCCACCGAGAAAGCAGCTCCTCCAGCTCCTCTGTCGTTAGCTAGTTCATGTTAGAATATCTCTAGGCGCCCTCTTTCCTCCTCCACGAGGTAAGACACAAACGGACTTGCCCTAAAGGGAAGAAGCCTTCTGAGTCCGGCAGAGAGGCAGCCTCTCCCACTCAGCATCCCCCCACGACTGAGCCCCTGGCATGGGACCGAGACACGGAGAAAGACAGACGTAACCCCGAGCTTTTCCACAATGTAGTATAGGCCTCACCCTGAAGCTCACGTCAATTTCATAGAGAAAACACCAGGCCTCGGTGTGCTTTCCTGTGGCAAGGAAACTTTGCTTTCATTCCTTAGGTGGCACATTGGCTCTGGACGGCCGTACCCGAAGGACTCACGGTGTGCAGCCCTATTTGTTGAGATCAGCCCCTCTGGCTCTTTCTCGGATGAAACCAAGTGGGCAAAGAGCCGTTCCTAAGCTGGGGTCCCTGGGAGCCTTCCCTAGTCTGCACCAGAACAGCACTCTGAGGGAGAGGAGACTCGGAGGTTTGGTAGCCAAATCTCCTATTCTGCAGAGAAACATTTCGTTGTAGGTGGGTTCCATAAGCCTTGCCATATTTTCTCAGCTGGCTAGGACGGAGGGCAGGCAGTCAGTTGGCAGGCTCACCTGAGGCCCTGCTTCCCAGACTGTGATACAGAACCCCCGCCTGCTGCAGCCCGAAGGGACGGCTTATGGTAAGGGGAAAACCCTGTGTTGGAAAGTTCCTGCCTAACCCTCGCACAAGCACAAGCATATGGGTCAGTGGTCCAAGACTTTCTCCACAAGTTTACCATGTTTGCTCCCATCTAGCCTCCGAAGGCCGAGGTTACCTAGCTGGGAATCAAACTTCAGGAGAGGTACTCATGCTGCTTGGGACTGCAAGTTGTTTCACCAGGCAGCCCAAATCGAGTCCGCCCACTTGCATTTTCCAGGGGCAGAGCCTGGGAGGGGCAACATACACTCTCTGAATGGGAAAGAAGCCCATGCCTTCAGTGTGAAAGGCCACTATGCCTCTTTGCTTTGGCAGCCCAGGGATAGCATCGGCTCTGAAATGCTTCCAAAGGAGCAGAGTCAGAGAACCTTTGAACCACAGAGCAGGTGCAGCCCCGAACAAGGTCTGCTCTTGGCCTGAGAACACCCACTGCCCAGCGCTTCGTTTGGGTACACACGTGTAGAGGAAGGTTGTTGAATTCTGCTGCGTGATAACTTCTCCGGGCCACGTAGCGTGAGGGCCAGTAGAGTGGCCCTCCATCTCATCCCGGCTTCATGTGCCGGGTGTATAAGGCAAACTCCCTGCTTGAATCCCTCCGTGGGCTACGTAACCTCCAGAGAGAGGTGGGTGATTGGGACCCAGGGCTGGTATCTAGGTTACTGCTCAGTGCCTCAACTTCGCAGCTGTTCTCTCTAAGCGGGTCCCAAAGGCTTTCTGGAAGAGTTTCCCTAGAGGGCCAGAAACAGGAAATTAGCCGACAGGCCCACGGGGATGCCAGTTCTCGGCAGCAACAACGCTACCAGCGTCAGACCCTTGGGTTCTCTTTGGTAAATGGAAGAACAACTCTGCTTGGAAGCTTCTGCCATCCAGTTTGAGAGTCGCACTTCCACCGCAGCCTAGGATTCCAAATGTTGCCATGCCGCCACAATTTCCAATTCTTAGGCCTATGACGGCAGAGTGTCTGGCAGTCCTCAAAGAGACCTTAGGGATGCAGGCGTTTTGGCTCCTTCCACCGAGAAAGCAGCTCCTCCAGCTCCTCTGTCGTTAGCTAGTTCATGTTAGAATATCTCTAGGCGCCCTCTTTCCTCCTCCACGAGGTAAGACACAAAGGGACTTGCCCTAAAGGGAAGAAGCCTTCTGAGTCCGGCAGAGAGGCAGCCTCTCCCACTCAGCATTCCCCGACGACTGAGCCCCTGGCATGGGTCCGAGACACGGAGAAAGACAGCCGTAACCCCGAGCTTTTCCACAATGTAGTATAGGCCTCACCCTGAAGCTCACGTCAATTTCATAGAGAAAACACCAGGCCTCGGTGTGCTTTCCTGTGGCAAGGAAACTTTGCTTTCATTCCTTAGGTGGCACATTGGCTCTGGACGGCCCTACCCGAAGGACTCACGGTGTGCAGCCCTATTTGTTGAGATCAGCCCCTCTGGCTCTTTCTCGGATGAAACCAAGTGGGCAAAGAGCCGTTCCTAAGCTGGGGTCCCTGGGAGCCTTCCCTAGTCTGCACCAGAACAGCACTCTGAGGGAGAGGAGACTCGGAGGTTTGGTAGCCAAATCTCCTATTCTGCAGAGAAACATTTCGTTGTAGGTGGGTTCCATAAGCCTTGCCATATTTTCTCAGCTGGCTAGGACGGAGGGCAGGCAGTCAGTTGGCAGGCTCACCTGAGGCCCTGCTTCCCAGACTGTGATACAGAACCCCCGCCTGCTGCAGCCCGAAGGGACGGCTTATGGTAAGGGGAAAACCCTGTGTTGGAAAGTTCCTGCCTAACCCTCGCACAAGCACAAGCATATGGGTCAGTGGTCCAAGACTTTCTCCACAAGTTTACCATGTTTGCTCCCATCTAGCCTCCGAAGGCCGAGGTTACCTAGCTGGGAATCACACTTCAGGAGAGGTACTCATGCTGCTTGGGACTGCAAGTTGTTTCACCAGGCAGCCCAAATCGAGTCCGCCCACTTGCATTTTCCAGGGGCAGAGCCTGGGAGGGGCAACATACACTCTCTGAATGGGAAAGAACCCCATGCCTTCAGTGTGAAAGGCCACTATGCCTCTTTGCTTTGGCAGCCCAGGGATAGCGTCGGCTCTGAAATGCTTCCAAAGGAGCAGAGTCAGAGAACCTTTGAACCACAGAGCAGGTGCAGCCCCGAACAAGGTCTGCTCTTGGCCTGAGAACACCCACTGCCCAGCGCTTCGTTTGGGTACACACGTGTAGAGGAAGGTTGTTGAATTCTGCTGCGTGATAACTTCTCCGGGCCACGTAGCGTGAGGGCCAGTAGAGTGGCCCTCCATCTCATCCCGGCTTCATGTGCCGGGTGTATAAGGCAAACTCCCTGCTTGAATCCCTCCGTGGGCTACGTAACCTCCAGAGAGAGGTGGGTGATTGGGACCCAGGGCTGGTATCTAGGTTACTGCTCAGTGCCTCAACTTCGCAGCTGTTCTCTCTAAGCGGGTCCCAAAGGCTTTCTGGAAGAGTTTCCCTAGAGGGCCAGAAACAGGAAATTAGCCGACAGGCCCACGGGGATGCCAGTTCTCGGCAGCAACAACGCTACCAGCGTCAGACCCTTGGGTTCTCTTTGGTAAATGGAAGAACAACTCTGCTTGGAAGCTTCTGCCATCCAGTTTGAGAGTCGCACTTCCACCGCAGCCTAGGATTCCAAATGTTGCCATGCCGCCACAATTTCCAATTCTTAGGCCTATGACGGCAGAGTGTCTGGCAGTCCTCAAAGAGACCTTAGGGATGCAGGCGTTTTGGCTCCTTCCACCGAGAAAGCAGCTCCTCCAGCTCCTCTGTCGTTAGCTAGTTCATGTTAGAATATCTCTAGGCGCCCTCTTTCCTCCTCCACGAGGTAAGACACAAACGGACTTGCCCTAAAGGGAAGAAGCCTTCTGAGTCCGGCAGAGAGGCAGCCTCTCCCACTCAGCATTCCCCGACGACTGAGCCCCTGGCATGGGTCCGAGACACGGAGAAAGACAGCCGTAACCCCGAGCTTTTCCACAATGTAGTATAGGCCTCACCCTGAAGCTCACGTCAATTTCATAGAGAAAACACCAGGCCTCGGTGTGCTTTCCTGTGGCAAGGAAACGTTGCTTTCATTCCTTAGGTGGCATATTGGCTCAGGACGGCCCTACCCGAAGGACTCACGGTGTGCAGCCCTATTTGTTGAGATCAGCCCCTCTGGCTCTTTCTCGGATGAAACCAAGTGGGCAAAGAGCCGTTCCTAAGCTGGGGTCCCTGGGAGCCTTCCCTAGTCTGCACCAGAACAGCACTCTGAGGGAGAGGAGACTCGGAGGTTTGGTAGCCAAATCTCCTATTCTGCAGAGAAACATTTCGTTGTAGGTGGGTTCCATAAGCCTTGCCATATTTTCTCAGCTGGCTAGGACGGAGGGCAGGCAGTCAGTTGGCAGGCTCACCTGAGGCCCTGCTTCCCAGACTGTGATACAGAACCCCCGCCTGCTGCAGCCCGAAGGGACGGCTTATGGTAAGGGGAAAACCCTGTGTTGGAAAGTTCCTGCCTAACCCTCGCACAAGCACAAGCATATGGGTCAGTGGTCCAAGACTTTCTCCACAAGTTTACCATGTTTGCTCCCATCTAGCCTCCGAAGGCCGAGGTTACCTAGCTGGGAATCACACTTCAGGAGAGGTACTCATGCTGCTTGGGACTGCAAGTTGTTTCACCAGGCAGCCCAAATTGAGTCCGCCCACTTGCATTTTCCAGGGGCAGAGCCTGGGAGGGGCAACATACACTCTCTGAATGGGAAAGAACCCCATGCCTTCAGTGTGAAAGGCCACTATGCCTCTTTGCTTCGGCAGCCCAGGGATAGCGTCGCCTCTGAAATGCTTCCAAAGGAGCAGAGTCAGAGAACCTTTGAACCACAGAGCAGGTGCAGCCCCGAACAAGGTCTGCTCTTGGCCTGAGAACACCCACTGCCCAGCGCTTCGTTTGGGTACACACGTGTAGAGGAAGGTTGTTGAATTCTGCTGCGTGATAACTTCTCCGGGCCACGTAGCGTGAGGGCCAGTAGAGTGGCCCTCCATCTCATCCCGGCTTCATGTGCCGGGTGTATAAGGCAAACTCCCTGCTTGAATCCCTCCGTGGGCTACGTAACCTCCAGAGAGAGGTGGGTGATTGGGACCCAGGGCTGGTATCTAGGTTACTGCTCAGTGCCTCAACTTCGCAGCTGTTCTCTCTAAGCGGGTCCCAAAGGCTTTCTGGAAGAGTTTCCCTAGAGGGCCAGAAACAGGAAATTAGCCGACAGGCCCACGGGGATGCCAGTTCTCGGCAGCAACAACGCTACCAGCGTCAGACCCTTGGGTTCTCTTTGGTAAATGGAAGAACAACTCTGCTTGGAAGCTTCTGCCATCCAGTTTGAGAGTCGCACTTCCACCGCAGCCTAGGATTCCAAATGTTGCCATGCCGCCACAATTTCCAATTCTTAGGCCTATGACGGCAGAGTGTCTGGCAGTCCTCAAAGAGACCTTAGGGATGCAGGCGTTTTGGCTCCTTCCACCGAGAAAGCAGCTCCTCCAGCTCCTCTGTCGTTAGCTAGTTCATGTTAGAATATCTCTAGGCGCCCTCTTTCCTCCTCCACGAGGTAAGACACAAACGGACTTGCCCTAAAGGGAAGAAGCCTTCTGAGTCCGGCAGAGAGGCAGCCTCTCCCACTCAGCATTCCCCGACGACTGAGCCCCTGGCATGGGTCCGAGACACGGAGAAAGACAGCCGTAACCCCGAGCTTTTCCACAATGTAGTATAGGCCTCACCCTGAAGCTCACGTCAATTTCATAGAGAAAACACCAGGCCTCGGTGTGCTTTCCTGTGGCAAGGAAACGTTGCTTTCATTCCTTAGGTGGCACATTGGCTCAGGACGGCCCTACCCGAAGGACTCACGGTGTGCAGCCCTATTTGTTGAGATCAGCCCCTCTGGCTCTTTCTCGGATGAAACCAAGTGGGCAAAGAGCCGTTCCTAAGCTGGGGTCCCTGGGAGCCTTCCCTAGTCTACACCAGAACAGCACTCTGAGGGAGAGGAGACGCGGAGGTTTGGTAGCCAAATCTCCTATTCTGCAGAGAAACATTTCGTTGTAGGTGGGTTCCATCAGCCTTGCCATATTTTCTCAGCTGGCTAGGACGGAGGGCAGGCAGTCAGTTGGCAGGCTCACCTGAGGCCCTGCTTCCCAGACTGTGATACAGAACCCCCGCCTGCTGCAGCCCGAAGGGACGGCTTATGGTAAGGGGAAAACCCTGTGTTGGAAAGTTCCTGCCTAACCCTCGCACAAGCACAAGCATATGGGTCAGTGGTCCAAGACTTTCCCCACAAGTTTACCATGTTTGCTCCCATCTAGCCTCCGAAGGCCGAGGTTACCTAGCTGGGAATCACACTTCAGGAGAGGTACTCATGCTGCTTGGGACTGCAAGTTGTTTCACCAGGCAGCCCAAATCGAGTCCACCCACTTGCATTTTCCAGGGGCAGAGCCTGGGAGGGGCAACATACACTTTCTGAATGGGAAAGAAGCCCATGCCTTCAGTGTGAAAGGCCACTATGCCTCTTTGCTTTGGCAGCCCAGGGATAGCGTCGACTCTGAAATGCTTCCAAAGGAGCAGAGTCAGAGAACCTTTGAACCACAGAGCAGGTGCAGCCCTGAACAAGGTCTGCTCTTGGCCTGAGAACACCCACTGCCCAGCGCTTCGTTTGGGTACACACGTGTAGAGGAAGGTTGTTGAATTCTGCTGCGTGATAACTTCTCCGGGCCACGTAGCGTGAGGGCCAGTAGAGTGGCCCTCCATCTCATCCCGGCTTCATGTGCAGGGTGTATAAGGCAAACTCCCTGCTTGAATCCCTCCGTGGGCTACGTAACCTCCAGAGAGAGGTGGGTGATTGGGACCCAGAGCTGGTATCTAGGTCACTGCTCTGTGCCTCAACTTCGCAGCTGTTCTCTCTAAGCGGGTCACAAAGGCTTTCTGGAAGAGTTTCCTTAGAGGGCCAGAAACAGGAAATTAGCCGACAGGCCCACGGGGATGCCAGTTCTCGGCAGCAACAACGCTACCAGCGTCAGACCCTTGGGTTCTCTTTGGTAAATGGAAGAACATCTCTGCTTGGAAGCTTCTGCCATCCAGTTTGAGAGTCGCACTTCCACCGCAGCCTAGGATTCCAAGTGTTGCCATGCCGCCACAATTTCCAATTCTTAGGCCTATGACGGCAGAGTGTCTGGCAGTCCTCAAAGAGACCTTAGGGATGCAGGCGTTTTGGCTCCTTCCACCGAGAAAGCAGCTCCTCCAGCTCCTCTGTCGTTAGCTAGTTCATGTTAGAATATCTCTAGGCGCCCTCTTTCCTCCTCCACGAGGTAAGACACAAACGGACTTGCCCTAAAGGGAAGAAGCCTTCTGAGTCCGGCAGAGAGGCAGCCTCTCCCACTCAGCATCCCCCCACGACTGAGCCCCTGGCATGGGACCGAGACACGGAGAAAGACAGACGTAACCCCGAGCTTTTCCACAATGTAGTATAGGCCTCACCCTGAAGCTCACGTCAATTTCATAGAGAAAACACCAGGCCTCGGTGTGCTTTCCTGTGGCAAGGAAACTTTGCTTTCATTCCTTAGGTGGCACATTGGCTCTGGACGGCCGTACCCGAAGGACTCACGGTGTGCAGCCCTATTTGTTGAGATCAGCCCCTCTGGCTCTTTCTCGGATGAAACCAAGTGGGCAAAGAGCCGTTCCTAAGCTGGGGTCCCTGGGAGCCTTCCCTAGTCTGCACCAGAACAGCACTCTGAGGGAGAGGAGACTCGGAGGTTTGGTAGCCAAATCTCCTATTCTGCAGAGAAACATTTCGTTGTAGGTGGGTTCCATAAGCCTTGCCATATTTTCTCAGCTGGCTAGGACGGAGGGCAGGCAGTCAGTTGGCAGGCTCACCTGAGGCCCTGCTTCCCAGACTGTGATACAGAACCCCCGCCTGCTGCAGCCCGAAGGGACGGCTTATGGTAAGGGGAAAACCCTGTGTTGGAAAGTTCCTGCCTAACCCTCGCACAAGCACAAGCATATGGGTCAGTGGTCCAAGACTTTCTCCACAAGTTTACCATGTTTGCTCCCATCTAGCCTCCGAAGGCCGAGGTTACCTAGCTGGGAATCAAACTTCAGGAGAGGTACTCATGCTGCTTGGGACTGCAAGTTGTTTCACCAGGCAGCCCAAATCGAGTCCGCCCACTTGCATTTTCCAGGGGCAGAGCCTGGGAGGGGCAACATACACTCTCTGAATGGGAAAGAAGCCCATGCCTTCAGTGTGAAAGGCCACTATGCCTCTTTGCTTTGGCAGCCCAGGGATAGCATCGGCTCTGAAATGCTTCCAAAGGAGCAGAGTCAGAGAACCTTTGAACCACAGAGCAGGTGCAGCCCCGAACAAGGTCTGCTCTTGGCCTGAGAACACCCACTGCCCAGCGCTTCGTTTGGGTACACACGTGTAGAGGAAGGTTGTTGAATTCTGCTGCGTGATAACTTCTCCGGGCCACGTAGCGTGAGGGCCAGTAGAGTGGCCCTCCATCTCATCCCGGCTTCATGTGCCGGGTGTATAAGGCAAACTCCCTGCTTGAATCCCTCCGTGGGCTACGTAACCTCCAGAGAGAGGTGGGTGATTGGGACCCAGGGCTGGTATCTAGGTTACTGCTCAGTGCCTCAACTTCGCAGCTGTTCTCTCTAAGCGGGTCCCAAAGGCTTTCTGGAAGAGTTTCCCTAGAGGGCCAGAAACAGGAAATTAGCCGACAGGCCCACGGGGATGCCAGTTCTCGGCAGCAACAACGCTACCAGCGTCAGACCCTTGGGTTCTCTTTGGTAAATGGAAGAACAACTCTGCTTGGAAGCTTCTGCCATCCAGTTTGAGAGTCGCACTTCCACCGCAGCCTAGGATTCCAAATGTTGCCATGCCGCCACAATTTCCAATTATTAGGCCTATGACGGCAGAGTGTCTGGCAGTCCTCAAAGAGACCTTAGGGATGCAGGCGTTTTGGCTCCTTCCACCGAGAAAGCAGCTCCTCCAGCTCCTCTGTCGTTAGCTAGTTCATGTTAGAATATCTCTAGGCGCCCTCTTTCCTCCTCCACGAGGTAAGACACAAAGGGACTTGCCCTAAAGGGAAGAAGCCTTCTGAGTCCGGCAGAGAGGCAGCCTCTCCCACTCAGCATTCCCCGACGACTGAGCCCCTGGCATGGGTCCGAGACACGGAGAAAGACAGCCGTAACCCCGAGCTTTTCCACAATGTAGTATAGGCCTCACCCTGAAGCTCACGTCAATTTCATAGAGAAAACACCAGGCCTCGGTGTGCTTTCCTGTGGCAAGGAAACTTTGCTTTCATTCCTTAGGTGGCACATTGGCTCAGGACGGCCCTACCCGAAGGACTCACGGTGTGCAGCCCTATTTGTTGAGATCAGCCCCTCTGGCTCTTTCTCGGATGAAACCAAGTGGGCAAAGAGCCGTTCCTAAGCTGGGGTCCCTGGGAGCCTTCCCTAGTCTACACCAGAACAGCACTCTGAGGGAGAGGAGACGCGGAGGTTTGGTAGCCAAATCTCCTATTCTGCAGAGAAACATTTCGTTGTAGGTGGGTTCCATCAGCCTTGCCATATTTTCTCAGCTGGCTAGGACGGAGGGCAGGCAGTCAGTTGGCAGGCTCACCTGAGGCCCTGCTTCCCAGACTGTGATACAGAACCCCCGCCTGCTGCAGCCCGAAGGGACGGCTTATGGTAAGGGGAAAACCCTGTGTTGGAAAGTTCCTGCCTAACCCTCGCACAAGCACAAGCATATGGGTCAGTGGTCCAAGACTTTCCCCACAAGTTTACCATGTTTGCTCCCATCTAGCCTCCGAAGGCCGAGGTTACCTAGCTGGGAATCACACTTCAGGAGAGGTACTCATGCTGCTTGGGACTGCAAGTTGTTTCACCAGGCAGCCCAAATCGAGTCCACCCACTTGCATTTTCCAGGGGCAGAGCCTGGGAGGGGCAACATACACTTTCTGAATGGGAAAGAAGCCCATGCCTTCAGTGTGAAAGGCCACTATGCCTCTTTGCTTTGGCAGCCCAGGGATAGCGTCGACTCTGAAATGCTTCCAAAGGAGCAGAGTCAGAGAACCTTTGAACCACAGAGCAGGTGCAGCCCCGAACAAGGTCTGCTCTTGGCCTGAGAACACCCACTGCCCAGCGCTTCGTTTGGGTACACACGTGTAGAGGAAGGTTGTTGAATTCTGCTGCGTGATAACTTCTCCGGGCCACGTAGCGTGAGGGCCAGTAGAGTGGCCCTCCATCTCATCCCGGCTTCATGTGCCGGGTGTATAAGGCAAACTCCCTGCTTGAATCCCTCCGTGGGCTACGTAACCTCCAGAGAGAGTTGGGTGATTGGGACCCAGAGCTGGTATCTAGGTCACTGCTCTGTGCCTCAACTTCGCAGCTGTTCTCTCTAAGCGGGTCCCAAAGGCTTTCTGGAAGAGTTTCCTTAGAGGGCCAGAAACAGGAAATTAGCCTACAGGCCCACGGGGATGCCAGTTCTCGGCAGCAACAACGCTACCAGCGTCAGACCCTTGGGTTCTCTTTGGTAAATGGAAGAACAACTCTGCTTGGAAGCTTCTGCCATCCAGTTTGAGAGTCGCATTTCCACCGCAGCCTAGGATTCCAAGTGTTGCCATGCCGCCACAATTTCCAATTCTTAGGCCTATGACGGCAGAGTGTCTGGCAGTCCTCAAAGAGACCTTAGGGATGCAGGCGTTTTGACTCCTTCCACCGAGAAAGCAGCTCCTGCAGCTCCTCTGTCGTTAGCTAGTTCATGTTAGAATATCTCTAGGCGCCCTCTTTCCTCCTCCACGAGGTAAGACACAAAGGGACTTGCCCTAAAGGGAAGAAGCCTTCTGAGTCCGGCAGAGAGGCAGCCTCTCCCACTCAGCATTCCCCGACGACTGAGCCCCTGGCATGGGTCCGAGACACGGAGAAAGACAGCCGTAACCCCGAGCTTTTCCACAATGTAGTATAGGCCTCACCCTGAAGCTCACGTCAATTTCATAGAGAAAACACCAGGCCTCGGTGTGCTTTCCTGTGACAAGAAAACTTTGCTTTCATTCCTTAGGTGGCACATTGGCTCAGGACGGCCCTACCCGAAGGACTCACGGTGTGCAGCCCTATTTGTTGAGATCAGCCCCTCTGGCTCTTTCTCGGATGAAACCAAGTGGGCAAAGAGCCGTTCCTAAGCTGGGGTCCCTGGGAGCCTTCCCTAGTCTGCACCAGAACAGCACTCTGAGGGAGAGGAGACGCGGAGGTTTGGTAGCCAAATCTCCTATTCTGCAGAGAAACATTTCGTTGTAGGTGGGTTCCATCAGCCTTGCCATATTGTCTCAGCTGGCTAGGACGGAGGGCAGGCAGTCAGTTGGCAGGCTCACCTGAGGCCCTGCTTCCCAGACTGTGATACAGAACCCCCGCCTGCTGCAGCCCGAAGGGACGGCTTATGGTAAGGGGAAAACCCTGTGTTGGAAAGTTCCTGCCTAACCCTCGCACAAGCACAAGCATATGGGTCAGTGGTCCAAGACTTTCTCCACAAGTTTACCATGTTTGCTCCCATCTAGCCTCCGAAGGCCGAGGTTACCTAGCTGGGAATCACACTTCAGGAGAGGTACTCATGCTGCTTGGGACTGCAAGTTGTTTCACCAGGCAGCCCAAATCGAGTCCGCCCACTTGCATTTTCCAGGGGCAGAGACTGGGAGGGGCAACATACACTCTCTGAATGGGAAAGAAGCCCATGCCTTCAGTGTGAAAGGCCACTATGCCTCTTTGCTTTGGCAGCCCAGGGATAGCGTCGGCTCTGAAATGCTTCCAAAGGAGCAGAGTCAGAGAACCTTTGAACCACAGAGCAGGTGCAGCCCCGAACAAGGTCTGCTCTTGGCCTGAGAACACCCACTGCCCAGCGCTTCGTTTGGGTACACACGTGTAGAGGAAGGTTGTTGAATTCTGCTGCGTGATAACTTCTCCGGGCCACGTAGCGTGAGGGCCAGTAGAGTGGCCCTCCATCTCATCCCGGCTTCATGTGCCGGGTGTATAAGGCAAACTCCCTGCTTGAATCCCTCCGTGGGCTACGTAACCTCCAGAGAGAGTTGGGTGATTGGGACCCAGAGCTGGTATCTAGGTCACTGCTCTGTGCCTCAACTTCGCAGCTGTTCTCTCTAAGCGGGTCCCAAAGGCTTTCTGGAAGAGTTTCCTTAGAGGGCCAGAAACAGGAAATTAGCCTACAGGCCCACGGGGATGCCAGTTCTCGGCAGCAACAACGCTACCAGCGTCAGACCCTTGGGTTCTCTTTGGTAAATGGAAGAACAACTCTGCTTGGAAGCTTCTGCCATCCAGTTTGAGAGTCGCATTTCCACCGCAGCCTAGGATTCCAAGTGTTGCCATGCCGCCACAATTTCCAATTCTTAGGCCTATGACGGCAGAGTGTCTGGCAGTCCTCAAAGAGACCTTAGGGATGCAGGCGTTTTGACTCCTTCCACCGAGAAAGCAGCTCCTGCAGCTCCTCTGTCGTTAGCTAGTTCATGTTAGAATATCTCTAGGCGCCCTCTTTCCTCCTCCACGAGGTAAGACACAAACGGACTTGCCCTAAAGGGAAGAAGCCTTCTGAGTCCGGCAGAGAGGCAGCCTCTCCCACTCAGCATTCCCCGACGACTGAGCCCCTGGCATGGGTCCGAGACACGGAGAAATACAGCCGTAACCCCGAGCTTTTCCACAATGTAGTATAGGCCTCACCCTGAAGCTCACGTCAATTTCATAGAGAAAACACCAGGCCTCGGTGTGCTTTCCTGTGACAAGAAAACTTTGCTTTCATTCCTTAGGTGGCACATTGGCTCAGGACGGCCCTACCCGAAGGACTCACGGTGTGCAGCCCTATTTGTTGAGATCAGCCCCTCTGGCTCTTTCTCGGATGAAACCAAGTGGGCAAAGAGCCGTTCCTAAGCTGGGGTCCCTGGGAGCCTTCCCTAGTCTGCACCAGAACAGCACTCTGAGGGAGAGGAGACGCGGAGGTTTGGTAGCCAAATCTCCTATTCTGCAGAGAAACATTTCGTTGTAGGTGGGTTCCATCAGCCTGGCCATATTGTCTCAGCTGGCTAGGACGGAGGGCAGGCAGTCAGTTGGCAGGCTCACCTGAGGCCCTGCTTCCCAGACTGTGATACAGAACCCCCGCCTGCTGCAGCCCGAAGGGACGGCTTATGGTAAGGGGAAAACCCTGTGTTGGAAAGTTCCTGCCTAACCCTCGCACAAGCACAAGCATATGGGTCAGTGGTCCAAGACTTTCTCCACAAGTTTACCATGTTTGCTCCCATCTAGCCTCCGAAGGCCGAGGTTACCTAGCTGGGAATCACACTTCAGGAGAGGTACTCATGCTGCTTGGGACTGCAAGTTGTTTCACCAGGCAGCCCAAATCGAGTCCGCCCACTTGCATTTTCCAGGGGCAGAGACTGGGAGGGGCAACATACACTCTCTGAATGGGAAAGAAGCCCATGCCTTCAGTGTGAAAGGCCACTATGCCTCTTTGCTTTGGCAGCCCAGGGATAGCGTCGGCTCTGAAATGCTTCCAAAGGAGCAGAGTCAGAGAACCTTTGAACCACAGAGCAGGTGCAGCCCCGAACAAGGTCTGCTCTTGGCCTGAGAACACCCACTGCCCAGCGCTTCGTTTGGGTACACACGTGTAGAGGAAGGTTGTTGAATTCTGCTGCGTGATAACTTCTCCGGGCCACGTAGCGTGAGGGCCAGTAGAGTGGCCCTCCATCTCATCCCGGCTTCATGTGCCGGGTGTATAAGTCAAACTCCCTGCTTGAATCCCTCCGTGGGCTACGTAACCTCCAGAGAGAGGTGGGTGATTGGGACTCAGAGCTGGTATCTAGGTCACTGCTCTGTGCCTCAACTTCGCAGCTGTTCTCTCTAAGCGGGTCCCAAAGGCTTTCTGGAAGAGTTTCCTTAGAGGGCCAGAAACAGGAAATTAGCCGACAGGCCCACGAGGATGCCAGTTCTCGGCAGCAACAACGCTACCAGCGTCAGACCCTTGGGTTCTCTTTGGTAAATGGAAGAACATCTCTGCTTGGAAGCTTCTGCCATCCAGTTTGAGAGTCGCACTTCCACCGCAGCCTAGGATTCCAAGTGTTGCCATGCCGCCACAATTTCCAATTCTTAGGCCTATGACGGCAGAGTGTCTGGCAGTCCTCAAAGAGACCTTAGGGATGCAGGCGTTTTGGCTCCTTCCACCGAGAAAGCAGCTCCTCCAGCTCCTCTGTCGTTAGCTAGTTCATGTTAGAATATCTCTAGGCGCCCTCTTTCCTCCTCCACGTGGTAAGACACAAAGGGACTTGCCCTAAAGGGAAGAAGCCTTCTGAGTCCGGCAGAGAGGCAGCCTCTCCCACTCAGCATTCCCCGACGACTGAGCCCCTGGCATTGGTCCGAGACACGGAGAAAGACAGCCGTAACCCCGAGCTTTTCCACAATGTAGTATAGGCCTCACCCTGAAGCTCACGTCAATTTCATAGTGAAAACACCAGGCCTCGGTGTGCTTTCCTGTCACAAGAAAACTTTGCTTTCATTCCTTAGGTGGCACATTGGCTCAGGACGGCCCTACCCGAAGGACTCACGGTGTGCAGCCCTATTTGTTGAGATCAGCCGCTCTGGCTCTTTCTCGGATGAAACCAAGTGGGCAAAGAGCCGTTCCTAAGCTGGGGTCCCTGGGAGCCTTCCCTAGTCTACACCAGAACAGCACTCTGAGGGAGAGGAGACGCGGAGGTTTGGTAGCCAAATCTCCTATTCTGCAGAGAAACATTTCGTTGTAGGTGGGTTCCATCAGCCTTGCTATATTTTCTCAGCTGGCTAGGAAGGAGGGCAGGCAGTCAGTTGGCAGGCTCACCTGAGGCCCTGCTTCCCAGACTGTGATACAGAACCCCCGCCTGCTGCAGCCCGAAGGGACGGCTTATGGTAAGGGGAAAACCCTGTGTTGGAAAGTTCCTGCCTAACCCTCGCACAAGCACAAGCATATGGGTCAGTGGTCCAAGACTTTCCCCACAAGTTTACCATGTTTGCTCCCATCTAGCCTCCGAAGGCCGAGGTTACCTAGCTGGGAATCACACTTCAGGAGAGGTACTCATGCTGCTTGGGACTGCAAGTTGTTTCACCAGGCAGCCCAAATCGAGTCCACCCACTTGCATTTTCCAGGGGCAGAGCCTGGGAGGGGCAACATACACTTTCTGAATGGGAAAGAAGCCCATGCCTTCAGTGTGAAAGGCCACTATGCCTCTTTGCTTTGGCAGCCCAGGGATAGCGTCGACTCTGAAATGCTTCCAAAGGAGCAGAGTCAGAGAACCTTTGAACCACAGAGCAGGTGCAGCCCCGAACAAGGTCTGCTCTTGGCCTGAGAACACCCACTGCCCAGCGCTTCGTTTTGGTACACACGTGTAGAGGAAGGTTGTTGAATTCTGCTGCGTGATAACTTCTCCGGGCCACGTAGCGTGAGGGCCAGTAGAGTGGCCCTCCATCTCATCCCGGCTTCATGTGCCGGGTGTATAAGCAAACTCCCTGCTTGAGTCCCTCCGTGGGCTACGTAACCTCCAGAGAGAGGTGGGTGATTGGGACCCAGGGCTGGTATCTAGGTTACTGCTCAGTGCCTCAACTTCGCAGCTGTTCTCTCTAAGCGGGTCCCAAAATCTTTCTGGAAGAGTTTCCTTAGAGGGCCAGAAACAGGAAATTAGCCGACAGGCCCACGGGGATGCCAGTTCTCGGCAGCAACAACGCTACCAGCGTCAGACCCTTGGGTTCTCTTTGGTAAATGGAAGAACAACTCTGCTTGGAAGCTTCTGCCATCCAGTTTGAGAGTCGCACTTCCACCGCAGCCTAGGATTCCAAGTGTTGCCATGCTGCCACAATTTCCCATTCTTAGGCCTATGACGGCAGAGTGTCTGGCAGTCCTCAAAGAGACCTTAGGGATGCAGGCGTTTTGGCTCCTTCCACCGAGAAAGCAGCTCTTCCAGCTCCTCTGTCGTTAGCTAGTTCATGTTAGAATATCTCTAGGCGCCCTCTTTCCTCCTCCACGAGGTAAGACACAAAGGGACTTGCCCTAAAGGGAAGAAGCCTTCTGAGTCCGGCAGAGAGGCAGCCTCTCCCACTCAGCATCCCCCGACGACTGAGCCCCTGGCATGGGTCCGAGACACGGAGAAAGACAGCCGTAACCCCGAGCTTTTCCACAATGTAGTATAGGCCTCACCCTGAAGCTCACGTCAATTTCATAGAGAAAACACCAGGCCTCGGTGTGCTTTCCTGTGGCAAGGAAACTTTGCTTTCATTCCTTAGGTGGCACATTGGCTCATGACGGCCCTACCCGAAGGACTCACGGTGTGCAGCCCTATTTGTTGAGATCAGCCCCTCTGGCTCTTTCTCGGATGAAACCAAGTGGGCAAAGAGCCGTTCCTAAGCTGGGGTCCCTGGGAGCCTTCCCTAGTCTACACCAGAACAGCACTCTGAGGGAGAGGAGACGCGGAGGTTTGGTAGCCAAATCTCCTATTCTGCAGAGAAACATTTCGTTGTAGGTGGGTTCCATCAGCCTTGCCATATTGTCTCAGCTGGCTAGGACGGAGGGCAGGCAGTCAGTTGGCAGGCTCACCTGAGGCCGTGCTTCCCAGACTGTGATACAGAACCCCCGCCTGCTGCAGCCCAAAGGGACGGCTTATGGTAAGGGAAAAACCCTGTGTTGGAAAGTTCCTGCCTAACCCTCGCACAAGCACAAGCATATGGGTCAGTGGTCCAAGAATTTCCCCACAAGTTTACCATGTTTGCTCCCATCTAGCCTCCGAAGGCCGAGGTTACCTAGCTGGGAATCACACTTCAGGAGAGGTACTCATGCTGCTTGGGACTGCAAATTGTTTCACCAGGCAGCCCAAATTGAGTCCACCCACTTGCATTTTCCAGGGGCCGAGCCTGGGAGGGGCAACATACACTTTCTGAATGGGAAAGAAGCCCATGCCTTCAGTGTGAAAGGCCACTATGCCTCTTTGCTTTGGCAGCCCAGGGATAGCGTCGGCTCTGAAATGCTTCCAAAGGAGCAGAGTCAGAGAACCTTTGAACCACAGAGCAGGTGCAGCCCCGAACAAGGTATGCTCTTGGCCTGAGAACACCCACTGCCCAGCGCTTCGTTTGGGTACACACGTGTAGAGGAAGGTTGTTGAATTCTGCTGCGTGATAACTTCTCCGGGCCACGTAGCGTGAGGGCCAGTAGAGTGGCCCTCCATCTCATCCCGGCTTCATGTGCCGGGTGTATAAGGCAAGCTCCCTGCTTGAATCCCTCCGTGGGCTACGTAAACTCCAGAGAGAGGTGGGTGATTGGGACCCAGAGCTGGTATCTAGGTCACTGCTCTGTGCCTCAACTTCACAGCTGTTCTCTCTAAGCGGGTCCCAAAGGCTTTCTGGAACAGTTCCTTAGAGGGCCAGAAACAGGAAATTAGCCGACAGGCCCACGGGGATGCCAGTTCTCGGCAGCAACAACGCTACCAGCGTCAGACCCTTGGGTTCTCTTTGGTAAATGGAAGAACAACTCTGCTTGGAAGCTTCTGCCATCCAGTTTGAGAGTCGCACTTCCACCGCAGCCTAGGATTCCAAGTGTTGCCATGCCGCCACAATTTCCAATTCTTAGGCCGATGACAGCAGAGTGTCTGGCAGTCCTCAAAGAGACCTTAGGGATGCAGGCGTTTTGGCTCCTTCCACCGAGAAAGCAGCTCCTCCAGCTCCTCTGTCGTTAGCTAGTTCATGTTAGAATATCTCTAGGCGCCCTCTTTCCTCCTCCACGAAGTAAGACACAAAGGGACTTGCCCTAAAGGGAAGAAGGCTTCTGAGTCCGGCAGAGAGGCAGCCTCTCCCACTCAGCATCCCCCCACGACTGAGCCCCTGGCATGGGTCCGAGACACGGAGAAAGACAGCCGTAACCCCGAGCTTTCCACAATGTAGTATAGGCCTCACCCTGAAG
The DNA here is from genome assembly GCF_028021215.1 of Eschrichtius robustus. Classification (NCBI taxonomy): domain Eukaryota; kingdom Metazoa; phylum Chordata; class Mammalia; order Artiodactyla; family Eschrichtiidae; genus Eschrichtius; species Eschrichtius robustus. Next base: position 43,877,061 of record NC_090842.1, read on the forward strand.
CTCACGTCAATTTCATAGAGAAAACACCAGGCCTCGGTGTGCTTTCCTGTGGCAAGGAAACGTTGCTTTCATTCCTTAGGTGGCACATTGGCTCATGACGGCCCTACCCGAAGGACTCACGGTGTGCAGCCCTATTTGTTGAGATCAGCCCCTCTGGCTCTTTCTCGGATGAAACCAAGTGGGCAAAGAACCGTTCCTAAGCTGGGGTCCCTGGGAGCCTTCCCTAGTCTACACCAGAACAGCACTCTGAGGGAGAGGAGACGCGGAGGTTTGGTAGCCAAATCTCCTATTCTGCAGAGAAACATTTCGTTGTAGGTGGGTTCCATCAGCCTTGCCATATTGTCTCAGCTGGCTAGGACGGAGGGCAGGCAGTCAGTTGGCAGGCTCACCTGAGGCCCTGTTTCCCAGACTGTGATACAGAACCCCCGCCTGCTGCAGCCCAAAGGGACGGCTTATGGTAAGGGAAAAACCCTGTGTTGGAAAGTTCCTGCCTAACCCTCGCACAAGCACAAGCATATGGGTCAGTGGTCCAAGACTTTCCCCACAAGTTTACCATGTTTGCTCCCATCTAGCCTCCGAAGGCCGAGGTTACCTAGCTGGGAATCACACTTCAGGACAGGTACTCATGCTGCTTGGGACTGCAAATTGTTTCACCAGGCAGCCCAAATCGAGTCCACCCACTTGCATTTTCCAGGGGCCGAGCCTGGGAGGGGCAACATACACTTTCTGAATGGGAAAGAAGCCCATGCCTTCAGTGTGAAAGGCCACTATGCCTCTTTGCTTTGGCAGCCCAGGGATAGCGTCGGCTCTGAAATGCTTCCAAAGGAGCAGAGTCAGAGAACCTTTGAACCACAGAGCAGTTGCAGCCCCGAACAAGGTCTGCTCTTGGCCTGAGAACACCCACTGCCCAGCGCTTCGTTTGGGTACACACGTGTAGAGGAAGGTTGTTGAATTCTGCTGCGTGATAACTTCTCCGGGCCACGTAGCGTGAGGGCCAGTAGAGTGGCCCTCCATCTCATCCCGGCTTCATGTGCCGGGTGTATAAGGCAAACTCCCTGCTTGAATCCCTCCGTGGGCTACGTAACCTCCAGAGAGAGGTGGGTGATTGGGACCCAGGGCTGGTATCTAGGTTACTGCTCAGTGCCTCAACTTCCCAGCTGTTCTCTCTAAGCGGGTCCCAAAGGCTTTCTGGAAGAGTTTCCTTAGAGGGCCAGAAACAGGAAATTAGCCGACAGGCCCACGGGGATGCCAGTTCTCGGCAGCAACAACGCTACCAGCGTCAGACCCTTGGGTTCTCTTTGGTAAATGGAAGAACAACTCTGCTTGGAAGCTTCTGCCATCCAGTTTGAGAGTCGCACTTCCACCGCAGCCTAGGATTCCAAGTGTTGCCATGCTGCCACAATTTCCCATTCTTAGGCCTATGACGGCAGAGTGTCTGGCAGTCCTCAAAGAGACCTTAGGGATGCAGGCGTTTTGGCTCCTTCCACCGAGAAAGCAGCTCCTCCAGCTCCTCTGTCGTTAGCTAGTTCATGTTAGAATATCTCTAGGCGCCCTCTTTCCTCCTCCACGAAGTAAGACACAAAGGGACTTGCCCTAAAGGGAAGAAGGCTTCTGAGTCCGGCAGAGAGGCAGCCTCTCCCACTCAGCATCCCCCCACGACTGAGCCCCTGGCATGGGTCCGAGACACGGAGAAAGACAGCCGTAACCCCGAGCTTTCCACAATGTAGTATAGGCCTCACCCTGAAGCTCACGTCAATTTCATAGAGAAAACACCAGGCCTCGGTGTGCTTTCCTGTGGCAAGGAAACTTTGCTTTCATTCCTTAGGTGGCACATTGGCTCAGGACGGCCCTATCCGAAGGACTCACGGTGTGCAGCCCTATTTGTTGAGATCAGCCCCTCTGGCTCTTTCTCGGATGAAACCAAGTGGGCAAAGAGCCGTTCCTAAGCTGGGGTCCCTGGGAGCCTTCCCTAGTCTGCACCAGAACAGCACTCTGAGGGAGAGGAGACGCGGAGGTTTGGTAGCCAAATCTCCTATTCTGCAGAGAAACATTTCGTTGTAGGTGGGTTCCATCAGCCTTGCCATATTGTCTCAGCTGGCTAGGACGGAGGGCAGGCAGTCAGTTGGCAGGCTCACCTGAGGCCCTGCTTCCCAGACTGTGATACAGAACCCCCGCCTGCTGCAGCCCGAAGGGACGGCTTATGGTAAGGGGAAAACCCTGTGTTGGAAAGTTCCTGCCTAACCCTCGCACAAGCACAAGCATATGGGTCAGTGGTCCAAGACTTTCTCCACAAGTTTACCATGTTTGCTCCCATCTAGCCTCCGAAGGCCGAGGTTACCTAGCTGGGAATCACACTTCAGGAGAGGTACTCATGCTGCTTGGGACTGCAAGTTGTTTCACCAGGCAGCCCAAATCGAGTCCGCCCACTTGCATTTTCCAGGGGCAGAGACTGGGAGGGGCAACATACACTCTCTGAATGGGAAAGAAGCCCATGCCTTCAGTGTGAAAGGCCACTATGCCTCTTTGCTTTGGCAGCCCAGGGATAGCGTCGGCTCTGAAATGCTTCCAAAGGAGCAGAGTCAGAGAACCTTTGAACCACAGAGCAGGTGCAGCCCCGAACAAGGTCTGCTCTTGGCCTGAGAACACCCACTGCCCAGCGCTTCGTTTGGGTACACACGTGTAGAGGAAGGTTGTTGAATTCTGCTGCGTGATAACTTCTCCGGGCCACGTAGCGTGAGGGCCAGTAGAGTGGCCCTCCATCTCATCCCGGCTTCATGTGCCGGGTGTATAAGGCAAACTCCCTGCTTGAATCCCTCCGTGGGCTACGTAACCTCCAGAGAGAGTTGGGTGATTGGGACCCAGAGCTGGTATCTAGGTCACTGCTCTGTGCCTCAACTTCGCAGCTGTTCTCTCTAAGCGGGTCCCAAAGGCTTTCTGGAAGAGTTTCCTTAGAGGGCCAGAAACAGGAAATTAGCCTACAGGCCCACGGGGATGCCAGTTCTCGGCAGCAACAACGCTACCAGCGTCAGACCCTTGGGTTCTCTTTGGTAAATGGAAGAACAACTCTGCTTGGAAGCTTCTGCCATCCAGTTTGAGAGTCGCATTTCCACCGCAGCCTAGGATTCCAAGTGTTGCCATGCCGCCACAATTTCCAATTCTTAGGCCTATGACGGCAGAGTGTCTGGCAGTCCTCAAAGAGACCTTAGGGATGCAGGCGTTTTGACTCCTTCCACCGAGAAAGCAGCTCCTGCAGCTCCTCTGTCGTTAGCTAGTTCATGTTAGAATATCTCTAGGCGCCCTCTTTCCTCCTCCACGAGGTAAGACACAAACGGACTTGCCCTAAAGGGAAGAAGCCTTCTGAGTCCGGCAGAGAGGCAGCCTCTCCCACTCAGCATTCCCCGACGACTGAGCCCCTGGCATGGGTCCGAGACACGGAGAAATACAGCCGTAACCCCGAGCTTTTCCACAATGTAGTATAGGCCTCACCCTGAAGCTCACGTCAATTTCATAGAGAAAACACCAGGCCTCGGTGTGCTTTCCTGTGACAAGAAAACTTTGCTTTCATTCCTTAGGTGGCACATTGGCTCAGGACGGCCCTACCCGAAGGACTCACGGTGTGCAGCCCTATTTGTTGAGATCAGCCCCTCTGGCTCTTTCTCGGATGAAACCAAGTGGGCAAAGAGCCGTTCCTAAGCTGGGGTCCCTGGGAGCCTTCCCTAGTCTGCACCAGAACAGCACTCTGAGGGAGAGGAGACGCGGAGGTTTGGTAGCCAAATCTCCTATTCTGCAGAGAAACATTTCGTTGTAGGTGGGTTCCATCAGCCTGGCCATATTGTCTCAGCTGGCTAGGACGGAGGGCAGGCAGTCAGTTGGCAGGCTCACCTGAGGCCCTGCTTCCCAGACTGTGATACAGAACCCCCGCCTGCTGCAGCCCGAAGGGACGGCTTATGGTAAGGGGAAAACCCTGTGTTGGAAAGTTCCTGCCTAACCCTCGCACAAGCACAAGCATATGGGTCAGTGGTCCAAGACTTTCTCCACAAGTTTACCATGTTTGCTCCCATCTAGCCTCCGAAGGCCGAGGTTACCTAGCTGGGAATCACACTTCAGGAGAGGTACTCATGCTGCTTGGGACTGCAAGTTGTTTCACCAGGCAGCCCAAATCGAGTCCGCCCACTTGCATTTTCCAGGGGCAGAGACTGGGAGGGGCAACATACACTCTCTGAATGGGAAAGAAGCCCATGCCTTCAGTGTGAAAGGCCACTATGCCTCTTTGCTTTGGCAGCCCAGGGATAGCGTCGGCTCTGAAATGCTTCCAAAGGAGCAGAGTCAGAGAACCTTTGAACCACAGAGCAGGTGCAGCCCCGAACAAGGTCTGCTCTTGGCCTGAGAACACCCACTGCCCAGCGCTTCGTTTGGGTACACACGTGTAGAGGAAGGTTGTTGAATTCTGCTGCGTGATAACTTCTCCGGGCCACGTAGCGTGAGGGCCAGTAGAGTGGCCCTCCATCTCATCCCGGCTTCATGTGCCGGGTGTATAAGTCAAACTCCCTGCTTGAATCCCTCCGTGGGCTACGTAACCTCCAGAGAGAGGTGGGTGATTGGGACTCAGAGCTGGTATCTAGGTCACTGCTCTGTGCCTCAACTTCGCAGCTGTTCTCTCTAAGCGGGTCCCAAAGGCTTTCTGGAAGAGTTTCCTTAGAGGGCCAGAAACAGGAAATTAGCCGACAGGCCCACGAGGATGCCAGTTCTCGGCAGCAACAACGCTACCAGCGTCAGACCCTTGGGTTCTCTTTGGTAAATGGAAGAACATCTCTGCTTGGAAGCTTCTGCCATCCAGTTTGAGAGTCGCACTTCCACCGCAGCCTAGGATTCCAAGTGTTGCCATGCCGCCACAATTTCCAATTCTTAGGCCTATGACGGCAGAGTGTCTGGCAGTCCTCAAAGAGACCTTAGGGATGCAGGCGTTTTGGCTCCTTCCACCGAGAAAGCAGCTCCTCCAGCTCCTCTGTCGTTAGCTAGTTCATGTTAGAATATCTCTAGGCGCCCTCTTTCCTCCTCCACGTGGTAAGACACAAAGGGACTTGCCCTAAAGGGAAGAAGCCTTCTGAGTCCGGCAGAGAGGCAGCCTCTCCCACTCAGCATTCCCCGACGACTGAGCCCCTGGCATTGGTCCGAGACACGGAGAAAGACAGCCGTAACCCCGAGCTTTTCCACAATGTAGTATAGGCCTCACCCTGAAGCTCACGTCAATTTCATAGTGAAAACACCAGGCCTCGGTGTGCTTTCCTGTCACAAGAAAACTTTGCTTTCATTCCTTAGGTGGCACATTGGCTCAGGACGGCCCTACCCGAAGGACTCACGGTGTGCAGCCCTATTTGTTGAGATCAGCCGCTCTGGCTCTTTCTCGGATGAAACCAAGTGGGCAAAGAGCCGTTCCTAAGCTGGGGTCCCTGGGAGCCTTCCCTAGTCTACACCAGAACAGCACTCTGAGGGAGAGGAGACGCGGAGGTTTGGTAGCCAAATCTCCTATTCTGCAGAGAAACATTTCGTTGTAGGTGGGTTCCATCAGCCTTGCTATATTTTCTCAGCTGGCTAGGAAGGAGGGCAGGCAGTCAGTTGGCAGGCTCACCTGAGGCCCTGCTTCCCAGACTGTGATACAGAACCCCCGCCTGCTGCAGCCCGAAGGGACGGCTTATGGTAAGGGGAAAACCCTGTGTTGGAAAGTTCCTGCCTAACCCTCGCACAAGCACAAGCATATGGGTCAGTGGTCCAAGACTTTCCCCACAAGTTTACCATGTTTGCTCCCATCTAGCCTCCGAAGGCCGAGGTTACCTAGCTGGGAATCACACTTCAGGAGAGGTACTCATGCTGCTTGGGACTGCAAGTTGTTTCACCAGGCAGCCCAAATCGAGTCCACCCACTTGCATTTTCCAGGGGCAGAGCCTGGGAGGGGCAACATACACTTTCTGAATGGGAAAGAAGCCCATGCCTTCAGTGTGAAAGGCCACTATGCCTCTTTGCTTTGGCAGCCCAGGGATAGCGTCGACTCTGAAATGCTTCCAAAGGAGCAGAGTCAGAGAACCTTTGAACCACAGAGCAGGTGCAGCCCCGAACAAGGTCTGCTCTTGGCCTGAGAACACCCACTGCCCAGCGCTTCGTTTTGGTACACACGTGTAGAGGAAGGTTGTTGAATTCTGCTGCGTGATAACTTCTCCGGGCCACGTAGCGTGAGGGCCAGTAGAGTGGCCCTCCATCTCATCCCGGCTTCATGTGCCGGGTGTATAAGCAAACTCCCTGCTTGAGTCCCTCCGTGGGCTACGTAACCTCCAGAGAGAGGTGGGTGATTGGGACCCAGGGCTGGTATCTAGGTTACTGCTCAGTGCCTCAACTTCGCAGCTGTTCTCTCTAAGCGGGTCCCAAAATCTTTCTGGAAGAGTTTCCTTAGAGGGCCAGAAACAGGAAATTAGCCGACAGGCCCACGGGGATGCCAGTTCTCGGCAGCAACAACGCTACCAGCGTCAGACCCTTGGGTTCTCTTTGGTAAATGGAAGAACAACTCTGCTTGGAAGCTTCTGCCATCCAGTTTGAGAGTCGCACTTCCACCGCAGCCTAGGATTCCAAGTGTTGCCATGCTGCCACAATTTCCCATTCTTAGGCCTATGACGGCAGAGTGTCTGGCAGTCCTCAAAGAGACCTTAGGGATGCAGGCGTTTTGGCTCCTTCCACCGAGAAAGCAGCTCTTCCAGCTCCTCTGTCGTTAGCTAGTTCATGTTAGAATATCTCTAGGCGCCCTCTTTCCTCCTCCACGAGGTAAGACACAAAGGGACTTGCCCTAAAGGGAAGAAGCCTTCTGAGTCCGGCAGAGAGGCAGCCTCTCCCACTCAGCATCCCCCGACGACTGAGCCCCTGGCATGGGTCCGAGACACGGAGAAAGACAGCCGTAACCCCGAGCTTTTCCACAATGTAGTATAGGCCTCACCCTGAAGCTCACGTCAATTTCATAGAGAAAACACCAGGCCTCGGTGTGCTTTCCTGTGGCAAGGAAACTTTGCTTTCATTCCTTAGGTGGCACATTGGCTCATGACGGCCCTACCCGAAGGACTCACGGTGTGCAGCCCTATTTGTTGAGATCAGCCCCTCTGGCTCTTTCTCGGATGAAACCAAGTGGGCAAAGAGCCGTTCCTAAGCTGGGGTCCCTGGGAGCCTTCCCTAGTCTACACCAGAACAGCACTCTGAGGGAGAGGAGACGCGGAGGTTTGGTAGCCAAATCTCCTATTCTGCAGAGAAACATTTCGTTGTAGGTGGGTTCCATCAGCCTTGCCATATTGTCTCAGCTGGCTAGGACGGAGGGCAGGCAGTCAGTTGGCAGGCTCACCTGAGGCCGTGCTTCCCAGACTGTGATACAGAACCCCCGCCTGCTGCAGCCCAAAGGGACGGCTTATGGTAAGGGAAAAACCCTGTGTTGGAAAGTTCCTGCCTAACCCTCGCACAAGCACAAGCATATGGGTCAGTGGTCCAAGAATTTCCCCACAAGTTTACCATGTTTGCTCCCATCTAGCCTCCGAAGGCCGAGGTTACCTAGCTGGGAATCACACTTCAGGAGAGGTACTCATGCTGCTTGGGACTGCAAATTGTTTCACCAGGCAGCCCAAATCGAGTCCACCCACTTGCATTTTCCAGGGGCCGAGCCTGGGAGGGGCAACATACACTTTCTGAATGGGAAAGAAGCCCATGCCTTCAGTGTGAAAGGCCACTATGCCTCTTTGCTTTGGCAGCCCAGGGATAGCGTCGGCTCTGAAATGCTTCCAAAGGAGCAGAGTCAGAGAACCTTTGAACCACAGAGCAGGTGCAGCCCCGAACAAGGTATGCTCTTGGCCTGAGAACACCCACTGCCCAGCGCTTCGTTTGGGTACACACGTGTAGAGGAAGGTTGTTGAATTCTGCTGCGTGATAACTTCTCCGGGCCACGTAGCGTGAGGGCCAGTAGAGTGGCCCTCCATCTCATCCCGGCTTCATGTGCCGGGTGTATAAGGCAAGCTCCCTGCTTGAATCCCTCCGTGGGCTACGTAAACTCCAGAGAGAGGTGGGTGATTGGGACCCAGAGCTGGTATCTAGGTCACTGCTCTGTGCCTCAACTTCACAGCTGTTCTCTCTAAGCGGGTCCCAAAGGCTTTCTGGAACAGTTCCTTAGAGGGCCAGAAACAGGAAATTAGCCGACAGGCCCACGGGGATGCCAGTTCTCGGCAGCAACAACGCTACCAGCGTCAGACCCTTGGGTTCTCTTTGGTAAATGGAAGAACAACTCTGCTTGGAAGCTTCTGCCATCCAGTTTGAGAGTCGCACTTCCACCGCAGCCTAGGATTCCAAGTGTTGCCATGCCGCCACAATTTCCAATTCTTAGGCCGATGACAGCAGAGTGTCTGGCAGTCCTCAAAGAGACCTTAGGGATGCAGGCGTTTTGGCTCCTTCCACCGAGAAAGCAGCTCCTCCAGCTCCTCTGTCGTTAGCTAGTTCATGTTAGAATATCTCTAGGCGCCCTCTTTCCTCCTCCACGAAGTAAGACACAAAGGGACTTGCCCTAAAGGGAAGAAGGCTTCTGAGTCCGGCAGAGAGGCAGCCTCTCCCACTCAGCATCCCCCCACGACTGAGCCCCTGGCATGGGTCCGAGACACGGAGAAAGACAGCCGTAACCCCGAGCTTTCCACAATGTAGTATAGGCCTCACCCTGAAGCTCACGTCAATTTCATAGAGAAAACACCAGGCCTCGGTGTGCTTTCCTGTGGCAAGGAAACGTTGCTTTCATTCCTTAGGTGGCACATTGGCTCATGACGGCCCTACCCGAAGGACTCACGGTGTGCAGCCCTATTTGTTGAGATCAGCCCCTCTGGCTCTTTCTCGGATGAAACCAAGTGGGCAAAGAACCGTTCCTAAGCTGGGGTCCCTGGGAGCCTTCCCTAGTCTACACCAGAACAGCACTCTGAGGGAGAGGAGACGCGGAGGTTTGGTAGCCAAATCTCCTATTCTGCAGAGAAACATTTCGTTGTAGGTGGGTTCCATCAGCCTTGCCATATTGTCTCAGCTGGCTAGGACGGAGGGCAGGCAGTCAGTTGGCAGGCTCACCTGAGGCCCTGTTTCCCAGACTGTGATACAGAACCCCCGCCTGCTGCAGCCCAAAGGGACGGCTTATGGTAAGGGAAAAACCCTGTGTTGGAAAGTTCCTGCCTAACCCTCGCACAAGCACAAGCATATGGGTCAGTGGTCCAAGACTTTCCCCACAAGTTTACCATGTTTGCTCCCATCTAGCCTCCGAAGGCCGAGGTTACCTAGCTGGGAATCACACTTCAGGACAGGTACTCATGCTGCTTGGGACTGCAAATTGTTTCACCAGGCAGCCCAAATCGAGTCCACCCACTTGCATTTTCCAGGGGCCGAGCCTGGGAGGGGCAACATACACTTTCTGAATGGGAAAGAAGCCCATGCCTTCAGTGTGAAAGGCCACTATGCCTCTTTGCTTTGGCAGCCCAGGGATAGCGTCGGCTCTGAAATGCTTCCAAAGGAGCAGAGTCAGAGAACCTTTGAACCACAGAGCAGTTGCAGCCCCGAACAAGGTCTGCTCTTGGCCTGAGAACACCCACTGCCCAGCGCTTCGTTTGGGTACACACGTGTAGAGGAAGGTTGTTGAATTCTGCTGCGTGATAACTTCTCCGGGCCACGTAGCGTGAGGGCCAGTAGAGTGGCCCTCCATCTCATCCCGGCTTCATGTGCCGGGTGTATAAGGCAAACTCCCTGCTTGAATCCCTCCGTGGGCTACGTAACCTCCAGAGAGAGGTGGGTGATTGGGACCCAGGGCTGGTATCTAGGTTACTGCTCAGTGCCTCAACTTCCCAGCTGTTCTCTCTAAGCGGGTCCCAAAGGCTTTCTGGAAGAGTTTCCTTAGAGGGCCAGAAACAGGAAATTAGCCGACAGGCCCACGGGGATGCCAGTTCTCGGCAGCAACAACGCTACCAGCGTCAGACCCTTGGGTTCTCTTTGGTAAATGGAAGAACAACTCTGCTTGGAAGCTTCTGCCATCCAGTTTGAGAGTCGCACTTCCACCGCAGCCTAGGATTCCAAGTGTTGCCATGCTGCCACAATTTCCCATTCTTAGGCCTATGACGGCAGAGTGTCTGGCAGTCCTCAAAGAGACCTTAGGGATGCAGGCGTTTTGGCTCCTTCCACCGAGAAAGCAGCTCCTCCAGCTCCTCTGTCGTTAGCTAGTTCATGTTAGAATATCTCTAGGCGCCCTCTTTCCTCCTCCACGAAGTAAGACACAAAGGGACTTGCCCTAAAGGGAAGAAGGCTTCTGAGTCCGGCAGAGAGGCAGCCTCTCCCACTCAGCATCCCCCCACGACTGAGCCCCTGGCATGGGTCCGAGACACGGAGAAAGACAGCCGTAACCCCGAGCTTTCCACAATGTAGTATAGGCCTCACCCTGAAGCTCACGTCAATTTCATAGAGAAAACACCAGGCCTCGGTGTGCTTTCCTGTGGCAAGGAAACTTTGCTTTCATTCCTTAGGTGGCACATTGGCTCAGGACGGCCCTATCCGAAGGACTCACGGTGTGCAGCCCTATTTGTTGAGATCAGCCCCTCTGGCTCTTTCTCGGATGAAACCAAGTGGGCAAAGAGCCGTTCCTAAGCTGGGGTCCCTGGGAGCCTTCCCTAGTCTGCACCAGAACAGCACTCTGAGGGAGAGGAGACGCGGAGGTTTGGTAGCCAAATCTCCTATTCTGCAGAGAAACATTTCGTTGTAGGTGGGTTCCATCAGCCTTGCCATATTGTCTCAGCTGGCTAGGACGGAGGGCAGGCAGTCAGTTGGCAGGCTCACCTGAGGCCCTGCTTCCCAGACTGTGATACAGAACCCCCGCCTGCTGCAGCCCGAAGGGACGGCTTATGGTAAGGGGAAAACCCTGTGTTGGAAAGTTCCTGCCTAACCCTCGCACAAGCACAAGCATATGGGTCAGTGGTCCAAGACTTTCTCCACAAGTTTACCATGTTTGCTCCCATCTAGCCTCCGAAGGCCGAGGTTACCTAGCTGGGAATCACACTTCAGGAGAGGTACTCATGCTGCTTGGGACTGCAAGTTGTTTCACCAGGCAGCCCAAATCGAGTCCGCCCACTTGCATTTTCCAGGGGCAGAGACTGGGAGGGGCAACATACACTCTCTGAATGGGAAAGAAGCCCATGCCTTCAGTGTGAAAGGCCACTATGCCTCTTTGCTTTGGCAGCCCAGGGATAGCGTCGGCTCTGAAATGCTTCCAAAGGAGCAGAGTCAGAGAACCTTTGAACCACAGAGCAGGTGCAGCCCCGAACAAGGTCTGCTCTTGGCCTGAGAACACCCACTGCCCAGCGCTTCGTTTGGGTACACACGTGTAGAGGAAGGTTGTTGAATTCTGCTGCGTGATAACTTCTCCGGGCCACGTAGCGTGAGGGCCAGTAGAGTGGCCCTCCATCTCATCCCGGCTTCATGTGCCGGGTGTATAAGGCAAACTCCCTGCTTGAATCCCTCCGTGGGCTACGTAACCTCCAGAGAGAGTTGGGTGATTGGGACCCAGAGCTGGTATCTAGGTCACTGCTCTGTGCCTCAACTTCGCAGCTGTTCTCTCTAAGCGGGTCCCAAAGGCTTTCTGGAAGAGTTTCCTTAGAGGGCCAGAAACAGGAAATTAGCCTACAGGCCCACGGGGATGCCAGTTCTCGGCAGCAACAACGCTACCAGCGTCAGACCCTTGGGTTCTCTTTGGTAAATGGAAGAACAACTCTGCTTGGAAGCTTCTGCCATCCAGTTTGAGAGTCGCATTTCCACCGCAGCCTAGGATTCCAAGTGTTGCCATGCCGCCACAATTTCCAATTCTTAGGCCTATGACGGCAGAGTGTCTGGCAGTCCTCAAAGAGACCTTAGGGATGCAGGCGTTTTGACTCCTTCCACCGAGAAAGCAGCTCCTGCAGCTCCTCTGTCGTTAGCTAGTTCATGTTAGAATATCTCTAGGCGCCCTCTTTCCTCCTCCACGAGGTAAGACACAAACGGACTTGCCCTAAAGGGAAGAAGCCTTCTGAGTCCGGCAGAGAGGCAGCCTCTCCCACTCAGCATTCCCCGACGACTGAGCCCCTGGCATGGGTCCGAGACACGGAGAAATACAGCCGTAACCCCGAGCTTTTCCACAATGTAGTATAGGCCTCACCCTGAAGCTCACGTCAATTTCATAGAGAAAACACCAGGCCTCGGTGTGCTTTCCTGTGACAAGAAAACTTTGCTTTCATTCCTTAGGTGGCACATTGGCTCAGGACGGCCCTACCCGAAGGACTCACGGTGTGCAGCCCTATTTGTTGAGATCAGCCCCTCTGGCTCTTTCTCGGATGAAACCAAGTGGGCAAAGAGCCGTTCCTAAGCTGGGGTCCCTGGGAGCCTTCCCTAGTCTGCACCAGAACAGCACTCTGAGGGAGAGGAGACGCGGAGGTTTGGTAGCCAAATCTCCTATTCTGCAGAGAAACATTTCGTTGTAGGTGGGTTCCATCAGCCTGGCCATATTGTCTCAGCTGGCTAGGACGGAGGGCAGGCAGTCAGTTGGCAGGCTCACCTGAGGCCCTGCTTCCCAGACTGTGATACAGAACCCCCGCCTGCTGCAGCCCGAAGGGACGGCTTATGGTAAGGGGAAAACCCTGTGTTGGAAAGTTCCTGCCTAACCCTCGCACAAGCACAAGCATATGGGTCAGTGGTCCAAGACTTTCTCCACAAGTTTACCATGTTTGCTCCCATCTAGCCTCCGAAGGCCGAGGTTACCTAGCTGGGAATCACACTTCAGGAGAGGTACTCATGCTGCTTGGGACTGCAAGTTGTTTCACCAGGCAGCCCAAATCGAGTCCGCCCACTTGCATTTTCCAGGGGCAGAGACTGGGAGGGGCAACATACACTCTCTGAATGGGAAAGAAGCCCATGCCTTCAGTGTGAAAGGCCACTATGCCTCTTTGCTTTGGCAGCCCAGGGATAGCGTCGGCTCTGAAATGCTTCCAAAGGAGCAGAGTCAGAGAACCTTTGAACCACAGAGCAGGTGCAGCCCCGAACAAGGTCTGCTCTTGGCCTGAGAACACCCACTGCCCAGCGCTTCGTTTGGGTACACACGTGTAGAGGAAGGTTGTTGAATTCTGCTGCGTGATAACTTCTCCGGGCCACGTAGCGTGAGGGCCAGTAGAGTGGCCCTCCATCTCATCCCGGCTTCATGTGCCGGGTGTATAAGTCAAACTCCCTGCTTGAATCCCTCCGTGGGCTACGTAACCTCCAGAGAGAGGTGGGTGATTGGGACTCAGAGCTGGTATCTAGGTCACTGCTCTGTGCCTCAACTTCGCAGCTGTTCTCTCTAAGCGGGTCCCAAAGGCTTTCTGGAAGAGTTTCCTTAGAGGGCCAGAAACAGGAAATTAGCCGACAGGCCCACGAGGATGCCAGTTCTCGGCAGCAACAACGCTACCAGCGTCAGACCCTTGGGTTCTCTTTGGTAAATGGAAGAACATCTCTGCTTGGAAGCTTCTGCCATCCAGTTTGAGAGTCGCACTTCCACCGCAGCCTAGGATTCCAAGTGTTGCCATGCCGCCACAATTTCCAATTCTTAGGCCTATGACGGCAGAGTGTCTGGCAGTCCTCAAAGAGACCTTAGGGATGCAGGCGTTTTGGCTCCTTCCACCGAGAAAGCAGCTCCTCCAGCTCCTCTGTCGTTAGCTAGTTCATGTTAGAATATCTCTAGGCGCCCTCTTTCCTCCTCCACGTGGTAAGACACAAAGGGACTTGCCCTAAAGGGAAGAAGCCTTCTGAGTCCGGCAGAGAGGCAGCCTCTCCCACTCAGCATTCCCCGACGACTGAGCCCCTGGCATTGGTCCGAGACACGGAGAAAGACAGCCGTAACCCCGAGCTTTTCCACAATGTAGTATAGGCCTCACCCTGAAGCTCACGTCAATTTCATAGTGAAAACACCAGGCCTCGGTGTGCTTTCCTGTCACAAGAAAACTTTGCTTTCATTCCTTAGGTGGCACATTGGCTCAGGACGGCCCTACCCGAAGGACTCACGGTGTGCAGCCCTATTTGTTGAGATCAGCCGCTCTGGCTCTTTCTCGGATGAAACCAAGTGGGCAAAGAGCCGTTCCTAAGCTGGGGTCCCTGGGAGCCTTCCCTAGTCTACACCAGAACAGCACTCTGAGGGAGAGGAGACGCGGAGGTTTGGTAGCCAAATCTCCTATTCTGCAGAGAAACATTTCGTTGTAGGTGGGTTCCATCAGCCTTGCTATATTTTCTCAGCTGGCTAGGAAGGAGGGCAGGCAGTCAGTTGGCAGGCTCACCTGAGGCCCTGCTTCCCAGACTGTGATACAGAACCCCCGCCTGCTGCAGCCCGAAGGGACGGCTTATGGTAAGGGGAAAACCCTGTGTTGGAAAGTTCCTGCCTAACCCTCGCACAAGCACAAGCATATGGGTCAGTGGTCCAAGACTTTCCCCACAAGTTTACCATGTTTGCTCCCATCTAGCCTCCGAAGGCCGAGGTTACCTAGCTGGGAATCACACTTCAGGAGAGGTACTCATGCTGCTTGGGACTGCAAGTTGTTTCACCAGGCAGCCCAAATCGAGTCCACCCACTTGCATTTTCCAGGGGCAGAGCCTGGGAGGGGCAACATACACTTTCTGAATGGGAAAGAAGCCCATGCCTTCAGTGTGAAAGGCCACTATGCCTCTTTGCTTTGGCAGCCCAGGGATAGCGTCGACTCTGAAATGCTTCCAAAGGAGCAGAGTCAGAGAACCTTTGAACCACAGAGCAGGTGCAGCCCCGAACAAGGTCTGCTCTTGGCCTGAGAACACCCACTGCCCAGCGCTTCGTTTTGGTACACACGTGTAGAGGAAGGTTGTTGAATTCTGCTGCGTGATAACTTCTCCGGGCCACGTAGCGTGAGGGCCAGTAGAGTGGCCCTCCATCTCATCCCGGCTTCATGTGCCGGGTGTATAAGCAAACTCCCTGCTTGAGTCCCTCCGTGGGCTACGTAACCTCCAGAGAGAGGTGGGTGATTGGGACCCAGGGCTGGTATCTAGGTTACTGCTCAGTGCCTCAACTTCGCAGCTGTTCTCTCTAAGCGGGTCCCAAAATCTTTCTGGAAGAGTTTCCTTAGAGGGCCAGAAACAGGAAATTAGCCGACAGGCCCACGGGGATGCCAGTTCTCGGCAGCAACAACGCTACCAGCGTCAGACCCTTGGGTTCTCTTTGGTAAATGGAAGAACAACTCTGCTTGGAAGCTTCTGCCATCCAGTTTGAGAGTCGCACTTCCACCGCAGCCTAGGATTCCAAGTGTTGCCATGCTGCCACAATTTCCCATTCTTAGGCCTATGACGGCAGAGTGTCTGGCAGTCCTCAAAGAGACCTTAGGGATGCAGGCGTTTTGGCTCCTTCCACCGAGAAAGCAGCTCTTCCAGCTCCTCTGTCGTTAGCTAGTTCATGTTAGAATATCTCTAGGCGCCCTCTTTCCTCCTCCACGAGGTAAGACACAAAGGGACTTGCCCTAAAGGGAAGAAGCCTTCTGAGTCCGGCAGAGAGGCAGCCTCTCCCACTCAGCATCCCCCGACGACTGAGCCCCTGGCATGGGTCCGAGACACGGAGAAAGACAGCCGTAACCCCGAGCTTTTCCACAATGTAGTATAGGCCTCACCCTGAAGCTCACGTCAATTTCATAGAGAAAACACCAGGCCTCGGTGTGCTTTCCTGTGGCAAGGAAACTTTGCTTTCATTCCTTAGGTGGCACATTGGCTCATGACGGCCCTACCCGAAGGACTCACGGTGTGCAGCCCTATTTGTTGAGATCAGCCCCTCTGGCTCTTTCTCGGATGAAACCAAGTGGGCAAAGAGCCGTTCCTAAGCTGGGGTCCCTGGGAGCCTTCCCTAGTCTACACCAGAACAGCACTCTGAGGGAGAGGAGACGCGGAGGTTTGGTAGCCAAATCTCCTATTCTGCAGAGAAACATTTCGTTGTAGGTGGGTTCCATCAGCCTTGCCATATTGTCTCAGCTGGCTAGGACGGAGGGCAGGCAGTCAGTTGGCAGGCTCACCTGAGGCCGTGCTTCCCAGACTGTGATACAGAACCCCCGCCTGCTGCAGCCCAAAGGGACGGCTTATGGTAAGGGAAAAACCCTGTGTTGGAAAGTTCCTGCCTAACCCTCGCACAAGCACAAGCATATGGGTCAGTGGTCCAAGAATTTCCCCACAAGTTTACCATGTTTGCTCCCATCTAGCCTCCGAAGGCCGAGGTTACCTAGCTGGGAATCACACTTCAGGAGAGGTACTCATGCTGCTTGGGACTGCAAATTGTTTCACCAGGCAGCCCAAATCGAGTCCACCCACTTGCATTTTCCAGGGGCCGAGCCTGGGAGGGGCAACATACACTTTCTGAATGGGAAAGAAGCCCATGCCTTCAGTGTGAAAGGCCACTATGCCTCTTTGCTTTGGCAGCCCAGGGATAGCGTCGGCTCTGAAATGCTTCCAAAGGAGCAGAGTCAGAGAACCTTTGAACCACAGAGCAGGTGCAGCCCCGAACAAGGTATGCTCTTGGCCTGAGAACACCCACTGCCCAGCGCTTCGTTTGGGTACACACGTGTAGAGGAAGGTTGTTGAATTCTGCTGCGTGATAACTTCTCCGGGCCACGTAGCGTGAGGGCCAGTAGAGTGGCCCTCCATCTCATCCCGGCTTCATGTGCCGGGTGTATAAGGCAAGCTCCCTGCTTGAATCCCTCCGTGGGCTACGTAAACTCCAGAGAGAGGTGGGTGATTGGGACCCAGAGCTGGTATCTAGGTCACTGCTCTGTGCCTCAACTTCACAGCTGTTCTCTCTAAGCGGGTCCCAAAGGCTTTCTGGAACAGTTCCTTAGAGGGCCAGAAACAGGAAATTAGCCGACAGGCCCACGGGGATGCCAGTTCTCGGCAGCAACAACGCTACCAGCGTCAGACCCTTGGGTTCTCTTTGGTAAATGGAAGAACAACTCTGCTTGGAAGCTTCTGCCATCCAGTTTGAGAGTCGCACTTCCACCGCAGCCTAGGATTCCAAGTGTTGCCATGCCGCCACAATTTCCAATTCTTAGGCCGATGACAGCAGAGTGTCTGGCAGTCCTCAAAGAGACCTTAGGGATGCAGGCGTTTTGGCTCCTTCCACCGAGAAAGCAGCTCCTCCAGCTCCTCTGTCGTTAGCTAGTTCATGTTAGAATATCTCTAGGCGCCCTCTTTCCTCCTCCACGAAGTAAGACACAAAGGGACTTGCCCTAAAGGGAAGAAGGCTTCTGAGTCCGGCAGAGAGGCAGCCTCTCCCACTCAGCATCCCCCCACGACTGAGCCCCTGGCATGGGTCCGAGACACGGAGAAAGACAGCCGTAACCCCGAGCTTTCCACAATGTAGTATAGGCCTCACCCTGAAGCTCACGTCAATTTCATAGAGAAAACACCAGGCCTCGGTGTGCTTTCCTGTGGCAAGGAAACGTTGCTTTCATTCCTTAGGTGGCACATTGGCTCATGACGGCCCTACCCGAAGGACTCACGGTGTGCAGCCCTATTTGTTGAGATCAGCCCCTCTGGCTCTTTCTCGGATGAAACCAAGTGGGCAAAGAACCGTTCCTAAGCTGGGGTCCCTGGGAGCCTTCCCTAGTCTACACCAGAACAGCACTCTGAGGGAGAGGAGACGCGGAGGTTTGGTAGCCAAATCTCCTATTCTGCAGAGAAACATTTCGTTGTAGGTGGGTTCCATCAGCCTTGCCATATTGTCTCAGCTGGCTAGGACGGAGGGCAGGCAGTCAGTTGGCAGGCTCACCTGAGGCCCTGTTTCCCAGACTGTGATACAGAACCCCCGCCTGCTGCAGCCCAAAGGGACGGCTTATGGTAAGGGAAAAACCCTGTGTTGGAAAGTTCCTGCCTAACCCTCGCACAAGCACAAGCATATGGGTCAGTGGTCCAAGACTTTCCCCACAAGTTTACCATGTTTGCTCCCATCTAGCCTCCGAAGGCCGAGGTTACCTAGCTGGGAATCACACTTCAGGACAGGTACTCATGCTGCTTGGGACTGCAAATTGTTTCACCAGGCAGCCCAAATCGAGTCCACCCACTTGCATTTTCCAGGGGCCGAGCCTGGGAGGGGCAACATACACTTTCTGAATGGGAAAGAAGCCCATGCCTTCAGTGTGAAAGGCCACTATGCCTCTTTGCTTTGGCAGCCCAGGGATAGCGTCGGCTCTGAAATGCTTCCAAAGGAGCAGAGTCAGAGAACCTTTGAACCACAGAGCAGTTGCAGCCCCGAACAAGGTCTGCTCTTGGCCTGAGAACACCCACTGCCCAGCGCTTCGTTTGGGTACACACGTGTAGAGGAAGGTTGTTGAATTCTGCTGCGTGATAACTTCTCCGGGCCACGTAGCGTGAGGGCCAGTAGAGTGGCCCTCCATCTCATCCCGGCTTCATGTGCCGGGTGTATAAGGCAAACTCCCTGCTTGAATCCCTCCGTGGGCTACGTAACCTCCAGAGAGAGGTGGGTGATTGGGACCCAGGGCTGGTATCTAGGTTACTGCTCAGTGCCTCAACTTCCCAGCTGTTCTCTCTAAGCGGGTCCCAAAGGCTTTCTGGAAGAGTTTCCTTAGAGGGCCAGAAACAGGAAATTAGCCGACAGGCCCACGGGGATGCCAGTTCTCGGCAGCAACAACGCTACCAGCGTCAGACCCTTGGGTTCTCTTTGGTAAATGGAAGAACAACTCTGCTTGGAAGCTTCTGCCATCCAGTTTGAGAGTCGCACTTCCACCGCAGCCTAGGATTCCAAGTGTTGCCATGCTGCCACAATTTCCCATTCTTAGGCCTATGACGGCAGAGTGTCTGGCAGTCCTCAAAGAGACCTTAGGGATGCAGGCGTTTTGGCTCCTTCCACCGAGAAAGCAGCTCCTCCAGCTCCTCTGTCGTTAGCTAGTTCATGTTAGAATATCTCTAGGCGCCCTCTTTCCTCCTCCACGAAGTAAGACACAAAGGGACTTGCCCTAAAGGGAAGAAGGCTTCTGAGTCCGGCAGAGAGGCAGCCTCTCCCACTCAGCATCCCCCCACGACTGAGCCCCTGGCATGGGTCCGAGACACGGAGAAAGACAGCCGTAACCCCGAGCTTTCCACAATGTAGTATAGGCCTCACCCTGAAGCTCACGTCAATTTCATAGAGAAAACACCAGGCCTCGGTGTGCTTTCCTGTGGCAAGGAAACTTTGCTTTCATTCCTTAGGTGGCACATTGGCTCAGGACGGCCCTACCCGAAGGACTCACGGTGTGCAGCCCTATTTGTTGAGATCAGCCCCTCTGGCTCTTTCTCGGATGAAACCAAGTGGGCAAAGAACCGTTCCTAAGCTGGGGTCCCTGGGAGCCTTCCCTAGTCTACACCAGAACAGCACTCTGAGGGAGAGGAGACGCGGAGGTTTGGTAGCCAAATCTCCTATTCCGCAGAGAAACATTTCGTTGTAGGTGGGTTCCATCAGCCTTGCCATATTGTCTCAGCTGGCTAGGACGGAGGGCAGGCAGTCAGTTGGCAGGCTCACCTGAGGCCCTGTTTCCCAGACTGTGATACAGAACCCCTGCCTGCTGCAGCCCAAAGGGACGGCTTATGGTAAGGGAAAAACCCTGTGTTGGAAAGTTCCTGCCTAACCCTCGCACAAGCACAAGCATATAGGTCAGTGGTCAAAGACTTTCCCCAAAAGTTTACCATGTTTGCTCCCATCTAGCCTCCGAAGGCCGAGGTTACCTAGCTGGGAATCACACTTCAGGAGAGGTACTCATGCTGCTTGGGACTGCAAGTTGTTTCACCAGGCAGCCCAAATCGAGTCCACCCACTTGCATTTTCCAGGGGCAGAGCCTGGGAGGGGCAACATACACTTTCTGAATGGGAAAGAAGCCCATGCCTTCAGTGTGAAAGGCCACTATGCCTCTTTGCTTTGGCAGCCCAGGGATAGCGTCGACTCTGAAATGCTTCCAAAGGAGCAGAGTCAGAGAACCTTTGAACCACAGAGCAGGTGCAGCCCCGAACAAGGTCTGCTCTTGGCCTGAGAACACCCACTGCCCAGCGCTTCGATTGGGTACACACGTGTAGAGGAAGGTTGTTGAATTCTGCTGCGTGATAACTTCTCAGGGCCACGTAGCGTGAGGGCCAGTAGAGTGGCCCTCCATCTCATCCCGGCTTCATGTGCCGGGTGTATAAGGCAAACTCCCTGCTTGAATCCCTCCGTGGGCTACGTAACCTCCAGAGAGAGTTGGGTGATTGGGACCCAGAGCTGGTATCTAGGTCACTGCTCTGTGCCTCAACTTCGCAGCTGTTCTCTCTAAGCGGGTCCCAAAGGCTTTCTGGAAGAGTTTCCTTAGAGGGCCAGAAACAGGAAATTAGCCTACAGGCCCACGGGGATGCCAGTTCTCGGCAGCAACAACGCTACCAGCGTCAGACCCTTGGGTTCTCTTTGGTAAATGGAAGAACAACTCTGCTTGGAAGCTTCTGCCATCCAGTTTGAGAGTCGCATTTCCACCGCAGCCTAGGATTCCAAGTGTTGCCATGCCGCCACAATTTCCAATTCTTAGGCCTATGACGGCAGAGTGTCTGGCAGTCCTCAAAGAGACCTTAGGGATGCAGGCGTTTTGACTCCTTCCACCGAGAAAGCAGCTCCTGCAGCTCCTCTGTCGTTAGCTAGTTCATGTTAGAATATCTCTAGGCGCCCTCTTTCCTCCTCCACGAGGTAAGACACAAACGGACTTGCCCTAAAGGGAAGAAGCCTTCTGAGTCCGGCAGAGAGGCAGCCTCTCCCACTCAGCATTCCCCGACGACTGAGCCCCTGGCATGGGTCCGAGACACGGAGAAATACAGCCGTAACCCCGAGCTTTTCCACAATGTAGTATAGGCCTCACCC
This sequence comes from Eschrichtius robustus, assembly GCF_028021215.1. NCBI lineage: Eukaryota > Metazoa > Chordata > Mammalia > Artiodactyla > Eschrichtiidae > Eschrichtius > Eschrichtius robustus. The sequence continues at coordinate 43,898,011 of NC_090842.1, forward strand.
TGAAGCTCACGTCAATTTCATAGAGAAAACACCAGGCCTCGGTGTGCTTTCCTGTGACAAGAAAACTTTGCTTTCATTCCTTAGGTGGCACATTGGCTCAGGACGGCCCTACCCGAAGGACTCACGGTGTGCAGCCCTATTTGTTGAGATCAGCCCCTCTGGCTCTTTCTCGGATGAAACCAAGTGGGCAAAGAGCCGTTCCTAAGCTGGGGTCCCTGGGAGCCTTCCCTAGTCTGCACCAGAACAGCACTCTGAGGGAGAGGAGACGCGGAGGTTTGGTAGCCAAATCTCCTATTCTGCAGAGAAACATTTCGTTGTAGGTGGGTTCCATCAGCCTTGCCATATTGTCTCAGCTGGCTAGGACGGAGGGCAGGCAGTCAGTTGGCAGGCTCACCTGAGGCCCTGCTTCCCAGACTGTGATACAGAACCCCCGCCTGCTGCAGCCCGAAGGGACGGCTTATGGTAAGGGGAAAACCCTGTGTTGGAAAGTTCCTGCCTAACCCTCGCACAAGCACAAGCATATGGGTCAGTGGTCCAAGACTTTCTCCACAAGTTTACCATGTTTGCTCCCATCTAGCCTCCGAAGGCCGAGGTTACCTAGCTGGGAATCACACTTCAGGAGAGGTACTCATGCTGCTTGGGACTGCAAGTTGTTTCACCAGGCAGCCCAAATCGAGTCCGCCCACTTGCATTTTCCAGGGGCAGAGACTGGGAGGGGCAACATACACTCTCTGAATGGGAAAGAAGCCCATGCCTTCAGTGTGAAAGGCCACTATGCCTCTTTGCTTTGGCAGCCCAGGGATAGCGTCGGCTCTGAAATGCTTCCAAAGGAGCAGAGTCAGAGAACCTTTGAACCACAGAGCAGGTGCAGCCCCGAACAAGGTCTGCTCTTGGCCTGAGAACACCCACTGCCCAGCGCTTCGTTTGGGTACACACGTGTAGAGGAAGGTTGTTGAATTCTGCTGCGTGATAACTTCTCCGGGCCACGTAGCGTGAGGGCCAGTAGAGTGGCCCTCCATCTCATCCCGGCTTCATGTGCCGGGTGTATAAGGCAAACTCCCTGCTTGAATCCCTCCGTGGGCTACGTAACCTCCAGAGAGAGTTGGGTGATTGGGACCCAGAGCTGGTATCTAGGTCACTGCTCTGTGCCTCAACTTCGCAGCTGTTCTCTCTAAGCGGGTCCCAAAGGCTTTCTGGAAGAGTTTCCTTAGAGGGCCAGAAACAGGAAATTAGCCTACAGGCCCACGGGGATGCCAGTTCTCGGCAGCAACAACGCTACCAGCGTCAGACCCTTGGGTTCTCTTTGGTAAATGGAAGAACAACTCTGCTTGGAAGCTTCTGCCATCCAGTTTGAAAGTCGCATTTCCACCGCAGCCTAGGATTCCAAGTGTTGCCATGCCGCCACAATTTCCAATTCTTAGGCCTATGACTGCAGAGTGTCTGGCAGTCCTCAAAGAGACCTTAGGGATGCAGGCGTTTTGAATCCTTCCACCGAGAAAGCAGCTCCTGCAGCTCCTCTGTCGTTAGCTAGTTCATGTTAGAATATCTCTAGGCGCCCTCTTTCCTCCTCCACGAGGTAAGACACAAAGGGACTTGCCCTAAAGGGAAGAAGCCTTCTGAGTCCGGCAGAGAGGCAGCCTCTCCCACTCAGCATTCCCCGACGACTGAGCCCCTGGCATGGGTCCGAGACACGGAGAAATACAGCCGTAACCCCGAGCTTTTCCACAATGTAGTATAGGCCTCACCCTGAAGCTCACGTCAATTTCATAGAGAAAACACCAGGCCTCGGTGTGCTTTCCTGTGACAAGAAAACTTTGCTTTCATTCCTTAGGTGGCACATTGGCTCAGGACGGCCCTACCCGAAGGACTCACGGTGTGCAGCCCTATTTGTTGAGATCAGCCCCTCTGGCTCTTTCTCGGATGAAACCAAGTGGGCAAAGAGCCGTTCCTAAGCTGGGGTCCCTGGGAGCCTTCCTAGTCTGCACCAGAACAGCACTCTGAGGGAGAGGAGACGCGGAGGTTTGGTAGCCAAATCTCCTATTCTGCAGAGAAACATTTCGTTGTAGGTGGGTTCCATCAGCCTGGCCATATTGTCTCAGCTGGCTAGGACGGAGGGCAGGCAGTCAGTTGGCAGGCTCACCTGAGGCCCTGCTTCCCAGACTGTGATACAGAAACCCCCGCCTGCTGCAGCCCGAAGGGGACGGCTTATGGTAAGGGGAAAACCCTGTGTTGGAACAGTTCCTGCCTAACCTCGCACAAGCACAAGCATATGGGTCAGTGGTCCAAGACTTTCTCCACAAGTTTACCATGTTTGCTCCCATCTAGCCTCGAAGGCCGAGGTTACCTAGCTGGGAATCACACTTCAGGAGAGGTACTCATGCTGCTTGGGACTGCAAGTTGTTTCACCAGGCAGCCCAAATCGAGTCCGCCCACTTGCATTTTCCAGGGGCAGAGACTGGGAGGGGCAACATACACTCTCTGAATGGGAAAGAAGCCCATGCCTTCAGTGTGAAAGGCCACTATGCCTCTTTGCTTTGGCAGCCCAGGGATAGCGTCGGCTCTGAAATGCTTCCAAAGGAGCAGAGTCAGAGAACCTTTGAACCACAGAGCAGGTGCAGCCCCGAACAAGGTCTGCTCTTGGCCTGAGAACACCCACTGCCCAGCGCTTCGTTGGGTACACACGTGTAGAGGAAGGTTGTTGAATTCTGCTGCGTGATAACTTCTCCGGGCCACGTAGCGTGAGGGCCAGTAGAGTGGCCCTCCATCTCATCCCGGCTTCATGTGCCGGGTGTATAAGTCAAACTCCCCTGCTTGAATCCCTCCGTGGGCTACGTAACCTCCAGAGAGAGGTGGGTGATTGGGACTCAGAGCTGGTATCTAGGTCACTGCTCTGTGCCTCAACTTCGCAGCTGTTCTCTCTAAGGCGGGTCCCAAAGGCTTTCTGGAAGAGTTTCCTTAGAGGGCCAGAAACAGGAAATTAGCCGACAGGCCCACGAGGATGCCAGTTCTCGGCAGCAACAACGCTACCAGCGTCAGACCCTTGGGTTCTCTTTGGTAAATGGAAGAACATCTCTGCTTGAAGCTTCTTGCCATCCAGTTTGAGAGTCGCACTTCCACCGCAGCCTAGGATTCCAAGTGTTGCCATGCCGCCACAATTTCCAATTCTTAGGCCTATGACGGCAGAGTGTCTGGCAGTCCTCAAAGAGACCTTAGGGATGCAGGGCGTTTTGGCTCCTTCCACCGAGAAAGCAGCTCCTCCAGCTCCTCTGTCGTTAGCTAGTTCATGTTAGAATATCTCTATGCGCCCTCTTTCCTCCTCCACGTGGTAAGACACAAAGGGACTTGCCCTAAAGGGAAGAAGCCTTCTGAGTCCGGCAGAGAGGCAGCCTCTCCCACTCAGCATTCCCCGACGACTGAGCCCCTGGCATTGGTCCGAGACAACGGAGAAAGACAGCCGTAACCCCGAGCTTTCCACAATGTAGTATAGGCCTCACCCTGAAGCTCACGTCAATTTCATAGAGAAAACACCAGGCCTCGGTGTGCTTTCCTGTGGCAAGGAACGTTGCTTTCATTCCTTAGGTGGCACATTGGCTCATGACGGCCCTACCCGAAGGACTCACGGTGTGCAGCCCTATTTGTTGAGATCAGCCCCCTCTGGCTCTTTCTCGGATGAAACCAAGTGGGCAAAGAACCGTTCCTAAGCTGGGGTCCCTGGGAGCCTTCCCTAGTCTACACCAGAACAGCACTCTGAGGGAGAGGAGACGCGGAGGTTTGGTAGCCAAATCTCCTATTCTGCAGAGAAACATTTCGTTGTAGGTGGGTTCATCAGCCTTGCCATATTGTCTCAGCTGGCTAGGACGGAGGGCAGGCAGTCAGTTGGCAGGCTCACCTGAGGCCCTGTTTCCCAGACTGTGATACAGAACCCCCGCCTGCTGCAGCCCAAAGGGACGGCTTATGGTAAGGGAAAAACCCTGTGTTGGAAAGTTCCTGCCTAACCCTCGCACAAGCACAAGCATATGGGTCAGTGGTCCAAGACTTTCCCCACAAGTTTACCATGTTTGCTCCCATCTAGCCTCCGAAGGCCGAGGTTACCTAGCTGGGAATCACACTTCAGGACAGGTACTCATGCTGCTTGGGACTGCAAATTGTTTCACCAGGCAGCCCAAATCGAGTCCACCCACTTGCATTTTCCAGGGGCCGAGCCTGGGAGGGGCAACATACACTTTCTGAATGGGAAAGAAGCCCATGCCTTCAGTGTGAAAGGCCACTATGCCTCTTTGCTTTGGCAGCCCAGGGATAGCGTCGGCTCTGAAATGCTTCCAAAGGAGCAGAGTCAGAGAACCTTTGAACCACAGAGCAGTTGCAGCCCCGAACAAGGTCTGCTCTTGGCCTGAGAACACCCACTGCCCAGCGCTTCGTTTGGGTACACACGTGTAGAGGAAGGTTGTTGAATTCTGCTGCGTGATAACTTCTCCGGGCCACGTAGCGTGAGGGCCAGTAGAGTGGCCCTCCATCTCATCCCGGCTTCATGTGCCGGGTGTATAAGGCAAACTCCCTGCTTGAATCCCTCCGTGGGCTACGTAACCTCCAGAGAGAGGTGGGTGATTGGGACCCAGGGCTGGTATCTAGGTTACTGCTCAGTGCCTCAACTTCCCAGCTGTTCTCTCTAAGCGGGTCCCAAAGGCTTTCTGGAAGAGTTTCCTTAGAGGGCCAGAAACAGGAAATTAGCCGACAGGCCCACGGGGATGCCAGTTCTCGGCAGCAACAACGCTACCAGCGTCAGACCCTTGGGTTCTCTTTGGTAAATGGAAGAACAACTCTGCTTGGAAGCTTCTGCCATCCAGTTTGAGAGTCGCACTTCCACCGCAGCCTAGGATTCCAAGTGTTGCCATGCTGCCACAATTTCCCATTCTTAGGCCTATGACGGCAGAGTGTCTGGCAGTCCTCAAAGAGACCTTAGGGATGCAGGCGTTTTGGCTCCTTCCACCGAGAAAGCAGCTCCTCCAGCTCCTCTGTCGTTAGCTAGTTCATGTTAGAATATCTCTAGGCGCCCTCTTTCCTCCTCCACGAAGTAAGACACAAAGGGACTTGCCCTAAAGGGAAGAAGGCTTCTGAGTCCGGCAGAGAGGCAGCCTCTCCCACTCAGCATCCCCCCACGACTGAGCCCCTGGCATGGGTCCGAGACACGGAGAAAGACAGCCGTAACCCCGAGCTTTCCACAATGTAGTATAGGCCTCACCCTGAAGCTCACGTCAATTTCATAGAGAAAACACCAGGCCTCGGTGTGCTTTCCTGTGGCAAGGAAACTTTGCTTTCATTCCTTAGGTGGCACATTGGCTCAGGACGGCCCTACCCGAAGGACTCACGGTGTGCAGCCCTATTTGTTGAGATCAGCCCCTCTGGCTCTTTCTCGGATGAAACCAAGTGGGCAAAGAACCGTTCCTAAGCTGGGGTCCCTGGGAGCCTTCCCTAGTCTACACCAGAACAGCACTCTGAGGGAGAGGAGACGCGGAGGTTTGGTAGCCAAATCTCCTATTCCGCAGAGAAACATTTCGTTGTAGGTGGGTTCCATCAGCCTTGCCATATTGTCTCAGCTGGCTAGGACGGAGGGCAGGCAGTCAGTTGGCAGGCTCACCTGAGGCCCTGTTTCCCAGACTGTGATACAGAACCCCTGCCTGCTGCAGCCCAAAGGGACGGCTTATGGTAAGGGAAAAACCCTGTGTTGGAAAGTTCCTGCCTAACCCTCGCACAAGCACAAGCATATAGGTCAGTGGTCAAAGACTTTCCCCAAAAGTTTACCATGTTTGCTCCCATCTAGCCTCCGAAGGCCGAGGTTACCTAGCTGGGAATCACACTTCAGGAGAGGTACTCATGCTGCTTGGGACTGCAAGTTGTTTCACCAGGCAGCCCAAATCGAGTCCACCCACTTGCATTTTCCAGGGGCAGAGCCTGGGAGGGGCAACATACACTTTCTGAATGGGAAAGAAGCCCATGCCTTCAGTGTGAAAGGCCACTATGCCTCTTTGCTTTGGCAGCCCAGGGATAGCGTCGACTCTGAAATGCTTCCAAAGGAGCAGAGTCAGAGAACCTTTGAACCACAGAGCAGGTGCAGCCCCGAACAAGGTCTGCTCTTGGCCTGAGAACACCCACTGCCCAGCGCTTCGTTTGGGTACACACGTGTAGAGGAAGGTTGTTGAATTCTGCTGCGTGATAACTTCTCAGGGCCACGTAGCGTGAGGGCCAGTAGAGTGGCCCTCCATCTCATCCCGGCTTCATGTGCCGGGTGTATAAGGCAAACTCCCTGCTTGAATCCCTCCGTGGGCTACGTAACCTCCAGAGAGAGTTGGGTGATTGGGACCCAGAGCTGGTATCTAGGTCACTGCTCTGTGCCTCAACTTCGCAGCTGTTCTCTCTAAGCGGGTCCCAAAGGCTTTCTGGAAGAGTTTCCTTAGAGGGCCAGAAACAGGAAATTAGCCTACAGGCCCACGGGGATGCCAGTTCTCGGCAGCAACAACGCTACCAGCGTCAGACCCTTGGGTTCTCTTTGGTAAATGGAAGAACAACTCTGCTTGGAAGCTTCTGCCATCCAGTTTGAGAGTCGCATTTCCACCGCAGCCTAGGATTCCAAGTGTTGCCATGCCGCCACAATTTCCAATTCTTAGGCCTATGACGGCAGAGTGTCTGGCAGTCCTCAAAGAGACCTTAGGGATGCAGGCGTTTTGACTCCTTCCACCGAGAAAGCAGCTCGTGCAGCTCCTCTGTCGTTAGCTAGTTCATGTTAGAATATCTCTAGGCGCCCTCTTTCCTCCTCCACGAGGTAAGACACAAAGGGACTTGCCCTAAAGGGAAGAAGCCTTCTGAGTCCGGCAGAGAGGCAGCCTCTCCCACTCAGCATTCCCCGACGACTGAGCCCCTGGCATGGGTCCGAGACACGGAGAAATACAGCCGTAACCCCGAGCTTTTCCACAATGTAGTATAGGCCTCACCCTGAAGCTCACGTCAATTTCATAGAGAAAACACCAGGCCTCGGTGTGCTTTCCTGTGACAAGAAAACTTTGCTTTCATTCCTTAGGTGGCACATTGGCTCAGGACGGCCCTACCCGAAGGACTCACGGTGTGCAGCCCTATTTGTTGAGATCAGCCCCTCTGGCTCTTTCTCGGATGAAACCAAGTGGGCAAAGAGCCGTTCCTAAGCTGGGGTCCCTGGGAGCCTTCCCTAGTCTGCACCAGAACAGCACTCTGAGGGAGAGGAGACGCGGAGGTTTGGTAGCCAAATCTCCTATTCTGCAGAGAAACATTTCGTTGTAGGTGGGTTCCATCAGCCTTGCCATATTGTCTCAGCTGGCTAGGACGGAGGGCAGGCAGTCAGTTGGCAGGCTCACCTGAGGCCCTGCTTCCCAGACTGTGATACAGAACCCCCGCCTGCTGCAGCCCGAAGGGACGGCTTATGGTAAGGGGAAAACCCTGTGTTGGAAAGTTCCTGCCTAACCCTCGCACAAGCACAAGCATATGGGTCAGTGGTCCAAGACTTTCTCCACAAGTTTACCATGTTTGCTCCCATCTAGCCTCCGAAGGCCGAGGTTACCTAGCTGGGAATCACACTTCAGGAGAGGTACTCATGCTGCTTGGGACTGCAAGTTGTTTCACCAGGCAGCCCAAATCGAGTCCGCCCACTTGCATTTTCCAGGGGCAGAGACTGGGAGGGGCAACATACACTCTCTGAATGGGAAAGAAGCCCATGCCTTCAGTGTGAAAGGCCACTATGCCTCTTTGCTTTGGCAGCCCAGGGATAGCGTCGGCTCTGAAATGCTTCCAAAGGAGCAGAGTCAGAGAACCTTTGAACCACAGAGCAGGTGCAGCCCCGAACAAGGTCTGCTCTTGGCCTGAGAACACCCACTGCCCAGCGCTTCGTTTGGGTACACACGTGTAGAGGAAGGTTGTTGAATTCTGCTGCGTGATAACTTCTCCGGGCCACGTAGCGTGAGGGCCAGTAGAGTGGCCCTCCATCTCATCCCGGCTTCATGTGCCGGGTGTATAAGGCAAACTCCCTGCTTGAATCCCTCCGTGGGCTACGTAACCTCCAGAGAGAGTTGGGTGATTGGGACCCAGAGCTGGTATCTAGGTCACTGCTCTGTGCCTCAACTTCGCAGCTGTTCTCTCTAAGCGGGTCCCAAAGGCTTTCTGGAAGAGTTTCCTTAGAGGGCCAGAAACAGGAAATTAGCCTACAGGCCCACGGGGATGCCAGTTCTCGGCAGCAACAACGCTACCAGCGTCAGACCCTTGGGTTCTCTTTGGTAAATGGAAGAACAACTCTGCTTGGAAGCTTCTGCCATCCAGTTTGAAAGTCGCATTTCCACCGCAGCCTAGGATTCCAAGTGTTGCCATGCCGCCACAATTTCCAATTCTTAGGCCTATGACGGCAGAGTGTCTGGCAGTCCTCAAAGAGACCTTAGGGATGCAGGCGTTTTGAATCCTTCCACCGAGAAAGCAGCTCCTGCAGCTCCTCTGTCGTTAGCTAGTTCATGTTAGAATATCTCTAGGCGCCCTCTTTCCTCCTCCACGAGGTAAGACACAAAGGGACTTGCCCTAAAGGGAAGAAGCCTTCTGAGTCCGGCAGAGAGGCAGCCTCTCCCACTCAGCATTCCCCGACGACTGAGCCCCTGGCATGGGTCCGAGACACGGAGAAATACAGCCGTAACCCCGAGCTTTTCCACAATGTAGTATAGGCCTCACCCTGAAGCTCACGTCAATTTCATAGAGAAAACACCAGGCCTCGGTGTGCTTTCCTGTGACAAGAAAACTTTGCTTTCATTCCTTAGGTGGCACATTGGCTCAGGACGGCCCTACCCGAAGGACTCACGGTGTGCAGCCCTATTTGTTGAGATCAGCCCCTCTGGCTCTTTCTCGGATGAAACCAAGTGGGCAAAGAGCCGTTCCTAAGCTGGGGTCCCTGGGAGCCTTCCCTAGTCTGCACCAGAACAGCACTCTGAGGGAGAGGAGACGCGGAGGTTTGGTAGCCAAATCTCCTATTCTGCAGAGAAACATTTCGTTGTAGGTGGGTTCCATCAGCCTGGCCATATTGTCTCAGCTGGCTAGGACGGAGGGCAGGCAGTCAGTTGGCAGGCTCACCTGAGGCCCTGCTTCCCAGACTGTGATACAGAACCCCCGCCTGCTGCAGCCCGAAGGGACGGCTTATGGTAAGGGGAAAACCCTGTGTTGGAAAGTTCCTGCCTAACCCTCGCACAAGCACAAGCATATGGGTCAGTGGTCCAAGACTTTCTCCACAAGTTTACCATGTTTGCTCCCATCTAGCCTCCGAAGGCCGAGGTTACCTAGCTGGGAATCACACTTCAGGAGAGGTACTCATGCTGCTTGGGACTGCAAGTTGTTTCACCAGGCAGCCCAAATCGAGTCCGCCCACTTGCATTTTCCAGGGGCAGAGACTGGGAGGGGCAACATACACTCTCTGAATGGGAAAGAAGCCCATGCCTTCAGTGTGAAAGGCCACTATGCCTCTTTGCTTTGGCAGCCCAGGGATAGCGTCGGCTCTGAAATGCTTCCAAAGGAGCAGAGTCAGAGAACCTTTGAACCACAGAGCAGGTGCAGCCCCGAACAAGGTCTGCTCTTGGCCTGAGAACACCCACTGCCCAGCGCTTCGTTTGGGTACACACGTGTAGAGGAAGGTTGTTGAATTCTGCTGCGTGATAACTTCTCCGGGCCACGTAGCGTGAGGGCCAGTAGAGTGGCCCTCCATCTCATCCCGGCTTCATGTGCCGGGTGTATAAGTCAAACTCCCTGCTTGAATCCCTCCGTGGGCTACGTAACCTCCAGAGAGAGGTGGGTGATTGGGACTCAGAGCTGGTATCTAGGTCACTGCTCTGTGCCTCAACTTCGCAGCTGTTCTCTCTAAGCGGGTCCCAAAGGCTTTCTGGAAGAGTTTCCTTAGAGGGCCAGAAACAGGAAATTAGCCGACAGGCCCACGAGGATGCCAGTTCTCGGCAGCAACAACGCTACCAGCGTCAGACCCTTGGGTTCTCTTTGGTAAATGGAAGAACATCTCTGCTTGGAAGCTTCTGCCATCCAGTTTGAGAGTCGCACTTCCACCGCAGCCTAGGATTCCAAGTGTTGCCATGCCGCCACAATTTCCAATTCTTAGGCCTATGACGGCAGAGTGTCTGGCAGTCCTCAAAGAGACCTTAGGGATGCAGGCGTTTTGGCTCCTTCCACCGAGAAAGCAGCTCCTCCAGCTCCTCTGTCGTTAGCTAGTTCATGTTAGAATATCTCTAGGCGCCCTCTTTCCTCCTCCACGTGGTAAGACACAAAGGGACTTGCCCTAAAGGGAAGAAGCCTTCTGAGTCCGGCAGAGAGGCAGCCTCTCCCACTCAGCATTCCCCGACGACTGAGCCCCTGGCATTGGTCCGAGACACGGAGAAAGACAGCCGTAACCCCGAGCTTTTCCACAATGTAGTATAGGCCTCACCCTGAAGCTCACGTCAATTTCATAGTGAAAACACCAGGCCTCGGTGTGCTTTCCTGTCACAAGAAAACTTTGCTTTCATTCCTTAGGTGGCACATTGGCTCAGGACGGCCCTACCCGAAGGACTCACGGTGTGCAGCCCTATTTGTTGAGATCAGCCGCTCTGGCTCTTTCTCGGATGAAACCAAGTGGGCAAAGAGCCGTTCCTAAGCTGGGGTCCCTGGGAGCCTTCCCTAGTCTACACCAGAACAGCACTCTGAGGGAGAGGAGACGCGGAGGTTTGGTAGCCAAATCTCCTATTCTGCAGAGAAACATTTCGTTGTAGGTGGGTTCCATCAGCCTTGCTATATTTTCTCAGCTGGCTAGGAAGGAGGGCAGGCAGTCAGTTGGCAGTCTCACCTGAGGCCCTGCTTCCCAGACTGTGATACAGAACCCCCGCCTGCTGCAGCCCGAAGGGACGGCTTATGGTAAGGGGAAAACCCTGTGTTGGAAAGTTCCTGCCTAACCCTCGCACAAGCACAAGCATATGGGTCAGTGGTCCAAGACTTTCCCCACAAGTTTACCATGTTTGCTCCCATCTAGCCTCCGAAGGCCGAGGTTACCTAGCTGGGAATCACACTTCAGGAGAGGTACTCATGCTGCTTGGGACTGCAAGTTGTTTCACCAGGCAGCCCAAATCGAGTCCACCCACTTGCATTTTCCAGGGGCAGAGCCTGGGAGGGGCAACATACACTTTCTGAATGGGAAAGAAGCCCATGCCTTCAGTGTGAAAGGCCACTATGCCTCTTTGCTTTGGCAGCCCAGGGATAGCGTCGACTCTGAAATGCTTCCAAAGGAGCAGAGTCAGAGAACCTTTGAACCACAGAGCAGGTGCAGCCCCGAACAAGGTCTGCTCTTGGCCTGAGAACACCCACTGCCCAGCGCTTCGTTTTGGTACACACGTGTAGAGGAAGGTTGTTGAATTCTGCTGCGTGATAACTTCTCCGGGCCACGTAGCGTGAGGGCCAGTAGAGTGGCCCTCCATCTCATCCCGGCTTCATGTGCCGGGTGTATAAGCAAACTCCCTGCTTGAGTCCCTCCGTGGGCTACGTAACCTCCAGAGAGAGGTGGGTGATTGGGACCCAGGGCTGGTATCTAGGTTACTGCTCAGTGCCTCAACTTCGCAGCTGTTCTCTCTAAGCGGGTCCCAAAATCTTTCTGGAAGAGTTTCCTTAGAGGGCCAGAAACAGGAAATTAGCCGACAGGCCCACGGGGATGCCAGTTCTCGGCAGCAACAACGCTACCAGCGTCAGACCCTTGGGTTCTCTTTGGTAAATGGAAGAACAACTCTGCTTGGAAGCTTCTGCCATCCAGTTTGAGAGTCGCACTTCCACCGCAGCCTAGGATTCCAAGTGTTGCCATGCTGCCACAATTTCCCATTCTTAGGCCTATGACGGCAGAGTGTCTGGCAGTCCTCAAAGAGACCTTAGGGATGCAGGCGTTTTGGCTCCTTCCACCGAGAAAGCAGCTCTTCCAGCTCCTCTGTCGTTAGCTAGTTCATGTTAGAATATCTCTAGGCGCCCTCTTTCCTCCTCCACGAGGTAAGACACAAAGGGACTTGCCCTAAAGGGAAGAAGCCTTCTGAGTCCGGCAGAGAGGCAGCCTCTCCCACTCAGCATCCCCCGACGACTGAGCCCCTGGCATGGGTCCGAGACACGGAGAAAGACAGCCGTAACCCCGAGCTTTTCCACAATGTAGTATAGGCCTCACCCTGAAGCTCACGTCAATTTCATAGAGAAAACACCAGGCCTCGGTGTGCTTTCCTGTGGCAAGGAAACTTTGCTTTCATTCCTTAGGTGGCACATTGGCTCATGACGGCCCTACCCGAAGGACTCACGGTGTGCAGCCCTATTTGTTGAGATCAGCCCCTCTGGCTCTTTCTCGGATGAAACCAAGTGGGCAAAGAGCCGTTCCTAAGCTGGGGTCCCTGGGAGCCTTCCCTAGTCTACACCAGAACAGCACTCTGAGGGAGAGGAGACGCGGAGGTTTGGTAGCCAAATCTCCTATTCTGCAGAGAAACATTTCGTTGTAGGTGGGTTCCATCAGCCTTGCCATATTGTCTCAGCTGGCTAGGACGGAGGGCAGGCAGTCAGTTGGCAGGCTCACCTGAGGCCGTGCTTCCCAGACTGTGATACAGAAACCCCGCCTGCTGCAGCCCAAAGGGACGGCTTATGGTAAGGGAAAAACCCTGTGTTGGAAAGTTCCTGCCTAACCCTCGCACAAGCACAAGCATATGGGTCAGTGGTCCAAGAATTTCCCCACAAGTTTACCATGTTTGCTCCCATCTAGCCTCCGAAGGCCGAGGTTACCTAGCTGGGAATCACACTTCAGGAGAGGTACTCATGCTGCTTGGGACTGCAAATTGTTTCACCAGGCAGCCCAAATCGAGTCCACCCACTTGCATTTTCCAGGGGCCGAGCCTGGGAGGGGCAACATACACTTTCTGAATGGGAAAGAAGCCCATGCCTTCAGTGTGAAAGGCCACTATGCCTCTTTGCTTTGGCAGCCCAGGGATAGCGTCGGCTCTGAAATGCTTCCAAAGGAGCAGAGTCAGAGAACCTTTGAACCACAGAGCAGGTGCAGCCCCGAACAAGGTATGCTCTTGGCCTGAGAACACCCACTGCCCAGCGCTTCGTTTGGGTACACACGTGTAGAGGAAGGTTGTTGAATTCTGCTGCGTGATAACTTCTCCGGGCCACGTAGCGTGAGGGCCAGTAGAGTGGCCCTCCATCTCATCCCGGCTTCATGTGCCGGGTGTATAAGGCAAGCTCCCTGCTTGAATCCCTCCGTGGGCTACGTAAACTCCAGAGAGAGGTGGGTGATTGGGACCCAGAGCTGGTATCTAGGTCACTGCTCTGTGCCTCAACTTCACAGCTGTTCTCTCTAAGCGGGTCCCAAAGGCTTTCTGGAACAGTTCCTTAGAGGGCCAGAAACAGGAAATTAGCCGACAGGCCCACGGGGATGCCAGTTCTCGGCAGCAACAACGCTACCAGCGTCAGACCCTTGGGTTCTCTTTGGTAAATGGAAGAACAACTCTGCTTGGAAGCTTCTGCCATCCAGTTTGAGAGTCGCACTTCCACCGCAGCCTAGGATTCCAAGTGTTGCCATGCCGCCACAATTTCCAATTCTTAGGCCGATGACAGCAGAGTGTCTGGCAGTCCTCAAAGAGACCTTAGGGATGCAGGCGTTTTGGCTCCTTCCACCGAGAAAGCAGCTCCTCCAGCTCCTCTGTCGTTAGCTAGTTCATGTTAGAATATCTCTAGGCGCCCTCTTTCCTCCTCCACGAAGTAAGACACAAAGGGACTTGCCCTAAAGGGAAGAAGGCTTCTGAGTCCGGCAGAGAGGCAGCCTCTCCCACTCAGCATCCCCCCACGACTGAGCCCCTGGCATGGGTCCGAGACACGGAGAAAGACAGCCGTAACCCCGAGCTTTCCACAATGTAGTATAGGCCTCACCCTGAAGCTCACGTCAATTTCATAGAGAAAACACCAGGCCTCGGTGTGCTTTCCTGTGGCAAGGAAACGTTGCTTTCATTCCTTAGGTGGCACATTGGCTCATGACGGCCCTACCCGAAGGACTCACGGTGTGCAGCCCTATTTGTTGAGATCAGCCCCTCTGGCTCTTTCTCGGATGAAACCAAGTGGGCAAAGAACCGTTCCTAAGCTGGGGTCCCTGGGAGCCTTCCCTAGTCTACACCAGAACAGCACTCTGAGGGAGAGGAGACGCGGAGGTTTGGTAGCCAAATCTCCTATTCTGCAGAGAAACATTTCGTTGTAGGTGGGTTCCATCAGCCTTGCCATATTGTCTCAGCTGGCTAGGACGGAGGGCAGGCAGTCAGTTGGCAGGCTCACCTGAGGCCCTGTTTCCCAGACTGTGATACAGAACCCCCGCCTGCTGCAGCCCAAAGGGACGGCTTATGGTAAGGGAAAAACCCTGTGTTGGAAAGTTCCTGCCTAACCCTCGCACAAGCACAAGCATATGGGTCAGTGGTCCAAGAGTTTCCCCACAAGTTTACCATGTTTGCTCCCATCTAGCCTCCGAAGGCCGAGGTTACCTAGCTGGGAATCACACTTCAGGACAGGTACTCATGCTGCTTGGGACTGCAAATTGTTTCACCAGGCAGCCCAAATCGAGTCCACCCACTTGCATTTTCCAGGGGCCGAGCCTGGGAGGGGCAACATACACTTTCTGAATGGGAAAGAAGCCCATGCCTTCAGTGTGAAAGGCCACTATGCCTCTTTGCTTTGGCAGCCCAGGGATAGCGTCGGCTCTGAAATGCTTCCAAAGGAGCAGAGTCAGAGAACATTTGAACCACAGAGCAGGTGCAGCCCCGAACAAGGTCTGCTCTTGGCCTGAGAACACCCACTGCCCAGCGCTTCGTTTGGGTACACACGTGTAGAGGAAGGTTGTTGAATTCTGCTGCGTGATAACTTCTCCGGGCCACGTAGCGTGAGGGCCAGTAGAGTGGCCCTCCATCTCATCCCGGCTTCAGGTGCCGGGTGTATAAGGCAAGCTCCCTGCTTGAATCCCTCCGTGGGCTACGTAACCTCCAGAGAGAGGTGGGTGATTGGGACCCAGAGCTGGTATCTAGGTCACTGCTCTGTGCCTCAACTTCGCAGCTGTTCTCTCTAAGCGGGTCCCAAAGGCTTTATGGAACAGTTTCCTTAGAGGGCCAGAAACAGGAAATTAGCCGACAGGCCCACGGGGATGCCAGTTCTCGGCAGCAACAACGCTACCAGCGTCAGACCCTTGGGTTCTCTTTGGTAAATGGAAGAACAACTCTGCTTGGAAGCTTCTGCCATCCAGTTTGAGAGTCGCACTTCCACCGCAGCCTAGGATTCCAAGTGTTGCCATGCCGCCACAATTTCCAATTCTTAGGCCTATGACAGCAGAGTGTCTGGCAGTCCTCAAAGAGACCTTAGGGATGCAGGCGTTTTGGCTCCTTCCACCGAGAAAGCAGCTCCTCCAGCTCCTCTGTCGTTAGCTAGTTCATGTTAGAATATCTCTAGGCGCCCTCTTTCCTCCTCCACGAAGTAAGACACAAAGGGACTTGCCCTAAAGGGAAGAAGGCTTCTGAGTCCGGCAGAGAGGCAGCCTCTCCCACTCAGCATCCCCCCACGACTGAGCCCCTGGCATGGGTCTGAGACACGGAGAAAGACAGCCGTAACCCCGAGCTTTCCACAATGTAGTATAGGCCTCACCCTGAAGCTCACGTCAATTTCATAGAGAAAACACCAGGCCTCGGTGTGCTTTCCTGTGGCAAGGAAACTTTGCTTTCATTCCTTAGGTGGCACATTGGCTCAGGACGGCCCTACCCGAAGGACTCACGGTGTGCAGCCCTATTTGTTGAGATCAGCCCCTCTGGCTCTTTCTCGGATGAAACCAAGTGGGCAAAGAACCGTTCCTAAGCTGGGGTCCCTGGGAGCCTTCCCTAGTCTACACCAGAACAGCACTCTGAGGGAGAGGAGACGCGGAGGTTTGGTAGCCAAATCTCCTATTCTGCAGAGAAACATTTCGTTGTAGGTGGGTTCCATCAGCCTTGCCATATTGTCTCAGCTGGCTAGGACGGAGGGCAGGCAGTCAGTTGGCAGGCTCACCTGAGGCCCTGTTTCCCAGACTGTGATACAGAACCCCTGCCTGCTGCAGCCCAAAGTGTCGGCTTATGGTAAGGGAAAAACCCTGTGTTGGAAAGTTCCTGCCTAACCCTCGCACAAGCACAAGCATATAGGTCAGTGGTCAAAGACTTTCCCCAAAAGTTTACCATGTTTGCTCCCATCTAGCCTCCGAAGGCCGAGGTTACCTAGCTGGGGATCACACTTCAGGAAAGGTACTCATGCTGCATGTGACTGCAAGTTGTTTCACCAGGCAGCCCAAATCGAGTACACCCACTTGCATTTTCCAGGGGCAGAGCAAAAGGTGTAAACTTACACGCCTCCAGCCTGGGAGGGGCGACATACACATTCTGAATGGGAAAGAAGCCCATGCCTTCAGTGTGAAAGGCCACTATGCCTCTTTACTTTGGCAGCCCAGGGATAGCGTCGGCTCTGAAATGCTTCCAAAGGAGCAGAGTCAGAGAACCTTTGAACCACAGAGCAGGTGCAGCCCCGAACAAGGTCTGCTCTTGGCCTGAGAACACCCACTGCCCAGCGCTTCGTTTGGGTACACACGTGTAGAGGAAGGTTGTTGAATTCTGCTGCGTGATAACTTCTCCGGGCCACGTAGCGTGAGGGCCAGTAGAGTGGCCCTCCATCTCATCCCGGCTTCATGTGCCGGGTGTATAAGGCAAACTCCCTGCTTGAATCCCTCCGTGGGCTACGTAACCTCCAGAGAGAGGTGGGTGATTGGGACCCAGGGCTGGTATCTAGGTTACTGCTCAGTGCCTCAACTTCCCAGCTGTTCTCTCTAAGCGGGTCCCAAAGGCTTTCTGGAAGAGTTTCCTTAGAGGGCCAGAAACAGGAAATTAGCCGACAGGCCCACGGGGATGCCAGTTCTCGGCAGCAACAACGCTACCAGCGTCAGACCCTTGGGTTCTCTTTGGTAAATGGAAGAACAACTCTGCTTGGAAGCTTCTGCCATCCAGTTTGAGAGTCGCACTTCCACCGCAGCCTAGGATTCCAAGTGTTGCCATGCTGCCACAATTTCCCATTCTTAGGCCTATGACGGCAGAGTGTCTGGCAGTCCTCAAAGAGACCTTAGGGATGCAGGCGTTTTGGCTCCTTCCACCGAGAAAGCAGCTCCTCCAGCTCCTCTGTCGTTAGCTAGTTCATGTTAGAATATCTCTAGGCGCCCTCTTTCCTCCTCCACGAGGTAAGACACAAAGGGACTTGCCCTAAAGGGAAGAAGGCTTCTGAGTCCGGCAGAGAGGCAGCCTCTCCCACTCAGCATCCCCCCACGACTGAGCCCCTGGCATGGGTCCGAGACACGGAGAAAGACAGCCGTAACCCCGAGCTTTCCACAATGTAGTATAGGCCTCACCCTGAAGCTCACGTCAATTTCATAGAGAAAACACCAGGCCTCGGTGTGCTTTCCTGTGGCAAGGAAACTTTGCTTTCATTCCTTAGGTGGCACATTGGCTCAGGACGGCCCTACCCGAAGGACTCACGGTGTGCAGCCCTATTTGTTGAGATCAGCCCCTCTGGCTCTTTCTCGGATGAAACCAAGTGGGCAAAGAACCGTTCCTAAGCTGGGGTCCCTGGGAGCCTTCCCTAGTCTACACCAGAACAGCACTCTGAGGGAGAGGAGACGTGGAGGTTTGGTAGCCAAATCTCCTATTCTGCAGAGAAACATTTCGTTGTAGGTGGGTTCCATCAGCCTTGCCATATTGTCTCAGCTGGCTAGGACGGAGGGCAGGCAGTCAGTTGGCAGGCTCACCTGAGGCCCTGTTTCCCAGACTGTGATACAGAACCCCTGCCTGCTGCAGCCCAAAGGGACGGCTTATGGTAAGGGAAAAACCCTGTGTTGGAAAGTTCCTGCCTAACCCTCGCACAAGCACAAGCATATAGGTCAGTGGTCAAAGACTTTCCCCAAAAGTTTACCATGTTTGCTCCCATCTAGCCTCCGAAGGCCGAGGTTACCTAGCTGGGGATCACACTTCAGGAAAGGTACTCATGCTGCATGTGACTGCAAGTTGTTTCACCAGGCAGCCCAAATCGAGTACACCCACTTGCATTTTCCAGGGGCAGAGCAAAAGGTGTAAACTTACACGCCTCCAGCCTGGGAGGGGCGACATACACATTCTGAATGGGAAAGAAGCCCATGCCTTCAGTGTGAAAGGCCACTATGCCTCTTTACTTTGGCAGCCCAGGGATAGCGTCGGCTCTGAAATGCTTCCAAAGGAGCAGAGTCAGAGAACCTTTGAACCACAGAGCAGGTGCAGCCCCGAACAAGGTCTGCTCTTGGCCTGAGAACACCCACTGCCCAGCGCTTCGTTTGGGTACACACGTGTAGAGGAAGGTTGTTGAATTCTGCTGCGTGATAACTTCTCCGGGCCACGTAGCGTGAGGGCCAGTAGAGTGGCCCTCCATCTCATCCCGGCTTCATGTGCCGGGTGTATAAGGCAAACTCCCTGCTTGAATCCCTCCGTGGGCTACGTAACCTCCAGAGAGAGGTGGGTGATTGGGACCCAGGGCTGGTATCTAGGTTACTGCTCAGTGCCTCAACTTCCCAGCTGTTCTCTCTAAGCGGGTCCCAAAGGCTTTCTGGAAGAGTTTCCTTAGAGGGCCAGAAACAGGAAATTAGCCGACAGGCCCACGGGGATGCCAGTTCTCGGCAGCAACAACGCTACCAGCGTCAGACCCTTGGGTTCTCTTTGGTAAATGGAAGAACAACTCTGCTTGGAAGCTTCTGCCATCCAGTTTGAGAGTCGCACTTCCACCGCAGCCTAGGATTCCAAGTGTTGCCATGCTGCCACAATTTCCCATTCTTAGGCCTATGACGGCAGAGTGTCTGGCAGTCCTCAAAGAGACCTTAGGGATGCAGGCGTTTTGGCTCCTTCCACCGAGAAAGCAGCTCCTCCAGCTCCTCTGTCGTTAGCTAGTTCATGTTAGAATATCTCTAGGCGCCCTCTTTCCTCCTCCACGAGGTAAGACACAAAGGGACTTGCCCTAAAGGGAAGAAGCCTTCTGAGTCCGGCAGAGAGGCAGCCTCTCCCACTCAGCATCCCCCGACGACTGAGCCCCTGGCATGGGTCCGAGACACGGAGAAAGACAGCCGTAACCCCGAGCTTTTCCACAATGTAGTATAGGCCTCACCCTGAAGCTCACGTCAATTTCATAGAGAAAACACCAGGCCTCGGTGTGCTTTCCTGTGGCAAGGAAACTTTGCTTTCATTCCTTAGGTGGCACATTGGCTCATGACGGCCCTACCCGAAGGACTCACGGTGTGCAGCCCTATTTGTTGAGATCAGCCCCTCTGGCTCTTTCTCGGATGAAACCAAGTGGGCAAAGAGCCGTTCCTAAGCTGGGGTCCCTGGGAGCCTTCCCTAGTCTACACCAGAACAGCACTCTGAGGGAGAGGAGACGCGGAGGTTTGGTAGCCAAATCTCCTATTCTGCAGAGAAACATTTCGTTGTAGGTGGGTTCCATCAGCCTTGCCATATTGTCTCAGCTGGCTAGGACGGAGGGCAGGCAGTCAGTTGGCAGGCTCACCTGAGGCCCTGCTTCCCAGACTGTGATACAGAACCCCCGCCTGCTGCAGCCCAAAGGGACGGCTTATGGTAAGGGAAAAACCCTGTCTTGGAAAGTTCCTGCCTAACCCTCGCACAAGCACAAGCATATGGGTCAGTGGTCCAAGACTTTCCCCACAAGTTTACCATGTTTGCTCCCATCTAGCCTCCGAAGGCCGAGGTTACCTAGCTGGGAATCACACTTCAGGAGAGGTACTCATGCTGCTTGGGACTGCAAATTGTTTCACCAGGCAGCCCAAATCGAGTCCACCCACTTGCATTTTCCAGGGGCCGAGCCTGGGAGGGGCAACATACACTTTCTGAATGGGAAAGAAGCCCATGCCTTCAGTGTGAAAGGCCACTATGCCTCTTTGCTTTGGCAGCCCAGGGATAGCGTCGGCTCTGAAATGCTTCCAAAGGAGCAGAGTCAGAGAACCTTTGAACCACAGAGCAGGTGCAGCCCCGAACAAGGTCTGCTCTTGGCCTGAGAACACCCACTGCCCAGCGCTTCGTTTGGGTACACACGTGTAGAGGAAGGTTGTTGAATTCTGCTGCGTGATAACTTCTCCGGGCCACGTAGCGTGAGGGCCAGTAGAGTGGCCCTCCATCTCATCCCGGCTTCAGGTGCCGGGTGTATAAGGCAAGCTCCCTGCTTGAATCCCTCCGTGGGCTACGTAACCTCCAGAGAGAGGTGGGTGATTGGGACCCAGAGCTGGTATCTAGGTCACTGCTCTGTGCCTCAACTTCGCAGCTGTTCTCTCTAAGCGGGTCCCAAAGGCTTTCTGGAACAGTTTCCTTAGAGGGCCAGAAACAGGAAATTAGCCGACAGGCCCACGGGGATGCCAGTTCTCGGCAGCAACAACGCTACCAGCGTCAGACCCTTGGGTTCTCTTTGGTAAATGGAAGAACAACTCTGCTTGGAAGCTTCTGCCATCCAGTTTGAGAGTCGCACTTCCACCGCAGCCTAGGATTCCAAGTGTTGCCATGCCGCCACAATTTCCAATTCTTAGGCCTATGACAGCAGAGTGTCTGGCAGTCCTCAAAGAGACCTTAGGGATGCAGGCGTTTTGGCTCCTTCCACCGAGAAAGCAGCTCCTCCAGCTCCTCTGTCGTTAGCTAGTTCATGTTAGAATATCTCTAGGCGCCCTCTTTCCTCCTCCACGAAGTAAGACACAAAGGGACTTGCCCTAAAGGGAAGAAGGCTTCTGAGTCCGGCAGAGAGGCAGCCTCTCCCACTCAGCATCCCCCCACGACTGAGCCCCTGGCATGGGTCTGAGACACGGAGAAAGACAGCCGTAACCCCGAGCTTTCCACAATGTAGTATAGGCCTCACCCTGAAGCTCACGTCAATTTCATAGAGAAAACACCAGGCCTCGGTGTGCTTTCCTGTGGCAAGGAAACTTTGCTTTCATTCCTTAGGTGGCACATTGGCTCAGGACGGCCCTACCCGAAGGACTCACGGTGTGCAGCCCTATTTGTTGAGATCAGCCCCTCTGGCTCTTTCTCGGATGAAACCAAGTGGGCAAAGAACCGTTCCTAAGCTGGGGTCCCTGGGAGCCTTCCCTAGTCTACACCAGAACAGCACTCTGAGGGAGAGGAGACGCGGAGGTTTGGTAGCCAAATCTCCTATTCTGCAGAGAAACATTTCGTTGTAGGTGGGTTCCATCAGCCTTGCCATATTGTCTCAGCTGGCTAGGACGGAGGGCAGGCAGTCAGTTGGCAGGCTCACCTGAGGCCCTGTTTCCCAGACTGTGATACAGAACCCCTGCCTGCTGCAGCCCAAAGGGACGGCTTATGGTAAGGGAAAAACCCTGTGTTGGAAAGTTCCTGCCTAACCCTCGCACAAGCACAAGCATATAGGTCAGTGGTCAAAGACTTTCCCCAAAAGTTTACCATGTTTGCTCCCATCTAGCCTCCGAAGGCCGAGGTTACCTAGCTGGGGATCACACTTCAGGAAAGGTACTCATGCTGCATGTGACTGCAAGTTGTTTCACCAGGCAGCCCAAATCGAGTACACCCACTTGCATTTTCCAGGGGCAGAGCAAAAGGTGTAAACTTACACGCCTCCAGCCTGGGAGGGGCGACATACACATTCTGAATGGGAAAGAAGCCCATGCCTTCAGTGTGAAAGGCCACTATGCCTCTTTACTTTGGCAGCCCAGGGATAGCGTCGGCTCTGAAATGCTTCCAAAGGAGCAGAGTCAGAGAACCTTTGAACCACAGAGCAGGTGAAGCCCCGAACAAGGTCTGCTCTTGGCCTGAGAACACCCACTGCCCAGCGCTTCGTTTGGGTACACACGTGTAGAGGAAGGTTGTTGAATTCTGCTGCGTGATAACTTCTCCGGGCCACGTAGCGTGAGGGCCAGTAGAGTGGCCCTCCATCTCATCCCGGCTTCATGTGCCGGGTGTATAAGGCAAACTCCCTGCTTGAATCCCTCCGTGGGCTACGTAACCTCCAGAGAGAGGTGGGTGATTGGGACCCAGGGCTGGTATCTTGGTTACTGCTCAGTGCCTCAACTTCCCAGCTGTTCTCTCTAAGCGGGTCCCAAAGGCTTTCTGGAAGAGTTTCCTTAGAGGGCCAGAAACAGGAAATTAGCCGACAGGCCCACGGGGATGCCAGTTCTCGGCAGCAACAACGCTACCAGCGTCAGACCCTTGGGTTCTCTTTGGTAAATGGAAGAACAACTCTGCTTGGAAGCTTCTGCCATCCAGTTTGAGAGTCGCACTTCCACCGCAGCCTAGGATTCCAAGTGTTGCCATGCTGCCACAATTTCCCATTCTTAGGCCTATGACGGCAGAGTGTCTGGCAGTCCTCAAAGAGACCTTAGGGATGCAGGCGTTTTGGCTCCTTCCACCGAGAAAGCAGCTCCTCCAGCTCCTCTGTCGTTAGCTAGTTCATGTTAGAATATCTCTAGGCGCCCTCTTTCCTCCTCCACGAGGTAAGACACAAAGGGACTTGCCCTAAAGGGAAGAAGGCTTCTGAGTCCGGCAGAGAGGCAGCCTCTCCCACTCAGCATCCCCCCACGACTGAGCCCCTGGCATGGGTCCGAGACACGGAGAAAGACAGCCGTAACCCCGAGCTTTCCACAATGTAGTATAGGCCTCACCCTGAAGCTCACGTCAATTTCATAGAGAAAACACCAGGCCTCGGTGTGCTTTCCTGTGGCAAGGAAACTTTGCTTTCATTCCTTAGGTGGCACATTGGCTCAGGACGGCCCTACCCGAAGGACTCACGGTGTGCAGCCCTATTTGTTGAGATCAGCCCCTCTGGCTCTTTCTCGGATGAAACCAAGTGGGCAAAGAACCGTTCCTAAGCTGGGGTCCCTGGGAGCCTTCCCTAGTCTACACCAGAAAAGCACTCTGAGGGAGAGGAGACGCGGAGGTTTGGTAGCCAAATCTCCTATTCTGCAGAGAAACATTTCGTTGTAGGTGGGTTCCATCAGCCTTGCCATATTGTCTCAGCTGGCTAGGACGGAGGGCAGGCAGTCAGTTGGCAGGCTCACCTGAGGCCCTGTTTCCCAGACTGTGATACAGAACCCCTGCCTGCTGCAGCCCAAAGGGACGGCTTATGGTAAGGGAAAAACCCTGTGTTGGAAAGTTCCTGCCTAACCCTCGCACAAGCACAAGCATATAGGTCAGTGGTCAAAGACTTTCCCCAAAAGTTTACCATGTTTGCTCCCATCTAGCCTCCGAAGGCCGAGGTTACCTAGCTGGGGATCACACTTCAGGAAAGGTACTCATGCTGCATGTGACTGCAAGTTGTTTCACCAGGCAGCCCAAATCGAGTACACCCACTTGCATTTTCCAGGGGCAGAGCAAAAGGTGTAAACTTACACGCCTCCAGCCTGGGAGGGGCGACATACACATTCTGAATGGGAAAGAAGCCCATGCCTTCAGTGTGAAAGGCCACTATGCCTCTTTACTTTGGCAGCCCAGGGATAGCGTCGGCTCTGAAATGCTTCCAAAGGAGCAGAGTCAGAGAACCTTTGAACCACAGAGCAGGTGCAGCCCCGAACAAGGTCTGCTCTTGGCCTGAGAACACCCACTGCCCAGCGCTTCGTTTGGGTACACACGTGTAGAGGAAGGTTGTTGAATTCTGCTGCGTGATAACTTCTCCGGGCCACGTAGCGTGAGGGCCAGTAGAGTGGCCCTCCATCTCATCCCGGCTTCATGTGCCGGGTGTATAAGGCAAACTCCCTGCTTGAATCCCTCCGTGGGCTACGTAACCTCCAGAGAGAGGTGGGTGATTGGGACCCAGGGCTGGTATCTAGGTTACTGCTCAGTGCCTCAACTTCCCAGCTGTTCTCTCTAAGCGGGTCCCAAAGGCTTTCTGGAAGAGTTTCCTTAGAGGGCCAGAAACAGGAAATTAGCCGACAGGCCCACGGGGATGCCAGTTCTCGGCAGCAACAACGCTACCAGCGTCAGACCCTTGGGTTCTCTTTGGTAAATGGAAGAACAACTCTGCTTGGAAGCTTCTGCCATCCAGTTTGAGAGTCGCACTTCCACCGCAGCCTAGGATTCCAAGTGTTGCCATGCTGCCACAATTTCCCATTCTTAGGCCTATGACGGCAGAGTGTCTGGCAGTCCTCAAAGAGACCTTAGGGATGCAGGCGTTTTGGCTCCTTCCACCGAGAAAGCAGCTCCTCCAGCTCCTCTGTCGTTAGCTAGTTCATGTTAGAATATCTCTAGGCGCCCTCTTTCCTCCTCCACGAGGTAAGACACAAAGGGACTTGCCCTAAAGGGAAGAAGGCTTCTGAGTCCGGCAGAGAGGCAGCCTCTCCCACTCAGCATCCCCCCACGACTGAGCCCCTGGCATGGGTCCGAGACACGGAGAAAGACAGCCGTAACCCCGAGCTTTCCACAATGTAGTATAGGCCTCACCCTGAAGCTCACGTCAATTTCATAGAGAAAACACCAGGCCTCGGTGTGCTTTCCTGTGGCAAGGAAACTTTGCTTTCATTCCTTAGGTGGCACATTGGCTCAGGACGGCCCTACCCGAAGGACTCACGGTGTGCAGCCCTATTTGTTGAGATCAGCCCCTCTGGCTCTTTCTCGGATGAAACCAAGTGGGCAAAGAACCGTTCCTAAGCTGGGGTCCCTGGGAGCCTTCCCTAGTCTACACCAGAACAGCACTCTGAGGGAGAGGAGACGTGGAGGTTTGGTAGCCAAATCTCCTATTCTGCAGAGAAACATTTCGTTGTAGGTGGGTTCCATCAGCCTTGCCATATTGTCTCAGCTGGCTAGGACGGAGGGCAGGCAGTCAGTTGGCAGGCTCACCTGAGGCCCTGTTTCCCAGACTGTGATACAGAACCCCTGCCTGCTGCAGCCCAAAGGGACGGCTTATGGTAAGGGAAAAACCCTGTGTTGGAAAGTTCCTGCCTAACCCTCGCACAAGCACAAGCATATAGGTCAGTGGTCAAAGACTTTCCCCAAAAGTTTACCATGTTTGCTCCCATCTAGCCTCCGAAGGCCGAGGTTACCTAGCTGGGGATCACACTTCAGGAAAGGTACTCATGCTGCATGTGACTGCAAGTTGTTTCACCAGGCAGCCCAAATCGAGTACACCCACTTGCATTTTCCAGGGGCAGAGCAAAAGGTGTAAACTTACACGCCTCCAGCCTGGGAGGGGCGACATACACATTCTGAATGGGAAAGAAGCCCATGCCTTCAGTGTGAAAGGCCACTATGCCTCTTTACTTTGGCAGCCCAGGGATAGCGTCGGCTCTGAAATGCTTCCAAAGGAGCAGAGTCAGAGAACCTTTGAACCACAGAGCAGGTGCAGCCCCGAACAAGGTCTGCTCTTGGCCTGAGAACACCCACTGCCCAGCGCTTCGTTTGGGTACACACGTGTAGAGGAAGGTTGTTGAATTCTGCTGCGTGATAACTTCTCCGGGCCACGTAGCGTGAGGGCCAGTAGAGTGGCCCTCCATCTCATCCCGGCTTCATGTGCCGGGTGTATAAGGCAAACTCCCTGCTTGAATCCCTCCGTGGGCTACGTAACCTCCAGAGAGAGGTGGGTGATTGGGACCCAGGGCTGGTATCTAGGTTACTGCTCAGTGCCTCAACTTCCCAGCTGTTCTCTCTAAGCGGGTCCCAAAGGCTTTCTGGAAGAGTTTCCTTAGAGGGCCAGAAACAGGAAATTAGCCGACAGGCCCACGGGGATGCCAGTTCTCGGCAGCAACAACGCTACCAGCGTCAGACCCTTGGGTTCTCTTTGGTAAATGGAAGAACAACTCTGCTTGGAAGCTTCTGCCATCCAGTTTGAGAGTCGCACTTCCACCGCAGCCTAGGATTCCAAGTGTTGCCATGCTGCCACAATTTCCCATTCTTAGGCCTATGACGGCAGAGTGTCTGGCAGTCCTCAAAGAGACCTTAGGGATGCAGGCGTTTTGGCTCCTTCCACCGAGAAAGCAGCTCCTCCAGCTCCTCTGTCGTTAGCTAGTTCATTTTAGAATATCTCTAGGCGCCCTCTTTCCTCCTCCACGAGGTAAGACACAAAGGGACTTGCCCTAAAGGGAAGAAGCCTTCTGAGTCCGGCAGAGAGGCAGCCTCTCCCACTCAGCATCCCCCGACGACTGAGCCCCTGGCATGGGTCCGAGACACGGAGAAAGACAGCCGTAACCCCGAGCTTTTCCACAATGTAGTATAGGCCTCACCCTGAAGCTCACGTCAATTTCATAGAGAAAACACCAGGCCTCGGTGTGCTTTCCTGTGGCAAGGAAACTTTGCTTTCATTCCTTAGGTGGCACATTGGCTCATGACGGCCCTACCCGAAGGACTCACGGTGTGCAGCCCTATTTGTTGAGATCAGCCCCTCTGGCTCTTTCTCGGATGAAACCAAGTGGGCAAAGAGCCGTTCCTAAGCTGGGGTCCCTGGGAGCCTTCCCTAGTCTACACCAGAACAGCACTCTGAGGGAGAGGAGACGCGGAGGTTTGGTAGCCAAATCTCCTATTCTGCAGAGAAACATTTCGTTGTAGGTGGGTTCCATCAGCCTTGCCATATTGTCTCAGCTGGCTAGGACGGAGGGCAGGCAGTCAGTTGGCAGGCTCACCTGAGGCCCTGCTTCCCAGACTGTGATACAGAACCCCCGCCTGCTGCAGCCCAAAGGGACGGCTTATGGTAAGGGAAAAACCCTGTCTTGGAAAGTTCCTGCCTAACCCTCGCACAAGCACAAGCATATGGGTCAGTGGTCCAAGACTTTCCCCACAAGTTTACCATGTTTGCTCCCATCTAGCCTCCGAAGGCCGAGGTTACCTAGCTGGGAATCACACTTCAGGAGAGGTACTCATGCTGCTTGGGACTGCAAATTGTTTCACCAGGCAGCCCAAATCGAGTCCACCCACTTGCATTTTCCAGGGGCCGAGCCTGGGAGGGGCAACATACACTTTCTGAATGGGAAAGAAGCCCATGCCTTCAGTGTGAAAGGCCACTATGCCTCTTTGCTTTGGCAGCCCAGGGATAGCGTCGGCTCTGAAATGCTTCCAAAGGAGCAGAGTCAGAGAACCTTTGAACCACAGAGCAGGTGCAGCCCCGAACAAGGTCTGCTCTTGGCCTGAGAACACCCACTGCCCAGCGCTTCGTTTGGGTACACACGTGTAGAGGAAGGTTGTTGAATTCTGCTGCGTGATAACTTCTCCGGGCCACGTAGCGTGAGGGCCAGTAGAGTGGCCCTCCATCTCATCCCGGCTTCAGGTGCCGGGTGTATAAGGCAAGCTCCCTGCTTGAATCCCTCCGTGGGCTACGTAACCTCCAGAGAGAGGTGGGTGATTGGGACCCAGAGCTGGTATCTAGGTCACTGCTCTGTGCCTCAACTTCGCAGCTGGTCTCTCTAAGCGGGTCCCAAAGGCTTTCTGGAACAGTTTCCTTAGAGGGCCAGAAACAGGAAATTAGCCGACAGGCCCACGGGGATGCCAGTTCTCGGCAGCAACAACGCTACCAGCGTCAGACCCTTGGGTTCTCTTTGGTAAATGGAAGAACAACTCTGCTTGGAAGCTTCTGCCATCCAGTTTGAGAGTCGCACTTCCACCGCAGCCTAGGATTCCAAGTGTTGCCATGCCGCCACAATTTCCAATTCTTAGGCCTATGACAGCAGAGTGTCTGGCAGTCCTCAAAGAGACCTTAGGGATGCAGGCGTTTTGGCTCCTTCCACCGAGAAAGCAGCTCCTCCAGCTCCTCTGTCGTTAGCTAGTTCATGTTAGAATATCTCTAGGCGCCCTCTTTCCTCCTCCACGAAGTAAGACACAAAGGGACTTGCCCTAAAGGGAAGAAGGCTTCTGAGTCCGGCAGAGAGGCAGCCTCTCCCACTCAGCATCCCCCCACGACTGAGCCCCTGGCATGGGTCTGAGACACGGAGAAAGACAGCCGTAACCCCGAGCTTTCCACAATGTAGTATAGGCCTCACCCTGAAGCTCACGTCAATTTCATAGAGAAAACACCAGGCCTCGGTGTGCTTTCCTGTGGCAAGGAAACTTTGCTTTCATTCCTTAGGTGGCACATTGGCTCAGGACGGCCCTACCCGAAGGACTCACGGTGTGCAGCCCTATTTGTTGAGATCAGCCCCTCTGGCTCTTTCTCGGATGAAACCAAGTGGGCAAAGAACCGTTCCTAAGCTGGGGTCCCTGGGAGCCTTCCCTAGTCTACACCAGAACAGCACTCTGAGGGAGAGGAGACGCGGAGGTTTGGTAGCCAAATCTCCTATTCTGCAGAGAAACATTTCGTTGTAGGTGGGTTCCATCAGCCTTGCCATATTGTCTCAGCTGGCTAGGACGGAGGGCAGGCAGTCAGTTGGCAGGCTCACCTGAGGCCCTGTTTCCCAGACTGTGATACAGAACCCCTGCCTGCTGCAGCCCAAAGGGACGGCTTATGGTAAGGGAAAAACCCTGTGTTGGAAAGTTCCTGCCTAACCCTCGCACAAGCACAAGCATATAGGTCAGTGGTCAAAGACTTTCCCCAAAAGTTTACCATGTTTGCTCCCATCTAGCCTCCGAAGGCCGAGGTTACCTAGCTGGAGATCACACTTCAGGAAAGGTACTCATGCTGCATGTGACTGCAAGTTGTTTCACCAGGCAGCCCAAATCGAGTACACCCACTTGCATTTTCCAGGGGCAGAGCAAAAGGTGTAAACTTACACGCCTCCAGCCTGGGAGGGGCGACATACACATTCTGAATGGGAAAGAAGCCCATGCCTTCAGTGTGAAAGGCCACTATGCCTCTTTACTTTGGCAGCCCAGGGATAGCGTCGGCTCTGAAATGCTTCCAAAGGAGCAGAGTCAGAGAACCTTTGAACCACAGAGCAGGTGCAGCCCCGAACAAGGTCTGCTCTTGGCCTGAGAACACCCACTGCCCAGCGCTTCGTTTGGGTACACACGTGTAGAGGAAGGTTGTTGAATTCTGCTGCGTGATAACTTCTCCGGGCCACGTAGCGTGAGGGCCAGTAGAGTGGCCCTCCATCTCATCCCGGCTTCATGTGCCGGGTGTATAAGGCAAACTCCCTGCTTGAATCCCTCCGTGGGCTACGTAACCTCCAGAGAGAGGTGGGTGATTGGGACCCAGGGCTGGTATCTTGGTTACTGCTCAGTGCCTCAACTTCCCAGCTGTTCTCTCTAAGCGGGTCCCAAAGGCTTTCTGGAAGAGTTTCCTTAGAGGGCCAGAAACAGGAAATTAGCCGACAGGCCCACGGGGATGCCAGTTCTCGGCAGCAACAACGCTACCAGCGTCAGACCCTTGGGTTCTCTTTGGTAAATGGAAGAACAACTCTGCTTGGAAGCTTCTGCCATCCAGTTTGAGAGTCGCACTTCCACCGCAGCCTAGGATTCCAAGTGTTGCCATGCTGCCACAATTTCCCATTCTTAGGCCTATGACGGCAGAGTGTCTGGCAGTCCTCAAAGAGACCTTAGGGATGCAGGCGTTTTGGCTCCTTCCACCGAGAAAGCAGCTCCTCCAGCTCCTCTGTCGTTAGCTAGTTCATTTTAGAATATCTCTAAGCGCCCTCTTTCCTCCTCCACGAGGTAAGACACAAAGGGACTTGCCCTAAAGGGAAGAAGGCTTCTGAGTCCGGCAGACAGGCAGCCTCTCCCACTCAGCATCCCCCCACGACTGAGCCCCTGGCATGGGTCCGAGACACGGAGAAAGACAGCCGTAACCCCGAGCTTTCCACAATGTAGTATAGGCCTCACCCTGAAGCTCACGTCAATTTCATAGAGAAAACACCAGGCCTCGGTGTGCTTTCCTGTGGCAAGGAAACTTTGCTTTCATTCCTTAGGTGGCACATTGGCTCAGGACGGCCCTACCAGAAGGACTCACGGTGTGCAGCCCTATTTGTTGAGATCAGCCCCTCTGGCTCTTTCTCGGATGAAACCAAGTGGGCAAAGAACCGTTCCTAAGCTGGGGTCCCTGGGAGCCTTCCCTAGTCTACACCAGAACAGCACTCTGAGGGAGAGGAGACGCGGAGGTTTGGTAGCCAAATCTCCTATTCTGCAGAGAAACATTTCGTTGTAGGTGGGTTCCATCAGCCTTGCCATATTGTCTCAGCTGGCTAGGACGGAGGGCAGGCAGTCAGTTGGCAGGCTCACCTGAGGCCCTGTTTCCCAGACTGTGATACAGAACCCCTGCCTGCTGCAGCCCAAAGGGACGGCTTATGGTAAGGGAAAAACCCTGTGTTGGAAAGTTCCTGCCTAACCCTCGCACAAGCACAAGCATATAGGTCAGTGGTCAAAGACTTTCCCCAAAAGTTTACCATGTTTGCTCCCATCTAGCCTCCAAAGGCCGAGGTTACCTAGCTGGGGATCACACTTCAGGAAAGGTACTCATGCTGCATGTGACTGCAAGTTGTTTCACCAGGCAGCCCAAATCGAGTACACCAACTTGCATTTTCCAGGGGCAGAGCAAAAGGTGTAAACTTACACGCCTCCAGCCTGGGAGGGGCGACATACACATTCTGAATGGGAAAGAAGCCCATGCCTTCAGTGTGAAAGGCCACTATGCCTCTTTACTTTGGCAGCCCAGGGATAGCTTCGGCTCTGAAATGCTTCCAAAGGAGCAGAGTCAGAGAACCTTTGAACCACAGAGCAGGTGCAGCCCCGAACAAGGTCTGCTCTTGGCCTGAGAACACCCACTGCCCAGCGCTTCCTTTGGGTACACACGTGTAGAGGAAGGTTGTTGAATTCTGCTGCGTGATAACTTCTCCGGGCCACGTAGTGTGAGGGCCAGTAGAGTGGCCCTCCATCTCATCCCGGCTTCATGTGCCGGGTGTATAAGGCAAACTCCCTGCTTGAATCCCTCCGTGGGCTACGTAACCTCCAGAGAGAGGTGGGTGATTGGGACCCAGGGCTGGTATCTAGGTTACTGCTCAGTGCCTCAACTTCCCAGCTGTTCTCTCTAAGCGGGTCCCAAAGGCTTTCTGGAAGAGTTTCCTTAGAGGGCCAGAAACAGGAAATTAGCCGACAGGCCCACGGGGATGCCAGTTCTCGGCAGCAACAACGCTACCAGCGTCAGACCCTTGGGTTCTCTTTGGTAAATGGAAGAACAACTCTGCTTGGAAGCTTCTGCCATCCAGTTTGAGAGTCGCACTTCCACCGCAGCCTAGGATTCCAAGTGTTGCCATGCTGCCACAATTTCCCATTCTTAGGCCTATGACGGCAGAGTGTCTGGCAGTCCTCAAAGAGACCTTAGGGATGCAGGCGTTTTGGCTCCTTCCACCGAGAAAGCAGCTCCTCCAGCTCCTCTGTCGTTAGCTAGTTCATTTTAGAATATCTCTAGGCGCCCTCTTTCCTCCTCCACGAGGTAAGACACAAAGGGACTTGCCCTAAAGGGAAGAAGCCTTCTGAGTCCGGCAGAGAGGCAGCCTCTCTCACTCAGCATCCCCCGAAGACTGAGCCCCTGGCATGGGTCCGAGACACGGAGAAAGACAGCCGTAACCCCGAGCTTTTCCACAATGTAGTATAGGCCTCACCCTGAAGCTCACGTCAATTTCATAGAGAAAACACCAGGCCTCGGTGTGCTTTCCTGTGGCAAGGAAACTTTGCTTTCATTCCTTAGGTGGCACATTGGCTCATGACGGCCCTACCCGAAGGACTCACGGTGTGCAGCCCTATTTGTTGAGATCAGCCCCTCTGGCTCTTTCTCGGATGAAACCAAGTGGGCAAAGAGCCGTTCCTAAGCTGGGGTCCCTGGGAGCCTTCCCTAGTCTACACCAGAACAGCACTCTGAGGGAGAGGAGACGCGGAGGTTTGGTAGCCAAATCTCCTATTCTGCAGAGAAACATTTCGTTGTAGGTGGGTTCCATCAGCCTTGCCATATTGTCTCAGCTGGCTAGGACGGAGGGCAGGCAGTCAGTTGGCAGGCTCACCTGAGGCCCTGCTTCCCAGACTGTGATACAGAACCCCCGCCTGCTGCAGCCCAAAGGGACGGCTTATGGTAAGGGAAAAACCCTGTGTTGGAAAGTTACTGCCTAACCCTCGCACAAGCACAAGCATATGGGTCAGTGGTCCAAGACTTTCCCCACAAGTTTACCATGTTTGCTCCCATCTAGCCTCCGAAGGCCGAGGTTACCTAGCTGGGAATCACACTTCAGGAGAGGTACTCATGCTGCTTGGGACTGCAAATTGTTTCACCAGGCAGCCCAAATCGAGTCCACCCACTTGCATTTTCCAGGGGCCGAGCCTGGGAGGGGCAACATACACTTTCTGAATGGGAAAGAAGCCCATGCCTTCAGTGTGAAAGGCCACTATGCCTCTTTGCTTTGGCAGCCCAGGGATAGCGTCGGCTCTGAAATGCTTCCAAAGGAGCAGAGTCAGAGAACCTTTGAACCACAGAGCAGGTGCAGCCCCGAACAAGGTCTGCTCTTGGCCTGAGAACACCCACTGCCCAGCGCTTCGTTTGGGTACACACGTGTAGAGGAAGGTTGTTGAATTCTGCTGCGTGATAACTTCTCCGGGCCACGTAGCGTGAGGGCCAGTAGAGTGTCCCTCCATCTCATCCCGGCTTCAGGTGCCGGGTGTATAAGGCAAGCTCCCTGCTTGAATCCCTCCGTGGGCTACGTAAACTCCAGAGAGAGGTGGGTGATTGGGACCCAGAGCTGGTATCTAGGTCACTGCTCTGTGCCTCAATTTCGCAGCTGTTCTCTCTAAGCGGGTCCCAAAGGCTTTCTGGAACAGTTTCCTTAGAGGGCCAGAAACAGGAAATTAGCCGACAGGCCCACGGGGATGCCAGTTCTCGGCAGCAACAACGCTACCAGCGTCAGACCCTTGGGTTCTCTTTGGTAAATGGAAGAACAACTCTGCTTGGAAGCTTCTGCCATCCAGTTTGAGAGTCGCACTTCCACCGCAGCCTAGGATTCCAAGTGTTGCCATGCCGCCACAATTTCCAATTCTTAGGCCTATGACAGCAGAGTGTCTGGCAGTCCTCAAAGAGACCTTAGGGATGCAGGCGTTTTGGCTCCTTCCACCGAGAAAGCAGCTCCTCCAGCTCCTCTGTCGTTAGCTAGTTCATGTTAGAATATCTGTAGGCGCCCTCTTTCCTCCTCCACGAAGTAAGACACAAAGGGACTTGCCCTAAAGGGAAGAAGGCTTCTGAGTCCGGCAGAGAGGCAGCCTCTCCCACTCAGCATCCCCCCACGACTGAGCCCCTGGCATGGGTCCGAGACACGGAGAAAGACAGCCGTAACCCCGAGCTTTCCACAATGTAGTATAGGCCTCACCCTGAAGCTCACGTCAATTTCATAGAGAAAACACCAGGCCTCGGTGTGCTTTCCTGTGGCAAGGAAACTTTGCTTTCATTCCTTAGGTGGCACATTGGCTCAGGACGGCCCTACCCGAAGGACTCACGGTGTGCAGCCCTATTTGTTGAGATCAGCCCCTCTGGCTCTTTCTCAGATGAAACCAAGTGGGCAAAGAACCGTTCCTAAGCTGGGGTCCCTGGGAGCCTTCCCTAGTCTACACCAGAACAGCACTCTGAGGGAGAGGAGACGCGGAGGTTTGGTAGCCAAATCTCCTATTCTGCAGAGAAACATTTCGTTGTAGGTGGGTTCCATCAGCCTTGCCATATTGTCTCAGCTGGCTAGGACGGAGGGCAGGCAGTCAGTTGGCAGGCTCACCTGAGGCCCTGTTTCCCAGACTGTGATACAGAACCCCTGCCTGCTGCAGCCCAAAGGGACGGCTTATGGTAAGGGAAAAACCCTGTGTTGGAAAGTTCCTGCCTAACCCTCGCACAAGCACAAGCATATCGGTCAGTGGTCCAAGACTTTCCCCACAGGTTTGCCATGTTTGCTCCCATGTAGCCTCCGAAGGCCGAGGTTACCTAGCTGGGGATCACACTTCAGGAGAGGTACTCATGCTGCTTGGGACTGCAAGTTGTTTCACCAGGCAGCACAAATCGTGTCCACCCACTTGCATTTTCCAGGGGCCGAGCCTGGGAGGGGCAACATACACTTTCTGAATGGGAAAGAAGCCCATGCCTTCAGTGTGAAAGGCCACTATGCCCCTTTGCTTTGGCAGCCCAGGGATAGCGTCGGCTCTGAAATGCTTCCAAAGGAGCAGAGTCAGAGAACCTTTGAACCACAGAGCAGGTGCAGCCCCGAACAATGTCTGCTCTTGGCCTGAGAACACCCACTGCCCAGCGCTTCGTTTGGGTAAAAACGTGTAGAGGAAGGTTGTTGAATTCTGCTGCGTGATAACTTCTCCGGGCCACGTAGCGTGAGGGCCAGTAGAGTGGCCCTCCATCTCATCCCGGCTTCATGTGCCGGGTGTATAAGGCAAGCTCCCTGCTTGAATCCCTCCGTGGGCTACGTAACCTCCAGAGAGAGGTGGGTGATTGGGACCCAGAGCTGGTATCTAGGTCACTGCTCTATGCCTCAACTTCGCAGCTGTTCTCTCTAAGCGGGTCCCAAAGTCTTTCTGGAACAGTTTCCTTAGAGGGCCAGAAACAGGAAATTAGCCGACAGGCCCACGGGGATGCCAGTTCTCGGCAGCAACAACGCTACCAGCGTCAGACCCTTGGGTTCTCTTTGGTAAACGGAAGAACAACTCTGCTTGGAAGCTTCTGCCATCCAGTTTGAGAGTCGCACTTCCACCGCAGCCTAGGATTCCAAGTGTTGCCATGCCGCCACAATTTCCAATTCTTAGGCCTATGACGGCAGAGTGTCTGGCAGTCCTCAAAGAGACCTTAGGGATGCAGGCGTTTTGGCTCCTTCCACCGAGAAAGCAGCTCCTCCAGCTCCTCTGTCGTTAGCTAGTTCATGTTAGAATATCTCTAGGCGCCCTCTTTCCTCCTCCACGAAGTAAGACACAAACGGACTTGCCCTAAAGGGAAGAAGCCTTCTGAGTCCGGCAGAGAGGCAGCCTCTCCCACTCAGCATCCCCCCACGACTGAGCCCCTGGCATGGGTCCGAGACACGGAGAAAGACAGCCGTAACCCCGAGCTTTCCACAATGTAGTATAGGCCTCACACTGAAGCTCACGTCAATTTCATAGAGAAAACACCAGGCCTCGGTGTGCTTTCCTGTGGCAAGGAAACTTTGCTTTCATTCCATAGGTGGCACATTGGCTCATGACGGCCCTACCCGAAGGACTCACGGTGTGCAGCCCTATTTGTTGAGATCAGCCCCTCTGGCTCTATCTCGGATGAAACCAAGTGGGCAAAGAGCCGTTCCTAAGCTGGGGTCCCTGGGAGCCTTCCCTAGTCTGCACCAGAACAGCACTGTGAGGGAGAGGAGACTCTGAGGTTTGGTAGCCAATTCTCCTATTCTGCAGAGAAACATTTCGTTGTAGGTGGGTTCCATCAGCCTTGCCATATTTTCTCAGCTGGCTAGGACGGAGGGCAGGCAGTCAGTTGGCAGGCTCACCTGAGGCCCTGCTTCCCAGACTGTGATACAGAACCCCCGCCTGCTGCAGCCCGAAGGGACGGCTTATGGTAAGGGGAAAACCCTGTGTTGGAAAGTTCCTGCCTAACCCTCGCACAAGCACAAGCATATGGGTCAGTGGTCCAAGACTTTCGCCACAAGTTTACCATGTTTGCTCCCATCTAGCCTCCGAAGGCCGAGGTTACCTAGCTGGGAATCACACTTCAGGAGAGGTACTCATGCTGCTTGGGACTGCAAGTTGTTTCACCAGGCAGCCCAAATCGAGTCCACCCACTTGCATTTTCCAGGGGCCGAGCCTGGGAGGGGCAACATACACTTTCTGAATGGGAAAGAAGCCCATGCCTTCAGTGTGAAAGGCCACTATGCCTCTTTGCTTTGGCAGCCCAGGGATAGCGTCGGCTCTGAAATGCTTCCAAAGGAGCAGAGTCAGAGAACCTTTGAACCACAGAGCAGGTGCAGCCCCGAACAAGGTCTGCTCTTGGCCTGAGAACACCCATTGCCCAGCGCTTCGCTTGGGTACACACGTGTAGAGGAAGGTTGTTGAATTCTGCTGCGTGATAACTTCTCCGGGCCACGTAGCGTGAGGTCCTGTAAAGTGGCCCTCCATCTCATCCCGGCTTCATGTGCCGGGTGTATAAGGCAAGCTCCCTGCTTGAATCCCTCCGTGGGCTACGTAACCTCCAGAGAGAGGTGGGTGATTGGGACCCAGGGCTGGTATCTCAGTTACTGCTCTGTGCCTCAACTTCGCAGCTGTTCTCTCTAAGCGGGTCCCAAAGGCTTTCTGGAAGAGTTTCCTTAGAGGGCCAGAAACAGGAAATTAGCCGACCGGCCCACGGGGATGCCAGTTCTCGGCAGCAACAACGCTACCAGCGTCAGACCCTTGGGTTCTCTTTGGTAAATGGAAGAACAACTCTGCTTGGAAGCTTCTGCCATCCAGTTTGAGAGTCGCACTTCCACCGCAGCCTAGGATTCCAAGTGTTGCCATGCCGCCACAATTTCCCATTCTTAGGCCTATGACGGCAGAGTGTCTGGCCGTCCTCAAAGAGACCTTAGGGATGCAGGCGTTTTGGCTCCTTCCACCGAGAAAGCAGCTCCTCCAGCTCCTCTGTCGTTAGCTAGTTCATGTTAGAATATCTCTAGGCGCCCTCTTTCCTCCTCCACGAGGTAAGACACAAAGGGACTTGCCCTAAAGGGAAGAAGGCTTCTGAGTCCGGCAGAGAGGCAGCCTCTCCCACTCAGCATTCCCCGACGACTGAGCCCCTGGCATGGGTCCGAGACACGGAGAAAGACAGCCGTAACACCGAGCTTTTCCACAATGTAGTATAGGCCTCACCCTGAAGCTCACGTCAATTTCATAGAGAAAACACCAGGCCTCGGTGTGCTTTCCTGTGACAAGGAAACTTTGCTTTCATTCCTTAGGTGGCACATTGGCTCAGGACGGCCCTACCCGAAGGACTCACGGTGTGCAGCCCTATTTGTTGAGATCAGCCCCTCTGGCTCTATCTCGGATGAATCCAAGTGGGCAAAGAGCCGTTCCTAAGCTGGGGTCCCTGGGAGCCTTCCCTAGTCTACACCAGAACAGCACTCTGAGGGAGAGGAGACGCGGAGGTTTGGTAGCCAAATCTCCTATTCTGCAGAGAAACATTTCGTTGTAGGTGGGTTCCATCATCCTTGCCATATTTTCTCAGCTGGCTAGGACGGAGGGCAGGCAGTCAGTTGGCAGGCTCACCTGAGGCCCTGCTTCCCAGACTGTGATACAGAACCCCCGCCTGCTGCAGCCCGAAGGGACGGCTTATGGTAAGGGGAAAACCCTGTGTTGGAAAGTTCCTGCCTAACCCTCGCACAAGCACAAGCATATGGGTCAGTGGTCCAAGACTTTCCCCACAAGTTTACCATGTTTGCTCCCGTCTAGCCTCCGAAGGCCGAGGTTACCTAGCTGGGAATCACACTTCAGGAGAGGTACTCATGCTGCTTGGGACTGCAAGTTGTTTCACCAGGCAGCCCAAATCGAGTCCACCCACTTGCATTTTCCAGGGGCCGAGCCTGGGAGGGGCAACATACACTTTCTGAATGGGAAAGAAGCCCATGCCTTCAGTGTGAAAGGCCACTATGCCTCTTTGCTTTGGCAGCCCAGGGATAGCGTCGGCTCTGAAATGCTTCCAAAGGAGCAGAGTCAGAGAACCTTTGAACCACAGAGCAGGTGCAGCCCCGAACAAGGTCTGCTCTTGGCCTGAGAACACCCACTGCCCAGCGCTTCGTTTGGGTACACACGTGTAGAGGAAGGTTGTTGAATTCTGCTGCGTGATAACTTCTCCGGGCCACGTAGCGTGAGGGCCAGTAGAGTGGCCCTCCATCTCATCCCGGCTTCATGTGCCGGGTGTATAAGGCAAACTCCCTGCTTGAATCCCTCCGTGGGCTACGTAACCTCCAGAGAGAGGTGGGTGATTGGGACCCAGAGCTGGTATCTAGGTCACTGCTCTGTGCCTCAACTTCGCAGCTGTTCTCTCTAAGCGGGTCCCAAAGGCTTTCTGGAAGTGTTTCCTTAGAGGGCCAGAAACAGGAAATTAGCCGACAGGCCCACGGGGATGCCAGTTCTCGGCAGCAACAACGCTACCAGCGTCAGACCCTTGGGTTCTCTTTGGTAAATGGAAGAACAACTCTGCT
Organism: Eschrichtius robustus; assembly: GCF_028021215.1. Lineage (NCBI taxonomy): Eukaryota > Metazoa > Chordata > Mammalia > Artiodactyla > Eschrichtiidae > Eschrichtius > Eschrichtius robustus. The sequence continues at coordinate 43,936,211 of NC_090842.1, forward strand.
TGGAAGCTTCTGCCATCCAGTTTGAGAGTCGCACTTCCACCGCAGCCTAGGATTCCAAGTGTTGCCATGCCGCCACAATTTCCCATTCTTAGGCCTATGACGGCAGAGTGTCTGGCAGTCCTCAAAGAGACCTTAGGGATGCAGGCGTTTTGGCTCCTTCCACCGAGAAAGCAGCTCCTCCAGCTCCTCTGTCGTTAGCTAGTTCATGTTAGAATATCTCTAGGCGCCCTCTTTCCTCCTCCACGAAGTAAGACACAAACGGACTTGCCCTAAAGGGAAGAAGCCTTCTGAGTCCGGCAGAGAGGCAGCCTCTCCCACTCAGCATCCCCCCACGACTGAGCCCCTGGCATGGGTCCGAGACACGGAGAAAGACAGCCGTAACCCCGAGCTTTCCACAATGTAGTATAGGCCTCACCCTGAAGCTCACGTCAATTTCATAGAGAAAACACCAGGCCTCGGTGTGCTTTCCTGTGGCAAGGAAACTTTGCTTTCATTCCATAGGTGGCACATTGGCTCATGACGGCCCTACCCGAAGGACTCACGGTGTGCAGCCCTATTTGTTGAGATCAGCCCCTCTGGCTCTTTCTCGGATGAAACCAAGTGGGCAAAGAGCCGTTCCTAAGCTGGGGTCCCTGGGAGCCTTCCCTAGTCTGCACCAGAACAGCACTGTGAGGGAGAGGAGACTCTGAGGTTTGGTAGCCAATTCTCCTATTCTGCAGAGAAACATTTCGTTGTAGGTGGGTTCCATCAGCCTTGCCATATTTTCTCAGCTGGCTAGGACGGAGGGCAGGCAGTCAGTTGGCAGGCTCACCTGAGGCCCTGCTTCCCAGACTGTGATACAGAACCCCCGCCTGCTGCAGCCCGAAGGGACGGCTTATGGTAAGGGGAAAACCCTGTGTTGGAAAGTTCCTGCCTAACCCTCGCACAAGCACAAGCATATGGGTCAGTGGTCCAAGACTTTCGCCACAAGTTTACCATGTTTGCTCCCATCTAGCCTCCGAAGGCCGAGGTTACCTAGCTGGGAATCACACTTCAGGAGAGGTACTCATGCTGCTTGGGACTGCAAGTTGTTTCACCAGGCAGCCCAAATCGAGTCCACCCACTTGCATTTTCCAGGGGCCGAGCCTGGGAGGGGCAACATACACTTTCTGAATGGGAAAGAAGCCCATGCCTTCAGTGTGAAAGGCCACTATGCCTCTTTGCTTTGGCAGCCCAGGGATAGCGTCGGCTCTGAAATGCTTCCAAAGGAGCAGAGTCAGAGAACCTTTGAACCACAGAGCAGGTGCAGCCCCGAACAAGGTCTGCTCTTGGCCTGAGAACACCCATTGCCCAGCGCTTCGCTTGGGTACACACGTGTAGAGGAAGGTTGTTGAATTCTGCTGCGTGATAACTTCTCCGGGCCACGTAGCGTGAGGTCCTGTAAAGTGGCCCTCCATCTCATCCCGGCTTCATGTGCCGGGTGTATAAGGCAAGCTCCCTGCTTGAATCCCTCCGTGGGCTACGTAACCTCCAGAGAGAGGTGGGTGATTGGGACCCAGGGCTGGTATCTCAGTTACTGCTCTGTGCCTCAACTTCGCAGCTGTTCTCTCTAAGCGGGTCCCAAAGGCTTTCTGGAAGAGTTTCCTTAGAGGGCCAGAAACAGGAAATTAGCCGACCGGCCCACGGGGATGCCAGTTCTCGGCAGCAACAACGCTACCAGCGTCAGACCCTTGGGTTCTCTTTGGTAAATGGAAGAACAACTCTGCTTGGAAGCTTCTGCCATCCAGTTTGAGAGTCGCACTTCCACCGCAGCCTAGGATTCCAAGTGTTGCCATGCCGCCACAATTTCCCATTCTTAGGCCTATGACGGCAGAGTGTCTGGCAGTCCTCAAAGAGACCTTAGGGATGCAGGCGTTTTGGCTCCTTCCACCGAGAAAGCAGCTCCTCCAGCTCCTCTGTCGTTAGCTAGTTCATGTTAGAATATCTCTAGGCGCCCTCTTTCCTCCTCCACGAAGTAAGACACAAACGGACTTGCCCTAAAGGGAAGAAGCCTTCTGAGTCCGGCAGAGAGGCAGCCTCTCCCACTCAGCATCCCCCCACGACTGAGCCCCTGGCATGGGTCCGAGACACGGAGAAAGACAGCCGTAACCCCGAGCTTTCCACAATGTAGTATAGGCCTCACCCTGAAGCTCACGTCAATTTCATAGAGAAAACACCAGGCCTCGGTGTGCTTTCCTGTGGCAAGGAAACTTTGCTTTCATTCCATAGGTGGCACATTGGCTCATGACGGCCCTACCCGAAGGACTCACGGTGTGCAGCCCTATTTGTTGAGATCAGCCCCTCTGGCTCTTTCTCGGATGAAACCAAGTGGGCAAAGAGCCGTTCCTAAGCTGGGGTCCCTGGGAGCCTTCCCTAGTCTGCACCAGAACAGCACTGTGAGGGAGAGGAGACTCTGAGGTTTGGTAGCCAATTCTCCTATTCTGCAGAGAAACATTTCGTTGTAGGTGGGTTCCATCAGCCTTGCCATATTTTCTCAGCTGGCTAGGACGGAGGGCAGGCAGTCAGTTGGCAGGCTCACCTGAGGCCCTGCTTCCCAGACTGTGATACAGAACCCCCGCCTGCTGCAGCCCGAAGGGACGGCTTATGGTAAGGGGAAAACCCTGTGTTGGAAAGTTCCTGCCTAACCCTCGCACAAGCACAAGCATATGGGTCAGTGGTCCAAGACTTTCGCCACAAGTTTACCATGTTTGCTCCCATCTAGCCTCCGAAGGCCGAGGTTACCTAGCTGGGAATCACACTTCAGGAGAGGTACTCATGCTGCTTGGGACTGCAAGTTGTTTCACCAGGCAGCCCCAATCGAGTCCACCCACTTGCATTTTCCAGGGGCCGAGCCTGGGAGGGGCAACATACACTTTCTGAATGGGAAAGAAGCCCATGCCTTCAGTGTGAAAGGCCACTATGCCTCTTTGCTTTGGCAGCCCAGGGATAGCGTCGGCTCTGAAATGCTTCCAAAGGAGCAGAGTCAGAGAACCTTTGAACCACAGAGCAGGTGCAGCCCCGAACAAGGTCTGCTCTTGGCCTGAGAACACCCATTGCCCAGCGCTTCGCTTGGGTACACACGTGTAGAGGAAGGTTGTTGAATTCTGCTGCGTGATAACTTCTCCGGGCCACGTAGCGTGAGGTCCTGTAAAGTGGCCCTCCATCTCATCCCGGCTTCATGTGCCGGGTGTATAAGGCAAGCTCCCTGCTTGAATCCCTCCGTGGGCTACGTAACCTCCAGAGAGAGGTGGGTGATTGGGACCCAGGGCTGGTATCTCAGTTACTGCTCTGTGCCTCAACTTCGCAGCTGTTCTCTCTAAGCGGGTCCCAAAGGCTTTCTAGAAGAGTTTCCTTAGAGGGCCAGAAACAGGAAATTAGCCGACCGGCCCACGGGGATGCCAGTTCTCGGCAGCAACAACGCTACCAGCGTCAGACCCTTGGGTTCTCTTTGGTAAATGGAAGAACAACTCTGCTTGGAAGCTTCTGCCATCCAGTTTGAGAGTCGCACTTCCACCGCAGCCTAGGATTCCAAGTGTTGCCATGCCGCCACAATTTCCCATTCTTAGGCCTATGACGGCAGAGTGTCTGGCCGTCCTCAAAGAGACCTTAGGGATGCAGGCGTTTTGGCTCCTTCCACCGAGAAAGCAGCTCCTCCAGCTCCTCTGTCGTTAGCTAGTTCATGTTAGAATATCTCTAGGCGCCCTCTTTCCTCCTCCACGAGGTAAGACACAAAGGGACTTGCCCTAAAGGGAAGAAGGCTTCTGAGTCCGGCAGAGAGGCAGCCTCTCCCACTCAGCATTCCCCGACGACTGAGCCCCTGGCATGGGTCCGAGACACGGAGAAAGACAGCCGTAACACCGAGCTTTTCCACAATGTAGTATAGGCCTCACCCTGAAGCTCACGTCAATTTCATACAGAAAACACCAGGCCTCGGTTTGCTTTCCTGTGACAAGGAAACTTTGCTTTCATTCCTTAGGTGGCACATTGGCTCAGGACGGCCCTACCCGAAGGACTCACGGTGTGCAGCCCTATTTGTTGAGATCAGCCCCTCTGGCTCTATCTCGGATGAATCCAAGTGGGCAAAGAGCCGTTCCTAAGCTGGGGTCCCTGGGAGCCTTCCCTAGTCTACACCAGAACAGCACTCTGAGGGAGAGGAGACGCGGAGGTTTGGTAGCCAAATCTCCTATTCTGCAGAGAAACATTTCGTTGTAGGTGGGTTCCATCATCCTTGCCATATTTTCTCAGCTGGCTAGGACGGAGGGCAGGCAGTCAGTTGGCAGGCTCACCTGAGGCCCTGCTTCCCAGACTGTGATACAGAACCCCCGCCTGCTGCAGCCCGAAGGGACGGCTTATGGTAAGGGGAAAACCCTGTGTTGGAAAGTTCCTGCCTAACCCTCGCACAAGCACAAGCATATGGGTCAGTGGTCCAAGACTTTCCCCACAAGTTTACCATGTTTGCTCCCGTCTAGCCTCCGAAGGCCGAGGTTACCTAGCTGGGAATCACACTTCAGGAGAGGTACTCATGCTGCTTGGGACTGCAAGTTGTTTCACCAGGCAGCCCAAATCGAGTCCACCCACTTGCATTTTCCAGGGGCCGAGCCTGGGAGGGGCAACATACACTTTCTGAATGGGAAAGAAGCCCATGCCTTCAGTGTGAAAGGCCACTATGCCTCTTTGCTTTGGCAGCCCAGGGATAGCGTCGGCTCTGAAATGCTTCCAAAGGAGCAGAGTCAGAGAACCTTTGAACCACAGAGCAGGTGCAGCCCCGAACAAGGTCTGCTCTTGGCCTGAGAACACCCACTGCCCAGCGCTTCGTTTGGGTACACACGTGTAGAGGAAGGTTGTTGAATTCTGCTGCGTGATAACTTCTCCGGGCCACGTAGCGTGAGGGCCAGTAGAGTGGCCCTCCATCTCATCCCGGCTTCATGTGCCGGGTGTATAAGGCAAACTCCCTGCTTGAATCCCTCCGTGGGCTACGTAACCTCCAGAGAGAGGTGGGTGATTGGGACCCAGAGCTGGTATCTAGGTCACTGCTCTGTGCCTCAACTTCGCAGCTGTTCTCTCTAAGCGGGTCCCAAAGGCTTTCTGGAAGTGTTTCCTTAGAGGGCCAGAAACAGGAAATTAGCCGACAGGCCCACGGGGATGCCAGTTCTCGGCAGCAACAACGCTACCAGCGTCAGACCCTTGGGTTCTCTTTGGTAAATGGAAGAACAACTCTGCTTGGAAGCTTCTGCCATCCAGTTTGAGAGTCGCACTTCCACCGCAGCCTAGGATTCCAAGTGTTGCCATGCCGCCACAATTTCCCATTCTTAGGCCTATGACGGCAGAGTGTCTGGCAGTCCTCCAAGAGACCTTAGGGATGCAGGCGTTTTGGCTCCATCCACCGAGAAAGCAGCTCCTCCAGCTCCTCTGTCGTTAGCTAGTTCATGTTAGAATATCTCTAGGCGCCCTCTTTCCTCCTCCACGAGGTAAGACACAAACGGACTTGCCCTAAAGGGAAGAAGCCTTCTGAGTCCGGCAGAGAGGCAGCCTCTCCCACTCAGCATTCCCCGACGACTGAGCCCCTGGCATGGGTCCGAGACACGGAGAAAGACAGCCGTAACCCCAAGCTTTTCCGCAATGTAGTATAGGCCTCACCCTGAAGCTCACGTCAATTTCATAGAGAAAACACCAGGCCTCGGTGTGCTTTCCTGTGACAAGAAAATTTTGCTTTCATTCCTTAGGTGGCACATTGGCTCAGGACGGCCCTACCCGAAGGACTCACGGTGTGCAGCCCTATTTGTTGAGATCAGCCCCTCTGGCTCTTTCTCGGATGAAACCAAGTGGGCAAAGAGCCGTTCCTAAGCTGGGGTCCCTGGGAGCCTTCCCTAGTCTACACCAGAACAGCACTCTAAGGGAGAGGAGACGCGGAGGTTTGGTAGCCAAATCTCCTATTCTGCAGAGAAACATTTCGTTGTAGGTGGGTTCCATCAGCCTTGCCATATTTTCTCAGCTGGCTAGGACGGAGGGCAGGCAGTCAGTTGGCAGGCTCACCTGAGGCCCTGCTTCCCAGACTGTGATACAGAACCCCCGCCTGCTGCAGCCCGAAGGGACGGCTTATGGTAAGGGGAAAACCCTGTGTTGGAAAGTTCCTGCCTAACCCTCGCACAAGCACAAGCATATGGGTCAGTGGTCCAAGACTTTCCCCACAAGTTTACCATGTTTGCTCCCATCTAGCCTCCGAAGGCCGAGGTTACCTAGCTGGGAATCAAACTTCAGGAGAGGTACTCATGCTGCTTGGGACTGCAAGTTGTTTCACCAGGCAGCCCAAATCGGGTCCACCCACTTGCATTTTCCAGGGGCCGAGCCTGGGAGGGGCAACATACACTTTCTGAATGGGAAAGAAGCCCATGCCTTCAGTGTGAAAGGCCACTATGCCTCTTTGCTTTGGCAGCCCAGGGATAGCGTCGGCTCTGAAATGCTTCCAAAGGAGCAGAGTCAGAGAACCTTTGAACCACAGAGCAGGTGCAGCCCCGAACAAGGTCTGCTCTAGGCCTGAGAACACCCACTGCCCAGCGCTTCGTTTGGGTACACACGTGTAGAGGAAGGTTGTTGAATTCTGCTGCGTGATAACTTCTCCGGGCCACGTAGCGTGAGGGCCAGTAGAGTGGCCCTCCATCTCATCCCGGCTTCATGTGCCGGGTGTATAAGGCAAACTCCCTGCTTGAATCCCTCCGTGGGCTACGTAACCTCCAGAGAGAGGTGGGTGATTGGGACCCAGAGCTGGTATCTAGGTCACTGCTCTGTGCCTCAACTTCGCAGCTGTTCTCTCTAAGCGGGTCCCAAAGGCTTTCTGGAAGAGTTTCCTTAGAGGGCCAGAAACAGGAAATTAGCCGACAGGCCCACGGGGATGCCAGTTCTCGGCAGCAACAACGCTACCAGCGTCAGACCCTTGGGTTCTCTTTGGTAAATGGAAGAACAACTCTGCTTGGAAGCTTCTGCCATCCAGTTTGAGAGTCGCACTTCCACCGCAGCCTAGGATTCCAAGTGTTGCCATGCCGCCACAATTTCCCATTCTTAGGCCTATGACGGCAGAGTGTCTGGCAGTCCTCAAAGAGACCTTAGGGATGCAGGCGTTTTGGCTCCTTCCAACGAGAAAGCAGCTCCTCCAGCTCCTCTGTCGTTAGCTAGTTCATGTTAGAATATCTCTAGGCGCCCTCTTTCCTCCTCCACGTGGTAAGACACAAAGGGACTTGCCTTAAAGGGAAGAAGCCTTCTGAGTCCGGCAGAGAGGCAGCCTCTCCCACTCAGCATTCCCCGACGACTGAGCCCCTGGCATGGGTCCGAGACACGGAGAAAGACAGCCGTAACCCCGAGCTTTTCCACAATGTAGTATAGGCCTCACCCTGAAGCTCACGTCAATTTCATAGAGAAAACACCAGGCCTCGGTGTGCTTTCCTGTGGCAAGGAAACTTTGCTTTCATTCCTTAGGTGGCACATTGGCTCAGGACGGCCCTATCCGAAGGACTCACGGTGTGCAGCCCTATTTGTTGAGATCAGCCCCTCTGGCTCTTTCTCGGATGAAACCAAGTGGGCAAAGAGCCGTTCCTAAGCTGGGGTCCCTGGGAGCCTTCCCTAGTCTACACCAGAACAGCACTCTGAGGGAGAGGAGACGCGGAGGTTTGGTAGCCAAATCTCCTATTCTGCAGAGAAACATTTCGTTGTAGGTGGGTTCCATCAGCCTTGCCATATGTTCTCAGCTGGCTAGGACGGAGGGCAGGCAGTCAGTTGGCAGGCTCACCTGAGGCCCTGCTTCCCAGACTGTGATACAGAACCCCCGCCTGCTGCAGCCCGAAGGGACGGCTTATGGTAAGGGGAAAACCCTGTGTTGGAAAGTTCCTGCCTAACCCTCGCACAAGCACAAGCATATGGGTCAGTGGTCCAAGACTTTCCCCACAAGTTTACCATGTTTGCTCCCATCTAGCCTCCGAAGGCCGAGGTTACCTAGCTGGGAATCACACTTCAGGAGAGGTACTCATGCTGCTTGGGACTGCAAGTTGTTTCACCAGGCAGCCCAAATCGAGTCCACCCACTTGCATTTTCCAGGGGCCGAGCCTGGGAGGGGCAACATACACTTTCTGACTGGGAAAGAAGCCCATGCCTTCAGTGTGAAAGGCCACTATGCCTCTTTGCTTTGGCAGCCCAGGGATAGCGTCGCCTCTGAAATGCTTCCAAAGGAGCAGAGTCAGAGAACCTTTGAACCACAGAGCAGGTGCAGCCCCGAACAAGGTCTGCTCTTGGCCTGAGAACACCCACTGCCCAACGCTTCGTTTGGGTACACACGTGTAGAGGAAGGTTGTTGAATTCTGCTGCGTGATAACTTCTCCGGGCCACGTAGTGTGAGGGCCAGTAGAGTGGCCCTCCATCTCATCCCGGCTTCATGTGCCGGGTGTATAAGGCAAACTCCCTGCTAGAATCCCTCCGTGGGCTACGTAACCTCCAGAGAGAGGTGGGTGATTGGGACCCAGGGCTGGTATCTAGGTTACTGCTCAGTGCCTCAACTTCGCAGCTGTTCTCTCTAAGCGGGTCCCAAAGGCTTTCTGGAAGAGTTTCCTTAGAGGGCCAGAAACAGGAAATTAGCCGACAGGCCCACGGGGATGCCAGTTCTCGGCAGCAACAACGCTACCAGCGTCAGACCCTTGGGTTCTCTTTGGTAAATGGAAGAACAACTCTGCTTGGAAGCTTCTGCCATCCAGTTTGAGAGTCGCACTTCCACCGCAGCCTAGGATTCCAAGTGTTGCCATGCCGCCACAATTTCCCATTCTTAGGCCTATGACGGCAGAGTGTCTGGCAGTCCTCAAAGAGACCTTAGGGATGCAGGCGTTTTGGCTCCTTCCACCGAGAAAGCAGCTCCTCCAGCTCCTCTGTCGTTAGCTAGTTCATGTTAGAATATCTCTAGGCGCCCTCTTTCCTCCTCCACGAGGTAAGACATAAACGGAATTGCCCTAAAGGGAAGAAGCCTTCTGAGTCCGGCAGAGAGGCAGCCTCTCCCACTCAGCATTCCCCGACGACTGAGCCCCTGGCATGGGTCCGAGACACGGAGAAAGACAGCCGTAACCCCGAGCTTTTCCACAATGTAGTATAGGCCTCACCCTGAAGCTCACGTCAATTTCATAGAGAAAACACCAGGCCTCGGTGTGCTTTCCTGTGGCAAGGAAACTTTGCTTTCATTCCTTAGGTGGCACATTGGCTCAGGACGGCCCTACCCGAAGGACTCACGGTGTGCAGCCCTATTTGTTGAGATCAGCCCCTCTGGCTCTTTCTCGGATGAAACCAAGTGGGCAAAGAGCCGTTCCTAAGCTGGGGTCCCTGGGAGCCTTCCCTAGTCTACACCAGAACAGCACTCTGAGGGAGAGGAGACGCGGAGGTTTGGTAGCCAAATCTCCTATTCTGCAGAGAAACATTTCGTTGTAGGTGGGTTCCATCAGCCTTGCCATATTTTCTCAGCTGGCTAGGACGGAGGGCAGGCAGTCAGTTGGCAGGCTCACCTGAGGCCCTGCTTCCCAGACTGTGATACAGAACCCCCGCCTGCTGCAGCCCGAAGGGACGGCTTATGGTAAGGGGAAAACCCTGTGTTGGAAAGTTCCTGCCTAACCCTCGCACAAGCACAAGCATATGGGTCAGTGGTCCAAGACTTTCCCCACAAGTTTACCATGTTTGCTCCCATCTAGCCTCCGAAGGCCGAGGTTACCTTGCTGGGAATCACACTTCAGGAGAGGTACTCATGCTGCTTGGTATTGCAAGTTGTTTCACCAGGCAGCCCAAATCGAGTCCACCCACTTGCATTTTCCAGGGGCCGAGCCTGGGAGGGGCAACATACACTTTCTGAATGGGAAAGAAGCCCATGTCTTCAGTGTGAAAGGCCACTATGCCTCTATGCTTTGGCAGCCCAGGGATAGCGTCGGCTCTGAAATGCTTCCAAAGGAGCAGAGTCAGAGAACCTTTGAACCACAGAGCAGGTGCAGCCCCGAACAAGGTCTGCTCTTGGCCTGAGAACACCCACTGCCCAGCGCTTCGTTTGGGTACACACGTGTAGAGGAAGGTTGTTGAATTCTGCTGCGTGATAACTTCTCCGGGCCACGTAGCGTGAGGGCCAGTAGAGTGGCCCTCCATCTCATCCCGGCTTCATGTGCCGGGTGTATAAGGCAAACTCCCTGCTTGAATCCCTCCGTGGGCTACGTAACCTCCAGAGAGAGGTGGGTGATTGGGACCCAGAGCTGGTATCTAGGTCACTGCTCTGTGCCTCAACTTCGCAGCTGTTCTCTCTAAGCGGGTCACAAAGGCTTTCTGGAAGAGTTTCCTTAGAGGGCCAGAAACAGGAAATTAGCCGACAGGCCCACGGGGATGCCAGTTCTCGGCAGCAACAACGCTACCAGCGTCAGACCCTTGGGTTCTCTTTGGGAAATGGAAGAACAACTCTGCTTGGAAGCTTCTGCCATCCAGTTTGAGAGTCGCACTTCCACCGCAGCCTAGGATTCCAAGTGTTGCCATGCCGCCACAATTTCCCATTCTTAGGCCTATGACGGCAGAGTGTCTGGCAGTCCTCAAAGAGACCTTAGGGATGCAGGCGTTTTGGCTCCTTCCACCGAGAAAGCAGCTCCTCCAGCTCCTCTGTCGTTAGCTAGTTCATGTTAGAATATCTCTCGGCGCCCTCTTTCCTCCTCCACGTGGTAAGACACAAAGGGACTTGCCCTAAAGGGAAGAAGCCTTCTGAGTCCGGCAGAGAGGCAGCCTCTCCCACTCAGCATTCCCCGACGACTGAGCCCCTGGCATGGGTCCGAGACACGGAGAAAGACAGCCATAACCCCGAGCTTTTCCACAATGTAGTATAGGCCTCACCCTGAAGCTCACATCAATTTCATAGAGAAAACCCAGGCCTCGGTGTGCTTTCCTGTGGCAAGGAAACTTTGCTTTCATTCCTTAGGTGGCACATTGGCTCAGGACGGCCCTACCCGAAGGACTCACGGTGTGCAGCCCTATTTGTTGAGATCAGCCCCTCTGGCTCTTTCTCGGATGAAACCAAGTGGGCAAAGAGCCGTTCCTAAGCTGGGGTCCCTGGGAGCCTTCCCTAGTCTACACCAGAACAGCACTCTGAGGGAGAGGAGACGCGGAGGTTTGGTAGCCAAATCTCCTATTCTGCAGAGAAACATTTCGTTGTAGGTGGGTTCCATCAGCCTTGCCATATGTTCTCAGCTGGCTAGGACGGAGGGCAGGCAGTCAGTTGGCAGGCTCACCTGAGGCCCTGCTTCCCAGACTGTGATACAGCACCCCCGCCTGCTGCAGCCCGAAGGGACGGCTTATGGTAAGGGGAAAACCCTGTGTTGGAAAGTTCCTGCCTAACCCTCGCACAAGCACAAGCATATGGGTCAGTGGTCCAAGATTTTCCCCACAAGTTTACCATGTTTGCTCCCATCTAGCCTCCGAAGGCCGAGGTTACCTAGCTGGAAATCACACTTCAGGAGAGGTACTCATGCTGCTTGGGACTGCAAGTTGTTTCACCAGGCAGCCCAAATCGAGTCCACCCACTTGCATTTTCCAGGGGCCGAGCCTGGGAGGGGCAACATACACTTTCTGACTGGGAAAGAAGCCCATGCCTTCAGTGTGAAAGGCCACTATGCCTCTTTGCTTTGGCAGCCCAGGGATAGCGTCGCCTCTGAAATGCTTCCAAAGGAGCAGAGTCAGAGAACCTTTGAACCGCAGAGCAGGTGCAGCCCCGAACAAGGTCTGCTCTTGGCCTGAGAACACCCACTGCCCAGCGCTTCGTTTGGGTACACACGTGTAGAGGAAGGTTGTTGAATTCTGCTGCGTGATAACTTCTCCGGGCCACGTAGCGTCAGGGCCAGTAGAGTGGCCCTCCATCTCATCCCGGCTTCATGTGCCGGGTGTATAAGGCAAACTCCCTGCTTGAATCCCTCCGTGGGCTACGTAACCTCCAGAGAGAGGTGGGTGATTGGGACCCAGGGCTGGTATCTAGGTTACTGCTCAGTGCCTCAACTTCGCAGCTGTTCTCTCTAAGCGGATCCCAAAGGCTTTCTGGAAGAGTTTCCTTAGAGGGCCAGAAACAGGAAATTAGCCGACAGGCCCACGGGGATGCCAGTTCTCGGCAGCAACAACGCTACCAGCGTCAGACCCTTGGGTTCTCTTTGGTAAATGGAAGAACAACTCTGCTTGGAAGCTTCTGCCATCCAGTTTGAGAGTCGCACTTCCACCGCAGCCTAGGATTCCAAGTGTTGCCATGCCGCCACAATTTCCCATTCTTAGGCCTATGACGGCAGAGTGTCTGGCAGTCCTCAAAGAGACCTTAGGGATGCAGGCGTTTTGGCTCCTTCCACCGAGAAAGCAGCTCCTCCAGCTCATCTGTCGTTAGCTAGTTCATGTTAGAATATCTCTAGGCGCCCTCTTTCCTCCTCCACGAGGTAAGACACAAACGGACTTGCCCTAAAGGGAAGAAGCCTTCTGAGTCCGGCAGAGAGGCAGCCTCTCCCACTCAGCATTCCCCGACGACTGAGCCCCTGGCATGGGTCCGAGACACGGAGAAAGACAGCCGTATCCCCGAGCTTTTCCACAATGTAGTATAGGCCTCACCCTGAAGCTCACGTCAATTTCATAGAGAAAACATCAGGCCTCGGTGTGCTTTCCTGTGGCAAGGAAACTTTGCTTTCATTCCTTAGGTGGCACATTGGCTCAGGACGGCCCTACCCGAAGGACTCACGGTGTGCAGCCCTATTTGTTGAGATCAGCCCCTCTGGCTCTTTCTCGGATGAAACCAAGTGGGCAAAGAGCCGTTCCTAAGCTGGGGTCCCTGGGAGCCTTCCCTAGTCTACACCAGAACAGCACTCTGAGGGAGAGGAGACGCGGAGGTTTGGTAGCCAAAACTCCTATTCTGCAGAGAAACATTTCGTTGTAGGTGGGTTCCATCAGCCTTGCCATATTTTCTCAGCTGGCTAGGACGGAGGGCAGGCAGTCAGTTGGCAGGCTCACCTGAGGCCCTGCTTCCCAGACTGTGATACAGAACCCCCGCCTGCTGCAGCCCGAAGGGACGGCTTATGGTAAGGGGAAAACCCTGTGTTGGAAAGTTCCTGCCTAACCCTCGCACAAGCACAAGCATATGGGTCAGTGGTCCAAGACTTTTCCCACAAGTTTAACATGTTTGCTCCCATCTAGCCTCCGAAGGCCGAGGTTACCTAGCTGGGAATCACACTTCAGGAGAGGTACTCATGCTGCTTGGGACTGCAAGTTGTTTCACCAGGCAGCCCAAATCGAGTCCACCCACTTGCATTTTCCAGGGGCCGAGCCTGGGAGGGGCAACATACACTTTCTGACTGGGAAAGAAGCCCATGCCTTCAGTGTGAAAGGCCACTATGCCTCTTTGCTTTGGCAGCCCAGGGATAGCGTCGCCTCTGAAATGCTTCCAAAGGAGCAGAGTCAGAGAACCTTTGAACCACAGAGCAGGTGCAGCCCCGAACAAGATCTGCTCTTGGCCTGAGAACACCCACTGCCCAGCGCTTCGTTTGGGTACACACGTGTAGAGGAAGGTTGTTGAATTCTGCTGCGTGATAACTTCTCCGGGCCACGTAGCGTGAGGGCCAGTAGAGTGGCCCTCCATCTCATCCCGGCTTCATGTGCCGGGTGTATAAGGCAAACTCCCTGCTTGAATCCCTCCGTGGGCTACGTAACCTCCAGAGAGAGGTGGGTGATTGGGACCCAGAGCTGGTATCTAGGTCACTGCTCTGTGCCTCAACTTCGCAGCTGTTCTCTCTAAGCGGGTCCCAAAGGCTTTCTGGAAGAGTTTCCTTAGAGGGCCAGAAACAGGAAATTAGCCGACAGGCCCACGGGGATGCCAGTTCTCGGCAGCAACAACGCTACCAGCGTCAGACCCTTGGGTTCTCTTTGGTAAATGGAAGAACAACTCTGCTTGGAAGCTTCTGCCATCCAGTTTGAGAGTCGCACTTCCACCGCAGCCTAGGATTCCAAGTGTTGCCATGCCGCCACAATTTCCCATTCTTAGGCCTATGACGGCAGAGTGTCTGGCAGTCCTCAAAGAGACCTTAGGGATGCAGGCGTTTTGGCTCCTTCCAACGAGAAAGCAGCTCCTCCAGCTCCTCTGTCGTTAGCTAGTTCATGTTAGAATATCTCTAGGCGCCCTCTTTCCTCCTCCACGTGGTAAGACACAAAGGGACTTGCCTTAAAGGGAAGAAGCCTTCTGAGTCCGGCAGAGAGGCAGCCTCTCCCACTCAGCATTCCCCGACGACTGAGCCCCTGGCATGGGTCCGAGACACGGAGAAAGACAGCCGTAACCCCGAGCTTTTCCACAATGTAGTATAGGCCTCACCCTGAAGCTCACGTCAATTTCATAGAGAAAACACCAGGCCTCGGTGTGCTTTCCTGTGGCAAGGAAACTTTGCTTTCATTCCTTAGGTGGCACATTGGCTCAGGACGGCCCTATCCGAAGGACTCACGGTGTGCAGCCCTATTTGTTGAGATCAGCCCCTCTGGCTCTTTCTCGGATGAAACCAAGTGGGCAAAGAGCCGTTCCTAAGCTGGGGTCCCTGGGAGCCTTCCCTAGTCTACACCAGAACAGCACTCTGAGGGAGAGGAGACGCGGAGGTTTGGTAGCCAAATCTCCTATTCTGCAGAGAAACATTTCGTTGTAGGTGGGTTCCATCAGCCTTGCCATATGTTCTCAGCTGGCTAGGACGGAGGGCAGGCAGTCAGTTGGCAGGCTCACCTGAGGCCCTGCTTCCCAGACTGTGATACAGAACCCCCGCCTGCTGCAGCCCGAAGGGACGGCTTATGGTAAGGGGAAAACCCTGTGTTGGAAAGTTCCTGCCTAACCCTCGCACAAGCACAAGCATATGGGTCAGTGGTCCAAGACTTTCCCCACAAGTTTACCATGTTTGCTCCCATCTAGCCTCCGAAGGCCGAGGTTACCTAGCTGGGAATCACACTTCAGGAGAGGTACTCATGCTGCTTGGGACTGCAAGTTGTTTCACCAGGCAGCCCAAATCGAGTCCACCCACTTGCATTTTCCAGGGGCCGAGCCTGGGAGGGGCAACATACACTTTCTGACTGGGAAAGAAGCCCATGCCTTCAGTGTGAAAGGCCACTATGCCTCTTTGCTTTGGCAGCCCAGGGATAGCGTCGCCTCTGAAATGCTTCCAAAGGAGCAGAGTCAGAGAACCTTTGAACCACAGAGCAGGTGCAGCCCCGAACAAGGTCTGCTCTTGGCCTGAGAACACCCACTGCCCAGCGCTTCGTTTGGGTACACACGTGTAGAGGAAGGTTGTTGAATTCCGCTGCGTGATAACTTCTCCGGGCCACGTAGCGTGAGGGCCAGTAGAGTGGCCCTCCATCTCATCCCGGCTTCATGTGCCGGGTGTATAAGGCAAACTCCCTGCTAGAATCCCTCCGTGGGCTACGTAACCTCCAGAGAGAGGTGGGTGATTGGGACCCAGGGCTGGTATCTAGGTTACTGCTCAGTGCCTCAACTTCGCAGCTGTTCTCTCTAAGCGGGTCCCAAAGGCTTTCTGGAAGAGTTTCCTTAGAGGGCCAGAAACAGGAAATTAGCCGACAGGCCCACGGGGATGCCAGTTCTCGGCAGCAACAACGCTACCAGCGTCAGACCCTTGGGTTCTCTTTGGTAAATGGAAGAACAACTCTGCTTGGAAGCTTCTGCCATCCAGTTTGAGAGTCGCACTTCCACCGCAGCCTAGGATTCCAAGTGTTGCCATGCCGCCACAATTTCCCATTCTTAGGCCTATGACGGCAGAGTGTCTGGCAGTCCTCAAAGAGACCTTAGGGATGCAGGCGTTTTGGCTCCTTCCACCGAGAAAGCAGCTCCTCCAGCTCCTCTGTCGTTAGCTAGTTCATGTTAGAATATCTCTAGGCGCCCTCTTTCCTCCTCCACGAGGTAAGACACAAACGGAATTGCCCTAAAGGGAAGAAGCCTTCTGAGTCCGGCAGAGAGGCAGCCTCTCCCACTCAGCATTCCCCGACGACTGAGCCCCTGGCATGGGTCCGAGACACGGAGAAAGACAGCCGTAACCCCGAGCTTTTCCACAATGTAGTATAGGCCTCACCCTGAAGCTCACGTCAATTTCATAGAGAAAACACCAGGCCTCGGTGTGCTTTCCTGTGGCAAGGAAACTTTGCTTTCATTCCTTAGGTGGCACATTGGCTCAGGACGGCCCTACCCGAAGGACTCACGGTGTGCAGCCCTATTTGTTGAGATCAGCCCCTCTGGCTCTTTCTCGGATGAAACCAAGTGGGCAAAGAGCCGTTCCTAAGCTGGGGTCCCTGGGAGCCTTCCCTAGTCTACACCAGAACAGCACTCTGAGGGAGAGGAGACGCGGAGGTTTGGTAGCCAAATCTCCTATTCTGCAGAGAAACATTTCGTTGTAGGTGGGTTCCATCAGCCTTGCCATATTTTCTCAGCTGGCTAGGACGGAGGGCAGGCAGTCAGTTGGCAGGCTCACCTGAGGCCCTGCTTCCCAGACTGTGATACAGAACCCCCGCCTGCTGCAGCCCGAAGGGACGGCTTATGGTAAGGGGAAAACCCTGTGTTGGAAAGTTCCTGCCTAACCCTCGCACAAGCACAAGCATATGGGTCAGTGGTCCAAGACTTTCCCCACAAGTTTACCATGTTTGCTCCCATCTAGCCTCCGAAGGCCGAGGTTACCTTGCTGGGAATCACACTTCAGGAGAGGTACTCATGCTGCTTGGTATTGCAAGTTGTTTCACCAGGCAGCACAAATCGAGTCCACCCACTTGCATTTTCCAGGGGCCGAGCCTGGGAGGGGCAACATACACTTTCTGAATGGGAAAGAAGCCCATGTCTTCAGTGTGAAAGGCCACTATGCCTCTATGCTTTGGCAGCCCAGGGATAGCGTCGGCTCTGAAATGCTTCCAAAGGAGCAGAGTCAGAGAACCTTTGAACCACAGAGCAGGTGCAGCCCCGAACAAGGTCTGCTCTTGGCCTGAGAACACCCACTGCCCAGCGCTTCGTTTGGGTACACACGTGTAGAGGAAGGTTGTTGAATTCTGCTGCGTGATAACTTCTCCGGGCCACGTAGCGTGAGGGCCAGTAGAGTGGCCCTCCATCTCATCCCGGCTTCATGTGCCGGGTGTATAAGGCAAACTCCCTGCTTGAATCCCTCCGTGGGCTACGTAACCTCCAGAGAGAGGTGGGTGATTGGGACCCAGAGCTGGTATCTAGGTCACTGCTCTGTGCCTCAACTTCGCAGCTGTTCTCTCTAAGCGGGTCACAAAGGCTTTCTGGAAGAGTTTCCTTAGAGGGCCAGAAACAGGAAATTAGCCGACAGGCCCACGGGGATGCCAGTTCTCGGCAGCAACAACGCTACCAGCGTCAGACCCTTGGGTTCTCTTTGGTAAATGGAAGAACAACTCTGCTTGGAAGCTTCTGCCATCCAGTTTGAGAGTCGCACTTCCACCGCAGCCTAGGATTCCAAGTGTTGCCATGCCGCCACAATTTCCCATTCTTAGGCCTATGACGGCAGAGTGTCTGGCAGTCCTCAAAGAGACCTTAGGGATGCAGGCGTTTTGGCTCCTTCCACCGAGAAAGCAGCTCCTCCAGCTCCTCTGTCGTTAGCTAGTTCATGTTAGAATATCTCTAGGCGCCCTCTTTCCTCCTCCACGTGGTAAGACACAAAGGGACTTGCCCTAAAGGGAAGAAGCCTTCTGAGTCCGGCAGAGAGGCAGCCTCTCCCACTCAGCATTCCCCGACGACTGAGCCCCTGGCATGGGTCCGAGACACGGAGAAAGACAGCCATAACCCCGAGCTTTTCCACAATGTAGTATAGGCCTCACCCTGAAGCTCACATCAATTTCATAGAGAAAACCCAGGCCTCGGTGTGCTTTCCTGTGGCAAGGAAACTTTGCTTTCATTCCTTAGGTGGCACATTGGCTCAGGACGGCCCTACCCGAAGGACTCACGGTGTGCAGCCCTATTTGTTGAGATCAGCCCCTCTGGCTCTTTCTCGGATGAAACCAAGTGGGCAAAGAGCCGTTCCTAAGCTGGGGTCCCTGGGAGCCTTCCCTAGTCTACACCAGAACAGCACTCTGAGGGAGAGGAGACGCGGAGGTTTGGTAGCCAAATCTCCTATTCTGCAGAGAAACATTTCGTTGTAGGTGGGTTCCATCAGCCTTGCCATATGATCTCAGCTGGCTAGGACGGAGGGCAGGCAGTCAGTTGGCAGGCTCACCTGAGGCCCTGCTTCCCAGACTGTGATACAGCACCCCCGCCTGCTGCAGCCCGAATGGACGGCTTATGGTAAGGGGAAAACCCTGTGTTGGAAAGTTCCTGCCTAACCCTCGCACAAGCACAAGCATATGGGTCAGTGGTCCAAGATTTTCCCCACAAGTTTACCATGTTTGCTCCCATCTAGCCTCCGAAGGCCGAGGTTACCTAGCTGGAAATCACACTTCAGGAGAGGTACTCATGCTGCTTGGGACTGCAAGTTGTTTCACCAGGCAGCCCAAATCGAGTCCACCCACTTGCATTTTCCAGGGGCCGAGCCTGGGAGGGGCAACATACACTTTCTGACTGGGAAAGAAGCCCATGCCTTCAGTGTGAAAGGCCACTATGCCTCTTTGCTTTGGCAGCCCAGGGATAGCGTCGCCTC
Source organism: Eschrichtius robustus (assembly GCF_028021215.1). Lineage (NCBI taxonomy): Eukaryota > Metazoa > Chordata > Mammalia > Artiodactyla > Eschrichtiidae > Eschrichtius > Eschrichtius robustus. The sequence goes on from NC_090842.1 coordinate 43,954,909, forward strand.
TGAAATGCTTCCAAAGGAGCAGAGTCAGAGAACCTTTGAACCGCAGAGCAGGTGCAGCCCCGAACAAGGTCTGCTCTTGGCCTGAGAACACCCACTGCCCAGCGCTTCGTTTGGGTACACACGTGTAGAGGAAGGTTGTTGAATTCTGCTGCGTGATAACTTCTCCGGGCCACGTAGCGTGAGGGCCAGTAGAGTGGCCCTCCATCTCATCCCGGCTTCATGTGCCAGGTGTATAAGGCAAACTCCCTGCTTGAATCCCTCCGTGGGCTACGTAACCTCCAGAGAGAGGTGGGTGATTGGGACCCAGGGCTGGTATCTAGGTTACTGCTCAGTGCCTCAACTTCGCAGCTGTTCTCTCTAAGCGGGTCCCAAAGGCTTTCTGGAAGAGTTTCCTTAGAGGGCCAGAAACAGGAAATTAGCCGACAGGCCCACGGGGATGCCAGTTCTCGGCAGCAACAACGCTACCAGCGTCAGACCCTTGGGTTCTCTTTGGTAAATGGAAGAACAACTCTGCTTGGAAGCTTCTGCCATCCAGTTTGAGAGTCGCACTTCCACCGCAGCCTAGGATTCCAAGTGTTGCCATGCCGCCACAATGTCCAATTCTTAGGCCTATGACGGCAGAGTGTCTGGCAGTCCTCAAAGAGACCTTAGGGATGCAGGCGTTTTGGCTCCTTCCACCGAGAAAGCAGCTCCTCCAGCTCCTCTGTCGTTAGCTAGTTCATGTTAGAATATCTCTAGGCGCCCTCTTTCCTCCTCCACGTGGTAAGACCAAACGGACTTGCCCTAAAGGGAAGAAGCCTTCTGAGTCCGGCAGAGAGGCAGCCTCTCCCACTCAGCATTCCCCGACGACTGAGCCCCTGGCATGGGTCCGAGACACGGAGAAAGACAGCCGTAACCCCGAGCTTTTCCACAATGTAGTGTTGGCCTCACCCTGAAGCTCACGTCAATTTCATAGAGAAAACACCAGGCCTCGGTGTGCTTTCCTGTGGCAAGGAAACTTTGCTTTCATTCCTTAGGTGGCACATTGGCTCAGGACGGCCCTACCCGAAGGGCTCACGGTGTGCAGCCCTATTTGTTGAGATCAGCCCCTCTGGCTCTTTCTCGGATGAAACCAAGTGGGCAAAGAGCCGTTCCTAAGCTGGGGTCCCGGGGAGCATTCCCTAGTCTACACCAGAACAGCACTCTGAGGGAGAGGAGACGCGGAGGTTTGGGAGCCAAATCTCCTATTCTGCAGAGAAACATTTCGTTGTAGGTGGGTTCCATCAGCCTTGCCATATTTTCTCAGCTGGCTAGGACGGAGGGCAGGCAGTCAGTTGGCAGGCTCACCTGAGGCCCTGCTTCCCAGACTGTGATACAGAACCCCCGCCTGCTGCAGCCCGAAGGGACGGCTTATGGTAAGGGGAAAACCCTGTGTTGGAAAGTTCCTGCCTAACCCTCGCACAAGCACAAGCATATGGGTCAGTGGTCCAAGACTTTCCCCACAAGTTTACCATGTTTGCTCCCATCTAGCCTCCGAAGGCCGAGGTTACCTTGCTGGGAATCACACTTCAGGAGAGGTACTCATGCTGCTTGGTATTGCAAGTTGTTTCACCAGGCAGCCCAAATCGAGTCCACCCACTTGCATTTTCCAGGGGCCGAGCCTGGGAGGGGCAACATACACTTTCTGAATGGGAAAGAAGCCCATGTCTTCAGTGTGAAAGGCCACTATGCCTCTATGCTTTGGCAGCCCAGGGATAGCGTCGGCTCTGAAATGCTTCCAAAGGAGCAGAGTCAGAGAACCTTTGAACCACAGAGCAGGTGCAGCCCCGAACAAGGTCTGCTCTTGGCCTGAGAACACCCACTGCCCAGCGCTTCGTTTGGGTACACACGTGTAGAGGAAGGTTGTTGAATTCTGCTGCGTGATAACTTCTCCGGGCCACGTAGCGTGAGGGCCAGTAGAGTGGCCCTCCATCTCATCCCGGCTTCATGTGCCGGGTGTATAAGGCAAACTCCCTGCTTGAATCCCTCCGTGGGCTACGTAACCTCCAGAGAGAGGTGGGTGATTGGGACCCAGGGCTGGTATCTAGGTTACTGCTCAGTGCCTCAACTTCGCAGCTGTTCTCTCTAAGCGGGTCCCAAAGGCTTTCTGGAAGAGTTTCCTTAGAGGGCCAGAAACAGGAAATTAGCCGACAGGCCCACGGGGATGCCAGTTCTCGGCAGCAACAACGCTACCAGCGTCAGACCCTTGGGTTCTCTTTGGTAAATGGAAGAACAACTCTGCTTGGAAGCTTCTGCCATCCAGTTTGAGAGTCGCACTTCCACCGCAGCCTAGGATTCCAAGTGTTGCCATGCCGCCACAATGTCCAATTCTTAGGCCTATGACGGCAGAGTGTCTGGCAGTCCTCAAAGAGACCTTAGGGATGCAGGCGTTTTGGCTCCTTCCACCGAGAAAGCAGCTCCTCCAGCTCCTCTGTCGTTAGCTAGTTCATGTTAGAATATCTCTAGGCGCCCTCTTTCCTCCTCCACGTGGTAAGACACAAAGGGACTTGCCCTAAAGGGAAGAAGCCTTCTGAGTCCGGCAGAGAGGCAGCCTCTCCCACTCAGCATTCCCCGACGACTGAGCCCCTGGCATGGGTCCGAGACACGGAGAAAGACAGCCATAACCCCGAGCTTTTCCACAATGTAGTATAGGCCTCACCCTGAAGCTCACATCAATTTCATAGAGAAAACCCAGGCCTCGGTGTGCTTTCCTGTGGCAAGGAAACTTTGCTTTCATTCCTTAGGTGGCACATTGGCTCAGGACGGCCCTACCCGAAGGACTCACGGTGTGCAGCCCTATTTGTTGAGATCAGCCCCTCTGGCTCTTTCTCGGATGAAACCAAGTGGGCAAAGAGCCGTTCCTAAGCTGGGGTCCCTGGGAGCCTTCCCTAGTCTACACCAGAACAGCACTCTGAGGGAGAGGAGACGCGGAGGTTTGGTAGCCAAATATCCTATTCTGCAGAGAAACATTTCGTTGTAGGTGGGTTCCATCAGCCTTGCCATATGTTCTCAGCTGGCTAGGACGGAGGGCAGGCAGTCAGTTGGCAGGCTCACCTGAGGCCCTGCTTCCCAGACTGTGATACAGCACCCCCGCCTGCTGCAGCCCGAAGGGACGGCTTATGGTAAGGGGAAAACCCTGTGTTGGAAAGTTCCTGCCTAACCCTCGCACAAGCACAAGCATATGGGTCAGTGGTCCAAGATTTTCCCCACAAGTTTACCATGTTTGCTCCCATCTAGCCTCCGAAGGCCGAGGTTACCTAGCTGGAAATCACACTTCAGGAGAGGTACTCATGCTGCTTGGGACTGCAAGTTGTTTCACCAGGCAGCCCAAATCGAGTCCACCCACTTGCATTTTCCAGGGGCCGAGCCTGGGAGGGGCAACATACACTTTCTGACTGGGAAAGAAGCCCATGCCTTCAGTGTGAAAGGCCACTATGCCTCTTTGCTTTGGCAGCCCAGGGATAGCGTCGCCTCTGAAATGCTTCCAAAGGAGCAGAGTCAGAGAACCTTTGAACCGCAGAGCAGGTGCAGCCCCGAACAAGGTCTGCTCTTGGCCTGAGAACACCCACTGCCCAGCGCTTCGTTTGGGTACACACGTGTAGAGGAAGGTTGTTGAATTCTGCTGCGTGATAACTTCTCCGGGCCACGTAGCGTGAGGGCCAGTAGAGTGGCCCTCCATCTCATCCCGGCTTCATGTGCCGGGTGTATAAGGCAAACTCCCTGCTTGAATCCCTCCGTGGGCTACGTAACCTCCAGAGAGAGGTGGGTGATTGGGACCCAGGGCTGGTATCTAGGTTACTGCTCAGTGCCTCAACTTCGCAGCTGTTCTCTCTAAGCGGGTCCCAAAGGCTTTCTGGAAGAGTTTCCTTAGAGGGCCAGAAACAGGAAATTAGCCGACAGGCCCACGGGGATGCCAGTTCTCGGCAGCAACAACGCTACCAGCGTCAGACCCTTGGGTTCTCTTTGGTAAATGGAAGAACAACTCTGCTTGGAAGCTTCTGCCATCCAGTTTGAGAGTCGCACTTCCACCGCAGCCTAGGATTCCAAGTGTTGCCATGCCGCCACAATTTCCCATTCTTAGGCCTATGACGGCAGAGTGTCTGGCAGTCCTCAAAGAGACCTTAGGGATGCAGGCGTTTTGGCTCCTTCCACCGAGAAAGCAGCTCCTCCAGCTCATCTGTCGTTAGCTAGTTCATGTTAGAATATCTCTAGGCGCCCTCTTTCCTCCTCCACGAGGTAAGACACAAACGGACTTGCCCTAAAGGGAAGAAGCCTTCTGAGCCCGGCAGAGAGGCAGCCTCTCCCACTCAGCATTCCCCGACGACTGAGCCCCTGGCATGGGTCCGAGACACGGAGAAAGACAGCCGTATCCCCGAGCTTTTCCACAATGTAGTATAGGCCTCACCCTGAAGCTCACGTCAATTTCATAGAGAAAACATCAGGCCTCGGTGTGCTTTCCTGTGGCAAGGAAACTTTGCTTTCATTCCTTAGGTGGCACATTGGCTCAGGACGGCCCTACCCGAAGGACTCACGGTGTGCAGCCCTATTTGTTGAGATCAGCCCCTCTGGCTCTTTCTCGGATGAAACCAAGTGGGCAAAGAGCCGTTCCTAAGCTGGGGTCCCTGGGAGCCTTCCCTAGTCTACACCAGAACAGCACTCTGAGGGAGAGGAGACGCGGAGGTTTGGTAGCCAAAACTCCTATTCTGCAGAGAAACATTTCGTTGTAGGTGGGTTCCATCAGCCTTGCCATATTTTCTCAGCTGGCTAGGACGGAGGGCAGGCAGTCAGTTGGCAGGCTCACCTGAGGCCCTGCTTCCCAGACTGTGATACAGAACCCCCGCCTGCTGCAGCCCGAAGGGACGGCTTATGGTAAGGGGAAAACCCTGTGTTGGAAAGTTCCTGCCTAACCCTCGCACAAGCACAAGCATATGGGTCAGTGGTCCAAGACTTTCCCCACAAGTTTAACATGTTTGCTCCCATCTAGCCTCCGAAGGCCGAGGTTACCTAGCTGGGAATCACACTTCAGGAGAGGTACTCATGCTGCTTGGGACTGCAAGTTGTTTCACCAGGCAGCCAAAATCGAGTCCACCCACTTGCATTTTCCAGGGGCCGAGCCTGGGAGGGGCAACATACACTTTCTGACTGGGAAAGAAGCCCATGCCTTTAGTGTGAAAGGCCACTATGCCTCTTTGCTTTAGCAGCCCAGGGATAGCGTCGCCTCTGAAATGCTTCCAAAGGAGCAGAGTCAGAGAACCTTTGAACCACAGAGCAGGTGCAGCCCCGAACAAGATCTGCTCTTGGCCTGAGAACACCCACTGCCCAGCGCTTCGTTTGGGTACACACGTGTAGAGGAAGGTTGTTGAATTCTGCTGCGTGATAACTTCTCCGGGCCACGTAGCGTGAGGGCCAGTAGAGTGGCCCTCCATCTCATCCCGGCTTCATGTGCCGGGTGTATAAGGCAAACTCCCTGCTTGAATCCCTCCGTGGGCTACGTAACCTCCAGAGAGAGGTGGGTGATTGGGACCCAGGGCTGGTATCTAGGTTACTGCTCAGTGCCTCAACTTCGCAGCTGTTCTCTCTAAGCGGGTCCCAAAGGCTTTCTGGAAGAGTTTCCTTAGAGGGCCAGAAACAGGAAATTAGCCGACAGGCCCACGGGGATGCCAGTTCTCGGCAGCAACAACGCTACCAGCGTCAGACCCTTGGGTTCTCTTTGGTAAATGGAAGAACAACTCTGCTTGGAAGCTTCTGCCATCCAGTTTGAGAGTCGCACTTCCACCGCAGCCTAGGATTCCAAGTGTTGCCATGCCGCCACAATTTCCCATTCTTAGGCCTATGACGGCAGAGTGTCTGGCAGTCCTCAAAGAGACCTTAGGGATGCAGGCGTTTTGGCTCCTTCCACCGAGAAAGCAGCTCCTCCAGCTCATCTGTCGTTAGCTAGTTCATGTTAGAATATCTCTAGGCGCCCTCTTTCCTCCTCCACGAGGTAAGACACAAACGGACTTGCCCTAAAGGGAAGAAGCCTTCTGAGCCCGGCAGAGAGGCAGCCTCTCCCACTCAGCATTCCCCGACGACTGAGCCCCTGGCATGGGTCCGAGACACGGAGAAAGACAGCCGTATCCCCGAGCTTTTCCACAATGTAGTATAGGCCTCACCCTGAAGCTCACGTCAATTTCATAGAGAAAACATCAGGCCTCGGTGTGCTTTCCTGTGGCAAGGAAACTTTGCTTTCATTCCTTAGGTGGCACATTGGCTCAGGACGGCCCTACCCGAAGGACTCACGGTGTGCAGCCCTATTTGTTGAGATCAGCCCCTCTGGCTCTTTCTCGGATGAAACCAAGTGGGCAAAGAGCCGTTCCTAAGCTGGGGTCGCTGGGAGCCTTCCCTAGTCTACACCAGAACAGCACTCTGAGGGAGAGGAGACGCGGAGGTTTGGTAGCCAAAACTCCTATTCTGCAGAGAAACATTTCGTTGTAGGTGGGTTCCATCAGCCTTGCCATATTTTCTCAGCTGGCTAGGACGGAGGGCAGGCAGTCAGTTGGCAGGCTCACCTGAGGCCCTGCTTCCCAGACTGTGATACAGAACCCCCGCCTGCTGCAGCCCGAAGGGACGGCTTATGGTAAGGGGAAAACCCTGTGTTGGAAAGTTCCTGCCTAACCCTCGCACAAGCACAAGCATATGGGTCAGTGGTCCAAGACTTTCCCCACAAGTTTAACATGTTTGCTCCCATCTAGCCTCCGAAGGCCGAGGTTACCTAGCTGGGAATCACACTTCAGGAGAGGTACTCATGCTGCTTGGGACTGCAAGTTGTTTCACCAGGCAGCCAAAATCGAGTCCACCCACTTGCATTTTCCAGGGGCCGAGCCTGGGAGGGGCAACATACACTTTCTGACTGGGAAAGAAGCCCATGCCTTTAGTGTGAAAGGCCACTATGCCTCTTTGCTTTAGCAGCCCAGGGATAGCGTCGCCTCTGAAATGCTTCCAAAGGAGCAGAGTCAGAGAACCTTTGAACCACAGAGCAGGTGCAGCCCCGAACAAGATCTGCTCTTGGCCTGAGAACACCCACTGCCCAGCGCTTCGTTTGGGTACACACGTGTAGAGGAAGGTTGTTGAATTCTGCTGCGTGATAACTTCTCCGGGCCACGTAGCGTGAGGGCCAGTAGAGTGGCCCTCCATCTCATCCCGGCTTCATGTGCCGGGTGTATAAGGCAAACTCCCTGCTTGAATCCCTCCGTGGGCTACGTAACCTCCAGAGAGAGGTGGGTGATTGGGACCCAGGGCTGGTATCTAGGTTACTGCTCAGTGCCTCAACTTCGCAGCTGTTCTCTCTAAGCGGGTCCCAAAGGCTTTCTGGAAGAGTTTCCTTAGAGGGCCAGAAACAGGAAATTAGCCGACAGGCCCACGGGGATGCCAGTTCTCGGCAGCAACAACGCTACCAGCGTCAGACCCTTGGGTTCTCTTTGGTAAATGGAAGAACAACTCTGCTTGGAAGCTTCTGCCATCCAGTTTGAGAGTCGCACTTCCACCGCAGCCTAGGATTCCAAGTGTTGCCATGCCGCCACAATTTCCCATTCTTAGGCCTATGACGGCAGAGTGTCTGGCAGTCCTCAAAGAGACCTTAGGGATGCAGGCGTTTTGGCTCCTTCCACCGAGAAAGCAGCTCCTCCAGCTCCTCTGTCGTTAGCTAGTTCATGTTAGAATATCTCTAGGCGCCCTCTTTCCTCCTCCACGAGGTAAGACACAAACGGACTTGCCCTAAAGGGAAGAAGCCTTCTGAGTCCGGCAGAGAGGCAGCCTCTCCCACTCAGCATTCCCCGACGACTGAGCCCCTGGCATGGGTCCGAGACACGGAGAAAGACAGCCGTAACCCCGAGCTTTTCCACAATGTAGTATAGGCCTCACCCTGAAGCTCACGTCAATTTCATAGAGAAAACACCAGGCCTCGGTGTGCTTTCCTGTGGCAAGGAAACTTTGCTTTCATTCCTTAGGTGGCACATTGGCTCAGGACGGCCCTACCCGAAGGACTCACGGTGTGCAGCCCTATTTGTTGAGATCAGCCCCTCTGGCTCTTTCTCGGATGAAACCAAGTGGGCAAAGAGCCGTTCCTAAGCTGGGGTCCCTGGGAGCCTTCCCTAGTCTACACCAGAACAGCACTCTGAGGGAGAGGAGACGCGGAGGTTTGGTAGCCAAATCTCCTATTCTGCAGAGAAACATTTCGTTGTAGGTGGGTTCCATCAGCCTTGCCATATTTTCTCAGCTGGCTAGGACGGAGGGCAGGCAGTCAGTTGGCAGGCTCACCTGAGGCCCTGCTTCCCAGACTGTGATACAGAACCCCCGCCTGCTGCAGCCCGAAGGGACGGCTTATGGTAAGGGGAAAACCCTGTGTTGGAAAGTTCCTGCCTAACCCTCGCACAAGCACAAGCATATGGGTCAGTGGTCCAAGACTTTCCCCACAAGTTTACCATGTTTGCTCCCATCTAGCCTCCGAAGGCCGAGGTTACCTTGCTGGGAATCACACTTCAGGAGAGGTACTCATGCTGCTTGGTATTGCAAGTTGTTTCTCCAGGCAGCCCAAATCGAGTCCACCCACTTGCATTTTCCAGGGGCCGAGCCTGGGAGGGGCAACATACACTTTCTGACTGGGAAAGAAGCCCATGCCTTCAGTGTGAAAGGCCACTATGCCTCTTTGCTTTGGCAGCCCAGGGATAGCGTCGCCTCTGAAATGCTTCCAAAAGGAGCAGAGTCAGAGAACCTTTGAACCACAGAGCAGGTGCAGCCCCGAACAAGGTCTGCTCTTGGCCTGAGAACACCCACTGCCCAGCGCTTCGTTTGGGTACACACGTGTAGAGGAAGGTTGTTGAATTCTGCTGCGTGATAACTTCTCCGGGCCACGTAGAGTGAGGGCCAGTAGAGTGGCCCTCCATCTCATCCCGGCTTCATGTGCCGGGTGTATAAGGCAAACTCCCTGCTTGAATCCCTCCGTGGGCTACGTAACCTCCAGAGAGAGGTGGGTGATTGGGACCCAGGGCTGGTATCTAGGTTACTGCTCAGTGCCTCAACTTCGCAGCTGTTCTCTCTAAGCGGGTCCCAAAGGCTTTCTGGAAGAGTTTCCTTAGAGGGCCAGAAACAGGAAATTAGCCGACAGGCCCACGGGGATGCCAGTTCTCGGCAGCAACAACGCTACCAGCGTCAGACCCTTGGGTTCTCTTTGGTAAATGGAAGAACAACTCTGCTTGGAAGCTTCTGCCATCCAGTTTGAGAGTCGCACTTCCACCGCAGCCTAGGATTCCAAGTGTTGCCATGCCGCCACAATTTCCCATTCTTAGGCCTATGACGGCAGAGTGTCTGGCAGTCCTCAAAGAGACCTTAGGGATGCAGGCGTTTTGGCTCCTTCCACCGAGAAAGCAGCTCCTCCAGCTCATCTGTCGTTAGCTAGTTCATGTTAGAATATCTCTAGGCGCCCTCTTTCCTCCTCCACGAGGTAAGACACAAACGGACTTGCCCTAAAGGGAAGAAGCCTTCTGAGTCCGGCAGAGAGGCAGCCTCTCCCACTCAGCATTCCCCGACGACTGAGCCCCTGGCATGGGTCCGAGACACGGAGAAAGACAGCCGTAACCCCGAGCTTTTCCACAATGTAGTATAGGCCTCACCCTGAAGCTCACGTCAATTTCATAGAGAAAACACCAGGCCTCGGTGTGCTTTCCTGTGGCAAGGAAACTTTGCTTTCATTCCTTAGGTGGCACATTGGCTCAGGACGGCCCTACCCGAAGGACTCACGGTGTGCAGCCCTATTTGTTGAGATCAGCCCCTCTGGCTCTTTCTCGGATGAAACCAAGTGGGCAAAGAGCCGTTCCTAAGCTGGGGTCCCTGGGAGCCTTCCCTAGTCTACACCAGAACAGCACTCTGAGGGAGAGGAGACGCGGAGGTTTGGTAGCCAAATCTCCTATTCTGCAGAGAAACATTTCGTTGTAGGTGGGTTCCATCAGCCTTGCCATATTTTCTCAGCTGGCTAGGACGGAGGGCAGGCAGTCAGTTGGCAGGCTCACCTGAGGCCCTGCTTCCCAGACTGTGATACAGAACCCCCGCCTGCTGCAGCCCGAAGGGACGGCTTATGGTAAGGGGAAAACCCTGTGTTGGAAAGTTCCTTCCTAACCATCGCACAAGCACAAGCATATGGGTCAGTGGTCCAAGACTTTCCCCACAAGTTTACCATGTTTGCTCCCATCTAGCCTCCGAAGGCCGAGGTTACCTAGCTGGGAATCATACTTCAGGAGAGGTACTCATGCTGCTTGGGACTGCAAGTTGTTTCACCAGGCAGCCCAAATCGAGTCCACCCACTTGCATTTTCCAGGGGCCGAGCCTGGGAGGGGCAACATACACTTTCTGAATGGGAAAGAAGCCCATGCCTTCAGTGTGAAAGGCCACTATGCCTCTTTGCTTTGGCAGCCCAGGGATAGCGTCGGCTCTGAAATGCTTCCAAAGGAGCAGAGTCAGAGAACCTTTGAACCACAGAGCAGGTGCAGCCCCGAACAAGGTCTGCTCTTGGCCTGAGAACACCCACTGCCCAGCGCTTCGTTTGGGTACACACTTGTAGAGGAAGGTTGTTGAATTCTGCTGCGTGATAACTTCTCCGGGCCACGTAGAGTGAGGGCCAGTAGAGTGGCCCTCCATCTCATCCCGGCTTCATGTGCCGGGTGTATAAGGCAAACTCCCTGCTTGAATCCCTCCGTGGGCTACGTAACCTCCAGAGAGAGGTGGGTGATTGGGACCCAGGGCTGGTATCTAGGTTACTGCTCAGTGCCTCAACTTCGCAGCTGTTCTCTCTAAGCGGGTCCCAAAGGCTTTCTGGAAGAGTTTCCTTAGAGGGCCAGAAACAGGAAATTAGCCGACAGGCCCACGGGGATGCCAGTTCTCGGCAGCAACAACGCTACCAGCGTCAGACCCTTGGGTTCTCTTTGGTAAATGGAAGAACAACTCTGCTTGGAAGCTTCTGCCATCCATTTTGAGAGTCGCACTTCCACCGCAGCCTAGGATTCCAAGTGTTGCCATGCCGCCACAATTTCCCATTCTTAGGCCTATGACGGCAGAGTGTCTGGCAGTCCTCAAAGAGACCTTAGGGATGCAGGCGTTTTGGCTCCTTCCACCGAGAAAGCTGTTCCTCCAGCTCCTCTGTCGTTAGCTAGTTCATGTTAGAATATCTCTAGGCGCCCTCTTTCCTCCTCCACGAGCTAAGACACAAAGGGACTTGCCCTAAAGGGAAGAAGCCTTCTGAGTCCGGCAGAGAGGCAGCCTCTCCCACTCAGCATTCCCCGACGACTGAGCCCCTGGCATGGGTCCGAGACACGGAGAAAGACAGCCGTAACCCCGAGCTTTTCCACAATGTAGTATAGGCCTCACCCTGAAGCTCACGTCAATTTCATAGAGAAAACACCAGGCCTCGGTGTGCTTTCCCGTGGCAAGGAAACTTTGCTTTCATTCCTTAGGTGGCACATTGGCTCAGGACGGCCCTACCCGAAGGACTCACGGTGTGCAGCCCTATTTGTTGAGATCAGCCCCTCTGGCTCTTTCTCGGATGAAACCAAGTGGGCAAAGAGCCGTTCCTAAGCTGGGGTCCCTGGGAGCCTTCCCTAGTCTACACCAGAACAGCACTCTGAGGGAGAGGAGACGCGGAGGTTTGGTAGCCAAATCTCCTATTCTGCAGAGAAACATTTCGTTGTAGGTGGGTTCCATCAGCCTTGCCATATTTTCTCAGCTGGCTAGGACGGAGGGCAGGCAGTCAGTTGGCAAGCTCACCTGAGGCCCTGCTTCCCAGACTGTGATACAGAACCCCCGCCTGCTGCAGCCCGAAGGGACGGCTTATGGTAAGGGGAAAACCCGGTGTTGGAAAGTTCCTGCCTAACCCTCGCACAAGCAGAAGCATATGGGTCAGTGGTCCAAGACTTTCCCCACAAGTTTACCATGTTTGCTCCCATCTAGCCTCCGAAGGCCGAGGTTACCTAGCTGGGAATCACACTTCAGGAGAGGTACTCATGCTGCTTGGGACTGCAAGTTGTTTCACCAGGCAGCCCAAATCGAGTCCACCCACTTGCATTTTCCAGGGGCCGAGCCTTGGAGGGGCAACATACACTTTCTGAATGGGAAAGAAGCCCATGCCTTCAGTGTGAAAGGCCACTATGCCTCTTTGCTTTGGCAGCCCAGGGATAGCGTCGGCTCTGAAATGCTTCCAAAGGAGCAGAGTCAGAGAACCTTTGAACCACAGAGCAGGTGCAGCCCCGAACAAGGTCTGCTCTTGGCCTGAGAACACCCACTGCCCAGCGCTTCGTTTGGGTACACACGTGTAGAGGAAGGTTGTTGAATTCTGCTGCGTGATAACTTCTCCGGGCCACGTAGAGTGAGGGCCAGTAGAGTGGCCCTCCATCTCATCCCGGCTTCATGTGCCGGGTGTATAAGGCAAACTCCCTGCTTGAATCCCTCCGTGGGCTACGTAACCTCCAGAGAGAGGTGGGTGATTGGGACCCAGGGCTGGTATCTAGGTTACTGCTCAGTGCCTCAACTTCGCAGCTGTTCTCTCTAAGCGGGTCCCAAAGGCGTTCTGGAAGAGTTTCCTTAGAGGGCCAGAAACAGGAAATTAGCCGACAGGCCCACGGGGATGCCAGTTCTCGGCAGCAACAACGCTACCAGCGTCAGACCCTTGGGTTCTCTTTGGTAAATGGAAGAACAACTCTGCTTGGAAGCTTCTGCCATCCAGTTTGAGAGTCGCAATTCCACCGCAGCCTAGGATTCCAAGTGTTGCCATGCCGCCACAATTTCCCATTCTTAGGCCTATGACGGCAGAGTGTCTGGCAGTCCTCAAAGAGACCTTAGGGATGCAGGCGTTTTGGCTCCTTCCACCGAGAAAGCTGTTCCTCCAGCTCCTCTGTCGTTAGCTAGTTCATGTTAGAATATCTCTAGGCGCCCTCTTTCCTCCTCCACGAGCTAAGACACAAAGGGACTTGCCCTAAAGGGAAGAAGCCTTCTGAGTCCGGCAGAGAGGCAGCCTCTCCCACTCAGCATTCCCCGACGACTGAGCCCCTGGCATGGGTCCGAGACACGGAGAAAGACAGCCGTAACCCCGAGCTTTTCCACAATGTAGTATAGGCCTCACCCTGAAGCTCACGTCAATTTCATAGAGAAAACACCAGGCCTCGGTGTGCTTTCCCGTGGCAAGGAAACTTTGCTTTCATTCCTTAGGTGGCACATTGGCTCAGGACGGCCCTACCCGAAGGACTCACGGTGTGCAGCCCTATTTGTTGAGATCAGCCCCTCTGGCTCTTTCTCGGATGAAACCAAGTGGGCAAAGAGCCGTTCCTAAGCTGGGGTCCCTGGGAGCCTTCCCTAGTCTACACCAGAACAGCACTCTGAGGGAGAGGAGACGCGGAGGTTTGGTAGCCAAATCTCCTATTCTGCAGAGAAACATTTCGTTGTAGGTGGGTTCCATCAGCCTTGCCATATTTTCTCAGCTGGCTAGGACGGAGGGCAGGCAGTCAGTTGGCAAGCTCACCTGAGGCCCTGCTTCCCAGACTGTGATACAGAACCCCCGCCTGCTGCAGCCCGAAGGGACGGCTTATGGTAAGGGGAAAACCCGGTGTTGGAAAGTTCCTGCCTAACCCTCGCACAAGCAGAAGCATATGGGTCAGTGGTCCAAGACTTTCCCCACAAGTTTACCATGTTTGCTCCCATCTAGCCTCCGAAGGCCGAGGTTACCTAGCTGGGAATCACACTTCAGGAGAGGTACTCATGCTGCTTGGGACTGCAAGTTGTTTCACCAGGCAGCCCAAATCGAGTCCACCCACTTGCATTTTCCAGGGGCCGAGCCTTGGAGGGGCAACATACACTTTCTGAATGGGAAAGAAGCCCATGCCTTCAGTGTGAAAGGCCACTATGCCTCTTTGCTTTGGCAGCCCAGGGATAGCGTCGGCTCTGAAATGCTTCCAAAGGAGCAGAGTCAGAGAACCTTTGAACCACAGAGCAGGTGCAGCCCCGAACAAGGTCTGCTCTTGGCCTGAGAACACCCACTGCCCAGCGCTTCGTTTGGGTACACACGTGTAGAGGAAGGTTGTTGAATTCTGCTGCGTGATAACTTCTCCGGGCCACGTAGAGTGAGGGCCAGTAGAGTGGCCCTCCATCTCATCCCGGCTTCATGTGCCGGGTGTATAAGGCAAACTCCCTGCTTGAATCCCTCCGTGGGCTACGTAACCTCCAGAGAGAGGTGGGTGATTGGGACCCAGGGCTGGTATCTAGGTTACTGCTCAGTGCCTCAACTTCGCAGCTGTTCTCTCTAAGCGGGTCCCAAAGGCGTTCTGGAAGAGTTTCCTTAGAGGGCCAGAAACAGGAAATTAGCCGACAGGCCCACGGGGATGCCAGTTCTCGGCAGCAACAACGCTACCAGCGTCAGACCCTTGGGTTCTCTTTGGTAAATGGAAGAACAACTCTGCTTGGAAGCTTCTGCCATCCAGTTTGAGAGTCGCAATTCCACCGCAGCCTAGGATTCCAAGTGTTGCCATGCCGCCACAATTTCCCATTCTTAGGCCTATGACGGCAGAGTGTCTGGCAGTCCTCAAAGAGACCTTAGGGATGCAGGCGTTTTGGCTCCTTCCACCGAGAAAGCAGTTCCTCCAGCTCCTCTGTCGTTAGCTAGTTCATGTTAGAATATCTCTAGGCGCCCTCTTTCCTCCTCCACGAGCTAAGACACAAAGGGACTTGCCCTAAAGGGAAGAAGCCTTCTGAGTCCGGCAGAGAGGCAGCCTCTCCCACTCAGCATTCCCCGACGACTGAGCCCCTGGCATGGGTCCGAGACACGGAGAAAGACAGCCGTAACCCCGAGCTTTTCCACAATGTAGTATAGGCCTCACCCTGAAGCTCACGTCAATTTCATAGAGAAAACACCAGGCCTCGGTGTGCTTTCCTGTGGCAAGGAAACTTTGCTTTCATTCCTTAGGTGGCACATTGGCTCAGGACGGCCCTACCCGAAGGACTCACGGTGTGCAGCCCTATTTGTTGAGATCAGCCCCTCTGGCTCTTTCTCGGATGAAACCAAGTGGGCAAAGAGCCGTTCCTAAGCTGGGGTCCCTGGGAGCCTTCCCTAGTCTACACCAGAACAGCACTCTGAGGGAGAGGAGACGCGGAGGTTTGGTAGCCAAATCTCCTATTCTGCAGAGAAACATTTCGTTGTAGGTGGGTTCCATCAGCCTTGCCATATTTTCTCAGCTGGCTAGGACGGAGGGCAGGCAGTCAGTTGGCAGGCTCACCTGAGGCCCTGCTTCCCAGACTGTGATACAGAACCCCCGCCTGCTGCAGCCCGAAGGGACGGCTTATGGTAAGGGGAAAACCCGGTGTTGGAAAGTTCCTGCCTAACCCTCGCACAAGCACAAGCATATGGGTCAGTGGTCCAAGACTTTCCCCACAAGTTTACCATGTTTGCTCCCATCTAGCCTCCGAAGGCCGAGGTTACCTAGCTGGGAATCACACTTCAGGAGAGGTACTCATGCTGCTTGGGACTGCAAGTTGTTTCACCAGGCAGCCCAAATCGAGTCCACCCACTTGCATTTTCCAGGGGCCGAGCCTGGGAGGGGCAACATACACTTTCTGACTGGGAAAGAAGCCCATGCCTTCAGTGTGAAAGGCCACTATGCCTCTTTGCTTTGGCAGCCCAGGGATAGCGTTGCCTCTGAAAAGCTTCCAAAGGAGCAGAGTCAGAGAACCTTTGAACCACAGAGCAGGTGCAGCCCCGAACAAGGTCTGCTCTTGGCCTGAGAACACCCACTGCCCAGCGCTTCGTTTGGGTACACACGTGTAGAGGAAGGTTGTTGAATTCTGCTGCGTGATAACTTCTCCGGGCCACGTAGCGTGAGGGCCAGTAGAGTGGCCCTCCATCTCTTCCCGGCTTCATGTGCCGGGTGTATAAGGCAAACTCCCTGCTTGAATCCCTCCGTGGGCTACGTAACCTCCAGAGAGAGGTGGGTGATTGGGACCCAGGGCTGGTATCTAGGTTACTGCTCAGTGCCTCAACTTCGCAGCTGTTCTCTCTAAGCGGGTCCCAAAGGCTTTCTGGAAGAGTTTCCTTAGAGGGCCAGAAACAGGAAATTAGCCGACAGGCCCACGGGGATGCCAGTTCTCGGCAGCAACAACGCTACCAGCGTCAGACCCTTGGGTTCTCTTTGGTAAATGGAAGAACAACTCTGCTTGGAAGCTTCTGCCATCCAGTTTGAGAGTCGCACTTCCACCGCAGCCTAGGATTCCAAGTGTTGCCATGCCGCCACAATTTCCCATTCTTAGGCCTATGACGGCAGAGTGTCTGGCAGTCCTCAAAGAGACCTTAGGGATGCAGGCGTTTTGGCTCCTTCCACCGAGAAAGCAGCTCCTCCAGCTCCTCTGTCGTTAGCTAGTTCATGTTAGAATATCTCTAGGCGCCCTCTTTCCTCCTCCACGAGGTAAGACACAAACGGACTTGCCCTAAAGGGAAGAAGCCTTCTGAGTCCGGCAGAGAGGCAGCCTCTCCCACTCAGCATTCCCCGACGACTGAGCCCCTGGCATGAGTCCGAGACACGGAGAAAGACAGCCGTAACCCCGTGCTTTTCCACAATGTAGTATAGGCCTCACCCTGAAGCTCACGTCAATTTCATAGAAAAACACCAGGCCTCGGTGTGCTTTCCTGTGGCAAGGAAACTGCTTTCATTCCTTAGGTGGCACATTGGCTCAGGACGGCCCTACCCGAAGGACTCACGGTGTGCAGCCCTATTTGTTGAGATCAGCCCCTCTGGCTCTTTCTCGGATGAAACCAAGTGGGCAAAGAGCCGTTCCTAAGCTGGGGTCCCTGGGAGCCTTCCCTAGTCTACACCAGAACAGCACTCTGAGGGAGAGGAGACGCGGAGGTTTGGTAGCCAAATCTCCTATTCTGCAGAGAAACATTTCGTTGTAGGTGGGTTCCATCAGCCTTGCCATATTTTCTCAGCTGGCTAGGACGGAGGGCAGGCAGTCAGTTGGCAAGCTCACCTGAGGCCCTGCTTCCCAGACTGTGATACAGAACCCCCGCCTGCTGCAGCCCGAAGGGACGGCTTATGGTAAGGGGAAAACCCGGTGTTGGAAAGTTCCTGCCTAACCCTCGCACAAGCAGAAGCATATGGGTCAGTGGTCCAAGACTTTCCCCACAAGTTTACCATGTTTGCTCCCATCTAGCCTCCGAAGGCCGAGGTTACCTAGCTGGGAATCACACTTCAGGAGAGGTACTCATGCTGCTTGGGACTGCAAGTTGTTTCACCAGGCAGCCCAAATCGAGTCCACCCACTTGCATTTTCCAGGGGCCGAGCCTTGGAGGGGCAACATACACTTTCTGAATGGGAAAGAAGCCCATGCCTTCAGTGTGAAAGGCCACTATGCCTCTTTGCTTTGGCAGCCCAGGGATAGCGTCGGCTCTGAAATGCTTCCAAAGGAGCAGAGTCAGAGAACCTTTGAACCACAGAGCAGGTGCAGCCCCGAACAAGGTCTGCTCTTGGCCTGAGAACACCCACTGCCCAGCGCTTCGTTTGGGTACACACGTGTAGAGGAAGGTTGTTGAATTCTGCTGCGTGATAACTTCTCCGGGCCACGTAGAGTGAGGGCCAGTAGAGTGGCCCTCCATCTCATCCCGGCTTCATGTGCCGGGTGTATAAGGCAAACTCCCTGCTTGAATCCCTCCGTGGGCTACGTAACCTCCAGAGAGAGGTGGGTGATTGGGACCCAGGGCTGGTATCTAGGTTACTGCTCAGTGCCTCAACTTCGCAGCTGTTCTCTCTAAGCGGGTCCCAAAGGCGTTCTGGAAGAGTTTCCTTAGAGGGCCAGAAACAGGAAATTAGCCGACAGGCCCACGGGGATGCCAGTTCTCGGCAGCAACAACGCTACCAGCGTCAGACCCTTGGGTTCTCTTTGGTAAATGGAAGAACAACTCTGCTTGGAAGCTTCTGCCATCCAGTTTGAGAGTCGCAATTCCACCGCAGCCTAGGATTCCAAGTGTTGCCATGCCGCCACAATTTCCCATTCTTAGGCCTATGACGGCAGAGTGTCTGGCAGTCCTCAAAGAGACCTTAGGGATGCAGGCGTTTTGGCTCCTTCCACCGAGAAAGCAGTTCCTCCAGCTCCTCTGTCGTTAGCTAGTTCATGTTAGAATATCTCTAGGCGCCCTCTTTCCTCCTCCACGAGCTAAGACACAAAGGGACTTGCCCTAAAGGGAAGAAGCCTTCTGAGTCCGGCAGAGAGGCAGCCTCTCCCACTCAGCATTCCCCGACGACTGAGCCCCTGGCATGGGTCCGAGACACGGAGAAAGACAGCCGTAACCCCGAGCTTTTCCACAATGTAGTATAGGCCTCACCCTGAAGCTCACGTCAATTTCATAGAGAAAACACCAGGCCTCGGTGTGCTTTCCTGTGGCAAGGAAACTTTGCTTTCATTCCTTAGGTGGCACATTGGCTCAGGACGGCCCTACCCGAAGGACTCACGGTGTGCAGCCCTATTTGTTGAGATCAGCCCCTCTGGCTCTTTCTCGGATGAAACCAAGTGGGCAAAGAGCCGTTCCTAAG
Organism: Eschrichtius robustus; assembly: GCF_028021215.1. Taxonomy (NCBI): domain Eukaryota; kingdom Metazoa; phylum Chordata; class Mammalia; order Artiodactyla; family Eschrichtiidae; genus Eschrichtius; species Eschrichtius robustus. Next base: position 43,973,514 of record NC_090842.1, read on the forward strand.
CTGGGGTCCCTGGGAGCCTTCCCTAGTCTACACCAGAACAGCACTCTGAGGGAGAGGAGACGCGGAGGTTTGGTAGCCAAATCTCCTATTCTGCAGAGAAACATTTCGTTGTAGGTGGGTTCCATCAGCCTTGCCATATTTTCTCAGCTGGCTAGGACGGAGGGCAGGCAGTCAGTTGGCAGGCTCACCTGAGGCCCTGCTTCCCAGACTGTGATACAGAACCCCCGCCTGCTGCAGCCCGAAGGGACGGCTTATGGTAAGGGGAAAACCCGGTGTTGGAAAGTTCCTGCCTAACCCTCGCACAAGCACAAGCATATGGGTCAGTGGTCCAAGACTTTCCCCACAAGTTTACCATGTTTGCTCCCATCTAGCCTCCGAAGGCCGAGGTTACCTAGCTGGGAATCACACTTCAGGAGAGGTACTCATGCTGCTTGGGACTGCAAGTTGTTTCACCAGGCAGCCCAAATCGAGTCCACCCACTTGCATTTTCCAGGGGCCGAGCCTGGGAGGGGCAACATACACTTTCTGACTGGGAAAGAAGCCCATGCCTTCAGTGTGAAAGGCCACTATGCCTCTTTGCTTTGGCAGCCCAGGGATAGCGTTGCCTCTGAAAAGCTTCCAAAGGAGCAGAGTCAGAGAACCTTTGAACCACAGAGCAGGTGCAGCCCCGAACAAGGTCTGCTCTTGGCCTGAGAACACCCACTGCCCAGCGCTTCGTTTGGGTACACACGTGTAGAGGAAGGTTGTTGAATTCTGCTGCGTGATAACTTCTCCGGGCCACGTAGCGTGAGGGCCAGTAGAGTGGCCCTCCATCTCTTCCCGGCTTCATGTGCCGGGTGTATAAGGCAAACTCCCTGCTTGAATCCCTCCGTGGGCTACGTAACCTCCAGAGAGAGGTGGGTGATTGGGACCCAGGGCTGGTATCTAGGTTACTGCTCAGTGCCTCAACTTCGCAGCTGTTCTCTCTAAGCGGGTCCCAAAGGCTTTCTGGAAGAGTTTCCTTAGAGGGCCAGAAACAGGAAATTAGCCGACAGGCCCACGGGGATGCCAGTTCTCGGCAGCAACAACGCTACCAGCGTCAGACCCTTGGGTTCTCTTTGGTAAATGGAAGAACAACTCTGCTTGGAAGCTTCTGCCATCCAGTTTGAGAGTCGCACTTCCACCGCAGCCTAGGATTCCAAGTGTTGCCATGCCGCCACAATTTCCCATTCTTAGGCCTATGACGGCAGAGTGTCTGGCAGTCCTCAAAGAGACCTTAGGGATGCAGGCGTTTTGGCTCCTTCCACCGAGAAAGCAGCTCCTCCAGCTCCTCTGTCGTTAGCTAGTTCATGTTAGAATATCTCTAGGCGCCCTCTTTCCTCCTCCACGAGGTAAGACACAAACGGACTTGCCCTAAAGGGAAGAAGCCTTCTGAGTCCGGCAGAGAGGCAGCCTCTCCCACTCAGCATTCCCCGACGACTGAGCCCCTGGCATGAGTCCGAGACACGGAGAAAGACAGCCGTAACCCCGTGCTTTTCCACAATGTAGTATAGGCCTCACCCTGAAGCTCACGTCAATTTCATAGAAAAACACCAGGCCTCGGTGTGCTTTCCTGTGGCAAGGAAACTGCTTTCATTCCTTAGGTGGCACATTGGCTCAGGACGGCCCTACCCGAAGGACTCACGGTGTGCAGCCCTATTTGTTGAGATCAGCCCCTCTGGCTCTTTCTCGGATGAAACCAAGTGGGCAAAGAGCCGTTCCTAAGCTGGGTTCCCGGGGAGCCTTCCCTAGTCTACACCAGAACAGCACTCTGAGGGAGAGGAGACGCGGAGGTTTGGTAGCCAAATCTCCTATTCTGCAGAGAAACATTTCGTTGTAGGTGGGTTCCATCAGCCTTGCCATATTTTCTCAGCTGGCTAGGACGGAGGGCAGGCAGTCAGTTGGCAGGCTCACCTGAGGCCCTGCTTCCCAGACTGTGATACAGAACCCCCGCCTGCTGCAGCCCGAAGGGACGGCTTATGGTAAGGGGAAAACCCTGTGTTGGAAAGTTCCTGCCTAACCCTCGCACAAGCACAAGCATATGGGTCAGTGGTCCAAGACTTTCCCCACAAGTTTACCATGTTTGCTCCCATCTAGCCTCCGAAGGCCGAGGTTACCTAGCTGGGAATCACACTTCAGGAGAGGTACTCATGCTGCTTGGGACTGCAAGTTGTTTCACCAGGCAGCCCAAATCGAGTCCACCCACTTGCATTTTCCAGGGGCCGAGCCTGGGAGGGGCAACATACACTTTCTGAATGGGAAAGAAGCCCATGCCTTCAGTGTGAAAGGCCACTATGCCTCTTTGCTTTGGCAGCCCAGGGATAGCGTCGCCTCTGAAATGCTTCCAAAGGAGCAGAGTCAGAGAACCTTTGAACCACAGAGCAGGTGCAGCCCCGAACAAGGTCTGCTCTTGGCCTGAGAACACCCACTGCCCAGCGCTTCGTTTGGGTACACACGTGTAGAGGAAGGTTGTTGAATTCTGCTGCGTGATAACTTCTCCGGGCCACGTAGAGTGAGGGCCAGTAGAGTGGCCCTCCATCTCATCCCGGCTTCATGTGCCGGGTGTATAAGGCAAACTCCCTGCTTGAATCCCTCCGTGGGCTACGTAACCTCCAGAGAGAGGTGGGTGATTGGGACCCAGGGCTGGTATCTAGGTTACTGCTCAGTGCCTCAACTTCGCAGCTGTTCTCTCTAGGCGGGTCCCAAAGGCTTTCTGGAAGAGTTTCCTTAGAGGGCCAGAAACAGGAAATTAGCCGACAGGCCCACGGGGATGCCAGTTCTCGGCAGCAACAACGCTACCAGCGTCAGACCCTTGGGTTCTCTTTGGTAAATGGAAGAACAACTCTGCTTGGAAGCTTCTGCCATCCAGTTTGAGAGTCGCACTTCCACCGCAGCCTAGGATTCCAAGTGTTGCCATGCCGCCACAATTTCCCATTCTTAGGCCTATGACGGCAGAGTGTCTGGCAGTCCTCAAAGAGACCTTAGGGATGCAGGCGTTTTGGCTCCTTCCACCGAGAAAGCAGCTCCTCCAGCTCCTCTGTCGTTAGCTAGTTCATGTTAGAATATCTCTAGGCGCCCTCTTTCCTCCTCCACGTGGTAAGACCAAACGGACTTGCCCTAAAGGGAAGAAGCCTTCTGAGTCCGGCAGAGAGGCAGCCTCTCCCACTCAGCATTCCCCGACGACTGAGCCCCTGGCATGGGTCCGAGACACGGAGAAAGACAGCCGTAACCCCGAGCTTTTCCACAATGTAGTGTTGGCCTCACCCTGAAGCTCACGTCAATTTCATAGAGAAAACACCAGGCCTCGGTGTGCTTTCCTGTGGCAAGGAAACTTTGCTTTCATTCCTTAGGTGGCACATTGGCTCAGGACGGCCCTACCCGAAGGACTCACGGTGTGCAGCCCTATTTGTTGAGATCAGCCCCTCTGGCTCTTTCTCGGATGAAACCAAGTGGGCAAAGAGCCGTTCCTAAGCTGGGGTCCCTGGGAGCCTTCCCTAGTCTACACCAGAACAGCACTCTGAGGGAGAGGAGACGCGGAGGTTTGGTAGCCAAAACTCCTATTCTGCAGAGAAACATTTCGTTGTAGGTGGGTTCCATCAGCCTTGCCATATTTTCTCAGCTGGCTAGGACGGAGGGCAGGCAGTCAGTTGGCAGGCTCACCTGAGGCCCTGCTTCCCAGACTGTGATACAGAACCCCCGCCTGCTGCAGCCCGAAGGGACGGCTTATGGTAAGGGGAAAACCCTGTGTTGGAAAGTTCCTGCCTAACCCTCGCACAAGCACAAGCATATGGGTCAGTGGTCCAAGACTTTCCCCACAAGTTTAACATGTTTGCTCCCATCTATCCTCCGAAGGCCGAGGTTACCTAGCTGGGAATCACACTTCAGGAGAGGTACTCATGCTGCTTGGGACTGCAAGTTGTTTCACCAGGCAGCCCAAATCGAGTCCACCCACTTGCATTTTCCAGGGGCCGAGCCTGGGAGGGGCAACATACACTTTCTGACTGGGAAAGAAGCCCATGCCTTTAGTGTGAAAGGCCACTATGCCTCTTTGCTTTGGCAGCCCAGGGATAGCGTCGCCTCTGAAATGCTTCCAAAGGAGCAGAGTCAGAGAACCTTTGAACCACAGAGCAGGTGCAGCCCCGAACAAGATCTGCTCTTGGCCTGAGAACACCCACTGCCCAGCGCTTCGTTTGGGTACACACGTGTAGAGGAAGGTTGTTGAATTCTGCTGCGTGATAACTTCTCCGGGCCACGTAGCGTGAGGGCCAGTAGAGTGGCCCTCCATCTCATCCCGGCTTCATGTGCCGGGTGTATAAGGCAAACTCCCTGCTTGAATCCCTCCGTGGGCTACGTAACCTCCAGAGAGAGGTGGGTGATTGGGACCCAGGGCTGGTATCTAGGTTACTGCTCAGTGCCTCAACTTCGCAGCTGTTCTCTCTAAGCGGGTCCCAAAGGCTTTCTGGAAGAGTTTCCTTAGAGGGCCAGAAACAGGAAATTAGCCGACAGGCCCACGGGGATGCCAGTTCTCGGCAGCAACAACGCTACCAGCGTCAGACCCTTGGGTTCTCTTTGGTAAATGGAAGAACAACTCTGCTTGGAAGCTTCTGCCATCCAGTTTGAGAGTCGCACTTCCACCGCAGCCTAGGATTCCAAGTGTTGCCATGCCGCCACAATTTCCCATTCTTAGGCCTATGACGGCAGAGTGTCTGGCAGTCCTCAAAGAGACCTTAGGGATGCAGGCGTTTTGGCTCCTTCCACCGAGAAAGCAGCTCCTCCAGCTCCTCTGTCGTTAGCTAGTTCATGTTAGAATATCTCTAGGCGCCCTCTTTCCTCCTCCACGAGGTAAGACACAAACGGACTTGCCCTAAAGGGAAGAAGCCTTCTGAGTCCGGCAGAGAGGCAGCCTCTCCCACTCAGCATTCCCCGACGACTGAGCCCCTGGCATGGGTCCGAGACACGGAGAAAGACAGCCGTAACCCCGAGCTTTTCCACAATGTAGTATAGGCCTCACCCTGAAGCTCACGTCAATTTCATAGAGAAAACACCAGGCCTCGGTGTGCTTTCCTGTGGCAAGGAAACTTTGCTTTCATTCCTTAGGTGGCACATTGGCTCAGGACGGCCCTACCCGAAGGACTCACGGTGTGCAGCCCTATTTGTTGAGATCAGCCCCTCTGGCTCTTTCTCGGATGAAACCAAGTGGGCAAAGAGCCGTTCCTAAGCTGGGGTCCCTGGGAGCCTTCCCTAGTCTACACCAGAACAGCACTCTGAGGGAGAGGAGACGCGGAGGTTTGGTAGCCAAATCTCCTATTCTGCAGAGAAACATTTCGTTGTAGGTGGGTTCCATCAGCCTTGCCATATTTTCTCAGCTGGCTAGGACGGAGGGCAGGCAGTCAGTTGGCAGGCTCACCTGAGGCCCTGCTTCCCAGACTGTGATACAGAACCCCCGCCTGCTGCAGCCCGAAGGGACGGCTTATGGTAAGGGGAAAACCCTGTGTTGGAAAGTTCCTGCCTAACCCTCGCACAAGCACAAGCATATGGGTCAGTGGTCCAAGACTTTCCCCACAAGTTTACCATGTTTGCTCCCATCTAGCCTCCGAAGGCCGAGGTTACCTTGCTGGGAATCACACTTCAGGAGAGGTACTCATGCTGCTTGGTATTGCAAGTTGTTTCACCAGGCAGCCCAAATCGAGTCCACCCACTTGCATTTTCCAGGGGCCGAGCCTGGGAGGGGCAACATACACTTTCTGAATGGGAAAGAAGCCCATGCCTTCAGTGTGAAAGGCCACTATGCCTCTTTGCTTTGGCAGCCCAGGGATAGCGTCGCCTCTGAAATGCTTCCAAAGGAGCAGAGTCAGAGAACCTTTGAACCACAGAGCAGGTGCAGCCCCGAACAAGGTCTGCTCTTGGCCTGAGAACACCCACTGCCCAGCGCTTCGTTTGGGTACACACGTGTAGAGGAAGGTTGTTGAATTCTGCTGCGTGATAACTTCTCCGGGCCACGTAGCGTGAGGGCCAGTAGAGTGGCCCTCCATCTCATCCCGGCTTCATGTGCCGGGTTTATAAGGGAAACTCCCTGCTTGAATCCCTCCGTGGGCTACGTAACCTCCAGAGAGAGGTGGGTGATTGGGACCCAGGGCTGGTATCTAGGTTACTGCTCAGTGCCTCAACTTTGCAGCTGTTCTCTCTAAGCGGGTCCCAAAGGCTTTCTGGAAGAGTTTCCTTAGAGGGCCAGAAACAGGAAATTAGCCGACAGGCCCACGGGGATGCCAGTTCTCGGCAGCAACAACGCTACCAGCGTCAGACCCTTGGGTTCTCTTTGGTAAATGGAAGAACAACTCTGCTTGGAAGCTTCTGCCATCCAGTTTGAGAGTCGCACTTCCACCGCAGCCTAGGATTCCAAGTGTTGCCATGCCGCCACAATTTCCCATTCTTAGGCCTATGACGGCAGAGTGTCTGGCAGTCCTCAAAGAGACCTTAGGGATGCAGGCGTTTTGGCTCCTTCCACCGAGAAAGCAGCTCCTCCAGCTCCTCTGTCGTTAGCTAGTTCATGTTAGAATATCTCTAGGCGCCCTCTTTCCTCCTCCACGAGGTAAGACACAAACGGACTTGCCCTAAAGGGAAGAAGCCTTCTGAGTCCGGCAGAGAGGCAGCCTCTCCCACTCAGCATTCCCCGACGACTGAGCCCCTGGCATGGGTCCGAGACACGGAGAAAGACAGCCGTAACCCCGAGCTTTTCCACAATGTAGTATAGGCCTCACCCTGAAGCTCACGTCAATTTCATAGAGAAAACACCAGGCCTCGGTGTGCTTTCCTGTGGCAAGGAAACTTTGCTTTCATTCCTTAGGTGGCACATTGGCTCAGGACGGCCCTACCCGAAGGACTCACGGTGTGCAGCCCTATTTGTTGAGATCAGCCCCTCTGGCTCTTTCTCGGATGAAACCAAGTGGGCAAAGAGCCGTTCCTAAGCTGGGGTCCCTGGGAGCCTTCCCTAGTCTACACCAGAACAGCACTCTGAGGGAGAGGAGACGCGGAGGTTTGGTAGCCAAATCTCCTATTCTGCAGAGAAACATTTCGTTGTAGGTGGGTTCCATCAGCCTTGCCATATTTTCTCAGCTGGCTAGGACGGAGGGCAGGCAGTCAGTTGGCAGGCTCACCTGAGGCCCTGCTTCCCAGACTGTGATACAGAACCCCCGCCTGCTGCAGCCCGAAGGGACGGCTTATGGTAAGGGGAAAACCCTGTGTTGGAAAGTTCCTTCCTAACCATCGCACAAGCACAAGCATATGGGTCAGTGGTCCAAGACTTTCCCCACAAGTTTACCATGTTTGCTCCCATCTAGCCTCCGAAGGCCGAGGTTACCTAGCTGGGAATCACACTTCAGGAGAGGTACTCATGCTGCTTGGGACTGCAAGTTGTTTCACCAGGCAGCCCAAATCGAGTCCACCCACTTGCATTTTCCAGGGGCCGAGCCTGGGAGGGGCAACATACACTTTCTGAATGGGAAAGAAGCCCATGCCTTCAGTGTGAAAGGCCACTATGCCTCTTTGCTTTGGCAGCCCAGGGATAGCGTCGGCTCTGAAATGCTTCCAAAGGAGCAGAGTCAGAGAACCTTTGAACCACAGAGCAGGTGCAGCCCCGAACAAGGTCTGCTCTTGGCCTGAGAACACCCACTGCCCAGCGCTTCGTTTGGGTACACACTTGTAGAGGAAGGTTGTTGAATTCTGCTGCGTGATAACTTCTCCGGGCCACGTAGAGTGAGGGCCAGTAGAGTGGCCCTCCATCTCATCCCGGCTTCATGTGCCGGGTGTATAAGGCAAACTCCCTGCTTGAATCCCTCCGTGGGCTACGTAACCTCCAGAGAGAGGTGGGTGATTGGGACCCAGGGCTGGTATCTAGGTTACTGCTCAGTGCCTCAACTTCGCAGCTGTTCTCTCTAAGCGGGTCCCAAAGGCTTTCTGGAAGAGTTTCCTTAGAGGGCCAGAAACAGGAAATTAGCCGACAGGCCCACGGGGATGCCAGTTCTCGGCAGCAACAACGCTACCAGCGTCAGACCCTTGGGTTCTCTTTGGTAAATGGAAGAACAACTCTGCTTGGAAGCTTCTGCCATCCAGTTTGAGAGTCGCACTTCCACCGCAGCCTAGGATTCCAAGTGTTGCCATGCCGCCACAATTTCCCATTCTTAGGCCTATGACGGCAGAGTGTCTGGCAGTCCTCAAAGAGACCTTAGGGATGCAGGCGTTTTGGCTCCTTCCACCGAGAAAGCAGTTCCTCCAGCTCCTCTGTCGTTAGCTAGTTCATGTTAGAATATCTCTAGGCGCCCTCTTTCCTCCTCCACGAGCTAAGACACAAAGGGACTTGCCCTAAAGGGAAGAAGCCTTCTGAGTCCGGCAGAGAGGCAGCCTCTCCCACTCAGCATTCCCCGACGACTGAGCCCCTGGCATGGGTCCGAGACACGGAGAAAGACAGCCGTAACCCCGAGCTTTTCCACAATGTAGTATAGGCCTCACCCTGAAGCTCACGTCAATTTCATAGAGAAAACACCAGGCCTCGGTGTGCTTTCCCGTGGCAAGGAAACTTTGCTTTCATTCCTTAGGTGGCACATTGGCTCAGGACGGCCCTACCCGAAGGACTCACGGTGTGCAGCCCTATTTGTTGAGATCAGCCCCTCTGGCTCTTTCTCGGATGAAACCAAGTGGGCAAAGAGCCGTTCCTAAGCTGGGGTCCCTGGGAGCCTTCCCTAGTCTACACCAGAACAGCACTCTGAGGGAGAGGAGACGCGGAGGTTTGGTAGCCAAATCTCCTATTCTGCAGAGAAACATTTCGTTGTAGGTGGGTTCCATCAGCCTTGCCATATTTTCTCAGCTGGCTAGGACGGAGGGCAGGCAGTCAGTTGGCAAGCTCACCTGAGGCCCTGCTTCCCAGACTGTGATACAGAACCCCCGCCTGCTGCAGCCCGAAGGGACGGCTTATGGTAAGGGGAAAACCCGGTGTTGGAAAGTTCCTGCCTAACCCTCGCACAAGCAGAAGCATATGGGTCAGTGGTCCAAGACTTTCCCCACAAGTTTACCATGTTTGCTCCCATCTAGCCTCCGAAGGCCGAGGTTACCTAGCTGGGAATCACACTTCAGGAGAGGTACTCATGCTGCTTGGGACTGCAAGTTGTTTCACCAGGCAGCCCAAATCGAGTCCACCCACTTGCATTTTCCAGGGGCCGAGCCTTGGAGGGGCAACATACACTTTCTGAATGGGAAAGAAGCCCATGCCTTCAGTGTGAAAGGCCACTATGCCTCTTTGCTTTGGCAGCCCAGGGATAGCGTCGGCTCTGAAATGCTTCCAAAGGAGCAGAGTCAGAGAACCTTTGAACCACAGAGCAGGTGCAGCCCCGAACAAGGTCTGCTCTTGGCCTGAGAACACCCACTGCCCAGCGCTTCGTTTGGGTACACACGTGTAGAGGAAGGTTGTTGAATTCTGCTGCGTGATAACTTCTCCGGGCCACGTAGAGTGAGGGCCAGTAGAGTGGCCCTCCATCTCATCCCGGCTTCATGTGCCGGGTGTATAAGGCAAACTCCCTGCTTGAATCCCTCCGTGGGCTACGTAACCTCCAGAGAGAGGTGGGTGATTGGGACCCAGGGCTGGTATCTAGGTTACTGCTCAGTGCCTCAACTTCGCAGCTGTTCTCTCTAAGCGGGTCCCAAAGGCGTTCTGGAAGAGTTTCCTTAGAGGGCCAGAAACAGGAAATTAGCCGACAGGCCCACGGGGATGCCAGTTCTCGGCAGCAACAACGCTACCAGCGTCAGACACTTGGGTTCTCTTTGGTAAATGGAAGAACAACTCTGCTTGGAAGCTTCTGCCATCCAGTTTGAGAGTCGCAATTCCACCGCAGCCTAGGATTCCAAGTGTTGCCATGCCGCCACAATTTCCCATTCTTAGGCCTATGACGGCAGAGTGTCTGGCAGTCCTCAAAGAGACCTTAGGGATGCAGGCGTTTTGGCTCCTTCCACCGAGAAAGCAGCTCCTCCAGCTCCTCTGTCGTTAGCTAGTTCATGTTAGAATATCTCTAGGCGCCCTCTTTCCTCCTCCACGAGCTAAGACACAAAGGGACTTGCCCTAAAGGGAAGAAGCCTTCTGAGTCCGGCAGAGAGGCAGCCTCTCCCACTCAGCATTCCCCGACGACTGAGCCCCTGGCATGGGTCCGAGACACGGAGAAAGACAGCCGTAACCCCGAGCTTTTCCACAATGTAGTATAGGCCTCACCCTGAAGCTCACGTCAATTTCATAGAGAAAACACCAGGCCTCGGTGTGCTTTCCTGTGGCAAGGAAACGTTGCTTTCATTCCTTAGGTGGCACATTGGCTCAGGACGGCCCTACCCGAAGGACTCACGGTGTGCAGCCCTATTTGTTGAGATCAGCCCCTCTGGCTCTTTCTCGGATGAAACCAAGTGGGCAAAGAGCCGTTCCTAAGCTGGGGTCCCTGGGAGCCTTCCCTAGTCTACACCAGAACAGCACTCTGAGGGAGAGGAGACGCGGAGGTTTGGTAGCCAAATCTCCTATTCTGCAGAGAAACATTTCGTTGTAGGTGGGTTCCATCAGCCTTGCCATATTTTCTCAGCTGGCTAGGACGGAGGGCAGGCAGTCAGTTGGCAGGCTCACCTGAGGCCCTGCTTCCCAGACTGTGATACAGAACCCCCGCCTGCTGCAGCCCGAAGGGACGGCTTATGGTAAGGGGAAAACCCGGTGTTGGAAAGTTCCTGCCTAACCCTCGCACAAGCACAAGCATATGGGTCAGTGGTCCAAGACTTTCCCCACAAGTTTACCATGTTTGCTCCCATCTAGCCTCCGAAGGCCGAGGTTACCTAGCTGGGAATCACACTTCAGGAGAGGTACTCATGCTGCTTGGGACTGCAAGTTGTTTCACCAGGCAGCCCAAATCGAGTCCACCCACTTGCATTTTCCAGGGGCCGAGCCTGGGAGGGGCAACATACACTTTCTGACTGGGAAAGAAGCCCATGCCTTCAGTGTGAAAGGCCACTATGCCTCTTTGCTTTGGCAGCCCAGGGATAGCGTTGCCTCTGAAAAGCTTCCAAAGGAGCATAGTCAGAGAACCTTTGAACCACAGAGCAGGTGCAGCCCCGAACAAGGTCTGCTCTTGGCCTGAGAACACCCACTGCCCAGCGCTTCGTTTGGGTACACACGTGTAGAGGAAGGTTGTTGAATTCTGCTGCGTGATAACTTCTCCGGGCCACGTAGCGTGAGGGCCAGTAGAGTGGCCCTCCATCTCTTCCCGGCTTCATGTGCCGGGTGTATAAGGCAAACTCCCTGCTTGAATCCCTCCGTGGGCTACGTAACCTCCAGAGAGAGGTGGGTGATTGGGACCCAGGGCTGGTATCTAGGTTACTGCTCAGTGCCTCAACTTCGCAGCTGTTCTCTCTAAGCGGGTCCCAAAGGCGTTCTGGAAGAGTTTCCTTAGAGGGCCAGAAACAGGAAATTAGCCGACAGGCCCACGGGGATGCCAGTTCTCGGCAGCAACAACGCTACCAGCGTCAGACCCTTGGGTTCTCTTTGGTAAATGGAAGAACAACTCTGCTTGGAAGCTTCTGCCATCCAGTTTGAGAGTCGCACTTCCACCGCAGCCTAGGATTCCAAGTGTTGCCATGCCGCCACAATTTCCCATTCTTAGGCCTATGACGGCAGAGTGTCTGGCAGTCCTCAAAGAGACCTTAGGGATGCAGGCGTTTTGGCTCCTTCCACCGAGAAAGCAGCTCCTCCAGCTCCTCTGTCGTTAGCTAGTTCATGTTAGAATATCTCTAGGCGCCCTCTTTCCTCCTCCACGAGGTAAGACACAAACGGACTTGCCCTAAAGGGAAGAAGCCTTCTGAGTCCGGCAGAGAGGCAGCCTCTCCCACTCAGCATTCCCCGACGACTGAGCCCCTGGCATGAGTCCGAGACACGGAGAAAGACAGCCGTAACCCCGTGCTTTTCCACAATGTAGTATAGGCCTCACCCTGAAGCTCACGTCAATTTCATACAAAAACACCAGGCCTCGGTGTGCTTTCCTGTGGCAAGGAAACTGCTTTCATTCCTTAGGTGGCACATTGGCTCAGGACGGCCCTACCCGAAGGACTCACGGTGTGCAGCCCTATTTGTTGAGATCAGCCCCTCTGGCTCTTTCTCGGATGAAACCAAGTGGGCAAAGAGCCGTTCCTAAGCTGGGGTCCCGGGGAGCCTTCCCTAGTCTACACCAGAACAGCACTCTGAGGGAGAGGAGACGCGGAGGTTTGGTAGCCAAATCTCCTATTCTGCAGAGAAACATTTCGTTGTAGGTGGGTTCCATCAGCCTTGCCATATTTTCTCAGCTGGCTAGGACGGAGGGCAGGCAGTCAGTTGGCAGGCTCACCTGAGGCCCTGCTTCCCAGACTGTGATACAGAACCCCCGCCTGCTGCAGCCCGAAGGGACGGCTTATGGTAAGGGGAAAACCCTGTGTTGGAAAGTTCCTGCCTAACCCTCGCACAAGCACAAGCATATGGGTCAGTGGTCCAAGACTTTCCCCACAAGTTTACCATGTTTGCTCCCATCTAGCCTCCGAAGGCCGAGGTTACCTAGCTGGGAATCACACTTCAGGAGAGGTACTCATGCTGCTTGGGACTGCAAGTTGTTTCACCAGGCAGCCCAAATCGAGTCCACCCACTTGCATTTTCCAGGGGCCGAGCCTGGGAGGGGCAACATACACTTTCTGCATGGGAAAGAAGCCCATGCCTTCAGTGTGAAAGGCCACTATGCCTCTTTGCTTTGGCAGCCCAGGGATAGCGTCGGCTCTGAAATGCTTCCAAAGGAGCAGAGTCAGAGAACCTTTGAACCACAGAGCAGGTGCAGCCCCGAACAAGGTCTGCTCTTGGCCTGAGAACACCCACTGCCCAGCGCTTCGTTTGGGTACACACGTGTAGAGGAAGGTTGTTGAATTCTGCTGCGTGATAACTTCTCCGGGCCACGTAGAGTGAGGGCCAGTAGAGTGGCCCTCCATCTCATCCCGGCTTCATGTGCCGGGTGTATAAGGCAAACTCCCTGCTTGAATCCCTCCGTGGGCTACGTAACCTCCAGAGAGAGGTGGGTGATTGGGACCCAGGGCTGGTATCTAGGTTACTGCTCAGTGCCTCAACTTCGCAGCTGTTCTCTCTAGGCGGGTCCCAAAGGCTTTCTGGAAGAGTTTCCTTAGAGGGCCAGAAACAGGAAATTAGCCGACAGGCCCACGGGGATGCCAGTTCTCGGCAGCAACAACGCTACCAGCGTCAGACCCTTGGGTTCTCTTTGGTAAATGGAAGAACAACTCTGCTTGGAAGCTTCTGCCATCCAGTTTGAGAGTCGCACTTCCACCGCAGCCTAGGATTCCAAGTGTTGCCATGCCGCCACAATTTCCCATTCTTAGGCCTATGACGGCAGAGTGTCTGGCAGTCCTCAAAGAGACCTTAGGGATGCAGGCGTTTTGGCTCCTTCCACCGAGAAAGCAGCTCCTCCAGCTCCTCTGTCGTTAGCTAGTTCATGTTAGAATATCTCTAGGCGCCCTCTTTCCTCCTCCACGTGGTAAGACCAAACGGACTTGCCCTAAAGGGAAGAAGCCTTCTGAGTCCGGCAGAGAGGCAGCCTCTCCCACTCAGCATTCCCCGATGACTGAGCCCCTGGCATGGGTCCGAGACACGGAGAAAGACAGCCGTAACCCCGAGCTTTTCCACAATGTAGTGTTGGCCTCACCCTGAAGCTCACGTCAATTTCATAGAGAAAACACCAGGCCTCGGTGTGCTTTCCTGTGGCAAGGAAACTTTGCTTTCATTCCTTAGGTGGCACATTGGCTCAGGACGGCCCTACCCGAAGGACTCACGGTGTGCAGCCCTATTTGTTGAGATCAGCCCCTCTGGCTCTTTCTCGGATGAAACCAAGTGGGCAAAGAGCCGTTCCTAAGCTGGGGTCCCTGGGAGCCTTCCCTAGTCTACACCAGAACAGCACTCTGAGGGAGAGGAGACGCGGAGGTTTGGTAGCCAAATCTCCTATTCTGCAGAGAAACATTTCGTTGTAGGTGGGTTCCATCAGCCTTGCCATATGTTCTCAGCTGGCTAGGACGGAGGGCAGGCAGTCAGTTGGCAGGCTCACCTGAGGCCCTGCTTCCCAGACTGTGATACAGAACCCCCGCCTGCTGCAGCCCGAAGGGACGGCTTATGGTAAGGGGAAAACCCTGTGTTGGAAAGTTCCTGCCTAACCCTCGCACAAGCACAAGCATATGGGTCAGTGGTCCAAGACTTTCGCCACAAGTTTACCATGTTTGCTCCCATCTAGCCTCCGAAGGCCGAGGTTACCTAGCTGGGAATCACACTTCAGGAGAGGTACTCATGCTGCTTGGGACTGCAAGTTGTTTCACCAGGCAGCCCAAATCGAGTCCACACACTTGCATTTTCCAGGGGCAGAGCCTGGGAGGGGCAACATACACTTTCTGAATGGGAAAGAAGCCCATGCCTTCAGTGTGAAAGCCCACTATGCCTCTTTGCTTTGGCAGCCCAGGGATAGCGTCGGCTCTGAAATGCTTCCAAAGGAGCAGAGTCAGAGAACCTTTGAACCACAGAGCAGGTGCAGCCCCGAACAATGTCTGCTCTTGGCCTGAGAACACCCACTGCCCAGCGCTTCGTTTGGGTACACACGTGTAGAGGAAGGTTGTTGAATTCTGCTGCGTGATAACTTCTCCGGGCCACGTAGCGTGAGGGCCAGTAAAGTGGCCCTCCATCTCATCCCGGCTTCATGTGCCGGGTGTATAAGGCAAACTCCCTGCTTGAATCCCTCCGTGGGCTACGTAACCTCCAGAGAGAGGTGGGTGATTGGGACCCACGGCTGGTATCTAGGTTACTGCTCAGTGCCTCAACTTCGCAGCTGTTCTCTCTAAGCGGGTCCCAAAGACTTTCTGGAGGAGTTTCCTTAGAGGGCCAGAAACAGGAAATTAGCCCACAGGCCCACGGGGATGCCAGTTCTCGGCAGCAACAACGCTACCAGCGTCAGACCCTTGGGTTCTCTTTGGTAAATGGAAGAACAACTCTGCTTGGAAGCTTCTGCCATCCAGTTTGAGAGTCGCACTTCCACCGCAGCCTAGGATTCCAAGTGTTGCCATGCCGCCACAATTTCCCATTCTTAGGCCTATGACGGCAGAGTGTCTGGCAGTCCTCAAAGAGACCTTAGGGATGCAGGCGTTTTGGCTCCTTCCACCGAGAAAGCAGCTCCTCCAGCTCCTCTGTCGTTAGCTAGTTCATGTTAGAATATCTCTAGGCGCCCTCTTTCCTCCTCCACGAGGTAAGACACAAACGGACTTGCCCTAAAGGGAAGAAGCCTTCTGAGTCCGGCAGAGAGGCAGCCTCTCCCACTCAGCATTCCCCGACGACTGAGCCCCTGGCATGGGTCCGAGACACGGAGAAAGACAGCCGTAACCCCGAGCTTTTCCACAATGTAGTATAGGCCTCACCCTGAAGCTCACGTCAATTTCATAGAGAAAACACCAGGCCTCGGTGTGCTTTCCTGTGGCAAGGAAACTTTGCTTTCATTCCTTAGGTGGCACATTGGCTCAGGACGGCCCTATCCGAAGGACTCACGGTGTGCAGCCCTATTTGTTGAGATCAGCCCCTCTGGCTCTTTCTCGGATGAAACCAAGTGGGCAAAGAGCCGTTCCTAAGCTGGGGTCCCTGGGAGCCTTCCCTAGTCTACACCAGAACAGCACTCTGAGGGAGAGGAGACGCGGAGGTTTGGTAGCCAAATCTCCTATTCTGCAGAGAAACATTTCGTTGTAGGTGGGTTCCATCAGCCTTGCCATATTTTCTCAGCTGGCTAGGACGGAGGGCAGGCAGTCAGTTGGCAAGCTCACCTGAGGCCCTGCTTCCCAGACTGTGATACAGAAACCCCGCCTGCTGCAGCCCGAAGGGACGGCTTATGGTAAGGGGAAAACCCGGTGTTGGAAAGTTCCTGCCTAACCCTCGCACAAGCACAAGCATATGGGTCAGTGGTCCAAGACTTTCCCCACAAGTTTACCATGTTTGCTCCCATCTAGCCTCCGAAGGCCGAGGTTACCTAGCTGGGAATCACACTTCAGGAGAGGTACTCATGCTGCTTGGGACTGCAAGTTGTTTCACCAGGCAGCCCAAATCGAGTCCACCCACTTGCATTTTCCAGGGGCCGAGCCTGGGAGGGGCAACATACACTTTCTGACTGGGAAAGAAGCCCATGCCTTCAGTGTGAAAGGCCACTATGCCTCTTTGCTTTGGCAGCCCAGGGATAGCGTTGCCTCTGAAAAGCTTCCAAAGGAGCATAGTCAGAGAACCTTTGAACCACAGAGCAGGTGCAGCCCCGAACAAGGTCTGCTCTTGGCCTGAGAACACCCACTGCCCAGCGCTTCGTTTGGGTACACACGTGTAGAGGAAGGTTGTTGAATTCTGCTGCGTGATAACTTCTCCGGGCCACGTAGCGTGAGGGCCAGTAGAGTGGCCCTCCATCTCTTCCCGGCTTCATGTGCCGGGTGTATAAGGCAAACTCCCTGCTTGAATCCCTCCGTGGGCTACGTAACCTCCAGAGAGAGGTGGGTGATTGGGACCCAGGGCTGGTATCTAGGTTACTGCTCAGTGCCTCAACTTCGCAGCTGTTCTCTCTAAGCGGGTCCCAAAGGCGTTCTGGAAGAGTTTCCTTAGAGGGCCAGAAACAGGAAATTAGCCGACAGGCCCACGGGGATGCCAGTTCTCGGCAGCAACAACGCTACCAGCGTCAGACCCTTGGGTTCTCTTTGGTAAATGGAAGAACAACTCTGCTTGGAAGCTTCTGCCATCCAGTTTGAGAGTCGCACTTCCACCGCAGCCTAGGATTCCAAGTGTTGCCATGCCGCCACAATTTCCCATTCTTAGGCCTATGACGGCAGAGTGTCTGGCAGTCCTCAAAGAGACCTTAGGGATGCAGGCGTTTTGGCTCCTTCCACCGAGAAAGCAGCTCCTCCAGCTCCTCTGTCGTTAGCTAGTTCATGTTAGAATATCTCTAGGCGCCCTCTTTCCTCCTCCACGAGGTAAGACACAAACGGACTTGCCCTAAAGGGAAGAAGCCTTCTGAGTCCGGCAGAGAGGCAGCCTCTCCCACTCAGCATTCCCCGACGACTGAGCCCCTGGCATGAGTCCGAGACACGGAGAAAGACAGCCGTAACCCCGTGCTTTTCCACAATGTAGTATAGGCCTCACCCTGAAGCTCACGTCAATTTCATAGAAAAACACCAGGCCTCGGTGTGCTTTCCTGTGGCAAGGAAACTGCTTTCATTCCTTAGGTGGCACATTGCTCAGGACGGCCCTACCCGAAGGACTCACGGTGTGCAGCCCTATTTGTTGAGATCAGCCCCTCTGGCTCTTTCTCGGATGAAACCAAGTGGGCAAAGAGCCGTTCCTAAGCTGGGGTCCCGGGGAGCCTTCCCTAGTCTACACCAGAAGAGCACTCTGTGGGAGAGGAGACGCGGAGGTTTGGTAGCCAAATCTCCTATTCTGCAGAGAAACATTTCGTTGTAGGTGGGTTCCATCAGCCTTGCCATATTTTCTCAGCTGGCTAGGACGGAGGGCAGGCAGTCAGTTGGCAGGCTCACCTGAGGCCCTGCTTCCCAGACTGTGATACAGAACCCCCGCCTGCTGCAGCCCGAAGGGACGGCTTATGGTAAGGGGAAAACCCTGTGTTGGAAAGTTCCTGCCTAACCCTCGCACAAGCACAAGCATATGGGTCAGTGGTCCAAGACTTTCCCCACAAGTTTACCATGTTTGCTCCCATCTAGCCTCCGAAGGCCGAGGTTACCTAGCTGGGAATCACACTTCAGGAGAGGTACTCATGCTGCTTGGGACTGCAAGTTGTTTCACCAGGCAGCCCAAATCGAGTCCACCCACTTGCATTTTCCAGGGGCCGAGCCTGGGAGGGGCAACATACACTTTCTGAATGGGAAAGAAGCCCATGCCTTCAGTGTGAAAGGCCACTATGCCTCTTTGCTTTGGCAGCCCAGGGATAGCGTCGGCTCTGAAATGCTTCCAAAGGAGCAGAGTCAGAGAACCTTTGAACCACAGAGCAGGTGCAGCCCCGAACAAGGTCTGCTCTTGGCCTGAGAACACCCACTGCCCAGCGCTTCGTTTGGGTACACACGTGTAGAGGAAGGTTGTTGAATTCTGCTGCGTGATAACTTCTCCGGGCCACGTAGAGTGAGGGCCAGTAGAGTGGCCCTCCATCTCATCCCGGCTTCATGTGCCGGGTGTATAAGGCAAACTCCCTGCTTGAATCCCTCCGTGGGCTACGTAACCTCCAGAGAGAGGTGGGTGATTGGGACCCAGGGCTGGTATCTAGGTTACTGCTCAGTGCCTCAACTTCGCAGCTGTTCTCTCTAGGCGGGTCCCAAAGGCTTTCTGGAAGAGTTTCCTTAGAGGGCCAGAAACAGGAAATTAGCCGACAGGCCCACGGGGATGCCAGTTCTCGGCAGCAACAACGCTACCAGCGTCAGACCCTTGGGTTCTCTTTGGTAAATGGAAGAACAACTCTGCTTGGAAGCTTCTGCCATCCAGTTTGAGAGTCGCACTTCCACCGCAGCCTAGGATTCCAAGTGTTGCCATGCCGCCACAATTTCCCATTCTTAGGCCTATGACGGCAGAGTGTCTGGCAGTCCTCAAAGAGACCTTAGGGATGCAGGCGTTTTGGCTCCTTCCACCGAGAAAGCAGCTCCTCCAGCTCCTCTGTCGTTAGCTAGTTCATGTTAGAATATCTCTAGGCGCCCTCTTTCCTCCTCCACGTGGTAAGACCAAACGGACTTGCCCTAAAGGGAAGAAGCCTTCTGAGTCCGGCAGAGAGGCAGCCTCTCCCACTCAGCATTCCCCGATGACTGAGCCCCTGGCATGGGTCCGAGACACGGAGAAAGACAGCCGTAACCCCGAGCTTTTCCACAATGTAGTGTTGGCCTCACCCTGAAGCTCACGTCAATTTCATAGAGAAAACACCAGGCCTCGGTGTGCTTTCCTGTGGCAAGGAAACTTTGCTTTCATTCCTTAGGTGGCACATTGGCTCAGGACGGCCCTACCCGAAGGACTCACGGTGTGCAGCCCTATTTGTTGAGATCAGCCCCTCTGGCTCTTTCTCGGATGAAACCAAGTGGGCAAAGAGCCGTTCCTAAGCTGGGGTCCCTGGGAGCCTTCCCTAGTCTACACCAGAACAGCACTCTGAGGGAGAGGAGACGCGGAGGTTTGGTAGCCAAATCTCCTATTCTGCAGAGAAACATTTCGTTGTAGGTGGGTTCCATCAGCCTTTCCATATGTTCTCAGCTGGCTAGGACGGAGGGCAGGCAGTCAGTTGGCAGGCTCACCTGAGGCCCTGCTTCCCAGACTGTGATACAGAACCCCCGCCTGCTGCAGCCCGAAGGGACGGCTTATGGTAAGGGGAAAACCCTGTGTTGGAAAGTTCCTGCCTAACCCTCGCACAAGCACAAGCATATGGGTCAGTGGTCCAAGACTTTCGCCACAAGTTTACCATGTTTGCTCCCATCTAGCCTCCGAAGGCCGAGGTTACCTAGCTGGGAATCACACTTCAGGAGAGGTACTCATGCTGCTTGGGACTGCAAGTTGTTTCACCAGGCAGCCCAAATCGAGTCCACACACTTGCATTTTCCAGGGGCAGAGCCTGGGAGGGGCAACATACACTTTCTGAATGGGAAAGAAGCCCATGCCTTCAGTGTGAAAGCCCACTATGCCTCTTTGCTTTGGCAGCCCAGGGATAGCGTCGGCTCTGAAATGCTTCCAAAGGAGCAGAGTCAGAGAACCTTTGAACCACAGAGCAGGTGCAGCCCCGAACAATGTCTGCTCTTGGCCTGAGAACACCCACTGCCCAGCGCTTCGTTTGGGTACACACGTGTAGAGGAAGGTTGTTGAATTCTGCTGCGTGATAACTTCTCCGGGCCACGTAGCGTGAGGGCCAGTAAAGTGGCCCTCCATCTCATCCCGGCTTCATGTGCCGGGTGTATAAGGCAAACTCCCTGCTTGAATCCCTCCGTGGGCTACGTAACCTCCAGAGAGAGGTGGGTGATTGGGACCCACGGCTGGTATCTAGGTTACTGCTCAGTGCCTCAACTTCGCAGCTGTTCTCTCTAAGCGGGTCCCAAAGACTTTCTGGAGGAGTTTCCTTAGAGGGCCAGAAACAGGAAATTAGCCCACAGGCCCACGGGGATGCCAGTTCTCGGCAGCAACAACGCTACCAGCGTCAGACCCTTGGGTTCTCTTTGGTAAATGGAAGAACAACTCTGCTTGGAAGCTTCTGCCATCCAGTTTGAGAGTCGCACTTCCACCGCAGCCTAGGATTCCAAGTGTTGCCATGCCGCCACAATTTCCCATTCTTAGGCCTATGACGGCAGAGTGTCTGGCAGTCCTCAAAGAGACCTTAGGGATGCAGGCGTTTTGGCTCCTTCCACCGAGAAAGCAGCTCCTCCAGCTCCTCTGTCGTTAGCTAGTTCATGTTAGAATATCTCTAGGCGCCCTCTTTCCTCCTCCACGAGGTAAGACACAAACGGACTTGCCCTAAAGGGAAGAAGCCTTCTGAGTCCGGCAGAGAGGCAGCCTCTCCCACTCAGCATTCCCCGACGACTGAGCCCCTGGCATGAGTCCGAGACACGGAGAAAGACAGCCGTAACCCCGTGCTTTTCCACAATGTAGTATAGGCCTCACCCTGAAGCTCACGTCAATTTCATAGAAAAACACCAGGCCTCGGTGTGCTTTCCTGTGGCAAGGAAACTGCTTTCATTCCTTAGGTGGCACATTGGCTCAGGACGGCCCTACCCGAAGGACTCACGGTGTGCAGCCCTATTTGTTGAGATCAGCCCCTCTGGCTCTTTCTCGGATGAAACCAAGTGGGCAAAGAGCCGTTCCTAAGCTGGGGTCCCGGGGAGCCTTCCCTAGTCTACACCAGAACAGCACTCTGAGGGAGAGGAGACGCGGAGGTTTGGTAGCCAAATCTCCTATTCTGCAGAGAAACATTTCGTTGTAGGTGGGTTCCATCAGCCTTGCCATATTTTCTCAGCTGGCTAGGACGGAGGGCAGGCAGTCAGTTGGCAGGCTCACCTGAGGCCCTGCTTCCCAGACTGTGATACAGAACCCCCGCCTGCTGCAGCCCGAAGGGACGGCTTATGGTAAGGGGAAAACCCTGTGTTGGAAAGTTCCTGCCTAACCCTCGCACAAGCACAAGCATATGGGTCAGTGGTCCAAGACTTTCCCCACAAGTTTACCATGTTTGCTCCCATCTAGCCTCCGAAGGCCGAGGTTACCTAGCTGGGAATCACACTTCAGGAGAGGTACTCATGCTGCTTGGGACTGCAAGTTGTTTCACCAGGCAGCCCAAATCGAGTCCACCCACTTGCATTTTCCAGGGGCCGAGCCTGGGAGGGGCAACATACACTTTCTGAATGGGAAAGAAGCCCATGCCTTCAGTGTGAAAGGCCACTATGCCTCTTTGCTTTGGCAGCCCAGGGATAGCGTCGACTCTGAAATGCTTCCAAAGGAGCAGAGTCAGAGAACCTTTGAACCACAGAGCAGGTGCAGCCCCGAACAAGGTCTGCTCTTGGCCTGAGAACACCCACTGCCCAGCGCTTCGTTTGGGTACACACGTGTAGAGGAAGGTTGTTGAATTCTGCTGCGTGATAACTTCTCCGGGCCACGTAGAGTGAGGGCCAGTAGAGTGGCCCTCCATCTCATCCCGGCTTCATGTGCCGGGTGTATAAGGCAAACTCCCTGCTTGAATCCCTCCGTGGGCTACGTAACCTCCAGAGAGAGGTGGGTGATTGGGACCCAGGGCTGGTATCTAGGTTACTGCTCAGTGCCTCAACTTCGCAGCTGTTCTCTCTAGGCGGGTCCCAAAGGCTTTCTGGAAGAGTTTCCTTAGAGGGCCAGAAACAGGAAATTAGCCGACAGGCCCACGGGGATGCCAGTTCTCGGCAGCAACAACGCTACCAGCGTCAGACCCTTGGGTTCTCTTTGGTAAATGGAAGAACAACTCTGCTTGGAAGCTTCTGCCATCCAGTTTGAGAGTCGCACTTCCACCGCAGCCTAGGATTCCAAGTGTTGCCATGCCGCCACAATTTCCCATTCTTAGGCCTATGACGGCAGAGTGTCTGGCAGTCCTCAAAGAGACCTTAGGGATGCAGGCGTTTTGGCTCCTTCCACCGAGAAAGCAGCTCCTCCAGCTCCTCTGTCGTTAGCTAGTTCATGTTAGAATATCTCTAGGCGCCCTCTTTCCTCCTCCACGTGGTAAGACCAAACGGACTTGCCCTAAAGGGAAGAAGCCTTCTGAGTCCGGCAGAGAGGCAGCCTCTCCCACTCAGCATTCCCCGATGACTGAGCCCCTGGCATGGGTCCGAGACACGGAGAAAGACAGCCGTAACCCCGAGCTTTTCCACAATGTAGTGTTGGCCTCACCCTGAAGCTCACGTCAATTTCATAGAGAAAACACCAGGCCTCGGTGTGCTTTCCTGTGGCAAGGAAACTTTGCTTTCATTCCTTAGGTGGCACATTGGCTCAGGACGGCCCTACCCGAAGGACTCACGGTGTGCAGCCCTATTTGTTGAGATCAGCCCCTCTGGCTCTTTCTCGGATGAAACCAAGTGGGCAAAGAGCCGTTCCTAAGCTGGGGTCCCTGGGAGCCTTCCCTAGTCTACACCAGAACAGCACTCTGAGGGAGAGGAGACGCGGAGGTTTGGTAGCCAAATCTCCTATTCTGCAGAGAAACATTTCGTTGTAGGTGGGTTCCATCAGCCTTGCCATATGTTCTCAGCTGGCTAGGACGGAGGGCAGGCAGTCAGTTGGCAGGCTCACCTGAGGCCCTGCTTCCCAGACTGTGATACAGAACCCCCGCCTGCTGCAGCCCGAAGGGACGGCTTATGGTAAGGGGAAAACCCTGTGTTGGAAAGTTCCTGCCTAACCCTCGCACAAGCACAAGCATATGGGTCAGTGGTCCAAGACTTTCGCCACAAGTTTACCATGTTTGCTCCCATCTAGCCTCCGAAGGCCGAGGTTACCTAGCTGGGAATCACACTTCAGGAGAGGTACTCATGCTGCTTGGGACTGCAAGTTGTTTCACCAGGCAGCCCAAATCGAGTCCACACACTTGCATTTTCCAGGGGCAGAGCCTGGGAGGGGCAACATACACTTTCTGAATGGGAAAGAAGCCCATGCCTTCAGTGTGAAAGCCCACTATGCCTCTTTGCTTTGGCAGCCCAGGGATAGCGTCGGCTCTGAAATGCTTCCAAAGGAGCAGAGTCAGAGAACCTTTGAACCACAGAGCAGGTGCAGCCCCGAACAATGTCTGCTCTTGGCCTGAGAACACCCACTGCCCAGCGCTTCGTTTGGGTACACACGTGTAGAGGAAGGTTGTTGAATTCTGCTGCGTGATAACTTCTCCGGGCCACGTAGCGTGAGGGCCAGTAAAGTGGCCCTCCATCTCATCCCGGCTTCATGTGCCGGGTGTATAAGGCAAACTCCCTGCTTGAATCCCTCCGTGGGCTACGTAACCTCCAGAGAGAGGTGGGTGATTGGGACCCAGGGCTGGTATCTAGGTTACTGCTCAGTGCCTCAACTTCGCAGCTGTTCTCTCTAAGCGGGTCCCAAAGACTTTCTGGAGGAGTTTCCTTAGAGGGCCAGAAACAGGAAATTAGCCCACAGGCCCACGGGGATGCCAGTTCTCGGCAGCAACAACGCTACCAGCGTCAGACCCTTGGGTTCTCTTTGGTAAATGGAAGAACAACTCTGCTTGGAAGCTTCTGCCATCCAGTTTGAGAGTCGCACTTCCACCGCAGCCTAGGATTCCAAGTGTTGCCATGCCGCCACAATTTCCCATTCTTAGGCCTATGACGGCAGAGTGTCTGGCAGTCCTCAAAGAGACCTTAGGGATGCAGGCGTTTTGGCTCCTTCCACCGAGAAAGCAGCTCCTCCAGCTCCTCTGTCGTTAGCTAGTTCATGTTAGAATATCTCTAGGCGCCCTCTTTCCTCCTCCACGAGGTAAGACACAAACGGACTTGCCCTAAAGGGAAGAAGCCTTCTGAGTCCGGCAGAGAGGCAGCCTCTCCCACTCAGCATTCCCCGACGACTGAGCCCCTGGCATGGGTCCGAGACACGGAGAAAGACAGCCGTAACCCCGAGCTTTTCCACAATGTAGTATAGGCCTCACCCTGAAGCTCACGTCAATTTCATAGAGAAAACACCAGGCCTCGGTGTGCTTTCCTGTGGCAAGGAAACTTTGCTTTCATTCCTTAGGTGGCACATTGGCTCAGGACGGCCCTATCCGAAGGACTCACGGTGTGCAGCCCTATTTGTTGAGATCAGCCCCTCTGGCTCTTTCTCGGATGAAACCAAGTGGGCAAAGAGCCGTTCCTAAGCTGGGGTCCCTGGGAGCCTTCCCTAGTCTACACCAGAACAGCACTCTGAGGGAGAGGAGACGCGGAGGTTTGGTAGCCAAATCTCCTATTCTGCAGAGAAACATTTCGTTGTAGGTGGGTTCCATCAGCCTTGCCATATTTTCTCAGCTGGCTAGGACGGAGGGCAGGCAGTCAGTTGGCAAGCTCACCTGAGGCCCTGCTTCCCAGACTGTGATACAGAAACCCCGCCTGCTGCAGCCCGAAGGGACGGCTTATGGTAAGGGGAAAACCCGGTGTTGGAAAGTTCCTGCCTAACCCTCGCACAAGCACAAGCATATGGGTCAGTGGTCCAAGACTTTCCCCACAAGTTTACCATGTTTGCTCCCATCTAGCCTCCGAAGGCCGAGGTTACCTAGCTGGGAATCACACTTCAGGAGAGGTACTCATGCTGCTTGGGACTGCAAGTTGTTTCACCAGGCAGCCCAAATCGAGTCCACCCACTTGCATTTTCCAGGGGCCGAGCCTGGGAGGGGCAACATACACTTTCTGACTGGGAAAGAAGCCCATGCCTTCAGTGTGAAAGGCCACTATGCCTCTTTGCTTTGGCAGCCCAGGGATAGCATTGCCTCTGAAAAGCTTCCAAAGGAGCAGAGTCAGAGAACCTTTGAACCACAGAGCAGGTGCAGCCCCGAACAAGGTCTGCTCTTGGCCTGAGAACACCCACTGCCCAGCGCTTCGTTTGGGTACACACGTGTAGAGGAAGGTTGTTGAATTCTGCTGCGTGATAACTTCTCCGGGCCACGTAGCGTGAGGGCCAGTAGAGTGGCCCTCCATCTCTTCCCGGCTTCATGTGCCGGGTGTATAAGGCAAACTCCCTGCTTGAATCCCTCCGTGGGCTACGTAACCTCCAGAGAGAGGTGGGTGATTGGGACCCAGGGCTGGTATCTAGGTTACTGCTCAGTGCCTCAACTTCGCAGCTGTTCTCTCTAAGCGGGTCCCAAAGACTTTCTGGAGGAGTTTCCTTAGAGGGCCAGAAACAGGAAATTAGCCCACAGGCCCACGGGGATGCCAGTTCTCGGCAGCAACAACGCTACCAGCGTCAGACCCTTGGGTTCTCTTTGGTAAATGGAAGAACAACTCTGCTTGGAAGCTTCTGCCATCCAGTTTGAGAGTCGCACTTCCACCGCAGCCTAGGATTCCAAGTGTTGCCATGCCGCCACAATTTCCCATTCTTAGGCCTCTGACGGCAGAGTGTCTGGCAGTCCTCAAAGAGACCTTAGGAATGCAGGCGTTTTGGCTCCTTCCACCGAGAAAGCAGCTCCTCCAGCTCCTCTGTCGTTAGCTAGTTCATGTTAGAATATCTCTAGGCGCCCTCTTTCCTCCTCCACGAGGTAAGACACAAACGGACTTGCCCTAAAGGGAAGAAGCCTTCTGAGTCCGGCAGAGAGGCAGCCTCTCCCACTCAGCATTCCCCGACGACTGAGCCCCTGGCATGGGTCCGAGACACGGAGAAAGACAGCCGTAACCCCGTGCTTTTCCACAATGTAGTATAGGCCTCACCCTGAAGCTCACGTCAATTTCATAGAGAAAACACCAGGCCTCGGTGTGCTTTCCTGTGGCAAGGAAACTTTGCTTTCATTCCTTAGGTGGCACATTGGCTCAGGACGGCCCTACCCGAAGGACTCACGGTGTGCAGCCCTATTTGTTGAGATCAGCCCCTCTGGCTCTTTCTCGGATGAAACCAAGTGGGCAAAGAGCCGTTCCTAAGCTGGGGTCCCGGGGAGCCTTCCCTAGTCTACACCAGAACAGCACTCTGAGGGAGAGGAGACGCGGAGGTTTGGTAGCCAAATCTCCTATTCTGCAGAGAAACATTTCGTTGTAGGTGGGTTCCATCAGCCTTGCCATATTTTCTCAGCTGGCTAGGACGGAGGGCAGGCAGTCAGTTGGCAGGCTCACCTGAGGCCCTGCTTCCCAGACTGTGATACAGAACCCCCGCCTGCTGCAGCCCGAAGGGACGGCTTATGGTAAGGGGAAAACCCTGTGTTGGAAAGTTCCTGCCTAACCCTCGCACAAGCACAAGCATATGGGTCAGTGGTCCAAGACTTTCCCCACAAGTTTACCATGTTTGCTCCCATCTAGCCTCCGAAGGCCGAGGTTACCTAGCTGGGAATCACACTTCAGGAGAGGTACTCATGCTGCTTGGGACTGCAAGTTGTTTCACCAGGCAGCCCAAACCGAGTCCACCCACTTGCATTTTCCATGGGCCGAGCCTGGGAGGGGCAACATACACTTTCTGAATGGGAAAGAAGCCCATGCCTTCAGTGTGAAAGGCCACTATGCCTCTTTGCTTTGGCAGCCCAGGGATAGCGTCGGCTGTGAAATGCTTCCAAAGGAGCAGAGTCAGAGAACCTTTGAACCACAGAGCAGGTGCAGCCCCGAACAAGGTCTGCTCTTGGCCTGAGAACACCCACTGCCCAGCGCTTCGTTTGGGTACACACGTGTAGAGGAAGGTTGTTGAATTCTGCTGCGTGATAACTTCTCCGGGCCACGTAGAGTGAGGGCCAGTAGAGTGGCCCTCCATCTCATCCCGGCTTCATGTGCCGGGTGTATAAGGCAAACTCCCTGCTTGAATCCCTCCGTGGGCTACGTAACCTCCAGAGAGAGGTGGGTGATTGGGACCCAGGGCTGGTATCTAGGTTACTGCTCAGTGCCTCAACTTCGCAGCTGTTCTCTCTAAGCGGGTCCCAAAGACTTTCTGGAGGAGTTTCCTTAGAGGGCCAGAAACAGGAAATTAGCCCACAGGCCCACGGGGATGCCAGTTCTCGGCAGCAACAACGCTACCAGCGTCAGACCCTTGGGTTCTCTTTGGTAAATGGAAGAACAACTCTGCTTGGAAGCTTCTGCCATCCAGTTTGAGAGTCGCACTTCCACCGCAGCCTAGGATTCCAAGTGTTGCCATGCCGCCACAATTTCCCATTCTTAGGCCTATGACGGCAGAGTGTCTGGCAGTCCTCAAAGAGACCTTAGGGATGCAGGCGTTTTGGCTCCTTCCACCGAGAAAGCAGCTCCTCCAGCTCCTCTGTCGTTAGCTAGTTCATGTTAGAATATCTCTAGGCGCCCTCTTTCCTCCTCCACGAGGTAAGACACAAACGGACTTGCCCTAAAGGGAAGAAGCCTTCTGAGTCCGGCAGAGAGGCAGCCTCTCCCACTCAGCATTCCCCGACGACTGAGCCCCTGGCATGGGTCCGAGACACGGAGAAAGACAGCCGTAACCCCGAGCTTTTCCACAATGTAGTGTTGGCCTCACCCTGAAGCTCACGTCAATTTCATAGAGAAAACACCAGGCCTCGGTGTGCTTTCCTGTGGCAAGGAAACTTTGCTTTCATTCCTTAGGTGGCACATTGGCTCAGGACGGCCCTACCCGAAGGACTCACGGTGTGCAGCCCTATTTGTTGAGATCAGCCCCTCTGGCTCTTTCTCGGATGAAACCAAGTGGGCAAAGAGCCGTTCCTAAGCTGGGGTCCCTGGGAGCCTTCCCTAGTCTACACCAGAACAGCACTCTGAGGGAGAGGAGACGCGGAGGTTTGGTAGCCAAATCTCCTATTCTGCAGAGAAACATTTCGTTGTAGGTGGGTTCCATCAGCCTTGCCATATGTTCTCAGCTGGCTAGGACGGAGGGCAGGCAGTCAGTTGGCAGGCTCACCTGAGGCCCTGCTTCCCAGACTGTGATACAGAACCCCCGCCTGCTGCAGCCCGAAGGGACGGCTTATGGTAAGGGGAAAACCCTGTGTTGGAAAGTTCCTGCCTAACCCTCGCACAAGCACAAGCATATGGGTCAGTGGTCCAAGACTTTCCCCACAAGTTTACCATGTTTGCTCCCATCTAGCCTCCGAAGGCCGAGGTTACCTAGCTGGGAATCACACTTCAGGAGAGGTACTCATGCTGCTTGGGACTGCAAGTTGTTTCACCAGGCAGCCCAAATCGAGTCCACACACTTGCATTTTCCAGGGGCAGAGCCTGGGAGGGGCAACATACACTTTCTGAATGGGAAAGAAGCCCATGCCTTCAGTGTGAAAGCCCACTACGCCTCTTTGCTTTGGCAGCCCAGGGATAGCGTCGGCTCTGAAATGCTTCCAAAGGAGCAGAGTCAGAGAACATTTGAACCACAGAGCAGGTGCAGCCCCGAACAATGTCTGTTCTTGGCCTGAGAACACCCACTGCCCAGCGCTTCGTTTGGGTACACACGTGTAGAGGAAGGTTGTTGAATTCTGCTGCGTGATAACTTCTCCGGGCCACGTAGCGTGAGGGCCAGTAGAGTGGCCCTCCATCTCATCCCGGCTTCATGTGCCGGGTGTATAAGGCAAACTCCCTGCTTGAATCCCTCCGTGGGCTACGTAACCTCCAGAGAGAGGTGGGTGATTGGGACCCAGGGCTGGTATCTAGGTTACTGCTCAGTGCCTCAACTTCGCAGCTGTTCTCTCTAAGCGGGTCCCAAAGACTTTCTGGAGGAGTTTCCTTAGAGGGCCAGAAACAGGAAATTAGCCGACAGGCCCACGGGGATGCCAGTTCTCGGCAGCAACAACGCTACCAGCGTCAGACCCTTGGGTTCTCTTTGGTAAATGGAAGAACAACTCTGCTTGGAAGCTTCTGCCATCCAGTTTGAGAGTCGCACTTCCACCGCAGCCTAGGATTCCAAGTGTTGCCATGCCGCCACAATTTCCCATTCTTAGGCCTATGACGGCAGAGTGTCTGGCAGTCCTCAAAGAGACCTTAGGGATGCAGGCGTTTTGGCTCCTTCCACCGAGAAAGCAGCTCCTCCAGCTCCTCTGTCGTTAGCTAGTTCATGTTAGAATATCTCTAGGCGCCCTCTTTCCTCCTCCACGAGGTAAGACACAAACGGACTTGCCCTAAAGGGAAGAAGCCTTCTGAGTCCGGCAGAGAGGCAGCCTCTCCCACTCAGCATTCCCCGACGACTGAGCCCCTGGCATGGGTCCGAGACACGGAGAAAGACAGCCGTAACCCCGAGCTTTTCCACAATGTAGTATAGGCCTCACCCTGAAGCTCACGTCAATTTCATAAACACCAGGCCTCGGTGTGCTTTCCTGTGGCAAGGAAACTTTGCTTTCATTCCTTAGGTGGCACATTGGCTCAGGACGGCCCTACCCGAAGGACTCACGGTGTGCAGCCCTATTTGTTGAGATCAGCCCCTCTGGCTCTTTCTCGGATGAAACCAAGTGGGCAAAGAGCCGTTCCTAAGCTGGGGTCCCTGGGAGCCTTCCCTAGTCTACACCAGAACAGCACTCTGAGGGAGAGGAGACGCGGAGGTTTGGTAGCCAAATCTCCTATTCTGCAGAGAAACATTTCGTTGTAGGTGGGTTCCATCAGCCTTGCCATATTTTCTCAGCTGGCTAGGACGGAGGGCAGGCAGTCAGTTGGCAAGCTCACCTGAGGCCCTGCTTCCCAGACTGTGATACAGAACCCCCGCCTGCTGCAGCCCGAAGGGACGGCTTATGGTAAGGGGAAAACCCGGTGTTGGAAAGTTCCTGCCTAACCCTCGCACAAGCACAAGCATATGGGTCAGTGGTCTAAGACTTTCCCCACAAGTTTACCATGTTTGCTCCCATCTAGCCTCCGAAGGCCGAGGTTACCTAGCTGGGAATCACACTTCAGGAGAGGTACTCATGCTGCTTGGGACTGCAAGTTGTTTCACCAGGCAGCCCAAATCAAGTCCACCCACTTGCATTTTCCAGGGGCCGAGCCTGGGAGGGGCAACATACACTTTCTGACTGGGAAAGAAGCCCATGCCTTCAGTGTGAAAGGCCACTATGCCTCTTTGCTTTGGCAGCCCAGGGATAGCGTTGCCTCTGAAAAGCTTCCAAAGGAGCAGAGTCAGAGAACCTTTGAACCACAGAGCAGGTGCAGCCCCGAACAAGGTCTGCTCTTGGCCTGAGAACACCCACTGCCCAGCGCTTCGTTTGGGTACACACGTGTAGAGGAAGGTTGTTGAATTCTGCTGCGTGATAACTTCTCCGGGCCACGTAGCGTGAGGGCCAGTAGAGTGGCCCTCCATCTCTTCCTGGCTTCATGTGCTTGGTGTATAAGGCAAACTCCCTGCTTGAATCCCTCCGTGGGCTACGTAACCTCCAGAGAGAGGTGGGTGATTGGGACCCAGGGCTGGTATCTAGGTTACTGCTCAGTGCCTCAACTTCGCATCTGTTCTCTCTAAGCGGGTCCCAAAGGCGTTCTGGAAGAGTTTCCTTAGAGGGCCAGAAACAGGAAATTAGCCGACAGGCCCACGGGGATGCCAGTTCTCGGCAGCAACAACGCTACCAGCGTCAGACCCTTGGGTTCTCTTTGGTAAATGGAAGAACAACTCTGCTTGGAAGCTTCTGCCATCCAGTTTGAGAGTCGCACTTCCACCGCAGCCTAGGATTCCAAGTGTTGCCATGCCGCCACAATTTCCCATTCTTAGGCCTATGACGGCAGAGTGTCTGGCAGTCCTCAAAGAGACCTTAGGGATGCAGGCGTTTTGGCTCCTTCCACCGAGAAAGCAGCTCCTCCAGCTCCTCTGTCGTTAGCTAGTTCATGTTAGAATATCTCTAGGCGCCCTCTTTCCTCCTCCACGAGGTAAGACACAAACGGACTTGCCCTAAAGGGAAGAAGCCTTCTGAGTCCGGCAGAGAGGCAGCCTCTCCCACTCAGCATTCCCCGACGACTGAGCCCCTGGCATGGGTCCGAGACACGGAGAAAGACAGCCGTAACCCCGTGCTTTTCCACAATGTAGTATAGGCCTCACCCTGAAGCTCACGTCAATTTCATAGAAAAACACCAGGCCTCGGTGTGCTTTCCTGTGGCAAGGAAACTTTGCTTTCATTCCTTAGGTGGCACATTGGCTCAGGACGGCCCTACCCGAAGGACTCACGGTGTGCAGCCCTATTTGTTGAGATCAGCCCCTCTGGCTCTTTCTCGGATGAAACCAAGTGGGCAAAGAGCCGTTCCTAAGCTGGGGTCCCTGGGAGCCTTCCCTAGTCTACACCAGAACAGCACTCTGAGGGAGAGGAGACGCGGAGGTTTGGTAGCCAAATCTCCTATTCTGCAGAGAAACATTTCGTTGTAGGTGGGTTCCATCAGCCTTGCCATATTTTCTCAGCTGGCTAGGACGGAGGGCAGGCAGTCAGTTGGCAGGCTCACCTGAGGCCCTGCTTCCCAGACTGTGATACAGAACCCCCGCCTGCTGCAGCCCAAAGGGACGGCTTATGGTAAGGGGAAAACCCTGTGTTGGAAAGTTCCTGCCTAACCCTCGCACAAGCACAAGCATATGGGTCAGTGGTCCAAGACTATCCCCACAAGTTTACCATGTTTGCTCCCATCTAGCCTCCGAAGGCCGAGGTTACCTAGCTGGGAATCACACTTCAGGAGAGGTACTCATGCTGCTTGGGACTGCAAGTTGTTTCACCAGGCAGCCCAAATCGAGTCCACCCACTTGCATTTTCCAGGGGCCGAGCCTGGGAGGGGCAACATACACTTTCTGAATGGGAAAGAAGCCCATGCCTTCAGTGTGAAAGGCCACTATGCCTCTTTGCTTTGGCAGCCCAGGGATAGCGTCGGCTCTGAAATGCTTCCAAAGGAGCAGAGTCAGAGAACCTTTGAACCACAGAGCAGGTGCAGCCCCGAACAAGGTCTGCTCTTGGCCTGAGAACACCCACTGCCCAGCGCTTCGTTTGGGTACACACGTGTAGAGGAAGGTTGTTGAATTCTGCTGCGTGATAACTTCTCCGGGCCACGTAGCGTGAGGGCCAGTAGAGTGGCCCTCCATCTCATCCCGGCTTCATGTGCCGGGTGTATAAGGCAAAGTCCCTGCTTGAATCCCTCCGTGGGCTACGTAACCTCCAGAGAGAGGTGGGTGATTGGGACCCAGGGCTGGTATCTAGGTTACTGCTCAGTGCCTCAACTTCGCAGCTGTTCTCTCTAGGCGGGTCCCAAAGGCTTTCTGGAAGAGTTTCCTTACAGGGCCAGAAACAGGAAATTAGCCGATAGGCCCACGGGGATGCCAGTTCTCGGCAGCAACAACGCTACCAGCGTCAGACCCTTGGGTTCTCTTTGGTAAATGGAAGAACAACTCTGCTTGGAAGCTTCTGCCATCCAGTTTGAGAGTCGCACTTCCACCGCAGCCTAGGATTCCAAGTGTTGCCATGCCGCCACAATTTCCCATTCTTAGGCCTATGACGGCAGAGTGTCTGGCAGTCCTCAAAGAGACCTTAGGGATGCAGGCGTTTTGGCTCCTTCCACCGAGAAAGCAGCTCCTCCAGCTCCTCTGTCGTTAGCTAGTTCATGTTAGAATATCTCTAGGCGCCCTCTTTCCTCCTCCACGAGGTAAGACACAAACGGACTTGCCCTAAAGGGAAGAAGCCTTCTGAGTCCGGCAGAGAGGCAGCCTCTCCCACTCAGCATTCCCCGACGACTGAGCCCCTGGCATGGGTCCGAGACACGGAGAAAGACAGCCGTAACCCCGAGCTTTTCCACAATGTAGTATAGGCCTCACCCTGAAGCTCACGTCAATTTCATAGAGAAAACACCAGGCCTCGGTGTGCTTTCCTGTGGCAAGGAAACTTTGCTTTCATTCCTTAGGTGGCACATTGGCTCAGGACGGCCCTACCCGAAGGACTCACGGTGTGCAGCCCTATTTGTTGAGATCAGCCCCTCTGGCTCTTTCTCGGATGAAACCAAGTGGGCAAAGAGCCGTTCCTAAGCTGGGGTCCCGGGGAGCCTTCCCTAGTCTACACCAGAACAGCACTCTGAGGGAGAGGAGACGCGGAGGTTTGGTAGCCAAATCTCCTATTCTGCAGAGAAACATTTCGTTGTAGGTGGGTTCCATCAGCCTTGCCATATTTTCTCAGCTGGCTAGGACGGAGGGCAGGCAGTCAGTTGGCAGGCTCACCTGAGGCCCTGCTTCCCAGACTGTGATACAGAACCCCCGCCTGCTGCAGCCCGAAGGGACGGCTTATGGTAAGGGGAAAACCCTGTGTTGGAAAGTTCCTGCCTAACCCTCGCACAAGCACAAGCATATGGGTCAGTGGTCCAAGACTTTCCCCACAAGTTTACCATGTTTGCTCCCATCTAGCCTCCGAAGGCCGAGGTTACCTAGCTGGGAATCACACTTCAGGAGAGGTACTCATGCTGCTTGGGACTGCAAGTTGTTTCACCAGGCAGCCCAAATCGAGTCCACCCACTTGCATTTTCCAGGGGCCGAGCCTGGGAGGGGCAACATACACTTTCTGACTGGGAAAGAAGCCCATGCCTTCAGTGTGAAAGGCCACTATGCCTCTTTGCTTTGGCAGCCCAGGGATAGCGTTGCCTCTGAAAAGCTTCCAAAGGAGCAGAGTCAGAGAACCTTTGAACCACAGAGCAGGTGCAGCCCCGAACAAGGTCTGCTCTTGGCCTGAGAACACCCACTGCCCAGCGCTTCGTTTGGGTACACACGTGTAGAGGAAGGTTGTTGAATTCTGCTGCGTGATAACTTCTCCGGGCCACGTAGCGTGAGGGCCAGTAGAGTGGCCCTCCATCTCTTCCCGGCTTCATGTGCCGGGTGTATAAGGCAAACTCCCTGCTTGAATCCCTCCGTGGGCTACGTAACCTCCAGAGAGAGGTGGGTGATTGGGACCCAGGGCTGGTATCTAGGTTACTGCTCAGTGCCTCAACTTCGCAGCTGTTCTCTCTAAGCGGGTCCCAAAGGCGTTCTGGAAGAGTTTCCTTAGAGGGCCAGAAACAGGAAATTAGCCGACAGGCCCACGGGGATGCCAGTTCTCGGCAGCAACAACGCTACCAGCGTCAGACCCTTGGGTTCTCTTTGGTAAATGGAAGAACAACTCTGCTTGGAAGCTTCTGCCATCCAGTTTGAGAGTCGCACTTCCACCGCAGCCTAGGATTCCAAGTGTTGCCATGCCGCCACAATTTCCCATTCTTAGGCCTATGACGGCAGAGTGTCTGGCAGTCCTCAAAGAGACCTTAGGGATGCAGGCGTTTTGTCTCCTTCCACCGAGAAAGCAGCTCCTCCAGCTCCTCTGTCGTTAGCTAGTTCATGTTAGAATATCTCTAGGCGCCCTCTTTCCTCCTCCACGAGGTAAGACACAAACGGACTTGCCCTAAAGGGAAGAAGCCTTCTGAGTCCGGCAGAGAGGCAGCCTCTCCCACTCAGCATTCCCCGACGACTGAGCCCCTGGCATGGGTCCGAGACACGGAGAAAGACAGCCGTAACCCCGTGCTTTTCCACAATGTAGTATAGGCCTCACCCTGAAGCTCACGTCAATTTCATAGAAAAACACCAGGCCTCGGTGTGCTTTCCTGTGGCAAGGAAATTTTGCTTTCATTCCTTAGGTGGCACATTGGCTCAGGACGGCCCTACCCGAAGGACTCACGGTGTGCAGCCCTATTTGTTGAGATCAGCCCCTCTGGCTCTTTCTCGGATGAAACCAAGTGGGCAAAGAGCCGTTCCTAAGCTGGGGTCCCGGGGAGCCTTCCCTAGTCTACACCAGAACAGCACTCTGAGGGAGAGGAGACGCGGAGGTTTGGTAGCCAAATCTCCTATTCTGCAGAGAAACATTTCGTTGTAGGTGGGTTCCATCAGCCTTGCCATATTTTCTCAGCTGGCTAGGACGGAGGGCAGGCAGTCAGTTGGCAGGCTCACCTGAGGCCCTGCTTCCCAGACTGTGATACAGAACCCCCGCCTGCTGCAGCCCAAAGGGACGGCTTATGGTAAGGGGAAAACCCTGTGTTGGAAAGTTCCTGCCTAACCCTCGCACAAGCACAAGCATATGGGTCAGTGGTCCAAGACTTTCCCCACAAGTTTACCATGTTTGCTCCCATCTAGCCTCCGAAGGCCGAGGTTACCTAGCTGGGAATCACACTTCAGGAGAGGTACTCATGCTGCTTGGGACTGCAAGTTGTTTCACCAGGCAGCCCAAATCGAGTCCACCCACTTGCATTTTCCAGGGGCCGAGCCTGGGAGGGGCAACATACACTATCTGAATGGGAAAGAAGCCCATGCCTTCAGTGTGAAAGGCCACTATGCCTCTTTGCTTTGGCAGCCCAGGGATAGCGTCGGCTCTGAAATGCTTCCAAAGGAGCAGAGTCAGAGAACCTTTGAACCACAGAGCAGGTGCAGCCCCGAACAAGGTCTGCTCTTGGCCTGAGAACACCCACTGCCCAGCGCTTCGTTTGGGTACACACGTGTAGAGGAAGGTTGTTGAATTCTGCTGCGTGATAACTTCTCCGGGCCACGTAGCGTGAGGGCCAGTAGAGTGGCCCTCCATCTCATCCCGGCTTCATGTGCCGGGTGTATAAGGCAAAGTCCCTGCTTGAATCCCTCCGTGGGCTACGTAACCTCCAGAGAGAGGTGGGTGATTGGGACCCAGGGCTGGTATCTAGGTTACTGCTCAGTGCCTCAACTTCGCAGCTGTTCTCTCTAGGCGGGTCCCAAAGGCTTTCTGGAAGAGTTTCCTTACAGGGCCAGAAACAGGAAATTAGCCGATAGGCCCACGGGGATGCCAGTTCTCGGCAGCAACAACGCTACCAGCGTCAGACCCTTGGGTTCTCTTTGGTAAATGGAAGAACAACTCTGCTTGGAAGCTTCTGCCATCCAGTTTGAGAGTCGCACTTCCACCGCAGCCTAGGATTCCAAGTGTTGCCATGCCGCCACAATTTCCCATTCTTAGGCCTATGACGGCAGAGTGTCTGGCAGTCCTCAAAGAGACCTTAGGGATGCAGGCGTTTTGGCTCCTTCCACCGAGAAAGCAGCTCCTCCAGCTCCTCTGTCGTTAGCTAGTTCATGTTAGAATATCTCTAGGCGCCCTCTTTCCTCCTCCACGAGGTAAGACACAAACGGACTTGCCCTAAAGGGAAGAAGCCTTCTGAGTCCGGCAGAGAGGCAGCCTCTCCCACTCAGCATTCCCCGACGACTGAGCCCCTGGCATGGGTCCGAGACACGGAGAAAGACAGCCGTAACCCCGAGCTTTTCCACAATGTAGTATAGGCCTCACCCTGAAGCTCACGTCAATTTCATAGAGAAAACACCAGGCCTCGGTGTGCTTTCCTGTGGCAAGGAAACTTTGCTTTCATTCCTTAGGTGGCACATTGGCTCAGGACGGCCCTACCCGAAGGACTCACGGTGTGCAGCCCTATTTGTTGAGATCAGCCCCTCTGGCTCTTTCTCGGATGAAACCAAGTGGGCAAAGAGCCGTTCCTAAGCTGGGGTCCCGGGGAGCCTTCCCTAGTCTACACCAGAACAGCACTCTGAGGGAGAGGAGACGCGGAGGTTTGGTAGCCAAATCTCCTATTCTGCAGAGAAACATTTCGTTGTAGGTGGGTTCCATCAGCCTTGCCATATGTTCTCAGCTGGCTAGGACGGAGGGCAGGCAGTCAGTTGGCAGGCTCACCTGAGGCCCTGCTTCCCAGACTGTGATACAGAACCCCCGCCTGCTGCAGCCCGAAGGGACGGCTTATGGTAAGGGGAAAACCCTGTGTTGGAAAGTTCCTGCCTAACCCTCGCACAAGCACAAGCATATGGGTCAGTGGTCCAAGACTTTCCCCACAAGTTTACCATGTTTGCTCCCATCTAGCCTCCGAAGGCCGAGGTTACCTAGCTGGGAATCACACTTCAGGAGAGGTACTCATGCTGCTTGGGACTGCAAGTTGTTTCACCAGGCAGCCCAAATCGAGTCCACACACTTGCATTTTCCAGGGGCAGAGCCTGGGAGGGGCAACATACACTTTCTAAATGGGAAAGAAGCCCATGCCTTCAGTGTGAAAGCCCACTATGCCTCTTTGCTTTGGCAGCCCAGGGATAGCGTCGGCTCTGAAATGCTTCCAAAGGAGCAGAGTCAGAGAACATTTGAACCACAGAGCAGGTGCAGCCCCGAACAATGTCTGCTCTTGGCCTGAGAACACCCACTGCCCAGCGCTTCGTTTGGGTACACACGTGTAGAGGAAGGTTGTTGAATTCTGCTGCGTGATAACTTCTCCGGGCCACGTAGCGTGAGGGCCAGTAGAGTGGCCCTCCATCTCATCCCGGCTTCAGGTGCCGGGTGTATAAGGCAAGCTCCCTGCTTGAATCCCTCCGTGGGCTACGTAACCTCCGGAGAGAGGTGGGTGATTGGGACCCAGGGCTGGTATCTAGGTTACTGCTCAGTGCCTCAACTTCGCAGCTGTTCTCTCTAAGCGGGTCCCAAAGACTTTCTGGAGGAGTTTCCTTAGAGGGCCAGAAACAGGAAATTAGCCCACAGGCCCACGGGGATGCCAGTTCTCGGCAGCAACAACGCTACCAGCGTCAGACCCTTGGGTTCTCTTTGGTAAATGGAAGAACAACTCTGCTTGGAAGCTTCTGCCATCCAGTTTGAGAGTCGCACTTCCACCGCAGCCTAGGATTCCAAGTGTTGCCATGCCGCCACAATTTCCCATTCTTAGGCCTATGACGGCAGAGTGTCTGGCAGTCCTCAAAGAGACCTTAGGGATGCAGGCGTTTTGGCTCCTTCCACCGAGAAAGCAGCTCCTCCAGCTCCTCTGTCGTTAGCTAGTTCATGTTAGAATATCTCTAGGCGCCCTCTTTCCTCCTCCACGAGCTAAGACACAAACGGACTTGCCCTAAAGGGAAGAAGCCTTCTGAGTCCGGCAGAGAGGCAGCCTCTCCCACTCAGCATTCCCCGACGACTGAGCCCCTGGCATGGGTCCGAGACACGGAGAAAGACAGCCGTAACCCCGAGCTTTTCCACAATGTAGTATAGGCCTCACCCTGAAGCTCACGTCAATTTCATAGAGAAAACACCAGGCCTCGGTGTGCTTTCCTGTGGCAAGGAAACTTTGCTTTCATTCCTTAGGTGGCACATTGGCTCAGGACGGCCCTACCCGAAGGACTCACGGTGTGCAGCCCTATTTGTTGAGATCAGCCCCTCTGGCTCTTTCTCGGATGAAACCAAGTGGGCAAAGAGCCGTTCCTAAGCTGGGGTCCCGGGGAGCCTTCCCTAGTCTACACCAGAACAGCACTCTGAGGGAGAGGAGACGCGGAGGTTTGGTAGCCAAATCTCCTATTCTGCAGAGAAACATTTCGTTGTAGGTG
This sequence comes from Eschrichtius robustus, assembly GCF_028021215.1. Taxonomy (NCBI): domain Eukaryota; kingdom Metazoa; phylum Chordata; class Mammalia; order Artiodactyla; family Eschrichtiidae; genus Eschrichtius; species Eschrichtius robustus. The sequence goes on from NC_090842.1 coordinate 44,012,041, forward strand.
GGTTCCATCAGCCTTGCCATATTTTCTCAGCTGGCTAGGACGGAGGGCAGGCAGTCAGTTGGCAGGCTCACCTGAGGCCCTGCTTCCCAGACTGTGATACAGAACCCCCGCCTGCTGCAGCCCGAAGGGACGGCTTATGGTAAGGGGAAAACCCTGTGTTGGAAAGTTCCTGCCTAACCCTCGCACAAGCACAAGCATATGGGTCAGTGGTCCAAGACTTTCCCCACAAGTTTACCATGTTTGCTCCCATCTAGCCTCCGAAGGCCGAGGTTACCTAGCTGAATCACACGTCAGGAGAGGTACTCATGCTGCTTGGGACTGCAAGTTGTTTCACCAGGCAGCCCAAACCGAGTCCACCCACTTGCATTTTCCATGGGCCGAGCCTGGGAGGGGCAACATACACTTTCTGAATGGGAAAGAAGCCCATGCCTTCAGTGTGAAAGGCCACTATGCCTCTTTGCTTTGGCAGCCCAGGGATAGCGTCGGCTCTGAAATGCTTCCAAAGGAGCAGAGTCAGAGAACCTTTGAACCACAGAGCAGGTGCAGCCCCGAACAAGGTCTGCTCTTGGCCTGAGAACACCCACTGCCCAGCGCTTCGTTTGGGTACACACGTGTAGAGGAAGGTTGTTGAATTCTGCTGCGTGATAACTTCTCCGGGCCACGTAGAGTGAGGGCCAGTAGAGTGGCCCTCCATCTCATCCCGGCTTCATGTGCCGGGTGTATAAGGCAAACTCCCTGCTTGAATCCCTCCGTGGGCTACGTAACCTCCAGAGAGAGGTGGGTGATTGGGACCCAGGGCTGGTATCTAGGTTACTGCTCAGTGCCTCAACTTCGCAGCTGTTCTCTCTAGGCGGGTCCCAAAGGCTTTCTGGAAGAGTTTCCTTAGAGGGCCAGAAACAGGAAATTAGCCGACAGGCCCACGGGTATGCCAGTTCTCGGCAGCAACAACGCTACCAGCGTCAGACCCTTGGGTTCTCTTTGGTAAATGGAAGAACAACTCTGCTTGGAAGCTTCTGCCATCCAGTTTGAGAGTCGCACTTCCACCGCAGCCTAGGATTCCAAGTGTTGCCATGCCGCCACAATTTCCCATTCTTAGGCCTATGACGGCAGAGTGTCTGGCAGTCCTCAAAGAGACCTTAGGGATGCAGGCGTTTTGGCTCCTTCCACCGAGAAAGCAGCTCCTCCAGCTCCTCTGTCGTTAGCTAGTTCATGTTAGAATATCTCTAGGCGCCCTCTTTCCTCCTCCACGTGGTAAGACCAAACGGACTTGCCCTAAAGGGAAGAAGCCTTCTGAGTCCGGCAGAGAGGCAGCCTCTCCCACTCAGCATTCCCCGACGACTGAGCCCCTGGCATGGGTCCGAGACACGGAGAAAGACAGCCGTAACCCCGAGCTTTTCCACAATGTAGGGTTGGCCTCACCCTGAAGCTCACGTCAATTTCATAGAGAAAACACCAGGCCTCGGTGTGCTTTCCTGTGGCAAGGAAACTTTGCTTTCATTCCTTAGGTGGCACATTGGCTCAGGACGGCCCTACCCGAAGGACTCACGGTGTGCAGCCCTATTTGTTGAGATCAGCCCCTCTGGCTCTTTCTCGGATGAAACCAAGTGGGCAAAGAGCCGTTCCTAAGCTGGGGTCCCTGGGAGCCTTCCCTAGTCTACACCAGAACAGCACTCTGAGGGAGAGGAGACGCGGAGGTTTGGTAGCCAAATCTCCTATTCTGCAGAGAAACATTTCGTTGTAGGTGGGTTCCATCAGCCTTGCCATATTTTCTCAGCTGGCTAGGACGGAGGGCAGGCAGTCAGTTGGCAGGCTCACCTGAGGCCCTGCTTCCCAGACTGTGATACAGAACCCCCGCCTGCTGCAGCCCGAAGGGACGGCTTATGGTAAGGGGAAAACCCTGTGTTGGAAAGTTCCTGCCTAACCCTCGCACAAGCACAAGCATATGGGTCAGTGGTCCAAGACTTTCCCCACAAGTTTACCATGTTTGCTCCCATCTAGCCTCCGAAGGCCGAGGTTACCTAGCTGGGAATCACACTTCAGGAGAGGTACTCATGCTGCTTGGGACTGCAAGTTGTTTCACCAGGCAGCCCAAATCGAGTCCACACACTTGCATTTTCCAGGGGCAGAGCCTGGGAGGGGCAACATACACTTTCTGAATGGGAAAGAAGCCCATGCCTTCAGTGTGAAAGCCCACTATGCCTCTTTGCTTTGGCAGCCCAGGGATAGCGTCGGCTCTGAAATGCTTCCAAAGGAGCAGAGTCAGAGAACATTTGAACCACAGAGCAGGTGCAGCCCGGAACAATGTCTGCTCTTGGCCTGAGAACACCCACTGCCCAGCGCTTCGTTTGGGTACACACGTGTAGAGGAAGGTTGTTGAATTCTGCTGCGTGATAACTTCTCCGGGCCACGTAGCGTGAGGGCCAGTAAAGTGGCCCTCCATCTCATCCCGGCTTCATGTGCCGGGTGTATAAGGCAAACTCCCTGCTTGAATCCCTCCGTGGGCTACGTAACCTCCAGAGAGAGGTGGGTGATTGGGACCCAGGGCTGGTATCTAGGTTACTGCTCAGTGCCTCAACTTCGCAGCTGTTCTCTCTAAGCGGGTCCCAAAGACTTTCTGGAGGAGTTTCCTTAGAGGGCCAGAAACAGGAAATTAGCCCACAGGCCCACGGGGATGCCAGTTCTCGGCAGCAACAACGCTACCAGCGTCAGACCCTTGGGTTCTCTTTGGTAAATGGAAGAACAACTCTGCTTGGAAGCTTCTGCCATCCAGTTTGAGAGTCGCACTTCCACCGCAGCCTAGGATTCCAAGTGTTGCCATGCCGCCACAATTTCCCATTCTTAGGCCTATGACGGCAGAGTGTCTGGCAGTCCTCAAAGAGACCTTAGGGATGCAGGCGTTTTGGCTCCTTCCACCGAGAAAGCAGCTCCTCCAGCTCCTCTGTCGTTAGCTAGTTCATGTTAGAATATCTCTAGGCGCCCTCTTTCCTCCTCCACGAGGTAAGACACAAACGGACTTGCCCTAAAGGGAAGAAGCCTTCTGAGTCCGGCAGAGAGGCAGCCTCTCCCACTCAGCATTCCCCGACGACTGAGCCCCTGGCATGGGTCCGAGACACGGAGAAAGACAGCCGTAACCCCGAGCTTTTCCACAATGTAGTATAGGCCTCACCCTGAAGCTCACGTCAATTTCATAGAGAAAACACCAGGCCTCGTTGTGCTTTCCTGTGGCAAGGAAACTTTGCTTTCATTCCTTAGGTGGCACATTGGCTCAGGACGGCACTACCCGAAGGACTCACGGTGTGCAGCCCTATTTGTTGAGATCAGCCCCTCTGGCTCTTTCTCGGATGAAACCAAGTGGGCAAAGAGCCGTTCCTAAGCTGGGGTCCCTGGGAGCCTTCCCTAGTCTACACCAGAACAGCACTCTGAGGGAGAGGAGACGCGGAGGTTTGGTAGCCAAATCTCCTATTCTGCAGAGAAACATTTCGTTGTAGGTGGGTTCCATCAGCCTTGCCATATTTTCTCAGCTGGCTAGGACAGAGGGCAGGCAGTCAGTTGGCAGGCTCACCTGAGGCCCTGCTTCCCAGACTGTGATACAGAACCCCCGCCTGCTGCAGCCCGAAGGGACGGCTTATGGTAAGGGGAAAACCCTGTGTTGGAAAGTTCCTGCCTAACCCTCGCACAAGCACAAGCATATGGGTCAGTGGTCCAAGACTTTCCCCACAAGTTTACCATGTTTGCTCCCATCTAGCCTCCGAAGGCCGAGGTTACCTAGCTGGGAATCACACTTCAGGAGAGGTACTCATGCTGCTTGGGACTGCAAGTTGTTTCACCAGGCAGCCCAAATCGAGTCCACCCACTTGCATTTTCCAGGGGCCGAGCCTGGGAGGGGCAACATACACTTTCTGAATGGGAAAGAAGCCCATGCCTTCAGTGTGAAAGGCCACTATGCCTCTTTGCTTTGGCAGCCCAGGGATAGCGTCGGCTCTGAAATGCTTCCAAAGGAGCAGAGTCAGAGAACCTTTGAACCACAGAGCAGGTGCAGCCCCGAACAAGGTCTGCTCTTGGCCTGAGAACACCCACTGCCCAGCGCTTCGTTTGGGTACACACGTGTAGAGGAAGGTTGTTGAATTCTGCTGCGTGATAACTTCTCCGGGCCACGTAGAGTGAGGGCCAGTAGAGTGGCCCTCCATCTCATCCCGGCTTCATGTGCCGGGTGTATAAGGCAAACTCCCTGCTTGAATCCCTCCGTGGGCTACGTAACCTCCAGAGAGAGGTGGGTGATTGGGACCCAGGGCTGGTATCTAGGTTACTGCTCAGTGCCTCAACTTCGCAGCTGTTCTCTCTAAGCGGGTCCCAAAGGCTTTCTGGAAGAGTTTCCTTAGAGGGCCAGAAACAGGAAATTAGCCGACAGGCCCACGGGGATGCCAGTTCTCGGCAGCAACAACGCTACCAGCGTCAGACCCTTGGGTTCTCTTTGGTAAATGGAAGAACAACTCTGCTTGGAAGCTTCTGCCATCCAGTTTGAGAGTCGCACTTCCACCGCAGCCTAGGATTCCAAGTGTTGCCATGCCGCCACAATTTCCCATTCTTAGGCCTATGACGGCAGAGTGTCTGGCAGTCCTCAAAGAGACCTTAGGGATGCAGGCGTTTTGGCTCCTTCCACCGAGAAAGCAGCTCCTCCAGCTCCTCTGTCGTTAGCTAGTTCATGTTAGAATATCTCTAGGCGCCCTCTTTCCTCCTCCACGTGGTAAGACCAAACGGACTTGCCCTAAAGGGAAGAAGCCTTCTGAGTCCGGCAGAGAGGCAGCCTCTCCCACTCAGCATTCCCCGACGACTGAGCCCCTGGCATGGGTCCGAGACACGGAGAAAGACAGCCGTAACCCCGAGCTTTTCCACAATGTAGTGTTGGCCTCACCCAGAAGCTCACGTCAATTTCATAGAGAAAACACCAGGCCTCTGTGTGCTTTCCTGTGGCAAGGAAACTTTGCTTTCATTCCTTAGGTGGCACATTGGCTCAGGACGGCCCTACCCGAAGGACTCACGGTGTGCAGCCCTATTTGTTGAGATCAGCCCCTCTGGCTCTTTCTCGGATGAAACCAAGTGGGCAAAGAGCCGTTCCTAAGCTGGGGTCCCTGGGAGCCTTCCCTAGTCTACACCAGAACAGCACTCTGAGGGAGAGGAGACGCGGAGGTTTGGTAGCCAAATCTCCTATTCTGCAGAGAAACATTTCGTTGTAGGTGGGTTCCATCAGCCTTGCCATATTTTCTCAGCTGGCTAGGACAGAGGGCAGGCAGTCAGTTGGCAGGCTCACCTGAGGCCCTGCTTCCCAGACTGTGATACAGAACCCCCGCCTGCTGCAGCCCGAAGGGACGGCTTATGGTAAGGGGAAAACCCTGTGTTGGAAAGTTCCTGCCTAACCCTCGCACAAGCACAAGCATATGGGTCAGTGGTCCAAGACTTTCCCCACAAGTTTACCATGTTTGCTCCCATCTAGCCTCCGAAGGCCGAGGTTACCTAGCTGGGAATCACACTTCAGGAGAGGTACTCATGCTGCTTGGGACTGCAAGTTGTTTCACCAGGCAGCCCAAATCGAGTCCACCCACTTGCATTTTCCAGGGGCCAAGCCTGGGAGGGGCAACATACACTTTCTGAATGGGAAAGAAGCCCATGCCTTCAGTGTGAAAGGCCACTATGCCTCTTTGCTTTGGCAGCCCATGGATAGCGTCGGCTCTGAAATGCTTCCAAAGGAGCAGAGTCAGAGAACCTTTGAACCACAGAGCAGGTGCAGCCCCGAACAAGGTCTGCTCTTGGCCTGAGAACACCCACTGCCCAGCGCTTCGTTTGGGTACACACGTGTAGAGGAAGGTTGTTGAATTCTGCTGCGTGATAACTTCTCCGGGCCACGTAGCGTGAGGGCCAGTAGAGTGGCCCTCCATCTCATCCCGGCTTCATGTGCCGGGTGTATAAGGCAAACTCCCTGCTTGAATCCCTCCGTGGGCTACGTAACCTCCAGAGAGAGGTGGGTGATTGGGACCCAGGGCTGGTATCTAGGTTACTGCTCAGTGCCTCAACTTCGCAGCTGTTCTCTCTAAGCGGGTCCCAAAGGCGTTCTGGAAGAGTTTCCTTAGAGGGCCAGAAACAGGAAATTAGCCGACAGGCCCACGGGGATGCGAGTTCTCGGCAGCAACAACGCTACCAGCGTCAGACCCTTGGGTTCTCTTTGGTAAATGGAAGAACAACTCTGCTTGGAAGCTTCTGCCATCCAGTTTGAGAGTCGCACTTCCACCGCAGCCTAGGATTCCAAGTGTTGCCATGCCGCCACAATTTCCCATTCTTAGGCCTATGACGGCAGAGTGTCTGGCAGTCCTCAAAGAGACCTTAGGGATGCAGGCGTTTTGTCTCCTTCCACCGAGAAAGCAGCTCCTCCAGCTCCTCTGTCGTTAGCTAGTTCATGTTAGAATATCTCTAGGCGCCCTCTTTCCTCCTCCACGAGGTAAGACACAAACGGACTTGCCCTAAAGGGAAGAAGCCTTCTGAGTCCGGCAGAGAGGCAGCCTCTCCCACTCAGCATTCCCCGACGACTGAGCCCCTGGCATGGGTCCGAGACACGGAGAAAGACAGCCGTAACCCCGTGCTTTTCCACAATGTAGTATAGGCCTCACCCTGAAGCTCACGTCAATTTCATAGAAAAACACCAGGCCTCGGTGTGCTTTCCTGTGGCAAGGAAACTTTGCTTTCATTCCTTAGGTGGCACATTGGCTCAGGACGGCCCTACCCGAAGGACTCACGGTGTGCAGCCCTATTTGTTGAGATCAGCCCCTCTGGCTCTTTCTCGGATGAAACCAAGTGGGCAAAGAGCCGTTCCTAAGCTGGGGTCCCGGGGAGCCTTCCCTAGTCTACACCAGAACAGCACTCTGAGGGAGAGGAGACGCGGAGGTTTGGTAGCCAAATCTCCTATTCTGCAGAGAAACATTTCGTTGTAGGTGGGTTCCATCAGCCTTGCCATATTTTCTCAGCTGGCTAGGACGGAGGGCAGGCAGTCAGTTGGCAGGCTCACCTGAGGCCCTGCTTCCCAGACTGTGATACAGAACCCCCGCCTGCTGCAGCCCAAAGGGACGGCTTATGGTAAGGGGAAAACCCTGTGTTGGAAAGTTCCTGCCTAACCCTCGCACAAGCACAAGCATATGGGTCAGTGGTCCAAGACTTTCCCCACAAGTTTACCATGTTTGCTCCCATCTAGCCTCCGAAGGCCGAGGTTACCTAGCTGGGAATCACACTTCAGGAGAGGTACTCATGCTGCTTGGGACTGCAAGTTGTTTCACCAGGCAGCCCAAATCGAGTCCACCCACTTGCATTTTCCAGGGGCCGAGCCTGGGAGGGGCAACATACACTTTCTGAATGGGAAAGAAGCCCATGCCTTCAGTGTGAAAGGCCACTATGCCTCTTTGCTTTGGCAGCCCAGGGATAGCGTCGGCTCTGAAATGCTTCCAAAGGAGCAGAGTCAGAGAACCTTTGAACCACAGAGCAGGTGCAGCCCCGAACAAGGTCTGCTCTTGGCCTGAGAACACCCACTGCCCAGCGCTTCGATTGGGTACACACGTGTAGAGGAAGGTTGTTGAATTCTGCTGCGTGATATCTTCTCCGGGCCACGTAGCGTGAGGGCCAGTAGAGTGGCCCTCCTTCTCATCCCGGTTTCATGTGCCGGGTGTATAAGGCAAACTCCCTGCTTGAATCCCTCCGTGGGCTACGTAACCTCCAGAGAGAGGTGGGTGATTGGGACCCAGGGCTGGTATCTAGGTTACTGCTCAGTGCCTCAACTTCGCAGCTGTTCTCTCTAGGCGGGTCCCAAAGGCTTTCTGGAAGAGTTTCCTTACAGGGCCAGAAACAGGAAATTAGCCGATAGGCCCACGGGGATGCCAGTTCTCGGCAGCAACAACGCTACCAGCGTCAGACCCTTGGGTTCTCTTTGGTAAATGGAAGAACAACTCTGCTTGGAAGCTTCTGCCATCCAGTTTGAGAGTCGCACTTCCACCGCAGCCTAGGATTCCAAGTGTTGCCATGCCGCCACAATTTCCCATTCTTAGGCCTATGACGGCAGAGTGTCTGGCAGTCCTCAAAGAGACCTTAGGGATGCAGGCGTTTTGGCTCCTTCCACCGAGAAAGCAGCTCCTCCAGCTCCTCTGTCGTTAGCTAGTTCATGTTAGAATATCTCTAGGCGCCCTCTTTCCTCCTCCACGAGGTAAGACACAAACGGACTTGCCCTAAAGGGAAGAAGCCTTCTGAGTCCGGCAGAGAGGCAGCCTCTCCCACTCAGCATTCCCCGACGACTGAGCCCCTGGCATGGGTCCGAGACACGGAGAAAGACAGCCGTAACCCCGAGCTTTTCCACAATGTAGTATAGGCCTCACCCTGAAGCTCACGTCAATTTCATAGAGAAAACACCAGGCCTCGGTGTGCTTTCCTGTGGCAAGGAAACTTTGCTTTCATTCCTTAGGTGGCACATTGGCTCAGGACGGCCCTACCCGAAGGACTCACGGTGTGCAGCCCTATTTGTTGAGATCAGCCCCTCTGGCTCTTTCTCGGATGAAACCAAGTGGGCAAAGAGCCGTTCCTAAGCTGGGGTCCCGGGGAGCCTTCCCTAGTCTACACCAGAACAGCACTCTGAGGGAGAGGAGACGCGGAGGTTTGGTAGCCAAATCTCCTATTCTGCAGAGAAACATTTCGTTGTAGGTGGGTTCCATCAGCCTTGCCATATGTTCTCAGCTGGCTAGGACGGAGGGCAGGCAGTCAGTTGGCAGGCTCACCTGAGGCCCTGCTTCCCAGACTGTGATACAGAACCCCCGCCTGCTGCAGCCCGAAGGGACGGCTTATGGTAAGGGGAAAACCCTGTGTTGGAAAGTTCCTGCCTAACCCTCGCACAAGCACAAGCATATGGGTCAGTGGTCCAAGACTTTCCCCACAAGTTTACCATGTTTGCTCCCATCTAGCCTCCGAAGGCCGAGGTTACCTAGCTGGGAATCACACTTCAGGAGAGGTACTCATGCTGCTTGGGACTGCAAGTTGTTTCACCAGGCAGCCCAAATCGAGTCCACACACTTGCATTTTCCAGGGGCAGAGCCTGGGAGGGGCAACATACACTTTCTGAATGGGAAAGAAGCCCATGCCTTCAGTGTGAAAGCCCACTATGCCTCTTTGCTTTGGCAGCCCAGGGATAGCGTCGGCTCTGAAATGCTTCCAAAGGAGCAGAGTCAGAGAACATTTGAACCACAGAGCAGGTGCAGCCCCGAACAATGTCTGCTCTTGGCCTGAGAACACCCACTGCCCAGCGCTTCGTTTGGGTACACACGTGTAGAGGAAGGTTGTTGAATTCTGCTGCGTGATAACTTCTCCGGGCCACGTAGCGTGAGGGCCAGTAGAGTGGCCCTCCATCTCATCCCGGCTTCATGTGCCGGGTGTATAAGGCAAACTCCCTGCTTGAATCCCTCCGTGGGCTACGTAACCTCCGGAGAGAGGTGGGTGATTGGGACCCAGGGCTGGTATCTAGGTTACTGCTCAGTGCCTCAACTTCGCAGCTGTTCTCTCTAAGCGGGTCCCAAAGACTTTCTGGAGGAGTTTCCTTAGAGGGCCAGAAACAGGAAATTAGCCCACAGGCCCACGGGGATGCCAGTTCTCGGCAGCAACAACGCTACCAGCGTCAGACCCTTGGGTTCTCTTTGGGAAATGGAAGAACAACTCTGCTTGGAAGCTTCTGCCATCCAGTTTGAGAGTCGCACTTCCACCGCAGCCTAGGATTCCAAGTGTTGCCATGCCGCCACAATTTCCCATTCTTAGGCCTATGACGGCAGAGTGTCTGGCAGTCCTCAAAGAGACCTTAGGGATGCAGGCGTTTTGGCTCCTTCCACCGAGAAAGCAGCTCCTCCAGCTCCTCTGTCGTTAGCTAGTTCATGTTAGAATATCTCTAGGCGCCCTCTTTCCTCCTCCACGAGCTAAGACACAAACGGACTTGCCCTAAAGGGAAGAAGCCTTCTGAGTCCGGCAGAGAGGCAGCCTCTCCCACTCAGCATTCCCCGACGACTGAGCCCCTGGCATGGATCTGAGACACGGAGAAAGACAGCCGTAACCCCGAGCTTTTCCACAATGTAGTATAGGCCTCACCCTGAAGCTCACGTCAATTTCATAGAGAAAACACCAGGCCTCGGTGTGCTTTCCTGTGGCAAGGAAACTTTGCTTTCATTCCTTAGGTGGCACATTGGCTCAGGACGGCCCTACCCGAAGGACTCACGGTGTGCAGCCCTATTTGTTGAGATCAGCCCCTCTGGCTCTTTCTCGGATGAAACCAAGTGGGCAAAGAGCCGTTCCTAAGCTGGGGTCCCGGGGAGCCTTCCCTAGTCTACACCAGAACAGCACTCTGAGGGACAGGAGACGCGGAGGTTTGGTAGCCAAATCTCCTATTCTGCAGAGAAACATTTCGTTGTAGGTGGGTTCCATCAGCCTTGCCATATTTTCTCAGCTGGCTAGGACGGAGGGCAGGCAGTCAGTTGGCAGGCTCACCTGAGGCCCTGCTTCCCAGACTGTGATACAGAACCCCCGCCTGCTGCAGCCCGAAGGGACGGCTTATGGTAAGGGGAAAACCCTGTGTTGGAAAGTTCCTGCCTAACCCTCGCACAAGCACAAGCATATGGGTCAGTGGTCCAAGACTTTCCCCACAAGTTTACCATGTTTGCTCCCATCTAGCCTCCGAAGGCCGAGGTTACCTAGCTGGGAATCACACGTCAGGAGAGGTACTCATGCTGCTTGGGACTGCAAGTTGTTTCACCAGGCAGCCCAAACCGAGTCCACCCACTTGCATTTTCCATGGGCCGAGCCTGGGAGGGGCAACATACACTTTCTGAATGGGAAAGAAGCCCATGCCTTCAGTGTGAAAGGCCACTATGCCTCTTTGCTTTGGCAGCCCAGGGATAGCGTCGGCTCTGAAATGCTTCCAAAGGAGCAGAGTCAGAGAACCTTTGAACCACAGAGCAGGTGCAGCCCCGAACAAGGTCTGCTCTTGGCCTGAGAACACCCACTGCCCAGCGCTTCGTTTGGGTACACACGTGTAGAGGAAGGTTGTTGAATTCTGCTGCGTGATAACTTCTCCGGGCCACGTAGAGTGAGGGCCAGTAGAGTGGCCCTCCATCTCATCCCGGCTTCATGTGCCGGGTGTATAAGGCAAACTCCCTGCTTGAATCCCTCCGTGGGCTACGTAACCTCCAGAGAGAGGTGGGTGATTGGGACCCAGGGCTGGTATCTAGGTTACTGCTCAGTGCCTCAACTTCGCAGCTGTTCTCTCTAGGCGGGTCCCAAAGGCTTTCTGGAAGAGTTTCCTTAGAGGGCCAGAAACAGGAAATTAGCCGACAGGCCCACGGGGATGCCAGTTCTCGGCAGCAACAACGCTACCAGCGTCAGACCCTTGGGTTCTCTTTGGTAAATGGAAGAACAACTCTGCTTGGAAGCTTCTGCCATCCAGTTTGAGAGTCGCACTTCCACCGCAGCCTAGGATTCCAAGTGTTGCCATGCCGCCACAATTTCCCATTCTTAGGCCTATGACGGCAGAGTGTCTGGCAGTCCTCAAAGAGACCTTAGGGATGCAGGCGTTTTGGCTCCTTCCACCGAGAAAGCAGCTCCTCCAGCTCCTCTGTCGTTAGCTAGTTCATGTTAGAATATCTCTAGGCGCCCTCTTTCCTCCTCCACGTGGTAAGACCAAACGGACTTGCCCTAAAGGGAAGAAGCCTTCTGAGTCCGGCAGAGAGGCAGCCTCTCCCACTCAGCATTCCCCGACGACTGAGCCCCTGGCATGGGTCCGAGACACGGAGAAAGACAGCCGTAACCCCGAGCTTTTCCACAATGTAGTGTTGGCCTCACCCTGAAGCTCACGTCAATTTCATAGAGAAAACACCAGGCCTCGGTGTGCTTTCCTGTGGCAAGGAAACTTTGCTTTCATTCCTTAGGTGGCACATTGGCTCAGGACGGCCCTACCCGAAGGACTCACGGTGTGCAGCCCTATTTGTTGAGATCAGCCCCTCTGGCTCTTTCTCGGATGAAACCAAGTGGGCAAAGAGCCGTTCCTAAGCTGGGGTCCCTGGGAGCCTTCCCTAGTCTACACCAGAACAGCACTCTGAGGGAGAGGAGACGCGGAGGTTTGGTAGCCAAATCTCCTATTCTGCAGAGAAACATTTCGTTGTAGGTGGGTTCCATCAGCCTTGCCATATGTTCTCAGCTGGCTAGGACGGAGGGCAGGCAGTCAGTTGGCAGGCTCACCTGAGGCCCTGCTTCCCAGACTGTGATACAGAACCCCCGCCTGCTGCAGCCCGAAGGGACGGCTTATGGTAAGGGGAAAACCCTGTGTTGGAAAGTTCCTGCCTAACCCTCGCACAAGCACAAGCATATGGGTCAGTGGTCCAAGACTTTCCCCACAAGTTTACCATGTTTGCTCCCATCTAGCCTCCGAAGGCCGAGGTTACCTAGCTGGGAATCACACTTCAGGAGAGGTACTCATGCTGCTTGGGACTGCAAGTTGTTTCACCAGGCAGCCCAAATCGAGTCCACACACTTGCATTTTCCAGGGGCAGAGCCTGGGAGGGGCAACATACACTTTCTGAATGGGAAAGAAGCCCATGCCTTCAGTGTGAAAGCCCACTATGCCTCTTTGCTTTGGCAGCCCAGGGATAGCGTCGGCTCTGAAATGCTTCCAAAGGAGCAGAGTCAGAGAACATTTGAACCACAGAGCAGGTGCAGCCCGGAACAATGTCTGCTCTTGGCCTGAGAACACCCACTGCCCAGCGCTTCGTTTGGGTACACACGTGTAGAGGAAGGTTGTTGAATTCTGCTGCGTGATAACTTCTCCGGGCCACGTAGCGTGAGGGCCAGTAAAGTGGCCCTCCATCTCATCCCGGCTTCATGTGCCGGGTGTATAAGGCAAACTCCCTGCTTGAATCCCTCCGTGGGCTACGTAACCTCCAGAGAGAGGTGGGTGATTGGGACCCAGGGCTGGTATCTAGGTTACTGCTCAGTGCCTCAACTTCGCAGCTGTTCTCTCTAAGCGGGTCCCAAAGACTTTCTGGAGGAGTTTCCTTAGAGGGCCAGAAACAGGAAATTAGCCCACAGGCCCACGGGGATGCCAGTTCTCGGCAGCAACAACGCTACCAGCGTCAGACCCTTGGGTTCTCTTTGGTAAATGGAAGAACAACTCTGCTTGGAAGCTTCTGCCATCCAGTTTGAGAGTCGCACTTCCACCGCAGCCTAGGATTCCAAGTGTTGCCATGCCGCCACAATTTCCCATTCTTAGGCCTATGACGGCAGAGTGTCTGGCAGTCCTCAAAGAGACCTTAGGGATGCAGGCGTTTTGGCTCCTTCCACCGAGAAAGCAGCTCCTCCAGCTCCTCTGTCGTTAGCTAGTTCATGTTAGAATATCTCTAGGCGCCCTCTTTCCTCCTCCACGAGGTAAGACACAAACGGACTTGCCCTAAAGGGAAGAAGCCTTCTGAGTCCGGCAGAGAGGCAGCCTCTCCCACTCAGCATTCCCCGACGACTGAGCCCCTGGCATGGGTCCGAGACACGGAGAAAGACAGCCGTAACCCCGAGCTTTTCCACAATGTAGTATAGGCCTCACCCTGAAGCTCACGTCAATTTCATAGAGAAAACACCAGGCCTCGTTGTGCTTTCCTGTGGCAAGGAAACTTTGCTTTCATTCCTTAGGTGGCACATTGGCTCAGGACGACCCTACCCGAAGGACTCACGGTGTGCAGCCCTATTTGTTGAGATCAGCCCCTCTGGCTCTTTCTCGGATGAAACCAAGTGGGCAAAGAGCCGTTCCTAAGCTGGGGTCCCTGGGAGCCTTCCCTAGTCTACACCAGAACAGCACTCTGAGGGAGAGGAGACGCGGAGGTTTGGTAGCCAAATCTCCTATTCTGCAGAGAAACATTTCGTTGTAGGTGGGTTCCATCAGCCTTGCCATATTTACTCAGCTGGCTAGGACGGAGGGCAGGCAGTCAGTTGGCAGGCTCACCTGAGGCCCTGCTTCCCAGACTGTGATACAGAACCCCCGCCTGCTGCAGCCCGAAGGGACGGCTTATGGTAAGGGGAAAACCCTGTGTTGGAAAGTTCCTGCCTAACCCTCGCACAAGCACAAGCATATGGGTCAGTGGTCCAAGACTTTCCCCACAAGTTTACCATGTTTGCTCCCATCTAGCCTCCGAAGGCCGAGGTTACCTAGCTGGGAATCACACGTCAGGAGAGGTACTCATGCTGCTTGGGACTGCAAGTTGTTACACCAGGCAGCCCAAACCGAGTCCACCCACTTGCATTTTCCATGGGCCGAGCCTGGGAGGGGCAACATACACTTTCTGAATGGGAAAGAAGCCCATGCCTTCAGTGTGAAAGGCCACTATGCCTCTTTGCTTTGGCAGCCCAGGGATAGCGTCGGCTCTGAAATGCTTCCAAAGGAGCAGAGTCAGAGAACCTTTGAACCACAGAGCAGGTGCAGCCCCGAACAAGGTCTGCTCTTGGCCTGAGAACACCCACTGCCCAGCGCTTCGTTTGGGTACACACGTGTAGAGGAAGGTTGTTGAATTCTGCTGCGTGATAACTTCTCCGGGCCACGTAGAGTGAGGGCCAGTAGAGTGGCCCTCCATCTCATCCCGGCTTCATGTGCCGGGTGTATAAGGCAAACTCCCTGCTTGAATCCCTCCGTGGGCTACGTAACCTCCAGAGAGAGGTGGGTGATTGGGACCCAGGGCTGGTATCTAGGTTACTGCTCAGTGCCTCAACTTCGCAGCTGTTCTCTCTAGGCGGGTCCCAAAGGCTTTCTGGAAGAGTTTCCTTAGAGGGCCAGAAACAGGAAATTAGCCGACAGGCCCACGGGGATGCCAGTTCTCGGCAGCAACAACGCTACCAGCGTCAGACCCTTGGGTTCTCTTTGGTAAATGGAAGAACAACTCTGCTTGGAAGCTTCTGCCATCCAGTTTGAGAGTCGCACTTCCACCGCAGCCTAGGATTCCAAGTGTTGCCATGCCGCCACAATTTCCCATTCTTAGGCCTATGACGGCAGAGTGTCTGGCAGTCCTCAAAGAGACCTTAGGGATGCAGGCGTTTTGGCTCCTTCCACCGAGAAAGCAGCTCCTCCAGCTCCTCTGTCGTTAGCTAGTTCATGTTAGAATATCTCTAGGCGCCCTCTTTCCTCCTCCACGAGGTAAGACACAAACGGACTTGCCCTAAAGGGAAGAAGCCTTCTGAGTCCGGCAGAGAGGCAGCCTCTCCCACTCAGCATTCCCCGACGACTGAGCCCCTGGCATGGGTCCGAGACACGGAGAAAGACAGCCGTAACCCCGAGCTTTTCCACAATGTAGTATAGGCCTCACCCTGAAGCTCACGTCAATTTCATAGAGAAAACACCAGGCCTCGTTGTGCTTTCCTGTGGCAAGGAAACTTTGCTTTCATTCCTTAGGTGGCACATTGGCTCAGGACGACCCTACCCGAAGGACTCACGGTGTGCAGCCCTATTTGTTGAGATCAGCCCCTCTGGCTCTTTCTCGGATGAAACCAAGTGGGCAAAGAGCCGTTCCTAAGCTGGGGTCCCTGGGAGCCTTCCCTAGTCTACACCAGAACAGCACTCTGAGGGAGAGGAGACGCGGAGGTTTGGTAGCCAAATCTCCTATTCTGCAGAGAAACATTTCGTTGTAGGTGGGTTCCATCAGCCTTGCCATATTTACTCAGCTGGCTAGGACGGAGGGCAGGCAGTCAGTTGGCAGGCTCACCTGAGGCCCTGCTTCCCAGACTGTGATACAGAACCCCCGCCTGCTGCAGCCCGAAGGGACGGCTTATGGTAAGGGGAAAACCCTGTGTTGGAAAGTTCCTGCCTAACCCTCGCACAAGCACAAGCATATGGGTCAGTGGTCCAAGACTTTCCCCACAAGTTTACCATGTTTGCTCCCATCTAGCCTCCGAAGGCCGAGGTTACCTAGCTGGGAATCACACGTCAGGAGAGGTACTCATGCTGCTTGGGACTGCAAGTTGTTACACCAGGCAGCCCAAACCGAGTCCACCCACTTGCATTTTCCATGGGCCGAGCCTGGGAGGGGCAACATACACTTTCTGAATGGGAAAGAAGCCCATGCCTTCAGTGTGAAAGGCCACTATGCCTCTTTGCTTTGGCAGCCCAGGGATAGCGTCGGCTCTGAAATGCTTCCAAAGGAGCAGAGTCAGAGAACCTTTGAACCACAGAGCAGGTGCAGCCCCGAACAAGGTCTGCTCTTGGCCTGAGAACACCCACTGCCCAGCGCTTCGTTTGGGTACACACGTGTAGAGGAAGGTTGTTGAATTCTGCTGCGTGATAACTTCTCCGGGCCACGTAGAGTGAGGGCCAGTAGAGTGGCCCTCCATCTCATCCCGGCTTCATGTGCCGGGTGTATAAGGCAAACTCCCTGCTTGAATCCCTCCGTGGGCTACGTAACCTCCAGAGAGAGGTGGGTGATTGGGACCCAGGGCTGGTATCTAGGTTACTGCTCAGTGCCTCAACTTCGCAGCTGTTCTCTCTAGGCGGATCCCAAAGGCTTTCTGGAAGAGTTTCCTTAGAGGGCCAGAAACAGGAAATTAGCCGACAGGCCCACGGGGATGCCAGTTCTCGGCAGCAACAACGCTACCAGCGTCAGACCCTTGGGTTCTCTTTGGTAAATGGAAGAACAACTCTGCTTGGAAGCTTCTGCCATCCAGTTTGAGAGTCGCACTTCCACCGCAGCCTAGGATTCCAAGTGTTGCCATGCCGCCACAATTTCCCATTCTTAGGCCTATGACGGCAGAGTGTCTGGCAGTCCTCAAAGAGACCTTAGGGATGCAGGCGTTTTGGCTCCTTCCACCGAGAAAGCAGCTCCTCCAGCTCCTCTGTCGTTAGCTAGTTCATGTTAGAATATCTCTAGGCGCCCTCTTTCCTCCTCCACGTGGTAAGACCAAACGGACTTGCCCTAAAGGGAAGAAGCCTTCTGAGTCCGGCAGAGAGGCAGCCTCTCCCACTCAGCATTCCCCGACGACTTAGCCCCTGGAATGGGTCCGAGACACGGAGAAAGACAGCCGTAACCCCGAGCTTTTCCACAATGTAGTGTTGGCCTCACCCTGAAGCTCACGTCAATTTCATAGAGAAAACACCAGGCCTCGGTGTGCTTTCCTGTGGCAAGGAAACTTTGCTTTCATTCCTTAGGTGGCACATTGGCTCAGGACGGCCCTACCCGAAGGACTCACGGTGTGCAGCCCTATTTGTTGAGATCAGCCCCTCTGGCTCTTTCTCGGATGAAACCAAGTGGGCAAAGAGCCGTTCCTAAGCTGGGGTCCCTGGGAGCCTTCCCTAGTCTACACCAGAACAGCACTCTGAGGGAGAGGAGACGCGGAGGTTTGGTAGCCAAATCTCCTATTCTGCAGAGAAACATTTCGTTGTAGGTGGGTTCCATCAGCCTTGCCATATGTTCTCAGCTGGCTAGGACGGAGGGCAGGCAGTCAGTTGGCAGGCTCACCTGAGGCCCTGCTTCCCAGACTGTGATACAGAACCCCCGCCTGCTGCAGCCCGAAGGGACGGCTTATGGTAAGGGGAAAACCCTGTGTTGGAAAGTTCCTGCCTAACCCTCGCACAAGCACAAGCATATGGGTCAGTGGTCCAAGACTTTCCCCACAAGTTTACCATGTTTGCTCCCATCTAGCCTCCGAAGGCCGAGGTTACCTAGCTGGGAATCACACTTCAGGAGAGGTACTCATGCTGCTTGGGACTGCAAGTTGTTTCACCAGGCAGCCCAAATCGAGTCCACACACTTGCATTTTCCAGGGGCAGAGCCTGGGAGGGGCAACATACACTTTCTGAATGGGAAAGAAGCCCATGCCTTCAGTGTGAAAGCCCACTATGCCTCTTTGCTTTGGCAGCCCAGGGATAGCGTCGGCTCTGAAATGCTTCCAAAGGAGCAGAGTCAGAGAACATTTGAACCACAGAGCAGGTGCAGCCCGGAACAATGTCTGCTCTTGGCCTGAGAACACCCACTGCCCAGCGCTTCGTTTGGGTACACACGTGTAGAGGAAGGTTGTTGAATTCTGCTGCGTGATAACTTCTCCGGGCCACGTAGCGTGAGGGCCAGTAAAGTGGCCCTCCATCTCATCCCGGCTTCATGTGCCGGGTGTATAAGGCAAACTCCCTGCTTGAATCCCTCCGTGGGCTACGTAACCTCCAGAGAGAGGTGGGTGATTGGGACCCAGGGCTGGTATCTAGGTTACTGCTCAGTGCCTCAACTTCGCAGCTGTTCTCTCTAAGCGGGTCCCAAAGACTTTCTGGAGGAGTTTCCTTAGAGGGCCAGAAACAGGAAGTTAGCCCACAGGCCCACGGGGATGCCAGTTCTCGGCAGCAACAACGCTACCAGCGTCAGACCCTTGGGTTCTCTTTGGTAAATGGAAGAACAACTCTGCTTGGAAGCTTCTGCCATCCAGTTTGAGAGTCGCACTTCCACCGCAGCCTAGGATTCCAAGTGTTGCCATGCCGCCACAATTTCCAATTCTTAGGCCTATGACGGCAGAGTGTCTGGCAGTCCTCAAAGAGACCTTAGGGATGCAGGCGTTTTGGCTCCTTCCACCGAGAAAGCAGCTCCTCCAGCTCCTCTGTCGTTAGCTAGTTCATGTTAGAATATCTCTAGGCGCCCTCTTTCCTCCTCCACGAGGTAAGACACAAACGGACTTGCCCTAATGGGAAGAAGCCTTCTGAGTCCGGCAGAGAGGCAGCCTCTCCCACTCAGCATTCCCCGACGACTGAGCCCCTGGCATGGGTCCGAGACACGGAGAAAGACAGCCGTAACCCCGAGCTTTTCCACAATGTAGTATAGGCCTCACCCTGAAGCTCACGTCAATTTCATAGAGAAAACACCAGGCCTCGTTGTGCTTTCCTGTGGCAAGGAAACTTTGCTTTCATTCCTTAGGTGGCACATTGGCTCAGGACGGCCCTACCCGAAGGACTCACGGTGTGCAGCCCTATTTGTTGAGATCAGCCCCTCTGGCTCTTTCTCGGATGAAACCAAGTGGGCAAAGAGCCGTTCCTAAGCTGGGGTCCCTGGGAGCCTTCCCTAGTCTACACCAGAACAGCACTCTGAGGGAGAGGAGACGCGGAGGTTTGGTAGCCAAATCTCCTATTCTGCAGAGAAACATTTCGTTGTAGGTGGGTTCCATCAGCCTTGCCATATTTTCTCAGCTGGCTAGGACAGAGGGCAGGCAGTCAGTTGGCAGGCTCACCTGAGGCCCTGCTTCCCAGACTGTGATACAGAACCCCCGCCTGCTGCAGCCCGAAGGGACGGCTTATGGTAAGGGGAAAACCCTGTGTTGGAAAGTTCCTGCCTAACCCTCGCACAAGCACAAGCATATGGGTCAGTGGTCCAAGACTTTCCCCACAAGTTTACCATGTTTGCTCCCATCTAGCCTCCGAAGGCCGAGGTTACCTAGCTGGGAATCACACTTCAGGAGAGGTACTCATGCTGCTTGGGACTGCAAGTTGTTTCACCAGGCAGCCCAAATCGAGTCCACCCACTTGCATTTTCCAGGGGCCGAGCCTGGGAGGGGCAACATACACTTTCTGAATGGGAAAGAAGCCCATGCCTTCAGTGTGAAAGGCCACTATGCCTCTTTGCTTTGGCAGCCCAGGGATAGCGTCGGCTCTGAAATGCTTCCAAAGGAGCAGAGTCAGAGAACCTTTGAACCACAGAGCAGGTGCAGCCCCGAACAAGGTCTGCTCTTGGCCTGAGAACACCCACTGCCCAGCGCTTCGTTTGGGTACACACGTGTAGAGGAAGGTTGTTGAATTCTGCTGCGTGATAACTTCTCCGGGCCACGTAGAGTGAGGGCCAGTAGAGTGGCCCTCCATCTCATCCCGGCTTCATGTGCCGGGTGTATAAGGCAAACTCCCTGCTTGAATCCCTCCGTGGGCTACGTAACCTCCAGAGAGAGGTGGGTGATTGGGACCCAGGGCTGGTATCTAGGTTACTGCTCAGTGCCTCAACTTCGCAGCTGTTCTCTCTAAGCGGGTCCCAAAGGCTTTCTGGAAGAGTTTCCTTAGAGGGCCAGAAACAGGAAATTAGCCCACAGGCCCACGGGGATGCAAGTTCTCGGCAGCAACAACGCTACCAGCGTCAGACCCTTGGGTTCTCTTTGGTAAATGGAAGAACAACTCTGCTTGGAAGCTTCTGCCATCCAGTTTGAGAGTCGCACTTCCACCGCAGCCTAGGATTCCAAGTGTTGCCATGCCGCCACAATTTCCCATTCTTAGGCCTATGACGGCAGAGTGTCTGGCAGTCCTCAAAGAGACCTTAGGGATGCAGGCGTTTTGGCTCCTTCCACCGAGAAAGCAGCTCCTCCAGCTCCTCTGTCGTTAGCTAGTTCATGTTAGAATATCTCTAGGCGCCCTCTTTCCTCCTCCACGTGGTAAGACCAAACGGACTTGCCCTAAAGGGAAGAAGCCTTCTGAGTCCGGCAGAGAGGCAGCCTCTCCCACTCAGCATTCCCCGATGACTGAGCCCCTGGCATGGGTCCGAGACACGGAGAAAGACAGCCGTAACCCCGAGCTTTTCCACAATGTAGTGTTGGCCTCACCCTGAAGCTCACGTCAATTTCATAGAGAAAACACCAGGCCTCGGTGTGCTTTCCTGTGGCAAGGAAACTTTGCTTTCATTCCTTAGGTGGCACATTGGCTCAGGACGGCCCTACCCGAAGGACTCACGGTGTGCAGCCCTATTTGTTGAGATCAGCCCCTCTGGCTCTTTCTCGGATGAAACCAAGTGGGCAAAGAGCCGTTCCTAAGCTGGGGTCCCGGGGAGCCTTCCCTAGTCTACACCCGAACAGCACTCTGAGGGAGAGGAGACGCGGAGGTTTGGTAGCCAAATCTCCTATTCTGCAGAGAAACATTTCGTTGTAGGTGGGTTCCATCAGCCTTGCCATATTTTCTCAGCTGGCTAGGACAGAGGGCAGGCAGTCAGTTGGCAGGCTCACCTGAGGCCCTGCTTCCCAGACTGTGATACAGAACCCCCGCCTGCTGCAGCCCGAAGGGACGGCTTATGGTAAGGGGAAAACCCTGTGTTGGAAAGTTCCTGCCTAACCCTCGCACAAGCACAAGCATATGGGTCAGTGGTCCAAGACTTTCCCCACAAGTTTACCATGTTTGCTCCCATCTAGCCTCCGAAGGCCGAGGTTACCTAGCTGGGAATCACACTTCAGGAGAGGTACTCATGCTGCTTGGGACTGCAAGTTGTTTCACCAGGCAGCCCAAATCGAGTCCACACACTTGCATTTTCCAGGGGCAGAGCCTGGGAGGGGCAACATACACTTTCTGAATGGGAAAGAAGCCCATGCCTTCAGTGTGAAAGCCCACTATGCCTCTTTGCTTTGGCAGCCCAGGGATAGCGTCGGCTCTGAAATGCTTCCAAAGGAGCAGAGTCAGAGAACATTTGAACCACAGAGCAGGTGCAGCCCGGAACAATGTCTGCTCTTGGCCTGAGAACACCCACTGCCCAGCGCTTCGTTTGGGTACACACGTGTAGAGGAAGGTTGTTGAATTCTGCTGCGTGATAACTTCTCCGGGCCACGTAGCGTGAGGGCCAGTAAAGTGGCCCTCCATCTCATCCCGGCTTCATGTGCCGGGTGTATAAGGCAAACTCCCTGCTTGAATCCCTCCGTGGGCTACGTAACCTCCAGAGAGAGGTGGGTGATTGGGACCCAGGGCTGGTATCTAGGTTACTGCTCAGTGCCTCAACTTCGCAGCTGTTCTCTCTAAGCGGGTCCCAAAGACTTTCTGGAGGAGTTTCCTTAGAGGGCCAGAAACAGGAAATTAGCCCACAGGCCCACGGGGATGCCAGTTCTCGGCAGCAACAACGCTACCAGCGTCAGACCCTTGGGTTCTCTTTGGTAAATGGAAGAACAACTCTGCTTGGAAGCTTCTGCCATCCAGTTTGAGAGTCGCACTTCCACCGCAGCCTAGGATTCCAAGTGTTGCCATGCCGCCACAATTTCCCATTCTTAGGCCTATGACGGCAGAGTGTCTGGCAGTCCTCAAAGAGACCTTAGGGATGCAGGCGTTTTGGCTCCTTCCACCGAGAAAGCAGCTCCTCCAGCTCCTCTGTCGTTAGCTAGTTCATGTTAGAATATCTCTAGGCGCCCTCTTTCCTCCTCCACGAGGTAAGACACAAACGGACTTGCCCTAAAGGGAAGAAGCCTTCTGAGTCCGGCAGAGAGGCAGCCTCTCCCACTCAGCATTCCCCGACGACTGAGCCCCTGGCATGGGTCCGAGACACGGAGAAAGACAGCCGTAACCCCGAGCTTTTCCACAATGTAGTATAGGCCTCACCCTGAAGCTCACGTCAATTTCATAGAGAAAACACCAGGCCTCGTTGTGCTTTCCTGTGGCAAGGAAACTTTGCTTTCATTCCTTAGGTGGCACATTGGCTCAGGACGACCCTACCCGAAGGACTCACGGTGTGCAGCCCTATTTGTTGAGATCAGCCCCTCTGGCTCTTTCTCGGATGAAACCAAGTGGGCAAAGAGCCGTTCCTAAGCTGGGGTCCCTGGGAGCCTTCCCTAGTCTACACCAGAACAGCACTCTGAGGGAGAGGAGACGCGGAGGTTTGGTAGCCAAATCTCCTATTCTGCAGAGAAACATTTCGTTGTAGGTGGGTTCCATCAGCCTTGCCATATTTACTCAGCTGGCTAGGACGGAGGGCAGGCAGTCAGTTGGCAGGCTCACCTGAGGCCCTGCTTCCCAGACTGTGATACAGAACCACCGCCTGCTGCAGCCCGAAGGGACGGCTTATGGTAAGGGGAAAACCCTGTGTTGGAAAGTTCCTGCCTAACCCTCGCACAAGCACAAGCATATGGGTCAGTGGTCCAAGACTTTCCCCACAAGTTTACCATGTTTGCTCCCATCTAGCCTCCGAAGGCCGAGGTTACCTAGCTGGGAATCACACGTCAGGAGAGGTACTCATGCTGCTTGGGACTGCAAGTTGTTACACCAGGCAGCCCAAACCGAGTCCACCCACTTGCATTTTCCATGGGCCGAGCCTGGGAGGGGCAACATACACTTTCTGAATGGGAAAGAAGCCCATGCCTTCCGTGTGAAAGGCCACTATGCCTCTTTGCTTTGGCAGCCCAGGGATAGCGTCGGCTCTGAAATGCTTCCAAAGGAGCAGAGTCAGAGAACCTTTGAACCACAGAGCAGGTGCAGCCCCGAACAAGGTCTGCTCTTGGCCTGAGAACACCCACTGCCCAGCGCTTCGTTTGGGTACACACGTGTAGAGGAAGGTTGTTGAATTCTGCTGCGTGATAACTTCTCCGGGCCACGTAGAGTGAGGGCCAGTAAAGTGGCCCTCCATCTCATCCCGGCTTCATGTGCCGGGTGTATAAGGCAAACTCCCTGCTTGAATCCCTCCGTGGGCTACGTAACCTCCAGAGAGAGGTGGGTGATTGGGACCCAGGGCTGGTATCTAGGTTACTGCTCAGTGCCTCAACTTCGCAGCTGTTCTCTCTAGGCGGGTCCCAAAGGCTTTCTGGAAGAGTTTCCTTAGAGGGCCAGAAACAGGAAATTAGCCGACAGGCCCACGGGGATGCCAGTTCTCGGCAGCAACAACGCTACCAGCGTCAGACCCTTGGGTTCTCTTTGGTAAATGGAAGAACAACTCTGCTTGGAAGCTTCTGCCATCCAGTTTGAGAGTCGCACTTCCACCGCAGCCTAGGATTCCAAGTGTTGCCATGCCGCCACAATTTCCCATTCTTAGGCCTATGACGGCAGAGTGTCTGGCAGTCCTCAAAGAGACCTTAGGGATGCAGGCGTTTTGGCTCCTTCCACCGAGAAAGCAGCTCCTCCAGCTCCTCTGTCGTTAGCTAGTTCATGTTAGAATATCTCTAGGCGCCCTCTTTCCTCCTCCACGTGGTAAGACCAAACGGACTTGCCCTAAAGGGAAGAAGCCTTCTGAGTCCGGCAGAGAGGCAGCCTCTCCCACTCAGCATTCCCCGACGACTTAGCCCCTGGAATGGGTCCGAGACACGGAGAAAGACAGCCGTAACCCCGAGCTTTTCCACAATGTAGTGTTGGCCTCACCCTGAAGCTCACGTCAATTTCATAGAGAAAACACCAGGCCTCGGTGTGCTTTCCTGTGGCAAGGAAACTTTGCTTTCATTCCTTAGGTGGCACATTGGCTCAGGACGGCCCTACCCGAAGGACTCACGGTGTGCAGCCCTATTTGTTGAGATCAGCCCCTCTGGCTCTTTCTCGGATGAAACCAAGTGGGCAAAGAGCCGTTCCTAAGCTGGGGTCCCTGGGAGCCTTCCCTAGTCTACACCAGAACAGCACTCTGAGGGAGAGGAGACGCGGAGGTTTGGTAGCCAAATCTCCTATTCTGCAGAGAAACATTTCGTTGTAGGTGGGTTCCATCAGCCTTGCCATATGTTCTCAGCTGGCTAGGACGGAGGGCAGGCAGTCAGTTGGCAGGCTCACCTGAGGCCCTGCTTCCCAGACTGTGATACAGAACCCCCGCCTGCTGCAGCCCGAAGGGACGGCTTATGGTAAGGGGAAAACCCTGTGTTGGAAAGTTCCTGCCTAACCCTCGCACAAGCACAAGCATATGGGTCAGTGGTCCAAGACTTTCCCCACAAGTTTACCATGTTTGCTCCCATCTAGCCTCCGAAGGCCGAGGTTACCTAGCTGGGAATCACACTTCAGGAGAGGTACTCATGCTGCTTGGGACTGCAAGTTGTTTCACCAGGCAGCCCAAATCGAGTCCACACACTTGCATTTTCCAGGGGCAGAGCCTGGGAGGGGCAACATACACTTTCTGAATGGGAAAGAAGCCCATGCCTTCAGTGTGAAAGCCCACTATGCCTCTTTGCTTTGGCAGCCCAGGGATAGCGTCGGCTCTGAAATGCTTCCAAAGGAGCAGAGTCAGAGAACATTTGAACCACAGAGCAGGTGCAGCCCGGAACAATGTCTGCTCTTGGCCTGAGAACACCCACTGCCCAGCGCTTCGTTTGGGTACACACGTGTAGAGGAAGGTTGTTGAATTCTGCTGCGTGATAACTTCTCCGGGCCACGTAGCGTGAGGGCCAGTAAAGTGGCCCTCCATCTCATCCCGGCTTCATGTGCCGGGTGTATAAGGCAAACTCCCTGCTTGAATCCCTCCGTGGGCTACGTAACCTCCAGAGAGAGGTGGGTGATTGGGACCC
The DNA here is from genome assembly GCF_028021215.1 of Eschrichtius robustus. Classification (NCBI taxonomy): domain Eukaryota; kingdom Metazoa; phylum Chordata; class Mammalia; order Artiodactyla; family Eschrichtiidae; genus Eschrichtius; species Eschrichtius robustus. Next base: position 44,037,286 of record NC_090842.1, read on the forward strand.
AGGGCTGGTATCTAGGTTACTGCTCAGTGCCTCAACTTCGCAGCTGTTCTCTCTAAGCGGGTCCCAAAGACTTTCTGGAGGAGTTTCCTTAGAGGGCCAGAAACAGGAAGTTAGCCCACAGGCCCACGGGGATGCCAGTTCTCGGCAGCAACAACGCTACCAGCGTCAGACCCTTGGGTTCTCTTTGGTAAATGGAAGAACAACTCTGCTTGGAAGCTTCTGCCATCCAGTTTGAGAGTCGCACTTCCACCGCAGCCTAGGATTCCAAGTGTTGCCATGCCGCCACAATTTCCCATTCTTAGGCCTATGACGGCAGAGTGTCTGGCAGTCCTCAAAGAGACCTTAGGGATGCAGGCGTTTTGGCTCCTTCCACCGAGAAAGCAGCTCCTCCAGCTCCTCTGTCGTTAGCTAGTTCATGTTAGAATATCTCTAGGCGCCCTCTTTCCTCCTCCACGAGGTAAGACACAAACGGACTTGCCCTAATGGGAAGAAGCCTTCTGAGTCCGGCAGAGAGGCAGCCTCTCCCACTCAGCATTCCCCGACGACTGAGCCCCTGGCATGGGTCCGAGACACGGAGAAAGACAGCCGTAACCCCGAGCTTTTCCACAATGTAGTATAGGCCTCACCCTGAAGCTCACGTCAATTTCATAGAGAAAACACCAGGCCTCGGTGTGCTTTCCTGTGGCAAGGAAACTTTGCTTTCATTCCTTAGGTGGCACATTGGCTCAGGACGGCCCTACCCGAAGGACTCACGGTGTGCAGCCCTATTTGTTGAGATCAGCCCCTCTGGCTCTTTCTCGGATGAAACCAAGTGGGCAAAGAGCCGTTCCTAAGCTGGGGTCCCGGGGAGCCTTCCCTAGTCTACACCCGAACAGCACTCTGAGGGAGAGGAGACGCGGAGGTTTGGTAGCCAAATCTCCTATTCTGCAGAGAAACATTTCGTTGTAGGTGGGTTCCATCAGCCTTGCCATATTTTCTCAGCTGGCTAGGACAGAGGGCAGGCAGTCAGTTGGCAGGCTCACCTGAGGCCCTGCTTCCCAGACTGTGATACAGAACCCCCGCCTGCTGCAGCCCGAAGGGACGGCTTATGGTAAGGGGAAAACCCTGTGTTGGAAAGTTCCTGCCTAACCCTCGCACAAGCACAAGCATATGGGTCAGTGGTCCAAGACTTTCCCCACAAGTTTACCATGTTTGCTCCCATCTAGCCTCCGAAGGCCGAGGTTACCTAGCTGGGAATCACACTTCAGGAGAGGTACTCATGCTGCTTGGGACTGCAAGTTGTTTCACCAGGCAGCCCAAATCGAGTCCACACACTTGCATTTTCCAGGGGCAGAGCCTGGGAGGGGCAACATACACTTTCTGAATGGGAAAGAAGCCCATGCCTTCAGTGTGAAAGCCCACTATGCCTCTTTGCTTTGGCAGCCCAGGGATAGCGTCGGCTCTGAAATGCTTCCAAAGGAGCAGAGTCAGAGAACATTTGAACCACAGAGCAGGTGCAGCCCGGAACAATGTCTGCTCTTGGCCTGAGAACACCCACTGCCCAGCGCTTCGTTTGGGTACACACGTGTAGAGGAAGGTTGTTGAATTCTGCTGCGTGATAACTTCTCCGGGCCACGTAGCGTGAGGGCCAGTAAAGTGGCCCTCCATCTCATCCCGGCTTCATGTGCCGGGTGTATAAGGCAAACTCCCTGCTTGAATCCCTCCGTGGGCTACGTAACCTCCAGAGAGAGGTGGGTGATTGGGACCCAGGGCTGGTATGTAGGTTACTGCTCAGTGCCTCAACTTCGCAGCTGTTCTCTCTAAGCGGGTCCCAAAGACTTTCTGGAGGAGTTTCCTTAGAGGGCCAGAAACAGGAAATTAGCCCACAGGCCCACGGGGATGCCAGTTCTCGGCAGCAACAACGCTACCAGCGTCAGACCCTTGGGTTCTCTTTGGTAAATGGAAGAACAACTCTGCTTGGAAGCTTCTGCCATCCAGTTTGAGAGTCGCACTTCCACCGCAGCCTAGGATTCCAAGTGTTGCCATGCCGCCACAATTTCCCATTCTTAGGCCTATGACGGCAGAGTGTCTGGCAGTCCTCAAAGAGACCTTAGGGATGCAGGCGTTTTGGCTCCTTCCACCGAGAAAGCAGCTCCTCCAGCTCCTCTGTCGTTAGCTAGTTCATGTTAGAATATCTCTAGGCGCCCTCTTTCCTCCTCCACGAGGTAAGACACAAACGGACTTGCCCTAAAGGGAAGAAGCCTTCTGAGTCCGGCAGAGAGGCAGCCTCTCCCACTCAGCATTCCCCGACGACTGAGCCCCTGGCATGGGTCCGAGACACGGAGAAAGACAGCCGTAACCCCGAGCTTTTCCACAATGTAGTATAGGCCTCACCCTGAAGCTCACGTCAATTTCATAGAGAAAACACCAGGCCTCGTTGTGCTTTCCTGTGGCAAGGAAACTTTGCTTTCATTCCTTAGGTGGCACATTGGCTCAGGACGACCCTACCCGAAGGACTCACGGTGTGCAGCCCTATTTGTTGAGATCAGCCCCTCTGGCTCTTTCTCGGATGAAACCAAGTGGGCAAAGAGCCGTTCCTAAGCTGGGGTCCCTGGGAGCCTTCCCTAGTCTACACCAGAACAGCACTCTGAGGGAGAGGAGACGCGGAGGTTTGGTAGCCAAATCTCCTATTCTGCAGAGAAACATTTCGTTGTAGGTGGGTTCCATCAGCCTTGCCATATTTACTCAGCTGGCTAGGACGGAGGGCAGGCAGTCAGTTGGCAGGCTCACCTGAGGCCCTGCTTCCCAGACTGTGATACAGAACCCCCGCCTGCTGCAGCCCGAAGGGACGGCTTATGGTAAGGGGAAAACCCTGTGTTGGAAAGTTCCTGCCTAACCCTCGCACAAGCACAAGCATATGGGTCAGTGGTCCAAGACTTTCCCCACAAGTTTACCATGTTTGCTCCCATCTAGCCTCCGAAGGCCGAGGTTACCTAGCTGGGAATCACACGTCAGGAGAGGTACTCATGCTGCTTGGGACTGCAAGTTGTTACACCAGGCAGCCCAAACCGAGTCCACCCACTTGCATTTTCCATGGGCCGAGCCTGGGAGGGGCAACATACACTTTCTGAATGGGAAAGAAGCCCATGCCTTCAGTGTGAAAGGCCACTATGCCTCTTTGCTTTGGCAGCCCAGGGATAGCGTCGGCTCTGAAATGCTTCCAAAGGAGCAGAGTCAGAGAACCTTTGAACCACAGAGCAGGTGCAGCCCCGAACAAGGTCTGCTCTTGGCCTGAGAACACCCACTGCCCAGCGCTTCGTTTGGGTACACACGTGTAGAGGAAGGTTGTTGAATTCTGCTGCGTGATAACTTCTCCGGGCCACGTAGAGTGAGGGCCAGTAGAGTGGCCCTCCATCTCATCCCGGCTTCATGTGCCGGGTGTATAAGGCAAACTCCCTGCTTGAATCCCTCCGTGGGCTACGTAACCTCCAGAGAGAGGTGGGTGATTGGGACCCAGGGCTGGTATCTAGGTTACTGCTCAGTGCCTCAACTTCGCAGCTGTTCTCTCTAGGCGGGTCCCAAAGGCTTTCTGGAAGAGTTTCCTTAGAGGGCCAGAAACAGGAAATTAGCCGACAGGCCCACGGGGATGCCAGTTCTCGGCAGCAACAACGCTACCAGCGTCAGACCCTTGGGTTCTCTTTGGTAAATGGAAGAACAACTCTGCTTGGAAGCTTCTGCCATCCAGTTTGAGAGTCGCACTTCCACCGCAGCCTAGGATTCCAAGTGTTGCCATGCCGCCACAATTTCCCATTCTTAGGCCTATGACGGCAGAGTGTCTGGCAGTCCTCAAAGAGACCTTAGGGATGCAGGCGTTTTGGCTCCTTCCACCGAGAAAGCAGCTCCTCCAGCTCCTCTGTCGTTAGCTAGTTCATGTTAGAATATCTCTAGGCGCCCTCTTTCCTCCTCCACGTGGTAAGACCAAACGGACTTGCCCTAAAGGGAAGAAGCCTTCTGAGTCCGGCAGAGAGGCAGCCTCTCCCACTCAGCATTCCCCGACGACTTAGCCCCTGGAATGGGTCCGAGACACGGAGAAAGACAGCCGTAACCCCGAGCTTTTCCACAATGTAGTGTTGGCCTCACCCTGAAGCTCACGTCAATTTCATAGAGAAAACACCAGGCCTCGGTGTGCTTTCCTGTGGCAAGGAAACTTTGCTTTCATTCCTTAGGTGGCACATTGGCTCAGGACGGCCCTACCCGAAGGACTCACGGTGTGCAGCCCTATTTGTTGAGATCAGCCCCTCTGGCTCTTTCTCGGATGAAACCAAGTGGGCAAAGAGCCGTTCCTAAGCTGGGGTCCCTGGGAGCCTTCCCTAGTCTACACCAGAACAGCACTCTGAGGGAGAGGAGACGCGGAGGTTTGGTAGCCAAATCTCCTATTCTGCAGAGAAACATTTCGTTGTAGGTGGGTTCCATCAGCCTTGCCATATGTTCTCAGCTGGCTAGGACGGAGGGCAGGCAGTCAGTTGGCAGGCTCACCTGAGGCCCTGCTTCCCAGACTGTGATACAGAACCCCCGCCTGCTGCAGCCCGAAGGGACGGCTTATGGTAAGGGGAAAACCCTGTGTTGGAAAGTTCCTGCCTAACCCTCGCACAAGCACAAGCATATGGGTCAGTGGTCCAAGACTTTCCCCACAAGTTTACCATGTTTGCTCCCATCTAGCCTCCGAAGGCCGAGGTTACCTAGCTGGGAATCACACTTCAGGAGAGGTACTCATGCTGCTTGGGACTGCAAGTTGTTTCACCAGGCAGCCCAAATCGAGTCCACACACTTGCATTTTCCAGGGGCAGAGCCTGGGAGGGGCAACATACACTTTCTGAATGGGAAAGAAGCCCATGCCTTCAGTGTGAAAGCCCACTATGCCTCTTTGCTTTGGCAGCCCAGGGATAGCGTCGGCTCTGAAATGCTTCCAAAGGAGCAGAGTCAGAGAACATTTGAACCACAGAGCAGGTGCAGCCCGGAACAATGTCTGCTCTTGGCCTGAGAACACCCACTGCCCAGCGCTTCGTTTGGGTACACACGTGTAGAGGAAGGTTGTTGAATTCTGCTGCGTGATAACTTCTCCGGGCCACGTAGCGTGAGGGCCAGTAAAGTGGCCCTCCATCTCATCCCGGCTTCATGTGCCGGGTGTATAAGGCAAACTCCCTGCTTGAATCCCTCCGTGGGCTACGTAACCTCCAGAGAGAGGTGGGTGATTGGGACCCAGGGCTGGTATCTAGGTTACTGCTCAGTGCCTCAACTTCGCAGCTGTTCTCTCTAAGCGGGTCCCAAAGACTTTCTGGAGGAGTTTCCTTAGAGGGCCAGAAACAGGAAGTTAGCCCACAGGCCCACGGGGATGCCAGTTCTCGGCAGCAACAACGCTACCAGCGTCAGACCCTTGGGTTCTCTTTGGTAAATGGAAGAACAACTCTGCTTGGAAGCTTCTGCCATCCAGTTTGAGTGTCGCACTTCCACCGCAGCCTAGGATTCCAAGTGTTGCCATGCCGCCACAATTTCCCATTCTTAGGCCTATGACGGCAGAGTGTCTGGCAGTCCTCAAAGAGACCTTAGGGATGCAGGCGTTTTGGCTCCTTCCACCGAGAAAGCAGCTCCTCCAGCTCCTCTGTCGTTAGCTAGTTCATGTTAGAATATCTCTAGGCGCCCTCTTTCCTCCTCCACGAGGTAAGACACAAACGGACTTGCCCTAATGGGAAGAAGCCTTCTGAGTCCGGCAGAGAGGCAGCCTCTCCCACTCAGCATTCCCCGACGACTGAGCCCCTGGCATGGGTCCGAGACACGGAGAAAGACAGCCGTAACCCCGAGCTTTTCCACAATGTAGTATAGGCCTCACCCTGAAGCTCACGTCAATTTCATAGAGAAAACACCAGGCCTCGTTGTGCTTTCCTGTGGCAAGGAAACTTTGCTTTCATTCCTTAGGTGGCACATTGGCTCAGGACGGCCCTACCCGAAGGACTCACGGTGTGCAGCCCTATTTGTTGAGATCAGCCCCTCTGGCTCTTTCTCGGATGAAACCAAGTGGGCAAAGAGCCGTTCCTAAGCTGGGGTCCCTGGGAGCCTTCCCTAGTCTACACCAGAACAGCACTCTGAGGGAGAGGAGACGCGGAGGTTTGGTAGCCAAATCTCCTATTCTGCAGAGAAACATTTCGTTGTAGGTGGGTTCCATCAGCCTTGCCATATTTTCTCAGCTGGCTAGGACAGAGGGCAGGCAGTCAGTTGGCAGGCTCACCTGAGGCCCTGCTTCCCAGACTGTGATACAGAACCCCCGCCTGCTGCAGCCCGAAGGGACGGCTTATGGTAAGGGGAAAACCCTGTGTTGGAAAGTTCCTGCCTAACCCTCGCACAAGCACAAGCATATGGGTCAGTGGTCCAAGACTTTCCCCACAAGTTTACCATGTTTGCTCCCATCTAGCCTCCGAAGGCCGAGGTTACCTAGCTGGGAATCACACTTCAGGAGAGGTACTCATGCTGCTTGGGACTGCAAGTTGTTTCACCAGGCAGCCCAAATCGAGTCCACCCACTTGCATTTTCCAGGGGCCGAGCCTGGGAGGGGCAACATACACTTTCTGAATGGGAAAGAAGCCCATGCCTTCAGTGTGAAAGGCCACTATGCCTCTTTGCTTTGGCAGCCCAGGGATAGCGTCGGCTCTGAAATGCTTCCAAAGGAGCAGAGTCAGAGAACCTTTGAACCACAGAGCAGGTGCAGCCCCGAACAAGGTCTGCTCTTGGCCTGAGAACACCCACTGCCCAGCGCTTCGTTTGGGTACACACGTGTAGAGGAAGGTTGTTGAATTCTGCTGCGTGATAACTTCTCCGGGCCACGTAGAGTGAGGGCCAGTAGAGTGGCCCTCCATCTCATCCCGGCTTCATGTGCCGGGTGTATAAGGCAAACTCCCTGCTTGAATCCCTCCGTGGGCTACGTAACCTCCAGAGAGAGGTGGGTGATTGGGACCCAGGGCTGGTATCTAGGTTACTGCTCAGTGCCTCAACTTCGCAGCTGTTCTCTCTAAGCGGGTCCCAAAGGCTTTCTGGAAGAGTTTCCTTAGAGGGCCAGAAACAGGAAATTAGCCCACAGGCCCACGGGGATGCAAGTTCTCGGCAGCAACAACGCTACCAGCGTCAGACCCTTGGGTTCTCTTTGGTAAATGGAAGAACAACTCTGCTTGGAAGCTTCTGCCATCCAGTTTGAGAGTCGCACTTCCACCGCAGCCTAGGATTCCAAGTGTTGCCATGCCGCCACAATTTCCCATTCTTAGGCCTATGACGGCAGAGTGTCTGGCAGTCCTCAAAGAGACCTTAGGGATGCAGGCGTTTTGGCTCCTTCCACCGAGAAAGCAGCTCCTCCAGCTCCTCTGTCGTTAGCTAGTTCATGTTAGAATATCTCTAGGCGCCCTCTTTCCTCCTCCACGTGGTAAGACCAAACGGACTTGCCCTAAAGGGAAGAAGCCTTCTGAGTCCGGCAGAGAGGCAGCCTCTCCCACTCAGCATTCCCCGATGACTGAGCCCCTGGCATGGGTCCGAGACACGGAGAAAGACAGCCGTAACCCCGAGCTTTTCCACAATGTAGTGTTGGCCTCACCCTGAAGCTCACGTCAATTTCATAGAGAAAACACCAGGCCTCGGTGTGCTTTCCTGTGGCAAGGAAACTTTGCTTTCATTCCTTAGGTGGCACATTGGCTCAGGACGGCCCTACCCGAAGGACTCACGGTGTGCAGCCCTATTTGTTGAGATCAGCCCCTCTGGCTCTTTCTCGGATGAAACCAAGTGGGCAAAGAGCCGTTCCTAAGCTGGGGTCCCGGGGAGCCTTCCCTAGTCTACACCCGAACAGCACTCTGAGGGAGAGGAGACGCGGAGGTTTGGTAGCCAAATCTCCTATTCTGCAGAGAAACATTTCGTTGTAGGTGGGTTCCATCAGCCTTGCCATATTTTCTCAGCTGGCTAGGACAGAGGGCAGGCAGTCAGTTGGCAGGCTCACCTGAGGCCCTGCTTCCCAGACTGTGATACAGAACCCCCGCCTGCTGCAGCCCGAAGGGACGGCTTATGGTAAGGGGAAAACCCTGTGTTGGAAAGTTCCTGCCTAACCCTCGCACAAGCACAAGCATATGGGTCAGTGGTCCAAGACTTTCCCCACAAGTTTACCATGTTTGCTCCCATCTAGCCTCCGAAGGCCGAGGTTACCTAGCTGGGAATCACACTTCAGGAGAGGTTCTCATGCTGCTTGGGACTGCAAGTTGTTTCACCAGGCAGCCCAAATCGAGTCCACCCACTTGCATTTTCCAGGGGCCGAGCCTGGGAGGGGCAACATACACTTTCTGAATGGGAAAGAAGCCCATGCCTTCAGTGTGAAAGGCCACTATGCCTCTTTGCTTTGGCAGCCCAGGGATAGCGTCGGCTCTGAAATGCTTCCAAAGGAGCAGAGTCAGAGAACCTTTGAACCACAGAGCAGGTGCAGCCCCGAACAAGGTCTGCTCTTGGCCTGAGAACACCCACTGCCCAGCGCTTCGTTTGGGTACACACGTGTAGAGGAAGGTTGTTGAATTCTGCTGCGTGATAACTTCTCCGGGCCACGTAGAGTGAGGGCCAGTAGAGTGGCCCTCCATCTCATCCCGGCTTCATGTGCCGGGTGTATAAGGCAAACTCCCTGCTTGAATCCCTCCGTGGGCTACGTAACCTCCAGAGAGAGGTGGGTGATTGGGACCCAGGGCTGGTATCTAGGTTACTGCTCAGTGCCTCAACTTCGCAGCTGTTCTCTCTAAGCGGGTCCCAAAGGCTTTCTGGAAGAGTTTCCTTAGAGGGCCAGAAACAGGAAATTAGCCGACAGGCCCACGGGGATGCCAGTTCTCGGCAGCAACAACGCTACCAGCGTCAGACCCTTGGGTTCTCTTTGGTAAATGGAAGAACAACTCTGCTTGGAAGCTTCTGCCATCCAGTTTGAGAGTCGCACTTCCACCGCAGCCTAGGATTCCAAGTGTTGCCATGCCGCCACAATTTCCCATTCTTAGGCCTATGACGGCAGAGTGTCTGGCAGTCCTCAAAGAGACCTTAGGGATGCAGGCGTTTTGGCTCCTTCCACCGAGAAAGCAGCTCCTCCAGCTCCTCTGTCGTTAGCTAGTTCATGTTAGAATATCTCTAGGCGCCCTCTTTCCTCCTCCACGTGGTAAGACCAAACGGACTTGCCCTAAAGGGAAGAAGCCTTCTGAGTCCGGCAGAGAGGCAGCCTCTCCCACTCAGCATTCCCCGATGACTGAGCCCCTGGCATGGGTCCGAGACACGGAGAAAGACAGCCGTAACCCCGAGCTTTTCCACAATGTAGTGTTGGCCTCACCCTGAAGCTCACGTCAATTTCATAGAGAAAACACCAGGCCTCGGTGTGCTTTCCTGTGGCAAGGAAACTTTGCTTTCATTCCTTAGGTGGCACATTGGCTCAGGACGGCCCTACCCGAAGGACTCACGGTGTGCAGCCCTATTTGTTGAGATCAGCCCCTCTGGCTCTTTCTCGGATGAAACCAAGTGGGCAAACAGCCGTTCCTAAGCTGGGGTCCCGGGGAGCCTTCCCTAGTCTACACCAGAACAGCACTCTGAGGGAGAGGAGACGCGGAGGTTTGGTAGCCAAATCTCCTATTCTGCAGAGAAACATTTCGTTGTAGGTGGGTTCCATCAGCCTTGCCATATTTTCTCAGCTGGCTAGGACAGAGGGCAGGCAGTCAGTTGGCAGGCTCACCTGAGGCCCTGCTTCCCAGACTGTGATACAGAACCCCCGCCTGCTGCAGCCCGAAGGGACGGCTTATGGTAAGGGGAAAACCCTGTGTTGGAAAGTTCCTGCCTAACCCTCGCACAAGCACAAGCATATGGGTCAGTGGTCCAAGACTTTCCCCACAAGTTTACCATGTTTGCTCCCATCTAGCCTCCGAAGGCCGAGGTTACCTAGCTGGGAATCACACTTCAGGAGAGGTTCTCATGCTGCTTGGGACTGCAAGTTGTTTCACCAGGCAGCCCAAATCGAGTCCACCCACTTGCATTTTCCAGGGGCCGAGCCTGGGAGGGGCAACATACACTTTCTGCATGGGAAAGAAGCCCATGCCTTCAGTGTGAAAGGCCACTATGCCTCTTTGCTTTGGCAGCCCAGGGATAGCGTCGGCTCTGAAATGCTTCCAAAGGAGCAGAGTCAGAGAACCTTTGAACCACAGAGCAGGTGCAGCCCCGAACAAGGTCTGCTCTTGGCCTGAGAACACCCACTGCCCAGCGCTTCGTTTGGGTACACACGTGTAGAGGAAGGTTGTTGAATTCTGCTGCGTGATAACTTCTCCGGGCCACGTAGAGTGAGGGCCAGTAGAGTGGCCCTCCATCTCATCCCGGCTTCATGTGCCGGGTGTATAAGGCAAACTCCCTGCTTGAATCCCTCCGTGGGCTACGTAACCTCCAGAGAGAGGTGGGTGATTGGGACCCAGGGCTGGTATCTAGGTTACTGCTCAGTGCCTCAACTTCGCAGCTGTTCTCTCTAAGCGGGTCCCAAAGGCTTTCTGGAAGAGTTTCCTTAGAGGGCCAGAAACAGGAAATTAGCCGACAGGCCCACGGGGATGCCAGTTCTCGGCAGCAACAACGCTACCAGCGTCAGACCCTTGGGTTCTCTTTGGTAAAGGGAAGAACAACTCTGCTTGGAAGCTTCTGCCATCCAGTTTGAGAGTCGCACTTCCACCGCAGCCTAGGATTCCAAGTGTTGCCATGCCGCCACAATTTCCCATTCTTAGGCCTATGACGGCAGAGTGTCTGGCAGTCCTCAAAGAGACCTTAGGGATGCAGGCGTTTTGGCTCCTTCCACCGAGAAAGCAGCTCCTCCAGCTCCTCTGTCGTTAGCTAGTTCATGTTAGAATATCTCTAGGCGCCCTCTTTCCTCCTCCACGTGGTAAGACCAAACGGACTTGCCCTAAAGGGAAGAAGCCTTCTGAGTCCGGCAGAGAGGCAGCCTCTCCCACTCAGCATTCCCCGACGACTGAGCCCCTGGCATGGGTCCGAGACACGGAGAAATACAGCCGTAACCCCGAGCTTTTCCACAATGTAGTGTTGGCCTCACCCTGAAGCTCACGTCAATTTCATAGAGAAAACACCAGGCCTCGGTGTGCTTTCCTGTGGCAAGGAAACTTTGCTTTCATTCCTTAGGTGGCACATTGGCTCAGGACGGCCCTACCCGAAGGACTCACGGTGTGCAGCCCTATTTGTTGAGATCAGCCCCTCTGGCTCTTTCTCGGATGAAACCAAGTGGGCAAAGAGCCGTTCCTAAGCTGGGGTCCCTGGGAGCCTTCCCTAGTCTACACCAGAACAGCACTCTGAGGGAGAGGAGACGCGGAGGTTTGGTAGCCAAATCTCCTATTCTGCAGAGAAACATTTCGTTGTAGGTGGGTTCCATCAGCCTTGTCATATGTTCTCAGCTGGCTAGGACGGAGGGCAGGCAGTCAGTTGGCAGGCTCACCTGAGGCCCTGCTTCCCAGACTGTGATACAGAACCCCCGCCTGCTGCAGCCCGAAGGGACGGCTTATGGTAAGGGGAAAACCCTGTGTTGGAAAGTTCCTGCCTAACCCTCGCACAAGCACAAGCATATGGGTCAGTGGTCCAAGACTTTCCCCACAAGTTTACCATGTTTGCTCCCATCTAGCCTCCGAAGGCCGAGGTTACCTAGCTGGGAATCACACTTCAGGAGAGGTACTCATGCTGCTTGGGACTGCAAGTTGTTTCACCAGGCAGCCCAAATCGAGTCCACCCACTTGCATTTTCCAGGGGCCGAGCCTGGGAGGGGCAACATACACTTTCTGAATGGGAAAGAAGCCCATGCCTTCAGTGTGAAAGGCCACTATGCCTCTTTGCTTTGGCAGCCCAGGGATAGCGTCGGCTCTGAAATGCTTCCAAAGGAGCAGAGTCAGAGAACCTTTGAACCACAGAGCAGGTGCAGCCCCGAACAAGGTCTGCTCTTGGCCTGAGAACACCCACTGCCCAGCGCTTCGTTTGGGTACACACGTGTAGAGGAAGGTTGTTGAATTCTGCTGCGTGATAACTTCTCCGGGCCACGTAGAGTGAGGGCCAGTAGAGTGGCCCTCCATCTCATCCCGGCTTCATGTGCCGGGTGTATAAGGCAAACTCCCTGCTTGAATCCCTCCGTGGGCTACGTAACCTCCAGAGAGAGGTGGGTGATTGGGACCCAGGGCTGGTATCTAGGTTACTGCTCAGTGCCTCAACTTCGCAGCTGTTCTCTCTAAGCGGGTCCCAAAGGCTTTCTGGAAGAGTTTCCTTAGAGGGCCAGAAACAGGAAATTAGCCGACAGGCCCACGGGGATGCCAGTTCTCGGCAGCAACAACGCTACCAGCGTCAGACCCTTGGGTTCTCTTTGGTAAATGGAAGAACAACTCTGCTTGGAAGCTTCTGCCATCCAGTTTGAGAGTCGCACTTCCACCGCAGCCTAGGATTCCAAGTGTTGCCATGCCGCCACAATTTCCCATTCTTTGGCCTATGACGGCAGAGTGTCTGGCAGTCCTCAAAGAGACCTTAGGGATGCAGGCGTTTTGGCTCCTTCCACCGAGAAAGCAGCTCCTCCAGCTCCTCTGTCGTTAGCTAGTTCATGTTAGAATATCTCTAGGCGCCCTCTTTCCTCCTCCACGTGGTAAGACCAAACGGACTTGCCCTAAAGGGAAGAAGCCTTCTGAGTCCGGCAGAGAGGCAGCCTCTCCCACTCAGCATTCCCCGATGACTGAGCCCCTGGCATGGGTCCGAGACACGGAGAAAGACAGCCGTAACCCCGAGCTTTTCCACAATGTAGTGTTGGCCTCACCCTGAAGCTCACGTCAATTTCATAGAGAAAACACCAGGCCTCGGTGTGCTTTCCTGTGGCAAGGAAACTTTGCTTTCATTCCTTAGGTGGCACATTGGCTCAGGACGGCCCTACCCGAAGGACTCACGGTGTGCAGCCCTATTTGTTGAGATCAGCCCCTCTGGCTCTTTCTCGGATGAAACCAAGTGGGCAAAGAGCCGTTCCTAAGCTGGGGTCCCGGGGAGCCTTCCCTAGTCTACACCAGAACAGCACTCTGAGGGAGAGGAGACGCGGAGGTTTGGTAGCCAAATCTCCTATTCTGCAGAGAAACATTTCGTTGTAGGTGGGTTCCATCAGCCTTGCCATATTTTCTCAGCTGGCTAGGACAGAGGGCAGGCAGTCAGTTGGCAGGCTCACCTGAGGCCCTGCTTCCCAGACTGTGATACAGAACCCCCGCCTGCTGCAGCCCGAAGGGACGGCTTATGGTAAGGGGAAAACCCTGTGTTGGAAAGTTCCTGCCTAACCCTCGCACAAGCACAAGCATATGGGTCAGTGGTCCAAGACTTTCCCCACAAGTTTACCATGTTTGCTCCCATCTAGCCTCCGAAGGCCGAGGTTACCTAGCTGGGAATCACACTTCAGGAGAGGTTCTCATGCTGCTTGGGACTGCAAGTTGTTTCACCAGGCAGCCCAAATCGAGTCCACCCACTTGCATTTTCCAGGGGCCGAGCCTGGGAGGGGCAACATACACTTTCTGCATGGGAAAGAAGCCCATGCCTTCAGTGTGAAAGGCCACTATGCCTCTTTGCTTTGGCAGCCCAGGGATAGCGTCGGCTCTGAAATGCTTCCAAAGGAGCAGAGTCAGAGAACCTTTGAACCACAGAGCAGGTGCAGCCCCGAACAAGGTCTGCTCTTGGCCTGAGAACACCCACTGCCCAGCGCTTCGTTTGGGTACACACGTGTAGAGGAAGGTTGTTGAATTCTGCTGCGTGATAACTTCTCCGGGCCACGTAGAGTGAGGGCCAGTAGAGTGGCCCTCCATCTCATCCCGGCTTCATGTGCCGGGTGTATAAGGCAAACTCCCTGCTTGAATCCCTCCGTGGGCTACGTAACCTCCAGAGAGAGGTGGGTGATTGGGACCCAGGGCTGGTATCTAGGTTACTGCTCAGTGCCTCAACTTCGCAGCTGTTCTCTCTAAGCGGGTCCCAAAGGCTTTCTGGAAGAGTTTCCTTAGAGGGCCAGAAACAGGAAATTAGCCGACAGGCCCACGGGGATGCCAGTTCTCGGCAGCAACAACGCTACCAGCGTCAGACCCTTGGGTTCTCTTTGGTAAAGGGAAGAACAACTCTGCTTGGAAGCTTCTGCCATCCAGTTTGAGAGTCGCACTTCCACCGCAGCCTAGGATTCCAAGTGTTGCCATGCCGCCACAATTTCCCATTCTTAGGCCTATGACGGCAGAGTGTCTGGCAGTCCTCAAAGAGACCTTAGGGATGCAGGCGTTTTGGCTCCTTCCACCGAGAAAGCAGCTCCTCCAGCTCCTCTGTCGTTAGCTAGTTCATGTTAGAATATCTCTAGGCGCCCTCTTTCCTCCTCCACGTGGTAAGACCAAACGGACTTGCCCTAAAGGGAAGAAGCCTTCTGAGTCCGGCAGAGAGGCAGCCTCTCCCACTCAGCATTCCCCGACGACTGAGCCCCTGGCATGGGTCCGAGACACGGAGAAATACAGCCGTAACCCCGAGCTTTTCCACAATGTAGTGTTGGCCTCACCCTGAAGCTCACGTCAATTTCATAGAGAAAACATCAGGCCTCGGTGTGCTTTCCTGTGGCAAGGAAACTTTGCTTTCATTCCTTAGGTGGCACATTGGCTCAGGACGGCCCTACCCGAAGGACTCACGGTGTGCAGCCCTATTTGTTGAGATCAGCCCCTCTGGCTCTTTCTCGGATGAAACCAAGTGGGCAAAGAGCCGTTCCTAAGCTGGGGTCCCTGGGAGCCTTCCCTAGTCTACACCAGAACAGCACTCTGAGGGAGAGGAGACGCGGAGGTTTGGTAGCCAAATCTCCTATTCTGCAGAGAAACATTTCGTTGTAGGTGGGTTCCATCAGCCTTGTCATATGTTCTCAGCTGGCTAGGACGGAGGGCAGGCAGTCAGTTGGCAGGCTCACCTGAGGCCCTGCTTCCCAGACTGTGATACAGAACCCCCGCCTGCTGCAGCCCGAAGGGACGGCTTATGGTAAGGGGAAAACCCTGTGTTGGAAAGTTCCTGCCTAACCCTCGCACAAGCACAAGCATATGGGTCAGTGGTCCAAGACTTTCCCCACAAGTTTACCATGTTTGCTCCCATCTAGCCTCCGAAGGCCGAGGTTACCTAGCTGGGAATCACACTTCAGGAGAGGTACTCATGCTGCTTGGGACTGCAAGTTGTTTCACCAGGCAGCCCAAATCGAGTCCACCCACTTGCATTTTCCAGGGGCCGAGCCTGGGAGGGGCAACATACACTTTCTGAATGGGAAAGAAGCCCATGCCTTCAGTGTGAAAGGCCACTATGCCTCTTTGCTTTGGCAGCCCATGGATAGCGTCGGCTCTGAAATGCTTCCAAAGGAGCAGAGTCAGAGAACCTTTGAACCACAGAGCAGGTGCAGCCCCGAACAATGTCTGCTCTTGGCCTGAGAACACCCACTGCCCAGCGCTTCGTTTGGGTACACACGTGTAGAGGAAGGTTGTTGAATTCTGCTGCGTGATAACTTCTCCGGGTCACGTAGCGTGAAGGCCAGTAGAGTGGCCCTCCATCTCATCCCGGCTTCATGTGCCGGGTGTATAAGGCAAACTCCCTGCTTGAATCCCTCCGTGGGCTACGTAACCTCCAGAGAGAGGTGGGTGATTGGGACCCAGGGCTGTTATCTAGGTTACTGCTCAGTGCCTCAACTTCGCAGCTGTTCTCTCTAAGCGGGTCCCAAAGGCTTTCTGGAAGTGTTTCCTTAGAGGGCCAGAAACAGGAAATTAGCCGACAGGCCGACGGGGATGCCAGTTCTCGGCAGCAACAACGCTACCAGCTTCAGACCCTTGGGTTCTCTTTGGTAAATGGAAGAACAACTCTGCTTGGAAGCTTCTGCCATCCAGTTTGAGAGTCGCACTTCCACCGCAGCCTAGGATTCCAAGTGTTGCCATGCCGCCACAACTTCCCATTCTTAGGCCTATGACGGCAGAGTGTCTGGCAGTCCTCAAAGAGACCTTAGGGATGCAGGCGTTTTGGCTCCTTCCACCGAGAAAGCAGCTCCTCCAGCTCCTCTGTCGTTAGCTAGTTCATGTTAGAATATCTCTAGGCGCCCTCTTTCCTCCTCCACGAGGTAAGACACAAACGGACTTGCCCTAAAGGGAAGAAGCCTTCTGAGTCCGGCAGAGAGGCAGCCTCTCCCACTCAGCATTCCCCGACGACTGAGCCCCTGGCATGGGTCCGAGACACGGAGAAAGACAGCCGTAACCCCGAGCTTTTCCACAATGTAGTGTTGGCCTCACCCTGAAGCTCACGTCAATTTCATAGAGAAAACACCAGGCCTCGGTGTGCTTTCCTGTGGCAAGGAAACTTTGCTTTCATTCCTTAGGTGGCACATTGGCTCAGGACGGCCCTACCCGAAGGACTCACGGTGTGCAGCCCTATTTGTTGAGATCAGCCCCTCTGGCTCTTTCTCGGATGAAACCAAGTGGGCAAAGAGCCGTTCCTAATCTGGGGTCCCTGGGAGCCTTCCCTAGTCTACACCAGAACAGCACTCTGAGGGAGAGGAGACGCGGAGGTTTGGTAGCCAAATCTCCTATTCTGCAGAGAAACATTTCGTTGTAGGTGGGTTCCATCAGCCTTGCCATATGTTCTCAGCTGGCTAGGACGGAGGGCAGGCAGTCAGTTGGCAGGCTCACCTGAGGCCCTGCTTCCCAGACTGTGATACAGAACCCCCGCCTGCTGCAGCCCAAAGGGACGGCTTATGGTAAGGGGAAAACCCTGTGTTGGAAAGTTCCTGCCTAACCCTCGCACAAGCACAAGCATATGGGTCAGTGGTCCAAGACTTTCCCCACACGTTTGCCATGTTTGCTCCCATGTAGCCTCCGAAGGCAGAGGTTACCTAGCTGGGAATCACACTTCAGGAGAGGTACTCATGCAGCTTGGGACTGCAAGTTGTTTCACCATGCAGCCCAAATCGTGTCCACCCACTTGCATTTTCCAGGGGCCGAGCCTGGGAGGGGCAACATACACTTTCTGAATGGGAAAGAAGCCCATGCCTTCAGTGTGAAAGGCCACTATGCCTCTTTTCTTTGGCAGCCCAGGGATAGCGTCGGCTCTGAAATGCTTCCAAAGGAGCAGAGTCAGAGAACCTTTGAACCACAGAGCAGGTGCAGCCCCGAACAAGGTCTGCTCTTGGCCTGAGAACACCCACTGCCCAGCGCTTCGTTTGGGTACACACGTGTAGAGGAAGGTTGTTGAATTCTGCTGCGTGATAACTTCTCCGGGCCACGTAGCGTGAGGGCCAGTAGAGTGGCCCTCCATCTCATCCCGGCTTCATGTGCCGGGTGTATAAGGCAAACTCCCTGCTTGAATCCCTCCGTGGGCTACGTAACCTCCAGAGAGAGGTGGGTGATTGGGACCCAGGGCTGGTATCTAGGTTACTGCTCAGTGCCTCAACTTCGCAGCTGTTCTCTCTAAGCGGGTCCCAAAGGCTTTCTGGAAGTGTTTCCTTAGAGGGCCAGAAACAGGAAATTAGCCGACAGGCCCACGGGGATGCCAGTTCTCGGCAGCAACAACGCTACCAGCGTCAGACCCTTGGGTTCTCTTTGGTAAATGGAAGAACAACTCTGCTTGGAAGCTTCTGCCATCCAGTTTGAGAGTCGCACTTCCACCGCAGCCTAGGATTCCAAGTGTTGCCATGCCGCCACAATTTCCCATTCTTAGGCCTCTGACGGCAGAGTGTCTGGCAGTCCTCAAAGAGACCTTAGGGATGCAGGCGTTTTGGCTCCTTCCACCGAGAAAGCAGCTCCTCCAGCTCCTCTGTCGTTAGCTAGTTCATGTTAGAATATCTCTAGGCGCCCTCTTTCCTCCTCCACGAGGTAAGACACAAACGGACTTGCCCTAAAGGGTAGAAGCTTCTGAGTCCGGCAGAGAGGCAGCCTCTCCCACTCAGCATTCCCCGACGACTGAGCCCCTGGCATGGGTCCGAGACACGGAGAAAGACAGCCGTAACCCCGAGCTTTTCCACAATGTAGTATAGGCCTCACCCTGAAGCTCACGTCAATTTCATAGAGAAAACACCAGGCCTCGGTGTGCTTTCCTGTGGCAAGGAAACTTTGCTTTCATTCCTTAGGTGGCACATTGGCTCAGGACGGCCCTACCCGAAGGACTCACGGTGTGCAGCCCTATTTGTTGAGATCAGCCCCTCTGGCTCTTTCTCGGATGAAACCAAGTGGGCAAAGAGCCGTTCCTAAGCTGGGGTCCCTGGGAGCCTTCCCTAGTCTACACCAGAACAGCACTCTGAGGGAGAGGAGACGCGGAGGTTTGGTAGCCAAATCTCCTATTCTGCAGAGAAACATTTCGTTGTAGGTGGGTTCCATCAGCCTTGCCATATGTTCTCAGCTGGCTAGGACGGAGGGCAGGCAGTCAGTTGGCAGGCTCACCTGAGGCCCTGCTTCCCAGACTGTGATACAGAACCCCCGCCTGCTGCAGCCCAAAGGGACGGCTTATGGTAAGGGGAAAACCCTGTGTTGGAAAGTTCCTGCCTAACCCTCGCACAAGCACAAGCATATGGGTCAGTGGTCCAAGACTTTCCCCACAGGTGTGCCATGTTTGCTCCCATGTAGCCTCCGAAGGCCGAGGTTACCTAGCTGGGAATCACACTTCAGGAGAGGTACTCATGCTGCTTGGGACTGCAAGTTGTTTCACCAGGCAGCCCAAATCGAGTCCACCCACTTGCATTTTCCAGGGGCCGAGCCTGGGAGGGGCAACATAAACTTTCTGAATGGGAAAGAAGCCCATGCCTTCAGTGTGAAAGGCCACTATGCCTCTTTTCTTTGGCAGCCCAGGGATAGCGTCGGCTCTGAAATGCTTCCAAAGGAGCAGAGTCAGAGAACCTTTGAACCACAGAGCAGGTGCAGCCCCGAACAAGGTCTGCTCTTGGCCTGAGAACACCCACTGCCCAGCGCTTCGTTTGGGTACACACGTGTAGAGGAAGGTTGTTGAATTCTGCTGCGTGATAACTTCTCCGGGCCACGTAGCGTGAGGGCCAGTAGAGTGGCCCTCCATCTCATCCCGGCTTCATGTGCCGGGTGTATAAGGCAAACTCCCTGCTTGAATCCCTCCGTGGGCTACGTAACCTCCAGAGAGAGGTGGGTGATTGGGACCCAGGGCTGGTATCTAGGTTACTGCTCAGTGCCTCAACTTCGCAGCTGTTCTCTCTAAGCGGGTCCCAAAGGCTTTCTGGAAGTGTTTCCTTAGAGGGCCAGAAACAGGAAATTAGCCGACAGGCCCACGGGGATGCCAGTTCTCGGCAGCAACAACGCTACCAGCGTCAGACCCTTGGTTTCTCTTTGGTAAATGGAAGAACAACTCTGCTTGGAAGCTTCTGCCATCCAGTTTGAGAGTCACACTTCCACCGCAGCCTAGGATTCCAAGTGTTGCCATGCCGCCACAATTTCCCATTCTTAGGCCTCTGACGGCAGAGTGTCTGGCAGTCCTCAAAGAGACCTTAGGGATGCAGGCGTTTTGGCTCCTTCCACCGAGAAAGCAGCTCCTCCAGCTCCTCTGTCGTTAGCTAGTTCATGTTAGAATATCTCTAGGCGCCCTCTTTCCTCCTCCACGAGGTAAGACACAAACGGACTTGCCCTAAAGGTTAGAAGCCTTCTGAGTCCGGCAGAGAGGCAGCCTCTCCCACTCAGCATTCCCCGACGACTGAGCCCCTGGCATGGGTCCGAGACACGGAGAAAGACAGCCGTAACCCCGAGCTTTTCCACAATGTAGTATAGGCCTCACCCTGAAGCTCACGTCAATTTCATAGAGAAAACACCAGGCCTCGATGTGCTTTCCTGTGGCAAGGAAACTTTGCTTTCATTCCTTAGGTGGCACATTGGCTCAGGACGGCCCTACCCGAAGGACTCACGGTGTGCAGCCCTATTTGTTGAGATCAGCCCCTCTGGCTCTTTCTCGGATGAAACCAAGTGGGCAAAGAGCCGTTCCTAATCTGGGGTCCCTGGGAGCCTTCCCTAGTCTACACCAGAACAGCACTCTGAGGGAGAGGAGACGCGGAGGTTTGGTAGCCAAATCTCCTATTCTGCAGAGAAACATTTCGTTGTAGGTGGGTTCCATCAGCCTTGCCATATGTTCTCAGCTGGCTAGGACGGAGGGCAGGCAGTCAGTTGGCAGGCTCACCTGAGGCCCTGCTTCCCAGACTGTGATACAGAACCCCCGCCTGCTGCAGCCCAAAGGGACGGCTTATGGTAAGGGGAAAACCCTGTGTTGGAAAGTTCCTGCCTAACTCTCGCACAAGCACAAGCATATGGGTCAGTGGTCCAAGACTTTCCCCACACGTTTGCCATGTTTGCTCCCATGTAGCCTCCGAAGGCCGAGGTTACCTAGCTGGGAATCACACTTCAGGAGAGGTACTCATGCTGCTTGGGACTGCAAGTTGTTTCACCAGGCAGCCCAAATCGAGTCCACCCACTTGCATTTTCCAGGGGCCGAGCCTGGGAGGGGCAACATACACTTTCTGAATGGGAAAGAAGCCCATGCCTTCAGTGTGAAAGGCCACTATGCCTCTTTGCTTTGGCAGCCCAGGGATAGCTTCGGCTCTGAAATGCTTCCAAAGGAGCAGAGTCAGAGAACCTTTGAACCACAGAGCAGGTGCAGCCCCGAACAAGGTCTGCTCTTGGCCTGAGAACACCCACTGCCCAGCGCTTCGTTTGGGTACACACGTGTAGAGGATGGTTGTTGAATTCTGCTGCGTGATAACTTCTCCGGGCCACGTAGCGTGAGGGCCAGTAGAGTGGCCCTCCATCTCATCCCGGCTTCATATGCCGGGTGTATAAGGCAAACTCCCTGCTTGAATCCCTCCGTGGGCTACGTAACCTCCAGAGAGAGGTGGGTGATTGGGACCCAGGGCTGGTATCTAGGTTACTGCTCAGTGCCTCAACTTCGCAGCTGTTCTCTCTAAGCGGGTCCCAAAGGCTTTCTGGAAGTGTTTCCTTAGAGGGCCAGAAACAGGAAATTAGCCCACAGGCCCACGGGGATGCCAGTTCTCGGCAGCAACAACGCTACCAGCGACAGACCCTTGGGTTCTCTTTGGTAAATGGAAGAACAACTCTGCTTGGAAGCTTCTGCCATCCAGTTTGAGAGTCGCACTTCCACCGCAGCCTAGGATTCCAAGTGTTGCCATGCCGCCACAATTTCCCATTCTTAGGCCTCTGACGGCAGAGTGTCTGGCAGTCCTCAAAGAGACCTTAGGGATGCAGGCGTTTTGGCTCCTTCCACCGAGAAAGCAGCTCCTCCAGCTCCTCTGTCGTTAGCTAGTTCATGTTAGAATATCTCTAGGCGCCCTCTTTCCTCCTCCACGTGGTAAGACCAAACGGACTTGCCCTAAAGGGAAGAAGCCTTCTGAGTCCGGCAGAGAGGCAGCCTCTCCCACTCAGCATTCCCCGACGACTGAGCCCCTGGCATGGGTCCGAGACACGGAGAAATACAGCCGTAACCCCGAGCTTTTCCACAATGTAGTGTTGGCCTCACCCTGAAGCTCACGTCAATTTCATAGAGAAAACACCAGGCCTCGGTGTGCTTTCCTGTGGCAAGGAAACTTTGCTTTCATTCCTTAGGTGGCACATTGGCTCAGGACGGCCCTACCCGAAGGACTCACGGTGTGCAGCCCTATTTGTTGAGATCAGCCCCTCTGGCTCTTTCTCGGATGAAACCAAGTGGGCAAAGAGCCGTTCCTAATCTGGGGTCCCTGGGAGCCTTCCCTAGTCTACACCAGAACAGCACTCTGAGGGAGAGGAGACGCGGAGGTTTGGTAGCCAAATCTCCTATTCTGCAGAGAAACATTTCGTTGTAGGTGGGTTCCATCAGCCTTGCCATATGTTCTCAGCTGGCTAGGACGGAGGGCAGGCAGTCAGTTGGCAGGCTCACCTGAGGCCCTGCTTCCCAGACTGTGATACAGAACCCCCGCCTGCTGCAGCCCAAAGGGACGGCTTATGGTAAGGGGAAAACCCTGTGTTGGAAAGTTCCTGCCTAACTCTCGCACAAGCACAAGCATATGGGTCAGTGGTCCAAGACTTTCCCCACACGTTTGCCATGTTTGCTCCCATGTAGCCTCCGAAGGCCGAGGTTACCTAGCTGGGAATCACACTTCAGGAGAGGTACTCATGCAGCTTGGGACTGCAAGTTGTTTCACCATGCAGCCCAAATCGTGTCCACCCACTTGCATTTTCCAGGGGCCGAGCCTGGGAGGGGCAACATACACTTTCTGAATGGGAAAGAAGCCCATGCCTTCAGTGTGAAAGGCCACTATGCCCCTTTGCTTTGGCAGCCCAGGGATAGCGTCGGCTCTGAAATGCTTCCAAAGGAGCAGAGTCAGAGAACCTTTGAACCACAGAGCAGGTGCAGCCCCGAACAAGGTCTGCTCTTGGCCTGAGAACACCCACTGCCCAGCGCTTCGTTTGGGTACACACGTGTAGAGGAAGGTTGTTGAATTCTGCTGCGTGATAACTTCTCCGGGCCACGTAGCGTGAGGGCCAGTAGAGTGGCCCTCCGTCTCATCCCGGCTTCATGTGCCGGGTGTATAAGGCAAACTCCCTGCTTGAATCCCTCCGTGGGCTACGTAACCTCCAGAGAGAGGTGGGTGATTGGGACCCAGGGCTGGTATCTAGGTTACTGCTCAGTGCCTCAACTTCGCAGCTGTTCTCTCTAAGCGGGTCCCAAAGGCTTTCTGGAAGTGTTTCCTTAGAGGGCCAGAAACAGGAAATTAGCCGACAGGCCCACGGGGATGCCAGTTCTCGGCAGCAACAACGCTACCAGCGTCAGACCCTTGGGTTCTCTTTGGTAAATGGAAGAACAACTCTGCTTGGAAGCTTCTGCCATCCAGTTTGAGAGTCGCACTTCCACCGCAGCCTAGGATTCCAAGTGTTGCCATGCCGCCACAATTTCCCATTCTTAGGCCTCTGACGGCAGAGTGTCTGGCAGTCCTCAAAGAGACCTTAGGGATGCAGGCGTTTTGGCTCCTTCCACCGAGAAAGCAGCTCCTCCAGCTCCTCTGTCGTTAGCTAGTTCATGTTAGAATATCTCTAGGCGCCCTCTTTCCTCCTCCACGAGGTAAGACACAAACGGACTTGCCCTAAAGGGTAGAAGCCTTCTGAGTCCGGCAGAGAGGCAGCCTCTCCCACTCAGCATTCCCCGACGACTGAGCCCCTGGCATGGGTCCGAGACACGGAGAAAGACAGCCGTAACCCCGAGCTTTTCCACAATGTAGTATAGGCCTCACCCTGAAGCTCACGTCAATTTCATAGAGAAAACACCAGGCCTCGATGTGCTTTCCTGTGGCAAGGAAACTTTGCTTTCATTCCTTAGGTGGCACATTGGCTCAGGACGGCCCTACCCGAAGGACTCACGGTGTGCAGCCCTATTTGTTGAGATCAGCCCCTCTGGCTCTTTCTCGGATGAAACCAAGTGGGCAAAGAGCCGTTCCTAATCTGGGGTCCCTGGGAGCCTTCCCTAGTCTACACCAGAACAGCACTCTGAGGGAGAGGAGACGCGGAGGTTTGGTAGCCAAATCTCGTATTCTGCAGAGAAACATTTCGTTGTAGGTGGGTTCCATCAGCCTTGCCATATGTTCTCAGCTGGCTAGGACGGAGGGCAGGCAGTCAGTTGGCAGGCTCACCTGAGGCCCTGCTTCCCAGACTGTGATACAGAACCCCCGCCTGCTGCAGCCCAAAGGGACGGCTTATGGTAAGGGGAAAACCCTGTGTTGGAAAGTTCCTGCCTAACTCTCGCACAAGCACAAGCATATGGGTCAGTGGTCCAAGACTTTCCCCACACGTTTGCCATGTTTGCTCCCATGTAGCCTCCGAAGGCCGAGGTTACCTAGCTGGGAATCACACTTCAGGAGAGGTACTCATGCTGCTTGGGACTGCAAGTTGTTTCACCAGGCAGCCCAAATCGAGTCCACCCACTTGCATTTTCCAGGGGCCGAGCCTGGGAGGGGCAACATACACTTTCTGAATGGGAAAGGAGCCCATGCCTTCAGTGTGAAAGGCCACTATGCCTCTTTGCTTTGGCAGCCCAGGGATAGCGTCGGCTCTGAAATGCTTCCAAAGGAGCAGAGTCAGAGAACCTTTGAACCACAGAGCAGGTGCAGCCCCGAACAAGGTCTGCTCTTGGCCTGAGAACACCCACTGCCCAGCGCTTCGTTTGGGTACACACGTGTAGAGGATGGTTGTTGAATTCTGCTGCGTGATAACTTCTCCGGGCCACGTAGCGTGAGGGCCAGTAGAGTGGCCCTCCATCTCATCCCGGCTTCATATGCCGGGTGTATAAGGCAAACTCCCTGCTTGAATCCCTCCGTGGGCTACGTAACCTCCAGAGAGAGGTGGGTGATTGGGACCCAGGGCTGGTATCTAGGTTACTGCTCAGTGCCTCAACTTCGCAGCTGTTCTCTCTAAGCGGGTCCCAAAGGCTTTCTGGAAGTGTTTCCTTAGAGGGCCAGAAACAGGAAATTAGCCCACAGGCCCACGGGGATGCCAGTTCTCGGCAGCAACAACGCTACCAGCGACAGACCCTTGGGTTCTCTTTGGTAAATGGAAGAACAACTCTGCTTGGAAGCTTCTGCCATCCAGTTTGAGAGTCGCACTTCCACCGCAGCCTAGGATTCCAAGTGTTGCCATGCCGCCACAATTTCCCATTCTTAGGCCTCTGACGGCAGAGTGTCTGGCAGTCCTCAAAGAGACCTTAGGGATGCAGGCGTTTTGGCTCCTTCCACCGAGAAAGCAGCTCCTCCAGCTCCTCTGTCGTTAGCTAGTTCATGTTAGAATATCTCTAGGCGCCCTCTTTCCTCCTCCACGTGGTAAGACCAAACGGACTTGCCCTAAAGGGAAGAAGCCTTCTGAGTCCGGCAGAGAGGCAGCCTCTCCCACTCAGCATTCCCCGACGACTGAGCCCCTGGCATGGGTCCGAGACACGGAGAAATACAGCCGTAACCCCGAGCTTTTCCACAATGTAGTGTTGGCCTCACCCTGAAGCTCACGTCAATTTCATAGAGAAAACACCAGGCCTCGGTGTGCTTTCCTGTGGCAAGGAAACTTTGCTTTCATTCCTTAGGTGGCACATTGGCTCAGGACGGCCCTACCCGAAGGACTCACGGTGTGCAGCCCTATTTGTTGAGATCAGCCCCTCTGGCTCTTTCTCGGATGAAACCAAGTGGGCAAAGAGCCGTTCCTAAGCTGGGGTCCCTGGGAACCTTCCCTAGTCTACACCAGAACAGCACTCTGAGGGAGAGGAGACGCGGAGGTTTGGTAGCCAAATCTCCTATTCTGCAGAGAAACATTTCGTTGTAGGTGGGTTCCATCAGCCTTGTCATATGTTCTCAGCTGGCTAGGACGGAGGGCAGGCAGTCAGTTGGCAGGCTCACCTGAGGCCCTGCTTTCCAGACTGTGATACAGAACCCCCGCCTGCTGCAGCCCAAAGGGACGGCTTATGGTAAGGGGAAAACCCTGTGTTGGAAAGTTCCTGCCTAACCCTCGCACAAGCACAAGCATATGGGTCAGTGGTCCAAGACTTTCCCCACACGTTTGCCATGTTTGCTCCCATGTAGCCTCCGAAGGCCGAGGTTACCTAGCTGGGAATCACACTTCAGGAGAGGTACTCATGCAGCTTGGGACTGCAAGTTGTTTCACCAGGCAGCCCAAATCGTGTCCACCCACTTGCATTTTCCAGGGGCCGAGCCTGGGAGGGGCAACATACACTTTCTGAATGGGAAAGAAGCCCATGCCTTCAGTGTGAAAGGCCACTATGCCCCTTTGCTTTGGCAGCCCAGGGATAGCGTCGGCTCTGAAATGCTTCCAAAGGAGCAGAGTCAGAGAACCTTTGAACCACAGAGCAGGTGCAGCCCCGAACAAGGTCTGCTCTTGGCCTGAGAACACCCACTGCCCAGCGCTTCGTTTGGGTACACACGTGTAGAGGAAGGTTGTTGAATTCTGCTGCGTGATAACTTCTCCGGGCCACGTAGCGTGAGGGCCAGTAGAGTGGCCCTCCATCTCATCCCGGCTTCATGTGCCGGGTGTATAAGGCAAACTCCCTGCTTGAATCCCTCCGTGGGCTACGTAACCTCCAGAGAGAGGTGGGTGATTGGGACCCAGGGCTGGTATCTAGGTTACTGCTCAGTGCCTCAACTTCGCAGCTGTTCTCTCTAAGCGGGTCCCAAAGGCTTTCTGGAAGTGTTTCCTTAGAGGGCCAGAAACAGGAAATTAGCCGACAGGCCCACGGGGATGCCAGTTCTCGGCAGCAACAACGCTACCAGCGTCAGACCCTTGGGTTCTCTTTGGTAAATGGAAGAACAACTCTGCTTGGAAGCTTCTGCCATCCAGTTTGAGAGTCGCACTTCCACCGCAGCCTAGGATTCCAAGTGTTGCCATGCCGCCACAATTTCCCATTCTTAGGCCTCTGACGGCAGAGTGTCTGGCAGTCCTCAAAGAGACCTTAGGGATGCAGGCGTTTT
Organism: Eschrichtius robustus; assembly: GCF_028021215.1. NCBI lineage: Eukaryota > Metazoa > Chordata > Mammalia > Artiodactyla > Eschrichtiidae > Eschrichtius > Eschrichtius robustus. Next base: position 44,063,843 of record NC_090842.1, read on the forward strand.
GGCTCCTTCCACCGAGAAAGCAGCTCCTCCAGCTCCTCTGTCGTTAGCTAGTTCATGTTAGAATATCTCTAGGCGCCCTCTTTCCTCCTCCACGAGGTAAGACACAAACGGACTTGCCCTAAAGGGTAGAAGCCTTCTGAGTCCGGCAGAGAGGCAGCCTCTCCCACTCAGCATTCCCCGACGACTGAGCCCCTGGCATGGGTCCGAGACACGGAGAAAGACAGCCGTAACCCCGAGCTTTTCCACAATGTAGTATAGGCCTCACCCTGAAGCTTACGTCAATTTCATAGAGAAAACACCAGGCCTCGATGTGCTTTCCTGTGGCAAGGAAACTTTGCTTTCATTCCTTAGGTGGCACATTGGCTCAGGCCGGCCCTACCCGAAGGACTCACGGTGTGCAGCCCTATTTGTTGAGATCAGCCCCTCTGGCTCTTTCTCGGATGAAACCAAGTGGGCAAAGAGCCGTTCCTAAGCTGGGGTCCCTGGGAGCCTTCCCTAGTCTACACCAGAACAGCACTCTGAGGGAGAGGAGACGCGGAGGTTTGGTAGCCAAATCTCCTATTCTGCAGAGAAACATTTTGTTGTAGGTGGGTTCCATCAGCCTTGCCATATGTTCTCAGCTGGCTAGGACGGAGGGCAGGCAGTCAGTTGGCAGGCTCACCTGAGGCCCTGCTTCCCAGACTGTGATACAGAACCCCCGCCTGCTGCAGCCCAAAGGGACGGCTTATGGTAAGGGGAAAACCCTGTGTTGGAAAGTTCCTGCCTAACCCTCGCACAAGCACAAGCATATGGGTCAGTGGTCCAAGACTTTCCCCACACGTTTGCCATGTTTGCTCCCATGTAGCCTCCGAAGGCCGAGGTTACCTAGCTGGGAATCACACTTCAGGAGAGGTACTCATGCTGCTTGGGACTGCAAGTTGTTTCACCAGGCAGCCCAAATCGAGTCCACCCACTTGCATTTTCCAGGGGCCGAGCCTGGGAGGGGCAACATACACTTTCTGAATGGGAAAGAAGCCCATGCCTTCAGTGTGAAAGGCCACTATGCCTCTTTGCTTTGGCAGCCCAGGGATAGCGTCGGCTCTGAAATGCTTCCAAAGGAGCAGAGTCAGAGAACCTTTGAACCACAGAGCAGGTGCAGCCCCGAACAAGGTCTGCTCTTGGCCTGAGAACACCCACTGCCCAGCGCTTCGTTTGGGTACACACGTGTAGAGGATGGTTGTTGAATTCTGCTGCGTGATAACTTCTCCGGGCCACGTAGCGTGAGGGCCAGTAGAGTGGCCCTCCATCTCATCCCGGCTTCATATGCCGGGTGTATAAGGCAAACTCCCTGCTTGAATCCCTCCGTGGGCTACGTAACCTCCAGAGAGAGGTGGGTGATTGGGACCCAGGGCTGGTATCTAGGTTACTGCTCAGTGCCTCAACTTCGCAGCTGTTCTCTCTAAGCGGGTCCCAAAGGCTTTCTGGAAGTGTTTCCTTAGAGGGCCAGAAACAGGAAATTAGCCCACAGGCCCACGGGGATGCCAGTTCTCGGCAGCAACAACGCTACCAGCGACAGACCCTTGGGTTCTCTTTGGTAAATGGAAGAACAACTCTGCTTGGAAGCTTCTGCCATCCAGTTTGAGAGTCGCACTTCCACCGCAGCCTAGGATTCCAAGTGTTGCCATGCCGCCACAATTTCCCATTCTTAGGCCTCTGACGGCAGAGTGTCTGGCAGTCCTCAAAGAGACCTTAGGGATGCAGGCGTTTTGGCTCCTTCCACCGAGAAAGCAGCTCCTCCAGCTCCTCTGTCGTTAGCTAGTTCATGTTAGAATATCTCTAGGCGCCCTCTTTCCTCCTCCACGAGGTAAGACACAAACGGACTTGCCCTAAAGGGTAGAAGCCTTCTGAGTCCGGCAGAGAGGCAGCCTCTCCCACTCAGCATTCCCCGACGACTGAGCCCCTGGCATGGGTCCGAGACACGGAGAAAGACAGCCGTAACCCCGAGCTTTTCCACAATGTAGTATAGGCCTCACCCTGAAGCTCACGTCAATTTCATAGAGAAAACACCAGGCCTCGATGTGCTTTCCTGTGGCAAGGAAACTTTGCTTTCATTCCTTAGGTGGCACATTGGCTCAGGACGGCCCTACCCGAAGGACTCACGGTGTGCAGCCCTATTTGTTGAGATCAGCCCCTCTGGCTCTTTCTCGGATGAAACCAAGTGGGCAAAGAGCCGTTCCTAATCTGGGGTCCCTGGGAGCCTTCCCTAGTCTACACCAGAACAGCACTCTGAGGGAGAGGAGACGCGGAGGTTTGGTAGCCAAATCTCCTATTCTGCAGAGAAACATTTCGTTGTAGGTGGGTTCCATCAGCCTTGCCATATGTTCTCAGCTGGCTAGGACGGAGGGCAGGCAGTCAGTTGGCAGGCTCACCTGAGGCCCTGCTTCCCAGACTGTGATACAGAACCCCCGCCTGCTGCAGCCCAAAGGGACGGCTTATGGTAAGGGGAAAACCCTGTGTTGGAAAGTTCCTGCCTAACCCTCGCACAAGCACAAGCATATGGGTCAGTGGTCCAAGACTTTCCCCACACGTTTGCCATGTTTGCTCCCATGTAGCCTCCGAAGGCCGAGGTTACCTAGCTGGGAATCACACTTCAGGAGAGGTACTCATGCAGCTTGGGACTGCAAGTTGTTTCACCAGGCAGCCCAAATCGTGTCCACCCACTTGCATTTTCCAGGGGCCGAGCCTGGGAGGGGCAACATACACTTTCTGAATGGGAAAGAAGCCCATGCCTTCAGTGTGAAAGGCCACTATGCCCCTTTGCTTTGGCAGCCCAGGGATAGCGTCGGCTCTGAAATGCTTCCAAAGGAGCAGAGTCAGAGAACCTTTGAACCACAGAGCAGGTGCAGCCCCGAACAAGGTCTGCTCTTGGCCTGAGAACACCCACTGCCCAGCGCTTCGTTTGGGTACACACGTGTAGAGGAAGGTTGTTGAATTCTGCTGCGTGATAACTTCTCCGGGCCACGTAGCGTGAGGGCCAGTAGAGTGGCCCTCCATCTCATCCCGGCTTCATGTGCCGGGTGTATAAGGCAAACTCCCTGCTTGAATCCCTCCGTGGGCTACGTAACCTCCAGAGAGAGGTGGGTGATTGGGACCCAGGGCTGGTATCTAGGTTACTGCTCAGTGCCTCAACTTCGCAGCTGTTCTCTCTAAGCGGGTCCCAAAGGCTTTCTGGAAGTGTTTCCTTAGAGGGCCAGAAACAGGAAATTAGCCGACAGGCCCACGGGGATGCCAGTTCTCGGCAGCAACAACGCTACCAGCGTCAGACCCTTGGGTTCTCTTTGGTAAATGGAAGAACAACTCTGCTTGGAAGCTTCTGCCATCCAGTTTGAGAGTCGCACTTCCACCGCAGCCTAGGATTCCAAGTGTTGCCATGCCGCCACAATTTCCCATTCTTAGGCCTCTGACGGCAGAGTGTCTGGCAGTCCTCAAAGAGACCTTAGGGATGCAGGCGTTTTGGCTCCTTCCACCGAGAAAGCAGCTCCTCCAGCTCCTCTGTCGTTAGCTAGTTCATGTTAGAATATCTCTAGGCGCCCTCTTTCCTCCTCCACGAGGTAAGACACAAACGGACTTGCCCTAAAGGGTAGAAGCCTTCTGAGTCCGGCAGAGAGGCAGCCTCTCCCACTCAGCATTCCCCGACGACTGAGCCCCTGGCATGGGTCCGAGACACGGAGAAAGACAGCCGTAACCCCGAGCTTTTCCACAATGTAGTATAGGCCTCACCCTGAAGCTCACGTCAATTTCATAGAGAAAACACCAGGCCTCGATGTGCTTTCCTGTGGCAAGGAAACTTTGCTTTCATTCCTTAGGTGGCACATTGGCTCAGGACGGCCCTACCCGAAGGACTCACGGTGTGCAGCCCTATTTGTTGAGATCAGCCCCTCTGGCTCTTTCTCGGATGAAACCAAGTGGGCAAAGAGCCGTTCCTAATCTGGGGTCCCTGGGAGCCTTCCCTAGTCTACACCAGAACAGCACTCTGAGGGAGAGGAGACGCGGAGGTTTGGTAGCCAAATCTCCTATTCTGCAGAGAAACATTTTGTTGTAGGTGGGTTCCATCAGCCTTGCCATATGTTCTCAGCTGGCTAGGACGGAGGGCAGGCAGTCAGTTGGCAGGCTCACCTGAGGCCCTGCTTCCCAGACTGTGATACAGAACCCCCGCCTGCTGCAGCCCAAAGGGACGGCTTATGGTAAGGGGAAAACCCTGTGTTGGAAAGTTCCTGCCTAACCCTCGCACAAGCACAAGCATATGGGTCAGTGGTCCAAGACTTTCCCCACACGTTTGCCATGTTTGCTCCCATGTAGCCTCCGAAGGCCGAGGTTACCTAGCTGGGAATCACACTTCAGGAGAGGTACTCATGCTGCTTGGGACTGCAAGTTGTTTCACCAGGCAGCCCAAATCGAGTCCACCCACTTGCATTTTCCAGGGGCCGAGCCTGGGAGGGGCAACATACACTTTCTGAATGGGAAAGAAGCCCATGCCTTCAGTGTGAAAGGCCACTATGCCTCTTTGCTTTGGCAGCCCAGGGATAGCGTCGGCTCTGAAATGCTTCCAAAGGAGCAGAGTCAGAGAACCTTTGAACCACAGAGCAGGTGCAGCCCCGAACAAGGTCTGCTCTTGGCCTGAGAACACCCACTGCCCAGCGCTTCGTTTGGGTACACACGTGTAGAGGATGGTTGTTGAATTCTGCTGCGTGATAACTTCTCCGGGCCACGTAGCGTGAGGGCCAGTAGAGTGGCCCTCCATCTCATCCCGGCTTCATATGCCGGGTGTATAAGGCAAACTCCCTGCTTGAATCCCTCCGTGGGCTACGTAACCTCCAGAGAGAGGTGGGTGATTGGGACCCAGGGCTGGTATCTAGGTTACTGCTCAGTGCCTCAACTTCGCAGCTGTTCTCTCTAAGCGGGTCCCAAAGGCTTTCTGGAAGTGTTTCCTTAGAGGGCCAGAAACAGGAAATTAGCCCACAGGCCCACGGGGATGCCAGTTCTCGGCAGCAACAACGCTACCAGCGACAGACCCTTGGGTTCTCTTTGGTAAATGGAAGAACAACTCTGCTTGGAAGCTTCTGCCATCCAGTTTGAGAGTCGCACTTCCACCGCAGCCTAGGATTCCAAGTGTTGCCATGCCGCCACAATTTCCCATTCTTAGGCCTCTGACGGCAGAGTGTCTGGCAGTCCTCAAAGAGACCTTAGGGATGCAGGCGTTTTGGCTCCTTCCACCGAGAAAGCAGCTCCTCCAGCTCCTCTGTCGTTAGCTAGTTCATGTTAGAATATCTCTAGGCGCCCTCTTTCCTCCTCCACGAGGTAAGACACAAACGGACTTGCCCTAAAGGGTAGAAGCCTTCTGAGTCCGGCAGAGAGGCAGCCTCTCCCACTCAGCATTCCCCGACGACTGAGCCCCTGGCATGGGTCCGAGACACGGAGAAAGACAGCCGTAACCCCGAGCTTTTCCACAATGTAGTATAGGCCTCACCCTGAAGCTCACGTCAATTTCATAGAGAAAACACCAGGCCTCGATGTGCTTTCCTGTGGCAAGGAAACTTTGCTTTCATTCCTTAGGTGGCACATTGGCTCAGGACGGCCCTACCCGAAGGACTCACGGTGTGCAGCCCTATTTGTTGAGATCAGCCCCTCTGGCTCTTTCTCGGATGAAACCAAGTGGGCAAAGAGCCGTTCCTAATCTGGGGTCCCTGGGAGCCTTCCCTAGTCTACACCAGAACAGCACTCTGAGGGAGAGGAGACGCGGAGGTTTGGTAGCCAAATCTCCTATTCTGCAGAGAAACATTTCGTTGTAGGTGGGTTCCATCAGCCTTGCCATATGTTCTCAGCTGGCTAGGACGGAGGGCAGGCAGTCAGTTGGCAGGCTCACCTGAGGCCCTGCTTCCCAGACTGTGATACAGAACCCCCGCCTGCTGCAGCCCAAAGGGACGGCTTATGGTAAGGGGAAAACCCTGTGTTGGAAAGTTCCTGCCTAACCCTCGCACAAGCACAAGCATATGGGTCAGTGGTCCAAGACTTTCCCCACACGTTTGCCATGTTTGCTCCCATGTAGCCTCCGAAGGCTGAGGTTACCTAGCTGGGAATCACACTTCAGGAGAGGTACTCATGCAGCTTGGGACTGCAAGTTGTTTCACCATGCAGCCCAAATCGTGTCCACCCACTTGCATTTTCCAGGGGCCGAGCCTGGGAGGGGCAACATACACTTTCTGAATGGGAAAGAAGCCCATGCCTTCAGTGTGAAAGGCCACTATGCCCCTTTGCTTTGGCAGCCCAGGGATAGCGTCGGCTCTGAAATGCTTCCAAAGGAGCAGAGTCAGAGAACCTTTGAACCACAGAGCAGGTGCAGCCCCGAACAAGGTCTGCTCTTGGCCTGAGAACACCCACTGCCCAGCGCTTCGTTTGGGTACACACGTGTAGAGGAAGGTTGTTGAATTCTGCTGCGTGATAACTTCTCCGGGCCACGTAGCGTGAGGGCCAGTAGAGTGGCCCTCCATCTCATCCCGGCTTCATGTGCCGGGTGTATAAGGCAAACTCCCTGCTTGAATCCCTCCGTGGGCTACGTAACCTCCAGAGAGAGGTGGGTGATTGGGACCCAGGGCTGGTATCTAGGTTACTGCTCAGTGCCTCAACTTCGCAGCTGTTCTCTCTAAGCGGGTCCCAAAGGCTTTCTGGAAGTGTTTCCTTAGAGGGCCAGAAACAGGAAATTAGCCGACAGGCCCACGGGGATGCCAGTTCTCGGCAGCAACAACGCTACCAGCGTCAGACCCTTGGGTTCTCTTTGGTAAATGGAAGAACAACTCTGCTTGGAAGCTTCTGCCATCCAGTTTGAGAGTCGCACTTCCACCGCAGCCTAGGATTCCAAGTGTTGCCATGCCGCCACAATTTCCCATTCTTAGGCCTCTGACGGCAGAGTGTCTGGCAGTCCTCAAAGAGACCTTAGGGATGCAGGCGTTTTGGCTCCTTCCACCGAGAAAGCAGCTCCTCCAGCTCCTCTGTCGTTAGCTAGTTCATGTTAGAATATCTCTAGGCGCCCTCTTTCCTCCTCCACGAGGTAAGACACAAACGGACTTGCCCTAAAGGGTAGAAGCCTTCTGAGTCCGGCAGAGAGGCAGCCTCTCCCACTCAGCATTCCCCGAGGACTGAGCCCCTGGCATGGGTCCGAGACACGGAGAAAGACAGCCGTAACCCCGAGCTTTTCCACAATGTAGTATAGGCCTCACCCTGAAGCTCACGTCAATTTCATAGAGAAAACACCAGGCCTCGATGTGCTTTCCTGTGGCAAGGAAACTTTGCTTTCATTCCTTAGGTGGCACATTGGCTCAGGACGGCCCTACCCGAAGGACTCACGGTGTGCAGCCCTATTTGTTGAGATCAGCCCCTCTGGCTCTTTCTCGGATGAAACCAAGTGGGCAAAGAGCCGTTCCTAATCTGGGGTCCCTGGGAGCCTTCCCTAGTCTACACCAGAACAGCACTCTGAGGGAGAGGAGACGCGGAGGTTTGGTAGCCAAATCTCCTATTCTGCAGAGAAACATTTCGTTGTAGGTGGGTTCCATCAGCCTTGCCATATGTTCTCAGCTGGCTAGGACGGAGGGCAGGCAGTCAGTTGGCAGGCTCACCTGAGGCCCTGCTTCCCAGACTGTGATACAGAACCCCCGCCTGCTGCAGCCCAAAGGGACGGCTTATGGTAAGGGGAAAACCCTGTGTTGGAAAGTTCCTGCCTAACTCTCGCACAAGCACAAGCATATGGGTCAGTGGTCCAAGACTTTCCCCACACGTTTGCCATGTTTGCTCCCATGTAGCCTCCGAAGGCCGAGGTTACCTAGCTGGGAATCACACTTCAGGAGAGGTACTCATGCTGCTTGGGACTGCAAGTTGTTTCACCAGGCAGCCCAAATCGAGTCCACCCACTTGCATTTTCCAGGGGCCGAGCCTGGGAGGGGCAACATACACTTTCTGAATGGGAAAGGAGCCCATGCCTTCAGTGTGAAAGGCCACTATGCCTCTTTGCTTTGGCAGCCCAGGGATAGCGTCGGCTCTGAAATGCTTCCAAAGGAGCAGAGTCAGAGAACCTTTGAACCACAGAGCAGGTGCAGCCCCGAACAAGGTCTGCTCTTGGCCTGAGAACACCCACTGCCCAGCGCTTCGTTTGGGTACACACGTGTAGAGGATGGTTGTTGAATTCTGCTACGTGATAACTTCTCCGGGCCACGTAGCGTGAGGGCCAGTAGAGTGGCCCTCCATCTCATCCCGGCTTCATATGCCGGGTGTATAAGGCAAACTCCCTGCTTGAATCCCTCCGTGGGCTACGTAACCTCCAGAGAGAGGTGGGTGATTGGGACCCAGGGCTGGTATCTAGGTTACTGCTCAGTGCCTCAACTTCGCAGCTGTTCTCTCTAAGCGGGTCCCAAAGGCTTTCTGGAAGTGTTTCCTTAGAGGGCCAGAAACAGGAAATTAGCCCACAGGCCCACGGGGATGCCAGTTCTCGGCAGCAACAACGCTACCAGCGACAGACCCTTGGGTTCTCTTTGGTAAATGGAAGAACAACTCTGCTTGGAAGCTTCTGCCATCCAGTTTGAGAGTCGCACTTCCACCGCAGCCTAGGATTCCAAGTGTTGCCATGCCGCCACAATTTCCCATTCTTAGGCCTATGACGGCAGAGTGTCTGGCAGTCCTCAAAGAGACCTTAGGGATGCAGGCGTTTTGGCTCCTTCCACCGAGAAAGCAGCTCCTCCAGCTCCTCTGTCGTTAGCTAGTTCATGTTAGAATATCTCTAGGCGCCCTCTTTCCTCCTCCACGAGGTAAGACACAAACGGACTTGCCCTAAAGGGAAGAAGCCTTCTGAGTCCGGCAGAGAGGCAGCCTCTCCCACTCAGCATTCCCCGACGACTGAGCCCCTGGCATGGGTCCGAGACACGGAGAAAGACAGCCGTAACCCCGAGCTTTTCCACAATGTAGTGTTGGCCTCACCCTGAAGCTCACGTCAATTTCATAGAGAAAACACCAGGCCTCGGTGTGCTTTCCTGTGGCAAGGAAACTTTGCTTTCATTCCTTAGGTGGCACATTGGCTCAGGACGGCCCTACCCGAAGGACTCACGGTGTGCAGCCCTATTTGTTGAGATCAGCCCCTCTGGCTCTTTCTCGGATGAAACCAAGTGGGCAAAGAGCCGTTCCTAATCTGGGGTCCCTGGGAGCCTTCCCTAGTCTACACCAGAACAGCACTCTGAGGGAGAGGAGACGCGGAGGTTTGGTAGCCAAATCTCCTATTCTGCAGAGAAACATTTCGTTGTAGGTGGGTTCCATCAGCCTTGCCATATGTTCTCAGCTGGCTAGGACGGAGGGCAGGCAGTCAGTTGGCAGGCTCACCTGAGGCCCTGCTTCCCAGACTGTGATAGAGAACCCCCGCCTGCTGCAGCCCAAAGGGACGGCTTATGGTAAGGGGAAAACCCTGTGTTGGAAAGTTCCTGCCTAACCCTCGCACAAGCACAAGCATATGGGTCAGTGGTCCAAGACTTTCCCCACACGTTTGCCATGTTTGCTCCCATGTAGCCTCCGAAGGCCGAGGTTACCTAGCTGGGAATCACACTTCAGGAGAGGTACTCATGCAGCTTGGGACTGCAAGTTGTTTCACCAGGCAGCCCAAATCGTGTCCACCCACTTGCATTTTCCAGGGGCCGAGCCTGGGAGGGGCAACATACACTTTCTGAATGGGAAAGAAGCCCATGCCTTCAGTGTGAAAGGCCACTATGCCCCTTTGCTTTGGCAGCCCAGGGATAGCGTCGGCTCTGAAATGCTTCCAAAGGAGCAGAGTCAGAGAACCTTTGAACCACAGAGCAGGTGCAGCCCCGAACAAGGTCTGCTCTTGGCCTGAGAACACCCACTGCCCAGCGCTTCGTTTGGGTACACACGTGTAGAGGAAGGTTGTTGAATTCTGCTGCGTGATAACTTCTCCGGGCCACGTAGCGTGAGGGCCAGTAGAGTGGCCCTCCATCTCATCCCGGCTTCATGTGCCGGGTGTATAAGGCAAACTCCCTGCTTGAATCCCTCCGTGGGCTACGTAACCTCCAGAGAGAGGTGGGTGATTGGGACCCAGGGCTGGTATCTAGGTTACTGCTCAGTGCCTCAACTTCGCAGCTGTTCTCTCTAAGCGGGTCCCAAAGGCTTTCTGGAAGTGTTTCCTTAGAGGGCCAGAAACAGGAAATTAGCCCACAGGCCCACGGGGATGCCAGTTCTCGGCAGCAACAACGCTACCAGCGTCAGACCCTTGGGTTCTCTTTGGTAAATGGAAGAACAACTCTGCTTGGAAGCTTCTGCCATCCAGTTTGAGAGTCGCACTTCCACCGCAGCCTAGGATTCCAAGTGTTGCCATGCCGCCACAATTTCCCATTCTTAGGCCTCTGACGGCAGAGTGTCTGGCAGTCCTCAAAGAGACCTTAGGGATGCAGGCGTTTTGGCTCCTTCCACCGAGAAAGCAGCTCCTCCAGCTCCTCTGTCGTTAGCTAGTTCATGTTAGAATATCTCTAGGCGCCCTCTTTCCTCCTCCACGAGGTAAGACACAAACGGACTTGCCCTAAAGGGTAGAAGCCTTCTGAGTCCGGCAGAGAGGCAGCCTCTCCCACTCAGCATTCCCCGACGACTGAGCCCCTGGCATGGGTCCGAGACACGGAGAAAGACAGCCGTAACCCCGAGCTTTTCCACAATGTAGTATAGGCCTCACCCTGAAGCTCACGTCAATTTCATAGAGAAAACACCAGGCCTCGATGTGCTTTCCTGTGGCAAGGAAACTTTGCTTTCATTCCTTAGGTGGCACATTGGCTCAGGACGGCCCTACCCGAAGGACTCACGGTGTGCAGCCCTATTTGTTGAGATCAGCCCCTCTGGCTCTTTCTCGGATGAAACCAAGTGGGCAAAGAGCCGTTCCTAATCTGGGGTCCCTGGGAGCCTTCCCTAGTCTACACCAGAACAGCACTCTGAGGGAGAGGAGACGCGGAGGTTTGGTAGCCAAATCTCCTATTCTGCAGAGAAACATTTCGTTGTAGGTGGGTTCCATCAGCCTTGCCATATGTTCTCAGCTGGCTAGGACGGAGGGCAGGCAGTCAGTTGGCAGGCTCACCTGAGGCCCTGCTTCCCAGACTGTGATACAGAACCCCCGCCTGCTGCAGCCCAAAGGGACGGCTTATGGTAAGGGGAAAACCCTGTGTTGGAAAGTTCCTGCCTAACCCTCGCACAAGCACAAGCATATGGGTCAGTGGTCCAAGACTTTCCCCACACGTTTGCCATGTTTGCTCCCATGTAGCCTCCGAAGGCCGAGGTTACCTAGCTGGGAATCACACTTCAGGAGAGGTACTCATGCAGCTTGGGACTGCAAGTTGTTTCACCAGGCAGCCCAAATCGTGTCCACCCACTTGCATTTTCCAGGGGCCGAGCCTGGGAGGGGCAACATACACTTTCTGAATGGGAAAGAAGCCCATGCCTTCAGTGTGAAAGGCCACTATGCCCCTTTGCTTTGGCAGCCCAGGGATAGCGTCGGCTCTGAAATGCTTCCAAAGGAGCAGAGTCAGAGAACCTTTGAACCACAGAGCAGGTGCAGCCCCGAACAAGGTCTGCTCTTGGCCTGAGAACACCCACTGCCCAGCGCTTCGTTTGGGTACACACGTGTAGAGGAAGGTTGTTGAATTCTGCTGCGTGATAACTTCTCCGGGCCACGTAGCGTGAGGGCCAGTAGAGTGGCCCTCCATCTCATCCCGGCTTCATGTGCCGGGTGTATAAGGCAAACTCCCTGCTTGAATCCCTCCGTGGGCTACGTAACCTCCAGAGAGAGGTGGGTGATTGGGACCCAGGGCTGGTATCTAGGTTACTGCTCAGTGCCTCAACTTCGCAGCTGTTCTCTCTAAGCGGGTCCCAAAGGCTTTCTGGAAGTGTTTCCTTAGAGGGCCAGAAACAGGAAATTAGCCGACAGGCCCACGGGGATGCCAGTTCTCGGCAGCAACAACGCTACCAGCGTCAGACCCTTGGGTTCTCTTTGGTAAATGGAAGAACAACTCTGCTTGGAAGCTTCTGCCATCCAGTTTGAGAGTCGCACTTCCACCGCAGCCTAGGATTCCAAGTGTTGCCATGCCGCCACAATTTCCCATTCTTAGGCCTCTGACGGCAGAGTGTCTGGCAGTCCTCAAAGAGACCTTAGGGATGCAGGCGTTTTGGCTCCTTCCACCGAGAAAGCAGCTCCTCCAGCTCCTCTGTCGTTAGCTAGTTCATGTTAGAATATCTCTAGGCGCCCTCTTTCCTCCTCCACGAGGTAAGACACAAACGGACTTGCCCTAAAGGGTAGAAGCCTTCTGAGTCCGGCAGAGAGGCAGCCTCTCCCACTCAGCATTCCCCGACGACTGAGCCCCTGGCATGGGTCCGAGACACGGAGAAAGACAGCCGTAACCCCGAGCTTTTCCACAATGTAGTATAGGCCTCACCCTGAAGCTCACGTCAATTTCATAGAGAAAACACCAGGCCTCGATGTGCTTTCCTGTGGCAAGGAAACTTTGCTTTCATTCCTTAGGTGGCACATTGGCTCAGGACGGCCCTACCCGAAGGACTCACGGTGTGCAGCCCTATTTGTTGAGATCAGCCCCTCTGGCTCTTTCTCGGATGAAACCAAGTGGGCAAAGAGCCGTTCCTAATCTGGGGTCCCTGGGAGCCTTCCCTAGTCTACACCAGAACAGCACTCTGAGGGAGAGGAGACGCGGAGGTTTGGTAGCCAAATCTCCTATTCTGCAGAGAAACATTTTGTTGTAGGTGGGTTCCATCAGCCTTGCCATATGTTCTCAGCTGGCTAGGACGGAGGGCAGGCAGTCAGTTGGCAGGCTCACCTGAGGCCCTGCTTCCCAGACTGTGATACAGAACCCCCGCCTGCTGCAGCCCAAAGGGACGGCTTATGGTAAGGGGAAAACCCTGTGTTGGAAAGTTCCTGCCTAACCCTCGCACAAGCACAAGCATATGGGTCAGTGGTCCAAGACTTTCCCCACACGTTTGCCATGTTTGCTCCCATGTAGCCTCCGAAGGCCGAGGTTACCTAGCTGGGAATCACACTTCAGGAGAGGTACTCATGCTGCTTGGGACTGCAAGTTGTTTCACCAGGCAGCCCAAATCGAGTCCACCCACTTGCATTTTCCAGGGGCCGAGCCTGGGAGGGGCAACATACACTTTCTGAATGGGAAAGAAGCCCATGCCTTCAGTGTGAAAGGCCACTATGCCTCTTTGCTTTGGCAGCCCAGGGATAGCGTCGGCTCTGAAATGCTTCCAAAGGAGCAGAGTCAGAGAACCTTTGAACCACAGAGCAGGTGCAGCCCCGAACAAGGTCTGCTCTTGGCCTGAGAACACCCACTGCCCAGCGCTTCGTTTGGGTACACACGTGTAGAGGATGGTTGTTGAATTCTGCTGCGTGATAACTTCTCCGGGCCACGTAGCGTGAGGGCCAGTAGAGTGGCCCTCCATCTCATCCCGGCTTCATATGCCGGGTGTATAAGGCAAACTCCCTGCTTGAATCCCTCCGTGGGCTACGTAACCTCCAGAGAGAGGTGGGTGATTGGGACCCAGGGCTGGTATCTAGGTTACTGCTCAGTGCCTCAACTTCGCAGCTGTTCTCTCTAAGCGGGTCCCAAAGGCTTTCTGGAAGTGTTTCCTTAGAGGGCCAGAAACAGGAAATTAGCCCACAGGCCCACGGGGATGCCAGTTCTCGGCAGCAACAACGCTACCAGCGACAGACCCTTGGGTTCTCTTTGGTAAATGGAAGAACAACTCTGCTTGGAAGCTTCTGCCATCCAGTTTGAGAGTCGCACTTCCACCGCAGCCTAGGATTCCAAGTGTTGCCATGCCGCCACAATTTCCCATTCTTAGGCCTCTGACGGCAGAGTGTCTGGCAGTCCTCAAAGAGACCTTAGGGATGCAGGCGTTTTGGCTCCTTCCACCGAGAAAGCAGCTCCTCCAGCTCCTCTGTCGTTAGCTAGTTCATGTTAGAATATCTCTAGGCGCCCTCTTTCCTCCTCCACGAGGTAAGACACAAACGGACTTGCCCTAAAGGGTAGAAGCCTTCTGAGTCCGGCAGAGAGGCAGCCTCTCCCACTCAGCATTCCCCGACGACTGAGCCCCTGGCATGGGTCCGAGACACGGAGAAAGACAGCCGTAACCCCGAGCTTTTCCACAATGTAGTATAGGCCTCACCCTGAAGCTCACGTCAATTTCATAGAGAAAACACCAGGCCTCGATGTGCTTTCCTGTGGCAAGGAAACTTTGCTTTCATTCCTTAGGTGGCACATTGGCTCAGGACGGCCCTACCCGAAGGACTCACGGTGTGCAGCCCTATTTGTTGAGATCAGCCCCTCTGGCTCTTTCTCGGATGAAACCAAGTGGGCAAAGAGCCGTTCCTAATCTGGGGTCCCTGGGAGCCTTCCCTAGTCTACACCAGAACAGCACTCTGAGGGAGAGGAGACGCGGAGGTTTGGTAGCCAAATCTCCTATTCTGCAGAGAAACATTTCGTTGTAGGTGGGTTCCATCAGCCTTGCCATATGTTCTCAGCTGGCTAGGACGGAGGGCAGGCAGTCAGTTGGCAGGCTCACCTGAGGCCCTGCTTCCCAGACTGTGATACAGAACCCCCGCCTGCTGCAGCCCAAAGGGACGGCTTATGGTAAGGGGAAAACCCTGTGTTGGAAAGTTCCTGCCTAACCCTCGCACAAGCACAAGCATATGGGTCAGTGGTCCAAGACTTTCCCCACACGTTTGCCATGTTTGCTCCCATGTAGCCTCCGAAGGCCGAGGTTACCTAGCTGGGAATCACACTTCAGGAGAGGTACTCATGCAGCTTGGGACTGCAAGTTGTTTCACCAGGCAGCCCAAATCGTGTCCACCCACTTGCATTTTCCAGGGGCCGAGCCTGGGAGGGGCAACATACACTTTCTGAATGGGAAAGAAGCCCATGCCTTCAGTGTGAAAGGCCACTATGCCCCTTTGCTTTGGCAGCCCAGGGATAGCGTCGGCTCTGAAATGCTTCCAAAGGAGCAGAGTCAGAGAACCTTTGAACCACAGAGCAGGTGCAGCCCCGAACAAGGTCTGCTCTTGGCCTGAGAACACCCACTGCCCAGCGCTTCGTTTGGGTACACACGTGTAGAGGAAGGTTGTTGAATTCTGCTGCGTGATAACTTCTCCGGGCCACGTAGCGTGAGGGCCAGTAGAGTGGCCCTCCATCTCATCCCGGCTTCATGTGCCGGGTGTATAAGGCAAACTCCCTGCTTGAATCCCTCCGTGGGCTACGTAACCTCCAGAGAGAGGTGGGTGATTGGGACCCAGGGCTGGTATCTAGGTTACTGCTCAGTGCCTCAACTTCGCAGCTGTTCTCTCTAAGCGGGTCCCAAAGGCTTTCTGGAAGTGTTTCCTTAGAGGGCCAGAAACAGGAAATTAGCCGACAGGCCCACGGGGATGCCAGTTCTCGGCAGCAACAACGCTACCAGCGTCAGACCCTTGGGTTCTCTTTGGTAAATGGAAGAACAACTCTGCTTGGAAGCTTCTGCCATCCAGTTTGAGAGTCGCACTTCCACCGCAGCCTAGGATTCCAAGTGTTGCCATGCCGCCACAATTTCCCATTCTTAGGCCTCTGACGGCAGAGTGTCTGGCAGTCCTCAAAGAGACCTTAGGGATGCAGGCGTTTTGGCTCCTTCCACCGAGAAAGCAGCTCCTCCAGCTCCTCTGTCGTTAGCTAGTTCATGTTAGAATATCTCTAGGCGCCCTCTTTCCTCCTCCACGAGGTAAGACACAAACGGACTTGCCCTAAAGGGTAGAAGCCTTCTGAGTCCGGCAGAGAGGCAGCCTCTCCCACTCAGCATTCCCCGAGGACTGAGCCCCTGGCATGGGTCCGAGACACGGAGAAAGACAGCCGTAACCCCGAGCTTTTCCACAATGTAGTATAGGCCTCACCCTGAAGCTCACGTCAATTTCATAGAGAAAACACCAGGCCTCGATGTGCTTTCCTGTGGCAAGGAAACTTTGCTTTCATTCCTTAGGTGGCACATTGGCTCAGGACGGCCCTACCCGAAGGACTCACGGTGTGCAGCCCTATTTGTTGAGATCAGCCCCTCTGGCTCTTTCTCGGATGAAACCAAGTGGGCAAAGAGCCGTTCCTAATCTGGGGTCCCTGGGAGCCTTCCCTAGTCTACACCAGAACAGCACTCTGAGGGAGAGGAGACGCGGAGGTTTGGTAGCCAAATCTCCTATTCTGCAGAGAAACATTTCGTTGTAGGTGGGTTCCATCAGCCTTGCCATATGTTCTCAGCTGGCTAGGACGGAGGGCAGGCAGTCAGTTGGCAGGCTCACCTGAGGCCCTGCTTCCCAGACTGTGATACAGAACCCCCGCCTGCTGCAGCCCAAAGGGACGGCTTATGGTAAGGGGAAAACCCTGTGTTGGAAAGTTCCTTCCTAACTCTCGCACAAGCACAAGCATATGGGTCAGTGGTCCAAGACTTTCCCCACACGTTTGCCATGTTTGCTCCCATGTAGCCTCCGAAGGCCGAGGTTACCTAGCTGGGAATCACACTTCAGGAGAGGTACTCATGCTGCTTGGGACTGCAAGTTGTTTCACCAGGCAGCCCAAATCGAGTCCACCCACTTGCATTTTCCAGGGGCCGAGCCTGGGAGGGGCAACATACACTTTCTGAATGGGAAAGGAGCCCATGCCTTCAGTGTGAAAGGCCACTATGCCTCTTTGCTTTGGCAGCCCAGGGATAGCGTCGGCTCTGAAATGCTTCCAAAGGAGCAGAGTCAGAGAACCTTTGAACCACAGAGCAGGTGCAGCCCCGAACAAGGTCTGCTCTTGGCCTGAGAACACCCACTGCCCAGCGCTTCGTTTGGGTACACACGTGTAGAGGATGGTTGTTGAATTCTGCTGCGTGATAACTTCTCCGGGCCACGTAGCGTGAGGGCCAGTAGAGTGGCCCTCCATCTCATCCCGGCTTCATATGCCGGGTGTATAAGGCAAACTCCCTGCTTGAATCCCTCCGTGGGCTACGTAACCTCCAGAGAGAGGTGGGTGATTGGGACCCAGGGCTGGTATCTAGGTTACTGCTCAGTGCCTCAACTTCGCAGCTGTTCTCTCTAAGCGGGTCCCAAAGGCTTTCTGGAAGTGTTTCCTTAGAGGGCCAGAAACAGGAAATTAGCCCACAGGCCCACGGGGATGCCAGTTCTCGGCAGCAACAACGCTACAAGCGACAGACCCTTGGGTTCTCTTTGGTAAATGGAAGAACAACTCTGCTTGGAAGCTTCTGCCATCCAGTTTGAGAGTCGCACTTCCACCGCAGCCTAGGATTCCAAGTGTTGCCATGCCGCCACAATTTCCCATTCTTAGGCCTATGACGGCAGAGTGTCTGGCAGTCCTCAAAGAGACCTTAGGGATGCAGGCGTTTTGGCTCCTTCCACCGAGAAAGCAGCTCCTCCAGCTCCTCTGTCGTTAGCTAGTTCATGTTAGAATATCTCTAGGCGCCCTCTTTCCTCCTCCACGAGGTAAGACACAAACGGACTTGCCCTAAAGGGAAGAAGCCTTCTGAGTCCGGCAGAGAGGCAGCCTCTCCCACTCAGCATTCCCCGACGACTGAGCCCCTGGCATGGGTCCGAGACACGGAGAAAGACAGCCGTAACCCCGAGCTTTTCCACAATGTAGTGTTGGCCTCACCCTGAAGCTCACGTCAATTTCATAGAGAAAACACCAGGCCTCGGTGTGCTTTCCTGTGGCAAGGAAACTTTGCTTTCATTCCTTAGGTGGCACATTGGCTCAGGACGGCCCTACCCGAAGGACTCACGGTGTGCAGCCCTATTTGTTGAGATCAGCCCCTCTGGCTCTTTCTCGGATGAAACCAAGTGGGCAAAGAGCCGTTCCTAATCTGGGGTCCCTGGGAGCCTTCCCTAGTCTACACCAGAACAGCACTCTGAGGGAGAGGAGACGCGGAGGTTTGGTAGCCAAATCTCCTATTCTGCAGAGAAACATTTCGTTGTAGGTGGGTTCCATCAGCCTTGCCATATGTTCTCAGCTGGCTAGGACGGAGGGCAGGCAGTCAGTTGGCAGGCTCACCTGAGGCCCTGCTTCCCAGACTGTGATAGAGAACCCCCGCCTGCTGCAGCCCAAAGGGACGGCTTATGGTAAGGGGAAAACCCTGTGTTGGAAAGTTCCTGCCTAACCCTCGCACAAGCACAAGCATATGGGTCAGTGGTCCAAGACTTTCCCCACACGTTTGCCATGTTTGCTCCCATGTAGCCTCCGATGGCCGAGGTTACCTAGCTGGGAATCACACTTCAGGAGAGGTACTCATGCAGCTTGGGACTGCAAGTTGTTTCACCAGGCAGCCCAAATCGTGTCCACCCACTTGCATTTTCCAGGGGCCGAGCCTGGGAGGGGCAACATACACTTTCTGAATGGGAAAGAAGCCCATGCCTTCAGTGTGAAAGGCCACTATGCCCCTTTGCTTTGGCAGCCCAGGGATAGCGTCGGCTCTGAAATGCTTCCAAAGGAGCAGAGTCAGAGAACCTTTGAACCACAGAGCAGGTGCAGCCCCGAACAAGGTCTGCTCTTGGCCTGAGAACACCCACTGCCCAGCGCTTCGTTTGGGTACACACGTGTAGAGGAAGGTTGTTGAATTCTGCTGCGTGATAACTTCTCCGGGCCACGTAGCGTGAGGGCCAGTAGAGTGGCCCTCCATCTCATCCCGGCTTCATGTGCCGGGTGTATAAGGCAAACTCCCTGCTTGAATCCCTCCGTGGGCTACGTAACCTCCAGAGAGAGGTGGGTGATTGGGACCCAGGGCTGGTATCTAGGTTACTGCTCAGTGCCTCAACTTCGCAGCTGTTCTCTCTAAGCGGGTCCCAAAGGCTTTCTGGAAGTGTTTCCTTAGAGGGCCAGAAACAGGAAATTAGCCGACAGGCCCACGGGGATGCCAGTTCTCGGCAGCAACAACGCTACCAGCGTCAGACCCTTGGGTTCTCTTTGGTAAATGGAAGAACAACTCTGCTTGGAAGCTTCTGCCATCCAGTTTGAGAGTCGCACTTCCACCGCAGCCTAGGATTCCAAGTGTTGCCATGCCGCCACAATTTCCCATTCTTAGGCCTCTGACGGCAGAGTGTCTGGCAGTCCTCAAAGAGACCTTAGGGATGCAGGCGTTTTGGCTCCTTCCACCGAGAAAGCAGCTCCTCCAGCTCCTCTGTCGTTAGCTAGTTCATGTTAGAATATCTCTAGGCGCCCTCTTTCCTCCTCCACGAGGTAAGACACAAACGGACTTGCCCTAAAGGGTAGAAGCCTTCTGAGTCCGGCAGAGAGGCAGCCTCTCCCACTCAGCATTCCCCGACGACTGAGCCCCTGGCATGGGTCCGAGACACGGAGAAAGACAGCCGTAACCCGAGCTTTTCCACAATGTAGTATAGGCCTCACCCTGAAGCTCACGTCAATTTCATAGAGAAAACACCAGGCCTCGATGTGCTTTCCTGTGGCAAGGAAACTTTGCTTTCATTCCTTAGGTGGCACATTGGCTCAGGACGGCCCTACCCGAAGGACTCACGGTGTGCAGCCCTATTTGTTGAGATCAGCCCCTCTGGCTCTTTCTCGGATGAAACCAAGTGGGCAAAGAGCCGTTCCTAATCTGGGGTCCCTGGGAGCCTTCCCTAGTCTACACCAGAACAGCACTCTGAGGGAGAGGAGACGCGGAGGTTTGGTAGCCAAATCTCCTATTCTGCAGAGAAACATTTCGTTGTAGGTGGGTTCCATCAGCCTTGCCATATGTTCTCAGCTGGCTAGGACGGAGGGCAGGCAGTCAGTTGGCAGGCTCACCTGAGGCCCTGCTTCCCAGACTGTGATACAGAACCCCCGCCTGCTGCAGCCCAAAGGGACGGCTTATGGTAAGGGGAAAACCCTGTGTTGGAAAGTTCCTGCCTAACCCTCGCACAAGCACAAGCATATGGGTCAGTGGTCCAAGACTTTCCCCACACGTTTGCCATGTTTGCTCCCATGTAGCCTCCGAAGGCCGAGGTTACCTAGCTGGGAATCACACTTCAGGAGAGGTACTCATGCTGCTTGGGACTGCAAGTTGTTTCACCAGGCAGCCCAAATCGAGTCCACCCACTTGCATTTTCCAGGGGCCGAGCCTGGGAGGGGCAACATACACTTTCTGAATGGGAAAGAAGCCCATGCCTTCAGTGTGAAAGGCCACTATGCCTCTTTGCTTTGGCAGCCCAGGGATAGCGTCGGCTCTGAAATGCTTCCAAAGGAGCAGAGTCAGAGAACCTTTGAACCACAGAGCAGGTGCAGCCCCGAACAAGGTCTGCTCTTGGCCTGAGAACACCCACTGCCCAGCGCTTCGTTTGGGTACACACGTGTAGAGGATGGTTGTTGAATTCTGCTGCGTGATAACTTCTCCGGGCCACGTAGCGTGAGGGCCAGTAGAGTGGCCCTCCATCTCATCCCGGCTTCATATGCCGGGTGTATAAGGCAAACTCCCTGCTTGAATCCCTCCGTGGGCTACGTAACCTCCAGAGAGAGGTGGGTGATTGGGACCCAGGGCTGGTATCTAGGTTACTGCTCAGTGCCTCAACTTCGCAGCTGTTCTCTCTAAGCGGGTCCCAAAGGCTTTCTGGAAGTGTTTCCTTAGAGGGCCAGAAACAGGAAATTAGCCCACAGGCCCACGGGGATGCCAGTTCTCGGCAGCAACAACGCTACCAGCGACAGACCCTTGGGTTCTCTTTGGTAAATGGAAGAACAACTCTGCTTGGAAGCTTCTGCCATCCAGTTTGAGAGTCGCACTTCCACCGCAGCCTAGGATTCCAAGTGTTGCCATGCCGCCACAATTTCCCATTCTTAGGCCTCTGACGGCAGAGTGTCTGGCAGTCCTCAAAGAGACCTTAGGGATGCAGGCGTTTTGGCTCCTTCCACCGAGAAAGCAGCTCCTCCAGCTCCTCTGTCGTTAGCTAGTTCATGTTAGAATATCTCTAGGCGCCCTCTTTCCTCCTCCACGAGGTAAGACACAAACGGACTTGCCCTAAAGGGTAGAAGCCTTCTGAGTCCGGCAGAGAGGCAGCCTCTCCCACTCAGCATTCCCCGACGACTGAGCCCCTGGCATGGGTCCGAGACACGGAGAAACACAGCCGTAACCCCGAGCTTTTCCACAATGTAGTATAGGCCTCACCCTGAAGCTCACGTCAATTTCATAGAGAAAACACCAGGCCTCGGTGTGCTTTCCTGTGGCAAGGAAACTTTGCTTTCATTCCTTAGGTGGCACATTGGCTCAGGACGGCCCTACCCGAAGGACTCACGGTGTGCAGCCCTATTGGTTGAGATCAGCCCCTCTGGCTCTTTCTCGGATGAAACCAAGTGGGCAAAGAGCCGTTCCTAAGCTGGGGTCCCTGGGAGCCTTCCCTAGTCTACACCAGAACAGCACTCTGAGGGAGAGGAGACGCGGAGGTTTGGTAGCCAAATCTCCTATTCTGCAGAGAAACATTTCGTTGTAGGTGGGTTCCATCAGCCTTGCCATATGTTCTCAGCTGGCTAGGACGGAGGGCAGGCAGTCAGTTGGCAGGCTCACCTGAGGCCCTGCTTCCCAGACTGTGATACAGAACCCCCGCCTGCTGCAGCCCAAAGGGACGGCTTATGGTAAGGGGAAAACCCTGTGTTGGAAACTTCCTGCCTAACCCTCGCACAAGCACAAGCATATGGGTCAGTGGTCCAAGACTTTCCCCACACGTTTGCCATGTTTGCTCCCATGTAGCCTCCGAAGGCCGAGGTTACCTAGCTGGGAATCACACTTCAGGAGAGGTACTCATGCTGCTTGGTACTGCAAGTTGTTTCACCAGGCAGCCCAAATCGAGTCCACACACTTGCATTTTCCAGGGGCAGAGCCTGGGAGGGGCAACATACACTTTCTGAATGGGAAAGAAGCCCATGCCTTCAGTGTGAAAGGCCACTATGCCTCTTTGCTTTGGCAGCCCAGGGATAGCGTCGGCTCTGAAATGCTTCCAAAGGAGCAGAGTCAGAGAACCTTTGAACCACAGAGCAGGTGCAGCCCCGAACAAGGTCTGCTCTTGGCCTGAGAACACCCACTGCCCAGCGCTTCCTTTGGGTACACACGTGTAGAGGAAGGTTGTTGAATTCTGCTGCGTGATAACTTCTCCGGGCCACGTAGCGTGAGGGCCAGTAGAGTGGCCCTCCATCTCATCCCGGCTTCATGTGCCGGGTGTATAAGGCAAACTCCCTGCTTGAATCCCTCCGTGGGCTACGTAACCTCCAGAGAGAGGTGGGTGATTGGGACC
Source organism: Eschrichtius robustus (assembly GCF_028021215.1). Classification (NCBI taxonomy): domain Eukaryota; kingdom Metazoa; phylum Chordata; class Mammalia; order Artiodactyla; family Eschrichtiidae; genus Eschrichtius; species Eschrichtius robustus. Next base: position 44,086,191 of record NC_090842.1, read on the forward strand.
CAGGGCTGGTATCTAGGTTACTGCTCAGTGCCTCAACTTCGCAGCTGTTCTCTCTAAGCGGGTCCCAAAGACTTTCTGGAGGAGTTTCCTTAGAGGGCCAGAAACAGGAAATTAGCCCACAGGCCCACGGGGATGCCAGTTCTCGGCAGCAACAACGCTACCAGCGTCAGACCCTTGGGTTCTCTTTGGTAAATGGAAGAACAACTCTGCTTGGAAGCTTCTGCCATCCAGTTTGAGAGTCGCACTTCCACCGCAGCCTAGGATTCCAAGTGTTGCCATGCCGCCACAATTTCCCATTCTTAGGCCTATGACGGCAGAGTGTCTGGCAGTCCTCAAAGAGACCTTAGGGATGCAGGCGTTTTGGCTCCTTCCACCGAGAAAGCAGCTCCTCCAGCTCCTCTGTCGTTAGCTAGTTCATGTTAGAATATCTCTAGGCGCCCTCTTTCCTCCTCCACGAGGTAAGACACAAACGGACTTGCCCTAAAGGGAAGAAGCCTTCTGAGTCCGGCAGAGAGGCAGCCTCTCCCACTCAGCATTCCCCGACGACTGAGCCCCTGGCATGGGTCCGAGACACGGAGAAAGACAGCCGTAACCCCGAGCTTTTCCACAATGTAGTGTTGGCCTCACCCTGAAGCTCACGTCAATTTCATAGAGAAAACACCAGGCCTCGGTGTGCTTTCCTGTGGCAAGGAAACTTTGCTTTCATTCCTTAGGTGGCACATTGGCTCAGGACGGCCCTACCCGAAGGACTCACGGTGTGCAGCCCTATTTGTTGAGATCAGCCCCTCTGGCTCTTTCTCGGATGAAACCAAGTGGGCAAAGAGCCGTTCCTAATCTGGGGTCCCTGGGAGCCTTCCCTAGTCTACACCAGAACAGCACTCTGAGGGAGAGGAGACGCGGAGGTTTGGTAGCCAAATCTCCTATTCTGCAGAGAAACATTTCGTTGTAGGTGGGTTCCATCAGCCTTGCCATATGTTCTCAGCTGGCTAGGACGGAGGGCAGGCAGTCAGTTGGCAGGCTCACCTGAGGCCCTGCTTCCCAGACTGTGATACAGAACCCCCGCCTGCTGCAGCCCAAAGGGACGGCTTATGGTAAGGGGAAAACCCTGTGTTGGAAACTTCCTGCCTAACCCTCGCACAAGCACAAGCATATGGGTCAGTGGTCCAAGACTTTCCCCACACGTTTGCCATGTTTGCTCCCATGTAGCCTCCGAAGGCCGAGGTTACCTAGCTGGGAATCACACTTCAGGAGAGGTACTCATGCAGCTTGGGACTGCAAGTTGTTTCACCAGGCAGCCCAAATCGTGTCCACCCACTTGCATTTTCCAGGGGCCGAGCCTGGGAGGGGCAACATACACTTTCTGAATGGGAAAGAAGCCCATGCCTTCAGTGTGAAAGGCCACTATGCCCCTTTGCTTTGGCAGCCCAGGGATAGCGTCGGCTCTGAAATGCTTCCAAAGGAGCAGAGTCAGAGAACCTTTGAACCACAGAGCAGGTGCAGCCCCGAACAAGGTCTGCTCTTGGCCTGAGAACACCCACTGCCCAGCGCTTCGTTTGGGTACACACGTGTAGAGGAAGGTTGTTGAATTCTGCTGCGTGATAACTTCTCCGGGCCACGTAGCGTGAGGGCCAGTAGAGTGGCCCTCCATCTCATCCCGGCTTCATGTGCCGGGTGTATAAGGCAAACTCCCTGCTTGAATCCCTCCGTGGGCTACGTAACCTCCAGAGAGAGGTGGGTGATTGGGACCCAGGGCTGGTATCTAGGTTACTGCTCAGTGCCTCAACTTCGCAGCTGTTCTCTCTAAGCGGGTCCCAAAGGCTTTCTGGAAGTGTTTCCTTAGAGGGCCAGAAACAGGAAATTAGCCGACAGGCCCACGGGGATGCCAGTTCTCGGCAGCAACAACGCTACCAGCGTCAGACCCTTGGGTTCTCTTTGGTAAATGGAAGAACAACTCTGCTTGGAAGCTTCTGCCATCCAGTTTGAGAGTCGCACTTCCACCGCAGCCTAGGATTCCAAGTGTTGCCATGCCGCCACAATTTCCCATTCTTAGGCCTCTGACGGCAGAGTGTCTGGCAGTCCTCAAAGAGACCTTAGGGATGCAGGCGTTTTGGCTCCTTCCACCGAGAAAGCAGCTCCTCCAGCTCCTCTGTCGTTAGCTAGTTCATGTTAGAATATCTCTAGGCGCCCTCTTTCCTCCTCCACGAGGTAAGACACAAACGGACTTGCCCTAAAGGGTAGAAGCCTTCTGAGTCCGGCAGAGAGGCAGCCTCTCCCACTCAGCATTCCCCGACGACTGAGCCCCTGGCATGGGTCCGAGACACGGAGAAAGACAGCCGTAACCCCGAGCTTTTCCACAATGTAGTATAGGCCTCACCCTGAAGCTCACGTCAATTTCATAGAGAAAACACCAGGCCTCGATGTGCTTTCCTGTGGCAAGGAAACTTTGCTTTCATTCCTTAGGTGGCACATTGGCTCAGGACGGCCCTACCCGAAGGACTCACGGTGTGCAGCCCTATTTGTTGAGATCAGCCCCTCTGGCTCTTTCTCGGATGAAACCAAGTGGGCAAAGAGCCGTTCCTAATCTGGGGTCCCTGGGAGCCTTCCCTAGTCTACACCAGAACAGCACTCTGAGGGAGAGGAGACGCGGAGGTTTGGTAGCCAAATCTCCTATTCTGCAGAGAAACATTTCGTTGTAGGTGGGTTCCATCAGCCTTGCCATATGTTCTCAGCTGGCTAGGACGGAGGGCAGGCAGTCAGTTGGCAGGCTCACCTGAGGCCCTGCTTCCCAGACTGTGATACAGAACCCCCGCCTGCTGCAGCCCAAAGGGACGGCTTATGGTAAGGGGAAAACCCTGTGTTGGAAAGTTCCTGCCTAACTCTCGCACAAGCACAAGCATATGGGTCAGTGGTCCAAGACTTTCCCCACACGTTTGCCATGTTTGCTCCCATGTAGCCTCCGAAGGCCGAGGTTACCTAGCTGGGAATCACACTTCAGGAGAGGTACTCATGCTGCTTGGGACTGCAAGTTGTTTCACCAGGCAGCCCAAATCGAGTCCACCCACTTGCATTTTCCAGGGGCCGAGCCTGGGAGGGGCAACATACACTTTCTGAATGGGAAAGAAGCCCATGCCTTCAGTGTGAAAGGCCACTATGCCTCTTTGCTTTGGCAGCCCAGGGATAGCGTCGGCTTTGAAATGCTTCCAAAGGAGCAGAGTCAGAGAACCTTTGAACCACAGAGCAGGTGCAGCCCCGAACAAGGTCTGCTCTTGGCCTGAGAACACCCACTGCCCAACGCTTCGTTTGGGTACACACGTGTAGAGGATGGTTGTTGAATTCTGCTGCGTGATAACTTCTCCGGGCCACGTAGCGTGAGGGCCAGTAGAGTGGCCCTCCATCTCATCCCGGCTTCATATGCCGGGTGTATAAGGCAAACTCCCTGCTTGAATCCCTCCGTGGGCTACGTAACCTCCAGAGAGAGGTGGGTGATTGGGACCCAGGGCTGGTATCTAGGTTACTGCTCAGTGCCTCAACTTCGCAGCTGTTCTCTCTAAGCGGGTCCCAAAGGCTTTCTGGAAGTGTTTCCTTAGAGGGCCAGAAACAGGAAATTAGCCCACAGGCCCACGGGGATGCCAGTTCTCGGCAGCAACAACGCTACCAGCGACAGACCCTTGGGTTCTCTTTGGTAAATGGAAGAACAACTCTGCTTGGAAGCTTCTGCCATCCAGTTTGAGAGTCGCACTTCCACCGCAGCCTAGGATTCCAAGTGTTGCCATGCCGCCACAATTTCCCATTCTTAGGCCTCTGACGGCAGAGTGTCTGGCAGTCCTCAAAGAGACCTTAGGGATGCAGGCGTTTTGGCTCCTTCCACCGAGAAAGCAGGTCCTCCAGCTCCTCTGTCGTTAGCTAGTTCATGTTAGAATATCTCTAGGCGCCCTCTTTCCTCCTCCACGTGGTAAGACCAAACGGACTTGCCCTAAAGGGAAGAAGCCTTCTGAGTCCGGCAGAGAGGCAGCCTCTCCCACTCAGCATTCCCCGACGACTGAGCCCCTGGCATGGGTCCGAGACACGGAGAAATACAGCCGTAACCCCGAGCTTTTCCACAATGTAGTGTTGGCCTCACCCTGAAGCTCACGTCAATTTCATAGAGAAAACACCAGGCCTCGGTGTGCTTTCCTGTGGCAAGGAAACTTTGCTTTCATTCCTTAGGTGGCACATTGGCTCAGGACGGCCCTACCCGAAGGACTCACGGTGTGCAGCCCTATTTGTTGAGATCAGCCCCTCTGGCTCTTTCTCGGATGAAACCAAGTGGGCAAACAGCCGTTCCTAAGCTGGGGTCCCTGAGAACCTTCCCTAGTCTACACCAGAACAGCACTCTGAGGGAGAGGAGACGCGGAGGTTTGGTAGCCAAATCTCCTATTCTGCAGAGAAACATTTCGTTGTAGGTGGGTTCCATCAGCCTTGTCATATGTTCTCAGCTGGCTAGGACGGAGGGCAGGCAGTCAGTTGGCAGGCTCACCTGAGGCCCTGCTTCCCAGACTGTGATACAGAACCCCCGCCTGCTGCAGCCCGAAGGGACGGCTTATGGTAAGGGGAAAACCCTGTGTTGGAAAGTTCCTGCCTAACCCTCGCACAAGCACAAGCATATGGGTCAGTGGTCCAAGACTTTCCCCACAAGTTTACCATGTTTGCTCCCATCTAGCCTCCGAAGGCCGAGGTTACCTAGCTGGGAATCACACTTCAGGAGAGGTACTCATGCTGCTTGGGACTGCAAGTTGTTTCACCAGGCAGCCCAAATCGAGTCCACCCACTTGCATTTTCCAGGGGCCGAGCCTGGGAGGGGCAACATACACTTTCTGAATGGGAAAGAAGCCCATGCCTTCAGTGTGAAAGGCCACTATGCCTCTTTGCTTTGGCAGCCCATGGATAGCGTCGGCTCTGAAATGCTTCCAAAGGAGCAGAGTCAGAGAACCTTTGAACCACAGAGCAGGTGCAGCCCCGAACAAGGTCTGCTCTTGGCGTGAGAACACCCACTGCCCAGCGCTTCGTTTGGGTACACACGTGTAGAGGAAGGTTGTTGAATTCTGCTGCGTGATAACTTCTCCGGGCCACGTAGCGTGAAGGCCAGTAGAGTGGCCCTCCATCTCATCCCGGCTTCATGTGCCGGGTGTATAAGGCAAACTCCCTGCTTGAATCCCTCCGTGGGCTACGTAACCTCCAGAGAGAGGTGGGTGATTGGGACCCAGGGCTGTTACCTAGGTTACTGCTCAGTGCCTCAACTTCGCAGCTGTTCTCTCTAAGCGGGTCCCAAAGGCTTTCTGGAAGTGTTTCCTTAGAGGGCCAGAAACAGGAAATTAGCCGACAGGCCGACGGGGATGCCAGTTCTCGGCAGCAACAACGCTACCAGCTTCAGACCCTTGGGTTCTCTTTGGTAAATGGAAGAACAACTCTGCTTGGAAGCTTCTGCCATCCAGTTTGAGAGTCGCACTTCCACCGCAGCCTAGGATTCCAAGTGTTGCCATGCCGCCACAATTTCCCATTCTTAGGCCTCTGACGGCAGAGTGTCTGGCAGTCCTCAAAGAGACCTTAGGGATGCAGGCGTTTTGGCTCCTTCCACCGAGAAAGCAGCTCCTCCAGCTCCTCTGTCGTTAGCTAGTTCATGTTAGAATATCTCTAGGCGCCCTCTTTCCTCCTCCACGAGGTAAGACACAAACGGACTTGCCCTAAAGGGTAGAAGCCTTCTGAGTCCGGCAGAGAGGCAGCCTCTCCCACTCAGCATTCCCCGACGACTGAGCCCCTGGCATGGGTCCGAGACACGGAGAAAGACAGCCGTAACCCCGAGCTTTTCCACAATGTAGTATAGGCCTCACCCTGAAGCTCACGTCAATTTCATAGAGAAAACACCAGGCCTCGATGTGCTTTCCTGTGGCAAGGAAACTTTGCTTTCATTCCTTAGGTGGCACATTGGCTCAGGACGGCCCTACCCGAAGGACTCACGGTGTGCAGCCCTATTTGTTGAGATCAGCCCCTCTGGCTCTTTCTCGGATGAAACCAAGTGGGCAAAGAGCCGTTCCTAATCTGGGGTCCCTGGGAGCCTTCCCTAGTCTACACCAGAACAGCACTCTGAGGGAGAGGAGACGCGGAGGTTTGGTAGCCAAATCTCCTATTCTGCAGAGAAACATTTCGTTGTAGGTGGGTTCCATCAGCCTTGCCATATGTTCTCAGCTGGCTAGGACGGAGGGCAGGCAGTCAGTTGGCAGGCTCACCTGAGGCCCTGCTTCCCAGACTGTGATACAGAACCCCCGCCTGCTGCAGCCCAAAGGGACGGCTTATGGTAAGGGGAAAACCCTGTGTTGGAAAGTTCCTGCCTAACCCTCGCACAAGCACAAGCATATGGGTCAGTGGTCCAAGACTTTCCCCACACGTTTGCCATGTTTGCTCCCATGTAGCCTCCGAAGGCCGAGGTTACCTAGCTGGGAATCACACTTCAGGAGAGGTACTCATGCTGCTTGGGACTGCAAGTTGTTTCACCAGGCAGCCCAAATCGAGTCCACCCACTTGCATTTTCCAGGGGCCGAGCCTGGGAGGGGCAACATACACTTTCTGAATGGGAAAGAAGCCCATGCCTTCAGTGTGAAAGGCCACTATGCCTCTTTGCTTTGGCAGCCCAGGGATAGCGTCGGCTCTGAAATGCTTCCAAAGGAGCAGAGTCAGAGAACCTTTGAACCACAGAGCAGGTGCAGCCCCGAACAAGGTCTGCTCTTGGCCTGAGAACACCCACTGCCCAGCGCTTCGTTTGGGTACACACGTGTAGAGGATGGTTGTTGAATTCTGCTGCGTGATAACTTCTCCGGGCCACGTAGCGTGAGGGCCAGTAGAGTGGCCCTCCATCTCATCCCGGCTTCATATGCCGGGTGTATAAGGCAAACTCCCTGCTTGAATCCCTCCGTGGGCTACGTAACCTCCAGAGAGAGGTGGGTGATTGGGACCCAGGGCTGGTATCTAGGTTACTGCTCAGTGCCTCAACTTCGCAGCTGTTCTCTCTAAGCGGGTCCCAAAGGCTTTCTGGAAGTGTTTCCTTAGAGGGCCAGAAACAGGAAATTAGCCCACAGGCCCACGGGGATGCCAGTTCTCGGCAGCAACAACGCTACCAGCGACAGACCCTTGGGTTCTCTTTGGTAAATGGAAGAACAACTCTGCTTGGAAGCTTCTGCCATCCAGTTTGAGAGTCGCACTTCCACCGCAGCCTAGGATTCCAAGTGTTGCCATGCCGCCACAATTTCCCATTCTTAGGCCTCTGACGGCAGAGTGTCTGGCAGTCCTCAAAGAGACCTTAGGGATGCAGGCGTTTTGGCTCCTTCCACCGAGAAAGCAGCTCCTCCAGCTCCTCTGTCGTTAGCTAGTTCATGTTAGAATATCTCTAGGCGCCCTCTTTCCTCCTCCACGAGGTAAGACACAAACGGACTTGCCCTAAAGGGTAGAAGCCTTCTGAGTCCGGCAGAGAGGCAGCCTCTCCCACTCAGCATTCCCCGACGACTGAGCCCCTGGCATGGGTCCGAGACACGGAGAAACACAGCCTTAACCCCGAGCTTTTCCACAATGTAGTATAGGCCTCACCCTGAAGCTCACGTCAATTTCATAGAGAAAACACCAGGCCTCGGTGTGCTTTCCTGTGGCAAGGAAACTTTGCTTTCATTCCTTAGGTGGCACATTGGCTCAGGACGGCCCTACCCGAAGGACTCACGGTGTGCAGCCCTATTTGTTGAGATCAGCCCCTCTGGCTCTTTCTCGGATGAAACCAAGTGGGCAAAGAGCCGTTCCTAAGCTGGGGTCCCTGGGAGCCTTCCCTAGTCTACACCAGAACAGCACTCTGAGGGAGAGGAGACGCGGAGGTTTGGTAGCCAAATCTCCTATTCTGCAGAGAAACATTTCGTTGTAGGTGGGTTCCATCAGCCTTGCCATATGTTCTCAGCTGGCTAGGACGGAGGGCAGGCAGTCAGTTGGCAGGCTCACCTGAGGCCCTGCTTCCCAGACTGTGATACAGAACCCCCGCCTGCTGCAGCCCAAAGGGACGGCTTATGGTAAGGGGAAAACCCTGTGTTGGAAACTTCCTGCCTAACCCTCGCACAAGCACAAGCATATGGGTCAGTGGTCCAAGACTTTCCCCACACGTTTGCCATGTTTGCTCCCATGTAGCCTCCGAAGGCCGAGGTTACCTAGCTGGGAATCACACTTCAGGAGAGGTACTCATGCTGCTTGGTACTGCAAGTTGTTTCACCAGGCAGCCCAAATCGAGTCCACCCACTTGCATTTTCCAGGGGCAGAGCCTGGGAGGGGCAACATACACTTTCTGAATGGGAAAGAAGCCCATGCCTTCAGTGTGAAAGGCCACTATGCCTCTTTGCTTTGGCAGCCCAGGGATAGCGTCGGCTCTGAAATGCTTCCAAAGGAGCAGAGTCAGAGAACCTTTGAACCACAGAGCAGGTGCAGCCCCGAACAAGGTCTGCTCTTGGCCTGAGAACACCCACTGCCCAGCGCTTCCTTTGGGTACACACGTGTAGAGGAAGGTTGTTGAATTCTGCTGCGTGATAACTTCTCCGGGCCACGTAGCGTGAGGGCCAGTAGAGTGGCCCTCCATCTCATCCCGGCTTCATGTGCCGGGTGTATAAGGCAAACTCCCTGCTTGAATCCCTCCGTGGGCTACGTAACCTCCAGAGAGAGGTGGGTGATTGGGACCCAGGGCTGGTATCTAGGTTACTGCTCAGTGCCTCAACTTCGCAGCTGTTCTCTCTAAGCGGGTCCCAAAGGCTTTCTGGAAGTGTTTCCTTAGAGGGCCAGAAACAGGAAATTAGCCGACAGGCCCACGGGGATGCCAGTTCTCGGCAGCAACAACGCTACCAGCGTCAGACCCTTGGGTTCTCTTTGGTAAATGGAAGAACAACTCTGCTTGGAAGCTTCTGCCATCCAGTTTGAGAGTCGCACTTCCACCGCAGCCTAGGATTCCAAGTGTTGCCATGCCGCCACAATTTCCCATTCTTAGGCCTCTGACGGCAGAGTGTCTGGCAGTCCTCAAAGAGACCTTAGGGATGCAGGCGTTTTGGCTCCTTCCACCGAGAAAGCAGCTCCTCCAGCTCCTCTGTCGTTAGCTAGTTCATGTTAGAATATCTCTAGGCGCCCTCTTTCCTCCTCCACGAGGTAAGACACAAACGGACTTGCCCTAAAGGGTAGAAGCCTTCTGAGTCCGGCAGAGAGGCAGCCTCTCCCACTCAGCATTCCCCGACGACTGAGCCCCTGGCATGGGTCCGAGACACGGAGAAAGACAGCCGTAACCCCGAGCTTTTCCACAATGTAGTATAGGCCTCACCCTGAAGCTCACGTCAATTTCATAGAGAAAACACCAGGCCTCGATGTGCTTTCCTGTGGCAAGGAAACTTTGCTTTCATTCCTTAGGTGGCACATTGGCTCAGGACGGCCCTACCCGAAGGACTCACGGTGTGCAGCCCTATTTGTTGAGATCAGCCCCTCTGGCTCTTTCTCGGATGAAACCAAGTGGGCAAACAGCCGTTCCTAAGCTGGGGTCCCTGAGAACCTTCCCTAGTCTACACCAGAACAGCACTCTGAGGGAGAGGAGACGCGGAGGTTTGGTAGCCAAATCTCCTATTCTGCAGAGAAACATTTCGTTGTAGGTGGGTTCCATCAGCCTTGTCATATGTTCTCAGCTGGCTAGGACGGAGGGCAGGCAGTCAGTTGGCAGGCTCACCTGAGGCCCTGCTTCCCAGACTGTGATACAGAACCCCCGCCTGCTGCAGCCCGAAGGGACGGCTTATGGTAAGGGGAAAACCCTGTGTTGGAAAGTTCCTGCCTAACCCTCGCACAAGCACAAGCATATGGGTCAGTGGTCCAAGACTTTCCCCACAAGTTTACCATGTTTGCTCCCATCTAGCCTCCGAAGGCCGAGGTTACCTAGCTGGGAATCACACTTCAGGAGAGGTACTCATGCTGCTTGGGACTGCAAGTTGTTTCACCAGGCAGCCCAAATCGAGTCCACCCACTTGCATTTTCCAGGGGCCGAGCCTGGGAGGGGCAACATACACTTTCTGAATGGGAAAGAAGCCCATGCCTTCAGTGTGAAAGGCCACTATGCCTCTTTGCTTTGGCAGCCCATGGATAGCGTCGGCTCTGAAATGCTTCCAAAGGAGCAGAGTCAGAGAACCTTTGAACCACAGAGCAGGTGCAGCCCCGAACAAGGTCTGCTCTTGGCGTGAGAACACCCACTGCCCAGCGCTTCGTTTGGGTACACACGTGTAGAGGAAGGTTGTTGAATTCTGCTGCGTGATAACTTCTCCGGGCCACGTAGCGTGAAGGCCAGTAGAGTGGCCCTCCATCTCATCCCGGCTTCATGTGCCGGGTGTATAAGGCAAACTCCCTGCTTGAATCCCTCCGTGGGCTACGTAACCTCCAGAGAGAGGTGGGTGATTGGGACCCAGGGCTGTTACCTAGGTTACTGCTCAGTGCCTCAACTTCGCAGCTGTTCTCTCTAAGCGGGTCCCAAAGGCTTTCTGGAAGTGTTTCCTTAGAGGGCCAGAAACAGGAAATTAGCCGACAGGCCGACGGGGATGCCAGTTCTCGGCAGCAACAACGCTACCAGCTTCAGACCCTTGGGTTCTCTTTGGTAAATGGAAGAACAACTCTGCTTGGAAGCTTCTGCCATCCAGTTTGAGAGTCGCACTTCCACCGCAGCCTAGGATTCCAAGTGTTGCCATGCCGCCACAATTTCCCATTCTTAGGCCTATGACGGCAGAGTGTCTGGCAGTCCTCAAAGAGACCTTAGGGATGCAGGCGTTTTGGCTCCTTCCACCGAGAAAGCAGCTCCTCCAGCTCCTCTGTCGTTAGCTAGTTCATGTTAGAATATCTCTAGGCGCCCTCTTTCCTCCTCCACGAGGTAAGACACAAACGGACTTGCCCTAAAGGGTAGAAGCCTTCTGAGTCCGGCAGAGAGGCAGCCTCTCCCACTCAGCATTCCCCGACGACTGAGCCCCTGGCATGGGTCCGAGACACGGAGAAAGACAGCCGTAACCCCGAGCTTTTCCACAATGTAGTATAGGCCTCACCCTGAAGCTCACGTCAATTTCATAGAGAAAACACCAGGCCTCGATGTGCTTTCCTGTGGCAAGGAAACTTTGCTTTCATTCCTTAGGTGGCACATTGGCTCAGGACGGCCCTACCCGAAGGACTCACGGTGTGCAGCCCTATTTGTTGAGATCAGCCCCTCTGGCTCTTTCTCGGATGAAACCAAGTGGGCAAAGAGCCGTTCCTAATCTGGGGTCCCTGGGAGCCTTCCCTAGTCTACACCAGAACAGCACTCTGAGGGAGAGGAGACGCGGAGGTTTGGTAGCCAAATCTCCTATTCTGCAGAGAAACATTTCGTTGTAGGTGGGTTCCATCAGCCTTGCCATATGTTCTCAGCTGGCTAGGACGGAGGGCAGGCAGTCAGTTGGCAGGCTCACCTGAGGCCCTGCTTCCCAGACTGTGATACAGAACCCCCGCCTGCTGCAGCCCAAAGGGACGGCTTATGGTAAGGGGAAAACCCTGTGTTGGAAAGTTCCTGCCTAACCCTTGCACAAGCACAAGCATATGGGTCAGTGGTCCAAGACTTTCCCCACACGTTTGCCATGTTTGCTCCCATGTAGCCTCCGAAGGCCGAGGTTACCTAGCTGGGAATCACACTTCAGGAGAGGTACTCATGCAGCTTGGGACTGCAAGTTGTTTCACCAGGCAGCCCAAATCGTGTCCACCCACTTGCATTTTCCAGGGGCCGAGCCTGGGAGGGGCAACATACACTTTCTGAATGGGAAAGAAGCCCATGCCTTCAGTGTGAAAGGCCACTATGCCCCTTTGCTTTGGCAGCCCAGGGATAGCGTCGGCTCTGAAATGCTTCCAAAGGAGCAGAGTCAGAGAACCTTTGAACCACAGAGCAGGTGCAGCCCCGAACAAGGTCTGCTTTGGCCTGAGAACACCCACTGCCCAGCGCTTCGTTTGGGTACACACGTGTAGAGGAAGGTTGTTGAATTCTGCTGCGTGATAACTTCTCCGGGCCACGTAGCGTGAGGGCCAGTAGAGTGGCCCTCCATCTCATCCCGGCTTCATGTGCCGGGTGTATAAGGCAAACTCCCTGCTTGAAACCCTCCGTGGGCTACGTAACCTCCAGAGAGAGGTGGGTGATTGGGACCCAGGGCTGGTATCTAGGTTACTGCTCAGTGCCTCAACTTCGCAGCTGTTCTCTCTAAGCGGGTCCCAAAGGCTTTCTGGAAGTGTTTCCTTAGAGGGCCAGAAACAGGAAATTAGCCGACAGGCCCACGGGGATGCCAGTTCTCGGCAGCAACAACGCTACCAGCGTCAGACCCTTGGGTTCTCTTTGGTAAATGGAAGAACAACTCTGCTTGGAAACTTCTGCCATCCAGTTTGAGAGTCGCACTTCCACCGCAGCCTAGGATTCCAAGTGTTGCCATGCCGCCACAATTTCCCATTCTTAGGCCTCTGACGGCAGAGTGTCTGGCAGTCCTCAAAGAGACCTTAGGGATGCAGGCGTTTTGGCTCCTTCCACCGAGAAAGCAGCTCCTCCAGCTCCTCTGTCGTTAGCTAGTTCATGTTAGAATATCTCTAGGCGCCCTCTTTCCTCCTCCACGAGGTAAGACACAAACGGACTTGCCCTAAAGGGTAGAAGCCTTCTGAGTCCGGCAGAGAGGCAGCCTCTCCCACTCAGCATTCCCCGACGACTGAGCCCCTGGCATGGGTCCGAGACACGGAGAAAGACAGCCGTAACCCCGAGCTTTTCCACAATGTAGTATAGGCCTCACCCTGAAGCTCACGTCAATTTCATAGAGAAAACACCAGGCCTCGATGTGCTTTCCTGTGGCAAGGAAACTTTGCTTTCATTCCTTAGGTGGCACATTGGCTCAGGACGGCCCTACCCGAAGGACTCACGGTGTGCAGCCCTATTTGTTGAGATCAGCCCCTCTGGCTCTTTCTCGGATGAAACCAAGTGGGCAAAGAGCCGTTCCTAATCTGGGGTCCCTGGGAGCCTTCCCTAGTCTACACCAGAACAGCACTCTGAGGGAGAGGAGACGCGGAGGTTTGGTAGCCAAATCTCCTATTCTGCAGAGAAACATTTCGTTGTAGGTGGGTTCCATCAGCCTTGCCATATGTTCTCAGCTGGCTAGGACGGAGGGCAGGCAGTCAGTTGGCAGGCTCACCTGAGGCCCTGCTTCCCAGACTGTGATACAGAACCCCCGCCTGCTGCAGCCCAAAGGGACGGCTTATGGTAAGGGGAAAACCCTGTGTTGGAAAGTTCCTGCCTAACCCTCGCACAAGCACAAGCATATGGGTCAGTGGTCCAAGACTTTCCCCACACGTTTGCCATGTTTGCTCCCATGTAGCCTCCGAAGGCCGAGGTTACCTAGCTGGGAATCACACTTCAGGAGAGGTACTCATGCTGCTTGGGACTGCAAGTTGTTTCACCAGGCAGCCCAAATCGAGTCCACCCACTTGCATTTTCCAGGGGCCGAGCCTGGGAGGGGCAACATACACTTTCTGAATGGGAAAGAAGCCCATGCCTTCAGTGTGAAAGGCCACTATGCCTCTTTGCTTTGGCAGCCCAGGGATAGCGTCGGCTCTGAAATGCTTCCAAAGGAGCAGAGTCAGAGAACCTTTGAACCACAGAGCAGGTGCAGCCCCGAACAAGGTCTGCTCTTGGCCTGAGAACACCCACTGCCCAGCGCTTCGTTTGGGTACACACGTGTAGAGGATGGTTGTTGAATTCTGCTGCGTGATAACTTCTCCGGGCCACGTAGCGTGAGGGCCAGTAGAGTGGCCCTCCATCTCATCCCGGCTTCATATGCCGGGTGTATAAGGCAAACTCCCTGCTTGAATCCCTCCGTGGGCTACGTAACCTCCAGAGAGAGGTGGGTGATTGGGACCCAGGGCTGGTATCTAGGTTACTGCTCAGTGCCTCAACTTCGCAGCTGTTCTCTCTAAGCGGGTCCCAAAGGCTTTCTGGAAGTGTTTCCTTAGAGGGCCAGAAACAGGAAATTAGCCCACAGGCCCACGGGGATGCCAGTTCTCGGCAGCAACAACGCTACCAGCGACAGACCCTTGGGTTCTCTTTGGTAAATGGAAGAACAACTCTGCTTGGAAGCTTCTGCCATCCAGTTTGAGAGTCGCACTTCCACCGCAGCCTAGGATTCCAAGTGTTGCCATGCCGCCACAATTTCCCATTCTTAGGCCTCTGACGGCAGAGTGTCTGGCAGTCCTCAAAGAGACCTTAGGGATGCAGGCGTTTTGGCTCCTTCCACCGAGAAAGCAGCTCCTCCAGCTCCTCTGTCGTTAGCTAGTTCATGTTAGAATATCTCTAGGCGCCCTCTTTCCTCCTCCACGAGGTAAGACACAAACGGACTTGCCCTAAAGGGTAGAAGCCTTCTGAGTCCGGCAGAGAGGCAGCCTCTCCCACTCAGCATTCCCCGACGACTGAGCCCCTGGCATGGGTCCGAGACACGGAGAAACACAGCCTTAACCCCGAGCTTTTCCACAATGTAGTATAGGCCTCACCCTGAAGCTCACGTCAATTTCATAGAGAAAACACCAGGCCTCGGTGTGCTTTCCTGTGGCAAGGAAACTTTGCTTTCATTCCTTAGGTGGCACATTGGCTCAGGACGGCCCTACCCGAAGGACTCACGGTGTGCAGCCCTATTTGTTGAGATCAGCCCCTCTGGCTCTTTCTCGGATGAAACCAAGTGGGCAAAGAGCCGTTCCTAAGCTGGGGTCCCTGGGAGCCTTCCCTAGTCTACACCAGAACAGCACTCTGAGGGAGAGGAGACGCGGAGGTTTGGTAGCCAAATCTCCTATTCTGCAGAGAAACATTTCGTTGTAGGTGGGTTCCATCAGCCTTGCCATATGTTCTCAGCTGGCTAGGACGGAGGGCAGGCAGTCAGTTGGCAGGCTCACCTGAGGCCCTGCTTCCCAGACTGTGATACAGAACCCCCGCCTGCTGCAGCCCAAAGGGACGGCTTATGGTAAGGGGAAAACCCTGTGTTGGAAACTTCCTGCCTAACCCTCGCACAAGCACAAGCATATGGGTCAGTGGTCCAAGACTTTCCCCACACGTTTGCCATGTTTGCTCCCATGTAGCCTCCGAAGGCCGAGGTTACCTAGCTGGGAATCACACTTCAGGAGAGGTACTCATGCTGCTTGGTACTGCAAGTTGTTTCACCAGGCAGCCCAAATCGAGTCCACCCACTTGCATTTTCCAGGGGCAGAGCCTGGGAGGGGCAACATACACTTTCTGAATGGGAAAGAAGCCCATGCCTTCAGTGTGAAAGGCCACTATGCCTCTTTGCTTTGGCAGCCCAGGGATAGCGTCGGCTCTGAAATGCTTCCAAAGGAGCAGAGTCAGAGAACCTTTGAACCACAGAGCAGGTGCAGCCCCGAACAAGGTCTGCTCTTGGCCTGAGAACACCCACTGCCCAGCGCTTCCTTTGGGTACACACGTGTAGAGGAAGGTTGTTGAATTCTGCTGCGTGATAACTTCTCCGGGCCACGTAGCGTGAGGGCCAGTAGAGTGGCCCTCCATCTCATCCCGGCTTCATGTGCCGGGTGTATAAGGCAAACTCCCTGCTTGAATCCCTCCGTGGGCTACGTAACCTCCAGAGAGAGGTGGGTGATTGGGACCCAGGGCTGGTATCTAGGTTACTGCTCAGTGCCTCAACTTCGCAGCTGTTCTCTCTAAGCGGGTCCCAAAGGCTTTCTGGAAGTGTTTCCTTAGAGGGCCAGAAACAGGAAATTAGCCGACAGGCCCACGGGGATGCCAGTTCTCGGCAGCAACAACGCTACCAGCGTCAGACCCTTGGGTTCTCTTTGGTAAATGGAAGAACAACTCTGCTTGGAAGCTTCTGCCATCCAGTTTGAGAGTCGCACTTCCACCGCAGCCTAGGATTCCAAGTGTTGCCATGCCGCCACAATTTCCCATTCTTAGGCCTCTGACGGCAGAGTGTCTGGCAGTCCTCAAAGAGACCTTAGGGATGCAGGCGTTTTGGCTCCTTCCACCGAGAAAGCAGCTCCTCCAGCTCCTCTGTCGTTAGCTAGTTCATGTTAGAATATCTCTAGGCGCCCTCTTTCCTCCTCCACGAGGTAAGACACAAACGGACTTGCCCTAAAGGGTAGAAGCCTTCTGAGTCCGGCAGAGAGGCAGCCTCTCCCACTCAGCATTCCCCGACGACTGAGCCCCTGGCATGGGTCCGAGACACGGAGAAAGACAGCCGTAACCCCGAGCTTTTCCACAATGTAGTATAGGCCTCACCCTGAAGCTCACGTCAATTTCATAGAGAAAACACCAGGCCTCGATGTGCTTTCCTGTGGCAAGGAAACTTTGCTTTCATTCCTTAGGTGGCACATTGGCTCAGGACGGCCCTACCCGAAGGACTCACGGTGTGCAGCCCTATTTGTTGAGATCAGCCCCTCTGGCTCTTTCTCGGATGAAACCAAGTGGGCAAAGAGCCGTTCCTAATCTGGGGTCCCTGGGAGCCTTCCCTAGTCTACACCAGAACAGCACTCTGAGGGAGAGGAGACGCGGAGGTTTGGTAGCCAAATCTCCTATTCTGCAGAGAAACATTTTGTTGTAGGTGGGTTCCATCAGCCTTGCCATATGTTCTCAGCTGGCTAGGACGGAGGGCAGGCAGTCAGTTGGCAGGCTCACCTGAGGCCCTGCTTCCCAGACTGTGATACAGAACCCCCGCCTGCTGCAGCCCAAAGGGACGGCTTATGGTAAGGGGAAAACCCTGTGTTGGAAAGTTCCTGCCTAACCCTCGCACAAGCACAAGCATATGGGTCAGTGGTCCAAGACTTTCCCCACACGTTTGCCATGTTTGCTCCCATGTAGCCTCCGAAGGCCGAGGTTACCTAGCTGGGAATCACACTTCAGGAGAGGTACTCATGCTGCTTGGGACTGCAAGTTGTTTCACCAGGCAGCCCAAATCGAGTCCACCCACTTGCATTTTCCAGGGGCCGAGCCTGGGAGGGGCAACATACACTTTCTGAATGGGAAAGAAGCCCATGCCTTCAGTGTGAAAGGCCACTATGCCTCTTTGCTTTGGCAGCCCAGGGATAGCGTCGGCTCTGAAATGCTTCCAAAGGAGCAGAGTCAGAGAACCTTTGAACCACAGAGCAGGTGCAGCCCCGAACAAGGTCTGCTCTTGGCCTGAGAACACCCACTGCCCAGCGCTTCGTTTGGGTACACACGTGTAGAGGATGGTTGTTGAATTCTGCTGCGTGATAACTTCTCCGGGCCACGTAGCGTGAGGGCCAGTAGAGTGGCCCTCCATCTCATCCCGGCTTCATATGCCGGGTGTATAAGGCAAACTCCCTGCTTGAATCCCTCCGTGGGCTACGTAACCTCCAGAGAGAGGTGGGTGATTGGGACCCAGGGCTGGTATCTAGGTTACTGCTCAGTGCCTCAACTTCGCAGCTGTTCTCTCTAAGCGGGTCCCAAAGGCTTTCTGGAAGTGTTTCCTTAGAGGGCCAGAAACAGGAAATTAGCCCACAGGCCCACGGGGATGCCAGTTCTCGGCAGCAACAACGCTACCAGCGACAGACCCTTGGGTTCTCTTTGGTAAATGGAAGAACAACTCTGCTTGGAAGCTTCTGCCATCCAGTTTGAGAGTCGCACTTCCACCGCAGCCTAGGATTCCAAGTGTTGCCATGCCGCCACAATTTCCCATTCTTAGGCCTCTGACGGCAGAGTGTCTGGCAGTCCTCAAAGAGACCTTAGGGATGCAGGCGTTTTGGCTCCTTCCACCGAGAAAGCAGCTCCTCCAGCTCCTCTGTCGTTAGCTAGTTCATGTTAGAATATCTCTAGGCGCCCTCTTTCCTCCTCCACGAGGTAAGACACAAACGGACTTGCCCTAAAGGGTAGAAGCCTTCTGAGTCCGGCAGAGAGGCAGCCTCTCCCACTCAGCATTCCCCGACGACTGAGCCCCTGGCATGGGTCCGAGACACGGAGAAACACAGCCTTAACCCCGAGCTTTTCCACAATGTAGTATAGGCCTCACCCTGAAGCTCACGTCAATTTCATAGAGAAAACACCAGGCCTCGGTGTGCTTTCCTGTGGCAAGGAAACTTTGCTTTCATTCCTTAGGTGGCACATTGGCTCAGGACGGCCCTACCCGAAGGACTCACGGTGTGCAGCCCTATTTGTTGAGATCAGCCCCTCTGGCTCTTTCTCGGATGAAACCAAGTGGGCAAAGAGCCGTTCCTAAGCTGGGGTCCCTGGGAGCCTTCCCTAGTCTACACCAGAACAGCACTCTGAGGGAGAGGAGACGCGGAGGTTTGGTAGCCAAATCTCCTATTCTGCAGAGAAACATTTCGTTGTAGGTGGGTTCCATCAGCCTTGCCATATGTTCTCAGCTGGCTAGGACGGAGGGCAGGCAGTCAGTTGGCAGGCTCACCTGAGGCCCTGCTTCCCAGACTGTGATACAGAACCCCCGCCTGCTGCAGCCCAAAGGGACGGCTTATGGTAAGGGGAAAACCCTGTGTTGGAAACTTCCTGCCTAACCCTCGCACAAGCACAAGCATATGGGTCAGTGGTCCAAGACTTTCCCCACACGTTTGCCATGTTTGCTCCCATGTAGCCTCCGAAGGCCGAGGTTACCTAGCTGGGAATCACACTTCAGGAGAGGTACTCATGCTGCTTGGTACTGCAAGTTGTTTCACCAGGCAGCCCAAATCGAGTCCACCCACTTGCATTTTCCAGGGGCAGAGCCTGGGAGGGGCAACATACACTTTCTGAATGGGAAAGAAGCCCATGCCTTCAGTGTGAAAGGCCACTATGCCTCTTTGCTTTGGCAGCCCAGGGATAGCGTCGGCTCTGAAATGCTTCCAAAGGAGCAGAGTCAGAGAACCTTTGAACCACAGAGCAGGTGCAGCCCCGAACAAGGTCTGCTCTTGGCCTGAGAACACCCACTGCCCAGCGCTTCCTTTGGGTACACACGTGTAGAGGAAGGTTGTTGAATTCTGCTGCGTGATAACTTCTCCGGGCCACGTAGCGTGAGGGCCAGTAGAGTGGCCCTCCATCTCATCCCGGCTTCATGTGCCGGGTGTATAAGGCAAACTCCCTGCTTGAATCCCTCCGTGGGCTACGTAACCTCCAGAGAGAGGTGGGTGATTGGGACCCAGGGCTGGTATCTAGGTTACTGCTCAGTGCCTCAACTTCGCAGCTGTTCTCTCTAAGCGGGTCCCAAAGGCTTTCTGGAAGTGTTTCCTTAGAGGGCCAGAAACAGGAAATTAGCCGACAGGCCCACGGGGATGCCAGTTCTCGGCAGCAACAACGCTACCAGCGTCAGACCCTTGGGTTCTCTTTGGTAAATGGAAGAACAACTCTGCTTGGAAGCTTCTGCCATCCAGTTTGAGAGTCGCACTTCCACCGCAGCCTAGGATTCCAAGTGTTGCCATGCCGCCACAATTTCCCATTCTTAGGCCTCTGACGGCAGAGTGTCTGGCAGTCCTCAAAGAGACCTTAGGGATGCAGGCGTTTTGGCTCCTTCCACCGAGAAAGCAGCTCCTCCAGCTCCTCTGTCGTTAGCTAGTTCATGTTAGAATATCTCTAGGCGCCCTCTTTCCTCCTCCACGAGGTAAGACACAAACGGACTTGCCCTAAAGGGTAGAAGCCTTCTGAGTCCGGCAGAGAGGCAGCCTCTCCCACTCAGCATTCCCCGACGACTGAGCCCCTGGCATGGGTCCGAGACACGGAGAAAGACAGCCGTAACCCCGAGCTTTTCCACAATGTAGTATAGGCCTCACCCTGAAGCTCACGTCAATTTCATAGAGAAAACACCAGGCCTCGATGTGCTTTCCTGTGGCAAGGAAACTTTGCTTTCATTCCTTAGGTGGCACATTGGCTCAGGACGGCCCTACCCGAAGGACTCACGGTGTGCAGCCC
Organism: Eschrichtius robustus; assembly: GCF_028021215.1. Classification (NCBI taxonomy): domain Eukaryota; kingdom Metazoa; phylum Chordata; class Mammalia; order Artiodactyla; family Eschrichtiidae; genus Eschrichtius; species Eschrichtius robustus. The sequence goes on from NC_090842.1 coordinate 44,106,172, forward strand.
TATTTGTTGAGATCAGCCCCTCTGGCTCTTTCTCGGATGAAACCAAGTGGGCAAAGAGCCGTTCCTAATCTGGGGTCCCTGGGAGCCTTCCCTAGTCTACACCAGAACAGCACTCTGAGGGAGAGGAGACGCGGAGGTTTGGTAGCCAAATCTCCTATTCTGCAGAGAAACATTTTGTTGTAGGTGGGTTCCATCAGCCTTGCCATATGTTCTCAGCTGGCTAGGACGGAGGGCAGGCAGTCAGTTGGCAGGCTCACCTGAGGCCCTGCTTCCCAGACTGTGATACAGAACCCCCGCCTGCTGCAGCCCAAAGGGACGGCTTATGGTAAGGGGAAAACCCTGTGTTGGAAAGTTCCTGCCTAACCCTCGCACAAGCACAAGCATATGGGTCAGTGGTCCAAGACTTTCCCCACACGTTTGCCATGTTTGCTCCCATGTAGCCTCCGAAGGCCGAGGTTACCTAGCTGGGAATCACACTTCAGGAGAGGTACTCATGCTGCTTGGGACTGCAAGTTGTTTCACCAGGCAGCCCAAATCGAGTCCACCCACTTGCATTTTCCAGGGGCCGAGCCTGGGAGGGGCAACATACACTTTCTGAATGGGAAAGAAGCCCATGCCTTCAGTGTGAAAGGCCACTATGCCTCTTTGCTTTGGCAGCCCAGGGATAGCGTCGGCTCTGAAATGCTTCCAAAGGAGCAGAGTCAGAGAACCTTTGAACCACAGAGCAGGTGCAGCCCCGAACAAGGTCTGCTCTTGGCCTGAGAACACCCACTGCCCAGCGCTTCGTTTGGGTACACACGTGTAGAGGATGGTTGTTGAATTCTGCTGCGTGATAACTTCTCCGGGCCACGTAGCGTGAGGGCCAGTAGAGTGGCCCTCCATCTCATCCCGGCTTCATATGCCGGGTGTATAAGGCAAACTCCCTGCTTGAATCCCTCCGTGGGCTACGTAACCTCCAGAGAGAGGTGGGTGATTGGGACCCAGGGCTGGTATCTAGGTTACTGCTCAGTGCCTCAACTTCGCAGCTGTTCTCTCTAAGCGGGTCCCAAAGGCTTTCTGGAAGTGTTTCCTTAGAGGGCCAGAAACAGGAAATTAGCCGACAGGCCCACGGGGATGCCAGTTCTCGGCAGCAACAACGCTACCAGCGTCAGACCCTTGGGTTCTCTTTGGTAAATGGAAGAACAACTCTGCTTGGAAGCTTCTGCCATCCAGTTTGAGAGTCGCACTTCCACCGCAGCCTAGGATTCCAAGTGTTGCCATGCCGCCACAATTTCCCATTCTTAGGCCTCTGACGGCAGAGTGTCTGGCAGTCCTCAAAGAGACCTTAGGGATGCAGGCGTTTTGGCTCCTTCCACCGAGAAAGCAGCTCCTCCAGCTCCTCTGTCGTTAGCTAGTTCATGTTAGAATATCTCTAGGCGCCCTCTTTCCTCCTCCACGAGGTAAGACACAAACGGACTTGCCCTAAAGGGTAGAAGCCTTCTGAGTCCGGCAGAGAGGCAGCCTCTCCCACTCAGCATTCCCCGACGACTGAGCCCCTGGCATGGGTCCGAGACACGGAGAAAGACAGCCGTAACCCCGAGCTTTTCCACAATGTAGTATAGGCCTCACCCTGAAGCTCACGTCAATTTCATAGAGAAAACACCAGGCCTCGATGTGCTTTCCTGTGGCAAGGAAACTTTGCTTTCATTCCTTAGGTGGCACATTGGCTCAGGACGGCCCTACCCGAAGGACTCACGGTGTGCAGCCCTATTTGTTGAGATCAGCCCCTCTGGCTCTTTCTCGGATGAAACCAAGTGGGCAAAGAGCCGTTCCTAATCTGGGGTCCCTGGGAGCCTTCCCTAGTCTACACCAGAACAGCACTCTGAGGGAGAGGAGACGCGGAGGTTTGGTAGCCAAATCTCCTATTCTGCAGAGAAACATTTTGTTGTAGGTGGGTTCCATCAGCCTTGCCATATGTTCTCAGCTGGCTAGGACGGAGGGCAGGCAGTCAGTTGGCAGGCTCACCTGAGGCCCTGCTTCCCAGACTGTGATACAGAACCCCCGCCTGCTGCAGCCCAAAGGGACGGCTTATGGTAAGGGGAAAACCCTGTGTTGGAAAGTTCCTGCCTAACCCTCGCACAAGCACAAGCATATGGGTCAGTGGTCCAAGACTTTCCCCACACGTTTGCCATGTTTGCTCCCATGTAGCCTCCGAAGGCCGAGGTTACCTAGCTGGGAATCACACTTCAGGAGAGGTACTCATGCTGCTTGGGACTGCAAGTTGTTTCACCAGGCAGCCCAAATCGAGTCCACCCACTTGCATTTTCCAGGGGCCGAGCCTGGGAGGGGCAACATACACTTTCTGAATGGGAAAGAAGCCCATGCCTTCAGTGTGAAAGGCCACTATGCCTCTTTGCTTTGGCAGCCCAGGGATAGCGTCGGCTCTGAAATGCTTCCAAAGGAGCAGAGTCAGAGAACCTTTGAACCACAGAGCAGGTGCAGCCCCGAACAAGGTCTGCTCTTGGCCTGAGAACACCCACTGCCCAGCGCTTCGTTTGGGTACACACGTGTAGAGGATGGTTGTTGAATTCTGCTGCGTGATAACTTCTCCGGGCCACGTAGCGTGAGGGCCAGTAGAGTGGCCCTCCATCTCATCCCGGCTTCATATGCCGGGTGTATAAGGCAAACTCCCTGCTTGAATCCCTCCGTGGGCTACGTAACCTCCAGAGAGAGGTGGGTGATTGGGACCCAGGGCTGGTATCTAGGTTACTGCTCAGTGCCTCAACTTCGCAGCTGTTCTCTCTAAGCGGGTCCCAAAGGCTTTCTGGAAGTGTTTCCTTAGAGGGCCAGAAACAGGAAATTAGCCGACAGGCCCACGGGGATGCCAGTTCTCGGCAGCAACAACGCTACCAGCGTCAGACCCTTGGGTTCTCTTTGGTAAATGGAAGAACAACTCTGCTTGGAAGCTTCTGCCATCCAGTTTGAGAGTCGCACTTCCACCGCAGCCTAGGATTCCAAGTGTTGCCATGCCGCCACAATTTCCCATTCTTAGGCCTCTGACGGCAGAGTGTCTGGCAGTCCTCAAAGAGACCTTAGGGATGCAGGCGTTTTGGCTCCTTCCACCGAGAAAGCAGCTCCTCCAGCTCCTCTGTCGTTAGCTAGTTCATGTTAGAATATCTCTAGGCGCCCTCTTTCCTCCTCCACGAGGTAAGACACAAACGGACTTGCCCTAAAGGGTAGAAGCCTTCTGAGTCCGGCAGAGAGGCAGCCTCTCCCACTCAGCATTCCCCGACGACTGAGCCCCTGGCATGGGTCCGAGACACGGAGAAAGACAGCCGTAACCCCGAGCTTTTCCACAATGTAGTATAGGCCTCACCCTGAAGCTCACGTCAATTTCATAGAGAAAACACCAGGCCTCGATGTGCTTTCCTGTGGCAAGGAAACTTTGCTTTCATTCCTTAGGTGGCACATTGGCTCAGGACGGCCCTACCCGAAGGACTCACGGTGTGCAGCCCTATTTGTTGAGATCAGCCCCTCTGGCTCTTTCTCGGATGAAACCAAGTGGGCAAAGAGCCGTTCCTAATCTGGGGTCCCTGGGAGCCTTCCCTAGTCTACACCAGAACAGCACTCTGAGGGAGAGGAGACGCGGAGGTTTGGTAGCCAAATCTCCTATTCTGCAGAGAAACATTTTGTTGTAGGTGGGTTCCATCAGCCTTGCCATATGTTCTCAGCTGGCTAGGACGGAGGGCAGGCAGTCAGTTGGCAGGCTCACCTGAGGCCCTGCTTCCCAGACTGTGATACAGAACCCCCGCCTGCTGCAGCCCAAAGGGACGGCTTATGGTAAGGGGAAAACCCTGTGTTGGAAAGTTCCTGCCTAACCCTCGCACAAGCACAAGCATATGGGTCAGTGGTCCAAGACTTTCCCCACACGTTTGCCATGTTTGCTCCCATGTAGCCTCCGAAGGCCGAGGTTACCTAGCTGGGAATCACACTTCAGGAGAGGTACTCATGCTGCTTGGGACTGCAAGTTGTTTCACCAGGCAGCCCAAATCGAGTCCACCCACTTGCATTTTCCAGGGGCCGAGCCTGGGAGGGGCAACATACACTTTCTGAATGGGAAAGAAGCCCATGCCTTCAGTGTGAAAGGCCACTATGCCTCTTTGCTTTGGCAGCCCAGGGATAGCGTCGGCTCTGAAATGCTTCCAAAGGAGCAGAGTCAGAGAACCTTTGAACCACAGAGCAGGTGCAGCCCCGAACAAGGTCTGCTCTTGGCCTGAGAACACCCACTGCCCAGCGCTTCGTTTGGGTACACACGTGTAGAGGATGGTTGTTGAATTCTGCTGCGTGATAACTTCTCCGGGCCACGTAGCGTGAGGGCCAGTAGAGTGGCCCTCCATCTCATCCCGGCTTCATATGCCGGGTGTATAAGGCAAACTCCCTGCTTGAATCCCTCCGTGGGCTACGTAACCTCCAGAGAGAGGTGGGTGATTGGGACCCAGGGCTGGTATCTAGGTTACTGCTCAGTGCCTCAACTTCGCAGCTGTTCTCTCTAAGCGGGTCCCAAAGGCTTTCTGGAAGTGTTTCCTTAGAGGGCCAGAAACAGGAAATTAGCCGACAGGCCCACGGGGATGCCAGTTCTCGGCAGCAACAACGCTACCAGCGTCAGACCCTTGGGTTCTCTTTGGTAAATGGAAGAACAACTCTGCTTGGAAGCTTCTGCCATCCAGTTTGAGAGTCGCACTTCCACCGCAGCCTAGGATTCCAAGTGTTGCCATGCCGCCACAATTTCCCATTCTTAGGCCTCTGACGGCAGAGTGTCTGGCAGTCCTCAAAGAGACCTTAGGGATGCAGGCGTTTTGGCTCCTTCCACCGAGAAAGCAGCTCCTCCAGCTCCTCTGTCGTTAGCTAGTTCATGTTAGAATATCTCTAGGCGCCCTCTTTCCTCCTCCACGAGGTAAGACACAAACGGACTTGCCCTAAAGGGTAGAAGCCTTCTGAGTCCGGCAGAGAGGCAGCCTCTCCCACTCAGCATTCCCCGACGACTGAGCCCCTGGCATGGGTCCGAGACACGGAGAAAGACAGCCGTAACCCCGAGCTTTTCCACAATGTAGTATAGGCCTCACCCTGAAGCTCACGTCAATTTCATAGAGAAAACACCAGGCCTCGATGTGCTTTCCTGTGGCAAGGAAACTTTGCTTTCATTCCTTAGGTGGCACATTGGCTCAGGACGGCCCTACCCGAAGGACTCACGGTGTGCAGCCCTATTTGTTGAGATCAGCCCCTCTGGCTCTTTCTCGGATGAAACCAAGTGGGCAAAGAGCCGTTCCTAATCTGGGGTCCCTGGGAGCCTTCCCTAGTCTACACCAGAACAGCACTCTGAGGGAGAGGAGACGCGGAGGTTTGGTAGCCAAATCTCCTATTCTGCAGAGAAACATTTTGTTGTAGGTGGGTTCCATCAGCCTTGCCATATGTTCTCAGCTGGCTAGGACGGAGGGCAGGCAGTCAGTTGGCAGGCTCAGCTGAGGCCCTGCTTCCCAGACTGTGATACAGAACCCCCGCCTGCTGCAGCCCAAAGGGACGGCTTATGGTAAGGGGAAAACCCTGTGTTGGAAAGTTCCTGCCTAACCCTCGCACAAGCACAAGCATATGGGTCAGTGGTCCAAGACTTTCCCCACACGTTTGCCATGTTTGCTCCCATGTAGCCTCCGAAGGCCGAGGTTACCTAGCTGGGAATCACACTTCAGGAGAGGTACTCATGCTGCTTGGGACTGCAAGTTGTTTCACCAGGCAGCCCAAATCGAGTCCACCCACTTGCATTTTCCAGGGGCCGAGCCTGGGAGGGGCAACATACACTTTCTGAATGGGAAAGAAGCCCATGCCTTCAGTGTGAAAGGCCACTATGCCTCTTTGCTTTGGCAGCCCAGGGATAGCGTCGGCTCTGAAATGCTTCCAAAGGAGCAGAGTCAGAGAACCTTTGAACCACAGAGCAGGTGCAGCCCCGAACAAGGTCTGCTCTTGGCCTGAGAACACCCACTGCCCAGCGCTTCGTTTGGGTACACACGTGTAGAGGATGGTTGTTGAATTCTGCTGCGTGATAACTTCTCCGGGCCACGTAGCGTGAGGGCCAGTAGAGTGGCCCTCCATCTCATCCCGGCTTCATATGCCGGGTGTATAAGGCAAACTCCCTGCTTGAATCCCTCCGTGGGCTACGTAACCTCCAGAGAGAGGTGGGTGATTGGGACCCAGGGCTGGTATCTAGGTTACTGCTCAGTGCCTCAACTTCGCAGCTGTTCTCTCTAAGCGGGTCCCAAAGGCTTTCTGGAAGTGTTTCCTTAGAGGGCCAGAAACAGGAAATTAGCCGACAGGCCCACGGGGATGCCAGTTCTCGGCAGCAACAACGCTACCAGCGTCAGACCCTTGGGTTCTCTTTGGTAAATGGAAGAACAACTCTGCTTGGAAGCTTCTGCCATCCAGTTTGAGAGTCGCACTTCCACCGCAGCCTAGGATTCCAAGTGTTGCCATGCCGCCACAATTTCCCATTCTTAGGCCTCTGACGGCAGAGTGTCTGGCAGTCCTCAAAGAGACCTTAGGGATGCAGGCGTTTTGGCTCCTTCCACCGAGAAAGCAGCTCCTCCAGCTCCTCTGTCGTTAGCTAGTTCATGTTAGAATATCTCTAGGCGCCCTCTTTCCTCCTCCACGAGGTAAGACACAAACGGACTTGCCCTAAAGGGTAGAAGCCTTCTGAGTCCGGCAGAGAGGCAGCCTCTCCCACTCAGCATTCCCCGACGACTGAGCCCCTGGCATGGGTCCGAGACACGGAGAAAGACAGCCGTAACCCCGAGCTTTTCCACAATGTAGTATAGGCCTCACCCTGAAGCTCACGTCAATTTCATAGAGAAAACACCAGGCCTCGATGTGCTTTCCTGTGGCAAGGAAACTTTGCTTTCATTCCTTAGGTGGCACATTGGCTCAGGACGGCCCTACCCGAAGGACTCACGGTGTGCAGCCCTATTTGTTGAGATCAGCCCCTCTGGCTCTTTCTCGGATGAAACCAAGTGGGCAAAGAGCCGTTCCTAATCTGGGGTCCCTGGGAGCCTTCCCTAGTCTACACCAGAACAGCACTCTGAGGGAGAGGAGACGCGGAGGTTTGGTAGCCAAATCTCCTATTCTGCAGAGAAACATTTTGTTGTAGGTGGGTTCCATCAGCCTTGCCATATGTTCTCAGCTGGCTAGGACGGAGGGCAGGCAGTCAGTTGGCAGGCTCACCTGAGGCCCTGCTTCCCAGACTGTGATACAGAACCCCCGCCTGCTGCAGCCCAAAGGGACGGCTTATGGTAAGGGGAAAACCCTGTGTTGGAAAGTTCCTGCCTAACCCTCGCACAAGCACAAGCATATGGGTCAGTGGTCCAAGACTTTCCCCACACGTTTGCCATGTTTGCTCCCATGTAGCCTCCGAAGGCCGAGGTTACCTAGCTGGGAATCACACTTCAGGAGAGGTACTCATGCTGCTTGGGACTGCAAGTTGTTTCACCAGGCAGCCCAAATCGAGTCCACCCACTTGCATTTTCCAGGGGCCGAGCCTGGGAGGGGCAACATACACTTTCTGAATGGGAAAGAAGCCCATGCCTTCAGTGTGAAAGGCCACTATGCCTCTTTGCTTTGGCAGCCCAGGGATAGCGTCGGCTCTGAAATGCTTCCAAAGGAGCAGAGTCAGAGAACCTTTGAACCACAGAGCAGGTGCAGCCCCGAACAAGGTCTGCTCTTGGCCTGAGAACACCCACTGCCCAGCGCTTCGTTTGGGTACACACGTGTAGAGGATGGTTGTTGAATTCTGCTGCGTGATAACTTCTCCGGGCCACGTAGCGTGAGGGCCAGTAGAGTGGCCCTCCATCTCATCCCGGCTTCATGTGCCGGGTGTATAAGGCAAACTCCCTGCTTGAATCCCTCCGTGGGCTACGTAACCTCCAGAGAGAGGTGGGTGATTGGGACCCAGGGCTGGTATCTAGGTTACTGCTCAGTGCCTCAACTTCGCAGCTGTTCTCTCTAAGCGGGTCCCAAAGGCTTTCTGGAAGTGTTTCCTTAGAGGGCCAGAAACAGGAAATTAGCCGACAGGCCCACGGGGATGCCAGTTCTCGGCAGCAACAACGCTACCAGCGTCAGACCCTTGGGTTCTCTTTGGTAAATGGAAGAACAACTCTGCTTGGAAGCTTCTGCCATCCAGTTTGAGAGTCGCACTTCCACCGCAGCCTAGGATTCCAAGTGTTGCCATGCCGCCACAATTTCCCATTCTTAGGCCTATGACGGCAGAGTGTCTGGCAGTCCTCAAAGAGACCTTAGGGATGCAGGCGTTTTGGCTCCTTCCACCGAGAAAGCAGCTCCTCCAGCTCCTCTGTCGTTAGCTAGTTCATGTTAGAATATCTCTAGGCGCCCTCTTTCCTCCTCCACGAGGTAAGACACAAACGGACTTGCCCTAAAGGGTAGAAGCCTTCTGAGTCCGGCAGAGAGGCAGCCTCTCCCACTCAGCATTCCCCGACGACTGAGCCCCTGGCATGGGTCCGAGACACGGAGAAAGACAGCCGTAACCCCGAGCTTTTCCACAATGTAGTATAGGCCTCACCCTGAAGCTCACGTCAATTTCATAGAGAAAACACCAGGCCTCGGTGTGCTTTCCTGTGGCAAGGAAACTTTGCTTTCATTCCTTAGGTGGCACATTGGCTCAGGACGGCCCTACCCGAAGGACTCACGGTGTGCAGCCCTATTGGTTGAGATCAGCCCCTCTGGCTCTTTCTCGGATGAAACCAAGTGGGCAAAGAGCCGTTCCTAAGCTGGGGTCCCTGGGAGCCTTCCCTAGTCTACACCAGAACAGCACTCTGAGGGAGAGGAGACGCGGAGGTTTGGTAGCCAAATCTCCTATTCTGCAGAGAAACATTTCGTTGTAGGTGGGTTCCATCAGCCTTGCCATATTTTCTCAGCTGGCTAGGACGGAGGGCAGGCAGTCAGTTGGCAGGCTCGCCTGAAGCCCTGCTTCCCAGACTGTGATACACAACCCCCGCCTGCTGCAGCCCAAAGGGACGGCTTATGGTAAGGGGAAAACCCTGTGTTGGAAAGTTACTGCCTAACCCTCGCACAAGCACAAGCATATGGGTCAGTGGTCCAAGACTTTCCCCACAAGTTTACCATGTTTGCTCCCATCTAGCCTCCGAAGGCCGAGGTTACCTAGCTGGGAATCACACTTCAGGAGAGGTACTCATGCTGCTTGGGACTGCAAGTTGTTTCACCAGGCAGCCCAAATCGAGTCCACCCACTTGCATTTTCCAGGGGCCGAGCCTGGGAGGGGCAACATACACTTTCTGAATGGGAAAGAAGCCCATGCCTTCAGTGTGAAAGGCCACTATGCCTCTTTGCTTTGGCAGCCCAGGGATAGCGTCGGCTCTGAAATGCTTCCAAAGGAGCAGAGTCAGAGAACCTTTGAACCACAGAGCAGGTGCAGCCCCGAACAAGGTCTGCTCTTGGCCTGAGAACACCCACTGCCCAGCGCTTCCTTTGGGTACACACGTGTAGAGGAAGGTTGTTGAATTCTGCTGCGTGATAACTTCTCCGGGCCACGTAGCGTGAGGGCCAGTAGAGTGGCCCTCCATCTCATCCCGGCTTCATGTGCCGGGTGTATAAGGCAAACTCCCTGCTTGAATCCCTCCGTGGGCTACGTAACCTCCAGAGAGAGGTGGGTGATTGGGACCCAGGGCTGGTATCTAGGTTACTGCTCAGTCCCTCAACTTCGCAGCTGTTCTCTCTAAGCGGGTCCCAAAGGCTTTCCGGAAGAGTTTCCTTAGAGGGCCAAAAACAGGAAATTAGCCCACAGGCCCACGGGGATGCAAGTTCTCGGCAGCAACAACGCTACCAGCGTCAGACCCTTGGGTGCTCTTTGGTAAATTGAAGAACAACTCTGCTTGGAAGCTTCTGCCATCCAGTTTGAGAGTCGCACTTCCACCGCAGCCTAGGATTCCAAGTGTTGCCATGCCGCCACAATTTCCCATTCTTAGGCCTATGACGGCAGAGTGTCTGGCAGTCCTCAAAGAGACCTTAGGGATGCAGGCGTTTTGGCTCCTTCCACCGAGAAAGCAGCTCCTCCAGCTCCTCTGTCGTTAGCTAGTTCATGTTAGAATATCTCTAGGCGCCCTCTTTCCTCCTCCACTTGGTAAGACACAAAGGGACTTGCCCTAAAGGGAAGAAGCCTTCTGAGTCCGGCAGAGAGGCAGCCTCTCCCACTCAGCATTCCCCGACGACTGAGCCCCTGGCATGGGTCCGAGACACGGAGAAAGGCAGCCGTAACCCCGAGCTTTTCCACAATGTAGTATAGGCCTCACCCTGAAGCTCACGTCAATTTTATAGAGAAAACACCAGGCCTCGGTGTGCTTTCCTGTGGCAAGGAAACTTTGCTTTCATTCCTTAGGTGGCACATTGGCTCAGGACGGCCCTACCCGAAGGACTCACGGTGTGTAGCCCTATTTGTTGAGATCAGCCCCTCTGGCCCTTTCTCGGATGAAACCAAGTGGGCAAAGAGCCGTTCCTAAGCTGGGGTCCCTGGGAGCCTTCCCTAGTCTACACCAGAACAGCACTCTGAGGGAGAGGAGACGCGGAGGTTTGGTAGCCAAATCTCCTATTCTGCAGAGAAACATTTCGTTGTAGGTGGGTTCCATCAGCCTTGCCATATGTTCTCAGCTGGCTAGGACGGAGGGCAGGCAGTCAGTTGGCAGGCTCACCTGAGGCCCTGCTTCCCAGACTGTGATACAGAACCCCCGCCTGCTGCAGCCCAAAGGGACGGCTTATGGTAAGGGGAAAACCCTGTGTTGGAAAGTTTCTGCCTAACCCTCGCACAAGCACAAGCATATGGGTCAGTGGTCCAAGACTTTCCCCACAGGTTTGCCATGTTTGCTCCCATGTAGCCTCCGAAGGCCGAGGTTACCTAGCTGGGAATCACACTTCAGGAGAGGTACTCATGCTGCTTGGGACTGCAAGTTGTTTCACCAGGCAGCACAAATCGAGTCCACCCACTTGCATTTTCCAGGGGCCGAGCCTAGGAGGGGCAACATACACTTTCTGAATGGGAAAGAAGCCCATGCCTTCAGTGTGAAAGGCCACTATGCCTCTTTGCTTTGGCAGCCCAGGGATAGCGTCGGCTCTGAAATGCTTCCAAAGGAGCAGAGTCAGAGAACCTTTGAACCACAGAGCAGGTGCAGCCCCGAACAAGGTCTGCTCTTGGCCTGAGAACACCCACTGCCCAGCGCTTCGTTTGGGTACACACGTGTAGAGGAAGGTTGTTGAATTCTGCTGCGTGATAACTTCTCCGGGCCACGTAGCGTGAGGGCCAGTAGAGTGGCCCTCCATCTCATCCCGGCTTCATGTGCCGGGTGTATAAGGCAAACTCCCTGCTTGAATCCCTCCGTGGGCTACGTAACCTCCAGAGAGAGGTGGGTGATTGGGACCCAGGGCTGGTATCTAGGTTACTGCTCAGTGCCTCAACTTCGCAGCTGTTCTCTCTAAGCGGGTCCCAAAGGCTTTCCGGAAGAGTTTCCTTAGAGGGCCAGAAACAGGAAATTAGCCCACAGGCCCACGGGGATGCCAGTTCTCGGCAGCAACAACGCTACCAGCGTCAGACCCTTGGGTTCTCTTTGGGAAATGGAAGAACAACTCTGCTTGGAAGCTTCTGCCATCCAGTTTGAGAGTCGCACTTCCACCGCAGCCTAGGATTCCAAGTGTTGCCATGCCGCCACAATTTCCCATTCTTAGGCCTCTGACGGCAGAGTGTCTGGCAGTCCTCAAAGAGACCTTAGGGATGCAGGCGTTTTGGCTCCTTCCACCGAGAAAGCAGCTCCTCCAGCTCCTCTGTCGTTAGCTAGTTCATGTTAGAATATCTCTAGGCGCCCTCTTTCCTCCTCCACGAGGTAAGACACAAACGGACTTGCCCTAAAGGGTAGAAGCCTTCTGAGTCCGGCAGAGAGGCAGCCTCTCCCACTCAGCATTCCCCGACGACTGAGCCCCTGGCATGGGTCCGAGACACGGAGAAAGACAGCCGTAACCCCGAGCTTTTCCACAATGTAGTATAGGCCTCACCCTGAAGCTCACGTCAATTTCATAGAGAAAACACCAGGCCTCGATGTGCTTTCCTGTGGCAAGGAAACTTTGCTTTCATTCCTTAGGTGGCACATTGGCTCAGGACGGCCCTACCCGAAGGACTCACGGTGTGCAGCCCTATTTGTTGAGATCAGCCCCTCTGGCTCTTTCTCGGATGAAACCAAGTGGGCAAAGAGCCGTTCCTAATCTGGGGTCCCTGGGAGCCTTCCCTAGTCTACACCAGAACAGCACTCTGAGGGAGAGGAGACGCAGAGGTTTGGTAGCCAAATCTCCTATTCTGCAGAGAAACATTTCGTTGTAGGTGGGTTCCATCAGCCTTGCCATATGTTCTCAGCTGGCTAGGACGGAGGGCAGGCAGTCAGTTGGCAGGCTCACCTGAGGCCCTGCTTCCCAGACTGTGATACAGAACCCCCGCCTGCTGCAGCCCAAAGGGACGGCTTATGGTAAGGGGAAAACCCTGTGTTGGAAAGTTCCTGCCTAACTCTCGCACAAGCACAAGCATATGGGTCAGTGGTCCAAGACTTTCCCCACAAGTTTACCATGTTTGCTCCCATGTAGCCTCCGAAGGCCGAGGTTACCTAGCTGGGAATCACACTTCAGGAGAGGTACTCATGCTGCTTGGGACTGCAAGTTGTTTCACCAGGCAGCCCAAATCGAGTCCACCCACTTGCATTTTCCAGGGGCCGAGCCTGGGAGGGGCAACATACACTTTCTGAATGGGAAAGAAGCCCATGCCTTCAGTGTGAAAGGCCACTATGCCTCTTTGCTTTGGCAGCCCAGGGATAGAGTCGGCTCTGAAATGCTTCCAAAGGAGCAGAGTCAGAGAACCTTTGAACCACAGAGCAGGTGCAGCCCCGAACAAGGTCTGCTCTTGGCCTGAGAACACCCACTGCCCAGCGCTTCGTTTGGGTACACACGTGTAGAGGAAGGTTGTTGAATTCTGCTGCGTGATTACTTCTCCGGGCCACGTAGCGTGAGGGCCAGTAGAGTGGCCCTCCATCTCATCCCGGCTTCATGTGCCGGGTGTATAAGGCAAACTCCCTGCTTGAATCCCTCCGTGGGCTATGTAACCTCCAGAGAGAGGTGGGTGATTGGGACCCAGGGCTGGTATCTAGGTTACTGCTCAGTGCCTCAACTTCGCAGCTGTTCTCTCTGAGCGGGTCCCAAAGGCTTTCCGGAAGAGTTTCCTTAGAGGGCCAAAAACAGGAAATTAGCCCACAGGCCCACGGGGATGCAAGTTCTCGGCAGCAAAAACGCTACCAGCGTCAGACCCTTGGGTTCTCTTTGGTAAATGGAAGAACAACTCTGCTTGGAAGCTTCTGCCATCCAGTTTGAGAGTCGCACTTCCACCGCAGCCTAGGATTCCAAGTGTTGCCATGCCGCCACAATTTCCCATTCTTAGGCCTATGACGGCAGAGTGTCTGGCAGTCCTCAAAGAGACCTTAGGGATGCAGGCGTTTTGGCTCCTTCCACCGAGAAAGCAGCTCCTCCAGCTCCTCTGTCGTTAGCTAGTTCATGTTAGAATATCTCTAGGCGCCCTCTTTCCTCCTCCACGAGCTAAGACACAAACGGACTTGCCCTAAAGGGAAGAAGCCTTCTGAGTCCGGCAGAGAGGCAGCCTCTCCCACTCAGCATTCCCCGACGACTGAGCCCCTGGCATGGGTCCGAGACACGGAGAAAGACAGCCGTAACCCCGAGCTTTTCCACAATGTAGTATAGGCCTCACCCTGAAGCTCACGTCAATTTCATAGAGAAAACACCAGGCCTCGGTGTGCTTTCCTGTGGCAAGGAAACTTTGCTTTCATTCCTTAGGTGGCACATTGGCTCAGGACGGCCCTACCCGAAGGACTCACGGTGTGCAGCCCTATTGGTTGAGATCAGCCCCTCTGGCTCTTTCTCGGATGAAACCAAGTGGGCAAAGAGCCGTTCCTAAGCTGGGGTCCCTGGGAGCCTTCCCTAGTCTACACCAGAACAGCACTCTGAGGGAGAGGAGACGCGGAGGTTTGGTAGCCAAATCTCCTATTCTGCAGAGAAACATTTCGTTGTAGGTGGGTTCCATCAGCCTTGCCATATTTTCTCAGCTGGCTAGGACGGAGGGCAGGCAGTCAGTTGGCAGGCTCACCTGAAGCCCTGCTTCCCAGACTGTGATACACAACCCCCGCCTGCTGCAGCCCAAAGGGACGGCTTATGGTAAGGGGAAAACCCTGTGTTGGAAAGTTACTGCCTAACCCTCGCACAAGCACAAGCATATGGGTCAGTGGTCCAAGACTTTCCCCACAAGTTTACCATGTTTGCTCCCATCTAGCCTCCGAAGGCCGAGGTTACCTAGCTGGGAATCACACTTCAGGAGAGGTACTCATGCTGCTTGGGACTGCAAGTTGTTTCACCAGGCAGCCCAAATCGAGTCCACCCACTTGCATTTTCCAGGGGCCGAGCCTGGGAGGGGCAACATACACTTTCTGAATGGGAAAGAAGCCCATGCCTTCAGTGTGAAAGGCCACTATGCCTCTTTGCTTTGGCAGCCCAGGGATAGCGTCGGCTCTGAAATGCTTCCAAAGGAGCAGAGTCAGAGAACCTTTGAACCACAGAGCAGGTGCAGCCCCGAACAAGGTCTGCTCTTGGCCTGAGAACACCCACTGCCCAGCGCTTCCTTTGGGTACACACGTGTAGAGGAAGGTTGTTGAATTCTGCTGCGTGATAACTTCTCCGGGCCACGTAGCGTGAGGGCCAGTAGAGTGGCCCTCCATCTCATCCCGGCTTCATGTGCCGGGTGTATAAGGCAAACTCCCTGCTTGAATCCCTCCGTGGGCTACGTAACCTCCAGAGAGAGGTGGGTGATTGGGACCCAGGGCTGGTATCTAGGTTACTGCTCAGTCCCTCAACTTCGCAGCTGTTCTCTCTAAGCGGGTCCCAAAGGCTTTCCGGAAGAGTTTCCTTAGAGGGCCAAAAACAGGAAATTAGCCCACAGGCCCACGGGGATGCAAGTTCTCGGCAGCAACAACGCTACCAGCGTCAGACCCTTGGGTGCTCTTTGGTAAATTGAAGAACAACTCTGCTTGGAAGCTTCTGCCATCCAGTTTGCGAGTCGCACTTCCACCGCAGCCTAGGATTCCAAGTGTTGCCATGCCGCCACAATTTCCCATTCTTAGGCCTATGACGGCAGAGTGTCTGGCAGTCCTCAAAGAGACCTTAGGGATGCAGGCGTTTTGGCTCCTTCCACCGAGAAAGCAGCTCCTCCAGCTCCTCTGTCGTTAGCTAGTTCATGTTAGAATATCTCTAGGCGCCCTCTTTCCTCCTCCACTTGGTAAGACACAAAGGGACTTGCCCTAAAGGGAAGAAGCCTTCTGAGTCCGGCAGAGAGGCAGCCTCTCCCACTCAGCATTCCCCGACGACTGAGCCCCTGGCATGGGTCCGAGACACGGAGAAAGACAGCCGTAACCCCGAGCTTTTCCACAATGTAGTATAGGCCTCACCCTGAAGCTCACGTCAATTTTATAGAGAAAACACCAGGCCTCGGTGTGCTTTCCTGTGGCAAGGAAACTTTGCTTTCATTCCTTAGGTGGCACATTGGCTCAGGACGGCCCTACCCGAAGGACTCACGGTGTGCAGCCCTATTTGTTGAGATCAGCCCCTCTGGCCCTTTCTCGGATGAAACCAAGTGGGCAAAGAGCCGTTCCTAAGCTGGGGTCCCTGGGAGCCTTCCCTAGTCTACACCAGAACAGCACTCTGAGGGAGAGGAGACGCGGAGGTTTGGTAGCCAAATCTCCTATTCTGCAGAGAAACATTTCGTTGTAGGTGGGTTCCATCAGCCTTGCCATATGTTCTCAGCTGGCTAGGACGGAGGGCAGGCAGTCAGTTGGCAGGCTCACCTGAGGCCCTGCTTCCCAGACTGTGATACAGAACCCCCGCCTGCTGCAGCCCAAAGGGACGGCTTATGGTAAGGGGAAAACCCTGTGTTGGAAAGTTTCTGCCTAACCCTCGCACAAGCACAAGCATATGGGTCAGTGGTCCAAGACTTTCCCCACAGGTTTGCCATGTTTGCTCCCATGTAGCCTCCGAAGGCCGAGGTTACCTAGCTGGGAATCACACTTCAGGAGAGGTACTCATGCTGCTTGGGACTGCAAGTTGTTTCACCAGGCAGCACAAATCGAGTCCACCCACTTGCATTTTCCAGGGGCCGAGCCTAGGAGGGGCAACATACACTTTCTGAATGGGAAAGAAGCCCATGCCTTCAGTGTGAAAGGCCACTATGCCTCTTTGCTTTGGCAGCCCAGGGATAGCGTCGGCTCTGAAATGCTTCCAAAGGAGCAGAGTCAGAGAACCTTTGAACCACAGAGCAGGTGCAGCCCCGAACAAGGTCTGCTCTTGGCCTGAGAACACCCACTGCCCAGCGCTTCGTTTGGGTACACACGTGTAGAGGAAGGTTGTTGAATTCTGCTGCGTGATAACTTCTCCGGGCCACGTAGCGTGAGGGCCAGTAGAGTGGCCCTCCATCTCATCCCGGCTTCATGTGCCGGGTGTATAAGGCAAACTCCCTGCTTGAATCCCTCCGTGGGCTACGTAACCTCCAGAGAGAGGTGGGTGATTGGGACCCAGGGCTGGTATCTAGGTTACTGCTCAGTGCCTCAACTTCGCAGCTGTTCTCTCTAAGCGGGTCCCAAAGGCTTTCCGGAAGAGTTTCCTTAGAGGGCCAGAAACAGGAAATTAGCCCACAGGCCCACGGGGATGCCAGTTCTCGGCAGCAACAACGCTACCAGCGTCAGACCCTTGGGTTCTCTTTGGGAAATGGAAGAACAACTCTGCTTGGAAGCTTCTGCCATCCAGTTTGAGAGTCGCACTTCCACCGCAGCCTAGGATTCCAAGTGTTGCCATGCCGCCACAATTTCCCATTCTTAGGCCTCTGACGGCAGAGTGTCTGGCAGTCCTCAAAGAGACCTTAGGGATGCAGGCGTTTTGGCTCCTTCCACCGAGAAAGCAGCTCCTCCAGCTCCTCTGTCGTTAGCTAGTTCATGTTAGAATATCTCTAGGCGCCCTCTTTCCTCCTCCACGAGGTAAGACACAAACGGACTTGCCCTAAAGGGTAGAAGCCTTCTGAGTCCGGCAGAGAGGCAGCCTCTCCCACTCAGCATTCCCCGACGACTGAGCCCCTGGCATGGGTCCGAGACACGGAGAAAGACAGCCGTAACCCCGAGCTTTTCCACAATGTAGTATAGGCCTCACCCTGAAGCTCACGTCAATTTCATAGAGAAAACACCAGGCCTCGATGTGCTTTCCTGTGGCAAGGAAACTTTGCTTTCATTCCTTAGGTGGCACATTGGCTCAGGACGGCCCTACCCGAAGGACTCACGGTGTGCAGCCCTATTTGTTGAGATCAGCCCCTCTGGCTCTTTCTCGGATGAAACCAAGTGGGCAAAGAGCCGTTCCTAATCTGGGGTCCCTGGGAGCCTTCCCTAGTCTACACCAGAACAGCACTCTGAGGGAGAGGAGACGCAGAGGTTTGGTAGCCAAATCTCCTATTCTGCAGAGAAACATTTCGTTGTAGGTGGGTTCCATCAGCCTTGCCATATGTTCTCAGCTGGCTAGGACGGAGGGCAGGCAGTCAGTTGGCAGGCTCACCTGAGGCCCTGCTTCCCAGACTGTGATACAGAACCCCCGCCTGCTACAGCCCAAAGGGACGGCTTATGGTAAGGGGAAAACCCTGTGTTGGAAAGTTCCTGCCTAACTCTCGCACAAGCACAAGCATATGGGTCAGTGGTCCAAGACTTTCCCCACAAGTTTACCATGTTTGCTCCCATCTAGCCTCCGAAGGCCGAGGTTACCTAGCTGGGAATCACACTTCAGGAGAGGTACTCATGCTGCTTGGGACTGCAAGTTGTTTCACCAGGCAGCCCAAATCGAGTCCACCCACTTGCATTTTCCAGGGGCCGAGCCTGGGAGGGGCAACATACACTTTCTGAATGGGAAAGAAGCCCATGCCTTCAGTGTGAAAGGCCACTATGCCTCTTTGCTTTGGCAGCCCAGGGATAGAGTCGGCTCTGAAATGCTTCCAAAGGAGCAGAGTCAGAGAACCTTTGAACCACAGAGCAGGTGCAGCCCCGAACAAGGTCTGCTCTTGGCCTGAGAACACCCACTGCCCAGCGCTTCGTTTGGGTACACACGTGTAGAGGAAGGTTGTTGAATTCTGCTGCGTGATTACTTCTCCGGGCCACGTAGCGTGAGGGCCAGTAGAGTGGCCCTCCATCTCATCCCGGCTTCATGTGCCGGGTGTATAAGGCAAACTCCCTGCTTGAATCCCTCCGTGGGCTATGTAACCTCCAGAGAGAGGTGGGTGATTGGGACCCAGGGCTGGTATCTAGGTTACTGCTCAGTGCCTCAACTTCGCAGCTGTTCTCTCTGAGCGGGTCCCAAAGGCTTTCTGGAAGAGTTTCCTTAGAGGGCCAAAAACAGGAAATTAGCCCACAGGCCCACGGGGATGCAAGTTCTCGGCAGCAAAAACGCTACCAGCGTCAGACCCTTGGGTTCTCTTTGGTAAATGGAAGAACAACTCTGCTTGGAAGCTTCTGCCATCCAGTTTGCGAGTCGCACTTCCACCGCAGCCTAGGATTCCAAGTGTTGCCATGCCGCCACAATTTCCCATTCTTAGGCCTATGACGGCAGAGTGTCTGTCAGTCCTCAAAGAGACCTTAGGGATGCAGGCGTTTTGGTTCCTTCCACCGAGAAAGCAGCTCCTCCAGCTCCTCTGTCGTTAGCTAGTTCATGTTAGAATATCTCTAGGCGCCCTCTTTCCTCCTCCACGTGGTAAGACACAAAGGGACTTGCCCTAAAGGGAAGAAGCCTTCTGAGTCCGGCAGAGAGGCAGCCTCTCCCACTCAGCATTCCCCGACGACTGAGCCCCTGGCATGGGTCCGAGACTCGGAGACAGACAGCCGTAACCCCGAGCTTTTCCACAATGTAGTATAGGCCTCACCCTGAAGCTCACGTCAATTTCATAGAGAAAACACCAGGCCTCGGTGTGCTTTCCTGTGGCAAGGAAACTTTGCTTTCATTCCTTAGGTGGCACATTGGCTCAGGACGGCCCTACCCGAAGGACTCACGGTGTGCAGCCCTATTTGTTGAGATCAGCCCCTCTGGCTCTTTCTCGGATGAAACCAAGTGGGCAAAGAGCCGTTCCTAAGCTGGGGTCCCTGGGAGCCTTCCCTAGTCTACACCAGAACAGCACTCTGAGGGAGAGGAGACGCGGAGGTTTGGTAGCCAAATCTCCTATTCTGCAGAGAAACATGTCGTTGTAGGTGGGTTCCATCAGCCTTGCCATATTTTCTCAGCTGGCTAGGATGGAAGGCAGGCAGTCAGTTGGCAGGCTCACCTGAGGCCCTGCTTCCCAGACTGTGATACAGAACCCCCGCCTGCTGCAGCCCGAAGGGACGGCTTATGGTAAGGGGAAAACCCTGTGTTGGAAAGTTCCTGCCTAACCCTCGCACAAGCACAAGCATATGGGTCAGTGGTCCAAGACTTTCCCCACAAGTTTACCATGTTTGCTCCCATCTAGCCTCCGAAGGCCGAGGTTACCTAGCTGGGAATCACACTTCAGGAGAGGTACTCATGCTGCTTGGGACTGCAAGTTGTTTCACCAGGCAGCCCAAATCGAGTCCACCCACTTGCATTTTCCAGGGGCCGAGCCTGGGAGGGGCAACATACACTTTCTGACTGGGAAAGAAGCCCATGCCTTCAGTGTGAAAGGCCACTATGCCTCTTTGCTTTGGCAGCCCAGGGATAGCGTCGGCTCTGAAATGCTTCCAAAGGAGCAGAGTCAGAGAACATTTGAACCACAGAACAGGTGCAGCCCCGAACAATGTCTGCTCTTGGCCTGAGAACACCCACTGCCCAGCGCTTCGTTTGGGTACACACGTGTAGAGGAAGGTTGTTGAATTCTGCTGCGTGATAACTTCTCCGGGCCACGTAGCGTGAGGGCCAGTAAAGTGGCCCTCCATCTCATCCCGGCTTCATGTGCAGGGTGTATAAGGCAAACTCCCTGCTTGAATCCCTCCGTGGGCTACGTAACCTCCAGAGAGAGGTGGGTGATTGGGACCCAGGGCTGGTATCTAGGTTACTGCTCAGTGCCTCAACTTCGCAGCTGTTCTCTCTAAGCGGGTCCCAAAGACTTTCTGGAGGAGTTTCCTTAGAGGGCCAGAAACAGGAAATTAGCCCACAGGCCCACGGGGATGCCAGTTCTCGGCAGCAACAACGCTACCAGCGTCAGACCCTTGGGTTCTCTTTGGTAAATGGAAGAACAACTCTGCTTGGAAGCTTCTGCCATCCAGTTTGAGAGTCGCACTTCTACCGCAGCCTAGGATTCCAAGTGTTGCCATGCCGCCACAATTTCCCATTCTTAGGCCTATGACGGCAGAGTGTCTGGCAGTCCTCAAAGAGACCTTAGGGATGCAGGCGTTTTGGCTCCTTTCACCGAGAAAGCAGCTCCTCCAGCTCCTCTGTCGTTAGCTAGTTCATGTTAGAATATCTCTAGGCGCCCTCTTTCCTCCTCCACGTGGTAAGACCAAACGGACTTGCCCTAAAGGGAAGAAGCCTTCTGAGTCCGGCAGAGAGGCAGCCTCTCCCACTCAGCATTCCCCGACGACTGAGCCCCTGGCATGGGTCCGAGACACGGAGAAATACAGCCGTAACCCCGAGCTTTTCCACAATGTAGTGTTGGCCTCACCCTGAAGCTCACGTCAATTTCATAGAGAAAACACCAGGCCTCGGTGTGCTTTCCTGTGGCAAGGAAACTTTGCTTTCATTCCTTAGGTGGCACATTGGCTCAGGACGGCCCTACCCGAAGGACTCACGGTGTGCAGCCCTATTTGTTGAGATCAGCCCCTCTGGCTCTTTCTCGGATGAAACCAAGTGGGCAAAGAGCCGTTCCTAAGCTGGGGTCCCGGGGAGCCTTCCCTAGTCTACACCAGAACAGCACTCTGAGGGAGAGGAGACGCGGAGGTTTGGTAGCCAAATCTCCTATTCTGCAGAGAAACATTTCGTTGTAGGTGGGTTCCATCAGCCTTGCCATATTTTCTCAGCTGGCTAGGACGGAGGGCAAGCAGTCAGTTGGCAGGCTCACCTGAGGCCCTGCTTCCCAGACTGTGATACAGAACCCCCGCCTGCTGCAGCCCAAAGGGACGGCTTATGGTAAGGGGAAAACCCTGTGTTGGAAAGTTCCTGCCTAACCCTCGCACAAGCACAAGCATATGGGTCAGTGGTCCAAGACTTTCCCCACAAGTTTACCATGTTTGCTCCCATCTAGCCTCCGAAGGCCGAGGTTACCTAGCTGGGAATCACACTTCAGGAGAGGTACTCATGCTGCTTGGGACTGCAAGTTGTTTCACCAGGCAGCCCAAATCGAGTCCACCCACTTGCATTTTCCAGGGGCCGAGCCTGGGAGGGGCAACATACACTTTCTGAATGGGAAAGAAGCCCATTCCTTCAGTGTGAAAGGCCACTATGCCTCTTTGCTTTGGCAGCCCAGGGATAGCGTCGGCTCTGAAATGCTTCCAAAGGAGCAGAGTCAGAGAACCTTTGAACCACAGAGCAGGTGCAGCCCCGAACAAGGTCTGCTCTTGGCCTGAGAACACCCACTGCCCAGCGCTTCGTTTGGGTACACACGTGTAGAGGAAGGTTGTTGAATTCTGCTGCGTGATAACTTCTCCGGGCCACGTAGCGTGAGGGCCAGTAGAGTGGCCCTCCATCTCATCCCGGCTTCATGTGCCGGGTGTATAAGGCAAACTCCCTGCTTGAATCCCTCCGTGGGCTACGTAACCTCCAGAGAGAGGTGGGTGATTGGGACCCAGGGCTGGTATCTAGGTTACTGCTCAGTGCCTCAACTTCGCAGCTGTTCTCTCTAGGCGGGTCCCAAAGGCTTTCTGGAAGAGTTTCCTTACAGGGCCAGAAACAGGAAATTAGCCGATAGGCCCACGGGGATGCCAGTTCTCGGCAGCAACAACGCTACCAGCGTCAGACCCTTGGGTTCTCTTTGGTAAATGGAAGAACAACTCTGCTTGGAAGCTTCTGCCATCCAGTTTGAGAGTCGCACTTCCACCGCAGCCTAGGATTCCAAGTGTTGCCATGCCGCCACAATTTCCCATTCTTAGGCCTATGACGGCAGAGTGTCTGGCAGTCCTCAAAGAGACCTTAGGGATGCAGGCGTTTTGGCTCCTTCCACCGAGAAAGCAGCTCCTCCAGCTCCTCTGTCGTTAGCTAGTTCATGTTAGAATATCTCTAGGCGCCCTCTTTCCTCCTCCACGAGGTAAGACACAAACGGACTTGCCCTAAAGGGAAGAAGCCTTCTGAGTCCGGCAGAGAGGCAGCCTCTCCCACTCAGCATTCCCCGACGACTGAGCCCCTGGCATGGGTCCGAGACACGGAGAAAGACAGCCGTAACCCCGAGCTTTTCCACAATGTAGTATAGGCCTCACCCTGAAGCTCACGTCAATTTCATAGAGAAAACACCAGGCCTCGGTGTGCTTTCCTGTGGCAAGGAAACTTTGCTTTCATTCCTTAGGTGGCACATTGGCTCAGGACGGCCCTACCCGAAGGACTCACGGTGTGCAGCCCTATTTGTTGAGATCAGCCCCTCTGGCTCTTTCTCGGATGAAACCAAGTGGGCAAAGAGCCGTTCCTAAGCTGGGGTCCCGGGGAGCCTTCCCTAGTCTACACCAGAACAGCACTCTGAGGGAGAGGAGACGCGGAGGTTTGGTAGCCAAATCTCCTATTCTGCAGAGAAACATTTCGTTGTAGGTGGGTTCCATCAGCCTTGCCATATTTTCTCAGCTGGCTAGGACGGAGGGCAGGCAGTCAGTTGGCAGGCTCACCTGAGGCCCTGCTTCCCAGACTGTGATACAGAACCCCCGCCTGTTGCAGCCCGAAGGGACGGCTTATGGTAAGGGGAAAACCCTGTGTTGGAAAGTTCCTGCCTAACCCTCGCACAAGCACAAGCATATGGGTCAGTGGTCCAAGACTTTCCCCACAAGTTTACCATGTTTGCTCCCATCTAGCCTCCGAAGGCCGAGGTTACCTAGCTGGGAATCACACTTCAGGAGAGGTACTCATGCTGCTTGGGACTGCAAGTTGTTTCACCAGGCAGCCCAAACCGAGTCCACCCACTTGCATTTTCCATGGGCCGAGCCTGGGAGGGGCAACATACACTTTCTGAATGGGAAAGAAGCCCATGCCTTCAGTGTGAAAGGCCACTATGCCTCTTTGCTTTGGCAGCCCAGGGATAGCGTCGGCTCTGAAATGCTTCCAAAGGAGCAGAGTCAGAGAACCTTTGAACCACAGAGCAGGTGCAGCCCCGAACAAGGTCTGCTCTTGGCCTGAGAACACCCACTGCCCAGCGCTTCGTTTGGGTACACACGTGTAGAGGAAGGTTGTTGAATTCTGCTGCGTGATAACTTCTCCGGGCCACGTAGAGTGAGGGCCAGTAGAGTGGCCCTCCATCTCATCCCGGCTTCATGTGCAGGGTGTATAAGGCAAACTCCCTGCTTGAATCCCTCCGTGGGCTACGTAACCTCCAGAGAGAGGTGGGTGATTGGGACCCAGGGCTGGTATCTAGGTTACTGCTCAGTGCCTCAACTTCGCAGCTGTTCTCTCTAGGCGGGTCCCAAAGGCTTTCTGGAAGAGTTTCCTTAGAGGGCCAGAAACAGGAAATTAGCCGACAGGCCCACGGGGATGCCAGTTCTCGGCAGCAACAACGCTACCAGCGTCAGACCCTTGGGTTCTCTTTGGTAAATGGAAGAACAACTCTGCTTGGAAGCTTCTGCCATCCAGTTTGAGAGTCGCACTTCCACCGCAGCCTAGGATTCCAAGTGTTGCCATGCCGCCACAATTTCCCATTCTTAGGCCTATGACGGCAGAGTGTCTGGCAGTCCTCAAAGAGACCTTAGGGATGCAGGCGTTTTGGCTCCTTCCACCGAGAAAGCAGCTCCTCCAGCTCCTCTGTCGTTAGCTAGTTCATGTTAGAATATCTCAGGGCGCCCTCTTTCCTCCTCCACGTGGTAAGACCAAACGGACTTGCCCTAAAGGGAAGAAGCCTTCTGAGTCCGGCAGAGAGGCAGCCTCTCCCACTCAGCATTCCCCGACGACTGAGCCCCTGGCATGGGTCCGAGACACGGAGAAAGACAGCCGTAACCCCGAGCTTTTCCACAATGTAGTGTTGGCCTCACCCTGAAGCTCACGTCAATTTCATAGAGAAAACACCAGGCCTCGGTGTGCTTTCCTGTGGCAAGGAAACTTTGCTTTCATTCCTTAGGTGGCACATTGGCTCAGGACGGCCCTACCCGAAGGACTCACGGTGTGCAGCCCTATTTGTTGAGATCAGCCCCTCTGGCTCTTTCTCGGATGAAACCGAGTGGGCAAAGAACCGTTCCTAAGCTGGGGTCCCTGGGAGCCTTCCCTAGTCTACACCAGAACAGCACTCTGAGGGAGAGGAGACGCGGAGGTTTGGTAGCCAAATCTCCTATTCTGCAGAGAAACATTTCGTTGTAGGTGGGTTCCATCAGCCTTGCCATATGTTCTCAGCTGGCTAGGACGGAGGGCAGGCAGTCAGTTGGCAGGCTCACCTGAGGCCCTGCTTCCCAGACTGTGATACAGAACCCCCGCCTGCTGCAGCCCGAAGGGACGGCTTATGGTAAGGGGAAAACCCTGTGTTGGAAAGTTCCTGCCTAACCCTCGCACAAGCACAAGCATATGGGTCAGTGGTCCAAGACTTTCCCCACAAGTTTACCATGTTTGCTCCCATCTAGCCTCCGAAGGCCGAGGTTACCTAGCTGGGAATCACACTTCAGGAGAGGTACTCATGCTGCTTGGGACTGCAAGTTGTTTCACCAGGCAGCCCAAATCGAGTCCACACACTTGCATTTTCCAGGGGCAGAGCCTGGGAGGGGCAACATACACTTTCTGAATGGGAAAGAAGCCCATGCCTTCAGTGTGAAAGGCCACTATGCCTCTTTGCTTTGGCAGCCCAGGGATAGCGTCGGCTCTGAAATGCTTCCAAAGGAGCAGAGTCAGAGAACCTTTGAACCACAGAGCAGGTGCAGCCCCGAACAAGGTCTGCTCTTGGCCTGAGAACACCCACTGCCCAGCGCTTCGTTTGGGTACACACGTGTAGAGGAAGGTTGTTGAATTCTGCTGCGTGATAACTTCTCCGGGCCACGTAGCGTGAGGGCCAGTAGAGTGGCCCTCCATCTCATCCCGGCTTCAGGTGCCGGGTGTATAAGGCAAGCTCCCTGCTTGAATCCCTCCGTGGGCTACGTAACCTCCAGAGAGAGGTGGGTGATTGGGACCCAAGGCTGGTATCTAGGTTACTGCTCAGTGCCTCAACTTCGCAGCTGTTCTCTCTAAGCGGGTCCCAAAGGCTTTCCGGAAGTGTTTCCTTAGAGGGCCAGAAATAGGAAATTAGCCGACAGGCCCACGGGGATGCCAGTTCTCGGCAGCAACAACGCTACCAGCGTCAGACCCTTGGGTTCTCTTTGGTAAATGGAAGAACAACTCTGCTTGGAAGCTTCTGCCATCCAGTTTGAGAGTCGCACTTCCACCGCAGCCTAGGATTCCAAGTGTTGCCATGCCTTCACAATTTCCAATTCTTAGGCCTATGACGGCAGAGTGTCTGGCAGTCCTCAAAGAGACCTTAGGGATGCAGGCGTTTTGGCTCCTTCCACCGAGAAAGCAGCTCCTCCAGCTCCTCTGTCGTTAGCTAGTTCATGTTAGAATATCTCTAGGCGCCCTCTTTCCTCCTCCACGAGGTAAGACACAAACGGACTTGCCCTAAAGGGTAGAAGCCTTCTGAGTTCGGCAGAGAGGCAGCCTCTCCCACTCAGCATTCCCCGACGACTGAGCCCCTGGCATGCGTCCGAGACACGGAGAAAAACAGCCGTAACCCCGAGCTTTTCCACAATGTAGTGTTGGCCTCACCCTGAAGCTCACGTCAATTTCATAGAGAAAACACCAGGCCTCGGTGTGCTTTCCTGTGGCAAGGGAACTTTGCTTTCATTCCTTAGGTGGCACATTGGCTCAGGACGGCCCTACCCGAAGGACTCACGGTGTGCAGCCCTATTTGTTGAGATCAGCCCCTCTGGCTCTTTCTCGGATGAAACCAAGTGGGCAAACAGCCGTTCCTAAGCTGGGGTCCCTGGGAGCCTTCCCTAGTCTACACCAGAACAGCACTCTGAGGGAGAGGAGACGCGGAGGTTTGGTAGCCAAATCTCCTATTCTGCAGAGAAACATTTCGTTGTAGGTGGGTTCCATCAGCCTTGCCATATTTTCTCAGCTGGCTAGGACGGAGGGCAGGCAGTCAGTTGGCAGGCTCACCTGAGGCCCTGCTTCCCAGACTGTGATACAGAACCCCCGCCTGCTGCAGCCCGAAGGGACGGCTTATGGAAAGGGGAAAACCCTGTGTTGGAAAGTTCCTGCCTAACCCTCGCACAAGCACAAGCATATGGGTCAGTGGTCCAAGACTTTCCCCACAAGTTTACCATGTTTGCTCCCATCTAGCCTCCGAAGGCCGAGGTTACCTAGCTGGGAATCACACTTCAGGAGAGGTACTCATGCTGCTTGGGACTGCAAGTTGTTTCACCAGGCAGCCCAAATCGAGTCCACCCACTTGCATTTTCCAGGGGCCGAGCCTGGGAGGGGCAACATACACTTTCTGAATGGGAAAGAAGCCCATGCCTTCAGTGTGAAAGGCCACTATGCCTCTTTGCTTTGGCAGCCCAGGGATAGCGTCGGCTCTGAAATGCTTCCAAAGGAGCAGAGTCAGAGAACCTTTGAACCACAGAGCAGGTGCAGCCCCGAACAAGGTCTGCTCTTGGCCTGAGAACACCCACTGCCCAGCGCTTCCTTTGGGTACACACGTGTAGAGGAAGGTTGTTGAATTCTGCTGCGTGATAACTTCTCCGGGCCACGTAGCGTGAGGGCCAGTAGAGTGGCCCTCCATCTCATCCCGGCTTCATGTGCCGGGTGTATAAGGCAAACTCCCTGCTTGAATCCCTCCGTGGGCTACGTAACCTCCAGAGAGAGGTGGGTGATTGGGACCCAGGGCTGGTATCTAGGTTACTGCTCAGTGCCTCAACTTCGCAGCTGTTCTCTCTAAGCGGGTCCCAAAGGCTTTCTGGAAGTGTTTCCTTAGAGGGCCAGAAACAGGAAATTAGCCGACAGGCCCACGGGGATGCCAGTTCTCGGCAGCAACAACGCTACCAGCGTCAGACCCTTGGGTTCTCTTTGGTAAATGGAAGAACAACTCTGCTTGGAAGCTTCTGCCATCCAGTTTGAGAGTCGCACTTCCACCGCAGCCTAGGATTCCAAGTGTTGCCATGCCGCCACAATTTCCAATTCTTAGGCCTATGACGGCAGAGTGTCTGGCAGTCCTCAAAGAGACCTTAGGGATGCAGGCGTTTTGGCTCCTTCCACCGAGAAATCAGCTCCTCCAGCTCCTCTGTCGTTAGCTAGTTCATGTTAGAATATCTCTAGGCGCCCTCTTTCCTCCTCCACGAGGTAAGACACAAACGGACTTGCCCTAAAGGGTAGAAGCCTTCTGAGTCCGGCAGAGAGGCAGCCTCTCCCACTCAGAATTCCCCGACGACTGAGCCCCTGGCATGCGTCCGAGACACGGAGAAAGACAGCCGTAACCCCGAGCTTTTCCACAATGTAGTATAGGCCTCACCCTGAAGCTCACGTCAATTTCATAGAGAAAACACCAGGCCTCGGTGTGCTTTCCTGTGGCAAGGAAACTTTGCTTTCATTCCTTAGGTGGCACATTGGCTCAGGACGGCCCTACCCGAAGGACTCACGGTGTGCAGCCCTATTTGTTGAGATCAGCCCCTCTGGCTCTTTCTCGGATGAAACCAAGTGGGCAAAGAGCCGTTCCTAAGCTGGGGTCCCTGGGAGCCTTCCCTAGTCTACACCAGAACAGCACTCTGAGGGAGAGGAGACGCGGAGGTTTGGTAGCCAAATCTCCTATTCTGCAGAGAAACATTTCGTTGTAGGTGGGTTCCATCAGCCTTGCCATATTTTCTCAGCTGGCTAGGACGGAGGGCAGGCAGTCAGTTGGCAGGCTCACCTGAGGCCCTGCTTCCCAGACTGTGATACAGAACCCCCGCCTGCTGCAGCCCGAAGGGACGGCTTATGGTAAGGGGAAAACCCTGTGTTGGAAAGTTCCTGCCTAACCCTCGCACAAGCACAAGCATATGGGTCAGTGGTCCAAGACTTTCCCCACAAGTTTACCATGTTTGCTCCCATCTAGCCTCCGAAGGCCGAGGTTACCTAGCTGGGAATCACACTTCAGGAGAGGTACTCATGCTGCTTGGGACTGCAAGTTGTTTCACCAGGCAGCCCAAATCGAGTCCACCCACTTGCATTTTCCAGGGGCCGAGCCTGGGAGGGGCAACATACACTTTCTGAATGGGAAAGAAGCCCATGCCTTCAGTGTGAAAGGCCACTATGCCTCTTTGCTTTGGCAGCCCAGGGATAGCGTCGGCTCTGAAATGCTTCCAAAGGAGCAGAGTCAGAGAACCTTTGAACCACAGAGCAGCTGCAGCCCCGAACAAGGTCTGCTCTTGGCCTGAGAACACCCACTGCCCAGCGCTTCCTTTGGGTACACACGTGTAGAGGAAGGTTGTTGAATTCTGCTGCGTGATAACTTCTCCGGGCCACGTAGCGTGAGGGCCAGTAGAGTGGCCCTCCATCTCATCCCGGCTTCATGTGCCGGGTGTATAAGGCAAACTCCCTGCTTGAATCCCTCCGTGGGCTACGTAACCTCCAGAGAGAGGTGGGTGATTGGGACCCAGGGCTGGTATCTAGGTTACTGCTCAGTGCCTCAACTTCGCAGCTGTTCTCTCTAAGCGGGTCCCAAAGGCTTTCCGGAAGAGTTTCCTTAGAGGGCCAGAAACAGGAAATTAGCCCACAGGCCCACGAGGATGCCAGTTCTCGGCAGCAACAACGCTACCAGCGTCAGACCCTTGGGTTCTCTTTGGTAAATGGAAGAACAACTCTGCTTGGAAGCTTCTGCCATCCAGTTTGAGAGTCGCACTTCCACCGCAGCCTAGGATTCCAAGTGTTGCCATGCCGCCACAATTTCCCATTCTTAGGCCTATGACGGCAGAGTGTCTGGCAGTCCTCAAAGAGACCTTAGGGATGCAGGCGTTTTGGCTCCTTCCACCGAGAAAGCAGCTCCTCCAGCTCCTCTGTCGTTAGCTAGTTCATGTTAGAATATCTCTAGGCGCCCTCTTTCCTCCTCCACGTGGTAAGACACAAAGGGACTTGCCCTAAAGGGAAGAAGCCTTCTGAGTCCGGCAGAGAGGCAGCCTCTCCCACTCAGCATTCCCCGACGACTGAGCCCCTGGCATGGGTCCGAGACACGGAGAAAGACAGCCGTAACCCCGAGCTTTTCCACAATGTAGTATAGGCCTCACCCTGAAGCTCACGTCAATTTCATAGAGAAAACACCAGGCCTCGGTGTGCTTTCCTGTGGCAAGGAAACTTTGCTTTCATTCCTTAGGTGGCACATAGGCTCAGGACGGCCTTACCCGAAGGACACACGGTGTGCAGCCCTATTTGTTGAGATCAGCCCCTCTGGCTCTTTCTCGGATGAAACCAAGTGGGCAAAGAGCCGTTCCTAAGCTGGGGTCCCTGGGAGCCTTCCCTAGTCTGCACCAGAACAGCACTCTGAGGGAGAGGAGACGCGGAGGTTTGGTAGCCAAATCTCCTATTCTGCAGAGAAACATTTCGTTGTAGGTGGGTTCCATCAGCCTTGCCATATTTTCTCAGCTGGCTAAGACGGAGGGCAGGCAGTCAGTTGGCAGGCTCACCTGAGGCCCTGCTTCCCAGACTGTGATACACAACCCCCGCCTGCTGCAGCCCAAAGGGACGGCTTATGGTAAGGGGAAAACCCTGTGTTGGAAAGTTCCTGCCTAACCCTCGCACAAGCACAAGCATATGGGTCAGTGGTCCAAGACTTTCCCCACACGTTTGCCATGTTTGCTCCCATGTAGCCTCCGAAGGCCGAGGTTACCTAGCTGGGAATCACACTTCAGGAGAGGTACTCATGCTGCTTGGGACTGCAAGTTGTTTCACCAGGTAGCCCAAATCGAGTCCAACCACTTGCATTTTCCAGGGGCAGAGCCTGGGAGGGGCAACATACACTTTCTGAATGGGAAAGAAGCCCATGCCTTCAGTGTGAAAGGCCACTATGCCTCTTTGCTTTGGCAGCCCAGGGATAGCGTCGCCTCTGAAAGGCTTCCAAAGGAGCAGAGTCAGAGAACCTTTGAACCACAGAGCAGGTGCAGCCCCGAACAAGGTCTGCTCTTGGCCTGAGAACACCCACTGCCCAGCGCTTCGTTTGGGTACACACGTGTAGAGGAAGGTTGTTGAATTCTGCTGCGTGATAACTTCTCCGGGCCACGTAGCGTGAGGGCCAGTAGAGTGGCCCTCCATCTCATCCCGGCTTCATGTGCCGGGTGTATAAGGCAAACTCCCTGCTTGAATCCCTCCGTGGGCTACGTAACCTCCAGAGAGAGGTGGGTGATTGGGACCCAGGGCTGGTATCTAGGTTACTGCTCAGTGCCTCAACTTCGCAGCTGTTCTCTCTAAGCGGGTCCCAAAGGCTTTCTGGAAGTGTTTCCTTAGAGGGCCAGAAACAGGAAATTAGCCCACAGGCCCACGGGGATGCCAGTTCTCGGCAGCAACAACGCTACCAGCGTCAGACCCTTGGGTTCTCTTTGGTAAATGGAAGAACAACTCTGCTTGGAAGCTTCTGCCATCCAGTTTGAGAGTCGCACTTCCACCGCAGCCTAGGATTCCAAGTGTTGCCATGCCGCCACAATTTCCCATTCTTAGGCCTATGACGGCAGAGTGTCTGGCAGTCCTCAAAGAGACCTTAGGGATGCAGGCGTTTTGGCTCCTTCCACCGAGAAAGCAGCTCCTCCAGCTCCTCTGTCGTTAGCTAGTTCATGTTAGAATATCTCTAGGCGCCCTCTTTCCTCCTCCACGTGGTAAGACCAAACGGACTTGCCCTAAAGGGAAGAAGCCTTCTGAGTCCGGCAGAGAGGCAGCCTCTCCCACTCAGCATTCCCCGACGACTGAGCCCCTGGCATGGGTCCGAGACACGGAGAAAAACAGCCGTAACCCCGAGCTTTTCCACAATGTAGTGTTGGCCTCACCCTGAAGCTCACGTCAATTTCATAGAGAAAACACCAGGCCTCGGTGTGCTTTCCTGTGGCAAGGGAACTTTGCTTTCATTCCTTAGGTGGCACATTGGCTCAGGACGGCCCTACCCGAAGGACTCACGGTGTGCAGCCCTATTTGTTGAGATCAGCCCCTCTGGCTCTTTCTCGGATGAAACCAAGTGGGCAAACAGCCGTTCCTAAGCTGGGGTCAATGGGAGCCTTCCCTAGTCTACACCAGAACAGCACTCTGAGGGAGAGGAGACGCGGAGGTTTGGTAGCCAAATCTCCTATTCTGCAGAGAAACATTTCGTTGTAGGTGGGTTCCATCAGCCTTGTCATATGCTCTCAGCTGGCTAGGACGGAGGGCAGGCAGTCAGTTGGCAGGCTCACCTGAGGCCCTGCTTCCCAGACTGTGATACAGAACCCCCGCCTGCTGCAGCCCGAAGGGACGGCTTATGGAAAGGGGAAAACCCTGTGTTGGAAAGTTCCTGCCTAACCCTCGCACAAGCACAAGCATATGGGTCAGTGGTCCAAGACTTTCCCCACAAGTTTACCATGTTTGCTCCCATCTAGCCTCCGAAGGCCGAGGTTACCTAGCTGGGAATCACACTTCAGGAGAGGTACTCATGCTGCTTGGGACTGCAAGTTGTTTCACCAGGCAGCCCAAATCGAGTCCACCCACTTGCATTTTCCAGGGGCAGAGACTGGGAGGGGCAACATACACTTTCTGAATGGGAAAGAAACCCATGCCTTCAGTGTGAAAGGCCACTATGCCTCTTTGCTTTGGCAACCCAGGGATAGCGTCGCCTCTGAAATGCTTCCAAAGGAGCAGAGTCAGAGAACCTTTGAACCAAAGAGCAAGTGCCGCCCCGAACAAGGTCTGCTCTTGGCCTGAGAACACCCACTGCCCAGCGCTTCGTTTGGGTACACACGTGTAGAGGAAGGTTGTTGAATTCTGCTGCGTGATAACTTCTCCGGGCCACGTAGCGTGAGGGCCAGTAGAGTGGCCCTCCATCTCATCCCGGCTTCATGTGCCGGGTGTATAAGGCAAACTCCCTGCTTGAATCCCTCCGTGGGCTACGTAACCTCCAGAGAGAGGTGGGTGATTGGGACCCAGGGCTGGTATCTAGGTTACTGCTCAGTGCCTCAACTTCGCAGCTGTTCTCTCTAAGCGGGTCCCAAAGGCTTTCTGGAAGAGTTTCCTTAGAGGGCCAGAAACAGGAAATTAGCCGACAGGCCCACGGGGATGCCAGTTCTCGGCAGCAACAACGCTACCAGCGTCAGACCCTTGGGTTCTCTTTGGTAAATGGAAGAACAACTCTGCTTGGAAGCTTCTGCCATCCAGTTTGAGAGTCGCACTTCCAACGCAGCCTAGGATTCCAAGTGTTGCCATGCCGCCAGAATTTCCAATTCTTAGGCCTATGACGGCAGAGTGTCTGGCAGTCCTCAAAGAGACCTTAGGGATGCAGGCGTTTTGGCTCCTTCCACCGAGAAAGCAGCTCCTCCAGCTCCTCTGTCGTTAGCTAGTTCATGTTAGAATATCTCTAGGCGCCCTCTTTCCTCCTCCACGAGGTAAGACACAAACGGACTTGCCCTAAAGGGTAGAAGCCTTCTGAGTCCGGCAGAGAGGCAGCCTCTCCCACTCAGAATTCCCCGACGACTGAGCCCCTGGCATGCGTCCGAGACACGGAGAAAGACAGCCGTAACCCCGAGCTTTTCCACAATGTAGTATAGGCCTCACCCTGAAGCTCACGTCAATTTCATAGAGAAAACACCAGGCCTCGGTGTGCTTTCCTGTGGCAAGGAAACTTTGCTTTCATTCCTTAGGTGGCACATTGGCTCAGGACGGCCCTACCCGAAGGACTCACGGTGTGCAGCCCTATTTGTTGAGATCAGCCCCTCTGGCTCTTTCTCGGATGAAACCAAGTGGGCAAAGAGCCGTTCCTAAGCTGGGGTCCCTGGGAGCCTTCCCTAGTCTACACCAGAACAGCACTCTGAGGGAGAGGAGACGCGGAGGTTTGGTAGCCAAATCTCCTATTCTGCAGAGAAACATTTCGTTGTAGGTGGGTTCCATCAGCCTTGCCATATTTTCTCAGCTGGCTAGGACGGAGGGCAGGCAGTCAGTTGGCAGGCTCACCTGAGGCCCTGCTTCCCAGACTGTGATACAGAACCCCCGCCTGCTGCAGCCCAAAGGGACGGCTTATGGTAAGGGGAAAACCCTGTGTTGGAAAGTTCCTGCCTAACCCTCGCACAAGCACAAGCATATGGGTCAGTGGTCCAAGACTTTCCCCACAAGTTTACCATGTTTGCTCCCATCTAGCCTCCGAAGGCCGAGGTTACCTAGCTGGGAATCACACTTCAGGAGAGGTACTCATGCTGCTTGGGACTGCAAGTTGTTTCACCAGGCAGCCCAAATCGAGTCCACCCACTTGCATTTTCCAGGGGCCGAGCCTGGGAGGGGCAACATACACTTTCTGAATGGGAAAGAAGCCCATGCCTTCAGTGTGAAAGGCCACTATGCCTCTTTGCTTTGGCAGCCCAGGGATAGCGTCGGCTCTGAAATGCTTCCAAAGGAGCAGAGTCAGAGAACCTTTGAACCACAGAGCAGGTGCAGCCCCGAACAAGGTCTGCTCTTGGCCTGAGAACACCCACTGCCCAGCGCTTCCTTTGGGTACACACGTGTAGAGGAAGGTTGTTGAATTCTGCTGCGTGATAACTTCTCCGGGCCACGTAGCGTGAGGGCCAGTAGAGTGGCCCTCCATCTCATCCCGGCTTCATGTGCCGGGTGTATAAGGCAAACTCCCTGCTTGAATCCCTCCGTGGGCTACGTAACCTCCAGAGAGAGGTGGGTGATTGGGACCCAGGGCTGGTATCTAGGTTACTGCTCAGTGCCTCAACTTCGCAGCTGTTCTCTCTAAGCGGGTCCCAAAGGCTTTCCGGAAGAGTTTCCTTAGAGGGCCAGAAACAGGAAATTAGCCCACAGGCCCACGAGGATGCCAGTTCTCGGCAGCAACAACGCTACCAGCGTCAGACCCTTGGGTTCTCTTTGGTAAATGGAAGAACAACTCTGCTTGGAAGCTTCTGCCATCCAGTTTGAGAGTCGCACTTCCACCGCAGCCTAGGATTCCAAGTGTTGCCATGCCGCCACAATTTCCCATTCTTAGGCCTATGACGGCAGAGTGTCTGGCAGTCCTCAAAGAGACCTTAGGGATGCAGGCGTTTTGGCTCCTTCCACCGAGAAAGCAGCTCCTCCAGCTCCTCTGTCGTTAGCTAGTTCATGTTAGAATATCTCTAGGCGCCCTCTTTCCTCCTCCACGTGGTAAGACACAAAGGGACTTGCCCTAAAGGGAAGAAGCCTTCTGAGTCCGGCAGAGAGGCAGCCTCTCCCACTCAGCATTCCCCGACGACTGAGCCCCTGGCATGGGTCCGAGACACGGAGAAAGACAGCCGTAACCCCGAGCTTTTCCACAATGTAGTATAGGCCTCACCCTGAAGCTCACGTCAATTTCATAGAGAAAACACCAGGCCTCGGTGTGCTTTCCTGTGGCAAGGAAACTTTGCTTTCATTCCTTAGGTGGCACATAGGCTCAGGACGGCCTTACCCGAAGGACACACGGTGTGCAGCCCTATTTGTTGAGATCAGCCCCTCTGGCTCTTTCTCGGATGAAACCAAGTGGGCAAAGAGCCGTTCCTAAGCTGGGGTCCCTGGGAGCCTTCCCTAGTCTGCACCAGAACAGCACTCTGAGGGAGAGGAGACGCGGAGGTTTGGTAGCCAAATCTCCTATTCTGCAGAGAAACATTTCGTTGTAGGTGGGTTCCATCAGCCTTGCCATATTTTCTCAGCTGGCTAAGACGGAGGGCAGGCAGTCAGTTGGCAGGCTCACCTGAGGCCCTGCTTCCCAGACTGTGATACACAACCCCCGCCTGCTGCAGCCCAAAGGGACGGCTTATGGTAAGGGGAAAACCCTGTGTTGGAAAGTTCCTGCCTAACCCTCGCACAAGCACAAGCATATGGGTCAGTGGTCCAAGACTTTCCCCACACGTTTGCCATGTTTGCTCCCATGTAGCCTCCGAAGGCCGAGGTTACCTAGCTGGGAATCACACTTCAGGAGAGGTACTCATGCTGCTTGGGACTGCAAGTTGTTTCACCAGGTAGCCCAAATCGAGTCCAACCACTTGCATTTTCCAGGGGCAGAGCCTGGGAGGGGCAACATACACTTTCTGAATGGGAAAGAAGCCCATGCCTTCAGTGTGAAAGGCCACTATGCCTCTTTGCTTTGGCAGCCCAGGGATAGCGTCGGCTCTGAAATGCTTCCAAAGGAGCAGAGTCAGAGAACCTTTGAACCACAGAGCAGGTGCAGCCCCGAACAAGGTCTGCTCTTGGCCTGAGAACACCCACTGCCCAGCGCTTCGTTTGGGTACACACGTGTAGAGGAAGGTTGTTGAATTCTGCTGCGTGATAACTTCTCCGGGCCACGTAGCGTGAGGGCCAGTAGAGTGGCCCTCCATCTCATCCCGGCTTCATGTGCCGGGTGTATAAGGCAAACTCCCTGCTTGAATCCCTCCGTGGGCTACGTAACCTCCAGAGAGAGGTGGGTGATTGGGACCCAGGGCTGGTATCTAGGTTACTGCTCAGTGCCTCAACTTCGCAGCTGTTCTCTCTAAGCGGGTCCCAAAGGCTTTCTGGAAGTGTTTCCCTAGAGGGCCAGAAACAGGAAATTAGCCGACAGGCCCACGGGGATGCCAGTTCTCGGCAGCAACAACGCTACCAGCGTCAGACCCTTGGGTTCTCTTTGGTAAATGGAAGAACAACTCTGCTTGGAAGCTTCTGCCATCCAGTTTGAGAGTCGCAATTCCACCGCAGCCTAGGATTCCAAGTGTTGCCATGCCGCCACAATTTCCCATTCTTAGGCCTATGACGGCAGAGTGTCTGGCAGTCCTCAAAGAGACCTTAGGGATGCAGGCGTTTTGGCTCCTTCCACCGAGAAAGCAGCTCCTCCAGCTCCTCTGTCGTTAGCTAGTTCATGTTAGAATATCTCTAGGCGCCCTCTTTCCTCCTCCACGTGGTAAGACCAAACGGACTTGCCCTAAAGGGAAGAAGCCTTCTGAGTCCGGCAGAGAGGCAGCCTCTCCCACTCAGCATTCCCCGACGACTGAGCCCCTGGCATGGGTCCGAGACACGGAGAAAAACAGCCGTAACCCCGAGCTTTTCCACAATGTAGTGTTGGCCTCACCCTGAAGCTCACGTCA
This sequence comes from Eschrichtius robustus, assembly GCF_028021215.1. Taxonomy (NCBI): domain Eukaryota; kingdom Metazoa; phylum Chordata; class Mammalia; order Artiodactyla; family Eschrichtiidae; genus Eschrichtius; species Eschrichtius robustus. Next base: position 44,142,732 of record NC_090842.1, read on the forward strand.
ATTTCATAGAGAAAACACCAGGCCTCGGTGTGCTTTCCTGTGGCAAGGGAACTTTGCTTTCATTCCTTAGGTGGCACATTGGCTCAGGACGGCCCTACCCGAAGGACTCACGGTGTGCAGCCCTATTTGTTGAGATCAGCCCCTCTGGCTCTTTCTCGGATGAAACCAAGTGGGCAAACAGCCGTTCCTAAGCTGGGGTCCCTGGGAGCCTTCCCTAGTCTACACCAGAACAGCACTCTGAGGGAGAGGAGACGCGGAGGTTTGGTAGCCAAATCTCCTATTCTGCAGAGAAACATTTCGTTGTAGGTGGGTTCCATCAGCCTTGTCATATGCTCTCAGCTGGCTAGGACGGAGGGCAGGCAGTCAGTTGGCAGGCTCACCTGAGGCCCTGCTTCCCAGACTGTGATACAGAACCCCCGCCTGCTGCAGCCCGAAGGGACGGCTTATGGAAAGGGGAAAACCCTGTGTTGGAAAGTTCCTGCCTAACCCTCGCACAAGCACAAGCATATGGGTCAGTGGTCCAAGACTTTCCCCACAAGTTTACCATGTTTGCTCCCATCTAGCCTCCGAAGGCCGAGGTTACCTAGCTGGGAATCACACTTCAGGAGAGGTACTCATGCTGCTTGGGACTGCAAGTTGTTTCACCAGGCAGCCCAAATCGAGTCCACCCACTTGCATTTTCCAGGGGCAGAGACTGGGAGGGGCAACATACACTTTCTGAATGGGAAAGAAACCCATGCCTTCAGTGTGAAAGGCCACTATGCCTCTTTGCTTTGGCAGCCCAGGGATAGCGTCACCTCTGAAATGCTTCCAAAGGAGCAGAGTCAGAGAACCTTTGAACCACAGAGCAAGTGCAGCCCCGAACAAGGTCTGCTCTTGGCCTGAGAACACCCACTGCCCAGCGCTTCGTTTGGGTACACACGTGTAGAGGAAGGTTGTTGAATTCTGCTGCGTGATAACTTCTCCGGGCCACGTAGCGTGAAGGCCAGTAGAGTGGCCCTCCATCTCATCCCGGCTTCATGTGCCGGGTGTATAAGGCAAACTCCCTGCTTGAATCCCTCCGTGGGCTACGTAACCTCCAGAGAGAGGTGGGTGATTGGGACCCAGGGCTGTTATCTACGTTACTGCTCAGTGCCTCAACTTCGCAGCTGTTCTCTCTAAGCGGGTCCCAATGGCTTTCTGGAAGTGTTTCCTTAGAGGGCCAGAAACAGGAAATTAGCCGACAGGCCCACGGGGATGCCAGTTCTCGGCAGCAACAACGCTACCAGCGTCAGACCCTTGGGTTCTCTTTGGTAAATGGAAGAACAACTCTGCTTGGAAGCTTCTGCCATCCAGTTTGAGAGTCGCACTTCCACCGCAGCCTAGGATTCCAAGTGTTGCCATGCCGCCACAATTTCCCATTCTTAGGCCTATGACGGCAGAGTGTCTGGCAGTCCTCAAAGAGACCTTAGGGATGCAGGCGTTTTGGCTCCTTCCACCGAGAAAGCAGCTCCTCCAGCTCCTCTGTCGTTAGCTAGTTCATGTTAGAATATCTCTAGGCGCCCTCTTTCCTTCTCCACGAGGTAAGACACAAACGGACTTGCCCTAAAGGGAAGAAGCCTTCTGAGTCCGGCAGAGAGGCAGCCTCTCCCACTCAGCATTCCCCGACGACTGAGCCCCTGGCATGGGTCCGAGACACGGAGAAAGACAGCCGTAACCCCGAGCTTTTCCACAATGTAGTATAGGCCTCACCCTGAAGCTCACGTCAATTTCATAGAGAAAACACCAGGCCTCGGTGTGCTTTCCTGTGGCAAGGAAACGTTGCTTTCATTCCTTAGGTGGCACATTGGCTCAGGACGGCCCTACCCGAAGGACTCACGGTGTGCAGCCCTATTTGTTGAGATCAGCCCCTCTGGCTCTTTCTCGGATGAAACCAAGTGGGCAAAGAGCCGTTCCTAAGCTGGGGTCCCGGGGAGCCTTCCCTAGTCTACACCAGAACAGCACTCTGAGGGAGAGGAGACGCGGAGGTTTGGTAGCCAAATCTCCTATTCTGCAGAGAAACATTTCGTTGTAGGTGGGTTCCATCAGCCTTGCCATATTTTCTCAGCTGGCTAGGACGGAGGGCAGGCAGTCAGTTGGCAGGCTCACCTGAGGCCCTGCTTCCCAGACTGTGATACAGAACCCCCGCCTGCTGCAGCCCAAAGGGACGGCTTATGGTAAGGGGAAAACCCTGTGTTGGAAAGTTCCTGCCTAACCCTCGCACAAGCACAAGCATATGGGTCAGTGGTCCAAGACTTTCCCCACAAGTTTACCATGTTTGCTCCCATCTAGCCTCCGAAGGCCGAGGTTACCTAGCTGGGAATCACACTTCAGGAGAGGTACTCATGCTGCTTGGGACTGCAAGTTGTTTCACCAGGCAGCCCAAATCGAGTCCACCCACTTGCATTTTCCAGGGGCCGAGCCTGGGAGGGGCAACATACACTTTCTGAATGGGAAAGAAGCGCATGCCTTCAGTGTGAAAGGCCACTATGCCTCTTTGCTTTGGCAGCCCAGGGATAGCGTCGGCTCTGAAATGCTTCCAAAGGAGCAGAGTCAGAGAACCTTTGAACCACAGAGCAGGTGCAGCCCCGAACAAGGTCTGCTCTTGGCCTGAGAACACCCACTGCCCAGCGCTTCGTTTGGGTACACACGTGTAGAGGAAGGTTGTTGAATTCTGCTGCGTGATAACTTCTCCGGGCCACGTAGCGTGAGGGCCAGTAGAGTGGCCCTCCATCTCATCCCGGCTTCATGTGCCGGGTGTATAAGGCAAACTCCCTGCTTGAATCCCTCCGTGGGCTACGTAACCTCCAGAGAGAGGTGGGTGATTGGGACCCAGGGCTGGTATCTAGGTTACTGCTCAGTGCCTCAACTTCGCAGCTGTTCTCTCTAGGCGGGTCCCAAAGGATTTCTGGAAGAGTTTCCTTACAGGGCCAGAAACAGGAAATTAGCCGATAGGCCCACGGGGATGCCAGTTCTCGGCAGCAACAACGCTACCAGCGTCAGACCCTTGGGTTCTCTTTGGTAAATGGAAGAACAACTCTGCTTGGAAGCTTCTGCCATCCAGTTTGAGAGTCGCACTTCCACCGCAGCCTAGGATTCCAAGTGTTGCCATGCCGCCACAATTTCCCATTCTTAGGCCTCTGACGGCAGAGTGTCTGGCAGTCCTCAAAGAGACCTTAGGGATGCAGGCGTTTTGGCTCCTTCCACCGAGAAAGCAGCTCCTCCAGCTCCTCTGTCGTTAGCTAGTTCATGTTAGAATATCTCTAGGCGCCCTCTTTCCTCCTCCACGAGGTAAGACACAAACGGACTTGCCCTAAAGGGAAGAAGCCTTCTGAGTCCGGCAGAGAGGCAGCCTCTCCCACTCAGCATTCCCCGACGACTGAGGCCCTGGCATGGGTCCGAGACACGGAGAAAGACAGCCGTAACCCCGAGCTTTTCCACAATGTAGTATAGGCCTCACCCTGAAGCTCACGTCAATTTCATAGAGAAAACACCAGGCCTCGGTGTGCTTTCCTGTGGCAAGGAAACTTTGCTTTCATTCCTTAGGTGGCACATTGGCTCAGGACGGCCCTACCCGAAGGACTCACGGTGTGCAGCCCTATTTGTTGAGATCAGCCCCTCTGGCTCTTTCTCGGATGAAACCAAGTGGGCAAAGAGCCGTTCCTAAGCTGGGGTCCCGGGGAGCCTTCCCTAGTCTACACCAGAACAGCACTCTGAGGGAGAGGAGACGCGGAGGTTTGGTAGCCAAATCTCCTATTCTGCAGAGAAACATTTCGTTGTAGGTGGGTTCATCAGCCTTGCCATATTTTCTCAGCTGGCTAGGACGGAGGGCAGGCAGTCAGTTGGCAGGCTCACCTGAGGCCCTGCTTCCCAGACTGTGATACAGAACCCCCGCCTGCTGCAGCCCGAAGGGACGGCTTATGGTAAGGGGAAAACCCTGTGTTGGAAAGTTCCTGCCTAACCCTCGCACAAGCACAAGCATATGGGTCAGTGGTCCAAGACTTTCCCCACAAGTTTACCATGTTTGCTCCCATCTAGCCTCCGAAGGCCGAGGTTACCTAGCTGGGAATCACACTTCAGGAGAGGTACTCATGCTGCTTGGGACTGCAAGTTGTTTCACCAGGCAGCCCAAATCGAGTCCACACACTTGCATTTTCCAGGGGCAGAGCCTGGGAGGGGCAACATACACTTTCTGAATGGGAAAGAAGCCCATGCCTTCAGTGTGAAAGCCCACTATGCCTCTTTGCTTTGGCAGCCCAGGGATAGCGTCGGCTCTGAAATGCTTCCAAAGGAGCAGAGTCAGAGAACATTTGAACCACAGAGCAGGTGCAGCCCCGAACAATGTCTGCTCTTGGCCTGAGAACACCCACTGCCCAGCGCTTCGTTTGGGTACACACGTGTAGAGGAAGGTTGTTGAATTCTGCTGCGTGATAACTTCTCCGGGCCACGTAGCGTGAGGGCCAGTAGAGTGTCCCTCCATCTCATCCCGGCTTCATGTGCCGGGTGTATAAGGCAAACTCCCTGCTTGAATCCCTCCGTGGGCTACGTAACCTCCAGAGAGAGGTGGGTGATTGGGACCCAGGGCTGGTATCTAGGTTACTGCTCAGTGCCTCAACTTCGCAGCTGTTCTCTCTAAGCGGGTCCCAAAGGCTTTCTGGAAGTGCTTCCTTAGAGGGCCAGAAACAGGAAATTAGCCGACAGGCCCACGGGGATGCCAGTTCTCGGCAGCAACAACGCTACCAGCGTCAGACCCTTGGGTTCTCTTTGGTAAATGGAAGAACAACTCTGCTTGGAAGCTTCTGCCATCCAGTTTGAGAGTCGCACTTCCACCGCAGCCTAGGATTCCAAGTGTTGCCATGCCGCCACAATTTCCCATTCTTAGGCCTATGACGGCAGAGTGTCTGGCAGTCCTCAAAGAGACCTTAGGGATGCAGGCGTTTTGGCTCCTTCCACCGAGAAAGCAGCTCCTCCAGCTCCTCTGTCGTTAGCTAGTTCATGTTAGAATATCTCTAGGCGCCCTCTTTCCTCCTCCACGAGGTAAGACACAAACGGACTTGCCCTAAAGGGAAGAAGCCTTCTGAGTCCGGCAGAGAGGCAGCCTCTCCCACTCAGCATTCCCCGACGACTGAGCCCCTGGCATGGGTCCGAGACACGGAGAAAGACAGCCGTAACCCCGAGCTTTTCCACAATGTAGTATAGGCCTCACCCTGAAGCTCACGTCAATTTCATAGAGAAAACACCAGGCCTCGGTGTGCTTTCCTGTGGCAAGGAAACTTTGCTTTCATTCCTTAGGTGGCACATTGGCTCAGGACGGCCCTACCCGAAGGACTCACGGTGTGCAGCCCTATTTGTTGAGATCAGCCCCTCTGGCTCTTTCTCGGATGAAACCAAGTGGGCAAAGAGCCGTTCCTAAGCTGGGGTCCCGGGGAGCCTTCCCTAGTCTACACCAGAACAGCACTCTGAGGGAGAGGAGACGCGGAGGTTTGGTAGCCAAATCTCCTATTCTGCAGAGAAACATTTCGTTGTAGGTGGGTTCCATCAGCCTTGCCATATTTTCTCAGCTGGCTAGGACGGAGGGCAGGCAGTCAGTTGGCAGGCTCACCTGAGGCCCTGCTTCCCAGACTGTGATACAGAACCCCCGCCTGCTGCAGCCCAAAGGGACGGCTTATGGTAAGGGGAAAACCCTGTGTTGGAAAGTTCCTGCCTAACCCTCGCACAAGCACAAGCATATGGGTCAGTGGTCCAAGACTTTCCCCACAAGTTTACCATGTTTGCTCCCATCTAGCCTCCGAAGGCCGAGGTTACCTAGCTGGGAATCACACTTCAGGAGAGGTACTCATGCTGCTTGGGACTGCAAGTTGTTTCACCAGGCAGCCCAAATCGAGTCCACCCACTTGCATTTTCCAGGGGCCGAGCCTGGGAGGGGCAACATACACTTTCTGAATGGGAAAGAAGCCCATGCCTTCAGTGTGAAAGGCCACTATGCCTCTTTGCTTTGGCAGCCCAGGGATAGCGTCGCCTCTGAAATGCTTCCAAAGGAGCAGAGTCAGAGAACCTTTGAACCACAGAGCAGGTGCAGCCCCGAACAAGGTCTGCTCTTGGCCTGAGAACACCCACTGCCCAGCGCTTCCTTTGGGTACACACGTGTAGAGGAAGGTTGTTGAATTCTGCTGCGTGATAACTTCTCCGGGCCACGTAGCGTGAGGGCCAGTAGAGTGGCCCTCCATCTCATCCCGGCTTCATGTGCCGGGTGTATAAGGCAAACTCCCTGCTTGAATCCCTCCGTGGGCTACGTAACCTCCAGAGAGAGGTGGGTGATTGGGACCCAGGGCTGGTATCTAGGTTACTGCTCAGTGCCTCAACTTCGCAGCTGTTCTCTCTAGGCGGGTCCCAAAGGCTTTCTGGAAGAGTTTCCTTACAGGGCCAGAAACAGGAAATTAGCCGATAGGCCCACGGGGATGCCAGTTCTCGGCAGCAACAACGCTACCAGCGTCAGACCCTTGGGTTCTCTTTGGTAAATGGAAGAACAACTCTGCTTGGAAGCTTCTGCCATCCAGTTTGAGAGTCGCACTTCCACCGCAGCCTAGGATTCCAAGTGTTGCCATGCCGCCACAATTTCCCATTCTTAGGCCTATGACGGCAGAGTGTCTGGCAGTCCTCAAAGAGACCTTAGGGATGCAGGCGTTTTGGCTCCTTCCACCGAGAAAGCAGCTCCTCCAGCTCCTCTGTCGTTAGCTAGTTCATGTTAGAATATCTCTAGGCGCCCTCTTTCCTCCTCCACGTGGTAAGACCAAACGGACTTGCCCTAAAGGGAAGAAGCCTTCTGAGTCCGGCAGAGAGGCAGCCTCTTCCACTAAGCATTCCCCGACGACTGAGCCCCTGGCATGGGTCCGAGACACGGAGAAAGACAGCCGTAACCCCGAGCTTTTCCACAATGTAGTGTTGGCCTCACCCTGAAGCTCACGTCAATTTCATAGAGAAAACACCAGGCCTCGGTGTGCTTTCCTGTGGCAAGGAAACTTTGCTTTCATTCCTTAGGTGGCACATTGGCTCAGGACGGCCCTACCCGAAGGACTCACGGTGTGCAGCCCTATTTGTTGAGATCAGCCCCTCTGGCTCTTTCTCGGATGAAACCAAGTGGGCAAAGAGCCGTTCCTAAGCTGGGGTCCCTGGGAGCCTTCCCTAGTCTACACCAGAACAGCACTCTGAGGGAGAGGAGACGCGGAGGTTTGGTAGCCAAATCTCCTATTCTGCAGAGAAACATTTCGTTGTAGGTGGGTTCCATCAGCCTTGCCATATGTTCTCAGCTGGCTAGGACGGAGGGCAGGCAGTCAGTTGGCAGGCTCACCTGAGGCCCTGCTTCCCAGACTGTGATACAGAACCCCCGCCTGCTGCAGCCCGAAGGGACGGCTTATGGTAAGGGGAAAACCCTGTGTTGGAAAGTTCCTGCCTAACCCTCGCACAAGCACAAGCATATGGGTCAGTGGTCCAAGACTTTCCCCACAAGTTTACCATGTTTGCTCCCATCTAGCCTCCGAAGGCCGAGGTTACCTAGCTGGGAATCACACTTCAGGAGAGGTACTCATGCTGCTTGGGACTGCAAGTTGTTTCACCAGGCAGCCCAAATCGAGTCCACACACTTGCATTTTCCAGGGGCAGAGCCTGGGAGGGGCAACATACACTTTCTGAATGGGAAAGAAGCCCATGCCTTCAGTGTGAAAGCCCACTATGCCTCTTTGCTTTGGCAGCCCAGGGATAGCGTCGGCTCTGAAATGCTTCCAAAGGAGCAGAGTCAGAGAACATTTGAACCACAGAGCAGGTGCAGCCCCGAACAATGTCTGCTCTTGGCCTGAGAACACCCACTGCCCAGCGCTTCGTTTGGGTACACACGTGTAGAGGAAGGTTGTTGAATTCTGCTGCGTGATAACTTCTCCGGGCCACGTAGCGTGAAGGCCAGTAGAGTGGCCCTCCATCTCATCCCGGCTTCATGTGCCGGGTGTATAAGGCAAACTCCCTGCTTGAATCCCTCCGTGGGCTACGTAACCTCCAGAGAGAGGTGGGTGATTGGGACCCAGGGCTGGTATCTAGGTTACTGCTCAGTGCCTCAACTTCGCAGCTGTTCTCTCTAAGCGGGTCCCAAAGACTTTCTGGAGGAGTTTCCTTAGAGGGCCAGAAACAGGAAATTAGCCCAAAGGCCCACGGGGATGCCAGTTCTCGGCAGCAACAACGCTACCAGCGTCAGACCCTTGGGTTCTCTTTGGTAAATGGAAGAACAACTCTGCTTGGAAGCTTCTGCCATCCAGTTTGAGAGTCGCACTTCCACCGCAGCCTAGGATTCCAAGTGTTGCCATGCCGCCACAATTTCCCATTCTTAGGCCTATGACGGCAGAGTGTCTGGCAGTCCTCAAAGAGACCTTAGGGATGCAGGCGTTTTGGCTCCTTCCACCGAGAAAGCAGCTCCTCCAGCTCCTCTGTCGTTAGCTAGTTCATGTTAGAATATCTCTAGGCGCCCTCTTTCCTCCTCCACGAGGTAAGACACAAACGGACTTGCCGTAAAGGGAAGAAGCCTTCTGAGTCCGGCAGAGAGGCAGCCTCTCCCACTCAGCATTCCCCGACGACTGAGACCCTGGCATGGGTCCGAGACACGGAGAAAGACAGCCGTAACCCCGAGCTTTTCCACAATGTAGTATAGGCCTCACCCTGAAGCTCACGTCAATTTCATAGAGAAAACACCAGGCCTCGTTGTGCTTTCCTGTGGCAAGGAAACTTTGCTTTCATTCCTTAGGTGGCACATTGGCTCAGGACGGCCCTACCCGAAGGACTCACGGTGTGCAGCCCTATTTGTTGAGATCAGCCCCTCTGGCTCTTTCTCGGATGAAACCAAGTGGGCAAAGAGCCGTTCCTAAGCTGGGGTCCCGAGGAGCCTTCCCTAGTCTACACCAGAACAGCACTCTGAGGGAGAGGAGACGCGGAGGTTTGGTAGCCAAATCTCCTATTCTGCAGAGAAACATTTCGTTGTAGGTGGGTTCCATCAGCCTTGCCATATTTTCTCAGCTGGCTAGGACAGAGGGCAGGCAGTCAGTTGGCAGGCTCACCTGAGGCCCTGCTTCCCAGACTGTGATACAGAACCCCCGCCTGCTGCAGCCCGAAGGGACGGCTTATGGTAAGGGGAAAACCCTGTGTTGGAAAGTTCCTGCCTAACCCTCGCACAAGCACAAGCATATGGGTCAGTGGTCCAAGACTTTCCCCACAAGTTTACCATGTTTGCTCCCATCTAGCCTCCGAAGGCCGAGGTTACCTAGCTGGGAATCACACTTCAGGAGAGGTACTCATGCTGCTTGGGACTGCAAGTTGTTTCACCAGGCAGCCCAAATCGAGTCCACCCACTTGCATTTTCCAGGGGCCGAGCCTGGGAGGGGCAACATACACTTTCTGAATGGGAAAGAAGCCCATGCCTTCAGTGTGAAAGGCCACTATGCCTCTTTGCTTTGGCAGCCCAGGGATAGCGTCGGCTCTGAAATGCTTCCAAAGGAGCAGAGTCAGAGAACCTTTGAACCACAGAGCAGGTGCAGCCCCGAACAAGGTCTGCTCTTGGCCTGAGAACACCCACTGCCCAGCGCTTCGTTTGGGTACACACGTGTAGAGGAAGGTTGTTGAATTCTGCTGCGTGATAACTTCTCCGGGCCACGTAGAGTGAGGGCCAGTAGAGTGGCCCTCCATCTCATCCCGGCTTCATGTGCCGGGTGTATAAGGCAAACTCCCTGCTTGAATCCCTCCGTGGGCTACGTAACCTCCAGAGAGAGGTGGGTGATTGGGACCCAGGGCTGGTATCTAGGTTACTGCTCAGTGCCTCAACTTCGCAGCTGTTCTCTCTAAGCGGGTCCCAAAGGCTTTCTGGAAGAGTTTCCTTAGAGGGCCAGAAACAGGAAATTAGCCGACAGGCCCACGGGGATGCCAGTTCTCGGCAGCAACAACGCTACCAGCGTCAGACCCTTGGGTTCTCTTTGGTAAATGGAAGAACAACTCTGCTTGGAAGCTTCTGCCATCCAGTTTGAGAGTCGCACTTCCACCGCAGCCTAGGATTCCAAGTGTTGCCATGCCGCCACAATTTCCCATTCTTAGGCCTATGACGGCAGAGTGTCTGGCAGTCCTCAAAGAGACCTTAGGGATGCAGGCGTTTTGGCTCCTTCCACCGAGAAAGCAGCTCCTCCAGCTCCTCTGTCGTTAGCTAGTTCATGTTAGAATATCTCTAGGCGCCCTCTTTCCTCCTCCACGTGGTAAGACCAAACGGACTTGCCCTAAAGGGAAGAAGCCTTCTGAGTCCGGCAGAGAGGCAGCCTCTCCCACTCAGCATTCCCCGACGACTGAGCCCCTGGCATGGGTCCGAGACACGGAGAAAGACAGCCGTAACCCCGAGCTTTTCCACAATGCAGTGTTGGCCTCACCCTGAAGCTCACGTCAATTTCATAGAGAAAACAACAGGCCTCGGTGTGCTTTCCTGTGGCAAGGAAACTTTGCTTTCATTCCTTAGGTGGCACATTGGCTCAGGACGGCCCTACCCGAACGACTCACGGTGTGCAGCCCTATTTGTTGAGATCAGCCCCTCTGGCTCTTTCTCGGATGAAACCAAGTGGGCAAAGAGCCGTTCTTAAGCTGGGGTCCCTGGGAGCCTTCCCTAGTCTACACCAGAACAGCACTCTGAGGGAGAGGAGACGCGGAGGTTTGGTAGCCAAATCGCCTATTCTGCAGAGAAACATTTCGTTGTAGGTGGGTTCCATCAGCCTTGCCATATTTTCTCAGCTGGCTAGGACAGAGGGCAGGCAGTCAGTTGGCAGGCTCACCTGAGGCCCTGCTTCCCAGACTGTGATACAGAACCCCCGCCTGCTGCAGCCCGAAGGGACGGCTTATGGTAAGGGGAAAACCCTGTGTTGGAAAGTTCCTGCCTAACCCTCGCACAAGCACAAGCATATGGGTCAGTGGTCCAAGACTTTCCCCACAAGTTTACCATGTTTGCTCCCATCTAGCCTCCGAAGGCCGAGGTTACCTAGCTGGGAATCACACTTCAGGAGAGGTACTCATGCTGCTTGGGACTGCAAGTTGTTTCACCAGGCAGCCCAAATCGAGTCCACCCACTTGCATTTTCCAGGGGCCGAGCCTGGGAGGGGCAACATACACTTTCTGAATGGGAAAGAAGCCCATGCCTTCAGTGTGAAAGGCCACTATGCCTCTTTGCTTTGGCAGCCCCGGGATAGCGTCGGCTCTGAAATGCTTCCAAAGGAGCAGAGTCAGAGAACCTTTGAACCACAGAGCAGGTGCAGCCCCGAACAAGGTCTGCTCTTGGCCTGAGAACACCCACTGCCCAGCGCTTCGTTTGGGTACACACGTGTAGAGGAAGGTTGTTGAATTCTGCTGCGTGATAACTTCTCCGGGCCACGTAGAGTGAGGGCCAGTAGAGTGGCCCTCCATCTCATCCCGGCTTCATGTGCCGGGTGTATAAGGCAAACTCCCTGCTTGAATCCCTCCGTGGGCTACGTAACCTCCAGAGAGAGGTGGGTGATTGGGACCCAGGGCTGGTATCTAGGTTACTGCTCAGTGCCTCAACTTCGCAGCTGTTCTCTCTAAGCGGGTCCCAAAGGCTTTCTGGAAGAGTTTCCTTAGAGGGCCAGAAACAGGAAATTAGCCGACAGGCCCACGGGGATGCCAGTTCTCGGCAGCAACAACGCTACCAGCGTCAGACCCTTGGGTTCTCTTTGGTAAATGGAAGAACAACTCTGCTTGGAAGCTTCTGCCATCCAGTTTGAGAGTCGCACTTCCACCGCAGCCTAGGATTCCAAGTGTTGCCATGCCGCCACAATTTCCCATTCTTAGGCCTATGACGGCAGAGTGTCTGGCAGTCCTCAAAGAGACCTTAGGGATGCAGGCGTTTTGGCTCCTTCCACCGAGAAAGCAGCTCCTCCAGCTCCTCTGTCGTTAGCTAGTTCATGTTAGAATATCTCTAGGCGCCCTCTTTCCTCCTCCACGTGGTAAGACCAAACGGACTTGCCCTAAAGGGAAGAAGCCTTCTGAGTCCGGCAGAGAGGCAGCCTCTCCCACTCAGCATTCCCCGACGACTGAGCCCCTGGCATGGGTCCGAGACACGGAGAAAGACAGCCGTAACCCCGAGCTTTTCCACAATGTAGTGTTGGCCTCACCCTGAAGCTCACGTCAATTTCATAGAGAAAACACCAGGCCTCGGTGTGCTTTCCTGTGGCAAGGAAACTTTGCTTTCATTCCTTAGGTGGCACATTGGCTCAGGACGGACCTACCCGAAGGACTCACGGTGTGCAGCCCTATTTGTTGAGATCAGCCCCTCTGGCTCTTTCTCGGATGAAACCAAGTGGGCAAACAGCCGTTCCTAAGCTGGGGTCCCTGGGAGCCTTCCCTAGTCTACACCAGAACAGCACTCTGAGGGAGAGGAGACGCGGAGGTTTGGTAGCCAAATCTCCTATTCTGCAGAGAAACATTTCGTTGTAGGTGGGTTCCATCAGCCTTGTCATATGTTCTCAGCTGGCTAGGACGGAGGGCAGGCAGTCAGTTGGCAGGCTCACCTGAGGCCCTGCTTCCCAGACTGTGATACAGAACCCCCGCCTGCTGCAGCCCGAAGGGACGGCTTATGGTAAGGGGAAAACCCTGTGTTGGAAAGTTCCTGCCTAACCCTCGCACAAGCACAAGCATATGGGTCAGTGGTCCAAGACTTTCCCCACACGTTTACCATGTTTGCTCCCATCTAGCCTCCGAAGGCCGAGGTTAACTAGCTGGGAATCACACTTCAGGAGAGGTACTCATGCTGCTTGGGACTGCAAGTTGTTTCAACAGGCAGCCCAAATCGAGTCCACCCACTTGCATTTTCCAGGGGCCGAGCCTGGGAGGGGCAACATACACTTTCTGAATGGGAAAGAAGCCCATGCCTTCAGTGTGAAAGCCCACTATGCCTCTTTGCTTTGGCAGCCCAGGGATAGCGTCGGCTCTGAAATGCTTCCAAAGGAGCAGAGTCAGAGAACCTTTGAACCACAGAGCAGGTGCAGCCCCGAACAAGGTCTGCTCTTGGCCTGAGAACACCCACTGCCCAGCGCTTCGTTTGGGTACACACGTGTAGAGGAAGGTTGTTGAATTCTGCTGCGTGATAACTTCTCCGGGCCACGTAGCGTGAGGGCCAGTAGAGTGGCCCTCCATCTCATCCCGGCTTCATGTGCCGGGTGTATAAGGCAAACTCCCTGCTTGAATCCCTCCGTGGGCTACGTAACCTCCAGAGAGAGGTGGGTGATTGGGACCCAGGGCTGGTATCTAGGTTACTGCTCAGTGCCTCAACTTCGCAGCTGTTCTCTCTAAGCGGGTCCCAAAGACTTTCTGGAGGAGTTTCCTTAGAGGGCCAGAAACAGGAAATTAGCCCACAGGCCCACGGGGATGCCAGTTCTCGGCAGCAACAACGCTACCAGCGTCAGACCCTTGGGTTCTCTTTGGTAAATGGAAGAACAACTCTGCTTGGAAGCTTCTGCCATCCAGTTTGAGAGTCGCACTTCCACCGCAGCCTAGGATTCCAAGTGTTGCCATGCCGCCACAATTTCCCATTCTTAGGCCTATGACGGCAGAGTGTCTGGTAGTCCTCAAAGAGACCTTAGGGATGCAGGCGTTTTGGCTCCTTCCACCGAGAAAGCAGCTCCTCCAGCTCCTCTGTCGTTAGCTAGTTCATGTTAGAATATCTCTAGGCGCCCTCTTTCCTCATCCACGTGGTAAGACACAAACGGACTTGCCCTAAAGGGAAGAAGCCTTCTGAGTCCGGCAGAGAGGCAGCCTCTCCCACTCAGCATTCCCCGACGACTGAGCCCCTGGCATGGGTCCGAGACACGGAGAAAGACAGCCGTAACCCCGAGCTTTTCCACAATGTAGTATAGGCCTCACCCTGAAGCTCACGTCAATTTCATAGAGAAAACAACAGGCCTCGGTGTGCTTTCCTGTGGCAAGGAAACTTTGCTTTCATTCCTTAGGTGGCACATTGGCTCAGGACGGCCCTACCCGAAGGACTCACGGTGTGCAGCCCTATTTGTTGAGATCAGCCCCTCTGGCTCTTTCTCGGATGAAACCAAGTGGGCAAAGAGCCGTTCCTAAGCTGGGGTCCCTGGGAGCCTTCCCTAGTCTACACCAGAACAGCACTCTGAGGGAGAGGAGACGCGGAGGTTTGGTAGCCAAATCTCCTATTCTGCAGAGAAACATTTCGTTGTAGGTGGGTTCCATCAGCCTTGCCATATGTTCTCAGCTGGCTAGGACGGAGGGCAGGCAGTCAGTTGGCAGGCTCACCTGAGGCCCTGCTTCCCAGACTGTGATACAGAACCCCCGCCTGCTGCAGCCCGAAGGGACGGCTTATGGTAAGGGGAAAACCCTGTGTTGGAAAGTTCCTGCCTAACCCTCGCACAAGCACAAGCATATGGGTCAGTGGTCCAAGACTTTCCCCACAAGTTTACCATGTTTGCTCCCATCTAGCCTCCGAAGGCCGAGGTTACCTAGCTGGGAATCACACTTCAGGAGAGGTACTCATGCTGCTTGGGACTGCAAGTTGTTTCACCAGGCAGCCCAAATCGAGTCCACACACTTGCATTTTCCAGGGGCAGAGCCTGGGAGGGGCAACATACACTTTCTGAATGGGAAAGAAGCCCATGCCTTCAGTGTGAAAGCCCACTATGCCTCTTTGCTTTGGCAGCCCAGGGATAGCGTCGGCTCTGAAATGCTTCCAAAGGAGCAGAGTCAGAGAACATTTGAACCACAGAGCAGGTGCAGCCCCGAACAATGTCTGCTCTTGGCCTGAGAACACCCACTGCCCAGCGATTCGTTTGGGTACACACGTGTAGAGGAAGGTTGTTGAATTCTGCTGCGTGATAACTTCTCCGGGCCACGTAGCGTGAGGGCCAGTAAAGTGGCCCTCCATCTCATCCCGGCTTCATGTGCCGGGTGTATAAGGCAAACTCCCTGCTTGAATCCCTCCGTGGGCTACGTAACCTCCAGAGAGAGGTGGGTGATTGGGACCCAGGGCTGGTATCTAGGTTACTGCTCAGTGCCTCAACTTCGCAGCTGTTCTCTCTAAGCGGGTCCCAAAGACTTTCTGGAGGAGTTTCCTTAGAGGGCCAGAAACAGGAAATTAGCCCACAGGCCCACGGGGATGCCAGTTCTCGGCAGCAACAACGCTACCAGCGTCAGACCCTTGGGTTCTCTTTGGTAAATGGAAGAACAACTCTGCTTGGAAGCTTCTGCCATCCAGTTTGAGAGTCGCACTTCCACCGCAGCCTAGGATTCCAAGTGTTGCCATGCCGCCACAATTTCCCATTCTTAGGCCTATGACGGCAGAGTGTCTGGCAGTCCTCAAAGAGACCTTAGGGATGCAGGCGTTTTGGCTCCTTCCACCGAGAAAGCAGCTCCTCCAGCTCCTCTGTCGTTAGCTAGTTCATGTTAGAATATCTCTAGGCGCCCTCTTTCCTCCTCCACGAGCTAAGACACAAACGGACTTGCCCTAAAGGGAAGAAGCCTTCTGAGTCCGGCAGAGAGGCAGCCTCTCCCACTCAGCATTCCCCGACGACTGAGCCCCTGGCATGGGTCCGAGACACGGAGAAAGACAGCCGTAACCCCGAGCTTTTCCACAATGTAGTATAGGCCTCACCCTGAAGCTCACGTCAATTTCATAGAGAAAACACCAGGCCTCGGTGTGCTTTCCTGTGGCAAGGAAACTTTGCTTTCATTCCTTAGGTGGCACATTGGCTCAGGACGGCCCTACCCGAAGGACTCACGGTGTGCAGCCCTATTTGTTGAGATCAGCCCCTCTGGCTCTTTCTCGGATGAAACCAAGTGGGCAAAGAGCCGTTCCTAAGCTGGGGTCCCGGGGAGCCTTCCCTAGTCTACACCAGAACAGCACTCTGAGGGAGAGGAGACGCGGAGGTTTGGTAGCCAAATCTCCTATTCTGCAGAGAAACATTTCGTTGTAGGTGGGTTCCATCAGCCTTGCCATATTTTCTCAGCTGGCTAGGACGGAGGGCAGGCAGTCAGTTGGCAGGCTCACCTGAGGCCCTGCTTCCCAGACTGTGATACAGAACCCCCGCCTGCTGCAGCCCGAAGGGACGGCTTATGGTAAGGGGAAAACCCTGTGTTGGAAAGTTCCTGCCTAACCCTCGCACAAGCACAAGCATATGGGTCAGTGGTCCAAGACTTTCCCCACAAGTTTACCATGTTTGCTCCCATCTAGCCTCCGAAGGCCGAGGTTACCTAGCTGGGAATCACACTTCAGGAGAGGTACTCATGCTGCTTGGGACTGCAAGTTGTTTCACCAGGCAGCCCAAATCGAGTCCACCCACTTGCATTTTCCAGGGGCCGAGCCTGGGAGGGGCAACATACACTTTCTGAATGGGAAAGAAGCCCATGCCTTCAGTGTGAAAGGCCACTATGCCTCTTTGCTTTGGCAGCCCAGGGATAGCGTCGGCTCTGAAATGCTTCCAAAGGAGCAGAGTCAGAGAACCTTTGAACCACAGAGCAGGTGCAGCCCCGAACAAGGTCTGCTCTTGGCCTGAGAACACCCACTGCCCAGCGCTTCGTTTGGGTACACACGTGTAGAGGAAGGTTGTTGAATTCTGCTGCGTGATAACTTCTCCGGGCCACGTAGCGTGAGGGCCAGTAGAGTGGCCCTCCATCTCATCCCGGCTTCATGTGCCGGGTGTATAAGGCAAACTCCCTGCTTGAATCCCTCCGTGGGCTACGTAACCTCCAGAGAGAGGTGGGTGATTGGGACCCAGGGCTGGTATCTAGGTTACTGCTCAGTGCCTCAACTTCGCAGCTGTTCTCTCTAAGCGGGTCCCAAAGGCTTTCTGGAAGTGTTTCCTTAGAGGGCCAGAAACAGGAAATTAGCCGACAGGCCCACGGGGATGCCAGTTCTCGGCAGCAACAACGCTACCAGCGTCAGACCCTTGGGTTCTCTTTGGTAAATGGAAGAACAACTCTGCTTGGAAGCTTCTGCCATCCAGTTTGAGAGTCGCACTTCCACCGCAGCCTAGGATTCCAAGTGTTGCCATGCCGCCACAATTTCCCATTCTTAGGCCTATGACGGCAGAGTGTCTGGCAGTCCTCAAAGAGACCTTAGGGATGCAGGCGTTTTGGCTCCTTCCACCGAGAAAGCAGCTCCTCCAGCTCCTCTGTCGTTAGCTAGTTCATGTTAGAATATCTCTAGGCGCCCTCTTTCCTCCTCCACGTGGTAAGACCAAACGGACTTGCCCTAAAGGGAAGAAGCCTTCTGAGTCCGGCAGAGAGGCAGCCTCTCCCACTCAGCATTCCCCGACGACTGAGCCCCTGGCATGGGTCCGAGACACGGAGAAAGACAGCCGTAACCCCGAGCTTTTCCACAATGTAGTGTTGGCCTCACCCTGAAGCTCACGTCAATTTCATAGAGAAAACACCAGGCCTCTGTGTGCTTTCCTGTGGCAAGGAAACTTTGCTTTCATTCCTTAGGTGGCACATTGGCTCAGGACGGCCCTACCCGAAGGACTCACGGTGTGCAGCCCTATTTGTTGAGATCAGCCCCTCTGGCTCTTTCTCGGATGAAACCAAGTGGGCAAAGAGCCGTTCCTAAGCTGGGGTCCCTGGGAGCCTTCCCTAGTCTACACCAGAACAGCACTCTGAGGGAGAGGAGACGCGGAGGTTTGGTAGCCAAATCTCCTATTCTGCAGAGAAACATTTCGTTGTAGGTGGGTTCCATCAGCCTTGCCATATTTTCTCAGCTGGCTAGGACAGAGGGCAGGCAGTCAGTTGGCAGGCTCACCTGAGGCCCTGCTTCCCAGACTGTGATACAGAACCCCCGCCTGCTGCAGCCCGAAGGGACGGCTTATGGTAAGGGGAAAACCCTGTGTTGGAAAGTTCCTGCCTAACCCTCGCACAAGCACAAGCATATGGGTCAGTGGTCCAAGACTTTCCCCACAAGTTTACCATGTTTGCTCCCATCTAGCCTCCGAAGGCCGAGGTTACCTAGCTGGGAATCACACTTCAGGAGAGGTACTCATGCTGCTTGGGACTGCAAGTTGTTTCACCAGGCAGCCCAAATCGAGTCCACCCACTTGCATTTTCCAGGGGCCAAGCCTGGGAGGGGCAACATACACTTTCTGAATGGGAAAGAAGCCCATGCCTTCAGTGTGAAAGGCCACTATGCCTCTTTGCTTTGGCAGCCCATGGATAGCGTCGGCTCTGAAATGCTTCCAAAGGAGCAGAGTCAGAGAACCTTTGAACCACAGAGCAGGTGCAGCCCCGAACAAGGTCTGCTCTTGGCCTGAGAACACCCACTGCCCAGCGCTTCGTTTGGGTACACACGTGTAGAGGAAGGTTGTTGAATTCTGCTGCGTGATAACTTCTCCGGGCCACGTAGCGTGAAGGCCAGTAGAGTGGCCCTCCATCTCATCCCGGCTTCATGTGCCGGGTGTATAAGGCAAACTCCCTGCTTGAATCCCTCCGTGGGCTACGTAACCTCCAGAGAGAGGTGGGTGATTGGGACCCAGGGCTGGTATCTAGGTTACTGCTCAGTGCCTCAACTTCGCAGCTGTTCTCTCTAAGCGGGTCCCAAAGGCGTTCTGGAAGAGTTTCCTTAGAGGGCCAGAAACAGGAAATTAGCCGACAGGCCCACGGGGATGCCAGTTCTCGGCAGCAACAACGCTACCAGCGTCAGACCCTTGGGTTCTCTTTGGTAAATGGAAGAACAACTCTGCTTGGAAGCTTCTGCCATCCAGTTTGAGAGTCGCACTTCCACCGCAGCCTAGGATTCCAAGTGTTGCCATGCCGCCACAATTTCCCATTCTTAGGCCTATGACGGCAGAGTGTCTGGCAGTCCTCAAAGAGACCTTAGGGATGCAGGCGTTTTGTCTCCTTCCACCGAGAAAGCAGCTCCTCCAGCTCCTCTGTCGTTAGCTAGTTCATGTTAGAATATCTCTAGGCGCCCTCTTTCCTCCTCCACGAGGTAAGACACAAACGGACTTGCCCTAAAGGGAAGAAGCCTTCTGAGTCCGGCAGAGAGGCAGCCTCTCCCACTCAGCATTCCCCGACGACTGAGCCCCTGGCATGGGTCCGAGACACGGAGAAAGACAGCCGTAACCCCGTGCTTTTCCACAATGTAGTATAGGCCTCACCCTGAAGCTCACGTCAATTTCATAGAAAAACACCAGGCCTCGGTGTGCTTTCCTGTGGCAAGGAAACTTTGCTTTCATTCCTTAGGTGGCACATTGGCTCAGGACGGCCCTACCCGAAGGACTCACGGTGTGCAGCCCTATTTGTTGAGATCAGCCCCTCTGGCTCTTTCTCGGATGAAACCAAGTGGGCAAAGAGCCGTTCCTAAGCTGGGGTCCCGGGGAGCCTTCCCTAGTCTACACCAGAACAGCACTCTGAGGGAGAGGAGACGCGGAGGTTTGGTAGCCAAATCTCCTATTCTGCAGAGAAACATTTCGTTGTAGGTGGGTTCCATCAGCCTTGCCATATTTTCTCAGCTGGCTAGGACGGAGGGCAGGCAGTCAGTTGGCAGGCTCACCTGAGGCCCTGCTTCCCAGACTGTGATACAGAACCCCCGCCTGCTGCAGCCCAAAGGGACGGCTTATGGTAAGGGGAAAACCCTGTGTTGGAAAGTTCCTGCCTAACCCTCGCACAAGCACAAGCATATGGGTCAGTGGTCCAAGACTTTCCCCACAAGTTTACCATGTTTGCTCCCATCTAGCCTCCGAAGGCCGAGGTTACCTAGCTGGGAATCACACTTCAGGAGAGGTACTCATGCTGCTTGGGACTGCAAGTTGTTTCACCAGGCAGCCCAAATCGAGTCCACCCACTTGCATTTTCCAGGGGCCGAGCCTGGGAGGGGCAACATACACTTTCTGAATGGGAAAGAAGCCCATGCCTTCAGTGTGAAAGCCCACTATGCCTCTTTGCTTTGGCAGCCCAGGGATAGCGTCGGCTCTGAAATGCTTCCAAAGGAGCAGAGTCAGAGAACATTTGAACCACAGAGCAGGTGCAGCCCCGAACAAGGTCTGCTCTTGGCCTGAGAACACCCACTGCCCAGCGCTTCGATTGGGTACACACGTGTAGAGGAAGGTTGTTGAATTCTGCTGCGTGATATCTTCTCCGGGCCACGTAGCGTGAGGGCCAGTAGAGTGGCCCTCCATCTCATCCCGGTTTCATGTGCCGGGTGTATAAGGCAAACTCCCTGCTTGAATCCCTCCGTGGGCTACGTAACCTCCAGAGAGAGGTGGGTGATTGGGACCCAGGGCTGGTATCTAGGTTACTGCTCAGTGCCTCAACTTCGCAGCTGTTCTCTCTAGGCGGGTCCCAAAGGCTTTCTGGAAGAGTTTCCTTACAGGGCCAGAAACAGGAAATTAGCCGATAGGCCCACGGGGATGCCAGTTCTCGGCAGCAACAACGCTACCAGCGTCAGACCCTTGGGTTCTCTTTGGTAAATGGAAGAACAACTCTGCTTGGAAGCTTCTGCCATCCAGTTTGAGAGTCGCACTTCCACCGCAGCCTAGGATTCCAAGTGTTGCCATGCCGCCACAATTTCCCATTCTTAGGCCTATGACGGCAGAGTGTCTGGCAGTCCTCAAAGAGACCTTAGGGATGCAGGCGTTTTGGCTCCTTCCACCGAGAAAGCAGCTCCTCCAGCTCCTCTGTCGTTAGCTAGTTCATGTTAGAATATCTCTAGGCGCCCTCTTTCCTCCTCCACGAGGTAAGACACAAACGGACTTGCCCTAAAGGGAAGAAGCCTTCTGAGTCCGGCAGAGAGGCAGCCTCTCCCACTCAGCATTCCCCGACGACTGAGCCCCTGGCATGGGTCCGAGACACGGAGAAAGACAGCCGTAACCCCGAGCTTTTCCACAATGTAGTATAGGCCTCACCCTGAAGCTCACGTCAATTTCATAGAGAAAACACCAGGCCTCGGTGTGCTTTCCTGTGGCAAGGAAACTTTGCTTTCATTCCTTAGGTGGCACATTGGCTCAGGACGGCCCTACCCGAAGGACTCACGGTGTGCAGCCCTATTTGTTGAGATCAGCCCCTCTGGCTCTTTCTCG
This sequence comes from Eschrichtius robustus, assembly GCF_028021215.1. NCBI lineage: Eukaryota > Metazoa > Chordata > Mammalia > Artiodactyla > Eschrichtiidae > Eschrichtius > Eschrichtius robustus. The sequence goes on from NC_090842.1 coordinate 44,163,848, forward strand.
GATGAAACCAAGTGGGCAAAGAGCCGTTCCTAAGCTGGGGTCCCGGGGAGCCTTCCCTAGTCTACACCAGAACAGCAGTCTGAGGGAGAGGAGACGCGGAGGTTTGGTAGCCAAATCTCCTATTCTGCAGAGAAACATTTCGTTGTAGGTGGGTTCCATCAGCCTTGCCATATGTTCTCAGCTGGCTAGGACGGAGGGCAGGCAGTCAGTTGGCAGGCTCACCTGAGGCCCTGCTTCCCAGACTGTGATACAGAACCCCCGCCTGCTGCAGCCCGAAGGGACGGCTTATGGTAAGGGGAAAACCCTGTGTTGGAAAGTTCCTGCCTAACCCTCGCACAAGCACAAGCATATGGGTCAGTGGTCCAAGACTTTCCCCACAAGTTTACCATGTTTGCTCCCATCTAGCCTCCGAAGGCCGAGGTTACCTAGCTGGGAATCACACTTCAGGAGAGGTACTCATGCTGCTTGGGACTGCAAGTTGTTTCACCAGGCAGCCCAAATCGAGTCCACACACTTGCATTTTCCAGGGGCAGAGCCTGGGAGGGGCAACATACACTTTCTGAATGGGAAAGAAGCCCATGCCTTCAGTGTGAAAGCCCACTATGCCTCTTTGCTTTGGCAGACCAGGGATAGCGTCGGCTCTGAAATGCTTCCAAAGGAGCAGAGTCAGAGAACATTTGAACCACAGAGCAGGTGCAGCCCCGAACAATGTCTGCTCTTGGCCTGAGAACACCCACTGCCCAGCGCTTCGTTTGGGTACACACGTGTAGAGGAAGGTTGTTGAATTCTGCTGCGTGATAACTTCTCCGGGCCACGTAGCGTGAGGGCCAGTAGAGTGGCCCTCCATCTCATCCCGGCTTCATGTGCCGGGTGTATAAGGCAAATTCCCTGCTTGAATCCCTCCGTGGGCTACGTAACCTCCGGAGAGAGGTGGGTGATTGGGACCCAGGGCTGGTATCTAGGTTACTGCTCAGTGCCTCAACTTCGCAGCTGTTCTCTCTAAGCGGGTCCCAAAGACTTTCTGGAGGAGTTTCCTTAGAGGGCCAGAAACAGGAAATTAGCCCACAGGCCCACGGGGATGCCAGTTCTCGGCAGCAACAACGCTACCAGCGTCAGACCCTTGGGTTCTCTTTGGTAAATGGAAGAACAACTCTGCTTGGAAGCTTCTGCCATCCAGTTTGAGAGTCGCACTTCCACCGCAGCCTAGGATTCCAAGTGTTGCCATGCCGCCACAATTTCCCATTCTTAGGCCTATGACGGCAGAGTGTCTGGCAGTCCTCAAAGAGACCTTAGGGATGCAGGCGTTTTGGCTCCTTCCACCGAGAAAGCAGCTCCTCCAGCTCCTCTGTCGTTAGCTAGTTCATGTTAGAATATCTCTAGGCGCCCTCTTTCCTCCTCCACGAGCTAAGACACAAACGGACTTGCCCTAAAGGGAAGAAGCCTTCTGAGTCCGGCAGAGAGGCAGCCTCTCCCACTCAGCATTCCCCGACGACTGAGCCCCTGGCATGGATCCGAGACACGGAGAAAGACAGCCGTAACCCCGAGCTTTTCCACAATGTAGTATAGGCCTCACCCTGAAGCTCACGTCAATTTCAAAGAGAAAACACCAGGCCTCGGTTTGCTTTCCTGTGGCAAGGAAACTTTGCTTTCATTCCTTAGGTGGCACATTGGCTCAGGACGGCCCTACCCGAAGGACTCACGGTGTGCAGCCCTATTTGTTGAGATCAGCCCCTCTGGCTCTTTCTCGGATGAAACCAAGTGGGCAAAGAGCCGTTCCTAAGCTGGGGTCCCGGGGAGCCTTCCCTAGTCTACACCAGAACAGCACTCTGAGGGACAGGAGACGCGGAGGTTTGGTAGCCAAATCTCCTATTCTGCAGAGAAACATTTCGTTGTAGGTGGGTTCCATCAGCCTTGCCATATTTTCTCAGCTGGCTAGGACGGAGGGCAGGCAGTCAGTTGGCAGGCTCACCTGAGGCCCTGCTTCCCAGACTGTGATACAGAACCCCCGCCTGCTGCAGCCCGAAGGGACGGCTTATGGTAAGGGGAAAACCCTGTGTTGGAAAGTTCCTGCCTAACCCTCGCACAAGCACAAGCATATGGGTCAGTGGTCCAAGACTTTCCCCACAAGTTTACCATGTTTGCTCCCATCTAGCCTCCGAAGGCCGAGGTTACCTAGCTGGGAATCACACGTCAGGAGAGGTACTCATGCTGCTTGGGACTGCAAGTTGTTTCACCAGGCAGCCCAAACCGAGTCCACCCACTTGCATTTTCCATGGGCCGAGCCTGGGAGGGGCAACATACACTTTCTGAATGGGAAAGAAGCCCATGCCTTCAGTGTGAAAGGCCACTATGCCTCTTTGCTTTGGCAGCCCAGGGATAGCGTCGGCTCTGAAATGCTTCCAAAGGAGCAGAGTCAGAGAACCTTTGAACCACAGAGCAGGTGCAGCCCCGAACAAGGTCTGCTCTTGGCCTGAGAACACCCACTGCCCAGCGCTTCGTTTGGGTACACACGTGTAGAGGAAGGTTGTTGAATTCTGCTGCGTGATAACTTCTCCGGGCCACGTAGAGTGAGGGCCAGTAGAGTGGCCCTCCATCTCATCCCGGCTTCATGTGCCGGGTGTATAAGGCAAACTCCCTGCTTGAATCCCTCCGTGGGCTACGTAACCTCCAGAGAGAGGTGGGTGATTGGGACCCAGGGCTGGTATCTAGGTTACTGCTCAGTGCCTCAACTTCGCAGCTGTTCTCTCTAGGCGGGTCCCAAAGGCTTTCTGGAAGAGTTTCCTTAGAGGGCCAGAAACAGGAAATTAGCCGACAGGCCCACGGGGATGCCAGTTCTCGGCAGCAACAACGCTACCAGCGTCAGACCCTTGGGTTCTCTTTGGTAAATGGAAGAACAACTCTGCTTGGAAGCTTCTGCCATCCAGTTTAAGAGTCGCACTTCCACCGCAGCCTAGGATTCCAAGTGTTGCCATGCCGCCACAATTTCCCATTCTTAGGCCTATGACGGCAGAGTGTCTGGCAGTCCTCAAAGAGACCTTAGGGATGCAGGCGTTTTGGCTCCTTCCACCGAGAAAGCAGCTCCTCCAGCTCCTCTGTCGTTAGCTAGTTCATGTTAGAATATCTCTAGGCGCCCTCTTTCCTCCTCCACGTGGTAAGACCAAACGGACTTGCCCTAAAGGGAAGAAGCCTTCTGAGTCCGGCAGAGAGGCAGCCTCTCCCACTCAGCATTCCCCGACGACTGAGCCCCTGGCATGGGTCCGAGACACGGAGAAAGACAGCCGTAACCCCGAGCTTTTCCACAATGTAGTGTTGGCCTCACCCTGAAGCTCACGTCAATTTCATAGAGAAAACACCAGGCCTCGGTGTGCTTTCCTGTGGCAAGGAAACTTTGCTTTCATTCCTTAGGTGGCACATTCGCTCAGGACGGCCCTACCCGAAGGACTCACGGTGTGCAGCCCTATTTGTTGAGATCAGCCCCTCTGGCTCTTTCTCGGATGAAACCAAGTGGGCAAAGAGCCGTTCCTAAGCTGGGGTCCCGGGGAGCCTTCCCTAGTCTACACCAGAACAGCACTCTGAGGGAGAGGAGACGCGGAGGTTTGGTAGCCAAATCTCCTATTCTGCAGAGAAACATTTCGTTGTAGGTGGGTTCCATCAGCCTTGCCATATGTTCTCAGCTGGCTAGGACGGAGGGCAGGCAGTCAGTTGGCAGGCTCACCTGAGGCCCTGCTTCCCAGACTGTGATACAGAACCCCCGCCTGCTGCAGCCCGAAGGGACGGCTTATGGTAAGGGGAAAACCCTGTGTTGGAAAGTTCCTGCCTAACCCTCGCACAAGCACAAGCATATGGGTCAGTGGTCCAAGACTTTCCCCACAAGTTTACCATGTTTGCTCCCATCTAGCCTCCGAAGGCCGAGGTTACCTAGCTGGGAATCACACTTCAGGAGAGGTACTCATGCTGCTTGGGACTGCAAGTTGTTTCACCAGGCAGCCCAAATCGAGTCCACACACTTGCATTTTCCAGGGGCAGAGCCTGGGAGGGGCAACATACACTTTCTGAATGGGAAAGAAGCCCATGCCTTCAGTGTGAAAGCCCACTATGCCTCTTTGCTTTGGCAGCCCAGGGATAGCGTCGGCTCTGAAATGCTTCCAAAGGAGCAGAGTCAGAGAACATTTGAACCACAGAGCAGGTGCAGCCCGGAACAATGTCTGCTCTTGGCCTGAGAACACCCACTGCCCAGCGCTTCGTTTGGGTACACACGTGTAGAGGAAGGTTGTTGAATTCTGCTGCGTGATAACTTCTCCGGGCCACGTAGCGTGAGGGCCAGTAAAGTGGCCCTCCATCTCATCCCGGCTTCATGTGCCGGGTGTATAAGGCAAACTCCCTGCTTGAATCCCTCCGTGGGCTACGTAACCTCCAGAGAGAGGTGGGTGATTGGGACCCAGGGCTGGTATCTAGGTTACTGCTCAGTGCCTCAACTTCGCAGCTGTTCTCTCTAAGCGGGTCCCAAAGACTTTCTGGAGGAGTTTCCTTAGAGGGCCAGAAACAGGAAATTAGCCCACAGGCCCACGGGGATGCCAGTTCTCGGCAGCAACAACGCTACCAGCGTCAGACCCTTGGGTTCTCTTTGGTAAATGGAAGAACAACTCTGCTTGGAAGCTTCTGCCATCCAGTTTGAGAGTCGCACTTCCACCGCAGCCTAGGATTCCAAGTGTTGCCATGCCGCCACAATTTCCCATTCTTAGGCCTATGACGGCAGAGTGTCTGGCAGTCCTCAAAGAGACCTTAGGGATGCAGGCGTTTTGGCTCCTTCCACCGAGAAAGCAGCTCCTCCAGCTCCTCTGTCGTTAGCTAGTTCATGTTAGAATATCTCTAGGCGCCCTCTTTCCTCCTCCACGAGGTAAGACACAAACGGACTTGCCCTAAAGGGAAGAAGCCTTCTGAGTCCGGCAGAGAGGCAGCCTCTCCCACTCAGCATTCCCCGACGACTGAGCCCCTGGCATGGGTCCGAGACACGGAGAAAGACAGCCGTAACCCCGAGCTTTTCCACAATGTAGTATAGGCCTCACCCTGAAGCTCACGTCAATTTCATAGAGAAAACACCAGGCCTCGTTGTGCTTTCCTGTGGCAAGGAAACTTTGCTTTCATTCCTTAGGTGGCACATTGGCTCAGGACGGCCCTACCCGAAGGACTCACGGTGTGCAGCCCTATTTGTTGAGATCAGCCCCTCTGGCTCTTTCTCGGATGAAACCAAGTGGGCAAAGAGCCGTTCCTAAGCTGGGGTCCCTGGGAGCCTTCCCTAGTCTACACCAGAACAGCACTCTGAGGGAGAGGAGACGCGGAGGTTTGGTAGCCAAATCTCCTATTCTGCAGAGAAACATTTCGTTGTAGGTGGGTTCCATCAGCCTTGCCATATTTTCTCAGCTGGCTAGGACGGAGGGCAGGCAGTCAGTTGGCAGGCTCACCTGAGGCCCTGCTTCCCAGACTGTGATACAGAACCCCCGCCTGCTGCAGCCCGAAGGGACGGCTTATGGTAAGGGGAAAACCCTGTGTTGGAAAGTTCCTGCCTAACCCTCGCACAAGCACAAGCATATGGGTCAGTGGTCCAAGACTTTCCCCACAAGTTTACCATGTTTGCTCCCATCTAGCCTCCGAAGGCCGAGGTTACCTAGCTGGGAATCACACGTCAGGAGAGGTACTCATGCTGCTTGGGACTGCAAGTTGTTACACCAGGCAGCCCAAACCGAGTCCACCCACTTGCATTTTCCATGGGCCGAGCCTGGGAGGGGCAACATACACTTTCTGAATGGGAAAGAAGCCCATGCCTTCAGTGTGAAAGGCCACTATGCCTCTTTGCTTTGGCAGCCCAGGGATAGCGTCGGCTCTGAAATGCTTCCAAAGGAGCAGAGTCAGAGAACCTTTGAACCACAGAGCAGGTGCAGCCCCGAACAAGGTCTGCTCTTGGCCTGAGAACACCCACTGCCCAGCGCTTCGTTTGGGTACACACGTGTAGAGGAAGGTTGTTGAATTCTGCTGCGTGATAACTTCTCCGGGCCACGTAGAGTGAGGGCCAGTAGAGTGGCCCTCCATCTCATCCCGGCTTCATGTGCCGGGTGTATAAGGCAAACTCCCTGCTTGAATCCCTCCGTGGGCTACGTAACCTCCAGAGAGAGGTGGGTGATTGGGACCCAGGGCTGGTATCTAGGTTACTGCTCAGTGCCTCAACTTCGCAGCTGTTCTCTCTAGGCGGGTCCCAAAGGCTTTCTGGAAGAGTTTCCTTAGAGGGCCAGAAACAGGAAATTAGCCGACAGGCCCACGGGGATGCCAGTTCTCGGCAGCAACAACGCTACCAGCGTCAGACCCTTGGGTTCTCTTTGGTAAATGGAAGAACAACTCTGCTTGGAAGCTTCTGCCATCCAGTTTGAGAGTCGCACTTCCACCGCAGCCTAGGATTCCAAGTGTTGCCATGCCGCCACAATTTCCCATTCTTAGGCCTATGACGGCAGAGTGTCTGGCAGTCCTCAAAGAGACCTTAGGGATGCAGGCGTTTTGGCTCCTTCCACCGAGAAAGCAGCTCCTCCAGCTCCTCTGTCGTTAGCTAGTTCATGTTAGAATATCTCTAGGCGCCCTCTTTCCTCCTCCACGTGGTAAGACCAAACGGACTTGCCCTAAAGGGAAGAAGCCTTCTGAGTCCGGCAGAGAGGCAGCCTCTCCCACTCAGCATTCCCCGACGACTTAGCCCCTGGAATGGGTCCGAGACACGGAGAAAGACAGCCGTAACCCCGAGCTTTTCCACAATGTAGTGTTGGCCTCACCCTGAAGCTCACGTCAATTTCATAGAGAAAACACCAGGCCTCGGTGTGCTTTCCTGTGGCAAGGAAACTTTGCTTTCATTCCTTAGGTGGCACATTGGCTCAGGACGGCCCTACCCGAAGGACTCACGGTGTGCAGCCCTATTTGTTGAGATCAGCCCCTCTGGCTCTTTCTCGGATGAAACCAAGTGGGCAAAGAGCCGTTCCTAAGCTGGGGTCCCTGGGAGCCTTCCCTAGTCTACACCAGAACAGCACTCTGAGGGAGAGGAGACGCGGAGGTTTGGTAGCCAAATCTCCTATTCTGCAGAGAAACATTTCGTTGTAGGTGGGTTCCATCAGCCTTGCCATATGTTCTCAGCTGGCTAGGACGGAGGGCAGGCAGTCAGTTGGCAGGCTCACCTGAGGCCCTGCTTCCCAGACTGTGATACAGAACCCCCGCCTGCTGCAGCCCGAAGGGACGGCTTATGGTAAGGGGAAAACCCTGTGTTGGAAAGTTCCTGCCTAACCCTCGCACAAGCACAAGCATATGGGTCAGTGGTCCAAGAATTTCCCCACAAGTTTACCATGTTTGCTCCCATCTAGCCTCCGAAGGCCGAGGTTACCTAGCTGGGAATCACACTTCAGGAGAGGTACTCATGCTGCTTGGGACTGCAAGTTGTTTCACCAGGCAGCCCAAATCGAGTCCACACACTTGCATTTTCCAGGGGCAGAGCCTGGGAGGGGCAACATACACTTTCTGAATGGGAAAGAAGCCCATGCCTTCAGTGTGAAAGCCCACTATGCCTCTTTGCTTTGGCAGCCCAGGGATAGCGTCGGCTCTGAAATGCTTCCAAAGGAGCAGAGTCAGAGAACATTTGAACCACAGAGCAGGTGCAGCCCGGAACAATGTCTGCTCTTGGCCTGAGAACACCCACTGCCCAGCGCTTCGTTTGGGTACACACGTGTAGAGGAAGGTTGTTGAATTCTGCTGCGTGATAACTTCTCCGGGCCACGTAGCGTGAGGGCCAGTAAAGTGGCCCTCCATCTCATCCCGGCTTCATGTGCCGGGTGTATAAGGCAAACTCCCTGCTTGAATCCCTCCGTGGGCTACGTAACCTCCAGAGAGAGGTGGGTGATTGGGACCCAGGGCTGGTATCTAGGTTACTGCTCAGTGCCTCAACTTCGCAGCTGTTCTCTCTAAGCGGGTCCCAAAGACTTTCTGGAGGAGTTTCCTTAGAGGGCCAGAAACAGGAAGTTAGCCCACAGGCCCACGGGGATGCCAGTTCTCGGCAGCAACAACGCTACCAGCGTCAGACCCTTGGGTTCTCTTTGGTAAATGGAAGAACAACTCTGCTTGGAAGCTTCTGCCATCCAGTTTGAGAGTCGCACTTCCACCGCAGCCTAGGATTCCAAGTGTTGCCATGCCGCCACAATTTCCCATTCTTAGGCCTATGACGGCAGAGTGTCTGGCAGTCCTCAAAGAGACCTTAGGGATGCAGGCGTTTTGGCTCCTTCCACCGAGAAAGCAGCTCCTCCAGCTCCTCTGTCGTTAGCTAGTTCATGTTAGAATATCTCTAGGCGCCCTCTTTCCTCCTCCACGAGGTAAGACACAAACGGACTTGCCCTAATGGGAAGAAGCCTTCTGAGTCCGGCAGAGAGGCAGCCTCTCCCACTCAGCATTCCCCGACGACTGAGCCCCTGGCATGGGTCCGAGACACGGAGAAAGACAGCCGTAACCCCGAGCTTTTCCACAATGTAGTATAGGCCTCACCCTGAAGCTCACGTCAATTTCATAGAGAAAACACCAGGCCTCGTTGTGCTTTCCTGTGGCAAGGAAACTTTGCTTTCATTCCTTAGGTGGCACATTGGCTCAGGACGGCCCTACCCGAAGGACTCACGGTGTGCAGCCCTATTTGTTGAGATCAGCCCCTCTGGCTCTTTCTCGGATGAAACCAAGTGGGCAAAGAGCCGTTCCTAAGCTGGGGTCCCTGGGAGCCTTCCCTAGTCTACACCAGAACAGCACTCTGAGGGAGAGGAGACGCGGAGGTTTGGTAGCCAAATCTCCTATTCTGCAGAGAAACATTTCGTTGTAGGTGGGTTCCATCAGCCTTGCCATATGTTCTCAGCTGGCTAGGACAGAGGGCAGGCAGTCAGTTGGCAGGCTCACCTGAGGCCCTGCTTCCCAGACTGTGATACAGAACCCCCGCCTGCTGCAGCCCGAAGGGACGGCTTATGGTAAGGGGAAAACCCTGTGTTGGAAAGTTCCTGCCTAACCCTCGCACAAGCACAAGCATATGGGTCAGTGGTCCAAGACTTTCCCCACAAGTTTACCATGTTTGCTCCCATCTAGCCTCCGAAGGCCGAGGTTACCTAGCTGGGAATCACACTTCAGGAGAGGTACTCATGCTGCTTGGGACTGCAAGTTGTTTCACCAGGCAGCCCAAATCGAGTCCACCCACTTGCATTTTCCAGGGGCCGAGCCTGGGAGGGGCAACATACACTTTCTGAATGGGAAAGAAGCCCATGCCTTCAGTGTGAAAGGCCACTATGCCTCTTTGCTTTGGCAGCCCAGGGATAGCGTCGGCTCTGAAATGCTTCCAAAGGAGCAGAGTCAGAGAACCTTTGAACCACAGAGCAGGTGCAGCCCCGAACAAGGTCTGCTCTTGGCCTGAGAACACCCACTGCCCAGCGCTTCGTTTGGGTACACACGTGTAGAGGAAGGTTGTTGAATTCTGCTGCGTGATAACTTCTCCGGGCCACGTAGAGTGAGGGCCAGTAGAGTGGCCCTCCATCTCATCCCGGCTTCATGTGCCGGGTGTATAAGGCAAACTCCCTGCTTGAATCCCTCCGTGGGCTACGTAACCTCCAGAGAGAGGTGGGTGATTGGGACCCAGGGCTGGTATCTAGGTTACTGCTCAGTGCCTCAACTTCGCAGCTGTTCTCTCTAAGCGGGTCCCAAAGGCTTTCTGGAAGAGTTTCCTTAGAGGGCCAGAAACAGGAAATTAGCCGACAGGCCCACGGGGATGCCAGTTCTCGGCAGCAACAACGCTACCAGCGTCAGACCCTTGGGTTCTCTTTGGTAAATGGAAGAACAACTCTGCTTGGAAGCTTCTGCCATCCAGTTTGAGAGTCGCACTTCCACCGCAGCCTAGGATTCCAAGTGTTGCCATGCCGCCACAATTTCCCATTCTTAGGCCTATGACGGCAGAGTGTCTGGCAGTCCTCAAAGAGACCTTAGGGATGCAGGCGTTTTGGCTCCTTCCACCGAGAAAGCAGCTCCTCCAGCTCCTCTGTCGTTAGCTAGTTCATGTTAGAATATCTCTAGGCGCCCTCTTTCCTCCTCCACGTGGTAAGACCAAACGGACTTGCCCTAAAGGGAAGAAGCCTTCTGAGTCCGGCAGAGAGGCAGCCTCTCCCACTCAGCATTCCCCGATGACTGAGCCCCTGGCATGGGTCCGAGACACGGAGAAAGACAGCCGTAACCCCGAGCTTTTCCACAATGTAGTGTTGGCCTCACCCTGAAGCTCACGTCAATTTCATAGAGAAAACACCAGGCCTCGGTGTGCTTTCCTGTGGCAAGGAAACTTTGCTTTCATTCCTTAGGTGGCACATTGGCTCAGGACGGCCCTACCCGAAGGACTCACGGTGTGCAGCCCTATTTGTTGAGATCAGCCCCTCTGGCTCTTTCTCGGATGAAACCAAGTGGGCAAAGAGCCGTTCCTAAGCTGGGGTCCCGGGGAGCCTTCCCTAGTCTACACCAGAACAGCACTCTGAGGGAGAGGAGACGCGGAGGTTTGGTAGCCAAATCTCCTATTCTGCAGAGAAACATTTCGTTGTAGGTGGGTTCCATCAGCCTTGCCATATTTTCTCAGCTGGCTAGGACAGAGGGCAGGCAGTCAGTTGGCAGGCTCACCTGAGGCCCTGCTTCCCAGACTGTGATACAGAACCCCCGCCTGCTGCAGCCCGAAGGGACGGCTTATGGTAAGGGGAAAACCCTGTGTTGGAAAGTTCCTGCCTAACCCTCGCACAAGCACAAGCATATGGGTCAGTGGTCCAAGACTTTCCCCACAAGTTTACCATGTTTGCTCCCATCTAGCCTCCGAAGGCCGAGGTTACCTAGCTGGGAATCACACTTCAGGAGAGGTTCTCATGCTGCTTGGGACTGCAAGTTGTTTCACCAGGCAGCCCAAATCGAGTCCACCCACTTGCATTTTCCAGGGGCCGAGCCTGGGAGGGGCAACATACACTTTCTGAATGGGAAAGAAGCCCATGCCTTCAGTGTGAAAGGCCACTATGCCTCTTTGCTTTGGCAGCCCAGGGATAGCGTCGGCTCTGAAATGCTTCCAAAGGAGCAGAGTCAGAGAACCTTTGAACCACAGAGCAGGTGCAGCCCCGAACAAGGTCTGCTCTTGGCCTGAGAACACCCACTGCCCAGCGCTTCGTTTGGGTACACACGTGTAGAGGAAGGTTGTTGAATTCTGCTGCGTGATAACTTCTCCGGGCCACGTAGAGTGAGGGCCAGTAGAGTGGCCCTCCATCTCATCCCGGCTTCATGTGCCGGGTGTATAAGGCAAACTCCCTGCTTGAATCCCTCCGTGGGCTACGTAACCTCCAGAGAGAGGTGGGTGATTGGGACCCAGGGCTGGTATCTAGGTTACTGCTCTGTGCCTCAACTTCGCAGCTGTTCTCTCTAAGCGGGTCCCAAAGGCTTTCTGGAAGAGTTTCCTTAGAGGGCCAGAAACAGGAAATTAGCCGACAGGCCCACGGGGATGCCAGTTCTCGGCAGCAACAACGCTACCAGCGTCAGACCCTTGGGTTCTCTTTGGTAAATGGAAGAACAACTCTGCTTGGAAGCTTCTGCCATCCAGTTTGAGAGTCGCACTTCCACCGCAGCCTAGGATTCCAAGTGTTGCCATGCCGCCACAATTTCCCATTCTTAGGCCTATGACGGCAGAGTGTCTGGCAGTCCTCAAAGAGACCTTAGGGATGCAGGCGTTTTGGCTCCTTCCACCGAGAAAGCAGCTCCTCCAGCTCCTCTGTCGTTAGCTACTTCATGTTAGAATATCTCTAGGCGCCCTCTTTCCTCCTCCACGTGGTAAGACCAAACGGACTTGCCCTAAAGGGAAGAAGCCTTCTGAGTCCGGCAGAGAGGCAGCCTCTCCCACTCAGCATTCCCCGACGACTGAGCCCCTGGCATGGGTCCGAGACACGGAGAAATACAGCCGTAACCCCGAGCTTTTCCACAATGTAGTGTTGGCCTCACCCTGAAGCTCACGTCAATTTCATAGAGAAAACACCAGGCCTCGGTGTGCTTTCCTGTGGCAAGGAAACTTTGCTTTCATTCCTTAGGTGGCACATTGGCTCAGGACGGCCCTACCCGAAGGACTCACGGTGTGCAGCCCTATTTGTTGAGATCAGCCCCTCTGGCTCTTTCTCGGATGAAACCAAGTGGGCAAAGAGCCGTTCCTAAGCTGGGGTCCCTGGGAGCCTTCCCTAGTCTACACCAGAACAGCACTCTGAGGGAGAGGAGACGCGGAGGTTTGGTAGCCAAATCTCCTATTCTGCAGAGAAACATTTCGTTGTAGGTGGGTTCCATCAGCCTTGTCATATGTTCTCAGCTGGCTAGGACGGAGGGCAGGCAGTCAGTTGGCAGGCTCACCTGAGGCCCTGCTTCCCAGACTGTGATACAGAACCCCCGCCTGCTGCAGCCCGAAGGGACGGCTTATGGTAAGGGGAAAACCCTGTGTTGGAAAGTTCCTGCCTAACCCTCGCACAAGCACAAGCATATGGGTCAGTGGTCCAAGACTTTCCCCACAAGTTTACCATGTTTGCTCCCATCTAGCCTCCGAAGGCCGAGGTTACCTAGCTGGGAATCACACTTCAGGAGAGGTTCTCATGCTGCTTGGGACTGCAAGTTGTTTCACCAGGCAGCCCAAATCGAGTCCACCCACTTGCATTTTCCAGGGGCCGAGCCTGGGAGGGGCAACATACACTTTCTGAATGGGAAAGAAGCCCATGCCTTCAGTGTGAAAGGCCACTATGCCTCTTTGCTTTGGCAGCCCAGGGATAGCGTCGGCTCTGAAATGCTTCCAAAGGAGCAGAGTCAGAGAACCTTTGAACCACAGAGCAGGTGCAGCCCCGAACAAGGTCTGCTCTTGGCCTGAGAACACCCACTGCCCAGCGCTTCGTTTGGGTACACACGTGTAGAGGAAGGTTGTTGAATTCTGCTGCGTGATAACTTCTCCGGGCCACGTAGAGTGAGGGCCAGTAGAGTGGCCCTCCATCTCATCCCGGCTTCATGTGCCGGGTGTATAAGGCAAACTCCCTGCTTGAATCCCTCCGTGGGCTACGTAACCTCCAGAGAGAGGTGGGTGATTGGGACCCAGGGCTGGTATCTAGGTTACTGCTCAGTGCCTCAACTTCGCAGCTGTTCTCTCTAAGCGGGTCCCAAAGGCTTTCTGGAAGAGTTTCCTTAGAGGGCCAGAAACAGGAAATTAGCCGACAGGCCCACGGGGATGCCAGTTCTCGGCAGCAACAACGCTACCAGCGTCAGACCCTTGGGTTCTCTTTGGTAAATGGAAGAACAACTCTGCTTGGAAGCTTCTGCCATCCAGTTTGAGAGTCGCACTTCCACCGCAGCCTAGGATTCCAAGTGTTGCCATGCCGCCACAATTTCCCATTCTTAGGCCTATGACGGCAGAGTGTCTGGCAGTCCTCAAAGAGACCTTAGGGATGCAGGCGTTTTGGCTCCTTCCACCGAGAAAGCAGCTCCTCCAGCTCCTCTGTCGTTAGCTAGTTCATGTTAGAATATCTCTAGGCGCCCTCTTTCCTCCTCCACGTGGTAAGACCAAACGGACTTGCCCTAAAGGGAAGAAGCCTTCTGAGTCCGGCAGAGAGGCAGCCTCTCCCACTCAGCATTCCCCGACGACTGAGCCCCTGGCATGGGTCCGAGACACGGAGAAATACAGCCGTAACCCCGAGCTTTTCCACAATGTAGTGTTGGCCTCACCCTGAAGCTCACGTCAATTTCATAGAGAAAACACCAGGCCTCGGTGTGCTTTCCTGTGGCAAGGAAACTTTGCTTTCATTCCTTAGGTGGCACATTGGCTCAGGACGGCCCTACCCGAAGGACTCACGGTGTGCAGCCCTATTTGTTGAGATCAGCCCCTCTGGCTCTTTCTCGGATGAAACCAAGTGGGCAAAGAGCCGTTCCTAAGCTGGGGTCCCTGGGAGCCTTCCCTAGTCTACACCAGAACAGCACTCTGAGGGAGAGGAGACGCGGAGGTTTGGTAGCCAAATCTCCTATTCTGCAGAGAAACATTTCGTTGTAGGTGGGTTCCATCAGCCTTGTCATATGTTCTCAGCTGGCTAGGACGGAGGGCAGGCAGTCAGTTGGCAGGCTCACCTGAGGCCCTGCTTCCCAGACTGTGATACAGAACCCCCGCCTGCTGCAGCCCGAAGGGACGGCTTATGGTAAGGGGAAAACCCTGTGTTGGAAAGTTCCTGCCTAACCCTCGCACAAGCACAAGCATATGGGTCAGTGGTCCAAGACTTTCCCCACAAGTTTACCATGTTTGCTCCCATCTAGCCTCCGAAGGCCGAGGTTACCTAGCTGGGAATCACACTTCAGGAGAGGTACTCATGCTGCTTGGGACTGCAAGTTGTTTCACCAGGCAGCCCAAATCGAGTCCACCCACTTGCATTTTCCAGGGGCCGAGCCTGGGAGGGGCAACATACACTTTCTGAATGGGAAAGAAGCCCATGCCTTCAGTGTGAAAGGCCACTATGCCTCTTTGCTTTGGCAGCCCATGGATAGCGTCGGCTCTGAAATGCTTCCAAAGGAGCAGAGTCAGAGAACCTTTGAACCACAGAGCAGGTGCAGCCCCGAACAAGGTCTGCTCTTGGCGTGAGAACACCCACTGCCCAGCGCTTCGTTTGGGTACACACGTGTAGAGGAAGGTTGTTGAATTCTGCTGCGTGATAACTTCTCCGGGCCACGTAGCGTGAAGGCCAGTAGAGTGGCCCTCCATCTCATCCCGGCTTCATGTGCCGGGTGTATAAGGCAAACTCCCTGCTTGAATCCCTCCGTGGGCTACGTAACCTCCAGAGAGAGGTGGGTGATTGGGACCCAGGGCTGTTATCTAGGTTACTGCTCAGTGCCTCAACTTCGCAGCTGTTCTCTCTAAGCGGGTCCCAAAGGCTTTCTGGAAGTGTTTCCTTAGAGGGCCAGAAACAGGAAATTAGCCGACAGGCCGACGGGGATGCCAGTTCTCGGCAGCAACAACGCTACCAGCTTCAGACCCTTGGGTTCTCTTTGGTAAATGGAAGAACAACTCTGCTTGGAAGCTTCTGCCATCCAGTTTGAGAGTCGCACTTCCACCGCAGCCTAGGATTCCAAGTGTTGCCATGCCGCCACAATTTCCCATTCTTAGGCCTATGACGGCAGAGTGTCTGGCAGTCCTCAAAGAGACCTTAGGGATGCAGGCGTTTTGGCTCCTTCCACCGAGAAAGCAGCTCCTCCAGCTCTTCTGTCGTTAGCTAGTTCATGTTAGAATATCTCTAGGCGCCCTCTTTCCTCCTCCACGAGGTAAGACACAAACGGACTTGCCCTAAAGGGAAGAAGCCTTCTGAGTCCGGCAGAGAGGCAGCCTCTCCCACTCAGCATTCCCCGACGACTGAGCCCCTGGCATGGGTCCGAGACACGGAGAAAGACAGCCGTAACCCCGAGCTTTTCCACAATGTAGTGTTGGCCTCACCCTGAAGCTCACGTCAATTTCATAGAGAAAACACCATGCCTCGGTGTGCTTTCCTGTGGCAAGGAAACTTTGCTTTCATTCCTTAGGTGGCACATTGGCTCAGGACGGCCCTACCCGAAGGACTCACGGTGTGCAGCCCTATTTGTTGAGATCAGCCCCTCTGGCTCTTTCTCGGATGAAACCAAGTGGGCAAAGAGCCGTTCCTAATCTGGGGTCCCTGGGAGCCTTCCCTAGTCTACACCAGAACAGCACTCTGAGGGAGAGGAGACGCGGAGGTTTGGTAGCCAAATCTCCTATTCTGCAGAGAAACATTTCGTTGTAGGTGGGTTCCATCAGCCTTGCCATATGTTCTCAGCTGGCTAGGACGGAGGGCAGGCAGTCAGTTGGCAGGCTCACCTGAGGCCCTGCTTCCCAGACTGTGATACAGAACCCCCGCCTGCTGCAGCCCAAAGGGACGGCTTATGGTAAGGGGAAAACCCTGTGTTGGAAAGTTCCTGCCTAACCCTCGCACAAGCACAAGCATATGGGTCAGTGGTCCAAGACTTTCCCCACACGTTTGCCATGTTTGCTCCCATGTAGCCTCCGAAGGCCGAGGTTACCTAGCTGGGAATCACACTTCAGGAGAGGTACTCATGCAGCTTGGGACTGCAAGTTGTTTCACCATGCAGCCCAAATCGTGTCCACCCACTTGCATTTTCCAGGGGCCGAGCCTGGGAGGGGCAACATACACTTTCTGAATGGGAAAGAAGCCCATGCCTTCAGTGTGAAAGGCCACTATGCCCCTTTGCTTTGGCAGCCCAGGGATAGCGTCGGCTCTGAAATGCTTCCAAAGGAGCAGAGTCAGAGAACCTTTGAACCACAGAGCAGGTGCAGCCCCGAACAAGGTCTGCTCTTGGCCTGAGAACACCCACTGCCCAGCGCTTCGTTTGGGTACACACGTGTAGAGGAAGGTTGTTGAATTCTGCTGCGTGATAACTTCTCCGGGCCACGTAGCGTGAGGGCCAGTAGAGTGGCCCTCCATCTCATCCCGGCTTCATGTGCCGGGTGTATGAGGCAAACTCCCTGCTTGAATCCCTCCGTGGGCTACGTAACCTCCAGAGAGAGGTGGGTGATTGGGACCCAGGGCTGGTATCTAGGTTACTGCTCAGTGCCTCAACTTCGCAGCTGTTCTCTCTAAGCGGGTCCCAAAGGCTTTCTGGAAGTGTTTCCTTAGAGGGCCAGAAACAGGAAATTAGCCGACAGGCCCACGGGGATGCCAGTTCTCGGCAGCAACAACGCTACCAGCGTCAGACCCTTGGGTTCTCTTTGGTAAATGGAAGAACAACTCTGCTTGGAAGCTTCTGCCATCCAGTTTGAGAGTCGCACTTCCACCGCAGCCTAGGATTCCAAGTGTTGCCATGCCGCCACAATTTCCCATTCTTAGGCCTATGACGGCAGAGTGTCTGGCAGTCCTCAAAGAGACCTTAGGGATGCAGGCGTTTTGGCTCCTTCCACCGAGAAAGCAGCTCCTCCAGCTCCTCTGTCGTTAGCTAGTTCATGTTAGAATATCTCTAGGCGCCCTCTTTCCTCCTCCACGTGGTAAGACCAAACGGACTTGCCCTAAAGGGAAGAAGCCTTCTGAGTCCGGCAGAGAGGCAGCCTCTCCCACTCAGCATTCCCCGACGACTGAGCCCCTGGCATGGGTCCGAGACACGGAGAAAGACAGCCGTAACCCCGAGCTTTTCCACAATGTAGTGTTGGCCTCACCCTGAAGCTCACGTCAATTTCATAGAGAAAACACCAGGCCTCTGTGTGCTTTCCTGTGGCAAGGAAACTTTGCTTTCATTCCTTAGGTGGCACATTGGCTCAGGACGGCCCTACCCGAAGGACTCACGGTGTGCAGCCCTATTTGTTGAGATCAGCCCCTCTGGCTCTTTCTCGGATGAAACCAAGTGGGCAAAGAGCCGTTCCTAAGCTGGGGTCCCTGGGAGCCTTCCCTAGTCTACACCAGAACAGCACTCTGAGGGAGAGGAGACGCGGAGGTTTGGTAGCCAAATCTCCTATTCTGCAGAGAAACATTTCGTTGTAGGTGGGTTCCATCAGCCTTGCCATATTTTCTCAGCTGGCTAGGACAGAGGGCAGGCAGTCAGTTGGCAGGCTCACCTGAGGCCCTGCTTCCCAGACTGTGATACAGAACCCCCGCCTGCTGCAGCCCGAAGGGACGGCTTATGGTAAGGGGAAAACCCTGTGTTGGAAAGTTCCTGCCTAACCCTCGCACAAGCACAAGCATATGGGTCAGTGGTCCAAGACTTTCCCCACAAGTTTACCATGTTTGCTCCCATCTAGCCTCCGAAGGCCGAGGTTACCTAGCTGGGAATCACACTTCAGGAGAGGTACTCATGCTGCTTGGGACTGCAAGTTGTTTCACCAGGCAGCCCAAATCGAGTCCACCCACTTGCATTTTCCAGGGGCCAAGCCTGGGAGGGGCAACATACACTTTCTGAATGGGAAAGAAGCCCATGCCTTCAGTGTGAAAGGCCACTATGCCTCTTTGCTTTGGCAGCCCATGGATAGCGTCGGCTCTGAAATGCTTCCAAAGGAGCAGAGTCAGAGAACCTTTGAACCACAGAGCAGGTGCAGCCCCGAACAAGGTCTGCTCTTGGCCTGAGAACACCCACTGCCCAGCGCTTCGTTTGGGTACACACGTGTAGAGGAAGGTTGTTGAATTCTGCTGCGTGATAACTTCTCCGGGCCACGTAGCGTGAAGGCCAGTAGAGTGGCCCTCCATCTCATCCCGGCTTCATGTGCCGGGTGTATAAGGCAAACTCCCTGCTTGAATCCCTCCGTGGGCTACGTAACCTCCAGAGAGAGGTGGGTGATTGGGACCCAGGGCTGGTATCTAGGTTACTGCTCAGTGCCTCAACTTCGCAGCTGTTCTCTCTAAGCGGGTCCCAAAGGCGTTCTGGAAGAGTTTCCTTAGAGGGCCAGAAACAGGAAATTAGCCGACAGGCCCACGGGGATGCCAGTTCTCGGCAGCAACAACGCTACCAGCGTCAGACCCTTGGGTTCTCTTTGGTAAATGGAAGAACAACTCTGCTTGGAAGCTTCTGCCATCCAGTTTGAGAGTCGCACTTCCACCGCAGCCTAGGATTCCAAGTGTTGCCATGCCGCCACAATTTCCCATTCTTAGGCCTATGACGGCAGAGTGTCTGGCAGTCCTCAAAGAGACCTTAGGGATGCAGGCGTTTTGTCTCCTTCCACCGAGAAAGCAGCTCCTCCAGCTCCTCTGTCGTTAGCTAGTTCATGTTAGAATATCTCTAGGCGCCCTCTTTCCTCCTCCACGAGGTAAGACACAAACGGACTTGCCCTAAAGGGAAGAAGCCTTCTGAGTCCGGCAGAGAGGCAGCCTCTCCCACTCAGCATTCCCCGACGACTGAGCCCCTGGCATGGGTCCGAGACACGGAGAAAGACAGCCGTAACCCCGTGCTTTTCCACAATGTAGTATAGGCCTCACCCTGAAGCTCACGTCAATTTCATAGAAAAACACCAGGCCTCGGTGTGCTTTCCTGTGGCAAGGAAACTTTGCTTTCATTCCTTAGGTGGCACATTGGCTCAGGACGGCCCTACCCGAAGGACTCACGGTGTGCAGCCCTATTTGTTGAGATCAGCCCCTCTGGCTCTTTCTCGGATGAAACCAAGTGGGCAAAGAGCCGTTCCTAAGCTGGGGTCCCGGGGAGCCTTCCCTAGTCTACACCAGAACAGCACTCTGAGGGAGAGGAGACGCGGAGGTTTGGTAGCCAAATCTCCTATTCTGCAGAGAAACATTTCGTTGTAGGTGGGTTCCATCAGCCTTGCCATATTTTCTCAGCTGGCTAGGACGGAGGGCAGGCAGTCAGTTGGCAGGCTCACCTGAGGCCCTGCTTCCCAGACTGTGATACAGAACCCCCGCCTGCTGCAGCCCAAAGGGACGGCTTATGGTAAGGGGAAAACCCTGTGTTGGAAAGTTCCTGCCTAACCCTCGCACAAGCACAAGCATATGGGTCAGTGGTCCAAGACTTTCCCCACAAGTTTACCATGTTTGCTCCCATCTAGCCTCCGAAGGCCGAGGTTACCTAGCTGGGAATCACACTTCAGGAGAGGTACTCATGCTGCTTGGGACTGCAAGTTGTTTCACCAGGCAGCCCAAATCGAGTCCACCCACTTGCATTTTCCAGGGGCCGAGCCTGGGAGGGGCAACATACACTTTCTGAATGGGAAAGAAGCCCATGCCTTCAGTGTGAAAGGCCACTATGCCTCTTTGCTTTGGCAGCCCAGGGATAGCGTCGGCTCTGAAATGCTTCCAAAGGAGCAGAGTCAGAGAACCTTTGAACCACAGAGCAGGTGCAGCCCCGAACAAGGTCTGCTCTTGGCCTGAGAACACCCACTGCCCAGCGCTTCGATTGGGTACACACGTGTAGAGGAAGGTTGTTGAATTCTGCTGCGTGATATCTTCTCCGGGCCACGTAGCGTGAGGGCCAGTAGAGTGGCCCTCCATCTCATCCCGGTTTCATGTGCCGGGTGTATAAGGCAAACTCCCTGCTTGAATCCCTCCGTGGGCTACGTAACCTCCAGAGAGAGGTGGGTGATTGGGACCCAGGGCTGGTATCTAGGTTACTGCTCAGTGCCTCAACTTCGCAGCTGTTCTCTCTAGGCGGGTCCCAAAGGCTTTCTGGAAGAGTTTCCTTACAGGGCCAGAAACAGGAAATTAGCCGATAGGCCCACGGGGATGCCAGTTCTCGGCAGCAACAACGCTACCAGCGTCAGACCCTTGGGTTCTCTTTGGTAAATGGAAGAACAACTCTGCTTGGAAGCTTCTGCCATCCAGTTTGAGAGTCGCACTTCCACCGCAGCCTAGGATTCCAAGTGTTGCCATGCCGCCACAATTTCCCATTCTTAGGCCTATGACGGCAGAGTGTCTGGCAGTCCTCAAAGAGACCTTAGGGATGCAGGCGTTTTGGCTCCTTCCACCGAGAAAGCAGCTCCTCCAGCTCCTCTGTCGTTAGCTAGTTCATGTTAGAATATCTCTAGGCGCCCTCTTTCCTCCTCCACGAGGTAAGACACAAACGGACTTGCCCTAAAGGGAAGAAGCCTTCTGAGTCCGGCAGAGAGGCAGCCTCTCCCACTCAGCATTCCCCGACGACTGAGCCCCTGGCATGGGTCCGAGACACGGAGAAAGACAGCCGTAACCCCGAGCTTTTCCACAATGTAGTATAGGCCTCACCCTGAAGCTCACGTCAATTTCATAGAGAAAACACCAGGCCTCGGTGTGCTTTCCTGTGGCAAGGAAACTTTGCTTTCATTCCTTAGGTGGCACATTGGCTCAGGACGGCCCTACCCGAAGGACTCACGGTGTGCAGCCCTATTTGTTGAGATCAGCCCCTCTGGCTCTTTCTCGGATGAAACCAAGTGGGCAAAGAGCCGTTCCTAAGCTGGGGTCCCTGGGAGCCTTCCCTAGTCTACACCAGAACAGCACTCTGAGGGAGAGGAGACGTGGAGGTTTGGTAGCCAAATCTCCTATTCTGCAGAGAAACATGTCGTTGTAGGTGGGTTCCATCAGCCTTGCCATATTTTCTCAGCTGGCTAGGATGGAGGGCAGGCAGTCAGTTGGCAGGCTCACCTGAGGCCCTGCTTCCCAGACTGTGATACAGAACCCCCGCCTGCTGCAGCCCGAAGGGACGGCTTATGGTAAGGGGAAAACCCTGTGTTGGAAAGTTCCTGCCTAACCCTCGCACAAGCACAAGCATATGGGTCAGTGGTCCAAGACTTTCCCCACAAGTTTACCATGTTTGCTCCCATCTAGCCTCCGAAGGCCGAGGTTACCTAGCTGGGAATCACACTTCAGGAGAGGTACTCATGCTGCTTGGGACTGCAAGTTGTTTCACCAGGCAGCCCAAATCGAGTCCACACACTTGCATTTTCCAGGGGCAGAGCCTGGGAGGGGCAACATACACTTTCTGAATGGGAAAGAAGCCCATGCCTTCAGTGTGAAAGCCCACTATGCCTCTTTGCTTTGGCAGCCCAGGGATAGCGTCGGCTCTGAAATGCTTCCAAAGGAGCAGAGTCAGAGAACATTTGAACCACAGAGCAGGTGCAGCCCCGAACAATGTCTGCTCTTGGCCTGAGAACACCCACTGCCCAGCGCTTCGTTTGGGTACACACGTGTAGAGGAAGGTTGTTGAATTCTGCTGCGTGATAACTTCTCCGGGCCACGTAGCGTGAGGGCCAGTAGAGTGGCCCTCCATCTCATCCCGGCTTCATGTGCCGGGTGTATAAGGCAAACTCCCTGCTTGAATCCCTCCGTGGGCTACGTAACCTCCGGAGAGAGGTGGGTGATTGGGACCCAGGGCTGGTATCTAGGTTACTGCTCAGTGCCTCAACTTCGCAGCTGTTCTCTCTAAGCGGGTCCCAAAGACTTTCTGGAGGAGTTTCCTTAGAGGGCCAGAAACAGGAAATTAGCCCACAGGCCCACGGGGATGCCAGTTCTCGGCAGCAACAACGCTACCAGCGTCAGACCCTTGGGTTCTCTTTGGTAAATGGAAGAACAACTCTGCTTGGAAGCTTCTGCCATCCAGTTTGAGAGTCGCACTTCCACCGCAGCCTAGGATTCCAAGTGTTGCCATGCCGCCACAATTTCCCATTCTTAGGCCTATGACGGCAGAGTGTCTGGCAGTCCTCAAAGAGACCTTAGGGATGCAGGCGTTTTGGCTCCTTCCACCGAGAAAGCAGCTCCTCCAGCTCCTCTGTCGTTAGCTAGTTCATGTTAGAATATCTCTAGGCGCCCTCTTTCCTCCTCCACGAGCTAAGACACAAACGGACTTGCCCTAAAGGGAAGAAGCCTTCTGAGTCCGGCAGAGAGGCAGCCTCTCCCACTCAGCATTCCCCGACGACTGAGCCCCTGGCATGGATCCGAGACACGGAGAAAGACAGCCGTAACCCCGAGCTTTTCCACAATGTAGTATAGGCCTCACCCTGAAGCTCACGTCAATTTCATAGAGAAAACACCAGGCCTCGGTGTGCTTTCCTGTGGCAAGGAAACTTTGCTTTCATTCCTTAGGTGGCACATTGGCTCAGGACGGCCCTACCCGAAGGACTCACGGTGTGCAGCCCTATTTGTTGAGATCAGCCCCTCTGGCTCTTTCTCGGATGAAACCAAGTGGGCAAAGAGCCGTTCCTAAGCTGGGGTCCCGGGGAGCCTTCCCTAGTCTACACCAGAACAGCACTCTGAGGGACAGGAGACGCGGAGGTTTGGTAGCCAAATCTCCTATTCTGCAGAGAAACATTTCGTTGTAGGTGGGTTCCATCAGCCTTGCCATATTTTCTCAGCTGGCTAGGACGGAGGGCAGGCAGTCAGTTGGCAGGCTCACCTGAGGCCCTGCTTCCCAGACTGTGATACAGAACCCCCGCCTGCTGCAGCCCGAAGGGACGGCTTATGGTAAGGGGAAAACCCTGTGTTGGAAAGTTCCTGCCTAACCCTCGCACAAGCACAAGCATATGGGTCAGTGGTCCAAGACTTTCCCCACAAGTTTACCATGTTTGCTCCCATCTAGCCTCCGAAGGCCGAGGTTACCTAGCTGGGAATCACACGTCAGGAGAGGTACTCATGCTGCTTGGGACTGCAAGTTGTTTCACCAGGCAGCCCAAACCGAGTCCACCCACTTGCATTTTCCATGGGCCGAGCCTGGGAGGGGCAACATACACTTTCTGAATGGGAAAGAAGCCCATGCCTTCAGTGTGAAAGGCCACTATGCCTCTTTGCTTTGGCAGCCCAGGGATAGCGTCGGCTCTGAAATGCTTCCAAAGGAGCAGAGTCAGAGAACCTTTGAACCACAGAGCAGGTGCAGCCCCGAACAAGGTCTGCTCTTGGCCTGAGAACACCCACTGCCCAGCGCTTCGTTTGGGTACACACGTGTAGAGGAAGGTTGTTGAATTCTGCTGCGTGATAACTTCTCCGGGCCACGTAGAGTGAGGGCCAGTAGAGTGGCCCTCCATCTCATCCCGGCTTCATGTGCCGGGTGTATAAGGCAAACTCCCTGCTTGAATCCCTCCGTGGGCTACGTAACCTCCAGAGAGAGGTGGGTGATTGGGACCCAGGGCTGGTATCTAGGTTACTGCTCAGTGCCTCAACTTCGCAGCTGTTCTCTCTAGGCGGGTCCCAAAGGCTTTCTGGAAGAGTTTCCTTAGAGGGCCAGAAACAGGAAATTAGCCGACAGGCCCACGGGGATGCCAGTTCTCGGCAGCAACAACGCTACCAGCGTCAGACCCTTGGGTTCTCTTTGGTAAATGGAAGAACAACTCTGCTTGGAAGCTTCTGCCATCCAGTTTGAGAGTCGCACTTCCACCGCAGCCTAGGATTCCAAGTGTTGCCATGCCGCCACAATTTCCCATTCTTAGGCCTATGACGGCAGAGTGTCTGGCAGTCCTCAAAGAGACCTTAGGGATGCAGGCGTTTTGGCTCCTTCCACCGAGAAAGCAGCTCCTCCAGCTCCTCTGTCGTTAGCTAGTTCATGTTAGAATATCTCTAGGCGCCCTCTTTCCTCCTCCACGTGGTAAGACCAAACGGACTTGCCCTAAAGGGAAGAAGCCTTCTGAGTCCGGCAGAGAGGCAGCCTCTCCCACTCAGCATTCCCCGACGACTTAGCCCCTGGAATGGGTCCGAGACACGGAGAAAGACAGCCGTAACCCCGAGCTTTTCCACAATGTAGTGTTGGCCTCACCCTGAAGCTCACGTCAATTTCATAGAGAAAACACCAGGCCTCGGTGTGCTTTCCTGTGGCAAGGAAACTTTGCTTTCATTCCTTAGGTGGCTCATTGGCTCAGGACGGCCCTACCCGAAGGACTCACGGTGTGCAGCCCTATTTGTTGAGATCAGCCCCTCTGGCTCTTTCTCGGATGAAACCAAGTGGGCAAAGAGCCGTTCCTAAGCTGGGGTCCCTGGGAGCCTTCCCTAGTCTACACCAGAACAGCACTCTGAGGGAGAGGAGACGCGGAGGTTTGGTAGCCAAATCTCCTATTCTGCAGAGAAACATTTCGTTGTAGGTGGGTTCCATCAGCCTTGCCATATGTTCTCAGCTGGCTAGGACGGAGGGCAGGCAGTCAGTTGGCAGGCTCACCTGAGGCCCTGCTTCCCAGACTGTGATACAGAACCCCCGCCTGCTGCAGCCCGAAGGGACGGCTTATGGTAACGGGAAAACCCTGTGTTGGAAAGTTCCTGCCTAACCCTCGCACAAGCACAAGCATATGGGTCAGTGGTCCAAGACTTTCCCCACAAGTTTACCATGTTTGCTCCCATCTAGCCTCCGAAGGCCGAGGTTACCTAGCTGGGAATCACACTTCAGGAGAGGTACTCATGCTGCTTGGGACTGCAAGTTGTTTCACCAGGCAGCCCAAATCGAGTCCACACACTTGCATTTTCCAGGGGCAGAGCCTGGGAGGGGCAACATACACTTTCTGAATGGGAAAGAAGCCCATGCCTTCAGTGTGAAAGCCCACTATGCCTCTTTGCTTTGGCAGCCCAGGGATAGCGTCGGCTCTGAAATGCTTCCAAAGGAGCAGAGTCAGAGAACATTTGAACCACAGAGCAGGTGCAGCCCGGAACAATGTCTGCTCTTGGCCTGAGAACACCCACTGCCCAGCGCTTCGTTTGGGTACACACGTGTAGAGGAAGGTTGTTGAATTCTGCTGCGTGATAACTTCTCCGGGCCACGTAGCGTGAGGGCCAGTAAAGTGGCCCTCCATCTCATCCCGGCTTCATGTGCCGGGTGTATAAGGCAAACTCCCTGCTTGAATCCCTCCGTGGGCTACGTAACCTCCAGAGAGAGGTGGGTGATTGGGACCCAGGGCTGGTATCTAGGTTACTGCTCAGTGCCTCAACTTCGCAGCTGTTCTCTCTAAGCGGGTCCCAAAGACTTTCTGGAGGAGTTTCCTTAGAGGGCCAGAAACAGGAAGTTAGCCCACAGGCCCACGGGGATGCCAGTTCTCGGCAGCAACAACGCTACCAGCGTCAGACCCTTGGGTTCTCTTTGGTAAATGGAAGAACAACTCTGCTTGGAAGCTTCTGCCATCCAGTTTGAGAGTCGCACTTCCACCGCAGCCTAGGATTCCAAGTGTTGCCATGCCGCCACAATTTCCCATTCTTAGGCCTATGACGGCAGAGTGTCTGGCAGTCCTCAAAGAGACCTTAGGGATGCAGGCGTTTTGGCTCCTTCCACCGAGAAAGCAGCTCCTCCAGCTCCTCTGTCGTTAGCTAGTTCATGTTAGAATATCTCTAGGCGCCCTCTTTCCTCCTCCACGAGGTAAGACACAAACGGACTTGCCCTAATGGGAAGAAGCCTTCTGAGTCCGGCAGAGAGGCAGCCTCTCCCACTCAGCATTCCCCGACGACTGAGCCCCTGGCATGGGTCCGAGACACGGAGAAAGACAGCCGTAACCCCGAGCTTTTCCACAATGTAGTATAGGCCTCACCCTGAAGCTCACGTCAATTTCATAGAGAAAACACCAGGCCTCGTTGTGCTTTCCTGTGGCAAGGAAACTTTGCTTTCATTCCTTAGGTGGCACATTGGCTCAGGACGGCCCTACCCGAAGGACTCACGGTGTGCAGCCCTATTTGTTGAGATCAGCCCCTCTGGCTCTTTCTCGGATGAAACCAAGTGGGCAAAGAGCCGTTCCTAAGCTGGGGTCCCTGGGAGCCTTCCCTAGTCTACACCAGAACAGCACTCTGAGGGAGAGGAGACGCGGAGGTTTGGTAGCCAAATCTCCTATTCTGCAGAGAAACATTTCGTTGTAGGTGGGTTCCATCAGCCTTGCCATATGTTCTCAGCTGGCTAGGACAGAGGGCAGGCAGTCAGTTGGCAGGCTCACCTGAGGCCCTGCTTCCCAGACTGTGATACAGAACCCCCGCCTGCTGCAGCCCGAAGGGACGGCTTATGGTAAGGGGAAAACCCTGTGTTGGAAAGTTCCTGCCTAACCCTCGCACAAGCACAAGCATATGGGTCAGTGGTCCAAGACTTTCCCCACAAGTTTACCATGTTTGCTCCCATCTAGCCTCCGAAGGCCGAGGTTACCTAGCTGGGAATCACACTTCAGGAGAGGTACTCATGCTGCTTGGGACTGCAAGTTGTTTCACCAGGCAGCCCAAATCGAGTCCACCCACTTGCATTTTCCAGGGGCCGAGCCTGGGAGGGGCAACATACACTTTCTGAATGGGAAAGAAGCCCATGCCTTCAGTGTGAAAGGCCACTATGCCTCTTTGCTTTGGCAGCCCAGGGATAGCGTCGGCTCTGAAATGCTTCCAAAGGAGCAGAGTCAGAGAACCTTTGAACCACAGAGCAGGTGCAGCCCCGAACAAGGTCTGCTCTTGGCCTGAGAACACCCACTGCCCAGCGCTTCGTTTGGGTACACACGTGTAGAGGAAGGTTGTTGAATTCTGCTGCGTGATAACTTCTCCGGGCCACGTAGAGTGAGGGCCAGTAGAGTGGCCCTCCATCTCATCCCGGCTTCATGTGCCGGGTGTATAAGGCAAACTCCCTGCTTGAATCCCTCCGTGGGCTACGTAACCTCCAGAGAGAGGTGGGTGATTGGGACCCAGGGCTGTTATCTAGGTTACTGCTCAGTGCCTCAACTTCGCAGCTGTTCTCTCTAAGCGGGTCCCAAAGGCTTTCTGGAAGAGTTTCCTTAGAGGGCCAGAAACAGGAAATTAGCCGACAGGCCCACGGGGATGCCAGTTCTCGGCAGCAACAACGCTACCAGCGTCAGACCCTTGGGTTCTCTTTGGTAAATGGAAGAACAACTCTGCTTGGAAGCTTCTGCCATCCAGTTTGAGAGTCGCACTTCCACCGCAGCCTAGGATTCCAAGTGTTGCCATGCCGCCACAATTTCCCATTCTTAGGCCTATGACGGCAGAGTGTCTGGCAGTCCTCAAAGAGACCTTAGGGATGCAGGCGTTTTGGCTCCTTCCACCGAGAAAGCAGCTCCTCCAGCTCCTCTGTCGTTAGCTAGTTCATGTTAGAATATCTCTAGGCGCCCTCTTTCCTCCTCCACGTGGTAAGACCAAACGGACTTGCCCTAAAGGGAAGAAGCCTTCTGAGTCCGGCAGAGAGGCAGCCTCTCCCACTCAGCATTCCCCGATGACTGAGCCCCTGGCATGGGTCCGAGACACGGAGAAAGACAGCCGTAACCCCGAGCTTTTCCACAATGTAGTGTTGGCCTCACCCTGAAGCTCACGTCAATT
Source organism: Eschrichtius robustus (assembly GCF_028021215.1). Taxonomy (NCBI): domain Eukaryota; kingdom Metazoa; phylum Chordata; class Mammalia; order Artiodactyla; family Eschrichtiidae; genus Eschrichtius; species Eschrichtius robustus. The sequence continues at coordinate 44,191,636 of NC_090842.1, forward strand.
TCATAGAGAAAACACCAGGCCTCGGTGTGCTTTCCTGTGGCAAGGAAACTTTGCTTTCATTCCTTAGGTGGCACATTGGCTCAGGACGGCCCTACCCGAAGGACTCACGGTGTGCAGCCCTATTTGTTGAGATCAGCCCCTCTGGCTCTTTCTCGGATGAAACCAAGTGGGCAAAGAGCCGTTCCTAAGCTGGGGTCCCGGGGAGCCTTCCCTAGTCTACACCAGAACAGCACTCTGAGGGAGAGGAGACGCGGAGGTTTGGTAGCCAAATCTCCTATTCTGCAGAGAAACATTTCGTTGTAGGTGGGTTCCATCAGCCTTGCCATATTTTCTCAGCTGGCTAGGACAGAGGGCAGGCAGTCAGTTGGCAGGCTCACCTGAGGCCCTGCTTCCCAGACTGTGATACAGAACCCCCGCCTGCTGCAGCCCGAAGGGACGGCTTATGGTAAGGGGAAAACCCTGTGTTGGAAAGTTCCTGCCTAACCCTCGCACAAGCACAAGCATATGGGTCAGTGGTCCAAGACTTTCCCCACAAGTTTACCATGTTTGCTCCCATCTAGCCTCCGAAGGCCGAGGTTACCTAGCTGGGAATCACACTTCAGGAGAGGTTCTCATGCTGCTTGGGACTGCAAGTTGTTTCACCAGGCAGCCCAAATCGAGTCCACCCACTTGCATTTTCCAGGGGCCGAGCCTGGGAGGGGCAACATACACTTTCTGAATGGGAAAGAAGCCCATGCCTTCAGTGTGAAAGGCCACTATGCCTCTTTGCTTTGGCAGCCCAGGGATAGCGTCGGCTCTGAAATGCTTCCAAAGGAGCAGAGTCAGAGAACCTTTGAACCACAGAGCAGGTGCAGCCCCGAACAAGGTCTGCTCTTGGCCTGAGAACACCCACTGCCCAGCGCTTCGTTTGGGTACACACGTGTAGAGGAAGGTTGTTGAATTCTGCTGCGTGATAACTTCTCCGGGCCACGTAGAGTGAGGGCCAGTAGAGTGGCCCTCCATCTCATCCCGGCTTCATGTGCCGGGTGTATAAGGCAAACTCCCTGCTTGAATCCCTCCGTGGGCTACGTAACCTCCAGAGAGAGGTGGGTGATTGGGACCCAGGGCTGGTATCTAGGTTACTGCTCAGTGCCTCAACTTCGCAGCTGTTCTCTCTAAGCGGGTCCCAAAGGCTTTCTGGAAGAGTTTCCTTAGAGGGCCAGAAACAGGAAATTAGCCGACAGGCCCACGGGGATGCCAGTTCTCGGCAGCAACAACGCTACCAGCGTCAGACCCTTGGGTTCTCTTTGGTAAATGGAAGAACAACTCTGCTTGGAAGCTTCTGCCATCCAGTTTGAGAGTCGCACTTCCACCGCAGCCTAGGATTCCAAGTGTTGCCATGCCGCCACAATTTCCCATTCTTAGGCCTATGACGGCAGAGTGTCTGGCAGTCCTCAAAGAGACCTTAGGGATGCAGGCGTTTTGGCTCCTTCCACCGAGAAAGCAGCTCCTCCAGCTCCTCTGTCGTTAGCTAGTTCATGTTAGAATATCTCTAGGCGCCCTCTTTCCTCCTCCACGTGGTAAGACCAAACGGACTTGCCCTAAAGGGAAGAAGCCTTCTGAGTCCGGCAGAGAGGCAGCCTCTCCCACTCAGCATTCCCCGACGACTGAGCCCCTGGCATGGGTCCGAGACACGGAGAAATACAGCCGTAACCCCGAGCTTTTCCACAATGTAGTGTTGGCCTCACCCTGAAGCTCACGTCAATTTCATAGAGAAAACACCAGGCCTCGGTGTGCTTTCCTGTGGCAAGGAAACTTTGCTTTCATTCCTTAGGTGGCACATTGGCTCAGGACGGCCCTACCCGAAGGACTCACGGTGTGCAGCCCTATTTGTTGAGATCAGCCCCTCTGGCTCTTTCTCGGATGAAACCAAGTGGGCAAAGAGCCGTTCCTAAGCTGGGGTCCCTGGGAGCCTTCCCTAGTCTACACCAGAACAGCACTCTGAGGGAGAGGAGACGCGGAGGTTTGGTAGCCAAATCTCCTATTCTGCAGAGAAACATTTCGTTGTAGGTGGGTTCCATCAGCCTTGTCATATGTTCTCAGCTGGCTAGGACGGAGGGCAGGCAGTCAGTTGGCAGGCTCACCTGAGGCCCTGCTTCCCAGACTGTGATACAGAACCCCCGCCTGCTGCAGCCCGAAGGGACGGCTTATGGTAAGGGGAAAACCCTGTGTTGGAAAGTTCCTGCCTAACCCTCGCACAAGCACAAGCATATGGGTCAGTGGTCCAAGACTTTCCCCACAAGTTTACCATGTTTGCTCCCATCTAGCCTCCGAAGGCCGAGGTTACCTAGCTGGGAATCACACTTCAGGAGAGGTTCTCATGCTGCTTGGGACTGCAAGTTGTTTCACCAGGCAGCCCAAATCGAGTCCACCCACTTGCATTTTCCAGGGGCCGAGCCTGGGAGGGGCAACATACACTTTCTGAATGGGAAAGAAGCCCATGCCTTCAGTGTGAAAGGCCACTATGCCTCTTTGCTTTGGCAGCCCAGGGATAGCGTCGGCTCTGAAATGCTTCCAAAGGAGCAGAGTCAGAGAACCTTTGAACCACAGAGCAGGTGCAGCCCCGAACAAGGTCTGCTCTTGGCCTGAGAACACCCACTGCCCAGCGCTTCGTTTGGGTACACACGTGTAGAGGAAGGTTGTTGAATTCTGCTGCGTGATAACTTCTCCGGGCCACGTAGAGTGAGGGCCAGTAGAGTGGCCCTCCATCTCATCCCGGCTTCATGTGCCGGGTGTATAAGGCAAACTCCCTGCTTGAATCCCTCCGTGGGCTACGTAACCTCCAGAGAGAGGTGGGTGATTGGGACCCAGGGCTGGTATCTAGGTTACTGCTCAGTGCCTCAACTTCGCAGCTGTTCTCTCTAAGCGGGTCCCAAAGGCTTTCTGGAAGAGTTTCCTTAGAGGGCCAGAAACAGGAAATTAGCCGACAGGCCCACGGGGATGCCAGTTCTCGGCAGCAACAACGCTACCAGCGTCAGACCCTTGGGTTCTCTTTGGTAAATGGAAGAACAACTCTGCTTGGAAGCTTCTGCCATCCAGTTTGAGAGTCGCACTTCCACCGCAGCCTAGGATTCCAAGTGTTGCCATGCCGCCACAATTTCCCATTCTTAGGCCTATGACGGCAGAGTGTCTGGCAGTCCTCAAAGAGACCTTAGGGATGCAGGCGTTTTGGCTCCTTCCACCGAGAAAGCAGCTCCTCCAGCTCCTCTGTCGTTAGCTAGTTCATGTTAGAATATCTCTAGGCGCCCTCTTTCCTCCTCCACGTGGTAAGACCAAACGGACTTGCCCTAAAGGGAAGAAGCCTTCTGAGTCCGGCAGAGAGGCAGCCTCTCCGACTCAGCATTCCCCGACGACTGAGCCCCTGGCATGGGTCCGAGACACGGAGAAATACAGCCGTAACCCCGAGCTTTTCCACAATGTAGTGTTGGCCTCACCCTGAAGCTCACGTCAATTTCATAGAGAAAACACCAGGCCTCGGTGTGCTTTCCTGTGGCAAGGAAACTTTGCTTTCATTCCTTAGGTGGCACATTGGCTCAGGATGGCCCTACCCGAAGGACTCACGGTGTGCAGCCCTATTTGTTGAGATCAGCCCCTCTGGCTCTTTCTCGGATGAAACCAAGTGGGCAAAGAGCCGTTCCTAAGCTGGGGTCCCTGGGAGCCTTCCCTAGTCTACACCAGAACAGCACTCTGAGGGAGAGGAGACGCGGAGGTTTGGTAGCCAAATCTCCTATTCTGCAGAGAAACATTTCGTTGTAGGTGGGTTCCATCAGCCTTGTCATATGTTCTCAGCTGGCTAGGACGGAGGGCAGGCAGTCAGTTGGCAGGCTCACCTGAGGCCCTGCTTCCCAGACTGTGATACAGAACCCCCGCCTGCTGCAGCCCGAAGGGACGGCTTATGGTAAGGGGAAAACCCTGTGTTGGAAAGTTCCTGCCTAACCCTCGCACAAGCACAAGCATATGGGTCAGTGGTCCAAGACTTTCCCCACAAGTTTACCATGTTTGCTCCCATCTAGCCTCCGAAGGCCGAGGTTACCTAGCTGGGAATCACACTTCAGGAGAGGTACTCATGCTGCTTGGGACTGCAAGTTGTTTCACCAGGCAGCCCAAATCGAGTCCACCCACTTGCATTTTCCAGGGGCCGAGCCTGGGAGGGGCAACATACACTTTCTGAATGGGAAAGAAGCCCATGCCTTCAGTGTGAAAGGCCACTATGCCTCTTTGCTTTGGCAGCCCATGGATAGCGTCGGCTCTGAAATGCTTCCAAAGGAGCAGAGTCAGAGAACCTTTGAACCACAGAGCAGGTGCAGCCCCGAACAAGGTCTGCTCTTGGCGTGAGAACACCCACTGCCCAGCGCTTCGTTTGGGTACACACGTGTAGAGGAAGGTTGTTGAATTCTGCTGCGTGATAACTTCTCCGGGCCACGTAGCGTGAAGGCCAGTAGAGTGGCCCTCCATCTCATCCCGGCTTCATGTGCCGGGTGTATAAGGCAAACTCCCTGCTTGAATCCCTCCGTGGGCTACGTAACCTCCAGAGAGAGGTGGGTGATTGGGACCCAGGGCTGTTATCTAGGTTACTGCTCAGTGCCTCAACTTCGCAGCTGTTCTCTCTAAGCGGGTCCCAAAGGCTTTCTGGAAGTGTTTCCTTAGAGGGCCAGAAACAGGAAATTAGCCGACAGGCCGACGGGGATGCCAGTTCTCGGCAGCAACAACGCTACCAGCTTCAGACCCTTGGGTTCTCTTTGGTAAATGGAAGAACAACTCTGCTTGGAAGCTTCTGCCATCCAGTTTGAGAGTCGCACTTCCACCGCAGCCTAGGATTCCAAGTGTTGCCATGCCGCCACAATTTCCCATTCTTAGGCCTATGACGGCAGAGTGTCTGGCAGTCCTCAAAGAGACCTTAGGGATGCAGGCGTTTTGGCTCCTTCCACCGAGAAAGCAGCTTCTCCAGCTCTTCTGTCGTTAGCTAGTTCATGTTAGAATATCTCTAGGCGCCCTCTTTCCTCCTCCACGAGGTAAGACACAAACGGACTTGCCCTAAAGGGAAGAAGCCTTCTGAGTCCGGCAGAGAGGCAGCCTCTCCCACTCAGCATTCCCCGACGACTGAGCCCCTGGCATGGGTCCGAGACACGGAGAAAGACAGCCGTAACCCCGAGCTTTTCCACAATGTAGTGTTGGCCTCACCCTGAAGCTCACGTCAATTTCATAGAGAAAACACCAGGCCTCGGTGTGCTTTCCTGTGGCAAGGAAACTTTGCTTTCATTCCTTAGGTGGCACATTGGCTCAGGACGGCCCTACCCGAAGGACTCACGGTGTGCAGCCCTATTTGTTGAGATCAGCCCCTCTGGCTCTTTCTCGGATGAAACCAAGTGGGCAAAGAGCCGTTCCTAATCTGGGGTCCCTGGGAGCCTTCCCTAGTCTACACCAGAACAGCACTCTGAGGGAGAGGAGACGCGGAGGTTTGGTAGCCAAATCTCCTATTCTGCAGAGAAACATTTCGTTGTAGGTGGGTTCCATCAGCCTTGCCATATGTTCTCAGCTGGCTAGGACGGAGGGCAGGCAGTCAGTTGGCAGGCTCACCTGAGGCCCTGCTTCCCAGACTGTGATACAGAACCCCCGCCTGCTGCAGCCCAAAGGGACGGCTTATGGTAAGGGGAAAACCCTGTGTTGGAAAGTTCCTGCCTAACCCTCGCACAAGCACAAGCATATGGGTCAGTGGTCCAAGACTTTCCCCACACGTTTGCCATGTTTGCTCCCATGTAGCCTCCGAAGGCCGAGGTTACCTAGCTGGGAATCACTTCAGGAGAGGTACTCATGCAGCTTGGGACTGCAAGTTGTTTCACCATGCAGCCCAAATCGTGTCCACCCACTTGCATTTTCCAGGGACCGAGCCTGGGAGGGGCAACATACACTTTCTGAATGGGAAAGAAGCCCATGCCTTCAGTGTGAAAGGCCACTATGCCCCTTTGCTTTGGCAGCCCAGGGATAGCGTCGGCTCTGAAATGCTTCCAAAGGAGCAGAGTCAGAGAACCTTTGAACCACAGAGCAGGTGCAGCCCCGAACAAGGTCTGCTCTTGGCCTGAGAACACCCACTGCCCAGCGCTTCGTTTGGGTACACACGTGTAGAGGAAGGTTGTTGAATTCTGCTGCGTGATAACTTCTCCGGGCCACGTAGCGTGAGGGCCAGTAGAGTGGCCCTCCATCTCATCCCGGCTTCATGTGCCGGGTGTATGAGGCAAACTCCCTGCTTGAATCCCTCCGTGGGCTACGTAACCTCCAGAGAGAGGTGGGTGATTGGGACCCAGGGCTGGTATCTAGGTTACTGCTCAGTGCCTCAACTTCGCAGCTGTTCTCTCTAAGCGGGTCCCAAAGGCTTTCTGGAAGTGTTTCCTTAGAGGGCCAGAAACAGGAAATTAGCCGACAGGCCCACGGGGATGCCAGTTCTCGGCAGCAACAACGCTACCAGCGTCAGACCCTTGGGTTCTCTTTGGTAAATGGAAGAACAACTCTGCTTGGAAGCTTCTGCCATCCAGTTTGAGAGTCGCACTTCCACCGCAGCCTAGGATTCCAAGTGTTGCCATGCCGCCACAATTTCCCATTCTTAGGCCTCTGACGGCAGAGTGTCTGGCAGTCCTCAAAGAGACCTTAGGGATGCAGGCGTTTTGGCTCCTTCCACCGAGAAAGCAGCTCCTCCAGCTCCTCTGTCGTTAGCTAGTTCATGTTAGAATATCTCTAGGCGCCCTCTTTCCTCCTCCACGAGGTAAGACACAAACGGACTTGCCCTAAAGGGTAGAAGCCTTCTGAGTCCGGCAGAGAGGCAGCCTCTCCCACTCAGCATTCCCCGACGACTGAGCCCCTGGCATGGGTCCGAGACACGGAGAAAGACAGCCGTAACCCCGAGCTTTTCCACAATGTAGTATAGGCCTCACCCTGAAGCTCACGTCAATTTCATAGAGAAAACACCAGGCCTCGATGTGCTTTCCTGTGGCAAGGAAACTTTGCTTTCATTCCTTAGGTGGCACATTGGCTCAGGACGGCCCTACCCGAAGGACTCACGGTGTGCAGCCCTATTTGTTGAGATCAGCCCCTCTGGCTCTTTCTCGGATGAAACCAAGTGGGCAAAGAGCCGTTCCTAATCTGGGGTCCCTGGGAGCCTTCCCTAGTCTACACCAGAACAGCACTCTGAGGGAGAGGAGACGCGGAGGTTTGGTAGCCAAATCTCCTATTCTGCAGAGAAACATTTTGTTGTAGGTGGGTTCCATCAGCCTTGCCATATGTTCTCAGCTGGCTAGGACGGAGGGCAGGCAGTCAGTTGGCAGGCTCACCTGAGGCCCTGCTTCCCAGACTGTGATACAGAACCCCCGCCTGCTGCAGCCCAAAGGGACGGCTTATGGTAAGGGGAAAACCCTGTGTTGGAAACTTCCTGCCTAACCCTCGCACAAGCACAAGCATATGGGTCAGTGGTCCAAGACTTTCCCCACACGTTTGCCATGTTTGCTCCCATGTAGCCTCCGAAGGCCGAGGTTACCTAGCTGGGAATCACACTTCAGGAGAGGTACTCATGCAGCTTGGGACTGCAAGTTGTTTCACCATGCAGCCCAAATCGTGTCCACCCACTTGCATTTTCCAGGGGCCGAGCCTGGGAGGGGCAACATACACTTTCTGAATGGGAAAGAAGCCCATGCCTTCAGTGTGAAAGGCCACTATGCCCCTTTGCTTTGGCAGCCCAGGGATAGCGTCGGCTCTGAAATGCTTCCAAAGGAGCAGAGTCAGAGAACCTTTGAACCACAGAGCAGGTGCAGCCCCGAACAAGGTCTGCTCTTGGCCTGAGAACACCCACTGCCCAGCGCTTCGTTTGGGTACACACGTGTAGAGGAAGGTTGTTGAATTCTGCTGCGTGATAACTTCTCCGGGCCACGTAGCGTGAGGGCCAGTAGAGTGGCCCTCCATCTCATCCCGGCTTCATGTGCCGGGTGTATAAGGCAAACTCCCTGCTTGAATCCCTCCGTGGGCTACGTAACCTCCAGAGAGAGGTGGGTGATTGGGACCCAGGGCTGGTATCTAGGTTACTGCTCAGTGCCTCAACTTCGCAGCTGTTCTCTCTAAGCGGGTCCCAAAGGCTTTCTGGAAGTGTTTCCTTAGAGGGCCAGAAACAGGAAATTAGCCGACAGGCCCACGGGGATGCCAGTTCTCGGCAGCAACAACGCTACCAGCGTCAGACCCTTGGGTTCTCTTTGGTAAATGGAAGAACAACTCTGCTTGGAAGCTTCTGCCATCCAGTTTGAGAGTCGCACTTCCACCGCAGCCTAGGATTCCAAGTGTTGCCATGCCGCCACAATTTCCCATTCTTAGGCCTCTGACGGCAGAGTGTCTGGCAGTCCTCAAAGAGACCTTAGGGATGCAGGCGTTTTGGCTCCTTCCACCGAGAAAGCAGCTCCTCCAGCTCCTCTGTCGTTAGCTAGTTCATGTTAGAATATCTCTAGGCGCCCTCTTTCCTCCTCCACGAGGTAAGACACAAACGGACTTGCCCTAAAGGGTAGAAGCCTTCTGAGTCCGGCAGAGAGGCAGCCTCTCCCACTCAGCATTCCCCGACGACTGAGCCCCTGGCATGGGTCCGAGACACGGAGAAAGACAGCCGTAACCCCGAGCTTTTCCACAATGTAGTATAGGCCTCACCCTGAAGCTCACGTCAATTTCATAGAGAAAACACCAGGCCTCGATGTGCTTTCCTGTGGCAAGGAAACTTTGCTTTCATTCCTTAGGTGGCACATTGGCTCAGGACGGCCCTACCCGAAGGACTCACGGTGTGCAGCCCTATTTGTTGAGATCAGCCCCTCTGGCTCTTTCTCGGATGAAACCAAGTGGGCAAAGAGCCGTTCCTAATCTGGGGTCCCTGGGAGCCTTCCCTAGTCTACACCAGAACAGCACTCTGAGGGAGAGGAGACGCGGAGGTTTGGTAGCCAAATCTCCTATTCTGCAGAGAAACATTTCGTTGTAGGTGGGTTCCATCAGCCTTGCCATATGTTCTCAGCTGGCTAGGACGGAGGGCAGGCAGTCAGTTGGCAGGCTCACCTGAGGCCCTGCTTCCCAGACTGTGATACAGAACCCCCGCCTGCTGCAGCCCAAAGGGACGGCTTATGGTAAGGGGAAAACCCTGTGTTGGAAAGTTCCTGCCTAACTCTCGCACAAGCACAAGCATATGGGTCAGTGGTCCAAGACTTTCCCCACACGTTTGCCATGTTTGCTCCCATGTAGCCTCCGAAGGCCGAGGTTACCTAGCTGGGAATCACACTTCAGGAGAGGTACTCATGCTGCTTGGGACTGCAAGTTGTTTCACCAGGCAGCCCAAATCGAGTCCACCCACTTGCATTTTCCAGGGGCCGAGCCTGGGAGGGGCAACATACACTTTCTGAATGGGAAAGGAGCCCATGCCTTCAGTGTGAAAGGCCACTATGCCTCTTTGCTTTGGCAGCCCAGGGATAGCGTCGGCTCTGAAATGCTTCCAAAGGAGCAGAGTCAGAGAACCTTTGAACCACAGAGCAGGTGCAGCCCCGAACAAGGTCTGCTCTTGGCCTGAGAACACCCACTGCCCAGCGCTTCGTTTGGGTACACACGTGTAGAGGATGGTTGTTGAATTCTGCTGCGTGATAACTTCTCCGGGCCACGTAGCGTGAGGGCCAGTAGAGTGGCCCTCCATCTCATCCCGGCTTCATATGCCGGGTGTATAAGGCAAACTCCCTGCTTGAATCCCTCCGTGGGCTACGTAACCTCCAGAGAGAGGTGGGTGATTGGGACCCAGGGCTGGTATCTAGGTTACTGCTCAGTGCCTCAACTTCGCAGCTGTTCTCTCTAAGCGGGTCCCAAAGGCTTTCTGGAAGTGTTTCCTTAGAGGGCCAGAAACAGGAAATTAGCCCACAGGCCCACGGGGATGCCAGTTCTCGGCAGCAACAACGCTACCAGCGACAGACCCTTGGGTTCTCTTTGGTAAATGGAAGAACAACTCTGCTTGGAAGCTTCTGCCATCCAGTTTGAGAGTCGCACTTCCACCGCAGCCTAGGATTCCAAGTGTTGCCATGCCGCCACAATTTCCCATTCTTAGGCCTCTGACGGCAGAGTGTCTGGCAGTCCTCAAAGAGACCTTAGGGATGCAGGCGTTTTGGCTCCTTCCACCGAGAAAGCAGCTCCTCCAGCTCCTCTGTCGTTAGCTAGTTCATGTTAGAATATCTCTAGGCGCCCTCTTTCCTCCTCCACGTGGTAAGACCAAACGGACTTGCCCTAAAGGGAAGAAGCCTTCTGAGTCCGGCAGAGAGGCAGCCTCTCCCACTCAGCATTCCCCGACGACTGAGCCCCTGGCATGGGTCCGAGACACGGAGAAATACAGCCGTAACCCCGAGCTTTTCCACAATGTAGTGTTGGCCTCACCCTGAAGCTCACGTCAATTTCATAGAGAAAACACCAGGCCTCGGTGTGCTTTCCTGTGGCAAGGAAACTTTGCTTTCATTCCTTAGGTGGCACATTGGCTCAGGACGGCCCTACCCGAAGGACTCACGGTGTGCAGCCCTATTTGTTGAGATCAGCCCCTCTGGCTCTTTCTCGGATGAAACCAAGTGGGCAAACAGCCGTTCCTAAGCTGGGGTCCCTGGGAACCTTCCCTAGTCTACACCAGAACAGCACTCTGAGGGAGAGGAGACGCGGAGGTTTGGTAGCCAAATCTCCTATTCTGCAGAGAAACATTTCGTTGTAGGTGGGTTCCATCAGCCTTGTCATATGTTCTCAGCTGGCTAGGACGGAGGGCAGGCAGTCAGTTGGCAGGCTCACCTGAGGCCCTGCTTCCCAGACTGTGATACAGAACCCCCGCCTGCTGCAGCCCAAAGGGACGGCTTATGGTAAGGGGAAAACCCTGTGTTGGAAAGTTCCTGCCTAACCCTCGCACAAGCACAAGCATATGGGTCAGTGGTCCAAGACTTTCCCCACACGTTTGCCATGTTTGCTCCCATGTAGCCTCCGAAGGCCGAGGTTACCTAGCTGGGAATCACACTTCAGGAGAGGTACTCATGCAGCTTGGGACTGCAAGTTGTTTCACCAGGCAGCCCAAATCGTGTCCACCCACTTGCATTTTCCAGGGGCCGAGCCTGGGAGGGGCAACATACACTTTCTGAATGGGAAAGAAGCCCATGCCTTCAGTGTGAAAGGCCACTATGCCCCTTTGCTTTGGCAGCCCAGGGATAGCGTCGGCTCTGAAATGCTTCCAAAGGAGCAGAGTCAGAGAACCTTTGAACCACAGAGCAGGTGCAGCCCCGAACAAGGTCTGCTCTTGGCCTGAGAACACCCACTGCCCAGCGCTTCGTTTGGGTACACACGTGTAGAGGAAGGTTGTTGAATTCTGCTGCGTGATAACTTCTCCGGGCCACGTAGCGTGAGGGCCAGTAGAGTGGCCCTCCATCTCATCCCGGCTTCATGTGCCGGGTGTATAAGGCAAACTCCCTGCTTGAATCCCTCCGTGGGCTACGTAACCTCCAGAGAGAGGTGGGTGATTGGGACCCAGGGCTGGTATCTAGGTTACTGCTCAGTGCCTCAACTTCGCAGCTGTTCTCTCTAAGCGGGTCCCAAAGGCTTTCTGGAAGTGTTTCCTTAGAGGGCCAGAAACAGGAAATTAGCCGACAGGCCCACGGGGATGCCAGTTCTCGGCAGCAACAACGCTACCAGCGTCAGACCCTTGGGTTCTCTTTGGTAAATGGAAGAACAACTCTGCTTGGAAGCTTCTGCCATCCAGTTTGAGAGTCGCACTTCCACCGCAGCCTAGGATTCCAAGTGTTGCCATGCCGCCACAATTTCCCATTCTTAGGCCTCTGACGGCAGAGTGTCTGGCAGTCCTCAAAGAGACCTTAGGGATGCAGGCGTTTTGGCTCCTTCCACCGAGAAAGCAGCTCCTCCAGCTCCTCTGTCGTTAGCTAGTTCATGTTAGAATATCTCTAGGCGCCCTCTTTCCTCCTCCACGAGGTAAGACACAAACGGACTTGCCCTAAAGGGTAGAAGCCTTCTGAGTCCGGCAGAGAGGCAGCCTCTCCCACTCAGCATTCCCCGACGACTGAGCCCCTGGCATGGGTCCGAGACACGGAGAAAGACAGCCGTAACCCCGAGCTTTTCCACAATGTAGTATAGGCCTCACCCTGAAGCTCACGTCAATTTCATAGAGAAAACACCAGGCCTCGATGTGCTTTCCTGTGGCAAGGAAACTTTGCTTTCATTCCTTAGGTGGCACATTGGCTCAGGACGGCCCTACCCGAAGGACTCACGGTGTGCAGCCCTATTTGTTGAGATCAGCCCCTCTGGCTCTTTCTCGGATGAAACCAAGTGGGCAAAGAGCCGTTCCTAATCTGGGGTCCCTGGGAGCCTTCCCTAGTCTACACCAGAACAGCACTCTGAGGGAGAGGAGACGCGGAGGTTTGGTAGCCAAATCTCCTATTCTGCAGAGAAACATTTCGTTGTAGGTGGGTTCCATCAGCCTTGCCATATGTTCTCAGCTGGCTAGGACGGAGGGCAGGCAGTCAGTTGGCAGGCTCACCTGAGGCCCTGCTTCCCAGACTGTGATACAGAACCCCCGCCTGCTGCAGCCCAAAGGGACGGCTTATGGTAAGGGGAAAACCCTGTGTTGGAAAGTTCCTGCCTAACCCTCGCACAAGCACAAGCATATGGGTCAGTGGTCCAAGACTTTCCCCACACGTTTGCCATGTTTGCTCCCATGTAGCCTCCGAAGGCCGAGGTTACCTAGCTGGGAATCACACTTCAGGAGAGGTACTCATGCTGCTTGGGACTGCAAGTTGTTTCACCAGGCAGCCCAAATCGAGTCCACCCACTTGCATTTTCCAGGGGCCGAGCCTGGGAGGGGCAACATACACTTTCTGAATGGGAAAGAAGCCCATGCCTTCAGTGTGAAAGGCCACTATGCCTCTTTGCTTTGGCAGCCCAGGGATAGCGTCGGCTCTGAAATGCTTCCAAAGGAGCAGAGTCAGAGAACCTTTGAACCACAGAGCAGGTGCAGCCCCGAACAAGGTCTGCTCTTGGCCTGAGAACACCCACTGCCCAGCGCTTCGTTTGGGTACACACGTGTAGAGGAAGGTTGTTGAATTCTGCTGCGTGATAACTTCTCCGGGCCACGTAGCGTGAGGGCCAGTAGAGTGGCCCTCCATCTCATCCCGGCTTCATGTGCCGGGTGTATAAGGCAAACTCCCTGCTTGAATCCCTCCGTGGGCTACATAACCTCCAGAGAGAGGTGGGTGATTGGGACCCAGGGCTGGTATCTAGGTTACTGCTCAGTGCCTCAACTTCGCAGCTGTTCTCTCTAAGCGGGTCCCAAAGGCTTTCTGGAAGTGTTTCCTTAGAGGGCCAGAAACAGGAAATTAGCCGACAGGCCCACGGGGATGCCAGTTCTCGGCAGCAACAACGCTACCAGCGTCAGACCCTTGGGTTCTCTTTGGTAAATGGAAGAACAACTCTGCTTGGAAGCTTCTGCCATCCAGTTTGAGAGTCGCACTTCCACCGCAGCCTAGGATTCCAAGTGTTGCCATGCCGCCACAATTTCCCATTCTTAGGCCTCTGACGGCAGAGTGTCTGGCAGTCCTCAAAGAGACCTTAGGGATGCAGGCGTTTTGGCTCCTTCCACCGAGAAAGCAGCTCCTCCAGCTCCTCTGTCGTTAGCTAGTTCATGTTAGAATATCTCTAGGCGCCCTCTTTCCTCCTCCACGAGGTAAGACACAAACGGACTTGCCCTAAAGGGTAGAAGCCTTCTGAGTCCGGCAGAGAGGCAGCCTCTCCCACTCAGCATTCCCCGACGACTGAGCCCCTGGCATGGGTCCGAGACACGGAGAAAGACAGCCGTAACCCCGAGCTTTTCCACAATGTAGTATAGGCCTCACCCTGAAGCTCACGTCAATTTCATAGAGAAAACACCAGGCCTCGATGTGCTTTCCTGTGGCAAGGAAACTTTGCTTTCATTCCTTAGGTGGCACATTGGCTCAGGACGGCCCTACCCGAAGGACTCACGGTGTGCAGCCCTATTTGTTGAGATCAGCCCCTCTGGCTCTTTCTCGGATGAAACCAAGTGGGCAAAGAGCCGTTCCTAATCTGGGGTCCCTGGGAGCCTTCCCTAGTCTACACCAGAACAGCACTCTGAGGGAGAGGAGACGCGGAGGTTTGGTAGCCAAATCTCCTATTCTGCAGAGAAACATTTCGTTGTAGGTGGGTTCCATCAGCCTTGCCATATGTTCTCAGCTGGCTAGGACGGAGGGCAGGCAGTCAGTTGGCAGGCTCACCTGAGGCCCTGCTTCCCAGACTGTGATACAGAACCCCCGCCTGCTGCAGCCCAAAGGGACGGCTTATGGTAAGGGGAAAACCCTGTGTTGGAAAGTTCCTGCCTAACTCTCGCACAAGCACAAGCATATGGGTCAGTGGTCCAAGACTTTCCCCACACGTTTGCCATGTTTGCTCCCATGTAGCCTCCGAAGGCCGAGGTTACCTAGCTGGGAATCACACTTCAGGAGAGGTACTCATGCTGCTTGGGACTGCAAGTTGTTTCACCAGGCAGCCCAAATCGAGTCCACCCACTTGCATTTTCCAGGGGCCGAGCCTGGGAGGGGCAACATACACTTTCTGAATGGGAAAGGAGCCCATGCCTTCAGTGTGAAAGGCCACTATGCCTCTTTGCTTTGGCAGCCCAGGGATAGCGTCGGCTCTGAAATGCTTCCAAAGGAGCAGAGTCAGAGAACCTTTGAACCACAGAGCAGGTGCAGCCCCGAACAAGGTCTGCTCTTGGCCTGAGAACACCCACTGCCCAGCGCTTCGTTTGGGTACACACGTGTAGAGGATGGTTGTTGAATTCTGCTGCGTGATAACTTCTCCGGGCCACGTAGCGTGAGGGCCAGTAGAGTGGCCCTCCATCTCATCCCGGCTTCATATGCCGGGTGTATAAGGCAAACTCCCTGCTTGAATCCCTCCGTGGGCTACGTAACCTCCAGAGAGAGGTGGGTGATTGGGACCCAGGGCTGGTATCTAGGTTACTGCTCAGTGCCTCAACTTCGCAGCTGTTCTCTCTAAGCGGGTCCCAAAGGCTTTCTGGAAGTGTTTCCTTAGAGGGCCAGAAACAGGAAATTAGCCCACAGGCCCACGGGGATGCCAGTTCTCGGCAGCAACAACGCTACCAGCGACAGACCCTTGGGTTCTCTTTGGTAAATGGAAGAACAACTCTGCTTGGAAGCTTCTGCCATCCAGTTTGAGAGTCGCACTTCCACCGCAGCCTAGGATTCCAAGTGTTGCCATGCCGCCACAATTTCCCATTCTTAGGCCTCTGACGGCAGAGTGTCTGGCAGTCCTCAAAGAGACCTTAGGGATGCAGGCGTTTTGGCTCCTTCCACCGAGAAAGCAGCTCCTCCAGCTCCTCTGTCGTTAGCTAGTTCATGTTAGAATATCTCTAGGCGCCCTCTTTCCTCCTCCACGTGGTAAGACCAAACGGACTTGCCCTAAAGGGAAGAAGCCTTCTGAGTCCGGCAGAGAGGCAGCCTCTCCCACTCAGCATTCCCCGACGACTGAGCCCCTGGCATGGGTCCGAGACACGGAGAAATACAGCCGTAACCCCGAGCTTTTCCACAATGTAGTGTTGGCCTCACCCTGAAGCTCACGTCAATTTCATAGAGAAAACACCAGGCCTCGGTGTGCTTTCCTGTGGCAAGGAAACTTTGCTTTCATTCCTCAGGTGGCACATTGGCTCAGGACGGCCCTACCCGAAGGACTCACGGTGTGCAGCCCTATTTGTTGAGATCAGCCCCTCTGGCTCTTTCTCGGATGAAACCAAGTGGGCAAACAGCCGTTCCTAAGCTGGGGTCCCTGGGAACCTTCCCTAGTCTACACCAGAACAGCACTCTGAGGGAGAGGAGACGTGGAGGTTTGGTAGCCAAATCTCCTATTCTGCAGAGAAACATTTCGTTGTAGGTGGGTTCCATCAGCCTTGTCATATGTTCTCAGCTGGCTAGGACGGAGGGCAGGCAGTCAGTTGGCAGGCTCACCTGAGGCCCTGCTTCCCAGACTGTGATACAGAACCCCCGCCTGCTGCAGCCCAAAGGGACGGCTTATGGTAAGGGGAAAACCCTGTGTTGGAAAGTTCCTGCCTAACCCTCGCACAAGCACAAGCATATGGGTCAGTGGTCCAAGTCTTTCCCCACACGTTTGCCATGTTTGCTCCCATGTAGCCTCCGAAGGCCGAGGTTACCTAGCTGGGAATCACACTTCAGGAGAGGTACTCATGCAGCTTGGGACTGCAAGTTGTTTCACCAGGCAGCCCAAATCGTGTCCACCCACTTGCATTTTCCAGGGGCCGAGCCTGGGAGGGGCAACATACACTTTCTGAATGGGAAAGAAGCCCATGCCTTCAGTGTGAAAGGCCACTATGCCCCTTTGCTTTGGCAGCCCAGGGATAGCGTCGGCTCTGAAATGCTTCCAAAGGAGCAGAGTCAGAGAACCTTTGAACCACAGAGCAGGTGCAGCCCCGAACAAGGTCTGCTCTTGGCCTGAGAACACCCACTGCCCAGCGCTTCGTTTGGGTACACACGTGTAGAGGAAGGTTGTTGAATTCTGCTGCGTGATAACTTCTCCGGGCCACGTAGCGTGAGGGCCAGTAGAGTGGCCCTCCATCTCATCCCGGCTTCATGTGCCGGGTGTATAAGGCAAACTCCCTGCTTGAATCCCTCCGTGGGCTACGTAACCTCCAGAGAGAGGTGGGTGATTGGGACCCAGGGCTGGTATCTAGGTTACTGCTCAGTGCCTCAACTTCGCAGCTGTTCTCTCTAAGCGGGTCCCAAAGGCTTTCTGGAAGTGTTTCCTTAGAGGGCCAGAAACAGGAAATTAGCCCACAGGCCCACGGGGATGCCAGTTCTCGGCAGCAACAACGCTACCAGCGACAGACCCTTGGGTTCTCTTTGGTAAATGGAAGAACAACTCTGCTTGGAAGCTTCTGCCATCCAGTTTGAGAGTCGCACTTCCACCGCAGCCTAGGATTCCAAGTGTTGCCATGCCGCCACAATTTCCCATTCTTAGGCCTCTGACGGCAGAGTGTCTGGCAGTCCTCAAAGAGACCTTAGGGATGCAGGCGTTTTGGCTCCTTCCACCGAGAAAGCAGCTCCTCCAGCTCCTCTGTCGTTAGCTAGTTCATGTTAGAATATCTCTAGGCGCCCTCTTTCCTCCTCCACGAGGTAAGACACAAACGGACTTGCCCTAAAGGGTAGAAGCCTTCTGAGTCCGGCAGAGAGGCAGCCTCTCCCACTCAGCATTCCCCGACGACTGAGCCCCTGGCATGGGTCCGAGACACGGAGAAAGACAGCCGTAACCCCGAGCTTTTCCACAATGTAGTATAGGCCTCACCCTGAAGCTCACGTCAATTTCATAGAGAAAACACCAGGCCTCGATGTGCTTTCCTGTGGCAAGGAAACTTTGCTTTCATTCCTTAGGTGGCACATTGGCTCAGGACGGCCCTACCCGAAGGACTCACGGTGTGCAGCCCTATTTGTTGAGATCAGCCCCTCTGGCTCTTTCTCGGATGAAACCAAGTGGGCAAAGAGCCGTTCCTAATCTGGGGTCCCTGGGAGCCTTCCCTAGTCTACACCAGAACAGCACTCTGAGGGAGAGGAGACGCGGAGGTTTGGTAGCCAAATCTCCTATTCTGCAGAGAAACATTTCGTTGTAGGTGGGTTCCATCAGCCTTGCCATATGTTCTCAGCTGGCTAGGACGGAGGGCAGGCAGTCAGTTGGCAGGCTCACCTGAGGCCCTGCTTCCCAGACTGTGATACAGAACCCCCGCCTGCTGCAGCCCAAAGGGACGGCTTATGGTAAGGGGAAAACCCTGTGTTGGAAAGTTCCTGCCTAACTCTCGCACAAGCACAAGCATATGGGTCAGTGGTCCAAGACTTTCCCCACACGTTTGCCATGTTTGCTCCCATGTAGCCTCCGAAGGCCGAGGTTACCTAGCTGGGAATCACACTTCAGGAGAGGTACTCATGCTGCTTGGGACTGCAAGTTGTTTCACCAGGCAGCCCAAATCGAGTCCACCCACTTGCATTTTCCAGGGGCCGAGCCTGGGAGGGGCAACATACACTTTCTGAATGGGAAAGGAGCCCATGCCTTCAGTGTGAAAGGCCACTATGCCTCTTTGCTTTGGCAGCCCAGGGATAGCGTCGGCTCTGAAATGCTTCCAAAGGAGCAGAGTCAGAGAACCTTTGAACCACAGAGCAGGTGCAGCCCCGAACAAGGTCTGCTCTTGGCCTGAGAACACCCACTGCCCAGCGCTTCGTTTGGGTACACACGTGTAGAGGATGGTTGTTGAATTCTGCTGCGTGATAACTTCTCCGGGCCACGTAGCGTGAGGGCCAGTAGAGTGGCCCTCCATCTCATCCCGGCTTCATATGCCGGGTGTATAAGGCAAACTCCCTGCTTGAATCCCTCCGTGGGCTACGTAACCTCCAGAGAGAGGTGGGTGATTGGGACCCAGGGCTGGTATCTAGGTTACTGCTCAGTGCCTCAACTTCGCAGCTGTTCTCTCTAAGCGGGTCCCAAAGGCTTTCTGGAAGTGTTTCCTTAGAGGGCCAGAAACAGGAAATTAGCCCACAGGCCCACGGGGATGCCAGTTCTCGGCAGCAACAACGCTACCAGCGACAGACCCTTGGGTTCTCTTTGGTAAATGGAAGAACAACTCTGCTTGGAAGCTTCTGCCATCCAGTTTGAGAGTCGCACTTCCACCGCAGCCTAGGATTCCAAGTGTTGCCATGCCGCCACAATTTCCCATTCTTAGGCCTCTGACGGCAGAGTGTCTGGCAGTCCTCAAAGAGACCTTAGGGATGCAGGCGTTTTGGCTCCTTCCACCGAGAAAGCAGCTCCTCCAGCTCCTCTGTCGTTAGCTAGTTCATGTTAGAATATCTCTAGGCGCCCTCTTTCCTCCTCCACGTGGTAAGACCAAACGGACTTGCCCTAAAGGGAAGAAGCCTTCTGAGTCCGGCAGAGAGGCAGCCTCTCCCACTCAGCATTCCCCGACGACTGAGCCCCTGGCATGGGTCCGAGACACGGAGAAATACAGCCGTAACCCCGAGCTTTTCCACAATGTAGTGTTGGCCTCACCCTGAAGCTCACGTCAATTTCATAGAGAAAACACCAGGCCTCGGTGTGCTTTCCTGTGGCAAGGAAACTTTGCTTTCATTCCTTAGGTGGCACATTGGCTCAGGACGGCCCTACCCGAAGGACTCACGGTGTGCAGCCCTATTTGTTGAGATCAGCCCCTCTGGCTCTTTCTCGGATGAAACCAAGTGGGCAAACAGCCGTTCCTAAGCTGGGGTCCCTGGGAACCTTCCCTAGTCTACACCAGAACAGCACTCTGAGGGAGAGGAGACGTGGAGGTTTGGTAGCCAAATCTCCTATTCTGCAGAGAAACATTTCGTTGTAGGTGGGTTCCATCAGCCTTGTCATATGTTCTCAGCTGGCTAGGACGGAGGGCAGGCAGTCAGTTGGCAGGCTCACCTGAGGCCCTGCTTCCCAGACTGTGATACAGAACCCCCGCCTGCTGCAGCCCAAAGGGACGGCTTATGGTAAGGGGAAAACCCTGTGTTGGAAAGTTCCTGCCTAACCCTCGCACAAGCACAAGCATATGGGTCAGTGGTCCAAGTCTTTCCCCACACGTTTGCCATGTTTGCTCCCATGTAGCCTCCGAAGGCCGAGGTTACCTAGCTGGGAATCACACTTCAGGAGAGGTACTCATGCAGCTTGGGACTGCAAGTTGTTTCACCAGGCAGCCCAAATCGTGTCCACCCACTTGCATTTTCCAGGGGCCGAGCCTGGGAGGGGCAACATACACTTTCTGAATGGGAAAGAAGCCCATGCCTTCAGTGTGAAAGGCCACTATGCCCCTTTGCTTTGGCAGCCCAGGGATAGCGTCGGCTCTGAAATGCTTCCAAAGGAGCAGAGTCAGAGAACCTTTGAACCACAGAGCAGGTGCAGCCCCGAACAAGGTCTGCTCTTGGCCTGAGAACACCCACTGCCCAGCGCTTCGTTTGGGTACACACGTGTAGAGGAAGGTTGTTGAATTCTGCTGCGTGATAACTTCTCCGGGCCACGTAGCGTGAGGGCCAGTAGAGTGGCCCTCCATCTCATCCCGGCTTCATGTGCCGGGTGTATAAGGCAAACTCCCTGCTTGAATCCCTCCGTGGGCTACGTAACCTCCAGAGAGAGGTGGGTGATTGGGACCCAGGGCTGGTATCTAGGTTACTGCTCAGTGCCTCAACTTCGCAGCTGTTCTCTCTAAGCGGGTCCCAAAGGCTTTCTGGAAGTGTTTCCTTAGAGGGCCAGAAACAGGAAATTAGCCCACAGGCCCACGGGGATGCCAGTTCTCGGCAGCAACAACGCTACCAGCGACAGACCCTTGGGTTCTCTTTGGTAAATGGAAGAACAACTCTGCTTGGAAGCTTCTGCCATCCAGTTTGAGAGTCGCACTTCCACCGCAGCCTAGGATTCCAAGTGTTGCCATGCCGCCACAATTTCCCATTCTTAGGCCTCTGACGGCAGAGTGTCTGGCAGTCCTCAAAGAGACCTTAGGGATGCAGGCGTTTTGGCTCCTTCCACCGAGAAAGCAGCTCCTCCAGCTCCTCTGTCGTTAGCTAGTTCATGTTAGAATATCTCTAGGCGCCCTCTTTCCTCCTCCACGAGGTAAGACACAAACGGACTTGCCCTAAAGGGTAGAAGCCTTCTGAGTCCGGCAGAGAGGCAGCCTCTCCCACTCAGCATTCCCCGACGACTGAGCCCCTGGCATGGGTCCGAGACACGGAGAAAGACAGCCGTAACCCCGAGCTTTTCCACAATGTAGTATAGGCCTCACCCTGAAGCTCACGTCAATTTCATAGAGAAAACACCAGGCCTCGATGTGCTTTCCTGTGGCAAGGAAACTTTGCTTTCATTCCTTAGGTGGCACATTGGCTCAGGACGGCCCTACCCGAAGGACTCACGGTGTGCAGCCCTATTTGTTGAGATCAGCCCCTCTGGCTCTTTCTCGGATGAAACCAAGTGGGCAAAGAGCCGTTCCTAATCTGGGGTCCCTGGGAGCCTTCCCTAGTCTACACCAGAACAGCACTCTGAGGGAGAGGAGACGCGGAGGTTTGGTAGCCAAATCTCCTATTCTGCAGAGAAACATTTCGTTGTAGGTGGGTTCCATCAGCCTTGCCATATGTTCTCAGCTGGCTAGGACGGAGGGCAGGCAGTCAGTTGGCAGGCTCACCTGAGGCCCTGCTTCCCAGACTGTGATACAGAACCCCCGCCTGCTGCAGCCCAAAGGGACGGCTTATGGTAAGGGGAAAACCCTGTGTTGGAAAGTTCCTGCCTAACCCTCGCACAAGCACAAGCATATGGGTCAGTGGTCCAAGACTTTCCCCACACGTTTGCCATGTTTGCTCCCATGTAGCCTCCGAAGGCCGAGGTTACCTAGCTGGGAATCACACTTCAGGAGAGGTACTCATGCAGCTTGGGACTGCAAGTTGTTTCACCAGGCAGCCCAAATCGTGTCCACCCACTTGCATTTTCCAGGGGCCGAGCCTGGGAGGGGCAACATACACTTTCTGAATGGGAAAGAAGCCCATGCCTTCAGTGTGAAAGGCCACTATGCCCCTTTGCTTTGGCAGCCCAGGGATAGCGTCGGCTCTGAAATGCTTCCAAAGGAGCAGAGTCAGAGAACCTTTGAACCACAGAGCAGGTGCAGCCCCGAACAAGGTCTGCTCTTGGCCTGAGAACACCCACTGCCCAGCGCTTCGTTTGGGTACACACGTGTAGAGGAAGGTTGTTGAATTCTGCTGCGTGATAACTTCTCCGGGCCACGTAGCGTGAGGGCCAGTAGAGTGGCCCTCCATCTCATCCCGGCTTCATGTGCCGGGTGTATAAGGCAAACTCCCTGCTTGAATCCCTCCGTGGGCTACGTAACCTCCAGAGAGAGGTGGGTGATTGGGACCCAGGGCTGGTATCTAGGTTACTGCTCAGTGCCTCAACTTCGCAGCTGTTCTCTCTAAGCGGGTCCCAAAGGCTTTCTGGAAGTGTTTCCTTAGAGGGCCAGAAACAGGAAATTAGCCGACAGGCCCACGGGGATGCCAGTTCTCGGCAGCAACAACGCTACCAGCGACAGACCCTTGGGTTCTCTTTGGTAAATGGAAGAACAACTCTGCTTGGAAGCTTCTGCCATCCAGTTTGAGAGTCGCACTTCCACCGCAGCCTAGGATTCCAAGTGTTGCCATGCCGCCACAATTTCCCATTCTTAGGCCTCTGACGGCAGAGTGTCTGGCAGTCCTCAAAGAGACCTTAGGGATGCAGGCGTTTTGGCTCCTTCCACCGAGAAAGCAGCTCCTCCAGCTCCTCTGTCGTTAGCTAGTTCATGTTAGAATATCTCTAGGCGCCCTCTTTCCTCCTCCACGAGGTAAGACACAAACGGACTTGCCCTAAAGGGTAGAAGCCTTCTGAGTCCGGCAGAGAGGCAGCCTCTCCCACTCAGCATTCCCCGACGACTGAGCCCCTGGCATGGGTCCGAGACACGGAGAAAGACAGCCGTAACCCCGAGCTTTTCCACAATGTAGTATAGGCCTCACCCTGAAGCTCACGTCAATTTCATAGAGAAAACACCAGGCCTCGATGTGCTTTCCTGTGGCAAGGAAACTTTGCTTTCATTCCTTAGGTGGCACATTGGCTCAGGACGGCCCTACCCGAAGGACTCACGGTGTGCAGCCCTATTTGTTGAGATCAGCCCCTCTGGCTCTTTCTCGGATGAAACCAAGTGGGCAAAGAGCCGTTCCTAATCTGGGGTCCCTGGGAGCCTTCCCTAGTCTACACCAGAACAGCACTCTGAGGGAGAGGAGACGCGGAGGTTTGGTAGCCAAATCTCCTATTCTGCAGAGAAACATTTCGTTGTAGGTGGGTTCCATCAGCCTTGCCATATGTTCTCAGCTGGCTAGGACGGAGGGCAGGCAGTCAGTTGGCAGGCTCACCTGAGGCCCTGCTTCCCAGACTGTGATACAGAACCCCCGCCTGCTGCAGCCCAAAGGGACGGCTTATGGTAAGGGGAAAACCCTGTGTTGGAAAGTTCCTGCCTAACCCTCGCACAAGCACAAGCATATGGGTCAGTGGTCCAAGACTTTCCCCACACGTTTGCCATGTTTGCTCCCATGTAGCCTCCGAAGGCCGAGGTTACCTAGCTGGGAATCACACTTCAGGAGAGGTACTCATGCTGCTTGGGACTGCAAGTTGTTTCACCAGGCAGCCCAAATCGAGTCCACCCACTTGCATTTTCCAGGGGCCGAGCCTGGGAGGGGCAACATACACTTTCTGAATGGGAAAGAAGCCCATGCCTTCAGTGTGAAAGGCCACTATGCCTCTTTGCTTTGGCAGCCCAGGGATAGCGTCGGCTCTGAAATGCTTCCAAAGGAGCAGAGTCAGAGAACCTTTGAACCACAGAGCAGGTGCAGCCCCGAACAAGGTCTGCTCTTGGCCTGAGAACACCCACTGCCCAGCGCTTCGTTTGGGTACACACGTGTAGAGGAAGGTTGTTGAATTCTGCTGCGTGATAACTTCTCCGGGCCACGTAGCGTGAGGGCCAGTAGAGTGGCCCTCCATCTCATCCCGGCTTCATGTGCCGGGTGTATAAGGCAAACTCCCTGCTTGAATCCCTCCGTGGGCTACATAACCTCCAGAGAGAGGTGGGTGATTGGGACCCAGGGCTGGTATCTAGGTTACTGCTCAGTGCCTCAACTTCGCAGCTGTTCTCTCTAAGCGGGTCCCAAAGGCTTTCTGGAAGTGTTTCCTTAGAGGGCCAGAAACAGGAAATTAGCCGACAGGCCCACGGGGATGCCAGTTCTCGGCAGCAACAACGCTACCAGCGTCAGACCCTTGGGTTCTCTTTGGTAAATGGAAGAACAACTCTGCTTGGAAGCTTCTGCCATCCAGTTTGAGAGTCGCACTTCCACCGCAGCCTAGGATTCCAAGTGTTGCCATGCCGCCACAATTTCCCATTCTTAGGCCTCTGACGGCAGAGTGTCTGGCAGTCCTCAAAGAGACCTTAGGGATGCAGGCGTTTTGGCTCCTTCCACCGAGAAAGCAGCTCCTCCAGCTCCTCTGTCGTTAGCTAGTTCATGTTAGAATATCTCTAGGCGCCCTCTTTCCTCCTCCACGAGGTAAGACACAAACGGACTTGCCCTAAAGGGTAGAAGCCTTCTGAGTCCGGCAGAGAGGCAGCCTCTCCCACTCAGCATTCCCCGACGACTGAGCCCCTGGCATGGGTCCGAGACACGGAGAAAGACAGCCGTAACCCCGAGCTTTTCCACAATGTAGTATAGGCCTCACCCTGAAGCTCACGTCAATTTCATAGAGAAAACACCAGGCCTCGATGTGCTTTCCTGTGGCAAGGAAACTTTGCTTTCATTCCTTAGGTGGCACATTGGCTCAGGACGGCCCTACCCGAAGGACTCACGGTGTGCAGCCCTATTTGTTGAGATCAGCCCCTCTGGCTCTTTCTCGGATGAAACCAAGTGGGCAAAGAGCCGTTCCTAATCTGGGGTCCCTGGGAGCCTTCCCTAGTCTACACCAGAACAGCACTCTGAGGGAGAGGAGACGCGGAGGTTTGGTAGCCAAATCTCCTATTCTGCAGAGAAACATTTCGTTGTAGGTGGGTTCCATCAGCCTTGCCATATGTTCTCAGCTGGCTAGGACGGAGGGCAGGCAGTCAGTTGGCAGGCTCACCTGAGGCCCTGCTTCCCAGACTGTGATACAGAACCCCCGCCTGTGGCAGCCCAAAGGGACGGCTTATGGTAAGGGGAAAACCCTGTGTTGGAAAGTTCCTGCCTAACTCTCGCACAAGCACAAGCATATGGGTCAGTGGTCCAAGACTTTCCCCACACGTTTGCCATGTTTGCTCCCATGTAGCCTCCGAAGGCCGAGGTTACCTAGCTGGGAATCACACTTCAGGAGAGGTACTCATGCTGCTTGGGACTGCAAGTTGTTTCACCAGGCAGCCCAAATCGAGTCCACCCACTTGCATTTTCCAGGGGCCGAGCCTGGGAGGGGCAACATACACTTTCTGAATGGGAAAGGAGCCCATGCCTTCAGTGTGAAAGGCCACTATGCCTCTTTGCTTTGGCAGCCCAGGGATAGCGTCGGCTCTGAAATGCTTCCAAAGGAGCAGAGTCAGAGAACCTTTGAACCACAGAGCAGGTGCAGCCCCGAACAAGGTCTGCTCTTGGCCTGAGAACACCCACTGCCCAGCGCTTCGTTTGGGTACACACGTGTAGAGGATGGTTGTTGAATTCTGCTGCGTGATAACTTCTCCGGGCCACGTAGCGTGAGGGCCAGTAGAGTGGCCCTCCATCTCATCCCGGCTTCATATGCCGGGTGTATAAGGCAAACTCCCTGCTTGAATCCCTCCGTGGGCTACGTAACCTCCAGAGAGAGGTGGGTGATTGGGACCCAGGGCTGGTATCTAGGTTACTGCTCAGTGCCTCAACTTCGCAGCTGTTCTCTCTAAGCGGGTCCCAAAGGCTTTCTGGAAGTGTTTCCTTAGAGGGCCAGAAACAGGAAATTAGCCCACAGGCCCACGGGGATGCCAGTTCTCGGCAGCAACAACGCTACCAGCGACAGACCCTTGGGTTCTCTTTGGTAAATGGAAGAACAACTCTGCTTGGAAGCTTCTGCCATCCAGTTTGAGAGTCGCACTTCCACCGCAGCCTAGGATTCCAAGTGTTGCCATGCCGCCACAATTTCCCATTCTTAGGCCTCTGACGGCAGAGTGTCTGGCAGTCCTCAAAGAGACCTTAGGGATGCAGGCGTTTTGGCTCCTTCCACCGAGAAAGCAGCTCCTCCAGCTCCTCTGTCGTTAGCTAGTTCATGTTAGAATATCTCTAGGCGCCCTCTTTCCTCCTCCACGTGGTAAGACCAAACGGACTTGCCCTAAAGGGAAGAAGCCTTCTGAGTCCGGCAGAGAGGCAGCCTCTCCCACTCAGCATTCCCCGACGACTGAGCCCCTGGCATGGGTCCGAGACACGGAGAAATACAGCCGTAACCCCGAGCTTTTCCACAATGTAGTGTTGGCCTCACCCTGAAGCTCACGTCAATTTCATAGAGAAAACACCAGGCCTCGGTGTGCTTTCCTGTGGCAAGGAAACTTTGCTTTCATTCCTTAGGTGGCACATTGGCTCAGGACGGCCCTACCCGAAGGACTCACGGTGTGCAGCCCTATTTGTTGAGATCAGCCCCTCTGGCTCTTTCTCGGATGAAACCAAGTGGGCAAACAGCCGTTCCTAAGCTGGGGTCCCTGGGAACCTTCCCTAGTCTACACCAGAACAGCACTCTGAGGGAGAGGAGACGTGGAGGTTTGGTAGCCAAATCTCCTATTCTGCAGAGAAACATTTCGTTGTAGGTGGGTTCCATCAGCCTTGTCATATGTTCTCAGCTGGCTAGGACGGAGGGCAGGCAGTCAGTTGGCAGGCTCACCTGAGGCCCTGCTTCCCAGACTGTGATACAGAACCCCCGCCTGCTGCAGCCCAAAGGGACGGCTTATGGTAAGGGGAAAACCCTGTGTTGGAAAGTTCCTGCCTAACCCTCGCACAAGCACAAGCATATGGGTCAGTGGTCCAAGTCTTTCCCCACACGTTTGCCATGTTTGATCCCATGTAGCCTCCGAAGGCCGAGGTTACCTAGCTGGGAATCACACTTCAGGAGAGGTACTCATGCAGCTTGGGACTGCAAGTTGTTTCACCAGGCAGCCCAAATCGTGTCCACCCACTTGCATTTTCCAGGGGCCGAGCCTGGGAGGGGCAACATACACTTTCTGAATGGGAAAGAAGCCCATGCCTTCAGTGTGAAAGGCCACTATGCCCCTTTGCTTTGGCAGCCCAGGGATAGCGTCGGCTCTGAAATGCTTCCAAAGGAGCAGAGTCAGAGAACCTTTGAACCACAGAGCAGGTGCAGCCCCGAACAAGGTCTGCTCTTGGCCTGAGAACACCCACTGCCCAGCGCTTCGTTTGGGTACACACGTGTAGAGGAAGGTTGTTGAATTCTGCTGCGTGATAACTTCTCCGGGCCACGTAGCGTGAGGGCCAGTAGAGTGGCCCTCCATCTCATCCCGGCTTCATGTGCCGGGTGTATAAGGCAAACTCCCTGCTTGAATCCCTCCGTGGGCTACGTAACCTCCAGAGAGAGGTGGGTGATTGGGACCCAGGGCTGGTATCTAGGTTACTGCTCAGTGCCTCAACTTCGCAGCTGTTCTCTCTAAGCGGGTCCCAAAGGCTTTCTGGAAGTGTTTCCTTAGAGGGCCAGAAACAGGAAATTAGCCCACAGGCCCACGGGGATGCCAGTTCTCGGCAGCAACAACGCTACCAGCGACAGACCCTTGGGTTCTCTTTGGTAAATGGAAGAACAACTCTGCTTGGAAGCTTCTGCCATCCAGTTTGAGAGTCGCACTTCCACCGCAGCCTAGGATTCCAAGTGTTGCCATGCCGCCACAATTTCCCATTCTTAGGCCTCTGACGGCAGAGTGTCTGGCAGTCCTCAAAGAGACCTTAGGGATGCAGGCGTTTTGGCTCCTTCCACCGAGAAAGCAGCTCCTCCAGCTCCTCTGTCGTTAGCTAGTTCATGTTAGAATATCTCTAGGCGCCCTCTTTCCTCCTCCACGAGGTAAGACACAAACGGACTTGCCCTAAAGGGTAGAAGCCTTCTGAGTCCGGCAGAGAGGCAGCCTCTCCCACTCAGCATTCCCCGACGACTGAGCCCCTGGCATGGGTCCGAGACACGGAGAAAGACAGCCGTAACCCCGAGCTTTTCCACAATGTAGTATAGGCCTCACCCTGAAGCTCACGTCAATTTCATAGAGAAAACACCAGGCCTCGATGTGCTTTCCTGTGGCAAGGAAACTTTGCTTTCATTCCTTAGGTGGCACATTGGCTCAGGACGGCCCTACCCGAAGGACTCACGGTGTGCAGCCCTATTTGTTGAGATTAGCCCCTCTGGCTCTTTCTCGGATGAAACCAAGTGGGCAAAGAGCCGTTCCTAATCTGGGGTCCCTGGGAGCCTTCCCTAGTCTACACCAGAACAGCACTCTGAGGGAGAGGAGACGCGGAGGTTTGGTAGCCAAATCTCCTATTCTGCAGAGAAACATTTCGTTGTAGGTGGGTTCCATCAGCCTTGCCATATGTTCTCAGCTGGCTAGGACGGAGGGCAGGCAGTCAGTTGGCAGGCTCACCTGAGGCCCTGCTTCCCAGACTGTGATACAGAACCCCCGCCTGCTGCAGCCCAAAGGGACGGCTTATGGTAAGGGGAAAACCCTGTGTTGGAAACTTCCTGCCTAACCCTCGCACAAGCACAAGCATATGGGTCAGTGGTCCAAGACTTTCCCCACACGTTTGCCATGTTTGCTCCCATGTAGCCTCCGAAGGCCGAGGTTACCTAGCTGGGAATCACACTTCAGGAGAGGTACTCATGCAGCTTGGGACTGCAAGTTGTTTCACCAGGCAGCCCAAATCGTGTCCACCCACTTGCATTTTCCAGGGGCCGAGCCTGGGAGGGGCAACATACACTTTCTGAATGGGAAAGAAGCCCATGCCTTCAGTGTGAAAGGCCACTATGCCCCTTTGCTTTGGCAGCCCAGGGATAGCGTCGGCTCTGAAATGCTTCCAAAGGAGCAGAGTCAGAGAACCTTTGAACCACAGAGCAGGTGCAGCCCCGAACAAGGTCTGCTCTTGGCCTGAGAACACCCACTGCCCAGCGCTTCGTTTGGGTACACACGTGTAGAGGAAGGTTGTTGAATTCTGCTGCGTGATAACTTCTCCGGGCCACGTAGCGTGAGGGCCAGTAGAGTGGCCCTCCATCTCATCCCGGCTTCATGTGCCGGGTGTATAAGGCAAACTCCCTGCTTGAATCCCTCCGTGGGCTACGTAACCTCCAGAGAGAGGTGGGTGATTGGGACCCAGGGCTGGTATCTAGGTTACTGCTCAGTGCCTCAACTTCGCAGCTGTTCTCTCTAAGCGGGTCCCAAAGGCTTTCTGGAAGTGTTTCCTTAGAGGGCCAGAAACAGGAAATTAGCCGACAGGCCCACGGGGATGCCAGTTCTCGGCAGCAACAACGCTACCAGCGTCAGACCCTTGGGTTCTCTTTGGTAAATGGAAGAACAACTCTGCTTGGAAGCTTCTGCCATCCAGTTTGAGAGTCGCACTTCCACCGCAGCCTAGGATTCCAAGTGTTGCCATGCCGCCACAATTTCCCATTCTTAGGCCTCTGACGGCAGAGTGTCTGGCAGTCCTCAAAGAGACCTTAGGGATGCAGGCGTTTTGGCTCCTTCCACCGAGAAAGCAGCTCCTCCAGCTCCTCTGTCGTTAGCTAGTTCATGTTAGAATATCTCTAGGCGCCCTCTTTCCTCCTCCACGAGGTAAGACACAAACGGACTTGCCCTAAAGGGTAGAAGCCTTCTGAGTCCGGCAGAGAGGCAGCCTCTCCCACTCAGCATTCCCCGACGACTGAGCCCCTGGCATGGGTCCGAGACACGGAGAAAGACAGCCGTAACCCCGAGCTTTTCCACAATGTAGTATAGGCCTCACCCTGAAGCTCACGTCAATTTCATAGAGAAAACACCAGGCCTCGATGTGCTTTCCTGTGGCAAGGAAACTTTGCTTTCATTCCTTAGGTGGCACATTGGCTCAGGACGGCCCTACCCGAAGGACTCACGGTGTGCAGCCCTATTTGTTGAGATCAGCCCCTCTGGCTCTTTCTCGGATGAAACCAAGTGGGCAAAGAGCCGTTCCTAATCTGGGGTCCCTGGGAGCCTTCCCTAGTCTACACCAGAACAGCACTCTGAGGGAGAGGAGACGCGGAGGTTTGGTAGCCAAATCTCCTATTCTGCAGAGAAACATTTTGTTGTAGGTGGGTTCCATCAGCCTTGCCATATGTTCTCAGCTGGCTAGGACGGAGGGCAGGCAGTCAGTTGGCAGGCTCACCTGAGGCCCTGCTTCCCAGACTGTGATACAGAACCCCCGCCTGCTGCAGCCCAAAGGGACGGCTTATGGTAAGGGGAAAACCCTGTGTTGGAAACTTCCTGCCTAACCCTCGCACAAGCACAAGCATATGGGTCAGTGGTCCAAGACTTTCCCCACACGTTTGCCATGTTTGCTCCCATGTAGCCTCCGAAGGCCGAGGTTACCTAGCTGGGAATCACACTTCAGGAGAGGTACTCATGCAGCTTGGGACTGCAAGTTGTTTCACCATGCAGCCCAAATCGTGTCCACCCACTTGCATTTTCCAGGGGCCGAGCCTGGGAGGGGCAACATACACTTTCTGAATGGGAAAGAAGCCCATGCCTTCAGTGTGAAAGGCCACTATGCCCCTTTGCTTTGGCAGCCCAGGGATAGCGTCGGCTCTGAAATGCTTCCAAAGGAGCAGAGTCAGAGAACCTTTGAACCACAGAGCAGGTGCAGCCCCGAACAAGGTCTGCTCTTGGCCTGAGAACACCCACTGCCCAGCGCTTCGTTTGGGTACACACGTGTAGAGGAAGGTTGTTGAATTCTGCTGCGTGATAACTTCTCCGGGCCACGTAGCGTGAGGGCCAGTAGAGTGGCCCTCCATCTCATCCCGGCTTCATGTGCCGGGTGTATAAGGCAAACTCCCTGCTTGAATCCCTCCGTGGGCTACGTAACCTCCAGAGAGAGGTGGGTGATTGGGACCCAGGGCTGGTATCTAGGTTACTGCTCAGTGCCTCAACTTCGCAGCTGTTCTCTCTAAGCGGGTCCCAAAGGCTTTCTGGAAGTGTTTCCTTAGAGGGCCAGAAACAGGAAATTAGCCGACAGGCCCACGGGAATGCCAGTTCTCGGCAGCAACAACGCTACCAGCGTCAGACCCTTGGGTTCTCTTTGGTAAATGGAAGAACAACTCTGCTTGGAAGCTTCTGCCATCCAGTTTGAGAGTCGCACTTCCACCGCAGCCTAGGATTCCAAGTGTTGCCATGCCGCCACAATTTCCCATTCTTAGGCCTCTGACGGCAGAGTGTCTGGCAGTCCTCAAAGAGACCTTAGGGATGCAGGCGTTTTGGCTCCTTCCACCGAGAAAGCAGCTCCTCCAGCTCCTCTGTCGTTAGCTAGTTCATGTTAGAATATCTCTAGGCGCCCTCTTTCCTCCTCCACGAGGTAAGACACAAACGGACTTGCCCTAAAGGGTAGAAGCCTTCTGAGTCCGGCAGAGAGGCAGCCTCTCCCACTCAGCATTCCCCGACGACTGAGCCCCTGGCATGGGTCCGAGACACGGAGAAAGACAGCCGTAACCCCGAGCTTTTCCACAATGTAGTATAGGCCTCACCCTGAAGCTCACGTCAATTTCATAGAGAAAACACCAGGCCTCGATGTGCTTTCCTGTGGCAAGGAAACTTTGCTTTCATTCCTTAGGTGGCACATTGGCTCAGGACGGCCCTACCCGAAGGACTCACGGTGTGCAGCCCTATTTGTTGAGATCAGCCCCTCTGGCTCTTTCTCGGATGAAACCAAGTGGGCAAAGAGCCGTTCCTAATCTGGGGTCCCTGGGAGCCTTCCCTAGTCTACACCAGAACAGCACTCTGAGGGAGAGGAGACGCGGAGGTTTGGTAGCCAAATCTCCTATTCTGCAGAGAAACATTTCGTTGTAGGTGGGTTCCATCAGCCTTGCCATATGTTCTCAGCTGGCTAGGACGGAGGGCAGGCAGTCAGTTGGCAGGCTCACCTGAGGCCCTGCTTCCCAGACTGTGATACAGAACCCCCGCCTGCTGCAGCCCAAAGGGACGGCTTATGGTAAGGGGAAAACCCTGTGTTGGAAAGTTCCTGCCTAACTCTCGCACAAGCACAAGCATATGGGTCAGTGGTCCAAGACTTTCCCCACACGTTTGCCATGTTTGCTCCCATGTAGCCTCCGAAGGCCGAGGTTACCTAGCTGGGAATCACACTTCAGGAGAGGTTCTCATGCTGCTTGGGACTGCAAGTTGTTTCACCAGGCAGCCCAAATCGAGTCCACCCACTTGCATTTTCCAGGGGCCGAGCCTGGGAGGGGCAACATACACTTTCTGAATGGGAAAGAAGCCCATGCCTTCAGTGTGAAAGGCCACTATGCCTCTTTGCTTTGGCAGCCCAGGGATAGCGTCGGCTCTGAAATGCTTCCAAAGGAGCAGAGTCAGAGAACCTTTGAACCACAGAGCAGGTGCAGCCCCGAACAAGGTCTGCTCTTGGCCTGAGAACACCCACTGCCCAGCGCTTCGTTTGGGTACACACGTGTAGAGGATGGTTGTTGAATTCTGCTGCGTGATAACTTCTCCGGGCCACGTAGCGTGAGGGCCAGTAGAGTGGCCCTCCATCTCATCCCGGCTTCATATGCCGGGTGTATAAGGCAAACTCCCTGCTTGAATCCCTCCGTGGGCTACGTAACCTCCAGAGAGAGGTGGGTGATTGGGACCCAGGGCTGGTATCTAGGTTACTGCTCAGTGCCTCAACTTCGCAGCTGTTCTCTCTAAGCGGGTCCCAAAGGCTTTCTGGAAGTGTTTCCTTAGAGGGCCAGAAACAGGAAATTAGCCCACAGGCCCACGGGGATGCCAGTTCTCGGCAGCAACAACGCTACCAGCGACAGACCCTTGGGTTCTCTTTGGTAAATGGAAGAACAACTCTGCTTGGAAGCTTCTGCCATCCAGTTTGAGAGTCGCACTTCCACCGCAGCCTAGGATTCCAAGTGTTGCCATGCCGCCACAATTTCCCATTCTTAGGCCTCTGACGGCAGAGTGTCTGGCAGTCCTCAAAGAGACCTTAGGGATGCAGGCGTTTTGGCTCCTTCCACCGAGAAAGCAGCTCCTCCAGCTCCTCTGTCGTTAGCTAGTTCATGTTAGAATATCTCTAGGCGCCCTCTTTCCTCCTCCACGTGGTAAGACCAAACGGACTTGCCCTAAAGGGAAGAAGCCTTCTGAGTCCGGCAGAGAGGCAGCCTCTCCCACTCAGCATTCCCCGACGACTGAGCCCCTGGCATGGGTCCGAGACACGGAGAAATACAGCCGTAACCCCGAGCTTTTCCACAATGTAGTGTTGGCCTCACCCTGAAGCTCACGTCAATTTCATAGAGAAAACACCAGGCCTCGGTGTGCTTTCCTGTGGCAAGGAAACTTTGCTTTCATTCCTTAGGTGGCACATTGGCTCAGGACGGCCCTACCCGAAGGACTCACGGTGTGCAGCCCTATTTGTTGAGATCAGCCCCTCTGGCTCTTTCTCGGATGAAACCAAGTGGGCAAACAGCCGTTCCTAAGCTGGGGTCCCTGGGAACCTTCCCTAGTCTACACCAGAACAGCACTCTGAGGGAGAGGAGACGCGGAGGTTTGGTAGCCAAATCTCCTATTCTGCAGAGAAACATTTCGTTGTAGGTGGGTTCCATCAGCCTTGTCATATGTTCTCAGCTGGCTAGGACGGAGGGCAGGCAGTCAGTTGGCAGGCTCACCTGAGGCCCTGCTTCCCAGACTGTGATACAGAACCCCCGCCTGCTGCAGCCCGAAGGGACGGCTTATGGTAAGGGGAAAACCCTGTGTTGGAAAGTTCCTGCCTAACCCTCGCACAAGCACAAGCATATGGGTCAGTGGTCCAAGACTTTCCCCACAAGTTTACCATGTTTGCTCCCATCTAGCCTCCGAAGGCCGAGGTTACCTAGCTGGGAATCACACTTCAGGAGAGGTACTCATGCTGCTTGGGACTGCAAGTTGTTTCACCAGGCAGCCCAAATCGAGTCCACCCACTTGCATTTTCCAGGGGCCGAGCCTGGGAGGGGCAACATACACTTTCTGAATGGGAAAGAAGCCCATGCCTTCAGTGTGAAAGGCCACTATGCCTCTTTGCTTTGGCAGCCCATGGATAGCGTCGGCTCTGAAATGCTTCCAAAGGAGCAGAGTCAGAGAACCTTTGAACCACAGAGCAGGTGCAGCCCCGAACAAGGTCTGCTCTTGGCGTGAGAACACCCACTGCCCAGCGCTTCGTTTGGGTACACACGTGTAGAGGAAGGTTGTTGAATTCTGCTGCGTGATAACTTCTCCGGGCCACGTAGCGTGAAGGCCAGTAGAGTGGCCCTCCATCTCATCCCGGCTTCATGTGCCGGGTGTATAAGGCAAACTCCCTGCTTGAATCCCTCCGTGGGCTACGTAACCTCCAGAGAGAGGTGGGTGATTGGGACCCAGGGCTGTTATCTAGGTTACTGCTCAGTGCCTCAACTTCGCAGCTGTTCTCTCTAAGCGGGTCCCAAAGGCTTTCTGGAAGTGTTTCCTTAGAGGGCCAGAAACAGGAAATTAGCCGACAGGCCGACGGGGATGCCAGTTCTCGGCAGCAACAACGCTACCAGCTTCAGACCCTTGGGTTCTCTTTGGTAAATGGAAGAACAACTCTGCTTGGAAGCTTCTGCCATCCAGTTTGAGAGTCGCACTTCCACCGCAGCCTAGGATTCCAAGTGTTGCCATGCCGCCACAATTTCCCATTCTTAGGCCTCTGACGGCAGAGTGTCTGGCAGTCCTCAAAGAGACCTTAGGGATGCAGGCGTTTTGGCTCCTTCCACCGAGAAAGCAGCTCCTCCAGCTCCTCTGTCGTTAGCTAGTTCATGTTAGAATATCTCTAGGCGCCCTCTTTCCTCCTCCACGTGGTAAGACCAAACGGACTTGCCCTAAAGGGAAGAAGCCTTCTGAGTCCGGCAGAGAGGCAGCCTCTCCCACTCAGCATTCCCCGACGACTGAGCCCCTGGCATGGGTCCGAGACACGGAGAAATACAGCCGTAACCCCGAGCTTTTCCACAATGTAGTGTTGGCCTCACCCTGAAGCTCACGTCAATTTCATAGAGAAAACACCAGGCCTCGGTGTGCTTTCCTGTGGCAAGGAAACTTTGCTTTCATTCCTTAGGTGGCACATTGGCTCAGGACGGCCCTACCCGAAGGACTCACGGTGTGCAGCCCTATTTGTTGAGATCAGCCTCTCTGGCTCTTTCTCGGATGAAACCAAGTGGGCAAACAGCCGTTCCTAAGCTGGGGTCCCTGGGAACCTTCCCTAGTCTACACCAGAACAGCACTCTGAGGGAGAGGAGACGCGGAGGTTTGGTAGCCAAATCTCCTATTCTGCAGAGAAACATTTCGTTGTAGGTGGGTTCCATCAGCCTTGTCATATGTTCTCAGCTGGCTAGGACGGAGGGCAGGCAGTCAGTTGGCAGGCTCACCTGAGGCCCTGCTTCCCAGACTGTGATACAGAACCCCCGCCTGCTGCAGCCCGAAGGGACGGCTTATGGTAAGGGGAAAACCCTGTGTTGGAAAGTTCCTGCCTAACCCTCGCACAAGCACAAGCATATGGGTCAGTGGTCCAAGACTTTCCCCACAAGTTTACCATGTTTGCTCCCATCTAGCCTCCGAAGGCCGAGGTTACCTAGCTGGGAATCACACTTCAGGAGAGGTACTCATGCTGCTTGGGACTGCAAGTTGTTTCACCAGGCAGCCCAAATCGAGTCCACCCACTTGCATTTTCCAGGGGCCGAGCCTGGGAGGGGCAACATACACTTTCTGAATGGGAAAGAAGCCCATGCCTTCAGTGTGAAAGGCCACTATGCCTCTTTGCTTTGGCAGCCCATGGATAGCGTCGGCT
The DNA here is from genome assembly GCF_028021215.1 of Eschrichtius robustus. NCBI lineage: Eukaryota > Metazoa > Chordata > Mammalia > Artiodactyla > Eschrichtiidae > Eschrichtius > Eschrichtius robustus. Next base: position 44,227,362 of record NC_090842.1, read on the forward strand.
CTGAAATGCTTCCAAAGGAGCAGAGTCAGAGAACCTTTGAACCACAGAGCAGGTGCAGCCCCGAACAAGGTCTGCTCTTGGCGTGAGAACACCCACTGCCCAGCGCTTCGTTTGGGTACACACGTGTAGAGGAAGGTTGTTGAATTCTGCTGCGTGATAACTTCTCCGGGCCACGTAGCGTGAAGGCCAGTAGAGTGGCCCTCCATCTCATCCCGGCTTCATGTGCCGGGTGTATAAGGCAAACTCCCTGCTTGAATCCCTCCGTGGGCTACGTAACCTCCAGAGAGAGGTGGGTGATTGGGACCCAGGGCTGTTATCTAGGTTACTGCTCAGTGCCTCAACTTCGCAGCTGTTCTCTCTAAGCGGGTCCCAAAGGCTTTCTGGAAGTGTTTCCTTAGAGGGCCAGAAACAGGAAATTAGCCGACAGGCCGACGGGGATGCCAGTTCTCGGCAGCAACAACGCTACCAGCTTCAGACCCTTGGGTTCTCTTTGGTAAATGGAAGAACAACTCTGCTTGGAAGCTTCTGCCATCCAGTTTGAGAGTCGCACTTCCACCGCAGCCTAGGATTCCAAGTGTTGCCATGCCGCCACAATTTCCCATTCTTAGGCCTATGACGGCAGAGTGTCTGGCAGTCCTCAAAGAGACCTTAGGGATGCAGGCGTTTTGGCTCCTTCCACCGAGAAAGCAGCTCCTCCAGCTCCTCTGTCGTTAGCTAGTTCATGTTAGAATATCTCTAGGCGCCCTCTTTCCTCCTCCACGAGGTAAGACACAAACGGACTTGCCCTAAAGGGAAGAAGCCTTCTGAGTCCGGCAGAGAGGCAGCCTCTCCCACTCAGCATTCCCCGACGACTGAGCCCCTGGCATGGGTCCGAGACACGGAGAAAGACAGCCGTAACCCCGAGCTTTTCCACAATGTAGTGTTGGCCTCACCCTGAAGCTCACGTCAATTTCATAGAGAAAACACCAGGCCTCGGTGTGCTTTCCTGTGGCAAGGAAACTTTGCTTTCATTCCTTAGGTGGCACATTGGCTCAGGACGGCCCTACCCGAAGGACTCACGGTGTGCAGCCCTATTTGTTGAGATCAGCCCCTCTGGCTCTTTCTCGGATGAAACCAAGTGGGCAAAGAGCCGTTCCTAATCTGGGGTCCCTGGGAGCCTTCCCTAGTCTACACCAGAACAGCACTCTGAGGGAGAGGAGACGCGGAGGTTTGGTAGCCAAATCTCCTATTCTGCAGAGAAACATTTCGTTGTAGGTGGGTTCCATCAGCCTTGCCATATGTTCTCAGCTGGCTAGGACGGAGGGCAGGCAGTCAGTTGGCAGGCTCACCTGAGGCCCTGCTTCCCAGACTGTGATAGAGAACCCCCGCCTGCTGCAGCCCAAAGGGACGGCTTATGGTAAGGGGAAAACCCTGTGTTGGAAAGTTCCTGCCTAACCCTCGCACAAGCACAAGCATATGGGTCAGTGGTCCAAGACTTTCCCCACACGTTTGCCATGTTTGCTCCCATGTAGCCTCCGAAGGCCGAGGTTACCTAGCTGGGAATCACACTTCAGGAGAGGTACTCATGCAGCTTGGGACTGCAAGTTGTTTCACCAGGCAGCCCAAATCGTGTCCACCCACTTGCATTTTCCAGGGGCCGAGCCTGGGAGGGGCAACATACACTTTCTGAATGGGAAAGAAGCCCATGCCTTCAGTGTGAAAGGCCACTATGCCCCTTTGCTTTGGCAGCCCAGGGATAGCGTCGGCTCTGAAATGCTTCCAAAGGAGCAGAGTCAGAGAACCTTTGAACCACAGAGCAGGTGCAGCCCCGAACAAGGTCTGCTCTTGGCCTGAGAACACCCACTGCCCAGCGCTTCGTTTGGGTACACACGTGTAGAGGAAGGTTGTTGAATTCTGCTGCGTGATAACTTCTCCGGGCCACGTAGCGTGAGGGCCAGTAGAGTGGCCCTCCATCTCATCCCGGCTTCATGTGCCGGGTGTATAAGGCAAACTCCCTGCTTGAATCCCTCCGTGGGCTACGTAACCTCCAGAGAGAGGTGGGTGATTGGGACCCAGGGCTGGTATCTAGGTTACTGCTCAGTGCCTCAACTTCGCAGCTGTTCTCTCTAAGCGGGTCCCAAAGGCTTTCTGGAAGTGTTTCCTTAGAGGGCCAGAAACAGGAAATTAGCCGACAGGCCCACGGGGATGCCAGTTCTCGGCAGCAACAACGCTACCAGCGTCAGACCCTTGGGTTCTCTTTGGTAAATGGAAGAACAACTCTGCTTGGAAGCTTCTGCCATCCAGTTTGAGAGTCGCACTTCCACCGCAGCCTAGGATTCCAAGTGTTGCCATGCCGCCACAATTTCCCATTCTTAGGCCTCTGACGGCAGAGTGTCTGGCAGTCCTCAAAGAGACCTTAGGGATGCAGGCGTTTTGGCTCCTTCCACCGAGAAAGCAGCTCCTCCAGCTCCTCTGTCGTTAGCTAGTTCATGTTAGAATATCTCTAGGCGCCCTCTTTCCTCCTCCACGAGGTAAGACACAAACGGACTTGCCCTAAAGGGTAGAAGCCTTCTGAGTCCGGCAGAGAGGCAGCCTCTCCCACTCAGCATTCCCCGACGACTGAGCCCCTGGCATGGGTCCGAGACACGGAGAAAGACAGCCGTAACCCCGAGCTTTTCCACAATGTAGTATAGGCCTCACCCTGAAGCTCACGTCAATTTCATAGAGAAAACACCAGGCCTCGATGTGCTTTCCTGTGGCAAGGAAACTTTGCTTTCATTCCTTAGGTGGCACATTGGCTCAGGACGGCCCTACCCGAAGGACTCACGGTGTGCAGCCCTATTTGTTGAGATCAGCCCCTCTGGCTCTTTCTCGGATGAAACCAAGTGGGCAAAGAGCCGTTCCTAATCTGGGGTCCCTGGGAGCCTTCCCTAGTCTACACCAGAACAGCACTCTGAGGGAGAGGAGACGCGGAGGTTTGGTAGCCAAATCTCCTATTCTGCAGAGAAACATTTCGTTGTAGGTGGGTTCCATCAGCCTTGCCATATGTTCTCAGCTGGCTAGGACGGAGGGCAGGCAGTCAGTTGGCAGGCTCACCTGAGGCCCTGCTTCCCAGACTGTGATACAGAACCCCCGCCTGCTGCAGCCCAAAGGGACGGCTTATGGTAAGGGGAAAACCCTGTGTTGGAAAGTTCCTGCCTAACTCTCGCACAAGCACAAGCATATGGGTCAGTGGTCCAAGACTTTCCCCACACGTTTGCCATGTTTGCTCCCATGTAGCCTCCGAAGGCCGAGGTTACCTAGCTGGGAATCACACTTCAGGAGAGGTTCTCATGCTGCTTGGGACTGCAAGTTGTTTCACCAGGCAGCCCAAATCGAGTCCACCCACTTGCATTTTCCAGGGGCCGAGCCTGGGAGGGGCAACATACACTTTCTGAATGGGAAAGAAGCCCATGCCTTCAGTGTGAAAGGCCACTATGCCTCTTTGCTTTGGCAGCCCAGGGATAGCGTCGGCTCTGAAATGCTTCCAAAGGAGCAGAGTCAGAGAACCTTTGAACCACAGAGCACGTGCAGCCCCGAACAAGGTCTGCTCTTGGCCTGAGAACACCCACTGCCCAGCGCTTCGTTTGGGTACACACGTGTAGAGGATGGTTGTTGAATTCTGCTGCGTGATAACTTCTCCGGGCCACGTAGCGTGAGGGCCAGTAGAGTGGCCCTCCATCTCATCCCGGCTTCATATGCCGGGTGTATAAGGCAAACTCCCTGCTTGAATCCCTCCGTGGGCTACGTAACCTCCAGAGAGAGGTGGGTGATTGGGACCCAGGGCTGGTATCTAGGTTACTGCTCAGTGCCTCAACTTCGCAGCTGTTCTCTCTAAGCGGGTCCCAAAGGCTTTCTGGAAGTGTTTCCTTAGAGGGCCAGAAACAGGAAATTAGCCCACAGGCCCACGGGGATGCCAGTTCTCGGCAGCAACAACGCTACCAGCGACAGACCCTTGGGTTCTCTTTGGTAAATGGAAGAACAACTCTGCTTGGAAGCTTCTGCCATCCAGTTTGAGAGTCGCACTTCCACCGCAGCCTAGGATTCCAAGTGTTGCCATGCCGCCACAATTTCCCATTCTTAGGCCTCTGACGGCAGAGTGTCTGGCAGTCCTCAAAGAGACCTTAGGGATGCAGGCGTTTTGGCTCCTTCCACCGAGAAAGCAGCTCCTCCAGCTCCTCTGTCGTTAGCTAGTTCATGTTAGAATATCTCTAGGCGCCCTCTTTCCTCCTCCACGTGGTAAGACCAAACGGACTTGCCCTAAAGGGAAGAAGCCTTCTGAGTCCGGCAGAGAGGCAGCCTCTCCCACTCAGCATTCCCCGACGACTGAGCCCCTGGCATGGGTCCGAGACACGGAGAAATACAGCCGTAACCCCGAGCTTTTCCACAATGTAGTGTTGGCCTCACCCTGAAGCTCACGTCAATTTCATAGAGAAAACACCAGGCCTCGGTGTGCTTTCCTGTGGCAAGGAAACTTTGCTTTCATTCCTTAGGTGGCACATTGGCTCAGGACGGCCCTACCCGAAGGACTCACGGTGTGCAGCCCTATTTGTTGAGATCAGCCCCTCTGGCTCTTTCTCGGATGAAACCAAGTGGGCAAACAGCCGTTCCTAAGCTGGGGTCCCTGGGAACCTTCCCTAGTCTACACCAGAACAGCACTCTGAGGGAGAGGAGACGCGGAGGTTTGGTAGCCAAATCTCCTATTCTGCAGAGAAACATTTCGTTGTAGGTGGGTTCCATCAGCCTTGTCATATGTTCTCAGCTGGCTAGGACGGAGGGCAGGCAGTCAGTTGGCAGGCTCACCTGAGGCCCTGCTTCCCAGACTGTGATACAGAACCCCCGCCTGCTGCAGCCCGAAGGGACGGCTTATGGTAAGGGGAAAACCCTGTGTTGGAAAGTTCCTGCCTAACCCTCGCACAAGCACAAGCATATGGGTCAGTGGTCCAAGACTTTCCCCACAAGTTTACCATGTTTGCTCCCATCTAGCCTCCGAAGGCCGAGGTTACCTAGCTGGGAATCACACTTCAGGAGAGGTACTCATGCTGCTTGGGACTGCAAGTTGTTTCACCAGGCAGCCCAAATCGAGTCCACCCACTTGCATTTTCCAGGGGCCGAGCCTGGGAGGGGCAACATACACTTTCTGAATGGGAAAGAAGCCCATGCCTTCAGTGTGAAAGGCCACTATGCCTCTTTGCTTTGGCAGCCCATGGATAGCGTCGGCTCTGAAATGCTTCCAAAGGAGCAGAGTCAGAGAACCTTTGAACCACAGAGCAGGTGCAGCCCCGAACAAGGTCTGCTCTTGGCGTGAGAACACCCACTGCCCAGCGCTTCGTTTGGGTACACACGTGTAGAGGAAGGTTGTTGAATTCTGCTGCGTGATAACTTCTCCGGGCCACGTAGCGTGAAGGCCAGTAGAGTGGCCCTCCATCTCATCCCGGCTTCATGTGCCGGGTGTATAAGGCAAACTCCCTGCTTGAATCCCTCCGTGGGCTACGTAACCTCCAGAGAGAGGTGGGTGATTGGGACCCAGGGCTGTTATCTAGGTTACTGCTCAGTGCCTCAACTTCGCAGCTGTTCTCTCTAAGCGGGTCCCAAAGGCTTTCTGGAAGTGTTTCCTTAGAGGGCCAGAAACAGGAAATTAGCCGACAGGCCGACGGGGATGCCAGTTCTCGGCAGCAACAACGCTACCAGCTTCAGACCCTTGGGTTCTCTTTGGTAAATGGAAGAACAACTCTGCTTGGAAGCTTCTGCCATCCAGTTTGAGAGTCGCACTTCCACCGCAGCCTAGGATTCCAAGTGTTGCCATGCCGCCACAATTTCCCATTCTTAGGCCTCTGACGGCAGAGTGTCTGGCAGTCCTCAAAGAGACCTTAGGGATGCAGGCGTTTTGGCTCCTTCCACCGAGAAAGCAGCTCCTCCAGCTCCTCTGTCGTTAGCTAGTTCATGTTAGAATATCTCTAGGCGCCCTCTTTCCTCCTCCACGTGGTAAGACCAAACGGACTTGCCCTAAAGGGAAGAAGCCTTCTGAGTCCGGCAGAGAGGCAGCCTCTCCCACTCAGCATTCCCCGACGACTGAGCCCCTGGCATGGGTCCGAGACACGGAGAAATACAGCCGTAACCCCGAGCTTTTCCACAATGTAGTGTTGGCCTCACCCTGAAGCTCACGTCAATTTCATAGAGAAAACACCAGGCCTCGGTGTGCTTTCCTGTGGCAAGGAAACTTTGCTTTCATTCCTTAGGTGGCACATTGGCTCAGGACGGCCCTACCCGAAGGACTCACGGTGTGCAGCCCTATTTGTTGAGATCAGCCCCTCTGGCTCTTTCTCGGATGAAACCAAGTGGGCAAACAGCCGTTCCTAAGCTGGGGTCCCTGGGAACCTTCCCTAGTCTACACCAGAACAGCACTCTGAGGGAGAGGAGACGCGGAGGTTTGGTAGCCAAATCTCCTATTCTGCAGAGAAACATTTCGTTGTAGGTGGGTTCCATCAGCCTTGTCATATGTTCTCAGCTGGCTAGGACGGAGGGCAGGCAGTCAGTTGGCAGGCTCACCTGAGGCCCTGCTTCCCAGACTGTGATACAGAACCCCCGCCTGCTGCAGCCCGAAGGGACGGCTTATGGTAAGGGGAAAACCCTGTGTTGGAAAGTTCCTGCCTAACCCTCGCACAAGCACAAGCATATGGGTCAGTGGTCCAAGACTTTCCCCACAAGTTTACCATGTTTGCTCCCATCTAGCCTCCGAAGGCCGAGGTTACCTAGCTGGGAATCACACTTCAGGAGAGGTACTCATGCTGCTTGGGACTGCAAGTTGTTTCACCAGGCAGCCCAAATCGAGTCCACCCACTTGCATTTTCCAGGGGCCGAGCCTGGGAGGGGCAACATACACTTTCTGAATGGGAAAGAAGCCCATGCCTTCAGTGTGAAAGGCCACTATGCCTCTTTGCTTTGGCAGCCCATGGATAGCGTCGGCTCTGAAATGCTTCCAAAGGAGCAGAGTCAGAGAACCTTTGAACCACAGAGCAGGTGCAGCCCCGAACAAGGTCTGCTCTTGGCGTGAGAACACCCACTGCCCAGCGCTTCGTTTGGGTACACACGTGTAGAGGAAGGTTGTTGAATTCTGCTGCGTGATAACTTCTCCGGGCCACGTAGCGTGAAGGCCAGTAGAGTGGCCCTCCATCTCATCCCGGCTTCATGTGCCGGGTGTATAAGGCAAACTCCCTGCTTGAATCCCTCCGTGGGCTACGTAACCTCCAGAGAGAGGTGGGTGATTGGGACCCAGGGCTGTTATCTAGGTTACTGCTCAGTGCCTCAACTTCGCAGCTGTTCTCTCTAAGCGGGTCCCAAAGGCTTTCTGGAAGTGTTTCCTTAGAGGGCCAGAAACAGGAAATTAGCCGACAGGCCGACGGGGATGCCAGTTCTCGGCAGCAACAACGCTACCAGCTTCAGACCCTTGGGTTCTCTTTGGTAAATGGAAGAACAACTCTGCTTGGAAGCTTCTGCCATCCAGTTTGAGAGTCGCACTTCCACCGCAGCCTAGGATTCCAAGTGTTGCCATGCCGCCACAATTTCCCATTCTTAGGCCTATGACGGCAGAGTGTCTGGCAGTCCTCAAAGAGACCTTAGGGATGCAGGCGTTTTGGCTCCTTCCACCGAGAAAGCAGCTCCTCCAGCTCCTCTGTCGTTAGCTAGTTCATGTTAGAATATCTCTAGGCGCCCTCTTTCCTCCTCCACGAGGTAAGACACAAACGGACTTGCCCTAAAGGGAAGAAGCCTTCTGAGTCCGGCAGAGAGGCAGCCTCTCCCACTCAGCATTCCCCGACGACTGAGCCCCTGGCATGGGTCCGAGACACGGAGAAAGACAGCCGTAACCCCGAGCTTTTCCACAATGTAGTGTTGGCCTCACCCTGAAGCTCACGTCAATTTCATAGAGAAAACACCAGGCCTCGGTGTGCTTTCCTGTGGCAAGGAAACTTTGCTTTCATTCCTTAGGTGGCACATTGGCTCAGGACGGCCCTACCCGAAGGACTCACGGTGTGCAGCCCTATTTGTTGAGATCAGCCCCTCTGGCTCTTTCTCGGATGAAACCAAGTGGGCAAAGAGCCGTTCCTAATCTGGGGTCCCTGGGAGCCTTCCCTAGTCTACACCAGAACAGCACTCTGAGGGAGAGGAGACGCGGAGGTTTGGTAGCCAAATCTCCTATTCTGCAGAGAAACATTTCGTTGTAGGTGGGTTCCATCAGCCTTGCCATATGTTCTCAGCTGGCTAGGACGGAGGGCAGGCAGTCAGTTGGCAGGCTCACCTGAGGCCCTGCTTCCCAGACTGTGATAGAGAACCCCCGCCTGCTGCAGCCCAAAGGGACGGCTTATGGTAAGGGGAAAACCCTGTGTTGGAAAGTTCCTGCCTAACCCTCGCACAAGCACAAGCATATGGGTCAGTGGTCCAAGACTTTCCCCACACGTTTGCCATGTTTGCTCCCATGTAGCCTCCGAAGGCCGAGGTTACCTAGCTGGGAATCACACTTCAGGAGAGGTACTCATGCAGCTTGGGACTGCAAGTTGTTTCACCAGGCAGCCCAAATCGTGTCCACCCACTTGCATTTTCCAGGGGCCGAGCCTGGGAGGGGCAACATACACTTTCTGAATGGGAAAGAAGCCCATGCCTTCAGTGTGAAAGGCCACTATGCCCCTTTGCTTTGGCAGCCCAGGGATAGCGTCGGCTCTGAAATGCTTCCAAAGGAGCAGAGTCAGAGAACCTTTGAACCACAGAGCAGGTGCAGCCCCGAACAAGGTCTGCTCTTGGCCTGAGAACACCCACTGCCCAGCGCTTCGTTTGGGTACACACGTGTAGAGGAAGGTTGTTGAATTCTGCTGCGTGATAACTTCTCCGGGCCACGTAGCGTGAGGGCCAGTAGAGTGGCCCTCCATCTCATCCCGGCTTCATGTGCCGGGTGTATAAGGCAAACTCCCTGCTTGAATCCCTCCGTGGGCTACGTAACCTCCAGAGAGAGGTGGGTGATTGGGACCCAGGGCTGGTATCTAGGTTACTGCTCAGTGCCTCAACTTCGCAGCTGTTCTCTCTAAGCGGGTCCCAAAGGCTTTCTGGAAGTGTTTCCTTAGAGGGCCAGAAACAGGAAATTAGCCGACAGGCCCACGGGGATGCCAGTTCTCGGCAGCAACAACGCTACCAGCGTCAGACCCTTGGGTTCTCTTTGGTAAATGGAAGAACAACTCTGCTTGGAAGCTTCTGCCATCCAGTTTGAGAGTCGCACTTCCACCGCAGCCTAGGATTCCAAGTGTTGCCATGCCGCCACAATTTCCCATTCTTAGGCCTCTGACGGCAGAGTGTCTGGCAGTCCTCAAAGAGACCTTAGGGATGCAGGCGTTTTGGCTCCTTCCACCGAGAAAGCAGCTCCTCCAGCTCCTCTGTCGTTAGCTAGTTCATGTTAGAATATCTCTAGGCGCCCTCTTTCCTCCTCCACGAGGTAAGACACAAACGGACTTGCCCTAAAGGGTAGAAGCCTTCTGAGTCCGGCAGAGAGGCAGCCTCTCCCACTCAGCATTCCCCGACGACTGAGCCCCTGGCATGGGTCCGAGACACGGAGAAAGACAGCCGTAACCCGAGCTTTTCCACAATGTAGTATAGGCCTCACCCTGAAGCTCACGTCAATTTCATAGAGAAAACACCAGGCCTCGATGTGCTTTCCTGTGGCAAGGAAACTTTGCTTTCATTCCTTAGGTGGCACATTGGCTCAGGACGGCCCTAAACGAAGGACTCACGGTGTGCAGCCCTATTTGTTGAGATCAGCCCCTCTGGCTCTTTCTCGGATGAAACCAAGTGAGCAAAGAGCCGTTCCTAATCTGGGGTCCCTGGGAGCCTTCCCTAGTCTACACCAGAACAGCACTCTGAGGGAGAGGAGACGCGGAGGTTTGGTAGCCAAATCTCCTATTCTGCAGAGAAACATTTCGTTGTAGGTGGGTTCCATCAGCCTTGCCATATGTTCTCAGCTGGCTAGGACGGAGGGCAGGCAGTCAGTTGGCAGGCTCACCTGAGGCCCTGCTTCCCAGACTGTGATACAGAACCCCCGCCTGCTGCAGCCCAAAGGGACGGCTTATGGTAAGGGGAAAACCCTGTGTTGGAAAGTTCCTGCCTAACCCTCGCACAAGCACAAGCATATGGGTCAGTGGTCCAAGACTTTCCCCACACGTTTGCCATGTTTGCTCCCATGTAGCCTCCGAAGGCCGAGGTTACCTAGCTGGGAATCACACTTCAGGAGAGGTACTCATGCTGCTTGGGACTGCAAGTTGTTTCACCAGGCAGCCCAAATCGAGTCCACCCACTTGCATTTTCCAGGGGCCGAGCCTGGGAGGGGCAACATACACTTTCTGAATGGGAAAGAAGCCCATGCCTTCAGTGTGAAAGGCCACTATGCCTCTTTGCTTTGGCAGCCCAGGGATAGCGTCGGCTCTGAAATGCTTCCAAAGGAGCAGAGTCAGAGAACCTTTGAACCACAGAGCAGGTGCAGCCCCGAACAAGGTCTGCTCTTGGCCTGAGAACACCCACTGCCCAGCGCTTCCTTTGGGTACACACGTGTAGAGGAAGGTTGTTGAATTCTGCTGCGTGATAACTTCTCCGGGCCACGTAGCGTGAGGGCCAGTAGAGTGGCCCTCCATCTCATCCCGGCTTCATGTGCCGGGTGTATAAGGCAAACTCCCTGCTTGAATCCCTCCGTGGGCTACGTAACCTCCAGAGAGAGGTGGGTGATTGGGACCCAGGGCTGGTATCTAGGTTACTGCTCAGTGCCTCAACTTCGCAGCTGTTCTCTCTAAGCGGGTCCCAAAGACTTTCTGGAGGAGTTTCCTTAGAGGGCCAGAAACAGGAAATTAGCCCACAGGCCCACGGGGATGCCAGTTCTCGGCAGCAACAACGCTACCAGCGTCAGACCCTTGGGTTCTCTTTGGTAAATGGAAGAACAACTCTGCTTGGAAGCTTCTGCCATCCAGTTTGAGAGTCGCACTTCCACCGCAGCCTAGGATTCCAAGTGTTGCCATGCCGCCACAATTTCCCATTCTTAGGCCTATGACGGCAGAGTGTCTGGCAGTCCTCAAAGAGACCTTAGGGATGCAGGCGTTTTGGCTCCTTCCACCGAGAAAGCAGCTCCTCCAGCTCCTCTGTCGTTAGCTAGTTCATGTTAGAATATCTCTAGGCGCCCTCTTTCCTCCTCCACGAGGTAAGACACAAACGGACTTGCCCTAAAGGGAAGAAGCCTTCTGAGTCCGGCAGAGAGGCAGCCTCTCCCACTCAGCATTCCCCGACGACTGAGCCCCTGGCATGGGTCCGAGACACGGAGAAAGACAGCCGTAACCCCGAGCTTTTCCACAATGTAGTGTTGGCCTCACCCTGAAGCTCACGTCAATTTCATAGAGAAAACACCAGGCCTCGGTGTGCTTTCCTGTGGCAAGGAAACTTTGCTTTCATTCCTTAGGTGGCACATTGGCTCAGGACGGCCCTACCCGAAGGACTCACGGTGTGCAGCCCTATTTGTTGAGATCAGCCCCTCTGGCTCTTTCTCGGATGAAACCAAGTGGGCAAAGAGCCGTTCCTAATCTGGGGTCCCTGGGAGCCTTCCCTAGTCTACACCAGAACAGCACTCTGAGGGAGAGGAGACGCGGAGGTTTGGTAGCCAAATCTCCTATTCTGCAGAGAAACATTTCGTTGTAGGTGGGTTCCATCAGCCTTGCCATATGTTCTCAGCTGGCTAGGACGGAGGGCAGGCAGTCAGTTGGCAGGCTCACCTGAGGCCCTGCTTCCCAGACTGTGATACAGAACCCCCGCCTGCTGCAGCCCAAAGGGACGGCTTATGGTAAGGGGAAAACCCTGTGTTGGAAAGTTCCTGCCTAACCCTCGCACAAGCACAAGCATATGGGTCAGTGGTCCAAGACTTTCCCCACACGTTTGCCATGTTTGCTCCCATGTAGCCTCCGAAGGCCGAGGTTACCTAGCTGGGAATCACACTTCAGGAGAGGTACTCATGCAGCTTGGGACTGCAAGTTGTTTCACCAGGCAGCCCAAATCGTGTCCACCCACTTGCATTTTCCAGGGGCCGAGCCTGGGAGGGGCAACATACACTTTCTGAATGGGAAAGAAGCCCATGCCTTCAGTGTGAAAGGCCACTATGCCCCTTTGCTTTGGCAGCCCAGGGATAGCGTCGGCTCTGAAATGCTTCCAAAGGAGCAGAGTCAGAGAACCTTTGAACCACAGAGCAGGTGCAGCCCCGAACAAGGTCTGCTCTTGGCCTGAGAACACCCACTGCCCAGCGCTTCGTTTGGGTACACACGTGTAGAGGAAGGTTGTTGAATTCTGCTGCGTGATAACTTCTCCGGGCCACGTAGCGTGAGGGCCAGTAGAGTGGCCCTCCATCTCATCCCGGCTTCATGTGCCGGGTGTATAAGGCAAACTCCCTGCTTGAATCCCTCCGTGGGCTACGTAACCTCCAGAGAGAGGTGGGTGATTGGGACCCAGGGCTGGTATCTAGGTTACTGCTCAGTGCCTCAACTTCGCAGCTGTTCTCTCTAAGCGGGTCCCAAAGGCTTTCTGGAAGTGTTTCCTTAGAGGGCCAGAAACAGGAAATTAGCCGACAGGCCCACGGGGATGCCAGTTCTCGGCAGCAACAACGCTACCAGCGTCAGACCCTTGGGTTCTCTTTGGTAAATGGAAGAACAACTCTGCTTGGAAGCTTCTGCCATCCAGTTTGAGAGTCGCACTTCCACCGCAGCCTAGGATTCCAAGTGTTGCCATGCCGCCACAATTTCCCATTCTTAGGCCTCTGACGGCAGAGTGTCTGGCAGTCCTCAAAGAGACCTTAGGGATGCAGGCGTTTTGGCTCCTTCCACCGAGAAAGCAGCTCCTCCAGCTCCTCTGTCGTTAGCTAGTTCATGTTAGAATATCTCTAGGCGCCCTCTTTCCTCCTCCACGAGGTAAGACACAAACGGACTTGCCCTAAAGGGTAGAAGCCTTCTGAGTCCGGCAGAGAGGCAGCCTCTCCCACTCAGCATTCCCCGACGACTGAGCCCCTGGCATGGGTCCGAGACACGGAGAAAGACAGCCGTAACCCCGAGCTTTTCCACAATGTAGTATAGGCCTCACCCTGAAGCTCACGTCAATTTCATAGAGAAAACACCAGGCCTCGGTGTGCTTTCCTGTGGCAAGGAAACTTTGCTTTCATTCCTTAGGTGGCACATTGGCTCAGGACGGCCCTACCCGAAGGACTAACGGTGTGCAGCCCTATTTGTTGAGATCAGCCCCTCTGGCTCTTTCTCGGATGAAACCAAGTGGGCAAAGAGCCGTTCCTAATCTGGGGTCCCTGGGAGCCTTCCCTAGTCTACACCAGAACAGCACTCTGAGGGAGAGGAGACGCGGAGGTTTGGTAGCCAAATCTCCTATTCTGCAGAGAAACATTTCGTTGTAGGTGGGTTCCATCAGCCTTGCCATATGTTCTCAGCTGGCTAGGACGGAGGGCAGGCAGTCAGTTGGCAGGCTCACCTGAGGCCCTGCTTCCCAGACTGTGATACAGAACCCCCGCCTGCTGCAGCCCAAAGGGACGGCTTATGGTAAGGGGAAAACCCTGTGTTGGAAAGTTCCTGCCTAACTCTCGCACAAGCACAAGCATATGGGTCAGTGGTCCAAGACTTTCCCCACACGTTTGCCATGTTTGCTCCCATGTAGCCTCCGAAGGCCGAGGTTACCTAGCTGGGAATCACACTTCAGGAGAGGTACTCATGCTGCTTGGGACTGCAAGTTGTTTCACCAGGCAGCCCAAATCGAGTCCACCCACTTGCATTTTCCAGGGGCCGAGCCTGGGAGGGGCAACATACACTTTCTGAATGGGAAAGAAGCCCATGCCTTCAGTGTGAAAGGCCACTATGCCTCTTTGCTTTGGCAGCCCAGGGATAGCGTCGGCTCTGAAATGCTTCCAAAGGAGCAGAGTCAGAGAACCTTTGAACCACAGAGCAGGTGCAGCCCCGAACAAGGTCTGCTCTTGGCCTGAGAACACCCACTGCCCAACGCTTCGTTTGGGTACACACGTGTAGAGGATGGTTGTTGAATTCTGCTGCGTGATAACTTCTCCGGGCCACGTAGCGTGAGGGCCAGTAGAGTGGCCCTCCATCTCATCCCGGCTTCATATGCCGGGTGTATAAGGCAAACTCCGTGCTTGAATCCCTCCGTGGGCTACGTAACCTCCAGAGAGAGGTGGGTGATTGGGACCCAGGGCTGGTATCTAGGTTACTGCTCAGTGCCTCAACTTCGCAGCTGTTCTCTCTAAGCGGGTCCCAAAGGCTTTCTGGAAGTGTTTCCTTAGAGGGCCAGAAACAGGAAATTAGCCCACAGGCCCACGGGGATGCCAGTTCTCGGCAGCAACAACGCTACCAGCGACAGACCCTTGGGTTCTCTTTGGTAAATGGAAGAACAACTCTGCTTGGAAGCTTCTGCCATCCAGTTTGAGAGTCGCACTTCCACCGCAGCCTAGGATTCCAAGTGTTGCCATGCCGCCACAATTTCCCATTCTTAGGCCTCTGACGGCAGAGTGTCTGGCAGTCCTCAAAGAGACCTTAGGGATGCAGGCGTTTTGGCTCCTTCCACCGAGAAAGCAGGTCCTCCAGCTCCTCTGTCGTTAGCTAGTTCATGTTAGAATATCTCTAGGCGCCCTCTTTCCTCCTCCACGTGGTAAGACCAAACGGACTTGCCCTAAAGGGAAGAAGCCTTCTGAGTCCGGCAGAAAGGCAGCCTCTCCCACTCAGCATTCCCCGACGACTGAGCCCCTGGCATGGGTCCGAGACACGGAGAAATACAGCCGTAACCACGAGCTTTTCCACAATGTAGTGTTGGCCTCACCCTGAAGCTCACGTCAATTTCATAGAGAAAACACCAGGCCTCGGTGTGCTTTCCTGTGGCAAGGAAACTTTGCTTTCATTCCTTAGGTGGCACATTGGCTCAGGACGGCCCTACCCGAAGGACTCACGGTGTGCAGCCCTATTTGTTGAGATCAGCCCCTCTGGCTCTTTCTCGGATGAAACCAAGTGGGCAAACAGCCGTTCCTAAGCTGGGGTCCCTGGGAACCTTCCCTAGTCTACACCAGAACAGCACTCTGAGGGAGAGGAGACGCGGAGGTTTGGTAGCCAAATCTCCTATTCTGCAGAGAAACATTTCGTTGTAGGTGGGTTCCATCAGCCTTGTCATATGTTCTCAGCTGGCTAGGACGGAGGGCAGGCAGTCAGTTGGCAGGCTCACCTGAGGCCCTGCTTCCCAGACTGTGATACAGAACCCCCGCCTGCTGCAGCCCGAAGGGACGGCTTATGGTAAGGGGAAAACCCTGTGTTGGAAAGTTCCTGCCTAACCCTCGCACAAGCACAAGCATATGGGTCAGTGGTCCAAGACTTTCCCCACAAGTTTACCATGTTTGCTCCCATCTAGCCTCCGAAGGCCGAGGTTACCTAGCTGGGAATCACACTTCAGGAGAGGTACTCATGCTGCTTGGGACTGCAAGTTGTTTCACCAGGCAGCCCAAATCGAGTCCACCCACTTGCATTTTCCAGGGGCCGAGCCTGGGAGGGGCAACATACACTTTCTGAATGGGAAAGAAGCCCATGCCTTCAGTGTGAAAGGCCACTATGCCTCTTTGCTTTGGCAGCCCATGGATAGCGTCGGCTCTGAAATGCTTCCAAAGGAGCAGAGTCAGAGAACCTTTGAACCACAGAGCAGGTGCAGCCCCGAACAAGGTCTGCTCTTGGCGTGAGAACACCCACTGCCCAGCGCTTCGTTTGGGTACACACGTGTAGAGGAAGGTTGTTGAATTCTGCTGCGTGATAACTTCTCCGGGCCACGTAGCGTGAAGGCCAGTAGAGTGGCCCTCCATCTCATCCCGGCTTCATGTGCCGGGTGTATAAGGCAAACTCCCTGCTTGAATCCCTCCGTGGGCTACGTAACCTCCAGAGAGAGGTGGGTGATTGGGACCCAGGGCTGTTACCTAGGTTACTGCTCAGTGCCTCAACTTCGCAGCTGTTCTCTCTAAGCGGGTCCCAAAGGCTTTCTGGAAGTGTTTCCTTAGAGGGCCAGAAACAGGAAATTAGCCGACAGGCCGACGGGGATGCCAGTTCTCGGCAGCAACAACGCTACCAGCTTCAGACCCTTGGGTTCTCTTTGGTAAATGGAAGAACAACTCTGCTTGGAAGCTTCTGCCATCCAGTTTGAGAGTCGCACTTCCACCGCAGCCTAGGATTCCAAGTGTTGCCATGCCGCCACAATTTCCCATTCTTAGGCCTATGACGGCAGAGTGTCT
Source organism: Eschrichtius robustus (assembly GCF_028021215.1). Taxonomy (NCBI): domain Eukaryota; kingdom Metazoa; phylum Chordata; class Mammalia; order Artiodactyla; family Eschrichtiidae; genus Eschrichtius; species Eschrichtius robustus. Next base: position 44,243,710 of record NC_090842.1, read on the forward strand.
GGCAGTCCTCAAAGAGACCTTAGGGATGCAGGCGTTTTGGCTCCTTCCACCGAGAAAGCAGCTCCTCCAGCTCCTCTGTCGTTAGCTAGTTCATGTTAGAATATCTCTAGGCGCCCTCTTTCCTCCTCCACGAGGTAAGACACAAACGGACTTGCCCTAAAGGGAAGAAGCCTTCTGAGTCCGGCAGAGAGGCAGCCTCTCCCACTCAGCATTCCCCGACGACTGAGCCCCTGGCATGGGTCCGAGACACGGAGAAAGACAGCCGTAACCCCGAGCTTTTCCACAATGTAGTGTTGGCCTCACCCTGAAGCTCACGTCAATTTCATAGAGAAAACACCAGGCCTCGGTGTGCTTTCCTGTGGCAAGGAAACTTTGCTTTCATTCCTTAGGTGGCACATTGGCTCAGGACGGCCCTACCCGAAGGACTCACGGTGTGCAGCCCTATTTGTTGAGATCAGCCCCTCTGGCTCTTTCTCGGATGAAACCAAGTGGGCAAAGAGCCGTTCCTAATCTGGGGTCCCTGGGAGCCTTCCCTAGTCTACACCAGAACAGCACTCTGAGGGAGAGGAGACGCGGAGGTTTGGTAGCCAAATCTCCTATTCTGCAGAGAAACATTTCGTTGTAGGTGGGTTCCATCAGCCTTGCCATATGTTCTCAGCTGGCTAGGACGGAGGGCAGGCAGTCAGTTGGCAGGCTCACCTGAGGCCCTGCTTCCCAGACTGTGATACAGAACCCCCGCCTGCTGCAGCCCAAAGGGACGGCTTATGGTAAGGGGAAAACCCTGTGTTGGAAAGTTCCTGCCTAACCCTTGCACAAGCACAAGCATATGGGTCAGTGGTCCAAGACTTTCCCCACACGTTTGCCATGTTTGCTCCCATGTAGCCTCCGAAGGCCGAGGTTACCTAGCTGGGAATCACACTTCAGGAGAGGTACTCATGCAGCTTGGGACTGCAAGTTGTTTCACCAGGCAGCCCAAATCGTGTCCACCCACTTGTATTTTCCAGGGGCCGAGCCTGGGAGGGGCAACATACACTTTCTGAATGGGAAAGAAGCCCATGCCTTCAGTGTGAAAGGCCACTATGCCCCTTTGCTTTGGCAGCCCAGGGATAGCGTCGGCTCTGAAATGCTTCCAAAGGAGCAGAGTCAGAGAACCTTTGAACCACAGAGCAGGTGCAGCCCCGAACAAGGTCTGCTTTGGCCTGAGAACACCCACTGCCCAGCGCTTCGTTTGGGTACACACGTGTAGAGGAAGGTTGTTGAATTCTGCTGCGTGATAACTTCTCCGGGCCACGTAGCGTGAGGGCCAGTAGAGTGGCCCTCCATCTCATCCCGGCTTCATGTGCCGGGTGTATAAGGCAAACTCCCTGCTTGAATCCCTCCGTGGGCTACGTAACCTCCAGAGAGAGGTGGGTGATTGGGACCCAGGGCTGGTATCTAGGTTACTGCTCAGTGCCTCAACTTCGCAGCTGTTCTCTCTAAGCGGGTCCCAAAGGCTTTCTGGAAGTGTTTCCTTAGAGGGCCAGAAACAGGAAATTAGCCGACAGGCCCACGGGGATGCCAGTTCTCGGCAGCAACAACGCTACCAGCGTCAGACCCTTGGGTTCTCTTTGGTAAATGGAAGAACAACTCTGCTTGGAAGCTTCTGCCATCCAGTTTGAGAGTCGCACTTCCACCGCAGCCTAGGATTCCAAGTGTTGCCATGCCGCCACAATTTCCCATTCTTAGGTGTCTGACGGCAGAGTGTCTGGCAGTCCTCAAAGAGACCTTAGGGATGCAGGCGTTTTGGCTCCTTCCACCGAGAAAGCAGCTCCTCCAGCTCCTCTGTCGTTAGCTAGTTCATGTTAGAATATCTCTAGGCGCCCTCTTTCCTCCTCCACGAGGTAAGACACAAACGGACTTGCCCTAAAGGGTAGAAGCCTTCTGAGTCCGGCAGAGAGGCAGCCTCTCCCACTCAGCATTCCCCGACGACTGAGCCCCTGGCATGGGTCCGAGACACGGAGAAAGACAGCCGTAACCCCGAGCTTTTCCACAATGTAGTATAGGCCTCACCCTGAAGCTCACGTCAATTTCATAGAGAAAACACCAGGCCTCGATGTGCTTTCCTGTGGCAAGGAAACTTTGCTTTCATTCCTTAGGTGGCACATTGGCTCAGGACGGCCCTACCCGAAGGACTCACGGTGTGCAGCCCTATTTGTTGAGATCAGCCCCTCTGGCTCTTTCTCGGATGAAACCAAGTGGGCAAAGAGCCGTTCCTAATCTGGGGTCCCTGGGAGCCTTCCCTAGTCTACACCAGAACAGCACTCTGAGGGAGAGGAGACGCGGAGGTTTGGTAGCCAAATCTCCTATTCTGCAGAGAAACATTTCGTTGTAGGTGGGTTCCATCAGCCTTGCCATATGTTCTCAGCTGGCTAGGACGGAGGGCAGGCAGTCAGTTGGCAGGCTCACCTGAGGCCCTGCTTCCCAGACTGTGATACAGAACCCCCGCCTGCTGCAGCCCAAAGGGACGGCTTATGGTAAGGGGAAAACCCTGTGTTGGAAAGTTCCTGCCTAACCCTCGCACAAGCACAAGCATATGGGTCAGTGGTCCAAGACTTTCCCCACACGTTTGCCATGTTTGCTCCCATGTAGCCTCCGAAGGCCGAGGTTACCTAGCTGGGAATCACACTTCAGGAGAGGTACTCATGCTGCTTGGGACTGCAAGTTGTTTCACCAGGCAGCCCAAATCGAGTCCACCCACTTGCATTTTCCAGGGGCCGAGCCTGGGAGGGGCAACATACACTTTCTGAATGGGAAAGAAGCCCATGCCTTCAGTGTGAAAGGCCACTATGCCTCTTTGCTTTGGCAGCCCAGGGATAGCGTCGGCTCTGAAATGCTTCCAAAGGAGCAGAGTCAGAGAACCTTTGAACCACAGAGCAGGTGCAGCCCCGAACAAGGTCTGCTCTTGGCCTGAGAACACCCACTGCCCAGCGCTTCGTTTGGGTACACACGTGTAGAGGATGGTTGTTGAATTCTGCTGCGTGATAACTTCTCCGGGCCACGTAGCGTGAGGGCCAGTAGAGTGGCCCTCCATCTCATCCCGGCTTCATATGCCGGGTGTATAAGGCAAACTCCCTGCTTGAATCCCTCCGTGGGCTACGTAACCTCCAGAGAGAGGTGGGTGATTGGGACCCAGGGCTGGTATCTAGGTTACTGCTCAGTGCCTCAACTTCGCAGCTGTTCTCTCTAAGCGGGTCCCAAAGGCTTTCTGGAAGTGTTTCCTTAGAGGGCCAGAAACAGGAAATTAGCCCACAGGCCCACGGGGATGCCAGTTCTCGGCAGCAACAACGCTACCAGCGACAGACCCTTGGGTTCTCTTTGGTAAATGGAAGAACAACTCTGCTTGGAAGCTTCTGCCATCCAGTTTGAGAGTCGCACTTCCACCGCAGCCTAGGATTCCAAGTGTTGCCATGCCGCCACAATTTCCCATTCTTAGGCCTCTGACGGCAGAGTGTCTGGCAGTCCTCAAAGAGACCTTAGGGATGCAGGCGTTTTGGCTCCTTCCACCGAGAAAGCAGCTCCTCCAGCTCCTCTGTCGTTAGCTAGTTCATGTTAGAATATCTCTAGGCGCCCTCTTTCCTCCTCCACGAGGTAAGACACAAACGGACTTGCCCTAAAGGGTAGAAGCCTTCTGAGTCCGGCAGAGAGGCAGCCTCTCCCACTCAGCATTCCCCGACGACTGAGCCCCTGGCATGGGTCCGAGACACGGAGAAACACAGCCTTAACCCCGAGCTTTTCCACAATGTAGTATAGGCCTCACCCTGAAGCTCACGTCAATTTCATAGAGAAAACACCAGGCCTCGGTGTGCTTTCCTGTGGCAAGGAAACTTTGCTTTCATTCCTTAGGTGGCACATTGGCTCAGGACGGCCCTACCCGAAGGACTCACGGTGTGCAGCCCTATTTGTTGAGATCAGCCCCTCTGGCTCTTTCTCGGATGAAACCAAGTGGGCAAAGAGCCGTTCCTAAGCTGGGGTCCCTGGGAGCCTTCCCTAGTCTACACCAGAACAGCACTCTGAGGGAGAGGAGACGCGGAGGTTTGGTAGCCAAATCTCCTATTCTGCAGAGAAACATTTCGTTGTAGGTGGGTTCCATCAGCCTTGCCATATGTTCTCAGCTGGCTAGGACGGAGGGCAGGCAGTCAGTTGGCAGGCTCACCTGAGGCCCTGCTTCCCAGACTGTGATACAGAACCCCCGCCTGCTGCAGCCCAAAGGGACGGCTTATGGTAAGGGGAAAACCCTGTGTTGGAAACTTCCTGCCTAACCCTCGCACAAGCACAAGCATATGGGTCAGTGGTCCAAGACTTTCCCCACACGTTTGCCATGTTTGCTCCCATGTAGCCTCCGAAGGCCGAGGTTACCTAGCTGGGAATCACACTTCAGGAGAGGTACTCATGCTGCTTGGTACTGCAAGTTGTTTCACCAGGCAGCCCAAATCGAGTCCACCCACTTGCATTTTCCAGGGGCAGAGCCTGGGAGGGGCAACATACACTTTCTGAATGGGAAAGAAGCCCATGCCTTCAGTGTGAAAGGCCACTATGCCTCTTTGCTTTGGCAGCCCAGGGATAGCGTCGGCTCTGAAATGCTTCCAATGGAGCAGAGTCAGAGAACCTTTGAACCACAGAGCAGGTGCAGCCCCGAACAAGGTCTGCTCTTGGCCTGAGAACACCCACTGCCCAGCGCTTCCTTTGGGTACACACGTGTAGAGGAAGGTTGTTGAATTCTGCTGCGTGATAACTTCTCCGGGCCACGTAGCGTGAGGGCCAGTAGAGTGGCCCTCCATCTCATCCCGGCTTCATGTGCCGGGTGTATAAGGCAAACTCCCTGCTTGAATCCCTCCGTGGGCTACGTAACCTCCAGAGAGAGGTGGGTGATTGGGACCCAGGGCTGGTATCTAGGTTACTGCTCAGTGCCTCAACTTCGCAGCTGTTCTCTCTAAGCGGGTCCCAAAGGCTTTCTGGAAGTGTTTCCTTAGAGGGCCAGAAACAGGAAATTAGCCCACAGGCCCACGGGGATGCCAGTTCTCGGCAGCAACAACGCTACCAGCGACAGACCCTTGGGTTCTCTTTGGTAAATGGAAGAACAACTCTGCTTGGAAGCTTCTGCCATCCAGTTTGAGAGTCGCACTTCCACCGCAGCCTAGGATTCCAAGTGTTGCCATGCCGCCACAATTTCCCATTCTTAGGCCTCTGACGGCAGAGTGTCTGGCAGTCCTCAAAGAGACCTTAGGGATGCAGGCGTTTTGGCTCCTTCCACCGAGAAAGCAGGTCCTCCAGCTCCTCTGTCGTTAGCTAGTTCATGTTAGAATATCTCTAGGCGCCCTCTTTCCTCCTCCACGTGGTAAGACCAAACGGACTTGCCCTAAAGGGAAGAAGCCTTCTGAGTCCGGCAGAAAGGCAGCCTCTCCCACTCAGCATTCCCCGACGACTGAGCCCCTGGCATGGGTCCGAGACACGGAGAAATACAGCCGTAACCACGAGCTTTTCCACAATGTAGTGTTGGCCTCACCCTGAAGCTCACGTCAATTTCATAGAGAAAACACCAGGCCTCGGTGTGCTTTCCTGTGGCAAGGAAACTTTGCTTTCATTCCTTAGGTGGCACATTGGCTCAGGACGGCCCTACCCGAAGGACTCACGGTGTGCAGCCCTATTTGTTGAGATCAGCCCCTCTGGCTCTTTCTCGGATGAAACCAAGTGGGCAAACAGCCGTTCCTAAGCTGGGGTCCCTGGGAACCTTCCCTAGTCTACACCAGAACAGCACTCTGAGGGAGAGGAGACGCGGAGGTTTGGTAGCCAAATCTCCTATTCTGCAGAGAAACATTTCGTTGTAGGTGGGTTCCATCAGCCTTGTCATATGTTCTCAGCTGGCTAGGACGGAGGGCAGGCAGTCAGTTGGCAGGCTCACCTGAGGCCCTGCTTCCCAGACTGTGATACAGAACCCCCGCCTGCTGCAGCCCGAAGGGACGGCTTATGGTAAGGGGAAAACCCTGTGTTGGAAAGTTCCTGCCTAACCCTCGCACAAGCACAAGCATATGGGTCAGTGGTCCAAGACTTTCCCCACAAGTTTACCATGTTTGCTCCCATCTAGCCTCCGAAGGCCGAGGTTACCTAGCTGGGAATCACACTTCAGGAGAGGTACTCATGCTGCTTGGGACTGCAAGTTGTTTCACCAGGCAGCCCAAATCGAGTCCACCCACTTGCATTTTCCAGGGGCCGAGCCTGGGAGGGGCAACATACACTTTCTGAATGGGAAAGAAGCCCATGCCTTCAGTGTGAAAGGCCACTATGCCTCTTTGCTTTGGCAGCCCATGGATAGCGTCGGCTCTGAAATGCTTCCAAAGGAGCAGAGTCAGAGAACCTTTGAACCACAGAGCAGGTGCAGCCCCGAACAAGGTCTGCTCTTGGCGTGAGAACACCCACTGCCCAGCGCTTCGTTTGGGTACACACGTGTAGAGGAAGGTTGTTGAATTCTGCTGCGTGATAACTTCTCCGGGCCACGTAGCGTGAAGGCCAGTAGAGTGGCCCTCCATCTCATCCCGGCTTCATGTGCCGGGTGTATAAGGCAAACTCCCTGCTTGAATCCCTCCGTGGGCTACGTAACCTCCAGAGAGAGGTGGGTGATTGGGACCCAGGGCTGTTACCTAGGTTACTGCTCAGTGCCTCAACTTCGCAGCTGTTCTCTCTAAGCGGGTCCCAAAGGCTTTCTGGAAGTGTTTCCTTAGAGGGCCAGAAACAGGAAATTAGCCGACAGGCCGACGGGGATGCCAGTTCTCGGCAGCAACAACGCTACCAGCTTCAGACCCTTGGGTTCTCTTTGGTAAATGGAAGAACAACTCTGCTTGGAAGCTTCTGCCATCCAGTTTGAGAGTCGCACTTCCACCGCAGCCTAGGATTCCAAGTGTTGCCATGCCGCCACAATTTCCCATTCTTAGGCCTATGACGGCAGAGTGTCTGGCAGTCCTCAAAGAGACCTTAGGGATGCAGGCGTTTTGGCTCCTTCCACCGAGAAAGCAGCTCCTCCAGCTCCTCTGTCGTTAGCTAGTTCATGTTAGAATATCTCTAGGCGCCCTCTTTCCTCCTCCACGAGGTAAGACACAAACGGACTTGCCCTAAAGGGAAGAAGCCTTCTGAGTCCGGCAGAGAGGCAGCCTCTCCCACTCAGCATTCCCCGACGACTGAGCCCCTGGCATGGGTCCGAGACACGGAGAAAGACAGCCGTAACCCCGAGCTTTTCCACAATGTAGTGTTGGCCTCACCCTGAAGCTCACGTCAATTTCATAGAGAAAACACCAGGCCTCGGTGTGCTTTCCTGTGGCAAGGAAACTTTGCTTTCATTCCTTAGGTGGCACATTGGCTCAGGACGGCCCTACCCGAAGGACTCACGGTGTGCAGCCCTATTTGTTGAGATCAGCCCCTCTGGCTCTTTCTCGGATGAAACCAAGTGGGCAAAGAGCCGTTCCTAATCTGGGGTCCCTGGGAGCCTTCCCTAGTCTACACCAGAACAGCACTCTGAGGGAGAGGAGACGCGGAGGTTTGGTAGCCAAATCTCCTATTCTGCAGAGAAACATTTCGTTGTAGGTGGGTTCCATCAGCCTTGCCATATGTTCTCAGCTGGCTAGGACGGAGGGCAGGCAGTCAGTTGGCAGGCTCACCTGAGGCCCTGCTTCCCAGACTGTGATACAGAACCCCCGCCTGCTGCAGCCCAAAGGGACGGCTTATGGTAAGGGGAAAACCCTGTGTTGGAAAGTTCCTGCCTAACCCTTGCACAAGCACAAGCATATGGGTCAGTGGTCCAAGACTTTCCCCACACGTTTGCCATGTTTGCTCCCATGTAGCCTCCGAAGGCCGAGGTTACCTAGCTGGGAATCACACTTCAGGAGAGGTACTCATGCAGCTTGGGACTGCAAGTTGTTTCACCAGGCAGCCCAAATCGTGTCCACCCACTTGTATTTTCCAGGGGCCGAGCCTGGGAGGGGCAACATACACTTTCTGAATGGGAAAGAAGCCCATGCCTTCAGTGTGAAAGGCCACTATGCCCCTTTGCTTTGGCAGCCCAGGGATAGCGTCGGCTCTGAAATGCTTCCAAAGGAGCAGAGTCAGAGAACCTTTGAACCACAGAGCAGGTGCAGCCCCGAACAAGGTCTGCTTTGGCCTGAGAACACCCACTGCCCAGCGCTTCGTTTGGGTACACACGTGTAGAGGAAGGTTGTTGAATTCTGCTGCGTGATAACTTCTCCGGGCCACGTAGCGTGAGGGCCAGTAGAGTGGCCCTCCATCTCATCCCGGCTTCATGTGCCGGGTGTATAAGGCAAACTCCCTGCTTGAATCCCTCCGTGGGCTACGTAACCTCCAGAGAGAGGTGGGTGATTGGGACCCAGGGCTGGTATCTAGGTTACTGCTCAGTGCCTCAACTTCGCAGCTGTTCTCTCTAAGCGGGTCCCAAAGGCTTTCTGGAAGTGTTTCCTTAGAGGGCCAGAAACAGGAAATTAGCCGACAGGCCCACGGGGATGCCAGTTCTCGGCAGCAACAACGCTACCAGCGTCAGACCCTTGGGTTCTCTTTGGTAAATGGAAGAACAACTCTGCTTGGAAGCTTCTGCCATCCAGTTTGAGAGTCGCACTTCCACCGCAGCCTAGGATTCCAAGTGTTGCCATGCCGCCACAATTTCCCATTCTTAGGTGTCTGACGGCAGAGTGTCTGGCAGTCCTCAAAGAGACCTTAGGGATGCAGGCGTTTTGGCTCCTTCCACCGAGAAAGCAGCTCCTCCAGCTCCTCTGTCGTTAGCTAGTTCATGTTAGAATATCTCTAGGCGCCCTCTTTCCTCCTCCACGAGGTAAGACACAAACGGACTTGCCCTAAAGGGTAGAAGCCTTCTGAGTCCGGCAGAGAGGCAGCCTCTCCCACTCAGCATTCCCCGACGACTGAGCCCCTGGCATGGGTCCGAGACACGGAGAAAGACAGCCGTAACCCCGAGCTTTTCCACAATGTAGTATAGGCCTCACCCTGAAGCTCACGTCAATTTCATAGAGAAAACACCAGGCCTCGATGTGCTTTCCTGTGGCAAGGAAACTTTGCTTTCATTCCTTAGGTGGCACATTGGCTCAGGACGGCCCTACCCGAAGGACTCACGGTGTGCAGCCCTATTTGTTGAGATCAGCCCCTCTGGCTCTTTCTCGGATGAAACCAAGTGGGCAAAGAGCCGTTCCTAATCTGGGGTCCCTGGGAGCCTTCCCTAGTCTACACCAGAACAGCACTCTGAGGGAGAGGAGACGCGGAGGTTTGGTAGCCAAATCTCCTATTCTGCAGAGAAACATTTCGTTGTAGGTGGGTTCCATCAGCCTTGCCATATGTTCTCAGCTGGCTAGGACGGAGGGCAGGCAGTCAGTTGGCAGGCTCACCTGAGGCCCTGCTTCCCAGACTGTGATACAGAACCCCCGCCTGCTGCAGCCCAAAGGGACGGCTTATGGTAAGGGGAAAACCCTGTGTTGGAAAGTTCCTGCCTAACCCTCGCACAAGCACAAGCATATGGGTCAGTGGTCCAAGACTTTCCCCACACGTTTGCCATGTTTGCTCCCATGTAGCCTCCGAAGGCCGAGGTTACCTAGCTGGGAATCACACTTCAGGAGAGGTACTCATGCTGCTTGGGACTGCAAGTTGTTTCACCAGGCAGCCCAAATCGAGTCCACCCACTTGCATTTTCCAGGGGCCGAGCCTGGGAGGGGCAACATACACTTTCTGAATGGGAAAGAAGCCCATGCCTTCAGTGTGAAAGGCCACTATGCCTCTTTGCTTTGGCAGCCCAGGGATAGCGTCGGCTCTGAAATGCTTCCAAAGGAGCAGAGTCAGAGAACCTTTGAACCACAGAGCAGGTGCAGCCCCGAACAAGGTCTGCTCTTGGCCTGAGAACACCCACTGCCCAGCGCTTCGTTTGGGTACACACGTGTAGAGGAAGGTTGTTGAATTCTGCTGCGTGATAACTTCTCCGGGCCACGTAGCGTGAGGGCCAGTAGAGTGGCCCTCCATCTCATCCCGGCTTCATGTGCCGGGTGTATAAGGCAAACTCCCTGCTTGAATCCCTCCGTGGGCTACGTAACCTCCAGAGAGAGGTGGGTGATTGGGACCCAGGGCTGGTATCTAGGTTACTGCTCAGTGCCTCAACTTCGCAGCTGTTCTCTCTAAGCGGGTCCCAAAGGCTTTCTGGAAGTGTTTCCTTAGAGGGCCAGAAACAGGAAATTAGCCGACAGGCCCACGGGGATGCCAGTTCTCGGCAGCAACAACGCTACCAGCGACAGACCCTTGGGTTCTCTTTGGTAAATGGAAGAACAACTCTGCTTGGAAGCTTCTGCCATCCAGTTTGAGAGTCGCACTTCCACCGCAGCCTAGGATTCCAAGTGTTGCCATGCCGCCACAATTTCCCATTCTTAGGCCTCTGACGGCAGAGTGTCTGGCAGTCCTCAAAGAGACCTTAGGGATGCAGGCGTTTTGGCTCCTTCCACCGAGAAAGCAGCTCCTCCAGCTCCTCTGTCGTTAGCTAGTTCATGTTAGAATATCTCTAGGCGCCCTCTTTCCTCCTCCACGAGGTAAGACACAAACGGACTTGCCCTAAAGGGTAGAAGCCTTCTGAGTCCGGCAGAGAGGCAGCCTCTCCCACTCAGCATTCCCCGACGACTGAGCCCCTGGCATGGGTCCGAGACACGGAGAAACACAGCCTTAACCCCGAGCTTTTCCACAATGTAGTATAGGCCTCACCCTGAAGCTCACGTCAATTTCATAGAGAAAACACCAGGCCTCGGTGTGCTTTCCTGTGGCAAGGAAACTTTGCTTTCATTCCTTAGGTGGCACATTGGCTCAGGACGGCCCTACCCGAAGGACTCACGGTGTGCAGCCCTATTTGTTGAGATCAGCCCCTCTGGCTCTTTCTCGGATGAAACCAAGTGGGCAAAGAGCCGTTCCTAAGCTGGGGTCCCTGGGAGCCTTCCCTAGTCTACACCAGAACAGCACTCTGAGGGAGAGGAGACGCGGAGGTTTGGTAGCCAAATCTCCTATTCTGCAGAGAAACATTTCGTTGTAGGTGGGTTCCATCAGCCTTGCCATATGTTCTCAGCTGGCTAGGACGGAGGGCAGGCAGTCAGTTGGCAGGCTCACCTGAGGCCCTGCTTCCCAGACTGTGATACAGAACCCCCGCCTGCTGCAGCCCAAAGGGACGGCTTATGGTAAGGGGAAAACCCTGTGTTGGAAACTTCCTGCCTAACCCTCGCACAAGCACAAGCATATGGGTCAGTGGTCCAAGACTTTCCCCACACGTTTGCCATGTTTGCTCCCATGTAGCCTCCGAAGGCCGAGGTTACCTAGCTGGGAATCACACTTCAGGAGAGGTACTCATGCTGCTTGGGACTGCAAGTTGTTTCACCAGGCAGCCCAAATCGAGTCCACCCACTTGCATTTTCCAGGGGCAGAGCCTGGGAGGGGCAACATACACTTTCTGAATGGGAAAGAAGCCCATGCCTTCAGTGTGAAAGGCCACTATGCCTCTTTGCTTTGGCAGCCCAGGGATAGCGTCGGCTCTGAAATGCTTCCAATGGAGCAGAGTCAGAGAACCTTTGAACCACAGAGCAGGTGCAGCCCCGAACAAGGTCTGCTCTTGGCCTGAGAACACCCACTGCCCAGCGCTTCCTTTGGGTACACACGTGTAGAGGAAGGTTGTTGAATTCTGCTGCGTGATAACTTCTCCGGGCCACGTAGCGTGAGGGCCAGTAGAGTGGCCCTCCATCTCATCCCGGCTTCATGTGCCGGGTGTATAAGGCAAACTCCCTGCTTGAATCCCTCCGTGGGCTACGTAACCTCCAGAGAGAGGTGGGTGATTGGGACCCAGGGCTGGTATCTAGGTTACTGCTCAGTGCCTCAACTTCGCAGCTGTTCTCTCTAAGCGGGTCCCAAAGGCTTTCTGGAAGTGTTTCCTTAGAGGGCCAGAAACAGGAAATTAGCCGACAGGCCCACGGGGATGCCAGTTCTCGGCAGCAACAACGCTACCAGCGTCAGACCCTTGGGTTCTCTTTGGTAAATGGAAGAACAACTCTGCTTGGAAGCTTCTGCCATCCAGTTTGAGAGTCGCACTTCCACCGCAGCCTAGGATTCCAAGTGTTGCCATGCCGCCACAATTTCCCATTCTTAGGCCTCTGACGGCAGAGTGTCTGGCAGTCCTCAAAGAGACCTTAGGGATGCAGGCGTTTTGGCTCCTTCCACCGAGAAAGCAGCTCCTCCAGCTCCTCTGTCGTTAGCTAGTTCATGTTAGAATATCTCTAGGCGCCCTCTTTCCTCCTCCACGAGGTAAGACACAAACGGACTTGCCCTAAAGGGTAGAAGCCTTCTGAGTCCGGCAGAGAGGCAGCCTCTCCCACTCAGCATTCCCCGACGACTGAGCCCCTGGCATGGGTCCGAGACACGGAGAAAGACAGCCGTAACCCCGAGCTTTTCCACAATGTAGTATAGGCCTCACCCTGAAGCTCACGTCAATTTCATAGAGAAAACACCAGGCCTCGATGTGCTTTCCTGTGGCAAGGAAACTTTGCTTTCATTCCTTAGGTGGCACATTGGCTCAGGACGGCCCTACCCGAAGGACTCACGGTGTGCAGCCCTATTTGTTGAGATCAGCCCCTCTGGCTCTTTCTCGGATGAAACCAAGTGGGCAAAGAGCCGTTCCTAAGCTGGGGTCCCTGGGAGCCTTCCCTAGTCTACACCAGAACAGCACTCTGAGGGAGAGGAGACGCGGAGGTTTGGTAGCCAAATCTCCTATTCTGCAGAGAAACATTTCGTTGTAGGTGGGTTCCATCAGCCTTGCCATATGTTCTCAGCTGGCTAGGACGGAGGGCAGGCAGTCAGTTGGCAGGCTCACCTGAGGCCCTGCTTCCCAGACTGTGATACAGAACCCCCGCCTGCTGCAGCCCAAAGGGACGGCTTATGGTAAGGGGAAAACCCTGTGTTGGAAAGTTCCTGCCTAACCCTCGCACAAGCACAAGCATATGGGTCAGTGGTCCAAGACTTTCCCCACACGTTTGCCATGTTTGCTCCCATGTAGCCTCCGAAGGCCGAGGTTACCTAGCTGGGAATCACACTTCAGGAGAGGTACTCATGCTGCTTGGGACTGCAAGTTGTTTCACCAGGCAGCCCAAATCGAGTCCACCCACTTGCATTTTCCAGGGGCCGAGCCTGGGAGGGGCAACATACACTTTCTGAATGGGAAAGAAGCCCATGCCTTCAGTGTGAAAGGCCACTATGCCTCTTTGCTTTGGCAGCCCAGGGATAGCGTCGGCTCTGAAATGCTTCCAAAGGAGCAGAGTCAGAGAACCTTTGAACCACAGAGCAGGTGCAGCCCCGAACAAGGTCTGCTCTTGGCCTGAGAACACCCACTGCCCAGCGCTTCGTTTGGGTACACACGTGTAGAGGATGGTTGTTGAATTCTGCTGCGTGATAACTTCTCCGGGCCACGTAGCGTGAGGGCCAGTAGAGTGGCCCTCCATCTCATCCCGGCTTCATATGCCGGGTGTATAAGGCAAACTCCCTGCTTGAATCCCTCCGTGGGCTACGTAACCTCCAGAGAGAGGTGGGTGATTGGGACCCAGGGCTGGTATCTAGGTTACTGCTCAGTGCCTCAACTTCGCAGCTGTTCTCTCTAAGCGGGTCCCAAAGGCTTTCTGGAAGTGTTTCCTTAGAGGGCCAGAAACAGGAAATTAGCCCACAGGCCCACGGGGATGCCAGTTCTCGGCAGCAACAACGCTACCAGCGACAGACCCTTGGGTTCTCTTTGGTAAATGGAAGAACAACTCTGCTTGGAAGCTTCTGCCATCCAGTTTGAGAGTCGCACTTCCACCGCAGCCTAGGATTCCAAGTGTTGCCATGCCGCCACAATTTCCCATTCTTAGGCCTCTGACGGCAGAGTGTCTGGCAGTCCTCAAAGAGACCTTAGGGATGCAGGCGTTTTGGCTCCTTCCACCGAGAAAGCAGCTCCTCCAGCTCCTCTGTCGTTAGCTAGTTCATGTTAGAATATCTCTAGGCGCCCTCTTTCCTCCTCCACGAGGTAAGACACAAACGGACTTGCCCTAAAGGGTAGAAGCCTTCTGAGTCCGGCAGAGAGGCAGCCTCTCCCACTCAGCATTCCCCGACGACTGAGCCCCTGGCATGGGTCCGAGACACGGAGAAACACAGCCTTAACCCCGAGCTTTTCCACAATGTAGTATAGGCCTCACCCTGAAGCTCACGTCAATTTCATAGAGAAAACACCAGGCCTCGGTGTGCTTTCCTGTGGCAAGGAAACTTTGCTTTCATTCCTTAGGTGGCACATTGGCTCAGGACGGCCCTACCCGAAGGACTCACGGTGTGCAGCCCTATTTGTTGAGATCAGCCCCTCTGGCTCTTTCTCGGATGAAACCAAGTGGGCAAAGAGCCGTTCCTAAGCTGGGGTCCCTGGGAGCCTTCCCTAGTCTACACCAGAACAGCACTCTGAGGGAGAGGAGACGCGGAGGTTTGGTAGCCAAATCTCCTATTCTGCAGAGAAACATTTCGTTGTAGGTGGGTTCCATCAACCTTGCCATATGTTCTCAGCTGGCTAGGACGGAGGGCAGGCAGTCAGTTGGCAGGCTCACCTGAGGCCCTGCTTCCCAGACTGTGATACAGAACCCCCGCCTGCTGCAGCCCAAAGGGACGGCTTATGGTAAGGGGAAAACCCTGTGTTGGAAACTTCCTGCCTAACCCTCGCACAAGCACAAGCATATGGGTCAGTGGTCCAAGACTTTCCCCACACGTTTGCCATGTTTGCTCCCATGTAGCCTCCGAAGGCCGAGGTTACCTAGCTGGGAATCACACTTCAGGAGAGGTACTCATGCTGCTTGGTACTGCAAGTTGTTTCACCAGGCAGCCCAAATCGAGTCCACCCACTTGCATTTTCCAGGGGCAGAGCCTGGGAGGGGCAACATACACTTTCTGAATGGGAAAGAAGCCCATGCCTTCAGTGTGAAAGGCCACTATGCCTCTTTGCTTTGGCAGCCCAGGGATAGCGTCGGCTCTGAAATGCTTCCAAAGGAGCAGAGTCAGAGAACCTTTGAACCACAGAGCAGGTGCAGCCCCGAACAAGGTCTGCTCTTGGCCTGAGAACACCCACTGCCCAGCGCTTCCTTTGGGTACACACGTGTAGAGGAAGGTTGTTGAATTCTGCTGCATGATAACTTCTCCGGGCCACGTAGCGTGAGGGCCAGTAGAGTGGCCCTCCATCTCATCCCGGCTTCATGTGCCGGGTGTATAAGGCAAACTCCCTGCTTGAATCCCTCCGTGGGCTACGTAACCTCCAGAGAGAGGTGGGTGATTGGGACCCAGGGCTGGTATCTAGGTTACTGCTCAGTGCCTCAACTTCGCAGCTGTTCTCTCTAAGCGGGTCCCAAAGGCTTTCTGGAAGTGTTTCCTTAGAGGGCCAGAAACAGGAAATTAGCCGACAGGCCCACGGGGATGCCAGTTCTCGGCAGCAACAACGCTACCAGCGTCAGACCCTTGGGTTCTCTTTGGTAAATGGAAGAACAACTCTGCTTGGAAGCTTCTGCCATCCAGTTTGAGAGTCGCACTTCCACCGCAGCCTAGGATTCCAAGTGTTGCCATGCCGCCACAATTTCCCATTCTTAGGCCTATGACGGCAGAGTGTCTGGCAGTCCTCAAAGAGACCTTAGGGATGCAGGCGTTTTGGCTCCTTCCACCGAGAAAGCAGCTCCTCCAGCTCCTCTGTCGTTAGCTAGTTCATGTTAGAATATCTCTAGGCGCCCTCTTTCCTCCTCCACGAGGTAAGACACAAACGGACTTGCCCTAAAGGGTAGAAGCCTTCTGAGTCCGGCAGAGAGGCAGCCTCTCCCACTCAGCATTCCCCGACGACTGAGCCCCTGGCATGGGTCCGAGACACGGAGAAAGACAGCCGTAACCCCGAGCTTTTCCACAATGTAGTATAGGCCTCACCCTGAAGCTCACGTCAATTTCATAGAGAAAACACCAGGCCTCGGTGTGCTTTCCTGTGGCAAGGAAACTTTGCTTTCATTCCTTAGGTGGCACATTGGCTCAGGACGGCCCTACCCGAAGGACTCACGGTGTGCAGCCCTATTGGTTGAGATCAGCCCCTCTGGCTCTTTCTCGGATGAAACCAAGTGGGCAAAGAGCCGTTCCTAAGCTGGGGTCCCTGGGAGCCTTCCCTAGTCTACACCAGAACAGCACTCTGAGGGAGAGGAGACGCGGAGGTTTGGTAGCCAAATCTCCTATTCTGCAGAGAAACATTTCGTTGTAGGTGGGTTCCATCAGCCTTGCCATATTTTCTCAGCTGGCTAGGACGGAGGGCAGGCAGTCAGTTGGCAGGCTCACCTGAGGCCCTGCTTCCCAGACTGTGATACAGAACCCCCGCCTGCTGCAGCCCAAAGGGACGGCTTATGGTAAGGGGAAAACCCTGTGTTGGAAAGTTTCTGCCTAACCCTCGCACAAGCACAAGCATATGGGTCAGTGGTCCAAGACTTTCCCCACAGGTTTGCCATGTTTGCTCCCATGTAGCCTCCGAAGGCCGAGGTTACCTAGCTGGGAATCACACTTCAGGAGAGGTACTCATGCTGCTTGGGACTGCAAGTTGTTTCACCAGGCAGCCCAAATCGAGTCCACCCACTTGCATTTTCCAGGGGCCGAGCCTGGGAGGGGCAACATAAACTTTCTGAATGGGAAAGAAGCCCATGCCTTCAGTGTGAAAGGCCACTATGCCTCTTTTCTTTGGCAGCCCAGGGATAGCGTCGGCTCTGAAATGCTTCCAAAGGAGCAGAGTCAGAGAACCTTTGAACCACAGAGCAGGTGCAGCCCCGAACAAGGTCTGCTCTTGGCCTGAGAACACCCACTGCCCAGCGCTTCGTTTGGGTACACACGTGTAGAGGAAGGTTGTTGAATTCTGCTGCGTGATAACTTCTCCGGGCCACGTAGCGTGAGGGCCAGTAGAGTGGCCCTCCATCTCATCCCGGCTTCATGTGCCGGGTGTATAAGGCAAACTCCCTGCTTGAATCCCTCCGTGGGCTACGTAACCTCCAGAGAGAGGTGGGTGATTGGGACCCAGGGCTGGTATCTAGGTTACTGCTCAGTGCCTCAACTTCGCAGCTGTTCTCTCTAAGCGGGTCCCAAAGGCTTTCTGGAAGTGTTTCCTTAGAGGGCCAGAAACAGGAAATTAGCCGACAGGCCCACGGGGATGCCAGTTCTCGGCAGCAACAACGCTACCAGCGTCAGACCCTTGGGTTCTCTTTGGTAAATGGAAGAACAACTCTGCTTGGAAGCTTCTGCCATCCAGTTTGAGAGTCGCACTTCCACCGCAGCCTAGGATTCCAAGTGTTGCCATGCCGCCACAATTTCCCATTCTTAGGCCTCTGACGGCAGAGTGTCTGGCAGTCCTCAAAGAGACCTTAGGGATGCAGGCGTTTTGGCTCCTTCCACCGAGAAAGCAGCTCCTCCAGCTCCTCTGTCGTTAGCTAGTTCATGTTAGAATATCTCTAGGCGCCCTCTTTCCTCCTCCACGAGGTAAGACACAAACGGACTTGCCCTAAAGGGTAGAAGCCTTCTGAGTCCGGCAGAGAGGCAGCCTCTCCCACTCAGCATTCCCCGACGACTGAGCCCCTGGCATGGGTCCGAGACACGGAGAAACACAGCCTTAACCCCGAGCTTTTCCACAATGTAGTATAGGCCTCACCCTGAAGCTCACGTCAATTTCATAGAGAAAACACCAGGCCTCGGTGTGCTTTCCTGTGGCAAGGAAACTTTGCTTTCATTCCTTAGGTGGCACATTGGCTCAGGACGGCCCTACCCGAAGGACTCACGGTGTGCAGCCCTATTTGTTGAGATCAGCCGCTCTGGCTCTTTCTCGGATGAAACCAAGTGGGCAAAGAGCCGTTCCTAAGCTGGGGTCCCTGGGAGCCTTCCCTAGTCTACACCAGAACAGCACTCTGAGGGAGAGGAGACGCGGAGGTTTGGTAGCCAAATCTCCTATTCTGCAGAGAAACATTTCGTTGTAGGTGGGTTCCATCAGCCTTGCCATATGTTCTCAGCTGGCTAGGACGGAGGGCAGGCAGTCAGTTGGCAGGCTCACCTGAGGCCCTGCTTCCCAGACTGTGATACAGAACCCCCGCCTGCTGCAGCCC
This sequence comes from Eschrichtius robustus, assembly GCF_028021215.1. Taxonomy (NCBI): domain Eukaryota; kingdom Metazoa; phylum Chordata; class Mammalia; order Artiodactyla; family Eschrichtiidae; genus Eschrichtius; species Eschrichtius robustus. The sequence continues at coordinate 44,261,928 of NC_090842.1, forward strand.
AAAGGGACGGCTTATGGTAAGGGGAAAACCCTGTGTTGGAAACTTCCTGCCTAACCCTCGCACAAGCACAAGCATATGGGTCAGTGGTCCAAGACTTTCCCCACACGTTTGCCATGTTTGCTCCCATGTAGCCTCCGAAGGCCGAGGTTACCTAGCTGGGAATCACACTTCAGGAGAGGTACTCATGCTGCTTGGTACTGCAAGTTGTTTCACCAGGCAGCCCAAATCGAGTCCACCCACTTGCATTTTCCAGGGGCAGAGCCTGGGAGGGGCAACATACACTTTCTGAATGGGAAAGAAGCCCATGCCTTCAGTGTGAAAGGCCACTATGCCTCTTTGCTTTGGCAGCCCAGGGATAGCGTCGGCTCTGAAATGCTTCCAAAGGAGCAGAGTCAGAGAACCTTTGAACCACAGAGCAGGTGCAGCCCCGAACAAGGTCTGCTCTTGGCCTGAGAACACCCACTGCCCAGCGCTTCCTTTGGGTACACACGTGTAGAGGAAGGTTGTTGAATTCTGCTGCATGATAACTTCTCCGGGCCACGTAGCGTGAGGGCCAGTAGAGTGGCCCTCTATCTCATCCCGGCTTCATGTGCCGGGTGTATAAGGCAAACTCCCTGCTTGAATCCCTCCGTGGGCTACGTAACCTCCAGAGAGAGGTGGGTGATTGGGACCCAGGGCTGGTATCTAGGTTACTGCTCAGTGCCTCAACTTCGCAGCTGTTCTCTCTAAGCGGGTCCCAAAGGCTTTCTGGAAGTGTTTCCTTAGAGGGCCAGAAACAGGAAATTAGCCGACAGGCCCACGGGGATGCCAGTTCTCGGCAGCAACAACGCTACCAGCGTCAGACCCTTGGGTTCTCTTTGGTAAATGGAAGAACAACTCTGCTTGGAAGCTTCTGCCATCCAGTTTGAGAGTCGCACTTCCACCGCAGCCTAGGATTCCAAGTGTTGCCATGCCGCCACAATTTCCCATTCTTAGGCCTATGACGGCAGAGTGTCTGGCAGTCCTCAAAGAGACCTTAGGGATGCAGGCGTTTTGGCTCCTTCCACCGAGAAAGCAGCTCCTCCAGCTCCTCTGTCGTTAGCTAGTTCATGTTAGAATATCTCTAGGCGCCCTCTTTCCTCCTCCACGAGGTAAGACACAAACGGACTTGCCCTAAAGGGTAGAAGCCTTCTGAGTCCGGCAGAGAGGCAGCCTCTCCCACTCAGCATTCCCCGACGACTGAGCCCCTGGCATGGGTCCGAGACACGGAGAAAGACAGCCGTAACCCCGAGCTTTTCCACAATGTAGTATAGGCCTCACCCTGAAGCTCACGTCAATTTCATAGAGAAAACACCAGGCCTCGGTGTGCTTTCCTGTGGCAAGGAAACTTTGCTTTCATTCCTTAGGTGGCACATTGGCTCAGGACGGCCCTACCCGAAGGACTCACGGTGTGCAGCCCTATTGGTTGAGATCAGCCCCTCTGGCTCTTTCTCGGATGAAACCAAGTGGGCAAAGAGCCGTTCCTAAGCTGGGGTCCCTGGGAGCCTTCCCTAGTCTACACCAGAACAGCACTCTGAGGGAGAGGAGACGCGGAGGTTTGGTAGCCAAATCTCCTATTCTGCAGAGAAACATTTCGTTGTAGGTGGGTTCCATCAGCCTTGCCATATTTTCTCAGCTGGCTAGGACGGAGGGCAGGCAGTCAGTTGGCAGGCTCACCTGAAGCCCTGCTTCCCAGACTGTGATACACAACCCCCGCCTGCTGCAGCCCAAAGGGACCGCTTATGGTAAGGGGAAAACCCTGTGTTGGAAAGTTACTGCCTAACCCTCGCACAAGCACAAGCATATGGGTCAGTGGTCCAAGACTTTCCCCACAAGTTTACCATGTTTGCTCCCATCTAGCCTCCGAAGGCCGAGGTTACCTAGCTGGGAATCACACTTCAGGAGAGGTACTCATGCTGCTTGGGAATGCAAGTTGTTTCACCAGGCAGCCCAAATCGAGTCCACCCACTTGCATTTTCCAGGGGCCGAGCCTGGGAGGGGCAACATACACTTTCTGAATGGGAAAGAAGCCCATGCCTTCAGTGTGAAAGGCCACTATGCCTCTTTGCTTTGGCAGCCCAGGGATAGCGTCGGCTCTGAAATGCTTCCAAAGGAGCAGAGTCAGAGAACCTTTGAACCACAGAGCAGGTGCAGCCCCGAACAAGGTCTGCTCTTGGCCTGAGAACACCCACTGCCCAGCGCTTCCTTTGGGTACACACGTGTAGAGGAAGGTTGTTGAATTCTGCTGCGTGATAACTTCTCCGGGCCACGTAGCGTGAGGGCCAGTAGAGTGGCCCTCCATCTCATCCCGGCTTCATGTGCCGGGTGTATAAGGCAAACTCCCTGCTTGAATCCCTCCGTGGGCTACGTAACCTCCAGAGAGAGGTGGGTGATTGGGACCCAGGGCTGGTATCTAGGTTACTGCTCAGTCCCTCAACTTCGCAGCTGTTCTCTCTAAGCGGGTCCCAAAGGCTTTCCGGAAGAGTTTCCTTAGAGGGCCAAAAACAGGAAATTAGCCCACAGGCCCACGGGGATGCAAGTTCTCGGCAGCAACAACGCTACCAGCGTCAGACCCTTGGGTGCTCTTTGGTAAATTGAAGAACAACTCTGCTTGGAAGCTTCTGCCATCCAGTTTGCGAGTCGCACTTCCACCGCAGCCTAGGATTCCAAGTGTTGCCATGCCGCCACAATTTCCCATTCTTAGGCCTCTGACGGCAGAGTGTCTGGCAGTCCTCAAAGAGACCTTAGGGATGCAGGCGTTTTGGCTCCTTCCACCGAGAAAGCAGCTCCTCCAGCTCCTCTGTCGTTAGCTAGTTCATGTTAGAATATCTCTAGGCGCCCTCTTTCCTCCTCCACTTGGTAAGACACAAAGGGACTTGCCCTAAAGGGAAGAAGCCTTCTGAGTCCGGCAGAGAGGCAGCCTCTCCCACTCAGCATTCCCCGACGACTGAGCCCCTGGCATGGGTCCGAGACACGGAGAAAGACAGCCGTAACCCCGAGCTTTTCCACAATGTAGTATAGGCCTCACCCTGAAGCTCACGTCAATTTTATAGAGAAAACACCAGGCCTCGGTGTGCTTTCCTGTGGCAAGGAAACTTTGCTTTCATTCCTTAGGTGGCACATTGGCTCAGGACGGCCCTACCCGAAGGACTCACGGTGTGCAGCCCTATTTGTTGAGATCAGCCCCTCTGGCCCTTTCTCGGATGAAACCAAGTGGGCAAAGAGCCGTTCCTAAGCTGGGGTCCCTGGGAGCCTTCCCTAGTCTACACCAGAACAGCACTCTGAGGGAGAGGAGACGCGGAGGTTTGGTAGCCAAATCTCCTATTCTGCAGAGAAACATTTCGTTGTAGGTGGGTTCCATCAGCCTTGCCATATGTTCTCAGCTGGCTAGGACGGAGGGCAGGCAGTCAGTTGGCAGGCTCACCTGAGGCCCTGCTTCCCAGACTGTGATACAGAACCCCCGCCTGCTGCAGCCCAAAGGGACGGCTTATGGTAAGGGGAAAACCCTGTGTTGGAAAGTTTCTGCCTAACCCTCGCACAAGCACAAGCATATGGGTCAGTGGTCCAAGACTTTCCCCACAGGTTTGCCATGTTTGCTCCCATGTAGCCTCCGAAGGCCGAGGTTACCTAGCTGGGAATCACACTTCAGGAGAGGTACTCATGCTGCTTGGGACTGCAAGTTGTTTCACCAGGCAGCACAAATCGAGTCCACCCACTTGCATTTTCCAGGGGCCGAGCCTAGGAGGGGCAACATACACTTTCTGAATGGGAAAGAAGCCCATGCCTTCAGTGTGAAAGGCCACTATGCCTCTTTGCTTTGGCAGCCCAGGGATAGCGTCGGCTCTGAAATGCTTCCAAAGGAGCAGAGTCAGAGAACCTTTGAACCACAGAGCAGGTGCAGCCCCGAACAAGGTCTGCTCTTGGCCTGAGAACACCCACTGCCCAGCGCTTCGTTTGGGTACACACGTGTAGAGGAAGGTTGTTGAATTCTGCTGCGTGATAACTTCTCCGGGCCACGTAGCGTGAGGGCCAGTAGAGTGGACCTCCATCTCATCCCGGCTTCATGTGCCGGGTGTATAAGGCAAACTCCCTGCTTGAATCCCTCCGTGGGCTACGTAACCTCCAGAGAGAGGTGGGTGATTGGGACCCAGGGCTGGTATCTAGGTTACTGCTCAGTGCCTCAACTTCGCAGCTGTTCTCTCTAAGCGGGTCCCAAAGGCTTTCCGGAAGAGTTTCCTTAGAGGGCCAGAAACAGGAAATTAGCCCACAGGCCCACGGGGATGCCAGTTCTCGGCAGCAACAACGCTACCAGCGTCAGACCCTTGGGTTCTCTTTGGGAAATGGAAGAACAACTCTGCTTGGAAGCTTCTGCCATCCAGTTTGAGAGTCGCACTTCCACCGCAGCCTAGGATTCCAAGTGTTGCCATGCCGCCACAATTTCCCATTCTTAGGCCTCTGACGGCAGAGTGTCTGGCAGTCCTCAAAGAGACCTTAGGGATGCAGGCGTTTTGGCTCCTTCCACCGAGAAAGCAGCTCCTCCAGCTCCTCTGTCGTTAGCTAGTTCATGTTAGAATATCTCTAGGCGCCCTCTTTCCTCCTCCACGAGGTAAGACACAAACGGACTTGCCCTAAAGGGTAGAAGCCTTCTGAGTCCGGCAGAGAGGCAGCCTCTCCCACTCAGCATTCCCCGACGACTGAGCCCCTGGCATGGGTCCGAGACACGGAGAAAGACAGCCGTAACCCCGAGCTTTTCCACAATGTAGTATAGGCCTCACCCTGAAGCTCACGTCAATTTCATAGAGAAAACACCAGGCCTCGATGTGCTTTCCTGTGGCAAGGAAACTTTGCTTTCATTCCTTAGGTGGCACATTGGCTCAGGACGGCCCTACCCGAAGGACTCACGGTGTGCAGCCCTATTTGTTGAGATCAGCCCCTCTGGCTCTTTCTCGGATGAAACCAAGTGGGCAAAGAGCCGTTCCTAATCTGGGGTCCCTGGGAGCCTTCCCTAGTCTACACCAGAACAGCACTCTGAGGGAGAGGAGACGCAGAGGTTTGGTAGCCAAATCTCCTATTCTGCAGAGAAACATTTCGTTGTAGGTGGGTTCCATCAGCCTTGCCATATGTTCTCAGCTGGCTAGGACGGAGGGCAGGCAGTCAGTTGGCAGGCTCACCTGAGGCCCTGCTTCCCAGACTGTGATACAGAACCCCCGCCTGCTGCAGCCCAAAGGGACGGCTTATGGTAAGGGGAAAACCCTGTGTTGGAAAGTTCCTGCCTAACTCTCGCACAAGCACAAGCATATGGGTCAGTGGTCCAAGACTTTCCCCACAAGTTTACCATGTTTGCTCCCATCTAGCCTCCGAAGGCCGAGGTTACCTAGCTGGGAATCACACTTCAGGAGAGGTACTCATGCTGCTTGGGACTGCAAGTTGTTTCACCAGGCAGCCCAAATCGAGTCCACCCACTTGCATTTTCCAGGGGCCGAGCCTGGGAGGGGCAACATACACTTTCTGAATGGGAAAGAAGCCCATGCCTTCAGTGTGAAAGGCCACTATGCCTCTTTGCTTTGGCAGCCCAGGGATAGAGTCGGCTCTGAAATGCTTCCAAAGGAGCAGAGTCAGAGAACCTTTGAACCACAGAGCAGGTGCAGCCCCGAACAAGGTCTGCTCTTGGCCTGAGAACACCCACTGCCCAGCGCTTCGTTTGGGTACACACGTGTAGAGGAAGGTTGTTGAATTCTGCTGCGTGATTACTTCTCCGGGCCACGTAGCGTGAGGGCCAGTAGAGTGGCCCTCCATCTCATCCCGGCTTCATGTGCCGGGTGTATAAGGCAAACTCCCTGCTTGAATCCCTCCGTGGGCTATGTAACCTCCAGAGAGAGGTGGGTGATTGGGACCCAGGGCTGGTATCTAGGTTACTGCTCAGTGCCTCAACTTCGCAGCTGTTCTCTCTGAGCGGGTCCCAAAGGCTTTCCGGAAGAGTTTCCTTAGAGGGCCAAAAACAGGAAATTAGCCCACAGGCCCACGGGGATGCCAGTTCTCGGCAGCAACAACGCTACCAGCGTCAGACCCTTGGGTGCTCTTTGGTAAATTGAAGAACAACTCTGCTTGGAAGCTTCTGCCATCCAGTTTGCGAGTCGCACTTCCACCGCAGCCTAGGATTCCAAGTGTTGCCATGCCGCCACAATTTCCCATTCTTAGGCCTATGACGGCAGAGTGTCTGGCAGTCCTCAAAGAGACCTTAGGGATGCAGGCGTTTTGGCTCCTTCCACCGAGAAAGCAGCTCCTCCAGCTCCTCTGTCGTTAGCTAGTTCATGTTAGAATATCTCTAGGCGCCCTCTTTCCTCCTCCACTTGGTAAGACACAAAGGGACTTGCCCTAAAGGGAAGAAGCCTTCTGAGTCCGGCAGAGAGGCAGCCTCTCCCACTCAGCATTCCCCGACGACTGAGCCCCTGGCATGGGTCCGAGACACGGAGAAAGACAGCCGTAACCCCGAGCTTTTCCACAATGTAGTATAGGCCTCACCCTGAAGCTCACGTCAATTTTATAGAGAAAACACCAGGCCTCGGTGTGCTTTCCTGTGGCAAGGAAACTTTGCTTTCATTCCTTAGGTGGCACATTGGCTCAGGACGGCCCTACCCGAAGGACTCACGGTGTGCAGCCCTATTTGTTGAGATCAGCCCCTCTGGCCCTTTCTCGGATGAAACCAAGTGGGCAAAGAGCCGTTCCTAAGCTGGGGTCCCTGGGAGCCTTCCCTAGTCTACACCAGAACAGCACTCTGAGGGAGAGGAGACGCGGAGGTTTGGTAGCCAAATCTCCTATTCTGCAGAGAAACATTTCGTTGTAGGTGGGTTCCATCAGCCTTGCCATATGTTCTCAGCTGGCTAGGACGGAGGGCAGGCAGTCAGTTGGCAGGCTCACCTGAGGCCCTGCTTCCCAGACTGTGATACAGAACCCCCGCCTGCTGCAGCCCAAAGGGACGGCTTATGGTAAGGGGAAAACCCTGTGTTGGAAAGTTTCTGCCTAACCCTCGCACAAGCACAAGCATATGGGTCAGTGGTCCAAGACTTTCCCCACAGGTTTGCCATGTTTGCTCCCATGTAGCCTCCGAAGGCCGAGGTTACCTAGCTGGGAATCACACTTCAGGAGAGGTACTCATGCTGCTTGGGACTGCAAGTTGTTTCACCAGGCAGCACAAATCGAGTCCACCCACTTGCATTTTCCAGGGGCCGAGCCTAGGAGGGGCAACATACACTTTCTGAATGGGAAAGAAGCCCATGCCTTCAGTGTGAAAGGCCACTATGCCTCTTTGCTTTGGCAGCCCAGGGATAGCGTCGGCTCTGAAATGCTTCCAAAGGAGCAGAGTCAGAGAACCTTTGAACCACAGAGCAGGTGCAGCCCCGAACAAGGTCTGCTCTTGGCCTGAGAACACCCACTGCCCAGCGCTTCGTTTGGGTACACACGTGTAGAGGAAGGTTGTTGAATTCTGCTGCGTGATAACTTCTCCGGGCCACGTAGCGTGAGGGCCAGTAGAGTGGCCCTCCATCTCATCCCGGCTTCATGTGCCGGGTGTATAAGGCAAACTCCCTGCTTGAATCCCTCCGTGGGCTACGTAACCTCCAGAGAGAGGTGGGTGATTGGGACCCAGGGCTGGTATCTAGGTTACTGCTCAGTGCCTCAACTTCGCAGCTGTTCTCTCTAAGCGGGTCCCAAAGGCTTTCCGGAAGAGTTTCCTTAGAGGGCCAGAAACAGGAAATTAGCCCACAGGCCCACGGGGATGCCAGTTCTCGGCAGCAACAACGCTACCAGCGTCAGACCCTTGGGTTCTCTTTGGGAAATGGAAGAACAACTCTGCTTGGAAGCTTCTGCCATCCAGTTTGAGAGTCGCACTTCCACCGCAGCCTAGGATTCCAAGTGTTGCCATGCCGCCACAATTTCCCATTCTTAGGCCTCTGACGGCAGAGTGTCTGGCAGTCCTCAAAGAGACCTTAGGGATGCAGGCGTTTTGGCTCCTTCCACCGAGAAAGCAGCTCCTCCAGCTCCTCTGTCGTTAGCTAGTTCATGTTAGAATATCTCTAGGCGCCCTCTTTCCTCCTCCACGAGGTAAGACACAAACGGACTTGCCCTAAAGGGTAGAAGCCTTCTGAGTCCGGCAGAGAGGCAGCCTCTCCCACTCAGCATTCCCCGACGACTGAGCCCCTGGCATGGGTCCGAGACACGGAGAAAGACAGCCGTAACCCCGAGCTTTTCCACAATGTAGTATAGGCCTCACCCTGAAGCTCACGTCAATTTCATAGAGAAAACACCAGGCCTCGGTGTGCTTTCCTGTGGCAAGGAAACTTTGCTTTCATTCCTTAGGTGGCACATTGGCTCAGGACGGCCCTACCCGAAGGACTCACGGTGTGCAGCCCTATTGGTTGAGATCAGCCCCTCTGGCTCTTTCTCGGATGAAACCAAGTGGGCAAAGAGCCGTTCCTAAGCTGGGGTCCCTGGGAGCCTTCCCTAGTCTACACCAGAACAGCACTCTGAGGGAGAGGAGACGCGGAGGTTTGGTAGCCAAATCTCCTATTCTGCAGAGAAACATTTCGTTGTAGGTGGGTTCCATCAGCCTTGCCATATTTTCTCAGCTGGCTAGGACGGAGGGCAGGCAGTCAGTTGGCAGGCTCACCTGAAGCCCTGCTTCCCAGACTGTGATACACAACCCCCGCCTGCTGCAGCCCAAAGGGACCGCTTATGGTAAGGGGAAAACCCTGTGTTGGAAAGTTACTGCCTAACCCTCGCACAAGCACAAGCATATGGGTCAGTGGTCCAAGACTTTCCCCACAAGTTTACCATGTTTGCTCCCATCTAGCCTCCGAAGGCCGAGGTTACCTAGCTGGGAATCACACTTCAGGAGAGGTACTCATGCTGCTTGGGAATGCAAGTTGTTTCACCAGGCAGCCCAAATCGAGTCCACCCACTTGCATTTTCCAGGGGCCGAGCCTGGGAGGGGCAACATACACTTTCTGAATGGGAAAGAAGCCCATGCCTTCAGTGTGAAAGGCCACTATGCCTCTTTGCTTTGGCAGCCCAGGGATAGCGTCGGCTCTGAAATGCTTCCAAAGGAGCAGAGTCAGAGAACCTTTGAACCACAGAGCAGGTGCAGCCCCGAACAAGGTCTGCTCTTGGCCTGAGAACACCCACTGCCCAGCGCTTCCTTTGGGTACACACGTGTAGAGGAAGGTTGTTGAATTCTGCTGCGTGATAACTTCTCCGGGCCACGTAGCGTGAGGGCCAGTAGAGTGGCCCTCCATCTCATCCCGGCTTCATGTGCCGGGTGTATAAGGCAAACTCCCTGCTTGAATCCCTCCGTGGGCTACGTAACCTCCAGAGAGAGGTGGGTGATTGGGACCCAGGGCTGGTATCTAGGTTACTGCTCAGTCCCTCAACTTCGCAGCTGTTCTCTCTAAGCGGGTCCCAAAGGCTTTCCGGAAGAGTTTCCTTAGAGGGCCAAAAACAGGAAATTAGCCCACAGGCCCACGGGGATGCAAGTTCTCGGCAGCAACAACGCTACCAGCGTCAGACCCTTGGGTGCTCTTTGGTAAATTGAAGAACAACTCTGCTTGGAAGCTTCTGCCATCCAGTTTGCGAGTCGCACTTCCACCGCAGCCTAGGATTCCAAGTGTTGCCATGCCGCCACAATTTCCCATTCTTAGGCCTCTGACGGCAGAGTGTCTGGCAGTCCTCAAAGAGACCTTAGGGATGCAGGCGTTTTGGCTCCTTCCACCGAGAAAGCAGCTCCTCCAGCTCCTCTGTCGTTAGCTAGTTCATGTTAGAATATCTCTAGGCGCCCTCTTTCCTCCTCCACTTGGTAAGACACAAAGGGACTTGCCCTAAAGGGAAGAAGCCTTCTGAGTCCGGCAGAGAGGCAGCCTCTCCCACTCAGCATTCCCCGACGACTGAGCCCCTGGCATGGGTCCGAGACACGGAGAAAGACAGCCGTAACCCCGAGCTTTTCCACAATGTAGTATAGGCCTCACCCTGAAGCTCACGTCAATTTTATAGAGAAAACACCAGGCCTCGGTGTGCTTTCCTGTGGCAAGGAAACTTTGCTTTCATTCCTTAGGTGGCACATTGGCTCAGGACGGCCCTACCCGAAGGACTCACGGTGTGCAGCCCTATTTGTTGAGATCAGCCCCTCTGGCCCTTTCTCGGATGAAACCAAGTGGGCAAAGAGCCGTTCCTAAGCTGGGGTCCCTGGGAGCCTTCCCTAGTCTACACCAGAACAGCACTCTGAGGGAGAGGAGACGCGGAGGTTTGGTAGCCAAATCTCCTATTCTGCAGAGAAACATTTCGTTGTAGGTGGGTTCCATCAGCCTTGCCATATGTTCTCAGCTGGCTAGGACGGAGGGCAGGCAGTCAGTTGGCAGGCTCACCTGAGGCCCTGCTTCCCAGACTGTGATACAGAACCCCCGCCTGCTGCAGCCCAAAGGGACGGCTTATGGTAAGGGGAAAACCCTGTGTTGGAAAGTTTCTGCCTAACCCTCGCACAAGCACAAGCATATGGGTCAGTGGTCCAAGACTTTCCCCACAGGTTTGCCATGTTTGCTCCCATGTAGCCTCCGAAGGCCGAGGTTACCTAGCTGGGAATCACACTTCAGGAGAGGTACTCATGCTGCTTGGGACTGCAAGTTGTTTCACCAGGCAGCACAAATCGAGTCCACCCACTTGCATTTTCCAGGGGCCGAGCCTAGGAGGGGCAACATACACTTTCTGAATGGGAAAGAAGCCCATGCCTTCAGTGTGAAAGGCCACTATGCCTCTTTGCTTTGGCAGCCCAGGGATAGCGTCGGCTCTGAAATGCTTCCAAAGGAGCAGAGTCAGAGAACCTTTGAACCACAGAGCAGGTGCAGCCCCGAACAAGGTCTGCTCTTGGCCTGAGAACACCCACTGCCCAGCGCTTCGTTTGGGTACACACGTGTAGAGGAAGGTTGTTGAATTCTGCTGCGTGATAACTTCTCCGGGCCACGTAGCGTGAGGGCCAGTAGAGTGGCCCTCCATCTCATCCCGGCTTCATGTGCCGGGTGTATAAGGCAAACTCCCTGCTTGAATCCCTCCGTGGGCTACGTAACCTCCAGAGAGAGGTGGGTGATTGGGACCCAGGGCTGGTATCTAGGTTACTGCTCAGTGCCTCAACTTCGCAGCTGTTCTCTCTAAGCGGGTCCCAAAGGCTTTCCGGAAGAGTTTCCTTAGAGGGCCAGAAACAGGAAATTAGCCCACAGGCCCACGGGGATGCCAGTTCTCGGCAGCAACAACGCTACCAGCGTCAGACCCTTGGGTTCTCTTTGGGAAATGGAAGAACAACTCTGCTTGGAAGCTTCTGCCATCCAGTTTGAGAGTCGCACTTCCACCGCAGCCTAGGATTCCAAGTGTTGCCATGCCGCCACAATTTCCCATTCTTAGGCCTCTGACGGCAGAGTGTCTGGCAGTCCTCAAAGAGACCTTAGGGATGCAGGCGTTTTGGCTCCTTCCACCGAGAAAGCAGCTCCTCCAGCTCCTCTGTCGTTAGCTAGTTCATGTTAGAATATCTCTAGGCGCCCTCTTTCCTCCTCCACGAGGTAAGACACAAACGGACTTGCCCTAAAGGGTAGAAGCCTTCTGAGTCCGGCAGAGAGGCAGCCTCTCCCACTCAGCATTCCCCGACGACTGAGCCCCTGGCATGGGTCCGAGACACGGAGAAAGACAGCCGTAACCCCGAGCTTTTCCACAATGTAGTATAGGCCTCACCCTGAAGCTCACGTCAATTTCATAGAGAAAACACCAGGCCTCGATGTGCTTTCCTGTGGCAAGGAAACTTTGCTTTCATTCCTTAGGTGGCACATTGGCTCAGGACGGCCCTACCCGAAGGACTCACGGTGTGCAGCCCTATTTGTTGAGATCAGCCCCTCTGGCTCTTTCTCGGATGAAACCAAGTGGGCAAAGAGCCGTTCCTAATCTGGGGTCCCTGGGAGCCTTCCCTAGTCTACACCAGAACAGCACTCTGAGGGAGAGGAGACGCAGAGGTTTGGTAGCCAAATCTCCTATTCTGCAGAGAAACATTTCGTTGTAGGTGGGTTCCATCAGCCTTGCCATATGTTCTCAGCTGGCTAGGACGGAGGGCAGGCAGTCAGTTGGCAGGCTCACCTGAGGCCCTGCTTCCCAGACTGTGATACAGAACCCCCGCCTGCTGCAGCCCAAAGGGACGGCTTATGGTAAGGGGAAAACCCTGTGTTGGAAAGTTCCTGCCTAACTCTCGCACAAGCACAAGCATATGGGTCAGTGGTCCAAGACTTTCCCCACAAGTTTACCATGTTTGCTCCCATCTAGCCTCCGAAGGCCGAGGTTACCTAGCTGGGAATCACACTTCAGGAGAGGTACTCATGCTGCTTGGGACTGCAAGTTGTTTCACCAGGCAGCCCAAATCGAGTCCACCCACTTGCATTTTCCAGGGGCCGAGCCTGGGAGGGGCAACATACACTTTCTGAATGGGAAAGAAGCCCATGCCTTCAGTGTGAAAGGCCACTATGCCTCTTTGCTTTGGCAGCCCAGGGATAGAGTCGGCTCTGAAATGCTTCCAAAGGAGCAGAGTCAGAGAACCTTTGAACCACAGAGCAGGTGCAGCCCCGAACAAGGTCTGCTCTTGGCCTGAGAACACCCACTGCCCAGCGCTTCGTTTGGGTACACACGTGTAGAGGAAGGTTGTTGAATTCTGCTGCGTGATTACTTCTCCGGGCCACGTAGCGTGAGGGCCAGTAGAGTGGCCCTCCATCTCATCCCGGCTTCATGTGCCGGGTGTATAAGGCAAACTCCCTGCTTGAATCCCTCCGTGGGCTATGTAACCTCCAGAGAGAGGTGGGTGATTGGGACCCAGGGCTGGTATCTAGGTTACTGCTCAGTGCCTCAACTTCGCAGCTGTTCTCTCTGAGCGGGTCCCAAAGGCTTTCCGGAAGAGTTTCCTTAGAGGGCCAAAAACAGGAAATTAGCCCACAGGCCCACGGGGATGCCAGTTCTCGGCAGCAACAACGCTACCAGCGTCAGACCCTTGGGTGCTCTTTGGTAAATTGAAGAACAACTCTGCTTGGAAGCTTCTGCCATCCAGTTTGCGAGTCGCACTTCCACCGCAGCCTAGGATTCCAAGTGTTGCCATGCCGCCACAATTTCCCATTCTTAGGCCTATGACGGCAGAGTGTCTGGCAGTCCTCAAAGAGACCTTAGGGATGCAGGCGTTTTGGCTCCTTCCACCGAGAAAGCAGCTCCTCCAGCTCCTCTGTCGTTAGCTAGTTCATGTTAGAATATCTCTAGGCGCCCTCTTTCCTCCTCCACTTGGTAAGACACAAAGGGACTTGCCCTAAAGGGAAGAAGCCTTCTGAGTCCGGCAGAGAGGCAGCCTCTCCCACTCAGCATTCCCCGACGACTGAGCCCCTGGCATGGGTCCGAGACACGGAGAAAGACAGCCGTAACCCCGAGCTTTTCCACAATGTAGTATAGGCCTCACCCTGAAGCTCACGTCAATTTTATAGAGAAAACACCAGGCCTCGGTGTGCTTTCCTGTGGCAAGGAAACTTTGCTTTCATTCCTTAGGTGGCACATTGGCTCAGGACGGCCCTACCCGAAGGACTCACGGTGTGCAGCCCTATTTGTTGAGATCAGCCCCTCTGGCCCTTTCTCGGATGAAACCAAGTGGGCAAAGAGCCGTTCCTAAGCTGGGGTCCCTGGGAGCCTTCCCTAGTCTACACCAGAACAGCACTCTGAGGGAGAGGAGACGCGGAGGTTTGGTAGCCAAATCTCCTATTCTGCAGAGAAACATTTCGTTGTAGGTGGGTTCCATCAGCCTTGCCATATGTTCTCAGCTGGCTAGGACGGAGGGCAGGCAGTCAGTTGGCAGGCTCACCTGAGGCCCTGCTTCCCAGACTGTGATACAGAACCCCCGCCTGCTGCAGCCCAAAGGGACGGCTTATGGTAAGGGGAAAACCCTGTGTTGGAAAGTTTCTGCCTAACCCTCGCACAAGCACAAGCATATGGGTCAGTGGTCCAAGACTTTCCCCACAGGTTTGCCATGTTTGCTCCCATGTAGCCTCCGAAGGCCGAGGTTACCTAGCTGGGAATCACACTTCAGGAGAGGTACTCATGCTGCTTGGGACTGCAAGTTGTTTCACCAGGCAGCACAAATCGAGTCCACCCACTTGCATTTTCCAGGGGCCGAGCCTAGGAGGGGCAACATACACTTTCTGAATGGGAAAGAAGCCCATGCCTTCAGTGTGAAAGGCCACTATGCCTCTTTGCTTTGGCAGCCCAGGGATAGCGTCGGCTCTGAAATGCTTCCAAAGGAGCAGAGTCAGAGAACCTTTGAACCACAGAGCAGGTGCAGCCCCGAACAAGGTCTGCTCTTGGCCTGAGAACACCCACTGCCCAGCGCTTCGTTTGGGTACACACGTGTAGAGGAAGGTTGTTGAATTCTGCTGCGTGATAACTTCTCCGGGCCACGTAGCGTGAGGGCCAGTAGAGTGGCCCTCCATCTCATCCCGGCTTCATGTGCCGGGTGTATAAGGCAAACTCCCTGCTTGAATCCCTCCGTGGGCTACGTAACCTCCAGAGAGAGGTGGGTGATTGGGACCCAGGGCTGGTATCTAGGTTACTGCTCAGTGCCTCAACTTCGCAGCTGTTCTCTCTAAGCGGGTCCCAAAGGCTTTCCGGAAGAGTTTCCTTAGAGGGCCAGAAACAGGAAATTAGCCCACAGGCCCACGGGGATGCCAGTTCTCGGCAGCAACAACGCTACCAGCGTCAGACCCTTGGGTTCTCTTTGGGAAATGGAAGAACAACTCTGCTTGGAAGCTTCTGCCATCCAGTTTGAGAGTCGCACTTCCACCGCAGCCTAGGATTCCAAGTGTTGCCATGCCGCCACAATTTCCCATTCTTAGGCCTCTGACGGCAGAGTGTCTGGCAGTCCTCAAAGAGACCTTAGGGATGCAGGCGTTTTGGCTCCTTCCACCGAGAAAGCAGCTCCTCCAGCTCCTCTGTCGTTAGCTAGTTCATGTTAGAATATCTCTAGGCGCCCTCTTTCCTCCTCCACTTGGTAAGACACAAAGGGACTTGCCCTAAAGGGAAGAAGCCTTCTGAGTCCGGCAGAGAGGCAGCCTCTCCCACTCAGCATTCCCCGACGACTGAGCCCCTGGCATGGGTCCGAGACACGGAGAAAGACAGCCGTAACCCCGAGCTTTTCCACAATGTAGTATAGGCCTCACCCTGAAGCTCACGTCAATTTTATAGAGAAAACACCAGGCCTCGGTGTGCTTTCCTGTGGCAAGGAAACTTTGCTTTCATTCCTTAGGTGGCACATTGGCTCAGGACGGCCCTACCCGAAGGACTCACGGTGTGCAGCCCTATTTGTTGAGATCAGCCCCTCTGGCCCTTTCTCGGATGAAACAAAGTGGGCAAAGAGCCGTTCCTAAGCTGGGGTCCCTGGGAGCCTTCCCTAGTCTACACCAGAACAGCACTCTGAGGGAGAGGAGACGCGGAGGTTTGGTAGCCAAATCTCCTATTCTGCAGAGAAACATTTCGTTGTAGGTGGGTTCCATCAGCCTTGCCATATGTTCTCAGCTGGCTAGGACGGAGGGCAGGCAGTCAGTTGGCAGGCTCACCTGAGGCCCTGCTTCCCAGACTGTGATACAGAACCCCCGCCTGCTGCAGCCCAAAGGGACGGCTTATGGTAAGGGGAAAACCCTGTGTTGGAAAGTTTCTGCCTAACCCTCGCACAAGCACAAGCATATGGGTCAGTGGTCCAAGACTTTCCCCACAGGTTTGCCATGTTTGCTCCCATGTAGCCTCCGAAGGCCGAGGTTACCTAGCTGGGAATCACACTTCAGGAGAGGTACTCATGCTGCTTGGGACTGCAAGTTGTTTCACCAGGCAGCACAAATCGAGTCCACCCACTTGCATTTTCCAGGGGCCGAGCCTAGGAGGGGCAACATACACTTTCTGAATGGGAAAGAAGCCCATGCCTTCAGTGTGAAAGGCCACTATGCCTCTTTGCTTTGGCAGCCCAGGGATAGCGTCGGCTCTGAAATGCTTCCAAAGGAGCAGAGTCAGAGAACCTTTGAACCACAGAGCAGGTGCAGCCCCGAACAAGGTCTGCTCTTGGCCTGAGAACACCCACTGCCCAGCGCTTCGTTTGGGTACACACGTGTAGAGGAAGGTTGTTGAATTCTGCTGCGTGATAACTTCTCCGGGCCACGTAGCGTGAGGGCCAGTAGAGTGGCCCTCCATCTCATCCCGGCTTCATGTGCCGGGTGTATAAGGCAAACTCCCTGCTTGAATCCCTCCGTGGGCTACGTAACCTCCAGAGAGAGGTGGGTGATTGGGACCCAGGGCTGGTATCTAGGTTACTGCTCAGTGCCTCAACTTCGCAGCTGTTCTCTCTAAGCGGGTCCCAAAGGCTTTCCGGAAGAGTTTCCTTAGAGGGCCAGAAACAGGAAATTAGCCCACAGGCCCACGGGGATGCCAGTTCTCGGCAGCAACAACGCTACCAGCGTCAGACCCTTGGGTTCTCTTTGGGAAATGGAAGAACAACTCTGCTTGGAAGCTTCTGCCATCCAGTTTGAGAGTCGCACTTCCACCGCAGCCTAGGATTCCAAGTGTTGCCATGCCGCCACAATTTCCCATTCTTAGGCCTCTGACGGCAGAGTGTCTGGCAGTCCTCAAAGAGACCTTAGGGATGCAGGCGTTTTGGCTCCTTCCACCGAGAAAGCAGCTCCTCCAGCTCCTCTGTCGTTAGCTAGTTCATGTTAGAATATCTCTAGGCGCCCTCTTTCCTCCTCCACGAGGTAAGACACAAACGGACTTGCCCTAAAGGGTAGAAGCCTTCTGAGTCCGGCAGAGAGGCAGCCTCTCCCACTCAGCATTCCCCGACGACTGAGCCCCTGGCATGGGTCCGAGACACGGAGAAAGACAGCCGTAACCCCGAGCTTTTCCACAATGTAGTATAGGCCTCACCCTGAAGCTCACGTCAATTTCATAGAGAAAACACCAGGCCTCGATGTGCTTTCCTGTGGCAAGGAAACTTTGCTTTCATTCCTTAGGTGGCACATTGGCTCAGGACGGCCCTACCCTAAGGACTCACGGTGTGCAGCCCTATTTGTTGAGATCAGCCCCTCTGGCTCTTTCTCGGATGAAACCAAGTGGGCAAAGAGCCGTTCCTAATCTGGGGTCCCTGGGAGCCTTCCCTAGTCTACACCAGAACAGCACTCTGAGGGAGAGGAGACGCAGAGGTTTGGTAGCCAAATCTCCTATTCTGCAGAGAAACATTTCGTTGTAGGTGGGTTCCATCAGCCTTGCCATATGTTCTCAGCTGGCTAGGACGGAGGGCAGGCAGTCAGTTGGCAGGCTCACCTGAGGCCCTGCTTCCCAGACTGTGATACAGAACCCCCGCCTGCTGCAGCCCAAAGGGACGGCTTATGGTAAGGGGAAAACCCTGTGTTGGAAAGTTCCTGCCTAACTCTCGCACAAGCACAAGCATATGGGTCAGTGGTCCAAGACTTTCCCCACAAGTTTACCATGTTTGCTCCCATCTAGCCTCCGAAGGCCGAGGTTACCTAGCTGGGAATCACACTTCAGGAGAGGTACTCATGCTGCTTGGGACTGCAAGTTGTTTCACCAGGCAGCCCAAATCGAGTCCACCCACTTGCATTTTCCAGGGGCCGAGCCTGGGAGGGGCAACATACACTTTCTGAATGGGAAAGAAGCCCATGCCTTCAGTGTGAAAGGCCACTATGCCTCTTTGCTTTGGCAGCCCAGGGATAGAGTCGGCTCTGAAATGCTTCCAAAGGAGCAGAGTCAGAGAACCTTTGAACCACAGAGCAGGTGCAGCCCCGAACAAGGTCTGCTCTTGGCCTGAGAACACCCACTGCCCAGCGCTTCGTTTGGGTACACACGTGTAGAGGAAGGTTGTTGAATTCTGCTGCGTGATTACTTCTCCGGGCCACGTAGCGTGAGGGCCAGTAGAGTGGCCCTCCATCTCATCCCGGCTTCATGTGCCGGGTGTATAAGGCAAACTCCCTGCTTGAATCCCTCCGTGGGCTATGTAACCTCCAGAGAGAGGTGGGTGATTGGGACCCAGGGCTGGTATCTAGGTTACTGCTCAGTGCCTCAACTTCGCAGCTGTTCTCTCTGAGCGGGTCCCAAAGGCTTTCCGGAAGAGTTTCCTTAGAGGGCCAAAAACAGGAAATTAGCCCACAGGCCCACGGGGATGCAAGTTCTCGGCAGCAAAAACGCTACCAGCGTCAGACCCTTGGGTTCTCTTTGGTAAATGGAAGAACAACTCTGCTTGGAAGCTTCTGCCATCCAGTTTGAGAGTCGCACTTCCACCGCAGCCTAGGATTCCAAGTGTTGCCATGCCGCCACAATTTCCCATTCTTAGGCCTATGACGGCAGAGTGTCTGGCAGTCCTCAAAGAGACCTTAGGGATGCAGGCGTTTTGGCTCCTTCCACCGAGAAAGCAGCTCCTCCAGCTCCTCTGTCGTTAGCTAGTTCATGTTAGAATATCTCTAGGCGCCCTCTTTCCTCCTCCACGAGGTAAGACACAAACGGACTTGCCCTAAAGGGTAGAAGCCTTCTGAGTCCGGCAGAGAGGCAGCCTCGCCCACTCAGCATTCCCCGACGACTGAGCCCCTGGCATGGGTCCGAGACACGGAGAAAGACAGCCGTAACCCCGAGCTTTTCCACAATGTAGTATAGGCCTCACCCTGAAGCTCACGTCAATTTCATAGAGAAAACACCAGGCCTCGGTGTGCTTTCCTGTGGCAAGGAAACTTTGCTTTCATTCCTTAGGTGGCACATTGGCTCAGGACGGCCCTACCCGAAGGACTCACGGTGTGCAGCCCTATTGGTTGAGATCAGCCCCTCTGGCTCTTTCTCGGATGAAACCAAGTGGGCAAAGAGCCGTTCCTAAGCTGGGGTCCCTGGGAGCCTTCCCTAGTCTACACCAGAACAGCACTCTGAGGGAGAGGAGACGCGGAGGTTTGGTAGCCAAATCTCCTATTCTGCAGAGAAACATTTCGTTGTAGGTGGGTTCCATCAGCCTTGCCATATTTTCTCAGCTGGCTAGGACGGAGGGCAGGCAGTCAGTTGGCAGGCTCACCTGAAGCCCTGCTTCCCAGACTGTGATACACAACCCCCGCCTGCTGCAGCCCAAAGGGACGGCTTATGGTAAGGGGAAAACCCTGTGTTGGAAAGTTACTGCCTAACCCTCGCACAAGCACAAGCATATGGGTCAGTGGTCCAAGACTTTCCCCACAAGTTTACCATGTTTGCTCCCATCTAGCCTCCGAAGGCCGAGGTTACCTAGCTGGGAATCACACTTCAGGAGAGGTACTCATGCTGCTTGGGACTGCAAGTTGTTTCACCAGGCAGCCCAAATCGAGTCCACCCACTTGCATTTTCCAGGGGCCGAGCCTGGGAGGGGCAACATACACTTTCTGAATGGGAAAGAAGCCCATGCCTTCAGTGTGAAAGGCCACTATGCCTCTTTGCTTTGGCAGCCCAGGGATAGCGTCGGCTCTGAAATGCTTCCAAAGGAGCAGAGTCAGAGAACCTTTGAACCACAGAGCAGGTGCAGCCCCGAACAAGGTCTGCTCTTGGCCTGAGAACACCCACTGCCCAGCGCTTCCTTTGGGTACACACGTGTAGAGGAAGGTTGTTGAATTCTGCTGCGTGATAACTTCTCCGGGCCACGTAGCGTGAGGGCCAGTAGAGTGGCCCTCCATCTCATCCCGGCTTCATGTGCCGGGTGTATAAGGCAAACTCCCTGCTTGAATCCCTCCGTGGGCTACGTAACCTCCAGAGAGAGGTGGGTGATTGGGACCCAGGGCTGGTATCTAGGTTACTGCTCAGTCCCTCAACTTCGCAGCTGTTCTCTCTAAGCGGGTCCCAAAGGCTTTCCGGAAGAGTTTCCTTAGAGGGCCAAAAACAGGAAATTAGCCCACAGGCCCACGGGGATGCAAGTTCTCGGCAGCAACAACGCTACCAGCGTCAGACCCTTGGGTGCTCTTTGGTAAATTGAAGAACAACTCTGCTTGGAAGCTTCTGCCATCCAGTTTGCGAGTCGCACTTCCACCGCAGCCTAGGATTCCAAGTGTTGCCATGCCGCCACAATTTCCCATTCTTAGGCCTATGACGGCAGAGTGTCTGGCAGTCCTCAAAGAGACCTTAGGGATGCAGGCGTTTTGGCTCCTTCCACCGAGAAAGCAGCTCCTCCAGCTCCTCTGTCGTTAGCTAGTTCATGTTAGAATATCTCTAGGCGCCCTCTTTCCTCCTCCACTTGGTAAGACACAAAGGGACTTGCCCTAAAGGGAAGAAGCCTTCTGAGTCCGGCAGAGAGGCAGCCTCTCCCACTCAGCATTCCCCGACGACTGAGCCCCTGGCATGGGTCCGAGACACGGAGAAAGACAGCCGTAACCCCGAGCTTTTCCACAATGTAGTATAGGCCTCACCCTGAAGCTCACGTCAATTTTATAGAGAAAACACCAGGCCTCGGTGTGCTTTCCTGTGGCAAGGAAACTTTGCTTTCATTCCTTAGGTGGCACATTGGCTCAGGACGGCCCTACCCGAAGGACTCACGGTGTGCAGCCCTATTTGTTGAGATCAGCCCCTCTGGCCCTTTCTCGGATGAAACCAAGTGGGCAAAGAGCCGTTCCTAAGCTGGGGTCCCTGGGAGCCTTCCCTAGTCTACACCAGAACAGCACTCTGAGGGAGAGGAGACGCGGAGGTTTGGTAGCCAAATCTCCTATTCTGCAGAGAAACATTTCGTTGTAGGTGGGTTCCATCAGCCTTGCCATATGTTCTCAGCTGGCTAGGACGGAGGGCAGGCAGTCAGTTGGCAGGCTCACCTGAGGCCCTGCTTCCCAGACTGTGATACAGAACCCCCGCCTGCTGCAGCCCAAAGGGACGGCTTATGGTAAGGGGAAAACCCTGTGTTGGAAAGTTTCTGCCTAACCCTCGCACAAGCACAAGCATATGGGTCAGTGGTCCAAGACTTTCCCCACAGGTTTGCCATGTTTGCTCCCATGTAGCCTCCGAAGGCCGAGGTTACCTAGCTGGGAATCACACTTCAGGAGAGGTACTCATGCTGCTTGGGACTGCAAGTTGTTTCACCAGGCAGCACAAATCGAGTCCACCCACTTGCATTTTCCAGGGGCCGAGCCTAGGAGGGGCAACATACACTTTCTGAATGGGAAAGAAGCCCATGCCTTCAGTGTGAAAGGCCACTATGCCTCTTTGCTTTGGCAGCCCAGGGATAGCGTCGGCTCTGAAATGCTTCCAAAGGAGCAGAGTCAGAGAACCTTTGAACCACAGAGCAGGTGCAGCCCCGAACAAGGTCTGCTCTTGGCCTGAGAACACCCACTGCCCAGCGCTTCGTTTGGGTACACACGTGTAGAGGAAGGTTGTTGAATTCTGCTGCGTGATAACTTCTCCGGGCCACGTAGCGTGAGGGCCAGTAGAGTGGCCCTCCATCTCATCCCGGCTTCATGTGCCGGGTGTATAAGGCAAACTCCCTGCTTGAATCCCTCCGTGGGCTACGTAACCTCCAGAGAGAGGTGGGTGATTGGGACCCAGGGCTGGTATCTAGGTTACTGCTCAGTGCCTCAACTTCGCAGCTGTTCTCTCTAAGCGGGTCCCAAAGGCTTTCCGGAAGAGTTTCCTTAGAGGGCCAGAAACAGGAAATTAGCCCACAGGCCCACGGGGATGCCAGTTCTCGGCAGCAACAACGCTACCAGCGTCAGACCCTTGGGTTCTCTTTGGGAAATGGAAGAACAACTCTGCTTGGAAGCTTCTGCCATCCAGTTTGAGAGTCGCACTTCCACCGCAGCCTAGGATTCCAAGTGTTGCCATGCCGCCACAATTTCCCATTCTTAGGCCTCTGACGGCAGAGTGTCTGGCAGTCCTCAAAGAGACCTTAGGGATGCAGGCGTTTTGGCTCCTTCCACCGAGAAAGCAGCTCCTCCAGCTCCTCTGTCGTTAGCTAGTTCATGTTAGAATATCTCTAGGCGCCCTCTTTCCTCCTCCACGAGGTAAGACACAAACGGACTTGCCCTAAAGGGAAGAAGCCTTCTGAGTCCGGCAGAGAGGCAGCCTCTCCCACTCAGCATTCCCCGACGACTGAGCCCCTGGCATGGGTCCGAGACTCGGAGAAAGACAGCCGTAACCCCGAGCTTTTCCACAATGTAGTATAGGCCTCACCCTGAAGCTCACGTCAATTTCATAGAGAAAACACCAGGCCTCGGTGTGCTTTCCTGTGGCAAGGAAACTTTGCTTTCATTCCTTAGGTGGCACATTGGCTCAGGACGGCCCTACCCGAAGGACTCACGGTGTGCAGCCCTATTTGTTGAGATCAGCCCCTCTGGCTCTTTCTCGGATGAAACCAAGTGGGCAAAGAGCCGTTCCTAAGCTGGGGTCCCTGGGAGCCTTCCCTAGTCTACACCAGAACAGCACTCTGAGGGAGAGGAGACGCGGAGGTTTGGTAGCCAAATCTCCTATTCTGCAGAGAAACATGTCGTTGTAGGTGGGTTCCATCAGCCTTGCCATATTTTCTCAGCTGGCTAGGATGGAGGGCAGGCAGTCAGTTGGCAGGCTCACCTGAGGCCCTGCTTCCCAGACTGTGATACAGAACCCCCGCCTGCTGCAGCCCGAAGGGACGGCTTATGGTAAGGGGAAAACCCTGTGTTGGAAAGTTCCTGCCTAACCCTCGCACAAGCACAAGCATATGGGTCAGTGGTCCAAGACTTTCCCCACAAGTTTACCATGTTTGCTCCCATCTAGCCTCCGAAGGCCGAGGTTACCTAGCTGGGAATCACACTTCAGGAGAGGTACTCATGCTGCTTGGGACTGCAAGTTGTTTCACCAGGCAGCCCAAATCGAGTCCACACACTTGCATTTTCCAGGGGCAGAGCCTGGGAGGGGCAACATACACTTTCTGAATGGGAAAGAAGCCCATGCCTTCAGTGTGAAAGGCCACTATGCCTCTTTGCTTTGGCAGCCCAGGGATAGCGTCGGCTCTGAAATGCTTCCAAAGGAGCAGAGTCAGAGAACATTTGAACCACAGAACAGGTGCAGCCCCGAACAATGTCTGCTCTTGGCCTGAGAACACCCACTGCCCAGCGCTTCGTTTGGGTACACACGTGTAGAGGAAGGTTGTTGAATTCTGCTGCGTGATAACTTCTCCGGGCCACGTAGCGTGAGGGCCAGTAAAGTGGCCCTCCATCTCATCCCGGCTTCATGTGCAGGGTGTATAAGGCAAACTCCCTGCTTGAATCCCTCCGTGGGCTACGTAACCTCCAGAGAGAGGTGGGTGATTGGGACCCAGGGCTGGTATCTAGGTTACTGCTCAGTGCCTCAACTTCGCAGCTGTTCTCTCTAAGCGGGTCCCAAAGACTTTCTGGAGGAGTTTCCTTAGAGGGCCAGAAACAGGAAATTAGCCCACAGGCCCACGGGGATGCCAGTTCTCGGCAGCAACAACGCTACCAGCGTCAGACCCTTGGGTTCTCTTTGGTAAATGGAAGAACAACTCTGCTTGGAAGCTTCTGCCATCCAGTTTGAGAGTCGCACTTCCACCGCAGCCTAGGATTCCAAGTGTTGCCATGCCGCCACAATTTCCCATTCTTAGGCCTATGACGGCAGAGTGTCTGGCAGTCCTCAAAGAGACCTTAGGGATGCAGGCGTTTTGGCTCCTTTCACCGAGAAAGCAGCTCCTCCAGCTCCTCTGTCGTTAGCTAGTTCATGTTAGAATATCTCTAGGCGCCCTCTTTCCTCCTCCACGTGGTAAGACCAAACGGACTTGCCCTAAAGGGAAGAAGCCTTCTGAGTCCGGCAGAGAGGCAGCCTCTCCCACTCAGCATTCCCCGACGACTGAGCCCCTGGCATGGGTCCGAGACACGGAGAAATACAGCCGTAACCCCGAGCTTTTCCACAATGTAGTGTTGGCCTCACCCTGAAGCTCACGTCAATTTCATAGAGAAAACACCAGGCCTCGGTGTGCTTTCCTGTGGCAAGGAAACTTTGCTTTCATTCCTTAGGTGGCACATTGGCTCAGGACGGCCCTACCCGAAGGACTCACGGTGTGCAGCCCTATTTGTTGAGATCAGCCCCTCTGGCTCTTTCTCGGATGAAACCAAGTGGGCAAAGAGCCGTTCCTAAGCTGGGGTCCCGGGGAGCCTTCCCTAGTCTACACCAGAACAGCACTCTGAGGGAGAGGAGACGCGGAGGTTTGGTAGCCAAATCTCCTATTCTGCAGAGAAACATTTCGTTGTAGGTGGGTTCCATCAGCCTTGCCATATTTTCTCAGCTGGCTAGGACGGAGGGCAAGCAGTCAGTTGGCAGGCTCACCTGAGGCCCTGCTTCCCAGACTGTGATACAGAACCCCCGCCTGCTGCAGCCCAAAGGGACGGCTTATGGTAAGGGGAAAACCCTGTGTTGGAAATTTCCTGCCTAACCCTCGCACAAGCACAAGCATATGGGTCAGTAGTCCAAGACTTTCCCCACAAGTTTACCATGTTTGCTCCCATCTAGCCTCCGAAGGCCGAGGTTACCTAGCTGGGAATCACACTTCAGGAGAGGTACTCATGCTGCTTGGGACTGCAAGTTGTTTCACCAGGCAGCCCAAATCGAGTCCACCCACTTGCATTTTCCAGGGGCCGAGCCTGGGAGGGGCAACATACACTTTCTGAATGGGAAAGAAGCCCATGCCTTCAGTGTGAAAGGCCACTATGCCTCTTTGCTTTGGCAGCCCAGGGATAGCGTCGGCTCTGAAATGCTTCCAAAGGAGCAGAGTCAGAGAACCTTTGAACCACAGAGCAGGTGCAGCCCCGAACAAGGTCTGCTCTTGGCCTGAGAACACCCACTGCCCAGCGCTTCGTTTGGGTACACACGTGTAGAGGAAGGTTGTTGAATTCTGCTGCGTGATAACTTCTCCGGGCCACGTAGCGTGAGGGCCAGTAGAGTGGCCCTCCATCTCATCCCGGCTTCATGTGCCGGGTGTATAAGGCAAACTCCCTGCTTGAATCCCTCCGTGGGCTACGTAACCTCCAGAGAGAGGTGGGTGATTGGGACCCAGGGCTGGTATCTAGGTTACTGCTCAGTGCCTCAACTTCGCAGCTGTTCTCTCTAGGCGGGTCCCAAAGGCTTTCTGGAAGAGTTTCCTTACAGGGCCAGAAACAGGAAATTAGCCGATAGGCCCACGGGGATGCCAGTTCTCGGCAGCAACAACGCTACCAGCGTCAGACCCTTGGGTTCTCTTTGGTAAATGGAAGAACAACTCTGCTTGGAAGCTTCTGCCATCCAGTTTGAGAGTCGCACTTCCACCGCAGCCTAGGATTCCAAGTGTTGCCATGCCGCCACAATTTCCCATTCTTAGGCCTATGACGGCAGAGTGTCTGGCAGTCCTCAAAGAGACCTTAGGGATGCAGGCGTTTTGGCTCCTTCCACCGAGAAAGCAGCTCCTCCAGCTCCTCTGTCGTTAGCTAGTTCATGTTAGAATATCTCTAGGCGCCCTCTTTCCTCCTCCACGAGGTAAGACACAAACGGACTTGCCCTAAAGGGAAGAAGCCTTCTGAGTCCGGCAGAGAGGCAGCCTCTCCCACTCAGCATTCCCCGACGACTGAGCCCCTGGCATGGGTCCGAGACACGGAGAAAGACAGCCGTAACCCCGAGCTTTTCCACAATGTAGTATAGGCCTCACCCTGAAGCTCACGTCAATTTCATAGAGAAAACACCAGGCCTCGGTGTGCTTTCCTGTGGCAAGGAAACTTTGCTTTCATTCCTTAGGTGGCACATTGGCTCAGGACGGCCCTACCCGAAGGACTCACGGTGTGCAGCCCTATTTGTTGAGATCAGCCCCTCTGGCTCTTTCTCGGATGAAACCAAGTGGGCAAAGAGCCGTTCCTAAGCTGGGGTCCCGGGGAGCCTTCCCTAGTCTACACCAGAACAGCACTCTGAGGGAGAGGAGACGCGGAGGTTTGGTAGCCAAATCTCCTATTCTGCAGAGAAACATTTCGTTGTAGGTGGGTTCCATCAGCCTTGCCATATTTTCTCAGCTGGCTAGGACGGAGAGCAGGCAGTCAGTTGGCAGGCTCACCTGAGGCCCTGCTTCCCAGACTGTGATACAGAACCCCCGCCTGCTGCAGCCCGAAGGGACGGCTTATGGTAAGGGGAAAACCCTGTGTTGGAAAGTTCCTGCCTAACCCTCGCACAAGCACAAGCATATGGGTCAGTGGTCCAAGACTTTCCCCACAAGTTTACCATGTTTGCTCCCATCTAGCCTCCGAAGGCCGAGGTTACCTAGCTGGGAATCACACTTCAGGAGAGGTACTCATGCTGCTTGGGACTGCAAGTTGTTTCACCAGGCAGCCCAAACCGAGTCCACCCACTTGCATTTTCCATGGGCCGAGCCTGGGAGGGGCAACATACACTTTCTGAATGGGAAAGAAGCCCATGCCTTCAGTGTGAAAGGCCACTATGCCTCTTTGCTTTGGCAGCCCAGGGATAGCGTCGGCTCTGAAATGCTTCCAAAGGAGCAGAGTCAGAGAACCTTTGAACCACAGAGCAGGTGCAGCCCCGAACAAGGTCTGCTCTTGGCCTGAGAACACCCACTGCCCAGCGCTTCGTTTGGGTACACACGTGTAGAGGAAGGTTGTTGAATTCTGCTGCGTGATAACTTCTCCGGGCCACGTAGAGTGAGGGCCAGTAGAGTGGCCCTCCATCTCATCCCGGCTTCATGTGCCGGGTGTATAAGGCAAACTCCCTGCTTGAATCCCTCCGTGGGCTACGTAACCTCCAGAGAGAGGTGGGTGATTGGGACCCAGGGCTGGTATCTAGGTTACTGCTCAGTGCCTCAACTTCGCAGCTGTTCTCTCTAGGCGGGTCCCAAAGGCTTTCTGGAAGAGTTTCCTTAGAGGGCCAGAAACAGGAAATTAGCCGACAGGCCCACGGGGATGCCAGTTCTCGGCAGCAACAACGCTACCAGCGTCAGACCCTTGGGTTCTCTTTGGTAAATGGAAGAACAACTCTGCTTGGAAGCTTCTGCCATCCAGTTTGAGAGTCGCACTTCCACCGCAGCCTAGGATTCCAAGTGTTGCCATGCCGCCACAATTTCCCATTCTTAGGCCTATGACGGCAGAGTGTCTGGCAGTCCTCAAAGAGACCTTAGGGATGCAGGCGTTTTGGCTCCTTCCACCGAGAAAGCAGCTCCTCCAGCTCCTCTGTCGTTAGCTAGTTCATGTTAGAATATCTCAGGGCGCCCTCTTTCCTCCTCCACGTGGTAAGACCAAACGGACTTGCCCTAAAGGGAAGAAGCCTTCTGAGTCCGGCAGAGAGGCAGCCTCTCCCACTCAGCATTCCCCGACGACTGAGCCCCTGGCATGGGTCCGAGACACGGAGAAAGACAGCCGTAACCCCGAGCTTTTCCACAATGTAGTGTTGGCCTCACCCTGAAGCTCACGTCAATTTCATAGAGAAAACACCAGGCCTCGGTGTGCTTTCCTGTGGCAAGGAAACTTTGCTTTCATTCCTTAGGTGGCACATTGGCTCAGGACGGCCCTACCCGAAGGACTCACGGTGTGCAGCCCTATTTGTTGAGATCAGCCCCTCTGGCTCTTTCTCGGATGAAACCGAGTGGGCAAAGAACCGTTCCTAAGCTGGGGTCCCTGGGAGCCTTCCCTAGTCTACACCAGAACAGCACTCTGAGGGAGAGGAGACGCGGAGGTTTGGTAGCCAAATCTCCTATTCTGCAGAGAAACATTTCGTTGTAGGTGGGTTCCATCAGCCTTGCCATATGTTCTCAGCTGGCTAGGACGGAGGGCAGGCAGTCAGTTGGCAGGCTCACCTGAGGCCCTGCTTCCCAGACTGTGATACAGAACCCCCGCCTGCTGCAGCCCGAAGGGACGGCTTATGGTAAGGGGAAAACCCTGTGTTGGAAAGTTCCTGCCTAACCCTCGCACAAGCACAAGCATATGGGTCAGTGGTCCAAGACTTTCCCCACAAGTTTACCATGTTTGCTCCCATCTAGCCTCCGAAGGCCGAGGTTACCTAGCTGGGAATCACACTTCAGGAGAGGTACTCATGCTGCTTGGGACTGCAAGTTGTTTCACCAGGCAGCCCAAATCGAGTCCACACACTTGCATTTTCCAGGGGCAGAGCCTGGGAGGGGCAACATACACTTTCTGAATGGGAAAGAAGCCCATGCCTTCAGTGTGAAAGGCCACTATGCCTCTTTGCTTTGGCAGCCCAGGGATAGCGTCGGCTCTGAAATGCTTCCAAAGGAGCAGAGTCAGAGAACCTTTGAACCACAGAGCAGGTGCAGCCCCGAACAAGGTCTGCTCTTGGCCTGAGAACACCCACTGCCCAGCGCTTCGTTTGGGTACACACGTGTAGAGGAAGGTTGTTGAATTCTGCTGCGTGATAACTTCTCCGGGCCACGTAGCGTGAGGGCCAGTAGAGTGGCCCTCCATCTCATCCCGGCTTCAGGTGCCGGGTGTATAAGGCAAGCTCCCTGCTTGAATCCCTCCGTGGGCTACGTAACCTCCAGAGAGAGGTGGGTGATTGGGACCCAAGGCTGGTATCTAGGTTACTGCTCAGTGCCTCAACTTCGCAGCTGTTCTCTCTAAGCGGGTCCCAAAGGCTTTCCGGAAGTGTTTCCTTAGAGGGCCAGAAATAGGAAATTAGCCGACAGGCCCACGGGGATGCCAGTTCTCGGCAGCAACAACGCTACCAGCGTCAGACCCTTGGGTTCTCTTTGGTAAATGGAAGAACAACTCTGCTTGGAAGCTTCTGCCATCCAGTTTGAGAGTCGCACTTCCACCGCAGCCTAGGATTCCAAGTGTTGCCATGCCTTCACAATTTCCAATTCTTAGGCCTATGACGGCAGAGTGTCTGGCAGTCCTCAAAGAGACCTTAGGGATGCAGGCGTTTTGGCTCCTTCCACCGAGAAAGCAGCTCCTCCAGCTCCTCTGTCGTTAGCTAGTTCATGTTAGAATATCTCTAGGCGCCCTCTTTCCTCCTCCACGAGGTAAGACACAAACGGACTTGCCCTAAAGGGTAGAAGCCTTCTGAGTTCGGCAGAGAGGCAGCCTCTCCCACTCAGCATTCCCCGACGACTGAGCCCCTGGCATGCGTCCGAGACACGGAGAAAGACAGCCGTAACCCCGAGCTTTTCCACAATGTAGTATAGGCCTCACCCTGAAGCTCACGTCAATTTCATAGAGAAAACACCAGGCCTCGGTGTGCTTTCCTGTGGCAAGGAAACTTTGCTTTCATTCCTTAGGTGGCACATTGGCTCAGGACGGCCTTACCCGAAGGACTCACGGTGTGCAGCCCTATTTGTTGAGATCAGCCCCTCTGGCTCTTTCTCGGATGAAACCAAGTGGGCAAAGAGCCGTTCCTAAGCTGGGGTCCCTGGGAGCCTTCCCTAGTCTACACCAGAACAGCACTCTGAGGGAGAGGAGACGCGGAGGTTTGGTAGCCAAATCTCCTATTCTGCAGAGAAACATTTCGTTGTAGGTGGGTTCCATCAGCCTTGCCATATTTTCTCAGCTGGCTAGGACGGAGGGCAGGCAGTCAGTTGGCAGGCTCACCTGAGGCCCTGCTTCCCAGACTGTGATACACAACCCCCGCCTGCTGCAGCCCGAAGGGACGGCTTATGGTAAGGGGTAAACCCTGTGTTGGAAAGTTCCTGCCTAACCCTCGCACAAGCACAAGCATATGGGTCAGTGGTCCAAGACTTTCCCCACAAGTTTACCATGTTTGCTCCCATCTAGCCTCCGAAGGCCGAGGTTACCTAGCTGGGAATCACACTTCAGGAGAGGTACTCATGCTGCTTGGGACTGCAAGTTGTTTCACCAGGCAGCCCAAATCGAGTCCACCCACTTGCATTTTCCAGGGGCCGAGCCTGGGAGGGGCAACATACACTTTCTGAATGGGAAAGAAGCCCATGCCTTCAGTGTGAAAGGCCACTATGCCTCTTTGCTTTGGCAGCCCAGGGATAGCGTCGCCTCTGAAATGCTTCCAAAGGAGCAGAGTCAGAGAACCTTTGAACCACAGAGCAGGTGCAGCCCCGAACAAGGTCTGCTCTTGGCCTGAGAACACCCACTGCCCAGCGCTTCGTTTGGGTACACACGTGTAGAGGAAGGTTGTTGAATTCTGCTGCGTGATAACTTCTCCGGGCCACGTAGCGTGAGGGCCAGTAGAGTGGCCCTCCATCTCATCCCGGCTTCATGTGCCGGGTGTATAAGGCAAACTCCCTGCTTGAATCCCTCCGTGGGCTACGTAACCTCCAGAGAGAGGTGGGTGATTGGGACCCAGAGCTGTTATCTAGGTTACTGCTCAGTGCCTCAACTTCGCAGCTGTTCTCTCTAAGCGGGTCCCAAAGGCTTTCTGGAAGTGTTTCCTTAGAGGGCCAGAAACAGGAAATTAGCCCACAGGCCCACGGGGATGCCAGTTCTCGGCAGCAACAACGCTACCAGCGTCAGACCCTTGGGTTCTCTTTGGTAAATGGAAGAACAACTCTGCTTGGAAGCTTCTGCCATCCAGTTTGAGAGTCGCACTTCCACCGCAGCCTAGGATTCCAAGTGTTGCCATGCCGCCACAATTTCCCATTCTTAGGCCTATGACGGCAGAGTGTCTGGCAGTCCTCAAAGAGACCTTAGGGATGCAGGCGTTTTGGCTCCTTCCACCGAGAAAGCAGCTCCTCCAGCTCCTCTGTCGTTAGCTAGTTCATGTTAGAATATCTCTAGGCGCCCTCTTTCCTCCTCCACGTGGTAAGACCAAACGGACTTGCCCTAAAGGGAAGAAGCCTTCTGAGTCCGGCAGAGAGGCAGCCTCTCCCACTCAGCATTCCCCGACGACTGAGCCCCTGGCATGGGTCCGAGACACGGAGAAAAACAGCCGTAACCCCGAGCTTTTCCACAATGTAGTGTTGGCCTCACCCTGAAGCTCACGTCAATTTCATAGAGAAAACACCAGGCCTCGGTGTGCTTTCCTGTGGCAAGGGAACTTTGCTTTCATTCCTTAGGTGGCACATTGGCTCAGGACGGCCCTACCCGAAGGACTCACGGTGTGCAGCCCTATTTGTTGAGATCAGCCCCTCTGGCTCTTTCTCGGATGAAACCAAGTGGGCAAACAGCCGTTCCTAAGCTGGGGTCCCTGGGAGCCTTCCCTAGTCTACACCAGAACAGCACTCTGAGGGAGAGGAGACGCGGAGGTTTGGTAGCCAAATCTCCTATTCTGCAGAGAAACATTTCGTTGTAGGTGGGTTCCATCAGCCTTGTCATATGCTCTCAGCTGGCTAGGACGGAGGGCAGGCAGTCAGTTGGCAGGCTCACCTGAGGCCCTGCTTCCCAGACTGTGATACAGAACCCCCGCCTGCTGCAGCCCGAAGGGACGGCTTATGGAAAGGGGAAAACCCTGTGTTGGAAAGTTCCTGCCTAACCCTCGCACAAGCACAAGCATATGGGTCAGTGGTCCAAGACTTTCCCCACAAGTTTACCATGTTTGCTCCCATCTAGCCTCCGAAGGCCGAGGTTACCTAGCTGGGAATCACACTTCAGGAGAGGTACTCATGCTGCTTGGGACTGCAAGTTGTTTCACCAGGCAGCCCAAATCGAGTCCACCCACTTGCATTTTCCAGGGGCCGAGCCTGGGAGGGGCAACATACACTTTCTGAATGGGAAAGAAGCCCATGCCTTCAGTGTGAAAGGCCACTATGCCTCTTTGCTTTGGCAGCCCAGGGATAGCGTCGGCTCTGAAATGCTTCCAAAGGAGCAGAGTCAGAGAACCTTTGAACCACAGAGCAGGTGCAGCCCCGAACAAGGTCTGCTCTTGGCCTGAGAACACCCACTGCCCAGCGCTTCCTTTGGGTACACACGTGTAGAGGAAGGTTGTTGAATTCTGCTGCGTGATAACTTCTCCGGGCCACGTAGCGTGAGGGCCAGTAGAGTGGCCCTCCATCTCATCCCGGCTTCATGTGCCGGGTGTATAAGGCAAACTCCTTGCTTGAATCCCTCCGTGGGCTACGTAACCTCCAGAGAGAGGTGGGTGATTGGGACCCAGGGCTGGTATCTAGGTTACTGCTCAGTGCCTCAACTTCGCAGCTGTTCTCTCTAAGCGGGTCCCAAAGGCTTTCTGGAAGAGTTTCCTTAGAGGGCCAGAAACAGGAAATTAGCCGACAGGCCCACGGGGATGCCAGTTCTCGGCAGCAACAACGCTACCAGCGTCAGACCCTTGGGTTCTCTTTGGTAAATGGAAGAACAACTCTGCTTGGAAGCTTCTGCCATCCAGTTTGAGAGTCGCACTTCCACCGCAGCCTAGGATTCCAAGTGTTGCCATGCCGCCACAATTTCCAATTCTTAGGCCTATGACGGCAGAGTGTCTGGCAGTCCTCAAAGAGACCTTAGGGATGCAGGCGTTTTGGCTCCTTCCACCGAGAAATCAGCTCCTCCAGCTCCTCTGTCGTTAGCTAGTTCATGTTAGAATATCTCTAGGCGCCCTCTTTCCTCCTCCACGAGGTAAGACACAAACGGACTTGCCCTAAAGGGTAGAAGCCTTCTGAGTCCGGCAGAGAGGCAGCCTCTCCCACTCAGAATTCCCCGACGACTGAGCCCCTGGCATGCGTCCGAGACACGGAGAAAGACAGCCGTAACCCCGAGCTTTTCCACAATGTAGTATAGGCCTCACCCTGAAGCTCACGTCAATTTCATAGAGAAAACACCAGGCCTCGGTGTGCTTTCCTGTGGCAAGGAAACTTTGCTTTCATTCCTTAGGTGGCACATTGGCTCAGGACGGCCCTACCCGAAGGACTCACGGTGTGCAGCCCTATTTGTTGAGATCAGCCCCTCTGGCTCTTTCTCGGATGAAACCAAGTGGGCAAAGAGCCGTTCCTAAGCTGGGGTCCCTGGGAGCCTTCCCTAGTCTACACCAGAACAGCACTCTGAGGGAGAGGAGACGCGGAGGTTTGGTAGCCAAATCTCCTATTCTGCAGAGAAACATTTCGTTGTAGGTGGGTTCCATCAGCCTTGCCATATTTTCTCAGCTGGCTAGGACGGAGGGCAGGCAGTCAGTTGGCAGGCTCACCTGAGGCCCTGCTTCCCAGACTGTGATACAGAACCCCCGCCTGCTGCAGCCCAAAGGGACGGCTTATGGTAAGGGGAAAACCCTGTGTTGGAAAGTTCCTGCCTAACCCTCGCACAAGCACAAGCATATGGGTCAGTGGTCCAAGACTTTCCCCACAAGTTTACCATGTTTGCTCCCATCTAGCCTCCGAAGGCCGAGGTTACCTAGCTGGGAATCACACTTCAGGAGAGGTACTCATGCTGCTTGGGACTGCAAGTTGTTTCACCAGGCAGCCCAAATCGAGTCCACCCACTTGCATTTTCCAGGGGCCGAGCCTGGGAGGGGCAACATACACTTTCTGAATGGGAAAGAAGCCCATGCCTTCAGTGTGAAAGGCCACTATGCCTCTTTGCTTTGGCAGCCCAGGGATAGCGTCGGCTCTGAAATGCTTCCAAAGGAGCAGAGTCAGAGAACCTTTGAACCACAGAGCAGGTGCAGCCCCGAACAAGGTCTGCTCTTGGCCTGAGAACACCCACTGCCCAGCGCTTCGTTTGGGTACACACGTGTAGAGGAAGGTTGTTGAATTCTGCTGCGTGATAACTTCTCCGGGCCACGTAGCGTGAGGGCCAGTAGAGTGGCCCTCCATCTCATCCCGGCTTCATGTGCCGGGTGTATAAGGCAAACTCCCTGCTTGAATCCCTCCGTGGGCTACGTAACCTCCAGAGAGAGGTGGGTGATTGGGACCCAGGGCTGGTATCTAGGTTACTGCTCAGTGCCTCAACTTCGCAGCTGTTCTCTCTAAGCGGGTCCCAAAGGCTTTCCGGAAGAGTTTCCTTAGAGGGCCAGAAACAGGAAATTAGCCCACAGGCCCACGAGGATGCCAGTTCTCGGCAGCAACAACGCTACCAGCGTCAGACCCTTGGGTTCTCTTTGGTAAATGGAAGAACAACTCTGCTTGGAAGCTTCTGCCATCCAGTTTGAGAGTCGCACTTCCACCGCAGCCTAGGATTCCAAGTGTTGCCATGCCGCCACAATTTCCCATTCTTAGGCCTATGACGGCAGAGTGTCTGGCAGTCCTCAAAGAGACCTTAGGGATGCAGGCGTTTTGGCTCCTTCCACCGAGAAAGCAGCTCCTCCAGCTCCTCTGTCGTTAGCTAGTTCATGTTAGAATATCTCTAGGCGCCCTCTTTCCTCCTCCACGTGGTAAGACACAAAGGGACTTGCCCTAAAGGGAAGAAGCCTTCTGAGTCCGGCAGAGAGGCAGCCTCTCCCACTCAGCATTCCCCGACGACTGAGCCCCTGGCATGGGTCCGAGACACGGAGAAAGACAGCCGTAACCCCGAGCTTTTCCACAATGTAGTATAGGCCTCACCCTGAAGCTCACGTCAATTTCATAGAGAAAACACCAGGCCTCGGTGTGCTTTCCTGTGGCAAGGAAACTTTGCTTTCATTCCTTAGGTGGCACATAGGCTCAGGACGGCCTTACCCGAAGGACACACGGTGTGCAGCCCTATTTGTTGAGATCAGCCCCTCTGGCTCTTTCTCGGATGAAACCAAGTGGGCAAAGAGCCGTTCCTAAGCTGGGGTCCCTGGGAGCCTTCCCTAGTCTGCACCAGAACAGCACTCTGAGGGAGAGGAGACGCGGAGGTTTGGTAGCCAAATCTCCTATTCTGCAGAGAAACATTTCGTTGTAGGTGGGTTCCATCAGCCTTGCCATATTTTCTCAGCTGGCTAAGACGGAGGGCAGGCAGTCAGTTGGCAGGCTCACCTGAGGCCCTGCTTCCCAGACTGTGATACACAACCCCCGCCTGCTGCAGCCCAAAGGGACGGCTTATGGTAAGGGGAAAACCCTGTGTTGGAAAGTTCCTGCCTAACCCTCGCACAAGCACAAGCATATGGGTCAGTGGTCCAAGACTTTCCCCACACGTTTGCCATGTTTGCTCCCATGTAGCCTCCGAAGGCCGAGGTTACCTAGCTGGGAATCACACTTCAGGAGAGGTACTCATGCTGCTTGGGACTGCAAGTTGTTTCACCAGGTAGCCCAAATCGAGTCCAACCACTTGCATTTTCCAGGGGCAGAGCCTGGGAGGGGCAACATACACTTTCTGAATGGGAAAGAAGCCCATGCCTTCAGTGTGAAAGGCCACTATGCCTCTTTGCTTTGGCAGCCCAGGGATAGCGTCGCCTCTGAAATGCTTCCAAAGGAGCAGAGTCAGAGAACCTTTGAACCACAGAGCAGGTGCAGCCCCGAACAAGGTCTGCTCTTGGCCTGAGAACACCCACTGCCCAGCGCTTCGTTTGGGTACACACGTGTAGAGGAAGGTTGTTGAATTCTGCTGCGTGATAACTTCTCCGGGCCACGTAGCGTGAGGGCCAGTAGAGTGGCCCTCCATCTCATCCCGGCTTCATGTGCCGGGTGTATAAGGCAAACTCCCTGCTTGAATCCCTCCGTGGGCTACGTAACCTCCAGAGAGAGGTGGGTGATTGGGACCCAGGGCTGGTATCTAGGTTACTGCTCAGTGCCTCAACTTCGCAGCTGTTCTCTCTAAGCGGGTCCCAAAGGCTTTCTGGAAGTGTTTCCTTAGAGGGCCAGAAACAGGAAATTAGCCCACAGGCCCACGGGGATGCCAGTTCTCGGCAGCAACAACGCTACCAGCGTCAGACCCTTGGGTTCTCTTTGGTAAATGGAAGAACAACTCTGCTTGGAAGCTTCTGCCATCCAGTTTGAGAGTCGCACTTCCACCGCAGCCTAGGATTCCAAGTGTTGCCATGCCGCCACAATTTCCCATTCTTAGGCCTATGACGGCAGAGTGTCTGGCAGTCCTCAAAGAGACCTTAGGGATGCAGGCGTTTTGGCTCCTTCCACCGAGAAAGCAGCTCCTCCAGCTCCTCTGTCGTTAGCTAGTTCATGTTAGAATATCTCTAGGCGCCCTCTTTCCTCCTCCACGTGGTAAGACCAAACGGACTTGCCCTAAAGGGAAGAAGCCTTCTGAGTCCGGCAGAGAGGCAGCCTCTCCCACTCAGCATTCCCCGACGACTGAGCCCCTGGCATGGGTCCGAGACACGGAGAAAAACAGCCGTAACCCCGAGCTTTTCCACAATGTAGTGTTGGCCTCACCCTGAAGCTCACGTCAATTTCATAGAGAAAACACCAGGCCTCGGTGTGCTTTCCTGTGGCAAGGGAACTTTGCTTTCATTCCTTAGGTGGCACATTGGCTCAGGACGGCCCTACCCGAAGGACTCACGGTGTGCAGCCCTATTTGTTGAGATCAGCCCCTCTGGCTCTTTCTCGGATGAAACCAAGTGGGCAAACAGCCGTTCCTAAGCTGGGGTCCCTGGGAGCCTTCCCTAGTCTACACCAGAACAGCACTCTGAGGGAGAGGAGACGCGGAGGTTTGGTAGCCAAATCTCCTATTCTGCAGAGAAACATTTCGTTGTAGGTGGGTTCCATCAGCCTTGTCATATGCTCTCAGCTGGCTAGGACGGAGGGCAGGCAGTCAGTTGGCAGGCTCACCTGAGGCCCTGCTTCCCAGACTGTGATACAGAACCCCCGCCTGCTGCAGCCCGAAGGGACGGCTTATGGAAAGGGGAAAACCCTGTGTTGGAAAGTTCCTGCCTAACCCTCGCACAAGCACAAGCATATGGGTCAGTGGTCCAAGACTTTCCCCACAAGTTTACCATGTTTGCTCCCATCTAGCCTCCGAAGGCCGAGGTTACCTAGCTGGGAATCACACTTCAGGAGAGGTACTCATGCTGCTTGGGACTGCAAGTTGTTTCACCAGGCAGCCCAAATCGAGTCCACCCACTTGCATTTTCCAGGGGCAGAGACTGGGAGGGGCAACATACACTTTCTGAATGGGAAAGAAACCCATGCCTTCAGTGTGAAAGGCCACTATGCCTCTTTGCTTTGGCAACCCAGGGATAGCGTCGCCTCTGAAATGCTTCCAAAGGAGCAGAGTCAGAGAACCTTTGAACCACAGAGCAAGTGCCGCCCCGAACAAGGTCTGCTCTTGGCCTGAGAACACCCACTGCCCAGCGCTTCGTTTGGGTACACACGTGTAGAGGAAGGTTGTTGAATTCTGCTGCGTGATAACTTCTCCGGGCCACGTAGCGTGAGGGCCAGTAGAGTGGCCCTCCATCTCATCCCGGCTTCATGTGCCGGGTGTATAAGGCAAACTCCCTGCTTGAATCCCTCCGTGGGCTACGTAACCTCCAGAGAGAGGTGGGTGATTGGGACCCAGGGCTGGTATCTAGGTTACTGCTCAGTGCCTCAACTTCGCAGCTGTTCTCTCTAAGCGGGTCCCAAAGGCTTTCTGGAAGAGTTTCCTTAGAGGGCCAGAAACAGGAAATTAGCCGACAGGCCCACGGGGATGCCAGTTCTCGGCAGCAACAACGCTACCAGCGTCAGACCCTTGGGTTCTCTTTGGTAAATGGAAGAACAACTCTGCTTGGAAGCTTCTGCCATCCAGTTTGAGAGTCGCACTTCCACCGCAGCCTAGGATTCCAAGTGTTGCCATGCCGCCAGAATTTCCAATTCTTAGGCCTATGACGGCAGAGTGTCTGGCAGTCCTCAAAGAGACCTTAGGGATGCAGGCGTTTTGGCTCCTTCCACCGAGAAAGCAGCTCCTCCAGCTCCTCTGTCGTTAGCTAGTTCATGTTAGAATATCTCTAGGCGCCCTCTTTCCTCCTCCACGAGGTAAGACACAAACGGACTTGCCCTAAAGGGTAGAAGCCTTCTGAGTCCGGCAGAGAGGCAGCCTCTCCCACTCAGAATTCCCCGACGACTGAGCCCCTGGCATGCGTCCGAGACACGGAGAAAGACAGCCGTAACCCCGAGCTTTTCCACAATGTAGTATAGGCCTCACCCTGAAGCTCACGTCAATTTCATAGAGAAAACACCAGGCCTCGGTGTGCTTTCCTGTGGCAAGGAAACTTTGCTTTCATTCCTTAGGTGGCACATTGGCTCAGGACGGCCCTACCCGAAGGACTCACGGTGTGCAGCCCTATTTGTTGAGATCAGCCCCTCTGGCTCTTTCTCGGATGAAACCAAGTGGGCAAAGAGCCGTTCCTAAGCTGGGGTCCCTGGGAGCCTTCCCTAGTCTACACCAGAACAGCACTCTGAGGGAGAGGAGACGCGGAGGTTTGGTAGCCAAATCTCCTATTCTGCAGAGAAACATTTCGTTGTAGGTGGGTTCCATCAGCCTTGCCATATTTTCTCAGCTGGCTAGGACGGAGGGCAGGCAGTCAGTTGGCAGGCTCACCTGAGGCCCTGCTTCCCAGACTGTGATACAGAACCCCCGCCTGCTGCAGCCCAAAGGGACGGCTTATGGTAAGGGGAAAACCCTGTGTTGGAAAGTTCCTGCCTAACCCTCGCACAAGCACAAGCATATGGGTCAGTGGTCCAAGACTTTCCCCACAAGTTTACCATGTTTGCTCCCATCTAGCCTCCGAAGGCCGAGGTTACCTAGCTGGGAATCACACTTCAGGAGAGGTACTCATGCTGCTTGGGACTGCAAGTTGTTTCACCAGGCAGCCCAAATCGAGTCCACCCACTTGCATTTTCCAGGGGCCGAGCCTGGGAGGGGCAACATACACTTTCTGAATGGGAAAGAAGCCCATGCCTTCAGTGTGAAAGGCCACTATGCCTCTTTGCTTTGGCAGCCCAGGGATAGCGTCGGCTCTGAAATGCTTCCAAAGGAGCAGAGTCAGAGAACCTTTGAACCACAGAGCAGGTGCAGCCCCGAACAAGGTCTGCTCTTGGCCTGAGAACACCCACTGCCCAGCGCTTCGTTTGGGTACACACGTGTAGAGGAAGGTTGTTGAATTCTGCTGCGTGATAACTTCTCCGGGCCACGTAGCGTGAGGGCCAGTAGAGTGGCCCTCCATCTCATCCCGGCTTCATGTGCCGGGTGTATAAGGCAAACTCCCTGCTTGAATCCCTCCGTGGGCTACGTAACCTCCAGAGAGAGGTGGGTGATTGGGACCCAGGGCTGGTATCTAGGTTACTGCTCAGTGCCTCAACTTCGCAGCTGTTCTCTCTAAGCGGGTCCCAAAGGCTTTCCGGAAGAGTTTCCTTAGAGGGCCAGAAACAGGAAATTAGCCCACAGGCCCACGAGGATGCCAGTTCTCGGCAGCAACAACGCTACCAGCGTCAGACCCTTGGGTTCTCTTTGGTAAATGGAAGAACAACTCTGCTTGGAAGCTTCTGCCATCCAGTTTGAGAGTCGCACTTCCACCGCAGCCTAGGATTCCAAGTGTTGCCATGCCGCCACAATTTCCCATTCTTAGGCCTATGACGGCAGAGTGTCTGGCAGTCCTCAAAGAGACCTTAGGGATGCAGGCGTTTTGGCTCCTTCCACCGAGAAAGCAGCTCCTCCAGCTCCTCTGTCGTTAGCTAGTTCATGTTAGAATATCTCTAGGCGCCCTCTTTCCTCCTCCACGTGGTAAGACACAAAGGGACTTGCCCTAAAGGGAAGAAGCCTTCTGAGTCCGGCAGAGAGGCAGCCTCTCCCACTCAGCATTCCCCGACGACTGAGCCCCTGGCATGGGTCCGAGACACGGAGAAAGACAGCCGTAACCCCGAGCTTTTCCACAATGTAGTATAGGCCTCACCCTGAAGCTCACGTCAATTTCATAGAGAAAACACCAGGCCTCGGTGTGCTTTCCTGTGGCAAGGAAACTTTGCTTTCATTCCTTAGGTGGCACATAGGCTCAGGACGGCCTTACCCGAAGGACACACGGTGTGCAGCCCTATTTGTTGAGATCAGCCCCTCTGGCTCTTTCTCGGATGAAACCAAGTGGGCAAAGAGCCGTTCCTAAGCTGGGGTCCCTGGGAGCCTTCCCTAGTCTGCACCAGAACAGCACTCTGAGGGAGAGGAGACGCGGAGGTTTGGTAGCCAAATCTCCTATTCTGCAGAGAAACATTTCGTTGTAGGTGGGTTCCATCAGCCTTGCCATATTTTCTCAGCTGGCTAAGACGGAGGGCAGGCAGTCAGTTGGCAGGCTCACCTGAGGCCCTGCTTCCCAGACTGTGATACACAACCCCCGCCTGCTGCAGCCCAAAGGGACGGCTTATGGTAAGGGGAAAACCCTGTGTTGGAAAGTTCCTGCCTAACCCTCGCACAAGCACAAGCATATGGGTCAGTGGTCCAAGACTTTCCCCACACGTTTGCCATGTTTGCTCCCATGTAGCCTCCGAAGGCCGAGGTTACCTAGCTGGGAATCACACTTCAGGAGAGGTACTCATGCTGCTTGGGACTGCAAGTTGTTTCACCAGGTAGCCCAAATCGAGTCCAACCACTTGCATTTTCCAGGGGCAGAGCCTGGGAGGGGCAACATACACTTTCTGAATGGGAAAGAAGCCCATGCCTTCAGTGTGAAAGGCCACTATGCCTCTTTGCTTTGGCAGCCCAGGGATAGCGTCGGCTCTGAAATGCTTCCAAAGGAGCAGAGTCAGAGAACCTTTGAACCACAGAGCAGGTGCAGCCCCGAACAAGGTCTGCTCTTGGCCTGAGAACACCCACTGCCCAGCGCTTCCTTTGGGTACACACGTGTAGAGGATGGTTGTTGAATTCTGCTGCGTGATAACTTCTCCGGGCCACGTAGCGTGAGGGCCAGTAGAGTGGCCCTCCATCTCATCCCGGCTTCATGTGCCGGGTGTATAAGGCAAACTCCCTGCTTGAATCCCTCCGTGGGCTACGTAACCTCCAGAGAGAGGTGGGTGATTGGGACCCAGGGCTGGTATCTAGGTTACTGCTCAGTGCCTCAACTTCGCAGCTGTTCTCTCTAAGCGGGTCCCAAAGGCTTTCTGGAAGTGTTTCCTTAGAGGGCCAGAAACAGGAAATTAGCCCACAGGCCCACGGGGATGCCAGTTCTCGGCAGCAACAACGCTACCAGCGTCAGACCCTTGGGTTCTCTTTGGTAAATGGAAGAACAACTCTGCTTGGAAGCTTCTGCCATCCAGTTTGAGAGTCGCACTTCCACCGCAGCGTAGGATTCCAAGTGTTGCCATGCCGCCACAATTTCCCATTCTTAGGCCTATGACGGCAGAGTGTCTGGCAGTCCTCAAAGAGACCTTAGGGATGCAGGCGTTTTGGCTCCTTCCACCGAGAAAGCAGCTCCTCCAGCTCCTCTGTCGTTAGCTAGTTCATGTTAGAATATCTCTAGGCGCCCTCTTTCCTCCTCCACGAGGTAAGACACAAACGGACTTGCCCTAAAGGGAAGAAGCCTTCTGAGTCCGGCAGAGAGGCAGCCTCTCCCACTCAGCATTCCCCGACGACTGAGCCCCTGGCATGGGTCCGAGACACGGAGAAAGACAGCCGTAACCCCGAGCTTTTCCACAATGTAGTATAGGCCTCACCCTGAAGCTCACGTCAATTTCATAGAGAAAACACCAGGCCTCGGTGTGCTTTCCTGTGGCAAGGAAACTTTGCTTTCATTCCTTAGGTGGCACATTGGCTCAGGACGGCCCTACCCGAAGGACTCACGGTGTGCAGCCCTATTTGTTGAGATCAGCCCCTCTGGCTCTTTCTCGGATGAAACCAAGTGGGCAAAGAGCCGTTCCTAAGCTGGGGTCCCGGGGAGCCTTCCCTAGTCTACACCAGAACAGCACTCTGAGGGAGAGGAGACGCGGAGGTTTGGTAGCCAAATCTCCTATTCTGCAGAGAAACATTTCGTTGTAGGTGGGTTCCATCAGCCTTGCCATATTTTCTCAGCTGGCTAGGACGGAGGGCAGGCAGTCAGTTGGCAGGCTCACCTGAGGCCCTGCTTCCCAGACTGTGATACAGAACCCCCGCCTGCTGCAGCCCAAAGGGACGGCTTATGGTAAGGGGAAAACCCTGTGTTGGAAAGTTCCTGCCTAACCCTCGCACAAGCACAAGCATATGGGTCAGTGGTCCAAGACTTTCCCCACAAGTTTACCATGTTTGCTCCCATCTAGCCTCCGAAGGCCGAGGTTACCTAGCTGGGAATCACACTTCAGGAGAGGTACTCATGCTGCTTGGGACTGCAAGTTGTTTCACCAGGCAGCCCAAATCGAGTCCACCCACTTGCATTTTCCAGGGGCAGAGCCTGGGAGGGGCAACATACACTTTCTGAATGGGAAAGAAGCCCATGCCTTCAGTGTGAAAGGCCACTATGCCTCTTTGCTTTGGCAGCCCAGGGATAGCGTCGGCTCTGAAATGCTTCCAAAGGAGCAGAGTCAGAGAACCTTTGAACCACAGAGCAGGTGCAGCCCCGAACAAGGTCTGCTCTTGGCCTGAGAACACCCACTGCCCAGCGCTTCCTTTGGGTACACACGTGTAGAGGAAGGTTGTTGAATTCTGCTGCGTGATAACTTCTCCGGGCCACGTAGCGTGAGGGCCAGTAGAGTGGCCCTCCATCTCATCCCGGCTTCATGTGCCGGGTGTATAAGGCAAACTCCCTGCTTGAATCCCTCCGTGGGCTACGTAACCTCCAGAGAGAGGTGGGTGATTGGGACCCAGGGCTGGTATCTAGGTTACTGCTCAGTGCCTCAACTTCGCAGCTGTTCTCTCTAGGCGGGTCCCAAAGGCTTTCTGGAAGAGTTTCCTTACAGGGCCAGAAACAGGAAATTAGCCGATAGGCCCACGGGGATGCCAGTTCTCGGCAGCAACAACGCTACCAGCGTCAGACCCTTGGGTTCTCTTTGGTAAATGGAAGAACAACTCTGCTTGGAAGCTTCTGCCATCCAGTTTGAGAGTCGCACTTCCACCGCAGCCTAGGATTCCAAGTGTTGCCATGCCGCCACAATTTCCCATTCTTAGGCCTATGACGGCAGAGTGTCTGGCAGTCCTCAAAGAGACCTTAGGGATGCAGGCGTTTTGGCTCCTTCCACCGAGAAAGCAGCTCCTCCAGCTCCTCTGTCGTTAGCTAGTTCATGTTAGAATATCTCTAGGCGCCCTCTTTCCTCCTCCACGAGGTAAGACACAAACGGACTTGCCCTAAAGGGAAGAAGCCTTCTGAGTCCGGCAGAGAGGCAGCCTCTCCCACTCAGCATTCCCCGACGACTGAGCCCCTGGCATGGGTCCGAGACACGGAGAAAGACAGCCGTAACCCCGAGCTTTTCCACAATGTAGTATAGGCCTCACCCTGAAGCTCACGTCAATTTCATAGAGAAAACACCAGGCCTCGGTGTGCTTTCCTGTGGCAAGGAAACTTTGCTTTCATTCCTTAGGTGGCACATTGGCTCAGGACGGCCCTACCCGAAGGACTCACGGTGTGCAGCCCTATTTGTTGAGATCAGCCCCTCTGGCTCTTTCTCGGATGAAACCAAGTGGGCAAAGAGCCGTTCCTAAGCTGGGGTCCCGGGGAGCCTTCCCTAGTCTACACCAGAACAGCACTCTGAGGGAGAGGAGACGCGGAGGTTTGGTAGCCAAATCTCCTATTCTGCAGAGAAACATTTCGTTGTAGGTGGGTTCCATCAGCCTTGCCATATTTTCTCAGCTGGCTAGGACGGAGGGCAGGCAGTCAGTTGGCAGGCTCACCTGAGGCCCTGCTTCCCAGACTGTGATACAGAACCCCCGCCTGCTGCAGCCCGAAGGGACGGCTTATGGTAAGGGGAAAACCCTGTGTTGGAAAGTTCCTGCCTAACCCTCGCACAAGCACAAGCATATGGGTCAGTGGTCCAAGACTTTCCCCACAAGTTTACCATGTTTGCTCCCATCTAGCCTCCGAAGGCCGAGGTTACCTAGCTGGGAATCACACTTCAGGAGAGGTACTCAT
This sequence comes from Eschrichtius robustus, assembly GCF_028021215.1. Lineage (NCBI taxonomy): Eukaryota > Metazoa > Chordata > Mammalia > Artiodactyla > Eschrichtiidae > Eschrichtius > Eschrichtius robustus. The sequence goes on from NC_090842.1 coordinate 44,305,785, forward strand.
GCTGCTTGGGACTGCAAGTTGTTTCACCAGGCAGCCCAAACCGAGTCCACCCACTTGCATTTTCCATGGGCCGAGCCTGGGAGGGGCAACATACACTTTCTGAATGGGAAAGAAGCCCATGCCTTCAGTGTGAAAGGCCACTATGCCTCTTTGCTTTGGCAGCCCAGGGATAGCGTCGGCTCTGAAATGCTTCCAAAGGAGCAGAGTCAGAGAACCTTTGAACCACAGAGCAGGTGCAGCCCCGAACAAGGTCTGCTCTTGGCCTGAGAACACCCACTGCCCAGCGCTTCGTTTGGGTACACACGTGTAGAGGAAGGTTGTTGAATTCTGCTGCGTGATAACTTCTCCGGGCCACGTAGAGTGAGGGCCAGTAGAGTGGCCCTCCATCTCATCCCGGCTTCATGTGCCGGGTGTATAAGGCAAACTCCCTGCTTGAATCCCTCCGTGGGCTACGTAACCTCCAGAGAGAGGTGGGTGATTGGGACCCAGGGCTGGTATCTAGGTTACTGCTCAGTGCCTCAACTTCGCAGCTGTTCTCTCTAGGCGGGTCCCAAAGGCTTTCTGGAAGAGTTTCCTTAGAGGGCCAGAAACAGGAAATTAGCCGACAGGCCCACGGGGATGCCAGTTCTCGGCAGCAACAACGCTACCAGCGTCAGACCCTTGGGTTCTCTTTGGTAAATGGAAGAACAACTCTGCTTGGAAGCTTCTGCCATCCAGTTTGAGAGTCGCACTTCCACCGCAGCCTAGGATTCCAAGTGTTGCCATGCCGCCACAATTTCCCATTCTTAGGCCTATGACGGCAGAGTGTCTGGCAGTCCTCAAAGAGACCTTAGGGATGCAGGCGTTTTGGCTCCTTCCACCGAGAAAGCAGCTCCTCCAGCTCCTCTGTCGTTAGCTAGTTCATGTTAGAATATCTCTAGGCGCCCTCTTTCCTCCTCCACGTGGTAAGACCAAACGGACTTGCCCTAAAGGGAAGAAGCCTTCTGAGTCCGGCAGAGAGGCAGCCTCTCCCACTCAGCATTCCCCGACGACTGAGCCCCTGGCATGGGTCCGAGACACGGAGAAAGACAGCCGTAACCCCGAGCTTTTCCACAATGTAGTGTTGGCCTCACCCTGAAGCTCACGTCAATTTCATAGAGAAAACACCAGGCCTCGGTGTGCTTTCCTGTGGCAAGGAAACTTTGCTTTCATTCCTTAGGTGGCACATTGGCTCAGGACGGCCCTACCCGAAGGACTCACGGTGTGCAGCCCTATTTGTTGAGATCAGCCCCTCTGGCTCTTTCTCGGATGAAACCAAGTGGGCAAAGAGCCGTTCCTAAGCTGGGGTCCCTGGGAGCCTTCCCTAGTCTACACCAGAACAGCACTCTGAGGGAGAGGAGACGCGGAGGTTTGGTAGCCAAATCTCCTATTCTGCAGAGAAACATTTCGTTGTAGGTGGGTTCAATCAGCCTTGCCATATGTTCTCAGCTGGCTAGGACGGAGGGCAGGCAGTCAGTTGGCAGGCTCACCTGAGGCCCTGCTTCCCAGACTGTGATACAGAACCCCCGACTGCTGCAGCCCGAAGGGACGGCTTATGGTAAGGGGAAAACCCTGTGTTGGAAAGTTCCTGCCTAACCCTCGCACAAGCACAAGCATATGGGTCAGTGGTCCAAGACTTTCCCCACAAGTTTACCATGTTTGCTCCCATCTAGCCTCCGAAGGCCGAGGTTACCTAGCTGGGAATCACACTTCAGGAGAGGTACTCATGCTGCTTGGGACTGCAAGTTGTTTCACCAGGCAGCCCAAATCGAGTCCACACACTTGCATTTTCCAGGGGCAGAGCCTGGGAGGGGCAACATACACTTTCTGAATGGGAAAGAAGCCCATGCCTTCAGTGTGAAAGCCCACTATGCCTCTTTGCTTTGGCAGCCCAGGGATAGCGTCGGCTCTGAAATGCTTCCAAAGGAGCAGAGTCAGAGAACATTTGAACCACAGAGCAGGTGCAGCCCCGAACAATGTCTGCTCTTGGCCTGAGAACACCCACTGCCCAGCGCTTCGTTTGGGTACACACGTGTAGAGGAAGGTTGTTGAATTCTGCTGCGTGATAACTTCTCCGGGCCACGTAGCGTGAGGGCCAGTAGAGTGTCCCTCCATCTCATCCCGGCTTCATGTGCCGGGTGTATAAGGCAAACTCCCTGCTTGAATCCCTCCGTGGGCTACGTAACCTCCAGAGAGAGGTGGGTGATTGGGACCCAGGGCTGGTATCTAGGTTACTGCTCAGTGCCTCAACTTCGCAGCTGTTCTCTCTAAGCGGGTCCCAAAGGCTTTCTGGAAGTGCTTCCTTAGAGGGCCAGAAACAGGAAATTAGCCGACAGGCCCACGGGGATGCCAGTTCTCGGCAGCAACAACGCTACCAGCGTCAGACCCTTGGGTTCTCTTTGGTAAATGGAAGAACAACTCTGCTTGGAAGCTTCTGCCATCCAGTTTGAGAGTCGCACTTCCACCGCAGCCTAGGATTCCAAGTGTTGCCATGCCGCCACAATTTCCCATTCTTAGGCCTATGACGGCAGAGTGTCTGGCAGTCCTCAAAGAGACCTTAGGGATGCAGGCGTTTTGGCTCCTTCCACCGAGAAAGCAGCTCCTCCAGCTCCTCTGTCGTTAGCTAGTTCATGTTAGAATATCTCTAGGCGCCCTCTTTCCTCCTCCACGAGGTAAGACACAAACGGACTTGCCCTAAAGGGAAGAAGCCTTCTGAGTCCGGCAGAGAGGCAGCCTCTCCCACTCAGCATTCCCCGACGACTGAGCCCCTGGCATGGGTCCGAGACACGGAGAAAGACAGCCGTAACCCCGAGCTTTTCCACAATGTAGTATAGGCCTCACCCTGAAGCTCACGTCAATTTCATAGAGAAAACACCAGGCCTCGGTGTGCTTTCCTGTGGCAAGGAAACTTTGCTTTCATTCCTTAGGTGGCACATTGGCTCAGGACGGCCCTACCCGAAGGACTCACGGTGTGCAGCCCTATTTGTTGAGATCAGCCCCTCTGGCTCTTTCTCGGATGAAACCAAGTGGGCAAAGAGCCGTTCCTAAGCTGGGGTCCCGGGGAGCCTTCCCTAGTCTACACCAGAACAGCACTCTGAGGGAGAGGAGACGCGGAGGTTTGGTAGCCAAATCTCCTATTCTGCAGAGAAACATTTCGTTGTAGGTGGGTTCCATCAGCCTTGCCATATTTTCTCAGCTGGCTAGGACGGAGGGCAGGCAGTCAGTTGGCAGGCTCACCTGAGGCCCTGCTTCCCAGACTGTGATACAGAACCCCCGCCTGCTGCAGCCCAAAGGGACGGCTTATGGTAAGGGGAAAACCCTGTGTTGGAAAGTTCCTGCCTAACCCTCGCACAAGCACAAGCATATGGGTCAGTGGTCCAAGACTTTCCCCACAAGTTTACCATGTTTGCTCCCATCTAGCCTCCGAAGGCCGAGGTTACCTAGCTGGGAATCACACTTCAGGAGAGGTACTCATGCTGCTTGGGACTGCAAGTTGTTTCACCAGGCAGCCCAAATCGAGTCCACCCACTTGCATTTTCCAGGGGCCGAGCCTGGGAGGGGCAACATACACTTTCTGAATGGGAAAGAAGCCCATGCCTTCAGTGTGAAAGGCCACTATGCCTCTTTGCTTTGGCAGCCCAGGGATAGCGTCGGCTCTGAAATGCTTCCAAAGGAGCAGAGTCAGAGAACCTTTGAACCACAGAGCAGGTGCAGCCCCGAACAAGGTCTGCTCTTGGCCTGAGAACACCCACTGCCCAGCGCTTCCTTTGGGTACACACGTGTAGAGGAAGGTTGTTGAATTCTGCTGCGTGATAACTTCTCCGGGCCACGTAGCGTGAGGGCCAGTAGAGTGGCCCTCCATCTCATCCCGGCTTCATGTGCCGGGTGTATAAGGCAAACTCCCTGCTTGAATCCCTCCGTGGGCTACGTAACCTCCAGAGAGAGGTGGGTGATTGGGACCCAGGGCTGGTATCTAGGTTACTGCTCAGTGCCTCAACTTCGCAGCTGTTCTCTCTAGGCGGGTCCCAAAGGCTTTCTGGAAGAGTTTCCTTACAGGGCCAGAAACAGGAAATTAGCCGATAGGCCCACGGGGATGCCAGTTCTCGGCAGCAACAACGCTACCAGCGTCAGACCCTTGGGTTCTCTTTGGTAAATGGAAGAACAACTCTGCTTGGAAGCTTCTGCCATCCAGTTTGAGAGTCGCACTTCCACCGCAGCCTAGGATTCCAAGTGTTGCCATGCCGCCACAATTTCCCATTCTTAGGCCTATGACGGCAGAGTGTCTGGCAGTCCTCAAAGAGACCTTAGGGATGCAGGCGTTTTGGCTCCTTCCACCGAGAAAGCAGCTCCTCCAGCTCCTCTGTCGTTAGCTAGTTCATGTTAGAATATCTCTAGGCGCCCTCTTTCCTCCTCCACGTGGTAAGACCAAACGGACTTGCCCTAAAGGGAAGAAGCCTTCTGAGTCCGGCAGAGAGGCAGCCTCTCCCACTCAGCATTCCCCGACGACTGAGCCCCTGGCATGGGTCCGAGACACGGAGAAAGACAGCCGTAACCCCGAGCTTTTCCACAATGTAGTGTTGGCCTCACCCTGAAGCTCACGTCAATTTCATAGAGAAAACACCAGGCCTCGGTGTGCTTTCCTGTGGCAAGGAAACTTTGCTTTCATTCCTTAGGTGGCACATTGGCTCAGGACGGCCCTACCCGAAGGACTCACGGTGTGCAGCCCTATTTGTTGAGATCAGACCCTCTGGCTCTTTCTCGGATGAAACCAAGTGGGCAAAGAGCCGTTCCTAAGCTGGGGTCCCTGGGAGCCTTCCCTAGTCTACACCAGAACAGCACTCTGAGGGAGAGGAGACGCGGAGGTTTGGTAGCCAAATCTCCTATTCTGCAGAGAAACATTTCGTTGTAGGTGGGTTCCATCAGCCTTGCCATATGTTCTCAGCTGGCTAGGACGGAGGGCAGGCAGTCAGTTGGCAGGCTCACCTGAGGCCCTGCTTCCCAGACTGTGATACAGAACCCCCGCCTGCTGCAGCCCGAAGGGACGGCTTATGGTAAGGGGAAAACCCTGTGTTGGAAAGTTCCTGCCTAACCCTCGCACAAGCACAAGCATATGGGTCAGTGGTCCAAGACTTTCCCCACAAGTTTACCATGTTTGCTCCCATCTAGCCTCCGAAGGCCGAGGTTACCTAGCTGGGAATCACACTTCAGGAGAGGTACTCATGCTGCTTGGGACTGCAAGTTGTTTCACCAGGCAGCCCAAATCGAGTCCACACACTTGCATTTTCCAGGGGCAGAGCCTGGGAGGGGCAACATACACTTTCTGAATGGGAAAGAAGCCCATGCCTTCAGTGTGAAAGCCCACTATGCCTCTTTGCTTTGGCAGCCCAGGGATAGCGTCGGCTCTGAAATGCTTCCAAAGGAGCAGAGTCAGAGAACATTTGAACCACAGAGCAGGTGCAGCCCCGAACAATGTCTGCTCTTGGCCTGAGAACACCCACTGCCCAGCGCTTCGTTTGGGTACACACGTGTAGAGGAAGGTTGTTGAATTCTGCTGCGTGATAACTTCTCCGGGCCACGTAGCGTGAGGGCCAGTAAAGTGGCCCTCCATCTCATCCCGGCTTCATGTGCCGGGTGTATAAGGCAAACTCCCTGCTTGAATCCCTCCGTGGGCTACGTAACCTCCAGAGAGAGGTGGGTGATTGGGACCCAGGGCTGGTATCTAGGTTACTGCTCAGTGCCTCAACTTCGCAGCTGTTCTCTCTAAGCGGGTCCCAAAGACTTTCTGGAGGAGTTTCCTTAGAGGGCCAGAAACAGGAAATTAGCCCAAAGGCCCACGGGGATGCCAGTTCTCGGCAGCAACAACGCTACCAGCGTCAGACCCTTGGGTTCTCTTTGGTAAATGGAAGAACAACTCTGCTTGGAAGCTTCTGCCATCCAGTTTGAGAGTCGCACTTCCACCGCAGCCTAGGATTCCAAGTGTTGCCATGCCGCCACAATTTCCCATTCTTAGGCCTCTGACGGCAGAGTGTCTGGCAGTCCTCAAAGAGACCTTAGGGATGCAGGCGTTTTGGCTCCTTCCACCGAGAAAGCAGCTCCTCCAGCTCCTCTGTCGTTAGCTAGTTCATGTTAGAATATCTCTAGGCGCCCTCTTTCCTCCTCCACGAGGTAAGACACAAACGGACTTGCCCTAAAGGGAAGAAGCCTTCTGAGTCCGGCAGAGAGGCAGCCTCTCCCACTCAGCATTCCCCGACGACTGAGCCCCTGGCATGGGTCCGAGACACGGAGAAAGACAGCCGTAACCCCGAGCTTTTCCACAATGTAGTATAGGCCTCACCCTGAAGCTCACGTCAATTTCATAGAGAAAACACCAGGCCTCGTTGTGCTTTCCTGTGGCAAGGAAACTTTGCTTTCATTCCTTAGGTGGCACATTGGCTCAGGACGGCCCTACCCGAAGGACTCACGGTGTGCAGCCCTATTTGTTGAGATCAGCCCCTCTGGCTCTTTCTCGGATGAAACCAAGTGGGCAAAGAGCCGTTCCTAAGCTGGGGTCCCGAGGAGCCTTCCCTAGTCTACACCAGAACAGCACTCTGAGGGAGAGGAGACGCGGAGGTTTGGTAGCCAAATCTCCTATTCTGCAGAGAAACATTTCGTTGTAGGTGGGTTCCATCAGCCTTGCCATATTTTCTCAGCTGGCTAGGACAGAGGGCAGGCAGTCAGTTGGCAGGCTCACCTGAGGCCCTGCTTCCCAGACAGTGATACAGAACCCCCGCCTGCTGCAGCCCGAAGGGACGGCTTATGGTAAGGGGAAAACCCTGTGTTGGAAAGTTCCTGCCTAACCCTCGCACAAGCACAAGCATATGGGTCAGTGGTCCAAGACTTTCCCCACAAGTTTACCATGTTTGCTCCCATCTAGCCTCCGAAGGCCGAGGTTACCTAGCTGGGAATCACACTTCAGGAGAGGTACTCATGCTGCTTGGGACTGCAAGTTGTTTCACCAGGCAGCCCAAATCGAGTCCACCCACTTGCATTTTCCAGGGGCCGAGCCTGGGAGGGGCAACATACACTTTCTGAATGGGAAAGAAGCCCATGCCTTCAGTGTGAAAGGCCACTATGCCTCTTTGCTTTGGCAGCCCAGGGATAGCGTCGGCTCTGAAATGCTTCCAAAGGAGCAGAGTCAGAGAACCTTTGAACCACAGAGCAGGTGCAGCCCCGAACAAGGTCTGCTCTTGGCCTGAGAACACCCACTGCCCAGCGCTTCGTTTGGGTACACACGTGTAGAGGAAGGTTGTTGAATTCTGCTGCGTGATAACTTCTCCGGGCCACGTAGAGTGAGGGCCAGTAGAGTGGCCCTCCATCTCATCCCGGCTTCATGTGCCGGGTGTATAAGGCAAACTCCCTGCTTGAATCCCTCCGTGGGCTACGTAACCTCCAGAGAGAGGTGGGTGATTGGGACCCAGGGCTGGTATCTAGGTTACTGCTCAGTGCCTCAACTTCGCAGCTGTTCTCTCTAAGCGGGTCCCAAAGGCTTTCTGGAAGAGTTTCCTTAGAGGGCCAGAAACAGGAAATTAGCCGACAGGCCCACGGGGATGCCAGTTCTCGGCAGCAACAACGCTACCAGCGTCAGACCCTTGGGTTCTCTTTGGTAAATGGAAGAACAACTCTGCTTGGAAGCTTCTGCCATCCAGTTTGAGAGTCGCACTTCCACCGCAGCCTAGGATTCCAAGTGTTGCCATGCCGCCACAATTTCCCATTCTTAGGCCTATGACGGCAGAGTGTCTGGCAGTCCTCAAAGAGACCTTAGGGATGCAGGCGTTTTGGCTCCTTCCACCGAGAAAGCAGCTCCTCCAGCTCCTCTGTCGTTAGCTAGTTCATGTTAGAATATCTCTAGGCGCCCTCTTTCCTCCTCCACGTGGTAAGACCAAACGGACTTGCCCTAAAGGGAAGAAGCCTTCTGAGTCCGGCAGAGAGGCAGCCTCTCCCACTCAGCATTCCCCGACGACTGAGCCCCTGGCATGGGTCCGAGACACGGAGAAAGACAGCCGTAACCCCGAGCTTTTCCACAATGCAGTGTTGGCCTCACCCTGAAGCTCACGTCAATTTCATAGAGAAAACAACAGGCCTCGGTGTGCTTTCCTGTGGCAAGGAAACTTTGCTTTCATTCCTTAGGTGGCACATTGGCTCAGGACGGCCCTACCCGAACGACTCACGGTGTGCAGCCCTATTTGTTGAGATCAGCCCCTCTGGCTCTTTCTCGGATGAAACCAAGTGGGCAAAGAGCCGTTCTTAAGCTGGGGTCCCTGGGAGCCTTCCCTAGTCTACACCAGAACAGCACTCTGAGGGAGAGGAGACGCGGAGGTTTGGTAGCCAAATCGCCTATTCTGCAGAGAAACATTTCGTTGTAGGTGGGTTCCATCAGCCTTGCCATATTTTCTCACCTGGCTAGGACAGAGGGCAGGCAGTCAGTTGGCAGGCTCACCTGAGGCCCTGCTTCCCAGACTGTGATACAGAACCCCCGCCTGCTGCAGCCCGAAGGGACGGCTTATGGTAAGGGGAAAACCCTGTGTTGGAAAGTTCCTGCCTAACCCTCGCACAAGCACAAGCATATGGGTCAGTGGTCCAAGACTTTCCCCACAAGTTTACCATGTTTGCTCCCATCTAGCCTCCGAAGGCCGAGGTTACCTAGCTGGGAATCACTCTTCAGGAGAGGTACTCATGCTGCTTGGGACTGCAAGTTGTTTCACCAGGCAGCCCAAATCGAGTCCACCCACTTGCATTTTCCAGGGGCCGAGCCTGGGAGGGGCAACATACACTTTCTGAATGGGAAAGAAGCCCATGCCTTCAGTGTGAAAGGCCACTATGCCTCTTTGCTTTGGCAGCCCCGGGATAGCGTCGGCTCTGAAATGCTTCCAAAGGAGCAGAGTCAGAGAACCTTTGAACCACAGAGCAGGTGCAGCCCCGAACAAGGTCTGCTCTTGGCCTGAGAACACCCACTGCCCAGCGCTTCGTTTGGGTACACACGTGTAGAGGAAGGTTGTTGAATTCTGCTGCGTGATAACTTCTCCGGGCCACGTAGAGTGAGGGCCAGTAGAGTGGCCCTCCATCTCATCCCGGCTTCATGTGCCGGGTGTATAAGGCAAACTCCCTGCTTGAATCCCTCCGTGGGCTACGTAACCTCCAGAGAGAGGTGGGTGATTGGGACCCAGGGCTGGTATCTAGGTTACTGCTCAGTGCCTCAACTTCGCAGCTGTTCTCTCTAAGCGGGTCCCAAAGGCTTTCTGGAAGAGTTTCCTTAGAGGGCCAGAAACAGGAAATTAGCCGACAGGCCCACGGGGATGCCAGTTCTCGGCAGCAACAACGCTACCAGCGTCAGACCCTTGGGTTCTCTTTGGTAAATGGAAGAACAACTCTGCTTGGAAGCTTCTGCCATCCAGTTTGAGAGTCGCACTTCCACCGCAGCCTAGGATTCCAAGTGTTGCCATGCCGCCACAATTTCCCATTCTTAGGCCTATGACGGCAGAGTGTCTGGCAGTCCTCAAAGAGACCTTAGGGATGCAGGCGTTTTGGCTCCTTCCACCGAGAAAGCAGCTCCTCCAGCTCCTCTGTCGTTAGCTAGTTCATGTTAGAATATCTCTAGGCGCCCTCTTTCCTCCTCCACGTGGTAAGACCAAACGGACTTGCCCTAAAGGGAAGAAGCCTTCTGAGTCCGGCAGAGAGGCAGCCTCTCCCACTCAGCATTCCCCGACGACTGAGCCCCTGGCATGGGTCCGAGACACGGAGAAAGACAGCCGTAACCCCGAGCTTTTCCACAATGTAGTGTTGGCCTCACCCTGAAGCTCACGTCAATTTCATAGAGAAAACACCAGGCCTCGGTGTGCTTTCCTGTGGCAAGGAAACTTTGCTTTCATTCCTTAGGTGGCACATTGGCTCAGGACGGCCCTACCCGAAGGACTCACGGTGTGCAGCCCTATTTGTTGAGATCAGCCCCTCTGGCTCTTTCTCGGATGAAACCAAGTGGGCAAAGAGCCGTTCCTAAGCTGGGGTCCCTGGGAGCCTTCCCTAGTCTACACCAGAACAGCACTCTGAGGGAGAGGAGACGCGGAGGTTTGGTAGCCAAATCTCCTATTCTGCAGAGAAACATTTCGTTGTAGGTGGGTTCCATCAGCCTTGTCATATGTTCTCAGCTGGCTAGGACGGAGGGCAGGCAGTCAGTTGGCAGGCTCACCTGAGGCCCTGCTTCCCAGACTGTGATACAGAACCCCCGCCTGCTGCAGCCCGAAGGGACGGCTTATGGTAAGGGGAAAACCCTGTGTTGGAAAGTTCCTGCCTAACCCTCGCACAAGCACAAGCATATGGGTCAGTGGTCCAAGACTTTCCCCACACGTTTACCATGTTTGCTCCCATCTAGCCTCCGAAGGCCGAGGTTAACTAGCTGGGAATCACACTTCAGGAGAGGTACTCATGCTGCTTGGGACTGCAAGTTGTTTCACCAGGCAGCCCAAATCGAGTCCACCCACTTGCATTTTCCAGGGGCCGAGCCTGGGAGGGGCAACATACACTTTCTGAATGGGAAAGAAGCCCATGCCTTCAGTGTGAAAGCCCACTATGCCTCTTTGCTTTGGCAGCCCAGGGATAGCGTCGGCTCTGAAATGCTTCCAAAGGAGCAGAGTCAGAGAACCTTTGAACCACAGAGCAGGTGCAGCCCCGAACAAGGTCTGCTCTTGGCCTGAGAACACCCACTGCCCAGCGCTTCGTTTGGGTACACACGTGTAGAGGAAGGTTGTTGAATTCTGCTGCGTGATAACTTCTCCGGGCCACGTAGCGTGAGGGCCAGTAGAGTGGCCCTCCATCTCATCCCGGCTTCATGTGCCGGGTGTATAAGGCAAACTCCCTGCTTGAATCCCTCCGTGGGCTACGTAACCTCCAGAGAGAGGTGGGGGATTGGGACCCAGGGCTGGTATCTAGGTTACTGCTCAGTGCCTCAACTTCGCAGCTGTTCTCTCTAAGCGGGTCCCAAAGACTTTCTGGAGGAGTTTCCTTAGAGGGCCAGAAACAGGAAATTAGCCCACAGGCCCACGGGGATGCCAGTTCTCGGCAGCAACAACGCTACCAGCGTCAGACCCTTGGTTTCTCTTTGGTAAATGGAAGAACAACTCTGCTTGGAAGCTTCTGCCATCCAGTTTGAGAGTCGCACTTCCACCGCAGCCTAGGATTCCAAGTGTTGCCATGCCGCCACAATTTCCCATTCTTAGGCCTATGACGGCAGAGTGTCTGGTAGTCCTCAAAGAGACCTTAGGGATGCAGGCGTTTTGGCTCCTTCCACCGAGAAAGCAGCTCCTCCAGCTCCTCTGTCGTTAGCTAGTTCATGTTAGAATATCTCTAGGCGCCCTCTTTCCTCCTCCACGTGGTAAGACACAAACGGACTTGCCCTAAAGGGAAGAAGCCTTCTGAGTCCGGCAGAGAGGCAGCCTCTCCCACTCAGCATTCCCCGACGACTGAGCCCCTGGCATGGGTCCGAGACACGGAGAAAGACAGCCGTAACCCCGAGCTTTTCCACAATGTAGTATAGGCCTCACCCTGAAGCTCACGTCAATTTCATAGAGAAAACACCAGGCCTCGGTGTGCTTTCCTGTGGCAAGGAAACTTTGCTTTCATTCCTTAGGTGGCACATTGGCTCAGGACGGCCCTACCCGAAGGACTCACGGTGTGCAGCCCTATTTGTTGAGATCAGCCCCTCTGGCTCTTTCTCGGATGAAACCAAGTGGGCAAAGAGCCGTTCCTAAGCTGGGGTCCCTGGGAGCCTTCCCTAGTCTACACCAGAACAGCACTCTGAGGGAGAGGAGACGCGGAGGTTTGGTAGCCAAATCTCCTATTCTGCAGAGAAACATTTCGTTGTAGGTGGGTTCCATCAGCCTTGCCATATTTTCTCAGCTGGCTAGGACGGAGGGCAGGCAGTCAGTTGGCAGGCTCACCTGAGGCCCTGCTTCCCAGACTGTGATACAGAACCCCCGCCTGCTGCAGCCCAAAGGGACGGCTTATGGTAAGGGGAAAACCCTGTGTTGGAAAGTTCCTGCCTAACCCTCGCACAAGCACAAGCATATGGGTCAGTGGTCCAAGACTTTCCCCACACGTTTACCATGTTTGCTCCCATCTAGCCTCCGAAGGCCGAGTTACCTAGCTGGGAATCACACTTCAGGAGAGGTACTCATGCTGCTTGGGACTGCAAGTTGTTTCACCAGGCAGCCCAAATCGAGTCCACCCACTTGCATTTTCCAGGGGCCGAGCCTGGGAGGGGCAACATACACTTTCTGAATGGGAAAGAAGCCCATGCCTTCAGTGTGAAAGGCCACTATGCCTCTTTGCTTTGGCAGCCCCGGGATAGCGTCGGCTCTGAAATGCTTCCAAAGGAGCAGAGTCAGAGAACCTTTGAACCACAGAGCAGGTGCAGCCCCGAACAAGGTCTGCTCTTGGCCTGAGAACACCCACTGCCCAGCGCTTCGTTTGGGTACACACGTGTAGAGGAAGGTTGTTGAATTCTGCTGCGTGATAACTTCTCCGGGCCACGTAGAGTGAGGGCCAGTAGAGTGGCCCTCCATCTCATCCCGGCTTCATGTGCCGGGTGTATAAGGCAAACTCCCTGCTTGAATCCCTCCGTGGGCTACGTAACCTCCAGAGAGAGGTGGGTGATTGGGACCCAGGGCTGGTATCTAGGTTACTGCTCAGTGCCTCAACTTCGCAGCTGTTCTCTCTAAGCGGGTCCCAAAAGCTTTCTGGAAGAGTTTCCTTAGAGGGCCAGAAACAGGAAATTAGCCGACAGGCCCACGGGGATGCCAGTTCTCGGCAGCAACAACGCTACCAGCGTCAGACCCTTGGGTTCTCTTTGGTAAATGGAAGAACAACTCTGCTTGGAAGCTTCTGCCATCCAGTTTGAGAGTCGCACTTCCACCGCAGCCTAGGATTCCAAGTGTTGCCATGCCGCCACAATTTCCCATTCTTAGGCCTATGACGGCAGAGTGTCTGGCAGTCCTCAAAGAGACCTTAGGGATGCAGGCGTTTTGGCTCCTTCCACCGAGAAAGCAGCTCCTCCAGCTCCTCTGTCGTTAGCTAGTTCATGTTAGAATATCTCTAGGCGCCCTCTTTCCTCCTCCACGTGGTAAGACCAAACGGACTTGCCCTAAAGGGAGAAGCCTTCTGAGTCCGGCAGAGAGGCAGCCTCTCCCACTCAGCATTCCCCGACGACTGAGCCCCTGGCATGGGTCCGAGACACGGAGAAATACAGCCGTAACCCCGAGCTTTTCCACAATGTAGTGTTGCCCTCACCCTGAAGCTCACGTCAATTTCATAGAGAAAACACCAGGCCTCGGTGTGCTTTCCTGTGGCAAGGAAACTTTGCTTTCATTCCTTAGGTGGCACATTGGCTCAGGACGGCCCTACCCGAAGGACTCACGGTGTGCAGCCCTATTTGTTGAGATCAGCCCCTCTGGCTCTTTCTCGGATGAAACCAAGTGGGCAAACAGCAGTTCCTAAGCTGAGGTCCCTGGGAGCCTTCCCTAGTCTACACCAGAACAGCACTCTGAGGGAGAGGAGACGCGGAGGTTTGGTAGCCAAATCTCCTATTCTGCAGAGAAACATTTCGTTGTAGGTGGGTTCCATCAGCCTTGTCATATGTTCTCAGCTGGCTAGGACGGAGGGCAGGCAGTCAGTTGGCAGGCTCACCTGAGGCCCTGCTTCCCAGACTGTGATACAGAACCCCCGCCTGCTGCAGCCCGAAGGGACGGCTTATGGTAAGGGGAAAACCCTGTGTTGGAAAGTTCCTGCCTAACCCTCGCACAAGCACAAGCATATGGGTCAGTGGTCCAAGACTTTCCCCACACGTTTACCATGTTTGCTCCCATCTAGCCTCCGAAGGCCGAGGTTACCTAGCTGGGAATCACACTTCAGGAGAGGTACTCATGCTGCTAGGGACTGCAAGTTGTTTCACCAGGCAGCCCAAATCGAGTCCACCCACTTGCATTTTCCAGGGGCCGAGCCTGGGAGGGGCAACATACACTTTCTGAATGGGAAAGAAGCCCATGCCTTCAGTGTGAAAGCCCACTATGCCTCTTTGCTTTGGCAGCCCAGGGATAGCGTCGGCTCTGAAATGCTTCCAAAGGAGCAGAGTCAGAGAACCTTTGAACCACAGACCAGGTGCAGCCCCGAACAAGGTCTGCTCTTGGCCTGAGAACACCCACTGCCCAGCGCTTCGTTTGGGTACACACGTGTAGAGGAAGGTTGTTGAATTCTGCTGCGTGATAACTTCTCCGGGCCACGTAGCGTGAGGGCCAGTAAAGTGGCCCTCCATCTCATCCCGGCTTCATGTGCCGGGTGTATAAGGCAAACTCCCTGCTTGAATCCCTCCGTGGGCTACGTAACCTCCAGAGAGAGGTGGGTGATTGGGACCCAGGGCTGGTATCTAGGTTACTGCTCAGTGCCTCAACTTCGCAGCTGTTCTCTCTAAGCGGGTCCCAAAGACTTTCTGGAGGAGTTTCCTTAGAGGGCCAGAAACAGGAAATTAGCCCACAGGCCCACGGGGATGCCAGTTCTCGGCAGCAACAACGCTACCAGCGTCAGACCCTTGGTTTCTCTTTGGTAAATGGAAGAACAACTCTGCTTGGAAGCTTCTGCCATCCAGTTTGAGAGTCGCACTTCCACCGCAGCCTAGGATTCCAAGTGTTGCCATGCCGCCACAATTTCCCATTCTTAGGCCTCTGACGGCAGAGTGTCTGGCAGTCCTCAAAGAGACCTTAGGGATGCAGGCGTTTTGGCTCCTTCCACCGAGAAAGCAGCTCCTCCAGCTCCTCTGTCGTTAGCTAGTTCATGTTAGAATATCTCTAGGCGCCCTCTTTCCTCCTCCACGTGGTAAGACACAAACGGACTTGCCCTAAAGGGAAGAAGCCTTCTGAGTCCGGCAGAGAGGCAGCCTCTCCCACTCAGCATTCCCCGACGACTGAGCCCCTGGCATGGGTCCGAGACACGGAGAAAGACAGCCGTAACCCCGAGCTTTTCCACAATGTAGTATAGGCCTCACCCTGAAGCTCACGTCAATTTCATAGAGAAAACACCAGGCCTCGGTGTGCTTTCCTGTGGCAAGGAAACTTTGCTTTCATTCCTTAGGTGGCACATTGGCTCAGGACGGCCCTACCCGAAGGACTCACGGTGTGCAGCCCTATTTGTTGAGATCAGCCCCTCTGGCTCTTTCTCGGATGAAACCAAGTGGGCAAAGAGCCGTTCCTAAGCTGGGGTCCCTGGGAGCCTTCCCTAGTCTACACCAGAACAGCACTCTGAGGGAGAGGAGACGCGGAGGTTTGGTAGCCAAATCTCCTATTCTGCAGAGAAACATTTCTTTGTAGGTGGGTTCCATCAGCCTTGCCATATGTTCTCAGCTGGCTAGGACGGAGGGCAGGCAGTCAGTTGGCAGGCTCACCTGAGGCCCTGCTTCCCAGACTGTGATACACAACCCCCGCCTGCTGCAGCCCAAAGGGACGGCTTATGGTAAGGGGAAAACCCTGTGTTGGAAAGTTCCTGCCTAACCCTCGCACAAGCACAAGCATATGGGTCAGTGGTCCAAGACTTTCCCCACAAGTTTACCATGTTTGCTCCCATCTAGCCTCCGAAGGCCGAGGTTACCTAGCTGGGAATCACACTTCAGGAGAGGTACTCATGCTGCTTGGGACTGCAAGTTGTTTCACCAGGCAGCCCAAATCGAGTCCACCCACTTGCATTTTCCAGGGGCAGAGCCTGGGAGGGGCAACATACACTTTCTGAATGGGAAAGAAGCCCATGCCTTCAGTGTGAAAGGCCACTATGCCTCTTTGCTTTGGCAGCCCAGGGATAGCGTCGGCTCTGAAATGCTTCCAAAGGAGCAGAGTCAGAGAACCTTTGAACCACAGAGCAGGTGCAGCCCCGAACAAGGTCTGCTCTTGGCCTGAGAACACCCACTGCCCAGCGCTTCGTTTGGGTACACACGTGTAGAGGAAGGTTGTTGAATTCTGCTGCGTGATAACTTCTCCGGGCCACGTAGAGTGAGGGCCAGTAGAGTGGCCCTCCATCTCATCCCGGCTTCATGTGCCGGGTGTATAAGGCAAACTCCCTGCTTGAATCCCTCCGTGGGCTACGTAACCTCCAGAGAGAGGTGGGTGATTGGGACCCAGGGCTGGTATCTAGGTTACTGCTCAGTGCCTCAACTTCGCAGCTGTTCTCTCTAAGCGGGTCCCAAAGGCTTTCTGGAAGAGTTTCCTTAGAGGGCCAGAAACAGGAAATTAGCCGACAGGCCCACGGGGATGCCAGTTCTCGGCAGCAACAACGCTACCAGCGTCAGACCCTTGGGTTCTCTTTGGTAAATGGAAGAACAACTCTGCTTGGAAGCTTCTGCCATCCAGTTTGAGAGTCGCACTTCCACCGCAGCCTAGGATTCCAAGTGTTGCCATGCCGCCACAATTTCCCATTCTTAGGCCTATGACGGCAGAGTGTCTGGCAGTCCTCAAAGAGACCTTAGGGATGCAGGCGTTTTGGCTCCTTCCACCGAGAAAGCAGCTCCTCCAGCTCCTCTGTCGTTAACTAGTTCATGTTAGAATATCTCTAGGCGCCCTCTTTCCTCCTCCACGTGGTAAGACACAAAGGGACTTGCCCTAAAGGGAAGAAGCCTTCTGAGTCCGGCAGAGAGGCAGCCTCTCCCACTCAGCATTCCCCGACGACTGAGCCCCTGGCATGGGTCCGAGACATGGAGAAAGACAGCCGTAACCCCGAGCTTTTCCACAATGTAGTATAGGCCTCACCCTGAAGCTCACGTCAATTTCATAGAGAAAACACCAGGCCTCGGTGTGCTTTCCTGTGGCAAGGAAACTTTGCTTTCATTCCTTAGGTGGCACATTGGCTCAGGACGGCCCTACCCGAAGGACTCACGGTGTGCAGCCCTATTTGTTGAGATCAGCCCCTCTGGCTCTTTCTCGGATGAAACCAAGTGGGCAAACAGCCGTTCCTAAGCTGGGGTCCCTGGGAGCCTTCCTTAGTCTACACCAGAACAGCACTCTGAGGGAGAGGAGACGCGGAGGTTTGGTAGCCAAATCTCCTATTCTGCAGAGAAACATTTCGTTGTAGGTGGGTTCCATCAGCCTTGTCATATGTTCTCAGCTGGCTAGGACGGAGGGCAGGCAGTCAGTTGGCAGGCTCACCTGAGGCCCTGCTTCCCAGACTGTGATACAGAACCCCCGCCTGCTGCAGCCCGAAGGGACGGCTTATGGTAAGGGGAAAACCCTGTGTTGGAAAGTTCCTGCCTAACCCTCGCACAAGCACAAGCATATGGGTCAGTGGTCCAAGACTTTCCCCACACGTTTACCATGTTTGCTCCCATCTAGCCTCCGAAGGCCGAGTTACCTAGCTGGGAATCACACTTCAGGAGAGGTACTCATGCTGCTTGGGACTGCAAGTTGTTTCACCAGGCAGCCCAAATCGAGTCCACCCACTTGCATTTTCCAGGGGCCGAGCCTGGGAGGGGCAACATACACTTTCTGAATGGGAAAGAAGCCCATGCCTTCAGTGTGAAAGGCCACTATGCCTCTTTGCTTTGGCAGCCCCGGGATAGCGTCGGCTCTGAAATGCTTCCAAAGGAGCAGAGTCAGAGAACCTTTGAACCACAGAGCAGGTGCAGCCCCGAACAAGGTCTGCTCTTGGCCTGAGAACACCCACTGCCCAGCGCTTCGTTTGGGTACACACGTGTAGAGGAAGGTTGTTGAATTCTGCTGCGTGATAACTTCTCCGGGCCACGTAGAGTGAGGGCCAGTAGAGTGGCCCTCCATCTCATCCCGGCTTCATGTGCCGGGTGTATAAGGCAAACTCCCTGCTTGAATCCCTCCGTGGGCTACGTAACCTCCAGAGAGAGGTGGGTGATTGGGACCCAGGGCTGGTATCTAGGTTACTGCTCAGTGCCTCAACTTCGCAGCTGTTCTCTCTAAGCGGGTCCCAAAGGCTTTCTGGAAGAGTTTCCTTAGAGGGCCAGAAACAGGAAATTAGCCGACAGGCCCACGGGGATGCCAGTTCTCGGCAGCAACAACGCTACCAGCGTCAGACCCTTGGGTTCTCTTTGGTAAATGGAAGAACAACTCTGCTTGGAAGCTTCTGCCATCCAGTTTGAGAGTCGCACTTCCACCGCAGCCTAGGATTCCAAGTGTTGCCATGCCGCCACAATTTCCCATTCTTAGGCCTATGACGGCAGAGTGTCTGGCAGTCCTCAAAGAGACCTTAGGGATGCAGGCGTTTTGGCTCCTTCCACCGAGAAAGCAGCTCCTCCAGCTCCTCTGTCGTTAGCTAGTTCATGTTAGAATATCTCTAGGCGCCCTCTTTCCTCCTCCACGTGGTAAGACCAAACGGACTTGCCCTAAAGGGAAGAAGCCTTCTGAGTCCGGCAGAGAGGCAGCCTCTCCCACTCAGCATTCCCCGACGACTGAGCCCCTGGCATGGGTCCGAGACACGGAGAAATACAGCCGTAACCCCGAGCTTTTCCACAATGTAGTGTTGGCCTCACCCTGAAGCTCACGTCAATTTCATAGAGAAAACACCAGGCCTCGGTGTGCTTTCCTGTGGCAAGGAAACTTTGCTTTCATTCCTTAGGTGGCACATTGGCTCAGGACGGCCCTACCCGAAGGACTCACGGTGTGCAGCCCTATTTGTTGAGATCAGCCCCTCTGGCTCTTTCTCGGATGAAACCAAGTGGGCAAACAGCAGTTCCTAAGCTGGGGTCCCTGGGAGCCTTCCCTAGTCTACACCAGAACAGCACTCTGAGGGAGAGGAGACGCGGAGGTTTGGTAGCCAAATCTCCTATTCTGCAGAGAAACATTTCGTTGTAGGTGGGTTCCATCAGCCTTGTCATATGTTCTCAGCTGGCTAGGACGGAGGGCAGGCAGTCAGTTGGCAGGCTCACCTGAGGCCCTGCTTCCCAGACTGTGATACAGAACCCCCGCCTGCTGCAGCCCGAAGGGACGGCTTATGGTAAGGGGAAAACCCTGTGTTGGAAAGTTCCTGCCTAACCCTCGCACAAGCACAAGCATATGGGTCAGTGGTCCAAGACTTTCCCCACACGTTTACCATGTTTGCTCCCATCTAGCCTCCGAAGGCCGAGGTTACCTAGCTGGGAATCACACTTCAGGAGAGGTACTCATGCTGCTTGGGACTGCAAGTTGTTTCACCAGGCAGCCCAAATCGAGTCCACCCACTTGCATTTTCCAGGGGCCGAGCCTGGGAGGGGCAACATACACTTTCTGAATGGGAAAGAAGCCCATGCCTTCAGTGTGAAAGCCCACTATGCCTCTTTGCTTTGGCAGCCCAGGGATAGCGTCGGCTCTGAAATGCTTCCAAAGGAGCAGAGTCAGAGAACCTTTGAACCACAGAGCAGGTGCAGCCCCGAACAAGGTCTGCTCTTGGCCTGAGAACACCCACTGCCCAGCGCTTCGTTTGGGTACACACGTGTAGAGGAAGGTTGTTGAATTCTGCTGCGTGATAACTTCTCCGGGCCACGTAGAGTGAGGGCCAGTAGAGTGGCCCTCCATCTCATCCCGGCTTCATGTGCCGGGTGTATAAGGCAAACTCCCTGCTTGAATCCCTCCGTGGGCTACGTAACCTCCAGAGAGAGGTGGGTGATTGGGACCCAGGGCTGGTATCTAGGTTACTGCTCAGTGCCTCAACTTCGCAGCTGTTCTCTCTAAGCGGGTCCCAAAGGCTTTCTGGAAGAGTTTCCTTAGAGGGCCAGAAACAGGAAATTAGCCGACAGGCCCACGGGGATGCCAGTTCTCGGCAGCAACAACGCTACCAGCGTCAGACCCTTGGGTTCTCTTTGGTAAATGGAAGAACAACTCTGCTTGGAAGCTTCTGCCATCCAGTTTGAGAGTCGCACTTCCACCGCAGCCTAGGATTCCAAGTGTTGCCATGCCGCCACAATTTCCCATTCTTAGGCCTATGACGGCAGAGTGTCTGGCAGTCCTCAAAGAGACCTTAGGGATGCAGGCGTTTTGGCTCCTTCCACCGAGAAAGCAGCTCCTCCAGCTCCTCTGTCGTTAGCTAGTTCATGTTAGAATATCTCTAGGCGCCCTCTTTCCTCCTCCACGTGGTAAGACCAAACGGACTTGCCCTAAAGGGAAGAAGCCTTCTGAGTCCGGCAGAGAGGCAGCCTCTCCCACTCAGCATTCCCCGACGACTGAGCCCCTGGCATGGGTCCGAGACACGGAGAAATACAGCCGTAACCCCGAGCTTTTCCACAATGTAGTGTTGGCCTCACCCTGAAGCTCACGTCAATTTCATAGAGAAAACACCAGGCCTCGGTGTGCTTTCCTGTGGCAAGGAAACTTTGCTTTCATTCCTTAGGTGGCACATTGGCTCAGGACGGCCCTACCCGAAGGACTCACGGTGTGCAGCCCTATTTGTTGAGATCAGCCCCTCTGGCTCTTTCTCGGATGAAACCAAGTGGGCAAACAGCAGTTCCTAAGCTGGGGTCCCTGGGAGCCTTCCCTAGTCTACACCAGAACAGCACTCTGAGGGAGAGGAGACGCGGAGGTTTGGTAGCCAAATCTCCTATTCTGCAGAGAAACATTTCGTTGTAGGTGGGTTCCATCAGCCTTGTCATATGTTCTCAGCTGGCTAGGACGGAGGGCAGGCAGTCAGTTGGCAGGCTCACCTGAGGCCCTGCTTCCCAGACTGTGATACACAACCCCCGCCTGCTGCAGCCCGAAGGGACGGCTTATGGTAAGGGGAAAACCCTGTGTTGGAAAGTTCCTGCCTAACCCTCGCACAAGCACAAGCATATGGGTCAGTGGTCCAAGACTTTCCCCACACGTTTACCATGTTTGCTCCCATCTAGCCTCCGAAGGCCGAGGTTACCTAGCTGGGAATCACACTTCAGGAGAGGTACTCATGCTGCTTGGGACTGCAAGTTGTTTCACCAGGCAGCCCAAATCGAGTCCACCCACTTGCATTTTCCAGGGGCCGAGCCTGGGAGGGGCAACATACACTTTCTGAATGGGAAAGAAGCCCATGCCTTCAGTGTGAAAGCCCACTATGCCTCTTTGCTTTGGCAGCCCAGGGATAGCGTCGGCTCTGAAATGCTTCCAAAGGAGCAGAGTCAGAGAACCTTTGAACCACAGAGCAGGTGCAGCCCCGAACAAGGTCTGCTCTTGGCCTGAGAACACCCACTGCCCAGCGCTTCGTTTGGGTACACACGTGTAGAGGAAGGTTGTTGAATTCTGCTGCGTGATAACTTCTCCGGGCCACGTAGCGTGAGGGCCAGTAAAGTGGCCCTCCATCTCATCCCGGCTTCATGTGCCGGGTGTATAAGGCAAACTCCCTGCTTGAATCCCTCCGTGGGCTACGTAACCTCCAGAGAGAGGTGGGTGATTGGGACCCAGGGCTGGTATCTAGGTTACTGCTCAGTGCCTCAACTTCGCAGCTGTTCTCTCTAAGCGGGTCCCAAAGACTTTCTGGAGGAGTTTCCTTAGAGGGCCAGAAACAGGAAATTAGCCCACAGGCCCACGGGGATGCCAGTTCTCGGCAGCAACAACGCTACCAGCGTCAGACCCTTGGTTTCTCTTTGGTAAATGGAAGAACAACTCTGCTTGGAAGCTTCTGCCATCCAGTTTGAGAGTCGCACTTCCACCGCAGCCTAGGATTCCAAGTGTTGCCATGCCGCCACAATTTCCCATTCTTAGGCCTCTGACGGCAGAGTGTCTGGCAGTCCTCAAAGAGACCTTAGGGATGCAGGCGTTTTGGCTCCTTCCACCGAGAAAGCAGCTCCTCCAGCTCCTCTGTCGTTAGCTAGTTCATGTTAGAATATCTCTAGGCGCCCTCTTTCCTCCTCCACGTGGTAAGACACAAACGGACTTGCCCTAAAGGGAAGAAGCCTTCTGAGTCCGGCAGAGAGGCAGCCTCTCCCACTCAGCATTCCCCGACGACTGAGCCCCTGGCATGGGTCCGAGACACGGAGAAAGACAGCCGTAACCCCGAGCTTTTCCACAATGTAGTATAGGCCTCACCCTGAAGCTCACGTCAATTTCATAGAGAAAACACCAGGCCTCGGTGTGCTTTCCTGTGGCAAGGAAACTTTGCTTTCATTCCTTAGGTGGCACATTGGCTCAGGACGGCCCTACCCGAAGGACTCACGGTGTGCAGCCCTGTTTGTTGAGATCAGCCCCTCTGGCTCTTTCTCGGATGAAACCAAGTGGGCAAAGAGCCGTTCCTAAGCTGGGGTCCCTGGGAGCCTTCCCTAGTCTACACCAGAACAGCACTCTGAGGGAGAGGAGACGCGGAGGTTTGGTAGCCAAATCTCCTATTCTGCAGAGAAACATTTCTTTGTAGGTGGGTTCCATCAGCCTTGCCATATGTTCTCAGCTGGCTAGGACGGAGGGCAGGCAGTCAGTTGGCAGGCTCACCTGAGGCCCTGCTTCCCAGACTGTGATACACAACCCCCGCCTGCTGCAGCCCAAAGGGACGGCTTATGGTAAGGGGAAAACCCTGTGTTGGAAAGTTCCTGCCTAACCCTCGCACAAGCACAAGCATATGGGTCAGTGGTCCAAGACTTTCCCCACAAGTTTACCATGTTAGCTCCCATCTAGCCTCCGAAGGCCGAGGTTACCTAGCTGGGAATCACACTTCAGGAGAGGTACTCATGCTGCTTGGGACTGCAAGTTGTTTCACCAGGCAGCCCAAATCGAGTCCACCCACTTGCATTTTCCAGGGGCCGAGCCTGGGAGGGGCAACATACACTTTCTGAATGGGAAAGAAGCCCATGCCTTCAGTGTGAAAGGCCACTATGCCTCTTTGCTTTGGCAGCCCAGGGATAGCGTCGGCTCTGAAATGCTTCCAAAGGAGCAGAGTCAGAGAACCTTTGAACCACAGAGCAGGTGCAGCCCCGAACAAGGTCTGCTCTTGGCCTGAGAACACCCACTGCCCAGCGCTTCGTTTGGGTACACACGTGTAGAGGAAGGTTGTTGAATTCTGCTGCGTGATAACTTCTCCGGGCCACGTAGCGTGAGGGCCAGTAAAGTGGCCCTCCATCTCATCCCGGCTTCATGTGCCGGGTGTATAAGGCAAACTCCCTGCTTGAATCCCTCCGTGGGCTACGTAACCTCCAGAGAGAGGTGGGTGATTGGGACCCAGGGCTGGTATCTAGGTTACTGCTCAGTGCCTCAACTTCGCAGCTGTTCTCTCTAAGCGGGTCCCAAAGACTTTCTGGAGGAGTTTCCTTAGAGGGCCAGAAACAGGAAATTAGCCCACAGGCCCACGGGGATGCCAGTTCTCGGCAGCAACAACGCTACCAGCGTCAGACCCTTGGTTTCTCTTTGGTAAATGGAAGAACAACTCTGCTTGGAAGCTTCTGCCATCCAGTTTGAGAGTCGCACTTCCACCGCAGCCTAGGATTCCAAGTGTTGCCATGCCGCCACAATTTCCCATTCTTAGGCCTATGACGGCAGAGTGTCTGGCAGTCCTCAAAGAGACCTTAGGGATGCAGGCGTTTTGGCTCCTTCCACCGAGAAAGCAGCTCCTCCAGCTCCTCTGTCGTTAGCTAGTTCATATTAGAATATCTCTAGGCGCCCTCTTTCCTCCTCCACGTGGTAAGACACAAAGGGACTTGCCCTAAAGGGAAGAAGCCTTCTGAGTCCGGCAGAGAGGCAGCCTCTCCCACTCAGCATTCCCCGACGACTGAGCCCCTGGCATGGGTCCGAGACACGGAGAAAGACAGCCGTAACCCCGAGCTTTTCCACAATGTAGTATAGGCCTCACCCTGAAGCTCACGTCAATTTCATAGAGAAAACACCAGGCCTCGGTGTGCTTTCCTGTGGCAAGGAAACTTTGCTTTCATTCCTTAGGTGGCACATTGGCTCAGGACGGCCCTACCCGAAGGACTCACGGTGTGCAGCCCTATTTGTTGTGATCAGCCCCTCTGGCTCTTTCTCGGATGAAACCAAGTGGGCAAACAGCCGTTCCTAAGCTGGGGTCCCTGGGAGCCTTCCCTAGTCTACACCAGAACAGCACTCTGAGGGAGAGGAGACGCGGAGGTTTGGTAGCCAAATCTCCTATTCTGCAGAGAAACATTTCGTTGTAGGTGGGTTCCATCAGCCTTGTCATATGTTCTCAGCTGGCTAGGACGGAGGGCAGGCAGTCAGTTGGCAGGCTCACCTGAGGCCCTGCTTCCCAGACTGTGATACAGAACCCCCGCCTGCTGCAGCCCGAAGGGACGGCTTATGGTAAGGGGAAAACCCTGTGTTGGAAAGTTCCTGCCTAACCCTCGCACAAGCACAAGCATATGGGTCAGTGGTCCAAGACTTTCCCCACACGTTTACCATGTTTGCTCCCATCTAGCCTCCGAAGGCCGAGGTTACCTAGCTGGGAATCACACTTCAGGAGAGGTACTCATGCTGCTTGGGACTGCAAGTTGTTTCACCAGGCAGCCCAAATCGAGTCCACCCACTTGCATTTTCCAGGGGCCGAGCCTGGGAGGGGCAACATACACTTTCTGAATGGGAAAGAAGCCCATGCCTTCAGTGTGAAAGCCCACTATGCCTCTTTGCTTTGGCAGCCCAGGGATAGCGTCGGCTCTGAAATGCTTCCAAAGGAGCAGAGTCAGAGAACCTTTGAACCACAGAGCAGGTGCAGCCCCGAACAAGGTCTGCTCTTGGCCTGAGAACACCCACTGCCCAGCGCTTCGTTTGGGTACACACGTGTAGAGGAAGGTTGTTGAATTCTGCTGCGTGATAACTTCTCCGGGCCACGTAGAGTGAGGGCCAGTAGAGTGGCCCTCCATCTCATCCCGGCTTCATGTGCCGGGTGTATAAGGCAAACTCCCTGCTTGAATCCCTCCGTGGGCTACGTAACCTCCAGAGAGAGGTGGGTGATTGGGACCCAGGGCTGGTATCTAGGTTACTGCTCAGTGCCTCAACTTCGCAGCTGTTCTCTCTAAGCGGGTCCCAAAGGCTTTCTGGAAGAGTTTCCTTAGAGGGCCAGAAACAGGAAATTAGCCGACAGGCCCACGGGGATGCCAGTTCTCGGCAGCAACAACGCTACCAGCGTCAGACCCTTGGGTTCTCTTTGGTAAATGGAAGAACAACTCTGCTTGGAAGCTTCTGCCATCCAGTTTGAGAGTCGCACTTCCACCGCAGCCTAGGATTCCAAGTGTTGCCATGCCGCCACAATTTCCCATTCTTAGGCCTATGACGGCAGAGTGTCTGGCAGTCCTCAAAGAGACCTTAGGGATGCAGGCGTTTTGGCTCCTTCCACCGAGAAAGCAGCTCCTCCAGCTCCTCTGTCGTTAGCTAGTTCATGTTAGAATATCTCTAGGCGCCCTCTTTCCTCCTCCACGTGGTAAGACCAAACGGACTTGCCCTAAAGGGAAGAAGCCTTCTGAGTCCGGCAGAGAGGCAGCCTCTCCCACTCAGCATTCCCCGACGACTGAGCCCCTGGCATGGGTCCGAGACACGGAGAAATACAGCCGTAACCCCGAGCTTTTCCACAATGTAGTGTTGGCCTCACCCTGAAGCTCACGTCAATTTCATAGAGAAAACACCAGGCCTCGGTGTGCTTTCCTGTGGCAAGGAAGCTTTGCTTTCATTCCTTAGGTGGCACATTGGCTCAGGACGGCCCTACCCGAAGGACTCACGGTGTGCAGCCCTATTTGTTGAGATCAGCCCCTCTGGCTCTTTCTCGGATGAAACCAAGTGGGCAAACAGCAGTTCCTAAGCTGGGGTCCCTGGGAGCCTTCCCTAGTCTACACCAGAACAGCACTCTGAGGGAGAGGAGACGCGGAGGTTTGGTAGCCAAATCTCCTATTCTGCAGAGAAACATTTCGTTGTAGGTGGGTTCCATCAGCCTTGTCATATGTTCTCAGCTGGCTAGGACGGAGGGCAGGCAGTCAGTTGGCAGGCTCACCTGAGGCCCTGCTTCCCAGACTGTGATACACAACCCCCGCCTGCTGCAGCCCGAAGGGACGGCTTATGGTAAGGGGAAAACCCTGTGTTGGAAAGTTCCTGCCTAACCCTCGCACAAGCACAAGCATATGGGTCAGTGGTCCAAGACTTTCCCCACACGTTTACCATGTTTGCTCCCATCTAGCCTCCGAAGGCCGAGGTTACCTAGCTGGGAATCACACTTCAGGAGAGGTACTCATGCTGCTTGGGACTGCAAGTTGTTTCACCAGGCAGCCCAAATCGAGTCCACCCACTTGCATTTTCCAGGGGCCGAGCCTGGGAGGGGCAACATACACTTTCTGAATGGGAAAGAAGCCCATGCCTTCAGTGTGAAAGCCCACTATGCCTCTTTGCTTTGGCAGCCCAGGGATAGCGTCGGCTCTGAAATGCTTCCAAAGGAGCAGAGTCAGAGAACCTTTGAACCACAGAGCAGGTGCAGCCCCGAACAAGGTCTGCTCTTGGCCTGAGAACACCCACTGCCCAGCGCTTCGTTTGGGTACACACGTGTAGAGGAAGGTTGTTGAATTCTGCTGCGTGATAACTTCTCCGGGCCACGTAGCGTGAGGGCCAGTAAAGTGGCCCTCCATCTCATCCCGGCTTCATGTGCCGGGTGTATAAGGCAAACTCCCTGCTTGAATCCCTCCGTGGGCTACGTAACCTCCAGAGAGAGGTGGGTGATTGGGACCCAGGGCTGGTATCTAGGTTACTGCTCAGTGCCTCAACTTCGCAGCTGTTCTCTCTAAGCGGGTCCCAAAGACTTTCTGGAGGAGTTTCCTTAGAGGGCCAGAAACAGGAAATTAGCCCACAGGCCCACGGGGATGCCAGTTCTCGGCAGCAACAACGCTACCAGCGTCAGACCCTTGGTTTCTCTTTGGTAAATGGAAGAACAACTCTGCTTGGAAGCTTCTGCCATCCAGTTTGAGAGTCGCACTTCCACCGCAGCCTAGGATTCCAAGTGTTGCCATGCCGCCACAATTTCCCATTCTTAGGCCTCTGACGGCAGAGTGTCTGGCAGTCCTCAAAGAGACCTTAGGGATGCAGGCGTTTTGGCTCCTTCCACCGAGAAAGCAGCTCCTCCAGCTCCTCTGTCGTTAGCTAGTTCATGTTAGAATATCTCTAGGCGCCCTCTTTCCTCCTCCACGTGGTAAGACACAAACGGACTTGCCCTAAAGGGAAGAAGCCTTCTGAGTCCGGCAGAGAGGCAGCCTCTCCCACTCAGCATTCCCCGACGACTGAGCCCCTGGCATGGGTCCGAGACACGGAGAAAGACAGCCGTAACCCCGAGCTTTTCCACAATGTAGTATAGGCCTCACCCTGAAGCTCACGTCAATTTCATAGAGAAAACACCAGGCCTCGGTGTGCTTTCCTGTGGCAAGGAAACTTTGCTTTCATTCCTTAGGTGGCACATTGGCTCAGGACGGCCCTACCCGAAGGACTCACGGTGTGCAGCCCTATTTGTTGAGATCAGCCCCTCTGGCTCTTTCTCGGATGAAACCAAGTGGGCAAAGAGCCGTTCCTAAGCTGGGGTCCCTGGGAGCCTTCCCTAGTCTACACCAGAACAGCACTCTGAGGGAGAGGAGACGCGGAGGTTTGGTAGCCAAATCTCCTATTCTGCAGAGAAACATTTCTTTGTAGGTGGGTTCCATCAGCCTTGCCATATGTTCTCAGCTGGCTAGGACGGAGGGCAGGCAGTCAGTTGGCAGGCTCACCTGAGGCCCTGCTTCCCAGACTGTGATACACAACCCCCGCCTGCTGCAGCCCAAAGGGACGGCTTATGGTAAGGGGAAAACCCTGTGTTGGAAAGTTCCTGCCTAACCCTCGCACAAGCACAAGCATATGGGTCAGTGGTCCAAGACTTTCCCCACAAGTTTACCATGTTAGCTCCCATCTAGCCTCCGAAGGCCGAGGTTACCTAGCTGGGAATCACACTTCAGGAGAGGTACTCATGCTGCTTGGGACTGCAAGTTGTTTCACCAGGCAGCCCAAATCGAGTCCACCCACTTGCATTTTCCAGGGGCCGAGCCTGGGAGGGGCAACATACACTTTCTGAATGGGAAAGAAGCCCATGCCTTCAGTGTGAAAGGCCACTATGCCTCTTTGCTTTGGCAGCCCAGGGATAGCGTCGGCTCTGAAATGCTTCCAAAGGAGCAGAGTCAGAGAACCTTTGAACCACAGAGCAGGTGCAGCCCCGAACAAGGTCTGCTCTTGGCCTGAGAACACCCACTGCCCAGCGCTTCGTTTGGGTACACACGTGTAGAGGAAGGTTGTTGAATTCTGCTGCGTGATAACTTCTCCGGGCCACGTAGCGTGAGGGCCAGTAAAGTGGCCCTCCATCTCATCCCGGCTTCATGTGCCGGGTGTATAAGGCAAACTCCCTGCTTGAATCCCTCCGTGGGCTACGTAACCTCCAGAGAGAGGTGGGTGATTGGGACCCAGGGCTGGTATCTAGGTTACTGCTCAGTGCCTCAACTTCGCAGCTGTTCTCTCTAAGCGGGTCCCAAAGACTTTCTGGAGGAGTTTCCTTAGAGGGCCAGAAACAGGAAATTAGCCCACAGGCCCACGGGGATGCCAGTTCTCGGCAGCAACAACGCTACCAGCGTCAGACCCTTGGTTTCTCTTTGGTAAATGGAAGAACAACTCTGCTTGGAAGCTTCTGCCATCCAGTTTGAGAGTCGCACTTCCACCGCAGCCTAGGATTCCAAGTGTTGCCATGCCGCCACAATTTCCCATTCTTAGGCCTATGACGGCAGAGTGTCTGGCAGTCCTCAAAGAGACCTTAGGGATGCAGGCGTTTTGGCTCCTTCCACCGAGAAAGCAGCTCCTCCAGCTCCTCTGTCGTTAGCTAGTTCATATTAGAATATCTCTAGGCGCCCTCTTTCCTCCTCCACGTGGTAAGACACAAAGGGACTTGCCCTAAAGGGAAGAAGCCTTCTGAGTCCGGCAGAGAGGCAGCCTCTCCCACTCAGCATTCCCCGACGACTGAGCCCCTGGCATGGGTCCGAGACACGGAGAAAGACAGCCGTAACCCCGAGCTTTTCCACAATGTAGTATAGGCCTCACCCTGAAGCTCACGTCAATTTCATAGAGAAAACACCAGGCCTCGGTGTGCTTTCCTGTGGCAAGGAAACTTTGCTTTCATTCCTTAGGTGGCACATTGGCTCAGGACGGCCCTACCCGAAGGACTCACGGTGTGCAGCCCTATTTGTTGTGATCAGCCCCTCTGGCTCTTTCTCGGATGAAACCAAGTGGGCAAACAGCCGTTCCTAAGCTGGGGTCCCTGGGAGCCTTCCCTAGTCTACACCAGAACAGCACTCTGAGGGAGAGGAGACGCGGAGGTTTGGTAGCCAAATCTCCTATTCTGCAGAGAAACATTTCGTTGTAGGTGGGTTCCATCAGCCTTGCCATATGTTCTCAGCTGGCTAGGACGGAGGGCAGGCAGTCAGTTGGCAGGCTCACCTGAGGCCCTGCTTCCCAGACTGTGATACACAACCCCCGCCTGCTGCAGCCCAAAGGGACGGCTTATGGTAAGGGGAAAACCCTGTGTTGGAAAGTTCCTGCCTAACCCTCGCACAAGCACAAGCATATGGGTCAGTGGTCCAAGACTTTCCCCACAAGTTTACCATGTTTGCTCCCATCTAGCCTCCGAAGGCCGAGGTTACCTAGCTGGGAATCACACTTCAGGAGAGGTACTCATGCTGCTTGGGACTGCAAGTTGTTTCACCAGGCAGCCCAAATCGAGTCCACCCACTTGCATTTTCCAGGGGCCGAGCCTGGGAGGGGCAACATACACTTTCTGAATGGGAAAGAAGCCCATGCCTTCAGTGTGAAAGCCCACTATGCCTCTTTGCTTTGGCAGCCCAGGGATAGCGTCGGCTCTGAAATGCTTCCAAAGGAGCAGAGTCAGAGAACCTTTGAACCACAGAGCAGGTGCAGCCCCGAACAAGGTCTGCTCTTGGCCTGAGAACACCCACTGCCCAGCGCTTCGTTTGGGTACACACGTGTAGAGGAAGGTTGTTGAATTCTGCTGCGTGATAACTTCTCCGGGCCACGTAGCGTGAGGGCCAGTAAAGTGGCCCTCCATCTCATCCCGGCTTCATGTGCCGGGTGTATAAGGCAAACTCCCTGCTTGAATCCCTCCGTGGGCTACGTAACCTCCAGAGAGAGGTGGGTGATTGGGACCCAGGGCTGGTATCTAGGTTACTGCTCAGTGCCTCAACTTCGCAGCTGTTCTCTCTAAGCGGGTCCCAAAGACTTTCTGGAGGAGTTTCCTTAGAGGGCCAGAAACAGGAAATTAGCCCACAGGCCCACGGGGATGCCAGTTCTCGGCAGCAACAACGCTACCAGCGTCAGACCCTTGGTTTCTCTTTGGTAAATGGAAGAACAACTCTGCTTGGAAGCTTCTGCCATCCAGTTTGAGAGTCGCACTTCCACCGCAGCCTAGGATTCCAAGTGTTGCCATGCCGCCACAATTTCCCATTCTTAGGCCTCTGACGGCAGAGTGTCTGGCAGTCCTCAAAGAGACCTTAGGGATGCAGGCGTTTTGGCTCCTTCCACCGAGAAAGCAGCTCCTCCAGCTCCTCTGTCGTTAGCTAGTTCATGTTAGAATATCTCTAGGCGCCCTCTTTCCTCCTCCACGTGGTAAGACACAAACGGACTTGCCCTAAAGGGAAGAAGCCTTCTGAGTCCGGCAGAGAGGCAGCCTCTCCCACTCAGCATTCCCCGACGACTGAGCCCCTGGCATGGGTCCGAGACACGGAGAAAGACAGCCGTAACCCCGAGCTTTTCCACAATGTAGTATAGGCCTCACCCTGAAGCTCACGTCAATTTCATAGAGAAAACACCAGGCCTCGGTGTGCTTTCCTGTGGCAAGGAAACTTTGCTTTCATTCCTTAGGTGGCACATTGGCTCAGGACGGCCCTACCCGAAGGACTCACGGTGTGCAGCCCTATTTGTTGAGATCAGCCCCTCTGGCTCTTTCTCGGATGAAACCAAGTGGGCAAAGAGCCGTTCCTAAGCTGGGGTCCCTGGGAGCCTTCCCTAGTCTACACCAGAACAGCACTCTGAGGGAGAGGAGACGCGGAGGTTTGGTAGCCAAATCTCCTATTCTGCAGAGAAACATTTCTTTGTAGGTGGGTTCCATCAGCCTTGCCATATGTTCTCAGCTGGCTAGGACGGAGGGCAGGCAGTCAGTTGGCAGGCTCACCTGAGGCCCTGCTTCCCAGACTGTGATACACAACCCCCGCCTGCTGCAGCCCAAAGGGACGGCTTATGGTAAGGGGAAAACCCTGTGTTGGAAAGTTCCTGCCTAACCCTCGCACAAGCACAAGCATATGGGTCAGTGGTCCAAGACTTTCCCCACAAGTTTACCATGTTTGCTCCCATCTAGCCTCCGAAGGCCGAGGTTACCTAGCTGGGAATCACACTTCAGGAGAGGTACTCATGCTGCTTGGGACTGCAAGTTGTTTCACCAGGCAGCCCAAATCGAGTCCACCCACTTGCATTTTCCAGGGGCCGAGCCTGGGAGGGGCAACATACACTTTCTGAATGGGAAAGAAGCCCATGCCTTCAGTGTGAAAGGCCACTATGCCTCTTTGCTTTGGCAGCCCAGGGATAGCGTCGGCTCTGAAATGCTTCCAAAGGAGCAGAGTCAGAGAACCTTTGAACCACAGAGCAGGTGCAGCCCCGAACAAGGTCTGCTCTTGGCCTGAGAACACCCACTGCCCAGCGCTTCGTTTGGGTACACACGTGTAGAGGAAGGTTGTTGAATTCTGCTGCGTGATAACTTCTCCGGGCCACGTAGAGTGAGGGCCAGTAGAGTGGCCCTCCATCTCATCCCGGCTTCATGTGCCGGGTGTATAAGGCAAACTCCCTGCTTGAATCCCTCCGTGGGCTACGTAACCTCCAGAGAGAGGTGGGTGATTGGGACCCAGGGCTGGTATCTAGGTTACTGCTCAGTGCCTCAACTTCGCAGCTGTTCTCTCTAAGCGGGTCCCAAAGGCTTTCTGGAAGAGTTTCCTTAGAGGGCCAGAAACAGGAAATTAGCCGACAGGCCCACGGGGATGCCAGTTCTCGGCAGCAACAACGCTACCAGCGTCAGACCCTTGGGTTCTCTTTGGTAAATGGAAGAACAACTCTGCTTGGAAGCTTCTGCCATCCAGTTTGAGAGTCGCACTTCCACCGCAGCCTAGGATTCCAAGTGTTGCCATGCCGCCACAATTTCCCATTCTTAGGCCTATGACGGCAGAGTGTCTGGCAGTCCTCAAAGAGACCTTAGGGATGCAGGCGTTTTGGCTCCTTCCACCGAGAAAGCAGCTCCTCCAGCTCCTCTGTCGTTAGCTAGTTCATGTTAGAATATCTCTAGGCGCCCTCTTTCCTCCTCCACGTGGTAAGACCAAACGGACTTGCCCTAAAGGGAAGAAGCCTTCTGAGTCCGGCAGAGAGGCAGCCTCTCCCACTCAGCATTCCCCGACGACTGAGCCCCTGGCATGGGTCCGAGACACGGAGAAATACAGCCGTAACCCCGAGCTTTTCCACAATGTAGTATAGGCCTCACCCTGAAGCTCACGTCAATTTCATAGAGAAAACACCAGGCCTCGGTGTGCTTTCCTGTGGCAAGGAAACTTTGCTTTCATTCCTTAGGTGGCACATTGGCTCAGGACGGCCCTACCCGAAGGACTCACGGTGTGCAGCCCTATTTGTTGAGATCAGCCCCTCTGGCTCTTTCTCGGATGAAACCAAGTGGGCAAACAGCCGTTCCTAAGCTGGGGTCCCTGGGAGCCTTCCCTAGTCTACACCAGAACAGCACTCTGAGGGAGAGGAGACGCGGAGGTTTGGTAGCCAAATCTCCTATTCTGCAGAGAAACATTTCGTTGTAGGTGGGTTCCATCAGCCTTGTCATATGTTCTCAGCTGGCTAGGACGGAGGGCAGGCAGTCAGTTGGCAGGCTCACCTGAGGCCCTGCTTCCCAGACTGTGATACAGAACCCCCGCCTGCTGCAGCCCGAAGGGACGGCTTATGGTAAGGGGAAAACCCTGTGTTGGAAAGTTCCTGCCTAACCCTCGCACAAGCACAAGCATATGGGTCAGTGGTCCAAGACTTTCCCCACACGTTTACCATGTTTGCTCCCATCTAGCCTCCGAAGGCCGAGGTTACCTAGCTGGGAATCACACTTCAGGAGAGGTACTCATGCTGCTTGGGACTGCAAGTTGTTTCACCAGGCAGCCCAAATCGAGTCCACCCACTTGCATTTTCCAGGGGCCGAGCCTGGGAGGGGCAACATACACTTTCTGAATGTGAAAGAAGCCTATGCCTTCAGTGTGAAAGGCCACTATGCCTCTTTGCTTTGGCAGCCCAGGGATAGCGTCGGCTCTGAAATGCTTCCAAAGGAGCAGAGTCAGAGAACCTTTGAACCACAGAGCAGGTGCAGCCCCGAACAAGGTCTGCTCTTGGCCTGAGAACACCCACTGCCCAGCGCTTCGTTTGGGTACACACGTGTAGAGGAAGGTTGTTGAATTCTGCTGCGTGATAACTTCTCCGGGCCACGTAGCGTGAGAGCCAGTAAAGTGGCCCTCCATCTCATCCCGGCTTCATGTGCCGGGTGTATAAGGCAAACTCCCTGCTTGAATCCCTCCGTGGGCTACGTAACCTCCAGAGAGAGGTGGGTGATTGGGACCCAGGGCTGGTATCTAGGTTACTGCTCAGTGCCTCAACTTCGCAGCTGTTCTCTCTAAGCGGGTCCCAAAGACTTTCTGGAGGAGTTTCCTTAGAGGGCCAGAAACAGGAAATTAGCCCACAGGCCCACGGGGATGCCAGTTCTCGGCAGCAACAACGCTACCAGCGTCAGACCCTTGGTTTCTCTTTGGTAAATGGAAGAACAACTCTGCTTGGAAGCTTCTGCCATCCAGTTTGAGAGTCGCACTTCCACCGCAGCCTAGGATTCCAAGTGTTGCCATGCCGCCACAATTTCCCATTCTTAGGCCTATGACGGCAGAGTGTCTGGCAGTCCTCAAAGAGACCTTAGGGATGCAGGCGTTTTGGCTCCTTCCACCGAGAAAGCAGCTCCTCCAGCTCCTCTGTCGTTAGCTAGTTCATGTTAGAATATCTCTAGGCGCCCTCTTTCCTCCTCCACGTGGTAAGACACAAAGGGACTTGCCCTAAAGGGAAGAAGCCTTCTGAGTCCGGCAGAGAGGCAGCCTCTCCCACTCAGCATTCCCCGACGACTGAGCCCCTGGCATGGGTCCGAGACACGGAGAAAGACAGCCGTAACCCCGAGCTTTTCCACAATGTAGTATAGGCCTCACCCTGAAGCTCACGTCAATTTCATAGAGAAAACACCAGGCCTCGGTGTGCTTTCCTGTGGCAAGGAAACTTTGCTTTCATTCCTTAGGTGGCACATTGGCTCAGGACGGCCCTACCCGAAGGACTCACGGTGTGCAGCCCTATTTGTTGAGATCAGCCCCTCTGGCTCTTTCTCGGATGAAACCAAGTGGGCAAACAGCCGTTCCTAAGCTGGGGTCCCTGGGAGCCTTCCCTAGTCTACACCAGAACAGCACTCTGAGGGAGAGGAGACGCGGAGGTTTGGTAGCCAAATCTCCTATTCTGCAGAGAAACATTTCTTTGTAGGTGGGTTCCATCAGCCTTGCCATATGTTCTCAGCTGGCTAGGACGGAGGGCAGGCAGTCAGTTGGCAGGCTCACCTGAGGCCCTGCTTCCCAGACTGTGATACACAACCCCCGCCTGCTGCAGCCCAAAGGGACGGCTTATGGTAAGGGGAAAACCCTGTGTTGGAAAGTTCCTGCCTAACCCTCGCACAAGCACAAGCATATGGGTCAGTGGTCCAAGACTTTCCCCACAAGTTTACCATGTTTGCTCCCATCTAGCCTCCGAAGGCCGAGGTTACCTAGCTGGGAATCACACTTCAGGAGAGGTACTCATGCTGCTTGGGACTGCAAGTTGTTTCACCAGGCAGCCCAAATCGAGTCCACCCACTTGCATTTTCCAGGGGCCGAGCCTGGGAGGGGCAACATACACTTTCTGAATGGGAAAGAAGCCCATGCCTTCAGTGTGAAAGGCCACTATGCCTCTTTGCTTTGGCAGCCCAGGGATAGCGTCGGCTCTGAAATGCTTCCAAAGGAGCAGAGTCAGAGAACCTTTGAACCAAAGAGCAGGTGCAGCCCCGAACAAGGTCTGCTCTTGGCCTGAGAACACCCACTGCCCAGCGCTTCGTTTGGGTACACACGTGTAGAGGAAGGTTTTTGAATTCTGCTGCGTGATAACTTCTCCGGGCCACGTAGAGTGAGGGCCAGTAGAGTGGCCCTCCATCTCATCCCGGCCTCATGTGCCGGGTGTATAAGGCAAACTCCCTGCTTGAATCCCTCCGTGGGCTACGTAACCTCCAGAGAGAGGTGGGTGATTGGGACCCAGGGCTGGTATCTAGGTTACTGCTCAGTGCCTCAACTTCGCAGCTGTTCTCTCTAAGCGGGTCCCAAAGGCTTTCTGGAAGAGTTTCCTTAGAGGGCCAGAAACAGGAAATTAGCCGACAGGCCCACGGGGATGCCAGTTCTCGGCAGCAACAACGCTACCAGCGTCAGACCCTTGGGTTCTCTTTGGTAAATGGAAGAACAACTCTGCTTGGAAGCTTCTGCCATCCAGTTTGAGAGTCGCACTTCCACCGCAGCCTAGGATTCCAAGTGTTGCCATGCCGCCACAATTTCCCATTCTTAGGCCTATGACGGCAGAGTGACTGGCAGTCCTCAAAGAGACCTTAGGGATGCAGGCGTTTTGGCTCCTTCCACCGAGAAAGCAGCTCCTCCAGCTCCTCTGTCGTTAGCTAGTTCATGTTAGAATATCTCTAGGCGCCCTCTTTCCTCCTCCACGTGGTAAGACACAAAGGGACTTGCCCTAAAGGGAAGAAGCCTTCTGAGTCCGGCAGAGAGGCAGCCTCTCCCACTCAGCATTCCCCGACGACTGAGCCCCTGGCATGGGTCCGAGACACGGAGAAAGACAGCCGTAACCCCGAGCTATTCCACAATGTAGTATAGGCCACACCCTGAAGCTCACGTCAATTTCATAGAGAAAACACCAGGCCTCGGTGTGCTTTCCTGTGGCAAGGAAACTTTGCTTTCATTCCTTAGGTGGCACATTGGCTCAGGACGGCCCTACCCGAAGGACTCACGGTGTGCAGCCCTATTTGTTGAGATCAGCCCCTCTGGCTCTTTCTCGGATGAAACCAAATGGGCAAAGAGCCGTTCCTAAGCTGGGGTCCCTGGGAGCCTTCCCTAGTCTACACCAGAACAGCACTCTGAGGGAGAGGAGACGCGGAGGTTTGGTAGCCAAATCTCCTATTCTGCAGAGAAACATTTCGTTGTAGGTGGGTTCCATCAGCCTTGCCATATGTTCTCAGCTGGCTAGGACGGAGGGCAGGCAGTCAGTTGGCAGGCTCACCTGAGGCCCTGCTTCCCAGACTGTGATACAGAACCCCCGCCTGCTGCAGCCCAAAGGGACGGCTTATGGTAAGGGGAAAACCCTGTGTTGGAAAGTTCCTGCCTAACCCTCGCACAAGCACAAGCATATGGGTCAGTGGTCCAAGACTTTCCCCACAAGTTTACCATGTTTGCTCCCATCTAGCCTCCGAAGGCCGAGGTTACCTAGCTGGGAATCACACTTAAGGAGAGGTACTCATGCTGCTTGGGACTGCAAGTTGTTTCACCAGGCAGCCCAAATCGAGTCCACCCACTTGCATTTTCCAGGGGCCGAGCCTGGGAGGGGCAACATACACTTTCTGAACGGGAAAGAAGCCCATGCCTTCAGTGTGAAAGGCCACTATGCCTCTTTGCTTTGGCAGCCCAGGGATAGCGTCGGCTCTGAAATGCTTCCAAAGGAGCAGAGTCAGAGAACCTTTGAACCACAGAGCAGGTGCAGCCCCGAACAAGGTCTGCTCTTGGCCTGAGAACACCCACTGCCCAGCGCTTCGTTTGGGTACACACGTGTAGAGGAAGGTTGTTGAATTCTGCTGCGTGATAACTTCTCCGGGCCACGTAGAGTGAGGGCCAGTAGAGTGGCCCTCCATCTCATCCCGGCCTCATGTGCCGGGTGTATAAGGCAAACTCCCTGCTTGAATCCCTCCGTGGGCTACGTAACCTCCAGAGAGAGGTGGGTGATTGGGACCCAGGGCTGGTATCTAGGTTACTGCTCAGTGCCTCAACTTCGCAGCTGTTCTCTCTAAGCGGGTCCCAAAGGCTTTCCGGAAGAGTTTCCTTAGAGGGCCAGAAACAGGAAATTAGCCGACAGGCCCACGGGGATGCCAGTTCTCGGCAGCAACAACGCTACCAGCGTCAGACCCTTGGGTTCTCTTTGGTAAATGGAAGAACAACTCTGCTTGGAAGCTTCTGCCATCCAGTTTGAGAGTCGCACTTCCACCGCAGCCTAGGATTCCAAGTGTTGCCATGCCGCCACAATTTCCCATTCTTAGGCCTATGACGGCAGAGTGTCTGGCAGTCCTCAAAGAGACCTTAGGGATGCAGGCGTTTTGGCTCCTTCCACCGAGAAAGCAGCTCCTCCAGCTCCTCTGTCGTTAGCTAGTTCATGTTAGAATATCTCTAGGCGCCCTCTTTCCTCCTCCACGTGGTAAGACCAAACGGACTTGCCCTAAAGGGAAGAAGCCTTCTGAGTCCGGCAGAGAGGCAGCCTCTCCCACTCAGCATTCCCCGACGACTGAGCCCCTGGCATGGGTCCGAGACACGGAGAAAGACAGCCGTAACCCCGAGCTTTTCCACAATGTAGTGTTGGCCTCACCCTGAAGCTCACGTCAATTTCATAGAGAAAACACCAGGCCTCGGTGTGCTTTCCTGTGGCAAGGAAACTTTGCTTTCATTCTTTAGGTGGCACATTGGCTCAGGACGGCCCTACCCGAAGGACTCACGGTGTGCAGCCCTATTTGTTGAGATCAGCCCCTCTGGCTCTTTCTCGGATGAAACCAAGTGGGCAAAGAGCCGTTCCTAAGCTGGGGTCCCTGGGAGCCTTCCCTAGTCTACACCAGAACAGCACTCTGAGGGAGAGGAGACGCGGAGGTTTGGTAGCCAAATCTCCTATTCTGCAGAGAAACATTTCGTTGTAGGTGGGTTCCATCAGCCTTGCCATATTTTCTCAGCTGGCTAAGACGGAGGGCAGGCAGTCAGTTGGCAGGCTCACCTGAGGCCCTGCTTCCCAGACTGTGATACACAACCCCCGCCTGCTGCAGCCTAAAGGGACGGCTTATGGTAAGGGGAAAACCCTGTGTTGGAAAGTTCCTGCCTAACCCTCGCACAAGCACAAGCATATGGGTCAGTGGTCCAAGACTTTCCCCACAAGTTTACCATGTTTGCTCCCATCTAGCCTCCGAAGGCCGAGGTTACCTAGCTGGGAATCACACTTCAGGAGAGGTACTCATGCTGCTTGGGACTGCAAGTTGTTTCACCAGGCAGCCCAAATCGAGTCCACCCACTTGCATTTTCCAGGGGCAGAGCCTGGGAGGGGCAACATACACTTTCTGAATGGGAAAGAAGCCCATGCCTTCAGTGTGAAAGGCCACTATGCCTCTTTGCTTTGGCAGCCCAGGGATAGCGTCGGCTCTGAAATGCTTCCAAAGGAGCAGAGTCAGAGAACCTTTGAACCACAGAGCAGGTGCAGCCCCAAACAAGGTCTGCTCTTGGCCTGAGAACACCCACTGCCCAGCGCTTCGTTTGGGTACACACGTGTAGAGGAAGGTTGTTGAATTCTGCTGCGTGATAACTTCTCCGGGCCACGTAGCGTGAGGGCCAGTAGAGTGGCCCTCCATCTCATCCCGGCTTCATGTGCCGGGTGTATAAGGCAAACTCCCTGCTTGAATCCCTCCGTGGGCTACGTAACCTCCAGAGAGAGGTGGGTGATTGGGACCCAGGGCTGGTATCTAGGTTACTGCTCAGTGCCTCAACTTCGCAGCTGTTCTCTCTAAGCGGGTCCCAAAGGCTTTCTGGAAGAGTTTCCTTAGAGGGCCAGAAACAGGAAATTAGCCGACAGGCCCACGGGGATGCCAGTTCTCGGCAGCAACAACGCTACCAGCGTCAGACCCTTGGGTTCTCTTTGGTAAATGGAAGAACAACTCTGCTTGGAAGCTTCTGCCATCCAGTTTGAGAGTCGCACTTCCACCGCAGCCTAGGATTCCAAGTGTTGCCATGCCGCCACAATTTCCCATTCTTAGGCCTATGACGGCAGAGTGTCTGGCAGTCCTCAAAGAGACCTTAGAGATGCAGGCGTTTTGGCTCCTTCCACCGAGAAAGCAGCTCCTCCAGCTCCTCTGTCGTTAGCTAGTTCATGTTAGAATATCTCTAGGCGCCCTCTTTCCTCCTCCACGAGGTAAGACACAAACGGACTTGCCCTAAAGGGAAGAAGCCTTCTGAGTCCGGCAGAGAGGCAGCCTCTCCCACTCAGCATTCCCCGACGACTGAGCCCCTGGCATGGGTCCGAGACACGGAGAAAGACACCCGTAACCCCGAGCTTTTCCACAATGTAGTATAGGCCTCACCCTGAAGCTCACGTCAATTTCATAGAGAAAACACCAGGCCTCGGTGTGCTTTCCTGTGGCAAGGAAACTTTGCTTTCATTCCTTAGGTGGCACATTGGCACAGGACGGCCTTACCCGAAGGACTCACGGTGTGCAGCCCTATTTGTTGAGATCAGCCCCTCTGGCTCTTTCTCGGATGAAACCGAGTGGGCAAAGAGCCGTTCCTAAGCTGGGGTCCCTGGGAGCCTTCCCTAGTCTGCACCAGAACAGCACTCTGAGGGAGAGGAGACGCGGAGGTTTGGTAGCCAAATCTCCAATTCTGCAGAGAAACATTTCGTTGTAGGTGGGTTCCATCAGCCTTGTCATATGTTCTCAGCTGGCTAGGACGGAGGGCAGGCAGTCAGTTGGCAGGCTCACCTGAGGCCCTGCTTCCCAGACTGTGATACAGAACCCCCGCCTGCTGCAGCCCGAAGGGACGGCTTATGGTAAGGGGAAAACCCTGTGTTGGAAAGTTCCTGCCTAACCCTCGCACAAGCACAAGCATATGGGTCAGTGGTCCAAGACTTTCCCCACACGTTTACCATGTTTGCTCCCATCTAGCCTCCGAAGGCCGAGGTTACCTAGCTGGGAATCACACTTCAGGAGAGGTACTCATGCTGCTTGGGACTGCAAGTTGTTTCACCAGGCAGCCCAAATCGAGTCCACCCACTTGCATTTTCCAGGGGCCGAGCCTGGGAGGGGCAACATACACTTTCTGAATGGGAAAGAAGCCCATGCCTTCAGTGTGAAAGGCCACTATGCCTCTTTGCTTTGGCAGCCCAGGGATAGCGTCGGCTCTGAAATGCTTCCAAAGGAGCAGAGTCAGAGAACCTTTGAACCACAGAGCAGGTGCAGCCCCGAACAAGGTCTGCTCTTGGCCTGAGAACACCCACTGCCCAGCGCTTCGTTTGGGTACACACGTGTAGAGGAAGGTTGTTGAATTCTGCTGCGTGATAACTTCTCCGGGCCACGTAGCGTGAGGGCCAGTAAAGTGGCCCTCCATCTCATCCCGGCTTCATGTGCCGGGTGTATAAGGCAAACTCCCTGCTTGAATCCCTCCGTGGGCTACGTAACCTCCAGAGAGAGGTGGGTGATTGGGACCCAGGGCTGGTATCTAGGTTACTGCTCAGTGCCTCAACTTCGCAGCTGTTCTCTCTAAGCGGGTCCCAAAGACT
Organism: Eschrichtius robustus; assembly: GCF_028021215.1. Taxonomy (NCBI): domain Eukaryota; kingdom Metazoa; phylum Chordata; class Mammalia; order Artiodactyla; family Eschrichtiidae; genus Eschrichtius; species Eschrichtius robustus. The sequence continues at coordinate 44,346,512 of NC_090842.1, forward strand.
TTCTGGAGGAGTTTCCTTAGAGGGCCAGAAACAGGAAATTAGCCCACAGGCCCACGGGGATGCCAGTTCTCGGCAGCAACAACGCTACCAGCGTCAGACCCTTGGTTTCTCTTTGGTAAATGGAAGAACAACTCTGCTTGGAAGCTTCTGCCATCCAGTTTGAGAGTCGCACTTCCACCGCAGCCTAGGATTCCAAGTGTTGCCATGCCGCCACAATTTCCCATTCTTAGGCCTATGACGGCAGAGTGTCTGGCAGTCCTCAAAGAGACCTTAGGGATGCAGGCGTTTTGGCTCCTTCCACCGAGAAAGCAGCTCCTCCAGCTCCTCTGTCGTTAGCTAGTTCATGTTAGAATATCTCTAGGCGCCCTCTTTCCTCCTCCACGTGGTAAGACACAAAGGGACTTGCCCTAAAGGGAAGAAGCCTTCTGAGTCCGGCAGAGAGGCAGCCTCTCCCACTCAGCATTCCCCGACGACTGAGCCCCTGGCATGGGTCCGAGACACGGAGAAAGACAGCCGTAACCCCGAGCTTTTCCACAATGTAGTATAGGCCTCACCCTGAAGCTCACGTCAATTTCATAGAGAAAACACCAGGCCTCGGTGTGCTTTCCTGTGGCAAGGAAACTTTGCTTTCATTCCTTAGGTGGCACATTGGCTCAGGACGGCCCTACCCGAAGGACTCACGGTGTGCAGCCCTATTTGTTGAGATCAGCCCCTCTGGCTCTTTCTCGGATGAAACCAAGTGGGCAAAGAGCCGTTCCTAAGCTGGGGTCCCTGGGAGCCTTCCCTAGTCTACACCAGAACAGCACTCTGAGGGAGAGGAGACGCGGAGGTTTGGTAGCCAAATCTCCTATTCTGCAGAGAAACATTTCGTTGTAGGTGGGTTCCATCAGCCTTGCCATATGTTCTCAGCTGGCTAGGACGGAGGGCAGGCAGTCAGTTGGCAGGCTCACCTGAGGCCCTGCTTCCCAGACTGTGATACACAACCCCCGCCTGCTGCAGCCCAAAGGGACGGCTTATGGTAAGGGGAAAACCCTGTGTTGGAAAGTTCCTGCCTAACCCTCGCACAAGCACAAGCATATGGGTCAGTGGTCCAAGACTTTCCCCACAAGTTTACCATGTTTGCTCCCATCTAGCCTCCGAAGGCCGAGGTTACCTAGCTGGGAATCACACTTCAGGAGAGGTACTCATGCTGCTTGGGACTGCAAGTTGTTTCACCAGGCAGCCCAAATCGAGTCCACCCACTTGCATTTTCCAGGGGCCGAGCCTGGGAGGGGCAACATACACTTTCTGAATGGGAAAGAAGCCCATGCCTTCAGTGTGAAAGGCCACTATGCCTCTTTGATTTGGCAGCCCAGGGATAGCGTCGGCTCTGAAATGCTTCCAAAGGAGCAGAGTCAGAGAACCTTTGAACCACAGAGCAGGTGCAGCCCCGAACAAGGTCTGCTCTTGGCCTGAGAACACCCACTGCCCAGCGCTTCGTTTGGGTACACACGTGTAGAGGAAGGTTTTTGAATTCTGCTGCGTGATAACTTCTCCGGGCCACGTAGAGTGAGGGCCAGTAGAGTGGCCCTCCATCTCATCCCGGCCTCATGTGCCGGGTGTATAAGGCAAACTCCCTGCTTGAATCCCTCCGTGGGCTACGTAACCTCCAGAGAGAGGTGGGTGATTGGGACCCAGGGCTGGTATCTAGGTTACTGCTCAGTGCCTCAACTTCGCAGCTGTTCTCTCTAAGCGGGTCCCAAAGGCTTTCTGGAAGAGTTTCCTTAGAGGGCCAGAAACAGGAAATTAGCCGACAGGCCCACGGGGATGCCAGTTCTCGGCAGCAACAACGCTACCAGCGTCAGACCCTTGGGTTCTCTTTGGTAAATGGAAGAACAACTCTGCTTGGAAGCTTCTGCCATCCAGTTTGAGAGTCGCACTTCCACCGCAGCCTAGGATTCCAAGTGTTGCCATGCCGCCACAATTTCCCATTCTTAGGCCTATGACGGCAGAGTGTCTGGCAGTCCTCAAAGAGACCTTAGGGATGCAGGCGTTTTGGCTCCTTCCACCGAGAAAGCAGCTCCTCCAGCTCCTCTGTCGTTAGCTAGTTCATGTTAGAATATCTCTAGGCGCCCTCTTTCCTCCTCCACGTGGTAAGACACAAAGGGACTTGCCCTAAAGGGAAGAAGCCTTCTGAGTCCGGCAGAGAGGCAGCCTCTCCCACTCAGCATTCCCCGACGACTGAGCCCCTGGCATGGGTCCGAGACACGGAGAAAGACAGCCGTAACCCCGAGCTATTCCACAATGTAGTATAGGCCTCACCCTGAAGCTCACGTCAATTTCATAGAGAAAACACCAGGCCTCGGTGTGCTTTCCTGTGGCAAGGAAACTTTGCTTTCATTCCTTAGGTGGCACATTGGCTCAGGACGGCCCTACCCGAAGGACTCACGGTGTGCAGCCCTATTTGTTGAGATCAGCCCCTCTGGCTCTTTCTCGGATGAAACCAAATGGGCAAAGAGCCGTTCCTAAGCTGGGGTCCCTGGGAGCCTTCCCTAGTCTACACCAGAACAGCACTCTGAGGGAGAGGAGACGCGGAGGTTTGGTAGCCAAATCTCCTATTCTGCAGAGAAACATTTCGTTGTAGGTGGGTTCCATCAGCCTTGCCATATGTTCTCAGCTGGCTAGGACGGAGGGCAGGCAGTCAGTTGGCAGGCTCACCTGAGGCCCTGCTTCCCAGACTGTGATACACAACCCCCGCCTGCTGCAGCCCAAAGGGACGGCTTATGGTAAGGGGAAAACCCTGTGTTGGAAAGTTCCTGCCTAACCCTCGCACAAGCACAAGCATATGGGTCAGTGGTCCAAGACTTTCCCCACAAGTTTACCATGTTTGCTCCCATCTAGCCTCCGAAGGCCGAGGTTACCTAGCTGGGAATCACACTTCAGGAGAGGTACTCATGCTGCTTGGGACTGCAAGTTGTTTCACCAGGCAGCCCAAATCGAGTCCACCCACTTGCATTTTCCAGGGGCCGAGCCTGGGAGGGGCAACATACACTTTCTGAATGGGAAAGAAGCCCATGCCTTCAGTGTGAAAGGCCACTATGCCTCTTTGCTTTGGCAGCCCAGGGATAGCGTCGGCTCTGAAATGCTTCCAAAGGAGCAGAGTCAGAGAACCTTTGAACCACAGAGCAGGTGCAGCCCCGAACAAGGTCTGCTCTTGGCCTGAGAACACCCACTGCCCAGCGCTTCGTTTGGGTACACACGTGTAGAGGAAGGTTGTTGAATTCTGCTGCGTGATAACTTCTCCGGGCCACGTAGAGTGAGGGCCAGTAGAGTGGCCCTCCATCTCATCCCGGCCTCATGTGCCGGGTGTATAAGGCAAACTCCCTGCTTGAATCCCTCCGTGGGCTACGTAACCTCCAGAGAGAGGTGGGTGATTGGGACCCAGGGCTGGTATCTAGGTTACTGCTCAGTGCCTCAACTTCGCAGCTGTTCTCTCTAAGCGGGTCCCAAAGGCTTTCCGGAAGAGTTTCCTTAGAGGGCCAGAAACAGGAAATTAGCCGACAGGCCCACGGGGATGCCAGTTCTCGGCAGCAACAACGCTACCAGCGTCCGACCCTTGGGTTCTCTTTGGTAAATGGAAGAACAACTCTGCTTGGAAGCTTCTGCCATCCAGTTTGAGAGTCGCACTTCCACCGCAGCCTAGGATTCCAAGTGTTGCCATGCCGCCACAATTTCCCATTCTTAGGCCTATGACGGCAGAGTGTCTGGCAGTCCTCAAAGAGACCTTAGGGATGCAGGCGTTTTGGCTCCTTCCACCGAGAAAGCAGCTCCTCCAGCTCCTCTGTCGTTAGCTAGTTCATGTTAGAATATCTCTAGGCGCCCTCTTTCCTCCTCCACGTGGTAAGACACAAAGGGACTTGCCCTAAAGGGAAGAAGCCTTCTGAGTCCGGCAGAGAGGCAGCCTCTCCCACTCAGCATTCCCCGACGACTGAGCCCCTGGCATGGGTCCGAGACACGGAGAAAGACAGCCGTAACCCCGAGCTTTTCCACAATGTAGTATAGGCCTCACCCTGAAGCTCACGTCAATTTCATAGAGAAAACACCAGGCCTCGGTGTGCTTTCCTGTGGCAAGGAAACTTTGCTTTCATTCCTTAGGTGGCACATTGGCTCAGGACGGCCCTACCCGAAGGACTCACGGTGTGCAGCCCTATTTGTTGAGATCAGCCCCTCTGGCTCTTTCTCGGATGAAACCAAGTGGGCAAAGAGCCGTTCCTAAGCTGGGGTCCCTGGGAGCCTTCCCTAGTCTACACCAGAACAGCACTCTGAGGGAGAGGAGACGCGGAGGTTTGGTAGCCAAATCTCCTATTCTGCAGAGAAACATTTCGTTGTAGGTGGGTTCCATCAGCCTTGCCATATGTTCTCAGCTGGCTAGGACGGAGGGCAGGCAGTCAGTTGGCAGGCTCACCTGAGGCCCTGCTTCCCAGACTGTGATACAGAACCCCCGCCTGCTGCAGCCCAAAGGGACGGCTTATGGTAAGGGGAAAACCCTGTGTTGGAAAGTTCCTGCCTAACTCTCGCACAAGCACAAGCATATGGGTCAGTGGTCCAAGACTTTCCCCACAAGTTTACCATGTTTGCTCCCATCTAGCCTCCAAAGGCCGAGGTTACCTAGCTGGGAATCACACTTCAGGAGAGGTACTCATGCTGCTTGGGACTGCAAGTTGTTTCACCAGGCAGCCCAAATCGAGTCCACCCACTTGCATTTTCCAGGGGCCGAGCCTGGGAGGGGCAACATACACTTTCTGAATGGGAAAGAAGCCCATGCCTTCAGTGTGAAAGGCCACTATGCCTCTTTGCTTTGGCAGCCCAGGGATAGCGTCGGCTCTGAAATGCTTCCAAAGGAGCAGAGTCAGAGAACCTTTGAACCACAGAGCAGGTGCAGCCCCGAACAAGGTCTGCTCTTGGCCTGAGAACACCCACTGCCCAGCGCTTCGTTTGGGTACACACGTGTAGAGGAAGGTTGTTGAATTCTGCTGCGTGATAACTTCTCCGGGCCACGTAGCGTGAGGGCCAGTAGAGTGGCCCTCCATCTCATCCCGGCTTCATGTGCCGGGTGTATAAGGCAAACTCCCTGCTTGAATCCCTCCGTGGGCTACGTAACCTCCAGAGAGAGGTGGGTGATTGGGACCCAGGGCTGGTATCTAGGTTACTGCTCAGTGCCTCAACTTCGCAGCTGTTCTCTCTAAGCGGGTCCCAAAGGCTTTCCGGAAGAGTTTCCTTAGAGGGCCAGAAACAGGAAATTAGCCCACAGGCCCACGGGGATGCCAGTTCTCGGCAGCAACAACGCTACCAGCGTCAGACCCTTGGGTTCTCTTTGGTAAATGGAAGAACAACTCTGCTTGGAAGCTTCTGCCATCCAGTTTGAGAGTCGCACTTCCACCGCAGCCTAGGATTCCAAGTGTTGCCATGCCGCCACAATTTCCCATTCTTAGGCCTATGACGGCAGAGTGTCTGGCAGTCCTCAAAGAGACCTTAGAGATGCAGGCGTTTTGGCTCCTTCCACCGAGAAAGCAGCTCCTCCAGCTCCTCTGTCGTTAGCTAGTTCATGTTAGAATATCTCTAGGCGCCCTCTTTCCTCCTCCACGAGGTAAGACACAAACGGACTTGCCCTAAAGGGAAGAAGCCTTCTGAGTCCGGCAGAGAGGCAGCCTCTCCCACTCAGCATTCCCCGACGACTGAGCCCCTGGCATGGGTCCGAGACACGGAGAAAGACACCCGTAACCCCGAGCTTTTCCACAATGTAGTATAGGCCTCACCCTGAAGCTCACGTCAATTTCATAGAGAAAACACCAGGCCTCGGTGTGCTTTCCTGTGGCAAGGAAACTTTGCTTTCATTCCTTAGGTGGCACATTGGCACAGGACGGCCTTACCCGAAGGACTCACGGTGTGCAGCCCTATTTGTTGAGATCAGCCCCTCTGGCTCTTTCTCGGATGAAACCGAGTGGGCAAAGAGCCGTTCCTAAGCTGGGGTCCCTGGGAGCCTTCCCTAGTCTGCACCAGAACAGCACTCTGAGGGAGAGGAGACGCGGAGGTTTGGTAGCCAAATCTCCTATTCTGCAGAGAAACATTTCGTTGTAGGTGGGTTCCATCAGCCTTGCCATAATTTCTCAGCTGGCTAAGACGGAGGGCAGGCAGTCAGTTGGCAGGCTCACCTGAGGCCCTGCTTCCCAGACTGTGATACACAACCCCCGCCTGCTGCAGCCCAAAGGGACGGCTTATGGTAAGGGGAAAACCCTGTGTTGGAAAGTTCCTGCCTAACCCTCGCACAAGCACAAGCATATGGGTCAGTGGTCCAAGACTTTCCCCACAAGTTTACCATGTTTGCTCCCATCTAGCCTCCGAAGGCCGAGGTTACCTAGCTGGGAATCACACTTCAGGAGAGGTACTCATGCTGCTTGGGACTGCAAGTTGTTTCACCAGGCAGCCCAAATCGAGTCCACCCACTTGCATTTTCCAGGGGCCGAGCCTGGGAGGGGCAACATACACTTTCTGAATGGGAAAGAAGCCCATGCCTTCAGTGTGAAAGGCCACTATGCCTCTTTGCTTTGGCAGCCCAGGGATAGCGTCGGCTCTGAAATGCTTCCAAAGGAGCAGAGTCAGAGAACCTTTGAACCACAGAGCAGGTGCAGCCCCGAACAAGGTCTGCTCTTGGCCTGAGAACACCCACTGCCCAGCGCTTCGTTTGGGTACACACGTGTAGAGGAAGGTTGTTGAATTCTGCTGCGTGATAACTTCTCCGGGCCACGTAGAGTGAGGGCCAGTAGAGTGGCCCTCCATCTCATCCCGGCCTCATGTGCCGGGTGTATAAGGCAAACTCCCTGCTTGAATCCCTCCGTGGGCTACGTAACCTCCAGAGAGAGGTGGGTGATTGGGACCCAGGGCTGGTATCTAGGTTACTGCTCAGTGCCTCAACTTCGCAGCTGTTCTCTCTAAGCGGGTCCCAAAGGCTTTCCGGAAGAGTTTCCTTAGAGGGCCAGAAACAGGAAATTAGCCGACAGGCCCACGGGGATGCCAGTTCTCGGCAGCAACAACGCTACCAGCGTCAGACCCTTGGGTTCTCTTTGGTAAATGGAAGAACAACTCTGCTTGGAAGCTTCTGCCATCCAGTTTGAGAGTCGCACTTCCACCGCAGCCTAGGATTCCAAGTGTTGCCATGCCGCCACAATTTCCCATTCTTAGGCCTCTGACGGCAGAGTGTCTGGCAGTCCTCAAAGAGACCTTAGGGATGCAGGCGTTTTGGCTCCTTCCACCGAGAAAGCAGCTCCTCCAGCTCCTCTGTCGTTAGCTAGTTCATGTTAGAATATCTCTAGGCGCCCTCTTTCCTCCTCCACGTGGTAAGACACAAAGGGACTTGCCCTAAAGGGAAGAAGCCTTCTGAGTCCGGCAGAGAGGCAGCCTCTCCCACTCAGCATTCCCCGACGACTGAGCCCCTGGCATGGGTCCGAGACACGGAGAAAGACAGCCGTAACCCCGAGCTTTTCCACAATGTAGTATAGGCCTCACCCTGAAGCTCACGTCAATTTCATAGAGAAAACACCAGGCCTCGGTGTGCTTTCCTGTGGCAAGGAAACTTTGCTTTCATTCCTTAGGTGGCACATTGGCTCAGGACGGCCCTACCCGAAGGACTCACGGTGTGCAGCCCTATTTGTTGAGATCAACCCCTCTGGCTCTTTCTCGGATGAAACCAAGTGGGCAAAGAGCCGTTCCTAAGCTGGGGTCCCTGGGAGCCTTCCCTAGTCTACACCAGAACAGCACTCTGAGGGAGAGGAGACGCGGAGGTTTGGTAGCCAAATCTCCTATTCTGCAGAGAAACATTTCGTTGTAGGTGGGTTCCATCAGCCTTGCCATATGTTCTCAGCTGGCTAGGACGGAGGGCAGGCAGTCAGTTGGCAGGCTCACCTGAGGCCCTGCTTCCCAGACTGTGATACAGAACCCCCGCCTGCTGCAGCCCAAAGGGACGGCTTATGGTAAGGGGAAAACCCTGTGTTGGAAAGTTCCTGCCTAACTCTCGCACAAGCACAAGCATATGGGTCAGTGGTCCAAGACTTTCCCCACAAGTTTACCATGTTTGCTCCCATCTAGCCTCCAAAGGCCGAGGTTACCTAGCTGGGAATCACACTTCAGGAGAGGTACTCATGCTGCTTGGGACTGCAAGTTGTTTCACCAGGCAGCCCAAATCGAGTCCACCCACTTGCATTTTCCAGGGGCCGAGCCTGGGAGGGGCAACATACACTTTCTGAATGGGAAAGAAGCCCATGCCTTCAGTGTGAAAGGCCACTATGCCTCTTTGCTTTGGCAGCCCAGGGATAGCGTCGGCTCTGAAATGCTTCCAAAGGAGCAGAGTCAGAGAACCTTTGAACCACAGAGCAGGTGCAGCCCCGAACAAGGTCTGCTCTTGGCCTGAGAACACCCACTGCCCAGCGCTTCGTTTGGGTACACACGTGTAGAGGAAGGTTGTTGAATTCTGCTGCGTGATAACTTCTCCGGGCCACGTAGCGTGAGGGCCAGTAGAGTGGCCCTCCATCTCATCCCGGCTTCATGTGCCGGGTGTATAAGGCAAACTCCCTGCTTGAATCCCTCCGTGGGCTACGTAACCTCCAGAGAGAGGTGGGTGATTGGGACCCAGGGCTGGTATCTAGGTTACTGCTCAGTGCCTCAACTTCGCAGCTGTTCTCTCTAAGCGGGTCCCAAAGGCTTTCCGGAAGAGATTCCTTAGAGGGCCAGAAACAGGAAATTAGCCCACAGGCCCACGGGGATGCCAGTTCTCGGCAGCAACAACGCTACCAGCGTCAGACCCTTGGGTTCTCTTTGGTAAATGGAAGAACAACTCTGCTTGGAAGCTTCTGCCATCCAGTTTGAGAGTCGCACTTCCACCGCAGCCTAGGATTCCAAGTGTTGCCATGCCGCCACAATTTCCCATTCTTAGGCCTATGACGGCAGAGTGTCTGGCAGTCCTCAAAGAGACCTTAGAGATGCAGGCGTTTTGGCTCCTTCCACCGAGAAAGCAGCTCCTCCAGCTCCTCTGTCGTTAGCTAGTTCATGTTAGAATATCTCTAGGCGCCCTCTTTCCTCCTCCACGAGGTAAGACACAAACGGACTTGCCCTAAAGGGAAGAAGCCTTCTGAGTCCGGCAGAGAGGCAGCCTCTCCCACTCAGCATTCCCCGACGACTGAGCCCCTGGCATGGGTCCGAGACACGGAGAAAGACACCCGTAACCCCGAGCTTTTCCACAATGTAGTATAGGCCTCACCCTGAAGCTCACGTCAATTTCATAGAGAAAACACCAGGCCTCGGTGTGCTTTCCTGTGGCAAGGAAACTTTGCTTTCATTCCTTAGGTGGCACATTGGCACAGGACGGCCTTACCCGAAGGACTCACGGTGTGCAGCCCTATTTGTTGAGATCAGCCCCTCTGGCTCTTTCTCGGATGAAACCGAGTGGGCAAAGAGCCGTTCCTAAGCTGGGGTCCCTGGGAGCCTTCCCTAGTCTGCACCAGAACAGCACTCTGAGGGAGAGGAGACGCGGAGGTTTGGTAGCCAAATCTCCTATTCTGCAGAGAAACATTTCGTTGTAGGTGGGTTCCATCAGCCTTGCCATAATTTCTCAGCTGGCTAAGACGGAGGGCAGGCAGTCAGTTGGCAGGCTCACCTGAGGCCCTGCTTCCCAGACTGTGATACACAACCCCCGCCTGCTGCAGCCCAAAGGGACGGCTTATGGTAAGGGGAAAACCCTGTGTTGGAAAGTTCCTGCCTAACCCTCGCACAAGCACAAGCATATGGGTCAGTGTTCCAAGACTTTCCCCACAAGTTTACCATGTTTGCTCCCATCTAGCCTCAGAAGGCCGAGGTTACCTAGCTGGGAATCACACTTCAGGAGAGGTACTCATGCTGCTTGGGACTGCAAGTTGTTTCACCAGGCAGCCCAAATCGAGTCCACCCACTTGCATGTTCCAGGGGCAGAGCCTGGGAGGGGCAACATACACTTTCTGAATGGGAAAGAAGCCCATGCCTTCAGTGTGAAAGGCCACTATGCCTCTTTGCTTTGGCAGCCCAGGGATAGCGTCGGCTCTGAAATGCTTCCAAAGGAGCAGAGTCAGAGAACCTTTGAACCACAGAGCAGGTGCAGCCCCGAACAAGGTCTGCTCTTGGCCTGAGAACACCCACTGCCCAGCGCTTCGTTTGGGTACACACGTGTAGAGGAAGGTTGTTGAATACTGCTGCGTGATAACTTCTCCGGGCCACGTAGCGTGAGGGCCAGTAGAGTGTCCCTCCATCTCATCCCGGCTTCATGTGCCGGGTGTATAAGGCAAACTCCCTGCTTGAATCCCTCCGTGGGCTACGTAACCTCCAGAGAGAGGTGGGTGATTGGGACCCAGGGCTGGTATCTAGGTTACTGCTCAGTGCCTCAACTTCGCAGCTGTTCTCTCTAAGCGGGTCCCAAAGGCTTTCCGGAAGAGTTTCCTTAGAGGGCCAGAAACAGGAAATTAGCCCACAGGCCCACTGGGATGCCAGTTCTCGACAGCAACAACGCTACCAGCGTCAGACCCTTGGGTTCTCTTTGGTAAATGGAAGAACAACTCTGCTTGGAAGCTTCTGCCATCCAGTTTGAGAGTCGCACTTCCACCGCAGCCTAGGATTCCAAGTGTTGCCATGCCGCCACAATTTCCCATTCTTAGGCCTATGACGGCAGAGTGTCTGGCAGTCCTCAAAGAGACCTTAGGGATGCAGGCGTTTTGGCTCCTTCCACCGAGAAAGCAGCTCCTCCAGCTCCTCTGTCGTTAGCTAGTTCATGTTAGAATATCTCTATGCGCCCTCTTTCCTCCTCCACGTGGTAAGACACAAAGGGACTTGCCCTAAAGGGAAGAAGCCTTCTGAGTCCGGCAGAGAGGCAGCCTCTCCCACTCAGCATTCGCCGACGACTGAGCCCCTGGCATGGGTCCGAGACACGGAGAAAGACAGCCGTAACCCCGAGCTTTTCCACAATGTAGTATAGGCCTCACCCTGAAGCTCACGTCAATTTCATAGAGAAAACACCAGGCCTCGGTGTGCTTTCCTGTGGCAAGGAAACTTTGCTTTCATTCCTTAGGTGGCACATTGGCTCAGGACGGCCCTACCCGAAGGACTCACGGTGTGCAGCCCTATTTGTTGAGATCAGCCCCTCTGGCTCTTTCTCGGATGAAACCAAGTGGGCAAAGAGCCGTTCCTAAGCTGAGGTCCCTGGGAGCCTTCCCTAGTCTACACCAGAACAGCACTCTGAGGGAGAGGAGACGCGGAGGTTTGGTAGCCAAATCTCCTATTGTGCAGAGAAATATTTCGTTGTAGGTGGGTTCCATCAGCCTTGCCATATTTTCTCAGCTGGCTAGGACGGAGGGCAGGCAGTCAGTTGGCAGGCTCACCTGAGGCCCTGCTTCCCAGACTGTGATACAGAACCCCCGCCTGCTGCAGCCCAAAGGGACGGCTTATGGTAAGGGGAAAACCCTGTGTTGGAAAGTTCCTGCCTAACCCTCGCACAAGCACAAGCATATGGGTCAGTGGTCCAAGACTTTCCCCACACGTTTGCCATGTTTGCTCCCATGTAGCCTCCGAAGGCCGAGGTTACCTAGCTGGGAATCACACTTCAGGAGAGGTACTCATGCTGCTTGGGACTGCAAGTTGTTTCACCAGGCAGCCCAAATCGAGTCCACCCAGTTGCATTTTCCAGGGGCCGAGCCTGGGAGGGGCAACATACACTTTCTGAATGGGAAAGAAGCCCATGCCTTCAGTGTGAAAGGCCACTATGCCTCTTTGCTTTGGCAGCCCAGGGATATCGTCGGCTCTGAAATGCTTCCAAAGGAGCAGAGTCAGAGAACCTTTGAACCACAGAGCAGGTGCAGCCACGAACAAGGTCTGCTCTTGGCCTGAGAACACCCACTGCCCAGCGCTTCGTTTGGGTACACACGTGTAGAGGAAGGTTGTTGAATTCTGCTGCGTGATAACTTCTCCGGGCCACGTAGCGTGAGGGCCAGTAGAGTGGCCCTCCATCTCATCCCGGCTTCATGTGCCGGGTGTATAAGGCAAACTCCCTGCTTGAATCCCTCCGTGGGCTACGTAACCTCCAGAGAGAGGTGGGTGATTGGGACCCAGGGCTGGTATCTAGGTTACTGCTCAGTGCCTCAACTTCGCAGCTGTTCTCTCTAAGCGGGTCCCAAAGGCTTTCTGGAAGTGTTTCCTTAGAGGGCCAGAAACAGGAAATTAGCCGACAGGCCCACGGGGATGCCAGTTCTCGGCAGCAACAACGCTACCAGCGTCAGACCCTTGGGTTCTCTTTGGTAAATGGAAGAACAACTCTGCTTGGAAGCTTCTGCCATCCAGTTTGAGAGTCGCACTTCCACCGCAGCCTAGGATTCCAAGTGTTGCCATGCCGCCACAATTTCCCATTCTTAGGCCTATGACGGCAGAGTGTCTGGCAGTCCTCAAAGAGACCTTAGGGATGCAGGCGTTTTGGCTCCTTCCACCGAGAAAGCAGCTCCTCCAGCTCCTCTGTCGTTAGCTAGTTCATGTTAGAATATCTCTAGGCGCCCTCTTTCCTCCTCCACGAGGTAAGACACAAACGGACTTGCCCTAAAGGGTAGAAGCCTTCTGAGTCCGGCAGAGAGGCAGCCTCTCCCACTCAGCATTCCCCGACGACTGAGCCCCTGGCATGGATCCGAGACACGGAGAAAGACAGCCGTAACCCCGAGCTTTTCCACAATGTAGTATAGGCCTCACCCTGAAGCTCACGTCAATTTCATAGAGAAAACACCAGGCCTCGGTGTGCTTTCCTGTGGCAAGGAAACTTTGCTTTCATTCCTTAGGTGGCACATTGGCTCAGGACGGCCCTACCCGAAGGACTCACGGTGTGCAGCCCTATTTGTTGAGATCAGCCCCTCTGGCTCTTTCTCGGATGAAACCAAGTGGGCAAAGAGCCGTTCCTAAGCTGGGGTCCCTGGGAGCCTTCCCTAGTCTACACCAGAACAGCACTCTGAGGGAGAGGAGACGCGGAGGTTTGGTAGCCAAATCTCCTATTCTGCAGAGAAACATTTCGTTGTAGGTGGGTTCCATCAGCCTTGCCATATGTTCTCAGCTGGCTAGGACGGAGGGCAGGCAGTCAGTTGGCAGGCTCACCTGAGGCCCTGCTTCCCAGACTGTGATACAGAACCCCCGCCTGCTGCAGCCCAAAGGGACGGCTTATGGTAAGGGGAAAACCCTGTGTTGGAAAGTTCCTGCCTAACCCTGGCACAAGCACAAGCATATGGGTCAGTGGTCCAAGACTTTCCCCACACGTTTGCCATGTTTGCTCCCATCTAGCCTCCGAAGGCCGAGGTTACCTAGCTGGGAATCACACTTCAGGAGAGGTACTCATGCTGCTTGGGACTGCAAGTTGTTTCACCAGGCAGCCCAAATCGAGTCCACCCACTTGCATTTTCCAGGGGCCGAGCCTGGGAGGGGCAACATACACTTTCTGAATGGGAAAGAAGCCCATGCCTTCAGTGTGAAAGGCCACTATGCCTCTTTGCTTTGGCAGCCCAGGGATAGCGTCGGCTCTGAAATGCTTCCAAAGGAGCAGAGTCAGAGAACCTTTGAACCACAGAGCAGGTGCAGCCCCGAACAAGGTCTGCTCTTGGCCTGAGAACACCCACTGCCCAGCGCTTCGTTTGGGTACACACGTGTAGAGGAAGGTTGTTGAATTCTGCTGCGTGATAACTTCTCCGGGCCACGTAGCGTGAGGGCCAGTAGAGTGGCCCTCCATCTCATCCCGGCTTCATGTGCCGGGTGTATAAGGCAAACTCCCTGCTTGAATCCCTCCGTGGGCTACGTAACCTCCAAAGAGAGGTGGGTGATTGGGACCCAGGGCTGGTATCTAGGTTACTGCTCAGTGCCTCAACTTCGCAGCTGTTCTCTCTAAGCGGGTCCCAAAGGCTTTCTGGAAGTGTTTCCTTAGAGGGCCAGAAACAGGAAATTAGCCCACAGGCCCACGGGGATGCCAGTTCTCGGCAGCAACAACGCTACCAGCGTCAGACCCTTGGGTTCTCTTTGGTAAATGGAAGAACAACTCTGCTTGGAAGCTTCTGCCATCCAGTTTGAGAGTCGCACTTCCACCGCAGCCTAGGATTCCAAGTGTTGCCATGCCGCCACAATTTCCCATTCTTAGGCCTATGACGGCAGAGTGTCTGGCAGTCCTCAAAGAGACCTTAGGGATGCAGGCGTTTTGGCTCCTTCCACCGAGAAAGCAGCTCCTCCAGCTCCTCTGTCGTTAGCTAGTTCATGTTAGAATATCTCTAGGCGCCCTCTTTCCTCCTCCACGAGGTAAGACACAAACGGACTTGCCCTAAAGGGTAGAAGCCTTCTGAGTCCGGCAGAGAGGCAGCCTCTCCCACTCAGCATTCCCCGACGACTGAGCCCCTGGCATGGGTCCGAGACACGGAGAAAGACAGCCGTAACCCCGAGCTTTTCCACAATGTAGTATAGGCCTCACCCTGAAGCTCACGTCAATTTCATAGAGAAAACACCAGGCCTCGGTGTGCTTTCCTGTGGCAAGGAAACTTTGCTTTCATTCCTTAGGTGGCACATTGGCTCAGGACGGCCCTACCCGAAGGACTCACGGTGTGCAGCCCTATTTGTTGAGATCAGCCCCTCTGGCTCTTTCTCGGATGAAACCAAGTGGGCAAAGAGCCGTTCCTAAGCTGGGGTCCCTGGGAGCCTTCCCTAGTCTACACCAGAACAGCACTCTGAGGGAGAGGAGACGCGGAGGTTTGGTAGCCAAATCTCCTATTCTGCAGAGAAACATTTCGTTGTAGGTGGGTTCCATCAGCCTTGCCATATTTTCTCAGCTGGCTAGGACGGAGGGCAGGCAGTCAGTTGGCAGGCTCACCTGAGGCCCTGCTTCCCAGACTGTGATACAGAACCCCCGCCTGCTGCAGCCCAAAGGGACGGCTTATGGTAAGGGGAAAACCCTGTGTTGGAAAGTTCCTGCCTAACCCTCGCACAAGCACAAGCATATGGGTCAGTGGTCCAAGACTTTCCCCACAAGTTTACCATGTTTGCTCCCATCTAGCCTCCGAAGGCCGAGGTTACCTAGCTGGGAATCACACTTCAGGAGAGGTACTCATGCTGCTTGGGACTGCAAGTTGTTTCACCAGGCAGCCCAAATCGAGTCCACCCACTTGCATTTTCCAGGGGCCGAGCCTGGGAGGGGCAACATACACTTTCTGAATGGGAAAGAAGCCCATGCCTTCAGTGTGAAAGGCCACTATGCCTCTTTGCTTTGGCAGCCCAGCGATAGCGTCGGCTCTGAAATGCTTCCAAAGGAGCAGAGTCAGAGAACCTTTGAACCACAGAGCAGGTGCAGCCCCGAACAAGGTCTGCTCTTGGCCTGAGAACACCCACTGCCCAGCGCTTCGTTTGGGTACACACGTGTAGAGGAAGGTTGTTGAATTCTGCTGCGTGATAACTTCTCCGGGCCACGTAGCGTGAGGGCCAGTAGAGTGGCCCTCCATCTCATCCCGGCTTCATGTGCCGGGTGTATAAGGCAAACTCCCTGCTTGAATCCCTCCGTGGGCTACGTAACCTCCAAAGAGAGGTGGGTGATTGGGACCCAGGGCTGGTATCTAGGTTACTGCTCAGTGCCTCAACTTCGCAGCTGTTCTCTCTAAGCGGGTCCCAAAGGCTTTCTGGAAGAGTTTCCTTAGAGGGCCAGAAACAGGAAATTAGCCGACAGGCCCACGGGGATGCCAGTTCTCGGCAGCAACAACGCTACCAGCGTCAGACCCTTGGGTTCTCTTTGGTAAATGGAAGAACAACTCTGCTTGGAAGCTTCTGCCATCAAGTTTGAGAGTCGCACTTCCACCGCAGCCTAGGATTCCAATTGTTGCCATGCCGCCACAATTTCCCATTCTTAGGCCTCTGACGGCAGAGTGTCTGGCAGTCCTCAAAGAGACCTTAGGGATGCAGGCGTTTTGGCTCCTTCCACCGAGAAAGCAGCTCCTCCAGCTCCTCTGTCGTTAGCTAGTTCATGTTAGAATATCTCTAGGCGCCCTCTTTCCTCCTCCACGAGGTAAGACACAAACGGACTTGCCCTAAAGGGTAGAAGCCTTCTGAGTCCGGCAGAGAGGCAGCCTCTCCCACTCAGCATTCCCCGACGACTGAGCCCCTGGCATGGGTCCGAGACACGGAGAAAGACAGCCGTAACCCCGAGCTTTTCCACAATGTAGTATAGGCCTCACCCTGAAGCTCACGTCAATTTCATAGAGAAAACACCAGGCCTCGGTGTGCTTTCCTGTGGCAAGGAAACTTTGCTTTCATTCCTTAGGTGGCACATTGGCTCAGGACGGCCCTACCCGAAGGACTCACGGTGTGCAGCCCTATTTGTTGAGATCAGCCCCTCTGGCTCTTTCTCGGATGAAACCAAGTGGGCAAAGAGCCGTTCCTAAGCTGGGGTCCCTGGGAGCCTTCCCTAGTCTACACCAGAACAGCACTCTGAGGGAGAGGAGACGCGGAGGTTTGGTAGCCAAATCTCCTATTCTGCAGAGAAACATTTCGTTGTAGGTGGGTTCCATCAGCCTTGCCATATGTTCTCAGCTGGCTAGGACGGAGGGCAGGCAGTCAGTTGGCAGGCTCACCTGAGGCCCTGCTTCCCAGACTGTGATACAGAACCCCCGCCTGCTGCAGCCCAAAGGGACGGCTTATGGTAAGGGGAAAACCCTGTGTTGGAAAGTTCCTGCCTAACCCTCGCACAAGCACAAGCATATGGGTCAGTGGTCCAAGACTTTCCCCACACGTTTGCCATGTTTGCTCCCATGTAGCCTCCGAAGGCCGAGGTTACCTAGCTGGGAATCACACTTCAGGAGAGGTACTCATGCTGCTTGGGACTGCAAGTTGTTTCACCAGGCAGCCCAAATCGAGTCCACCCACTTGCATTTTCCAGGGGCAGAGCCTGGGAGGGGCAACATACACTTTCTGAATGGGAAAGAAGCCCATGCCTTCAGTGTGAAAGGCCACTATGCCTCTTTGCTTTGGCAGCCCAGGGATAGCGTCGGCTCTGAAATGCTTCCAAAGGAGCAGAGTCAGAGAACCTTTGAACCACAGAGCAGGTGCAGCCCCGAACAAGGTCTGCTCTTGGCCTGAGAACACCCACTGCCCAGCGCTTCGTTTGGGTACACACGTGTAGAGGAAGGTTGTTGAATTCTGCTGCGTGATAACTTCTCCGGGCCACGTAGCGTGAGGGCCAGTAGAGTGGCCCTCCATCTCATCCCGGCTTCATGTGCCGGGTGTATAAGGCAAACTCCCTGCTTGAATCCCTCCGTGGGCTACGTAACCTCCAGAGAGAGGTGGGTGATTGGGACCCAGGGCTGGTATCTAGGTTACTGCTCAGTGCCTCAACTTCGCAGCTGTTCTCTCTAAGCGGGTCCCAAAGGCTTTCTGGAAGTGTTTCCTTAGAGGGCCAGAAATAGGAAATTAGCCCACAGGCCCACGGGGATGCCAGTTCTCGGCAGCAACAACGCTACCAGCGTCAGACCCTTGGGTTCTCTTTGGTAAATGGAAGAACAACTCTGCTTGGAAGCTTCTGCCATCCAGTTTGAGAGTCGCACTTCCACCGCAGCCTAGGATTCCAAGTGTTGCCATGCCGCCACAATTTCCCATTCTTAGGCCTCTGACGGCAGAGTGTCTGGCAGTCCTCAAAGAGTCCTTAGGGATGCAGGCGTTTTGGCTCCTTCCACCGAGAAAGCAGCTCCTCCAGCTCCTCTGTCGTTAGCTAGTTCATGTTAGAATATCTCTAGGCGCCCTCTTTCCTCCTCCACGAGGTAAGACACAAACGGACTTGCCCTAAAGGGTAGAAGCCTTCTGAGTCCGGCAGAGAGGCAGCCTCTCCCACTCAGCATTCCCCGACGACTGAGCCCCTGGCATGGGTCCGAGACACGGAGAAAGACACCCGTAACCCCGAGCTTTTCCACAATGTAGTATAGGCCTCACCCTGAAGCTCACGTCAATTTCATAGAGAAAACACCAGGCCTCGGTGTGCTTTCCTGTGGCAAGGAAACTTTGCTTTCATTCCTTAGGTGGCACATTGGCTCAGGACGGCCCTACCCGAAGGACTCACGGTGTGCAGCCCTATTTGTTGAGATCAGCCCCTCTGGCTCTTTCTCGGATGAAACCAAGTGGGCAAAGAGCCGTTCCTAAGCTGGGGTCCCTGGGAGCCTTCCCTAGTCTACACCAGAACAGCACTCTGAGGGAGAGGAGACGCGGAGGTTTAGTAGCAAAATCTCCTATTCTGCAGAGAAACATTTCGTTGTAGGTGGGTTCCATCAGCCTTGCCATATTTTCTCAGCTGGCTAGGACGGAGGGCAGGCAGTCAGTTGGCAGGCTCACCTGAGGCCCTGCTTCCCAGACTGTGATACAGAACCCCCGCCTGCTGCAGCCCAAAGGGACGGCTTATGGTAAGGGGAAAACCCTGTGTTGGAAAGTTCCTGCCTAACCCTCGCACAAGCACAAGCATATGGGTCAGTGGTCCAAGACTTTCCCCACACGTTTGCCATGTTTGCTCCCATGTAGCCTCCGAAGGCCGAGGTTACCTAGCTGGGAATCACACTTCAGGAGAGGTACTCATGCTGCTTGGGACTGCAAGTTGTTTCACCAGGCAGCCCAAATCGAGTCCACCCACTTGCATTTTCCAGGGGCCGAGCCTGGGAGGGGCAACATACACTTTCTGAATGGGAAAGAAGCCCATGCCTTCAGTGTGAAAGGCCACTATGCCTCTTTGCTTTGGCAGCCCAGCGATAGCGTCGGCTCTGAAATGCTTCCAAAGGAGCAGAGTCAGAGAACCTTTGAACCACAGAGCAGGTGCAGCCCCGAACAAGGTCTGCTCTTGGCCTGAGAACACCCACTGCCCAGCGCTTCGTTTGGGTACACACGTGTAGAGGAAGGTTGTTGAATTCTGCTGCGTGATAACTTCTCCGGGCCACGTAGCGTGAGGGCCAGTAGAGTGGCCCTCCATCTCATCCCGGCTTCATGTGCCGGGTGTATAAGGCAAACTCCCTGCTTGAATCCCTCCGTGGGCTACGTAACCTCCAAAGAGAGGTGGGTGATTGGGACCCAGGGCTGGTATCTAGGTTACTGCTCAGTGCCTCAACTTCGCAGCTGTTCTCTCTAAGCGGGTCCCAAAGGCTTTCTGGAAGAGTTTCCTTAGAGGGCCAGAAACAGGAAATTAGCCGACAGGCCCACGGGGATGCCAGTTCTCGGCAGCAACAACGCTACCAGCGTCAGACCCTTGGGTTCTCTTTGGTAAATGGAAGAACAACTCTGCTTGGAAGCTTCTGCCATCAAGTTTGAGAGTCGCACTTCCACCGCAGCCTAGGATTCCAATTGTTGCCATGCCGCCACAATTTCCCATTCTTAGGCCTCTGACGGCAGAGTGTCTGGCAGTCCTCAAAGAGACCTTAGGGATGCAGGCGTTTTGGCTCCTTCCACCGAGAAAGCAGCTCCTCCAGCTCCTCTGTCGTTAGCTAGTTCATGTTAGAATATCTCTAGGCGCCCTCTTTCCTCCTCCACGAGGTAAGACACAAACGGACTTGCCCTAAAGGGTAGAAGCCTTCTGAGTCCGGCAGAGAGGCAGCCTCTCCCACTCAGCATTCCCCGACGACTGAGCCCCTGGCATGGGTCCGAGACACGGAGAAAGACAGCCGTAACCCCGAGCTTTTCCACAATGTAGTATAGGCCTCACCCTGAAGCTCACGTCAATTTCATAGAGAAAACACCAGGCCTCGGTGTGCTTTCCTGTGGCAAGGAAACTTTGCTTTCATTCCTTAGGTGGCACATTGGCTCAGGACGGCCCTACCCGAAGGACTCACGGTGTGCAGCCCTATTTGTTGAGATCAGCCCCTCTGGCTCTTTCTCGGATGAAACCAAGTGGGCAAAGAGCCGTTCCTAAGCTGGGGTCCCTGGGAGCCTTCCCTAGTCTACACCAGAACAGCACTCTGAGGGAGAGGAGACGCGGAGGTTTGGTAGCCAAATCTCCTATTCTGCAGAGAAACATTTCGTTGTAGGTGGGTTCCATCAGCCTTGCCATATGTTCTCAGCTGGCTAGGACGGAGGGCAGGCAGTCAGTTGGCAGGCTCACCTGAGGCCCTGCTTCCCAGACTGTGATACAGAACCCCCGCCTGCTGCAGCCCAAAGGGACGGCTTATGGTAAGGGGAAAACCCTGTGTTGGAAAGTTCCTGCCTAACCCTCGCACAAGCACAAGCATATGGGTCAGTGGTCCAAGACTTTCCCCACACGTTTGCCATGTTTGCTCCCATGTAGCCTCCGAAGGCCGAGGTTACCTAGCTGGGAATCACACTTCAGGAGAGGTACTCATGCTGCTTGGGACTGCAAGTTGTTTCACCAGGCAGCCCAAATCGAGTCCACCCACTTGCATTTTCCAGGGGCAGAGCCTGGGAGGGGCAACATACACTTTCTGAATGGGAAAGAAGCCCATGCCTTCAGTGTGAAAGGCCACTATGCCTCTTTGCTTTGGCAGCCCAGGGATAGCGTCGGCTCTGAAATGCTTCCAAAGGAGCAGAGTCAGAGAACCTTTGAACCACAGAGCAGGTGCAGCCCCGAACAAGGTCTGCTCTTGGCCTGAGAACACCCACTGCCCAGCGCTTCGTTTGGGTACACACGTGTAGAGGAAGGTTGTTGAATTCTGCTGCGTGATAACTTCTCCGGGCCACGTAGCGTGAGGGCCAGTAGAGTGGCCCTCCATCTCATCCCGGCTTCATGTGCCGGGTGTATAAGGCAAACTCCCTGCTTGAATCCCTCCGTGGGCTACGTAACCTCCAGAGAGAGGTGGGTGATTGGGACCCAGGGCTGGTATCTAGGTTACTGCTCAGTGCCTCAACTTCGCAGCTGTTCTCTCTAAGCGGGTCCCAAAGGCTTTCTGGAAGTGTTTCCTTAGAGGGCCAGAAATAGGAAATTAGCCCACAGGCCCACGGGGATGCCAGTTCTCGGCAGCAACAACGCTACCAGCGTCAGACCCTTGGGTTCTCTTTGGTAAATGGAAGAACAACTCTGCTTGGAAGCTTCTGCCATCCAGTTTGAGAGTCGCACTTCCACCGCAGCCTAGGATTCCAAGTGTTGCCATGCCGCCACAATTTCCCATTCTTAGGCCTCTGACGGCAGAGTGTCTGGCAGTCCTCAAAGAGTCCTTAGGGATGCAGGCGTTTTGGCTCCTTCCACCGAGAAAGCAGCTCCTCCAGCTCCTCTGTCGTTAGCTAGTTCATGTTAGAATATCTCTAGGCGCCCTCTTTCCTCCTCCACGAGGTAAGACACAAACGGACTTGCCCTAAAGGGTAGAAGCCTTCTGAGTCCGGCAGAGAGGCAGCCTCTCCCACTCAGCATTCCCCGACGACTGAGCCCCTGGCATGGGTCCGAGACACGGAGAAAGACACCCGTAACCCCGAGCTTTTCCACAATGTAGTATAGGCCTCACCCTGAAGCTCACGTCAATTTCATAGAGAAAACACCAGGCCTCGGTGTGCTTTCCTGTGGCAAGGAAACTTTGCTTTCATTCCTTAGGTGGCACATTGGCTCAGGACGGCCCTACCCGAAGGACTCACGGTGTGCAGCCCTATTTGTTGAGATCAGCCCCTCTGGCTCTTTCTCGGATGAAACCAAGTGGGCAAAGAGCCGTTCCTAAGCTGGGGTCCCTGGGAGCCTTCCCTAGTCTACACCAGAACAGCACTCTGAGGGAGAGGAGACGCGGAGGTTTAGTAGCCAAATCTCCTATTCTGCAGAGAAACATTTCGTTGTAGGTGGGTTCCATCAGCCTTGCCATATTTTCTCAGCTGGCTAGGACGGAGGGCAGGCAGTCAGTTGGCAGGCTCACCTGAGGCCCTGCTTCCCAGACTGTGATACAGAACCCCCGCCTGCTGCAGCCCAAAGGGACGGCTTATGGTAAGGGGAAAACCCTGTGTTGGAAAGTTCCTGCCTAACCCTCGCACAAGCACAAGCATATGGGTCAGTGGTCCAAGACTTTCCCCACACGTTTGCCATGTTTGCTCCCATGTAGCCTCCGAAGGCCGAGGTTACCTAGCTGGGAATCACACTTCAGGAGAGGTACTCATGCTGCTTGGGACTGCAAGTTGTTTCACCAGGCAGCCCAAATCGAGTCCACCCACTTGCATTTTCCAGGGGCCGAGCCTGGGAGGGGCAACATACACTTTCTGAATGGGAAAGAAGCCCATGCCTTCAGTGTGAAAGGCCACTATGCCTCTTTGCTTTGGCAGCCCAGGGATAGCGTCGGCTCTGAAATGCTTCCAAAGGAGCAGAGTCAGAGAACCTTTGAACCACAGAGCAGGTGCAGCCCCGAACAAGGTCTGCTCTTGGCCTGAGAACACCCACTGCCCAGCGCTTCGTTTGGGTACACACGTGTAGAGGAAGGTTGTTGAATTCTGCTGCGTGATAACTTCTCCGGGCCACGTAGCGTGAGGGCCAGTAGAGTGGCCCTCCATCTCATCCCGGCTTCATGTGCCGGGTGTATAAGGCAAACTCCCTGCTTGAATCCCTCCGTGGGCTACGTAACCTCCAGAGAGAGGTGGGTGATTGGGACCCAGGGCTGGTATCTAGGTTACTGCTCAGTGCCTCAACTTCGCAGCTGTTCTCTCTAAGCGGGTCCCAAAGGCTTTCTGGAAGTGTTTCCTTAGAGGGCCAGAAACAGGAAATTAGCCGACAGGCCCACGGGGATGCCAGTTCTCGGCAGCAACAACGCTACCAGCGTCAGACCCTTGGGTTCTCTTTGGTAAATGGAAGAACAACTCTGCTTGGAAGCTTCTGCCATCCAGTTTGAGAGTCGCACTTCCACCGCAGCCTAGGATTCCAAGTGTTGCCATGCCGCCACAATTTCCCATTCTTAGGCCTCTGACGGCAGAGTGTCTGGCAGTCCTCAAAGAGACCTTAGGGATGCAGGCGTTTTGGCTCCTTCCACCGAGAAAGCAGCTCCTCCAGCTCCTCTGTCGTTAGCTAGTTCATGTTAGAATATCTCTAGCCGCCCTCTTTCCTCCTCCACGAGGTAAGACACAAACGGACTTGCCCTAAAGGGTAGAAGCCTTCTGAGTCCGGCAGAGAGGCAGCCTCTCCCACTCAGCATTCCCCGACGACTGAGCCCCTGGCATGGGTCCGAGACACGGAGAAAGACACCCGTAACCCCGAGCTTTTCCACAATGTAGTATAGGCCTCACCCTGAAGCTCACGTCAATTTCATAGAGAAAACACCAGGCCTCGGTGTGCTTTCCTGTGGCAAGGAAACTTTGCTTTCATTCCTTAGGTGGCACATTGGCTCAGGACGGCCCTACCCGAAGGACTCACGGTGTGCAGCCCTATTTGTTGAGATCAGCCCCTCTGGCTCTTTCTCGGATGAAACCAAGCGGGCAAAGAGCCGTTCCTAAGCTGGGGTCCCTGGGAGCCTTCCCTAGTCTACACCAGAACAGCACTCTGAGGGAGAGGAGACGCGGAGGTTTGGTAGCCAAATCTCCTATTCTGCAGAGAAACATTTCGTTGTAGGTGGGTTCCATCAGCCTTGCCATATTTTCTCAGCTGGCTAGGACGGAGGGCAGGCAGTCAGTTGGCAGGCTCACCTGAGGCCCTGCTTCCCAGACTGTGATACAGAACCCCCGCCTGCTGCAGCCCAAAGGGACGGCTTATGGTAAGGGGAAAACCCTGTGTTGGAAAGTTCCTGCCTAACCCTCGCACAAGCACAAGCATATGGGTCAGTGGTCCAAGACTTTCCCCACACGTTTGCCATGTTTGCTCCCATGTAGCCTCCGAAGGCCGAGGTTACCTAGCTGGGAATCACACTTCAGGAGAGGTACTCATGCTGCTTGGGACTGCAAGTTGTTTCACCAGGCAGCCCAAATCGAGTCCACCCACTTGCATTTTCCAGGGGCCGAGCCTGGGAGGGGCAACATACACTTTCTGAATGGGAAAGAAGCCCATGCCTTCAGTGTGAAAGGCCACTATGCCTCTTTGCTTTGGCAGCCCAGGGATAGCGTCGGCTCTGAAATGCTTCCAAAGGAGCAGAGTCAGAGAACCTTTGAACCACAGAGCAGGTGCAGCCCCGAACAAGGTCTGCTCTTGGCCTGAGAACACCCACTGCCCAGCGCTTCGTTTGGGTACACACGTGTAGAGGAAGGTTGTTGAATTCTGCTGCGTGATAACTTCTCCGGGCCACGTAGCGTGAGGGCCAGTAGAGTGGCCCTCCATCTCATCCCGGCTTCATGTGCCGGGTGTATAAGGCAAACTCCCTGCTTGAATCCCTCCGTGGGCTACGTAACCTCCAGAGAGAGGTGGGTGATTGGGACCCAGGGCTGGTATCTAGGTTACTGCTCAGTGCC
This sequence comes from Eschrichtius robustus, assembly GCF_028021215.1. NCBI lineage: Eukaryota > Metazoa > Chordata > Mammalia > Artiodactyla > Eschrichtiidae > Eschrichtius > Eschrichtius robustus. Next base: position 44,370,929 of record NC_090842.1, read on the forward strand.
TCAACTTCGCAGCTGTTCTCTCTAAGCGGGTCCCAAAGGCTTTCTGGAAGTGTTTCCTTAGAGGGCCAGAAACAGGAAATTAGCCCACAGGCCCACGGGGATGCCAGTTCTCGGCAGCAACAACGCTACCAGCGTCAGACCCTTGGGTTCTCTTTGGTAAATGGAAGAACAACTCTGCTTGGAAGCTTCTGCCATCCAGTTTGAGAGTCGCACTTCCACCGCAGCCTAGGATTCCAAGTGTTGCCATGCCGCCACAATTTCCCATTCTTAGGCCTCTGACGGCAGAGTGTCTGGCAGTCCTCAAAGAGACCTTAGGGATGCAGGCGTTTTGGCTCCTTCCACCGAGAAAGCAGCTCCTCCAGCTCCTCTGTCGTTAGCTAGTTCATGTTAGAATATCTCTAGGCGCCCTCTTTCCTCCTCCACGAGGTAAGACACAAACGGACTTGCCCTAAAGGGTAGAAGCCTTCTGAGTCCGCAGAGAGGCAGCCTCTCCCACTCAGCATTCCCCGACGACTGAGCCCCTGGCATGGGTCCGAGACACGGAGAAAGACAGCCGTAACCCCGAGCTTTTCCACAATGTAGTATAGGCCTCACCCTGAAGCTCACGTCAATTTCATAGAGAAAACACCAGGCCTCGATGTGCTTTCCTGTGGCAAGGAAACTTTGCTTTCATTCCTTAGTGGCACATTGGCTCAGGACGGCCCTACCCGAAGGACTCACGGTGTGCAGCCCTATTTGTTGAGATCAGCCCCTCTGGCTCTTTCTCGGATGAAACCAAGTGGGCAAAGAGCCGTTCCTAAGCTGGGGTCCCTGGGAGCCTTCCCTAGTCTACACCAGAACAGCACTCTGAGGGAGAGGAGACGCGGAGGTTTGGTAGCCAAATCTCCTATTCTGCAGAGAAACATTTCGTTGTAGGTGGGTTCCATCAGCCTTGCCATATGTTCTCAGCTGGCTAGGACGGAGGGCAGGCAGTCAGTTGGCAGGCTCACCTGAGTCCCTGCTTCCCAGACTGTGATACAGAACCCCCGCCTGCTGCAGCCCAAAGGGACGGCTTATGGTAAGGGGAAAACCCTGTGTTGGAAAGTTCCTGCCTAACCCTCGCACAAGCACAAGCATATGGGTCAGTGGTCCAAGAATTTCCCCACAAGTTTGCCATGTTTGCTCCCATGTAGCCTCCGAAGGCCGAGGTTACCTAGCTGGGAATCACACTTCAGGAGAGGTACTCATGCTGCTTGGGACTGCAAGTTGTTTCACCAGGCAGCCCAAATCGAGTCCACCCACTTGCATTTTCCATGGGCCGAGCCTGGGAGGGGCAACATACACTTTCTGAATGGGAAAGAAGCCCATGCCTTCAGTGTGAAAGGCCACTATGCCTCTTTGCTTTGGCAGCCCAGGGATAGCGTCGGCTCTGAAATGCTTCCAAAGGAGCAGAGTCAGAGAACCTTTGAACCACAGAGCAGGTGCAGCCCCGAACAAGGTCTGCTCTTGGCCTGAGAACACCCACTGCCCAGCGCTTCGTTTGGGTACACACGTGTAGAGGAAGGTTGTTGAATTCTGCTGCGTGATAACTTCTCCGGGCCACGTAGCGTGAGGGCCAGTAGAGTGGCCCTCCATCTCATCCCGGCTTCATGTGCCGGGTGTATAAGGCAAACTCCCTGCTTGAATCCCTCCGTGGGCTACGTAACCTCCAGAGAGAGGTGGGTGATTGGGACCCAGGGCTGGTATCTAGGTTACTGCTCAGTGCCTCAACTTCGCAGCTGTTCTCTCTAAGCGGGTCCCAAAGGCTTTCTGGAAGTGTTTCCTTAGAGGGCCAAAAACAGGAAATTAGCCCACAGGCCCACGGGGATGCCAGTTCTCGGCAGCAACAACGCTACCAGCGTCAGACCCTTGGGTTCTCTTTGGTAAATGGAAGAACAACTCTGCTTGGAAGCTTCTGCCATCCAGTTTGAGAGTCGCACTTCCACCGCAGCCTAGGATTCCAAGTGTTGCCATGCCGCCACAATTTCCCATTCTTAGGCCTATGACGGCAGAGTGTCTGGCAGTCCTCAAATAGACCTTAGGGATGCAGGCGTTTTGGCTCCTTCCACCGAGAAAGCAGCTCCCCCAGCTCCTCTGTCGTTAGCTAGTTCATGTTAGAATATCTCTAGGCGCCCTCTTTCCTCCTCCACGTGGTAAGACACAAAGGGACTTGCCCTAAAGGGAAGAAGCCTTCTGAGTCCGGCAGAGAGGCAGCCTCTCCCACTCAGCATTCCCCGACGACTGAGCCCCTGGCATGGGTCCGAGACACGGAGAAAGACAGCCGTAACCCCGAGCTTTTCCACAATGTAGTATAGGCCTCACCCTGAAGCTCACGTCAATTTCATAGAGAAAACACCAGGCCTCGGTGTGCTTTCCTGTGGCAAGGAAACTTTGCTTTCATTCCTTAGGTGGCACATTGGCTCAGGACGGCCCTACCCGAAGGACTCACGGTGTGCAGCCCTATTTGTTGAGATCAGCCCCTCTGGCTCTTTCTCGGATGAAACCAAGTGGGCAAAGAGCCGTTCCTAAGCTGGGGTCCCTGGGAGCCTTCCCTAGTCTACACCAGAACAGCACTCTGAGGGAGAGGAGACGCGGAGGTTTGGTAGCCAAATCTCCTATTCTGCAGAGAAACATTTCGTTGTAGGTGGGTTCCATCAGCCTTGCCATATGTTCTCAGCTGGCTAGGACGGAGGGCAGGCAGTCAGTTGGCAGGCTCACCTGAGGCCCTGCTTCCCAGACTGTGATACACAACCCCCGCCTGCTGCAGCCCAAAGGGACGGCTTATGGTAAGGGGAAAACCCTGTGTTGGAAAGTTCCTGCCTAACCCTCGCACAAGCACAAGCATATCGGTCAGTGGTCCAAGACTTTCCCCACACGTTTGCCATGTTTGCTCCCATGTAGCCTCCGAAGGCCGAGGTTACCTAGCTGGGAATCACACTTCAGGAGAGGTACTCATGCTGCTTGGGACGGCAAGTTGTTTCACCAGGCAGCCCAAATCGAGTCCACCCACTTGCATTTTCCAGGGGCAGAGCCTGGGAGGGGCAACATACACTTTCTGAATGGGAAAGAAGCCCATGCCTTCAGTGTGAAAGGCCACTATGCCTCTTTGCTTTGGCAGCCCAGGGATAGCGTCGGCTCTGAAATGCTTCCAAAGGAACAGAGTCAGAGAACCTTTCAACCACAGAGCAGGTGCAGCCCCGAACAAGGTCTGCTCTTGGCCTGAGAACACCCACTGCCCAGCGCTTCGTTTGGGTACACACGTGTAGAGGAAGGTTGTTGAATTCTGCTGCGTGATAACTTCTCCGGGCCACGTAGCGTGAGGGCCAGTAGAGTGGCCCTCCATCTCATCCCGGCTTCATGTGCCGGGTGTATAAGGCAAACTCCCTGCTTGAATCCCTCCGTGGGCTACGTAACCTCCAGAGAGAGGTGGGTGATTGGGACCCAGGGCTGGTATCTAGGTTACTGCTCAGTGCCTCAACTTCGCAGCTGTTCTCTCTAAGCGGGTCCCAAAGGCTTTCTGGAAGTGTTTCCTTAGAGGGCCAGAAACAGGAAATTAGCCGACAGGCCCACGGGGATGCCAGTTCTCGGCAGCAACAACGCTACCAGCGTCAGACCCTTGGGTTCTCTTTGGTAAATGGAAGAACAACTCTGCTTGGAAGCTTCTGCCATCCAGTTTGAGAGTCGCACTTCCACCGCAGCCTAGGATTCCAAGTGTTGCCATGCCGCCACAATTTCCCATTCTTAGGCCTCTGACGGCAGAGTGTCTGGCAGTCCTCAAAGAGACCTTAGGGATGCAGGCGTTTTGGCTCCTTCCACCGAGAAAGCAGCTCCTCCAGCTCCTCTGTCGTTAGCTAGTTCATGTTAGAATATCTCTAGGCGCCCTCTTTCCTCCTCCACGAGGTAAGACACAAACGGACTTGCCCTAAAGGGTAGAAGCTTCTGAGTCCGGCAGAGAGGCAGCCTCTCCCACTCAGCATTCCCCGACGACTGAGCCCCTGGCATGGGTCCGAGACACGGAGAAAGACAGCCGTAACCCCGAGCTTTTCCACAATGTAGTATAGGCCTCACCCTGAAGCTCACGTCAATTTCATAGAGAAAACACCAGGCCTCGGTGTGCTTTCCTGTGGCAAGGAAACTTTGCTTTCATTCCTTAGGTGGCACATTGGCTCAGGACGGCCCTACCCGAAGGACTCACGGTGTGCAGCCCTATTTGTTGAGATCAGCCCCTCTGGCTCTTTCTCGGATGAAACCAAGTGGGCAAAGAGCCGTTCCTAAGCTGGGGTCCCTGGGAGCCTTCCCTAGTCTACACCAGAACAGCACTCTGAGGGAGAGGAGACGCGGAGGTTTGGTAGCCAAATCTCCTATTCTGCAGAGAAACATTTCGTTGTAGGTGGGTTCCATCAGCCTTGCCATATTTTCTCAGCTGGCTAGGACGGAGGGCAGGCAGTCAGTTGGCAGGCTCACCTGAGGCCCTGCTTCCCAGACTGTGATACAGAACCCCGGCCTGCTGCAGCCCAAAGGGACGGCTTATGGTAAGGGGAAAACCCTGTGTTGGAAAGTTCCTGCCTAACCCTCGCACAAGCACAAGCATATGGGTCAGTGGTCCAAGACTTTCCCCACAAGTTTACCATGTTTGCTCCCATGTAGCCTCCGAAGGCCGAGGTTACCTAGCTGGGAATCACACTTCAGGAGAGGTACTCATGCTGCTTGGGACTGCAAGTTGTTTCACCAGGCAGCCCAAATCGAGTCCACCCACTTGCATTTTCCAGGGGCCGAGCCTGGGAGGGGCAACATACACTTTCTGAATGGGAAAGAAGCCCATGCCTTCAGTGTGAAAGGCCACTATGCCTCTTTGCTTTGGCAGCCCAGGGATAGCGTCGGCTCTGAAATGCTTCCAAAGGAGCAGAGTCAGAGAACCTTTGAACCACAGAGCAGGTGCAGCCCCGAACAAGGTCTGCTCTTGGCCTGAGAACACCCACTGCCCAGCGCTTCGTTTGGGTACACACGTGTAGAGGAAGGTTGTTGAATTCTGCTGCGTGATAACTTCTCCGGGCCACGTAGCGTGAGGGCCAGTAGAGTGGCCCTCCATCTCATCCCGGCTTCATGTGCCGGGTGTATAAGGCAAACCCCCTGCTTGAATCCCTCCGTGGGCTACGTAACCTCCAGAGAGAGGTGGGTGATTGGGACCCAGGGCTGGTATCTAGGTTACTGCTCAGTGCCTCAACTTCGCAGCTGTTCTCTCTAAGCGGGTCCCAAAGGCTTTCCGGAAGAGTTTCCTTAGAGGGCCAGAAACAGGATATTAGCCCACAGGCCCACGGGGATGCCAGTTCTCGGCAGCAACAACGCTACCAGCGTCAGACCCTTGGGTTCTCTTTGGTAAATGGAAGAACAACTCTGCTTGGAAGCTTCTGCCATCCAGTTTGAGAGTCGCACTTCCACCGCAGCCTAGGATTCCAAGTGTTGCCATGCCGCCACAATTTCCCATTCTTAGGCCTCTGACGGCAGAGTGTCTGGCAGTCCTCAAAGAGACCTTAGGGATGCAGGCGTTTTGGCACCTTCCACCGAGAAAGCAGCTCCTCCAGCTCCTCTGTCGTTAGCTAGTTCATGTTAGAATATCTCTAGGCGCCCTCTTTCCTCCTCCACGTGGTAAGACACAAAGGGACTTGCCCTAAAGGGAAGAAGCCTTCTGAGTCCGGCAGAGAGACAGCCTCTCCCACTCAGCATTCCCCGACGACTGAGCCCCTGGCATGGGTCCGAGACACGGAGAAAGACTGACGTAACCCCGAGCTTTTCCACAATGTAGTATAGGCCTCACCCTGAAGCTCACGTCAATTTCATAGAGAAAACACCAGGCCTCGGTGTGCTTTCCTGTGGCAAGGAAACTTTGCTTTCATTCCTTAGGTGGCACATTGGCTCAGGACGGCCCTACCCGAAGGACTCACGGTGTGCAGCCCTATTTGTTGAGATCAGCCCCTCTGGCCCTTTCTCGGATGAAACCAAGTGGGCAAAGAGCCGTTCCTAAGCTGGGGTCCCTGGGAGCCTTCCCTAGTCTACACCAGAACAGCACTCTGAGGGAGAGGAGACGCGGAGGTTTGGTAGCCAAATCTCCTATTCTGCAGAGAAACATTTCGTTGTAGGTGGGTTCCATCAGCCTTGCCATATGTTCTCAGCTGGCTAGGACGGAGGGCATGCAGTCAGTTGGCAGGCTCACCTGAGGCCCTGCTTCCCAGACTGTGATACAGAACCCCCGCCTGCTGCAGCCCAAAGGGACGGCTTATGGTAAGGGGAAAACCCTGTGTTGGAAAGTTCCTGCCTAACCCTCGCACAAGCACAAGCATATGGGTCAGTGGTCCAAGACTTTCCCCACAAGTTTACCATGTTTGCTCCCATCTAGCCTCCGAAGGCCGAGGTTACCTAGCTGGGAATCACACTTCAGGAGAGGTACTCATGCTGCTTGGGACTGCAAGTTGTTTCACCAGGCAGCCCAAATCGAGTCCACCCACTTGCATTTTCCAGGGGCCGAGCCTGGGAGGGGCAACATACACTTTCTGAATGGGAAAGAAGCCCATGCCTTCAGTGTGAAAGGCCACTATGCCTCTTTGCTTTGGCAGCCCAGGGATAGCGTCGGCTCTGAAATGCTTCCAAAGGAGCAGAGTCAGAGAACCTTTGAACCACAGAGCAGGTGCAGCCCCGAACAAGGTCTGCTCTTGGCCTGAGAACACCCACTGCCCAGCGCTTCGTTTGGGTACACACGTGTAGAGGAAGGTTGTTGAATTCTGCTGCGTGATAACTTCTCCGGGCCACGTAGCGTGAGGGCCAGTAGAGTGGCCCTCCATCTCATCCCGGCTTCATGTGCCGGGTGTATAAGGCAAACTCCCTGCTTGAATCCCTCCGTGGGCTACGTAACCTCCAGAGAGAGGTGGGTGATTGGGACCCAGGGCTGGTATCTAGGTTACTGCTCAGTGCCTCAACTTCGCAGCTGTTCTCTCTAAGCGGGTCCCAAAGGCTTTCCGGAAGAGTTTCCTTAGAGGGCCAGAAACAGGAAATTAGCCCACAGGCCCACGGGGATGCCAGTTCTCGGCAGCAACAACGCTACCAGCGTCAGACCCTTGGGTTCTCTTTGGTAAATGGAAGAACAACTCTGCTTGGAAGCTTCTGCCATCCAGTTTGAGAGTCGCACTTCCACCGCAGCCTAGGATTCCAAGTGTTGCCATGCCGCCACAATTTCCCATTCTTAGGCCTATGACGGCAGAGTGTCTGGCAGTCCTCAAAGAGACCTTAGGGATGCAGGCGTTTTGGCTCCTTCCACCGAGAAAGCAGCTCCTCCAGCTCCTCTGTCGTTAACTAGTTCATGTTAGCATATCTCTAGGCGCCCTCTTTCCTCCTCCACGTGGTAAGACACAAAGGGACTTGCCCTAAAGGGAAGAAGCCTTCTGAGTCCGGCAGAGAGGCAGCCTCTCCCACTCAGCATTCCCCGACGACTGAGCCCCTGGCATGGGTCCGAGACACGGAGAAAGACAGCCGTAACCCCGAGCTTTTCCACAATGTAGTATAGGCCTCACCCTGAAGCTCACGTCAATTTCATAGAGAAAACACCAGGCCTCGGTGTGCTTTCCTGTGGCAAGGAAACTTTGCTTTCATTCCTTAGGTGGCACATTGGCTCAGGACGGCCCTACCCGAAGGACTCACGGTGTGCAGCCCTATTTGTTGAGATCAGCCCCTCTGGCCCTTTCTCGGATGAAACCAAGTGGGCAAAGAGCCGTTCCTAAGCTGGGGTCCCTGGGAGCCTTCCCTAGTCTACACCAGAACAGCACTCTGAGGGAGAGGAGACGCGGAGGTTCGGTAGCCAAATCTCCTATTCTGCAGAGAAACATTTCGTTGTAGGTGGGTTCCATCAGCCTTGCCATATGTTCTCAGCTAGCTAAGACGGAGGGCAGGCAGTCAGTTGGCAGGCTCAACTGAGGCCCTGCTTCCCAGACTGTGATACACAACCCCCGCCTGCTGCAGCCCAAAGGGACGGCTTATGGTAAGGGGAAAACCCTGTGTTGGAAAGTTCCTGCCTAACTCTCGCACAAGCACAAGCATATGGGTCAGTGGTCCAAGACTTTCCCCACAAGTTTACCATGTTTGCTCCCATCTAGCCTCCGTAGGCCGAGGTTACCTAGCTGGGAATCACACTTCAGGAGAGGTACTCATGCTGCTTGGGACTGCAAGTTGTTTCACCAGGCAGCCCAAATCGAGTCCACCCACTTGCATTTTCCAGGGGCCGAGCCTGGGAGGGGCAACATACACTTTCTGAATGGGAAAGAAGCCCATGCCTTCAGTGTGAAAGGCCACTATGCCTCTTTGCTTTGGCAGCCCAGGGATAGCGTCGGCTCTGAAATGCTTCCAAAGGAGCAGAGTCAGAGAACCTTTGAACCACAGAGCAGGTGCAGCCCCGAACAAGGTCTGCTCTTGGCCTGAGAACACCCACTGCCCAGCGCTTCGTTTGTGTACACACGTGTAGAGGAAGGTTGTTGAATTCTGCTGCGTGATAACTTCTCCGGGCCACGTAGCGTGAGGGCCAGTAGAGTGGCCCTCCATCTCATCCCGGCTTCATGTGCCGGGTGTATAAGGCAAACTCCCTGCTTGAATCCCTCCGTGGACTACGTAACCTCCAGAGAGAGGTGGGTGATTGGGACCCAGGGCTGGTATCTAGGTTACTGCTCAGTGCCTCAACTTCGCAGCTGTTCTCTCTAAGCGGGTCCCAAAGGCTTTCCGGAAGAGTTTCCTTAGAGGGCCAGAAACAGGAAATTAGCCCACAGGCCCACGGGGATGCCAGTTCTCGGCAGCAACAACGCTACCAGCGTCAGACCCTTGGGTTCTCTTTGGTAAATGGAAGAACAACTCTGCTTGGAAGCTTCTGCCATCCAGTTTGAGAGTCACACTTCCACCGCAGCCTAGGATTCCAAGTGTTGCCATGCCGCCACAATTTCCAATTCTTAGGCCTATGACGGCAGAGTGTCTGGCAGTTCTCAAAGAGACCTTAGGAATGCAGGCGTTTTGGCTCCTTCCACCGAGAAAGCAGCTCCTCCAGCTCCTCTGTCGTTAGGTATTTCATGTTAGAATATCTCTAGGCGCCCTCTTTCCTCCTCCACGAGGTAAGACACAAACGGACTTGCCCTAAAGGGAAGAAGCCTTCTGAGTCCGGCAGAGAGGCAGCCTTTCCCACTCAGCATCCCCCACGACTGAGCCCCAGGTATGGGTCTGAGACACGGAGAAAGACAGCCGTAACCCCGAGCTTTTCCACAATCTAGTATAGGCCTCACCCTCAAGCTCACGTCAATTTCATAGAGAAAACACCAGGCCTCGGTGTGCTTTCCTGTGGCAAGGAAACTTTGCTTTCATTCCTTAGGTGGCACATTGGCTCAGGACGGCCCTACCGGAAGTACTCACGGTGTGCAGCCCTATTTATTGAGATCAGCCCCTCTGGCTCTTTCTCGGATGAAACCAAGTGGGCAAAGAGCGGTTCCTAAGCTGGGGTCCCTGGGAGCTTTCCCTAGTCTACACCAGAACAGCACTCTGAGGGAGAGGAGACGCGGAGGTTTGGTAGCAAAATCTCCTAATCTGAAGAGAAACATTTCGTTGTAGGCGGGTTCCATCAGCCTTGCCGTATTTTCTCAGCTGCCTAGGATGGAGGGCAGGCAGTCAGTTGGCAGACTCACCTGAGGCCCTGCTTCCCCGACTGTGATACAGAACCCCCGCCTGCTGCAGCCCAAAGGGACGGCTTATGGTAAGGGAAAAACCGTGTGTTGGAAAGTTTCTGCCTAACCCTCGCACAAGCACAAGCATATGGGTCAGTGGTCAAAGACTTTCCCCACAAGTTTACCATGTTTGCTCCCATCTAGCCTCCGAAGGCCGAGGTTACCTAGCTGGGGATCACACTTCAGGAAAGGTACTCATGCTGCTTGAGACTGCAAGTTGTTTCACCAGGCAGCCCAAATCGAGGAAACCCACTTGCATTTTCCAGGGGCAGAGCAAAAGGTGTAAACTTACACGCCTCCAGCCTGGGAGGGGCGACATACACTTTCTGAATGGGAAAGAAGCCCATGCCTTCAGTGTGAAAGGCCACTATGCCTCTTTGCTTTGGCAGCCCAGGGGTAGCGTCGGCTCTGAAATGCTTCCAAAGGAGCAGAGTCAGAGAACCTTTGAACCACAGAGCAGGTGCAGCCCCGAACAAGGTCTGCTCTTGGCCTGAGAACACCCACTGCCCAGCGCTTCGTTTGGGTACACACGTGTAGAGGAAGGTTGTTGAATTCTGCTGCGTGATAACTTCTCCGGGCCACGTAGCGTGAGGGCCAGTAGAGTGGCCCTCCATCTCATCCCGGCTTCATGTGCCGGGTGTATAAGTCAAACTCCCTGCTTCAATCCCTCCGTGGGCTACGTAACCTCCAGAGAGAGGTGGGTGATTGGGACCCAGAGCTGGTATCTAGGTCACTGCTCTGTGCCTCAACTTCGCAGCTGTTCTCTCTAAGCGGGTCCCAAAGGCTTTCTGGAAGAGTTTCCTTAGAGGGCCAGAAACAGGAAATTAGCCGACAGGCCCACGGGGATGCCAGTTCTCGGCAGCAACAACGCTACCAGCGTCAGACCCTTGGGTTCTCTTTGGTAAATGGAAGAACAACTCTGCTTGGAAGCTTCTGCCATCCAGTTTGAGAGTCGCACTTCCACCGCAGCCTAGGATTCCAAGTGTTGCCATGCCGCAACAATTTCCCATTCTTAGGCCTATGACGGCAGAGTATCTGGCAGTCCTCAAAGAGACCTTAGGGATGCAGGCGTTTTGGCTCCTTCCACCGAGAAAGCAGCTCCTCCAGATCCTCTGTCGTTAGGTATTTCATGTTAGAATATCTCTAGGCGCCCTCTTTCCTCCTCCACGAGGTAAGACACAAACGGACTTGCCCTAAAGGGAAGAAGCCTTCTGAGTCCGGCAGAGAGGCAGCCTCTCCCACTCAGCATTCCCCGACGACTTAGCCCCTGGCAAGGGTCCGAGACACGGAGGAAGACAGCCGTAACCCCGAGCTTTTCCACAATGTAGTATAGGCCTCACCCTGAAGCTCACGTCAATTTCATAGAGAAAACACCAGGCCTCGGTGTGCTTTCCTGTGGCAAGGAAACTTTGCTTTCATTCCTTAGGTGGCACATTGGCTCAGGACGGCCCTACCCGAAGGACTCACGGTGTGCAACCCTATTTGTTGAGATCAGCCCCTCTGGCTCTTTCTCGGATGAAACCAAGTGGGCAAAGAGCCGTTCCTAAGCTGGGGTCCCTGGGAGCCTTCCCTAGTCTACACCAGAACAGCACTCTGAGGGAGAGGAGACGCGGAGGCTTGGTAGCCAAATCTCCTATTCTGCAGAGAAACATTTCGTTGTAGGTGGGTTCCATCAGCCTTGCCATATTTTCTCAGCTGGCTAGGACGGAGGGCAGGCAGTCAGTTGGCAGGCTCAACTGAGGCCCTGCTTCCCAGACTGTGATACAGAACCCCCGCCTGCTGCAGCCCGAAGGGACGGCTTATGGTAACGGAAAAACCCTGTGTTGGAAAGTTCCTGCCTAACCCTCGCACAAGCACAAGCATATGGGTCAGTGGTCAAAGACTTTCCCCACAAGTTTACCATGTTTGCTCCCATCTAGCCTCCGAAGGCCGAGGTTACCTAGCTGGGGATCACACTTCAGGAAAGGTACTCATGCTGCTTGAGACTGCAAGTTGTTTCACCAGGCAGCCCAAATCGAGTACACCCACTTGCATTTTCCAGGGGCAGAGCAAAAGGTGTCAACTTACAGGCCTCCAGCCTGGGAGGGGAACATACACTTTCTGAATGGGAAAGAAGCTCATGCCTTCAGTGTGAAAGGCCACTATGCCTCTTTGCTTTGGCAGCCCAGGGGTAGCGTCGTCTCTGAAATGCTTCCAAAGGAGCAGAGTCAGAGAACCTTTGAACCTCAGAGCAGGTGCAGCCCCGAACAAGGTCTGCTCTTGGCCTGAGAACACCCACTGCCCAGCGCTTTTTTTGGGTACACACGTGTAGAGGAAGGTTGTTGAATTCTGCTGCGTGATAATTTCTCCGGGCGACGTAGTGTGAGGGCCAGTAGAGTGGCCCTCCATCTCATCCCAGCTTCATGTGCCGGGTGTATAAGGCAAACTCCCTTCTTGATTTCCTCCGTGGGCTACGTAAGCTCCAGAGAAAGATGGATGATTGGGACCCAGGGCTGGTATCTAGGTTCATGTTCTGTGCAACTTCGCAGCGGTTCTCTCTAAGCGGGTCACAAAGGCTCTCTGGAAGAGTTTCCTTAGAGGCTCAGAAACAGGAAAGTAGCCAACAGGCCCACGGGGATGCCAGTTCTCTGCAGCAACAACGCTACCAGCGTCAGACACTTGGGTTCCCTTTGGTAAATGGAAGAACAACTCTGCTTGGAAGCTTCTGCCATCCAGTTTGAGAGTCACACTTCCACCGCAGCCTAGGATTCCAAGTGTTGCCATGCCGCCACAATTTCCAATTCTTAGGCCTATGACGGCAGAGTGTCTGGCAGTTCTCAAAGAGACCTTAGGAATGCAGGCGTTTTGGCTCCTTCCACCAAGAAAGCAGCTCCTCCAGATCCTCTGTCGTTAGGTATTTCATGTTAGAATATCTCGAGGCGCCTTCTTTCCTCCTCCACGAGGTAAGACACAAACGGACTTGCCCTAAAGGCAAGAAGCCTTCTGAGTCCGGCAGAGAGGCGTCCTCTCCCACTCAGCATCCCCCCACGACTGAGCCCCTGGTATGGGTCCGAGACACGGAGAAAGACAGCCGTAACCCCGAGCTTTTCCACAATCTAGTATAGGCCTCACCCTCAAGCTCACGTCAATTTCATAGAGAAAACACCAGGCCTCGGTGTGCTTTCCTGTGGCAAGGAAACTTTGCTTTCATTCCTTAGGTGGCACATTGGCTCAGGACGGCCCTACCCGAAGTACTCACGGTGTGCAGCCCTATTTGTTGAGATCAGCCCCTCTGGCTCTTTCTCGGATGAAACCAAGTGGGCAAAGAGCCGTTCCTAAGCTGGGGTCCCTGGGAGCTTTCCCTAGTCTACACCAGAACAGCACTCTGAGGGAGAGGAGACGCGGAGGTTTGGTAGCAAAATCTCCTATTCTGAAGAGAAACATTTCGTTGTAGGCGGGTTCCATCAGCCTTGCCGTATTTTCTCAGCTGCCTAGGATGGAGGGCAGGCAGTCAGTTGGCAGACTCACCTGAGGCCCTGCTTCCCCGACTGTGATACAGAACCCCCGCCTGCTGCAGCCCAAAGGGACGGCTTATGGTAAGGGAAAAACCCTGTGTTGGAAAGTTCCTGCCTAACCCTCGCACAAGCACAAGCATATGGGTCAGTGGTCAAAGACTTTCCCCACAAGTTTACCATGTTTGCTCCCATCTAGCCTCCGAAGGCCGAGATTACCTAGCTGGGGATCACACTTCAGGAAAGGTACTCATGCTGCATGTGACTGCAAGTTGTTTCACCAGGCAGCCCAAATGGAGTACACCCACTTGCATTTTCCAGGGGCAGAGCAAAAGGTGTCAACTTACACGCCTCCAGCCTGGGAGGGGCAAAATACACTTTCTGAATGTGAAAGAAGCCCATGCCTTCATTGTGAAAGGCCACTATGCCTCTCTGCTTGGTAGCCCAGAGGTAGCGTCAGCTCTGAAATGCTTCCAAAGGAGCAGAGTCAGAGAACCTTTGAACCACAGAGCAGGTGCAGCCCCGAACAATGTCTGCTCTTGGCCTGAGAACACCCACTGCCCAGCGCTTCTTTTGGATACCCACGTGTAGAGGAAGGTTGTTGAATTCTGCTGCGTGATAACTTCTCCGGGCCACGTAGTGTGAGGGCTAATAGAGTGGCTTTCCATCTCATCCCAGCTTCATGTGCCGGGTGTATAAGGCAAACTCCCTGCTTGAATCCCTCCGTGGGCTACGTAAACTCCAGAGAAAGATGGATGATTGGGACCCAGGGCTGGTACCTAGGTAATGTTCTGTGCCTCAACTTCGCAGCTGTTCTCTCTAAGCGGGTCCCAAAGGCTTTCTGGAAGAGTTTCCTTAGAGGCTCAGAAACAGGAAAGTAGCCGACAGGCCCACGTGGATGTCAGTTCTCTGCAGCAACAACGCTACCAGCGTCAGACACTTGGGTTCTCTTTGGTAAATGGAAGAACAACTCTGCTTGGAAGCTTCTGCCATCCAGTTTCAGAGTCGCACTTCCACCGCAGCCTAGGATTCCATGTGTTGCCATGCCGCCACAATTTCCAATTCTTAGGCCTATGACAGCAGAGTGTCTGGCAGTTCTCAAAGAGACCTTAGGAATGCAGGCGTTTTGGCTCCTTCCACCGAGAAAGCAGCTCCTCCAGATCCTCTGTCGTTAGGTATTTCATGTTAGAATATCTCTAGGTGCCCTCTTTCCTCCTCCACGAGGTAAGACACAAACGGACTTGCCCTAAAGGGAAGAAGCCTTCTGAGTGCGGCAGAGAGGCAGCCTCTCCCACTCAGCGTCACCCCACGACTGAGCCCCTGGTATGGGTCCGAGACACGGAGATAGAGAGACGTAACCCCGAGCTTTTCCACAATGTAGTATAGGCTTCACCATCAAGCTCACGTCAATTTCATAGAGAAAACACCAGGCCTCGGTGTGCTTTCCTGTGGCAAGGAAACTTTGCTTTCATTCCTTAGGTGGCACATTGGCTCAGGACGGCCCTAGCCGAAGGACTCACGGTGTGCAGCCCTATTTGTTGAGATCAGTCCCTCTGGCTCTTTCTCTGATGAAACCAAGTGGGCAAAGAGCCGTTCCTAAGCTGGGGTCCCTGGGAGCTTTCCCTAGTCTACACCAGAACAGCACTCTGAGGGAGAGGAGACGCGGAGGTTTGGTAGCAAAATCTCCTATTCTGAAGAGAAACATTTCGTTGTAGGCGGGTTCCATCAGCCTTGCCGTATTTTCTCAGCTGGCTAGGATGGAGGGCAGGCAGTCAGTTGGCAGGCTCACCTGAGGCCCTTCTTCCCCGACTGTGATTCAGAACCCCCGCCTGCTGCAGCCCAAAGGGACGGCTTATGGTAAGGGAAAAACCGTGTGTTGGAAAGTTTCTGCCTAACCCTCGCACAAGCACAAGCATATGGGTCAGTGGTCAAAGACTTTCCCCACAAGTTTACCATGTTTGCTCCCATCTAGCCTCCGAAGGCCGAGGTTACCTAGCTGGGGATCACACTTCAGGAAAGGTACTCATGCTGCTTGAGACTGCAAGTTGTTTCACCAGGCAGCCCAAATCGAGGAAACCCACTTGCATTTTCCAGGGGCAGAGCAAAAGGTGTAAACTTACACGCCTCCAGCCTGGGAGGGGCGACATACACTTTCTGAATGGGAAAGAAGCCCATGCCTTCAGTGTGAAAGGCCACTATGCCTCTTTGCTTTGGCAGCCCAGGGGTAGCGTCGGCTCTGAAATGCTTCCAAAGGAGCAGAGTCAGAGAACCTTTGAACCACAGAGCAGGTGCAGCCCCGAACAAGGTCTGCTCTTGGCCTGAGAACACCCAATGCGCAGCACTTCTTTTGGGTACACACGTGTAGAGGAAGGTTGTTGAATTCTGCTGCGTGATAACTTCTCCGGGTCACGTAGTGTGAGGGCCAGTAGAGTGGCCCTCCATCTCATCCCAGCTTCATGTGCCGGGTGTATAAGGCAAACTCCCTGCTTGATTCCCTCCGTGGGCCTCGTAAGCTCCAGAGAAAGATGGATGATTGGGACCCAGGGCTGGTATCTAGGTTCATGTTCTGTGCCTCAACTTCGCAGCTGTTCTCTCTAAGCGGGTCCCAAAGGCTTTCTGGAAGAGTTTCCTTAGAGGCTCAGAAACAGGAAATTAGCTGACAGGCCCACGGGGATGCCAGTTCTCGGCAGCAACAACGCTACCAGCGTCAGACCCTTGGGTTCTCTTTGGTAAATGGAAGAACAACTCTGCTTGGAAGCTTCTGCCATGCAGTTTGAGAGTCGCACTTCCACCGCAGCCTAGGTTTCCATGTGTTGCCATGCCGCCACAATTTCCAATTCTTAGGCCTAGACAGCAGAGTGTCTGGCAGTTCTCAAAGAGACCTTAGGAATGCAGGCGTTTTGGCTCCTTCCACCGAGAAAGCAGCTCCTCCAGATCCTCTGTCGTTAGGTATTTCATGTTAGAATATCTCTAGGCGCCCTCTTTCCTCCTCCACGAGGTAAGACACAAACGGACTTGCCCTAAAGGGAAGAAGCCTTCTGAGTCAGGCAGAGAGGCAGCCTTTCCCACTCAGCGTCACCCCACGACTGAGCCCCTGGTATGGGTCCGAGACACGGAGATAGACAGCCGTAACCCCGAGCTTTTCCACAATGTAGTATAGGCCTCACCCTCAATCTCACGTCAATTTCATAGAGAAAACAACAGGCCTCGGTGTGCTTTCCTGTGGCAAGGAAACTTTGCTTTCATTCCTTAGGTGGCACATTGGCTCAGGACGGCCCTAGCCGAAGGACTCACGGTGTGCAGCCCTATTTGTTGAGATCAGCCCCTCTGGCTCTTTCTCGGATGAAACCAAGTGGGCAAAGAGCCGTTCCTAAGCTGGGGTCCCTGGGAGCTTTCCCTAGTCTACACCAGAACAGCACTCTGAGGGAGAGGAGACGCGGAGGTTTGGTAGCAAAATCTCCTATTCTGAAGAGAAACATTTCGTTGTAGGCGGGTTCCATCAGCCTTGCCGTATTTTCTCAGCTGCCTAGGATGGAGGGCAGGCAGTCAGTTGGCAGGCTCACCTGAGGCCCTGCTTCCCAGACTGTGATTCAGAACCCCCGCCTGCTGCAGCCCAAAGGGACGGCTTATGGTAAGGGAAAAACCCTGTGTTGGAAAGTTACTGCCTAACCCTCGCACAAGCACAAGCATATGGGTCAGTGGTCAAAGACTTTCCCCACAAGTTTACCATGTTTGCTCCCATCTAGCCTCCGAAGGCCGAGGTTACCTAGCTGGGGATCACACTTCAGGAAAGGTACTCATGCTGCATGTGACTGCAAGTTGTTGCACCAGGCAGCCCAAATCGAGTACACCCACTTGCATTTTCCAGGGGCAGAGCAAAAGGTGTAAACTTACACGCCTCCAGCCTGGGAGGGGCGACATACACTTTCTGAATGGGAAAGAAGCCCATGCCTTCAGTGTGAAAGGCCACTATGCCTCTTTGCTTTGGCAGCCCAGGGGTAGCGTCGGCTCTGAAATGCTTCCAAAGGAGCAGAGTCAGAGAACCTTTGAACCACAGAGCAGGTGCAGCCCCGAACAAGGTCTGCTCTTGGCCTGAGAACACCCAATGCGCAGCACTTCTTTTGGGTACACACGTGTAGAGGAAGGTTATTGAATTCTGCTGCGTGATAACTTCTCCGGGTCACGTAGTGTGAGGGCCAGTAGAGTGGCCCTCCATCTCATCCTAGCTTCATGTGCCGGGTGTATAAGGCAAACTCCCTGCTTGATTCCCTCCGTGGGCCTCGTAAGCTCCAGAGAAAGATGGATGATTGGGACCCAGGGCTGGTATCTAGGTTCATGTTCTGTGCCTCAACTTCGCAGCTGTTCTCTCTAAGCGGGTCACAAAGGCTCTCTGGAAGAGTTTCCTTAGAGGCTCAGAAACAGGAAATTAGCCGTCAGGCCCACGGGGATGCCAGTTCTCTGCAGCAACAACGCTACAAGCGTTAGACACTTGGGTTCTCTTCGGTAAATGGAAGAACAACTCTGCTTGGAAGCTTCTGCCATCCAGTTTGAGAGTCACACTTCCACCGCAGCCTAGGATTCCAAGTGTTGCCATGCCGCCACAATTTCCTTAGGCCTATGACGGCAGAGTGTCTGGCAGTTCTCAAAGAGACCTTAGGGATGCAGGCGTTTTGGCTCCTTCCACCGAGAAAGCAGCTCCTCCAGATCCTCTGTCGTTAGGTATTTCATGTTAGAATATCTCTAGGCGCCCTCTTTCCTCCTCCACGAGGTAAGACACAAACGGACTTGCCCTAAAGGGAAGAAGCCTTCTGAGTCCGGCAGAGAGGCAGCCTTTCCCACTCAGCATCCCCCACGACTGAGCCCCAGGTATGGGTCTGAGACACGGAGATAGACAGCCGTAACCCCGAGCTTTTCCACAATCTAGTATAGGCCTCACCCTGAAGCTCACGTCAATTTCATAGAGAAAACACCAGGCCTCGGTGTGCTTTCCTGTGGCAAGGAAACTTTGCTTTCATTCCTTAGGTGGCACATTGGCTCAGGACGGCCCTACCCGAAGGACTCACGGTGTGCAGCCCTATTTATTGAGATCAGCCCCTCTGGCTCTTTCTCGGATGAAACCAAGTGGGCAAAGAGCCGTTCCTAAGCTGGGGTCCCTGGGAGCCTTCCCTAGTCTACACCAGAACAGCACTCTGAGGGAGAGGAGACGCGGAGGCTTGGTAGCAAAATCTCCTATTCTGCAGAGAAACATTTCGTTGTAGGTGGGTTCCATCAGCCTTGCCATATTTTCTCAGCTGGCTAGGACGGAGGGCAGGCAGTCAGTTGGCAGGCTCACCTGAGGCCCTGCTTCCCAGACTGTGATACAGAACCCCCGCCTGCTGCAGCCCAAAGGGACGGCTTATGGTAAGGGGAAAACCCTGTGTTGGAAAGTTCCTGCCTAACCCTCGCACAAGCACAAGCATATGGGTCAGTGGTCCAAGACTTTCCCCACAAGTTTACCATGTTTGCTCCCATCTAGCCTCCGAAGGCCGAGGTTACCTAGCTGGGAATCACACTTCAGGAGAGGTACTCATGCTGCTTGGGACTGCAAGTTTTTTCACCAGGCAGCCCAAATCGAGTGCACCCTCTTGCATTTTCCAAGGGCCGAGCCTGGGAGGGGCAACATACACTTTCTGAATGGGAAAGAAGCCCATGCCTTCAGTGTGAAAGGCCACTATGCCTCTTTGCTTTGGCAGCCCAGGGATAGCGTCGGCTCTGAAATGCTTCCAAATGAGCAGAGTCAGAGAACCTTTGAACCACAGAGCAGGTGCAGCCCCGAACAAGGTCTGCTCTTGGCCTGAGAACACCCACTGCCCAGCGCTTCGTTTGGGTACACACGTGTAGAGGAAGGTTGTTGAATTCTGCTGCGTGATAACTTCTCCGGGCCACGTAGCGTGAGGGCCAGTAGAGTGGCCCTCCATCTCATCCCGGCTTCATGTGCCGGGTGTATAAGTCAAACTCCCTGCCTCAATCCCTCCGTGGGCTACGTAACCTCCAGAGAGAGGTGGGTGATTGGGACCCAGAGCTGGTATCTAGGTCACTGCTCTGTGCCTCAACTTCGCAGCTGTTCTCTCTAAGCGGGTCCCAAAGGCTTTCTGGAAGAGTTTCCTTAGAGGGCCAGAAACAGGAAATTAGCCGACAGGCCCACGGGGATGCCAGTTCTCGGCAGCAACAACGCTACCAGCGTCAGACCCTTGGGTTCTCTTTGTTAAATGGAAGAACAACTCTGCTTGGAAGCTTCTGCCATCCAGTTTGAGAGTCGCACTTCCACCGCAGCCTAGGATTCCAAGTGTTGCCATGCCGCCACAATTTCCCATTCTTAGGCCTATGACGGCAGAGTATCTGGCAGTCCTCAAAGAGACCTTAGGGATGCAGGCGTTTTGGCTCCTTCCACCGAGAAAGCAGCTCCTCCAGATCCTCTGTCGTTAGGTATTTCATGTTAGAATATCTCTAGGCGCCCTCTTTCCTCCTCCACGAGGTAAGACACAAACGGACTTGCCCTAAAGGGAAGAAGCCTTCTGAGTCCGGCAGAGAGGCAGCCTCTCCCACTCAGCATTCCCCGACGACTGAGCCCATGGCAAGGGTCCGAGACACGGAGGAAGACAGCCGTAACCCCGAGCTTTTCCACAATGTAGTATAGGCCTCACCCTGAAGCTCACGTCAATTTCATAGAGAAAACACCAGGCCTCGGTGTGCTTTCCTGTGGCAAGGAAACTTTGCTTTCATTCCTTAGGTGGCACATTGGCTCAGGACGGCCCTACCCGAAGGACTCACGGTGTGCAACCCTATTTGTTGAGATCAACCCCTCTGGCTCTTTCTCTGATGAAACCAAGTGGGCAAAGAGCCGTTCCTAAGCTGGGGTCCCTGGGAGCCTTCCCTAGTCTACACCAGAACAGCACTCTGAGGGAGAGGAGACGCGGAGGCTTGGTAGCCAAATCTCCTATTCTGCAGAGAAACATTTCGTTGTAGGTGGGTTCCATCAGCCTTGCCATATTTTCTCAGCTGGCTAGGACGGAGGGCAGGCAGTCAGTTGGCAGGCTCACCTGAGGCCCTGCTTCCCAGACTGTGATACAGAACCCCCGCCTGCTGCAGCCCAAAGGGACGGCTTATGGTAAGGGAAAAACCCTGTGCTGGAAAGTTCCTGCCTAACCCTCGCACAAGCACAAGCATATGGGTCAGTGGTCAAAGACTTTCCCCACAAGTTTACCATGTTTGCTCCCATCTAGCCTCCGAAGGCCGAGGTTACCTAGCTGGGGATCACACTTCAGGAAAGGTACTCATGCTGCTTGAGACTGCAAGTTGTTTCACCAGGCAGCCCAAATCGAGTACACCCACTTGCATTTTCCAGGGGCAGAGCAAAAGGTGTCAACTTACAGGCCTCCAGCCTGGGAGGGGAACATACACTTTCTGAATGGGAAAGAAGCTCATGCCTTCAGTGTGAAAGGCCACTATGCCTCTTTGCTTTGGCAGCCCAGGGGTAGCGTCGGCTCTGAAATGCTTCCAAAGGAGCAGAGTCAGAGAACCTTTGAACCTCAGAGCAGGTGCAGCCCCGAACAAGGTCTGCTCTTGGCCTGAGAACACCCACTGCCCAGCGCTTCGTTTGGGTACACACGTGTAGAGGAAGGTTGTTGAATTCTGCTGCGTGATAATTTCTCCGGGCCACGTAGTGTGAGGGCCAGTAGAGTGGCCCTCCATCTCATCCCAGCTTCATGTGCCGGGTGTATAAGGCAAACTCCCTTCTTGATTCCCTCCGTGGGCTACGTAAGCTCCAGAGAAAGATGGATGATTGGGACCCAGGGCTGGTATCTAGGTTCATGTTCTGTGCCTCAACTTCGCAGCGGTTCTCTCTAAGCGGGTCACAAAGGCTCTCTGGAAGAGTTTCCTTAGAGGCTCAGAAACAGGAAAGTAGCCAACAGGCCCACGGGGATGCCAGTTCTCTGCAGCAACAACGCTACCAGCGTCAGACACTTGGGTTCCCTTTGGTAAATGGAAGAACAACTCTGCTTGGAAGCTTCTGCCATCCAGTTTGAGAGTCACACTTCCACCGCAGCCTAGGATTCCAAGTGTTGCCATGCCGCCACAATTTCCAATTCTTAGGCCTATGACGGCAGAGTGTCTGGCAGTTCTCAAAGAGACCTTAGGAATGCAGGCGTTTTGGCTCCTTCCACCAAGAAAGCAGCTCCTCCAGATCCTCTGTCGTTAGGTATTTCATGTTAGAATATCTCGAGGCGCCTTCTTTCCTCCTCCACGAGGTAAGACACAAACGGACTTGCCCTAAAGGCAAGAAGCCTTCTGAGTCCGGCAGAGAGGCGTCCTCTCCCACTCAGCATCCCCCCACGACTGAGCCCCTGGTATGGGTCCGAGACACGGAGAAAGACAGCCGTAACCCCGAGCTTTTCCACAATCTAGTATAGGCCTCACCCTCAAGCTCACGTCAATTTCATAGAGAAAACACCAGGCCTCGGTGTGCTTTCCTGTGGCAAGGAAACTTTGCTTTCATTCCTTAGGTGGCACATTGGCTCAGGACGGCCCTACCCGAAGTACTCACGGTGTGCAGCCCTATTTGTTGAGATCAGCCCCTCTGGCTCTTTCTCGGATGAAACCAAGTGGGCAAAGAGCCGTTCCTAAGCTGGGGTCCCTGGGAGCTTTCCCTAGTCTACACCAGAACAGCACTCTGAGGGAGAGGAGACGCGGAGGTTTGGTAGCAAAATCTCCTATTCTGAAGAGAAACATTTCGTTGTAGGCGGGTTCCATCAGCCTTGCCGTATTTTCTCAGCTGCCTAGGATGGAGGGCAGGCAGTCAGTTGGCAGACTCACCTGAGGCCCTGCTTCCCCGACTGTGATACAGAACCCCCGCCTGCTGCAGCCCAAAGGGACGGCTTATGGTAAGGGAAAAACCCTGTGCTGGAAAGTTCCTGCCTAACCCTCGCACAAGCACAAGCATATGGGTCAGTGGTCAAAGACTTTCCCCACAAGTTTACCATGTTTGCTCCCATCTAGCCTCCGAAGGCCGAGATTACCTAGCTGGGGATCACACTTCAGGAAAGGTACTCATGCTGCATGTGACTGCAAGTTGTTTCACCAGGCAGCCCAAATGGAGTACACCCACTTGCATTTTCCAGGGGCAGAGCAAAAGGTGTCAACTTACACGCCTCCAGCCTGGGAGGGGCAAAATACACTTTCTGAATGTGAAAGAAGCCCATGCCTTCATTGTGAAAGGCCACTATGCCTCTCTGCTTGGTAGCCCAGAGGTAGCATCAGCTCTGAAATGCTTCCAAAGGAGCAGAGTCAGAGAACCTTTGAACCACAGAGCAGGTGCAGCCCCGAACAAGGTCTGCTCTTGGCCTGAGAACACCCACTGCCCAGCGCTTCTTTTGGATACCCACGTGTAGAGGAAGGTTGTTGAATTCTGCTGCGTGATAACTTCTCCGGGCCACGTAGTGTGAGGGCTAATAGAGTGGCTTTCCATCTCATCCCAGCTTCATGTGCCGGGTGTATAAGGCAAACTCCCTGCTTGAATCCCTCCGTGGGCTACGTAAACTCCAGAGAAAGATGGATGATTGGGACCCAGGGCTGGTACCTAGGTAATGTTCTGTGCCTCAACTTCGCAGCTGTTCTCTCTAAGCGGGTCCCAAAGGCTTTCTGGAAGAGTTTCCTTAGAGGCTCAGAAACAGGAAAGTAGCCGACAGGCCCACGTGGATGTCAGTTCTCTGCAGCAACAACGCTACCAGCGTCAGACACTTGGGTTCTCTTTGGTAAATGGAAGAACAACTCTGCTTGGAAGCTTCTGCCATGCAGTTTGAGAGTCGCACTTCCACCGCAGCCTAGGTTTCCATGTGTTGCCATGCCGCCACAATTTCCAATTCTTAGGCCTAGACAGCAGAGTGTCTGGCAGTTCTCAAAGAGACCTTAGGAATGCAGGCGTTTTGGCTCCTTCCACCGAGAAAGCAGCTCCTCCAGATCCTCTGTCGTTAGGTATTTCATGTTAGAATATCTCTAGGCGCCCTCTTTCCTCCTCCACGAGGTAAGACACAAACGGACTTGCCCTAAAGGGAAGAAGCCTTCTGAGTCAGGCAGAGAGGCAGCCTTTCCCACTCAGCGTCACCCCACGACTGAGCCCCTGGTATGGGTCCGAGACACGGAGATAGACAGCCGTAACCCCGAGCTTTTCCACAATCTAGTATAGGCCTCACCCTCAAGCTCACGTCAATTTCATAGAGAAAACAACAGGCCTCGGTGTGCTTTCCTGTGGCAAGGAAACTTTGCTTTCATTCCTTAGGTGGCACATTGGCTCAGGACGGCCCTAGCCGAAGGACTCACGGTGTGCAGCCCTATTTGTTGAGATCAGCCCCTCTGGCTCTTTCTCGGATGAAACCAAGTGGGCAAAGAGCCGTTCCTAAGCTGGGGTCCCTGGGAGCTTTCCCTAGTCTACACCAGAACAGCACTCTGAGGGAGAGGAGACGCGGAGGTTTGGTAGCAAAATCTCCTATTCTGAAGAGAAACATTTCGTTGTAGGCGGGTTCCATCAGCCTTGCCGTATTTTCTCAGCTGCCTAGGATGGAGGGCAGGCAGTCAGTTGGCAGGCTCACCTGAGGCCCTGCTTCCCAGACTGTGATTCAGAACCCCCGCCTGCTGCAGCCCAAAGGGACGGCTTATGGTAAGGGAAAAACCCTGTGTTGGAAAGTTACTGCCTAACCCTCGCACAAGCACAAGCATATGGGTCAGTGGTCAAAGACTTTCCCCACAAGTTTACCATGTTTGCTCCCATCTAGCCTCCGAAGGCCGAGGTTACCTAGCTGGGGATCACACTTCAGGAAAGGTACTCATGCTGCATGTGACTGCAAGTTGTTGCACCAGGCAGCCCAAATCGAGTACACCCACTTGCATTTTCCAGGGGCAGAGCAAAAGGTGTAAACTTACACGCCTCCAGCCTGGGAGGGGCGACATACACTTTCTGAATGGGAAAGAAGCCCATGCCTTCAGTGTGAAAGGCCACTATGCCTGTTTGCTTTGGCAGCCCAGGGGTAGCGTCGGCTCTGAAATGCTTCCAAAGGAGCAGAGTCAGAGAACCTTTGAACCACAGAGCAGGTGCAGCCCCGAACAAGGTCTGCTCTTGGCCTGAGAACACCCAATGCGCAGCACTTCTTTTGGGTACACACGTGTAGAGGAAGGTTATTGAATTCTGCTGCGTGATAACTTCTCCGGGTCACGTAGTGTGAGGGCCAGTAGAGTGGCCCTCCATCTCATCCTAGCTTCATGTGCCGGGTGTATAAGGCAAACTCCCTGCTTGATTCCCTCCGTGGGCCTCGTAAGCTCCAGAGAAAGATGGATGATTGGGACCCAGGGCTGGTATCTAGGTTCATGTTCTGTGCCTCAACTTCGCAGCTGTTCTCTCTAAGCGGGTCACAAAGGCTCTCTGGAAGAGTTTCCTTAGAGGCTCAGAAACAGGAAATTAGCCGTCAGGCCCACGGGGATGCCAGTTCTCTGCAGCAACAACGCTACAAGCGTTAGACACTTGGGTTCTCTTCGGTAAATGGAAGAACAACTCTGCTTGGAAGCTTCTGCCATCCAGTTTGAGAGTCACACTTCCACCGCAGCCTAGGATTCCAAGTGTTGCCATGCCGCCACAATTTCCTTAGGCCTATGACGGCAGAGTGTCTGGCAGTTCTCAAAGAGACCTTAGGAATACAGGCGTTTTGGCTCCTTCCACCGAGAAAGCAGCTCCTCCAGATCCTCTGTCGTTAGGTATTTCATGTTAGAATATCTCTAGGCGCCCTCTTTCCTCCTCCACGAGGTAAGACACAAACGGACTTGCCCTAAAGGGAAGAAGCCTTCTGAGTCCGGCAGAGAGGCAGCCTTTCCCACTCAGCATCCCCCACGACTGAGCCCCAGGTATGGGTCTGAGACACGGAGATAGACAGCCGTAACCCCGAGCTTTTCCACAATCTAGTATAGGCCTCACCCTGAAGCTCACGTCAATTTCATAGAGAAAACACCAGGCCTCGGTGTGCTTTCCTGTGGCAAGGAAACTTTGCTTTCATTCCTTAGGTGGCACATTGGCTCAGGACGGCCCTACCCGAAGGACTCACGGTGTGCAGCCCTATTTATTGAGATCAGCCCCTCTGGCTCTTTCTCGGATGAAACCAAGTGGGCAAAGAGCCGTTCCTAAGCTGGGGTCCCTGGGAGCCTTCCCTAGTCTACACCAGAACAGCACTCTGAGGGAGAGGAGACGCGGAGGCTTGGTAGCAAAATCTCCTATTCTGCAGAGAAACATTTCGTTGTAGGTGGGTTCCATCAGCCTTGCCATATTTTCTCAGCTGGCTAGGACGGAGGGCAGGCAGTCAGTTGGCAGGCTCACCTGAGGCCCTGCTTCCCAGACTGTGATACAGAACCCCCGCCTGCTGCAGCCCAAAGGGACGGCTTATGGTAAGGGGAAAACCCTGTGTTGGAAAGTTCCTGCCTAACCCTCGCACAAGCACAAGCATATGGGTCAGTGGTCCAAGACTTTCCCCACAAGTTTACCATGTTTGCTCCCATCTAGCCTCCGAAGGCCGAGGTTACCTAGCTGGGAATCACACTTCAGGAGAGGTACTCATGCTGCTTGGGACTGCAAGTTTTTTCACCAGGCAGCCCAAATCGAGTGCACCCTCTTGCATTTTCCAAGGGCCGAGCCTGGGAGGGGCAACATACACTTTCTGAATGGGAAAGAAGCCCATGCCTTCAGTGTGAAAGGCCACTATGCCTCTTTGCTTTGGCAGCCCAGGGATAGCGTCGGCTCTGAAATGCTTCCAAATGAGCAGAGTCAGAGAACCTTTGAACCACAGAGCAGGTGCAGCCCCGAACAAGGTCTGCTCTTGGCCTGAGAACACCCACTGCCCAGCGCTTCGTTTGGGTACACACGTGTAGAGGAAGGTTGTTGAATTCTGCTGCGTGATAACTTCTCCGGGCCACGTAGCGTGAGGGCCAGTAGAGTGGCCCTCCATCTCATCCCGGCTTCATGTGCCGGGTGTATAAGTCAAACTCCCTGCCTCAATCCCTCCGTGGGCTACGTAACCTCCAGAGAGAGGTGGGTGATTGGGACCCAGAGCTGGTATCTAGGTCACTGCTCTGTGCCTCAACTTCGCAGCTGTTCTCTCTAAGCGGGTCCCAAAGGCTTTCTGGAAGAGTTTCCTTAGAGGGCCAGAAACAGGAAATTAGCCGACAGGCCCACGGGGATGCCAGTTCTCGGCAGCAACAACGCTACCAGCGTCAGACCCTTGGGTTCTCTTTGTTAAATGGAAGAACAACTCTGCTTGGAAGCTTCTGCCATCCAGTTTGAGAGTCGCACTTCCACCGCAGCCTAGGATTCCAAGTGTTGCCATGCCGCCACAATTTCCCATTCTTAGGCCTATGACGGCAGAGTATCTGGCAGTCCTCAAAGAGACCTTAGGGATGCAGGCGTTTTGGCTCCTTCCACCGAGAAAGCAGCTCCTCCAGATCCTCTGTCGTTAGGTATTTCATGTTAGAATATCTCTAGGCGCCCTCTTTCCTCCTCCACGAGGTAAGACACAAACGGACTTGCCCTAAAGGGAAGAAGCCTTCTGAGTCCGGCAGAGAGGCAGCCTCTCCCACTCAGCATTCCCCGACGACTGAGCCCATGGCAAGGGTCCGAGACACGGAGGAAGACAGCCGTAACCCCGAGCTTTTCCACAATGTAGTATAGGCCTCACCCTGAAGCTCACGTCAATTTCATAGAGAAAACACCAGGCCTCGGTGTGCTTTCCTGTGGCAAGGAAACTTTGCTTTCATTCCTTAGGTGGCACATTGGCTCAGGACGGCCCTACCCGAAGGACTCACGGTGTGCAACCCTATTTGTTGAGATCAACCCCTCTGGCTCTTTCTCGGATGAAACCAAGTGGGCAAAGAGCCGTTCCTAAGCTGGGGTCCCTGGGAGCCTTCCCTAGTCTACACCAGAACAGCACTCTGAGGGAGAGGAGACGCGGAGGCTTGGTAGCCAAATCTCCTATTCTGCAGAGAAACATTTCGTTGTAGGTGGGTTCCATCAGCCTTGCCATATTTTCTCAGCTGGCTAGGACGGAGGGCAGGCAGTCAGTTGGCAGGCTCACCTGAGGCCCTGCTTCCCAGACTGTGATACAGAACCCCCGCCTGCTGCAGCCCAAAGGGACGGCTTATGGTAAGGGAAAAACCCTGTGCTGGAAAGTTCCTGCCTAACCCTCGCACAAGCACAAGCATATGGGTCAGTGGTCAAAGACTTTCCCCACAAGTTTACCATGTTTGCTCCCATCTAGCCTCCGAAGGCCGAGGTTACCTAGCTGGGGATCACACTTCAGGAAAGGTACTCATGCTGCTTGAGACTGCAAGTTGTTTCACCAGGCAGCCCAAATCGAGTACACCCACTTGCATTTTCCAGGGGCAGAGCAAAAGGTGTCAACTTACAGGCCTCCAGCCTGGGAGGGGAACATACACTTTCTGAATGGGAAAGAAGCTCATGCCTTCAGTGTGAAAGGCCACTATGCCTCTTTGCTTTGGCAGCCCAGGGGTAGCGTCGGCTCTGAAATGCTTCCAAAGGAGCAGAGTCAGAGAACCTTTGAACCTCAGAGCAGGTGCAGCCCCGAACAAGGTCTGCTCTTGGCCTGAGAACACCCACTGCCCAGCGCTTCGTTTGGGTACACACGTGTAGAGGAAGGTTGTTGAATTCTGCTGCGTGATAATTTCTCCGGGCCACGTAGTGTGAGGGCCAGTAGAGTGGCCCTCCATCTCATCCCAGCTTCATGTGCCGGGTGTATAAGGCAAACTCCCTTCTTGATTCCCTCCGTGGGCTACGTAAGCTCCAGAGAAAGATGGATGATTGGGACCCAGGGCTGGTATCTAGGTTCATGTTCTGTGCCTCAACTTCGCAGCGGTTCTCTCTAAGCGGGTCACAAAGGCTCTCTGGAAGAGTTTCCTTAGAGGCTCAGAAACAGGAAAGTAGCCAACAGGCCCACGGGGATGCCAGTTCTCTGCAGCAACAACGCTACCAGCGTCAGACACTTGGGTTCCCTTTGGTAAATGGAAGAACAACTCTGCTTGGAAGCTTCTGCCATCCAGTTTGAGAGTCACACTTCCACCGCAGCCTAGGATTCCAAGTGTTGCCATGCCGCCACAATTTCCAATTCTTAGGCCTATGACGGCAGAGTGTCTGGCAGTTCTCAAAGAGACCTTAGGAATGCAGGCGTTTTGGCTCCTTCCACCAAGAAAGCAGCTCCTCCAGATCCTCTGTCGTTAGGTATTTCATGTTAGAATATCTCGAGGCGCCTTCTTTCCTCCTCCACGAGGTAAGACACAAACGGACTTGCCCTAAAGGCAAGAAGCCTTCTGAGTCCGGCAGAGAGGCGTCCTCTCCCACTCAGCATCCCCCCACGACTGAGCCCCTGGTATGGGTCCGAGACACGGAGAAAGACAGCCGTAACCCCGAGCTTTTCCACAATCTAGTATAGGCCTCACCCTCAAGCTCACGTCAATTTCATAGAGAAAACACCAGGCCTCGGTGTGCTTTCCTGTGGCAAGGAAACTTTGCTTTCATTCCTTAGGTGGCACATTGGCTCAGGACGGCCCTACCCGAAGTACTCACGGTGTGCAGCCCTATTTGTTGAGATCAGCCCCTCTGGCTCTTTCTCGGATGAAACCAAGTGGGCAAAGAGCCGTTCCTAAGCTGGGGTCCCTGGGAGCTTTCCCTAGTCTACACCAGAACAGCACTCTGAGGGAGAGGAGACGCGGAGGTTTGGTAGCAAAATCTCCTATTCTGAAGAGAAACATTTCGTTGTAGGCGGGTTCCATCAGCCTTGCCGTATTTTCTCAGCTGCCTAGGATGGAGGGCAGGCAGTCAGTTGGCAGACTCACCTGAGGCCCTGCTTCCCCGACTGTGATACAGAACCCCCGCCTGCTGCAGCCCAAAGGGACGGCTTATGGTAAGGGAAAAACCCTGTGTTGGAAAGTTCCTGCCTAACCCTCGCACAAGCACAAGCATATGGGTCAGTGGTCAAAGACTTTCCCCACAAGTTTACCATGTTTGCTCCCATCTAGCCTCCGAAGGCCGAGATTACCTAGCTGGGGATCACACTTCAGGAAAGGTACTCATGCTGCTTGAGACTGCAAGTTGTTTCACCAGGCAGCCCAAATCGAGGAAACCCACTTGCATTTTCCAGGGGCAGAGCAAAAGGTGTAAACTTACACGCCTCCAGCCTGGGAACGGCGACATACACTTTCTGAATGGGAAAGAAGCCCATGCCTTCAGTGTGAAAGGCCACTATGCCTCTTTGCTTTGGCAGCCCAGGGGTAGCGTCGGCTCTGAAATGCTTCCAAAGGAGCAGAGTCAGAGAACCTTTGAACCACAGAGCAGGTGCAGCCCCGAACAAGGTCTGCTCTTGGCCTGAGAACACCCACTGCGCAGCACTTCTTTTGGGTACACACGTGTAGAGGAAGGTTGTTGAATTCTGCTGCGTGATAACTTCTCCGGGTCACGTAGTGTGAGGGCCAGTAGAGTGGCCCACCATCTCATCCCAGCTTCATGTGCCGGGTGTATAGGCAAACTCCCTGCTTGATTCCCTCCGTGGGCCTCGTAAGCTCCAGAGAAAGATGGATGATTGGGACCCAGGGCTGGTATCTAGGTTCATGTTCTGTGCCTCAACTTCGCAGCTGTTCTCTCTAAGCGGGTCCCAAAGGCTTTCTGGAAGAGTTTCCTTAGAGGCTCACAAACAGGAAATTAGCCGACAGGCCCACGGGGATGCCAGTTCTCTGCAGCAACAACCCTACAAGCGTCAGACACTTGGGTTCTCTTCGGTAAATGGAAGAACAACTCTGCTTGGAAGCTTCTGCCATCCAGTTTGAGAGTCACACTTCCACCGCAGCCTAGGATCCCAAGTGTTGCCATGCCGCCACAATTTCCAATTCTTAGGCCTATGACGGCAGAGTGTCTGGCAGTTCTCAAAGAGACCTTAGGAATGCAGGCGTTTTGGCTCCTTCCACCGAGAAAGCAGCTCCTCCAGATCCTCTGTCGTTAGGTATTTCATGTTAGAATATCTCTAGGCGCCCTCTTTCCTCCTCCACGAGGTAAGACACAAACGGACTTGCCCTAAAGGGAAGAAGCCTTCTGAGTCCGGCAGAGAGGCAGCCTCTCCCACTCAGCATCCCCCACGACTGAGCCCCAGGTATGGGTCTGAGACACGGAGAAAGACAGCCGTAACCCCGAGCTTTTCCACAATCTAGTATAGGCCTCACCCTCAAGCTCACGTCAATTTCATAGAGAAAACACCAGGCCTCGGTGTGCTTTCCTGTGGCAAGGAAACTTTGCTTTCATTCCTTAGGTGGCACATTGGCTCAGGACGGCCCTACCCGAAGTACTCACGGTGTGCAGCCCTATTTGTTGAGATCAGCCCCTCTGGCTCTTTCTCGGATGAAACCAAGTGGGCAAAGAGCCGTTCCTAAGCTGGGGTCCCTGGGAGCTTTCCCTAGTCTACACCAGAACAGCACTCTGAGGGAGAGGAGACGCGGAGGTTTGGTAGCAAAATCTCCTAATCTGAAGAGAAACATTTCGTTGTAGGCGGGTTCCATCAGCCTTGCCGTATTTTCTCAGCTGCCTAGGATGGAGGGCAGGCAGTCAGTTGGCAGACTCACCTGAGGCCCTGCTTCCCCGACTGTGATACAGAACCCCCGCCTGCTGCAGACCAAAGGGACGGCTTATGGTAAGGGAAAAACCGTGTATTGGAAAGTTCCTGCCTAACCCTCGCACAAGCACAAGCATATGGGTCAGTGGTCAAAGACTTTCCCCACAAGTTTACCATGTTTGCTCCCATCTAGCCTCCGAAGGTCGAGGTTACCTAGCTGGGGATCACACTTCAGGAAAGGTACTCATGCTGCTTGAGACTGCAAGTTGTTTCACCAGGCAGCCCAAATCGAGTACACCCACTTGCATTTTCCAGGGGCAGAGCAAAAGGTGTCAACTTACACGCCTCCAGCCTGGGAGGGGCGACATACACTTTCTGAATGGGAAAGAAGCCCATGCCTTCAGTGTGAAAGGCCACTATGCCTCTTTGCTTTGGCAGCCCAGGGGTAGCATCGGCTCTGAAATGCTTCCAAAGGAGCAGAGTCAGAGAACCTTTGAACCACAGAGCAGGTGCAGCCCCGAACAAGGTCTGCTCTTGGCCTGAGAACACCCAATGCGCAGCACTTCTTTTGGGTACACACGTGTAGAGGAAGGTTGTTGAATTCTGCTGCGTGATAACTTCTCCGGGTCACGTAGTGTGAGGGCCAGTAGAGTGGCCCTCCATCTCATCCCAGCTTCATGTGCCGGGTGTATAAGGCAAACTCCCTGCATGATTCCCTCCGTGGGCCTCGTAAGCTCCAGAGAAAGATGGATGATTGGGACCCAGGGCTGGTATCTAGGTTCATGTTCTGTGCCTCAACTTCGCAGCTGTTCTCTCTAAGCGGGTCACAAAGGCTCTCTGGAAGAGTTTCCTTAGAGGCTCAGAAACAGGAAATTAGCCGACAGGCCCACGGGGATGCCAGTTCTCTGCAGCAACAACGCTACAAGCGTTAGACACTTGGGTTCTCTTCGGTAAATGGAAGAACAACTCTGCTTGGAAGCTTCTGCCATCCAGTTTGAGAGTCACACTTCCACCGCAGCCTAGGATTCCAAGTGTTGCCATGCCGTCACAATTTCCTTAGGCCTATGACGGCAGAGTGTCTGGCAGTTCTCAAAGAGACCTTAGGAATACAGGCGTTTTGGCTCCTTCCACCGAGAAAGCAGCTCCTCCAGATCCTCTGTCGTTAGGTATTTCATGTTAGAATATCTCTAGGCGCCCTCTTTCCTCCTCCACGAGGTAAGACACAAACGGACTTGCCCTAAAGGGAAGAAGCCTTCTGAGTCCGGCAGAGAGGCAGCCTTTCCCACTCAGCATCCCCCACGACTGAGCCCCAGGTATGGGTCTGAGACACGGAGATAGACAGCCGTAACCCCGAGCTTTTCCACAATCTAGTATAGGCCTCACCCTGAAGCTCACGTCAATTTCATAGAGAAAACACCAGGCCTCGGTGTGCTTTCCTGTGGCAAGGAAACTTTGCTTTCATTCCTTAGGTGGCACATTGGCTCAGGACGGCCCTACCCGAAGGACTCACGGTGTGCAGCCTTATTTATTGAGATCAGCCCCTCTGGCTCTTTCTCGGATGAAACCAAGTGGGCAAAGAGCCGTTCCTAAGCTGGGGTCCCTGGGAGCCTTCCCTAGTCTACACCAGAACAGCACTCTGAGGGAGAGGAGACGCGGAGGCTTGGTAGCAAAATCTCCTATTCTGCAGAGAAACATTTCGTTGTAGGTGGGTTCCATCAGCCTTGCCATATTTTCTCAGCTGGCTAGGACGGAGGGCAGGCAGTCAGTTGGCTGGCTCACCTGAGGCCCTGCTTCCCAGACTGTGATACAGAACCCCCGCCTGCTGCAGCCCAAAGGGACGGCTTATGGTAAGGGGAAAACCCTGTGTTGGAAAGTTCCTGCCTAACCCTCGCACAAGCACAAGCATATGGGTCAGTGGTCCAAGACTTTCCCCACAAGTTTACCATGTTTGCTCCCATCTAGCCTCCGAAGGCCGAGGTTACCTAGCTGGGAATCACACTTCAGGAGAGGTACTCATGCTGCTTGGGACTGCAAGTTGTTTCACCAGGCAGCCCAAATCGAATCCACCCACTTGCATTTTCCAGGGGCCGAGCCTGGGAGGGGCAACATACACTTTCTGAATGGGAAAGAAGCCCATGCCTTCAGTGTGAAAGGCCACTATGCCTCTTTGCTTTGGCAGCCCAGGGATAGCGTCGGCTCTGAAATGCTTCCAAAGGAGCAGAGTCAGAGAACCTTTGAACCACAGAGCAGGTGCAGCCCCGAACAAGGTCTGCTCTTGGCCTGAGAACACCCACTGCGCAGCACTTCATTGGGTACACACGTGTAGAGGAAGGTTGTTGAATTCTGCTGCGTGATAACTTCTCCGGGCCACGTAGCGTGAGGGCCAGTAGAGTGGCCCTCCATCTCATCCCGGCTTCATGTGCCGGGTGTATAAGTCAAACTCCCTGCCTCAATCCCTCCGTGGGCTACGTAACCTCCAGAGAGAGGTGGGTGATTGGGACCCAGAGCTGGTATCTAGGTCACTGCTCTGTGCCTCAACTTCGCAGCTGTTCTCTCTAAGCGGGTCCCAAAGGCTTTCTGGAAGAGTTTCCTTAGAGGGCCAGAAACAGGAAATTAGCCGACAGGCCCACGGGGATGCCAGTTCTCGGCAGCAACAACGCTACCAGCGTCAGACCCTTGGGTTCTCTTTGTTAAATGGAAGAACAACTCTGCTTGGAAGCTTCTGCCATCCAGTTTGAGAGTCGCACTTCCACCGCAGCCTAGGATTCCAAGTGTTGCCATGCCGCCACAATTTCCCATTCTTAGGCCTATGACGGCAGAGTATCTGGCAGTCCTCAAAGAGACCTTAGGGATGCAGGCGTTTTGGCTCCTTCCACCGAGAAAGCAGCTCCTCCAGATCCTCTGTCGTTAGGTATTTCATGTTAGAATATCTCTAGGCGCCCTTTTTCCTCCTCCACGAGGTAAGACACAAACGGACTTGCCCTAAAGGGAAGAAGCCTTCTGAGTCCCGCAGAGAGGCAGCCTCTCCCACTCAGCATTCCCCGACGACTGAGCCCCTGGCAAGGGTCCGAGACACGGAGGAAGACAGCCGTAACCCCGAGCTTTTCCACAATGTAGTATAGGCCTCACCCTGAAGCTCACGTCAATTTCATAGAGAAAACACCAGGCCTCGGTGTGCTTTCCTGTGGCAAGGAAACTTTGCTTTCATTCCTTAGGTGGCACATTGGCTCAGGACGGCCCTACCCGAAGGACTCACGGTGTGCAACCCTATTTGTTGAGATCAGCCCCTCTGGCTCTTTCTCGGATGAAACCAAGTGGGCAAAGAGCCGTTCCTAAGCTGGGGTCCCTGGGAGCCTTCCCTAGTCTACACCAGAACAGCACTCTGAGGGAGAGGAGACGCGGAGGCTTGGTAGCCAAATCTCCTATTCTGCAGAGAAACATTTCGTTGTAGGTGGGTTCCATCAGCCTTGCCATATTTTCTCAGCTGGCTAGGACGGAGGGCAGGCAGTCAGTTGGCAGGCTCACCTGAGGCCCTGCTTCCCAGACTGTGATACAGAACCCCCGCCTGCTGCAGCCCAAAGGGACGGCTTATGGTAAGGGAAAAACCCTGTGCTGGAAAGTTCCTGCCTAACCCTCGCACAAGCACAAGCATATGGGTCAGTGGTCAAAGACTTTCCCCACAAGTTTACCATGTTTGCTCCCATCTAGCCTCCGAAGGCCGAGGTTACCTAGCTGGGGATCACACTTCAGGAAAGGTACTCATGCTGCTTGAGACTGCAAGTTGTTTCACCAGGCAGCCCAAATCGAGTACACCCACTTGCATTTTCCAGGGGCAGAGCAAAAGGTGTCAACTTACAGGCCTCCAGCCTGGGAGGGGAACATACACTTTCTGAATGGGAAAGAAGCTCATGCCTTCAGTGTGAAAGGCCACTATGCCTCTTTGCTTTGGCAGCCCAGGGGTAGCGTCGGCTCTGAAATGCTTCCAAAGGAGCAGAGTCAGAGAACCTTTGAACCTCAGAGCAGGTGCAGCCCCGAACAAGGTCTGCTCTTGGCCTGAGAACACCCACTGCCCAGCGCTTTTTTTGGGTACACACGTGTAGAGGAAGGTTGTTGAATTCTGCTGCGTGATAATTTCTCCGGGCCACGTAGTGTGAGGGCCAGTAGAGTGGCCCTCCATCTCATCCCAGCTTCATGTGCCGGGTGTATAAGGCAAACTCCCTTCTTGATTCCCTCCGTGGGCTACGTAAGCTCCAGAGAAAGATGGATGATTGGGACCCAGGGCTGGTATCTAGGTTACTGCTCAGTGCCTCAACTTCGCAGCGGTTCTCTCTAAGCAAGTCACAAAGGCTCTCTGGAAGAGTTTCCTTAGAGGCTCAGAAACAGGAAAGTAGCCAACAGGCCCACGGGGATGCCAGTTCTCTGCAGCAACAACGCTACCAGCGTCAGACACTTGGGTTCCCTTTGGTAAATGGAAGAACAACTCTGCTTGGAAGCTTCTGCCATCCAGTTTGAGAGTCGCACTTCCACCGCAGCCTAGGATTCCAAGTGTTGCCATGCCGCCACAATTTCCCATTCTTAGGCCTATGACGGCAGAGTGTCTGGCAGTCCTCAAAGAGACCTTAGGGATGCAGGCGTTTTGGCTCCTTCCACCGAGAAAGCAGCTCCTCCAGATCCTCTGTCGTTAGGTATTTCATGTTAGAATATCTCGAGGCGCCTTCTTTCCTCCTCCACGAGGTAAGACACAAACGGACTTGCCCTAAAGGCAAGAAGCCTTCTGAGTCCGGCAGAGAGGCGTCCTCTCCCACTCAGCATCCCCCCACGACTGAGCCCCTGGTATGGGTCCGAGACACGGAGATAGACAGCCGTAACCCCGAGCTTTTCCACAATCTAGTATAGGCCTCACCCTGAAGCTCACGTCAATTTCATAGAGAAAACACCAGGCCTCGGTGTGCTTTCCTGTGGCAAGGAAACTTTGCTTTCATTCCTTAGGTGGCACATTGGCTCAGGACGGCCCTACCCGAAGTACTCACGGTGTGCAGCCCTATTTATTGAGATCAGCCCCTCTGGCTCTTTCTCGGATGAAACCAAGTGGGCAAAGAGCCGTTCCTAAGCTGGGGTCCCTGGGAGCCTTCCCTAGTCTACACCAGAACAGCACTCTGAGGGAGAGGAGACGCGGAGGCTTGGTAGCCAAATCTCCTATTCTGCAGAGAAACATTTCGTTGTAGGTGGGTTCCATCAGCCTTGCCATATTTTCTCAGCTGGCTAGGACGGAGGGCAGGCAGTCAGTTGGCAGGCTCACCTGAGGCCCTGCTTCCCAGACTGTGATACAGAACCCCCGCCTGCTGCAGCCCAAAGGGACGGCTTATGGTAAGGGGAAAACCCTGTGTTGGAAAGTTCCTGCCTAACCCTCGCACAAGCACAAGCATATGGGTCAGTGGTCCAAGACTTTCCCCACAAGTTTACCATGTTTGCTCCCATCTAGCCTCCGAAGGCCGAGGTTACCTAGCTGGGAATCACACTTCAGGAGAGGTACTCATGCTGCTTGGGACTGCAAGTTGTTTCACCAGGCAGCCCAAATCGAGTCCACCCACTTGCATTTTCCAGGGGCCGAGCCTGGGAGGGGCAACATACACTTTCTGAATGGGAAAGAAGCCCATGCCTTCAGTGTGAAAGGCCACTATGCCTCTTTGCTTTGGCAGCCCAGGGATAGCGTCGGCTCTGAAATGCTTCCAAAGGAGCAGAGTCAGAGAACCTTTGAACCACAGAGCAGGTGCAGCCCCGAACAAGGTCTGCTCTTGGCCTGAGAACACCCACTGCCCAGCGCTTCGTTTGGGTACACACGTGTAGAGGAAGGTTGTTGAATTCTGCTGCGTGATAACTTCTCCGGGCCACGTAGCGTGAGGGCCAGTAGAGTGGCCCTCCATCTCATCCCGGCTTCATGTGCCGGGTGTATAAGTCAAACTCCCTGCTTCAATCCCTCCGTGGGCTACGTAACCTCCAGAGAGAGGTGGGTGATTGGGACCCAGAGCTGGTATCTAGGTCACTGCTCTGTGCCTCAACTTCGCAGCTGTTCTCTCTAAGCGGGTCCCAAAGGCTTTCTGGAAGAGTTTCCTTAGAGGGCCAGAAACAGGAAATTAGCCGACAGGCCCACGGGGATGCCAGTTCTCGGCAGCAACAACGCTACCAGCGTCAGACCCTTGGGTTCTCTTTGTTAAATGGAAGAACAACTCTGCTTGGAAGCTTCTGCCATCCAGTTTGAGAGTCGCACTTCCACCGCAGCCTAGGATTCCAAGTGTTGCCATGCCGCCACAATTTCCCATTCTTAGGCCTATGACGGCAGAGTATCTGGCAGTCCTCAAAGAGACCTTAGGGATGCAGGCGTTTTGGCTCCTTCCACCGAGAAAGCAGCTCCTCCAGATCCTCTGTCGTTAGCTAGTTCATGTTAGAATATCTCTAGGCGCCCTCTTTCCTCCTCCACGAGGTAAGACACAAACGGACTTGCCCTAAAGGGAAGAAGCCTTCTGAGTCCGGCAGAGAGGCAGCCTCTCCCACTCAGCATTCCCCGACGACTGAGCCCCTGGCAAGGGTCCGAGACACGGAGGAAGACAGCCGTAACCCCGAGCTTTTCCACAATGTAGTATAGGCCTCACCCTGAAGCTCACGTCAATTTCATAGAGAAAACACCAGGCCTCGGTGTGCTTTCCTGTGGCAAGGAAACTTTGCTTTCATTCCTTAGGTGGCACATTGGCTCAGGACGGCCCTACCCGAAGGACTCACGGTGTGCAACCCTATTTGTTGAGATCAGCCCCTCTGGCTCTTTCTCGGATGAAACCAAGTGGGCAAAGAGCCGTTCCTAAGCTGGGGTCCCTGGGAGCCTTCCCTAGTCTACACCAGAACAGCACTCTGAGGGAGAGGAGACGCGGAGGCTTGGTAGCCAAATCTCCTATTCTGCAGAGAAACATTTCGTTGTAGGTGGGTTCCATCAGCCTTGCCATATTTTCTCAGCTGGCTAGGACGGAGGGCAGGCAGTCAGTTGGCAGGCTCAACTGAGGCCCTGCTTCCCAGACTGTGATACAGAACCCCCGCCTGCTGCAGCCCGAAGGGACGGCTTATGGTAAGGGAAAAACCCTGTGTTGGAAAGTTCCTGCCTAACCCTCGCACAAGCACAAGCATATGGGTCAGTGGTCAAAGACTTTCCCCACAAGTTTACCATGTTTGCTCCCATCTAGCCTCCGAAGGCCGAGGTTACCTAGCTGGGGATCACACTTCAGGAAAGGTACTCATGCTGCTTGAGACTGCAAGTTGTTTCACCAGGCAGCCCAAATCGAGTACACCCACTTGCATTTTCCAGGGGCAGAGCAAAAGGTGTCAACTTACAGGCCTCCAGCCTGGGAGGGGAACATACATTTTCTGAATGGGAAAGAAGCTCATGCCTTTCCAGGGGCAGAGCAAAAGGTGTCAACTTACAGGCCTCCAGCCTGGGAGGGGAACATACACTTTCTGAATGGGAAAGAAGCTCATGCCTTCAGTGTGAAAGGCCACTATGCCTCTTTGCTTTGGCAGCCCAGGGGTAGCGTCGGCTCTGAAATGCTTCCAAAGGAGCAGAGTCAGAGAACCTTTGAACCTCAGAGCAGGTGCAGCCCCGAACAAGGTCTGCTCTTGGCCTGAGAACACCCACTGCCCAGCGCTTTTTTTGGGTACACACGTGTAGAGGAAGGTTGTT
Organism: Eschrichtius robustus; assembly: GCF_028021215.1. Classification (NCBI taxonomy): domain Eukaryota; kingdom Metazoa; phylum Chordata; class Mammalia; order Artiodactyla; family Eschrichtiidae; genus Eschrichtius; species Eschrichtius robustus. Next base: position 44,409,582 of record NC_090842.1, read on the forward strand.
GAATTCTGCTGCGTGATAATTTCTCCGGGCCACGTAGTGTGAGGGCCAGTAGAGTGGCCCTCCATCTCATCCCAGCTTCATGTGCCGGGTGTATAAGGCAAACTCCCTTCTTGATTCCCTCCGTGGGCTACGTAAGCTCCAGAGAAAGATGGATGATTGGGACCCAGGGCTGGTATCTAGGTTCATGTTCTGTGCCTCAACTTCGCAGCGGTTCTCTCTAAGCAAGTCACAAAGGCTCTCTGGAAGAGTTTCCTTAGAGGCTCAGAAACAGGAAAGTAGCCAACAGGCCCACGGGGATGCCAGTTCTCTGCAGCAACAACGCTACCAGCGTCAGACACTTGGGTTCCCTTTGGTAAATGGAAGAACAACTCTGCTTGGAAGCTTCTGCCATCCAGTTTGAGAGTCGCACTTCCACCGCAGCCTAGGATTCCAAGTGTTGCCATGCCGCCACAATTTCCCATTCTTAGGCCTATGACGGCAGAGTGTCTGGCAGTCCTCAAAGAGACCTTAGGGATACAGGCGTTTTGGCTCCTTCCACCGAGAAAGCAGCTCCTCCAGAACCTCTGTCGTTAGGTATTTCATGTTAGAATATCTCGAGGCGCCTTCTTTCCTCCTCCACGAGGTAAGACACAAACGGACTTGCCCTAAAGGCAAGAAGCCTTCTGAGTCCGGCAGAGAGGCGTCCTCTCCCACTCAGCATCCCCCCACGACTGAGCCCCTGGTATGGGTCCGAGACACGGAGATAGACAGCCGTAACCCCGAGCTTTTCCACAATCTAGTATAGGCCTCACCCTGAAGCTCACGTCAATTTCATAGAGAAAACACCAGGCCTCGGTGTGCTTTCCTGTGGCAAGGAAACTTTGCTTTCATTCCTTAGGTGGCACATTGGCTCAGGACGGCCCTACCCGAAGAACTCACGGTGTGCAGCCCTATTTATTGAGATCAGCCCCTCTGGCTCTTTCTCGGATGAAACCAAGTGGGCAAAGAGCCGTTCCTAAGCTGGGGTCCCTGGGAGCCTTCCCTAGTCTACACCAGAACAGCACTCTGAGGGAGAGGAGACGGGGAGGCTTGGTAGCCAAATCTCCTATTCTGCAGAGAAACATTTCGTTGTAGGTGGGTTCCATCAGCCTTGCCATATTTTCTCAGCTGGCTAGGACGGAGGGCAGGCAGTCAGTTGGCAGGCTCACCTGAGGCCCTGCTTCCCAGACTGTGATACAGAACCCCCGCCTGCTGCAGCCCAAAGGGACGGCTTATGGTAAGGGGAAAACCCTGTGTTGGAAAGTTCCTGCCTAACCCTCGCACAAGCACAAGCATATGGGTCAGTGGTCCAAGACTTTCCCCACAAGTTTACCATGTTTGCTCCCATCTAGCCTCCGAAGGCCGAGGTTACCTAGCTGGGAATCACACTTCAGGAGAGGTACTCATGCTGCTTGGGACTGCAAGTTGTTTCACCAGGCAGCCCAAATCGAGTCCACCCACTTGCATTTTCCAGGGGCCGAGCCTGGGAGGGGCAACATACACTTTCTGAATGGGAAAGAAGCCCATGCCTTCAGTGTGAAAGGCCACTATGCCTCTTTGCTTTGGCAGCCCAGGGATAGCGTCGGCTCTGAAATGCTTCCAAAGGAGCAGAGTCAGAGAACCTTTGAACCACAGAGCAGGTGCAGCCCCGAACAAGGTCTGCTCTTGGCCTGAGAACACCCACTGCCCAGCGCTTCGTTTGGGTACACACGTGTAGAGGAAGGTTGTTGAATTCTGCTGCGTGATAACTTCTCCGGGCCACGTAGCGTGAGGGCCAGTAGAGTGGCCCTCCATCTCATCCCGGCTTCATGTGCCGGGTGTATAAGTCAAACTCCCTGCTTCAATCCCTCCGTGGGCTACGTAACCTCCAGAGAGAGGTGGGTGATTGGGACCCAGAGCTGGTATCTAGGTCACTGCTCTGTGCCTCAACTTCGCAGCTGTTCTCTCTAAGCGGGTCCCAAAGGCTTTCTGGAAGAGTTTCCTTAGAGGGCCAGAAACAGGAAATTAGCCGACAGGCCCACGGGGATGCCAGTTCTCGGCAGCAACAACGCTACCAGAGTCAGACCCTTGGGTTCTCTTTGTTAAATGGAAGAACAACTCTGCTTGGAAGCTTCTGCCATCCAGTTTGAGAGTCGCACTTCCACCGCAGCCTAGGATTCCAAGTGTTGCCATGCCGCCACAATTTCCCATTCTTAGGCCTATGACGGCAGAGTATCTGGCAGTCCTCAAAGAGACCTTAGGGATGCAGGCGTTTTGGCTCCTTCCACCGAGAAAGCAGCTCCTCCAGATCCTCTGTCGTTAGGTATTTCATGTTAGAATATCTCTAGGCGCCCTCTTTCCTCCTCCACGAGGTAAGACACAAACGGACTTGCCCTAAAGGGAAGAAGCCTTCTGAGTCCGGCAGAGAGGCGTCCTCTCCCACTCAGCATCCCCCCACGACTGAGCCCCTGGTATGGGTCCGAGACACGGAGATAGACAGCCGTAACCCCGAGCTTTTCCACAATCTAGTATAGGCCTCACCCTGAAGCTCACGTCAATTTCATAGAGAAAACACCAGGCCTCGGTGTGCTTTCCTGTGGCAAGGAAACTTTGCTTTCATTCCTTAGGTGGCACATTGGCTCAGGACGGCCCTACCCGAAGTACTCACGGTGTGCAGCCCTATTTATTGAGATCAGCCCCTCTGGCTCTTTCTCGGATGAAACCAAGTGGGCAAAGAGCCGTTCCTAAGCTGGGGTCCCTGGGAGCCTTCCCTAGTCTACACCAGAACAGCACTCTGAGGGAGAGGAGACGCGGAGGCTTGGTAGCCAAATCTCCTATTCTGCAGAGAAACATTTCGTTGTAGGTGGGTTCCATCAGCCTTGCCATATTTTCTCAGCTGGCTAGGACGGAGGGCAGGCAGTCAGTTGGCAGGCTCACCTGAGGCCCTGCTTCCCAGACTGTGATACAGAACCCCCGCCTGCTGCAGCCCAAAGGGACGGCTTATGGTAAGGGGAAAACCCTGTGTTGGAAAGTTCCTGCCTAACCCTCGCACAAGCACAAGCATATGGGTCAGTGGTCCAAGACTTTCCCCACAAGTTTACCATGTTTGCTCCCATCTAGCCTCCGAAGGCCGAGGTTACCTAGCTGGGAATCACACTTCAGGAGAGGTACTCATGCTGCTTGGGACTGCAAGTTGTTTCACCAGGCAGCCCAAATCGAGTCCACCCACTTGCATTTTCCAGGGGCCGAGCCTGGGAGGGGCAACATACACTTTCTGAATGGGAAAGAAGCCCATGCCTTCAGTGTGAAAGGCCACTATGCCTCTTTGCTTTGGCAGCCCAGGGATAGCGTCGGCTCTGAAATGCTTCCAAAGGAGCAGAGTCAGAGAACCTTTGAACCACAGAGCAGGTGCAGCCCCGAACAAGGTCTGCTCTTGGCCTGAGAACACCCACTGCCCAGCGCTTCGTTTGGGTACACACGTGTAGAGGAAGGTTGTTCAATTCTGCTGCGTGATAACTTCTCCGGGCCACGTAGCGTGAGGGCCAGTAGAGTGGCCCTCCATCTCATCCCGGCTTCATGTGCCGGGTGTATAAGTCAAACTCCCTGTTTCAATCCCTCCGTGGGCTACGTAACCTCCAGAGAGAGGTGGGTGATTGGGACCCAGAGCTGGTATCTAGGTCACTGCTCTGTGCCTCAACTTCGCAGCTGTTCACTCTAAGCGGGTCCCAAAGGCTTTCTGGAAGAGTTTCCTTAGAGGGCCAGAAACAGGAAATTAGCCGACAGGCCCACGGGGATGCCAGTTCTCGGCAGCAACAACGCTACCAGCGTCAGACCCTTGGGTTCTCTTTGGTAAATGGAAGAACAACTCTGCTTGGAAGCTTCTGCCATCCAGTTCGAGAATCGCACTTCCACCGCAGCCTAGGATTCCAAGTGTTGCCATGCCGCCACAATTTCCCATTCTTAGGCCTATGACGGCAGAGTATCTGGCAGTCCTCAAAGAGACCTTAGGGATGCAGGCGTTTTGGCTCCTTCCACCGAGAAAGCAGCTCCTCCAGATCCTCTGTCGTTAGGTATTTGTTAGAATATCTCTAGGCGCCCTCTTTCCTCCTCCACGAGGTAAGACACAAACGGACTTGCCCTAAAGGGAAGAAGCCTTCTGAGTCCGGCAGAGAGGCAGCCTCTCCCACTCAGCATTCCCCGACGACTGAGCCCCTGGCAAGGGTCCGAGACACGGAGGAAGACAGCCGTAACCCCGAGCTTTTCCACAATGTAGTATAGGCCTCACCCTGAAGCTCACGTCAATTTCATAGAGAAAACACCAGGCCTCGGTGTGCTTTCCTGTGGCAAGGAAACTTTGCTTTCATTCCTTAGGTGGCACATTGGCTCAGGACGGCCCTACCCGAAGGACTCACGGTGTGCAACCCTATTTGTTGAGATCAGCCCCTCTGGCTCTTTCTCGGATGAAACCAAGTGGGCAAAGAGCCGTTCCTAAGCTGGGGTCCCTGGGAGCCTTCCCTAGTCTACACCAGAACAGCACTCTGAGGGAGAGGAGACGCGGAGGCTTGGTAGCCAAATCTCCTATTCTGCAGAGAAACATTTCGTTGTAGGTGGGTTCCATCAGCCTTGCCATATTTTCTCAGCTGGCTAGGACGGAGGGCAGGCAGTCAGTTGGCAGGCTCACCTGAGGCCCTGCTTCCCAGACTGTGATACAGAACCCCCGCCTGCTGCAGCCCAAAGGGACGGCTTATGGTAAGGGAAAAACCCTGTGCTGGAAAGTTCCTGCCTAACCCTCGCACAAGCACAAGCATATGGGTCAGTTGTCAAAGACTTTCCCCACAAGTTTACCATGTTTGCTCCCATCTAGCCTCCGAAGGCCGAGGTTACCTAGCTGGGGATCACACTTCAGGAAAGGTACTCATGCTGCTTGAGACTGCAAGTTGTTTCACCAGGCAGCCCAAATCGAGTACACCCACTTGCATTTTCCAGGGGCAGAGCAAAAGGTGTCAACTTACAGGCCTCCAGCCTGGGAGGGGAACATACACTTTCTGAATGGGAAAGAAGCTCATGCCTTCAGTGTGAAAGGCCACTATGCCTCTTTGCTTTGGCAGCCCAGGGGTAGCGTCGGCTCTGAAATGCTTCCAAAGGAGCAGAGTCAGAGAACCTTTGAACCTCAGAGCAGGTGCAGCCCCGAACAAGGTCTGCTCTTGGCCTGAGAACACCCACTGCCCAGCGCTTTTTTTGGGTACACACGTGTAGAGGAAGGTTGTTGAATTCTGCTGCGTGATAATTTCTCCGGGCCACGTAGTGTGAGGGCCAGTAGAGTGGCCCTCCATCTCATCCCAGCTTCATGTGCCGGGTGTATAAGGCAAACTCCCTTCTTGATTCCCTCCGTGGGCTACGTAAGCTCCAGAGAAAGATGGATGATTGGGACCCAGGGCTGGTATCTAGGTTCATGTTCTGTGCCTCAACTTCGCAGCGGTTCTCTCTAAGCAAGTCACAAAGGCTCTCTGGAAGAGTTTCCTTAGAGGCTCAGAAACAGGAAAGTAGCCAACAGGCCCACGGGGATGCCAGTTCTCTGCAGCAACAACGCTACCAGCGTCAGACACTTGGGTTCCCTTTGGTAAATGGAAGAACAACTCTGCTTGGAAGCTTCTGCCATCCAGTTTGAGAGTCGCACTTCCACCGCAGCCTAGGATTCCAAGTGTTGCCATGCCGCCACAATTTCCCATTCTTAGGCCTATGACGGCAGAGTGTCTGGCAGTCCTCAAAGAGACCTTAGGGATGCAGGCGTTTTGGCTCCTTCCACCGAGAAAGCAGCTCCTCCAGATCCTCTGTCGTTAGGTATTTCATGTTAGAATATCTCGAGGCGCCTTCTTTCCTCCTCCACGAGGTAAGACACAAACGGACTTGCCCTAAAGGCAAGAAGCCTTCTGAGTCCGGCAGAGAGGCGTCCTCTCCCACTCAGCATCCCCCCACGACTGAGCCCCTGGCATGGGTCCGAGACACGGAGATAGACAGCCGTAACCCCGAGCTTTTCCACAATCTAGTATAGGCCTCACCCTGAAGCTCACGTCAATTTCATAGAGAAAACACCAGGCCTCGGTGTGCTTTCCTGTGGCAAGGAAACTTTGCTTTCATTCCTTAGGTGGCACATTGGCTCAGGACGGCCCTACCCGAAGAACTCACGGTGTGCAGCCCTATTTATTGAGATCAGCCCCTCTGGCTCTTTCTCGGATGAAACCAAGTGGGCAAAGAGCCGTTCCTAAGCTGGGGTCCCTGGGAGCCTTCCCTAGTCTACACCAGAACAGCACTCTGAGGGAGAGGAGACGCGGAGGCTTGGTAGCCAAATCTCCTATTCTGCAGAGAAACATTTCGTTGTAGGTGGGTTCCATCAGCCTTGCCATATTTTCTCAGCTGGCTAGGACGGAGGGCAGGCAGTCAGTTGGCAGGCTCACCTGAGGCCCTGCTTCCCAGACTGTGATACAGAACCCCCGCCTGCTGCAGCCCAAAGGGACGGCTTATGGTAAGGGGAAAACCCTGTGTTGGAAAGTTCCTGCCTAACCCTCGCACAAGCACAAGCATATGGGTCAGTGGTCCAAGACTTTCCCCACAAGTTTACCATGTTTGCTCCCATCTAGCCTCCGAAGGCCGAGGTTACCTAGCTGGGAATCACACTTCAGGAGAGGTACTCATGCTGCTTGGGACTGCAAGTTGTTTCACCAGGCAGCCCAAATCGAGTCCACCCACTTGCATTTTCCAGGGGCCGAGCCTGGGAGGGGCAACATACACTTTCTGAATGGGAAAGAAGCCCATGCCTTCAGTGTGAAAGGCCACTATGCCTCTTTGCTTTGGCAGCCCAGGGATAGCGTCGGCTCTGAAATGCTTCCAAAGGAGCAGAGTCAGAGAACCTTTGAACCACAGAGCAGGTGCAGCCCCGAACAAGGTCTGCTCTTGGCCTGAGAACACCCACTGCCCAGCGCTTCGTTTGGGTACACACGTGTAGAGGAAGGTTGTTGAATTCTGCTGCGTGATAACTTCTCCGGGCCACGTAGCGTGAGGGCCAGTAGAGTGGCCCTCCATCTCATCCCGGCTTCATGTGCCGGGTGTATAAGTCAAACTCCCTGCTTCAATCCCTCCGTGGGCTACGTAACCTCCAGAGAGAGGTGGGTGATTGGGACCCAGAGCTGGTATCTAGGTCACTGCTCTGTGCCTCAACTTCGCAGCTGTTCTCTCTAAGCGGGTCCCAAAGGCTTTCTGGAAGAGTTTCCTTAGAGGGCCAGAAACAGGAAATTAGCCGACAGGCCCACGGGGATGCCAGTTCTCGGCAGCAACAACGCTACCAGCGTCAGACCCTTGGGTTCTCTTTGTTAAATGGAAGAACAACTCTGCTTGGAAGCTTCTGCCATCCAGTTTGAGAGTCGCACTTCCACCGCAGCCTAGGATTCCAAGTGTTGCCATGCCGCCACAATTTCCCATTCTTAGGCCTATGACGGCAGAGTATCTGGCAGTCCTCAAAGAGACCTTAGGGATGCAGGCGTTTTGGCTCCTTCCACCGAGAAAGCAGCTCCTCCAGATCCTCTGCCGTTAGGTATTTCATGTTAGAATATCACTAGGCGCCCTCTTTCCTCCTCCACGAGGTAAGACACAAACGGACTTGCCCTAAAGGGAAGAAGCCTTCTGAGTCCGGCAGAGAGGCAGCCTCTCCCACTCAGCATTCCCCGACGACTTAGCCCCTGGCAAGGGTCCGAGACACGGAGGAAGACAGCCGTAACCCCGAGCTTTTCCACAATGTAGTATAGGCCTCACCCTGAAGCTCACGTCAATTTCATAGAGAAAACACCAGGCCTCGGTGTGCTTTCCTGTGGCAAGGAAACTTTGCTTTCATTCCTTAGGTGGCGCATTGGCTCAGGACGGCCCTACCCGAAGGACTCACGGTGTGCAACCCTATTTGTTGAGATCAGCCCCTCTGGCTCTTTCTCGGATGAAACCAAGTGGGCAAAGAGCCGTTCCTAAGCTGGGGTCCCTGGGAGCCTTCCCTAGTCTACACCAGAACAGCACTCTGAGGGAGAGGAGACGCGGAGGCTTGGTAGCCAAATCTCCTATTCTGCAGAGAAACATTTCGTTGTAGGTGGGTTCCATCTGCCTTGCCATATTTTCTCAGCTGGCTAGGACGGAGGGCAGGCAGTCAGTTGGCAGGCTCAACTGAGGCCCTGCTTCCCAGACTGTGATACAGAACCCCCGCCTGCTGCAGCCCAAAGGGACGGCTTATGGTAAGGGAAAAACCCTGTGTTGGAAAGTTCCTGCCTAACCCTCGCACAAGCACAAGCATATGGGTCAGTGTTCAAAGATTTTCCCCACAAGTTTACCATGTTTGCTCCCATCTAGCCTCCGAAGGCCGAGGTTACCTAGCTGGGGATCACACTTCAGGAAAGGTACTCATGCTGCTTGAGACTGCAAGTTGTTTCACCAGGCAGCCCAAATCGAGTACACCCACTTGCATTTTCCAGGGGCAGAGCAAAAGGTGTCAACTTACAGGCCTCCAGCCTGGGAGGGGAACATACACTTTCTGAATGGGAAAGAAGCTCATGCCTTCAGTGTGAAAGGCCACTATGCCTCTTTGCTTTGGCAGCCCAGGGGTAGCGTCGGCTCTGAAATGCTTCCAAAGGAGCAGAGTCAGAGAACCTTTGAACCTCAGAGCAGGTGCAGCCCCGAACAAGGTCTGCTCTTGGCCTGAGAACACCCACTGCCCAGCGCTTTTTTTGGGTACACACGTGTAGAGGAAGGTTGTTGAATTCTGCTGCGTGATAATTTCTCCGGGCCACGTAGTGTGAGGGCCAGTAGAGTGGCCCTCCATCTCATCCCAGCTTCATGTGCCGGGTGTATAAGGCAAACTCCCTTCTTGATTCCCTCCTTGGGCTACGTAAGCTCCAGAGAAAGATGGATGATTGGGACCCAGGGCTGGTATCTAGGTTCATGTTCTGAGCAACTTCGCAGCGGTTCTCTCTAAGCGGGTCACAAAGGCTCTCTGGAAGAGTTTCCTTAGAGGCTCAGAAACAGGAAAGTAGCCAACAGGCCCACGGGGATGCCAGTTCTCTGCAGCAGCAACGCTACCAGCGTCAGACACTTGGGTTCCCTTTGGTAAATGGAAGAACAACTCTGCTTGGAAGCTTCTGCCATCCAGTTTGAGAGTCACACTTCCACCGCAGCCTAGGATTCCAAGTGTTGCCATGCCGCCACAATTTCCAATTCTTAGGCCTATGACGGCAGAGTGTCTGGCAGTTCTCAAAGAGACCTTAGGAATGCAGGCGTTTTGGCTCCTTCCACCGAGAAAGCAGCTCCTCCAGATCCTCTGTCGTTAGGTATTTCATGTTAGAATATCTCGAGGCGCCTTCTTTCCTCCTCCACGAGGTAAGACACAAACGGACTTGCCCTAAAGGCAAGAAGCCTTCTGAGTCCGGCAGAGAGGCGTCCTCTCCCACTCAGCATCCCCCCACGACTGAGCCCCTGGTATGGGTCCGAGACACGGAGAAAGACAGCCGTAACCCCGAGCTTTTCCACAATCTAGTATAGGCCTCACCCTCAAGCTCACGTCAATTTCATAGAGAAAACACCAGGCCTCGGTGTGCTTTCCTGTGGCAAGGAAACTTTGCTTTCATTCCTTAGGTGGCACATTGGCTCAGGACGGCCCTACCCGAAGTACTCACGGTGTGCAGCCCTATTTGTTGAGATCAGCCCCTCTGGCTCTTTCTCGGATGAAACCAAGTGGGCAAACAGCCGTTCCTAAGCTGGGGTCCCTGGGAGCTTTCCCTAGTCTACACCAGAACAGCACTCTGAGGGAGAGGAGACGCGGAGGTTTGGTAGCAAAATCTCCTATTCTGAAGAGAAACATTTCGTTGTAGGCGGGTTCCATCAGCCTTGCCGTATTTTCTCAGCTGCCTAGGATGGAGGGCAGGCAGTCAGTTGGCAGACTCAACTGAGGCCCTGCTTCCCAGACTGTGATACAGAACCCCCGCCTGCTGCAGCCCAAAGGGACGGCTTATGGTAAGGGAAAAACCCTGTGTTGGAAAGTTCCTGCCTAACCCTCGCACAAGCACAAGCATATGGGTCAGTGGTCCAAGACTTTCCCCACAAGTTTACCATGTTTGCTCCCATCTAGCCTCCGAAGGCCGAGGTTACCTAGCTGGGGATCACACTTCAGGAAAGGTACTCATGCTGCTTGAGACTGCAAGTTGTTTCACCAGGCAGCCCAAATCGAGTACACCCACTTGCATTTTCCAGGGGCAGAGCAAAAGGTGTCAACTTACAGGCCTCCAGCCTGGGAGGGGAACATACACTTTCTGAATGGGAAAGAAGCTCATGCCTTCAGTGTGAAAGGCCACTATGCCTCTTTGCTTTGGCAGCCCAGGGGTAGCGTCGGCTCTGAAATGCTTCCAAAGGAGCAGAGTCAGAGAACCTTTGAACCTCAGAGCAGGTGCAGCCCCGAACAAGGTCTGCTCTTGGCCTGAGAACACCCACTGCCCAGCGCTTTTTTTGGGTACACACGTGTAGAGGAAGGTTGTTGAATTCTGCTGCGTGATAATTTCTCCGGGCCACGTAGTGTGAGGGCCAGTAGAGTGGCCCTCCATCTCATCCCAGCTTCATGTGCCGGGTGTATAAGGCAAACTCCCTTCTTGATTCCCTCCGTGGGCTACGTAAGCTCCAGAGAAAGATGGATGATTGGGACCCAGGGCTGGTATCTAGGTTCATGTTCTGTGCCTCAACTTCGCAGCGGTTCTCTCTAAGCAAGTCACAAAGGCTCTCTGGAAGAGTTTCCTTAGAGGCTCAGAAACAGGAAAGTAGCCAACAGGCCCACGGGGATGCCAGTTCTCTGCAGCAACAACGCTACCAGCGTCAGACACTTGGGTTCCCTTTGGTAAATGGAAGAACAACTCTGCTTGGAAGCTTCTGCCATCCAGTTTGAGAGTCGCACTTCCACCGCAGCCTAGGATTCCAAGTGTTGCCATGCCGCCACAATTTCCCATTCTTAGGCCTATGACGGCAGAGTGTCTGGCAGTCCTCAAAGAGACCTTAGGGATGCAGGCGTTTTGGCTCCTTCCACCGAGAAAGCAGCTCCTCCAGATCCTCTGTCGTTAGGTATTTCATGTTAGAATATCTCGAGGCGCCTTCTTTCCTCCTCCACGAGGTAAGACACAAACGGACTTGCCCTAAAGGCAAGAAGCCTTCTGAGTCCGGCAGAGAGGCGTCCTCTCCCACTCAGCATCCCCCCACGACTGAGCCCCTGGTATGGGTCCGAGACACGGAGATAGACAGCCGTAACCCCGAGCTTTTCCACAATCTAGTATAGGCCTCACCCTGAAGCTCACGTCAATTTCATAGAGAAAACACCAGGCCTCGGTGTGCTTTCCTGTGGCAAGGAAACTTTGCTTTCATTCCTTAGGTGGCACATTGGCTCAGGACGGCCCTACCCGAAGTACTCACGGTGTGCAGCCCTATTTATTGAGATCAGCCCCTCTGGCTCTTTCTCGGATGAAACCAAGTGGGCAAAGAGCCGTTCCTAAGCTGGGGTCCCTGGGAGCCTTCCCTAGTCTACACCAGAACAGCACTCTGAGGGAGAGGAGACGCGGAGGCTTGGTAGCCAAATCTCCTATTCTGCAGAGAAACATTTCGTTGTAGGTGGGTTCCATCAGCCTTGCCATATTTTCTCAGCTGGCTAGGACGGAGGGCAGGCAGTCAGTTGGCAGGCTCACCTGAGGCCCTGCTTCCCAGACTGTGATACAGAACCCCCGCCTGCTGCAGCCCAAAGGGACGGCTTATGGTAAGGGGAAAACTCTGTGTTGGAAAGTTCCTGCCTAACCCTCGCACAAGCACAAGCATATGGGTCAGTGGTCCAAGACTTTCCCCACAAGTTTACCATGTTTGCTCCCATCTAGCCTCCGAAGGCCGAGGTTACCTAGCTGGGAATCACACTTCAGGAGAGGTACTCATGCTGCTTGGGACTGCAAGTTGTTTCACCAGGCAGCCCAAATCGAGTCCACCCACTTGCATTTTCCAGGGGCCGAGCCTGGGAGGGGCAACATACACTTTCTGAATGGGAAAGAAGCCCATGCCTTCAGTGTGAAAGGCCACTATGCCTCTTTGCTTTGGCAGCCCAGGGATAGCGTCGGCTCTGAAATGCTTCCAAAGGAGCAGAGTCAGAGAACCTTTGAACCACAGAGCAGGTGCAGCCCCGAACAAGGTCTGCTCTTGGCCTGAGAACACCCACTGCCCAGCGCTTCGTTTGGGTACACACGTGTAGAGGAAGGTTGTTCAATTCTGCTGCGTGATAACTTCTCCTGGCCACGTAGCGTGAGGGCCAGTAGAGTGGCCCTCCATCTCATCCCGGCTTCATGTGCCGGGTGTATAAGTCAAACTCCCTGCTTCAATCCCTCCGTGGGCTACGTAACCTCCAGAGAGAGGTGGGTGATTGGGACCCAGAGCTGGTATCTAGGTCACTGCTCTGTGCCTCAACTTCGCAGCTGTTCTCTCTAAGCGGGTCCCAAAGGCTTTCTGGAAGAGTTTCCTTAGAGGGCCAGAAACAGGAAATTAGCCGACAGGCCCACGGGGATGCCAGTTCTCGGCAGCAACAACGCTACCAGCGTCAGACCCTTGGGTTCTCTTTGTTAAATGGAAGAACAACTCTGCTTGGAAGCTTCTGCCATCCAGTTTGAGAGTCGCACTTCCACCGCAGCCTAGGATTCCAAGTGTTGCCATGCCGCCACAATTTCCCATTCTTAGGCCTATGACGGCAGAGTATCTGGCAGTCCTCAAAGAGACCTTAGGGATGCAGGCGTTTTGGCTCCTTCCACCGAGAAAGCAGCTCCTCCAGATCCTCTGTCGTTAGGTATTTCATGTTAGAATATCTCTAGGCGCCCTCTTTCCTCCTCCACGAGGTAAGACACAAACGGACTTGCCCTAAAGGGAAGAAGCCTTCTGAGTCCGGCAGAGAGGCAGCCTCTCCCACTCAGCATTCCCCGACGACTGAGCCCCTGGCAAGGGTCCGAGACACGGAGGAAGACAGCCGTAACCCCGAGCTTTTCCACAATGTAGTATAGGCCTCACCCTGAAGCTCACGTCAATTTCATAGAGAAAACACCAGGCCTCGGTGTGCTTTCCTGTGGCAAGGAAACTTTGCTTTCATTCCTTAGGTGGCACATTGGCTCAGGACGGCCCTACCCGAAGGACTCACGGTGTGCAACCCTATTTGTTGAGATCAGCCCCTCTGGCTCTTTCTCGGATGAAACCAAGTGGGCAAAGAGCCGTTCCTAAGCTGGGGTCCCTGGGAGCCTTCCCTAGTCTACACCAGAACAGCACTCTGAGGGAGAGGAGACGCGGAGGCTTGGTAGCCAAATCTCCTATTCTGCAGAGAAACATTTCGTTGTAGGTGGGTTCCATCAGCCTTGCCATATTTTCTCAGCTGGCTAGGACGGAGGGCAGGCAGTCAGTTGGCAGGCTCAACTGAGGCCCTGCTTCCCAGACTGTGATACAGAACCCCCGCCTGCTGCAGCCCGAAGGGACGGCTTATGGTAAGGGAAAAACCCTGTGTTGGAAAGTTCCTGCCTAACCCTCGCACAAGCACAAGCATATGGGTCAGTGGTCAAAGACTTTCCCCACAAGTTTACCATGTTTGCTCCCATCTAGCCTCCGAAGGCCGAGGTTACCTAGCTGGGGATCACACTTCAGGAAAGGTACTCATGCTGCTTGAGACTGCAAGTTGTTTCACCAGGCAGCCCAAATCGAGTACACCCACTTGCATTTTCCAGGGGCAGAGCAAAAGGTGTCAACTTACAGGCCTCCAGCCTGGGAGGGGAACATACATTTTCTGAATGGGAAAGAAGCTCATGCCTTTCCAGGGGCAGAGCAAAAGGTGTCAACTTACAGGCCTCCAGCCTGGGAGGGGAACATACACTTTCTGAATGGGAAAGAAGCTCATGCCTTCAGTGTGAAAGGCCACTATGCCTCTTTGCTTTGGCAGCCCAGGGGTAGCGTCGGCTCTGAAATGCTTCCAAAGGAGCAGAGTCAGAGAACCTTTGAACCTCAGAGCAGGTGCAGCCCCGAACAAGGTCTGCTCTTGGCCTGAGAACACCCACTGCCCAGCGCTTTTTTTGGGTACACACGTGTAGAGGAAGGTTGTTGAATTCTGCTGCGTGATAATTTCTCCGGGCCACGTAGTGTGAGGGCCAGTAGAGTGGCCCTCCATCTCATCCCAGCTTCATGTGCCGGGTGTATAAGGCAAACTCCCTTCTTGATTCCCTCCGTGGGCTACGTAACCTCCAGAGAAAGATGGATGATTGGGACCCAGGGCTGGTATCTAGGTTCATGTTCTGTGCCTCAACTTCGCAGCGGTTCTCTCTAAGCAAGTCACAAAGGCTCTCTGGAAGAGTTTCCTTAGAGGCTCAGAAACAGGAAAGTAGCCAACAGGCCCACGGGGATGCCAGTTCTCTGCAGCAACAACGCTACCAGCGTCAGACACTTGGGTTCCCTTTGGTAAATGGAAGAACAACTCTGCTTGGAAGCTTCTGCCATCCAGTTTGAGAGTCGCACTTCCACCGCAGCCTAGGATTCCAAGTGTTGCCATTCCGCCACAATTTCCCATTCTTAGGCCTATGACGGCAGAGTGTCTGGCAGTCCTCAAAGAGACCTTAGGGATGCAGGCGTTTTGGCTCCTTCCACCGAGAAAGCAGCTCCTCCAGATCCTCTGTCGTTAGGTATTTCATGTTAGAATATCTCGAGGCGCCTTCTTTCCTCCTCCACGAGGTAAGACACAAACGGACTTGCCCTAAAGGCAAGAAGCCTTCTGAGTCCGGCAGAGAGGCGTCCTCTCCAACTCAGCATCCCCCCACGACTGAGCCCCTGGTATGGGTCCGAGACACGGAGATAGACAGCCGTAACCCCGAGCTTTTCCACAATCTAGTATAGGCCTCACCCTGAAGCTCACGTCAATTTCATAGAGAAAACACCAGGCCTCGGTGTGCTTTCCTGTGGCAAGGAAACTTTGCTTTCATTCCTTAGGTGGCACATTGGCTCAGGACGGCCCTACCCGAAGAACTCACGGTGTGCAGCCCTATTTATTGAGATCAGCCCCTCTGGCTCTTTCTCGGATGAAACCAAGTGGGCAAAGAGCCGTTCCTAAGCTGGGGTCCCTGGGAGCCTTCCCTAGTCTACACCAGAACAGCACTCTGAGGGAGAGGAGACGGGGAGGCTTGGTAGCCAAATCTCCTATTCTGCAGAGAAACATTTCGTTGTAGGTGGGTTCCATCAGCCTTGCCATATTTTCTCAGCTGGCTAGGACGGAGGGCAGGCAGTCAGTTGGCAGGCTCACCTGAGGCCCTGCTTCCCAGACTGTGATACAGAACCCCCGCCTGCTGCAGCCCAAAGGGACGGCTTATGGTAAGGGGAAAACCCTGTGTTGGAAAGTTCCTGCCTAACCCTCGCACAAGCACAAGCATATGGGTCAGTGGTCCAAGACTTTCCCCACAAGTTTACCATGTTTGCTCCCATCTAGCCTCCGAAGGCCGAGGTTACCTAGCTGGGAATCACACTTCAGGAGAGGTACTCATGCTGCTTGGGACTGCAAGTTGTTTCACCAGGCAGCCCAAATCGAGTCCACCCACTTGCATTTTCCAGGGGCCGAGCCTGGGAGGGGCAACATACACTTTCTGAATGGGAAAGAAGCCCATGCCTTCAGTGTGAAAGGCCACTATGCCTCTTTGCTTTGGCAGCCCAGGGATAGCGTCGGCTCTGAAATGCTTCCAAAGGAGCAGAGTCAGAGAACCTTTGAACCACAGAGCAGGTGCAGCCCCGAACAAGGTCTGCTCTTGGCCTGAGAACACCCACTGCCCAGCGCTTCGTTTGGGTACACACGTGTAGAGGAAGGTTGTTGAATTCTGCTGCGTGATAACTTCTCCGGGCCACGTAGCGTGAGGGCCAGTAGAGTGGCCCTCCATCTCATCCCGGCTTCATGTGCCGGGTGTATAAGTCAAACTCCCTGCTTCAATCCCTCCGTGGGCTACGTAACCTCCAGAGAGAGGTGGGTGATTGGGACCCAGAGCTGGTATCTAGGTCACTGCTCTGTGCCTCAACTTCGCAGCTGTTCTCTCTAAGCGGGTCCCAAAGGCTTTCTGGAAGAGTTTCCTTAGAGGGCCAGAAACAGGAAATTAGCCGACAGGCCCACGGGGATGCCAGTTCTCGGCAGCAACAACGCTACCAGCGTCAGACCCTTGGGTTCTCTTTGTTAAATGGAAGAACAACTCTGCTTGGAAGCTTCTGCCATCCAGTTTGAGAGTCGCACTTCCACCGCAGCCTAGGATTCCAAGTGTTGCCATGCCGCCACAATTTCCCATTCTTAGGCCTATGACGGCAGAGTATCTGGCAGTCCTCAAAGAGACCTTAGGGATGCAGGCGTTTTGGCTCCTTCCACCGAGAAAGCAGCTCCTCCAGATCCTCTGCCGTTAGGGATTTCATGTTAGAATATCTCTAGGCGCCCTCTTTCCTCCTCCACGAGGTAAGACACAAACGGACTTGCCCTAAAGGGAAGAAGCCTTCTGAGTCCGGCAGAGAGGCAGCCTCTCCCACTCAGCATTCCCCGACGACTTAGCCCCTGGCAAGGGTCCGAGACACGGAGGAAGACAGCCGTAACCCCGAGCTTTTCCACAATGTAGTATAGGCCTCACCCTGAAGCTCACGTCAATTTCATAGAGAAAACACCAGGCCTCGGTGTGCTTTCCTGTGGCAAGGAAACTTTGCTTTCATTCCTTAGGTGGCGCATTGGCTCAGGACGGCCCTACCCGAAGGACTCACGGTGTGCAACCCTATTTGTTGAGATCAGCCCCTCTGGCTCTTTCTCGGATGAAACCAAGTGGGCAAAGAGCCGTTCCTAAGCTGGGGTCCCTGGGAGCCTTCCCTAGTCTACACCAGAACAGCACTCTGAGGGAGAGGAGACGCGGAGGCTTGGTAGCCAAATCTCCTATTCTGCAGAGAAACATTTCGTTGTAGGTGGGTTCCATCAGCCTTGCCATATTTTCTCAGCTGGCTAGGACGGAGGGCAGGCAGTCAGTTGGCAGGCTCAACTGAGGCCCTGCTTCCCAGACTGTGATACAGAACCCCCGCCTGCTGCAGCCCAAAGGGACGGCTTATGGTAAGGGAAAAACCCTGTGTTGGAAAGTTCCTGCCTAACCCTCGCACAAGCACAAGCATATGGGTCAGTGTTCAAAGATTTTCCCCACAAGTTTACCATGTTTGCTCCCATCTAGCCTCCGAAGGCCGAGGTTACCTAGCTGGGGATCACACTTCAGGAAAGGTACTCATGCTGCTTGAGACTGCAAGTTGTTTCACCAGGCAGCCCAAATCGAGTACACCCACTTGCATTTTCCAGGGGCAGAGCAAAAGGTGTCAACTTACAGGCCTCCAGCCTGGGAGGGGAACATACACTTTCTGAATGGGAAAGAAGCTCATGCCTTCAGTGTGAAAGGCCACTATGCCTCTTTGCTTTGGCAGCCCAGGGGTAGCGTCGGCTCTGAAATGCTTCCAAAGGAGCAGAGTCAGAGAACCTTTGAACCTCAGAGCAGGTGCAGCCCCGAACAAGGTCTGCTCTTGGCCTGAGAACACCCACTGCCCAGCGCTTTTTTTGGGTACACACGTGTAGAGGAAGGTTGTTGAATTCTGCTGCGTGATAATTTCTCCGGGCCACGTAGTGTGAGGGCCAGTAGAGTGGCCCTCCATCTCATCCCAGCTTCATGTGCCGGGTGTATAAGGCAAACTCCCTTCTTGATTCCCTCCTTGGGCTACGTAAGCTCCAGAGAAAGATGGATGATTGGGACCCAGGGCTGGTATCTAGGTTCATGTTCTGAGCAACTTCGCAGCGGTTCTCTCTAAGCGGGTCACAAAGGCTCTCTGGAAGAGTTTCCTTAGAGGCTCAGAAACAGGAAAGTAGCCAACAGGCCCACGGGGATGCCAGTTCTCTGCAGCAGCAACGCTACCAGCGTCAGACACTTGGGTTCCCTTTGGTAAATGGAAGAACAACTCTGCTTGGAAGCTTCTGCCATCCAGTTTGAGAGTCACACTTCCACCGCAGCCTAGGATTCCAAGTGTTGCCATGCCGCCACAATTTCCAATTCTTAGGCCTATGACGGCAGAGTGTCTGGCAGTTCTCAAAGAGACCTTAGGAATGCAGGCGTTTTGGCTCCTTCCACCGAGAAAGCAGCTCCTCCAGATCCTCTGTCGTTAGGTATTTCATGTTAGAATATCTCGAGGCGCCTTCTTTCCTCCTCCACGAGGTAAGACACAAACGGACTTGCCCTAAAGGCAAGAAGCCTTCTGAGTCCGGCAGAGAGGCGTCCTCTCCCACTCAGCATCCCCCCACGACTGAGCCCCTGGTATGGGTCCGAGACACGGAGAAAGACAGCCGTAACCCCGAGCTTTTCCACAATCTAGTATAGGCCTCACCCTCAAGCTCACGTCAATTTCATAGAGAAAACACCAGGCCTCGGTGTGCTTTCCTGTGGCAAGGAAAATTTGCTTTCATTCCTTAGG
Source organism: Eschrichtius robustus (assembly GCF_028021215.1). Taxonomy (NCBI): domain Eukaryota; kingdom Metazoa; phylum Chordata; class Mammalia; order Artiodactyla; family Eschrichtiidae; genus Eschrichtius; species Eschrichtius robustus. Next base: position 44,428,146 of record NC_090842.1, read on the forward strand.
TGGCACATTGGCTCAGGACGGCCCTACCCGAAGTACTCACGGTGTGCAGCCCTATTTGTTGAGATCAGCCCCTCTGGCTCTTTCTCGGATGAAACCAAGTGGGCAAACAGCCGTTCCTAAGCTGGGGTCCCTGGGAGCTTTCCCTAGTCTACACCAGAACAGCACTCTGAGGGAGAGGAGACGCGGAGGTTTGGTAGCAAAATCTCCTATTCTGAAGAGAAACATTTCGTTGTAGGCGGGTTCCATCAGCCTTGCCGTATTTTCTCAGCTGCCTAGGATGGAGGGCAGGCAGTCAGTTGGCAGACTCAACTGAGGCCCTGCTTCCCAGACTGTGATACAGAACCCCCGCCTGCTGCAGCCCAAAGGGACGGCTTATGGTAAGGGAAAAACCCTGTGTTGGAAAGTTCCTGCCTAACCCTCGCACAAGCACAATCATATGGGTCAGTGGTCCAAGACTTTCCCCACAAGTTTACCATGTTTGCTCCCATCTAGCCTCCGAAGGCCGAGGTTACCTAGCTGGGGATCACACTTCAGGAAAGGTACTCATGCTGCTTGAGACTGCAAGTTGTTTCACCAGGCAGCCCAAATCGAGTACACCCACTTGCATTTTCCAGGGGCAGAGCAAAAGGTGTCAACTTACAGGCCTCCAGCCTGGGAGGGGAACATACACTTTCTGAATGGGAAAGAAGCTCATGCCTTCAGTGTGAAAGGCCACTATGCCTCTTTGCTTTGGCAGCCCAGGGGTAGCGTCGGCTCTGAAATGCTTCCAAAGGAGCAGAGTCAGAGAACCTTTGAACCTCAGAGCAGGTGCAGCCCCGAACAAGGTCTGCTCTTGGCCTGAGAACACCCACTGCCCAGCGCTTTTTTTGGGTACACACGTGTAGAGGAAGGTTGTTGAATTCTGCTGCGTGATAATTTCTCCGGGCCACGTAGTGTGAGGGCCAGTAGAGTGGCCCTCCATCTCATCCCAGCTTCATGTGCCGGGTGTATAAGGCAAACTCCCTTCTTGATTCCCTCCGTGGGCTACGTAAGCTCCAGAGAAAGATGGATGATTGGGACCCAGGGCTGGTATCTAGGTTCATGTTCTGTGCCTCAACTTCGCAGCGGTTCTCTCTAAGCAAGTCACAAAGGCTCTCTGGAAGAGTTTCCTTAGAGGCTCAGAAACAGGAAAGTAGCCAACAGGCCCACGGGGATGCCAGTTCTCTGCAGCAACAACGCTACCAGCGTCAGACACTTGGGTTCCCTTTGGTAAATGGAAGAACAACTCTGCTTGGAAGCTTCTGCCATCCAGTTTGAGAGTCGCACTTCCACCGCAGCCTAGGATTCCAAGTGTTGCCATGCCGCCACAATTTCCCATTCTTAGGCCTATGACGGCAGAGTGTCTGGCAGTCCTCAAAGAGACCTTAGGGATGCAGGCGTTTTGGCTCCTTCCACCGAGAAAGCAGCTCCTCCAGATCCTCTGTCGTTAGGTATTTCATGTTAGAATATCTCGAGGCGCCTTCTTTCCTCCTCCACGAGGTAAGACACAAACGGACTTGCCCTAAAGGCAAGAAGCCTTCTGAGTCCGGCAGAGAGGCGTCCTCTCCCACTCAGCATCCCCCCACGACTGAGCCCCTGGTATGGGTCCGAGACACGGAGAAAGACAGCCGTAACCCCGAGCTTTTCCACAATCTAGTATAGGCCTCACCCTCAAGCTCACGTCAATTTCATAGAGAAAACACCAGGCCTCGGTGTGCTTTCCTGTGGCAAGGAAACTTTGCTTTCATTCCTTAGGTGGCACATTGGCTCAGGACGGCCCTACCCGAAGTACTCACGGTGTGCAGCCCTATTTGTTGAGATCAGCCCCTCTGGCTCTTTCTCGGATGAAACCAAGTGGGCAAACAGCCGTTCCTAAGCTGGGGTCCCTGGGAGCTTTCCCTAGTCTACACCAGAACAGCACTCTGAGGGAGAGGAGACGCGGAGGTTTGGTAGCAAAATCTCCTATTCTGAAGAGAAACATTTCGTTGTAGGCGGGTTCCATCAGCCTTGCCGTATTTTCTCAGCTGCCTAGGATGGAGGGCAGGCAGTCAGTTGGCAGACTCAACTGAGGCCCTGCTTCCCAGACTGTGATACAGAACCCCCGCCTGCTGCAGCCCAAAGGGACGGCTTATGGTAAGGGAAAAACCCTGTGTTGGAAAGTTCCTGCCTAACCCTCGCACAAGCACAATCATATGGGTCAGTGGTCCAAGACTTTCCCCACAAGTTTACCATGTTTGCTCCCATCTAGCCTCCGAAGGCCGAGGTTACCTAGCTGGGGATCACACTTCAGGAAAGGTACTCATGCTGCTTGAGACTGCAAGTTGTTTCACCAGGCAGCCCAAATCGAGTACACCCACTTGCATTTTCCAGGGGCAGAGCAAAAGGTGTCAACTTACAGGCCTCCAGCCTGGGAGGGGAACATACACTTTCTGAATGGGAAAGAAGCTCATGCCTTCAGTGTGAAAGGCCACTATGCCTCTTTGCTTTGGCAGCCCAGGGGTAGCGTCGGCTCTGAAATGCTTCCAAAGGAGCAGAGTCAGAGAACCTTTGAACCTCAGAGCAGGTGCAGCCCCGAACAAGGTCTGCTCTTGGCCTGAGAACACCCACTGCCCAGCGCTTTTTTTGGGTACACACGTGTAGAGGAAGGTTGTTGAATTCTGCTGCGTGATAATTTCTCCGGGCCACGTAGTGTGAGGGCCAGTAGAGTGGCCCTCCATCTCATCCCAGCTTCATGTGCCGGGTGTATAAGGCAAACTCCCTTCTTGATTCCCTCCGTGGGCTACGTAAGCTCCAGAGAAAGATGGATGATTGGGACCCAGGGCTGGTATCTAGGTTCATGTTCTGTGCCTCAACTTCGCAGCGGTTCTCTCTAAGCAAGTCACAAAGGCTCTCTGGAAGAGTTTCCTTAGAGGCTCAGAAACAGGAAAGTAGCCAACAGGCCCACGGGGATGCCAGTTCTCTGCAGCAACAACGCTACCAGCGTCAGACACTTGGGTTCCCTTTGGTAAATGGAAGAACAACTCTGCTTGGAAGCTTCTGCCATCCAGTTTGAGAGTCGCACTTCCACCGCAGCCTAGGATTCCAAGTGTTGCCATGCCGCCACAATTTCCCATTCTTAGGCCTATGACGGCAGAGTGTCTGGCAGTCCTCAAAGAGACCTTAGGGATGCAGGCGTTTTGGCTCCTTCCACCGAGAAAGCAGCTCCTCCAGATCCTCTGTCGTTAGGTATTTCATGTTAGAATATCTCGAGGCGCCTTCTTTCCTCCTCCACGAGGTAAGACACAAACGGACTTGCCCTAAAGGCAAGAAGCCTTCTGAGTCCGGCAGAGAGGCGTCCTCTCCCACTCAGCATCCCCCCACGACTGAGCCCCTGGTATGGGTCCGAGACACGGAGATAGACAGCCGTAACCCCGAGCTTTTCCACAATCTAGTATAGGCCTCACCCTGAAGCTCACGTCAATTTCATAGAGAAAACACCAGGCCTCGGTGTGCTTTCCTGTGGCAAGGAAACTTTGCTTTCATTCCTTAGGTGGCACATTGGCTCAGGACGGCCCTACCCGAAGTACTCACGGTGTGCAGCCCTATTTATTGAGATCAGCCCCTCTGGCTCTTTCTCGGATGAAACCAAGTGGGCAAAGAGCCGTTCCTAAGCTGGGGTCCCTGGGAGCCTTCCCTAGTCTACACCAGAACAGCACTCTGAGGGAGAGGAGACGCGGAGGCTTGGTAGCCAAATCTCCTATTCTGCAGAGAAACATTTCGTTGTAGGTGGGTTCCATCAGCCTTGCCATATTTTCTCAGCTGGCTAGGACGGAGGGCAGGCAGTCAGTTGGCAGGCTCACCTGAGGCCCTGCTTCCTAGACTGTGATACAGAACCCCCGCCTGCTGCAGCCCAAAGGGACGGCTTATGGTAAGGGGAAAACTCTGTGTTGGAAAGTTCCTGCCTAACCCTCGCACAAGCACAAGCATATGGGTCAGTGGTCCAAGACTTTCCCCACAAGTTTACCATGTTTGCTCCCATCTAGCCTCCGAAGGCCGAGGTTACCTAGCTGGGAATCACACTTCAGGAGAGGTACTCATGCTGCTTGGGACTGCAAGTTGTTTCACCAGGCAGCCCAAATCGAGTCCACCCACTTGCATTTTCCAGGGGCCGAGCCTGGGAGGGGCAACATACACTTTCTGAATGGGAAAGAAGCCCATGCCTTCAGTGTGAAAGGCCACTATGCCTCTTTGCTTTGGCAGCCCAGGGATAGCGTCGGCTCTGAAATGCTTCCAAAGGAGCAGAGTCAGAGAACCTTTGAACCACAGAGCAGGTGCAGCCCCGAACAAGGTCTGCTCTTGGCCTGAGAACACCCACTGCCCAGCGCTTTTTTTGGGTACACACGTGTAGAGGAAGGTTGTTGAATTCTGCTGCGTGATAACTTCTCCGGGCCACGTAGCGTGAGGGCCAGTAGAGTGGCCCTCCATCTCATCCCGGCTTCATGTGCCGGGTGTATAAGTCAAACTCCCTGCTTCAATCCCTCCGTGGGCTACGTAACCTCCAGAGAGAGGTGGGTGATTGGGACCCAGAGCTGGTATCTAGGTCACTGCTCTGTGCCTCAACTTCGCAGCTGTTCTCTCTAAGCGGGTCCCAAAGGCTTTCTGGAAGAGTTTCCTTAGAGGGCCAGAAACAGGAAATTAGCCGACAGGCCCACGGGGATGCCAGTTCTCGGCAGCAACAACGCTACCAGCGTCAGACCCTTGGGTTCTCTTTGTTAAATGGAAGAACAACTCTGCTTGGAAGCTTCTGCCATCCAGTTTGAGAGTCGCACTTCCACCGCAGCCTAGGATTCCAAGTGTTGCCATGCCGCCACAATTTCCCATTCTTAGGCCTATGACGGCAGAGTATCTGGCAGTCCTCAAAGAGACCTTAGGGATGCAGGCGTTTTGGCTCCTTCCACCGAGAAAGCAGCTCCTCCAGATCCTCTGTCGTTAGGTATTTCATGTTAGAATATCTCTAGGCGCCCTCTTTCCTCCTCCACGAGGTAAGACACAAACGGACTTGCCCTAAAGGGAAGAAGCCTTCTGAGTCCGGCAGAGAGGCAGCCTCTCCCACTCAGCATTCCCCGACGACTGAGCCCCTGGCAAGGGTCCGAGACACGGAGGAAGACAGCCGTAACCCCGTGCTTTTCCACAATGTAGTATAGGCCTCACCCTGAAGCTCACGTCAATTTCATAGAGAAAACACCAGGCCTCGGTGTGCTTTCCTGTGGCAAGGAAACTTTGCTTTCATTCCTTAGGTGGCACATTGGCTCAGGACGGCCCTACCCGAAGGACTCACGGTGTGCAACCCTATTTGTTGAGATCAGCCCCTCTGGCTCTTTCTCGGATGAAACCAAGTGGGCAAAGAGCCGTTCCTAAGCTGGGGTCCCTGGGAGCCTTCCCTAGTCTACACCAGAACAGCACTCTGAGGGAGAGGAGACGCGGAGGCTTGGTAGCCAAATCTCCTATTCTGCAGAGAAACATTTCGTTATAGGTGGGTTCCATCAGCCTTGCCATATTTTCTCAGCTGGCTAGGACGGAGGGCAGGCAGTCAGTTGGCAGGCTCAACTGAGGCCCTGCTTCCCAGACTGTGATACAGAACCCCCGCCTGCTGCAGCCCGAAGGGACGGCTTATGGTAAGGGAAAAACCCTGTGTTGGAAAGTTCCTGCCTAACCCTCGCACAAGCACAAGCATATGGGTCAGTGGTCAAAGACTTTCCCCACAAGTTTACCATGTTTGCTCCCATCTAGCCTCCGAAGGCCGAGGTTACCTAGCTGGGGATCACACTTCAGGAAAGGTACTCATGCTGCTTGAGACTGCAAGTTGTTTCACCAGGCAGCCCAAATCGAGTACACCCACTTGCATTTTCCAGGGGCAGAGCAAAAGGTGTCAACTTACAGGCCTCCAGCCTGGGAGGGGAACATACATTTTCTGAATGGGAAAGAAGCTCATGCCTTTCCAGGGGCAGAGCAAAAGGTGTCAACTTACAGGCCTCCAGCCTGGGAGGGGAACATACACTTTCTGAATGGGAAAGAAGCTCATGCCTTCAGTGTGAAAGGCCACTATGCCTCTTTGCTTTGGCAGCCCAGGGGTAGCGTCGGCTCTGAAATGCTTCCAAAGGAGCAGAGTCAGAGAACCTTTGAACCTCAGAGCAGGTGCAGCCCCGAACAAGGTCTGCTCTTGGCCTGAGAACACCCACTGCCCAGCGCTTTTTTTGGGTACACACGTGTAGAGGAAGGTTGTTGAATTCTGCTGCGTGATAATTTCTCCGGGCCACGTAGTGTGAGGGCCAGTAGAGTGGCCCTCCATCTCATCCCAGCTTCATGTGCCGGGTGTATAAGGCAAACTCCCTTCTTGATTCCCTCCGTGGGCTACGTAACCTCCAGAGAAAGATGGATGATTGGGACCCAGGGCTGGTATCTAGGTTCATGTTCTGTGCCTCAACTTCGCAGCGGTTCTCTCTAAGCAAGTCACAAAGGCTCTCTGGAAGAGTTTCCTTAGAGGCTCAGAAACAGGAAAGTAGCCAACAGGCCCACGGGGATGCCAGTTCTCTGCAGCAACAACGCTACCAGCGTCAGACACTTGGGTTCCCTTTGGTAAATGGAAGAACAACTCTGCTTGGAAGCTTCTGCCATCCAGTTTGAGAGTCGCACTTCCACCGCAGCCTAGGATTCCAAGTGTTGCCATTCCGCCACAATTTCCCATTCTTAGGCCTATGACGGCAGAGTGTCTGGCAGTCCTCAAAGAGACCTTAGGGATGCAGGCGTTTTGGCTCCTTCCACCGAGAAAGCAGCTCCTCCAGATCCTCTGTCGTTAGGTATTTCATGTTAGAATATCTCGAGGCGCCTTCTTTCCTCCTCCACGAGGTAAGACACAAACGGACTTGCCCTAAAGGCAAGAAGCCTTCTGAGTCCGGCAGAGAGGCGTCCTCTCCAACTCAGCATCCCCCCACGACTGAGCCCCTGGTATGGGTCCGAGACACGGAGATAGACAGCCGTAACCCCGAGCTTTTCCACAATCTAGTATAGGCCTCACCCTGAAGCTCACGTCAATTTCATAGAGAAAACACCAGGCCTCGGTGTGCTTTCCTGTGGCAAGGAAACTTTGCTTTCATTCCTTAGGTGGCACATTGGCTCAGGACGGCCCTACCCGAAGAACTCACGGTGTGCAGCCCTATTTATTGAGATCAGCCCCTCTGGCTCTTTCTCGGATGAAACCAAGTGGGCAAAGAGCCGTTCCTAAGCTGGGGTCCCTGGGAGCCTTCCCTAGTCTACACCAGAACAGCACTCTGAGGGAGAGGAGACGGGGAGGCTTGGTAGCCAAATCTCCTATTCTGCAGAGAAACATTTCGTTGTAGGTGGGTTCCATCAGCCTTGCCATATTTTCTCAGCTGGCTAGGACGGAGGGCAGGCAGTCAGTTGGCAGGCTCACCTGAGGCCCTGCTTCCCAGACTGTGATACAGAACCCCCGCCTGCTGCAGCCCAAAGGGACGGCTTATGGTAAGGGGAAAACCCTGTGTTGGAAAGTTCCTGCCTAACCCTCGCACAAGCACAAGCATATGGGTCAGTGGTCCAAGACTTTCCCCACAAGTTTACCATGTTTGCTCCCATCTAGCCTCCGAAGGCCGAGGTTACCTAGCTGGGAATCACACTTCAGGAGAGGTACTCATGCTGCTTGGGACTGCAAGTTGTTTCACCAGGCAGCCCAAATCGAGTCCACCCACTTGCATTTTCCAGGGGCCGAGCCTGGGAGGGGCAACATACACTTTCTGAATGGGAAAGAAGCCCATGCCTTCAGTGTGAAAGGCCACTATGCCTCTTTGCTTTGGCAGCCCAGGGATAGCGTCGGCTCTGAAATGCTTCCAAAGGAGCAGAGTCAGAGAACCTTTGAACCACAGAGCAGGTGCAGCCCCGAACAAGGTCTGCTCTTGGCCTGAGAACACCCACTGCCCAGCGCTTCGTTTGGGTACACACGTGTAGAGGAAGGTTGTTGAATTCTGCTGCGTGATAACTTCTCCGGGCCACGTAGCGTGAGGGCCAGTAGAGTGGCCCTCCATCTCATCCCGGCTTCATGTGCCGGGTGTATAAGTCAAACTCCCTGTTTCAATCCCTCCGTGGGCTACGTAACCTCCAGAGAGAGGTGGGTGATTGGGACCCAGAGCTGGTATCTAGGTCACTGCTCTGTGCCTCAACTTCGCAGCTGTTCTCTCTAAGCGGGTCCCAAAGGCTTTCTGGAAGAGTTTCCTTAGAGGGCCAGAAACAGGAAATTAGCCGAAAGGCCCACGGGGATGCCAGTTCTCGGCAGCAACAACGCTACCAGCGTCAGACCCTTGGGTTCTCTTTGGTAAATGGAAGAACAACTCTGCTTGGAAGCTTCTGCCATCCAGTTTGAGAGTCGCACTTCCACCGCAGCCTAGGATTCCAAGTGTTGCCATGCCGCCACAATTTCCCATTCTTAGGCCTATGACGGCAGAGTATCTGGCAGTCCTCAAAGAGACCTTAGGGATGCAGGCGTTTTGGCTCCTTCCACCGAGAAAGCAGCTCCTCCAGATCCTCTGTCGTTAGGTATTTGTTAGAATATCTCTAGGCGCCCTCTTTCCTCCTCCACGAGGTAAGACACAAACGGACTTGCCCTAAAGGGAAGAAGCCTTCTGAGTCCGGCAGAGAGGCAGCCTCTCCCACTCAGCATTCCCCGACGACTGAGCCCCTGGCAAGGGTCCGAGACACGGAGGAAGACAGCCGTAACCCCGAGCTTTTCCACAATGTAGTATAGGCCTCACCCTGAAGCTCACGTCAATTTCATAGAGAAAACACCAGGCCTCGGTGTGCTTTCCTGTGGCAAGGAAACTTTGCTTTCATTCCTTAGGTGGCACATTGGCTTAGGACGGCCCTACCCGAAGGACTCACGGTGTGCAACCCTATTTGTTGAGATCAGCCCCTCTGGCTCTTTCTCGGATGAAACCAAGTGGGCAAAGAGCCGTTCCTAAGCTGGGGTCCCTGGGAGCCTTCCCTAGTCTACACCAGAACAGCACTCTGAGGGAGAGGAGACGCGGAGGCTTGGTAGCCAAATCTCCTATTCTGCAGAGAAACATTTCGTTGTAGGTGGGTTCCATCAGCCTTGCCATATTTTCTCAGCTGGCTAGGACGGAGGGCAGGCAGTCAGTTGGCAGGCTCACCTGAGGCCCTGCTTCCCAGACTGTGATACAGAACCCCCGCCTGCTGCAGCCCGAAGGGACGGCTTATGGTAAGGGAAAAACCCTGTGTTGGAAAGTTCCTGCCTAACCCTCGCACAAGCACAAGCATATGGGTCAGTGGTCAAAGACTTTCCCCACAAGTTTACCATGTTTGCTCCCATCTAGCCTCCGAAGGCCGAGGTTACCTAGCTGGGGATCACACTTCAGGAAAGGTACTCATGCTGCTTGAGACTGCAAGTTGTTTCACCAGGCAGCCCAAATCGAGTACACCCACTTGCATTTTCCAGGGGCAGAGCAAAAGGTGTCAACTTACAGGCCTCCAGCCTGGGAGGGGAACATACATTTTCTGAATGGGAAAGAAGCTCATGCCTTCAGTGTGAAAGGCCACTATGCCTCTTTGCTTTGGCAGCCCAGGGGTAGCGTCGTCTCTGAAATGCTTCCAAAGGAGCAGAGTCAGAGAACCTTTGAACCTCAGAGCAGGTGCAGCCCCGAACAAGGTCTGCTCTTGGCCTGAGAACACCCACTGCCCAGCGCTTTTTTGGGTACACACGTGTAGAGGAAGGTTGTTGAATTCTGCTGCGTGATAATTTCTCCGGGCCACGTAGTGTGAGGGCCAGTAGAGTGGCCCTCCATCTCATCCCAGCTTCATGTGCCGGGTGTATAAGGCAAACTCCCTTCTTGATTCCCTCCGTGGGCTACGTAAGCTCCAGAGAAAGATGGATGATTGGGACCCAGGGCTGGTATCTAGGTTCATGTTCTGTGCAACTTCGCAGCGGTTCTCTCTAAGCGGGTCACAAAGGCTCTCTGGAAGAGTTTCCTTAGAGGCTCAGAAACAGGAAAGTAGCCAACAGGCCCACGGGGATGCCAGTTCTCTGCAGCAACAACGCTACCAGCGTCAGACACTTGGGTTCCCTTTGGTAAATGGAAGAACAACTCTGCTTGGAAGCTTCTGCCATCCAGTTTGAGAGTCACACTTCCACCGCAGCCTAGGATTCCAAGTGTTGCCATGCCGCCACAATTTCCAATTCTTAGGCTTATGACGGCAGAGTGTCTGGCAGTTCTCAAAGAGACCTTAGGAATGCAGGCGTTTTGGCTCCTTCCACCGAGAAAGCAGCTCCTCCAGATCCTCTGTCGTTAGGTATTTCATGTTAGAATATCTCGAGGCGCCTTCTTTCCTCCTCCACGAGGTAAGACACAAACGGACTTGCCCTAAAGGCAAGAAGCCTTCTGAGTCCGGCAGAGAGGCGTCCTCTCCCACTCAGCATCCCCCCACGACTGAGCCCCTGGTATGGGTCCGAGACACGGAGAAAGACAGCCGTAACCCCGAGCTTTTCCACAATCTAGTATAGGCCTCACCCTGAAGCTCACGTCAATTTCATAGAGAAAACACCAGGCCTCGGTGTGCTTTCCTGTGGCAAGGAAACTTTGCTTTCATTCCTTAGGTGGCACATTGGCTCAGGACGGCCCTACCCGAAGGACTCACGGTGTGCAACCCTATTTGTTGACATCAGCCCCTCTGGCTCTTTCTCGGATGAAACCAAGTGGGCAAAGAGCCGTTCCTAAGCTGGGGTCCCTGGGAGCCTTCCCTAGTCTACACCAGAACAGCACTCTGAGGGAGAGGAGACGCGGAGGCTTGGTAGCCAAATCTCCTATTCTGCAGAGAAACATTTCGTTGTAGGTGGGTTCCATCAGCCTTGCCATATTTTCTCAGCTGCCTAGGACGGAGGGCAGGCAGTCAGTTGGCAGGCTCACCTGAGGCCCTGCTTCCCAGACTGTGATACAGAACCCCCGCCTGCTGCAGCCCAAAGGGACGGCTTATGGTAAGGGGAAAACCCTGTGTTGGAAAGTTCCTGCCTAACCCTCGCACAAGCACAAGCATATGGGTCAGTGGTCCAAGACTTTCCCCACAAGTTTACCATGTTTGCTCCCATCTAGCCTCCGAAGGCCGAGGTTACCTAGCTGGGAATCACACTTCAGGAGAGGTACTCATGCTGCTTGGGACTGCAAGTTGTTTCACCAGGCAGCCCAAATCGAGTCCACCCACTTGCATTTTCCAGGGGCCGAGCCTGGGAGGGGCAACATACACTTTCTGAATGGGAAAGAAGCCCATGCCTTCAGTGTGAAAGGCCACTATGCCTCTTTGCTTTGGCAGCCCAGGGATAGCGTCGGCTCTGAAATGCTTCCAAAGGAGCAGAGTCAGAGAACCTTTGAACCACAGAGCAGGTGCAGCCCCGAACAAGGTCTGCTCTTGGCCTGAGAACACCCACTGCCCAGCGCTTCGTTTGGGTACACACGTGTAGAGGAAGGTTGTTGAATTCTGCTGCGTGATAACTTCTCCGGGCCACGTAGCGTGAGGGCCAGTAGAGTGGCCCTCCATCTCATCCCGGCTTCATGTGCCGGGTGTATAAGTCAAACTCCCTGCTTGAATCCCTCCGTGGGCTACGTAACCTCCAGAGAGAGGTGGGTGATTGGGACCCAGAGCTGGTATCTAGGTCACTGCTCTGTGCCTCAACTTCGCAGCTGTTCTCTCTAAGCGGGTCCCAAAGGCTTTCTGGAAGAGTTTCCTTAGAGGGCCAGAAACAGGAAATTAGCCGACAGGCCCACGGGGATGCCAGTTCTCGGCAGCAACAACGCTACCAGCGTCAGACCCTTGGGTTCTCTTTGTTAAATGGAAGAACAACTCTGCTTGGAAGCTTCTGCCATCCAGTTTGAGAGTCGCACTTCCACCGCAGCCTAGGATTCCAAGTGTTGCCATGCCGCCACAATTTCCCATTCTTAGGCCTATGACGGCAGAGTATCTGGCAGTCCTCAAAGAGACCTTAGGGATGCAGGCGTTTTGGCTCCTTCCACCGAGAAAGCAGCTCCTCCAGATCCTCTGTCGTTAGGTATTTCATGTTAGAATATCTCTAGGCGCCCTCTTTCCTCCTCCACGAGGTAAGACACAAACGGACTTGCCCTAAAGGGAAGAAGCCTTCTGAGTCCGGCAGAGAGGCAGCCTCTCCCACTCAGCATTCCCCGACGACTTAGCACCTGGCAAGGGTCCGAGACACGGAGGAAGACAGCCGTAACCCCGAGCTTTTCCACAATGTAGTATAGGCCTCACCCTGAAGCTCACGTCAATTTCATAGAGAAAACACCAGGCCTCGGTGTGCTTTCCTGTGGCAAGGAAACTTTGCTTTCATTCCTTAGGTGGCGCATTGGCTCAGGACGGCCCTACCCGAAGGACTCACGGTGTGCAACCCTATTTGTTGAGATCAGCCCCTCTGGCTCTTTCTCGGATGAAACCAAGTGGGCAAAGAGCCGTTCCTAAGCTGGGGTCCCTGGGAGCCTTCCCTAGTCTACACCAGAACAGCACTCTGAGGGAGAGGAGACGCGGAGGCTTGGTAGCCAAATCTCCTATTCTGCAGAGAAACATTTCGTTGTAGGTGGGTTCCATCAGCCTTGCCATATTTTCTCAGCTGGCTAGGACGGAGGGCAGGCAGTCAGTTGGCAGGCTCAACTGAGGCCCTGCTTCCCAGACTGTGATACAGAACCCCCGCCTGCTGCAGCCCAAAGGGACGGCTTATGGTAAGGGAAAAACCCTGTGTTGGAAAGTTCCTGCCTAACCCTCGCACAAGCACAAGCATATGGGTCAGTGTTCAAAGATTTTCCCCACAAGTTTACCATGTTTGCTCCCATCTAGCCTCCGAAGGCCGAGGTTACCTAGCTGGGGATCACACTTCAGGAAAGGTACTCATGCTGCTTGAGACTGCAAGTTGTTTCACCAGGCAGCCCAAATCGAGTACACCCACTTGCATTTTCCAGGGGCAGAGCAAAAGGTGTCAACTTACAGGCCTCCAGCCTGGGAGGGGAACATATACTTTCTGAATGGGAAAGAAGCTCATGCCTTCAGTGTGAAAGGCCACTATGCCTCTTTGCTTTGGCAGCCCAGGGGTAGCGTCGTCTCTGAAATGCTTCCAAAGGAGCAGAGTCAGAGAACCTTTGAACCTCAGAGCAGGTGCAGCCCCGAACAAGGTCTGCTCTTGGCCTGAGAACACCCACTGCCCAGCGCTTTTTTTGGGTACACACGTGTAGAGGAAGGTTGTTGAATTCTGCTGCGTGATAATTTCTCCGGGCCACGTAGTGTGAGGGCCAGTAGAGTGGCCCTCCATCTCATCCCAGCTTCATGTGCCGGGTGTATAAGGCAAACTCCCTTCTTGATTCCCTCCTTGGGCTACGTAAGCTCCAGAGAAAGATGGATGATTGGGACCCAGGGCTGGTATCTAGGTTCATGTTCTGTGCAACTTCGCAGCGGTTCTCTCTAAGCGGGTCACAAAGGCTCTCTGGAAGAGTTTCCTTAGAGGCTCAGAAACAGGAAAGTAGCCAACAGGCCCACGGGGATGCCAGTTCTCTGCAGCAACAACGCTACCAGCGTCAGACACTTGGGTTCCCTTTGGTAAATGGAAGAACAACTCTGCTTGGAAGCTTCTGCCATCCAGTTTGAGAGTCACACTTCCACCGCAGCCTAGGATTCCAAGTGTTGCCATGCCGCCACAATTTCCAATTCTTAGGCCTATGACGGCAGAGTGTCTGGCAGTTCTCAAAGAGACCTTAGGAATGCAGGCGTTTTGGCTCCTTCCACCGAGAAAGCAGCTCCTCCAGATCCTCTGTCGTTAGGTATTTCATGTTAGAATATCTCGAGGCGCCTTCTTTCCTCCTCCACGAGGTAAGACACAAACGGACTTGCCCTAAAGGAAAGAAGCCTTCTGAGTCCGGCAGAGAGGCGTCCTCTCCCACTCAGCATCCCCCCACGACTGAGCCCCTGGTATGGGTCCGAGACACGGAGAAAGACAGCCGTAACCCCGAGCTTTTCCACAATCTAGTATAGGCCTCACCCTCAAGCTCACGTCAATTTCATAGAGAAAACACCAGGCCTCGGTGTGCTTTCCTGTGGCAAGGAAACTTTGCTTTCATTCCTTAGGTGGCACATTGGCTCAGGACGGCCCTACCCGAAGTACTCACGGTGTGCAGCCCTATTTGTTGAGATCAGCCCCTCTGGCTCTTTCTCGGATGAAACCAAGTGGGCAAAGAGCCGTTCCTAAGCTGGGGTCCCTGGGAGCTTTCCCTAGTCTACACCAGAACAGCACTCTGAGGGAGAGGAGACGCGGAGGTTTGGTAGCAAAATCTCCTATTCTGAAGAGAAACATTTCGTTGTAGGCGGGTTCCATCAGCCTGCCGTATTTTCTCAGCTGCCTAGGATGGAGGGCAGGCAGTCAGTTGGCAGACTCACCTGAGGCCCTGCTTCCCCGACTGTGATACAGAACCCCCGCCTGCTGCAGCCCAAAGGGACGGCTTATGGTAAGGGAAAAACCCTGTGTTGGAAAGTTCCTGCCTAACCCTCGCACAAGCACAAGCATATGGGTCAGTGGTCAAAGACTTTCCCCACAAGTTTACCATGTTTGCTCCCATCTAGCCTCCGAAGGCCGAGGTTACCTAGCTGGGGATCACACTTCAGGAAAGGTACTCATGCTGCATGTGACTGCAAGTTGTTTCACCAGGCAGCCCAAATGGAGTACACCCACTTGCATTTTCCAGGGGCAGAGCAAAAGGTGTAAACTTACACGCCTCCAGCCTGGGAGGGGCAAAATACACTTTCTGAATGTGAAAGAAGCCCATGCCTTCATTGTGAAAGGCCACTATGCCTCTCTGCTTGGTAGCCCAGAGGTAACGTCAGCTCTGAAATGCTTCCAAAGGAGCAGAGTCAGAGAACCTTTGAACCACAGAGCAGGTGCAGCCCCGAACAAGGTCTGCTCTTGGCCTGAGAACACCCACTGCCCAGCGCTTCTTTTGGGTACCCACGTGTAGAGGAAGGTTGTTGAATTCTGCTGCGTGATAACTTCTCCGGGCCACGTAGTGTGAGGGCTAATAGAGTGGCTTTCCATCTTATCCCAGCTTCATGTGCCGGGTGTATAAGGCAAACTCCCTGCTTGAATCCCTCCGTGGGCTACGTAAACTCCAGAGAAAGATGGATGATTGGGACCCAGGGCTGGTACCTAGGTAATGTTCTGTGCCTCAACTTCGCAGCTGTTCTCTCTAAGCGGGTCCCAAAGGCTTTCTGGAAGAGTTTCCTTAGAGGCTCAGAAACAGGAAAGTAGCCGACAGGCCCACGTGGATGTCAGTTCTCTGCAGCAACAACGCTACCAGCGTCAGACACTTGGGTTCTCTTTGGTAAATGGAAGAACAACTCTGCTTGGAAGCTTCTGCCATCCAGTTTGAGAGTCGCACTTCCACCGCAGCCTAGGATTCCATGTGTTGCCATGCCGCCACAATTTCCAATTCTTAGGCCTATGACAGCAGAGTGTCTGGCAGTTCTCAAAGAGACCTTAGGAATGCAGGCGTTTTGGCTCCTTCCACCGAGAAAGCAGCTCCTCCAGATCCTCTGTCGTTAGGTATTTCATGTTAGAATATCTCTAGGTGCCCTCTTTCCTCCTCCACGAGGTAAGACACAAACGGACTTGCCCTAAAGGGAAGAAGCCTTCTGAGTGCGGCAGAGAGGCAGGCTCTCCCACTCAGCGTCACCCCACGACTGAGCCCCTGGTATGGGTCCGAGACACGGAGATAGACAGACGTAACCCCGAGCTTTTCCATAATGTAGTATAGGCCTCACCCTGAAGCTCACGTCAATTTCATAGAGAAAACACCAGGCCTCGGTGTGCTTTCCTGTGGCAAGGAAACTTTGCTTTCATTCCTTAGGTGGCACATTGGCTCAGGACGGCCCTAGCCGAAGGACTCACGGTGTGCAGCCTTATTTGTTGAGATCAGTCCCTCTGGCTCTTTCTCTGATGAAACCAAGTGGGCAAAGAGCCGTTCCTAAGCTGGGGTCCCTGGGAGCTTTCCCTAGTCTACACCAGAACAGCACTCTGAGGGAGAGGAGACGCGGAGGTTTGGTAGCAAAATCTCCTATTCTGAAGAGAAACATTTCGTTGTAGGCGGGTTCCATCAGCCTTGCCGTATTTTCTCAGCTGGCTAGGATGGAGGGCAGGCAGTCAGTTGGCAGGCTCACCTGAGGCCCTGCTTCCCCGACTGTGATTCAGAACCCCCGCCTGCTGCAGCCCAAAGGGACGGCTTATGGTAAGGGAAAAACCGTGTGTTGGAAAGTTTCTGCCTAACCCTCGCACAAGCACAAGCATATGGGTCAGTGGTCAAAGACTTTCCCCACAAGTTTACCATGTTTGCTCCCATCTATCCTCCGAAGGCCGAGGTTACCTAGCTGGGGATCACACTTCAGGAAAGGTACTCATGCTGCTTGAGACTGCAAGTTGTTTCACCAGGCAGCACAAATCGATGAAACCCACTTGCATTTTCCAGGGGCAGAGCAAAAGGTGTAAACTTACACGCCTCCAGCCTGGGAGGGGCGACATACACTTTCTGAATGGGAAAGAAGCCCATGCCTTCAGTGTGAAAGGCCACTATGCCTCTTTGCTTTGGCAGACCAGGGGTAGCGTCGGCTCTGAAATGCTTCCAAAGGAGCAGAGTCAGAGAACCTTTGAACCACAGAGCAGGTGCAGCCCCGAACAAGGTCTGCTCTTGGCCTGAGAACACCCAATGCGCAGCACTTCTTTTGGGTACACACGTGTAGAGGAAGGTTGTTGAATTCTGCTGCGTGATAACTTCTCCGGGTCACGTAGTGTGAGGGCCAGTAGAGTGGCCCTCCATCTCATCCCAGCTTCATGTGCCGGGTGTATAAGGCAAACTCCCTGCTTGATTCCCTCCGTGGGCCTCGTAAGCTCCAGAGAAAGATGGATGATTGGGACCCAGGGCTGGTATCTAGGTTCATGTTCTGTGCCTCAACTTCGCAGCTGTTCTCTCTAAGCGGGTCCCAAAGGCTTTCTGGAAGAGTTTCCTTAGAGGCTCAGAAACAGGAAATTAGCTGACAGGCCCACGGGGATGCCAGTTCTCGGCAGCAACAACGCTACCAGCGTCAGACCCTTGGGTTCTCTTTGTTAAATGGAAGAACAACTCCGCTTGGAAGCTTCTGCCATCCAGTTTGAGAGTCGCACTTCCACCGCAGCCTAGGTTTCCATGTGTTGCCATGCCGCCACAATTTCCAATTCTTAGGCCTAGACAGCAGAGTGTCTGGCAGTTCTCAAAGAGACCTTAGGAATGCAGGCGTTTTGGCTCCTTCCACCGAGAAAGCAGCTCCTCCAGATCCTCTGTCGTTAGGTATTTCATGTTAGAATATCTCTAGGCGCCCTCTTTCCTCCTCCACGAGGTAAGACACAAACGGATTTGCCCTAAAGGGAAGAAGCCTTCTGAGTCCGGCAGAGAGGCAGCCTTTCCCACTCAGCGTCACCCCACGACTGAGCCCCTGGTATGGGTCCGAGACACGGAGATAGACAGCCGTAACCCCGAGCTTTTCCACAATGTAGTATAGGCCTCACCTTCAAGCTCACGTCAATTTCATAGAGAAAACACCAGGCCTCGGTGTGCTTTCCTGTGGCAAGGAAACTTTGCTTTCATTCCTTAGGTGGCACATTGGCTCAGGACGGCCCTAGCCGAAGGACTCACGGTGTGCAGCCCTATTTGTTGAGATCAGCCCCTCTGGCTCTTTCTCGGATGAAACCAAGTGGGCAAAGAGCCGTTCCTAAGCTGGGGTCCCTGGGAGATTTCCCTAGTCTACACCAGAACAGCACTCTGAGGGAGAGGAGACGCGGAGGTTTGGTAGCAAAATCTCCTATTCTGAAGAGAAACATTTCGTTGTAGGCGGGTTCCATCAGTCTTGCCGTATTTTCTCAGCTGCCTAGGATGGAGGGCAGGCAGTCAGTTGGCAGGCTAACCTGAGGCCCTGCTTCCCAGACTGTGATTCAGAACCCCCGCCTGCTGCAGCCCAAAGGGACGGCTTATGGTAAGGGAAAAACCCTGTGTTGGAAAGTTCCTGCCTAACCCTCGCACAAGCACAAGCATATGGGTCAGTGGTCAAAGACTTTCCCCACAAGTTTACCATGTTTGCTCCCATCTAGCCTCCGAAGGCCGAGGTTACCTAGCTGGGGATCACACTTCAGGAAAGGTACTCATGCTGCATGTGACTGCAAGTTGTTTCACCAGGCAGCCCAAATCGAGTACACCCACTTGCATTTTCCAGGGGCAGAGCATAAGGTGTAAACTTACACGCCTCCAGCCTGGGAGGGGCGACATACACTTTCTGAATGGGAAAGAAGCCCATGCCTTCAGTGTGAAAGGCCACTATGCCTCTTTGCTTTGGCAGCCCAGGGGTAGCGTCGGCTCTGAAATGCTTCCAAAGGAGCAGAGTCAGAGAACCTTTGAACCACAGAGCAGGTGCAGCCCCGAACAAGGTCTGCTCTTGGCCTGAGAACACCCACTGCGCAGCACTTCTTTTGGGTACACACGTGTAGAGGAAGGTTATTGAATTCTGCTGCGTGATAACTTCTCCGGGTCACGTAGTGTGAGGGCCAGTAGAGTGGCCCTCCATCTCATCCCAGCTTCATGTGCCGGGTGTATAAGGCAAACTCCCTGCTTGATTCCCTCCGTGGGCCTCGTAAGCTCCAGAGAAAGATGGATGATTGGGACCCAGGGCTGGTATCTAGGTTCATGTTCTGTGCCTCAACTTCGCAGCTGTTCTCTCTAAGCGGGTCACAAAGGCTCTCTGGAAGAGTTTCCTTAGAGGCTCAGAAACAGGAAATTTGCCGACAGGCCCACGGGGATGCCAGTTCTCTGCAGCAACAACGCTACAAGCGTTAGACACTTGGGTTCTCTTCGGTAAATGGAAGAACAATTCTGCTTGGAAGCTTCTGCCATCCAGTTTGAGAGTCACACTTCCACCGCAGCCTAGGATTCCAAGTGTTGCCATGCCGCCACAATTTCCTTAGGCCTATGACGGCAGAGTGTCTGGCAGTTCTCAAAGAGACCTTAGGAATACAGGCGTTTTGGCTCCTTCCACCGAGAAAGCAGCTCCTCCAGATCCTCTGTCGTTAGGTATTTCATGTTAGAATATCTCTAGGCGCCCTCTTTCCTCCTCCACGAGGTAAGACACAAACGGACTTGCCCTAAAGGGAAGAAGCCTTCTGAGTCCGGCAGAGAGGCAGCCTTTCCCACTCAGCATCCCCCACGACTGAGCCCCAGGTATGGGTCTGAGACACGGAGATAGACAGCCGTAACCCCGAGCTTTTCCACAATCTAGTATAGGCCTCACCCTGAAGCTCACGTCAATTTCATAGAGAAAACACGAGGCCTCGGTGTGCTTTCCTGTGGCAAGGAAACTTTGCTTTCATTCCTTAGGTGGCACATTGGCTCAGGACGGCCCTACCCGAAGAACTCACGATGTGCAGCCCTATTTATTGAGATCAGCCCCTCTGGCTCTTTCTCGGATGAAACCAAGGGGGCAAAGAGCCGTTCCTAAGCTGGGGTCCCTGGGAGCCTTCCCTAGTCTACACCAGAACAGCACTCTGAGGGAGAGGAGACGCGGAGGCTTGGTAGCAAAATCTCCTATTCTGCAGAGAAACATTTCGTTGTAGGTGGGTTCCATCAGCCTTGCCATATTTTCTCAGCTGGCTAGGACGGAGGGCAGGCAGTCAGTTGGCAGGCTCAGCTGAGGCCCTGCTTCCCAGACTGTGATACAGAACCCCCGCCTGCTGCAGCCCAAAGGGACGGCTTATGGTAAGGGGAAAACCCTGTGTTGGAAAGTTCCTGCCTAACCCTCGCACAAGCACAAGCATATGGGTCAGTGGTCCAAGACTTTCCCCACAAGTTTACCATGTTTGCTCCCATCTAGCCTCCGAAGGCCGAGGTTACCTAGCTGGGAATCACACTTCAGGAGAGGTACTCATGCTGCTTGGGACTGCAAGTTTTTTCACCAGGCAGCCCAAATCGAGTCCACCCACTTGCATTTTCCAGGGGCCGAGCCTGGGAGGGGCAACATACACTTTCTGAATGGGAAAGAAGCCCATGCCTTCAGTGTGAAAGGCCACTATGCCTCTTTGCTTTGGCAGCCCAGGGATAGCGTCGGCTCTGAAATGCTTCCAAAGGAGCAGAGTCAGAGAACCTTTGAACCACAGAGCAGGTGCAGCCCCGAACAAGGTCTGCTCTTGGCCTGAGAACACCCACTGCCCAGCGCTTCGTTTGGGTACACACGTGTAGAGGAAGGTTGTTGAGTTCTGCTGCGTGATAACTTCTCCGGGCCACGTAGCGTGAGGGCCAGTAGAGTGGCCCTCCATCTCATCCCGGCTTCATGTGCCGGGTGTATAAGGCAAACTCCCTGCTTGAATCCCTCCGTGGGCTACGTAACCTCCAGAGAGAGGTGGGTGATTGGGACCCAGAGCTGGTATCTAGGTCACTGCTCTGTGCCTCAACTTCGCAGCTGTTCTCTCTAAGCGGGTCCCAAAGGCTTTCTGGAAGAGTTTCCTTAGAGGGCCAGAAACAGGAAATTAGCCGACAGGCCCACGGGGATGCCAGTTCTCGGCAGCAACAACGCTACCAGCGTCAGACCCTTGGGTTCTCTTTGGTAAATGGAAGAACAACTCTGCTTGGAAGCTTCTGCCATCCAGTTTGAGAGTCGCACTTCCACCGCAGCCTAGGATTCCAAGTGTTGCCATGCCGCCACAATTTCCCATTCTTAGGCCTATGACGGCAGAGTATCTGGCAGTCCTCAAAGAGACCTTAGGGATGCAGGCGTTTTGGCTCCTTCCACCGAGAAAGCAGCTCCTCCAGATCCTCTGTCGTTAGGTATTTCATGTTAGAATATCTCTAGGCGCCCTCTTTCCTCCTCCACGAGGTAAGACACAAACGGACTTGCCCTAAAGGGAAGAAGCCTTCTGAGTCCGGCAGAGAGGCGTCCTCTCCCACTCAGCATCCCCCCACGACTGAGCCCCTGGTATGGGTCCGAGACACGGAGATAGACAGCCGTAACCCCGAGCTTTTCCACAATCTAGTATAGGCCTCACCCTGAAGCTCACGTCAATTTCATAGAGAAAACACCAGGCCTCGGTGTGCTTTCCTGTGGCAAGGAAACTTTGCTTTCATTCCTTAGGTGGCACATTGGCTCAGGACGGCCCTACCCGAAGTACTCACGGTGTGCAGCCCTATTTGTTGAGATCAGCCCCTCTGGCTCTTTCTCGGATGAAACCAAGTGGGCAAACAGCCGTTCCTAAGCTGGGGTCCCTGGGAGCTTTCCCTAGTCTACACCAGAACAGCACTCTGAGGGAGAGGAGACGCGGAGGCTTAGTAGCCAAATCTCCTATTCTGCAGAGAAACATTTCGTTGTAGGTGGGTTCCATCAGCCTTGCCATATTTTCTCAGCTGGCTAGGACGGAGGGCAGGCAGTCAGTTGGCAGGCTCAACTGAGGCCCTGCTTCCCAGACTGTGATACAGAACCCCCGCCTGCTGCAGCCCGAAGGGACGGCTTATGGTAAGGGAAAAACCCTGTGTTGGAAAGTTCCTGCCTAACCCTCGCACAAGCACAAGCATATGGGTCAGTGGTCAAAGACTTTCCCCACAAGTTTACCATGTTTGCTCCCATCTAGCCTCCGAAGGCCGAGGTTACCTAGCTGGGGATCACACTTCAGGAAAGGTACTCATGCTGCTTGAGACTGCAAGTTGTTTCACCAGGCAGCCCAAATCGAGTACACCCACTTGCATTTTCCAGGGGCAGAGCAAAAGGTGTCAACTTACAGGCCTCCAGCCTGGGAGGGGAACATACACTTTCTGAATGGGAAAGAAGCTCATGCCTTCAGTGTGAAAGGCCACTATGCCTCTTTGCTTTGGCAGCCCAGGGGTAGCGTCGGCTCTGAAATGCTTCCAAAGGAGCAGAGTCAGAGAACCTTTGAACCTCAGAGCAGGTGCAGCCCCGAACAAGGTCTGCTCTTGGCCTGAGAACACCCACTGCCCAGCGCTTTTTTTGGGTACACACGTGTAGAGGAAGGTTGTTGAATTCTGCTGCGTGATAATTTCTCCGGGCGACGTAGTGTGAGGGCCAGTAGAGTGGCCCTCCATCTCATCCCAGCTTCATGTGCCGGGTGTATAAGGCAAACTCCCTTCTTGATTCCCTCCGTGGGCTACGTAAGCTCCAGAGAAAGATGGATGATTGGGACCCAGGGCTGGTATCTAGGTTCATGTTCTGTGCAACTTCGCAGCGGTTCTCTCTAAGCGGGTCACAAAGGCTCTCTGGAAGAGTTTCCTTAGAGGCTCAGAAACAGGAAAGTAGCCAACAGGCCCACGGGGATGCCAGTTCTCTGCAGCAACAACGCTACCAGCGTCAGACACTTGGGTTCCCTTTGGTAAATGGAAGAACAACTCTGCTTGGAAGCTTCTGCCATCCAGTTTGAGAGTCACACTTCCACCGCAGCCTAGGATTCCAAGTGTTGCCATGCCGCCACAATTTCCAATTCTTAGGCCTATGACGGCAGAGTGTCTGGCAGTTCTCAAAGAGACCTTAGGAATGCAGGCGTTTTGGCTCCTTCCACCGAGAAAGCAGCTCCTCCAGATCCTCTGTCGTTAGGTATTTCATGTTAGAATATCTCGAGGCGCCTTCTTTCCTCCTCCACGAGGTAAGACACAAACGGACTTGCCCTAAAGGCAAGAAGCCTTCTGAGTCCGGCAGAGAGGCGTCCTCTCCCACTCAGCATCCCCCCACGACTGAGCCCCTGGTATGGGTCCGAGACACGGAGAAAGACAGCCGTAACCCCGAGCTTTTCCACAATCTAGTATAGGCCTCACCCTCAAGCTCACGTCAATTTCATAGAGAAAACACCAGGCCTCGGTGTGCTTTCCTGTGGCAAGGAAACTTTGCTTTCATTCCTTAGGTGGCACATTGGCTCAGGACGGCCCTACCCGAAGGACTCACGGTGTGCAGCCCTATTTGTTGAGATCAGCCCCTCTGGCTCTTTCTCGGATGAAACCAAGTGGGCAAAGAGCCGTTCCTAAGCTGGGGTCCCTGGGAGCTTTCCCTAGTCTACACCAGAACAGCACTCTGAGGGAGAGGAGACGCGGAGGTTTGGTAGCAAAATCTCCTATTCTGAAGAAAAACATTTCGTTGTAGGCGGGTTCCATCAGCCTTGCCGTATTTTCTCAGCTGCCTAGGATGGAGGGCAGGCAGTCAGTTGGCAGACTCACCTGAGGCCCTGCTTCCCCGACTGTGATACAGAACCCCCGCCTGCTGCAGCCCAAAGGGACGGCTTATGGTAAGGGAAAAACCCTGTGTTGGAAAGTTCCTGCCTAACCCTCGCACAAGCACAAGCATATGGGTCAGTGGTCAAAGACTTTCCCCACAAGTTTACCATGTTTGCTCCCATCTAGCCTCCGAAGGCCGAGGTTACCTAGCTGGGGATCACACTTCAGGAAAGGTACTCATGCTGCATGTGACTGCAAGTTGTTTCACCAGGCAGCCCAAATGGAGTACACCCACTTGCATTTTCCAGGGGCAGAGCAAAAGGTGTAAACTTACACGCCTCCAGCCTGGGAGGGGCAAAATACACTTTCTGAATGTGAAAGAAGCCCATGCCTTCATTGTGAAAGGCCACTATGCCTCTCTGCTTGGTAGCCCAGAGGTAGCGTCAGCTCTGAAATGCTTCCAAAGGAGCAGAGTCAGAGGACCTTTGAACCACAGAGCAGGTGCAGCCCCGAACAAGGTCTGCTCTTGGCCTGAGAACACCCACTGCCCAGCGCTTCTTTTGGGTACCCACGTGTAGAGGAAGGTTGTTGAATTCTGCTGCGTGATAACTTCTCCGGGCCACGTAGTGTGAGGGCTAATAGAGTGGCTTTCCATCTCATCCCAGCTTCATGTGCCGGGTGTATAAGGCAAACTCCCTGCTTGAATCCCTCCGTGGGCTACGTAAACTCCAGAGAAAGATGGATGATTGGGACCCAGGGCTGGTACCTAGGTAATGTTCTGTGCCTCAACTTCGCAGCTGTTCTCTCTAAGCGGGTCCCAAAGGCTTTCTGGAAGAGTTTCCTTAGAGGCTCAGAAACAGGAAAGTAGCCGACAGGCCCACGTGGATGTCAGTTCTCTGCAGCAACAACGCTACCAGCGTCAGACACTTGGGTTCTCTTTGGTAAATGGAAGAACAACTCTGCTTGGAAGCTTCTGCCATCCAGTTTGAGAGTCGCACTTCCACCGCAGCCTAGGATTCCATGTGTTGACATGCCGCCACAATTTCCAATTCTTAGGCCTATGACAGCAGAGTGTCTGGCAGTTCTCAAAGAGACCTTAGGAATGCAGGCGTTTTGGCTCCTTCCACCGAGAAAGCAGCTCCTCCAGATCCTCTGTCGTTAGGTATTTCATGTTAGAATATCTCTAGGTGCCCTCTTTCCTCCTCCACGAGGTAAGACACAAACGGACTTGCCCTAAAGGGAAGAAGCCTTCTGAGTGCGGCAGAGAGGCAGGCTCTCCCACTCAGCGTCACCCCACGACTGAGCCCCTGGTATGGGTCCGAGACACGGAGATAGACAGACGTAACCCCGAGCTTTTCCACAATGTAGTATAGGCCTCACCCTCAAGCTCACGTCAATTTCATAGAGAAAGCACCAGGCCTCGGTGTGCTTTCCTGTGGCAAGGAAACTTTGCTTTCACCCTTAGGTGGCACATTGGCTCAGGACGGCCCTAGCCGAAGGACTCACGGTGTGCAGCCTTATTTGTTGAGATCAGTCCCTCTGGCTCTTTCTCTGATGAAACCAAGTGGGCAAAGAGCCGTTCCTAAGCTGGGGTCCCTGGGAGCTTTCCCTAGTCTACACCAGAACAGCACTCTGAGGGAGAGGAGACGCGGAGGTTTGGTAGCAAAATCTCCTATTCTGAAGAGAAACATTTCGTTGTAGGCGGGTTCCATCAGCCTTGCCGTATTTTCTCAGCTGGCTAGGATGGAGGGCAGGCAGTCAGTTGGCAGGCTCACCTGAGGCCCTGCTTCCCCGACTGTGATTCAGAACCCCCGCCTGCTGCAGCCCAAAGGGACGGCTTATGGTAAGGGAAAAACCGTGTGTTGGAAAGTTTCTGCCTAACCCTCGCACAAGCACAAGCATATGGGTCAGTGGTCAAAGACTTTCCCCACAAGTTTACCATGTTTGCTCCCATCTAGCCTCCGAAGGCCGAGGTTACCTAGCTGGGGATCACACTTCAGGAAAGGTACTCATGCTGCTTGAGACTGCAAGTTGTTTCACCAGGCAGCACAAATCGATGAAACCCACTTGCATTTTCCAGGGGCAGAGCAAAAGGTGTAAACTTACACGCCTCCAGCCTGGGAGGGGCGACATACACTTTCTGAATGGGAAAGAAGCCCATGCCTTCAGTGTGAAAGGCCACTATGCCTCTTTGCTTTGGCAGCCCAGGGGTAGCGTCGGCTCTGAAATGCTTCCAAAGGAGCAGAGTCAGAGAACCTTTGAACCACAGAGCAGGTGCAGCCCCGAACAAGGTCTGCTCTTGGCCTGAGAACACCCAATGCGCAGCACTTCTTTTGGGTACACACGTGTAGAGGAAGGTTGTTGAATTCTGCTGCGTGATAACTTCTCCGGGTCACGTAGTGTGAGGGCCAGTAGAGTGGCCCTCCATCTCATCCCAGCTTCATGTGCCGGGTGTATAAGGCAAACTCCCTGCTTGATTCCCTCCGTGGGCCTCGTAAGCTCCAGAGAAAGATGGATGATTGGGACCCAGGGCTGGTATCTAGGTTCATGTTCTGTGCCTCAACTTCGCAGCTGTTCTCTCTAAGCGGGTCCCAAAGGCTTTCTGGAAGAGTTTCCTTAGAGGCTCAGAAACAGGAAATTAGCTGACAGGCCCACGGGGATGCCAGTTCTCGGCAGCAACAACGCTACCAGCGTCAGACCCTTGGGTTCTCTTTGTTAAATGGAAGAACAACTCTGCTTGGAAGCTTCTGCCATCCAGTTTGAGAGTCGCACTTCCACCGCAGCCTAGGTTTCCATGTGTTGCCATGCCGCCACAATTTCCAATTCTTAGGCCTAGACAGCAGAGTGTCTGGCAGTTCTAAAAGAGACCTTAGGAATGCAGGCGTTTTGGCTCCTTCCACCGAGAAAGCAGCTCCTCCAGATCCTCTGTCGTTAGGTATTTCATGTTAGAATATCTCTAGGCGCCCTCTTTCCTCCTCCACGAGGTAAGACACAAACGGACTTGCCCTAAAGGGAAGAAGCCTTCTGAGTCCGGCAGAGAGGCAGCCTTTCCCACTCAGCGTCACCCCACGACTGAGCCCTGGTATGGGTCCGAGACACGGAGATAGACAGCCGTAACCCCGAGCTTTTCCACAATGTAGTATAGGCCTCACCCTCAAGCTCACGTCAATTTCATAGAGAAAACACCAGGCCTCGGTGTGCTTTCCTGTGGCAAGGAAACTTTGCTTTCATTCCTTAGGTGGCACATTGGCTCAGGACGGCCCTAGCCGAAGGACTCACGGTGTGCAGCCCTATTTGTTGAGATCAGCCCCTCTGGCTCTTTCTCGGATGAAACCAAGTGGGCAAAGAGCCGTTCCTAAGCTGGGGTCCCTGGGAGATTTCCCTAGTCTACACCAGAACAGCACTCTGAGGGAGAGGAGACGCGGAGGTTTCGTAGCAAAATCTCCTATTCTGAAGAGAAACATTTCGTTGTAGGCGGGTTCCATCAGCCTTGCCGTATTTTCTCAGCTGCCTAGGATGGAGGGCAGGCAGTCAGTTGGCAGGCTCACCTGAGGCCCTGCTTCCCAGACTGTGATTCAGAACCCCCGCCTGCTGCAGCCCAAAGGGACGGCTTATGGTAAGGGAAAAACCCTGTGTTGGAAAGTTCCTGCCTAACCCTCGCACAAGCACAAGCATATGGGTCAGTGGTCAAAGACTTTCCCCACAAGTTTACCATGTTTGCTCCCATCTAGCCTCCGAAGGCCGAGGTTACCTAGCTGGGGATCACACTTCAGGAAAGGTACTCATGCTGCATGTGACTGCAAGTTGTTTCACCAGGCAGCCCAAATCGAGTACACCCACTTGCATTTTCCAGGGGCAGAGCAAAAGGCGTAAACTTACACGCCTCCAGCCTGGGAGGGGCGACATACACTTTCTGAATGGGAAAGAAGCCCATGCCTTCAGTGTGAAAGGCCACTATGCCTCTTTGCTTTGGCAGCCCAGGGGTAGCGTCGGCTCTGAAATGCTTCCAAAGGAGCAGAGTCAGAGAACCTTTGAACCACAGAGCAGGTGCAGCCCCGAACAAGGTCTGCTCTTGGCCTGAGAACACCCACTGCGCAGCACTTCTTTTGGGTACACACGTGTAGAGGAAGGTTATTGAATTCTGCTGCGTGATAACTTCTCCGGGTCACGTAGTGTGAGGGCCAGTAGAGTGGCCCTCCATCTCATCCCAGCTTCATGTGCCGGGTGTATAAGGCAAACTCCCTGCTTGATTCCCTCCGTGGGCCTCGTAAGCTCCAGAGAAAGATGGATGATTGGGACCCAGGGCTGGTATCTAGGTTCATGTTCTGTGCCTCAACTTCGCAGCTGTTCTCTCTAAGCGGGTCACAAAGGCTCTCTGGAAGAGTTTCCTTAGAGGCTCAGAAACAGGAAATTAGCCGACAGGCCCACGGGGATGCCAGTTCTCTGCAGCAACAACGCTACAAGCGTTAGACACTTGGGTTCTCTTCGGTAAATGGAAGAACAACTCTGCTTGGAAGCTTCTGCCATCCAGTTTGAGAGTCACACTTCCACCGCAGCCTAGGATTCCAAGTGTTGCCATGCCGCCACAATTTCCTTAGGCCTATGACGGCAGAGTGTCTGGCAGTTCTCAAAGAGACCTTAGGAATACAGGCGTTTTGGCTCCTTCCACCGAGAAAGCAGCTCCTCCAGATCCTCTGTCGTTAGGTATTTCATGTTAGAATATCTCTAGGCGCCCTCTTTCCTCCTCCACGAGGTAAGACACAAACGGACTTGCCCTAAAGGGAAGAAGCCTTCTGAGTCCGGCAGAGAGGCAGCCTTTCCCACTCAGCATCCCCCACGACTGAGCCCCAGGTATGGGTCTGAGACACGGAGATAGACAGCCGTAACCCCGAGCTTTTCCACAATCTAGTATAGGCCTCACCCTGAAGCTCACGTCAATTTCATAGAGAAAACACCAGACCTCGGTGTGCTTTCCTGTGGCAAGGAAACTTTGCTTTCATTCCTTAGGTGGCACATTGGCTCAGGACGGCCCTACCCGAAGGACTCACGATGTGCAGCCCTATTTATTGAGATCAGCCCCTGTGGCTCTTTCTCGGATGAAACCAAGTGGGCAAAGAGCCGTTCCTAAGCTGGGGTCCCTGGGAGCCTTCCCTAGTCTACACCAGAACAGCACTCTGAGGGAGAGGAGACGCGGAGGCTTGGTAGCCAAATCTCCTATTCTGCAGAGAAACATTTCGTTGTAGGTGGGTTCCATCAGCCTTGCCATATTTTCTCAGCTGGCTAGGACGGAGGGCAGGCAGTCAGTTGGCAGGCTCACCTGAGGCCCTGCTTCCCAGACTGTGATACACAACCCCCGCCTGCTGCAGCCCAAAGGGACGGCTTATGGTAAGGGGAAAACCCTGTGTTGGAAAGTTCCTGCCTAACCCTCGCACAAGCACAAGCATATGGGTCAGTGGTCCAAGACTTTCCCCACAAGTTTACCATGTTTGCTCCCATCTAGCCTCCGAAGGCCGAGGTTACCTAGCTGGGAATCACACTTCAGGAGAGGTACTCATGCTGCTTGGGACTGCAAGTTTTTTCACCAGGCCGCCCAAATCGAGTCCAACCACTTGCATTTTCCAGGGGCCGAGCCTGGGAGGAGCAACATACACTTTCTGAATGGGAAAGAAGCCCATGCCTTCAGTGTGAAAGGCCACTATGCCTCTTTGCTTTGGCAGCCCAGGGATAGCGTCGGCTCTGAAATGCTTCCAAAGGAGCAGAGTCAGAGAACCTTTGAACCACAGAGCAGGTGCAGCCCCGAACAAGGTCTGCTCTTGGCCTGAGAACACCCACTGCCCAGCGCTTCGTTTGGGTACACACGTGTAGAGGAAGGTTGTTGAATTCTGCTGCGTGATAACTTCTCCGGGCCACGTAGCGTGAGGGCCAGTAGAGTGGCCCTCCATCTCATCCCGGCTTCATGTGCCGGGTGTATAAGTCAAACTCCCTGCCTCAATCCCTCCGTGGGCTACGTAACCTCCAGAGAGAGGTGGGTGATTGGGACCCAGAGCTGGTATCTAGGTCACTGCTCTGTGCCTCAACTTCGCAGCTGTTCTCTCTAAGCGGGTCCCAAAGGCTTTCTGGAAGAGTTTCCTTAGAGGGCCAGAAACAGGAAATTAGCCGACAGGCCCACGGGGATGCCAGTTCTCGGCAGCAACAACGCTACCAGCGTCAGACCCTTGGGTTCTCTTTGGTAAATGGAAGAACAACTCTGCTTGGAAGCTTCTGCCATCCAGTTTGAGAGTAGCACTTCCACCGCAGCCTAGGATTCCAAGTGTTGCCATGCCGCCACAATTTCCCATTCTTAGGCCTATGACGGCAGAGTATCTGGCAGTCCTCAAAGAGACCTTAGGGATGCAGGCGTTTTGGCTCCTTCCACCGAGAAAGCAGCTCCTCCAGATCCTCTGTCGTTAGCTAGTTCATGTTAGAATATCTCTAGGCGCCCTCTTTCCTCCTCCACGAGGTAAGACACAAACGGACTTGCCCTAAAGGGAAGAAGCCTTCTGAGTCCGGCAGAGAGGCAGCCTCTCCCACTCAGCATTCCCCGACGACTGAGCCCCTGGCAAGGGTCCGAGACACGGAGGAAGACAGCCGTAACCCCGAGCTTTTCCACAATGTAGTATAGGCCTCACCCTGAAGCTCACGTCAATTTCATAGAGAAAACACCAGGCCTCGGTGTGCTTTCCTGTGGCAAGGAAACTTTGCTTTCATTCCTTAGGTGGCACATTGGCTCAGGACGGCCCTACCCGAAGGACTCACGGTGTGCAACCCTATTTGTTGAGATCAGCCCCTCTGGCTCTTTCTCGGATGAAACCAAGTGGGCAAAGAGCCGTTCCTAAGCTGGGGTCCCTGGGAGCCTTCCCTAGTCTACACCAGAACAGCACTCTGAGGGAGAGGAGACGCGGAGGCTTGGTAGCCAAATCTCCTATTCTGCAGAGAAACATTTCGTTGTAGGTGGGTTCCATCAGCCTTGCCATATGTTCTCAGCTGGCTAGGACGGAGGGCAGGCAGTCAGTTGGCAGGCTCACCTGAGGCCCTGCTTCCCAGACTGTGATACAGAACCCCCGCCTGCTGCAGCCCAAAGGGACGGCTTATGGTAAGGGAAAAACCCTGTGCTGGAAAGTTCCTGCCTAACCCTCGCACAAGCACAAGCATATGGGTCAGTGGTCAAAGACTTTCCCCACAAGTTTACCATGTTTGCTCCCATCTAGCCTCCGAAGGCCGAGGTTACCTAGCTGGGGATCACACTTCAGGAAAGGTACTCATGCTGCTTGAGACTGCAAGTTGTTTCACCAGGCAGCCCAAATCGAGTACACCCACTTGCATTTTCCAGGGGCAGAGCAAAAGTTGTCAACTTACAGGCCTCCAGCCTGGGAGGGGAACATACACTTTCTGAATGGGAAAGAAGCTCATGCCTTTAGTGTGAAAGGCCACTATGCCTCTTTGCTTTGGCAGCCCAGGGGTAGCGTCGGCTCTGAAATGCTTCCAAAGGAGCAGAGTCAGAGAACCTTTGAACCTCAGAGCAGGTGCAGCCCCGAACAAGGTCTGCTCTTGGCCTGAGAACACCCACTGCCCAGCGCTTTTTTTGGGTACACACGTGTAGAGGAAGGTTGTTGAATTCTGCTGCGTGATAATTTCTCCGGGCCACGTAGTGTGAGGGCCAGTAGAGTGGCCCTCCATCTCATCCCAGCTTCATGTGCCGGGTGTATAAGGCAAACTCCCTTCTTGATTCCATCCGTGGGCTACGTAAGCTCCAGAGAAAGATGGATGATTGGGACCCAGGGCTGGTATCTAGGTTCATGTTCTGTGCCTCAACTTCGCAGCGGTTCTCTCTAAGCAGGTCACAAAGGCTCTCTGGAAGAGTTTCCTTAGAGGCTCAGAAACAGGAAAGTAGCCAACAGGCCCACGGGGATGCCAGTTCTCTGCAGCAACAACGCTACCAGCGTCAGACACTTGGGTTCCCTTTGGTAAATGGAAGAACAACTCTGCTTGGAAGCTTCTGCCATCCAGTTTGAGAGTCACACTTCCACCGCAGCCTAGGATTCCAAGTGTTGCCATGCCGCCACAATTTCCAATTCTTAGGCCTATGACGGCAGAGTGTCTGGCAGTTCTCAAAGAGACCTTAGGAATGCAGGCGTTTTGGCTCCTTCCACCGAGAAAGCAGCTCCTCCAGCTCCTCTGTCGTTAGGTATTTCATGTTAGAATATCTCTAGGCGCCCTCTTTCCTCCTCCACGAGGTAAGACACAAACGGACTTGCCCTAAAGGGAAGAAGCCTTCTGAGTCCGGCAGAGAGGCAGCCTTTCCCACTCAGCATCCCCCACGACTGAGCCCCAGGTATGGGTCTGAGACACGGAGAAAGACAGCCGTAACCCCGAGCTTTTCCACAATCTAGTATAGGCCTCACCCTCAAGCTCACGTCAATTTCATAGAGAAAACACCAGGCCTCGGTGTGCTTTCCTGTGGCAAGGAAACTTTGCTTTCATTCCTTAGGTGGCACATTGGCTCAGGACGGCCCTACCCGAAGTACTCACGGTGTGCAGCCCTATTTATTGAGATCAGCCCCTCTGGCTCTTTCTCGGATGAAACCAAGTGGGCAAAGAGCGGTTCCTAAGCTGGGGTCCCTGGGAGCTTTCCCTAGTCTACACCAGAACAGCACTCTGAGGGAGAGGAGACGCGGAGGTTTGGTAGCAAAATCTCCTAATCTGAAGAGAAACATTTCGTTGTAGGCGGGTTCCATCAGCCTTGCCGTATTTTCTCAGCTGGCTAGGATGGAGGGCAGGCAGTCAGTTGGCAGGCTCACCTGAGGCCCTGCTTCCCCGACTGTGATACAGAACCCCCGCCTGCTGCAGCCCAAAGGGACGGCTTATGGTAAGGGAAAAACCGTGTGTTGGAAAGTTTCTGCCTAACCCTCGCACAAGCACAAGCATATGGGTCAGTGGTCAAAGACTTTCCCCACAAGTTTACCATGTTTGCTCCCATCTAGCCTCCGAAGGCCGAGGTTACCTAGCTGGGGATCACACTTCAGGAAAGGTACTCATGCTGCTTGAGACTGCAAGTTGTTTCACCAGGCAGCCCAAATCGAGGAAACCCACTTGCATTTTCCAGGGGCAGAGCAAAAGGTGTAAACTTACACGCCTCCAGCCTGGGAGGGGCGACATACACTTTCTGAATGGGAAAGAAGCCCAAGCCTTCAGTGTGAAAGGCCACTATGCCTCTTTGCTTTGGCAGCCCAGGGGTAGCGTCGGCTCTGAAATGCTTCCAAAGGAGCAGAGTCAGAGAACCTTTGAACCACAGAGCAGGTGCAGCCCCGAACAAGGTCTGCTCTTGGCCTGAGAACACCCACTGCGCAGCACTTCTTTTGGGTACACACGTGTAGAGGAAGGTTGTTGAATTCTGCTGCGTGATAACTTCTCCGGGTCACGTAGTGTGAGGGCCAGTAGAGTGGCCCTCCATCTCATCCCAGCTTCATGTGCCGGGTGTATAAGGCAAACTCCCTTCTTGATTCCCTCCGTGGGCTACGTAAGCTCCAGAGAAAGATGGATGATTGGGACCCAGGGCTGGTATCTAGGTTCATGTTCTGTGCCTCAACTTCGCAGCGGTTCTCTCTAAGCAAGTCACAAAGGCTCTCTGGAAGAGTTTCCTTAGAGGCTCAGAAACAGGAAAGTAGCCAACAGGCCCACGGGGATGCCAGTTCTCTGCAGCAACAACGCTACCAGCGTCAGACACTTGGGTTCCCTTTGGTAAATGGAAGAACAACTCTGCTTGGAAGCTTCTGCCATCCAGTTTGAGAGTCGCACTTCCACCGCAGCCTAGGATTCCAAGTGTTGCCATGCCGCCACAATTTCCCATTCTTAGGCCTATGACGGCAGAGTGTCTGGCAGTCCTCAAAGAGACCTTAGGGATGCAGGCGTTTTGGCTCCTTCCACCGAGAAAGCAGCTCCTCCAGATCCTCTGTCGTTAGGTATTTCATGTTAGAATATCTCGAGGCGCCTTCTTTCCTCCTCCACGAGGTAAGACACAAACGGACTTGCCCTAAAGGCAAGAAGCCTTCTGAGTCCGGCAGAGAGGCGTCCTCTCCCACTCAGCATCCCCCCACGACTGAGCCCCTGGTATGGGTCCGAGACACGGAGATAGACAGCCGTAACCCCGAGCTTTTCCACAATCTAGTATAGGCCTCACCCTGAAGCTCACGTCAATTTCATAGAGAAAACACCAGGCCTCGGTGTGCTTTCCTGTGGCAAGGAAACTTTGCTTTCATTCCTTAGGTGGCACATTGGCTCAGGACGGCCCTACCCGAAGAACTCACGGTGTGCAGCCCTATTTATTGAGATCAGCCCCTCTGGCTCTTTCTCGGATGAAACCAAGTGGGCAAAGAGCAGTTCCTAAGCTGGGGTCCCTGGGAGCCTTCCCTAGTCTACACCAGAACAGCACTCTGAGGGAGAGGAGACGCGGAGGCTTGGTAGCCAAATCTCCTATTCTGCAGAGAAACATTTCGTTGTAGGTGGGTTCCATCAGCCTTGCCATATTTTCTCAGCTGGCTAGGACGGAGGGCAGGCAGTCAGTTGGCAGGCTCACCTGAGGCCCTGCTTCCCAGACTGTGATACAGAACCCCCGCCTGCTGCAGCCCAAAGGGACGGCTTATGGTAAGGGGAAAACCCTGTGTTGGAAAGTTCCTGCCTAACCCTCGCACAAGCACAAGCATATGGGTCAGTGGTCCAAGACTTTCCCCACAAGTTTACCATGTTTGCTCCCATCTAGCCTCCGAAGGCCGAGGTTACCTAGCTGGGAATCACACTTCAGGAGAGGTACTCATGCTGCTTGGGACTGCAAGTTGTTTCACCAGGCAGCCCAAATCGAGTCCACCCACTTGCATTTTCCAGGGGCCGAGCCTGGGAGGGGCAACATACACTTTCTGAATGGGAAAGAAGCCCATGCCTTCAGTGTGAAAGGCCACTATGCCTCTTTGCTTTGGCAGCCCAGGGATAGCGTCGGCTCTGAAATGCTTCCAAAGGAGCAGAGTCAGAGAACCTTTGAACCACAGAGCAGGTGCAGCCCCGAACAAGGTCTGCTCTTGGCCTGAGAACACCCACTGCCCAGCGCTTCGTTTGGGTACACACGTGTAGAGGAAGGTTGTTGAATTCTGCTGCGTGATAACTTCTCCGGGCCACGTAGCGTGAGGGCCAGTAGAGTGGCCCTCCATCTCATCCCGGCTTCATGTGCCGGGTGTATAAGTCAAACTCCCTGCTTCAATCCCTCCGTGGGCTACGTAACCTCCAGAGAGAGGTGGGTGATTGGGACCCAGAGCTGGTATCTAGGTCACTGCTCTGTGCCTCAACTTCGCAGCTGTTCTCTCTAAGCGGGTCCCAAAGGCTTTCTGGAAGAGTTTCCTTAGAGGGCCAGAAACAGGAAATTAGCCGACAGGCCCACGGGGATGCCAGTTCTCGGCAGCAACAACGCTACCAGCGTCAGACCCTTGGGTTCTCTTTGTTAAATGGAAGAACAACTCTGCTTGGAAGCTTCTGCCATCCAGTTTGAGAGTCGCACTTCCACCGCAGCCTAGGATTCCAAGTGTTGCCATGCCGCCACAATTTCCCATTCTTAGGCCTATGACGGCAGAGTATCTGGCAGTCCTCAAAGAGACCTTAGGGATGCAGGCGTTTTGGCTCCTTCCACCGAGAAAGCAGCTCCTCCAGATCCTCTG
This sequence comes from Eschrichtius robustus, assembly GCF_028021215.1. Classification (NCBI taxonomy): domain Eukaryota; kingdom Metazoa; phylum Chordata; class Mammalia; order Artiodactyla; family Eschrichtiidae; genus Eschrichtius; species Eschrichtius robustus. Next base: position 44,463,214 of record NC_090842.1, read on the forward strand.
TCGTTAGGTATTTCATGTTAGAATATCTCTAGGCGCCCTCTTTCCTCCTCCACGAGGTAAGACACAAACGGACTTGCCCTAAAGGGAAGAAGCCTTCTGAGTCCGGCAGAGAGGCAGCCTCTCCCACTCAGCATTCCCCGACGACTTAGCCCCTGGCAAGGGTCCGAGACACGGAGGAAGACAGCCGTAACCCCGAGCTTTTCCACAATGTAGTATAGGCCTCACCCTCAAGCTCACGTCAATTTCATAGAGAAAACACCAGGCCTCGGTGTGCTTTCCTGTGGCAAGGAAACTTTGCTTTCATTCCTTAGGTGGCGCATTGGCTCAGGACGGCCCTACCCGAAGGACTCACGGTGTGCAACCCTATTTGTTGAGATCAGCCCCTCTGGCTCTTTCTCGGATGAAACCAAGTGGGCAAAGAGCCGTTCCTAAGCTGGGGTCCCTGGGAGCCTTCCCTAGTCTACACCAGAACAGCACTCTGAGGGAGAGGAGACGCGGAGGCTTGGTAGCCAAATCTCCTATTCTGCAGAGAAACATTTCGTTGTAGGTGGGTTCCATCAGCCTTGCCATATTTTCTCAGCTGGCTAGGACGGAGGGCAGGCAGTCAGTTGGCAGGCTCAACTGAGGCCCTGCTTCCCAGACTGTGATACAGAACCCCCGCCTGCTGCAGCCCAAAGGGACGGCTTATGGTAAGGGAAAAACCCTGTGTTGGAAAGTTCCTGCCTAACCCTCGCACAAGCACAAGCATATGGGTCAGTGTTCAAAGATTTTCCCCACAAGTTTACCATGTTTGCTCCCATCTAGCCTCCGAAGGCCGAGGTTACCTAGCTGGGGATCACACTTCAGGAAAGGTACTCATGCTGCTTGAGACTGCAAGTTGTTTCACCAGGCAGCCCAAATCGAGTACACCCACTTGCATTTTCCAGGGGCAGAGCAAAAGGTGTCAACTTACAGGCCTCCAGCCTGGGAGGGGAACATACACTTTCTGAATGGGAAAGAAGCTCATGCCTTCAGTGTGAAAGGCCACTATGCCTCTTTGCTTTGGCAGCCCAGGGGTAGCGTCGTCTCTGAAATGCTTCCAAAGGAGCAGAGTCAGAGAACCTTTGAACCTCAGAGCAGGTGCAGCCCCGAACAAGGTCTGCTCTTGGCCTGAGAACACCCACTGCCCAGCGCTTTTTTTGGGTACACACGTGTAGAGGAAGGTTGTTGAATTCTGCTGAGTGATAATTTCTCCGGGCCACGTAGTGTGAGGGCCAGTAGAGTGGCCCTCCATCTCATCCCAGCTTCATGTGCCGGGTGTATAAGGCAAACTCCCTTCTTGATTCCCTCCTTGGGCTACGTAAGCTCCAGAGAAAGATGGATGATTGGGACCCAGGGCTGGTATCTAGGTTCATGTTCTGTGCAACTTCGCAGCGGTTCTCTCTAAGCGGGTCACAAAGGCTCTCTGGAAGAGTTTCCTTAGAGGCTCAGAAACAGGAAAGTAGCCAACAGGCCCACGGGGATGCCAGTTCTCTGCAGCAACAACGCTACCAGCGTCAGACACTTGGGTTCCCTTTGGTAAATGGAAGAACAACTCTGCTTGGAAGCTTCTGCCATCCAGTTTGAGAGTCACACTTCCACCGCAGCCTAGGATTCCAAGTGTTGCCATGCCGCCACAATTTCCAATTCTTAGGCCTATGACGGCAGAGTGTCTGGCAGTTCTCAAAGAGACCTTAGGAATGCAGGCGTTTTGGCTCCTTCCACCGAGAAAGCAGCTCCTCCAGATCCTCTGTCGTTAGGTATTTCATGTTAGAATATCTCGAGGCGCCTTCTTTCCTCCTCCACGAGGTAAGACACAAACGGACTTGCCCTAAAGGCAAGAAGCCTTCTGAGTCCGGCAGAGAGGCGTCCTCTCCCACTCAGCATCCCCCCACGACTGAGCCCCTGGTATGGGTCCGAGACACGGAGAAAGACAGCCGTAACCCCGAGCTTTTCCACAATGTAGTATAGGCCTCACCCTCAAGCTCACGTCAATTTCATAGAGAAAACACCAGGCCTCGGTGTGCTTTCCTGTGGCAAGGAAACTTTGCTTTCATTCCTTAGGTGGCACATTGGCTCAGGACGGCCCTACCCGAAGTACTCACGGTGTGCAGCCCTATTTGTTGAGATCAGCCCCTCTGGCTCTTTCTCGGATGAAACCAAGTGGGCAAAGAGCCGTTCCTAAGCTGGGGTCCCTGGGAGCTTTCCCTAGTCTACACCAGAACAGCACTCTGAGGGAGAGGAGACGCGGAGGTTTGGTAGCAAAATCTCCTATTCTGAAGAGAAACATTTCGTTGTAGGCGGGTTCCATCAGCCTGCCGTATTTTCTCAGCTGCCTAGGATGGAGGGCAGGCAGTCAGTTGGCAGACTCACCTGAGGCCCTGCTTCCCCGACTGTGATACAGAACCCTCGCCTGCTGCAGCCCAAAGGGACGGCTTATGGTAAGGGAAAAACCCTGTGTTGGAAAGTTCCTGCCTAACCCTCGCACAAGCACAAGCATATGGGTCAGTGGTCAAAGACTTTCCCCACAAGTTTACCATGTTTGCTCCCATCTAGCCTCCGAAGGCCGAGGTTACCTAGCTGGGGATCACACTTAAGGAAAGGTACTCATGCTGCATGTGACTGCAAGTTGTTTCACCAGGCAGCCCAAATGGAGTACACCCACCTGCATTTTCCAGGGGCAGAGCAAAAGGTGTAAACTTACACGCCTCCAGCCTGGGAGGGGCAAAATACACTTTCTGAATGTGAAAGAAGCCCATGCCTTCTTTGTGAAAGGCCACTATGCCTCTCTGCTTGGTAGCCCAGAGGTAGCGTCAGCTCTGAAATGCTTCCAAAGGAGCAGAGTCAGAGAACCTTTGAACCACAGAGCAGGTGCAGCCCCGAACAAGGTCTGCTCTTGGCCTGAGAACACCCACTGCCCAGCGCTTCTTTTGGGTACCCACGTGTAGAGGAAGGTTGTTGAATTCTGCTGCGTGATAACTTCTCCGGGCCACGTAGTGTGAGGGCTAATAGAGTGGCTTTCCATCTCATCCCAGCTTCATGTGCCGGGTGTATAAGGCAAACTCCCTGCTTGAATCCCTCCGTGGGCTACGTAAACTCCAGAGAAAGATGGATGATTGGGACCCAGGGCTGGTACCTAGGTAATGTTCTGTGCCTCAACTTCGCAGCTGTTCTCTCTAAGCGGGTCCCAAAGGCTTTCTGGAAGAGTTTCCTTAGAGGCTCAGAAACAGGAAAGTAGCCGACAGGCCCACGTGGATGTCAGTTCTCTGCAGCAACAACGCTACCAGCGTCAGACACTTGGGTTCTCTTTGGTAAATGGAAGAACAACTCTGCTTGGAAGCTTCTGCCATCCAGTTTGAGAGTCGCACTTCCACCGCAGCCTAGGATTCCATGTGTTGCCATGCCGCCACAATTTCCAATTCTTAGGCCTATGACAGCAGAGTGTCTGGCAGTTCTCAAAGAGACCTTAGGAATGCAGGCGTTTTGGCTCCTTCCACCGAGAAAGCAGCTCCTCCAGATCCTCTGTCGTTAGGTATTTCATGTTAGAATATCTCTAGGTGCCCTCTTTCCTCCTCCACGAGGTAAGACACAAACGGACTTGCCCTAAAGGGAAGAAGCCTTCTGAGTGCGGCAGAGAGGCAGGCTCTCCCACTCAGCGTCACCCCACGACTGAGCCCCTGGTATGGGTCCGAGACACGGAGATAGACAGACGTAACCCCGAGCTTTTCCACAATGTAGTATAGGCCTCACCCTCAAGCTCACGTCAATTTCATAGAGAAAACACCAGGCCTCGGTGTGCTTTCCTGTGGCAAGGAAACTTTGCTTTCATTCCTTAGGTGGCACATTGGCTCAGGACGGCCCTAGCCGAAGGACTCACGGTGTGCAGACTTATTTGTTGAGATCAGTCCCTCTGGCTCTTTCTCTGATGAAACCAAGTGGGCAAAGAGCCGTTCCTAAGCTGGGGTCCCTGGGAGCTTTCCCTAGTCTACACCAGAACAGCACTCTGAGGGAGAGGAGACGCGGAGGTTTGGTAGCAAAATCTCCTATTCTGAAGAGAAACATTTCGTTGTAGGCGGGTTCCATCAGCCTTGCCGTATTTTCTCAGCTGGCTAGGATGGAGGGCAGGCAGTCAGTTGGCAGGCTCACCTGAGGCCCTGCTTCCCCGACTGTGATTCAGAACCCCCGCCTGCTGCAGCCCAAAGGGACGGCTTATGGTAAGGGAAAAACCGTGTGTTGGAAAGTTTCTGCCTAACCCTCGCACAAGCACAAGCATATGGGTCAGTGGTCAAAGACTTTCCCCACAAGTTTACCATGTTTGCTCCCATCTAGCCTCCGAAGGCCGAGGTTACCTAGCTGGGGATCACACTTCAGGAAAGGTACTCATGCTGCTTGAGACTGCAAGTTGTTTCACCAGGCAGCACAAATCGATGAAACCCACTTGCATTTTCCAGGGGCAGAGCAAAAGGTGTAAACTTACACGCCTCCAGCCTGGGAGGGGCGACATACACTTTCTGAATGGGAAAGAAGCCCATGCCTTCAGTGTGAAAGGCCACTATGCCTCTTTGCTTTGGCAGACCAGGGGTAGCGTCGGCTCTGAAATGCTTCCAAAGGAGCAGAGTCAGAGAACCTTTGAACCACAGAGCAGGTGCAGCCCCGAACAAGGTCTGCTCTTGGCCTGAGAACACCCAATGCGCAGCACTTCTTTTGGGTACACACGTGTAGAGGAAGGTTGTTGAATTCTGCTGCGTGATAACTTCTCCGGGTCACGTAGTGTGAGGGCCAGTAGAGTGGCCATCCATCTCATCCCAGCTTCATGTGCCGGGTGTATAAGGCAAACTCCCTGCTTGATTCCCTCCGTGGGCCTCGTAAGCTCCAGAGAAAGATGGATGATTGGGACCCAGGGCTGGTATCTAGGTTCATGTTCTGTGCCTCAACTTCGCAGCTGTTCTCTCTAAGCGGGTCCCAAAGGCTTTCTGGAAGAGTTTCCTTAGAGGCTCAGAAACAGGAAATTAGCTGACAGGCCCACGGGGATGCCAGTTCTCGGCAGCAACAACGCTACCAGCGTCAGACCCTTGGGTTCTCTTTGTTAAATGGAAGAACAACTCCGCTTGGAAGCTTCTGCCATCCAGTTTGAGAGTCGCACTTCCACCGCAGCCTAGGTTTCCATGTGTTGCCATGCCGCCACAATTTCCAATTCTTAGGCCTAGACAGCAGAGTGTCTGGCAGTTCTCAAAGAGACCTTAGGAATGCAGGCGTTTTGGCTCCTTCCACCGAGAAAGCAGCTCCTCAAGATCCTCTGTCGTTAGGTATTTCATGTTAGAATATCTCTAGGCGCCCTCTTTCCTCCTCCACGAGGTAAGACACAAACGGATTTGCCCTAAAGGGAAGAAGCCTTCTGAGTCCGGCAGAGAGGCAGCCTTTCCCACTCAGCGTCACCCCACGACTGAGCCCCTGGTATGGGTCCGAGACACGGAGATAGACAGCCGTAACCCCGAGCTTTTCCACAATGTAGTATAGGCCTCACCTTCAAGCTCACGTCAATTTCATAGAGAAAACACCAGGCCTCGGTGTGCTTTCCTGTGGCAAGGAAACTTTGCTTTCATTCCTTAGGTGGCACATTGGCTCAGGACGGCCCTAGCCGAAGGACTCACGGTGTGCAGCCCTATTTGTTGAGATCAGCCCCTCTGGCTCTTTCTCGGATGAAACCAAGTGGGCAAAGAGCCGTTCCTAAGCTGGGGTCCCTGGGAGATTTCCCTAGTCTACACCAGAACAGCACTCTGAGGGAGAGGAGACGCGGAGGTTTGGTAGCAAAATCTCCTATTCTGAAGAGAAACATTTCGTTGTAGGCGGGTTCCATCAGCCTTGCCGTATTTTCTCAGCTGCCTAGGATGGAGGGCAGGCAGTCAGTTGGCAGGCTCACCTGAGGCCCTGCTTCCCAGACTGTGATTCAGAACCCCCGCCTGCTGCAGCCCAAAGGGACGGCTTATGGTAAGGGAAAAACCCTGTGTTGGAAAGTTCCTGCCTAACCCTCGCACAAGCACAAGCGTATGGGTCAGTGGTCAAAGACTTTCCCCACAAGTTTACCATGTTTGCTCCCATCTAGCCTCCGAAGGCCGAGGTTACCTAGCTGGGGATCACACTTCAGGAAAGGTACTCATGCTGCATGTGACTGCAAGTTGTTTCACCAGGCAGCCCAAATCGAGTACACCCACTTGCATTTTCCAGGGGCAGAGCATAAGGTGTAAACTTACACGCCTCCAGCCTGGGAGGGGCGACATACACTTTCTGAATGGGAAAGAAGCCCATGCCTTCAGTGTGAAAGGCCACTATGCCTCTTTGCTTTGGCAGCCCAGGGGTAGCGTCGGCTCTGAAATGCTTCCAAAGGAGCAGAGTCAGAGAACCTTTGAACCACAGAGCAGGTGCAGCCCCGAACAAGGTCTGCTCTTGGCCTGAGAACACCCACTGCGCAGCACTTCTTTTGGGTACACACGTGTAGAGGAAGGTTATTGAATTCTGCTGCGTGATAACTTCTCCGGGTCACGTAGTGTGAGGGCCAGTAGAGTGGCCCTCCATCTCATCCCAGCTTCATGTGCCGGGTGTATAAGGCAAACTCCCTGCTTGATTCCCTCCGTGGGCCTCGTAAGCTCCAGAGAAAGATGGATGATTGGGACCCAGGTCTGGTATCTAGGTTCATGTTCTGTGCCTCAACTTCGCAGCTGTTCTCTCTAAGCGGGTCACAAAGGCTCTCTGGAAGAGTTTCCTTAGAGGCTCAGAAACAGGAAATTTGCCGACAGGCCCACGGGGATGCCAGTTCTCTGCAGCAACAACGCTACAAGCGTTAGACACTTGGGTTCTCTTCGGTAAATGGAAGAACAACTCTGCTTGGAAGCTTCTGCCATCCAGTTTGAGAGTCAAACTTCCACCGCAGCCTAGGATTCCAAGTGTTGCCATGCCGCCACAATTTCCTTAGGCCTATGACGGCAGAGTGTCTGGCAGTTCTCAAAGAGACCTTAGGAATACAGGCGTTTTGGCTCCTTCCACCGAGAAAGCAGCTCCTCCAGATCCTCTGTCGTTAGGTATTTCATGTTAGAATATCTCTAGGCGCCCTCTTTCCTCCTCCACGAGGTAAGACACAAACGGACTTGCCCTAAAGGGAAGAAGCCTTCTGAGTCCGGCAGAGAGGCAGCCTTTCCCACTCAGCATCCCCCACGACTGAGCCCCAGGTATGGGTCTGAGACACGGAGATAGACAGCCGTAACCCCGAGCTTTTCCACAATCTAGTATAGGCCTCACCCTGAAGCTCACGTCAATTTCATAGAGAAAACACCAGGCCTCGGTGTGCTTTCCTGTGGCAAGGAAACTTTGCTTTCATTCCTTAGGTGGCACATTGGCTCAGGACGGCCCTACCCGAAGAACTCACGATGTGCAGCCCTATTTATTGAGATCAGCCCCTCTGGCTCTTTCTCGGATGAAACCAAGGGGGCAAAGAGCCGTTCCTAAGCTGGGGTCCCTGGGAGCCTTCCCTAGTCTACACCAGAACAGCACTCTGAGGGAGAGGAGACGCGGAGGCTTGGTAGCAAAATCTCCTATTCTGCAGAGAAACATTTCGTTGTAGGTGGGTTCCATCAGCCTTGCCATATTTTCTCAGCTGGCTAGGACGGAGGGCAGGCAGTCAGTTGGCAGGCTCACCTGAGGCCCTGCTTCCCAGACTGTGATACAGAACCCCCGCCTGCTGCAGCCCAAAGGGACGGCTTATGGTAAGGGGAAAACCCTGTGTTGGAAAGTTCCTGCCTAACCCTCGCACAAGCACAAGCATATGGGTCAGTGGTCCAAGACTTTCCCCACAAGTTTACCATGTTTGCTCCCATCTAGCCTCCGAAGGCCGAGGTTACCTAGCTGGGAATCACACTTCAGGAGAGGTACTCATGCTGCTTGGGACTGCAAGTTTTTTCACCAGGCAGCCCAAATCGAGTCCACCCACTTGCATTTTCCAGGGGCCGAGCCTGGGAGGGGCAACATACACTTTCTGAATGGGAAAGAAGCCCATGCCTTCAGTGTGAAAGGCCACTATGCCTCTTTGCTTTGGCAGCCCAGGGGTAGCGTCGGCTCTGAAATGCTTCCAAAGGAGCAGAGTCAGAGAACCTTTGAACCACAGAGCAGGTGCAGCCCCGAACAAGGTCTGCTCTTGGCCTGAGAACACCCACTGCGCAGCACTTCTTTTGGGTACACACGTGTAGAGGAAGGTTGTTGAATTCTGCTGCGTGATAACTTCTCCGGGTCACGTAGTGTGAGGGCCAGTAGAGTGGCCCACCATCTCATCCCAGCTTCATGTGCCGGGTGTATAGGCAAACTCCCTGCTTGATTCCCTCCGTGGGCCTCGTAAGCTCCAGAGAAAGATGGATGATTGGGACCCAGGGCTGGTATCTAGGTTCATGTTCTGTGCCTCAACTTCGCAGCTGTTCTCTCTAAGCGGGTCACAAAGGCTCTCTGGAAGAGTTTCCTTAGAGGCTCAGAAACAGGAAATTAGCCGACAGGCCCACGGGGATGCCAGTTCTCTGCAGCAACAACCCTACAAGCGTCAGACACTTGGGTTCTCTTCGGTAAATAGAAGAACAACTCTGCTTGGAAGCTTCTGCCATCCAGTTTGAGAGTCACACTTCCACCGCAGCCTAGGATCCCAAGTGTTGCCATGCCGCCACAATTTCCAATTCTTAGGCCTATGACGGCAGAGTGTCTGGCAGTTCTCAAAGAGACCTTAGGAATGCAGGCGTTTTGGCTCCTTCCACCGAGAAAGCAGCTCCTCCAGATCCTCTGTCGTTAGGTATTTCATGTTAGAATATCTCTAGGCGCCCTCTTTCCTCCTCCACGAGGTAAGACACAAACGGACTTGCCCTAAAGGGAAGAAGCCTTCTGAGTCCGGCAGAGAGGCAGCCTCTCCCACTCAGCATCCCCCACGACTGAGCCCCAGGTATGGGTCTGAGACACGGAGAAAGACAGCCGTAACCCCGAGCTTTTCCACAATCTAGTATAGACCTCACCCTCAAGCTCACGTCAATTTCATAGAGAAAACACCAGGCCTCGGTGTGCTTTCCTGTGGCAAGGAAACTTTGCTTTCATTCCTTAGGTGGCACATTGGCTCAGGACGGCCCTACCCGAAGTACTCACGGTGTGCAGCCCTATTTGTTGAGATCAGCCCCTCTGGCTCTTTCTCGGATGAAACCAAGTGGGCAAAGAGCCGTTCCTAAGCTGGGGTCCCTGGGAGCTTTCCCTAGTCTACACCAGAACAGCACTCTGAGGGAGAGGAGACGCGGAGGTTTGGTAGCAAAATCTCCTAATCTGAAGAGAAACATTTCGTTGTAGACAAGTTCCATCAGCCTTGCCGTATTTTCTCAGCTGCCTAGGATGGAGGGCAGGCAGTCAGTTGGCAGGCTCACCTGAGGCCCTGCTTCCCCGACTGTGATACAGAACCCCCGCCTGCTGCAGCCCAAAGGGACGGCTTATGGTAAGGGAAAATCCGTGTATTGGAAAGTTCCTGCCTAACCCTCGCACAAGCACAAGCATATGGGTCAGTGGTCAAAGACTTTCCCCACAAGTTTACCATGTTTGCTCCCATCTAGCCTCCGAAGGCCGAGGTTACCTAGCTGGGGATCACACTTCAGGAAAGGTACTCATGCTGCTTGAGACTGCAAGTTGTTTCACCAGGCAGCCCAAATCGAGTACACCCACTTGCATTTTCCAGGGGCAGAGCAAAAGGTGTCAACTTACACGCCTCCAGCCTGGGAGGGGCGACATACACTTTCTGAATGGGAAAGAAGCCCATGCCTTCAGTGTGAAAGGCCACTATGCCTCTTTGCTTTGGCAGCCCAGGGGTAGCGTCGGCTCTGAAATGCTTCCAAAGGAGCAGAGTCAGAGAACCTTTGAACCACAGAGCAGGTGCAGCCCCGAACAAGGTCTGCTCTTGGCCTGAGAACACCCAATGCGCAGCACTTCTTTTGGGTACACACGTGTAGAGGAAGGTTGTTGAATTCTGCTGCGTGATAACTTCTCCGGGTCACGTAGTGTGAGGGCCAGTAGAGTGGCCCTCCATCTCATCCCAGCTTCATGTGCCGGGTGTATAAGGCAAACTCCCTTCTTGATTCCCTCCGTGGGCTACGTAAGCTCCAGAGAAAGATGGATGATTGGGAGCCAGGGCTGGTATCTAGGTTCTTGTTCTGTGCCTCAACTTCGCAGCGGTTCTCTCTAAGCAGGTCACAAAGGCTCTCTGGAAGAGTTTCCTTAGAGGCTCAGAAACAGGAAAGTAGCCAACAGGCCCACGGGGATGCCAGTTCTCTGCAGCAACAACGCTACCAGCGTCAGACACTTGGGTTCCCTTTGGTAAATGGAAGAACAACTCTGCTAGGAAGCTTCTGCCATCCAGTTTGAGAGTCACACTTCCACCGCAGCCTAGGATCCCAAGTGGTGCCATGCCGCCACAATTTCCAATTCTTAGGCCTATGACGGCAGAGTGTCTGGCAGTTCTCCAAGAGACCTTAGGAATGCAGGCGTTTTGGCTCCTTCCACCGAGAAAGCAGCTCCTCCAGCTCCTCTGTCGTTAGGTATTTCATGTTAGAATATCTCTAGGCGCCCTCTTTCCTCCTCCACGAGGTAAGACACAAACGGACTTGCCCTAAAGGGAAGAAGCCTTCTGAGTCCGGCAGAGAGGCAGCCTTTCCCACTCAGCATCCCCCACGACTGAGCCCCAGGTATGGGTCTGAGACACGGAGAAAGACAGCCGTAACCCCGAGCTTTTCCACAATCTAGTATAGGCCTCACCCTCAAGCTCACGTCAATTTCATAGAGAAAACACCAGGCCTCGGTGTGCTTTCCTGTGGCAAGGAAACTTTGCTTTCATTCCTTAGGTGGCACATTGGCTCAGGACGGCCCTACCCGAAGTACTCACGGTGTGCAGCCCTATTTATTGAGATCAGCCCCTCTGGCTCTTTCTCGGATGAAACCAAGTGGGCAGAGAGCGGTTCCTAAGCTGGGGTCCCTGGGAGCTTTCCCTAGTCTACACCAGAACAGCACTCTGAGGGAGAGGAGACGCGGAGGTTTGGTAGCAAAATCTCCTAATCTGAAGAGAAACATTTCGTTGTAGGCGGGTTCCATCAGCCTTGCCGTATTTTCTCAGCTGCCTAGGATGGAGGGCAGGCAGTCAGTTGGCAGGCTCACCTGAGGCCCTGCTTCCCCGACTGTGATACAGAACCCCCGCCTGCTGCAGCCCAAAGGGACGGCTTATGGTAAGGGAAAATCCGTGTATTGGAAAGTTCCTGCCTAACCCTCGCACAAGCACAAGCATATGGGTCAGTGGTCAAAGACTTTCCCCACAAGTTTACCATGTTTGCTCCCATCTAGCCTCCGAAGGCCGAGGTTACCTAGCTGGGGATCACACTTCAGGAAAGGTACTCATGCTGCTTGAGACTGCAAGTTGTTTCACCAGACAGCCCAAATCGAGTACACCCACTTGCATTTTCCAGGGGCAGAGCAAAAGGTGTAAACTTACACGCCTCCAGCCTGGGAGGGGCGACATACACTTTCTGAATGGGAAAGAAGCCCATGCCTTCAGTGTGAAAGGCCACTATGCCTCTTTGCTTTGGCAGCCCAGGGGTAGCGTCGGCTCTGAAATGCTTCCAAAGGAGCAGAGTCAGAGAACCTTTGAACCACAGAGCAGGTGCAGCCCCGAACAAGGTCTGCTCTTGGCCTGAGAACACCCAATGCGCAGCACTTCTTTTGGGTACACACGTGTAGAGGAAGGTTGTTGAATTCTGCTGCGTGATAACTTCTCCGGGTCACGTAGTGTGAGGGCCAGTAGAGTGGCCCTCCATCTCATCCCAGCTTCATGTGCCGGGTGTATAAGGCAAACTCCCTGCTTGATTCCCTCCGTGGGCCTCGTAAGCTCCAGAGAAAGATGGATGATTGGGACCCAGGGCTGGTATCTAGGTTCATGTTCTGTGCCTCAACTTCGCAGCTGTTCTCTCTAAGCGGGTCCCAAAGGCTTTCTGGAAGAGTTTCCTTAGAGGCTCAGAAACAGGAAATTAGCCGACAGGCCCACGGGGATGCCAGTTCTCTGCAGCAACAACGCTACCAGCGTCAGACCCTTGGGTTCTCTTTGGTAAATGGAAGAACAACTCTGCTTGGAAGCTTCTGCCATCCAGTTTGAGAGTCGCACTTCCACCGCAGCCTAGGTTTCCATGTGTTGCCATGCCGCCACAATTTCCAATTCTTAGGCCTATGACAGCAGAGTGTCTGGCAGTTCTCAAAGAGACCTTAGGAATGCAGGCGTTTTGGCTCCTTCCACCGAGAAAGCAGCTCCTCCAGATCCTCTGTCGTTAGGTATTTCATGTTAGAATATCTCTAGGCGCCCTCTTTCCTCCTCCACGAGGTAAGACACAAACGGACTTGCCCTAAAGGGAAGAAGCCTTCTGAGTCCGGCAGAGAGGCAGCCTTTCCCACTCAGCGTCACCCCACGACTGAGCCCCTGGTATGGGTCCGAGACACGGAGATAGACAGCCGTAACCCCGAGCTTTTCCACAATGTAGTATAGGCCTCACCCTCAAGCTCACGTCAATTTCATAGAGAAAACACCAGGCCTCGGTGTGCTTTCCTGTGGCAAGGAAACTTTGCTTTCATTCCTTAGGTGGCACATTGGCTCAGGACGGCCCTAGCCGAAGGACTCACGGTGTGCAGCCCTATTTGTTGAGATCAGCCCCTCTGGCTCTTTCTCGGATGAAACCAAATGGGCAAAGAGCCGTTCCTAAGCTGGGGTCCCTGGGAGCTTTCCCTAGTCTACACCAGAACAGCACTCTGAGGGAGAGGAGACGCGGAGGTTTGGTAGCAAAATCTCCTATTCTGAAGAGAAACATTTCGTTGTAGGCGGGTTCCATCAGCCTTGCCGTATTTTCTCAGCTGCCTAGGATGGAGGGCAGGCAGTCAGTTGGCAGGCTCACCTGAGGCCCTGCTTCCCAGACTGTGATTCAGAACCCCCGCCTGCTGCAGCCCAAAGTGACGGCTTATGGTAAGGGAAAAACCCTGTGTTGGAAAGTTCCTGCCTAACCCTCGCACAAGCACAAGCATATGGGTCAGTGGTCAAAGACTTTCCCCACAAGTTTACCATGTTTGCTCCCATCTAGCCTCCGAAGGCCGAGGTTACCTAGCTGGGGATCACACTTCAGGAAAGGTACTCATGCTGCATGTGACTGCAAGTTGTTTCACCAGGCAGCCCAAATCGAGTACACCCACTTGCATTTTCCAGGGGAAGAGCAAAAGGTGTAAACTTACACGCCTCCAGCCTGGGAGGGGCGACATACACTTTCTGAATGGGAAAGAAGCCCATGCCTTCAGTGTGAAAGGCCACTATGCCTCTTTGCTTTGGCAGCCCAGGGGTACCGTCGGCTCTGAAATGCTTCCAAAGGAGCAGAGTCAGAGAACCTTTGAACCACAGAGCAGGTGCAGCCCCGAACAAGGTCTGCTCTTGGCCTGAGAACACCCAATGCGCAGGACTTCTTTTGGGTACACACGTGTAGAGGAAGGTTGTTGAATTCTGCTGCGTGATAACTTCTCCGGGTCACGTAGTGTGAGGGCCAGTAGAGTGGCCCTCCATCTCATCCCAGCTTCATGTGCCGGGTGTATAGGCAAACTCCCTGCTTGATTCCCTCCGTGGGCCTCGTAAGCTCCAGAGAAAGATGGATGATTGGGACCCAGGGCTGGTATCTAGGTTCATGTTCTGTGCCTCAACTTCGCAGCTGTTCTCTCTAAGCGGGTCACAAAGGCTCTCTGGAAGAGTTTCCTTAGAGGCTCAGAAACAGGAAATTAGCCGACAGGCCCACGGGGATGCCAGTTCTCTGCAGCAACAACGCTACAAGCGTTAGACACTTGGGTTCTCTTCGGTAAATGGAAGAACAACTCTGCTTGGAAGCTTCTGCCATCCAGTTTGAGAGTCACACTTCCACCGCAGCCTAGGATTCCAAGTGTTGCCATGCCGTCACAATTTCCTTAGGCCTATGACGGCAGAGTGTCTGGCAGTTCTCAAAGAGACCTTAGGAATGCAGGCGTTTTGGCTCCTTCCACCGAGAAAGCAGCTCCTCCAGATCCTCTGTCGTTAGGTATTTCATGTTAGAATATCTCTAGGCGCCCACTTTCCTCCTCCACGAGGTAAGACACAAACGGACTTGCCCTAAAGGGAAGAAGCCTTCTGAGTCCGGCAGAGAGGCAGCCTTTCCCACTCAGCATCCCCCACGACTGAGCCCCAGGTATGGGTCTGAGACACGGAGATAGACAGCCGTAACCCCGAGCTTTTCCACAATCTAGTATAGGCCTCACCCTGAAGCTCACGTCAATTTCATAGAGAAAACACCAGGCCTCGGTGTGCTTTCCTGTGGCAAGGAAACTTTGCTTTCATTCCTTAGGTGGCACATTGGCTTAGGACGGCCCTACCCGAAGGACTCACGGTGTGCAGCCCTATTTATTGAGATCAGCCCCTCTGGCTCTTTCTCGGATGAAACCAAGTGGGCAAAGAGCCGTTCCTAAGCTGGGGTCCCTGGGAGCCTTCCCTAGTCTACACCAGAACAGCACTCTGAGGGAGAGGAGACGCGGAGGCTTGGTAGCAAAATCTCCTATTCTGCAGAGAAACATTTCGTTGTAGGTGGGTTCCATCAGCCTTGCCATATTTTCTCAGCTGGCTAGGACGGAGGGCAGGCAGTCAGTTGGCAGGCTCAACTGAGGCCCTGCTTCCCAGACTGTGATACAGAACCCCCGCCTGCTGCAGCCCGAAGGGACGGCTTATGGTAAGGGAAAAACCCTGTGTTGGAAAGTTCCTGCCTAACCCTCGCACAAGCACAAGCATATGGGTCAGTGGTCAAAGACTTTCCCCACAAGTTTACCATGTTTGCTCCCATCTAGCCTCCGAAGGCCGAGGTTACCTAGCTGGGGATCACACTTCAGGAAAGGTACTCATGCTGCTTGAGACTGCAAGTTGTTTCACCAGGCAGCCCAAATCGAGTACACCCACTTGCATTTTCCAGGGGCAGAGCAAAAGGTGTCAACTTACAGGCCTCCAGCCTGGGAGGGGAACATACACTTTCTGAATGGGAAAGAAGCTCATGCCTTCAGTGTGAAAGGCCACTATGCCTCTTTGCTTTGGCAGCCCAGGGGTAGCGTCGTCTCTGAAATGCTTCCAAAGGAGCAGAGTCAGAGAACCTTTGAACCTCAGAGCAGGTGCAGCCCCGAACAAGGTCTGCTCTTGGCCTGAGAACACCCACTGCCCAGCGCTTTTTTTGGGTACACACGTGTAGAGGAAGGTTGTTGAATTCTGCTGCGTGATAATTTCTCCGGGCGACGTAGTGTGAGGGCCAGTAGAGTGGCCCTCCATCTCATCCCAGCTTCATGTGCCGGGTGTATAAGGCAAACTCCCTTCTTGATTCCCTCCGTGGGCTACGTAAGCTCCAGAGAAAGATGGATGATTGGGACCCAGGGCTGGTATCTAGGTTCATGTTCTGTGCAACTTCGCAGCGGTTCTCTCTAAGCGGGTCAAAAGGCTCTCTGGAAGAGTTTCCTTAGAGGCTCAGAAACAGGAAAGTAGCCAACAGGCCCACGGGGATGCCAGTTCTCTGCAGCAACAACGCTACCAGCGTCAGACACTTGGGTTCCCTTTGGTAAATGGAAGAACAACTCTGCTTGGAAGCTTCTGCCATCCAGTTTGAGAGTCACACTTCCACCGCAGCCTAGGATTCCAAGTGTTGCCATGCCGCCACAATTTCCAATTCTTAGGCCTATGACGGCAGAGTGTCTGGCAGTTCTCAAAGAGACCTTAGGAATGCAGGCGTTTTGGCTCCTTCCACCGAGAAAGCAGCTCCTCCAGATCCTCTGTCGTTAGGTATTTCATATTAGAATATCTCGAGGCGCCTTCTTTCCTCCTCCACGAGGTAAGACACAAACGGACTTGCCCTAAAGGCAAGAAGCCTTCTGAGTCCGGCAGAGAGGCGTCCTCTCCCACTCAGCATCCCCCCACGACTGAGCCCCTGGTATGGGTCCGAGACACGGAGAAAGACAGCCGTAACCCCGAGCTTTTCCACAATCTAGTATAGGCCTCACCCTCAAGCTCACGTCAATTTCATAGAGAAAACACCAGGCCTCGGTGTGCTTTCCTGTGGCAAGGAAACTTTGCTTTCATTCCTTAGGTGGCACATTGGCTCAGGACGGCCCTACCCGAAGGACTTACGGTGTGCAGCCCTATTTGTTGAGATCAGCCCCTCTGGCTCTTTCTCGGATGAAACCAAGTGGGCAAAGAGCCGTTCCTAAGCTGGGGTCCCTGGGAGCTTTCCCTAGTCTACACCAGAACAGCACTCTGAGGGAGAGGAGACGCGGAGGTTTGGTAGCAAAATCTCCTATTCTGAAGAGAAACATTTCGTTGTAGGCGGGTTCCATCAGCCTTGCCGTATTTTCTCAGCTGCCTAGGATGGAGGGCAGGCAGTCAGTTGGCAGACTCACCTGAGGCCCTGCTTTCCCGACTGTGATACAGAACCCCCGCCTGCTGCAGCCCAAAGGGACGGCTTATGGTATGGGAAAAACCCTGTGTTGGAAAGTTCCTGCCTAACCCTCGCACAAGCACAAGCATATGGGTCAGTGGTCAAAGACTTTCCCCACAAGTTTACCATGTTTGCTCCCATCTAGCCTCCGAAGGCCGAGGTTACCTAGCTGGGGATCACACTTCAGGAAAAGTACTCATGCTGCATGTGACTGCAAGTTGTTTCACCAGGCAGCCCAAATGGAGTACACCCACTTGCATTTTCCAGGGGCAGAGCAAAAGGTGTAAACTTACACGCCTCCAGCCTGGGAGGGCCAAAATACACTTTCTGAATGTGAAAGAAGCCCATGCCTTCATTGTGAAAGGCCACTATGCCTCTCTGCTTGGTAGCCCAGAGGTAGCGTCAGCTCTGAAATGCTTCCAAAGGAGCAGAGTCAGAGAACCTTTGAACCACAGAGCAGGTGCAGCCCCGAACAAGGTCTGCTCTTGGCCTGAGAACACCCACGGCCCAGCGCTTCTTTTGGGTACCCACGTGTAGAGGAAGGTTGTTGAATTCTGCTGCGTGATAACTTCTCCGGGCCACGTAGTGTGAGGGCTAATAGAGTGGCTTTCCATCTCATCCCAGCTTCATGTGCCGGGTGTATAAGGCAAACTCCCTGCTTGAATCCCTCCGTGGGCTACGTAAACTCCAGAGAAAGATGGATGATTGGGACCCAGGGCTGGTACCTAGGTAATGTTCTGTGCCTCAACTTCGCAGCTGTTCTCTCTAAGCGGGTCCCAAAGGCTTCCTGGAAGAGTTTCCTTAGAGGCTCAGAAACAGGAAAGTAGCCGACAGGCCCACGTGGATGTCAGTTCTCTGCAGCAACAACGCTACCAGCGTCAGACACTTGGGTTCTCTTTGGTAAATGGAAGAACAACTCTGCTTGGAAGCTTCTGCCATCCAGTTTGAGAGTCGCACTTCCACCGCAGCCTAGGATTCCATGTGTTGCCATGCCGCCACAATTTCCAATTCTTAGGCCTATGACAGCAGAGTGTCTGGCAGTTCTCAAAGAGACCTTAGGAATGCAGGCGTTTTGGCTCCTTCAACCGAGAAAGCAGCTCCCCCAGATCCTCTGTCGTTAGGTATTTCATGTTAGAATATCTCTAGGTGCCCTCTTTCCTCCTCCACGAGGTAAGACACAAACGGACTTGCCCTAAAGGGAAGAAGCCTTCTGAGTGCGGCAGAGAGGCAGGCTCTCCCACTCAGCGTCACCCCACGACTGAGCCCCTGGTATGGGTCCGAGACACGGAGATAGACAGCCGTAACCCCGAGCTTTTCCACAATGTAGTATAGGCCTCACCCTCAAGCTCACGTCAATTTCATAGATTAAACACCAGGCCTCGGTGTGCTTTCCTGTGGCAAGGAAACTTTGCTTTCATTCCTTAGGTGGCACATTGGCTCAGGACGGCCCTAGCCGAAGGACTCACGGTGTGCAGCCCTATTTGTTGAGATCAGCCCCTCTGGCTCTTTCTCGGATGAAACCAAGTGGGCAAAGAGCCGTTCCTAAGCTGGGGTCCCTGGGAGATTTCCCTAGTCTACACCAGAACAGCACTCTGAGGGAGAGGAGACGCGGAGGTTTGGTAGCAAAATCTCTTATTCTGAAGAGAAACATTTCGTTGTAGGCGGGTTCCATCAGCCTTGCCGTATTTTCTCAGCTGCCTAGGATGGAGGGCAGGCAGTCAGTTGGCAGGCTCACCTGAGGCCCTGCTTCCCAGACTGTGATTCAGAACCCCCGCCTGCTGCAGCCCAAAGGGACGGCTTATGGTAAGGGAAAAACCCTGTGTTGGAAAGTTCCTGCCTAACCCTCGCACAAGCACAAGCATATGGGTCAGTGGTCCAAGACTTTCCCCACAAGTTTACCATGTTTGCTCCCATCTAGCCTCCGAAGGCCGAGGTTACCTAGCTGGGGATCACACTTCAGGAAAGGTACTCATGCTGCTTGAGACTGCAAGTTGTTTCACCAGGCAGCCCAAATGGAGTACACCCACTTGCATTTTCCAGGGGCAGAGCAAAAGGTGTAAACTTACACGCCTCCAGCCTGGGAGGGGCGACATACACTTTCTGAATGGGAAAGAAGCCCATGCCTTCAGTGTGAAAGGCCACTATGCCTCTTTGCTTTGGCAGCCCAGGGGTAGCGTCGGCTCTGAAATGCTTCCAAAGGAGCAGAGTCAGAGAACCTTTGAACCACAGAGCAGGTGCAGCCCCGAACAAGGTCTGCTCTTGGCCTGAGAACACCCACTGCGCAGCACTATTTTTGGGTACACACGTGTAGAGGAAGGTTATTGAATTCTGCTGCGTGATAACTTCTCCGGGTCACGTAGTGTGAGGGCCAGTAGAGTGGCCCTCCATCTCATCCCAGCTTCATGTGCCGGGTGTATAAGTCAAACTCCCTGCTTGATTCCCTCCGTGGGCCTCGTAAGCTCCAGAGAAAGATGGATGATTGGGACCCAGGGATGGTATCTAGGTTCATGTTCTGTGCCTCAACTTCGCAGCTGTTCTCTCTAAGCGGGTCACAAAGGCTCTCTGGAAGATTTTCCTTAGAGGCTCAGAAACAGGAAATTAGCCGACAGGCCCACGGGGATGCCAGTTCTCTGCAGCAACAACGCTACAAGCGTCAGACACTTGGGTTCTCTTCGGTAAATGGAAGAACAACTCTGCTTGGAAGCTTCTGCCATCCAGTTTGAGATTCACACTTCCACCGCAGCCTAGGATTCCAAGTGTTGCCATGCCGCCACAATTTCCTTAGGCCTATGACGGCAGAGTGTCTGGCAGTTCTCAAAGAGACCTTAGGAATACAGGCGTTTTGGCTCCTTCCACCGAGAAAGCAGCTCCTCCAGATCCTCTGTCGTTAGGTATTTCATGTTAGAATATCTCTAGGCGCCCTCTTTCCTCCTCCACGAGGTAAGACACAAACGGACTTGCCCTAAAGGGAAGAAGCCTTCTGAGTCCGGCAGAGAGGCAGCCTTTCCCACTCAGCATCCCCCACGACTGAGCCCCAGGTATGGGTCTGAGACACGGAGATAGACAGCCGTAACCCCGAGCTTTTCCACAATCTAGTATAGGCCTCACCCTGAAGCTCACGTCAATTTCATAGAGAAAACACCAGGCCTCGGTGTGCTTTCCTGTGGCAAGGAAACTTTGCTTTCATTCCTTAGGTGGCACATTGGCTCAGGACGGCCCTACCCGAAGGACTCACGATGTGCAGCCCTATTTATTGAGATCAGCCCCTGTGGCTCTTTCTCGGATGAAACCAAGTGGGCAAAGAGCCGTTCCTAAGCTGGGGTCCCTGGGAGCCTTCCCTAGTCTACACCAGAACAGCACTCTGAGGGAGAGGAGACGCGGAGGCTTGGTAGCCAAATCTCCTATTCTGCAGAGAAACATTTCGTTGTAGGTGGGTTCCATCAGCCTTGCCATATTTTCTCAGCTGGCTAGGACGGAGGGCAGGCAGTCAGTTGGCAGGCTCACCTGAGGCCCTGCTTCCCAGACTGTGATACAGAACCCCCGCCTGCTGCAGCCCAAAGGGACGGCTTATGGTAAGGGGAAAACCCTGTGTTGGAAAGTTCCTGCCTAACCCTCGCACAAGCACAAGCATATGGGTCAGTGGTCCAAGACTTTCCCCACAAGTTTACCATGTTTGCTCCCATCTAGCCTCCGAAGGCCGAGGTTACCTAGCTGGGAATCACACTTCAGGAGAGGTACTCATGCTGCTTGGGACTGCAAGTTGTTTCACCAGGCAGCCCAAATCGAGTCCACCCACTTGCATTTTCCAGGGGCCGAGCCTGGGAGGGGCAACATACACTTTCTGAATGGGAAAGAAGCCCATGCCTTCAGTGTGAAAGGCCACTATGCCTCTTTGCTTTGGCAGCCCAGGGGTAGCGTCGGCTCTGAAATGCTTCCAAAGGAGCAGAGTCAGAGAACCTTTGAACCACAGAGCAGGTGCAGCCCCGAACAAGGTCTGCTCTTGGCCTGAGAACACCCACTGCCCAGCGCTTCGTTTGGGTACACACGTGTAGAGGAAGGTTGTTGAATTCTGCTGCGTGATAACTTCTCCGGGCCACGTAGCGTGAGGGCCAGTAGAGTGGCCCTCCATCTCATCCCGGCTTCATGTGCCGGGTGTATAAGTCAAACTCCCTGCCTCAATCCCTCCGTGGGCTACGTAACCTCCAGAGAGAGGTGGGTGATTGGGACCCAGAGCTGGTATCTAGGTCACTGCTCTGTGCCTCAACTTCGCAGCTGTTCTCTCTAAGCGGGTCCCAAAGGCTTTCTGGAAGAGTTTCCTTAGAGGGCCAGAAACAGGAAATTAGCCGACAGGCCCACGGGGATGCCAGTTCTCGGCAGCAACAACGCTACCAGCGTCAGACCCTTGAGTTCTCTTTGGTAAATGGAAGAACAACTCTGCTTGCAAGCTTCTGCCATCCAGTTTGAGAGTCGCACTTCCACCGCAGCCTAGGATTCCAAGTGTTGCCATGCCGCCACAATTTCCCATTCTTAGGCCTATGACGGCAGAGTATCTGGCAGTCCTCAAAGAGACCTTAGGGATGCAGGCGTTTTGGCTCCTTCCACCGAGAAAGCAGCTCCTCCAGATCCTCTGTCGTTAGGTATTTCATGTTAGAATATCTCTAGGCGCCCTCTTTCCTCCTCCACGAGGTAAGACACAAACGGACTTGCCCTAAAGGGAAGAAGCCTTCTGAGTCCGGCAGAGAGGCAGCCTCTCCCACTCAGCATTCCCCGACGACTGAGCCCCTGGCAAGGGTCCGAGACACGGAGGAAGACAGCCGTAACCCCGAGCTTTTCCACAATGTAGTATAGGCCTCACCCTGAAGCTCACGTCAATTTCATAGAGAAAACACCAGGCCTCGGTGTGCTTTCCTGTGGCAAGGAAACTTTGCTTTCATTCCTTAGGTGGCACATTGGCTCAGGACGGCCCTACCCGAAGGACTCACGGTGTGCAACCCTATTTGTTGAGATCAGCCCCTCTGGCTCTTTCTCGGATGAAACCAAGTGGGCAAAGAGCCGTTCCTAAGCTGGGGTCCCTGGGAGCCTTCCCTAGTCTACACCAGAACAGCACTCTGAGGGAGAGGAGACGCGGAGGCTTGGTAGCCAAATCTCCTATTCTGCAGAGAAACATTTCGTTGTAGGTGGGTTCCATCAGCCTTGCCATATTTTCTCAGCTGGCTAGGACGGAGGGCAGGCAGTCAGTTGGCAGGCTCACCTGAGGCCCTGCTTCCCAGACTGTGATACAGAACCCCCGCCTGCTGCAGCCCAAAGGGACGGCTTATGGTAAGGGAAAAACCCTGTGCTGGAAAGTTCCTGCCTAACCCTCGCACAAGCACAAGCATATGGGTCAGTGGTCAAAGACTTTCCCCACAAGTTTACCATGTTTGCTCCCATCTAGCCTCCGAAGGCCGAGGTTACCTTGCTGGGGATCACACTTCAGGAAAGGTACTCATGCTGCTTGAGACTGCAAGTTGTTTCACCAGGCAGCCCAAATCGAGTACACCCACTTGCATTTTCCAGGGGCAGAGCAAAAGGTGTCAACTTACAGGCCTCCAGCCTGGGAGGGGAACATACACTTTCTGAATGGGAAAGAAGCTCATGCCTTCAGTGTGAAAGGCCACTATGCCTCTTTGCTTTGGCAGCCCAGGGGTAGCGTCGGCTCTGAAATGCTTCCAAAGGAGCAGAGTCAGAGAACCTTTGAACCTCAGAGCAGGTGCAGCCCCGAACAAGGTCTGCTCTTGGCCTGAGAACACCCACTCCCCAGCGCTTCGTTTGGGTACACACGTGTAGAGGAAGGTTGTTGAATTCTGCTGCGTGATAATTTCTCCGGGCCACGTAGTGTGAGGGCCAGTAGAGTGGCCCTCCATCTCATCCCAGCTTCATGTGCCGGGTGTATAAGGCAAACTCCCTTCTTGATTCCCTCCGTGGGCTACGTAAGCTCCAGAGAAAGATGGATGATTGGGACCCAGGGCTGGTATCTAGGTTCATGTTCTGTGCCTCAACTTCGCAGCGGTTCTCTCTAAGCAGGTCACAAAGGCTCTCTGGAAGAGTTTCCTTAGAGGCTCAGAAACAGGAAAGTAGCCAACAGGCCCACGGGGATGCCAGTTCTCTGCAGCAACAACGCTACCAGCGTCAGACACTTAGGTTCCCTTTGGTAAATGGAAGAACAACTCTGCTTGGAAGCTTCTGCCATCCAGTTTGAGAGTCACACTTCCACCGCAGCCTAGGATTCCAAGTGTTGCCATGCCGCCACAATTTCCAATTCTTAGGCCTATGACGGCAGAGTGTCTGGCAGTTCTCAAAGAGACCTTAGGAATGCAGGCGTTTTGGCTCCTTCCACCGAGAAAGCAGCTCCTCCAGCTCCTCTGTCGTTAGGTATTTCATGTTAGAATATGTCTAGGCGCCCTCTTTCCTCCTCCACGAGGTAAGACACAAACGGACTTGCCCTAAAGGGAAGAAGCCTTCTGAGTCCGGCAGAGAGGCAGCCTTTCCCACTCAGCATCCCCCACGACTGAGCCCCAGGTATGGGTCTGAGACACGGAGAAAGACAGCCGTAACCCCGAGCTTTTCCACAATCTAGTATAGGCCTCACCCTCAAGCTCACGTCAATTTCATAGAGAAAACACCAGGCCTCGGTGTGCTTTCCTGTGGCAAGGAAACTTTGCTTTCATTCCTTAGGTGGCACATTGGCTCAGGACGGCCCTACCCGAAGTACTCACGGTGTGCAGCCCTATTTATTGAGATCAGCCCCTCTGGCTCTTTCTCGGATGAAACCAAGTGGGCAAAGAGCGGTTCCTAAGCTGGGGTCCCTGGGAGCTTTCCCTAGTCTACACCAGAACAGCACTCTGAGGGAGAGGAGACGTGGAGGTTTGGTAGCAAAATCTCCTAATCTGAAGAGAAACATTTCGTTGTAGGCGGGTTCCATCAGCCTTGCCGTATTTTCTCAGCTGCCTAGGATGGAGGGCAGGCAGTCAGTTGGCAGACTCACCTGAGGCCCTGCTTCCCCGACTGTGATACAGAACCCCCGCCTGCTGCAGCCCAAAGGGACGGCTTATGGTAAGGGAAAAACCGTGTGTTGGAAAGTTTCTGCCTAACCCTCGCACAAGCACAAGCATATGGGTCAGTGGTCAAAGACTTTCCCCACAAGTTTACCATGTTTGCTCCCATCTAGCCTCCGAAGGCCGAGGTTACCTAGCTGGGGATCACACTTCAGGAAAGGTACTCATGCTGCTTGAGACTGCAAGTTGTTTCACCAGGCAGCCCAAATCGAGGAAACCCACTTGCATTTTCCAGGGGCAGAGCAAAAGGTGTAAACTTACACGCCTCCAGCCTGGGAGGGGCGACATACACTTTCTGAATGGGAAAGAAGCCCATGCCTTCAGTGTGAAAGGCCACTATGCCTCTTTGCTTTGGCAGCCCAGGGGTAGCGTCGGCTCTGAAATGCTTCCAAAGGAGCAGAGTCAGAGAACCTTTGAACCACAGAGCAGGTGCAGCCCCGAACAAGGTCTGCTCTTGGCCTGAGAACACCCACTGCGCAGCACTTCTTTTGGGTACACACGTGTAGAGGAAGGTTGTTGAATTCTGCTGCGTGATAACTTCTCCGGGTCACGTAGTGTGAGGGCCAGTAGAGTGGCCCACCATCTCATCCCAGCTTCATGTGCCGGGTGTATAGGCAAACTCCCTGCTTGATTCCCTCCGTGGGCCTCGTAAGCTCCAGAGAAAGATGGATGATTGGGACCCAGGGCTGGTATCTAGGTTCATGTTCTGTGCCTCAACTTCGCAGCTGTTCTCTCTAAGCGGGTCACAAAGGCTCTCTGGAAGAGTTTCCTTAGAGGCTCAGAAACAGGAAATTAGCCGACAGGCCCACGGGGATGCCAGTTCTCTGCAGCAACAACCCTACAAGCGTCAGACACTTGGGTTCTCTTCGGTAAATGGAAGAACAACTCTGCTTGGAAGCTTCTGCCATCCAGTTTGAGAGTCACACTTCCACCGCAGCCTAGGATCCCAAGTGTTGCCATGCCGCCACAATTTCCAATTCTTAGGCCTATGACGGCAGAGTGTCTGGCAGTTCTCAAAGAGACCTTAGGAATGCAGGCGTTTTGGCTCCTTCCACCGAGAAAGCAGCTCCTCCAGATCCTCTGTCGTTAGGTATTTCATGTTAGAATATCTCTAGGCGCCCTCTTTCCTCCTCCACGAGGTAAGACACAAACGGACTTGCCCTAAAGGGAAGAAGCCTTCTGAGTCCGGCAGAGAGGCAGCCTCTCCCACTCAGCATCCCCCACGACTGAGCCCCAGGTATGGGTCTGAGACACGGAGAAAGACAGCCGTAACCCCGAGCTTTTCCACAATCTAGTATAGGCCTCACCCTCAAGCTCACGTCAATTTCATAGAGAAAACACCAGGCCTCGGTGTGCTTTCCTGTGGCAAGGAAACTTTGCTTTCATTCCTTAGGTGGCACATTGGCTCAGGACGGCCCTACCCGAAGTACTCACGGTGTGCAGCCCTATTTATTGAGATCAGCCCCTCTGGCTCTTTCTCGGATGAAACCAAGTGGGCAAAGAGCGGTTCCTAAGCTGGGGTCCCTGGGAGCTTTCCCTAGTCTACACCAGAACAGCACTCTGAGGGAGAGGAGACGCGGAGGTTTGGTAGCAAAATCTCCTAATCTGAAGAGAAACATTTCGTTGTAGGCGGGTTCCATCAGCCTTGCCGTATTTTCTCAGCTGCCTAGGATGGAGGGCAGGCAGTCAGTTGGCAGACTCACCTGAGGCCCTGCTTCCCCGACTGTGATACAGAACCCCCGCCTGCTGCAGCCCAAAGGGACGGCTTATGGTAAGGGAAAAACCGTGTGTTGGAAAGTTTCTGCCTAACCCTCGCACAAGCACAAGCATATGGGTCAGTGGTCAAAGACTTTCCCCACAAGTTTACCATGTTTGCTCCCATCTAGCCTCCGAAGGCCGAGGTTACCTAGCTGGGGATCACACTTCAGGAAAGGTACTCATGCTGCTTGAGACTGCAAGTTGTTTCACCAGGCAGCCCAAATCGAGGAAACCCACTTGCATTTTCCAGGGGCAGAGCAAAAGGTGTAAACTTACACGCCTCCAGCCTGGGAGGGGCGACATACACTTTCTGAATGGGAAAGAAGCCCATGCCTTCAGTGTGAAAGGCCACTATGCCTCTTTGCTTTGGCAGCCCAGGGGTAGCGTCGGCTCTGAAATGCTTCCAAAGGAGCAGAGTCAGAGAACCTTTGAACCACAGAGCAGGTGCAGCCCCGAACAAGGTCTGCTCTTGGCCTGAGAACACCCACTGCGCAGCACTTCTTTTGGGTACACACGTGTAGAGGAAGGTTGTTGAATTCTGCTGCGTGATAACTTCTCCGGGTCACGTAGTGTGAGGGCCAGTAGAGTGGCCCACCATCTCATCCCAGCTTCATGTGCCGGGTGTATAGGCAAACTCCCTGCTTGATTCCCTCCGTGGGCCTCGTAAGCTCCAGAGAAAGATGGATGATTGGGACCCAGGGCTGGTATCTAGGTTCATGTTCTGTGCCTCAACTTCGCAGCTGTTCTCTCTAAGCGGGTCACAAAGGCTCTCTGGAAGAGTTTCCTTAGAGGCTCAGAAACAGGAAATTAGCCGACAGGCCCACGGGGATGCCAGTTCTCTGCAGCAACAACCCTACAAGCGTCAGACACTTGGGTTCTCTTCGGTAAATGGAAGAACAACTCTGCTTGGAAGCTTCTGCCATCCAGTTTGAGAGTCACACTTCCACCGCAGCCTAGGATCCCAAGTGTTGCCATGCCGCCACAATTTCCAATTCTTAGGCCTATGACGGCAGAGTGTCTGGCAGTTCTCAAAGAGACCTTAGGAATGCAGGCGTTTTGGCTCCTTCCACCGAGAAAGCAGCTCCTCCAGATCCTCTGTCGTTAGGTATTTCATGTTAGAATATCTCTAGGCGCCCTCTTTCCTCCTCCACGAGGTAAGACACAAACGGACTTGCCCTAAAGGGAAGAAGCCTTCTGAGTCCGGCAGAGAGGCAGCCTCTCCCACTCAGCATCCCCCACGACTGAGCCCCAGGTATGGGTCTGAGACACGGAGAAAGACAGCCGTAACCCCGAGCTTTTCCACAATCTAGTATAGGCCTCACCCTCAAGCTCACGTCAATTTCATAGAGAAAACACCAGGCCTCGGTGTGCTTTCCTGTGGCAAGGAAACTTTGCTTTCATTCCTTAGGTGGCACATTGGCTCAGGACGGCCCTACCCGAAGTACTCACGGTGTGCAGCCCTATTTGTTGAGATCAGCCCCTCTGGCTCTTTCTCGGATGAAACCAAGTGGGCAAAGAGCCGTTCCTAAGCTGGGGTCCCTGGGAGCCTTCCCTAGTCTACACCAGAACAGCACTCTGAGGGAGAGGAGACGCGGAGGTTTGGTAGCAAAATCTCCTAATCTGAAGAGAAACATTTCGTTGTAGGCGGGTTCCATCAGCCTTGCCGTATTTTCTCAGCTGCCTAGGATGGAGGGCAGGCAGTCAGTTGGCAGACTCACCTGAGGCCCTGCTTCCCCGACTGTGATACAGAACCCCCGCCTGCTGCAGCCCAAAGGGACGGCTTATGGTAAGGGAAAAACCGTGTATTGGAAAGTTCCTGCCTAACCCTCGCACAAGCACAAGCATATGGGTCAGTGGTCAAAGACTTTCCCCACAAGTTTACCATGTTTGCTCCCATCTAGCCTCCGAAGGCCGAGGTTACCTAGCTGGGGATCACACTTCAGGAAAGGTACTCATGCTGCTTGAGACTGCAAGTTGTTTCACCAGGCAGCCCAAATCGAGTACACCCACTTGCATTTTCCAGGGGCAGAGCAAAAGGTGTCAACTTACACGCCTCCAGCCTGGGAGGGGCGACATACACTTTCTGAATGGGAAAGAAGCCCATGCCTTCAGTGTGAAAGGCCACTATGCCTCTTTGCTTTGGCAGCCCAGGGGTAGCGTCGGCTCTGAAATGCTTCCAAAGGAGCAGAGTCAGAGAACCTTTGAACCACAGAGCAGGTGCAGCCCCGAACAAGGTCTGCTCTTGGCCTGAGAACACCCACTGCGCAGCACTTCTTTTGGGTACACACGTGTAGAGGAAGGTTGTTGAATTCTGCTGCGTGATAACTTCTCCGGGTCACGTAGTGTGAGGGCCAGTAGAGTGGCCCTCCATCTCATCCCAGCTTCATGTGCCGGGTGTATAAGGCAAACTCCCTGCTTGATTCCCTCCGTGGGCCTCGTAAGCTCCAGAGAAAGATGGATGATTTGGACCCAGGGCTGGTATCTAGGTTCATGTTCTGTGCCTCAACTTCGCAGCTGTTCTCTCTAAGCGGGTCCCAAAGGCTTTCTGGAAGAGTTTCCTTAGAGGCTCAGAAACAGGAAATTAGCCGACAGGCCCACGGGGATGCCAGTTCTCGGCAGCAACAACGCTACCAGCGTCAGACCCTTGGGTTCTCTTTGGTAAATGGAAGAACAACTCTGCTTGGAAGCTTCTGCCATCCAGTTTGAGAGTCGCACTTCCACCGCAGCCTAGGATTCCAAGTGTTGCCATGCCGCCACAATTTCCCATTCTTAGGCCTATGACGGCAGAGTATCTGGCAGTCCTCAAAGAGACCTTAGGGATGCAGGCGTTTTGGCTCCTTCCACCGAGAAAGCAGCTCCTCCAGATCCTCTGTCGTTAGGTATTTCATGTTAGAATATCTCTAGGCGCCCTCTTTCCTCCTCCACGAGGTAAGACACAAACGGACTTGCCCTAAAGGGAAGAAGCCTTCTGAGTCCGGCAGAGAGGCAGCCTCTCCCACTCAGCATTCCCCGACGACTGAGCCCCTGGCAAGGGTCCGAGACACGGAGGAAGACAGCCGTAACCCCGAGCTTTTCCACAATGTAGTATAGGCCTCACCCTGAAGCTCACGTCAATTTCATAGAGAAAACACCAGGCCTCGGTGTGCTTTCCTGTGGCAAGGAAACTTTGCTTTCATTCCTTAGGTGGCACATTGGCTCAGGACGGCCCTACCCGAAGGACTCACGGTGTGCAACCCTATTTGTTGAGATCAGCCCCTCTGGCTCTTTCTCGGATGAAACCAAGTGGGCAAAGAGCCGTTCCTAAGCTGGGGTCCCTGGGAGCCTTCCCTAGTCTACACCAGAACAGCACTCTGAGGGAGAGGAGACGCGGAGGCTTGGTAGCCAAATCTCCTATTCTGCAGAGAAACATTTCGTTGTAGGTGGGTTCCATCAGCCTTGCCATATTTTCTCAGCTGGCTAGGACGGAGGGCAGGCAGTCAGTTGGCAGGCTCACCTGAGGCCCTGCTTCCCAGACAGTGATACAGAACCCCCGCCTGCTGCAGCCCAAAGGGACGGCTTATGGTAAGGGAAAAACCCTGTGCTGGAAAGTTCCTGCCTAACCCTCGCACAAGCACAAGCATATGGGTCAGTGGTCAAAGACATTCCCCACAAGTTTACCATGTTTGCTCCCATCTAGCCTCCGAAGGCCGAGGTTACCTAGCTGGGGATCACACTTCAGGAAAGGTACTCATGCTGCTTGAGACTGCAAGTTGTTTCACCAGGCAGCCCAAATCGAGTACACCCACTTGCATTTTCCAGGGGCAGAGCAAAAGGTGTCAACTTACAGGCCTCCAGCCTGGGAGGGGAACATACACTTTCTGAATGGGAAAGAAGCTCATGCCTTCAGTGTGAAAGGCCACTATGCCTCTTTGCTTTGGCAGCCCAGGGGTAGCGTCGGCTCTGAAATGCTTCCAAAGGAGCAGAGTCAGAGAACCTTTGAACCTCAGAGCAGGTGCAGCCCCGAACAAGGTCTGCTCTTGGCCTGAGAACACCCACTGCCCAGCGCTTTTTTTGGGTACACACGTGTAGAGGAAGGTTGTTGAATTCTGCTGCGTGATAATTTCTCCGGGCCACGTAGTGTGAGGGCCAGTAGAGTGGCCCTCCATCTCATCCCAGCTTCATGTGCCGGGTGTATAAGGCAAACTCCCTTCTTGATTCCCTCCGTGGGCTACGTAAGCTCCAGAGAAAGATGGATGATTGGGACCCAGGGCTGGTATCTAGGTTCATGTTCTGTGCCTCAACTTCGCAGCGGTTCTCTCTAAGCAGGTCACAAAGGCTCTCTGGAAGAGTTTCCTTAGAGGCTCAGAAACAGGAAAGTAGCCAACAGGCCCACGGGGATGCCAGTTCTCTGCAGCAACAACGCTACCAGCGTCAGACACTTAGGTTCCCTTTGGTAAATGGAAGAACAACTCTGCTTGGAAGCTTCTGCCATCCAGTTTGAGAGTCACACTTCCACCGCAGCCTAGGATTCCAAGTGTTGCCATGCCGCCACAATTTCCAATTCTTAGGCGTATGACGGCAGAGTGTCTGGCAGTTCTCAAAGAGACCTTAGGAATGCAGGCGTTTTGGCTCCTTCCACCGAGAAAGCAGCTCCTCCAGCTCCTCTGTCGTTAGGTATTTCATGTTAGAATATGTCTAGGCGCCCTCTTTCCTCCTCCACGAGGTAAGACACAAACGGACTTGCCCTAAAGGGAAGAAGCCTTCTGAGTCCGGCAGAGAGGCAGCCTTTCCCACTCAGCATCCCCCACGACTGAGCCCCAGGTATGGGTCTGAGACACGGAGAAAGACAGCCGTAACCCCGAGCTTTTCCACAATCTAGTATAGGCCTCACCCTCAAGCTCACGTCAATTTCATAGAGAAAACACCAGGCCTCGGTGTGCTTTCCTGTGGCAAGGAAACTTTGCTTTCATTCCTTAGGTGGCACATTGGCTCAGGACGGCCCTACCCGAAGTACTCACGGTGTGCAGCCCTATTTATTGAGATCAGCCCCTCTGGCTCTTTCTCGGATGAAACCAAGTGGGCAAAGAGCGGTTCCTAAGCTGGGGTCCCTGGGAGCTTTCCCTAGTCTACACCAGAACAGCACTCTGAGGGAGAGGAGACGCGGAGGTTTGGTAGCAAAATCTCCTAATCTGAAGAGAAACATTTCGTTGTAGGCGGGTTCCATCAGCCTTGCCGTATTTTCTCAGCTGCCTAGGATGGAGGGCAGGCAGTCAGTTGGCAGACTCACCTGAGGCCCTGCTTCCCCGACTGTGATACAGAACCCCCGCCTGCTGCAGCCCAAAGGGACGGCTTATGGTAAGGGAAAAACCGTGTGTTGGAAAGTTTCTGCCTAACCCTCGCACAAGCACAAGCATATGGGTCAGTGGTCAAAGACTTTCCCCACAAGTTTACCATGTTTGCTCCCATCTAGCCTCCGAAGGCCGAGGTTACCTAGCTGGGGATCACACTTCAGGAAAGGTACTCATGCTGCTTGAGACTGCAAGTTGTTTCACCAGGCAGCCCAAATCGAGGAAACCCACTTGCATTTTCCAGGGGCAGAGCAAAAGGTGTAAACTTACACGCCTCCAGCCTGGGAGGGGCGACATACACTTTCTGAATGGGAAAGAAGCCCATGCCTTCAGTGTGAAAGGCCACTATGCCTCTTTGCTTTGGCAGCCCAGGGGTAGCGTCGGCTCTGAAATGCTTCCAAAGGAGCAGAGTCAGAGAACCTTTGAACCACAGAGCAGGTGCAGCCCCGAACAAGGTCTGCTCTTGGCCTGAGAACACCCACTGCGCAGCACTTCTTTTGGGTACACACGTGTAGAGGAAGGTTGTTGAATTCTGCTGCGTGATAACTTCTCCGGGTCACGTAGTGTGAGGGCCAGTAGAGTGGCCCACCATCTCATCCCAGCTTCATGTGCCGGGTGTATAGGCAAACTCCCTGCTTGATTCCCTCCGTGGGCCTCGTAAGCTCCAGAGAAAGATGGATGATTGGGACCCAGGGCTGGTATCTAGGTTCATGTTCTGTGCCTCAACTTCGCAGCTGTTCTCTCTAAGCGGGTCACAAAGGCTCTCTGGAAGAGTTTCCTTAGAGGCTCAGAAACAGGAAATTAGCCGACAGGCCCACGGGGTTGCCAGTTCTCTGCAGCAACAACCCTACAAGCGTCAGACACTTGGGTTCTCTTCGGTAAATGGAAGAACAACTCTGCTTGGAAGCTTCTGCCATCCAGTTTGAGAGTCACACTTCCACCGCAGCCTAGGATCCCAAGTGTTGCCATGCCGCCACAATTTCCAATTCTTAGGCCTATGACGGCAGAGTGTCTGGCAGTTCTCAAAGAGACCTTAGGAATGCAGGCGTTTTGGCTCCTTCCACCGAGAAAGCAGCTCCCCCAGATCCTCTGTCGTTAGGTATTTCATGTTAGAATATCTTTAGGCGCCCTCTTTCCTCCTCCACGAGGTAAGACACAAACGGACTTGCCCTAAAGGGAAGAAGCCTTCTGAGTCCGGCAGAGAGGCAGCCTCTCCCACTCAGCATCCCCCACGACTGAGCCCCAGGTATGGGTCTGAGACACGGAGAAAGACAGCCGTAACCCCGAGCTTTTCCACAATCTGGTATAGGCCTCACCCTCAAGCTCACGTCAATTTCATAGAGAAAACACCAGGCCTCGGTGTGCTTTCCTGTGGCAAGGAAACTTTGCTTTCATTCCTTAGGTGGCACATTGGCTCAGGACGGCCCTACCCGAAGTACTCACGGTGTGCAGCCCTATTTGTTGAGATCAGCCCCTCTGGCTCTTTCTCGGATGAAACCAAGTGGGCAAAGAGCCGTTCCTAAGCTGGGGTCCCTGGGAGCCTTCCCTAGTCTACACCAGAACAGCACTCTGAGGGAGAGGAGACGCGGAGGCTTGGTAGCAAAATCTCCTATTCTGCAGAGAAACGTTTCGTTGTAGGTGGGTTCCATCAGCCTTGCCATATATTCTCAGCTGGCTAGGACGGAGGGCAGGCAGTCAGTTGGCAGGCTCACCTGAGGCCCTGCTTCCCAGACTGTGATACAGAACCCCCGCCTGCTGCAGCCCAAAGGGACGGCTTATGGTAAGGGGAAAACCCTGTGTTGGAAATTTCCTGCCTAACCCTCGCACAAGCACAAGCATATGGGTCAGTGGTCCAAGACTTTCCCCACAAGTTTACCATGTTTGCTCCCATCTAGCCTCCGAAGGCCGAGGTTACCTAGCTGGGAATCACACTTCAGGAGAGGTACTCATGCTGCTTGGGACTGCAAGTTGTTTCACCAGGCAGCCCAAATGGAGTACACCCACTTGCATTTTCCAGGGGCAGAGCAAAAGGTGTCAACTTACACGCCTCCAGCCTGGGAGGGGCAACATACACTTTCTGAATGTGAAAGAAGCCCATGCCTTCATTGTGAAAGGCCACTATGCCTCTCTGCTTGGTAGCCCAGAGGTAGCGTCAGCTCTGAAATGCTTCCAAAGGAGCAGAGTCAGAGAACCTTTGAACCACAGAGCAGGTGCAGCCCCGAACAAGGTCTGCTCTTGGCCTGAGAACACCCAATGCGCAGCACTTCTTTTGGGTACACACGTGTAGAGGAAGGTTGTTGAATTCTGCTGCGTGATAACTTCTCCGGGTCACGTAGTGTGAGGGCCAGTAGAGTGGCCCTCCATCTCATCCCAGCTTCATGTGCCGGGTGTATAAGGCAAACTCCCTGCTTGATTCCCTCCGTGGGCCTCGTAAGCTCCAGAGAAAGATGGATGATTGGGACCCAGGGCTGGTATCTAGGTTCATGTTCTGTGCCTCAACTTCGCAGCTGTTCTCTCTAAGCGGGTCCCAAAGGCTTTCTGGAAGAGTTTCCTTAGAGGCTCAGAAACAGGAAATTAGCTGACAGGCCCACGGGGATGCCAGTTCTCGGCAGCAACAACGCTACCAGCGTCAGACCCTTGGGTTCTCTTTGGTAAATGGAAGAACAACTCTGCTTGGAAGCTTCTGCCATCCAGTTTGAGAGTCGCACTTCCACCGCAGCCTAGGTTTCCATGTGTTGCCATGCCGCCACAATTTCCAATTCTTAGGCCTATGACAGCAGAGTGTCTGGCAGTTCTCAAAGAGACCTTAGGAATGCAGGCGTTTTGGCTCCTTCCACCGAGAAAGCAGCTCCTCCAGCTCCTCTGTCGTTAGGTATTTCATGTTAGAATATCTCTAGGCGCCCTCTTTCCTCCTCCACGAGGTAAGACACAAACGGACTTGCCCTAAAGGGAAGAAGCCTTCTGAGTCCGGCAGAGAGGCAGCCTTTCCCACTCAGCGTCACCCCACGACTGAGCCCCTGGTATGGGTCCGAGACACGGAGATAGACAGCCGTAACCCCGAGCTTTTCCACAATGTAGTATAGGCCTCACCCTCAAGCTCACGTCAATTTCATAGAGAAAACACCAGGCCTCGGTGTGCTTTCCTGTGGCAAGGAAACTTTGCTTTCATTCCTTAGGTGGCACATTGGCTCAGGACAGCCCTAGCCGAAGGACTCACGGTGTGCAGCCCTATTTGTTGAGATCAGCCCCTCTGGCTCTTTCTCGGATGAAACCAAGTGGGCAAAGAGCCGTTCCTAAGCTGGGGTCCCTGGGAGCTTTCCCTAGTCTACACCAGAACAGCACTCTGAGGGAGAGGAGACGCGGAGGTTTGGTAGCAAAATCTCCTATTCTGAAGAGAAACATTTCGTTGTAGGCGGGTTCCATCAGCCTTGCCGTATTTTCTCAGCTGCCTAGGATGGAGGGCAGGCAGTCAGTTGGCAGGCTCACCTGAGGCCCTGCTTCCCAGACTGTGATTCAGAACCCCCGCCTGCTGCAGCCCAAAGGGACGGCTTATGGTAAGGGAAAAACCCTGTGTTGGAAAGTTCCTGCCTAACCCTCGCACAAGCACAAGCATATGGGTCAGTGGTCAAAGACTTTCCCCACAAGTTTACCATGTTTGCTCCCATCTAGCCTCCGAAGGCCGAGGTTACCTAGCTGGGGATCACACTTCAGGAAAGGTACTCATGCTGCATGTGACTGCAAGTTGTTTCACCAGGCAGCCCAAATCGAGTACACCCACTTGCATTTTCCAGGGGCAGAGCAAAAGGTGTAAACTTACACGTCTCCAGCCTGGGAGGGGCGACATACACTTTCTGAATGGGAAAGAAGCCCATGCCTTCAGTGTGAAAGGCCACTATGCCTCTTTGCTTTGGCAGCCCAGAGGTAGCGTCGGCTCTGAAATGCTTCCAAAGGAGCAGAGTCAGAGAACCTTTGAACCACAGAGCAGGTGCAGCCCCGAACAAGGTCTGCTCTTGGCCTGAGAACACCCACTGCGCAGCACTTCTTTTGGGTACACACGTGTAGAGGAAGGTTATTGAATTCTGCTGCGTGATAACTACTCCGGGTTACGTAGTGTGAGGGCCAGTAGAGTGGCCCTCCATCTCATCCCAGCTTCATGTGCCGGGTGTATAAGGCAAACGCCCTGCTTGATTCCCTCCGTGGGCCTCGTAAGCTCCAGAGAAAGATGGATGATTGGGACCCAGGGCTGGTATCTAGGTTCATGTTCTGTGCCTCAACTTCGCAGCGGTTCTCTCTAAGCGGGTCACAAAGGCTCTCTGGAAGAGTTTCCTTAGAGGCTCAGAAACAGGAAATTAGCCGACAGGCCCACGGGGATGCCAGTTCTCTGCAGCAACAACGCTACCAGCGTCAGACACTTGGGTTCCCTTTGGTAAATGGAAGAACAACTCTGCTTGGAAGCTTCTGCCATCCAGTTTGAGAGTCACACTTCCACCGCAGCCTAGGATCCCAAGTGTTGCCATGCCGCCACAATTTCCAATTCTTAGGCCTATGACGGCAGAGTGTCTGGCAGTTCTCAAAGAGACCTTAGGAATGCAGGCGTTTTGGCTCCTTCCACCGAGAAAGCAGCTCCTCCAGATCCTCTGTCGTTAGGTATTTCATGTTAGAATATCTCTAGGCGCCCTCTTTCCTCCTCCACGAGGTAAGACACAAACGGACTTGCCCTAAAGGGAAGAAGCCTTCTGAGTCCGGCAGAGAGGCAGCCTTTCCCACTCAGCGTCACCCCACGACTGAGCCCCTGGTATGGGTCCGAGACACGGAGATAGACAGCCGTAACCCCGAGCTTTTCCACAATGTAGTATAGGCCTCACCCTCAAGCTCACGTCAATTTCATAGAGAAAACACCAGGCCTCGGTGTGCTTTCCTGTGGCAAGGAAACTTTGCTTTCATTCCTTAGGTCGCACATTGGCTCAGGACGGCCCTAGCCGAAGGACTCACGGTGTGCAGCCCTATTTGTTGAGATCAGCCCCTCTGGCTCTTTCTCGGATGAAACCAAGTGGGCAAAGAGCCGTTCCTAAGCTGGGGTCCCTGGGAGCTTTCCCTAGTCTACACCAGAACAGCACTCTGAGGGAGAGGAGACGCGGAGGTTTGGTAGCAAAATCTCCTATTCTGAAGAGAAACATTTCGTTGTAGGCGGGTTCCATCAGCCTTGCCGTATTTTCTCAGCTGCCTAGGATGGAGGGCAGGCAGTCAGTTGGCAGGCTCACCTGAGGCCCTGCTTCCCAGACTGTGATTCAGAACCCCCGCCTGCTGCAGCCCAAAGGGACGGCTTATGGTAAGGGAAAAACCCTGTGTTGGAAAGTTCCTGCCTAACCCTCGCACAAGCACAAGCATATGGGTCAGTGGTCAAAGACTTTCCCCACAAGTTTACCATGTTTGCTCCCATCTAGCCTCCGAAGGCCGAGGTTACCTAGCTGGGGATCACACTTCAGGAAAGGTACTCATGCTGCATGTGACTGCAAGTTGTTTCACCAGGCAGCCCAAATCGTGTACACCCACTTGCATTTTCCAGGGGAAGAGCAAAAGGTGTAAACTTACACGCCTCCAGCCTGGGAGGGGCGACATACACTTTCTGAATGGGAAAGAAGCCCATGCCTTCAGTGTGAAAGGCCACTATGCCTCTTTGCTTTGGCAGCCCAGGGGTAGCGTCGGCTCTGAAATGCTTCCAAAGGAGCAGAGTCAGAGAACCTTTGAACCACAGAGCAGGTGCAGCCCCGAACAAGGTCTGCTCTTGGCCTGAGAACACCCAATGCGCAGCACTTCTTTTGGGTACACACGTGTAGAGGAAGGTTGTTGAATTCTGCTGCGTGATAACTTCTCCGGGTCACGTAGTGTGAGGGCCAGTAGAGTGGCCCTCCATCTCATCCCAGCTTCATGTGCCGGGTGTATAGGCAAACTCCCTGCTTGATTCCCTCCGTGGGCCTCGTAAGCTCCAGAGAAAGATGGATGATTGGGACCCAGGGCTGGTATCTAGGTTCATGTTCTGTGCCTCAACTTCGCAGCTGTTCTCTCTAAGCGGGTCACAAAGGCTCTCTGGAAGAGTTTCCTTAGAGGCTCAGAAACAGGAAATTAGCCGACAGGCCCACGGGGATGCCAGTTCTCTGCAGCAACAACGCTACAAGCGTTAGACACTTGGGTTCTCTTCGGTAAATGGAAGAACAACTCTGCTTGGAAGCTTCTGCCATCCAGTTTGAGAGTCACACTTCCACCGCAGCCTAGGATTCATAGTGTTGCCATGCCGTCACAATTTCCTTAGGCCTATGACGGCAGAGTGTCTGGCAGTTCTCAAAGAGACCTTAGGAATACAGGCGTTTTGGCTCCTTCCACCGAGAAAGCAGCTCCTCCAGATCCTCTGTCGTTAGGTATTTCATGTTAGAATATCTCTAGGCGCCCTCTTTCCTCCTCCACGAGGTAAGACACAAACGGACTTGCCCTAAAGGGAAGAAGCCTTCTGAGTCCGGCAGAGTGGCAGCCTTTCCGACTCAGCATCCCCCACGACTCAGCCCCAGGTATGGGTCTGAGACACGGAGAAAGACAGCCGTAACCCCGAGCTTTTCCACAATCTAGTATAGGCCTCACCCTGAAGCTCACGTCAATTTCATAGAGAAAACACCAGGCCTCGGTGTGCTTTCCTGTGGCAAGGAAACTTTGCTTTCATTCCTTAGGTGGCACATTGGCTCAGGACGGCCCTACCCGAAGGACTCACGGTGTGCAGCCCTATTTATTGAGATCAGCCCCTCTGGCTCTTTCTCGGATGAAACCAAGTGGGCAAAGAGCCGTTCCTAAGCTGGGGTCCCTGGGAGCCTTCCCTAGTCTACACCAGAACAGCACTCTGAGGGAGAGGAGACGCGGAGGCTTGGTAGCAAAATCTCCTATTCTGCAGAGAAACGTTTCGTTGTAGGTGGGTTCCATCAGCCTTGCCATATATTCTCAGCTGGCTAGGACGGAGGGCAGGCAGTCAGTTGGCAGGCTCACCTGAGGCCCTGCTTCCCAGACTGTGATACAGAACCCCCGCCTGCTGCAGCCCAAAGGGACGGCTTATGGTAAGGGGAAAACCCTGTGTTGGAAAGTTCCTGCCTAACCCTCGCACAAGCACAAGCATATGGGTCAGTGGTCCAAGACTTTCCCCACAAGTTTACCATGTTTGCTCCCATCTAGCCTCCGAAGGCCGAGGTTACCTAGCTGGGAATCACACTTCAGGAGAGGTACTCATGCTGCTTGGGACTGCAAGTTGTTTCACCAGGCAGCCCAAATGGAGTACACCCACTTGCATTTTCCAGGGGCAGAGCAAAAGGTGTCAACTTACACGCCTCCAGCCTGGGAGGGGCAACATACACTTTCTGAATGTGAAAGAAGCCCATGCCTTCATTGTGAAAGGCCACTATGCCTCTCTGCTTGGTAGCCCAGAGGTAGCGTCACCTCTGAAATGCTTCCAAAGGAGCAGAGTCAGAGAACCTTTGAACCACAGAGCAGGTGCAGCCCCGAACAAGGTCTGCTCTTGGCCTGAGAACACCCAATGCGCAGCACTTCTTTTGGGTACACACGTGTAGAGGAAGGTTGTTGAATTCTGCTGCGTGATAACTTCTCCGGGTCACGTAGTGTGAGGGCCAGTAGAGTGGCCCTCCATCTCATCCCAGCTTCATGTGCCGGGTGTATAAGGCAAACTCCCTGCTTGATTCCCTCCGTGGGCCTCGTAAGCTCCAGAGAAAGATGGATGATTGGGACCCAGGGCTGGTATCTAGGTTCATGTTCTGTGCCTCAACTTCGCAGCTGTTCTCTCTAAGCGGGTCCCAAAGGCTTTCTGGAAGAGTTTCCTTAGAGGCTCAGAAACAGGAAATTAGCTGACAGGCCCACGGGGATGCCAGTTCTCGGCAGCAACAACGCTACCAGCGTCAGACCCTTGGGTTCTCTTTGGTAAATGGAAGAACAACTCTGCTTGGAAGCTTCTGCCATCCAGTTTGAGAGTCGCACTTCCACCGCAGCCTAGGTTTCCATGTGTTGCCATGCCGCCACAATTTCCAATTCTTAGGCCTATGACAGCAGAGTGTCTGGCAGTTCTCAAAGAGACCTTAGGAATGCAGGCGTTTTGGCTCCTTCCACCGAGAAAGCAGCTCCTCCAGATCCTCTGTCGTTAGGTATTTCATGTTAGAATATCTCTAGGCGCCCTCTTTCCTCCTCCACGAGGTAAGACACAAACGGACTTGCCCTAAAGGGAAGAAGCCTTCTGAGTCCGGCAGAGAGGCAGCCTTTCCCACTCAGCGTCACCCCACGACTGAGCCCCTGGTATGGGTCCGAGACACGGAGATAGACAGCCGTAACCCCGAGCTTTTCCACAATGTAGTATAGGCCTCACCCTCAAGCTCACGTCAATTTCATAGAGAAAACACCAGGCCTCGGTGTGCTTTCCTGTGGCAAGGAAACTTTGCTTTCATTCCTTAGGTGGCACATTGGCTCAGGACGGCCCTAGCCGAAGGACTCACGGTGTGCAGCCCTATTTGTTGAGATCAGCCCCTCTGGCTCTTTCTCGGATGAAACCAAGTGGGCAAAGAGCCGTTCCTAAGCTGGGGTCCCTGGGAGCTTTCCCTAGTCTACACCAGAACAGCACTCTGAGGGAGAGGAGACGCGGAGGTTTGGTAGCAAAATCTCCTATTCTGAAGAGAAACATTTCGTTGTAGGCGGGTTCCATCAGCCTTGCCGTATTTTCTCAGCTGCCTAGGATGGAGGGCAGGCAGTCAGTTGGCAGGCTCACCTGAGGCCCTGCTTCCCAGACTGTGATTCAGAACCCCCGCCTGCTGCAGCCCAAAGGGACGGCTTATGGTAAGGGAAAAACCCTGTGTTGGAAAGTTCCTGCCTAACCCTCGCACAAGCACAAGCATATGGGTCAGTGGTCAAAGACTTTCCCCACAAGTTTACCATGTTTGCTCCCATCTAGCCTCCGAAGGCCGAGGTTACCTAGCTGGGGATCACACTTCAGGAAAGGTACTCATGCTGCATGTGACTGCAAGTTGTTTCACCAGGCAGCCCAAATCGAGTACACCCACTTGCATTTTCCAGGGGCAGAGCAAAAGGTGTAAACTTACACGTCTCCAGCCTGGGAGGGGCGACATACACTTTCTGAATGGGAAAGAAGCCCATGCCTTCAGTGTGAAAGGCCACTATGCCTCTTTGCTTTGGCAGCCCAGGGGTAGCGTCGGCTCTGAAATGCTTCCAAAGGAGCAGAGTCAGAGAACCTTTGAACCACAGAGCAGGTGCAGCCCCGAACAAGGTCTGCTCTTGGCCTGAGAACACCCACTGCGCAGCACTTCTTTTGGGTACACACGTGTAGAGGAAGGTTATTGAATTCTGCTGCGTGATAACTTCTCCGGGTTACGTAGTGTGAGGGCCAGTAGAGTGGCCCTCCATCTCATCCCAGCTTCATGTGCCGGGTGTATAAGGCAAACGCCCTGCTTGATTCCCTCCGTGGGCCTCGTAAGCTCCAGAGAAAGATGGATGATTGGGACCCAGGGCTGGTATCTAGGTTCATGTTCTGTGCCTCAACTTCGCAGCGGTTCTCTCTAAGCGGGTCACAAAGGCTCTCTGGAAGAGTTTCCTTAGAGGCTCAGAAACAGGAAATTAGCCGACAGGCCCACGGGGATGCCAGTTCTCTGCAGCAACAACGCTACCAGCGTCAGACACTTGGGTTCCCTTTGGTAAATGGAAGAACAACTCTGCTTGGAAGCTTCTGCCATCCAGTTTGAGAGTCGCACTTCCACCGCAGCCTAGGATTCCAAGTGTTGCCATGCCGCCACAATTTCCCATTCTTAGGCCTATGACGGCAGAGTGTCTGGCAGTCCTCAAAGAGACCTTAGGGATGCAGGCGTTTTGGCTCCGTCCACCGAGAAAGCAGCTCCTCCAGATCCTCTGTCGTTAGGTATTTCATGTTAGAATATCTCGAGGCGCCTTCTTTCCTCCTCCACGAGGTAAGACACAAACGGACTTGCCCTAAAGGCAAGAAGCCTTCTGAGTCCGGCAGAGAGGCGTCCTCTCCCACTCAGCATCCCCCCACGACTGAGCCCCAGGTATGGGTCCGAGACACGGAGATAGACAGCCGTAACCCCGAGCTTTTCCACAATCTAGTATAGGCCTCACCCTGAAGCTCACGTCAATTTCATAGAGAAAACACCAGGCCTCGGTGTGCTTTCCTGTGGCAAGGAAACTTTGCTTTCATTCCTTAGGTGGCACATTGGCTCAGGACGGCCCTACCCGAAGGACTCACGGTGTGCAGCCCTATTTATTGAGATCAGCCCCTCTGGCTCTTTCTCGGATGAAACCAAGTGGGCAAAGAGCCGTTCCTAAGCTGGGGTCCCTGGGAGCCTTCCCTAGTCTACACCAGAACAGCACTCTGAGGGAGAGGAGACGCGGAGGCTTGGTAGCCAAATCTCCTATTCTGCAGAGAAACATTTCGTTGTAGGTGGGTTCCATCAGCCTTGCCATACTTTCTCAGCTGGCTAGGACGGAGGGCAGGCAGTCAGTTGGCAGGCTCACCTGAGGCCCTGCTTCCCAGACTGTGATACAGAACCCCCGCCTGCTGCAGCCCAAAGGGTCGGCTTATGGTAAGGGGAAAACCCTGTGTTGGAAAGTTCCTGCCTAACCCTCGCACAAGCACAAGCATATGGGTCAGTGGTCCAAGACTTTCCCCACAAGTTTACCATGTTTGCTCCCATCTAGCCTCCGAAGGCCGAGGTTACCTAGCTGGGAATCACACTTCAGGAGCGGTACTCATGCTGCTTGGGACTGCAAGTTGTTTCACCAGGCAGCCCAAATCGAGTCCACCCACTTGCATTTTCCAGGGGCCGAGCCTGGGAGGGGCAACATACACTTTCTGAATGGGAAAGAAGCCCATGCCTTCAGTGTGAAAGGCCACTATGCCTCTTTGCTTTGGCAGCCCAGGGATAGCGTCGGCTCTGAAATGCTTCCAAAGGAGCAGAGTCAGAGAACCTTTGAACCACAGAGCAGGTGCAGCCCCGAACAAGGTCTGCTCTTGGCCTGAGAACACCCACTGCCCAGCGCTTCGTTTGGGTACACACGTGTAGAGGAAGGTTGTTGAATTCTGCTGCGTGATAACTTCTCCGGGCCACGTAGCGTGAGGGCCAGTAGAGTGGCCCTCCATCTCATCCCGGCTTCATGTGCCGGGTGTATAAGGCAAACTCCCTGCTTCAATCCCTCCGTGGGCTACGTAACCTCCAGAGAGATGTGGGTGATTGGGACCCAGAGCTGGTATCTAGGTCACTGCTCTGTGCCTCAACTTCGCAGCTGTTCTCTCTAAGCGGGTCCAAAAGGCTTTCTGGAAGAGTTTCCTTAGAGGGCCAGAAACAGGAAATTAGCCGACAGGCCCACGGGGATGCCAGTTCTCGGCAGCAACAACGCTACCAGCGTCAGACCCTTGGGTTCTCTTTGTTAAATGGAAGAACAACTCTGCTTGGAAGCTTCTGCCATCCAGTTTGAGAGTCGCACTTCCACCGCAGCCTAGGATTCCAAGTGTTGCCATGCCGCCACAATTTCCCATTCTTAGGCCTATGACGGCAGAGTATCTGGCAGTCCTCAAAGAGACCTTAGGGATGCAGGCGTTTTGGCTCCTTCCACCGAGAAAGCAGCTCCTCCAGATCCTCTGTCGTTAGGTATTTCATGTTAGAATATCTCTAGGCGCCCTCTTTCCTCCTCCACGAGGTAAGACACAAACGGACTTGCCCTAAAGGGAAGAAGCCTTCTGAGTCCGGCAGAGAGGCAGCCTTTCCCACTCAGCATCCCCCACGACTGTGCCCCAGGTATGGGTCTGAGACACGGAGGAAGACAGCCGTAACCCCGAGCTTTTCCACAATCTAGTATAGGCCTCACCCTCAAGCTCACGTCAATTTCATAGAGAAAACACCAGGCCTCGGTGTGCTTTCCTGTGGCAAGGAAACTTTGCTTTCATTCCTTAGGTGGCACATTGGCTCAGGACGGCCCTACCCGTAGTACTCACGGTGTGCAGCCCTATTTATTGAGATCAGCCCCTCTGGCTCTTTCTCGGATGAAACCAAGTGGGCAGAGAGCGGTTCCTAAGCTGGGGTCCCTGGGAGCTTTCCCTAGTCTACACCAGAACAGCACTCTGAGGGAGAGGAGACGCGGAGGTTTGGTAGCAAAATCTCCTATTCTGAAGAGAAACATTTCGTTGTAGGCGGGTTCCATCAGCCTTGCCGTATTTTCTCAGCTGCCTAGGATGGAGGGCAGGCAGTCAGTTGGCAGACTCACCTGAGGCCCTGCTTCCCCGACTGTGATACAGAACCCCCGCCTGCTGCAGCCCAAAGGGACGGCTTATGGTAAGGGAAAAACCGTGTGTTGGAAAGTTCCTGCCTAACCCTCGCACAAGCACAAGCATATGGGTCAGTGGTCAAAGACTTTCCCCACAAGTTTACCATGTTTGCTCCCATCTAGCCTCCGAAGGCCGAGGTTACCTAGCTGGGGATCACACTTCAGGAAAGGTACTCATGCTGCTTGAGACTGCAAGTTGTTTCACCAGGCAGCCCTAATCCAGTACACCCACTTGCATTTTCCAGGGGCAGAGCAAAAGGTGTAAACTTACACGCCTCCAGCCTGGGAGGGGCGACATACAC
Organism: Eschrichtius robustus; assembly: GCF_028021215.1. NCBI lineage: Eukaryota > Metazoa > Chordata > Mammalia > Artiodactyla > Eschrichtiidae > Eschrichtius > Eschrichtius robustus. The sequence continues at coordinate 44,506,656 of NC_090842.1, forward strand.
ATTCTGAATGGGAAAGAAGCCCATGCCTTCAGTGTGAAAGGCCACTATGCCTCTTTGCTTTGGCAGCCCAGGGGTAGCGTCGGCTCTGAAATGCTTCCAAAGGAGCAGAGTCAGAGAACCTTTGAACCACAGAGCAGGTGCAGCCCCGAACAAGGTCTGCTCTTGGCCTGAGAACACCCACTGCGCAGCACTTCTTTTGGGTACACACGTGTAGAGGAAGGTTGTTGAATTCTGCTGCGTGATAACTTCTCCGGGTCACGTAGTGTGAGGGCCAGTAGAGTGGCCCACCATCTCATCCCAGCTTCATGTGCCGGGTGTATAGGCAAACTCCCTGCTTGATTCCCTCCGTGGGCCTCGTAAGCTCCAGAGAAAGATGGATGATTGGGACCCAGGGCTGGTATCTAGGTTCATGTTCTGTGCCTCAACTTCGCAGCTGTTCTCTCTAAGCGGGTCACAAAGGCTCTCTGGAAGAGTTTCCTTAGAGGCTCAGAAACAGGAAATTAGCCGACAGGCCCACGGGGATGCCAGTTCTCTGCAGCAACAACCCTACAAGCGTCAGACACTTGGGTTCTCTTCTGTAAATGGAAGAACAACTCTGCTTGGAAGCTTCTGCCATCCAGTTTGAGAGTCACACTTCCACCGCAGCCTAGGATCCCAAGTGTTGCCATGCCGCCACAATTTCCAATTCTTAGGCCTATGACGGCAGAGTGTCTGGCAGTTCTCAAAGAGACCTTAGGAATGCAGGCGTTTTGGCTCCTTCCACCGAGAAAGCAGCTCCTCCAGATCCTCTGTCGTTAGGTATTTCATGTTAGAATATCTCTAGGCGCCCTCTTTCCTCCTCCACGAGGTAAGACACAAACGGACTTGCCCTAAAGGGAAGAAGCCTTCTGAGTCCGGCAGAGAGGCAGCCTCTCCCACTCAGCATCCCCCACGACTGAGCCCCAGGTATGGGTCTGAGACACGGAGAAAGACAGCCGTAACCCCGAGCTTTTCCACAATCTAGTATAGGCCTCACCCTCAAGCTCACGTCAATTTCATAGAGAAAACACCAGGCCTCGGTGTGCTTTCCTGTGGCAAGGAAACTTTGCTTTCATTCCTTAGGTGGCACATTGGCTCAGGACGGCCCTACCCGAAGTACTCACGGTGTGCAGCCCTATTTGTTGAGATCAGCCCCTCTGGCTCTTTCTCGGATGAAACCAAGTGGGCAAAGAGCCGTTCCTAAGCTGGGGTCCCTGGGAGCTTTCCCTAGTCTACACCAGAACAGCACTCTGAGGGAGAGGAGACGCGGAGGTTTGGTAGCAAAATCTCCTAATCTGAAGAGAAACATTTCGTTGTAGGCGGGTTCCATCAGCCTTGCCGTATTTTCTCAGCTGCCTAGGATGGAGGGCAGGCAGTCAGTTGGCAGACTCACCTGAGGCCCTGCTTCCCAGACTGTGATACAGAACCCCCGCCTGCTGCAGGCCAAAGAGACGGCTTATGGTAAGGGAAAAACCCTGTGCTGGAAAGTTCCTGCCTAACCCTCGCACAAGCACAAGCATATGGGTCAGTGGTCAAAGACTTTCCCCACAAGTTTACCATGTTTGCTCCCATCTAGCCTCCGAAGGCCGAGGTTACCTAGCTGGGGATCACACTTCAGGAAAGGTACTCATGCTGCTTGAGACTGCAAGTTGTTTCACCAGGCAGCCCAAATCGAGTACACCCACTTGCATTTTCCAGGGGCAGAGCAAAAGGTGTCAACTTACAGGCCTCCAGCCTGGGAGGGGAACATACACTTTCTGAATGGGAAAGAAGCTCATGCCTTCAGTGTGAAAGGCCACTATGCCTCTTTGCTTTGGCAGCCCAGGGGTAGCGTCGGCTCTGAAATGCTTCCAAAGGAGCAGAGTCAGAGAACCTTTGAACCTCAGAGCAGGTGCAGCCCCGAACAAGGTCTGCTCTTGGCCTGAGAACACCCACTGCCCAGCGCATTTTTTGGGTACACACGTGTAGAGGAAGGTTGTTGAATTCTGCTGCGTGATAATTTCTCCGGGCCACGTAGTGTGAGGGCCAGTAGAGTGGCCCTCCATCTCATCCCAGCTTCATGTGCCGGGTGTATAAGGCAAACTCCCTTCTTGATTCCCTCCGTGGGCTACGTAAGCTCCAGAGAAAGATGGATGATTGGGACCCAGGGCTGGTATCTAGGTTCATGTTCTGTGCCTCAACTTCGCAGCGGTTCTCTCTAAGCAAGTCACAAAGGCTCTCTGGAAGAGTTTCCTTAGAGGCTCAGAAACAGGAAAGTAGCCAACAGGCCCACGGGGATGCCAGTTCTCTGCAGCAACAACGCTACCAGCGTCAGACACTTGGGTTCCCTTTGGTAAATGGAAGAACAACTCTGCTTGGAAGCTTCTGCCATCCAGTTTGAGAGTCGCACTTCCACCGCAGCCTAGGATTCCAAGTGTTGCCATGCCGCCACAATTTCCCATTCTTAGGCCTATGACGGCAGAGTGTCTGGCAGTCCTCAAAGAGACCTTAGGGATGCAGGCGTTTTGGCTCCTTCCACCGAGAAAGCAGCTCCTCCAGATCCTCTGTCGTTAGGTATTTCATGTTAGAATATCTCGAGGCGCCTTCTTTCCTCCTCCACGAGGTAAGACACAAACGGACTTGCCCTAAAGGCAAGAAGCCTTCTGAGTCCGGCAGAGAGGCGTCCTCTCCCACTCAGCATCCCCCCACGACTGAGCCCCTGGTATGGGTCCGAGACACGGAGATAGACAGCCGTAACCCCGAGCTTTTCCACAATCTAGTATAGGCCTCACCCTGAAGCTCACGTCAATTTCATAGAGAAAACACCAGGCCTCGGTGTGCTTTCCTGTGGCAAGGAAACTTTGCTTTCATTCCTTAGGTGGCACATTGGCTCAGGACGGCCCTACCCGAAGGACTCACGGTGTGCAGCCCTATTTATTGAGATCAGCCCCTCTGGCTCTTTCTCGGATGAAACCAAGTGGGCAAAGAGCCGTTCCTAAGCTGGGGTCCCTGGGAGCCTTCCCTAGTCTACACCAGAACAGCACTCTGAGGGAGAGGAGACGCGGAGGCTTGGTAGCCAAATCTCCTATTCTGCAGAGAAACATTTCGTTGTAGGTGGGTTCCATCAGCCTTGCCATATTTTCTCAGCTGGCTAGGACGGAGGGCAGGCAGTCAGTTGGCAGGCTCACCTGAGGCCCTGCTTCCCAGACTGTGATACAGAACCCCCGCCTGCTGCAGCCCAAAGGGACGGCTTATGGTAAGGGGAAAACCCTGTGTTGGAAAGTTCCTGCCTAACCCTCGCACAAGCACAAGCATATGGGTCAGTGGTCCAAGACTTTCCCCACAAGTTTACCATGTTTGCTCCCATCTAGCCTCCGAAGGCCGAGGTTACCTAGCTGGGAATCACACTTCAGGAGAGGTACTCATGCTGCTTGGGACTGCAAGTTGTTTCACCAGGCAGCCCAAATCGAGTCCACCCACTTGCATTTTCCAGGGGCCGAGCCTGGGAGGGGCAACATACACTTTCTGAATGGGAAAGAAGCCCATGCCTTCAGTGTGAAAGGCCACTATGCCTCTTTGCTTTGGCAGCCCAGGGATAGCGTCGGCTCTGAAATGCTTCCAAAGGAGCAGAGTCAGAGAACCTTTGAACCACAGAGCAGGTGCAGCCCCGAACAAGGTCTGCTCTTGGCCTGAGAACACCCACTGCCCAGCGCTTCGTTTGGGTACACACGTGTAGAGGAAGGTTGTTGAATTCTGCTGCGTGATAACTTCTCCGGGCCACGTAGCGTGAGGGCCAGTAGAGTGGCCCTCCATCTCATCCCGGCTTCATGTGCCGGGTGTGTAAGTCAAACTCCCTGCTTCAATCCCTCCGTGGGCTACGTAACCTCCAGAGAGAGGTGGGTGATTGGGACCCAGAGCTGGTATCTAGGTCACTGCTCTGTGCCTCAACTTCGCAGCTGTTCTCTCTAAGCGGGTCCCAAAGGCTTTCTGGAAGAGTTTCCTTAGAGGGCCAGAAACAGGAAATTAGCCGACAGGCCCACGGGGATGCCAGTTCTCGGCAGCAACAACGCTACCAGCGTCAGACCCTTGGGTTCTCTTTGTTAAATGGAAGAACAACTCTGCTTGGAAGCTTCTGCCATCCAGTTTGAGAGTCGCACTTCCACCGCAGCCTAGGATTCCAAGTGTTGCCATGCCGCCACAATTTCCCATTCTTAGGCCTATGACGGCAGAGTATCTGGCAGTCCTCAAAGAGACCTTAGGGATGCAGGCGTTTTGGCTCCTTCCACCGAGAAAGCAGCTCCTCCAGATCCTCTGTCGTTAGGTATTTCATGTTAGAATATCTCTAGGCGCCCTCTTTCCTCCTCCACGAGGTAAGACACAAACGGACTTGCCCTAAAGGGAAGAAGCCTTCTGAGTCCGGCAGAGAGGCAGCCTTTCCCACTCAGCATCCCCCACGACTGAGCCCCAGGTATGGGTCTGAGACACGGAGAAAGACAGCCGTAACCCCGAGCTTTTCCACAATGTAGTATAGGCCTCACCCTGAAGCTCACGTCAATTTCATAGAGAAAACACCAGGCCTCGGTGTGCTTTCCTGTGGCAAGGAAACTTTGCTTTCATTCCTTAGGTGGCACATTGGCTCAGGACGGCCCTACCCGAAGGACTCACGGTGTGCAGCCTTATTTATTGAGATCAGCCCCTCTGGCTCTTTCTCGGATGAAACCAAGTGGGCAAAGAGCCGTTCCTAAGCTGGGGTCCCTGGGAGCCTTCCCTAGTCTACACCAGAACAGCACTCTGAGGGAGAGGAGACGCGGAGGCTTGGTAGCCAAATCTCCTATTCTGCAGAGAAACATTTCGTTGTAGGTGGGTTCCATCAGCCTTGCCATATTTTCTCAGCTGGCTAGGACGGAGGGCAGGCAGTCAGTTGGCAGGCTCACCTGAGGACCTGCTTCCCAGACTGTGATACAGAACCCCCGCCTGCTGCAGCCCAAAGGGACGGCTTATGGTAAGGGGAAAACCCTGTGTTGGAAAGTTCCTGCCTAACCCTCGCACAAGCACAAGCATATGGGTCAGTGGTCCAAGACTTTCCCCACAAGTTTACCATGTTTGCTCCCATCTAGCCTCCGAAGGCCGAGGTTACCTAGCTGGGGATCACACTTCAGGAAAGGTACTCATGCTGCTTGAGACTGCAAGTTGTTTCACCAGGCAGCCCAAATCGAGTACACCCACTTGCATTTTCCAGGGGCAGAGCAAAAGGTGTCAACTTACAGGCCTCCAGCCTGGGAGGGGAACATACACTTTCTGAATGGGAAAGAAGCTCATGCCTTCAGTGTGAAAGGCCACTATGCCTCTTTGCTTTGGCAGCCCAGGGGTAGCGTCGGCTCTGAAATGCTTCCAAAGGAGCAGAGTCAGAGAACCTTTGAACCTCAGAGCAGGTGCAGCCCCGAACAAGGTCTGCTCTGGGCCTGAGAACACCCACTGCCCAGCGCTTTTTTTGGGTACACACGTGTAGAGGAAGGTTGTTGAATTCTGCTGCGTGATAATTTCTCCGGGCCACGTAGTGTGAGGGCCAGTAGAGTGGCCCTCCATCTCATCCCAGCTTCATGTGCCGGGTGTATAAGGCAAACTCCCTTCTTGATTCCCTCCGTGGGCTACGTAAGCTCCAGAGAAAGATGGATGATTGGGACCCAGGGCTGGTATCTAGGTTCATGTTCTGTGCCTCAACTTCGCAGCGGTTCTCTCTAAGCAAGTCACAAAGGCTCTCTGGAAGAGTTTCCTTAGAGGCTCAGAAACAGGAAAGTAGCCAACAGGCCCACGGGGATGCCAGTTCTCTGCAGCAACAACGCTACCAGCGTCAGACACTTGGGTTCCCTTTGGTAAATGGAAGAACAACTCTGCTTGGAAGCTTCTGCCATCCAGTTTGAGAGTCGCACTTCCACCGCAGCCTAGGATTCCAAGTGTTGCCATGCCGCCACAATTTCCCATTCTTAGGCCTATGACGGCAGAGTGTCTGGCAGTCCTCAAAGAGACCTTAGGGATGCAGGCGTTTTGGCTCCTTCCACCGAGAAAGCAGCTCCTCCAGATCCTCTGTCGTTAGGTATTTCATGTTAGAATATCTCGAGGCGCCTTCTTTCCTCCTCCACGAGGTAAGACACAAACGGACTTGCCCTAAAGGCAAGAAGCCTTCTGAGTCCGGCAGAGAGGCGTCCTCTCCCACTCAGCATCCCCCCACGACTGAGCCCCTGGTATGGGTCCGAGACACGGAGATAGACAGCCGTAACCCCGAGCTTTTCCACAATCTAGTATAGGCCTCACCCTGAAGCTCACGTCAATTTCATAGAGAAAACACCAGGCCTCGGTGTGCTTTCCTGTGGCAAGGAAACTTTGCTTTCATTCCTTAGGTGGCACATTGGCTCAGGACGGCCCTACCCGAAGGACTCACGGTGTGCAGCCCTATTTATTGAGATCAGCCCCTCTGGCTCTTTCTCGGATGAAACCAAGTGGGCAAAGAGCCGTTCCTAAGCTGGGGTCCCTGGGAGCCTTCCCTAGTCTACACCAGAACAGCACTCTGAGGGAGAGGAGACGCGGAGGCTTGGTAGCCAAATCTCCTATTCTGCAGAGAAACATTTCGTTGTAGGTGGGTTCCATCAGCCTTGCCATATTTTCTCAGCTGGCTAGGACGGAGGGCAGGCAGTCAGTTGGCAGGCTCACCTGAGGCCCTGCTTCCCAGACTGTGATACAGAACCCCCGCCTGCTGCAGCCCAAAGGGACGGCTTATGGTAAGGGGAAAACCCTGTGTTGGAAAGTTCCTGCCTAACCCTCGCACAAGCACAAGCATATGGGTCAGTGGTCCAAGACTTTCCCCACAAGTTTACCATGTTTGCTCCCATCTAGCCTCCGAAGGCCGAGGTTACCTAGCTGGGAATCACACTTCAGGAGAGGTACTCATGCTGCTTGGGACTGCAAGTTGTTTCACCAGGCAGCCCAAATCGAGTCCACCCACTTGCATTTTCCAGGGGCCGAGCCTGGGAGGGGCAACATACACTTTCTGAATGGGAAAGAAGCCCATGCCTTCAGTGTGAAAGGCCACTATGCCTCTTTGCTTTGGCAGCCCAGGGATAGCGTCGGCTCTGAAATGCTTCCAAAGGAGCAGAGTCAGAGAACCTTTGAACCACAGAGCAGGTGCAGCCCCGAACAAGGTCTGCTCTTGGCCTGAGAACACCCACTGCCCAGCGCTTCGTTTGGGTACACACGTGTAGAGGAAGGTTGTTGAATTCTGCTGCGTGATAACTTCTCCGGGCCACGTAGCGTGAGGGCCAGTAGAGTGGCCCTCCATCTCATCCCGGCTTCATGTGCCGGGTGTGTAAGTCAAACTCCCTGCTTCAATCCCTCCGTGGGCTACGTAACCTCCAGAGAGAGGTGGGTGATTGGGACCCAGAGCTGGTATCTAGGTCACTGCTCTGTGCCTCAACTTCGCAGCTGTTCTCTCTAAGCGGGTCCCAAAGGCTTTCTGGAAGAGTTTCCTTAGAGGCTCAGAAACAGGAAATTAGCCGACAGGCCCACGGGGATGCCAGTTCTCGGCAGCAACAACGCTACCAGCGTCAGACCCTTGGGTTCTCTTTGGTAAATGGAAGAACAACTCTGCTTGGAAGCTTCTGCCATCCAGTTTGAGAGTCGCACTTCCACCGCAGCCTAGGATTCCAAGTGTTGCCATGCCGCCACAATTTCCCATTCTTAGGCCTATGACGGCAGAGTATCTGGCAGTCCTCAAAGAGACCTAAGGGATGCAGGCGTTTTGGCTCCTTCCACCGAGAAAGCAGCTCCTCCAGATCCTCTGTCGTTAGGTATTTCATGTTAGAATATCTCTAGGCGCCCTCTTTCCTCCTCCACGAGGTAAGACACAAACGGACTTGCCCTAAAGGGAAGAAGCCTTCTGAGTCCGGCAGAGAGGCAGCCTTTCCCACTCAGCATCCCCCACGACTGAGCCCCAGGTATGGGTCTGAGACACGGAGGAAGACAGCCGTAACCCCGAGCTTTTCCACAATGTAGTATAGGCCTCACCCTGAAGCTCACGTCAATTTCATAGAGAAAACACCAGGCCTCGGTGTGCTTTCCTGTGGCAAGGAAACTTTGCTTTCATTCCTTAGGTGGCACATTGGCTCAGGACGGCCCTACCCGAAGGACTCACGGTGTGCAGCCTTATTTATTGAGATCAGCCCCTCTGGCTCTTTCTCGGATGAAACCAAGTGGGCAAAGAGCCGTTCCTAAGCTGGGGTCCCTGGGAGCCTTCCCTAGTCTACACCAGAACAGCACTCTGAGGGAGAGGAGACGCGGAGGCTTGGTAGCCAAATCTCCTATTCTGCAGAGAAACATTTCGTTGTAGGTGGGTTCCATCAGCCTTGCCATATTTTCTCAGCTGGCTAGGACGGAGGGCAGGCAGTCAGTTGGCAGGCTCACCTGAGGCCCTGCTTCCCAAACTGTGATACAGAACCCCCGCCTGCTGCAGCCCAAAGGGACGGCTTATGGTAAGGGGAAAACCCTGTGTTGGAAAGTTCCTGCCTAACCCTCGCACAAGCACAAGCATATGGGTCAGTGGTCCAAGACTTTCCCCACAAGTTTACCATGTTTGCTCCCATCTAGCCTCCGAAGGCCGAGGTTACCTAGCTGGGGATCACACTTCAGGAAAGGTACTCATGCTGCTTGAGACTGCAAGTTGTTTCACCAGGCAGCCCAAATCGAGTACACCCACTTGCATTTTCCAGGGGCAGAGCAAAAGGTGTCAACTTACAGGCCTCCAGCCTGGGAGGGGAACATACACTTTCTGAATGGGAAAGAAGCTCATGCCTTCAGTGTGAAAGGCCACTATGCCTCTTTGCTTTGGCAGCCCAGGGGTAGCGTCGGCTCTGAAATGCTTCCAAAGGAGCAGAGTCAGAGAACCTTTGAACCTCAGAGCAGGTGCAGCCCCGAACAAGGTCTGCTCTGGGCCTGAGAACACCCACTGCCCAGCGCTTTTTTTGGGTACACACGTGTAGAGGAAGGTTGTTGAATTCTGCTGCGTGATAATTTCTCCGGGCCACGTAGTGTGAGGGCCAGTAGAGTGGCCCTCCATCTCATCCCAGCTTCATGTGCCGGGTGTATAAGGCAAACTCCCTTCTTGATTCCCTCCGTGGGCTACGTAAGCTCCAGAGAAAGATGGATGATTGGGACCCAGGGCTGGTATCTAGGTTCATGTTCTGTGCCTCAACTTCGCAGCGGTTCTCTCTAAGCAAGTCACAAAGGCTCTCTGGAAGAGTTTCCTTAGAGGCTCAGAAACAGGAAAGTAGCCAACAGGCCCACGGGGATGCCAGTTCTCTGCAGCAACAACGCTACCAGCGTCAGACACTTGGCTTCCCTTTGGTAAATGGAAGAACAACTCTGCTTGGAAGCTTCTGCCATCCAGTTTGAGAGTCGCACTTCCACCGCAGCCTAGGATTCCAAGTGTTGCCATGCCGCCACAATTTCCCATTCTTAGGCCTATGACGGCAGAGTGTCTGGCAGTCCTCAAAGAGACCTTAGGGATGCAGGCGTTTTGGCTCCTTCCACCGAGAAAGCAGCTCCTCCAGATCCTCTGTCGTTAGGTATTTCATGTTAGAATATCTCGAGGCGCCTTCTTTCCTCCTCCACGAGGTAAGACACAAACGGACTTGCCCTAAAGGCAAGAAGCCTTCTGAGTCCGGCAGAGAGGCGTCCTCTCCCACTCAGCATCCCCCCACGACTGAGCCCCTGGTATGGGTCCGAGACACGGAGATAGACAGCCGTAACCCCGAGCTTTTCCACAATCTAGTATAGGCCTCACCCTGAAGCTCACGTCAATTTCATAGAGAAAACACCAGGCCTCGGTGTGCTTTCCTGTGGCAAGGAAACTTTGCTTTCATTCCTTAGGTGGCACATTGGCTCAGGACGGCCCTACCCGAAGGACTCACGGTGTGCAGCCCTATTTATTGAGATCAGCCCCTCTGGCTCTTTCTCGGATGAAACCAAGTGGGCAAAGAGCCGTTCCTAAGCTGGGGTCCCTGGGAGCCTTCCCTAGTCTACACCAGAACAGCACTCTGAGGGAGAGGAGACGCGGAGGCTTGGTAGCCAAATCTCCTATTCTGCAGAGAAACATTTCGTTGTAGGTGGGTTCCATCAGCCTTGCCATATTTTCTCAGCTGGCTAGGACGGAGGGCAGGCAGTCAGTTGGCAGGCTCACCTGAGGCCCTGCTTCCCAGACTGTGATACAGAACCCCCGCCTGCTGCAGCCCAAAGGGACGGCTTATGGTAAGGGGAAAACCCTGTGTTGGAAAGTTCCTGCCTAACCCTCGCACAAGCACAAGCATATGGGTCAGTGGTCCAAGACTTTCCCCACAAGTTTACCATGTTTGCTCCCATCTAGCCTCCGAAGGCCGAGGTTACCTAGCTGGGAATCACACTTCAGGAGAGGTACTCATGCTGCTTGGGACTGCAAGTTGTTTCACCAGGCAGCCCAAATCGAGTCCACCCACTTGCATTTTCCAGGGGCCGAGCCTGGGAGGGGCAACATACACTTTCTGAATGGGAAAGAAGCCCATGCCTTCAGTGTGAAAGGCCACTATGCCTCTTTGCTTTGGCAGCCCAGGGATAGCGTCGGCTCTGAAATGCTTCCAAAGGAGCAGAGTCAGAGAACCTTTGAACCACAGAGCAGGTGCAGCCCCGAACAAGGTCTGCTCTTGGCCTGAGAACACCCACTGCCCAGCGCTTCGTTTGGGTACACACGTGTAGAGGAAGGTTGTTGAATTCTGCTGCGTGATAACTTCTCCGGGCCACGTAGCGTGAGGGCCAGTAGAGTGGCCCTCCATCTCATCCCGGCTTCATGTGCCGGGTGTGTAAGTCAAACTCCCTGCTTCAATCCCTCCGTGGGCTACGTAACCTCCAGAGAGAGGTGGGTGATTGGGACCCAGAGCTGGTATCTAGGTCACTGCTCTGTGCCTCAACTTCGCAGCTGTTCTCTCTAAGCGGGTCCCAAAGGCTTTCTGGAAGAGTTTCCTTAGAGGGCCAGAAACAGGAAATTAGCCGACAGGCCCACGGGGATGCCAGTTCTCGGCAGCAACAACGCTACCAGCGTCAGACCCTTGGGTTCTCTTTGGTAAATGGAAGAACAACTCTGCTTGGAAGCTTCTGCCATCCAGTTTGAGAGTCGCACTTCCACCGCAGCCTAGGATTCCAAGTGTTGCCATGCCGCCACAATTTCCCATTCTTAGGCCTATGACGGCAGAGTATCTGGCAGTCCTCAAAGAGACCTAAGGGATGCAGGCGTTTTGGCTCCTTCCACCGAGAAAGCAGCTCCTCCAGATCCTCTGTCGTTAGGTATTTCATGTTAGAATATCTCTAGGCGCCCTCTTTCCTCCTCCACGAGGTAAGACACAAACGGACTTGCCCTAAAGGGAAGAAGCCTTCTGAGTCCGGCAGAGAGGCAGCCTTTCCCACTCAGCATCCCCCACGACTGAGCCCCAGGTATGGGTCTGAGACACGGAGGAAGACAGCCGTAACCCCGAGCTTTTCCACAATGTAGTATAGGCCTCACCCTGAAGCTCACGTCAATTTCATAGAGAAAACACCAGGCCTCGGTGTGCTTTCCTGTGGCAAGGAAACTTTGCTTTCATTCCTTAGGTGGCACATTGGCTCAGGACGGCCCTACCCGAAGGACTCACGGTGTGCAGCCTTATTTATTGAGATCAGCCCCTCTGGCTCTTTCTCGGATGAAACCAAGTGGGCAAAGAGCCGTTCCTAAGCTGGGGTCCCTGGGAGCCTTCCCTAGTCTACACCAGAACAGCACTCTGAGGGAGAGGAGACGCGGAGGCTTGGTAGCCAAATCTCCTATTCTGCAGAGAAACATTTCGTTGTAGGTGGGTTCCATCAGCCTTGCCATATTTTCTCAGCTGGCTAGGACGGAGGGCAGGCAGTCAGTTGGCAGGCTCACCTGAGGCCCTGCTTCCCAGACTGTGATACAGAACCCCCGCCTGCTGCAGCCCAAAGGGACGGCTTATGGTAAGGGGAAAACCCTGTGTTGGAAAGTTCCTGCCTAACCCTCGCACAAGCACAAGCATATGGGTCAGTGGTCCAAGACTTTCCCCACAAGTTTACCATGTTTGCTCCCATCTAGCCTCCGAAGGCCGAGGTTACCTAGCTGGGAATCACACTTCAGGAGAGGTACTCATGCTGCTTGGGACTGCAAGTTTTTTCACCAGGTAGCCCAAATCGAGTCCACCCACTTGCATTTTCCAGGGGCCGAGCCTGGGAGGGGCAACATACACTTTCTGAATGGGAAAGAAGCCCATGCCTTCAGTGTGAAAGGCCACTATGCCTCTTTGCTTTGGCAGCCCAGGGATAGCGTCGGCTCTGAAATGCTTCCAAAGGAGCAGAGTCAGAGAACCTTTGAACCACAGAGCAGGTGCAGCCCCGAACAAGGTCTGCTCTTGGCCTGAGAACACCCACTGCCCAGCGCTTCGTTTGGGTACACACGTGTAGAGGAAGGTTGTTGAATTCTGCTGCGTGATAACTTCTCCGGGCCACGTAGCGTGAGGGCCAGTAGAGTGGCCCTCCATCTCATCCCGGCTTCATGTGCCGGGTGTATAAGTCAAACTCCCTGCCTCAATCCCTCCGTGGGCTACGTAACCTCCAGAGAGAGGTGGGTGATTGGGACCCAGAGCTGGTATCTAGGTCACTGCTCTGTGCCTCAACTTCGCAGCTGTTCTCTCTAAGCGGGTCCCAAAGGCTTTCTGGAAGAGTTTCCTTAGAGGGCCAGAAACAGGAAATTAGCCGACAGGCCCACGGGGATGCCAGTTCTCGGCAGCAACAACGCTACCAGCGTCAGACCCTTGGGTTCTCTTTGTTAAATGGAAGAACAACTCTGCTTGGAAGCTTCTGCCATCCAGTTTGAGAGTCGCACTTCCACCGCAGCCTAGGATTCCAAGTGTTGCCATGCCGCCACAATTTCCCATTCTTAGGCCTATGACGGCAGAGTATCTGGCAGTCCTCAAAGAGACCTTAGGGATGCAGGCGTTTTGGCTCCTTCCACCGAGAAAGCAGCTCCTCCAGATCCTCTGTCGTTAGGTATTTCATGTTAGAATATCTCTAGGCGCCCTCTTTCCTCCTCCACGAGGTAAGACACAAACGGACTTGCCCTAAAGGGAAGAAGCCTTCTGAGTCCGGCAGAGAGGCAGCCTTTCCCACTCAGCATCCCCCACGACTGAGCCCCAGGTATGGGTCTGAGACACGGAGGAAGACAGCCGTAACCCCGAGCTTTTCCACAATCTAGTATAGGCCTCACCCTGAAGCTCACGTCAATTTCATAGAGAAAACACCAGGCCTCGGTGTGCTTTCCTGTGGCAAGGAAACTTTGCTTTCATTCCTTAGGTGGCACATTGGCTCAGGACGGCCCTACCCGAAGGACTCACGGTGTGCAGCCCTATTTTTTGAGATCAGCCCCTCTGGCTCTTTCTCGGATGAAACCAAGTGGGCAGAGAGCGGTTCCTAAGCTGGGGTCCCTGGGAGCTATCCCTAGTCTACACCAGAACAGCACTCTGAGGGAGAGGAGACGCGGAGGTTTGGTAGCAAAATCTCCTAATCTGAAGAGAAACATTTCGTTGTAGGCGGGTTCCATCAGCCTTGCCGTATTTTCTCAGCTGCCTAGGATGGAGGGCAGGCAGTCAGTTGGCAGACTCACCTGAGGCCCTGCTTCCCCGACTGTGATACAGAACCCCCGCCTGCTGCAGCCCAAAGGGACGGCTTATGGTAAGGGAAAAACCGTGTGTTGGAAAGTTCCTGCCTAACCCTCGCACAAGCACAAGCATATGGGTCAGTGGTCCAAGACTTTCCCCACAAGTTTACCATGTTTGCTCCCATCTAGCCTCCGAAGGCCGAGGTTACCTAGCTGGGGATCACACTTCAGGAAAGGTACTCATGCTGCTTGAGACTGCAAGTTGTTTCACCAGGCAGCCCAAATCGAGTCCACCCACTTGCATTTTCCAGGGGCAGAGCAAAAGGTGTAAACTTACACGCCTCCAGCCTGGGAGGGGCGACATACACTTTCTGAATGGGAAAGAAGCCCATGCCTTCAGTGTGAAAGGCCACTATGCCTCTTTGCTTTGGCAGCCCAGGGGTAGCGTCGGCTCTGAAATGCTTCCAAAGGAGCAGAGTCAGAGAACCTTTGAACCACAGAGCAGGTGCAGCCCCGAACAAGGTCTGCTCTTGGCCTGAGAACACCCACTGCGCAGCACTTCTTTTGGGTACACACGTGTAGAGGAAGGTTGTTGAATTCTGCTGCGTGATAACTTCTCCGGGTCACGTAGTGTGAGGGCCAGTAGAGTGGCCCACCATCTCATCCCAGCTTCATGTGCCGGGTGTATAGGCAAACTCCCTGCTTGATTCCCTCCGTGGGCCTCGTAAGCTCCAGAGAAAGATGGATGATTGGGACCCAGGGCTGGTATCTAGGTTCATGTTCTGTGCCTCAACTTCGCAGCTGTTCTCTCTAAGCGGGTCACAAAGGCTCTCTGGAAGAGTTTCCTTAGAGGCTCAGAAACAGGAAATTAGCCGACAGGCCCACGGGGATGCCAGTTCTCTGCAGCAACAACCCTACAAGCGTCAGACACTTGGGTTCTCTTCGGTAAATGGAAGAACAACTCTGCTTGGAAGCTTCTGCCATCCAGTTTGAGAGTCACACTTCCACCGCAGCCTAGGATCCCAAGTGTTGCCATGCCGCCACAATTTCCAATTCTTAGGCCTATGACGGCAGAGTGTCTGGCAGTTCTCAAAGAGACCTTAGGAATGCAGGCGTTTTGGCTCCTTCCACCGAGAAAGCAGCTCCTCCAGATCCTCTGTCGTTAGGTATTTCATGTTAGAATATCTCTAGGCGCCCTCTTTCCTCCTCCACGAGGTAAGACACAAACGGACTTGCCCTAAAGGGAAGAAGCCTTCTGAGTCCGGCAGAGAGGCAGCCTCTCCCACTCAGCATCCCCCACGACTGAGCCCCAGGTATGGGTCTGAGACACGGAGAAAGACAGCCGTAACCCCGAGCTTTTCCACAATCTAGTATAGGCCTCACCCTCAAGCTCACGTCAATTTCATAGAGAAAACACCAGGCCTCGGTGTGCTTTCCTGTGGCAAGGAAACTTTGCTTTCATTCCTTAGGTGGCACATTGGCTCAGGACGGCCCTACCCGAAGTACTCACGGTGTGCAGCCCTATTTGTTGAGATCAGCCCCTCTGGCTCTTTCTCGGATGAAACCAAGTGGACAAAGAGCCGTTCCTAAGCTGGGGTCCCTGGGAGCTTTCCCTAGTCTATACCAGAACAGCACTCTGAGGGAGAGGAGACGCGGAGGTTTGGTAGCAAAATCTCCTAATCTGAAGAGAAACATTTCGTTGTAGGCGGGTTCCATCAGCCTTGCCGTATTTTCTCAGCTGCCTAGGATGGAGGGCAGGCAGTCAGTTGGCAGACTCACCTGAGGCCCTGCTTCCCCGACTGTGATACAGAACCCCCGCCTGCTGCAGCCCAAAGGGACGGCTTATGGTAAGGGAAAAACCCTGTGCTGGAAAGTTCCTGCCTAACCCTCGCACAGGCACAAGCATATGGGTCAGTGGTCAAAGACTTTCCCCACAAGTTTACCATGTTTGCTCCCATCTAGCCTCCGAAGGCCGAGGTTACCTAGCTGGGGATCACACTTCAGGAAAGGTACTCATGCTGCTTGAGACTGCAAGTTGTTTCACCAGGCAGCCCAAATCGAGTACACCCATTTGCATTTTCCAGGGGCAGAGCAAAAGGTGTCAACTTACAGGCCTCCAGCCTGGGAGGGGAACATACACTTTCTGAATGGGAAAGAAGCTCATGCCTTCAGTGTGAAAGGCCACTATGCCTCTTTGCTTTGGCAGCCCAGGGGTAGCGTCGGCTCTGAAATGCTTCCAAAGGAGCAGAGTCAGAGAACCTTTGAACCTCAGAGCAGGTGCAGCCCCAACAAGGTCTGCTCTGGGCCTGAGAACACCCACTGCCCAGCGCTTTTTTTGGGTACACACGTGTAGAGGAAGGTTGTTGAATTCTGCTGCGTGATAATTTCTCCGGGCCACGTAGTGTGAGGGCCAGTAGAGTGGCCCTCCATCTCATCCCAGCTTCATGTGCCGGGTGTATAAGGCAAACTCCCTTCTTGATTCCCTCCGTGGGCTACGTAAGCTCCAGAGAAAGATGGATGATTGGGACCCAGGGCTGGTATCTAGGTTCATGTTCTGTGCCTCAACTTCGCAGGGGTTCTCTCTAAGCAAGTCACAAAGGCTCTCTGGAAGAGTTTCCTTAGAGGCTCAGAAACAGGAAAGTAGCCAACAGGCCCACGGGGATGCCAGTTCTCTGCAGCAACAACGCTACCAGCGTCAGACACTTGGGTTCCCTTTGGTAAATGGAAGAACAACTCTGCTTGGAAGCTTCTGCCATCCAGTTTGAGAGTCGCACTTCCACCGCAGCCTAGGATTCCAAGTGTTGCCAGGCCGCCACAATTTCCCATTCTTAGGCCTATGACGGCAGAGTGTCTGGCAGTCCTCAAAGAGACCTTAGGGATGCAGGCGTTTTGGCTCCTTCCACCGAGAAAGCAGCTCCTCCAGATCCTCTGTCGTTAGGTATTTCATGTTAGAATATCTCGAGGCGCCTTCTTTCCTCCTCCACGAGGTAAGACACAAACGGACTTGCCCTAAAGGCAAGAAGCCTTCTGAGTCCGGCAGAGAGGCGTCCTCTCCCACTCAGCATCCCCCCACGACTGAGCCCCTGGTATGGGTCCGAGACACGGAGATAGACAGCCGTAACCCCGAGCTTTTCCACAATCTAGTATAGGCCTCACCCTGAAGCTCACGTCAATTTCATAGAGAAAACACCAGGCCTCGGTGTGCTTTCCTGTGGCAAGGAAACTTTGCTTTCATTCCTTAGGTGGCACATTGGCTCAGGACGGCCCTACCCGAAGGACTCACGGTGTGCAGCCCTATTTATTGAGATCAGCCCCTCTGGCTCTTTCTCGGATGAAACCAAGTGGGCAAAGAGCCGTTCCTAAGCTGGGGTCCCTGGGAGCCTTCCCTAGTCTACACCAGAACAGCACTCTGAGGGAGAGGAGACGCGGAGGCTTGGTAGCCAAATCTCCTATTCTGCAGAGAAACATTTCGTTGTAGGTGGGTTCCATCAGCCTTGCCATATTTTCTCAGCTGGCTAGGACGGAGGGTAGGCAGTCAGTTGGCAGGCTCACCTGAGGCCCTGCTTCCCAGACTGTGATACAGAACCCCCGCCTGCTGCAGCCCAAAGGGACGGCTTATGGTAAGGGGAAAACCCTGTGTTGGAAAGTTCCTGCCTAACCCTCGCACAAGCACAAGCATATGGGTCAGTGGTCCAAGACTTTCCCCACAAGTTTACCATATTTGCTCCCATCTAGCCTCCGAAGGCCGAGGTTACCTAGCTGGGAATCACACTTCAGGAGAGGTACTCATGCTGCTTGGGACTGCAAGTTGTTTCACCAGGCAGCCCAAATCGAGTCCACCCACTTGCATTTTCCAGGGGCCGAGCCTGGGAGGGGCAACATACACTTTCTGAATGGGAAAGAAGCCCATGCCTTCAGTGTGAAAGGCCACTATGCCTCTTTGCTTTGGCAGCCCAGGGATAGCGTCGGCTCTGAAATGCTTCCAAAGGAGCAGAGTCAGAGAACCTTTGAACCACAGAGCAGGTGCAGCCCCGAACAAGGTCTGCTCTTGGCCTGAGAACACCCACTGCCCAGCGCTTCGTTTGGGTACACACGTGTAGAGGAAGGTTGTTGAATTCTGCTGCGTGATAACTTCTCCGGGCCACGTAGCGTGAGGGCCAGTAGAGTGGCCCTCCATCTCATCCCGGCTTCATGTGCCGGGTGTATAAGTCAAACTCCCTGCTTCAATCCCTCCGTGGGCTACGTAACCTCCAGAGAGATGTGGGTGATTGGGACCCAGAGCTGGTATCTAGGTCACTGCTCTGTGCCTCAACTTCGCAGCTGTTCTCTCTAAGCGGGTCCCAAAGGCTTTCTGGAAGAGTTTCCTTAGAGGGCCAGAAACAGGAAATTAGCCGACAGGCCCACGGGGATGCCAGTTCTCGGCAGCAACAACGCTACCAGCGTCAGACCCTTGGGTTCTCTTTGTTAAATGGAAGAACAACTCTGCTTGGAAGCTTCTGCCATCCAGTTTGAGAGTCGCACTTCCACCGCAGCCTAGGATTCCAAGTGTTGCCATGCCGCCACAATTTCCCATTCTTAGGCCTATGACGGCAGAGTATCTGGCAGTCCTCAAAGAGACCTTAGGGATGCAGGCGTTTTGGCTCCTTCCACCGAGAAAGCAGCTCCTCCAGATCCTCTGTCGTTAGGTATTTCATGTTAGAATATCTCTAGGCGCCCTCTTTCCTCCTCCACGAGGTAAGACACAAACGGACTTGCCCTAAAGGGAAGAAGCCTTCTGAGTCCGGCAGAGAGGCAGCCTTTCCCACTCAGCATCCCCCACGACTGAGCCCCAGGTATGGGTCTGAGACACGGAGAAAGACAGCCGTAACCCCGAGCTTTTCCACAATGTAGTATAGGCCTCACCCTCAAGCTCACGTCAATTACATAGAGAAAACACCAGGCCTCGGTGTGCTTTCCTGTGGCAAGGAAACTTTGCTTTCATTCCTTAGGTGGCACATTGGCTCAGGACGGCCCTACCCGAAGTACTCACGGTGTGCAACCCTATTTATTGAGATCAGCCCCTCTGGCTCTTTCTCGGATGAAACCAAGTGGGCAGAGAGCGGTTCCTAAGCTGGGGTCCCTGGGAGCTTTCCCTAGTCTACACCAGAACAGCACTCTGAGGGAGAGGAGACGCGGAGGTTTGGTAGCAAAATCTCCTAATCTGAAGAGAAACATTTCGTTGTAGGCTGGTTCCATCAGCCTTGCCGTATTTTCTCAGCTGCCTAGGATGGAGGGCAGGCAGTCAGTTGGCAGACTCACCTGAGGCCCTGCTTCCCCGACTGTGATATAGAACCCCCGCCTGCTGCAGCCCAAAGGGACGGCTTATGGTAAGGGAAAAACCGTGTGTTGGAAAGTTCCTGCCTAACCCTCGCACAAGCACAAGCATATGGGTCAGTGGTCAAAGACTTTCCCCACAAGTTTACCATGTTTGCTCCCATCTAGCCTCCGAAGGCCAAGGTCACCTAGCTGGGGATCACACTTCAGGAAAGGTACTCATGCTGCTTGAGACTGCAAGTTGTTTCACCAGGCAGCCCAAATCGAGTACACCCACTTGCATTTTCCAGGGGCAGAGCAAAAGGTGTAAACTTACACGCCTCCAGCCTGGGAGGGGCGACATACACTTTCTGAATGGGAAAGAAGCCCATGCCTTCAGTGTGAAAGGCCACTATGCCTCTTTGCTTTGGCAGCCCAGGGGTACCGTCGGCTCTGAAATGCTTCCAAAGGAGCAGAGTCAGAGAACCTTTGAACCACAGAGCAGGTGCAGCCCCGAACAAGGTCTGCTCTTGGCCTGAGAACACCCACTGCGCAGCACTTCTTTTGGGTACACACGTGTAGAGGAAGGTTGTTGAATTCTGCTGCGTGATAACTTCTCCGGGTCACGTAGTGTGAGGGCCAGTAGAGTGGCCCACCATCTCATCCCAGCTTCATGTGCCGGGTGTATAGGCAAACTCCCTGCTTGATTCCCTCCGTGGGCCTCGTAAGCTCCAGAGAAAGATGGATGATTGGGACCCAGGGCTGGTATCTAGGTTCATGTTCTGTGCCTCAACTTCGCAGCTGTTCTCTCTAAGCGGGTCACAAAGGCTCTCTGGAAGAGTTTCCTTAGAGGCTCAGAAACAGGAAATTAGCCGACAGGCCCACGGGGATGCCAGTTCTCTGCAGCAACAACCCTACAAGCGTCAGACACTTGGGTTCTCTTCGGTAAATGGAAGAACAACTCTGCTTGGAAGCTTCTGCCATCCAGTTTGAGAGTCACACTTCCACCGCAGCCTAGGATCCCAAGTGTTGCCATGCCGCCACAATTTCCAATTCTTAGGCCTATGACGGCAGAGTGTCTGGCAGTTCTCAAAGAGACCTTAGGAATGCAGGCGTTTTGGCTCCTTCCACCGAGAAAGCAGCTCCTCCAGATCCTCTGTCGTTAGGTATTTCATGTTAGAATATCTCTAGGCGCCCTCTTTCCTCCTCCACGAGGTAAGACACAAACGGACTTGCCCTAAAGGGAAGAAGCCTTCTGAGTCCGGCAGAGAGGCAGCCTCTCCCACTCAGCATCCCCCACGACTGAGCCCCAGGTATGGGTCTGAGACACGGAGAAAGACAGCCGTAACCCCGAGCTTTTCCACAATCTAGTATAGGCCTCACCCTCAAGCTCACGTCAATTTCATAGAGAAAACACCAGGCCTCGGTGTGCTTTCCTGTGGCAAGGAAACTTTGCTTTCATTCCTTAGGTGGCACATTGGCTCAGGACGGCCCTACCCGAAGTACTCACGGTGTGCAGCCCTATTTGTTGAGATCAGCCCCTCTGGCTCTTTCTCGGATGAAACCAAGTGGGCAAAGAGCCGTTCCTAAGCTGGGGTCCCTGGGAGCTTTCCCTAGTCTACACCAGAACAGCACTCTGAGGGAGAGGAGACGCGGAGGTTTGGTAGCAAAATCTCCTAATCTGAAGAGAAACATTTCGTTGTAGGCGGGTTCCATCAGCCTTGCCGTATTTTCTCAGCTGCCTAGGATGGAGGGCAGGCAGTCAGTTGGCAGACTCACCTGAGGCCCTGCTTCCCAGACTGTGATACAGAACCCCCGCCTGCTGCAGCCCAAAGGGACGGCTTATGGTAAGGGAAAAACCCTGTGCTGGAAAGTTCCTGCCTAACCCTCGCACAGGCACAAGCATATGGGTCAGTGGTCAAAGACTTTCCCCACAAGTTTACCATGTTTGCTCCCATCAAGCCTCCGAAGGCCGAGGTTACCTAGCTGGGGATCACACTTCAGGAAAGGTACTCATGCTGCTTGAGACTGCAAGTAGTTTCACCAGGCAGCCCAAATCGAGTACCCCCACTTGCATTTTCCAGGGGCAGAGCAAAAGGTGTCAACTTACAGGCCTCCAGCCTGGGAGGGGAACATACACTTTCTGAATGGGAAAGAAGCTCATGCCTTCAGTGTGAAAGGCCACTATGCCTCTTTGCTTTGGCAGCCCAGGGGTAGCGTCGGCTCTGAAATGCTTCCAAAGGAGCAGAGTCAGAGAACCTTTGAACCTCAGAGCAGGTGCAGCCCCGAACAAGGTCTGCTCTTGGCCTGAGAACACCCACTGCCCAGCGCTTTTTTTGGGTACACACGTGTAGAGGAAGGTTGTTGAATTCTGCTGCGTGATAATTTCTCCGGGCCACGTAGTGTGAGGGCCAGTAGAGTGGCCCTCCATCTCATCCCAGCTTCATGTGCCGGGTGTATAAGGCAAACTCCCTTCTTGATTCCCTCCGTGGGCTACGTAAGCTCCAGAGAAAGATGGATGATTGGGACCCAGGGCTGGTATCTAGGTTCATGTTCTGTGCCTCAACTTCGCAGCGGTTCTCTCTAAGCAAGTCACAAAGGCTCTCTGGAAGAGTTTCCTTAGAGGCTCAGAAACAGGAAAGTAGCCAACAGGCCCACGGGGATGCCAGTTCTCTGCAGCAACAACGCTACCAGCGTCAGACACTTGGGTTCCCTTTGGTAAATGGAAGAACAACTCTGCTTGGAAGCTTCTGCCATCCAGTTTGAGAGTCGCACTTCCACCGCAGCCTAGGATTCCAAGTGTTGCCATGCTGCCACAATTTCCCATTCTTAGGCCTATGACGGCAGAGTGTCTGGCAGTCCTCAAAGAGACCTTAGGGATGCAGGCGTTTTGGCTCCTTCCACCGAGAAAGCAGCTCCTCCAGATCCTCTGTCGTTAGGTATTTCATGTTAGAATATCTCGAGGCGCCTTCTTTCCTCCTCCACGAGGTAAGACACAAACGGACTTGCCCTAAAGGCAAGAAGCCTTCTGAGTCCGGCAGAGAGGCGTCCTCTCCCACTCAGCATCCCCCCACGACTTAGCCCCTGGTATGGGTCCGAGACACGGAGATAGACAGCCGTAACCCCGAGCTTTTCCACAATCTAGTATAGGCCTCACCCTGAAGCTCACGTCAATTTCATAGAGAAAACACCAGGCCTCGGTGTGCTTTCCTGTGGCAAGGAAACTTTGCTTTCATTCCTTAGGTGGCACATTGGCTCAGGACGGCCCTACCCGAAGGACTCACGGTGTGCAGCCCTATTTATTGAGATCAGCCCCTCTGGCTCTTTCTCGGATGAAACCAAGTGGGCAAAGAGCCGTTCCTAAGCTGGGGTCCCTGGGAGCCTTCCCTAGTCTACACCAGAACAGCACTCTGAGGGAGAGGAGACGCGGAGGCTTGGTAGCCAAATCTCCTATTCTGCAGAGAAACATTTCGTTGTAGGTGGGTTCCATCAGCCTTGCCATATTTTCTCAGCTGGCTAGGACGGAGGGCAGGCAGTCAGTTGGCAGGCTCACCTGAGGCCCTGCTTCCCAGACTGTGATACAGAACCCCCGCCTGCTGCAGCCCAAAGGGACGGCTTATGGTAAGGGGAAAACCCTGTGTTGGAAAGTTCCTGCCTAACCCTCGCACAAGCACAAGCATATGGGTCAGTGGTCCAAGACTTTCCCCACAAGTTTACCATGTTTGCTCCCATCTAGCCTCCGAAGGCCGAGGTTACCTAGCTGGGAATCACACTTCAGGAGAGGTACTCATGCTGCTTGGGACTGCAAGTTGTTTCACCAGGCAGCCCAAATCGAGTCCACCCACTTGCATTTTCCAGGGGCCGAGCCTGGGAGGGGCAACATACACTTTCTGAATGGGAAAGAAGCCCATGCCTTCAGTGTGAAAGGCCACTATGCCTCTTTGCTTTGGCAGCCCAGGGATAGCGTCGGCTCTGAAATGCTTCCAAAGGAGCAGAGTCAGAGAACCTTTGAACCACAGAGCAGGTGCAGCCCCGAACAAGGTCTGCTCTTGGCCTGAGAACACCCACTGCCCAGCGCTTCGTTTGGGTACACACGTGTAGAGGAAGGTTGTTGAATTCTGCTGCGTGATAACTTCTCCGGGCCACGTAGCGTGAGGGCCAGTAGAGTGGCCCTCCATCTCATCCCGGCTTCATGTGCCGGGTGTATAAGTCAAACTCCCTGCTTCAATCCCTCCGTGGGCTACGTAACCTCCAGAGAGAGGTGGGTGATTGGGACCCAGAGCTGGTATCTAGGTTACTGCTCTGTGCCTCAACTTCGCAGCTGTTCTCTCTAAGCGGGTCCCAAAGGCTTTCTGGAAGAGTTTCCTTAGAGGGCCAGAAACAGGAAATTAGCCGACAGGCCCACGGGGATGCCAGTTCTCGGCAGCAACAACGCTACCAGCGTCAGACCCTTGGGTTCTCTTTGTTAAATGGAAGAACAACTCTGCTTGGAAGCTTCTGCCATCCAGTTTGAGAGTCGCACTTCCACCGCAGCCTAGGATTCCAAGTGTTGCCATGCCGCCACAATTTCCCATTCTTAGGCCTATGACGGCAGAGTATCTGGCAGTCCTCAAAGAGACCTTAGGGATGCAGGCGTTTTGGCTCCTTCCACCGAGAAAGCAGCTCCTCCAGATCCTCTGTCGTTAGGTATTACATGTTAGAATATCTCTAGGCGCCCTCTTTCCTCCTCCACGAGGTAAGACACAAACGGACTTGCCCTAAAGGGAAGAAGCCTTCTGAGTCCGGCAGAGAGGCAGCCTTTCCCACTCAGCATCCCCCACGACTGAGCCCCAGGTATGGGTCTGAGACACGGAGGAAGACAGCCGTAACCCCGAGCTTTTCCACAATCTAGTATAGGCCTCACCCTCAAGCTCACGTCAATTTCATAGAGAAAACACCAGGCCTCGGTGTGCTTTCCTGTGGCAAGGAAACTTTGCTTTCATTCCTTAGGTGGCACATTGGCTCAGGACGGCCCTACCCGAAGTACTCACGGTGTGCAGCCCTATTTATTGAGATCAGCCCCTCTGGCTCTTTCTCGGATGAAACCAAGTGGGCAGAGAGCGGTTCCTAAGCTGGGGTCCCTGGGAGCTTTCCCTAGTCTACACCAGAACAGCACTCTGAGGGAGAGGAGACGCGGAGGTTTGGTAGCAAATTCTCCTAATCTGAAGAGAAACATTTCGTTGTAGGCGGGTTCCATCAGCCTTGCCGTATTTTCTCAGCTGCCTAGGATGGAGGGCAGGCAGTCAGTTGGCAGACTCACCTGAGGCCCTGCTTCCCCGACTGTGATACAGAACCCCCGCCTGCTGCAGCCCAAAGGGACGGCTTATGGTAAGGGAAAAATCGTGTGTTGGAAAGTTCCTGCCTAACCCTCGCACAAGCACAAGCATATGGGTCAGTGGTCAAAGACTTTCCCCACAAGTTTACCATGTTTACTCCCATCTAGCCTCCGAAGGCCGAGGTTACCTAGCTGGGGATCACACTTCAGGAAAGGTACTCATGCTGCTTGAGACTGCAAGTTGTTTCACCAGGCAGCCCAAATCGAGTACACCCACTTGCATTTTCCAGGGGCAGAGCAAAAGGTGTAAACTTACACGCCTCCAGCCTGGGAGGGGCGACATACACTTTCTGAATGGGAAAGAAGCCCATGCCTTCAGTGTGAAAGGCCACTATGCCTCTTTGCTTTGGCAGCCCAGGGGTAGCGTCGGCTCTGAAATGCTTCCAAAGGAGCAGAGTCAGAGAACCTTTGAACCACAGAGCAGGTGCAGCCCCGAACAAGGTCTGCTCTTGGCCTGAGAACACCCACTGCGCAGCACTTCTTTTGGGTACACACGTGTAGAGGATGGTTGTTGAATTCTGCTGCGTGATAACTTCTCCGGGTCACGTAGTGTGAGGGCCAGTAGAGTGGCCCTCCATCTCATCCCAGCTTCATGTGCCGGGTGTATAGGCAAACTCCCTGCTTGATTCCCTCCGTGGGCCTCGTAAGCTCCAGAGAAAGATGGATGATTGGGACCCAGGGCTGGTATCTAGGTTCATGTTCTGTGCCTCAACTTCGCAGCTGTTCTCTCTAAGCGGGTCACAAAGGCTCTCTGGAAGAGTTTCCTTAGAGGCTCAGAAACAGGAAATTAGCCGACAGGCCCACGGGGATGCCAGTTCTCTGCAGCAACAACCCTACAAGCGTCAGACACTTGGGTTCTCTTCGGTAAATGGAAGAACAACTCTGCTTGGAAGCTTCTGCCATCCAGTTTGAGAGTCACACTTCCACCGCAGCCTAGGATCCCAAGTGTTGCCATGCCGCCACAATTTCCAATTCTTAGGCCTATGACGGCAGAGTGTCTGGCAGTTCACAAAGAGACCTTAGGAATGCAGGCGTTTTGGCTCCTTCCACCGAGAAAGCAGCTCCTCCAGATCCTCTGTCGTTAGGTATTTCATGTTAGAATATCTCTAGGCGCCCTCTTTCCTCCTCCACGAGGTAAGACACAAACGGACTTGCCCTAAAGGGAAGAAGCCTTCTGAGTCCGGCAGAGAGGCAGCCTCTCCCACTCAGCATCCCCCACGACTGAGCCCCAGGTATGGGTCTGAGACACGGAGAAAGACAGCCGTAACCCCGAGCTTTTCCACAATCTAGTATAGGCCTCACCCTCAAGCTCACGTCAATTTCATAGAGAAAACACCAGGCCTCGGTGTGCTTTCCTGTGGCAAGGAAAATTTGCTTTCATTCCTTAGATGGCACATTGGCTCAGGACGGCCCTACCCGAAGTACTCACGGTGTGCAGCCCTATTTGTTGAGATCAGCCCCTCTGGCTCTTTCTCGGATGAAACCAAGTGGGCAAAGAGCCGTTCCTAAGCTGGGGTCCCTGGGAGCTTTCCCTAGTCTACACCAGAACAGCACTCTGAGGGAGAGGAGACGCGGAGGTTTGGTAGCAAAATCTCCTAATCTGAAGAGAAACATTTCGTTGTAGGCGGGTTCCATCAGCCTTGCCGTATTTTCTCAGCTGCCTAGGATGGAGGGCAGGCAGTCAGTTGGCAGACTCACCTGAGGCCCTGCTTCCCCGACTGTGATACAGAACCCCCGCCTGCTGCAGCCCAAAGGGACGGCTTATGGTAAGGGAAAAACCGTGCATTGGAAAGTTCCTGCCTAACCCTCGCACAAGCACAAGCATATGGGTCAGTGGTCAAAGACTTTCCCCACAAGTTTACCATGTTTGCTCCCATCTAGCCTCCGAAGGCCGAGGTTACCTAGCTGGGGATCACACTTCAGGAAAGGTACTCATGCTGCTTGAGACTGCAAGTTGTTTCACCAGGCAGCCCAAATCGAGTACACCCACTTGCATTTTCCAGGGGCAGAGCAAAAGGTGTAAACTTACACGCCTCCAGCCTGGGAGGGGCGACATACACTTTCTGAATAGGAAAGAAGCCCATGCCTTCAGTGTGAAAGGCCACTATGCCTCTTTGCTTTGGCAGCCCAGGGGTAGCGTCGGCTCTGAAATGCTTCCAAAGGAGCAGAGTCAGAGAACCTTTGAACCACAGAGCAGGTGCAGCCCCGAACAAGGTCTGCTCTTGGCCTGAGAACACCCACTGCCCAGCGCTTCGTTTGGGTACACACGTGTAGAGGAAGGTTGTTGAATTCTGCTGCGTGATAACTTCTCCGGGCCACGTAGCGTGAGGGCCAGTAGAGTGGCCCTCCATCTCATCCCGGCTTCATGTGCCGGGTGTATAAGTCAAACTCCCTGCCTCAATCCCTCCGTGGGCTACGTAACCTCCAGAGAGAGGTGGGTGATTGGGACCCAGAGCTGGTATCTAGGTCACTGCTCTGTGCCTCAACTTCGCAGCTGTTCTCTCTAAGCGGGTCCCAAAGGCTTTCTGGAAGAGTTTCCTTAGAGGGCCAGAAACAAGAAATTAGCCGACAGGCCCACGGGGATGCCAGTTCTCGGCAGCAACAACGCTACCAGCGTCAGACCCTTGGGTTCTCTTTGTTAAATGGAAGAACAACTCTGCTTGGAAGCTTCTGCCATCCAGTTTGAGAGTCGCACTTCCACCGCAGCCTAGGATTCCAAGTGTTGCCATGCCGCCACAATTTCCCATTCTTAGGCCTATGACGGCAGAGTATCTGGCAGTCCTCAAAGAGACCTTAGGGATGCAGGCGTTTTGGCTCCTTCCACCGAGAAAGCAGCTCCTCCAGATCCTCTGTCGTTAGGTATTTCATGTTAGAATATCTCTAGGCGCCCTCTTTCCTCCTCCACGAGGTAAGACACAAACGGACTTGCCCTAAAGGGAAGAAGCCTTCTGAGTCCGGCAGAGAGGCAGCCTTTCCCACTCAGCATCCCCCACGACTGAGCCCCAGGTATGGGTCTGAGACACGGAGGAAGACAGCCATAACCCCGAGCTTTTCCACAATCTAGTATAGGCCTCACCCTGAAGCTCACGTCAATTTCATAGAGAAAACACCAGGCCTCGGTGTGCTTTCCTGTGGCAAGGAAACTTTGCTTTCATTCCTTAGGTGGCACATTGGCTCAGGACGGCCCTACCCGAAGTACTCACGGTGTGCAGCCCTATTTTTTGAGATCAGCCCCTCTGGCTCTTTCTCGGATGAAACCAAGTGGGCAGAGAGCGGTTCCTAAGCTGGGGTCCCTGGGAGCTATCCCTAGTCTACACCAGAACAGCACTCTGAGGGAGAGGAGACGCGGAGGTTTGGTAGCAAAATCTCCTAATCTGAAGAGAAACATTTCGTTGTAGGCGGGTTCCATCAGCCTTGCCGTATTTTCTCAGCTGCCTAGGATGGAGGGCAGGCAGTCAGTTGGCAGACTCACCTGAGGCCCTGCTTCCCCGACTGTGATACAGAACCCCCGCCTGCTGCAGCCCAAAGGGACGGCTTATGGTAAGGGAAAAACCGTGTGTTGGAAAGTTCCTGCCTAACCCTCGCACAAGCACAAGCATATGGGTCAGTGGTCAAAGACTTTCCCCACAAGTTTACCATGTTTGCTCCCATCTAGCCTCCGAAGGCCGAGGTTACCTAGCTGGGGATCACACTTCAGGAAAGGTACTCATGCTGCTTGAGACTGCAAGTTGTTTCACCAGGCAGCCCAAATCGAGTACACCCACTTGCATTTTCCAGGGGCAGAGCAAAAGGTGTAAACTTACACGCCTCCAGCCTGGGAGGGGCGACATACACTTTCTGAATGGGAAAGAAGCCCATGCCTTCAGTGTGAAAGGCCACTATGCCTCTTTGCTTTGGCAGCCCAGGGGTAGCGTCGGCTCTGAAATGCTTCCAAAGGAGCAGAGTCAGAGAACCTTTGAACCACAGAGCAGGTGCAGCCCCGAACAAGGTCTGCTCTTGGCCTGAGAACACCCACTGCGCAGCACTTCTTTTGGGTACACACGTGTAGAGGAAGGTTGTTGAATTCTGCTGCGTGATAACTTCTCCGGGTCACGTAGTGTGAGGGCCAGTAGAGTGGCCCACCATCTCATCCCAGCTTCATGTGCCGGTTGTATAGGCAAACTCCCTGCTTGATTCCCTCCGTGGGCCTCGTAAGCTCCAGAGAAAGATGGATGATTGGGACCCAGGGCTGGTATCTAGGTTCATGTTCTGTGCCTCAACTTCGCAGCTGTTCTCTCTAAGCGGGTCACAAAGGCTCTCTGGAAGAGTTTCCTTAGAGGCTCAGAAACAGGAAATTAGCCGACAGGCCCACGGGGATGCCAGTTCTCTGCAGCAACAACCCTACAAGCGTCAGACACTTGGGTTCTCTTCGGTAAATGGAAGAACAACTCTGCTTGGAAGCTTCTGCCATCCAGTTTGAGAGTCACACTTCCACCGCAGCCTAGGATCCCAAGTGTTGCCATGCCGCCACAATTTCCAATTCTTAGGCCTATGACGGCAGAGTGTCTGGCAGTTCTCAAAGAGACCTTAGGAATGCAGGCGTTTTGGCTCCTTCCACCGAGAAAGCAGCTCCTCCAGATCCTCTGTCGTTAGGTATTTCATGTTAGAATATCTCTAGGCGCCCTCTTTCCTCCTCCACGAGGTAAGACACAAACGGACTTGCCCTAAAGGGAAGAAGCCTTCTGAGTCCGGCAGAGAGGCAGCCTCTCCCACTCAGCATCCCCCACGACTGAGCCCCAGGTATGGGTCTGAGACACGGAGAAAGACAGCCGTAACCCCGAGCTTTTCCACAATCTAGTATAGGCCTCACCCTCAAGCTCACGTCAATTTCATAGAGAAAACACCAGGCCTCGGTGTGCTTTCCTGTGGCAAGGAAACTTTGCTTTCATTCCTTAGGTGGCACATTGGCTCAGGACGGCCCTACCCGAAGTACTCACGGTGTGCAGCCCTATTTGTTGAGATCAGCCCCTCTGGCTCTTTCTCGGATGAAACCAAGTGGACAAAGAGCCGTTCCTAAGCTGGGGTCCCTGGGAGCTTTCCCTAGTCTACACCAGAACAGCACTCTGAGGGAGAGGAGACGCGGAGGTTTGGTAGCAAAATCTCCTAATCTGAAGAGAAACATTTCGTTGTAGGCGGGTTCCATCAGCCTTGCCGTATTTTCTCAGCTGCCTAGGATGGAGGGCAGGCAGTCAGTTGGCAGACTCACCTGAGGCCCTGCTTCCCAGACTGTGATACAGAACCCCCGCCTGCTGCAGCCCAAAGGGACGGCTTATGGTAAGGGAAAAACCCTGTGCTGGAAAGTTCCTGCCTAACCCTCGCACAGGCACAAGCATATGGGTCAGTGGTCAAAGACTTTCCCCACAAGTTTACCATGTTTGCTCCCATCTAGCCTCCGAAGGCCGAGGTTACCTAGCTGGGGATCACACTTCAGGAAAGGTACTCATGCTGCTTGAGACTGCAAGTTGTTTCACCAGGCAGCCCAAATCGAGTACACCCACTTGCATTTTCCAGGGGCAGAGCAAAAGGTGTCAACTTACAGGCCTCCAGCCTGGGAGGGGAACATACACTTTCTGAATGGGAAAGAAGCTCATGCCTTCAGTGTGAAAGGCCACTATGCCTCTTTGCTTTGGCAGCCCAGGGGTAGCGTCGGCTCTGAAATGCTTCCAAAGGAGCAGAGTCAGAGAACCTTTGAACCTCAGAGCAGGTGCAGCCCCGAACAAGGTCTGCTCTGGGCCTGAGAACACCCACTGCCCAGCGCTTTTTTTGGGTACACACGTGTAGAGGAAGGTTGTTGAAT
Organism: Eschrichtius robustus; assembly: GCF_028021215.1. NCBI lineage: Eukaryota > Metazoa > Chordata > Mammalia > Artiodactyla > Eschrichtiidae > Eschrichtius > Eschrichtius robustus. The sequence continues at coordinate 44,536,869 of NC_090842.1, forward strand.
TCTGCTGCGTGATAATTTCTCCGGGCCACGTAGTGTGAGGGCCAGTAGAGTGGCCCTCCATCTCATCCCAGCTTCATGTGCCGGGTGTATAAGGCAAACTCCCTTCTTGATTCCCTCCGTGGGCTACGTAAGCTCCAGAGAAAGATGGATGATTGGGACCCAGGGCTGGTATCTAGGTTCATGTTCTGTGCCTCAACTTCGCAGCGGTTCTCTCTAAGCAAGTCACAAAGGCTCTCTGGAAGTTTCCTTAGAGGCTCAGAAACAGGAAAGTAGCCAACAGGCCCACGGGGATGCCAGTTCTCTGCAGCAACAACGCTACCAGCGTCAGACACTTGGGTTCCCTTTGGTAAATGGAAGAACAACTCTGCTTGGAAGCTTCTGCCATCCAGTTTGAGAGTCGCACTTCCACCGCAGCCTAGGATTCCAAGTGTTGCCAGGCCGCCACAATTTCCCATTCTTAGGCCTATGACGGCAGAGTGTCTGGCAGTCCTCAAAGAGACCTTAGGGATGCAGGCGTTTTGGCTCCTTCCACCGAGAAAGCAGCTCCTCCAGATCCTCTGTCGTTAGGTATTTCATGTTAGAATATCTCGAGGCGCCTTCTTTCCTCCTCCACGAGGTAAGACACAAACGGACTTGCCCTAAAGGCAAGAAGCCTTCTGAGTCCGGCAGAGAGGCGTCCTCTCCCACTCAGCATCCCCCCACGACTTAGCCCCTGGTATGGGTCCGAGACACGGAGATAGACAGCCGTAACCCCGAGCTTTTCCACAATCTAGTATAGGCCTCACCCTGAAGCTCACGTCAATTTCATAGAGAAAACACCAGGCCTCGGTGTGCTTTCCTGTGGCAAGGAAACTTTGCTTTCATTCCTTAGGTGGCACATTGGCTCAGGACGGCCCTACCCGAAGGACTCACGGTGTGCAGCCCTATTTATTGAGATCAGCCCCTCTGGCTCTTTCTCGGATGAAACCAAGTGGGCAAAGAGCCGTTCCTAAGCTGGGGTCCCTGGGAGCCTTCCCTAGTCTACACCAGAACAGCACTCTGAGGGAGAGGAGACGCGGAGGCTTGGTAGCCAAATCTCCTATTCTGCAGAGAAACATTTCGTTGTAGGTGGGTTCCATCAGCCTTGCCATATTTTCTCAGCTGGCTAGGACGGAGGGCAGGCAGTCAGTTGGCAGGCTCACCTGAGGCCCTGCTTCCCAGACTGTGATACAGAACCCCCGCCTGCTGCAGCCCAAAGGGACGGCTTATGGTAAGGGGAAAACCCTGTGTTGGAAAGTTCCTGCCTAACCCTCGCACAAGCACAAGCATATGGGTCAGTGGTCCAAGACTTTCCCCACAAGTTTACCATGTTTGCTCCCATCTAGCCTCCGAAGGCCGAGGTTACCTAGCTGGGAATCACACTTCAGGAGAGGTACTCATGCTGCTTGGGACTGCAAGTTGTTTCACCAGGCAGCCCAAATCGAGTCCACCCACTTGCATTTTCCAGGGGCCGAGCCTGGGAGGGGCAACATACACTTTCTGAATGGGAAAGAAGCCCATGCCTTCAGTGTGAAAGGCCACTATGCCTCTTTGCTTTGGCAGCCCAGGGATAGCGTCGGCTCTGAAATGCTTCCAAAGGAGCAGAGTCAGAGAACCTTTGAACCACAGAGCAGGTGCAGCCCCGAACAAGGTCTGCTCTTGGCCTGAGAACACCCACTGCCCAGCGCTTCGTTTGGGTACACACGTGTAGAGGAAGGTTGTTGAATTCTGCTGCGTGATAACTTCTCCGGGCCACGTAGCGTGAGGGCCAGTAGAGTGGCCCTCCATCTCATCCCGGCTTCATGTGCCGGGTGTATAAGTCAAACTCCCTGCTTCAATCCCTCCGTGGGCTACGTAACCTCCAGAGAGATGTGGGTGATTGGGACCCAGAGCTGGTATCTAGGTCACTGCTCTGTGCCTCAACTTCGCAGCTGTTCTCTCTAAGCGGGTCCCAAAGGCTTTCTGGAAGAGTTTCCTTAGAGGGCCAGAAACAGGAAATTAGCCGACAGGCCCACGGGGATGCCAGTTCTCGGCAGCAACAACGCTACCAGCGTCAGACCCTTGGGTTCTCTTTGTTAAATGGAAGAACAACTCTGCTTGGAAGCTTCTGCCATCCAGTTTGAGAGTCGCACTTCCACCGCAGCCTAGGATTCCAAGTGTTGCCATGCCGCCACAATTTCCCATTCTTAGGCCTATGACGGCAGAGTATCTGGCAGTCCTCAAAGAGACCTTAGGGATGCAGGCGTTTTGGCTCCTTCCACCGAGAAAGCAGCTCCTCCAGATCCTCTGTCGTTAGGTATTTCATGTTAGAATATCTCTAGGCGCCCTCTTTCCTCCTCCACGAGGTAAGACACAAACGGACTTGCCCTAAAGGGAAGAAGCCTTCTGAGTCCGGCAGAGAGGCAGCCTTTCCCACTCAGCATCCCCCACGACTGAGCCCCAGGTATGGGTCTGAGACACGGAGAAAGACAGCCGTAACCCCGAGCTTTTCCACAATGTAGTATAGGCCTCACCCTCAAGCTCACGTCAATTACATAGAGAAAACACCAGGCCTCGGTGTGCTTTCCTGTGGCAAGGAAACTTTGCTTTCATTCCTTAGGTGGCACATTGGCTCAGGACGGCGCTACCCGAAGTACTCACGGTGTGCAACCCTATTTATTGAGATCAGCCCCTCTGGCTCTTTCTCGGATGAAACCAAGTGGGCAGAGAGCGGTTCCTAAGCTGGGGTCCCTGGGAGCTTTCCCTAGTCTACACCAGAACAGCACTCTGAGGGAGAGGAGACGCGGAGGTTTGGTAGCAAAATCTCCTAATCTGAAGAGAAACATTTCGTTGTAGGCTGGTTCCATCAGCCTTGCCGTATTTTCTCAGCTGCCTAGGATGGAGGGCAGGCAGTCAGTTGGCAGACTCACCTGAGGCCCTGCTTCCCCGACTGTGATATAGAACCCCCGCCTGCTGCAGCCCAAAGGGACGGCTTATGGTAAGGGAAAAACCGTGTGTTGGAAAGTTCCTGCCTAACCCTCGCACAAGCACAAGCATATGGGTCAGTGGTCAAAGACTTTCCCCACAAGTTTACCATGTTTGCTCCCATCTAGCCTCCGAAGGCCAAGGTCACCTAGCTGGGGATCACACTTCAGGAAAGGTACTCATGCTGCTTGAGACTGCAAGTTGTTTCACCAGGCAGCCCAAATCGAGTACACCCACTTGCATTTTCCAGGGGCAGAGCAAAAGGTGTAAACTTACACGCCTCCAGCCTGGGAGGGGCGACATACACTTTCTGAATGGGAAAGAAGCCCATGCCTTCAGTGTGAAAGGCCACTATGCCTCTTTGCTTTGGCAGCCCAGGGGTAGCGTCGGCTCTGAAATGCTTCCAAAGGAGCAGAGTCAGAGAACCTTTGAACCACAGAGCAGGTGCAGCCCCGAACAAGGTCTGCTCTTGGCCTGAGAACACCCACTGCGCAGCACTTCTTTTGGGTACACACGTGTAGAGGAAGGTTGTTGAATTCTGCTGCGTGATAACTTCTCCGGGTCACGTAGTGTGAGGGCCAGTAGAGTGGCCCACCATCTCATCCCAGCTTCATGTGCCGGGTGTATAGGCAAACTCCCTGCTTGATTCCCTCCGTGGGCCTCGTAAGCTCCAGAGAAAGATGGATGATTGGGACCCAGGGCTGGTATCTAGGTTCATGTTCTGTGCCTCAACTTCGCAGCTGTTCTCTCTAAGCGGGTCACAAAGGCTCTCTGGAAGAGTTTCCTTAGAGGCTCAGAAACAGGAAATTAGCCGACAGGCCCACGGGGATGCCAGTTCTCTGCAGCAACAACCCTACAAGCGTCAGACACTTGGGTTCTCTTCGGTAAATGGAAGAACAACTCTGCTTGGAAGCTTCTGCCATCCAGTTTGAGAGTCACACTTCCACCGCAGCCTAGGATCCCAAGTGTTGCCATGCCGCCACAATTTCCAATTCTTAGGCCTATGACGGCAGAGTGTCTGGCAGTTCTCAAAGAGACCTTAGGAATGCAGGCGTTTTGGCTCCTTCCACCGAGAAAGCAGCTCCTCCAGATCCTCTGTCGTTAGGTATTTCATGTTAGAATATCTCTAGGCGCCCTCTTTCCTCCTCCACGAGGTAAGACACAAACGGACTTGCCCTAAAGGGAAGAAGCCTTCTGAGTCCGGCAGAGAGGCAGCCTCTCCCACTCAGCATCCCCCACGACTGAGCCCCAGGTATGGGTCTGAGACACGGAGAAAGACAGCCGTAACCCCGAGCTTTTCCACAATCTAGTATAGGCCTCACCCTCAAGCTCACGTCAATTTCATAGAGAAAACACCAGGCCTCGGTGTGCTTTCCTGTGGCAAGGAAACTTTGCTTTCATTCCTTAGGTGGCACATTGGCTCAGGACGGCCCTACCCGAAGTACTCACGGTGTGCAGCCCTATTTGTTGAGATCAGCCCCTCTGGCTCTTTCTCGGATGAAACCAAGTGGACAAAGAGCCGTTCCTAAGCTGGGGTCCCTGGGAGCTTTCCCTAGTCTACACCAGAACAGCACTCTGAGGGAGAGGAGACGCGGAGGTTTGGTAGCAAAATCTCCTAATCTGAAGAGAAACATTTCGTTGTAGGCGGGTTCCATCAGCCTTGCCGTATTTTCTCAGCTGCCTAGGATGGAGGGCAGGCAGTCAGTTGGCAGACTCACCTGAGGCCCTGCTTCCCAGACTGTGATACAGAACCCCCGCCTGCTGCAGCCCAAAGGGACGGCTTATGGTAAGGGAAAAACCCTGTGCTGGAAAGTTCCTGCCTAACCCTCGCACAGGCACAAGCATATGGGTCAGTGGTCAAAGACTTTCCCCACAAGTTTACCATGTTTGCTCCCATCTAGCCTCCGAAGGCCGAGGTTACCTAGCTGGGGATCACACTTCAGGAAAGGTACTCATGCTGCTTGAGACTGCAAGTTGTTTCACCAGGCAGCCCAAATCGAGTACACCCACTTGCATTTTCCAGGGGCAGAGCAAAAGGTGTCAACTTACAGGCCTCCAGCCTGGGAGGGGAACATACACTTTCTGAATGGGAAAGAAGCTCATGCCTTCAGTGTGAAAGGCCACTATGCCTCTTTGCTTTGGCAGCCCAGGGGTAGCGTCGGCTCTGAAATGCTTCCAAAGGAGCAGAGTCAGAGAACCTTTGAACCTCAGAGCAGGTGCAGCCCCGAACAAGGTCTGCTCTGGGCCTGAGAACACCCACTGCCCAGCGCTTTTTTTGGGTACACACGTGTAGAGGAAGGTTGTTGAATTCTGCTGCGTGATAATTTCTCCGGGCCACGTAGTGTGAGGGCCAGTAGAGTGGCCCTCCATCTCATCCCAGCTTCATGTGCCGGGTGTATAAGGCAAACTCCCTTCTTGATTCCCTCCGTGGGCTACGTAAGCTCCAGAGAAAGATGGATGATTGGGACCCAGGGCTGGTATCTAGGTTCATGTTCTGTGCCTCAACTTCGCAGCGGTTCTCTCTAAGCAAGTCACAAAGGCTCTCTGGAAGTTTCCTTAGAGGCTCAGAAACAGGAAAGTAGCCAACAGGCCCACGGGGATGCCAGTTCTCTGCAGCAACAACGCTACCAGCGTCAGACACTTGGGTTCCCTTTGGTAAATGGAAGAACAACTCTGCTTGGAAGCTTCTGCCATCCAGTTTGAGAGTCGCACTTCCACCGCAGCCTAGGATTCCAAGTGTTGCCAGGCCGCCACAATTTCCCATTCTTAGGCCTATGACGGCAGAGTGTCTGGCAGTCCTCAAAGAGACCTTAGGGATGCAGGCGTTTTGGCTCCTTCCACCGAGAAAGCAGCTCCTCCAGATCCTCTGTCGTTAGGTATTTCATGTTAGAATATCTCGAGGCGCCTTCTTTCCTCCTCCACGAGGTAAGACACAAACGGACTTGCCCTAAAGGCAAGAAGCCTTCTGAGTCCGGCAGAGAGGCGTCCTCTCCCACTCAGCATCCCCCCACGACTGAGCCCCTGGTATGGGTCCGAGACACGGAGATAGACAGCCGTAACCCCGAGCTTTTCCACAATCTAGTATAGGCCTCACCCTGAAGCTCACGTCAATTTCATAGAGAAAACACCAGGCCTCGGTGTGCTTTCCTGTGGCAAGGAAACTTTGCTTTCATTCCTTAGGTGGCACATTGGCTCAGGACGGCCCTACCCGAAGGACTCACGGTGTGCAGCCCTATTTATTGAGATCAGCCCCTCTGGCTCTTTCTCGGATGAAACCAAGTGGGCAAAGAGCCGTTCCTAAGCTGGGGTCCCTGGGAGCCTTCCCTAGTCTACACCAGAACAGCACTCTGAGGGAGAGGAGACGCGGAGGCTTGGTAGCCAAATCTCCTATTCTGCAGAGAAACATTTCGTTGTAGGTGGGTTCCATCAGCCTTGCCATATTTTCTCAGCTGGCTAGGACGGAGGGTAGGCAGTCAGTTGGCAGGCTCACCTGAGGCCCTGCTTCCCAGACTGTGATACAGAACCCCCGCCTGCTGCAGCCCAAAGGGACGGCTTATGGTAAGGGGAAAACCCTGTGTTGGAAAGTTCCTGCCTAACCCTCGCACAAGCACAAGCATATGGGTCAGTGGTCCAAGACTTTCCCCACAAGTTTACCATATTTGCTCCCATCTAGCCTCCGAAGGCCGAGGTTACCTAGCTGGGAATCACACTTCAGGAGAGGTACTCATGCTGCTTGGGACTGCAAGTTGTTTCACCAGGCAGCCCAAATCGAGTCCACCCACTTGCATTTTCCAGGGGCCGAGCCTGGGAGGGGCAACATACACTTTCTGAATGGGAAAGAAGCCCATGCCTTCAGTGTGAAAGGCCACTATGCCTCTTTGCTTTGGCAGCCCAGGGATAGCGTCGGCTCTGAAATGCTTCCAAAGGAGCAGAGTCAGAGAACCTTTGAACCACAGAGCAGGTGCAGCCCCGAACAAGGTCTGCTCTTGGCCTGAGAACACCCACTGCCCAGCGCTTCGTTTGGGTACACACGTGTAGAGGAAGGTTGTTGAATTCTGCTGCGTGATAACTTCTCCGGGCCACGTAGCGTGAGGGCCAGTAGAGTGGCCCTCCATCTCATCCCGGCTTCATGTGCCGGGTGTATAAGTCAAACTCCCTGCTTCAATCCCTCCGTGGGCTACGTAACCTCCAGAGAGATGTGGGTGATTGGGACCCAGAGCTGGTATCTAGGTCACTGCTCTGTGCCTCAACTTCGCAGCTGTTCTCTCTAAGCGGGTCCCAAAGGCTTTCTGGAAGAGTTTCCTTAGAGGGCCAGAAACAGGAAATTAGCCGACAGGCCCACGGGGATGCCAGTTCTCGGCAGCAACAACGCTACCAGCGTCAGACCCTTGGCTTCTCTTTGTTAAATGGAAGAACAACTCTGCTTGGAAGCTTCTGCCATCCAGTTTGAGAGTCGCACTTCCACCGCAGCCTAGGATTCCAAGTGTTGCCATGCCGCCACAATTTCCCATTCTTAGGCCTATGACGGCAGAGTATCTGGCAGTCCTCAAAGAGACCTTAGGGATGCAGGCGTTTTGGCTCCTTCCACCGAGAAAGCAGCTCCTCCAGATCCTCTGTCGTTAGGTATTTCATGTTAGAATATCTCTAGGCGCCCTCTTTCCTCCTCCACGAGGTAAGACACAAACGGACTTGCCCTAAAGGGAAGAAGCCTTCTGAGTCCGGCAGAGAGGCAGCCTTTCCCACTCAGCAACCCCCACGACTGAGCCCCAGGTATGGGTCTGAGACACGGAGAAAGACAGCCGTAACCCCGAGCTTTTCCACAATGTAGTATAGGCCTCACCCTCAAGCTCACGTCAATTACATAGAGAAAACACCAGGCCTCGGTGTGCTTTCCTGTGGCAAGGAAACTTTGCTTTCATTCCTTAGGTGGCACATTGGCTCAGGACGGCGCTACCCGAAGTACTCACGGTGTGCAACCCTATTTATTGAGATCAGCCCCTCTGGCTCTTTCTCGGATGAAACCAAGTGGGCAGAGAGCGGTTCCTAAGCTGGGGTCCCTGGGAGCTTTCCCTAGTCTACACCAGAACAGCACTCTGAGGGAGAGGAGACGCGGAGGTTTGGTAGCAAAATCTCCTAATCTGAAGAGAAACATTTCGTTGTAGGCTGGTTCCATCAGCCTTGCCGTATTTTCTCAGCTGCCTAGGATGGAGGGCAGGCAGTCAGTTGGCAGACTCACCTGAGGCCCTGCTTCCCCGACTGTGATATAGAACCCCCGCCTGCTGCAGCCCAAAGGGACGGCTTATGGTAAGGGAAAAACCGTGTGTTGGAAAGTTCCTGCCTAACCCTCGCACAAGCACAAGCATATGGGTCAGTGGTCAAAGACTTTCCCCACAAGTTTACCATGTTTGCTCCCATCTAGCCTCCGAAGGCCAAGGTCACCTAGCTGGGGATCACACTTCAGGAAAGGTACTCATGCTGCTTGAGACTGCAAGTTGTTTCACCAGGCAGCCCAAATCGAGTACACCCACTTGCATTTTCCAGGGGCAGAGCAAAAGGTGTAAACTTACACGCCTCAAGCCTGGGAGGGGCGACATACACTTTCTGAATGGGAAAGAAGCCCATGCCTTCAGTGTGAAAGGCCACTATGCCTCTTTGCTTTGGCAGCCCAGGGGTACCGTCGGCTCTGAAATGCTTCCAAAGGAGCAGAGTCAGAGAACCTTTGAACCACAGAGCAGGTGCAGCCCCGAACAAGGTCTGCTCTTGGCCTGAGAACACCCACTGCGCAGCACTTCTTTTGGGTACACACGTGTAGAGGAAGGTTGTTGAATTCTGCTGCGTGATAACTTCTCCGGGTCACGTAGTGTGAGGGCCAGTAGAGTGGCCCACCATCTCATCCCAGCTTCATGTGCCGGGTGTATAGGCAAACTCCCTGCTTGATTCCCTCCGTGGGCCTCGTAAGCTCCAGAGAAAGATGGATGATTGGGACCCAGGGCTGGTATCTAGGTTCATGTTCTGTGCCTCAACTTCGCAGCTGTTCTCTCTAAGCGGGTCACAAAGGCTCTCTGGAAGAGTTTCCTTAGAGGCTCAGAAACAGGAAATTAGCCGACAGGCCCACGGGGATGCCAGTTCTCTGCAGCAACAACCCTACAAGCGTCAGACACTTGGGTTCTCTTCGGTAAATGGAAGAACAACTCTGCTTGGAAGCTTCTGCCATCCAGTTTGAGAGTCACACTTCCACCGCAGCCTAGGATCCCAAGTGTTGCCATGCCGCCACAATTTCCAATTCTTAGGCCTATGACGGCAGAGTGTCTGGCAGTTCTCAAAGAGACCTTAGGAATGCAGGCGTTTTGGCTCCTTCCACCGAGAAAGCAGCTCCTCCAGATCCTCTGTCGTTAGGTATTTCATGTTAGAATATCTCTAGGCGCCCTCTTTCCTCCTCCACGAGGTAAGACACAAACGGACTTGCCCTAAAGGCAAGAAGCCTTCTGAGTCCGGCAGAGAGGCGTCCTCTCCCACTCAGCATCCCCCCACGACTTAGCCCCTGGTATGGGTCCGAGACACGGAGATAGACAGCCGTAACCCCGAGCTTTTCCACAATCTAGTATAGGCCTCACCCTGAAGCTCACGTCAATTTCATAGAGAAAACACCAGGCCTCGGTGTGCTTTCCTGTGGCAAGGAAACTTTGCTTTCATTCCTTAGGTGGCACATTGGCTCAGGACGGCCCTACCCGAAGGACTCACGGTGTGCAGCCCTATTTATTGAGATCAGCCCCTCTGGCTCTTTCTCGGATGAAACCAAGTGGGCAAAGAGCCGTTCCTAAGCTGGGGTCCCTGGGAGCCTTCCCTAGTCTACACCAGAACAGCACTCTGAGGGAGAGGAGACGCGGAGGCTTGGTAGCCAAATCTCCTATTCTGCAGAGAAACATTTCGTTGTAGGTGGGTTCCATCAGCCTTGCCATATTTTCTCAGCTGGCTAGGACGGAGGGCAGGCAGTCAGTTGGCAGGCTCACCTGAGGCCCTGCTTCCCAGACTGTGATACAGAACCCCCGCCTGCTGCAGCCCAAAGGGACGGCTTATGGTAAGGGGAAAACCCTGTGTTGGAAAGTTCCTGCCTAACCCTCGCACAAGCACAAGCATATGGGTCAGTGGTCCAAGACTTTCCCCACAAGTTTACCATGTTTGCTCCCATCTAGCCTCCGAAGGCCGAGGTTACCTAGCTGGGAATCACACTTCAGGAGAGGTACTCATGCTGCTTGGGACTGCAAGTTGTTTCACCAGGCAGCCCAAATCGAGTCCACCCACTTGCATTTTCCAGGGGCCGAGCCTGGGAGGGGCAACATACACTTTCTGAATGGGAAAGAAGCCCATGCCTTCAGTGTGAAAGGCCACTATGCCTCTTTGCTTTGGCAGCCCAGGGATAGCGTCGGCTCTGAAATGCTTCCAAAGGAGCAGAGTCAGAGAACCTTTGAACCACAGAGCAGGTGCAGCCCCGAACAAGGTCTGCTCTTGGCCTGAGAACACCCACTGCCCAGCGCTTCGTTTGGGTACACACGTGTAGAGGAAGGTTGTTGAATTCTGCTGCGTGATAACTTCTCCGGGCCACGTAGCGTGAGGGCCAGTAGAGTGGCCCTCCATCTCATCCCGGCTTCATGTGCCGGGTGTATAAGTCAAACTCCCTGCTTCAATCCCTCCGTGGGCTACGTAACCTCCAGAGAGATGTGGGTGATTGGGACCCAGAGCTGGTATCTAGGTCACTGCTCTGTGCCTCAACTTCGCAGCTGTTCTCTCTAAGCGGGTCCCAAAGGCTTTCTGGAAGAGTTTCCTTAGAGGGCCAGAAACAGGAAATTAGCCGACAGGCCCACGGGGATGCCAGTTCTCGGCAGCAACAACGCTACCAGCGTCAGACCCTTGGGTTCTCTTTGTTAAATGGAAGAACAACTCTGCTTGGAAGCTTCTGCCATCCAGTTTGAGAGTCGCACTTCCACCGCAGCCTAGGATTCCAAGTGTTGCCATGCCGCCACAATTTCCCATTCTTAGGCCTATGACGGCAGAGTATCTGGCAGTCCTCAAAGAGACCTTAGGGATGCAGGCGTTTTGGCTCCTTCCACCGAGAAAGCAGCTCCTCCAGATCCTCTGTCGTTAGGTATTTCATGTTAGAATATCTCTAGGCGCCCTCTTTCCTCCTCCACGAGGTAAGACACAAACGGACTTGCCCTAAAGGGAAGAAGCCTTCTGAGTCCGGCAGAGAGGCAGCCTTTCCCACTCAGCATCCCCCACGACTGAGCCCCAGGTATGGGTCTGAGACACGGAGAAAGACAGCCGTAACCCCGAGCTTTTCCACAATGTAGTATAGGCCTCACCCTCAAGCTCACGTCAATTACATAGAGAAAACACCAGGCCTCGGTGTGCTTTCCTGTGGCAAGGAAACTTTGCTTTCATTCCTTAGGTGGCACATTGGCTCAGGACGGCGCTACCCGAAGTACTCACGGTGTGCAACCCTATTTATTGAGATCAGCCCCTCTGGCTCTTTCTCGGATGAAACCAAGTGGGCAGAGAGCGGTTCCTAAGCTGGGGTCCCTGGGAGCTTTCCCTAGTCTACACCAGAACAGCACTCTGAGGGAGAGGAGACGCGGAGGTTTGGTAGCAAAATCTCCTAATCTGAAGAGAAACATTTCGTTGTAGGCTGGTTCCATCAGCCTTGCCGTATTTTCTCAGCTGCCTAGGATGGAGGGCAGGCAGTCAGTTGGCAGACTCACCTGAGGCCCTGCTTCCCCGACTGTGATATAGAACCCCCGCCTGCTGCAGCCCAAAGGGACGGCTTATGGTAAGGGAAAAACCGTGTGTTGGAAAGTTCCTGCCTAACCCTCGCACAAGCACAAGCATATGGGTCAGTGGTCAAAGACTTTCCCCACAAGTTTACCATGTTTGCTCCCATCTAGCCTCCGAAGGCCAAGGTCACCTAGCTGGGGATCACACTTCAGGAAAGGTACTCATGCTGCTTGAGACTGCAAGTTGTTTCACCAGGCAGCCCAAATCGAGTACACCCACTTGCATTTTCCAGGGGCAGAGCAAAAGGTGTAAACTTACACGCCTCCAGCCTGGGAGGGGCGACATACACTTTCTGAATGGGAAAGAAGCCCATGCCTTCAGTGTGAAAGGCCACTATGCCTCTTTGCTTTGGCAGCCCAGGGGTAGCGTCGGCTCTGAAATGCTTCCAAAGGAGCAGAGTCAGAGAACCTTTGAACCACAGAGCAGGTGCAGCCCCGAACAAGGTCTGCTCTTGGCCTGAGAACACCCACTGCGCAGCACTTCTTTTGGGTACACACGTGTAGAGGAAGGTTGTTGAATTCTGCTGCGTGATAACTTCTCCGGGTCACGTAGTGTGAGGGCCAGTAGAGTGGCCCACCATCTCATCCCAGCTTCATGTGCCGGGTGTATAGGCAAACTCCCTGCTTGATTCCCTCCGTGGGCCTCGTAAGCTCCAGAGAAAGATGGATGATTGGGACCCAGGGCTGGTATCTAGGTTCATGTTCTGTGCCTCAACTTCGCAGCTGTTCTCTCTAAGCGGGTCACAAAGGCTCTCTGGAAGAGTTTCCTTAGAGGCTCAGAAACAGGAAATTAGCCGACAGGCCCACGGGGATGCCAGTTCTCTGCAGCAACAACCCTACAAGCGTCAGACACTTGGGTTCTCTTCGGTAAATGGAAGAACAACTCTGCTTGGAAGCTTCTGCCATCCAGTTTGAGAGTCACACTTCCACCGCAGCCTAGGATCCCAAGTGTTGCCATGCCGCCACAATTTCCAATTCTTAGGCCTATGACGGCAGAGTGTCTGGCAGTTCACAAAGAGACCTTAGGAATGCAGGCGTTTTGGCTCCTTCCACCGAGAAAGCAGCTCCTCCAGATCCTCTGTCGTTAGGTATTTCATGTTAGAATATCTCTAGGCGCCCTCTTTCCTCCTCCACGAGGTAAGACACAAACGGACTTGCCCTAAAGGGAAGAAGCCTTCTGAGTCCGGCAGAGAGGCAGCCTCTCCCACTCAGCATCCCCCACGACTGAGCCCCAGGTATGGGTCTGAGACACGGAGAAAGACAGCCGTAACCCCGAGCTTTTCCACAATCTAGTATAGGCCTCACCCTCAAGCTCACGTCAATTTCATAGAGAAAACACCAGGCCTCGGTGTGCTTTCCTGTGGCAAGGAAACTTTGCTTTCATTCCTTAGATGGCACATTGGCTCAGGACGGCCCTACCCGAAGTACTCACGGTGTGCAGCCCTATTTGTTGAGATCAGCCCCTCTGGCTCTTTCTCGGATGAAACCAAGTGGGCAAAGAGCCGTTCCTAAGCTGGGGTCCCTGGGAGCTTTCCCTAGTCTACACCAGAACAGCACTCTGAGGGAGAGGAGACGCGGAGGTTTGGTAGCAAAATCTCCTAATCTGAAGAGAAACATTTCGTTGTAGGCGGGTTCCATCAGCCTTGCCGTATTTTCTCAGCTGCCTAGGATGGAGGGCAGGCAGTCAGTTGGCAGACTCACCTGAGGCCCTGCTTCCCCGACTGTGATACAGAACCCCCGCCTGCTGCAGCCCAAAGGGACGGCTTATGGTAAGGGAAAAACCGTGCATTGGAAAGTTCCTGCCTAACCCTCGCACAAGCACAAGCATATGGGTCAGTGGTCAAAGACTTTCCCCACAAGTTTACCATGTTTGCTCCCATCTAGCCTCCGAAGGCCGAGGTTACCTAGCTGGGGATCACACTTCAGGAAAGGTACTCATGCTGCTTGAGACTGCAAGTTGTTTCACCAGGCAGCCCAAATCGAGTACACCCACTTGCATTTTCCAGGGGCAGAGCAAAAGGTGTAAACTTACACGCCTCCAGCCTGGGAGGGGCGACATACACTTTCTGAATAGGAAAGAAGCCCATGCCTTCAGTGTGAAAGGCCACTATGCCTCTTTGCTTTGGCAGCCCAGGGGTAGCGTCGGCTCTGAAATGCTTCCAAAGGAGCAGAGTCAGAGAACCTTTGAACCACAGAGCAGGTGCAGCCCCGAACAAGGTCTGCTCTTGGCCTGAGAACACCCACTGCCCAGCGCTTCGTTTGGGTACACACGTGTAGAGGAAGGTTGTTGAATTCTGCTGCGTGATAACTTCTCCGGGCCACGTAGCGTGAGGGCCAGTAGAGTGGCCCTCCATCTCATCCCGGCTTCATGTGCCGGGTGTATAAGTCAAACTCCCTGCCTCAATCCCTCCGTGGGCTACGTAACCTCCAGAGAGAGGTGGGTGATTGGGACCCAGAGCTGGTATCTAGGTCACTGCTCTGTGCCTCAACTTCGCAGCTGTTCTCTCTAAGCGGGTCCCAAAGGCTTTCTGGAAGAGTTTCCTTAGAGGGCCAGAAACAAGAAATTAGCCGACAGGCCCACGGGGATGCCAGTTCTCGGCAGCAACAACGCTACCAGCGTCAGACCCTTGGGTTCTCTTTGTTAAATGGAAGAACAACTCTGCTTGGAAGCTTCTGCCATCCAGTTTGAGAGTCGCACTTCCACCGCAGCCTAGGATTCCAAGTGTTGCCATGCCGCCACAATTTCCCATTCTTAGGCCTATGACGGCAGAGTATCTGGCAGTCCTCAAAGAGACCTTAGGGATGCAGGCGTTTTGGCTCCTTCCACCGAGAAAGCAGCTCCTCCAGATCCTCTGTCGTTAGGTATTTCATGTTAGAATATCTCTAGGCGCCCTCTTTCCTCCTCCACGAGGTAAGACACAAACGGACTTGCCCTAAAGGGAAGAAGCCTTCTGAGTCCGGCAGAGAGGCAGCCTTTCCCACTCAGCATCCCCCACGACTGAGCCCCAGGTATGGGTCTGAGACACGGAGGAAGACAGCCATAACCCCGAGCTTTTCCACAATCTAGTATAGGCCTCACCCTGAAGCTCACGTCAATTTCATAGAGAAAACACCAGGCCTCGGTGTGCTTTCCTGTGGCAAGGAAACTTTGCTTTCATTCCTTAGGTGGCACATTGGCTCAGGACGGCCCTACCCGAAGTACTCACGGTGTGCAGCCCTATTTTTTGAGATCAGCCCCTCTGGCTCTTTCTCGGATGAAACCAAGTGGGCAGAGAGCGGTTCCTAAGCTGGGGTCCCTGGGAGCTATCCCTAGTCTACACCAGAACAGCACTCTGAGGGAGAGGAGACGCGGAGGTTTGGTAGCAAAATCTCCTAATCTGAAGAGAAACATTTCGTTGTAGGCGGGTTCCATCAGCCTTGCCGTATTTTCTCAGCTGCCTAGGATGGAGGGCAGGCAGTCAGTTGGCAGACTCACCTGAGGCCCTGCTTCCCCGACTGTGATACAGAACCCCCGCCTGCTGCAGCCCAAAGGGACGGCTTATGGTAAGGGAAAAACCGTGTGTTGGAAAGTTCCTGCCTAACCCTCGCACAAGCACAAGCATATGGGTCAGTGGTCAAAGACTTTCCCCACAAGTTTACCATGTTTGCTCCCATCTAGCCTCCGAAGGCCGAGGTTACCTAGCTGGGGATCACACTTCAGGAAAGGTACTCATGCTGCTTGAGACTGCAAGTTGTTTCACCAGGCAGCCCAAATCGAGTACACCCACTTGCATTTTCCAGGGGCAGAGCAAAAGGTGTCAACTTACACGCCTCCAGCCTGGGAGGGGCGACATACACTTTCTGAATGGGAAAGAAGCCCATGCCTTCAGTGTGAAAGGCCACTATGCCTCTTTGCTTTGGCAGCCCAGGGGTAGCGTCGGCTCTGAAATGCTTCCAAAGGAGCAGAGTCAGAGAACCTTTGAACCACAGAGCAGGTGCAGCCCCGAACAAGGTCTGCTCTTGGCCTGAGAACACCCACTGCGCAGCACTTCTTTTGGGTACACACGTGTAGAGGAAGGTTGTTGAATTCTGCTGCGTGATAACTTCTCCGGGTCACGTAGTGTGAGGGCCAGTAGAGTGGCCCACCATCTCATCCCAGCTTCATGTGCCGGTTGTATAGGCAAACTCCCTGCTTGATTCCCTCCGTGGGCCTCGTAAGCTCCAGAGAAAGATGGATGATTGGGACCCAGGGCTGGTATCTAGGTTCATGTTCTGTGCCTCAACTTCGCAGCTGTTCTCTCTAAGCGGGTCACAAAGGCTCTCTGGAAGAGTTTCCTTAGAGGCTCAGAAACAGGAAATTAGCCGACAGGCCCACGGGGATGCCAGTTCTCTGCAGCAACAACCCTACAAGCGTCAGACACTTGGGTTCTCTTCGGTAAATGGAAGAACAACTCTGCTTGGAAGCTTCTGCCATCCAGTTTGAGAGTCACACTTCCACCGCAGCCTAGGATCCCAAGTGTTGCCATGCCGCCACAATTTCCAATTCTTAGGCCTATGACGGCAGAGTGTCTGGCAGTTCTCAAAGAGACCTTAGGAATGCAGGCGTTTTGGCTCCTTCCACCGAGAAAGCAGCTCCTCCAGATCCTCTGTCGTTAGGTATTTCATGTTAGAATATCTCTAGGCGCCCTCTTTCCTCCTCCACGAGGTAAGACACAAACGGACTTGCCCTAAAGGGAAGAAGCCTTCTGAGTCCGGCAGAGAGGCAGCCTCTCCCACTCAGCATCCCCCACGACTGAGCCCCAGGTATGGGTCTGAGACACGGAGAAAGACAGCCGTAACCCCGAGCTTTTCCACAATCTAGTATAGGCCTCACCCTCAAGCTCACGTCAATTTCATAGAGAAAACACCAGGCCTCGGTGTGCTTTCCTGTGGCAAGGAAACTTTGCTTTCATTCCTTAGGTGGCACATTGGCTCAGGACGGCCCTACCCGAAGTACTCACGGTGTGCAGCCCTATTTGTTGAGATCAGCCCCTCTGGCTCTTTCTCGGATGAAACCAAGTGGACAAAGAGCCGTTCCTAAGCTGGGGTCCCTGGGAGCTTTCCCTAGTCTACACCAGAACAGCACTCTGAGGGAGAGGAGACGCGGAGGTTTGGTAGCAAAATCTCCTAATCTGAAGAGAAACATTTCGTTGTAGGCGGGTTCCATCAGCCTTGCCGTATTTTCTCAGCTGCCTAGGATGGAGGGCAGGCAGTCAGTTGGCAGACTCACCTGAGGCCCTGCTTCCCAGACTGTGATACAGAACCCCCGCCTGCTGCAGCCCAAAGGGACGGCTTATGGTAAGGGAAAAACCCTGTGCTGGAAAGTTCCTGCCTAACCCTCGCACAGGCACAAGCATATGGGTCAGTGGTCAAAGACTTTCCCCACAAGTTTACCATGTTTGCTCCCATCTAGCCTCCGAAGGCCGAGGTTACCTAGCTGGGGATCACACTTCAGGAAAGGTACTCATGCTGCTTGAGACTGCAAGTTGTTTCACCAGGCAGCCCAAATCGAGTACACCCACTTGCATTTTCCAGGGGCAGAGCAAAAGGTGTCAACTTACAGGCCTCCAGCCTGGGAGGGGAACATACACTTTCTGAATGGGAAAGAAGCTCATGCCTTCAGTGTGAAAGGCCACTATGCCTCTTTGCTTTGGCAGCCCAGGGGTAGCGTCGGCTCTGAAATGCTTCCAAAGGAGCAGAGTCAGAGAACCTTTGAACCTCAGAGCAGGTGCAGCCCCGAACAAGGTCTGCTCTGGGCCTGAGAACACCCACTGCCCAGCGCTTTTTTTGGGTACACACGTGTAGAGGAAGGTTGTTGAATTCTGCTGCGTGATAATTTCTCCGGGCCACGTAGTGTGAGGGCCAGTAGAGTGGCCCTCCATCTCATCCCAGCTTCATGTGCCGGGTGTATAAGGCAAACTCCCTTCTTGATTCCCTCCGTGGGCTACGTAAGCTCCAGAGAAAGATGGATGATTGGGACCCAGGGCTGGTATCTAGGTTCATGTTCTGTGCCTCAACTTCGCAGCGGTTCTCTCTAAGCAAGTCACAAAGGCTCTCTGGAAGTTTCCTTAGAGGCTCAGAAACAGGAAAGTAGCCAACAGGCCCACGGGGATGCCAGTTCTCTGCAGCAACAACGCTACCAGCGTCAGACACTTGGGTTCCCTTTGGTAAATGGAAGAACAACTCTGCTTGGAAGCTTCTGCCATCCAGTTTGAGAGTCGCACTTCCACCGCAGCCTAGGATTCCAAGTGTTGCCAGGCCGCCACAATTTCCCATTCTTAGGCCTATGACGGCAGAGTGTCTGGCAGTCCTCAAAGAGACCTTAGGGATGCAGGCGTTTTGGCTCCTTCCACCGAGAAAGCAGCTCCTCCAGATCCTCTGTCGTTAGGTATTTCATGTTAGAATATCTCGAGGCGCCTTCTTTCCTCCTCCACGAGGTAAGACACAAACGGACTTGCCCTAAAGGCAAGAAGCCTTCTGAGTCCGGCAGAGAGGCGTCCTCTCCCACTCAGCATCCCCCCACGACTTAGCCCCTGGTATGGGTCCGAGACACGGAGATAGACAGCCGTAACCCCGAGCTTTTCCACAATCTAGTATAGGCCTCACCCTGAAGCTCACGTCAATTTCATAGAGAAAACACCAGGCCTCGGTGTGCTTTCCTGTGGCAAGGAAACTTTGCTTTCATTCCTTAGGTGGCACATTGGCTCAGGACGGCCCTACCCGAAGGACTCACGGTGTGCAGCCCTATTTATTGAGATCAGCCCCTCTGGCTCTTTCTCGGATGAAACCAAGTGGGCAAAGAGCCGTTCCTAAGCTGGGGTCCCTGGGAGCCTTCCCTAGTCTACACCAGAACAGCACTCTGAGGGAGAGGAGACGCGGAGGCTTGGTAGCCAAATCTCCTATTCTGCAGAGAAACATTTCGTTGTAGGTGGGTTCCATCAGCCTTGCCATATTTTCTCAGCTGGCTAGGACGGAGGGCAGGCAGTCAGTTGGCAGGCTCACCTGAGGCCCTGCTTCCCAGACTGTGATACAGAACCCCCGCCTGCTGCAGCCCAAAGGGACGGCTTATGGTAAGGGGAAAACCCTGTGTTGGAAAGTTCCTGCCTAACCCTCGCACAAGCACAAGCATATGGGTCAGTGGTCCAAGACTTTCCCCACAAGTTTACCATGTTTGCTCCCATCTAGCCTCCGAAGGCCGAGGTTACCTAGCTGGGAATCACACTTCAGGAGAGGTACTCATGCTGCTTGGGACTGCAAGTTGTTTCACCAGGCAGCCCAAATCGAGTCCACCCACTTGCATTTTCCAGGGGCCGAGCCTGGGAGGGGCAACATACACTTTCTGAATGGGAAAGAAGCCCATGCCTTCAGTGTGAAAGGCCACTATGCCTCTTTGCTTTGGCAGCCCAGGGATAGCGTCGGCTCTGAAATGCTTCCAAAGGAGCAGAGTCAGAGAACCTTTGAACCACAGAGCAGGTGCAGCCCCGAACAAGGTCTGCTCTTGGCCTGAGAACACCCACTGCCCAGCGCTTCGTTTGGGTACACACGTGTAGAGGAAGGTTGTTGAATTCTGCTGCGTGATAACTTCTCCGGGCCACGTAGCGTGAGGGCCAGTAGAGTGGCCCTCCATCTCATCCCGGCTTCATGTGCCGGGTGTATAAGTCAAACTCCCTGCTTCAATCCCTCCGTGGGCTACGTAACCTCCAGAGAGATGTGGGTGATTGGGACCCAGAGCTGGTATCTAGGTCACTGCTCTGTGCCTCAACTTCGCAGCTGTTCTCTCTAAGCGGGTCCCAAAGGCTTTCTGGAAGAGTTTCCTTAGAGGGCCAGAAACAGGAAATTAGCCGACAGGCCCACGGGGATGCCAGTTCTCGGCAGCAACAACGCTACCAGCGTCAGACCCTTGGGTTCTCTTTGTTAAATGGAAGAACAACTCTGCTTGGAAGCTTCTGCCATCCAGTTTGAGAGTCGCACTTCCACCGCAGCCTAGGATTCCAAGTGTTGCCATGCCGCCACAATTTCCCATTCTTAGGCCTATGACGGCAGAGTATCTGGCAGTCCTCAAAGAGACCTTAGGGATGCAGGCGTTTTGGCTCCTTCCACCGAGAAAGCAGCTCCTCCAGATCCTCTGTCGTTAGGTATTTCATGTTAGAATATCTCTAGGCGCCCTCTTTCCTCCTCCACGAGGTAAGACACAAACGGACTTGCCCTAAAGGGAAGAAGCCTTCTGAGTCCGGCAGAGAGGCAGCCTTTCCCACTCAGCATCCCCCACGACTGAGCCCCAGGTATGGGTCTGAGACACGGAGAAAGACAGCCGTAACCCCGAGCTTTTCCACAATGTAGTATAGGCCTCACCCTCAAGCTCACGTCAATTACATAGAGAAAACACCAGGCCTCGGTGTGCTTTCCTGTGGCAAGGAAACTTTGCTTTCATTCCTTAGGTGGCACATTGGCTCAGGACGGCGCTACCCGAAGTACTCACGGTGTGCAACCCTATTTATTGAGATCAGCCCCTCTGGCTCTTTCTCGGATGAAACCAAGTGGGCAGAGAGCGGTTCCTAAGCTGGGGTCCCTGGGAGCTTTCCCTAGTCTACACCAGAACAGCACTCTGAGGGAGAGGAGACGCGGAGGTTTGGTAGCAAAATCTCCTAATCTGAAGAGAAACATTTCGTTGTAGGCTGGTTCCATCAGCCTTGCCGTATTTTCTCAGCTGCCTAGGATGGAGGGCAGGCAGTCAGTTGGCAGACTCACCTGAGGCCCTGCTTCCCCGACTGTGATATAGAACCCCCGCCTGCTGCAGCCCAAAGGGACGGCTTATGGTAAGGGAAAAACCGTGTGTTGGAAAGTTCCTGCCTAACCCTCGCACAAGCACAAGCATATGGGTCAGTGGTCAAAGACTTTCCCCACAAGTTTACCATGTTTGCTCCCATCTAGCCTCCGAAGGCCAAGGTCACCTAGCTGGGGATCACACTTCAGGAAAGGTACTCATGCTGCTTGAGACTGCAAGTTGTTTCACCAGGCAGCCCAAATCGAGTACACCCACTTGCATTTTCCAGGGGCAGAGCAAAAGGTGTAAACTTACACGCCTCCAGCCTGGGAGGGGCGACATACACTTTCTGAATGGGAAAGAAGCCCATGCCTTCAGTGTGAAAGGCCACTATGCCTCTTTGCTTTGGCAGCCCAGGGGTAGCGTCGGCTCTGAAATGCTTCCAAAGGAGCAGAGTCAGAGAACCTTTGAACCACAGAGCAGGTGCAGCCCCGAACAAGGTCTGCTCTTGGCCTGAGAACACCCACTGCGCAGCACTTCTTTTGGGTACACACGTGTAGAGGAAGGTTGTTGAATTCTGCTGCGTGATAACTTCTCCGGGTCACGTAGTGTGAGGGCCAGTAGAGTGGCCCACCATCTCATCCCAGCTTCATGTGCCGGGTGTATAGGCAAACTCCCTGCTTGATTCCCTCCGTGGGCCTCGTAAGCTCCAGAGAAAGATGGATGATTGGGACCCAGGGCTGGTATCTAGGTTCATGTTCTGTGCCTCAACTTCGCAGCTGTTCTCTCTAAGCGGGTCACAAAGGCTCTCTGGAAGAGTTTCCTTAGAGGCTCAGAAACAGGAAATTAGCCGACAGGCCCACGGGGATGCCAGTTCTCTGCAGCAACAACCCTACAAGCGTCAGACACTTGGGTTCTCTTCGGTAAATGGAAGAACAACTCTGCTTGGAAGCTTCTGCCATCCAGTTTGAGAGTCACACTTCCACCGCAGCCTAGGATCCCAAGTGTTGCCATGCCGCCACAATTTCCAATTCTTAGGCCTATGACGGCAGAGTGTCTGGCAGTTCTCAAAGAGACCTTAGGAATGCAGGCGTTTTGGCTCCTTCCACCGAGAAAGCAGCTCCTCCAGATCCTCTGTCGTTAGGTATTTCATGTTAGAATATCTCTAGGCGCCCTCTTTCCTCCTCCACGAGGTAAGACACAAACGGACTTGCCCTAAAGGGAAGAAGCCTTCTGAGTCCGGCAGAGAGGCAGCCTCTCCCACTCAGCATCCCCCACGACTGAGCCCCAGGTATGGGTCTGAGACACGGAGAAAGACAGCCGTAACCCCGAGCTTTTCCACAATCTAGTATAGGCCTCACCCTCAAGCTCACGTCAATTTCATAGAGAAAACACCAGGCCTCGGTGTGCTTTCCTGTGGCAAGGAAACTTTGCTTTCATTCCTTAGGTGGCACATTGGCTCAGGACGGCCCTACCCGAAGTACTCACGGTGTGCAGCCCTATTTGTTGAGATCAGCCCCTCTGGCTCTTTCTCGGATGAAACCAAGTGGACAAAGAGCCGTTCCTAAGCTGGGGTCCCTGGGAGCTTTCCCTAGTCTACACCAGAACAGCACTCTGAGGGAGAGGAGACGCGGAGGTTTGGTAGCAAAATCTCCTAATCTGAAGAGAAACATTTCGTTGTAGGCGGGTTCCATCAGCCTTGCCGTATTTTCTCAGCTGCCTAGGATGGAGGGCAGGCAGTCAGTTGGCAGACTCACCTGAGGCCCTGCTTCCCAGACTGTGATACAGAACCCCCGCCTGCTGCAGCCCAAAGGGACGGCTTATGGTAAGGGAAAAACCCTGTGCTGGAAAGTTCCTGCCTAACCCTCGCACAGGCACAAGCATATGGGTCAGTGGTCAAAGACTTTCCCCACAAGTTTACCATGTTTGCTCCCATCTAGCCTCCGAAGGCCGAGGTTACCTAGCTGGGGATCACACTTCAGGAAAGGTACTCATGCTGCTTGAGACTGCAAGTTGTTTCACCAGGCAGCCCAAATCGAGTACACCCACTTGCATTTTCCAGGGGCAGAGCAAAAGGTGTCAACTTACAGGCCTCCAGCCTGGGAGGGGAACATACACTTTCTGAATGGGAAAGAAGCTCATGCCTTCAGTGTGAAAGGCCACTATGCCTCTTTGCTTTGGCAGCCCAGGGGTAGCGTCGGCTCTGAAATGCTTCCAAAGGAGCAGAGTCAGAGAACCTTTGAACCTCAGAGCAGGTGCAGCCCCGAACAAGGTCTGCTCTGGGCCTGAGAACACCCACTGCCCAGCGCTTTTTTTGGGTACACACGTGTAGAGGAAGGTTGTTGAATTCTGCTGCGTGATAATTTCTCCGGGCCACGTAGTGTGAGGGCCAGTAGAGTGGCCCTCCATCTCATCCCAGCTTCATGTGCCGGGTGTATAAGGCAAACTCCCTTCTTGATTCCCTCCGTGGGCTACGTAAGCTCCAGAGAAAGATGGATGATTGGGACCCAGGGCTGGTATCTAGGTTCATGTTCTGTGCCTCAACTTCGCAGCGGTTCTCTCTAAGCAAGTCACAAAGGCTCTCTGGAAGTTTCCTTAGAGGCTCAGAAACAGGAAAGTAGCCAACAGGCCCACGGGGATGCCAGTTCTCTGCAGCAACAACGCTACCAGCGTCAGACACTTGGGTTCCCTTTGGTAAATGGAAGAACAACTCTGCTTGGAAGCTTCTGCCATCCAGTTTGAGAGTCGCACTTCCACCGCAGCCTAGGATTCCAAGTGTTGCCAGGCCGCCACAATTTCCCATTCTTAGGCCTATGACGGCAGAGTGTCTGGCAGTCCTCAAAGAGACCTTAGGGATGCAGGCGTTTTGGCTCCTTCCACCGAGAAAGCAGCTCCTCCAGATCCTCTGTCGTTAGGTATTTCATGTTAGAATATCTCGAGGCGCCTTCTTTCCTCCTCCACGAGGTAAGACACAAACGGACTTGCCCTAAAGGCAAGAAGCCTTCTGAGTCCGGCAGAGAGGCGTCCTCTCCCACTCAGCATCCCCCCACGACTGAGCCCCTGGTATGGGTCCGAGACACGGAGATAGACAGCCGTAACCCCGAGCTTTTCCACAATCTAGTATAGGCCTCACCCTGAAGCTCACGTCAATTTCATAGAGAAAACACCAGGCCTCGGTGTGCTTTCCTGTGGCAAGGAAACTTTGCTTTCATTCCTTAGGTGGCACATTGGCTCAGGACGGCCCTACCCGAAGGACTCACGGTGTGCAGCCCTATTTATTGAGATCAGCCCCTCTGGCTCTTTCTCGGATGAAACCAAGTGGGCAAAGAGCCGTTCCTAAGCTGGGGTCCCTGGGAGCCTTCCCTAGTCTACACCAGAACAGCACTCTGAGGGAGAGGAGACGCGGAGGCTTGGTAGCCAAATCTCCTATTCTGCAGAGAAACATTTCGTTGTAGGTGGGTTCCATCAGCCTTGCCATATTTTCTCAGCTGGCTAGGACGGAGGGTAGGCAGTCAGTTGGCAGGCTCACCTGAGGCCCTGCTTCCCAGACTGTGATACAGAACCCCCGCCTGCTGCAGCCCAAAGGGACGGCTTATGGTAAGGGGAAAACCCTGTGTTGGAAAGTTCCTGCCTAACCCTCGCACAAGCACAAGCATATGGGTCAGTGGTCCAAGACTTTCCCCACAAGTTTACCATATTTGCTCCCATCTAGCCTCCGAAGGCCGAGGTTACCTAGCTGGGAATCACACTTCAGGAGAGGTACTCATGCTGCTTGGGACTGCAAGTTGTTTCACCAGGCAGCCCAAATCGAGTCCACCCACTTGCATTTTCCAGGGGCCGAGCCTGGGAGGGGCAACATACACTTTCTGAATGGGAAAGAAGCCCATGCCTTCAGTGTGAAAGGCCACTATGCCTCTTTGCTTTGGCAGCCCAGGGATAGCGTCGGCTCTGAAATGCTTCCAAAGGAGCAGAGTCAGAGAACCTTTGAACCACAGAGCAGGTGCAGCCCCGAACAAGGTCTGCTCTTGGCCTGAGAACACCCACTGCCCAGCGCTTCGTTTGGGTACACACGTGTAGAGGAAGGTTGTTGAATTCTGCTGCGTGATAACTTCTCCGGGCCACGTAGCGTGAGGGCCAGTAGAGTGGCCCTCCATCTCATCCCGGCTTCATGTGCCGGGTGTATAAGTCAAACTCCCTGCTTCAATCCCTCCGTGGGCTACGTAACCTCCAGAGAGATGTGGGTGATTGGGACCCAGAGCTGGTATCTAGGTCACTGCTCTGTGCCTCAACTTCGCAGCTGTTCTCTCTAAGCGGGTCCCAAAGGCTTTCTGGAAGAGTTTCCTTAGAGGGCCAGAAACAGGAAATTAGCCGACAGGCCCACGGGGATGCCAGTTCTCGGCAGCAACAACGCTACCAGCGTCAGACCCTTGGCTTCTCTTTGTTAAATGGAAGAACAACTCTGCTTGGAAGCTTCTGCCATCCAGTTTGAGAGTCGCACTTCCACCGCAGCCTAGGATTCCAAGTGTTGCCATGCCGCCACAATTTCCCATTCTTAGGCCTATGACGGCAGAGTATCTGGCAGTCCTCAAAGAGACCTTAGGGATGCAGGCGTTTTGGCTCCTTCCACCGAGAAAGCAGCTCCTCCAGATCCTCTGTCGTTAGGTATTTCATGTTAGAATATCTCTAGGCGCCCTCTTTCCTCCTCCACGAGGTAAGACACAAACGGACTTGCCCTAAAGGGAAGAAGCCTTCTGAGTCCGGCAGAGAGGCAGCCTTTCCCACTCAGCATCCCCCACGACTGAGCCCCAGGTATGGGTCTGAGACACGGAGAAAGACAGCCGTAACCCCGAGCTTTTCCACAATGTAGTATAGGCCTCACCCTCAAGCTCACGTCAATTACATAGAGAAAACACCAGGCCTCGGTGTGCTTTCCTGTGGCAAGGAAACTTTGCTTTCATTCCTTAGGTGGCACATTGGCTCAGGACGGCGCTACCCGAAGTACTCACGGTGTGCAACCCTATTTATTGAGATCAGCCCCTCTGGCTCTTTCTCGGATGAAACCAAGTGGGCAGAGAGCGGTTCCTAAGCTGGGGTCCCTGGGAGCTTTCCCTAGTCTACACCAGAACAGCACTCTGAGGGAGAGGAGACGCGGAGGTTTGGTAGCAAAATCTCCTAATCTGAAGAGAAACATTTCGTTGTAGGCTGGTTCCATCAGCCTTGCCGTATTTTCTCAGCTGCCTAGGATGGAGGGCAGGCAGTCAGTTGGCAGACTCACCTGAGGCCCTGCTTCCCCGACTGTGATATAGAACCCCCGCCTGCTGCAGCCCAAAGGGACGGCTTATGGTAAGGGAAAAACCGTGTGTTGGAAAGTTCCTGCCTAACCCTCGCACAAGCACAAGCATATGGGTCAGTGGTCAAAGACTTTCCCCACAAGTTTACCATGTTTGCTCCCATCTAGCCTCCGAAGGCCAAGGTCACCTAGCTGGGGATCACACTTCAGGAAAGGTACTCATGCTGCTTGAGACTGCAAGTTGTTTCACCAGGCAGCCCAAATCGAGTACACCCACTTGCATTTTCCAGGGGCAGAGCAAAAGGTGTAAACTTACACGCCTCAAGCCTGGGAGGGGCGACATACACTTTCTGAATGGGAAAGAAGCCCATGCCTTCAGTGTGAAAGGCCACTATGCCTCTTTGCTTTGGCAGCCCAGGGGTACCGTCGGCTCTGAAATGCTTCCAAAGGAGCAGAGTCAGAGAACCTTTGAACCACAGAGCAGGTGCAGCCCCGAACAAGGTCTGCTCTTGGCCTGAGAACACCCACTGCGCAGCACTTCTTTTGGGTACACACGTGTAGAGGAAGGTTGTTGAATTCTGCTGCGTGATAACTTCTCCGGGTCACGTAGTGTGAGGGCCAGTAGAGTGGCCCACCATCTCATCCCAGCTTCATGTGCCGGGTGTATAGGCAAACTCCCTGCTTGATTCCCTCCGTGGGCCTCGTAAGCTCCAGAGAAAGATGGATGATTGGGACCCAGGGCTGGTATCTAGGTTCATGTTCTGTGCCTCAACTTCGCAGCTGTTCTCTCTAAGCGGGTCACAAAGGCTCTCTGGAAGAGTTTCCTTAGAGGCTCAGAAACAGGAAATTAGCCGACAGGCCCACGGGGATGCCAGTTCTCTGCAGCAACAACCCTACAAGCGTCAGACACTTGGGTTCTCTTCGGTAAATGGAAGAACAACTCTGCTTGGAAGCTTCTGCCATCCAGTTTGAGAGTCACACTTCCACCGCAGCCTAGGATCCCAAGTGTTGCCATGCCGCCACAATTTCCAATTCTTAGGCCTATGACGGCAGAGTGTCTGGCAGTTCTCAAAGAGACCTTAGGAATGCAGGCGTTTTGGCTCCTTCCACCGAGAAAGCAGCTCCTCCAGATCCTCTGTCGTTAGGTATTTCATGTTAGAATATCTCTAGGCGCCCTCTTTCCTCCTCCACGAGGTAAGACACAAACGGACTTGCCCTAAAGGCAAGAAGCCTTCTGAGTCCGGCAGAGAGGCGTCCTCTCCCACTCAGCATCCCCCCACGACTTAGCCCCTGGTATGGGTCCGAGACACGGAGATAGACAGCCGTAACCCCGAGCTTTTCCACAATCTAGTATAGGCCTCACCCTGAAGCTCACGTCAATTTCATAGAGAAAACACCAGGCCTCGGTGTGCTTTCCTGTGGCAAGGAAACTTTGCTTTCATTCCTTAGGTGGCACATTGGCTCAGGACGGCCCTACCCGAAGGACTCACGGTGTGCAGCCCTATTTATTGAGATCAGCCCCTCTGGCTCTTTCTCGGATGAAACCAAGTGGGCAAAGAGCCGTTCCTAAGCTGGGGTCCCTGGGAGCCTTCCCTAGTCTACACCAGAACAGCACTCTGAGGGAGAGGAGACGCGGAGGCTTGGTAGCCAAATCTCCTATTCTGCAGAGAAACATTTCGTTGTAGGTGGGTTCCATCAGCCTTGCCATATTTTCTCAGCTGGCTAGGACGGAGGGCAGGCAGTCAGTTGGCAGGCTCACCTGAGGCCCTGCTTCCCAGACTGTGATACAGAACCCCCGCCTGCTGCAGCCCAAAGGGACGGCTTATGGTAAGGGGAAAACCCTGTGTTGGAAAGTTCCTGCCTAACCCTCGCACAAGCACAAGCATATGGGTCAGTGGTCCAAGACTTTCCCCACAAGTTTACCATGTTTGCTCCCATCTAGCCTCCGAAGGCCGAGGTTACCTAGCTGGGAATCACACTTCAGGAGAGGTACTCATGCTGCTTGGGACTGCAAGTTGTTTCACCAGGCAGCCCAAATCGAGTCCACCCACTTGCATTTTCCAGGGGCCGAGCCTGGGAGGGGCAACATACACTTTCTGAATGGGAAAGAAGCCCATGCCTTCAGTGTGAAAGGCCACTATGCCTCTTTGCTTTGGCAGCCCAGGGATAGCGTCGGCTCTGAAATGCTTCCAAAGGAGCAGAGTCAGAGAACCTTTGAACCACAGAGCAGGTGCAGCCCCGAACAAGGTCTGCTCTTGGCCTGAGAACACCCACTGCCCAGCGCTTCGTTTGGGTACACACGTGTAGAGGAAGGTTGTTGAATTCTGCTGCGTGATAACTTCTCCGGGCCACGTAGCGTGAGGGCCAGTAGAGTGGCCCTCCATCTCATCCCGGCTTCATGTGCCGGGTGTATAAGTCAAACTCCCTGCTTCAATCCCTCCGTGGGCTACGTAACCTCCAGAGAGATGTGGGTGATTGGGACCCAGAGCTGGTATCTAGGTCACTGCTCTGTGCCTCAACTTCGCAGCTGTTCTCTCTAAGCGGGTCCCAAAGGCTTTCTGGAAGAGTTTCCTTAGAGGGCCAGAAACAGGAAATTAGCCGACAGGCCCACGGGGATGCCAGTTCTCGGCAGCAACAACGCTACCAGCGTCAGACCCTTGGGTTCTCTTTGTTAAATGGAAGAACAACTCTGCTTGGAAGCTTCTGCCATCCAGTTTGAGAGTCGCACTTCCACCGCAGCCTAGGATTCCAAGTGTTGCCATGCCGCCACAATTTCCCATTCTTAGGCCTATGACGGCAGAGTATCTGGCAGTCCTCAAAGAGACCTTAGGGATGCAGGCGTTTTGGCTCCTTCCACCGAGAAAGCAGCTCCTCCAGATCCTCTGTCGTTAGGTATTTCATGTTAGAATATCTCTAGGCGCCCTCTTTCCTCCTCCACGAGGTAAGACACAAACGGACTTGCCCTAAAGGGAAGAAGCCTTCTGAGTCCGGCAGAGAGGCAGCCTTTCCCACTCAGCATCCCCCACGACTGAGCCCCAGGTATGGGTCTGAGACACGGAGAAAGACAGCCGTAACCCCGAGCTTTTCCACAATGTAGTATAGGCCTCACCCTCAAGCTCACGTCAATTACATAGAGAAAACACCAGGCCTCGGTGTGCTTTCCTGTGGCAAGGAAACTTTGCTTTCATTCCTTAGGTGGCACATTGGCTCAGGACGGCGCTACCCGAAGTACTCACGGTGTGCAACCCTATTTATTGAGATCAGCCCCTCTGGCTCTTTCTCGGATGAAACCAAGTGGGCAGAGAGCGGTTCCTAAGCTGGGGTCCCTGGGAGCTTTCCCTAGTCTACACCAGAACAGCACTCTGAGGGAGAGGAGACGCGGAGGTTTGGTAGCAAAATCTCCTAATCTGAAGAGAAACATTTCGTTGTAGGCTGGTTCCATCAGCCTTGCCGTATTTTCTCAGCTGCCTAGGATGGAGGGCAGGCAGTCAGTTGGCAGACTCACCTGAGGCCCTGCTTCCCCGACTGTGATATAGAACCCCCGCCTGCTGCAGCCCAAAGGGACGGCTTATGGTAAGGGAAAAACCGTGTGTTGGAAAGTTCCTGCCTAACCCTCGCACAAGCACAAGCATATGGGTCAGTGGTCAAAGACTTTCCCCACAAGTTTACCATGTTTGCTCCCATCTAGCCTCCGAAGGCCAAGGTCACCTAGCTGGGGATCACACTTCAGGAAAGGTACTCATGCTGCTTGAGACTGCAAGTTGTTTCACCAGGCAGCCCAAATCGAGTACACCCACTTGCATTTTCCAGGGGCAGAGCAAAAGGTGTAAACTTACACGCCTCCAGCCTGGGAGGGGCGACATACACTTTCTGAATGGGAAAGAAGCCCATGCCTTCAGTGTGAAAGGCCACTATGCCTCTTTGCTTTGGCAGCCCAGGGGTAGCGTCGGCTCTGAAATGCTTCCAAAGGAGCAGAGTCAGAGAACCTTTGAACCACAGAGCAGGTGCAGCCCCGAACAAGGTCTGCTCTTGGCCTGAGAACACCCACTGCGCAGCACTTCTTTTGGGTACACACGTGTAGAGGAAGGTTGTTGAATTCTGCTGCGTGATAACTTCTCCGGGTCACGTAGTGTGAGGGCCAGTAGAGTGGCCCACCATCTCATCCCAGCTTCATGTGCCGGGTGTATAGGCAAACTCCCTGCTTGATTCCCTCCGTGGGCCTCGTAAGCTCCAGAGAAAGATGGATGATTGGGACCCAGGGCTGGTATCTAGGTTCATGTTCTGTGCCTCAACTTCGCAGCTGTTCTCTCTAAGCGGGTCACAAAGGCTCTCTGGAAGAGTTTCCTTAGAGGCTCAGAAACAGGAAATTAGCCGACAGGCCCACGGGGATGCCAGTTCTCTGCAGCAACAACCCTACAAGCGTCAGACACTTGGGTTCTCTTCGGTAAATGGAAGAACAACTCTGCTTGGAAGCTTCTGCCATCCAGTTTGAGAGTCACACTTCCACCGCAGCCTAGGATCCCAAGTGTTGCCATGCCGCCACAATTTCCAATTCTTAGGCCTATGACGGCAGAGTGTCTGGCAGTTCTCAAAGAGACCTTAGGAATGCAGGCGTTTTGGCTCCTTCCACCGAGAAAGCAGCTCCTCCAGATCCTCTGTCGTTAGGTATTTCATGTTAGAATATCTCTAGGCGCCCTCTTTCCTCCTCCACGAGGTAAGACACAAACGGACTTGCCCTAAAGGGAAGAAGCCTTCTGAGTCCGGCAGAGAGGCAGCCTCTCCCACTCAGCATCCCCCACGACTGAGCCCCAGGTATGGGTCTGAGACACGGAGAAAGACAGCCGTAACCCCGAGCTTTTCCACAATCTAGTATAGGCCTCACCCTCAAGCTCACGTCAATTTCATAGAGAAAACACCAGGCCTCGGTGTGCTTTCCTGTGGCAAGGAAACTTTGCTTTCATTCCTTAGGTGGCACATTGGCTCAGGACGGCCCTACCCGAAGTACTCACGGTGTGCAGCCCTATTTGTTGAGATCAGCCCCTCTGGCTCTTTCTCGGATGAAACCAAGTGGACAAAGAGCCGTTCCTAAGCTGGGGTCCCTGGGAGCTTTCCCTAGTCTACACCAGAACAGCACTCTGAGGGAGAGGAGACGCGGAGGTTTGGTAGCAAAATCTCCTAATCTGAAGAGAAACATTTCGTTGTAGGCGGGTTCCATCAGCCTTGCCGTATTTTCTCAGCTGCCTAGGATGGAGGGCAGGCAGTCAGTTGGCAGACTCACCTGAGGCCCTGCTTCCCAGACTGTGATACAGAACCCCCGCCTGCTGCAGCCCAAAGGGACGGCTTATGGTAAGGGAAAAACCCTGTGCTGGAAAGTTCCTGCCTAACCCTCGCACAGGCACAAGCATATGGGTCAGTGGTCAAAGACTTTCCCCACAAGTTTACCATGTTTGCTCCCATCTAGCCTCCGAAGGCCGAGGTTACCTAGCTGGGGATCACACTTCAGGAAAGGTACTCATGCTGCTTGAGACTGCAAGTTGTTTCACCAGGCAGCCCAAATCGAGTACACCCACTTGCATTTTCCAGGGGCAGAGCAAAAGGTGTCAACTTACAGGCCTCCAGCCTGGGAGGGGAACATACACTTTCTGAATGGGAAAGAAGCTCATGCCTTCAGTGTGAAAGGCCACTATGCCTCTTTGCTTTGGCAGCCCAGGGGTAGCGTCGGCTCTGAAATGCTTCCAAAGGAGCAGAGTCAGAGAACCTTTGAACCTCAGAGCAGGTGCAGCCCCGAACAAGGTCTGCTCTGGGCCTGAGAACACCCACTGCCCAGCGCTTTTTTTGGGTACACACGTGTAGAGGAAGGTTGTTGAATTCTGCTGCGTGATAATTTCTCCGGGCCACGTAGTGTGAGGGCCAGTAGAGTGGCCCTCCATCTCATCCCAGCTTCATGTGCCGGGTGTATAAGGCAAACTCCCTTCTTGATTCCCTCCGTGGGCTACGTAAGCTCCAGAGAAAGATGGATGATTGGGACCCAGGGCTGGTATCTAGGTTCATGTTCTGTGCCTCAACTTCGCAGCGGTTCTCTCTAAGCAAGTCACAAAGGCTCTCTGGAAGTTTCCTTAGAGGCTCAGAAACAGGAAAGTAGCCAACAGGCCCACGGGGATGCCAGTTCTCTGCAGCAACAACGCTACCAGCGTCAGACACTTGGGTTCCCTTTGGTAAATGGAAGAACAACTCTGCTTGGAAGCTTCTGCCATCCAGTTTGAGAGTCGCACTTCCACCGCAGCCTAGGATTCCAAGTGTTGCCAGGCCGCCACAATTTCCCATTCTTAGGCCTATGACGGCAGAGTGTCTGGCAGTCCTCAAAGAGACCTTAGGGATGCAGGCGTTTTGGCTCCTTCCACCGAGAAAGCAGCTCCTCCAGATCCTCTGTCGTTAGGTATTTCATGTTAGAATATCTCGAGGCGCCTTCTTTCCTCCTCCACGAGGTAAGACACAAACGGACTTGCCCTAAAGGCAAGAAGCCTTCTGAGTCCGGCAGAGAGGCGTCCTCTCCCACTCAGCATCCCCCCACGACTGAGCCCCTGGTATGGGTCCGAGACACGGAGATAGACAGCCGTAACCCCGAGCTTTTCCACAATCTAGTATAGGCCTCACCCTGAAGCTCACGTCAATTTCATAGAGAAAACACCAGGCCTCGGTGTGCTTTCCTGTGGCAAGGAAACTTTGCTTTCATTCCTTAGGTGGCACATTGGCTCAGGACGGCCCTACCCGAAGGACTCACGGTGTGCAGCCCTATTTATTGAGATCAGCCCCTCTGGCTCTTTCTCGGATGAAACCAAGTGGGCAAAGAGCCGTTCCTAAGCTGGGGTCCCTGGGAGCCTTCCCTAGTCTACACCAGAACAGCACTCTGAGGGAGAGGAGACGCGGAGGCTTGGTAGCCAAATCTCCTATTCTGCAGAGAAACATTTCGTTGTAGGTGGGTTCCATCAGCCTTGCCATATTTTCTCAGCTGGCTAGGACGGAGGGTAGGCAGTCAGTTGGCAGGCTCACCTGAGGCCCTGCTTCCCAGACTGTGATACAGAACCCCCGCCTGCTGCAGCCCAAAGGGACGGCTTATGGTAAGGGGAAAACCCTGTGTTGGAAAGTTCCTGCCTAACCCTCGCACAAGCACAAGCATATGGGTCAGTGGTCCAAGACTTTCCCCACAAGTTTACCATATTTGCTCCCATCTAGCCTCCGAAGGCCGAGGTTACCTAGCTGGGAATCACACTTCAGGAGAGGTACTCATGCTGCTTGGGACTGCAAGTTGTTTCACCAGGCAGCCCAAATCGAGTCCACCCACTTGCATTTTCCAGGGGCCGAGCCTGGGAGGGGCAACATACACTTTCTGAATGGGAAAGAAGCCCATGCCTTCAGTGTGAAAGGCCACTATGCCTCTTTGCTTTGGCAGCCCAGGGATAGCGTCGGCTCTGAAATGCTTCCAAAGGAGCAGAGTCAGAGAACCTTTGAACCACAGAGCAGGTGCAGCCCCGAACAAGGTCTGCTCTTGGCCTGAGAACACCCACTGCCCAGCGCTTCGTTTGGGTACACACGTGTAGAGGAAGGTTGTTGAATTCTGCTGCGTGATAACTTCTCCGGGCCACGTAGCGTGAGGGCCAGTAGAGTGGCCCTCCATCTCATCCCGGCTTCATGTGCCGGGTGTATAAGTCAAACTCCCTGCTTCAATCCCTCCGTGGGCTACGTAACCTCCAGAGAGATGTGGGTGATTGGGACCCAGAGCTGGTATCTAGGTCACTGCTCTGTGCCTCAACTTCGCAGCTGTTCTCTCTAAGCGGGTCCCAAAGGCTTTCTGGAAGAGTTTCCTTAGAGGGCCAGAAACAGGAAATTAGCCGACAGGCCCACGGGGATGCCAGTTCTCGGCAGCAACAACGCTACCAGCGTCAGACCCTTGGCTTCTCTTTGTTAAATGGAAGAACAACTCTGCTTGGAAGCTTCTGCCATCCAGTTTGAGAGTCGCACTTCCACCGCAGCCTAGGATTCCAAGTGTTGCCATGCCGCCACAATTTCCCATTCTTAGGCCTATGACGGCAGAGTATCTGGCAGTCCTCAAAGAGACCTTAGGGATGCAGGCGTTTTGGCTCCTTCCACCGAGAAAGCAGCTCCTCCAGATCCTCTGTCGTTAGGTATTTCATGTTAGAATATCTCTAGGCGCCCTCTTTCCTCCTCCACGAGGTAAGACACAAACGGACTTGCCCTAAAGGGAAGAAGCCTTCTGAGTCCGGCAGAGAGGCAGCCTTTCCCACTCAGCATCCCCCACGACTGAGCCCCAGGTATGGGTCTGAGACACGGAGAAAGACAGCCGTAACCCCGAGCTTTTCCACAATGTAGTATAGGCCTCACCCTCAAGCTCACGTCAATTACATAGAGAAAACACCAGGCCTCGGTGTGCTTTCCTGTGGCAAGGAAACTTTGCTTTCATTCCTTAGGTGGCACATTGGCTCAGGACGGCGCTACCCGAAGTACTCACGGTGTGCAACCCTATTTATTGAGATCAGCCCCTCTGGCTCTTTCTCGGATGAAACCAAGTGGGCAGAGAGCGGTTCCTAAGCTGGGGTCCCTGGGAGCTTTCCCTAGTCTACACCAGAACAGCACTCTGAGGGAGAGGAGACGCGGAGGTTTGGTAGCAAAATCTCCTAATCTGAAGAGAAACATTTCGTTGTAGGCTGGTTCCATCAGCCTTGCCGTATTTTCTCAGCTGCCTAGGATGGAGGGCAGGCAGTCAGTTGGCAGACTCACCTGAGGCCCTGCTTCCCCGACTGTGATATAGAACCCCCGCCTGCTGCAGCCCAAAGGGACGGCTTATGGTAAGGGAAAAACCGTGTGTTGGAAAGTTCCTGCCTAACCCTCGCACAAGCACAAGCATATGGGTCAGTGGTCAAAGACTTTCCCCACAAGTTTACCATGTTTGCTCCCATCTAGCCTCCGAAGGCCAAGGTCACCTAGCTGGGGATCACACTTCAGGAAAGGTACTCATGCTGCTTGAGACTGCAAGTTGTTTCACCAGGCAGCCCAAATCGAGTACACCCACTTGCATTTTCCAGGGGCAGAGCAAAAGGTGTAAACTTACACGCCTCAAGCCTGGGAGGGGCGACATACACTTTCTGAATGGGAAAGAAGCCCATGCCTTCAGTGTGAAAGGCCACTATGCCTCTTTGCTTTGGCAGCCCAGGGGTACCGTCGGCTCTGAAATGCTTCCAAAGGAGCAGAGTCAGAGAACCTTTGAACCACAGAGCAGGTGCAGCCCCGAACAAGGTCTGCTCTTGGCCTGAGAACACCCACTGCGCAGCACTTCTTTTGGGTACACACGTGTAGAGGAAGGTTGTTGAATTCTGCTGCGTGATAACTTCTCCGGGTCACGTAGTGTGAGGGCCAGTAGAGTGGCCCACCATCTCATCCCAGCTTCATGTGCCGGGTGTATAGGCAAACTCCCTGCTTGATTCCCTCCGTGGGCCTCGTAAGCTCCAGAGAAAGATGGATGATTGGGACCCAGGGCTGGTATCTAGGTTCATGTTCTGTGCCTCAACTTCGCAGCTGTTCTCTCTAAGCGGGTCACAAAGGCTCTCTGGAAGAGTTTCCTTAGAGGCTCAGAAACAGGAAATTAGCCGACAGGCCCACGGGGATGCCAGTTCTCTGCAGCAACAACCCTACAAGCGTCAGACACTTGGGTTCTCTTCGGTAAATGGAAGAACAACTCTGCTTGGAAGCTTCTGCCATCCAGTTTGAGAGTCACACTTCCAC
This sequence comes from Eschrichtius robustus, assembly GCF_028021215.1. Lineage (NCBI taxonomy): Eukaryota > Metazoa > Chordata > Mammalia > Artiodactyla > Eschrichtiidae > Eschrichtius > Eschrichtius robustus. The sequence goes on from NC_090842.1 coordinate 44,572,549, forward strand.
CGCAGCCTAGGATCCCAAGTGTTGCCATGCCGCCACAATTTCCAATTCTTAGGCCTATGACGGCAGAGTGTCTGGCAGTTCTCAAAGAGACCTTAGGAATGCAGGCGTTTTGGCTCCTTCCACCGAGAAAGCAGCTCCTCCAGATCCTCTGTCGTTAGGTATTTCATGTTAGAATATCTCTAGGCGCCCTCTTTCCTCCTCCACGAGGTAAGACACAAACGGACTTGCCCTAAAGGGAAGAAGCCTTCTGAGTCCGGCAGAGAGGCAGCCTCTCCCACTCAGCATCCCCCACGACTGAGCCCCAGGTATGGGTCTGAGACACGGAGAAAGACAGCCGTAACCCCGAGCTTTTCCACAATCTAGTATAGGCCTCACCCTCAAGCTCACGTCAATTTCATAGAGAAAACACCAGGCCTCGGTGTGCTTTCCTGTGGCAAGGAAACTTTGCTTTCATTCCTTAGGTGGCACATTGGCTCAGGACGGCCCTACCCGAAGTACTCACGGTGTGCAGCCCTATTTGTTGAGATCAGCCCCTCTGGCTCTTTCTCGGATGAAACCAAGTGGGCAAAGAGCCGTTCCTAAGCTGGGGTCCCTGGGAGCTTTCCCTAGTCTACACCAGAACAGCACTCTGAGGGAGAGGAGACGCGGAGGTTTGGTAGCAAAATCTCCTAATCTGAAGAGAAACATTTCGTTGTAGGCGGGTTCCATCAGCCTTGCCGTATTTTCTCAGCTGCCTAGGATGGAGGGCAGGCAGTCAGTTGGCAGACTCACCTGAGGCCCTGCTTCCCAGACTGTGATACAGAACCCCCGCCTGCTGCAGCCCAAAGGGACGGCTTATGGTAAGGGAAAAACCCTGTGCTGGAAAGTTCCTGCCTAACCCTCGCACAGGCACAAGCATATGGGTCAGTGGTCAAAGACTTTCCCCACAAGTTTACCATGTTTGCTCCCATCTAGCCTCCGAAGGCCGAGGTTACCTAGCTGGGGATCACACTTCAGGAAAGGTACTCATGCTGCTTGAGACTGCAAGTTGTTTCACCAGGCAGCCCAAATCGAGTACACCCACTTGCATTTTCCAGGGGCAGATCAAAAGGTGTCAACTTACAGGCCTCCAGCCTGGGAGGGGAACATACACTTTCTGAATGGGAAAGAAGCTCATGCCTTCAGTGTGAAAGGCCACTATGCCTCTTTGCTTTGGCAGCCCAGGGGTAGCGTCGGCTCTGAAATGCTTCCAAAGGAGCAGAGTCAGAGAACCTTTGAACCTCAGAGCAGGTGCAGCCCCGAACAAGGTCTGCTCTTGGCCTGAGAACACCCACTGCCCAGCGCTTTTTTTGGGTACACACGTGTAGAGGAAGGTTGTTGAATTCTGCTGCGTGATAATTTCTCCGGGCCACGTAGTGTGAGGGCCAGTAGAGTGGCCCTCCATCTCATCCCAGCTTCATGTGCCGGGTGTATAAGGCAAACTCCCTTCTTGATTCCCTCCGTGGGCTACGTAAGCTCCAGAGAAAGATGGATGATTGGGACCCAGGGCTGGTATCTAGGTTCATGTTCTGTGCCTCAACTTCGCAGCGGTTCTCTCTAAGCAAGTCACAAAGGCTCTCTGGAAGAGTTTCCTTAGAGGCTCAGAAACAGGAAAGTAGCCAACAGGCCCACGGGGATGCCAGTTCTCTGCAGCAACAACGCTACCAGCGTCAGACACTTGGGTTCCCTTTGGTAAATGGAAGAACAACTCTGCTTGGAAGCTTCTGCCATCCAGTTTGAGAGTCGCACTTCCACCGCAGCCTAGGATTCCAAGTGTTGCCATGCTGCCACAATTTCCCATTCTTAGGCCTATGACGGCAGAGTGTCTGGCAGTCCTCAAAGAGACCTTAGGGATGCAGGCGTTTTGGCTCCTTCCACCGAGAAAGCAGCTCCTCCAGATCCTCTGTCGTTAGGTATTTCATGTTAGAATATCTCGAGGCGCCTTCTTTCCTCCTCCACGAGGTAAGACACAAACGGACTTGCCCTAAAGGCAAGAAGCCTTCTGAGTCCGGCAGAGAGGCGTCCTCTCCCACTCAGCATCCCCCCACGACTTAGCCCCTGGTATGGGTCCGAGACACGGAGATAGACAGCCGTAACCCCGAGCTTTTCCACAATCTAGTATAGGCCTCACCCTGAAGCTCACGTCAATTTCATAGAGAAAACACCAGGCCTCGGTGTGCTTTCCTGTGGCAAGGAAACTTTGCTTTCATTCCTTAGGTGGCACATTGGCTCAGGACGGCCCTACCCGAAGGACTCACGGTGTGCAGCCCTATTTATTGAGATCAGCCCCTCTGGCTCTTTCTCGGATGAAACCAAGTGGGCAAAGAGCCGTTCCTAAGCTGGGGTCCCTGGGAGCCTTCCCTAGTCTACACCAGAACAGCACTCTGAGGGAGAGGAGACGCGGAGGCTTGGTAGCCAAATCTCCTATTCTGCAGAGAAACATTTCGTTGTAGGTGGGTTCCATCAGCCTTGCCATATTTTCTCAGCTGGCTAGGACGGAGGGCAGGCAGTCAGTTGGCAGGCTCACCTGAGGCCCTGCTTCCCAGACTGTGATACAGAACCCCCGCCTGCTGCAGCCCAAAGGGACGGCTTATGGTAAGGGGAAAACCCTGTGTTGGAAAGTTCCTGCCTAACCCTCGCACAAGCACAAGCATATGGGTCAGTGGTCCAAGACTTTCCCCACAAGTTTACCATGTTTGCTCCCATCTAGCCTCCGAAGGCCGAGGTTACCTAGCTGGGAATCACACTTCAGGAGAGGTACTCATGCTGCTTGGGACTGCAAGTTGTTTCACCAGGCAGCCCAAATCGAGTCCACCCACTTGCATTTTCCAGGGGCCGAGCCTGGGAGGGGCAACATACACTTTCTGAATGGGAAAGAAGCCCATGCCTTCAGTGTGAAAGGCCACTATGCCTCTTTGCTTTGGCAGCCCAGGGATAGCGTCGGCTCTGAAATGCTTCCAAAGGAGCAGAGTCAGAGAACCTTTGAACCACAGAGCAGGTGCAGCCCCGAACAAGGTCTGCTCTTGGCCTGAGAACACCCACTGCCCAGCGCTTCGTTTGGGTACACACGTGTAGAGGAAGGTTGTTGAATTCTGCTGCGTGATAACTTCTCCGGGCCACGTAGCGTGAGGGCCAGTAGAGTGGCCCTCCATCTCATCCCGGCTTCATGTGCCGGGTGTATAAGTCAAACTCCCTGCTTCAATCCCTCCGTGGGCTACGTAACCTCCAGAGAGAGGTGGGTGATTGGGACCCAGAGCTGGTATCTAGGTCACTGCTCTGTGCCTCAACTTCGCAGCTGTTCTCTCTAAGCGGGTCCCAAAGGCTTTCTGGAAGAGTTTCCTTAGAGGGCCAGAAACAGGAAATTAGCCGACAGGCCCACGGGGATGCCAGTTCTCGGCAGCAACAACGCTACCAGCGTCAGACCCTTGGGTTCTCTTTGTTAAATGGAAGAACAACTCTGCTTGGAAGCTTCTGCCATCCAGTTTGAGAGTCGCACTTCCACCGCAGCCTAGGATTCCAAGTGTTGCCATGCCGCCACAATTTCCCATTCTTAGGCCTATGACGGCAGAGTATCTGGCAGTCCTCAAAGAGACCTTAGGGATGCAGGCGTTTTGGCTCCTTCCACCGAGAAAGCAGCTCCTCCAGATCCTCTGTCGTTAGGTATTTCATGTTAGAATATCTCTAGGCGCCCTCTTTCCTCCTCCACGAGGTAAGACACAAACGGACTTGCCCTAAAGGAAAGAAGCCTTCTGAGTCCGGCAGAGAGGCAGCCTTTCCCACTCAGCATCCCCCAAGACTGAGCCCCAGGTATGGGTCTGAGACACGGAGGAAGACAGCCGTAACCCCGAGCTTTTCCACAATCTAGTATAGGCCTCACCCTGAAGCTCACGTCAATTTCATAGAGAAAACACCAGGCCTCGGTGTGCTTTCCTGTGGCAAGGAAACTTTGCTTTCATTCCTTAGGTGGCACATTGGCTCAGGACGGCCCTACCCGAAGTACTCACGGTGTGCAGCCCTATTTATTGAGATCAGCCCCTCTGGCTCTTTCTCGGATGAAACCAAGTGGGCAGAGAGCGGTTCCTAAGCTGGGGTCCCTGGGAGCTTTCCCTAGTCTACACCAGAACAGCACTCTGAGGGAGAGGAGACGCGGAGGTTTGGTAGCAAATTCTCCTAATCTGAAGAGAAACATTTCGTTGTAGGCGGGTTCCATCAGCCTTGCCGTATTTTCTCAGCTGCCTAGGATGGAGGGCAGGCAGTCAGTTGGCAGACTCACCTGAGGCCCTGCTTCCCCGACTGTGATACAGAACCCCCGCCTGCTGCAGCCCAAAGGGACGGCTTATGGTAAGGGAAAAACCGTGTGTTGGAAAGTTCCTGCCTAACCCTCGCACAAGCACAAGCATATGGGTCAGTGGTCAAAGACTTTCCCCACAAGTTTACCATGTTTACTCCCATCTAGCCTCCGAAGGCCGAGGTTACCTAGCTGGGGATCACACTTCAGGAAAGGTACTCATGCTGCTTGAGACTGCAAGTTGTTTCACCAGGCAGCCCAAATCGAGTACACCCACTTGCATTTTCCAGGGGCAGAGCAAAAGGTGTAAACTTACACGCCTCCAGCCTGGGAGGGGCGACATACACTTTCTGAATGGGAAAGAAGCCCATGCCTTCAGTGTGAAAGGCCACTATGCCTCTTTGCTTTGGCAGCCCAGGGGTAGCGTCGGCTCTGAAATGCTTCCAAAGGAGCAGAGTCAGAGAACCTTTGAACCACAGAGCAGGTGCAGCCCCGAACAAGGTCTGCTCTTGGCCTGAGAACACCCACTGCGCAGCACTTCTTTTGGGTACACACGTGTAGAGGATGGTTGTTGAATTCTGCTGCGTGATAACTTCTCCGGGTCACGTAGTGTGAGGGCCAGTAGAGTGGCCCACCATCTCATCCCAGCTTCATGTGCCGGGTGTATAGGCAAACTCCCTGCTTGATTCCCTCCGTGGGCCTCGTAAGCTCCAGAGAAAGATGGATGATTGGGACCCAGGGCTGGTATCTAGGTTCATGTTCTGTGCCTCAACTTCGCAGCTGTTCTCTCTAAGCGGGTCACAAAGGCTCTCTGGAAGAGTTTCCTTAGAGGCTCAGAAACAGGAAATTAGCCGACAGGCCCACGGGGATGCCAGTTCTCTGCAGGAACAACCCTACAAGCGTCAGACACTTGGGTTCTCTTCGGTAAATGGAAGAACAACTCTGCTTGGAAGCTTCTGCCATCCAGTTTGAGAGTCACACTTCCACCGCAGCCTAGGATCCCAAGTGTTGCCATGCCGCCACAATTTCCAATTCTTAGGCCTATGACGGCAGAGTGTCTGGCAGTTCTCAAAGAGACCTTAGGAATGCAGGCGTTTTGGCTCCTTCCACCGAGAAAGCAGCTCCTCCAGATCCTCTGTCGTTAGGTATTTCATGTTAGAATATCTCTAGGCGCCCTCTTTCCTCCTCCACGAGGTAAGACACAAACGGACTTGCCCTAAAGGGAAGAAGCCTTCTGAGTCCGGCAGAGAGGCAGCCTCTCCCACTCAGCATCCCCCACGACTGAGCCCCAGGTATGGGTCTGAGACACGGAGAAAGACAGCCGTAACCCCGAGCTTTTCCACAATCTAGTATAGGCCTCACCCTCAAGCTCACGTCAATTTCATAGAGAAAACACCAGGCCTCGGTGTGCTTTCCTGTGGCAAGGAAACTTTGCTTTCATTCCTTAGATGGCACATTGGCTCAGGACGGCCCTACCCGAAGTACTCACGGTGTGCAGCCCTATTTGTTGAGATCAGCCCCTCTGGCTCTTTCTCGGATGAAACCAAGTGGGCAAAGAGCCGTTCCTAAGCTGGGGTCCCTGGGAGCTTTCCCTAGTCTACACCAGAACAGCACTCTGAGGGAGAGTAGACGCGGAGGTTTGGTAGCAAAATCTCCTAATCTGAAGAGAAACATTTCGTTGTAGGCGGGTTCCATCAGCCTTGCCGTATTTTCTCAGCTGCCTAGGATGGAGGGCAGGCAGTCAGTTGGCAGACTCACCTGAGGCCCTGCTTCCCCGACTGTGATACAGAACCCCCGCCTGCTGCAGCCCAAAGGGACGGCTTATGGTAAGGGAAAAACCGTGCATTGGAAAGTTCCTGCCTAACCCTCGCACAAGCACAAGCATATGGGTCAGTGGTCAAAGACTTTCCCCACAAGTTTACCATGTTTGCTCCCATCTAGCCTCCGAAGGCCGAGGTTACCTAGCTGGGGATCACACTTCAGGAAAGGTACTCATGCTGCTTGAGACTGCAAGTTGTTTCACCAGGCAGCCCAAATCGAGTACACCCACTTGCATTTTCCAGGGGCAGAGCAAAAGGTGTAAACTTACAGGCCTCCAGCCTGGGAGGGGCGACATACACTTTCTGAATGGGAAAGAAGCCCATGCCTTCAGTGTGAAAGGCCACTATGCCTCTTTGCTTTGGCAGCCCAGGGGTAGCGTCGGCTCTGAAATGCTTCCAAAGGAGCAGAGTCAGAGAACCTTTGAATCACAGAGCAGGTGCAGCCCCGAACAAGGTCTGCTCTTGGCCTGAGAACACCCACTGCGCAGCACTTCTTTTGGGTACACACGTGTAGAGGAAGGTTGTTGAATTCTGCTGCGTGATAACTTCTCCGGGTCACGTAGTGTGAGGGCCAGTAGAGTGGCCCTCCATCTCATCCCAGCTTCATGTGCCGGGTGTATAAGGCAAACTCCCTGCTTGATTCCCTCCGTGGGCCTCGTAAGCTCCAGAGAAAGATGGATGATTGGGACCCAGGGCTGGTATCTAGGTTCATGTTCTGTGCCTCAACTTCGCAGCTGTTCTCTCTAAGCGGGTCCCAAAGGCTTTCTGGAAGAGTTTCCTTAGAGGCTCAGAAACAGGAAATTAGCCGACAGGCCCACGGGGATGGCAGTTCTCGGCAGCAACAACGCTACCAGCGTCAGACCCTTGGGTTCTCTTTGGTAAATGGAAGAACAACTCTGCTTGGAAGCTTCTGCCATCCAGTTTGAGAGTCGCACTTCCACCGCAGCCTAGGTTTCCATGTGTTGCCATGCCGCCACAATTTCCAATTCTTAGGCCTATGACAGCAGAGTGTCTGGCAGTTCTCAAAGAGACCTTAGGAATGCAGGCGTTTTGGCTCCTTCCACCGAGAAAGCAGCTCCTCCAGCTCCTCTGTCGTTAGGTATTTCATGTTAGAATATCTCTAGGCGCCCTCTTTCCTCCTCCACGAGGTAAGACACAAACGGACTTGCCCTAAAGGGAAGAAGCCTTCTGAGTCCGGCAGAGAGGCAGCCTTTCCCACTCAGCGTCACCCCACGACTGAGCCCCTGGTATGGGTCCGAGACACGGAGATAGACAGCCGTAACCCCGAGCTTTTCCACAATGTAGTATAGGCCTCACCCTCAAGCTCACGTCAATTTCATAGAGAAAACACCAGGCCTCGGTGTGCTTTCCTGTGGCAAGGAAACTTTGCTTTCATTCCTTAGGTGGCACATTGGCTCAGGACGGCCCTAGCCGAAGGACTCACGGTGTGCAGCCCTATTTGTTGAGATCAGCCCCTCTGGCTCTTTCTCGGATGAAACCAAGTGGGCAAAGAGCCGTTCCTAAGCTGGGGTCCCTGGGAGCTTTCCCTAGTCTACACCAGAACAGCACTCTGAGGGAGAGGAGACGCGGAGGTTTGGTAGCAAAATCTCCTATTCTGAAGAGAAACATTTCGTTGTAGGCGGGTTCCATCAGCCTTGCCGTATTTTCTCAGCTGCCTAGGATGGAGGGCAGGCAGTCAGTTGGCAGGCTCACCTGAGGCCCTGCTTCCCAGACTGTGATTCAGAACCCCCGCCTGCTGCAGCCCAAAGGGACGGCTTATGGTAAGGGAAAAACCCTGTGTTGGAAAGTTCCTGCCTAACCCTCGCACAAGCACAAGCATATGGGTCAGTGGTCAAAGACTTTCCCCACAAGTTTACCATGTTTGCTCCCATCTAGCCTCCGAAGGCCGAGGTTACCTAGCTGGGGATCACACTTCAGGAAAGGTACTCATGCTGCATGTGACTGCAAGTTGTTTCACCAGGCAGCCCAAATCGAGTACACCCACTTGCATTTTCCAGGGGCAGAGCAAAAGGTGTAAACTTACACGCCTCCAGCCTGGGAGGGGCGACATACACTTTCTGAATGGGAAAGAAGCCCATGCCTTCAGTGTGAAAGGCCACTATGCCTCTTTGCTTTGGCAGCCCAGGGGTAGCGTCGGCTCTGAAATGCTTCCAAAGGAGCAGAGTCAGAGAACCTTTGAACCACAGAGCAGGTGCAGCCCCGAACAAGGTCTGCTCTTGGCCTGAGAACACCCACTGCGCAGCACTTCTTTTGGGTACACACGTGTAGAGGAAGGTTGTTGAATTCTGCTGCGTGATAACTTCTCCGGGTCACGTAGTGTGAGGGCCAGTAGAGTGGCCCTCCATCTCATCCCAGCTTCATGTGCCGGGTGTATAAGGCAAACTCCCTGCTTGATTCCCTCCGTGGGCCTCGTAAGCTCCAGAGAAAGATGGATGATTGGGACCAAGGGCTGGTATCTAGGTTCATGTTCTGTGCCTCAACTTCGCAGCTGTTCTCTCTAAGCGGGTCCCAAAGGCTCTCTGGAAGAGTTTCCTTAGAGGCTCAGAAACAGGAAATTAGCCGACAGGCCCACGGGGATGCCAGTTCTCTGCAGCAACAACGCTACAAGCGTTAGACACTTGGGTTCTCTTCGGTAAATGGAAGAACAACTCTGCTTGGAAGCTTCTGCCATCCAGTTTGAGAGTCACACTTCCACCGCAGCCTAGGATTCCAAGTGTTGCCATGCCGTCACAATTTCCTTAGGCCTATGACGGCAGAGTGTCTGGCAGTTCTCAAAGAGACCTTAGGAATACAGGCGTTTTGGCTCCTTCCACCGAGAAAGCAGCTCCTCCAGATCCTCTGTCGTTAGGTATTTCATGTTAGAATATCTTTAGGCGCCCTCTTTCCTCCTCCACGAGGTAAGACACAAACGGACTTGCCCTAAAGGGAAGAAGCCTTCTGAGTCCGGCAGAGAGGCAGCCTTTCCCACTCAGCATCCCCCACGACTGAGCCCCAGGTATGGGTCTGAGACACGGAGATAGACAGCCGTAACCCCGAGCTTTTCCACAATCTAGTATAGGCCTCACCCTGAAGCTCACGTCAATTTCATAGAGAAAACACCAGGCCTCGGTGTGCTTTCCTGTGGCAAGGAAACTTTGCTTTCATTCCTTAGGTGGCACATTGGCTCAGGACGGCCCTACCCGAAGGACTCACGGTGTGCAGCCCTATTTATTGAGATCAGCCCCTCTGGCTTTTTCTCGGATGAAACCAAGTGGGCAAAGAGCCGTTCCTAAGCTGGGGTCCCTGGGAGCCTTCCCTAGTCTACACCAGAACAGCACTCTGAGGGAGAGGAGACGCGGAGGCTTGGTAGCAAAATCTCCTATTCTGCAGAGAAACATTTCGTTGTAGGTGGGTTCCATCAGCCTTGCCATATTTTCTCAGCTGGCTAGGACGGAGGGCAGGCAGTCAGTTGGCAGGCTCACCTGAGGCCCTGCTTCCCAAACTGTGATACAGAACCCCCGCCTGCTGCAGCCCAAAGGGACGGCTTATGGTAAGGGGAAAACACTGTGTTGGAAAGTTCCTGCCTAACCCTCGCACAAGCACAAGCATATGGGTCAGTGGTCCAAGACTTTCCCCACAAGTTTACCATGTTTGCTCCCATCTAGCCTCCGAAGGTCGAGGTTACCTAGCTGGGAATCACACTTCAGGAGAGGTACTCATGCTGCTTGGGACTGCAAGTTTTTCACCAGGCAGCCCAAATCGAGTCCACCCACTTGCATTTTCCAGGGGCCGAGCCTGGGAGGGGCAACATACACTTTCTGAATGGGAAAGAAGCCCATGCCTTCAGTGTGAAAGGCCACTATGCCTCTTTGCTTTGGCAGCCCAGGGATAGCGTCGGCTCTGAAATGCTTCCAAAGGAGCAGAGTCAGAGAACCTTTGAACCACAGAGCAGGTGCAGCCCCGAACAAGGTCTGCTCTTGGCCTGAGAACACCCACTGCCCAGCGCTTCGTTTGGGTACACACGTGTAGAGGAAGGTTGTTGAATTCTGCTGCGTGATAACTTCTCCGGGCCACGTAGCGTGAGGGCCAGTAGAGTGGCCCTCCATCTCATCCCGGCTTCATGTGCCGGGTGTATAAGTCAAACTCCCTGCCTCAATCCCTCCGTGGGCTACGTAACCTCCAGAGAGAGGTGGGTGATTGGGACCCAGAGCTGGTATCTAGGTCACTGCTCTGTGCCTCAACTTCGCAGCTGTTCTCTCTAAGCGGGTCCCAAAGGCTTTCCGGAAGAGTTTCCTTAGAGGGCCAGAAACAGGAAATTAGCCGACAGGCCCACGGGGATGCCAGTTCTCGGCAGCAACAACGCTACCAGCGTCAGACCCTTGGGTTCTCTTTGGTAAATGGAAGAACAACTCTGCTTGGAAGCTTCTGCCATCCAGTTTGAGAGTCGCACTTCCACCGCAGCCTAGGATTCCAAGTGTTGCCATGCCGCCACAATTTCCCATTCTTAGGCCTATGACGGCAGAGTATCTGGCAGTCCTCAAAGAGACCTTAGGGATGCAGGCGTTTTGGCTCCTTCCACCGAGAAAGCAGCTCCTCCAGATCCTCTGTCGTTAGGTATTTCATGTTAGAATATCTCTAGGCGCCCTCTTTCCTCCTCCACGAGGTAAGACACAAACGGACTTGCCCTAAAGGGAAGAAGCCTTCTGAGTCCGGCAGAGAGGCAGCCTCTCCCACTCAGCATTCCCCGACGACTGAGCCCCTGGCAAGGGTCCGAGACACGGAGGAAGACAGCCGTAACCCCGAGCTTTTCCACAATGTAGTATAGGCCTCACCCTGAAGCTCACGTCAATTTCATAGAGAAAACACCAGGCCTCGGTGTGCTTTCCTGTGGCAAGGAAACTTTGCTTTCATTCCTTAGGTGGCACATTGGCTCAGGACGGCCCTACCCGAAGGACTCACGGTGTGCAACCCTATTTGTTGAGATCAGCCCCTCTGGCTCTTTCTCGGATGAAACCAAGTGGGCAAAGAGCCGTTCCTAAGCTGGGGTCCCTGGGAGCCTTCCCTAGTCTACACCAGAACAGCACTCTGAGGGAGAGGAGACGCGGAGGCTTGGTAGCCAAATCTCCTATTCTGCAGAGAAACATTTCGTTGTAGGTGGGTTCCATCAGCCTTGCCATATTTTCTCAGCTGGCTAGGACGGAGGGCAGGCAGTCAGTTGGCAGGCTCACCTGAGGCCCTGCTTCCCAGACTGTGATACAGAACCCCCGCCTGCTGCAGCCCAAAGGGACGGCTTATGGTAAGGGAAAAACCCTGTGCTGGAAAGTTCCTGCCTAACCCTCGCACAAGCACAAGCATATGGGTCAGTGGTCAAAGACTTTCCCCACAAGTTTACCATGTTTGCTCCCATCTAGCCTCCGAAGGCCGAGGTTACCTAGCTGGGGATCACACTTCAGGAAAGGTACTCATGCTGCTTGAGACTGCAAGTTGTTTCACCAGGCAGCCCAAATCGAGTACACCCACTTGCATTTTCCAGGGGCAGAGCAAAAGGTGTCAACTTACAGGCCTCCAGCCTGGGAGGGGAACATACACTTTCTGAATGGGAAAGAAGCTCATGCCTTCAGTGTGAAAGGCCACTATGCCTCTTTGCTTTGGCAGCCCAGGGGTAGCGTCGGCTCTGAAATGCTTCCAAAGGAGCAGAGTCAGAGAACCTTTGAACCTCAGAGCAGGTGCAGCCCCGAACAAGGTATGCTCTTTGCCTGAGAACACCCACTGCCCAGCGCTTTTTTTGGGTACACACGTGTAGAGGAAGGTTGTTGAATTCTGCTGCGTGATAATTTCTCCGGGCCACGTAGTGTGAGGGCCAGTAGAGTGGCCCTCCATCTCATCCCAGCTTCATGTGCCGGGTGTATAAGGCAAACTCCCTTCTTGATTCCCTCCGTGGGCTACGTAAGCTCCAGAGAAAGATGGATGATTGGGACCCAGGGCTGGTATCTAGGTTCATGTTCTGTGCCTCAACTTCGCAGCGGTTCTCTCTAAGCGGGTCACAAAGGCTCTCTGGAAGAGTTTCCTTAGAGGCTCAGAAACAGGAAAGTAGCCAACAGGCCCACGGGGATGCCAGTTCTCTGCAGCAACAACGCTACCAGCGTCAGACACTTGGGTTCCCTTTGGTAAATGGAAGAACAACTCTGCTTGGAAGCTTCTGCCATCCAGTTTGAGAGTCACACTTCCACCGCAGCCTAGGATTCCAAGTGTTGCCATGCCGCCACAATTTCCAATTCTTAGGCCTATGACGGCAGAGTGTCTGGCAGTTCTCAAAGAGACCTTAGGAATACAGGCGTTTTGGCTCCTTCCACCGAGAAAGCAGCTCCTCCAGATCCTCTGTCGTTAGGTATTTCATGTTAGAATATCTTTAGGCGCCCTCTTTCCTCCTCCACGAGGTAAGACACAAACGGACTTGCCCTAAAGGGAAGAAGCCTTCTGAGTCCGGCAGAGAGGCAGCCTTTCCCACTCAGCATCCCCCACGACTGAGCCCCAGGTATGGGTCTGAGACACGGAGATAGACAGCCGTAACCCCGAGCTTTTCCACAATCTAGTATAGGCCTCACCCTGAAGCTCACGTCAATTTCATAGAGAAAACACCAGGCCTCGGTGTGCTTTCCTGTGGCAAGGAAACTTTGCTTTCATTCCTTAGGTGGCACATTGGCTCAGGACGGCCCTACCCGAAGGACTCACGGTGTGCAGCCCTATTTATTGAGATCAGCCCCTCTGGCTCTTTCTCGGATGAAACCAAGTGGGCAAAGAGCCGTTCCTAAGCTGGGGTCCCTGGGAGCCTTCCCTAGTCTACACCAGAACAGCACTCTGAGGGAGAGGAGACGCGGAGGCTTGGTAGCAAAATCTCCTATTCTGCAGAGAAACATTTCGTTGTAGGTGGGTTCCATCAGCCTTGCCATATTTTCTCAGCTGGCTAGGACGGAGGGCAGGCAGTCAGTTGGCAGGCTCACCTGAGGCCCTGCTTCCCAAACTGTGATACAGAACCCCCGCCTGCTGCAGCCCAAAGGGACGGCTTATGGTAAGGGGAAAACACTGTGTTGGAAAGTTCCTGCCTAACCCTCGCACAAGCACAAGCATATGGGTCAGTGGTCCAAGACTTTCCCCACAAGTTTACCATGTTTGCTCCCATCTAGCCTCCGAAGGTCGAGGTTACCTAGCTGGGAATCACACTTCAGGAGAGGTACTCATGCTGCTTGGGACTGCAAGTTTTTCACCAGGCAGCCCAAATCGAGTCCACCCACTTGCATTTTCCAGGGGCCGAGCCTGGGAGGGGCAACATACACTTTCTGAATGGGAAAGAAGCCCATGCCTTCAGTGTGAAAGGCCACTATGCCTCTTTGCTTTGGCAGCCCAGGGATAGCGTCGGCTCTGAAATGCTTCCAAAGGAGCAGAGTCAGAGAACCTTTGAACCACAGAGCAGGTGCAGCCCCGAACAAGGTCTGCTCTTGGCCTGAGAACACCCACTGCCCAGCGCTTCGTTTGGGTACACACGTGTAGAGGAAGGTTGTTGAATTCTGCTGCGTGATAACTTCTCCGGGCCACGTAGCGTGAGGGCCAGTAGAGTGGCCCTCCATCTCATCCCGGCTTCATGTGCCGGGTGTATAAGTCAAACTCCCTGCCTCAATCCCTCCGTGGGCTACGTAACCTCCAGAGAGAGGTGGGTGATTGGGACCCAGAGCTGGTATCTAGGTCACTGCTCTGTGCCTCAACTTCGCAGCTGTTCTCTCTAAGCGGGTCCCAAAGGCTTTCCGGAAGAGTTTCCTTAGAGGGCCAGAAACAGGAAATTAGCCGACAGGCCCACGGGGATGCCAGTTCTCGGCAGCAACAACGCTACCAGCGTCAGACCCTTGGGTTCTCTTTGGTAAATGGAAGAACAACTCTGCTTGGAAGCTTCTGCCATCCAGTTTGAGAGTCGCACTTCCACCGCAGCCTAGGATTCCAAGTGTTGCCATGCCGCCACAATTTCCCATTCTTAGGCCTATGACGGCAGAGTATCTGGCAGTCCTCAAAGAGACCTTAGGGATGCAGGCGTTTTGGCTCCTTCCACCGAGAAAGCAGCTCCTCCAGATCCTCTGTCGTTAGGTATTTCATGTTAGAATATCTCTAGGCGCCCTCTTTCCTCCTCCACGAGGTAAGACACAAACGGACTTGCCCTAAAGGGAAGAAGCCTTCTGAGTCCGGCAGAGAGGCAGCCTCTCCCACTCAGCATTCCCCGACGACTGATCCCCTGGCAAGGGTCCGAGACACGGAGGAAGACAGCCGTAACCCCGAGCTTTTCCACAATGTAGTATAGGCCTCACCCTGAAGCTCACGTCAATTTCATAGAGAAAACACCAGGCCTCGGTGTGCTTTCCTGTGGCAAGGAAACTTTGCTTTCATTCCTTAGGTGGCACATTGGCTCAGGACGGCCCTACCCGAAGGACTCACGGTGTGCAACCCTATTTGTTGAGATCAGCCCCTCTGGCTCTTTCTCGGATGAAACCAAGTGGGCAAAGAGCCGTTCCTAAGCTGGGGTCCCTGGGCGCCTTCCCTAGTCTACACCAGAACAGCACTCTGAGGGAGAGGAGACGCGGAGTCTTGGTAGCCAAATCTCCTATTCTGCAGAGAAACATTTCGTTGTAGGTGGGTTCCATCAGCCTTGCCATATTTTCTCAGCTGGCTAGGACGGAGGGCAGGCAGTCAGTTGGCAGGCTCACCTGAGGCCCTGCTTCCCAGACTGTGATACAGAACCCCCGCCTGCTGCAGCCCAAAGGGACGGCTTATGGTAAGGGAAAAACCCTGTGCTGGAAAGTTCCTGCCTAACCCTCGCACAAGCACAAGCATATGGGTCAGTGGTCAAAGACTTTCCCCACAAGTTTACCATGTTTGCTCCCATCTAGCCTCCGAAGGCCGAGGTTACCTAGCTGGGGATCACACTTCAGGAAAGGTACTCATGCTGCTTGAGACTGCAAGTTGTTTCACCAGGCAGCCCAAATCGAGTACACCCACTTGCATTTTCCAGGGGCAGAGCAAAAGGTGTCAACTTACAGGCCTCCAGCCTGGGAGGGGAACATACACTTTCTGAATGGGAAAGAAGCTCATGCCTTCAGTGTGAAAGGCCACTATGCCTCTTTGCTTTGGCAGCCCAGGGGTAGCGTCGGCTCTGAAATGCTTCCAAAGGAGCAGAGTCAGAGAACCTTTGAACCTCAGAGCAGGTGCAGCCCCGAACAAGGTATGCTCTTTGCCTGAGAACACCCACTGCCCAGCGCTTTTTTTGGGTACACACGTGTAGAGGAAGGTTGTTGAATTCTGCTGCGTGATAATTTCTCCGGGCCACGTAGTGTGAGGGCCAGTAGAGTGGCCCTCCATCTCATCCCAGCTTCATGTGCCGGGTGTATAAGGCAAACTCCCTTCTTGATTCCCTCCGTGGGCTACGTAAGCTCCAGAGAAAGATGGATGATTGGGACCCAGGGCTGGTATCTAGGTTCATGTTCTGTGCCTCAACTTCGCAGCGGTTCTCTCTAAGCGGGTCACAAAGGCTCTCTGGAAGAGTTTCCTTAGAGGCTCAGAAACAGGAAAGTAGCCAACAGGCCCACGGGGATGCCAGTTCTCTGCAGCAACAACGCTACCAGCGTCAGACACTTGGGTTCCCTTTGGTAAATGGAAGAACAACTCTGCTTGGAAGCTTCTGCCATCCAGTTTGAGATTCACACTTCCACCGCAGCCTAGGATTCCAAGTGTTGCCATGCCGCCACAATTTCCAATTCTTAGGCCTATGATGGCAGAGTGTCTGGCAGTTCTCAAAGAGACCTTAGGAATGCAGGCGTTTTGGCTCCTTCCACCGAGAAAGCAGCTCCTCCAGCTCCTCTGTCGTTAGGTATTTCATGTTAGAATATCTCTAGGCGCCCTCTTTCCTCCTCCACGAGGTAAGACACAAACGGACTTGCCCTAAAGGGAAGAAGCCTTCTGAGTCCGGCAGAGAGGCAGCCTTTCCCACTCAGCATCCCCCACGACTGAGCCCCAGGTATGGGTCTGAGACACGGAGAAAGACAGCCGTAACCCCGAGCTTTTCCACAATCTAGTATAGGCCTCACCCTCAAGCTCACGTCAATTTCATAGAGAAAACACCAGGCCTCGGTGTGCTTTCCTGTGGCAAGGAAACTTTGCTTTCATTCCTTAGGTGGCACATTGGCTCAGGACGGCCCTACCCGAAGTACTCACGGTGTGCAGCCCTATTTGTTGAGATCAGCCCCTCTGGCTCTTTCTCGGATGAAACCAAGTGGGCAAAGAGCCGTTCCTAAGCTGGGGTCCCTGGGAGCTTTCCCTAGTCTACACCAGAACAGCACTCAGAGGGAGAGGAGACGCGGAGGTTTGGTAGCAAAATCTCCTAATCTGAAGAGAAACATTTCGTTGTAGGCGGGTTCCATCAGCCTTGCCGTATTTTCTCAGCTGCCTAGGATGGAGGGCAGGCAGTCAGTTGGCAGACTCACCTGAGGCCCTGCTTCCCCGACTGTGATACAGAACCCCCGCCTGCTGCAGCCCAAAGGGACGGCTTATGGTAAGGGGAAAACCCTGTGTTGGAAAGTTCCTGCCTAACCCTCGCACAAGCACAAGCATATGGGTCAGTGGTCCAAGACTTTCCCCACAAGTTTACCATGTTTGCTCCCATCTAGCCTCCAAAGGCCGAGGTTACCTAGCTGGGAATCACACTTCAGGAGAGGTACTCATGCTGCTTGGGACTGCAAGTTGTTTCACCAGGCAGCCCAAATCGAGTCCACCCACTTGCATTTTCCAGGGGCCGAGCCTGGGAGGGGCAACATACACTTTCTGAATGGGAAAGAAGCCCATGCCTTCAGTGTTAAAGGCCACTATGCCTCTTTGCTTTGGCAGCCCAGGGATAGCGTCGGCTCTGAAATGCTTCCAAAGGAGCAGAGTCAGAGAACCTTTGAACCACAGAGCAGGTGCAGCCCCGAACAAGGTCTGCTCTTGGCCTGAGAACACCCACTGCCCAGCGCTTCGTTTGGGTACACACGTGTAGAGGAAGGTTGTTCAATTCTGCTGCGTGATAACTTCTCCGGGCCACGTAGCGTGAGGGCCAGTAGAGTGGCCCTCCATCTCATCCCGGCTTCATGTGCCGGGTGTATAAGTCAAACTCCCTGCCTCAATCCCTCCGTGGGCTACGTAACCTCCAGAGAGAGGTGGGTGATTGGGACCCAGAGCTGGTATCTAGGTCACTGCTCTGTGCCTCAACTTCGCAGCTGTTCTCTCTAAGCGGGTCCCAAAGGCTTTCCGGAAGAGTTTCCTTAGAGGGCCAGAAACAGGAAATTAGCCGACAGGCCCACGGGGATGCCAGTTCTCGGCAGCAACAACGCTACCAGCGTCAGACCCTTGGGTTCTCTTTGGTAAATGGAAGAACAACTCTGCTTGGAAGCTTCTGCCATCCAGTTTGAGAGTCGCACTTCCACCGCAGCCTAGGATTCCAAGTGTTGCCATGCCGCCACAATTTCCCATTCTTAGGCCTATGACGGCAGAGTATCTGGCAGTCCTCAAAGAGACCTTAGGGATGCAGGCGTTTTGTCTCCTTCCACCGAGAAAGCAGCTCCTCCAGATCCTCTGTCGTTAGGTATTTCATGTTAGAATATCTCTAGGCGCCCTCTTTCCTCCTCCACGAGGTAAGACACAAACGGACTTGCCCTAAAGGGAAGAAGCCTTCTGAGTCCGGCAGAGAGGCAGCCTCTCCCACTCAGCATTCCCCGACGACTGAGCCCCTGGCAAGGGTCCGAGACACGGAGGAAGACAGCCGTAACCCCGAGCTTTTCCACAATGTAGTATAGGCCTCACCCTGAAGCTCACGTCAATTTCATAGAGAAAACACCAGGCCTCGGTGTGCTTTCCTGTGGCAAGGAAACTTTGCTTTCATTCCTTAGGTGGCACATTGGCTCAGGACGGCCCTACCCGAAGGACTCACGGTGTGCAACCCTATTTGTTGAGATCAGCCCCTCTGGCTCTTTCTCGGATGAAACCAAGTGGGCAAAGAGCCGTTCCTAAGCTGGGGTCCCTGGGCGCCTTCCCTAGTCTACACCAGAACAGCACTCTGAGGGAGAGGAGACGCGGAGTCTTGGTAGCCAAATCTCCTATTCTGCAGAGAAACATTTCGTTGTAGGTGGGTTCCATCAGCCTTGCCATATTTTCTCAGCTGGCTAGGACGGAGGGCAGGCAGTCAGTTGGCAGGCTCACCTGAGGCCCTGCTTCCCAGACTGTGATACAGAACCCCCGCCTGCTGCAGCCCAAAGGGACGGCTTATGGTAAGGGAAAAACCCTGTGCTGGAAAGTTCCTGCCTAACCCTCGCACAAGCACAAGCGTATGGGTCAGTGGTCAAAGACTTTCCCCACAAGTTTACCATGTTTGCTCCCATCTAGCCTCCGAAGGCCGAGGTTACCTAGCTGGGGATCACACTTCAGGAAAGGTACTCATGCTGCTTGAGACTGCAAGTTGTTTCACCAGGCAGCCCAAATCGAGTACACCCACTTGCATTTTCCAGGGGCAGAGCAAAAGGTGTCAACTTACAGGCCTCCAGCCTGGGAGGGGAACATACACTTTCTGAATGGGAAAGAAGCTCATGCCTTCAGTGTGAAAGGCCACTATGCCTCTTTGCTTTGGCAGCCCAGGGGTAGCGTCGGCTCTGAAATGCTTCCAAAGGAGCAGAGTCAGAGAACCTTTGAACCTCAGAGCAGGTGCAGCCCCGAACAAGGTCTGCTCTTGGCCTGAGAACACCCACTGCCCAGCGCTTTTTTTGGGTACACACGTGTAGAGGAAGGTTGTTGAATTCTGCTGCGTGATAATTTCTCCGGGCCACGTAGTGTGAGGGCCAGTAGAGTGGCCCTCCATCTCATCCCAGCTTCATGTGCCGGGTGTATAAGGCAAACTCCCTTCTTGATTCCCTCCGTGGGCTACGTAAGCTCCAGAGAAAGATGGATGATTGGGACCCAGGGCTGGTATCTAGGTTCATGTTCTGTGCCTCAACTTCGCAGCGGTTCTCTCTAAGCGGGTCACAAAGCCTCTCTGGAAGAGTTTCCTTAGAGGCTCAGAAACAGGAAAGTAGCCAACAGGCCCACGGGGATGCCAGTTCTCTGCAGCAACAACGCTACCAGCGTCAGACACTTGGGTTCCCTTTGGTAAATGGAAGAACAACTCTGCTTGGAAGCTTCTGCCATCCAGTTTGAGAGTCACACTTCCACCGCAGCCTAGGATTCCAAGTGTTGCCATGCCGCCACAATTTCCAATTCTTAGGCCTATGACGGCAGAGTGTCTGGCAGTTCTCAAAGAGACCTTAGGAATGCAGGCGTTTTGGCTCCTTCCACCGAGAAAGCAGCTCCTCCAGCTCCTCTGTCGTTAGGTATTTCATGTTAGAATATGTCTAGGCGCCCTCTTTCCTCCTCCACGAGGTAAGACACAAACGGACTTGCCCTAAAGGGAAGAAGCCTTCTGAGTCCGGCAGAGAGGCAGCCTTTCCCACTCAGCATCCCCCACGACTGAGCCCCAGGTATGGGTCTGAGACACGGAGAAAGACAGCCGTAACCCCGAGCTTTTCCACAATGTAGTATAGGCCTCACCCTCAAGCTCACGTCAATTTCATAGAGAAAACACCAGGCCTCGGTTTGCTTTCCTGTGGCAAGGAAACTTTGCTTTCATTCCTTAGGTGGCACATTGGCTCAGGACGGCCCTACCCGAATTACTCACGGTGTGCAGCCCTATTTATTGAGATCAGCCCCTCTGGCTCTTTCTCGGATGAAACCAAGTGGGCAAAGAGCCGTTCCTAAGCTGGGGTCCCTGGGAGCTTTCCCTAGTCTACACCAGAACAGCACTCTGAGGGAGAGGAGACGCGGAGGTTTGGTAGCAAAATCTCCTAATCTGAAGAGAAACATTTCGTTGTAGGCGGGTTCCATCAGCCTTGCCGTATTTTCTCAGCTGGCTAGGATGGAGGGCAGGCAGTCAGTTGGCAGACTCACCTGAGGCCCTGCTTCCCCGACTGTGATACAGAACCCCCGCCTGCTGCAGCCCAAAGGGACGGCTTATGGTAAGGGAAAAACCGTGTGTTGGAAAGTTTCTGCCTAACCCTCGCACAAGCACAAGCATATGGGTCAGTGGTCAAAGACTTTCCCCACAAGTTTACCATGTTTGCTCCCATCTAGCCTCCGAAGGCCGAGGTTACCTAGCTGGGGATCACACTTCAGGAAAGGTACTCATGCTGCTTGAGACTGCAAGTTGTTTCACCAGGCAGCGCAAATCGAGTACACCCACTTGCATTTTCCAGGGGCAGAGCAAAAGGTGTAAACTTACACGCCTCCAGCCTGGGAGGGGCGACATACACTTTCTGAATGGGAAAGAAGCCCATGCCTTCAGTGTGAAAGGCCACTATGCCTCTTTGCTTTGGCAGCCCAGGGGTAGCGTCGGCTCTGAAATGCTTCCAAAGGAGCAGAGTCAGAGAACCTTTGAACCACAGAGCAGGTGCAGCCCCGAACAAGGTCTGCTCTTGGCCTGAGAACACCCACTGCGCAGCACTTCTTTTGGGTACACACGTGTAGAGGAAGGTTATTGAATTCTGCTGCGTGATAACTTCTCCGGGTCACGTAGTGTGAGGGCCAGTAGAGTGGCCCTCCATCTCATCCCAGCTTCATGTGCCGGGTGTATAAGGCAAACTCCCTGCTTGATTCCCTCCGTGGGCCTCGTAAGCTCCAGAGAAAGATGGATGATTGGGACCCAGGGCTGGTATCTAGGTTCATGTTCTGTGCCTCAACTTCGCAGCTGTTCTCTCTAAGCGGGTCCCAAAGGCTCTCTGGAAGAGTTTCCTTAGAGGCTCAGAAACAGGAAATTAGCCGACAGGCCCACGGGGATGCCAGTTCTCTGCAGCAACAACGCTACAAGCGTTAGACACTTGGGTTCTCTTCGGTAAATGGAAGAACAACTCTGCTTGGAAGCTTCTGCCATCCAGTTTGAGAGTCACACTTCCACCGCAGCCTAGGATTCCAAGTGTTGCCATGCCGTCACAATTTCCTTAGGCCTATGACGGCAGAGTGTCTGGCAGTTCTCAAAGAGACCTTAGGAATGCAGGCGTTTTGGCTCCTTCCACCGAGAAAGCAGCTCCTCCAGATCCTCTGTCGTTAGGTATTTCATGTTAGAATATCTCTAGGCGCCCACTTTCCTCCTCCACGAGGTAAGACACAAACGGACTTGCCCTAAAGGGAAGAAGCCTTCTGAGTCCGGCAGAGAGGCAGCCTTTCCCACTCAGCATCCCCCACGACTGAGCCCCAGGTATGGGTCTGAGACACGGAGATAGACAGCCGTAACCCCGAGCTTTTCCACAATCTAGTATAGGCCTCACCCTGAAGCTCACGTCAATTTCATAGAGAAAACACCAGGCCTCGGTGTGCTTTCCTGTGGCAAGGAAACTTTGCTTTCATTCCTTAGGTGGCACATTGGCTCAGGACGGCCCTACCCGAAGGACTCACGGTGTGCAGCCCTATTTATTGAGATCAGCCCCTCTGGCTCTTTCTCGGATGAAACCAAGTGGGCAAAGAGCCGTTCCTAAGCTGGGGTCCCTGGGAGCCTTCCCTAGTCTACACCAGAACAGCACTCTGAGGGAGAGGAGACGCGGAGGCTTGGTAGCCAAATCTCCTATTCTGCAGAGAAACATTTCGTTGTAGGTGGGTTCCATCAGCCTTGCCATATTTTCTCAGCTGGCTAGGACGGAGGGCAGGCAGTCAGTTGGCAGGCTCACCTGAGGCCCTGCTTCCCAAACTGTGATACAGAACCCCCGCCTGCTGCAGCCCAAAGGGACGGCTTATGGTAAGGGGAAAACCCTGTGTTGGAAAGTTCCTGCCTAACCCTCGCACAAGCACAAGCATATGGGTCAGTGGTCCAAGACTTTCCCCACAAGTTTACCATGTTTGCTCCCATCTAGCCTCCGAAGGTCGAGGTTACCTAGCTGGGAATCACACTTCAGGAGAGGTACTCATGCTGCTTTGGGACTGCAAGTTTTTTCACCAGGCAGCCCAAATCGAGTCCACCCACTTGCATTTTCCAGGGGCTGAGCCTGGGAGGGGCAACATACACTTTCTGAATGGGAAAGAAGCCCATGCCTTCAGTGTGAAAGGCCACTATGCCTCTTTGCTTTGGCAGCCCAGGGATAGCGTCGGCTCTGAAATGCTTCCAAAGGAGCAGAGTCAGAGAACCTTTGAACCACAGAGCAGGTGCAGCCCCGAACAAGGTCTGCTCTTGGCCTGAGAACACCCACTGCCCAGCGCTTCGTTTGGGTACACACGTGTAGAGGAAGGTTGTTGAATTCTGCTGCGTGATAACTTCTCCGGGCCACGTAGCGTGAGGGCCAGTAGAGTGGCCCTCCATCTCATCCCGGCTTCATGTGCCGGGTGTATAAGTCAAACTCCCTGCCTCAATCCCTCCGTGGGCTACGTAACCTCCAGAGAGAGGTGGGTGATTGGGACCCAGAGCTGGTATCTAGGTCACTGCTCTGTGCCTCAACTTCGCAGCTGTTCTCTCTAAGCGGGTCCCAAAGGCTTTCTGGAAGAGTTTCCTTAGAGGGCCAGAAACAGGAAATTAGCCGACAGGCCCACGGGGATGCCAGTTCTCGGCAGCAACAACGCTACCAGCGTCAGACCCTTGGGTTCTCTTTGGTAAATGGAAGAACAACTCTGCTTGGAAGCTTCTGCCATCCAGTTTGAGAGTCGCACTTCCACCGCAGCCTAGGATTCCAAGTGTTGCCATGCCGCCACAATTTCCCATTCTTAGGCCTATGACGGCAGAGTATCTGGCAGTCCTCAAAGAGACCTTAGGGATGCAGGCGTTTTGGCTCCTTCCACCGAGAAAGCAGCTCCTCCAGATCCTCTGTCGTTAGGTATTTCATGTTAGAATATCTCTAGGCGCCCTCTTTCCTCCTCCAGGAGGTAAGACACAAACGGACTTGCCCTAAAGGGAAGAAGCCTTCTGAGTCCGGCAGAGAGGCAGCCTCTCCCACTCAGCATTCCCCGACGACTGAGCCCCTGGCAAGGGTCCGAGACACGGAGGAAGACAGCCGTAACCCCGAGCTTTTCCACAATGTAGTATAGGCCTCACCCTGAAGCTCACGTCAATTTCATAGAGAAAACACCAGGCCTCGGTGTGCTTTCCTGTGGCAAGGAAACTTTGCTTTCATTCCTTAGGTGGCACATTGGCTCAGGACGGCCCTACCCGAAGGACTCACGGTGTGCAACCCTATTTGTTGAGATCAGCCCCTCTGGCTCTTTCTCGGATGAAACCAAGTGGGCAAAGAGCCGTTCCTAAGCTGGGGTCCCTGGGAGCCTTCCCTAGTCTACACCAGAACAGCACTCTGAGGGAGAGGAGACGCGGAGGCTTGGTAGCCAAATCTCCTATTCTGCAGAGAAACATTTCGTTGTAGGTGGGTTCCATCAGCCTTGCCATATTTTCTCAGCTGGCTAGGACGGAGGGCAGGCAGTCAGTTGGCAGGCTCACCTGAGGCCCTGCTTCCCAGACTGTGATACAGAACCCCCGCCTGCTGCAGCCCAAAGGGACGGCTTATGGTAAGGGAAAAACCCTGTGCTGGAAAGTTCCTGCCTAACCCTCGCACAAGCACAAGCATATGGGTCAGTGGTCAAAGACTTTCCCCACAAGTTTACCATGTTTGCTCCCATCTAGCCTCCGAAGGCCGAGGTTACCTAGCTGGGGATCACACTTCAGGAAAGGTACTCATGCTGCTTGAGACTGCAAGTTGTTTCACCAGGCAGCCCAAATCGAGTACACCCACTTGCATTTTCCAGGGGCAGAGCAAAAGGTGTCAACTTACAGGCCTCCAGCCTGGGAGGGGAACATACACTTTCTGAATGGGAAAGAAGCTCATGCCTTCAGTGTGAAAGGCCACTATGCCTCTTTGCTTTGGCAGCCCAGGGGTAGCGTCGGCTCTGAAATGCTTCCAAAGGAGCAGAGTCAGAGAACCTTTGAACCTCAGAGCAGGTGCAGCCCCGAACAAGGTCTGCTCTTGGCCTGAGAACACCCACTGCCCAGCGCTTTTTTTGGGTACACACGTGTAGAGGAAGGTTGTTGAATTCTGCTGCGTGATAATTTCTCCGGGCCACGTAGTGTGAGGGCCAGTAGAGTGGCCCTCCATCTCATCCCAGCTTCATGTGCCGGGTGTATAAGGCAAACTCCCTTCTTGATTCCCTCCGTGGGCTACGTATGCTCCAGAGAAAGATGGATGATTGGGACCCAGGGCTGGTATCTAGGTTCATGTTCTGTGCCTCAACTTCGCAGCGGTTCTCTCTAAGCGGGTCACAAAGGCTCTCTGGAAGAGTTTCCTTAGAGGCTCAGAAACAGGAAAGTAGCCAACAGGCCCACGGGGATGCCAGTTCTCTGCAGCAACAACGCTACCAGCGTCAGACACTTGGGTTCCCTTTGGTAAATGGAAGAACAACTCTGCTTGGAAGCTTCTGCCATCCAGTTTGAGAGTCACACTTCCACCGCAGCCTAGGATTCCAAGTGTTGCCATGCCGCCACAATTTCCAATTCTTAGGCCTATGACGGCAGAGTGTCTGGCAGTTCTCAAAGAGACCTTAGGAATGCAGGCGTTTTGGCTCCTTCCACCGAGAAAGCAGCTCCTCCAGCTCCTCTGTCGTTAGGTATTTCATGTTAGAATATGTCTAGGCGCCCTCTTTCCTCCTCCACGAGGTAAGACACAAACGGACTTGCCCTAAAGGGAAGAAGCCTTCTG
This sequence comes from Eschrichtius robustus, assembly GCF_028021215.1. Taxonomy (NCBI): domain Eukaryota; kingdom Metazoa; phylum Chordata; class Mammalia; order Artiodactyla; family Eschrichtiidae; genus Eschrichtius; species Eschrichtius robustus. The sequence goes on from NC_090842.1 coordinate 44,597,484, forward strand.
AGTCCGGCAGAGAGGCAGCCTTTCCCACTCAGCATCCCCCACGACTGAGCCCCAGGTATGGGTCTGAGACACGGAGAAAGACAGCCGTAACCCCGAGCTTTTCCACAATCTAGTATAGGCCTCACCCTCAAGCTCACGTCAATTTCATAGAGAAAACACCAGGCCTCGGTGTGCTTTCCTGTGGCAAGGAAACTTTGCTTTCATTCCTTAGGTGGCACATTGGCTCAGGACGGCCCTACCCGAATTACTCACGGTGTGCAGCCCTATTTATTGAGATCAGCCCCTCTGGCTCTTTCTCGGATGAAACCAAGTGGGCAAAGAGCCGTTCCTAAGCTGGGGTCCCTGGGAGCTTTCCCTAGTCTACACCAGAACAGCACTCTGAGGGAGAGGAGACGCGGAGGTTTGGTAGCAAAATCTCCTAATCTGAAGAGAAACATTTCGTTGTAGGCGGGTTCCATCAGCCTTGCCGTATTTTCTCAGCTGGCTAGGATGGAGGGCAGGCAGTCAGTTGGCAGACTCACCTGAGGCCCTGCTTCCCCGACTGTGATACAGAACCCCCGCCTGCTGCAGCCCAAAGGGACGGCTTATGGTAAGGGAAAAACCGTGTGTTGGAAAGTTTCTGCCTAACCCTCGCACAAGCACAAGCATATGGGTCAGTGGTCAAAGACTTTCCCCACAAGTTTACCATGTTTGCTCCCATCTAGCCTCCGAAGGCCGAGGTTACCTAGCTGGGGATCACACTTCAGGAAAGATACTCATGCTGCTTGAGACTGCAAGTTGTTTCACCAGGCAGCCCAAATCGAGTACACCCACTTGCATTTTCCAGGGGCAGAGCAAAAGGTGTAAACTTACACGCCTCCAGCCTGGGAGGGGCGACATACACTTTCTGAATGGGAAAGAAGCCCATGCCTTCAGTGTGAAAGGCCACTATGCCTCTTTGCTTTGGCAGCCCAGGGGTAGCGTCGGCTCTGAAATGCTTCCAAAGGAGCAGAGTCAGAGAACCTTTGAACCACAGAGCAGGTGCAGCCCCGAACAAGGTCTGCTCTTGGCCTGAGAACACCCACTGCGCAGCACTTCTTTTGGGTACACACGTGTAGAGGAAGGTTGTTGAATTCTGCTGCGTGATAACTTCTCCGGGTCACGTAGTGTGAGGGCCAGTAGAGTGGCCCACCATCTCATCCCAGCTTCATGTGCCGGGTGTATAGGCAAACTCCCTGCTTGATTCCCTCCGTGGGCCTCGTAAGCTCCAGAGAAAGATGGATGATTGGGACCCAGGGCTGGTATCTAGGTTCATGTTCTGTGCCTCAACTTCGCAGCTGTTCTCTCTAAGCGGGTCACAAAGGCTCTCTGGAACAGTTTCCTTAGAGGCTCAGAAACAGGAAATTAGCCGACAGGCCCACGGGGATGCCAGTTCTCTGCAGCAACAACCCTACAAGCGTCAGACACTTGGGTTCTCTTCGGTAAATGGAGGAACAACTCTGCTTGGAAGCTTCTGCCATCCAGTTTGAGAGTCACACTTCCACCGCAGCCTAGGATTCCAAGTGTTGCCATGCCGCCACAATTTCCAATTCTTAGGCCTATGACGGCAGAGTGTCTGGCAGTTCTCAAAGAGACCTTAGGAATGCAGGCGTTTTGGCTCCTTCCACCGAGAAAGCAGCTCCTCCAGATCCTCTGTCGTTAGGTATTTCATGTTAGAATATCTCTAGGCGCCCTCTTTCCTCCTCCACGAGGTAAGACACAAACGGATTTGCCCTAAAGGGAAGAAGCCTTCTGAGTCCGGCAGAGAGGCAGCCTCTCCCACTCAGCATCCCCCACGACTGAGCCCCAGGTATGGGTCTGAGACACGGAGAAAGACAGCCGTAACCCCGAGCTTTTCCACAATCTAGTATAGGCCTCACCCTCAAGCTCACGTCAATTTCATAGAGAAAACACCAGGCCTCGGTGTGCTTTCCTGTGGCAAGGAAACTTTGCTTTCATTCCTTAGGTGGCACATTGGCTCAGGACGGCCCTACCCGAAGTACTCACGGTGTGCAGCCCTATTTGTTGAGATCAGCCCCTCTGGCTCTTTCTCGGATGAAACCAAGTGGGCAAAGAGCCGTTCCTAAGCTGGGGTACCTGGGAGCTTTCCCTAGTCTACACCAGAACAGCACTCTGAGGGAGAGGAGACGCGGAGGTTTGGTAGCAAAATCTCCTAATCTGAAGAGAAACATTTCGTTGTAGGCGGGTTCCATCAGCCTTGCCGTATTTTCTCAGCTGCCTAGGATGGAGGGCAGGCAGTCAGTTGGCAGACTCACCTGAGGCCCTGCTTCCCCGACTGTGATACAAAACCCCCGCCTGCTGCAGCCGAAAGGGACGGCTTATGGTAAGGGAAAAACCGTGTATTGGAAAGTTCCTGCCTAACCCTCGCACAAGCACAAGCATATGGGTCAGTGGTCAAAGACTTTCCCCACAAGTTTACCATGTTTGCTCCCATCTAGCCTCCGAAGGCCGAGGTTACCTAGCTGGGGATCACACTTCAGGAAAGGTACTCATGCTGCTTGAGACTGCAAGTTGTTTCACCAGGCAGCCCAAATCGAGTACACCCACTTGCATTTTCCAGGGGCAGAGCAAAAGGTGTAAACTTACACGCCTCCAGCCTGGGAGGGGCGACATACACTTTCTGAATGGGAAAGAAGCCCATGCCTTCAGTGTGAAAGGCCACTATGCCTCTTTGCTTTGGCAGCCCAGGGGTAGCGTCGGCTCTGAAATGCTTCCAAAGGAGCAGAGTCAGAGAACCTTTGAACCACAGAGCTGGTGCAGCCCCGAACAAGGTCTGCTCTTGGCCTGAGAACACCCAATGCGCAGCACTTCTTTTGGGTACACACGTGTAGAGGAAGGTTGTTGAATCCTGCTGCGTGATAACTTCTCCGGGTCACGTAGTGTGAGGGCCAGTAGAGTGGCCCTCCATCTCATCCCAGCTTCATGTGCCGGGTGTATAAGGCAAACTCCCTGCTTGATTCCCTCCGTGGGCCTCGTAAGCTCCAGAGAAAGATGGATGATTGGGACCCAGGGCTGGTATCTAGGTTCATGTTCTGTGCCTCAACTTCGCAGCTGTTCTCTCTAAGCGGGTCCCAAAGGCTTTCTGGAAGAGTTTCCTTAGAGGCTCAGAAACAGGAAATTAGCCGACAGGCCCACGGGGATGCCAGTTCTCGGCAGCAACAACGCTACCAGCGTCAGACCCTTGGGTTCTCTTTGGTAAATGGAAGAACAACTCTGCTTGGAAGCTTCTGCCATCCAGTTTGAGAGTCGCACTTCCACCGCAGCCTAGGTTTCCATGTGTTGCCATGCCGCCACAATTTCCAATTCTTAGGCCTATGACAGCAGAGTGTCTGGCAGTTCTCAAAGAGACCTTAGGAATGCAGGCGTTTTGGCTCCTTCCACCGAGAAAGCAGCTCCTCCAGATCCTCTGTCGTTAGGTATTTCATGTTAGAATATCTCTAGGCGCCCTCTTTCCTCCTCCACGAGGTAAGACACAAACGGACTTGCCCTAAAGGGAAGAAGCCTTCTGAGTCCGGCAGAGAGGCAGCCTTTCCCACTCAGCATCCCCCACGACTGAGCCCCAGGTATGGGTCTGAGACACGGAGAAAGACAGCCGTAACCCCGAGCTTTTCCACAATCTAGTATAGGCCTCACCCTCAAGCTCACGTCAATTTCATAGAGAAAACACCAGGCCTCGGTGTGCTTTCCTGTGGCAAGGAAACTTTGCTTTCATTCCTTAGGTGGCACATTGGCTCAGGACGGCCCTACCCGAAGTACTCACGGTGTGCAGCCCTATTTGTTGAGATCAGCCCCTCTGGCTCTTTCTCGGATGAAACCAAGTGGGCAAAGAGCCGTTCCTAAGCTGGGGTCCCTGGGAGCTTTCCCTAGTCTACACCAGAACAGCACTCAGAGGGAGAGGAGACGCGGAGGTTTGGTAGCAAAATCTCCTAATCTGAAGAGAAACATTTCGTTGTAGGCGGGTTCCATCAGCCTTGCCGTATTTTCTCAGCTGCCTAGGATGGAGGGCAGGCAGTCAGTTGGCAGACTCACCTGAGGCCCTGCTTCCCCGACTGTGATACAGAACCCCCGCCTGCTGCAGCCCAAAGGGACGGCTTATGGTAAGGGGAAAACCCTGTGTTGGAAAGTTCCTGCCTAACCCTCGCACAAGCACAAGCATATGGGTCAGTGGTCCAAGACTTTCCCCACAAGTTTACCATGTTTGCTCCCATCTAGCCTCCGAAGGCCGAGGTTACCTAGCTGGGAATCACACTTCAGGAGAGGTACTCATGCTGCTTGGGACTGCAAGTTGTTTCACCAGGCAGCCCAAATCGAGTCCACCCACTTGCATTTTCCAGGGGCCGAGCCTGGGAGGGGCAACATACACTTTCTGAATGGGAAAGAAGCCCATGCCTTCAGTGTTAAAGGCCACTATGCCTCTTTGCTTTGGCAGCCCAGGGATAGCGTCGGCTCTGAAATGCTTCCAAAGGAGCAGAGTCAGAGAACCTTTGAACCACAGAGCAGGTGCAGCCCCGAACAAGGTCTGCTCTTGGCCTGAGAACACCCACTGCCCAGCGCTTCGTTTGGGTACACACGTGTAGAGGAAGGTTGTTGAATTCTGCTGCGTGATAACTTCTCCGGGCCACGTAGCGTGAGGGCCAGTAGAGTGGCCCTCCATCTCATCCCGGCTTCATGTGCCGGGTGTATAAGTCAAACTCCCTGCCTCAATCCCTCCGTGGGCTACGTAACCTCCAGAGAGAGGTGGGTGATTGGGACCCAGAGCTGGTATCTAGGTCACTGCTCTGTGCCTCAACTTCGCAGCTGTTCTCTCTAAGCGGGTCCCAAAGGCTTTCCGGAAGAGTTTCCTTAGAGGGCCAGAAACAGGAAATTAGCCGACAGGCCCACGGGGATGCCAGTTCTCGGCAGCAACAACGCTACCAGCGTCAGACCCTTGGGTTCTCTTTGGTAAATGGAAGAACAACTCTGCTTGGAAGCTTCTGCCATCCAGTTTGAGAGTCGCACTTCCACCGCAGCCTAGGATTCCAAGTGTTGCCATGCCGCCACAATTTCCCATTCTTAGGCCAATGACGGCAGAGTATCTGGCAGTCCTCAAAGAGACCTTAGGGATGCAGGCGTTTTGGCTCCTTCCACCGAGAAAGCAGCTCCTCCAGATCCTCTGTCGTTAGGTATTTCATGTTAGAATATCTCTAGGCGCCCTCTTTCCTCCTCCACGAGGTAAGACACAAACGGACTTGCCCTAAAGGGAAGAAGCCTTCTGAGTCCGGCAGAGAGGCAGCCTCTCCCACTCAGCATTCCCCGACGACTGAGCCCCTGGCAAGTGTCCGAGACACGGAGGAAGACAGCCGTAACCCCGAGCTTTTCCACAATGTAGTATAGGCCTCACCCTGAAGCTCACGTCAATTTCATAGAGAAAACACCAGGCCTCGGTGTGCTTTCCTGTGGCAAGGAAACTTTGCTTTCATTCCTTAGGTGGCACATTGGCTCAGGACGGCCCTACCCGAAGGACTCACGGTGTGCAACCCTATTTGTTGAGATCAGCCCCTCTGGCTCTTTCTCGGATGAAACCAAGTGGGCAAAGAGCCGTTCCTAAGCTGGGGTCCCTGGGAGCCTTCCCTAGTCTACACCAGAACAGCACTCTGAGGGAGAGGAGACGCGGAGTCTTGGTAGCCAAATCTCCTATTCTGCAGAGAAACATTTCGTTGTAGGTGGGTTCCATCAGCCTTGCCATATTTTCTCAGCTGGCTAGGACGGAGGGCAGGCAGTCAGTTGGCAGGCTCACCTGAGGCCCTGCTTCCCAGACTGTGATACAGAACCCCCGCCTGCTGCAGCCCAAAGGGACGGCTTATGGTAAGGGAAAAACCCTGTGCTGGAAAGTTCCTGCCTAACCCTCGCACAAGCACAAGCGTATGGGTCAGTGGTCAAAGACTTTCCCCACAAGTTTACCATGTTTGCTCCCATCTAGCCTCCGAAGGCCGAGGTTACCTAGCTGGGGATCACACTTCAGGAAAGGTACTCATGCTGCTTGAGACTGCAAGTTGTTTCACCAGGCAGCCCAAATCGAGTACACCCACTTGCATTTTCCAGGGGCAGAGCAAAAGGTGTCAACTTACAGGCCTCCAGCCTGGGAGGGGAACATACACTTTCTGAATGGGAAAGAAGCTCATGCCTTCAGTGTGAAAGGCCACTATGCCTCTTTGCTTTGGCAGCCCAGGGGTAGCGTCGGCTCTGAAATGCTTCCAAAGGAGCAGAGTCAGAGAACCTTTGAACCTCAGAGCAGGTGCAGCCCCGAACAAGGTATGCTCTTTGCCTGAGAACACCCACTGCCCAGCGCTTTTTTTGGGTACACACGTGTAGAGGAAGGTTGTTGAATTCTGCTGCGTGATAATTTCTCCGGGCCACGTAGTGTGAGGGCCAGTAGAGTGGCCCTCCATCTCATCCCAGCTTCATGTGCCGGGTGTATAAGGCAAACTCCCTTCTTGATTCCCTCCGTGGGCTACGTAAGCTCCAGAGAAAGATGGATGATTGGGACCCAGGGCTGGTATCTAGGTTCATGTTCTGTGCCTCAACTTCGCAGCGGTTCTCTCTAAGCGGGTCACTAAGGCTCTCTGGAAGAGTTTCCTTAGAGGCTCAGAAACAGGAAAGTAGCCAACAGGCCCACGGGGATGCCAGTTCTCTGCAGCAACAACGCTACCAGCGTCAGACACTTGGGTTCCCTTTGGTAAATGGAAGAACAACTCTGCTTGGAAGCTTCTGCCATCCAGTTTGAGAGTCACACTTCCACCGCAGCCTAGGATTCCAAGTGTTGCCATGCCGCCACAATTTCCAATTCTTAGGCCTATGACGGCAGAGTGTCTGGCAGTTCTCAAAGAGACCTTAGGAATACAGGCGTTTTGGCTCCTTCCACCGAGAAAGCAGCTCCTCCAGATCCTCTGTCGTTAGGTATTTCATGTTAGAATATCTTTAGGCGCCCTCTTTCCTCCTCCACGAGGTAAGACACAAACGGACTTGCCCTAAAGGGAAGAAGCCTTCTGAGTCCGGCAGAGAGGCAGCCTTTCCCACTCAGCATCCCCCACGACTGAGCCCCAGGTATGGGTCTGAGACACGGAGATAGACAGGCGTAACCCCGAGCTTTTCCACAATCTAGTATAGGCCTCACCCTGAAGCTCACGTCAATTTCATAGAGAAAACACCAGGCCTCGGTGTGCTTTCCTGTGGCAAGGAAACTTTGCTTTCATTCCTTAGGTGGCACATTGGCTCAGGACGGCCCTACCCGAAGGACTCACGGTGTGCAGCCCTATTTATTGAGATCAGCCCCTCTGGCTCTTTCTCGGATGAAACCAAGTGGGCAAAGAGCCGTTCCTAAGCTGGGGTCCCTGGGAGCCTTCCCTAGTCTACACCAGAACAGCACTCTGAGGGAGAGGAGACGCGGAGGCTTGGTAGCAAAATCTCCTATTCTGCAGAGAAACATTTCGTTGTAGGTGGGTTCCATCAGCCTTGCCATATTTTCTCAGCTGGCTAGGACGGAGGGCAGGCAGTCAGTTGGCAGGCTCACCTGAGGCCCTGCTTCCCAAACTGTGATACAGAACCCCCGCCTGCTGCAGCCCAAAGGGACGGCTTATGGTAAGGGGAAAACACTGTGTTGGAAAGTTCCTGCCTAACCCTCGCACAAGCACAAGCATATGGGTCAGTGGTCCAAGACTTTCCCCACAAGTTTACCATGTTTGCTCCCATCTAGCCTCCGAAGGTCGAGGTTACCTAGCTGGGAATCACACTTCAGGAGAGGTACTCATGCTGCTTGGGACTGCAAGTTTTTCACCAGGCAGCCCAAATCGAGTCCACCCACTTGCATTTTCCAGGGGCCGAGCCTGGGAGGGGCAACATACACTTTCTGAATGGGAAAGAAGCCCATGCCTTCAGTGTGAAAGGCCACTATGCCTCTTTGCTTTGGCAGCCCAGGGATAGCGTCGGCTCTGAAATGCTTCCAAAGGAGCAGAGTCAGAGAACCTTTGAACCACAGAGCAGGTGCAGCCCCGAACAAGGTCTGCTCTTGGCCTGAGAACACCCACTGCCCAGCGCTTCGTTTGGGTACACACGTGTAGAGGAAGGTTGTTGAATTCTGCTGCGTGATAACTTCTCCGGGCCACGTAGCGTGAGGGCCAGTAGAGTGGCCCTCCATCTCATCCCGGCTTCATGTGCCGGGTGTATAAGTCAAACTCCCTGCCTCAATCCCTCCGTGGGCTACGTAACCTCCAGAGAGAGGTGGGTGATTGGGACCCAGAGCTGGTATCTAGGTCACTGCTCTGTGCCTCAACTTCGCAGCTGTTCTCTCTAAGCGGGTCCCAAAGGCTTTCCGGAAGAGTTTCCTTAGAGGGCCAGAAACAGGAAATTAGCCGACAGGCCCACGGGGATGCCAGTTCTCGGCAGCAACAACGCTACCAGCGTCAGACCCTTGGGTTCTCTTTGGTAAATGGAAGAACAACTCTGCTTGGAAGCTTCTGCCATCCAGTTTGAGAGTCGCACTTCCACCGCAGCCTAGGATTCCAAGTGTTGCCATGCCGCCACAATTTCCCATTCTTAGGCCTATGACGGCAGAGTATCTGGCAGTCCTCAAAGAGACCTTAGGGATGCAGGCGTTTTGGCTCCTTCCACCGAGAAAGCAGCTCCTCCAGATCCTCTGTCGTTAGGTATTTCATGTTAGAATATCTCTAGGCGCCCTCTTTCCTCCTCCACGAGGTAAGACACAAACGGACTTGCCCTAAAGGGAAGAAGCCTTCTGAGTCCGGCAGAGAGGCAGCCTCTCCCACTCAGCATTCCCCGACGACTGAGCACCTGGCAAGGGTCCGAGACACGGAGGAAGACAGCCGTAACCCCGAGCTTTTCCACAATGTAGTATAGGCCTCACCCTGAAGCTCACGTCAATTTCATAGAGAAAACACCAGGCCTCGGTGTGCTTTCCTGTGGCAAGGAAACTTTGCTTTCATTCCTTAGGTGGCACATTGGCTCAGGACGGCCCTACCCGAAGGACTCACGGTGTGCAACCCTATTTGTTGAGATCAGCCCCTCTGGCTCTTTCTCGGATGAAACCAAGTGGGCAAAGAGCCGTTCCTAAGCTGGGGTCCCTGGGAGCCTTCCCTAGTCTACACCAGAACAGCACTCTGAGGGAGAGGAGACGCGGAGGCTTGGTAGCCAAATCTCCTATTCTGCAGAGAAACATTTCGTTGTAGGTGGGTTCCATCAGCCTTGCCATATTTTCTCAGCTGGCTAGGACGGAGGGCAGGCAGTCAGTTGGCAGGCTCACCTGAGGCCCTGCTTCCCAGACTGTGATACAGAACCCCCGCCTGCTGCAGCCCAAAGGGACGGCTTATGGTAAGGGAAAAACCCTGTGCTGGAAAGTTCCTGCCTAACCCTCGCACAAGCACAAGCATATGGGTCAGTGGTCAAAGACTTTCCCCACAAGTTTACCATGTTTGCTCCCATCTAGCCTCCGAAGGCCGAGGTTACCTAGCTGGGGATCACACTTCAGGAAAGGTACTCATGCTGCTTGAGACTGCAAGTTGTTTCACCAGGCAGCCCAAATCGAGTACACCCACTTGCATTTTCCAGGGGCAGAGCAAAAGGTGTCAACTTACAGGCCTCCAGCCTGGGAGGGGAACATACACTTTCTGAATGGGAAAGAAGCTCATGCCTTCAGTGTGAAAGGCCACTATGCCTCTTTGCTTTGGCAGCCCAGGGGTAGCGTCGGCTCTGAAATGCTTCCAAAGGAGCAGAGTCAGAGAACCTTTGAACCTCAGAGCAGGTGCAGCCCCGAACAAGGTCTGCTCTTGGCCTGAGAACACCCACTGCCCAGCGCTTTTTTTGGGTACACACGTGTAGAGGAAGGTTGTTGAATTCTGCTGCGTGATAATTTCTCCGGGCCACGTAGTGTGAGGGCCAGTAGAGTGGCCCTCCATCTCATCCCAGCTTCATGTGCCGGGTGTATAAGGCAAACTCCCTTCTTGATTCCCTCCGTGGGCTACGTAAGCTCCAGAGAAAGATGGATGATTGGGACCCAGGGCTGGTATCTAGGTTCATGTTCTGTGCCTCAACTTCGCAGCGGTTCTCTCTAAGCGGGTCACTAAGGCTCTCTGGAAGAGTTTCCTTAGAGGCTCAGAAACAGGAAAGTAGCCAACAGGCCCACGGGGATGCCAGTTCTCTGCAGCAACAACGCTACCAGCGTCAGACACTTGGGTTCCCTTTGGTAAATGGAAGAACAACTCTGCTTGGAAGCTTCTGCCATCCAGTTTGAGAGTCACACTTCCACCGCAGCCTAGGATTCCAAGTGTTGCCATGCCGCCACAATTTCCAATTCTTAGGCCTATGATGGCAGAGTGTCTGGCAGTTCTCAAAGAGACCTTAGGAATGCAGGCGTTTTGGCTCCTTCCACCGAGAAAGCAGCTCCTCCAGCTCCTCTGTCGTTAGGTATTTCATGTTAGAATATCTCTAGGCGCCCTCTTTCCTCCTCCACGAGGTAAGACACAAACGGACTTGCCCTAAAGGGAAGAAGCCTTCTGAGTCCGGCAGAGAGGCAGCCTTTCCCACTCAGCATCCCCCACGACTGAGCCCCAGGTATGGGTCTGAGACACGGAGAAAGACAGCCGTAACCCCGAGCTTTTCCACAATCTAGTATAGGCCTCACCCTCAAGCTCACGTCAATTTCATAGAGAAAACACCAGGCCTCGGTGTGCTTTCCTGTGGCAAGGAAACTTTGCTTTCATTCCTTAGGTGGCACATTGGCTCAGGACGGCCCTACCCGAAGTACTCACGGTGTGCAGCCCTATTTGTTGAGATCAGCCCCTCTGGCTCTTTCTCGGATGAAACCAAGTGGGCAAAGAGCCGTTCCTAAGCTGGGGTCCCTGGGAGCTTTCCCTAGTCTACACCAGAACAGCACTCAGAGGGAGAGGAGACGCGGAGATTTGGTAGCAAAATCTCCTAATCTGAAGAGAAACATTTCGTTGTAGGCGGGTTCCATCAGCCTTGCCGTATTTTCTCAGCTGCCTAGGATGGAGGGCAGGCAGTCAGTTGGCAGACTCACCTGAGGCCCTGCTTCCCCGACTGTGATACAGAACCCCCGCCTGCTGCAGCCCAAAGGGACGGCTTATGGTAAGGGGAAAACCCTGTGTTGGAAAGTTCCTGCCTAACCCTCGCACAAGCACAAGCATATGGGTCAGTGGTCCAAGACTTTCCCCACAAGTTTACCATGTTTGCTCCCATCTAGCCTCCGAAGGCCGAGGTTACCTAGCTGGGAATCACACTTCAGGAGAGGTACTCATGCTGCTTGGGACTGCAAGTTGTTTCACCAGGCAGCCCAAATCGAGTCCACCCACTTGCATTTTCCAGGGGCCGAGCCTGGGAGGGGCAACATACACTTTCTGAATGGGAAAGAAGCCCATGCCTTCAGTGTGAAAGGCCACTATGCCTCTTTGCTTTGGCAGCCCAGGGGTAGCGTCGGCTCTGAAATGCTTCCAAAGGAGCAGAGTCAGAGAACCTTTGAACCACAGAGCAGGTGCAGCCCCGAACAAGGTCTGCTCTTGGCCTGAGAACACCCACTGCCCAGCGCTTTTTTTGGGTACACACGTGTAGAGGAAGGTTGTTGAATTCTGCTGCGTGATAATTTCTCCGGGCCACGTAGTGTGAGGGCCAGTACAGTGGCCCTCCATCTCATCCAAGCTTCATGTGCCGGGTGTATAAGGCAAACTCCCTTCTTGATTCCCTCCGTGGGCTACGTAAGCTCCAGAGAAAGATGGATGATTGGGACCCAGGGCTGGTATCTAGGTTCATGTTCTGTGCCTCAACTTCGCAGCGGTTCTCTCTAAGCGGGTCACAAAGCCTCTCTGGAAGAGTTTCCTTAGAGGCTCAGAAACAGGAAAGTAGCCAACAGGCCCACGGGGATGCCAGTTCTCTGCAGCAACAACGCTACCAGCGTCAGACACTTGGGTTCCCTTTGGTAAATGGAAGAACAACTCTGCTTGGAAGCTTCTGCCATCCAGTTTGAGAGTCACACTTCCACCGCAGCCTAGGATTCCAAGTGTTGCCATGCCGCCACAATTTCCAATTCTTAGGCCTATGACGGCAGAGTGTCTGGCAGTTCTCAAAGAGACCTTAGGAATGCAGGCGTTTTGGCTCCTTCCACCGAGAAAGCAGCTCCTCCAGCTCCTCTGTCGTTAGGTATTTCATGTTAGAATATGTCTAGGCGCCCTCTTTCCTCCTCCACGAGGTAAGACACAAACGGACTTGCCCTAAAGGGAAGAAGCCTTCTGAGTCCGGCAGAGAGGCAGCCTTTCCCACTCAGCATCCCCCACGACTGAGCCCCAGGTATGGGTCTGAGACACGGAGAAAGACAGCCGTAACCCCGAGCTTTTCCACAATGTAGTATAGGCCTCACCCTCAAGCTCACGTCAATTTCATAGAGAAAACACCAGGCCTCGGTGTGCTTTCCTGTGGCAAGGAAACTTTGCTTTCATTCCTTAGGTGGCACATTGGCTCAGGACGGCCCTACCCGAATTACTCACGGTGTGCAGCCCTATTTATTGAGATCAGCCCCTCTGGCTCTTTCTCGGATGAAACCAAGTGGGCAAAGAGCCGTTCCTAAGCTGGGGTCCCTGGGAGCTTTCCCTAGTCTACACCAGAACAGCACTCTGAGGGAGAGGAGACGCGGAGGTTTGGTAGCAAAATCTCCTAATCTGAAGAGAAACATTTCGTTGTAGGCGGGTTCCATCAGCCTTGCCGTATTTTCTCAGCTGGCTAGGATGGAGGGCAGGCAGTCAGTTGGCAGACTCACCTGAGGCCCTGCTTCCCCGACTGTGATACAGAACCCCCGCCTGCTGCAGCCCAAAGGGACGGCTTATGGTAAGGGAAAAACCGTGTGTTGGAAAGTTTCTGCCTAACCCTCGCACAAGCACAAGCATATGGGTCAGTGGTCAAAGACTTTCCCCACAAGTTTACCATGTTTGCTCCCATCTAGCCTCCGAAGGCCGAGGTTACCTAGCTGGGGATCACACTTCAGGAAAGGTACTCATGCTGCTTGAGACTGCAAGTTGTTTCACCAGGCAGCGCAAATCGAGTACACCCACTTGCATTTTCCAGGGGCAGAGCAAAAGGTGTAAACTTACACGCCTCCAGCCTGGGAGGGGCGACATACACTTTCTGAATGGGAAAGAAGCCCATGCCTTCAGTGTGAAAGGCCACTATGCCTCTTTGCTTTGGCAGCCCAGGGGTAGCGTCGGCTCTGAAATGCTTCCAAAGGAGCAGAGTCAGAGAACCTTTGAACCACAGAGCAGGTGCAGCCCCGAACAAGGTCTGCTCTTGGCCTGAGAACACCCACTGCGCAGCACTTCTTTTGGGTACACACGTGTAGAGGAAGCTTGTTGAATTCTGCTGCGTGATAACTTCTCCGGGTCACGTAGTGTGAGGGCCAGTAGAGTGGCCCTCCATCTCATCCCAGCTTCATGTGCCGGGTGTATAAGGCAAACTCCCTGCTTGATTCCCTCCGTGGGCCTCGTAAGCTCCAGAGAAAGATGGATGATTGGGACCCAGGGCTGGTATCTAGGTTCATGTTCTGTGCCTCAACTTCGCAGCTGTTCTCTCTAAGCGGGTCCCAAAGGCTCTCTGGAAGAGTTTCCTTAGAGGCTCAGAAACAGGAAATTAGCCGACAGGCCCACGGGGATGCCAGTTCTCTGCAGCAACAACGCTACAAGCGTTAGACACTTGGGTTCTCTTCGGTAAATGGAAGAACAACTCTGCTTGGAAGCTTCTGCCATCCAGTTTGAGAGTCACACTTCCACCGCAGCCTAGGATTCCAAGTGTTGCCATGCCGTCACAATTTCCTTAGGCCTATGACGGCAGAGTGTCTGGCAGTTCTCAAAGAGACCTTAGGAATGCAGGCGTTTTGGCTCCTTCCACCGAGAAAGCAGCTCCTCCAGATCCTCTGTCGTTAGGTATTTCATGTTAGAATATCTCTAGGCGCCCACTTTCCTCCTCCACGAGGTAAGACACAAACGGACTTGCCCTAAAGGGAAGAAGCCTTCTGAGTCCGGCAGAGAGGCAGCCTTTCCCACTCAGCATCCCCCACGACTGAGCCCCAGGTATGGGTCTGAGACACGGAGATAGACAGCCGTAACCCCGAGCTTTTCCACAATCTAGTATAGGCCTCACCCTGAAGCTCACGTCAATTTCATAGAGAAAACACCAGGCCTCGGTGTGCTTTCCTGTGGCAAGGAAACTTTGCTTTCATTCCTTAGGTGGCACATTGGCTCAGGACGGCCCTACCCGAAGGACTCACGGTGTGCAGCCCTATTTATTGAGATCAGCCCCTCTGGCTCTTTCTCGGATGAAACCAAGTGGGCAAAGAGCCGTTCCTAAGCTGGGGTCCCTGGGAGCCTTCCCTAGTCTACACCAGAACAGCACTCTGAGGGAGAGGAGACGCGGAGGCTTGGTAGCAAAATCTCCTATTCTGCAGAGAAACATTTCGTTGTAGGTGGGTTCCATCAGCCTTGCCATATTTTCTCAGCTGGCTAGGACGGAGGGCAGGCAGTCAGTTGGCAGGCTCACCTGAGGCCCTGCTTCCCAAACTGTGATACAGAACCCCCGCCTGCTGCAGCCCAAAGGGACGGCTTATGGTAAGGGGAAAACCCTGTGTTGGAAAGTTCCTGCCTAACCCTCGCACAAGCACAAGCATATGGGTCAGTGGTCCAAGACTTTCCCCACAAGTTTACCATGTTTGCTCCCATCTAGCCTCCGAAGGTCGAGGTTACCTAGCTGGGAATCACACTTCAGGAGAGGTACTCATGCTGCTTTGGGACTGCAAGTTTTTTCACCAGGCAGCCCAAATCGAGTCCACCCACTTGCATTTTCCAGGGGCTGAGCCTGGGAGGGGCAACATACACTTTCTGAATGGGAAAGAAGCCCATGCCTTCAGTGTGAAAGGCCACTATGCCTCTTTGCTTTGGCAGCCCAGGGATAGCGTCGGCTCTGAAATGCTTCCAAAGGAGCAGAGTCAGAGAACCTTTGAACCACAGAGCAGGTGCAGCCCCGAACAAGGTCTGCTCTTGGCCTGAGAACACCCACTGCCCAGCGCTTCGTTTGGGTACACACGTGTAGAGGAAGGTTGTTGAATTCTGCTGCGTGATAACTTCTCCGGGCCACGTAGCGTGAGGGCCAGTAGAGTGGCCCTCCATCTCATCCCGGCTTCATGTGCCGGGTGTATAAGTCAAACTCCCTGCCTCAATCCCTCCGTGGGCTACGTAACCTCCAGAGAGAGGTGGGTGATTGGGACCCAGAGCTGGTATCTAGGTCACTGCTCTGTGCCTCAACTTCGCAGCTGTTCTCTCTAAGCGGGTCCCAAAGGCTTTCTGGAAGAGTTTCCTTAGAGGGCCAGAAACAGGAAATTAGCCGACAGGCCCACGGGGATGCCAGTTCTCGGCAGCAACAACGCTACCAGCGTCAGACCCTTGGGTTCTCTTTGGTAAATGGAAGAACAACTCTGCTTGCAAGCTTCTGCCATCCAGTTTGAGAGTCGCACTTCCACCGCAGCCTAGGATTCCAAGTGTTGCCATGCCGCCACAATTTCCCATTCTTAGGCCTATGACGGCAGAGTATCTGGCAGTCCTCAAAGAGACCTTAGGGATGCAGGCGTTTTGGCTCCTTCCACCGAGAAAGCAGCTCCTCCAGATCCTCTGTCGTTAGGTATTTCATGTTAGAATATCTCTAGGCGCCCTCTTTTCTCCTCCACGAGGTAAGACACAAACGGACTTGCCCTAAAGGGAAGAAGCATTCGGAGTCCGGCAGAGAGGCAGCCTCTCCCACTCAGCATTCCCCGACGACTGAGCCCCTGGCAAGGGTCCGAGACACGGAGGAAGACAGCCGTAACCCCGAGCTTTTCCACAATGTAGTATAGGCCTCACCCTGAAGCTCACGTCAATTTCATAGAGAAAACACCAGGCCTCGGTGTGCTTTCCTGTGGCAAGGAAACTTTGCTTTCATTCCTTAGGTGGCACATTGGCTCAGGACGGCCCTACCCGAAGGACTCACGGTGTGCAGCCCTATTTGTTGAGATCAGCCCCTCTGGCTCTTTCTCGGATGAAACCAAGTGGGCAAAGAGCCGTTCCTAAGCTGGGGTCCCTGGGAGCTTTCCCTAGTCTACACCAGAACAGCACTCTGAGGGAGAGGAGACGCGGAGGTTTGGTAGCAAAATCTCCTATTCTGAAGAGAAACATTTCGTTGTAGGCGGGTTCCATCAGCCTTGCCGTATTTTCTCAGCTGGCTAGGATGGAGGGCAGGCAGTCAGTTGGCAGACTCACCTGAGGCCCTGCTTCCCCGACTGTGATACAGAACCCCCGCCTGCTGCAGCCCAAAGGGACGGCTTATGGTAAGGGAAAAACCGTGTATTGGAAAGTTCCTGCCTAACCCTCGCACAAGCACAAGCATATGGGTCAGTGGTCAAAGACTTTCCCCACAAGTTTACCATGTTTGCTCCCATCTAGCCTCCGAAGGCCGAGGTTACCTAGCTGGGGATCACACTTCAGGAAAGATACTCATGCTGCTTGAGACTGCAAGTTGTTTCACCAGGCAGCCCAAATCGAGTACACCCACTTGCATTTTCCAGGGGCAGAGCAAAAGGTGTCAACTTACACGCCTCCAGCCTGGGAGGGGCGACATACACTTTCTGAATGGGAAAGAAGCCCATGCCTTCAGTGTGAAAGGCCACTATGCCTCTTTGCTTTGGCAGCCCAGGGGTAGCGTCGGCTCTGAAATGCTTCCAAAGGAGCAGAGTCAGAGAACCTTTGAACCACAGAGCAGGTGCAGCCCCGAACAAGGTCTGCTCTTGGCCTGAGAACACCCACTGCGCAGCACTTCTTTTGGGTACACACGTGTAGAGGAAGGTTGTTGAATTCTGCTGCGTGATAACTTCTCCGGGTCACGTAGTGTGAGGGCCAGTAGAGTGGCCCTCCATCTCATCCCAGCTTCATGTGCCGGGTGTATAAGGCAAACTCCCTGCTTGATTCCCTCCGTGGGCCTCGTAAGCTCCAGAGAAAGATGGATGATTGGGACCCAGGGCTGGTATCTAGGTTCATGTTCTGTGCCTCAACTTCGCAGCTGTTCTCTCTAAGCGGGTCCCAAAGGCTTTCTGGAAGAGTTTCCTTAGAGGCTCAGAAACAGGAAATTAGCCGACAGGCCCACGGGGATGCCAGTTCTCGGCAGCAACAACGCTACCAGCGTCAGACCCTTGGGTTCTCTTTGGTAAATGGAAGAACAACTCTGCTTGGAAGCTTCTGCCATCCAGTTTGAGAGTCGCACTTCCACCGCAGCCTAGGTTTCCATGTGTTGCCATGCCGCCACAATTTCCAATTCTTAGGCCTATGACAGCAGAGTGTCTGGCAGTTCTCAAAGAGACCTTAGGAATGCAGGCGTTTTGGCTCCTTCCACCGAGAAAGCAGCTCCTCCAGATCCTCTGTCGTTAGGTATTTCATGTTAGAATATCTCTAGGCGCCCTCTTTCCTCCTCCACGAGGTAAGACACAAACGGACTTGCCCTAAAGGGAAGAAGCCTTCTGAGTCCGGCAGAGAGGCAGCCTTTCCCACTCAGCGTCACCCCACGACTGAGCCCCTGGTATGGGTCCGAGACACGGAGATAGACAGCCGTAACCCCGAGCTTTTCCACAATGTAGTATAGGCCTCACCCTCAAGCTCACGTCAATTTCATAGAGAAAACACCAGGCCTCGGTGTGCTTTCCTGTGGCAAGGAATCTTTGCTTTCATTCCTTAGGTGGCACATTGGCTCAGGACGGCCCTAGCCGAAGGACTCACGGTGTGCAGCCCTATTTGTTGAGATCAGCCCCTCTGGCTCTTTCTCGGATGAAACCAAGTGGGCAAAGAGCCGTTCCTAAGCTGGGTTCCCTGGGAGCTTTCCCTAGTCTACACCAGAACAGCACTCTGAGGGAGAGGAGACGCGGAGGTTTGGTAGCAAAATCTCCTAATCTGAAGAGAAACATTTCGTTGTAGGCGGGTTCCATCAGCCTTGCCGTATTTTCTCAGCTGCCTAGGATGGAGGGCAGGCAGTCAGTTGGCAGACTCACCTGAGGCCCTGCTTCCCCGACTGTGATACAGAACCCCCGCCTGCTGCAGCCCAAAGGGACGGCTTATGGTAAGGGAAAAACCGTGCATTGGAAAGTTCCTGCCTAACCCTCGCACAAGCACAAGCATATGGGTCAGTGGTCAAAGACTTTCCCCACAAGTTTACCATGTTTGCTCCCATCTAGCCTCCGAAGGCCGAGGTTACCTAGCTGGGGATCACACTTCAGGAAAGGTACTCATGCTGCTTGAGACTGCAAGTTGTTTCACCAGGCAGCCCAAATCGAGTACACCCACTTGCATTTTCCAGGGGCAGAGCAAAAGGTGTCAACTTACACGCCTCCAGCCTGGGAGGGGCGACATACACTTTCTGAATGGGAAAGAAGCCCATGCCTTCAGTGTGAAAGGCCACTATGCCTCTTTGCTTTGGCAGCCCAGGGGTAGCGTCGGCTCTGAAATGCTTCCAAAGGAGCAGAGTCAGAGAACCTTTGAACCACAGAGCAGGTGCAGCCCCGAACAAGGTCTGCTCTTGGCCTGAGAACACCCAATGCGCAGCACTTCTTTTGGGTACACACGTGTAGAGGAAGGTTGTTGAATTCTGCTGCGTGATAACTTCTCCGGGTCACGTAGTGTGAGGGCCAGTAGAGTGGCCCTCCATCTCATCCCAGCTTCATGTGCCGGGTGTATAAGGCAAACTCCCTGCTTGATTCCCTCCGTGGGCCTCGTAAGCTCCAGAGAAAGATGGATGATTGGGACCCAGGGCTGGTATCTAGGTTCTTGTTCTGTGCCTCAACTTCGCAGCTGTTCTCTCTAAGCGGGTCCCAAAGGCTTTCTGGAAGAGTTTCCTTAGAGGCTCAGAAACAGGAAATTAGCCGACAGGCCCACGGGGATGCCAGTTCTCGGCAGCAACAACGCTACCAGCGTCAGACCCTTGGGTTCTCTTTGGTAAATGGAAGAACAACTCTGCTTGGAAGCTTCTGCCATCCAGTTTGAGAGTCGCACTTCCACCGCAGCCTAGGTTTCCATGTGTTGCCATGCCGCCACAATTTCCAATTCTTAGGCCTATGACAGCAGAGTGTCTGGCAGTTCTCAAAGAGACCTTAGGAATGCAGGCGTTTTGGCTCCTTCCACCGAGAAAGCAGCTCCTCCAGATCCTCTGTCGTTAGGTATTTCATGTTAGAATATCTCTAGGCGCCCTCTTTCCTCCTCCACGAGGTAAGACACAAACGGACTTGCCCTAAAGGGAAGAAGCCTTCTGAGTCCGGCAGAGAGGCAGCCTTTCCCACTCAGCGTCACCCCACGACTGAGCCCCTGGTATGGGTCCGAGACACGGAGATAGACAGCCGTAACCCCGAGCTTTTCCACAATGTAGTATAGGCCTCACCCTCAAGCTCACGTCAATTTCATAGAGAAAACACCAGGCCTCGGTGTGCTTTCCTGTGGCAAGGAATCTTTGCTTTCATTCCTTAGGTGGCACATTGGCTCAGGACGGCCCTAGCCGAAGGACTCACGGTGTGCAGCCCTATTTGTTGAGATCAGCCCCTCTGGCTCTTTCTCGGATGAAACCAAGTGGGCAAAGAGCCGTTCCTAAGCTGGGGTCCCTGGGAGCTTTCCCTAGTCTACACCAGAACAGCACTCTGAGGGAGAGGAGACGCGGAGGTTTGGTAGCAAAATCTCCTATTCTGAAGAGAAACATTTCGTTGTAGGCGGGTTCCATCAGCCTTGCCGTATTTTCTCAGCTGCCTAGGATCGAGGGCAGGCAGTCAGTTGGCAGGCTCACCTGAGGCCCTGCTTCCCAGACTGTGATTCAGAACCCCCGCCTGCTGCAGCCCAAAGGGACGGCTTATGGTAAGGGAAAAACCCTGTGTTGGAAAGTTCCTGCCTAACCCTCGCACAAGCACAAGCATATGGGTCAGTGGTCAAAGACTTTCCCCACAAGTTTACCATGTTTGCTCCCATCTAGCCTCCGAAGGCCGAGGTTACCTAGCTGGGGATCACACTTCAGGAAAGGTACTCATGCTGCATGTGACTGCAAGTTGTTTCACCAGGCAGCCCAAATCGAGTACACCCACTTGCATTTTCCAGGGGCAGAGCAAAAGGTGTCAACTTACACGCCTCCAGCCTGGGAGGGGCGACATACACTTTCTGAATGGGAAAGAAGCCCATGCCTTCAGTGTGAAAGGCCACTATGCCTCTTTGCTTTGGCAGCCCAGGGGTAGCGTCGGCTCTGAAATGCTTCCAAAGGAGCAGAGTCAGAGAACCTTTGAACCACAGAGCAGGTGCAGCCCCGAACAAGGTCTGCTCTTGGCCTGAGAACACCCACTGCGCAGCACTTCTTTTGGGTACACACGTGTAGAGGAAGGTTGTTGAATTCTGCTGCGTGATAACTTCTCCGGGTCACGTAGTGTGAGGGCCAGTAGAGTGGCCCTCCATCTCATCCCAGCTTCATGTGCCGGGTGTATAAGGCAAACTCCCTGCTTGATTCCCTCCGTGGGCCTCGTAAGCTCCAGAGAAAGATGGATGATTGGGACCCAGGGCTGGTATCTAGGTTCATGTTCTGTGCCTCAACTTCGCAGCTGTTCTCTCTAAGCGGGTCACAAAGGCTCTCTGGAAGAGTTTCCTTAGAGGCTCAGAAACAGGAAATTAGCCGACAGGCCCACGGGGATGCCAGTTCTCTGCAGCAACAACGCTACAAGCGTTAGACACTTGGGTTCTCTTCGGTAAATGGAAGAACAACTCTGCTTGGAAGCTTCTGCCATCCAGTTTGAGAGTCACACTTCCACCGCAGCCTAGGATTCCAAGTGTTGCCATGCCGCCACAATTTCCTTAGGCCTATGACGGCAGAGTGTCTGGCAGTTCTCAAAGAGACCTTAGGAATACAGGCGTTTTGGCTCCTTCCACCGAGAAAGCAGCTCCTCCAGATCCTCTGTCGTTAGGTATTTCATGTTAGAATATCTCTAGGCGCCCTCTTTCCTCCTCCACGAGGTAAGACACAAACGGACTTGCCCTAAAGGGAAGAAGCCTTCTGAGTCCGGCAGAGAGGCAGCCTTTCCCACTCAGCATCCCCCACGACTGAGCCCCAGGTATGGGTCTGAGACACGGAGATAGACAGCCGTAACCCCGAGCTTTTCCACAATGTAGTATAGGCCTCACCCTGAAGCTCACGTCAATTTCATAGAGAAAACACCAGGCCTCGGTGTGCTTTCCTGTGGCAAGGAAACTTTGCTTTCATTCCTTAGGTGGCACATTGGCTCAGGACGGCCCTACCCGAAGGACTCACGGTGTGCAGCCCTATTTATTGAGATCAGCCCCTCTGGCTCTTTCTCGGATGAAACCAAGTGGGCAAAGAGCCGTTCCTAAGCTGGGGTCCCTGGGAGCCTTCCCTAGTCTACACCAGAACAGCACTCTGAGGGAGAGGAGACGCGGAGGCTTGGTAGCAAAATCTCCTATTCTGCAGAGAAACATTTCGTTGTAGGTGGGTTCCATCAGCCTTGCCATATTTTCTCAGCTGGCTAGGACGGAGGGCAGGAAGTCAGTTGGCAGGCTCACCTGAGGCCCTGCTTCCCCGACTGTGATACAGAACCCCCGCCTGCTGCAGCCCAAAGGGACGGCTTATGGTAAGGGGAAAACCCTGTGTTGGAAAGTTCCTGCCTAACCCTCGCACAAGCACAAGCATATGGGTCAGTGGTCCAAGACTTTCCCCACAAGTTTACCATGTTTGCTCCCATCTAGCCTCCGAAGGCCGAGGTTACCTAGCTGGGAATCACACTTCAGGAGAGGTACTCATGCTGCTTGGGACTGCAAGTTTTTTCACCAGGCAGCCCAAATCGAGTCCACCCACTTGCATTTTCCAGGGGCCGAGCCTGGGAGGGGCAACATACACTTTCTGAATGGGAAAGAAGCCCATGCCTTCAGTGTGAAAGGCCACTATGCCTCTTTGCTTTGGCAGCCCAGGGATAGCGTCGGCTCTGAAATGCTTCCAAAGGAACAGAGTCAGAGAACCTTTGAACCACAGAGCAGGTGCAGCCCCGAACAAGGTCTGCTCTTGGCCTGAGAACACCCACTGCCCAGCGCTTCGTTTGGGTACACACGTGTAGAGGAAGGTTGTTGAATTCTGCTGCGTGATAACTTCTCCGGGCCACGTAGCGTGAGGGCCAGTAGAGTGGCCCTCCATCTCATCCCGGCTTCATGTGCCGGGTGTATAAGTCAAACTCCCTGCCTCAATCCCTCCGTGGGCTACGTAACCTCCAGAGAGAGGTGGGTGATTGGGACCCAGAGCTGGTATCTAGGTCACTGCTCTGTGCCTCAACTTCGCAGCTGTTCTCTCTAAGCGGGTCCCAAAGGCTTTCTGGAAGAGTTTCCTTAGAGGGCCAGAAACAGGAAATTAGCCGACAGGCCCACGGGGATGCCAGTTCTCGGCAGCAACAACGCTACCAGCGTCAGACCCTTGGGTTCTCTTTGGTAAATGGAAGAACAACTCTGCTTGGAAGCTTCTGCCATCCAGTTTGAGAGTCGCACTTCCACCGCAGCCTAGGATTCCAAATGTTGCCATGCCGCCACAATTTCCCATTCTTAGGCCTATGACGGCAGAGTATCTGGCAGTCCTCAAAGAGACCTTAGGGATGCAGGCGTTTTGGCTCCTTCCACCGAGAAAGCAGCTCCTCCAGATCCTCTGTCGTTAGGTATTTCATGTTAGAATATCTCTAGGCGCCCTCTTTCCTCCTCCACGAGGTAAGACACAAACGGACTTGCCCTAAAGGGAAGAAGCCTTCTGAGTCCCGCAGAGAGGCAGCCTCTCCCACTCAGCATTCCCCGACGACTGAGCCCCTGGCAAGGGTCCGAGACACGGAGGAAGACAGCCGTAACCCCGAGCTTTTCCACAATGTAGTATAGGCCTCACCCTGAAGCTCACGTCAATTTCATAGAGAAAACACCAGGCCTCGGTGTGCTTTCCTGTGGCAAGGAAACTTTGCTTTCATTCCTTAGGTGGCACATTGGCTCAGGACGGCCCTACCCGAAGGACTCACGGTGTGCAACCCTATTTGTTGAGATCAGCCCCTCTGGCTCTTTCTCGGATGAAACCAAGTGGGCAAAGAGCCGTTCCTAAGCTGGGGTCCCTGGGAGCCTTCCCTAGTCTACACCAGAACAGCACTCTGAGGGAGAGGAGACGCGGAGGCTTGGTAGCCAAATCTCCTATTCTGCAGAGAAACATTTCGTTGTAGGTGGGTTCCATCAGCCTTGCCATATTTTCTCAGCTGGCTAGGACGGAGGGCAGGCAGTCAGTTGGCAGGCTCACCTGAGGCCCTGCTTCCCAGACTGTGATACAGAACCCCCGCCTGCTGCAGCCCAAAGGGACGGCTTATGGTAAGGGAAAAACCCTGTGCTGGAAAGTTCCTGCCTAACCCTCGCACAAGCACAAGCATATGGGTCAGTGGTCAAAGACTTTCCCCACAAGTTTACCATGTTTGCTCCCATCTAGCCTCCGAAGGCCGAGGTTACCTAGCTGGGGATCACACTTCAGGAAAGGTACTCATGCTGCTTGAGACTGCAAGTTGTTTCACCAGGCAGCCCAAATCGAGTACACCCACTTGCATTTTCCAGGGGCAGAGCAAAAGGTGTCAACTTACAGGCCTCCAGCCTGGGAGGGGAACATACACTTTCTGAATGGGAAAGAAGCTCATGCCTTCAGTGTGAAAGGCCACTATGCCTCTTTGCTTTGGCAGCCCAGGGGTAGCGTCGGCTCTGAAATGCTTCCAAAGGAGCAGAGTCAGAGAACCTTTGAACCTCAGAGCAGGTGCAGCCCCGAAAAGGTCTGCTCTTGGCCTGAGAACACCCACTGCCCAGCGCTTTTTTTGGGTACACACGTGTAGAGGAAGGTTGTTGAATTCTGCTGCGTGATAATTTCTCCGGGCCACGTAGTGTGAGGGCCAGTAGAGTGGCCCTCCATCTCATCCCAGCTTCATGTGCCGGGTGTATAAGGCAAACTCCCTTCTTGATTCCCTCCGTGGGCTACGTAAGCTCCAGAGAAAGATGGATGATTGGGACCCAGGGCTGGTATCTAGGTTCATGTTCTGTGCCTCAACTTCGCAGCGGTTCTCTCTAAGCGGGTCACAAAGGCTCTCTGGAAGAGTTTCCTTAGAGGCTCAGAAACAGGAAAGTAGCCAACAGGCCCACGGGGATGCCAGTTCTCTGCAGCAACAACGCTACCAGCGTCAGACACTTGGGTTCCCTTTGGTAAATGGAAGAACAACTCTGCTTGGAAGCTTCTGCCACCCAGTTTGAGAGTCACACTTCCACCGCAGCCTAGGATTCCAAGTGTTGCCATGCCGCCACAATTTCCAATTCTTAGGCCTATGACGGCAGAGTGTCTGGCAGTTCTCAAAGAGACCTTAGGAATGCAGGCGTTTTGGCTCCTTCCACCGAGAAAGCAGCTCCTCCAGATCCTCTGTCGTTAGGTATTTCATGTTAGAATATCTCGAGGCGCCTTCTTTCCTCCTCCACGAAGTAAGACACAAACGGACTTGCCCTAAAGGCAAGAAGCCTTCTGAGTCCGGCAGAGAGGCGTCCTCTCCCACTCAGCATCCCCCCACGACTGAGCCCCTGGTATGGGTCCGAGACACGGAGAAAGACAGCCGTAACCCCGAGCTTTTCCACAATCTAGTATAGGCCTCACCCTCAAGCTCACGTCAATTTCATAGAGAAAACACCAGTCCTCGGTGTGCTTTCCTGTGGCAAGGAAACTTTGCTTTCATTCCTTAGGTGGCACATTGGCTCAGGACGGCCCTAGCCGAAGGACTCACGGTGTGCAGCCCTATTTGTTGAGATCAGCCCATCTGGCTCTTTCTCGGATGAAACCAAGTGGGCAAAGAGCCGTTCCTAAGCTGGGGTCCCTGGGAGCTTTCCCTAGTCTACACCAGAACAGCACTCTGAGGGAGAGGAGACGCGGAGGTTTGGTAGCAAAATCTCCTATTCTGAAGAGAAACATTTCGTTGTAGGCGGGTTCCATCAGCCTTGCCGTATTTTCTCAGCTGGCTAGGATGGAGGGCAGGCAGTCAGTTGGCAGACTCACCTGAGGCCCTGCTTCCCCGACTGTGATACAGAACCCCCGCCTGCTGCAGCCCAAAGGGACGGCTTATGGTAAGGGAAAAACCCTGTGTTGGAAAGTTCCTGCCTAACCCTCGCACAAGCACAAGCATATGGGTCAGTGGTCAAAGACTTTCCCCACAAGTTTACCATGTTTGCTCCCATCTAGCCTCCGAAGGCCGAGGTTACCTAGCTGGGGATCACACTTCAGGAAAGGTACTCATGCTGCTTGTGACTGCAAGTTGTTTCACCAGGCAGCCCAAATGGAGTACACCCACTTGCATTTTCCAGGGGCAGAGCAAAAGGTGTCAACTTACACGCCTCCAGCCTGGGAGGGGCAACATACACTTTCTGAATGTGAAAGAAGCCCATGCCTTCATTGTGAAAGGCCACTATGCCTCTCTGCTTGGTAGCCCAGAGGTAGCGTCAGCTCTGAAATGCTTCCAAAGGAGCAGAGTCAGAGAACCTTTGAACCACAGAGCAGGTGCAGCCCCGAACAAGGTCTGCTCTTGGCCTGAGAACACCCACTGCCCAGCGCTTCTTTTGGGTACCCACGTGTAGAGGAAGGTTGTTGAATTCTGCTGCGTGATAACTTCTCCGGGCCACGTAGTGTGAGGGCTAATAGAGTGGCTTTCCATCTCATCCCAGCTTCATGTGCCGGGTGTATAAGGCAAACTCCCTGCTTGAATCCCTCCGTGGGCTACGTAAACTCCAGAGAAAGATGGATGATTGGGACCCAGGGCTGGTACCTAGGTAATGTTCTGTGCCTCAACTTCGCAGCTGTTCTCTCTAAGCGGGTCCCAAAGGCTTTCTGGAAGAGTTTCCTTAGAGGCTCAGAAACAGGAAAGTAGCCGACAGGCCCACGGGGATGCCAGTTCTCGGCAGCAACAACGCTACCAGCGTCAGACCCTTGGGTTCTCTTTGGTAAATGGAAGAACAACTCTGCTTGGAAGCTTCTGCCATCCAGTTTGAGAGTCGCACTTCCACCGCAGCCTAGGATTCCATGTGTTGCCATGCCGCCACAATTTCCAATTCTTAGGCCTATGACAGCAGAGTGTCTGGCAGTTCTCAAAGAGACCTTAGGAATGCAGGCGTTTTGGCTCCTTCCACCGAGAAAGCAGCTCCTCCAGATCCTCTGTCGTTAGGTATTTCATGTTAGAATATCTCTAGGCGCCCTCTTTCCTCCTCCACGAGGTAAGACACAAACGGACTTGCCCTAAAGGGAAGAAGCCTTCTGAGTCCGGCAGAGAGGCAGCCTCTCCCACTCAGCGTCACCCCACGACTGAGCCCCTGGTATGGGTCCGAGACACGGAGATAGACAGCCGTAACCCCGAGCTTTTCCACAATGTAGTATAGGCCTCACCATCAAGCTCACGTCAATTTCATAGAGAAAACACCAGGCCTCGGTGTGCTTTCCTGTGGCAAGGAAACTTTGCTTTCATTCCTTAGGTGGCACATTGGCTCAGGACGGCCCTAGCCGAAGGACTCACGGTGTGCAGCCCTATTTGTTGAGATCAGCCCCTCTGGCTCTTTCTCTGATGAAACCAAGTGGGCAAAGAGCCGTTCCTAAGCTGGGGTCCCTGGGAGCTTTCTCTAGTCTACACCAGAACAGCACTCTGAGGGAGAGGAGACGCGGAGGTTTGGTAGCAAAATCTCCTATTCTGAAGAGAAACATTTCGTTGTAGGCGGGTTCCATCAGCCTTGCCGTATTTTCTCAGCTGCCTAGGATGGAGGGCAGGCAGTCAGTTGGCAGGCTCACCTGAGGCCCTGCTTCCCCGACTGTGATTCAGAACCGCCGCCTGCTGCAGCCCAAAGGGACGGCTTATGGTAAGGGAAAAACCCTGTGTTGGAAAGTTCCTGCCTAACCCTCACACAAGCACAAGCATATGGGTCAGTGGTCAAAGACTTTCCCCACAAGTGTACCATGTTTGCTCCCATCTAGCCTCCGAAGGCCGAGGTTACCTAGCTGGGGATCACACTTCAGGAAAGGTACTCATACTGCATGTGACTGCAAGTTGTTTCACCAGGCAGCCCAAATCGAGTACACCCACTTGCATTTTCCAGGGGCAGAGCAAAAGGTGTAAACTTACACGCCTCCAGCCTGGGAGGGGCGACATACATTTTCTGAAAGGGAAAGAAGCCCATGCCTTCAGTGTGAAAGGCCACTATGCCTCTTTGCTTTGGCAGCCCAGGGGTAGCGTCGGCTCTGAAATGCTTCCAAAGGAGCAGAGTCAGAGAACCTTTGAACCACAGAGCAGGTGCAGCCCCGAACAAGGTCTGCTCTTGGCCTGAGAACACCCACTGCGCAGCACTTCTTTTGGGTACACACGTGTAGAGGAAGGTTGTTGAATTCTGCTGCGTGATAACTTCTCCGGGCCACGTAGTGTGAGGGCCAGTAGAGTGGCCCTCCATCTCATCCCAGCTTCATGTGCCGGGTGTATAAGGCAAACTCCCTGCTTGATTCCCTCCGTGGGCCTCGTAAGCTCCAGAGAAAGATGGATGATTGGGACCCAGGGCTGGTATCTAGGTTCATGTTCTGTGCCTCAACTTCGCAGCTGTTCTCTCTAAGCGGGTCACAAAGGCTCTCTGGAAGAGTTTCCTTAGAGGCTCAGAAACAGGAAATTAGCCGACAGGCCCACGGGGATGCCAGTTCTCTGCAGCAACAACCCTACAAGCGTCAGACACTTGGGTTCTCTTCGGTAAATGGAAGAACAACTCTGCTTGGAAGCTTCTGCCATCCAGTTTGAGAGTCACACTTCCACCGCAGCCTAGGATTCCAAGTGTTGCCATGCCGCCACAATTTCCAATTCTTAGGCCTATGACGGCAGAGTGTCTGGCAGTTCTCAAAGAGACCTTAGGAATGCAGGCGTTTTGGCTCCTTCCACCGAGAAAGCAGCTCCTCCAGATCCTCTGTCGTTAGGTATTTCATGTTAGAATATCTCTAGGCGCCCTCTTTCCTCCTCCACGAGGTAAGACACAAACGGACTTGCCCTAAAGGGAAGAAGCCTTCTGAGTCCGGCAGAGAGGCAGCCTTTCCCACTCAGCATCCCCCACGACTGAGCCCCAGGTATGGGTCTGAGACACGGAGATAGACAGCCGTAACCCCGAGCTTTTCCACAATCTAGTATAGGCCTCACCCTGAAGCTCACGTCAATTTCATAGAGAAAACACCAGGCCTCGGTGTGCTTTCCTGTGGCAAGGAAACTTTGCTTTCATTCCTTAGGTGGCACATTGGCTCAGGACGGCCCTACCCGAAGGACTCACGGTGTGCAGCCCTATTTATTGAGATCAGCCCCTCTGGCTCTTTCTCGGATGAAACCAAGTGGGCAAAGAGCCGTTCCTAAGCTGGGGTCCCTGGGAGCCTTCCCTAGTCTACACCAGAACAGCACTCTGAGGGAGAGGAGACGCGGAGGCTTGGTAGCAAAATCTCCTATTCTGCAGAGAAACATTTCGTTGTAGGTGGGTTCCATCAGCCTTGCCATATTTTCTCAGCTGGCTAGGACGGAGGGCAGGAAGTCAGTTGGCAGGCTCACCTGAGGCCCTGCTTCCCCGACTGTGATACAGAACCCCCGCCTGCTGCAGCCCAAAGGGACGGCTTATGGTAAGGGGAAAACCCTGTGTTGGAAAGTTCCTGCCTAACCCTCGCACAAGCACAAGCATATGGGTCAGTGGTCCAAGACTTTCCCCACAAGTTTACCATGTTTGCTCCCATCTAGCCTCCGAAGGCCGAGGTTACCTAGCTGGGAATCACACTTCAGGAGAGGTACTCATGCTGCTTGGGACTGCAAGTTTTTTCACCAGGCAGCCCAAATCGAGTCCACCCACTTGCATTTTCCAGGGGCCGAGCCTGGGAGGGGCAACATACACTTTCTGAATGGGAAAGAAGCCCATGCCTTCAGTGTGAAAGGCCACTATGCCTCTTTGCTTTGGCAGCCCAGGGATAGCGTCGGCTCTGAAATGCTTCCAAAGGAGCAGAGTCAGAGAACCTTTGAACCACAGAGCAGGTGCAGCCCCGAACAAGGTCTGCTCTTGGCCTGAGAACACCCACTGCCCAGCGCTTCGTTTGGGTACACACGTGTAGAGGAAGGTTGTTGAATTCTGCTGCGTGATAACTTCTCCGGGCCACGTAGCGTGAGGGCCAGTAGAGTGGCCCTCCATCTCATCCCGGCTTCATGTGCCGGGTGTATAAGTCAAACTCCCTGCCTCAATCCCTCCGTGGGCTACGTAACCTCCAGAGAGAGGTGGGTGATTGGGACCCAGAGCTGGTATCTAGGTCACTGCTCTGTGCCTCAACTTCGCAGCTGTTCTCTCTAAGCGGGTCCCAAAGGCTTTCTGGAAGAGTTTCCTTAGAGGGCCAGAAACAGGAAATTAGCCGACAGGCCCACGGGGATGCCAGTTCTCGGCAGCAACAACGCTACCAGCGTCAGACCCTTGGGTTCTCTTTGGTAAATGGAAGAACAACTCTGCTTGGAAGCTTCTGCCATCCAGTTTGAGAGTCGCACTTCCACCGCAGCCTAGGATTCCAAGTGTTGCCATGCCGCCACAATTTCCCATTCTTAGGCCTATGACGGCAGAGTATCTGGCAGTCCTCAAAGAGACCTTAGGGATGCAGGCGTTTTGGCTCCTTCCACCGAGAAAGCAGCTCCTCCAGATCCTCTGTCGTTAGGTATTTCATGTTAGAATATCTCTAGGCGCCCTCTTTCCTCCTCCACGAGGTAAGACACAAACGGACTTGCCCTAAAGGGAAGAAGCCTTCTGAGTCCCGCAGAGAGGCAGCCTCTCCCACTCAGCATTCCCCGACGACTGAGCCCCTGGCAAGGGTCCGAGACACGGAGGAAGACAGCCGTAACCCCGAGCTTTTCCACAATGTAGTATAGGCCTCACCCTGAAGCTCACGTCAATTTCATAGAGAAAACACCAGGCCTCGGTGTGCTTTCCTGTGGCAAGGAAACTTTGCTTTCATTCCTTAGGTGGCACATTGGCTCAGGACGGCCCTACCCGAAGGACTCACGGTGTGCAACCCTATTTGTTGAGATCAGCCCCTCTGGCTCTTTCTCGGATGAAACCAAGTGGGCAAAGAGCCGTTCCTAAGCTGGGGTCCCTGGGAGCCTTCCCTAGTCTACACCAGAACAGCACTCTGAGGGAGAGGAGACGCGGAGGCTTGGTAGCCAAATCTCCTATTCTGCAGAGAAACATTTCGTTGTAGGTGGGTTCCATCAGCCTTGCCATATTTTCTCAGCTGGCTAGGACGGAGGGCAGGCAGTCAGTTGGCAGGCTCACCTGAGGCCCTGCTTCCCAGACTGTGATACAGAACCCCCGCCTGCTGCAGCCCAAAGGGACGGCTTATGGTAAGGGAAAAACCCTGTGCTGGAAAGTTCCTGCCTAACCCTCGCACAAGCACAAGCATATGGGTCAGTGGTCAAAGACTTTCCCCACAAGTTTACCATGTTTGCTCCCATCTAGCCTCCGAAGGCCGAGGTTACCTAGCTGGGGATCACACTTCAGGAAAGGTACTCATGCTGCTTGAGACTGCAAGTTGTTTCACCAGGCAGCCCAAATCGAGTACACCCACTTGCATTTTCCAGGGGCAGAGCAAAAGGTGTCAACTTACAGGCCTCCAGCCTGGGAGGGGAACATACACTTTCTGAATGGGAAAGAAGCTCATGCCTTCAGTGTGAAAGGCCACTATGCCTCTTTGCTTTGGCAGCCCAGGGGTAGCGTCGGCTCTGAAATGCTTCCAAAGGAGCAGAGTCAGAGAACCTTTGAACCTCAGAGCAGGTGCAGCCCCGAAAAGGTCTGCTCTTGGCCTGAGAACACCCACTGCCCAGCGCTTTTTTTGGGTACACACGTGTAGAGGAAGGTTGTTGAATTCTGCTGCGTGATAATTTCTCCGGGCCACGAGGTGTGAGGGCCAGTAGAGTGGCCCTCCATCTCATCCCAGCTTCATGTGCCGGGTGTATAAGGCAAACTCCCTTCTTGATTCCCTCCGTGGGCTACGTAAGCTCCAGAGAAAGATGGATGATTGGGACCCAGGGCTGGTATCTAGGTTCATGTTCTGTGCCTCAACTTCGCAGCGGTTCTCTCTAAGCGGGTCACAAAGGCTCTCTGGAAGAGTTTCCTTAGAGGCTCAGAAACAGGAAAGTAGCCGACAGGCCCACGGGAATGCCAGTTCTCGGCAGCAACAACGCTACCAGCGTCAGACCCTTGGGTTCTCTTTGGTAAATGGAAGAACAACTCTGCTTGGAAGCTTCTGCCATCCAGTTTGAGAGTCGCACTTCCACCGCAGCCTAGGATTCCAAGTGTTGCCATGCCGCCACAATTTCCCATTCTTAGGCCTATGACGGCAGAGTATCTGGCAGTCCTCAAAGAGACCTTAGGGATGCAGGCGTTTTGGCTCCTTCCACCGAGAAAGCAGCTCCTCCAGATCCTCTGTCGTTAGGTATTTCATGTTAGAATATCTCTAGGCGCCCTCTTTCCTCCTCCACGAGGTAAGACACAAACGGACTTGCCCTAAAGGGAAGAAGCCTTCTGAGTCCCGCAGAGAGGCAGCCTCTCCCACTCAGCATTCCCCGACGACTGAGCCCCTGGCAAGGGTCCGAGACACGGAGGAAGACAGCCGTAACCCCGAGCTTTTCCACAATGTAGTATAGGCCTCACCCTGAAGCTCACGTCAATTTCATAGAGAAAACACCAGGCCTCGGTGTGCTTTCCTGTGGCAAGGAAACTTTGCTTTCATTCCTTAGGTGGCACATTGGCTCAGGACGGCCCTACCCGAAGGACTCACGGTGTGCAACCCTATTTGTTGAGATCAGCCCCTCTGGCTCTTTCTCGGATGAAACCAAGTGGGCAAAGAGCCGTTCCTAAGCTGGGGTCCCTGGGAGCCTTCCCTAGTCTACACCAGAACAGCACTCTGAGGGAGAGGAGACGCGGAGGCTTGGTAGCCAAATCTCCTATTCTGCAGAGAAACATTTCGTTGTAGGTGGGTTCCATCAGCCTTGCCATATTTTCTCAGCTGGCTAGGACGGAGGGCAGGCAGTCAGTTGGCAGGCTCACCTGAGGCCCTGCTTCCCAGACTGTGATACAGAACCCCCGCCTGCTGCAGCCCAAAGGGACGGCTTATGGTAAGGGAAAAACCCTGTGCTGGAAAGTTCCTGCCTAACCCTCGCACAAGCACAAGCATATGGGTCAGTGGTCAAAGACTTTCCCCACAAGTTTACCATGTTTGCTCCCATCTAGCCTCCGAAGGCCGAGGTTACCTAGCTGGGGATCACACTTCAGGAAAGGTACTCATGCTGCTTGAGACTGCAAGTTGTTTCACCAGGCAGCCCAAATCGAGTACACCCACTTGCATTTTCCAGGGGCAGAGCAAAAGGTGTCAACTTACAGGCCTCCAGCCTGGGAGGGGAACATACACTTTCTGAATGGGAAAGAAGCTCATGCCTTCAGTGTGAAAGGCCACTATGCCTCTTTGCTTTGGCAGCCCAGGGGTAGCGTCGGCTCTGAAATGCTTCCAAAGGAGCAGAGTCAGAGAACCTTTGAACCTCAGAGCAGGTGCAGCCCCGAAAAGGTCTGCTCTTGGCCTGAGAACACCCACTGCCCAGCGCTTTTTTTGGGTACACACGTGTAGAGGAAGGTTGTTGAATTCTGCTGCGTGATAATTTCTCCGGGCCACGAGGTGTGAGGGCCAGTAGAGTGGCCCTCCATCTCATCCCAGCTTCATGTGCCGGGTGTATAAGGCAAACTCCCTTCTTGATTCCCTCCGTGGGCTACGTAAGCTCCAGAGAAAGATGGATGATTGGGACCCAGGGCTGGTATCTAGGTTCATGTTCTGTGCCTCAACTTCGCAGCGGTTCTCTCTAAGCGGGTCACAAAGGCTCTCTGGAAGAGTTTCCTTAGAGGCTCAGAAACAGGAAAGTAGCCGACAGGCCCACGGGGATGCCAGTTCTCGGCAGCAACAACGCTACCAGCGTCAGACCCTTGGGTTCTCTTTGGTAAATGGAAGAACAACTCTGCTTGGAAGCTTCTGCCATCCAGTTTGAGAGTCGCACTTCCACCGCAGCCTAGGATTCCAAGTGTTGCCATGCCGCCACAATTTCCAATTCTTAGGCCTATGACGGCAGAGTGTCTGGCAGTTCTCAAAGAGACCTTAGGGATGCAGGCGTTTTGGCTCCTTCCACCGAGAAAGCAGCTCCTCCAGATCCTCTGTCGTTAGGTATTTCATGTTAGAATATCTCGAGGCGCCTTCTTTCCTCCTCCACGAAGTAAGACACAAACGGACTTGCCCTAAAGGCAAGAAGCCTTCTGAGTCCGGCAGAGAGGCGTCCTCTCCCACTCAGCATCCCCCCACGACTGAGCCCCTGGTATGGGTCCGAGACACGGAGAAAGACAGCCGTAACCCCGAGCTTTTCCACAATCTAGTATAGGCCTCACCCTCAAGCTCACGTCAATTTCATAGAGAAAACACCAGGCCTCGGTGTGCTTTCCTGTGGCAAGGAAACTTTGCTTTCATTCCTTAGGTGGCACATTGGCTCAGGACGGCCCTAGCCGAAGGACTCACGGTGTGCAGCCCTATTTGTTGAGATCAGCCCCTCTGGCTCTTTCTCTGATGAAACCAAGTGGGCAAAGAGCCGTTCCTAAGCTGGGGTCCCTGGGGGCTTTCTCTAGTCTACACCAGAACAGCACTCTGAGGGAGAGGAGACGCGGAGGTTTGGTAGCAAAATCTCCTATTCTGAAGAGAAACATTTCGTTGTAGGCGGGTTCCATCAGCCTTGCCGTATTTTCTCAGCTGCCTAGGATGGAGGGCAGGCAGTCAGTTGGCAGGCTCACCTGAGGCCCTGCTTCCCCGACTGTGATTCAGAACCCCCGCCTGCTGCAGCCCAAAGGGACGGCTTATGGTAAGGGAAAAACCCTGTGTTGGAAAGTTCCTGCCTAACCCTCGCACAAGCACAAGCATATGGGTCAGTGGTCAAAGACTTTCCCCACAAGTATACCATGTTTGCTCCCATCTAGCCTCCGAAGGCCGAGGTTACCTAGCTGGGGATCACACTTCAGGAAAGGTACTCATGCTGCTTGAGACTGCAAGTTGTTTCACCAGGCAGCCCAAATCGAGTACACCCACTTGCATTTTCCAGGGGCAGAGCAAAAGGTGTAAACTTACACGCCTCCAGCCTGGGAGGGGCGACATACATTTTCTGAAAGGGAAAGAAGCCCATGCCTTCAGTGTGAAAGGCCACTATGCCTCTTTGCTTTGGCAGCCCAGGGGTCGCGTCGGCTCTGAAATGCTTCCAAAGGAGCAGAGTCAGAGAACCTTTGAACCACAGAGCAGGTGCAGCCCCGAACAAGGTCTGCTCTTGGCCTGAGAACACCCACTGCGCAGCACTTCTTTTGGGTACACACGTGTAGAGGAAGCTTGTTGAATTCTGCTGCGTGATAACTTCTCCGGGCCACGTAGTGTGAGGGCCAGTAGAGTGGCCCTCCATCTCATCCCAGCTTCATGTGCCGGGTGTATAAGGCAAACTCCCTGCTTGATTCCCTCCGTGGGCCTCGTAAGCTCCAGAGAAAGATGGATGATTGGGACCCAGGGCTGGTATCTAGGTTCATGTTCTGTGCCTCAACTTCGCAGCTGTTCTCTCTAAGCGGGTCACAAAGGCTCTCTGGAAGAGTTTCCTTAGAGGCTCAGAAACAGGAAATTAGCCGACAGGCCCACGGGGATGCCAGTTCTCTGCAGCAACAACCCTACAAGCGTCAGACACTTGGGTTCTCTTCGGTAAATGGAAGAACAACTCTGCTTGGAAGCTTCTGCCATCCAGTTTGAGAGTCACACTTCCACCGCAGCCTAGGATTCCAAGTGTTGCCATGCCGCCACAATTTCCAATTCTTAGGCCTATGACGGCAGAGTGTCTGGCAGTTCTCAAAGAGACCTTAGGAATGCAGGCGTTTTGGCTCCTTCCACCGAGAAAGCAGCTCCTCCAGATCCTCTGTCGTTAGGTATTTCATGTTAGAATATCTCTAGGCGCCCTCTTTCCTCCTCCACGAGGTAAGACACAAACGGACTTGCCCTAAAGGGAAGAAGCCTTCTGAGTCCGGCAGAGAGGCAGCCTTTCCCACTCAGCATCCCCCACGACTGAGCCCCAGGTATGGGTCTGAGACACGGAGATAGACAGCCGTAACCCCGAGCTTTTCCACAATCTAGTATAGGCCTCACCCTGAAGCTCACGTCAATTTCATAGAGAAAACACCAGGCCTCGGTGTGCTTTCCTGTGGCAAGGAAACTTTGCTTTCATTCCTTAGGTGGCACATTGGCTCAGGACGGCCCTACCCGAAGGACTCACGGTGTGCAGCCCTATTTATTGAGATCAGCCCCTCTGGCTCTTTCTCGGATGAAACCAAGTGGGCAAAGAGCCGTTCCTAAGCTGGGGTCCCTGGGAGCCTTCCCTAGTCTACACCAGAACAGCACTCTGAGGGAGAGGAGACGCGGAGGCTTGGTAGCAAAATCTCCTATTCTGCAGAGAAACATTTCGTTGTAGGTGGGTTCCATCAGCCTTGCCATATTTTCTCAGCTGGCTAGGACGGAGGGCAGGAAGTCAGTTGGCAGGCTCACCTGAGGCCCTGCTTCCCCGACTGTGATACAGAACCCCCGCCTGCTGCAGCCCAAAGGGACGGCTTATGGTAAGGGGAAAACCCTGTGTTGGAAAGTTCCTGCCTAACCCTCGCACAAGCACAAGCATATGGGTCAGTGGTCCAAGACTTTCCCCACAAGTTTACCATGTTTGCTCCCATCTAGCCTCCGAAGGCCGAGGTTACCTAGCTGGGAATCACACTTCAGGAGAGGTACTCATGCTGCTTGGGACTGCAAGTTTTTTCACCAGGCAGCCCAAATCGAGTCCACCCACTTGCATTTTCCAGGGGCCGAGCCTGGGAGGGGCAACATACACTTTCTGAATGGGAAAGAAGCCCATGCCTTCAGTGTGAAAGGCCACTATGCCTCTTTGCTTTGGCAGCCCAGGGATAGCGTCGGCTCTGAAATGCTTCCAAAGGAGCAGAGTCAGAGAACCTTTGAACCACAGAGCAGGTGCAGCCCCGAACAAGGTCTGCTCTTGGCCTGAGAACACCCACTGCCCAGCGCTTCGTTTGGGTACACACGTGTAGAGGAAAGTTGTTGAATTCTGCTGCGTGATAACTTCTCCGGGCCACGTAGCGTGAGGGCCAGTAGAGTGGCCCTCCATCTCATCCCGGCTTCATGTGCCGGGTGTATAAGTCAAACTCCCTGCCTCAATCCCTCCGTGGGCTACGTAACGTCCAGAGAGAGGTGGGTGATTGGGACCCAGGGCTGGTATCTAGGTTCATGTTCTGTGCCTCAACTTCGCAGCTGTTCTCTCTAAGCGGGTCCCAAAGGCTTTCTGGAAGAGTTTCCTTAGAGGGCCAGAAACAGGAAATTAGCCGACAGGCCCACGGGGATGCCAGTTCTCGGCAGCAACAACGCTACCAGCGTCAGACCCTTGGGTTCTCTTTGGTAAATGGAAGAACAACTCTGCTTGGAAGCTTCTGCCATCCAGTTTGAGAGTCGCACTTCCACCGCAGCCTAGGATTCCAAGTGTTGCCATGCCGCCACAATTTCCCATTCTTAGGCCTATGACGGCAGAGTATCTGGCAGTCCTCAAAGAGACCTTAGGGATGCAGGCGTTTTGGCTCCTTCCACCGAGAAAGCAGCTCCTCCAGATCCTCTGTCGTTAGGTATTTCATGTTAGAATATCTCTAGGCGCCCTCTTTTCTCCTCCACGAGGTAAGACACAAACGGACTTGCCCTAAAGGGAAGAAGCATTCTGAGTCCGGCAGAGAGGCAGCCTCTCCCACTCAGCATTCCCCGACGACTGAGCCCCTGGCAAGGGTCCGAGACACGGAGGAAGACAGCCGTAACCCCGAGCTTTTCCACAATGTAGTATAGGCCTCACCCTGAAGCTCACGTCAATTTCATAGAGAAAACACCAGGCCTCGGTGTGCTTTCCTGTGGCAAGGAAACTTTGCTTTCATTCCTTAGGTGGCACATTGGCTCAGGACGGCCCTACCCGAAGGACTCACGGTGTGCAACCCTATTTGTTGAGATCAGCCCCTCTGGCTCTTTCTCGGATGAAACCAAGTGGGCAAAGAGCCGTTCCTAAGCTGGGGTCCCTGGGAGCCTTCCCTAGTCTACACCAGAACAGCACTCTGAGGGAGAGGAGACGCGGAGGCTTGGTAGCCAAATCTCCTATTCTGCAGAGAAACATTTCGTTGTAGGTGGGTTCCATCAGCCTTGCCATATTTTCTCAGCTGGCTAGGACGGAGGGCAGGCAGTCAGTTGGCAGGCTCACCTGAGGCCCTGCTTCCCAGACTGTGATACAGAACCCCCGCCTGCTGCAGCCCAAAGGGACGGCTTATGGTAAGGGAAAAACCCTGTGCTGGAAAGTTCCTGCCTAACCCTCGCACAAGCACAAGCATATGGGTCAGTGGTCAAAGACTTTCCCCACAAGTTTACCATGTTTGCTCCCATCTAGCCTCCGAAGGCCGAGGTTACCTAGCTGGGGATCACACTTCAGGAAAGGTACTCATGCTGCTTGAGACTGCAAGTTGTTTCACCAGGCAGCCCAAATCGAGTACACCCACTTGCATTTTCCAGGGGCAGAGCAAAAGGTGTCAACTTACAGGCCTCCAGCCTGGGAGGGGAACATACACTTTCTGAATGGGAAAGAAGCTCATGCCTTCAGTGTGAAAGGCCACTATGCCTCTTTGCTTTGGCAGCCCAGGGGTAGCGTCGGCTCTGAAATGCTTCCAAAGGAGCAGAGTCAGAGAACCTTTGAACCTCAGAGCAGGTGCAGCCCCGAAAAGGTCTGCTCTTGGCCTGAGAACACCCACTGCCCAGCGCTTTTTTTGGGTACACACGTGTAGAGGAAGGTTGTTGAATTCTGCTGCGTGATAATTTCTCCGGGCCACGTAGTGTGAGGGCCAGTAGAGTGGCCCTCCATCTCATCCCAGCTTCATGTGCCGGGTGTATAAGGCAAACTCCCTTCTTGATTCCCTCCGTGGGCTACGTAAGCTCCAGAGAAAGATGGATGATTGGGACCCAGGGCTGGTATCTAGGTTCATGTTCTGTGCCTCAACTTCGCAGCGGTTCTCTCTAAGCGGGTCACAAAGGCTCTCTGGAAGAGTTTCCTTAGAGGCTCAGAAACAGGAAAGTAGCCAACAGGCCCACGGGGATGCCAGTTCTCTGCAGCAACAACGCTACCAGCGTCAGACACTTGGGTTCCCTTTGGTAAATGGAAGAACAACTCTGCTTGGAAGCTTCTGCCATCCAGTTTGAGAGTCACACTTCCACCGCAGCCTAGGATTCCAAGTGTTGCCATGCCGCCACAATTTCCAATTCTTAGGCCTATGACGGCAGAGTGTCTGGCAGTTCTCAAAGAGACCTTAGGAATGCAGGCGTTTTGGCTCCTTCCACCGAGAAAGCAGCTCCTCCAGATCCTCTGTCGTTAGGTATTTCATGTTAGAATATCTCGAGGCGCCTTCTTTCCTCCTCCACGAGGTAAGACACAAACGGACTTGCCCTAAAGGCAAGAAGCCTTCTGAGTCCGGCAGAGAGGCGTCCTCTCCCACTCAGCATCCCCCCACGACTGAGCCCCTGGTATGGGTCCGAGACACGGAGAAAGACAGCCGTAACCCCGAGCTTTTCCACAATCTAGTATAGGCCTCACCCTCAAGCTCACGTCAATTTCATAGAGAAAACACCAGGCCTCGGTGTGCTTTCCTGTGGCAAGGAAACTTTGCTTTCATTCCTTAGGTGGCACATTGGCTCAGGACGGCCCTAGCCGAAGGACTCACGGTGTGCAGCCCTATTTGTTGAGATCAGCCCCTCTGGCTCTTTTTCTGATGAAACCAAGTGGGCAAAGAGCCGTTCCTAAGCTGGGGTCCCTGGGAGCTTTCTCTAGTCTACACCAGAACAGCACTCTGAGGGAGGGGAGACGCGGAGGTTTGGTAGCAAAATCTCCTATTTTGAAGAGAAACATTTCGTTGTAGGCGGGTTCCATCAGCCTTGCCGTATTTTCTCAGCTGCCTAGGATGGAGGGCAGGCAGTCAGTTGGCAGGCTCACCTGAGGCCCTGCTTCCCCGACTGTGATTCAAAACCCCCGCCTGCTGCAGCCCAAAGGGACGGCTTATGGTAAGGGAAAAACCCTGTGTTGGAAAGTTCCTGCCTAACCCTCGCACAAGCACAAGCATATGGGTCAGTGGTGAAAGACTTTCCCCACAAGTAT
This sequence comes from Eschrichtius robustus, assembly GCF_028021215.1. NCBI lineage: Eukaryota > Metazoa > Chordata > Mammalia > Artiodactyla > Eschrichtiidae > Eschrichtius > Eschrichtius robustus. The sequence continues at coordinate 44,636,989 of NC_090842.1, forward strand.
ACCATGTTTGCTCCCATCTAGCCTCCGAAGGCCGAGGTTACCTAGCTGGGGATCACACTTCAGGAAAGGTACTCATACTGCATGTGACTGCAAGTTGTTTCACCAGGCAGCCCAAATCGAGTACACCCACTTGCATTTTCCAGGGGCAGAGCAAAAGGTGTAAACTTACACGCCTCCAGCCTGGGAGGGGCGACATACATTTTCTGAAAGGGAAAGAAGCCCATGCCTTCAGTGTGAAAGGCCACTATGCCTCTTTGCTTTGGCAGCCCAGGGGTAGCGTCGGCTCTGAAATGCTTCCAAAGGAGCAGAGTCAGAGAACCTTTGAACCACAGAGCAGGTGCAGCCCCGAACAAGGTCTGCTCTTGGCCTGAGAACACCCACTGCGCAGCACTTCTTTTGGGTACACACGTGTAGAGGAAGCTTGTTGAATTCTGCTGCGTGATAACTTCTCCGGGCCACGTAGTGTGAGGGCCAGTAGAGTGGCCCTCCATCTCATCCCAGCTTCATGTGCCGGGTGTATAAGGCAAACTCCCTGCTTGATTCCCTCCGTGGGCCTCGTAAGCTCCAGAGAAAGATGGATGATTGGGACCCAGGGCTGGTATCTAGGTTCATGTTCTGTGCCTCAACTTCGCAGCTGTTCTCTCTAAGCGGGTCACAAAGGCTCTCTGGAAGAGTTTCCTTAGAGGCTCAGAAACAGGAAATTAGCCGACAGGCCCACGGGGATGCCAGTTCTCTGCAGCAACAACCCTACAAGCGTCAGACACTTGGGTTCTCTTCGGTAAATGGAAGAACAACTCTGCTTGGAAGCTTCTGCCATCCAGTTTGAGAGTCACACTTCCACCGCAGCCTAGGATTCCAAGTGTTGCCATGCCGCCACAATTTCCAATTCTTAGGCCTATGACGGCAGAGTGTCTGGCAGTTCTCAAAGAGACCTTAGGAATGCAGGCGTTTTGGCTCCTTCCACCGAGAAAGCAGCTCCTCCAGCTCCTCTGTCGTTAGGTATTTCATGTTAGAATATCTCTAGGCGCCCTCTTTCCTCCTCCACGAGGTAAGACACAAACGGACTTGCCCTAAAGGGAAGAAGCCTTCTGAGTCCGGCAGAGAGGCAGCCTTTCCCACTCAGCATCCCCCACGACTGAGCCCCAGGTATGGGTCTGAGACACGGAGATAGACAGCCGTAACCCCGAGCTTTTCCACAATCTAGTATAGGCCTCACCCTGAAGCTCACGTCAATTTCATAGAGAAAACACCAGGCCTCGGTGTGCTTTCCTGTGGCAAGGAAACTTTGCTTTCATTCCTTAGGTGGCACATTGGCTCAGGACGGCCCTACCCGAAGGACTCACGGTGTGCAGCCCTATTTATTGAGATCAGCCCCTCTGGCTCTTTCTCGGATGAAACCAAGTGGGCAAAGAGCCGTTCCTAAGCTGGGGTCCCTGGGAGCCTTCCCTAGTCTACACCAGAACAGCACTCTGAGGGAGAGGAGACGCGGAGGTTTGGTAGCAAAATCTCCTATTCTGAAGAGAAACATTTCGTTGTAGGCGGGTTCCATCAGCCTTGCCGTATTTTCTCAGCTGGCTAGGATGGAGGGCAGGCAGTCAGTTGGCAGACTCACCTGAGGCCCTGCTTCCCCGACTGTGATACAGAACCCCCGCCTGCTGCAGCCCAAAGGGACGGCTTATGGTAAGGGAAAAACCCTGTGTTGGAAAGTTCCTGCCTAACCCTCGCACAAGCACAAGCATATGGGTCAGTGGTCAAAGACTTTCCCCACAAGTTTACCATGTTTGCTCCCATCTAGCCTCCGAAGGCCGAGGTTACCTAGCTGGGGATCACACTTCAGGAAAGGTACTCATGCTGCTTGTGACTGCAAGTTGTTTCACCAGGCAGCCCAAATGGAGTACACCCACTTGCATTTTCCAGGGGCAGAGCAAAAGGTGTCAACTTACACGCCTCCAGCCTGGGAGGGGCAACATACACTTTCTGAATGTGAAAGAAGCCCATGCCTTCATTGTGAAAGGCCACTATGCCTCTCTGCTTGGTAGCCCAGAGGTAGCGTCAGCTCTGAAATGCTTCCAAAGGAGCAGAGTCAGAGAACCTTTGAACCACAGAGCAGGTGCAGCCCCGAACAAGGTCTGCTCTTGGCCTGAGAACACCCACTGCCCAGCGCTTCTTTTGGGTACCCACGTGTAGAGGAAGGTTGTTGAATTCTGCTGCGTGATAACTTCTCCGGGCCACGTAGTGTGAGGGCTAATAGAGTGGCTTTCCATCTCATCCCAGCTTCATGTGCCGGGTGTATAAGGCAAACTCCCTGCTTGAATCCCTCCGTGGGCTACGTAAACTCCAGAGAAAGATGGATGATTGGGACCCAGGGCTGGTACCTAGGTAATGTTCTGTGCCTCAACTTCGCAGCTGTTCTCTCTAAGCGGGTCCCAAAGGCTTTCTGGAAGAGTTTCCTTAGAGGCTCAGAAACAGGAAAGTGGCCGACAGGCCCACGGGGATGCCAGTTCTCTGCAGCAACAACGCTACCAGCGTCAGACACTTGGGTTCTCTTTGGTAAATGGAAGAACAACTCTGCTTGGAAGCTTCTGCCATCCAGTTTGAGAGTCGCACTTCCACCGCAGCCTAGGATTCCATGTGTTGCCATGCCGCCACAATTTCCAATTCTTAGGCCTATGACAGCAGAGTGTCTGGCAGTTCTCAAAGAGACCTTAGGAATGCAGGCGTTTTGGCTCCTTCCACCGAGAAAGCAGCTCCTCCAGATCCTCTGTCGTTAGGTATTTCATGTTAGAATATCTCTAGGCGCCCTCTTTCCTCCTCCACGAGGTAAGACACAAACGGACTTGCCCTAAAGGGAAGAAGCCTTCTGAGTCCGGCAGAGAGGCAGCCTCTCCCACTCAGCGTCACCCCACGACTGAGCCCCTGGTATGGGTCCGAGACACGGAGATAGACAGCCGTAACCCCGAGCTTTTCCACAATGTAGTATAGGCCTCACCATCAAGCTCACGTCAATTTCATAGAGAAAACACCAGGCCTCGGTGTGCTTTCCTGTGGCAAGGAAACTTTGCTTTCATTCCTTAGGTGGCACATTGGCTCAGGACGGCCCTAGCCGAAGGACTCACGGTGTGCAGCCCTATTTGTTGAGATCAGCCCCTCTGGCTCTTTCTCTGATGAAACCAAGTGGGCAAAGAGCCGTTCCTAAGCTGGGGTCCCTGGGAGCTTTCTCTAGTCTACACCAGAACAGCACTCTGAGGGAGAGGAGACGCGGAGGTTTGGTAGCAAAATCTCCTATTCTGAAGAGAAACATTTCGTTGTAGGCGGGTTCCATCAGCCTTGCCGTATTTTCTCAGCTGCCTAGGATGGAGGGCAGGCAGTCAGTTGGCAGGCTCACCTGAGGCCCTGCTTCCCCGACTGTGATTCAGAACCGCCGCCTGCTGCAGCCCAAAGGGACGGCTTATGGTAAGGGAAAAACCCTGTGTTGGAAAGTTCCTGCCTAACCCTCACACAAGCACAAGCATATGGGTCAGTGGTCAAAGACTTTCCCCACAAGTGTACCATGTTTGCTCCCATCTAGCCTCCGAAGGCCGAGGTTACCTAGCTGGGGATCACACTTCAGGAAAGGTACTCATACTGCATGTGACTGCAAGTTGTTTCACCAGGCAGCCCAAATCGAGTACACCCACTTGCATTTTCCAGGGGCAGAGCAAAAGGTGTAAACTTACACGCCTCCAGCCTGGGAGGGGCGACATACATTTTCTGAAAGGGAAAGAAGCTCATGCCTTCAGTGTGAAAGGCCACTATGCCTCTTTGCTTTGGCAGCCCAGGGGTAGCGTCGGCTCTGAAATGCTTCCAAAGGAGCAGAGTCAGAGAACCTTTGAACCACAGAGCAGGTGCAGCCCCGAACAAGGTCTGCTCTTGGCCTGAGAACACCCACTGCGCAGCACTTCTTTTGGGTACACACGTGTAGAGGAAGCTTGTTGAATTCTGCTGCGTGATAACTTCTCCGGGCCACGTAGTGTGAGGGCCAGTAGAGTGGCCCTCCATCTCATCCCAGCTTCATGTGCCGGGTGTATAAGGCAAACTCCCTGCTTGATTCCCTCCGTGGGCCTCGTAAGCTCCAGAGAAAGATGGATGATTGGGACCCAGGGCTGGTATCTAGGTTCATGTTCTGTGCCTCAACTTCGCAGCTGTTCTCTCTAAGCGGGTCACAAAGGCTCTCTGGAAGAGTTTCCTTAGAGGCTCAGAAACAGGAAATTAGCCGACAGGCCCACGGGGATGCCAGTTCTCTGCAGCAACAACCCTACAAGCGTCAGACACTTGGGTTCTCTTCGGTAAATGGAAGAACAACTCTGCTTGGAAGCTTCTGCCATCCAGTTTGAGAGTCACACTTCCACCGCAGCCTAGGATTCCAAGTGTTGCCATGCCGCCACAATTTCCAATTCTTAGGCCTATGACGGCAGAGTGTCTGGCAGTTCTCAAAGAGACCTTAGGAATGCAGGCGTTTTGGCTCCTTCCACCGAGAAAGCAGCTCCTCCAGATCCTCTGTCGTTAGGTATTTCATGTTAGAATATCTCTAGGCGCCCTCTTTCCTCCTCCACGAGGTAAGACACAAACGGACTTGCCCTAAAGGGAAGAAGCCTTCTGAGTCCGGCAGAGAGGCAGCCTTTCCCACTCAGCATCCCCCACGACTGAGCCCCAGGTATGGGTCTGAGACACGGAGATAGACAGCCGTAACCCCGAGCTTTTCCACAATCTAGTATAGGCCTCACCCTGAAGCTCACGTCAATTTCATAGAGAAAACACCAGGCCTCGGTGTGCTTTCCTGTGGCAAGGAAACTTTGCTTTCATTCCTTAGGTGGCACATTGGCTCAGGACGGCCCTACCCGAAGGACTCACGGTGTGCAGCCCTATTTATTGAGATCAGCCCCTCTGGCTCTTTCTCGGATGAAACCAAGTGGGCAAAGAGCCGTTCCTAAGCTGGGGTCCCTGGGAGCCTTCCCTAGTCTACACCAGAACAGCACTCTGAGGGAGAGGAGACGCGGAGGCTTGGTAGCAAAATCTCCTATTCTGCAGAGAAACATTTCGTTGTAGGTGGGTTCCATCAGCCTTGCCATATTTTCTCAGCTGGCTAGGACGGAGGGCAGGAAGTCAGTTGGCAGGCTCACCTGAGGCCCTGCTTCCCCGACTGTGATACAGAACCCCCGCCTGCTGCAGCCCAAAGGGACGGCTTATGGTAAGGGGAAAACCCTGTGTTGGAAAGTTCCTGCCTAACCCTCGCACAAGCACAAGCATATGGGTCAGTGGTCCAAGACTTTCCCCACAAGTTTACCATGTTTGCTCCCATCTAGCCTCCGAAGGCCGAGGTTACCTAGCTGGGAATCACACTTCAGGAGAGGTACTCATGCTGCTTGGGACTGCAAGTTTTTTCACCAGGCAGCCCAAATCGAGTCCACCCACTTGCATTTTCCAGGGGCCGAGCCTGGGAGGGGCAACATACACTTTCTGAATGGGAAAGAAGCCCATGCCTTCAGTGTGAAAGGCCACTATGCCTCTTTGCTTTGGCAGCCCAGGGATAGCGTCGGCTCTGAAATGCTTCCAAAGGAGCAGAGTCAGAGAACCTTTGAACCACAGAGCAGGTGCAGCCCCGAACAAGGTCTGCTCTTGGCCTGAGAACACCCACTGCCCAGCGCTTCGTTTGGGTACACACGTGTAGAGGAAGGTTGTTGAATTCTGCTGCGTGATAACTTCTCCGGGCCACGTAGCGTGAGGGCCAGTAGAGTGGCCCTCCATCTCATCCCGGCTTCATGTGCCGGGTGTATAAGTCAAACTCCCTGCCTCAATCCCTCCGTGGGCTACGTAACCTCCAGAGAGAGGTGGGTGATTGGGACCCAGAGCTGGTATCTAGGTCACTGCTCTGTGCCTCAACTTCGCAGCTGTTCTCTCTAAGCGGGTCCCAAAGGCTTTCTGGAAGAGTTTCCTTAGAGGGCCAGAAACAGGAAATTAGCCGACAGGCCCACGGGGATGCCAGTTCTCGGCAGCAACAACGCTACCAGCGTCAGACCCTTGGGTTCTCTTTGGTAAATGGAAGAACAACTCTGCTTGGAAGCTTCTGCCATCCAGTTTGAGAGTCGCACTTCCACCGCAGCCTAGGATTCCAAGTGTTGCCATGCCGCCACAATTTCCCATTCTTAGGCCTATGACGGCAGAGTATCTGGCAGTCCTCAAAGAGACCTTAGGGATGCAGGCGTTTTGGCTCCTTCCACCGAGAAAGCAGCTCCTCCAGATCCTCTGTCGTTAGGTATTTCATGTTAGAATATCTCTAGGCGCCCTCTTTCCTCCTCCACGAGGTAAGACACAAACGGACTTGCCCTAAAGGGAAGAAGCCTTCTGAGTCCCGCAGAGAGGCAGCCTCTCCCACTCAGCATTCCCCGACGACTGAGCCCCTGGCAAGGGTCCGAGACACGGAGGAAGACAGCCGTAACCCCGAGCTTTTCCACAATGTAGTATAGGCCTCACCCTGAAGCTCACGTCAATTTCATAGAGAAAACACCAGGCCTCGGTGTGCTTTCCTGTGGCAAGGAAACTTTGCTTTCATTCCTTAGGTGGCACATTGGCTCAGGACGGCCCTACCCGAAGGACTCACGGTGTGCAACCCTATTTGTTGAGATCAGCCCCTCTGGCTCTTTCTCGGATGAAACCAAGTGGGCAAAGAGCCGTTCCTAAGCTGGGGTCCCTGGGAGCTTTCCCTAGTCTACACCAGAACAGCACTCTGAGGGAGAGGAGACGCGGAGGTTTGGTAGCAAAATCTCCTATTCTGAAGAGAAACATTTCGTTGTAGGCGGGTTCCATCAGCCTTGCCGTATTTTCTCAGCTGGCTAGGATGGAGGGCAGGCAGTCAGTTGGCAGACTCACCTGAGGCCCTGCTTCCCCGACTGTGATACAGAACCCCCGCCTGCTGCAGCCCAAAGGGACGGCTTATGGTAAGGGAAAAACCCTGTGTTGGAAAGTTCCTGCCTAACCCTCGCACAAGCACAAGCATATGGGTCAGTGGTCAAAGACTTTCCCCACAAGTTTACCATGTTTGCTCCCATCTAGCCTCCGAAGGCCGAGGTTACCTAGCTGGGGATCACACTTCAGGAAAGGTACTCATGCTGCTTGTGACTGCAAGTTGTTTCACCAGGCAGCCCAAATGGAGTACACCCACTTGCATTTTCCAGGGGCAGAGCAAAAGGTGTCAACTTACACGCCTCCAGCCTGGGAGGGGCAACATACACTTTCTGAATGTGAAAGAAGCCCATGCCTTCATTGTGAAAGGCCACTATGCCTCTCTGCTTGGTAGCCCAGAGGTAGCGTCAGCTCTGAAATGCTTCCAAAGGAGCAGAGTCAGAGAAGCTTTGAACCACAGAGCAGGTGAAGCCCCGAACAAGGTCTGCTCTTGGCCTGAGAACACCCACTGCCCAGCGCTTCTTTTGGGTACCCACGTGTAGAGGAAGGTTGTTGAATTCTGCTGCGTGATAACTTCTCCGGGCCACGTAGTGTGAGGGCTAATAGAGTGGCTTTCCATCTCATCCCAGCTTCATGTGCCGGGTGTATAAGGCAAACTCCCTGCTTGAATCCCTCCGTGGGCTACGTAAACTCCAGAGAAAGATGGATGATTGGGACCCAGGGCTGGTACCTAGGTAATGTTCTGTGCCTCAACTTCGCAGCTGTTCTCTCTAAGCGGGTCCCAAAGGCTTTCTGGAAGAGTTTCCTTAGAGGCTCAGAAACAGGAAAGTAGCCGACAGGCCCACGGGGATGCCAGTTCTCTGCAGCAACAACGCTACCAGCGTCAGACACTTGGGTTCTCTTTGGTAAATGGAAGAACAACTCTGCTTGGAAGCTTCTGCCATCCAGTTTGAGAGTCGCACTTCCACCGCAGCCTAGGATTCCATGTGTTGCCATGCCGCCACAATTTCCAATTCTTAGGCCTATGACAGCAGAGTGTCTGGCAGTTCTCAAAGAGACCTTAGGAATGCAGGCGTTTTGGCTCCTTCCACCGAGAAAGCAGCTCCTCCAGATCCTCTGTCGTTAGGTATTTCATGTTAGAATATCTCTAGGCGCCCTCTTTCCTCCTCCACGAGGTAAGACACAAACGGACTTGCCCTAAAGGGAAGAAGCCTTCTGAGTCCGGCAGAGAGGCAGCCTCTCCCACTCAGCGTCACCCCACGACTGAGCCCCTGGTATGGGTCCGAGACACGGAGATAGACAGCCGTAACCCCGAGCTTTTCCACAATGTAGTATAGGCCTCACCATCAAGCTCACGTCAATTTCATAGAGAAAACACCAGGCCTCGGTGTGCTTTCCTGTGGCAAGGAAACTTTGCTTTCATTCCTTAGGTGGCACATTGGCTCAGGACGGCCCTAGCCGAAGGACTCACGGTGTGCAGCCCTATTTATTGAGATCAGCGTCTCTGGCTCTTTCTCGGATGAAACCAAGTGGGCAAAGAGCCGTTCCTAAGCTGGGGTCCCTGGGAGCTTTCCCTAGTCTACACCAGAACAGCACTCTAAGGGAGAGGAGACGCAGATGTTTGGTACCAAAATCTCCTATTCTGAAGAGAAGCATTTCGTTGTAGGCGGGTTCCATCAGCCTTGCCGTATTTTCTCAGCTGGCTACGATGGAGGGCAGGCAGTCAGTTGGCAGGCTGACCTGAGGCCCTGCTTCCCCGACTGTGATACAGAACCCCCGCCTGCTGCAGCCCAAAGGGACGGCTTATGGTAAGGGAAAAACCCTGTGTTGGAAAGTTTCTGCCTAACCCTCGCACAAGCACAAGCATATGGGTCAGTGTTCAAAGACTTTCCCCACAAGTTTACCATGTTTGCTCCCATCTAGCCTCCGAAGGCCGAGGTTACCTAGCTGGGGATCACACTTCAGGAAAGGTACTCATGCTGCTTGTGACTGCAAGTTGTTTCACCAGGCAGCCCAAATCGAGTACACCCACTTGCATTTTCCAGGGGCAGAGCAAAAGGTGTCAACTTACAGGCCTCCAGCCTGGGAGGGGAACATACACTTTCTGAATGGGAAAGAAGCTCATGCCTTCAGTGTGAAAGGCCACTATGCCTCTTTGCTTTGGCAGCCCAGGGGTAGCGTCGGCTCTGAAATGCTTCCAAAGGAGCAGAGTCAGAGAACCTTTGAACCTCAGAGCAGGTGCAGCCCCGAACAAGGTCTGTCCTTGGCCTGAGAACACCCACTGCCCAGCGCTTCTTTTGGGTACCCACGTGTAGAGGAAGGTTGTTGAATTCTGCTGCGTGATAACTTCTCCGGGCCACGTAGTGTGAGGTCCAGTAGAGTGGCCCTCCATCTCATCCCAGCTTCATGTGCCGGGTGTATAAGGCAAACTCCCTGCTTGAATCCCTCCTTGGGCTAAGTAAGCTCCAGAGAAAGATGGATGATTGGGACCCAGGCTGGTATCTAGGTTAATGTTCTGTGCCTCAACTTCGCAGCTGTTCTCTCTAAGCGGGTCCCAAAGGCTTTCTGGAAGAGTTTCCTTAGAGGCTCAGAAACAGGAAAGTAGCCGACAGGCCCACGGGGATGCCAGTTCTCTGCAGCAACAACGCTACCAGCGTCAGGCACTTGGGTTCTCTTTGGTAAATGGAAGAACAACTCTGCTTGGAAGCTTCTGCCATCCAGTTTGAGAGTCGCACTTCCACCGCAGCCTAGGATTCCAAGTGTTGCCATGCCGCCACAATTTCCAATTCTTAGGCCTATGACGGCAGAGTGTCTGGCAGTTCTCAAACAGACCTTAGGAATGCAGGCGTTTTGGCTCCTTCCACCGAGAAAGCAGCTCCTCCAGATCCTCTGTCGTTAGGTATTTCATGTTAGAATATCTCGAGGCGCCCTCTTTCCTCCTCCACGAGGTAAGACACAAACGGACTTGCCCTAAAGGGAAGAAGCCTTCTGAGTCCGGCAGAGAGGCAGCCTTTCCCACTCAGCATCCCCCACGACTGAGCCCCTGGTATGGGTCTGAGACACGGAGAAAGACAGCCGTAACCCCGAGCTTTTCCACAATCTAGTATAGGCCTCACCCTCAAGCTCACGTCAATTTCATAGAGAAAACACCAGGCCTCGGTGTGCTTTCCTGTGGCAAGGAAACTTTGCTTTCATTCCTTAGGTGGCACATTGGCTCAGGACGGCCCTAGCCGAAGGACTCACGGTGTGCAGCCCTATTTATTGAGATCAGCCCCTCTGGCTCTTTCTCGGATGAAACCAAGTGGGCAAAGAGCGGTTCCTAAGCTGGGGTCCCTGGGAGCTTTCCCTAGTCTACACCAGAACAGCACTCTGAGGGAGAGGAGACGCGGAGGTTTGGTAGCAAAATCTCCTATTCTGAAGAGAAACATTTCGTTGTAGGCGGGTTCCATCAGCCTTGCCGTATTTTCTCAGCTGGCTAGGATGGAGGGCAGGCAGTCAGTTGGCAGGCTGACCTGAGGCCCTGCTTCCCCGACTGTGATACAGAACCCCCGCCTGCTGCAGCCCAAAGGGACGGCTTATGGTAAGGGAAAAACCCTGTGTTGGAAAGTTCCTGCCTAACCCTCGCACAAGCACAAGCATATGGGTCAGTGGTCAAAGACTTTCCCCACAAGTTTACCATGTTTGCTCCCATCTAGCCTCCGAAGGCCGAGGTTACCTAGCTGGGGATCACACTTCAGGAAAGGTACTCATGCTGCTTGTGACTGCAAGTTGTTTCACCAGGCAGCCCAAATCGAGTACAGCCACTTGCATTTTCCAGGGGCAGAGCAAAAGGTGTCAACTTACAGGCCTCCAGCCTGGGAGGGGAATATACACTTTCTGAATGGGAAAGAAGCTCATGCCTTCAGTGTGAAAGGCCACTATGCCTCTTTGCTTTGGCAGCCCAGGGGTAGCGTCGGCTCTGAAATGCTTCCAAAGGAGCAGAGTCAGAGAACATTTGAACCTCAGAGCAGGTGCAGCCGCGAACAAGGTCTGCTCTTGGCCTGAGAACACCCACTGCCCAGCGCTTCTTTTGGGTACCCACGTGTAGAGGAAGGTTGTTGAATTCTGCTGCGTGATAACTTCTCCGGGCCACGTAGTGTGAGGGCCAGTAGAGTGGCCCTCCATCTCATCCCAGCTTCATGTGCCGGGTGTATAAGGCAAACTCCCTGCTTGAATCCCTCCGTGGGCTACGTAAACTCCAGAGAAAGATGGATGATTGGGACCCAGGGCTGGTACCTAGGTTAATGTTCTGTGCATCAACTTCGCAGCTGTTCTCTCTAAGCGTGTCCCAAAGGCTCTCTGGAAGAGTTTCCTTAGAGGCTCAGAAACAGGAAAGTAGCCGACAGGCCCACGGGGATGCCAGTTCTCTGCAGCAACAACGCTACCAGCGTCAGACACTTGGGTTCTCTTTGGTAAATGGAAGAACAACTCTGCTTGGAAGCTTCTGCCATCCAGTTTGAGAGTCGCACTTCCACCGCAGCCTAGGATTCCATGTGTTGCCATGCCGCCACAATTTCCAATTCTTAGGCCTATGACAGCAGAGTGTCTGGCAGTTCTCAAAGAGACCTTAGGAATGCAGGCGTTTTGGCTCCTTCCACCGAGAAAGCAGCTCCTCCAGATCCTCTGTCGTTAGGTATTTCATGTTAGAATATCTCTAGGCGCCCTCTTTCCTCCTCCACGAGGTAAGACACAAACGGACTTGCCCTAAAGGGAAGAAGCCTTCTGAGTCCGGCAGAGAGGCAGCCTCTCCCACTCAGCGTCACCCCACGACTGAGCCCCTGGTATGGGTCCGAGACACGGAGATAGACAGCCGTAACCCCGAGCTTTTCCACAATGTAGTATAGGCCTCACCCTGAAGCTCACGTCAATTTCATAGAGAAAACACCAGGCCTCGGTGTGCTTTCCTGTGGCAAGGAAACTTTGCTTTCATTCCTTAGGTGGCACATTGGCTCAGGACGGCCCTAGCCGAAGGACTCACGGTGTGCATCCCTATTTGTTGAGATCAGCCCCTCTGGCTCTTTCTCTGATGAAAACAAGTGGGCAAAGAGCCGTTCCTAAGCTGGGGTCCCTGGGAGCTTTCTCTAGTCTACACCAGAACAGCACTCTGAGGGAGAGGAGACGCGGAGGTTTGGTAGCAAAATCTCCTATTCTGAAGAGAAACATTTCGTTGTAGGCGGGTTCCATCAGCCTTGCCGTATTTTCTCAGCTGCCTAGGATGGAGGGCAGGCAGTCAGTTGGCAGGCTCACCTGAGGCCCTGCTTCCCCGACTGTGATTCAGAACCCCCGCCTGCTGCAGCCCAAAGGGACGGCTTATGGTAAGGGAAAAACCCTGTGTTGGAAAGTTCCTGCCTAACCCTCGCACAAGCACAAGCATATGGGTCAGTGGTCAAAGACTTTCCCCACAAGTATACCATGTTTGCTCCCATCTAGCCTCCGAAGGCCGAGGTTACCTAGCTGGGGATCACACTTCAGGAAAGGTACTCATACTGCATGTGACTGCAAGTTGTTTCACCAGGCAGCCCAAATCGAGTACACCCACTTGCATTTTCCAGGGGCAGAGCAAAAGGTGTAAACTTACACGCCTCCAGCCTGGGAGGGGCGACATACATTTTCTGAAAGGGAAAGAAGCCCATGCCTTCAGTGTGAAAGGCCACTATGCCTCTTTGCTTTGGCAGCCCAGGGGTAGCGTCGGCTCTGAAATGCTTCCAAAGGAGCAGAGTCAGAGAACCTTTGAACCACAGAGCAGGTGCAGCCCCGAACAAGGTCTGCTCTTGGCCTTAGAACACCCACTGCGCAGCACTTCTTTTGGGTACACACGTGTAGAGGAAGCTTGTTGAATTCTGCTGCGTGATAACTTCTCCGGGCCACGTAGTGTGAGGGCCAGTAGAGTGGCCCTCCATCTCATCCCAGCTTCATGTGCCGGGTGTATAAGGCAAACTCCATGCTTGATTCCCTCCGTGGGCCTCGTAAGCTCCAGAGAAAGATGGATGATTGGGACCCAGGGCTGGTATCTAGGTTCATGTTCTGTGCCTCAACTTCGCAGCTGTTCTCTCTAAGCGGGTCACAAAGGCTCTCTGGAAGAGTTTCCTTAGAGGCTCAGAAACAGGAAATTAGCCGACAGGCCCACGGGGATGCCAGTTCTCTGCAGCAACAACCCTACAAGCGTCAGACACTTGGGTTCTCTTCGGTAAATGGAAGAACAACTCTGCTTGGAAGCTTCTGCCATCCAGTTTGAGAGTCACACTTCCACCGCAGCCTAGGATTCCAAGTGTTGCCATGCCGCCACAATTTCCAATTCTTAGGCCTATGACGGCAGAGTGTCTGGCAGTTCTCAAAGAGACCTTAGGAATGCAGGCGTTTTGGCTCCTTCCACCGAGAAAGCAGCTCCTCCAGATCCTCTGTCGTTAGGTATTTCATGTTAGAATATCTCTAGGCGCCCTCTTTCCTCCTCCACGAGGTAAGACACAAACGGACTTGCCCTAAAGGGAAGAAGCCTTCTGAGTCCGGCAGAGAGGCAGCCTTTCCCACTCAGCATCCCCCACGACTGAGCCCCAGGTATGGGTCTGAGACACGGAGATAGACAGCCGTAACCCCGAGCTTTTCCACAATCTAGTATAGGCCTCACCCTGAAGCTCACGTCAATTTCATAGAGAAAACACCAGGCCTCGGTGTGCTTTCCTGTGGCAAGGAAACTTTGCTTTCATTCCTTAGGTGGCACATTGGCTCAGGACGGCCCTACCCGAAGGACTCACGGTGTGCAGCCCTATTTATTGAGATCAGCCCCTCTGGCTCTTTCTCGGATGAAACCAAGTGGGCAAAGAGCCGTTCCTAAGCTGGGGTCCCTGGGAGCCTTCCCTAGTCTACACCAGAACAGCACTCTGAGGGAGAGGAGACGCGGAGGCTTGGTAGCAAAATCTCCTATTCTGCAGAGAAACATTTCGTTGTAGGTGGGTTCCATCAGCCTTGCCATATTTTCTCAGCTGGCTAGGACGGAGGGCAGGAAGTCAGTTGGCAGGCTCACCTGAGGCCCTGCTTCCCCGACTGTGATACAGAACCCCCGCCTGCTGCAGCCCAAAGGGACGGCTTATGGTAAGGGGAAAACCCTGTGTTGGAAAGTTCCTGCCTAACCCTCGCACAAGCACAAGCATATGGGTCAGTGGTCCAAGACTTTCCCCACACGTTTACCATGTTTGCTCCCATCTAGCCTCCGAAGGCCGAGGTTACCTAGCTGGGAATCACACTTCAGGAGAGGTACTCATGCTGCTTGGGACTGCAAGTTTTTTCACCAGGCAGCCCAAATCGAGTCCACCCACTTGCATTTTCCAGGGGCCGAGCCTGGGAGGGGCAACATACACTTTCTGAATGTGAAAGAAGCCCATGCCTTCAGTGTGAAAGGCCACTATGCCTCTTTGCTTTGGCAGCCCAGGGATAGCGTCGGCTCTGAAATGCTTCCAAAGGAGCAGAGTCAGAGAACCTTTGAACCACAGAGCAGGTGCAGCCCCGAACAAGGTCTGCTCTTGGCCTGAGAACACCCACTGCCCAGCGCTTCGTTTGGGTACACACGTGTAGAGGAAGGTTGTTGAATTCTGCTGCGTGATAACTTCTCCGGGCCACGTAGCGTGAGGGCCAGTAGAGTGGCCCTCCATCTCATCCCGGCTTCATGTGCCGGGTGTATAAGTCAAACTCCCTGCCTCAATCCCTCCGTGGGCTACGTAACCTCCAGAGAGAGGTGGGTGATTGGGACCCAGAGCTGGTATCTAGGTCACTGCTCTGTGCCTCAACTTCGCAGCTGTTCTCTCTAAGCGGGTCCCAAAGGCTTTCTGGAAGAGTTTCCTTAGAGGGCCAGAAACAGGAAATTAGCCGACAGGCCCACGGGGATGCCAGTTCTCGGCAGCAACAACGCTACCAGCGTCAGACCCTTGGGTTCTCTTTGGTAAATGGAAGAACAACTCTGCTTGGAAGCTTCTGCCATCCAGTTTGAGAGTCGCACTTCCACCGCAGCCTAGGATTCCAAGTGTTGCCATGCCGCCACAATTTCCCATTCTTAGGCCTATGACGGCAGAGTATCTGGCAGTCCTCAAAGAGACCTTAGGGATGCAGGCGTTTTGGCTCCTTCCACCGAGAAAGCAGCTCCTCCAGATCCTCTGTCGTTAGGTATTTCATGTTAGAATATCTCTAGGCGCCCTCTTTCCTCCTCCACGAGGTAAGACACAAACGGACTTGCCCTAAAGGGAAGAAGCCTTCTGAGTCCCGCAGAGAGGCAGCCTCTCCCACTCAGCATTCCCCGACGACTGAGCCCCTGGCAAGGGTCCGAGACACGGAGGAAGACAGCCGTAACCCCGAGCTTTTCCACAATGTAGTATAGGCCTCACCCTGAAGCTCACGTCAATTTCATAGAGAAAACACCAGGCCTCGGTGTGCTTTCCTGTGGCAAGGAAACTTTGCTTTCATTCCTTAGGTGGCACATTGGCTCAGGACGGCCCTACCCGAAGGACTCACGGTGTGCAACCCTATTTGTTGAGATCAGCCCCTCTGGCTCTTTCTCGGATGAAACCAAGTGGGCAAAGAGCCGTTCCTAAGCTGGGGTCCCTGGGAGCCTTCCCTAGTCTACACCAGAACAGCACTCTGAGGGAGAGGAGACGCGGAGTCTTGGTAGCCAAATCTCCTATTCTGCAGAGAAACATTTCGTTGTAGGTGGGTTCCATCAGCCTTGCCATATTTTCTCAGCTGCCTAGGAAGGAGGGCAGGCAGTCAGTTGGCAGGCTCACCTGAGGCCCTGCTTCCCAGACTGTGATACAGAACCCCCGCCTGCTGCAGCCCAAAGGGACGGCTTATGGTAAGGGAAAAACCCTGTGCTGGAAAGTTCCTGCCTAACCCTCGCACAAGCACAAGCATATGGGTCAGTGGTCAAAGACTTTCCCCACAAGTTTACCATGTTTGCTCCCATCTAGCCTCCGAAGGCCGAGGTTACCTAGCTGGGGATCACACTTCAGGAAAGGTACTCATGCTGCTTGAGACTGCAAGTTGTTTCACCAGGCAGCCCAAATCGAGTACACCCACTTGCATTTTCCAGGGGCAGAGCAAAAGGTGTCAACTTACAGGCCTCCAGCCTGGGAGGGGAACATACACTTTCTGAATGGGAAAGAAGCTCATGCCTTCAGTGTGAAAGGCCACTATGCCTCTTTGCTTTGGCAGCCCAGGGGTAGCGTCGGCTCTGAAATGCTTCCAAAGGAGCAGAGTCAGAGAACCTTTGAACCTCAGAGCAGGTGCAGCCCCGAAAAGGTCTGCTCTTGGCCTGAGAACACCCACTGCCCAGCGCTTTTTTTGGGTACACACGTGTAGAGGAAGGTTGTTGAATTCTGCTGCGTGATAATTTCTCCGGGCCACGTAGTGTGAGGGCCAGTAGAGTGGCCCTCCATCTCATCCCAGCTTCATGTGCCGGGTGTATAAGGCAAACTCCCTTCTTGATTCACTCCGTGGGCTACGTAAGCTCCAGAGAAAGATGGATGATTGGGACCCAGGGCTGGTATCTAGGTTCATGTTCTGTGCCTCAACTTCGCAGCGGTTCTCTCTAAGCGGGTCACAAAGGCTCTCTGGAAGAGTTTCCTTAGAGGCTCAGAAACAGGAAAGTAGCCAACAGGCCCACGGGGATGCCAGTTCTCTGAAGCAACAACGCTACCAGCGTCAGACACTTGGGTTCCCTTTGGTAAATGGAAGAACAACTCTGCTTGGAAGCTTCTGCCATCCAGTTTGAGAGTCACACTTCCACCGCAGCCTAGGATTCCAAGTGTTGCCATGCCGCCACAATTTCCAATTCTTAGGCCTCTGACGGCAGAGTGTCTGGCAGTTCTCAAAGAGACCTTAGGAATGCAGGCGTTTTGGCTCCTTCCACCGAGAAAGCAGCTCCTCCAGATCCTCTGTCGTTAGGTATTTCAAGTTAGAATATCTCGAGGCGCCTTCTTTCCTCCTCCACGAAGTAAGACACAAACGGACTTGCCCTAAAGGCAAGAAGCCTTCTGAGTCCGGCAGAGAGGCGTCCTCTCCCACTCAGCATCCCCCCACGACTGAGCCCCTGGTATGGGTCCGAGACACGGAGAAAGACAGCCGTAACCCCGAGCTTTTCCACAATCTAGTATAGGCCTCACCCTCAAGCTCACGTCAATTTCATAGAGAAAACACCAGGCCTCGGTGTGCTTTCCTGTGGCAAGGAAACTTTGCTTTCATTCCTTAGGTGGCACATTGGCTCAGGACGGCCCTAGCAGAAGGACTCACGGTGTGCAGCCCTATTTGTTGAGATCAGCCCCTCTGGCTCTTTCTCGGATGAAACCAAGTGGGCAAAGAGCCGTTCCTAAGCTGGGGTCCCTGGGAGCTTTCCCTAGTCTACACCAGAACAGCACTCTGAGGGAGAGGAGACGCGGAGGTTTGGTAGCAAAATCTCCTATTCTGAAGAGAAACATTTCGTTGTAGGCGGGTTCCATCAGCCTTGCCGTATTTTCTCAGCTGGCTAGGATGGAGGGCAGGCAGTCAGTTGGCAGACTCACCTGAGGCCCTGCTTCCCCGACTGTGATACAGAACCCCCGCCTGCTGCAGCCCAAAGGGACGGCTTATGGTAAGGGAAAAACCCTGTGTTGGAAAGTTCCTGCCTAACCCTCGCACAAGCACAAGCATATGGGTCAGTGGTCAAAGACTTTCCCCACAAGTTTACCATGTTTGCTCCCATCTAGCCTCCGAAGGCCGAGGTTACCTAGCTGGGGATCACACTTCAGGAAAGGTACTCATGCTGCTTGTGACTGCAAGTTGTTTCACCAGGCAGCCCAAATGGAGTACACCCACTTGCATTTTCCAGGGGCAGAGCAAAAGGTGTCAACTTACACGCCTCCAGCCTGGGAGGGGCAACATACACTTTCTGAATGTGAAAGAAGCCCATGCCTTCATTGTGAAAGGCCACTATGCCTCTCTGCTTGGTAGCCCAGAGGTAGCGTCAGCTCTGAAATGCTTCCAAAGGAGCAGAGTCAGAGAAGCTTTGAACCACAGAGCAGGTGAAGCCCCGAACAAGGTCTGCTCTTGGCCTGAGAACACCCACTGCCCAGCGCTTCTTTTGGGTACCCACGTGTAGAGGAAGGTTGTTGAATTCTGCTGCGTGATAACTTCTCCGGGCCACGTAGTGTGAGGGCTAATAGAGTGGCTTTCCATCTCATCCCAGCTTCATGTGCCGGGTGTATAAGGCAAACTCCCTGCTTGAATCCCTCCGTGGGCTACGTAAACTCCAGAGAAAGATGGATGATTGGGACCCAGGGCTGGTACCTAGGTAATGTTCTGTGCCTCAACTTCGCAGCTGTTCTCTCTAAGCGGGTCCCAAAGGCTTTCTGGAAGAGTTTCCTTAGAGGCTCAGAAACAGGAAAGTAGCCGACAGGCCCACGGGGATGCCAGTTCTCTGCAGCAACAACGCTACCAGCGTCAGACACTTGGGTTCTCTTTGGTAAATGGAAGAACAACTCTGCTTGGAAGCTTCTGCCATCCAGTTTGAGAGTCGCACTTCCACCGCAGCCTAGGATTCCATGTGTTGCCATGCCGCCACAATTTCCAATTCTTAGGCCTATGACAGCAGAGTGTCTGGCAGTTCTCAAAGAGACCTTAGGAATGCAGGCGTTTTGGCTCCTTCCACCGAGAAAGCAGCTCCTCCAGATCCTCTGTCGTTAGGTATTTCATGTTAGAATATCTCTAGGCGCCCTCTTTCCTCCTCCACGAGGTAAGACACAAACGGACTTGCCCTAAAGGGAAGAAGCCTTCTGAGTCCGGCAGAGAGGCAGCCTCTCCCACTCAGCGTCACCCCACGACTGAGCCCCTGGTATGGGTCCGAGACACGGAGATAGACAGCCGTAACCCCGAGCTTTTCCACAATGTAGTATAGGCCTCACCATCAAGCTCACGTCAATTTCATAGAGAAAACACCAGGCCTCGGTGTGCTTTCCTGTGGCAAGGAAACTTTGCTTTCATTCCTTAGGTGGCACATTGGCTCAGGACGGCCCTAGCCGAAGGACTCACGGTGTGCAGCCCTATTTATTGAGATCAGCGTCTCTGGCTCTTTCTCGGATGAAACCAAGTGGGCAAAGAGCCGTTCCTAAGCTGGGGTCCCTGGGAGCTTTCCCTAGTCTACACCAGAACAGCACTCTAAGGGAGAGGAGACGCAGATGTTTGGTACCAAAATCTCCTATTCTGAAGAGAAGCATTTCGTTGTAGGCGGGTTCCATCAGCCTTGCCGTATTTTCTCAGCTGGCTACGATGGAGGGCAGGCAGTCAGTTGGCAGGCTGACCTGAGGCCCTGCTTCCCCGACTGTGATACAGAACCCCCGCCTGCTGCAGCCCAAAGGGACGGCTTATGGTAAGGGAAAAACCCTGTGTTGGAAAGTTTCTGCCTAACCCTCGCACAAGCACAAGCATATGGGTCAGTGTTCAAAGACTTTCCCCACAAGTTTACCATGTTTGCTCCCATCTAGCCTCCGAAGGCCGAGGTTACCTAGCTGGGGATCACACTTCAGGAAAGGTACTCATGCTGCTTGTGACTGCAAGTTGTTTCACCAGGCAGCCCAAATCGAGTACACCCACTTGCATTTTCCAGGGGCAGAGCAAAAGGTGTCAACTTACAGGCCTCCAGCCTGGGAGGGGAACATACACTTTCTGAATGGGAAAGAAGCTCATGCCTTCAGTGTGAAAGGCCACTATGCCTCTTTGCTTTGGCAGCCCAGGGGTAGCGTCGGCTCTGAAATGCTTCCAAAGGAGCAGAGTCAGAGAACCTTTGAACCTCAGAGCAGGTGCAGCCCCGAACAAGGTCTGTCCTTGGCCTGAGAACACCCACTGCCCAGCGCTTCTTTTGGGTACCCACGTGTAGAGGAAGGTTGTTGAATTCTGCTGCGTGATAACTTCTCCGGGCCACGTAGTGTGAGGTCCAGTAGAGTGGCCCTCCATCTCATCCCAGCTTCATGTGCCGGGTGTATAAGGCAAACTCCCTGCTTGAATCCCTCCTTGGGCTAAGTAAGCTCCAGAGAAAGATGGATGATTGGGACCCAGGCTGGTATCTAGGTTAATGTTCTGTGCCTCAACTTCGCAGCTGTTCTCTCTAAGCGGGTCCCAAAGGCTTTCTGGAAGTGTTTCCTTAGAGGCTCAGAAACAGGAAAGTAGCCGACAGGCCCACGGGGATGCCAGTTCTCTGCAGCAACAACGCTACCAGCGTCAGGCACTTGGGTTCTCTTTGGTAAATGGAAAAACAACTCTGCTTGGAAGCTTCTGCCATCCAGTTTGAGAGTCGCACTTCCACCGCAGCCTAGGATTCCAAGTGTTGCCATGCCGCCACAATTTCCAATTCTTAGGCCTATGACGGCAGAGTGTCTGGCAGTTCTCAAACAGACCTTAGGAATGCAGGCGTTTTGGCTCCTTCCACCGAGAAAGCAGCTCCTCCAGATCCTCTGTCGTTAGGTATTTCATGTTAGAATATCTCGAGGCGCCCTCTTTCCTCCTCCACGAGGTAAGACACAAACGGACTTGCCCTAAAGGGAAGAAGCCTTCTGAGTCCGGCAGAGAGGCAGCCTTTCCCACTCAGCATCCCCCACGACTGAGCCCCTGGTATGGGTCTGAGACACGGAGAAAGACAGCCGTAACCCCGAGCTTTTCCACAATCTAGTATAGGCCTCACCCTCAAGCTCACGTCAATTTCATAGAGAAAACACCAGGCCTCGGTGTGCTTTCCTGTGGCAAGGAAACTTTGCTTTCATTCCTTAGGTGGCACATTGGCTCAGGACGGCCCTAGCCGAAGGACTCACGGTGTGCAGCCCTATTTATTGAGATCAGCCCCTCTGGCTCTTTCTCGGATGAAACCAAGTGGGCAAAGAGCGGTTCCTAAGCTGGGGTCCCTGGGAGCTTTCCCTAGTCTACACCAGAACAGCACTCTGAGGGAGAGGAGACGCGGAGGTTTGGTAGCAAAATCTCCTATTCTGAAGAGAAACATTTCGTTGTAGGCGGGTTCCATCAGCCTTGCCGTATTTTCTCAGCTGCCTAGGATGGAGGGCAGGCAGTCAGTTGGCAGGCTGACCTGAGGCTCTGCTTCCCCGACTGTGATACAGAACCCCCGCCTGCTGCAGCCCAAAGGGACGGCTTATGGTAAGGGAAAAACCCTGTGTTGGAAAGTTCCTGCCTAACCCTCGCACAAGCACAAGCATATGGGTCAGTGGTCAAAGACTTTCCCCACAAGTTTACCATGTTTGCTCCCATCTAGCCTCCGAAGGCCGAGGTTACCTAGCTGGGGATCACACTTCAGGAAAGGTACTCATGCTGCTTGTGACTGCAAGTTGTTTCACCAGGCAGCCCAAATCGAGTACACCCACTTGCATTTTCCAGGGGCAGAGCAAAAGGTGTCAACTTACAGGCCTCCAGCCTGGGAGGGGAACATACACTTTCTGAATGGGAAAGAAGCTCATGTTTTCAGTGTGAAAGGCCACTATGCCTCTTTGCTTTGGCAGCCCAGGGGTAGCGTCGGCTCTGAAATGCTTCCAAAGGAGCAGAGTCAGAGAACCTTTGAACCTCAGAGCAGGTGCAGCCCCGAACAAGGTCTGTCCTTGGCCTGAGAACACCCACTGCCCAGCGCTTCTTTTGGGTACACACGTGTAGAGGAAGGTTGTTGAATTCTGCTGCGTGATAACTTCTCCGGGCCACGTAGTGTGAGGGCCAGTAGAGTGGCCCACCATCTCATCCCAGCTTCATGTGCCGGGTGTATAAGGCAAACTCCCTGCTTGAATCCCTCCGTGGGCTAAGTAAGCTCCAGAGAAAGATGGATGATTGGGACCCAGGCTGGTATCTAGGTTAATGTTCTGTGCCTCAACTTCGCAGCTGTTCTCTCTAAGCGGGTCCCAAAGGCTTTCTGGAAGAGTTTCCTTAGAGGCTCAGAAACAGGAAAGTAGCCGACAGGCCCACGGGGATGCCAGTTCTCTGCAGCAACAACGCTACCAGCGTCAGGCACTTGGGTTCTCTTTGGTAAATGGAAGAACAACTCTGCTTGGAAGCTTCTGCCATCCAGTTTGAGAGTCGCACTTCCACCGCAGCCTAGGTTTCCATGTGTTGCCATGCCGCCACAATTTCCAATTCTTAGGCCTATGACAGCAGAGTGTCTGGCAGTTCTCAAAGAGACCTTAGGAATGCAGGCGTTTTGGCTCCTTCCACCGAGAAAGCAGCTCCTCCAGATCCTCTGTCGTTAGGTATTTCATGTTAGAATATCTCGAGGCGCCCTCTTTCCTCCTCCACGAGGTAAGACACAAACGGACTTGCCCTAAAGGGAAGAAGCCTTCTGAGTCCGGCAGAGAGGCAGCCTTTCCCACTCAGCATCCCCCACGACTGAGCCCCTGGTATGGGTCTGAGACACGGAGAAAGACAGCCGTAACCCCGAGCTTTTCCACAATCTAGTATAGGCCTCACCCTCAAGCTCACGTCAATTTCATAGAGAAAACACCAGGCCTCGGTGTGCTTTCCTGTGGCAAGGAAACTTTGCTTTCATTCCTTAGGTGGCACATTGGCTCAGGACGGCCCTAGCCGAAGGACTCACGGTGTGCAGCCCTATTTATTGAGATCAGCCCCTCTGGCTCTTTCTCGGATGAAACCAAGTGGGCAAAGAGCCGTTCCTAAGCTGGGGTCCCTGGGAGCTTTCCCTAGTCTACACCAGAACAGCACTCTGAGGGAGAGGAGACGCGGAGGTTTGGTAGCAAAATCTCCTATTCTGAAGAGAAACATTTCGTTGTAGGCGGGTTCCATCAGCCTTGCAGTATTTTCTCAGCTGGCTAGGATGGAGGGCAGGCAGTCAGTTGGCAGACTCACCTGAGGCCCTGCTTCCCCGACTGTGATACAGAACCCCCACCTGCTGCAGCCCAAAGGGACGGCTTATGGTAAGGGAAAAACCGTGTGTTGGAAAGTTTCTGCCTAACCCTCGCACAAGCACAAGCATATGGGTCAGTGGTCAAAGACTTTCCCCACAAGTTTACCATGTTTGCTCCCATCTAGCCTCCGAAGGCCGAGGTTACCTAGCTGGGGATCACACTTCAGGAAAGGTACTCATGCTGCTTGTGACTGCAAGTTGTTTCACCAGGCAGCCCAAATCGAGTACAGCCACTTGCATTTTCCAGGGGCAGAGCAAAAGGTGTCAACTTACAGGCCTCCAGCCTGGGAGGGGAATATACACTTTCTGAATGGGAAAGAAGCTCATGCCTTCAGTGTGAAAGGCCACTATGCCTCTTTGCTTTGGCAGCCCAGGGGTAGCGTCGGCTCTGAAATGCTTCCAAAGGAGCAGAGTCAGAGAACATTTGAACCTCAGAGCAGGTGCAGCCGCGAACAAGGTCTGCTCTTGGCCTGAGAACACCCACTGCCCAGCGCTTCTTTTGGGTACCCACGTGTAGAGGAAGGTTGTTGAATTCTGCTGCGTGATAACTTCTCCGGGCCACGTAGTGTGAGGGCCAGTAGAGTGGCCCTCCATCTCATCCCAGCTTCATGTGCCGGGTGTATAAGGCAAACTCCCTGCTTGAATCCCTCCGTGGGCTACGTAAACTCCAGAGAAAGATGGATGATTGGGACCCAGGGCTGGTACCTAGGTTAATGTTCTGTGCCTCAACTTCGCAGCTGTTCTCTCTAAGCGTGTCCCAAAGGCTCTCTGGAAGAGTTTCCTTAGAGGCTCAGAAACAGGAAAGTAGCCGACAGGCCCACGGGGATGCCAGTTCTCGGCAGCAACAACGCTACCAGCGTCAGGCACTTGGGTTCTCTTTGGTAAATGGAAGAACAACTCTGCTTGGAAGCTTCTGCCATCCAGTTTGAGAGTCGCACTTCCACCGCAGCCTAGGATTCCATGTGTTGCCATGCCGCCACAATTTCCAATTCTTAGGCCTATGACAGCAGAGTGTCTGGCAGTTCTCAAAGAGACCTTAGGAATGCAGGCGTTTTGGCTCCTTCCACCGAGAAAGCAGCTCCTCCAGATCCTCTGTCGTTAGGTATTTCATGTTAGAATATCTCTAGGCGCCCTCTTTCCTCCTCCACGAGGTAAGACACAAACGGACTTGCCCTAAAGGGAAGAAGCCTTCTGAGTCCGGCAGAGAGGCAGCCTCTCCCACTCAGCGTCACCCCACGACTGAGCCCCTGGTATGGGTCCGAGACACGGAGATAGACAGCCGTAACCCCGAGCTTTTCCACAATGTAGTATAGGCCTCTCCATCAAGCTCACGTCAATTTCATAGAGAAAACACCAGGCCTCGGTGTGCTTTCCTGTGGCAAGGAAACTTTGCTTTCATTCCTTAGGTGGCACATTGGCTCAGGACGGCCCTAGCCGAAGGACTCACGGTGTGCAGCCCTATTTGTTGAGATCAGCCCCTCTGGCTCTTTCTCTGATGCAACCAAGTGGGCAAAGAGCCGTTCCTAAGCTGGGGTCCCTGGGAGCTTTCTCTAGTCTACACCAGAACAGCACTCTGAGGGAGAGGAGACGCGGAGGTTTGGTAGCAAAATCTCCTATTCTGAAGAGAAACATTTCGTTGTAGGCGGGTTCCATCAGCCTTGCCGTATTTTCTCAGCTGCCTAGGATGGAGGGCAGGCAGTCAGTTGGCAGGCTCACCTGAGGCCCTGCTTCCCCGACTGTGATTCAGAACCCCCGCCTGCTGCAGCCCAAAGGGACGGCTTATGGTAAGGGAAAAACCCTGTGTTGGAAAGTTCCTGCCTAACCCTCGCACAAGCACAAGCATATGGGTCAGTGGTCAAAGACTTTCCCCACAAGTATACCATGTTTGCTCCCATCTAGCCTCCGAAGGCCGAGGTTACCTAGCTGGGGATCACACTTCAGGAAAGGTACTCATACTGCATGTGACTGCAAGTTGTTTCACCAGGCAGCCCAAATCGAGTACACCCACTTGCATTTTCCAGGGGCAGAGCAAAAGGTGTAAACTTACACGCCTCCAGCCTGGGAGGGGCGACATACATTTTCTGAAAGGGAAAGAAGCCCATGCCTTCAGTGTGAAAGGCCACTATGCCTCTTTGCTTTGGCAGCCCAGGGGTAGCGTCGGCTCTGAAATGCTTCCAAAGGAGCAGAGTCAGAGAACCTTTGAACCACAGAGCAGGTGCAGCCCCGAACAAGGTCTGCTCTTGGCCTGAGAACACCCACTGCGCAGCACTTCTTTTGGGTACACACGTGTAGAGGAAGCTTGTTGAATTCTGCTGCGTGATAACTTCTCCGGGCCACGTAGTGTGAGGGCCAGTAGAGTGGCCCTCCATCTCATCCCAGCTTCATGTGCCGGGTGTATAAGGCAAACTCCCTGCTTGATTCCCTCCGTGGGCCTCGTAAGCTCCAGAGAAAGATGGATGATTGGGACCCAGGGCTGGTATCTAGGTTCATGTTCTGTGCCTCAACTTCGCAGCTGTTCTCTCTAAGCGGGTCACAAAGGCTCTCTGGAAGAGTTTCCTTAGAGGCTCAGAAACAGGAAATTAGCCGACAGGCCCACGGGGATGCCAGTTCTCTGCAGCAACAACCCTACAAGCGTCAGACACTTGGGTTCTCTTCGGTAAATGGAAGAACAACTCTGCTTGGAAGCTTCTGCCATCCAGTTTGAGAGTCACACTTCCACCGCAGCCTAGGATTCCAAGTGTTGCCATGCCGCCACAATTTCCAATTCTTAGGCCTATGACGGCAGAGTGTCTGGCAGTTCTCAAACAGACCTTAGGAATGCAGGCGTTTTGGCTCCTTCCACCGAGAAAGCAGCTCCTCCAGATCCTCTGTCGTTAGGTATTTCATGTTAGAATATCTCTAGGCGCCCTCTTTCCTCCTCCACGAGGTTAGACACAAACGGACTTGCCCTAAATGGAAGAAGCCTTCTGAGTCCGGCAGAAAGGCAGCCTCTCCCACTCAGTGTCCCCACACGACTGAGCCCCTGGTATGGGTCCGAGACACGGAGAAAGACAGCCGTAACCCCGAGCTTTTCCACAATCTACTATAGGCCTCACCCTCAAGCTCACGTCAATTTCATAGAGAAAACACCAGGCCTCGGTGTGCTTTCCTGTGGCAAGGAAACTTTGCTTTCATTCCTTAGGTGGCACATTGGCTCAGGACGGCCCTACCCGAAGGACTCACGGTGTGCAGCCCTATTTGTTGAGATCAGCCCCTCTGGCTCTTTCTCGGATGAAACCAAGTGGGCAAAGAGCCGTTCCTAAGCTGGGGTCCCTGGGCGCTTTCCCTAGTCTACACCAGAACAGCACTCTAAGGGAGAGGAGACGCGGAGGTTTGGTACCAAAATCTCCTATTCTGAAGAGAAGCATTTCGTTGTAGGCGGGTTCCATCAGCCTTGCCGTATTTTCTCAGCTGGCTAGGATGGAGGGCAGGCAGTCAGTTGGCAGGCTGACCTGAGGCCCTGCTTCCCCGACTGTGATACAGAACCCCCGCCTGCTGCAGCCCAAAGGGACGGCTTATGGTAAGGGAAAAACCCTGTGTTGGAAAGTTCCTGCCTAACCCTCGCACAAGCACAAGCATATGGGTCAAAGGTCAAAGACTTTCCCCACAAGTTTACCATGTTTGCTCCCATCTAGCCTCCGAAGGCCGAGGTTACCTAGCTGGGGATCACACTTCAGGAAAGGTACTCATGCTGCTTGTGACTGCAAGTTGTTTCACCAGGCAGCCCAAATCGAGTACACCCACTTGCATTTTCCAGGGGCAGAGCAAAAGGTGTCAACTTACAGGCCTCCAGCCTGGGAGGGGAACATACACTTTCTGAATGGGAAAGAAGCTCATGTTTTCAGTGTGAAAGGCCACTATGCCTCTTTGCTTTGGCAGCCCAGGGGTAGTGTCGGCTCTGAAATGCTTCCAAAGGAGCAGAGTCAGAGAACCTTTGAACCTCAGAGCAGGTGCAGCCCCGAACAAGGTCTGTCCTTGGCCTGAGAACACCCACTGCCCAGCGCTTCTTTTGGGTACACACGTGTAGAGGAAGGTTGTTGAATTCTGCTGCGTGATAACTTCTCCGGGCCACGTAGTGTGAGGGCCAGTAGAGTGGCCCTCCATCTCATCCCAGCTTCATGTGCCGGGTGTATAAGGCAAACTCCCTGCTTGAATCCCTCCGTGGGCTAAGTAAGCTCCAGAGAAAGATGGATGATTGGGACCCAGGCTGGTATCTAGGTTAATGTTCTGTGCCTCAACTTCGCAGCTGTTCTCTCTAAGCGGGTCCCAAAGGCTTTCTGGAAGAGTTTCCTTAGAGGCTCAGAAACAGGAAAGTAGCCGACAGGCCCACGGGGATGCCAGTTCTCTGCAGCAACAACGCTACCAGCGTCAGGCACTTGGGTTCTCTTTGGTAAATGGAAGAACAACTCTGCTTGGAAGCTTCTGCCATCCAGTTTGAGAGACGCACTTCCACCGCAGCCTAGGATTCCAAGTGTTGCCATGCCGCCACAATTTCCAATTCTTAGGCCTATGACGGCAGAGTGTCTGGCAGTTCTCAAAGAGACCTTAGGAATGCAGGCGTTTTGGCTCCTTCCACCGAGAAAGCAGCTCCTCCAGATCCTCTGTCGTTAGGTATTTCATGTTAGAATATCTCGAGGCGCCCTCTTTCCTCCTCCACGAGGTAAGACACAAACGGACTTGCCCTAAAGGGAAGAAGCCTTCTGAGTCCGGCAGAGAGGCAGCCTTTCCCACTCAGCATCCCCCACGACTGAGCCCCTGGTATGGGTCTGAGACACGGAGAAAGACAGCCGTAACCCCGAGCTTTTCCACAATCTAGTACAGGCCTCACCCTCAAGCTCACGTCAATTTCATAGAGAAAACACCAGGCCTCGGTGTGCTTTCCTGTGGCAAGGAAACTTTGCTTTCATTCCTTAGGTGGCACATTGGCTCAGGACGGCCCTAGCCGAAGGACTCACGGTGTGCAGCCCTATTTGTTGAGATCAGCCCCTCTGGCTCTTTCTCGGATGAAACCAAGTGGGCAAAGAGCCGTTCCTAAGCTGGGGTCCCTGGGAGCTTTCTCTAGTCTACACCAGAACAGCACTCTGAGGGAGAGGAGACGCGGAGGTTTGGTAGCAAAATCTCCTATTCTGAAGAGAAACATTTCGTTGTAGGCGGGTTCCATCAGCCTTGCCGTATTTTCTCAGCTGCCTAGGATGGAGGGCAGGCAGTCAGTTGGCAGGCTCACCTGAGGCCCTGCTTCCCCGACTGTGATTCAGAACCCCCGCCTGCTGCAGCCCAAAGGGACGGCTTATGGTAAGGGAAAAACCCTGTGTTGGAAAGTTCCTGCCTAACCCTCGCACAAGCACAAGCATATGGGTCAGTGGTCAAAGACTTTCCCCACAAGTATACCATGTTTGCTCCCATCTAGCCTCCGAAGGCCGAGGTTACCTAGCTGGGGATCACACTTCAGGAAAGGTACTCATACTGCATGTGACTGCAAGTTGTTTCACCAGGCAGCCCAAATCGAGTACACCCACTTGCATTTTCCAGGGGCAGAGCAAAAGGTGTAAACTTACACGCCTCCAGCCTGGGAGGGGCGACATACATTTTCTGAAAGGGAAAGAAGCCCATGCCTTCAGTGTGAAAGGCCACTATGCCTCTTTGCTTTGGCAGCCCAGGGGTAGCGTCGGCTCTGAAATGCTTCCAAAGGAGCAGAGTCAGAGAACCTTTGAACCACAGAGCAGGTGCAGCCCCGAACAAGGTCTGCTCTTGGCCTGAGAACACCCACTGCGCAGCACTTCTTTTGGGTACACACGTGTAGAGGAAGCTTGTTGAATTCTGCTGCGTGATAACTTCTCCGGGCCACGTAGTGTGAGGGCCAGTAGAGTGGCCCTCCATCTCATCCCAGCTTCATGTGCCGGGTGTATAAGGCAAACTCCCTGCTTGATTCCCTCCGTGGGCCTCGTAAGCTCCAGAGAAAGATGGATGATTGGGACCCAGGGCTGGTATCTAGGTTCATGTTCTGTGCCTCAACTTCGCAGCTGTTCTCTCTAAGCGGGTCACAAAGGCTCTCTGGAAGAGTTTCCTTAGAGGCTCAGAAACAGGAAATTAGCCGACAGGCCCACGGGGATGCCAGTTCTCTGCAGCAACAACCCTACAAGCGTCAGACACTTGGGTTCTCTTCGGTAAATGGAAGAACAACTCTGCTTGGAAGCTTCTGCCATCCAGTTTGAGAGTCACACTTCCACCGCAGCCTAGGATTCCAAGTGTTGCCATGCCGCCACAATTTCCAATTCTTAGGCCTATGACGGCAGAGTGTCTGGCAGTTCTCAAAGAGACCTTAGGAATGCAGGCGTTTTGGCTCCTTCCACCGAGAAAGCAGCTCCTCCAGATCCTCTGTCGTTAGGTATTTCATGTTAGAATATCTCTAGGCGCCCTCTTTCCTCCTCCACGAGGTAAGACACAAACGGACTTGCCCTAAAGGGAAGAAGCCTTCTGAGTCCGGCAGAGAGGCAGCCTTTCCCACTCAGCATCCCCCACGACTGAGCCCCAGGTATGGGTCTGAGACACGGAGATAGACAGCCGTAACCCCGAGCTTTTCCACAATGTAGTATAGGCCTCACCCTGAAGCTCACGTCAATTTCATAGAGAAAACACCAGGCCTCGGTGTGCTTTCCTGTGGCAAGGAAACTTTGCTTTCATTCCTTAGGTGGCACATTGGCTCAGGACGGCCCTACCCGAAGGACTCACGGTGTGCAGCCCTATTTATTGAGATCAGCCCCTCTGGCTCTTTCTCGGATGAAACCAAGTGGGCAAAGAGCCGTTCCTAAGCTGGGGTCCCTGGGAGCCTTCCCTAGTCTACACCAGAACAGCACTCTGAGGGAGAGGAGACGCGGAGGCTTGGTAGCAAAATCTCCTATTCTGCAGAGAAACATTTCGTTGTAGGTGGGTTCCATCAGCCTTGCCATATTTTCTCAGCTGGCTAGGACGGAGGGCAGGAAGTCAGTTGGCAGGCTCACCTGAGGCCCTGCTTCCCCGACTGTGATACAGAACCCCCGCCTGCTGCAGCCCAAAGGGACGGCTTATGGTAAGGGGAAAACCCTGTGTTGGAAAGTTCCTGCCTAACCCTCGCACAAGCACAAGCATATGGGTCAGTGGTCCAAGACTTTCCCCACACGTTTACCATGTTTGCTCCCATCTAGCCTCCGAAGGCCGAGGTTACCTAGCTGGGAATCACACTTCAGGAGAGGTACTCATGCTGCTTGGGACTGCAAGTTTTTTCACCAGGCAGCCCAAATCGAGTCCACCCACTTGCATTTTCCAGGGGCCGAGCCTGGGAGGGGCAACATACACTTTCTGAATGGGAAAGAAGCCCATGCCTTCAGTGTGAAAGGCCACTATGCCTCTTTGCTTTGGCAGCCCAGGGATAGCGTCGGCTCTGAAATGCTTCCAAAGGAGCAGAGTCAGAGAACCTTTGAACCACAGAGCAGGTGCAGCCCCGAACAAGGTCTGCTCTTGGCCTGAGAACACCCACTGCCCAGCGCTTCGTTTGGGTACACACGTGTAGAGGAAGGTTGTTGAATTCTGCTGCGTGATAACTTCTCCGGGCCACGTAGCGTGAGGGCCAGTAGAGTGGCCCTCCATCTCATCCCGGCTTCATGTGCCGGGTGTATAAGTCAAACTCCCTGCCTCAATCCCTCCGTGGGCTACGTAACCTCCAGAGAGAGGTGGGTGATTGGGACCCAGAGCTGGTATCTAGGTCACTGCTCTGTGCCTCAACTTCGCAGCTGTTCTCTCTAAGCGGGTCCCAAAGGCTTTCTGGAAGAGTTTCCTTAGAGGGCCAGAAACAGGAAATTAGCCGACAGGCCCACGGGGATGCCAGTTCTCGGCAGCAACAACGCTACCAGCGTCAGACCCTTGGGTTCTCTTTGGTAAATGGAAGAACAACTCTGCTTGGAAGCTTCTGCCATCCAGTTTGAGAGTCGCACTTCCACCGCAGCCTAGGATTCCAAGTGTTGCCATGCCGCCACAATTTCCCATTCTTAGGCCTATGACGGCAGAGTATCTGGCAGTCCTCAAAGAGACCTTAGGGATGCAGGCGTTTTGGCTCCTTCCACCGAGAAAGCAGCTCCTCCAGATCCTCTGTCGTTAGGTATTTCATGTTAGAATATCTCTAGGCGCCCTCTTTCCTCCTCCACGAGGTAAGACACAAACGGACTTGCCCTAAAGGGAAGAAGCCTTCTGAGTCCCGCAGAGAGGCAGCCTCTCCCACTCAGCATTCCCCGACGACTGAGCCCCTGGCAAGGGTCCGAGACACGGAGGAAGACAGCCGTAACCCCGAGCTTTTCCACAATGTAGTATAGGCCTCACCCTGAAGCTCACGTCAATTTCATAGAGAAAACACCAGGCCTCGGTGTGCTTTCCTGTGGCAAGGAAACTTTGCTTTCATTCCTTAGGTGGCACATTGGCTCAGGACGGCCCTACCCGAAGGACTCACGGTGTGCAACCCTATTTGTTGAGATCAGCCCCTCTGGCTCTTTCTCGGATGAAACCAAGTGGGCAAAGAGCCGTTCCTAAGCTGGGGTCCCTGGGAGCCTTCCCTAGTCTACACCAGAACAGCACTCTGAGGGAGAGGAGACGCGGAGTCTTGGTAGCCAAATCTCCTATTCTGCAGAGAAACATTTCGTTGTAGGTGGGTTCCATCAGCCTTGCCATATTTTCTCAGCTGCCTAGGAAGGAGGGCAGGCAGTCAGTTGGCAGGCTCACCTGAGGCCCTGCTTCCCAGACTGTGATACAGAACCCCCGCCTGCTGCAGCCCAAAGGGACGGCTTATGGTAAGGGAAAAACCCTGTGCTGGAAAGTTCCTGCCTAACCCTCGCACAGGCACAAGCATATGGGTCAGTGGTCAAAGACTTTCCCCACAAGTTTACCATGTTTGCTCCCATCTAGCCTCCGAAGGCCGAGGTTACCTAGCTGGGGATCACACTTCAGGAAAGGTACTCATGCTGCTTGAGACTGCAAGTTGTTTCACCAGGCAGCCCAAATCGAGTACACCCACTTGCATTTTCCAGGGGCAGAGCAAAAGGTGTCAACTTACAGGCCTCCAGCCTGGGAGGGGAACATACACTTTCTGAATGGGAAAGAAGCTCATGCCTTCAGTGTGAAAGGCCACTATGCCTCTTTGCTTTGGCAGCCCAGGGGTAGCGTCGGCTCTGAAATGCTTCCAAAGGAGCAGAGTCAGAGAACCTTTGAACCTCAGAGCAGGTGCAGCCCCGAAAAGGTCTGCTCTTGGCCTGAGAACACCCACTGCCCAGCGCTTTTTTTGGGTACACACGTGTAGAGGAAGGTTGTTGAATTCTGCTGCGTGATAATTTCTCCGGGCCACGTAGTGTGAGGGCCAGTAGAGTGGCCCTCCATCTCATCCCAGCTTCATGTGCCGGGTGTATAAGGCAAACTCCCTTCTTGATTCCCTCCGTGGGCTACGTAAGCTCCAGAGAAAGATGGATGATTGGGACCCAGGGCTGGTATCTAGGTTCATGTTCTGTGCCTCAACTTCGCAGCGGTTCTCTCTAAGCGGGTCACAAAGGCTCTCTGGAAGAGTTTCCTTAGAGGCTCAGAAACAGGAAAGTAGCCAACAGGCCCACGGGGATGCCAGTTCTCTGAAGCAACAACGCTACCAGCGTCAGACACTTGGGTTCCCTTTGGTAAATGGAAGAACAACTCTGCTTGGAAGCTTCTGCCATCCAGTTTGAGAGTCACACTTCCACCGCAGCCTAGGATTCCAAGTGTTGCCATGCCGCCACAATTTCCAATTCTTAGGCCTCTGACGGCAGAGTGTCTGGCAGTTCTCAAAGAGACCTTAGGAATGCAGGCGTTTTGGCTCCTTCCACCGAGAAAGCAGCTCCTCCAGATCCTCTGTCGTTAGGTATTTCAAGTTAGAATATCTCGAGGCGCCTTCTTTCCTCCTCCACGAAGTAAGACACAAACGGACTTGCCCTAAAGGCAAGAAGCCTTCTGAGTCCGGCAGAGAGGCGTCCTCTCCCACTCAGCATCCCCCCACGACTGAGCCCCTGGTATGGGTCCGAGACACGGAGAAAGACAGCCGTAACCCCGAGCTTTTCCACAATCTAGTATAGGCCTCACCCTCAAGCTCACGTCAATTTCATAGAGAAAACACCAGGCCTCGGTGTGCTTTCCTGTGGCAAGGAAACTTTGCTTTCATTCCTTAGGTGGCACATTGGCTCAGGACGGCCCTAGCCGAAGGACTCACGGTGTGCAGCCCTATTTGTTGAGATCAGCCCCTCTGGCTCTTTCTCGGATGAAACCAAGTGGGCAAAGAGCCGTTCCTAAGCTGGGGTCCCTGGGAGCTTTCCCTAGTCTACACCAGAACAGCACTCTGAGGGAGAGGAGACGCGGAGGTTTGGTAGCAAAATCTCCTATTCTGAAGAGAAACATTTCGTTGTAGGCGGGTTCCATCAGCCTTGCCGTATTTTCTCAGCTGGCTAGGATGGAGGGCAGGCAGTCAGTTGGCAGACTCACCTGAGGCCCTGCTTCCCCGACTGTGATACAGAACCCCCGCCTGCTGCAGCCCAAAGGGACGGCTTATGGTAAGGGAAAAACCCTGTGTTGGAAAGTTCCTGCCTAACCCTCGCACAAGCACAAGCATATGGGTCAGTGGTCAAAGACTTTCCCCACAAGTTTACCATGTTTGCTCCCATCTAGCCTCCGAAGGCCGAGGTTACCTAGCTGGGGATCACACTTCAGGAAAGGTACTCATGCTGCTTGTGACTGCAAGTTGTTTCACCAGGCAGCCCAAATGGAGTACACCCACTTGCATTTTCCAGGGGCAGAGCAAAAGGTGTCAACTTACACGCCTCCAGCCTGGGAGGGGCAACATACACTTTCTGAATGTGAAAGAAGCCCATGCCTTCATTGTGAAAGGCCACTATGCCTCTCTGCTTGGTAGCCCAGAGGTAGCATCAGCTCTGAAATGCTTCCAAAGGAGCAGAGTCAGAGAAGCTTTGAACCACAGAGCAGGTGAAGCCCCGAACAAGGTCTGCTCTTGGCCTGAGAACACCCACTGCCCAGCGCTTCTTTTGGGTACCCACGTGTAGAGGAAGGTTGTTGAATTCTGCTGCGTGATAACTTCTCCGGGCCACGTAGTGTGAGGGCTAATAGAGTGGCTTTCCATCTCATCCCAGCTTCATGTGCCGGGTGTATAAGGCAAACTCCCTGCTTGAATCCCTCCGTGGGCTACGTAAACTGCAGAGAAAGATGGATGATTGGGACCCAGGGCTGGTACCTAGGTAATGTTCTGTGCCTCAACTTCGCAGCTGTTCTCTCTAAGCGGGTCCCAAAGGCTTTCTGGAAGAGTTTCCTTAGAGGCTCAGAAACAGGAAAGTAGCCGACAGGCCCACGGGGATGCCAGTTCTCTGCAGCAACAACGCTACCAGCGTCAGACACTTGGGTTCTCTTTGGTAAATGGAAGAACAACTCTGCTTGGAAGCTTCTGCCATCCAGTTTGAGAGTCGCACTTCCACCGCAGCCTAGGATTCCATGTGTTGCCATGCCGCCACAATTTCCAATTCTTAGGCCTATGACAGCAGAGTGTCTGGCAGTTCTCAAAGAGACCTTAGGAATGCAGGCGTTTTGGCTCCTTCCACCGAGAAAGCAGCTCCTCCAGATCCTCTGTCGTTAGGTATTTCATGTTAGAATATCTCTAGGCGCCCTCTTTCCTCCTCCACGAGGTAAGACACAAACGGACTTGCCCTAAAGGGAAGAAGCCTTCTGAGTCCGGCAGAGAGGCAGCCTCTCCCACTCAGCGTCACCCCACGACTGAGCCCCTGGTATGGGTCCGAGACACGGAGATAGACAGCCGTAACCCCGAGCTTTTCCACAATGTAGTATAGGCCTCACCCTGAAGCTCACGTCAATTTCATAGAGAAAACACCAGGCCTCGGTGTGCTTTCCTGTGGCAAGGAAACTTTGCTTTCATTCCTTAGGTGGCACATTGGCTCAGGACGGCCCTAGCCGAAGGACTCACGGTGTGCATCCCTATTTGTTGAGATCAGCCCCTCTGGCTCTTTCTCTGATGAAACCAAGTGGGCAAAGAGCCGTTCCTAAGCTGGGGTCCCTGGGAGCTTTCTCTAGTCTACACCAGAACAGCACTCTGAGGGAGAGGAGACGCGGAGGTTTGGTAGCAAAATCTCCTATTCTGAAGAGAAACATTTCGTTGTAGGCGGGTTCCATCAGCCTTGCCGTATTTTCTCAGCTGCCTAGGATGGAGGGCAGGCAGTCAGTTGGCAGGCTCACCTGAGGCCCTGCTTCCCCGACTGTGATTCAGAACCCCCGCCTGCTGCAGCCCAAAGGGACGGCTTATGGTAAGGGAAAAACCCTGTGTTGGAAAGTTCCTGCCTAACCCTCGCACAAGCACAAGCATATGGGTCAGTGGTCAAAGACTTTCCCCACAAGTATACCATGTTTGCTCCCATCTAGCCTCCGAAGGCCGAGGTTACCTAGCTGGGGATCACACTTCAGGAAAGGTACTCATACTGCATGTGACTGCAAGTTGTTTCACCAGGCAGCCCAAATCGAGTACACCCACTTGCATTTTCCAGGGGCAGAGCAAAAGGTGTAAACTTACACGCCTCCAGCCTGGGAGGGGCGACATACATTTTCTGAAAGGGAAAGAAGCCCATGCCTTCAGTGTGAAAGGCCACTATGCCTCTTTGCTTTGGCAGCCCAGGGGTAGCGTCGGCTCTGAAATGCTTCCAAAGGAGCAGAGTCAGAGAACCTTTGAACCACAGAGCAGGTGCAGCCCCGAACAAGGTCTGCTCTTGGCCTGAGAACACCCACTGCGCAGCACTTCTTTTGGGTACACACGTGTAGAGGAAGCTTGTTGAATTCTGCTGCGTGATAACTTCTCCGGGCCACGTAGTGTGAGGGCCAGTAGAGTGGCCCTCCATCTCATCCCAGCTTCATGTGCCGGGTGTATAAGGCAAACTCCCTGCTTGATTCCCTCCGTGGGCCTCGTAAGCTCCAGAGAAAGATGGATGATTGGGACCCAGGGCTGGTATCTAGGTTCATGTTCTGTGCCTCAACTTCGCAGCTGTTCTCTCTAAGCGGGTCACAAAGGCTCTCTGGAAGAGTTTCCTTAGAGGCTCAGAAACAGGAAATTAGCCGACAGGCCCACGGGGATGCCAGTTCTCTGCAGCAACAACCCTACAAGCGTCAGACACTTGGGTTCTCTTCGGTAAATGGAAGAACAACTCTGCTTGGAAGCTTCTGCCATCCAGTTTGAGAGTCACACTTCCACCGCAGCCTAGGATTCCAAGTGTTGCCATGCCGCCACAATTTCCAATTCTTAGGCCTATGACGGCAGAGTGTCTGGCAGTTCTCAAAGAGACCTTAGGAATGCAGGCGTTTTGGCTCCTTCCACCGAGAAAGCAGCTCCTCCAGATCCTCTGTCGTTAGGTATTTCATGTTAGAATATCTCTAGGCGCCCTCTTTCCTCCTCCACGAGGTAAGACACAAACGGACTTGCCCTAAAGGGAAGAAGCCTTCTGAGTCCGGCAGAGAGGCAGCCTTTCCCACTCAGCATCCCCCACGACTGAGCCCCAGGTATGGGTCTGAGACACGGAGATAGACAGCCGTAACCCCGAGCTTTTCCACAATCTAGTATAGGCCTCACCCTGAAGCTCACGTCAATTTCATAGAGAAAACACCAGGCCTCGGTGTGCTTTCCTGTGGCAAGGAAACTTTGCTTTCATTCCTTAGGTGGCACATTGGCTCAGGACGGCCCTACCCGAAGGACTCACGGTGTGCAGCCCTATTTATTGAGATCAGCCCCTCTGGCTCTTTCTCGGATGAAACCAAGTGGGCAAAGAGCCGTTCCTAAGCTGGGGTCCCTGGGAGCCTTCCCTAGTCTACACCAGAACAGCACTCTGAGGGAGAGGAGACGCGGAGGCTTGGTAGCAAAATCTCCTATTCTGCAGAGAAACATTTCGTTGTAGGTGGGTTCCATCAGCCTTGCCATATTTTCTCAGCTGGCTAGGACGGAGGGCAGGAAGTCAGTTGGCAGGCTCACCTGAGGCCCTGCTTCCCCGACTGTGATACAGAACCCCCGCCCGCTGCAGCCCAAAGGGACGGCTTATGGTAAGGGGAAAACCCTGTGTTGGAAAGTTCCTGCCTAACCCTCGCACAAGCACAAGCATATGGGTCAGTGGTCCAAGACTTTCCCCACACGTTTACCATGTTTGCTCCCATCTAGCCTCCGAAGGCCGAGGTTACCTAGCTGGGAATCACACTTCAGGAGAGGTACTCATGCTGCTTGGGACTGCAAGTTTTTTCACCAGGCAGCCCAAATCGAGTCCACCCACTTGCATTTTCCAGGGGCCGAGCCTGGGAGGGGCAACATACACTTTCTGAATGGGAAAGAAGCCCATGCCTTCAGTGTGAAAGGCCACTATGCCTCTTTGCTTTGGCAGCCCAGGGATAGCGTCGGCTCTGAAATGCTTCCAAAGGAGCAGAGTCAGAGAACCTTTGAACCACAGAGCAGGTGCAGCCCCGAACAAGGTCTGCTCTTGGCCTGAGAACACCCACTGCCCAGCGCTTCGTTTGGGTACACACGTGTAGAGGAAGGTTGTTGAATTCTGCTGCGTGATAACTTCTCCGGGCCACGTAGCGTGAGGGCCAGTAGAGTGGCCCTCCATCTCATCCCGGCTTCATGTGCCGGGTGTATAAGTCAAACTCCCTGCCTCAATCCCTCCGTGGGCTACGTAACCTCCAGAGAGAGGTGGGTGATTGGGACCCAGAGCTGGTATCTAGGTCACTGCTCTGTGCCTCAACTTCGCAGCTGTTCTCTCTAAGCGGGTCCCAAAGGCTTTCTGGAAGAGTTTCCTTAGAGGGCCAGAAACAGGAAATTAGCCGACAGGCCCACGGGGATGCCAGTTCTCGGCAGCAACAACGCTACCAGCGTCAGACCCTTGGGTTCTCTTTGGTAAATGGAAGAACAACTCTGCTTGGAAGCTTCTGCCATCCAGTTTGAGAGTCGCACTTCCACCGCAGCCTAGGATTCCAAGTGTTGCCATGCCGCCACAATTTCCCATTCTTAGGCCTATGACGGCAGAGTATCTGGCAGTCCTCAAAGAGACCTTAGGGATGCAGGCGTTTTGGCTCCTTCCACCGAGAAAGCAGCTCCTCCAGATCCTCTGTCGTTAGGTATTTCATGTTAGAATATCTCTAGGCGCCCTCTTTCCTCCTCCACGAGGTAAGACACAAACGGACTTGCCCTAAAGGGAAGAAGCCTTCTGAGTCCCGCAGAGAGGCAGCCTCTCCCACTCAGCATTCCCCGACGACTGAGCCCCTGGCAAGGGTCCGAGACACGGAGGAAGACAGCCGTAACCCCGAGCTTTTCCACAATGTAGTATAGGCCTCACCCTGAAGCTCACGTCAATTTCATAGAGAAAACACCAGGCCTCGGTGTGCTTTCCTGTGGCAAGGAAACTTTGCTTTCATTCCTTAGGTGGCACATTGGCTCAGGACGGCCCTACCCGAAGGACTCACGGTGTGCAACCCTATTTGTTGAGATCAGCCCCTCTGGCTCTTTCTCGGATGAAACCAAGTGGGCAAAGAGCCGTTCCTAAGCTGGGGTCCCTGGGAGCCTTCCCTAGTCTACACCAGAACAGCACTCTGAGGGAGAGGAGACGCGGAGTCTTGGTAGCCAAATCTCCTATTCTGCAGAGAAACATTTCGTTGTAGGTGGGTTCCATCAGCCTTGCCATATTTTCTCAGCTGCCTAGGAAGGAGGGCAGGCAGTCAGTTGGCAGGCTCACCTGAGGCCCTGCTTCCCAGACTGTGATACAGAACCCCCGCCTGCTGCAGCCCAAAGGGACGGCTTATGGTAAGGGAAAAACCCTGTGCTGGAAAGTTCCTGCCTAACCCTCGCACAGGCACAAGCATATGGGTCAGTGGTCAAAGACTTTCCCCACAAGTTTACCATGTTTGCTCCCATCTAGCCTCCGAAGACCGAGGTTACCTAGCTGGGGATCACACTTCAGGAAAGGTACTCATGCTGCTTGAGACTGCAAGTTGTTTCACCAGGCAGCCCAAATCGAGTACACCCACTTGCATTTTCCAGGGGCAGAGCAAAAGGTGTCAACTTACAGGCCTCCAGCCTGGGAGGGGAACATACACTTTCTGAATGGGAAAGAAGCTCATGCCTTCAGTGTGAAAGGCCACTATGCCTCTTTGCTTTGGCAGCCCAGGGGTAGCGTCGGCTCTGAAATGCTTCCAAAGGAGCAGAGTCAGAGAACCTTTGAACCTCAGAGCAGGTGCAGCCCCGAAAAGGTCTGCTCTTGGCCTGAGAACACCCACTGCCCAGCGCTTTTTTTGGGTACACACGTGTAGAGGAAGGTTGTTGAATTCTGCTGCGTGATAATTTCTCCGGGCCACGTAGTGTGAGGGCCAGTAGAGTGGCCCTCCATCTCATCCCAGCTTCATGTGCCGGGTGTATAAGGCAAACTCCCTTCTTGATTCCCTCCGTGGGCTACGTAAGCTCCAGAGAAAGATGGATGATTGGGACCCAGGGCTGGTATCTAGGTTCATGTTCTGTGCCTCAACTTCGCAGCGGTTCTCTCTAAGCGGGTCACAAAGGCTCTCTGGAAGAGTTTCCTTAGAGGCTCAGAAACAGGAAAGTAGCCAACAGGCCCACGGGGATGCCAGTTCTCTGAAGCAACAACGCTACCAGCGTCAGACACTTGGGTTCCCTTTGGTAAATGGAAGAACAACTCTGCTTGGAAGCTTCTGCCATCCAGTTTGAGAGTCACACTTCCACCGCAGCCTAGGATTCCAAGTGTTGCCATGCCGCCACAATTTCCAATTCTTAGGCCTCTGACGGCAGAGTGTCTGGCAGTTCTCAAAGAGACCTTAGGAATGCAGGCGTTTTGGCTCCTTCCACCGAGAAAGCAGCTCCTCCAGATCCTCTGTCGTTAGGTATTTCAAGTTAGAATATCTCGAGGCGCCTTCTTTCCTCCTCCACGAAGTAAGACACAAACGGACTTGCCCTAAAGGCAAGAAGCCTTCTGAGTCCGGCAGAGAGGCGTCCTCTCCCACTCAGCATCCCCCCACGACTGAGCCCCTGGTATGGGTCCGAGACACGGAGAAAGACAGCCGTAACCCCGAGCTTTTCCACAATCTAGTATAGGCCTCACCCTCAAGCTCACGTCAATTTCATAGAGAAAACACCAGGCCTCGGTGTGCTTTCCTGTGGCAAGGAAACTTTGCTTTCATTCCTTAGGTGGCACATTGGCTCAGGACGGCCCTAGCCGAAGGACTCACGGTGTGCAGCCCTATTTGTTGAGATCAGCCCCTCTGGCTCTTTCTCGGATGAAACCAAGTGGGCAAAGAGCCGTTCCTAAGCTGGGGTCCCTGGGAGCTTTCCCTAGTCTACACCAGAACAGCACTCTGAGGGAGAGGAGACGCGGAGGTTTGGTAGCAAAATCTCCTATTCTGAAGAGAAACATTTCGTTGTAGGCGGGTTCCATCAGCCTTGCCGTATTTTCTCAGCTGGCTAGGATGGAGGGCAGGCAGTCAGTTGGCAGACTCACCTGAGGCCCTGCTTCCCCGACTGTGATACAGAACCCCCGCCTGCTGCAGCCCAAAGGGACGGCTTATGGTAAGGGAAAAACCCTGTGTTGGAAAGTTCCTGCCTAACCCTCGCACAAGCACAAGCATATGGGTCAGTGGTCAAAGACTTTCCCCACAAGTTTACCATGTTTGCTCCCATCTAGCCTCCGAAGGCCGAGGTTACCTAGCTGGGGATCACACTTCAGGAAAGGTACTCATGCTGCTTGTGACTGCAAGTTGTTTCACCAGGCAGCCCAAATGGAGTACACCCACTTGCATTTTCCAGGGGCAGAGCAAAAGGTGTCAACTTACACGCCTCCAGCCTGGGAGGGGCAACATACACTTTCTGAATGTGAAAGAAGCCCATGCCTTCATTGTGAAAGGCCACTATGCCTCTCTGCTTGGTAGCCCAGAGGTAGCGTCAGCTCTGAAATGCTTCCAAAGGAGCAGAGTCAGAGAAGCTTTGAACCACAGAGCAGGTGAAGCCCCGAACAAGGTCTGCTCTTGGCCTGAGAACACCCACTGCCCAGCGCTTCTTTTGGGTACCCACGTGTAGAGGAAGGTTGTTGAATTCTGCTGCGTGATAACTTCTCCGGGCCACGTAGTGTGAGGGCTAATAGAGTGGCTTTCCATCTCATCCCAGCTTCATGTGCCGGGTGTATAAGGCAAACTCCCTGCTTGAATCCCTCCGTGGGCTACGTAAACTCCAGAGAAAGATGGATGATTGGGACCCAGGGCTGGTACCTAGGTAATGTTCTGTGCCTCAACTTCGCAGCTGTTCTCTCTAAGCGGGTCCCAAAGGCTTTCTGGAAGAGTTTCCTTAGAGGCTCAGAAACAGGAAAGTAGCCGACAGGCCCACGGGGATGCCAGTTCTCTGCAGCAACAACGCTACCAGCGTCAGACACTTGGGTTCTCTTTGGTAAATGGAAGAACAACTCTGCTTGGAAGCTTCTGCCATCCAGTTTGAGAGTCGCACTTCCACCGCAGCCTAGGATTCCATGTGTTGCCATGCCGCCACAATTTCCAATTCTTAGGCCTATGACAGCAGAGTGTCTGGCAGTTCTCAAAGAGACCTTAGGAATGCAGGCGTTTTGGCTCCTTCCACCGAGAAAGCAGCTCCTCCAGATCCTCTGTCGTTAGGTATTTCATGTTAGAATATCTCTAGGCGCCCTCTTTCCTCCTCCACGAGGTAAGACACAAACGGACTTGCCCTAAAGGGAAGAAGCCTTCTGAGTCCGGCAGAGAGGCAGCCTCTCCCACTCAGCGTCACCCCACGACTGAGCCCCTGGTATGGGTCCGAGACACGGAGATAGACAGCCGTAACCCCGAGCTTTTCCACAATGTAGTATAGGCCTCACCATCAAGCTCACGTCAATTTCATAGAGAAAACACCAGGCCTCGGTGTGCTTTCCTGTGGCAAGGAAACTTTGCTTTCATTCCTTAGGTGGCACATTGGCTCAGGACGGCCCTAGCCGAAGGACTCACGGTGTGCAGCCCTATTTATTGAGATCAGCGTCTCTGGCTCTTTCTCGGATGAAACCAAGTGGGCAAAGAGCCGTTCCTAAGCTGGGGTCCCTGGGAGCTTTCCCTAGTCTACACCAGAACAGCACTCTAAGGGAGAGGAGACGCAGATGTTTGGTACCAAAATCTCCTATTCTGAAGAGAAGCATTTCGTTGTAGGCGGGTTCCATCAGCCTTGCCGTATTTTCTCAGCTGGCTACGATGGAGGGCAGGCAGTCAGTTGGCAGGCTGACCTGAGGCCCTGCTTCCCCGACTGTGATACAGAACCCCCGCCTGCTGCAGCCCAAAGGGACGGCTTATGGTAAGGGAAAAACCCTGTGTTGGAAAGTTTCTGCCTAACCCTCGCACAAGCACAAGCATATGGGTCAGTGTTCAAAGACTTTCCCCACAAGTTTACCATGTTTGCTCCCATCTAGCCTCCGAAGGCCGAGGTTACCTAGCTGGGGATCACACTTCAGGAAAGGTACTCATGCTGCTTGTGACTGCAAGTTGTTTCACCAGGCAGCCCAAATCGAGTACACCCACTTGCATTTTCCAGGGGCAGAGCAAAAGGTGTCAACTTACAGGCCTCCAGCCTGGGAGGGGAACATACACTTTCTGAATGGGAAAGAAGCTCATGCCTTCAGTGTGAAAGGCCACTATGCCTCTTTGCTTTGGCAGCCCAGGGGTAGCGTCGGCTCTGAAATGCTTCCAAAGGAGCAGAGTCAGAGAACCTTTGAACCTCAGAGCAGGTGCAGCCCCGAACAAGGTCTGTCCTTGGCCTGAGAACACCCACTGCCCAGCGCTTCTTTTGGGTACCCACGTGTAGAGGAAGGTTGTTGAATTCTGCTGCGTGATAACTTCTCCGGGCCACGTAGTGTGAGGTCCAGTAGAGTGGCCCTCCATCTCATCCCAGCTTCATGTGCCGGGTGTATAAGGCAAACTCCCTGCTTGAATCCCTCCTTGGGCTAAGTAAGCTCCAGAGAAAGATGGATGATTGGGACCCAGGCTGGTATCTAGGTTAATGTTCTGTGCCTCAACTTCGCAGCTGTTCTCTCTAAGCGGGTCCCAAAGGCTTTCTGGAAGTGTTTCCTTAGAGGCTCAGAAACAGGAAAGTAGCCGACAGGCCCACGGGGATGCCAGTTCTCTGCAGCAACAACGCTACCAGCGTCAGGCACTTGGGTTCTCTTTGGTAAATGGAAGAACAACTCTGCTTGGAAGCTTCTGCCATCCAGTTTGAGAGTCGCACTTCCACCGCAGCCTAGGATTCCAAGTGTTGCCATGCCGCCACAATTTCCAATTCTTAGGCCTATGACGGCAGAGTGTCTGGCAGTTCTCAAACAGACCTTAGGAATGCAGGCGTTTTGGCTCCTTCCACCGAGAAAGCAGCTCCTCCAGATCCTCTGTCGTTAGGTATTTCATGTTAGAATATCTCGAGGCGCCCTCTTTCCTCCTCCACGAGGTAAGACACAAACGGACTTGCCCTAAAGGGAAGAAGCCTTCTGAGTCCGGCAGAGAGGCAGCCTTTCCCACTCAGCATCCCCCACGACTGAGCCCCTGGTATGGGTCTGAGACACGGAGAAAGACAGCCGTAACCCCGAGCTTTTCCACAATCTAGTATAGGCCTCACCCTCAAGCTCACGTCAATTTCATAGAGAAAACACCAGGCCTCGGTGTGCTTTCCTGTGGCAAGGAAACTTTGCTTTCATTCCTTAGGTGGCACATTGGCTCAGGACGGCCCTAGCCGAAGGACTCACGGTGTGCAGCCCTATTTATTGAGATCAGCCCCTCTGGCTCTTTCTCGGATGAAACCAAGTGGGCAAAGAGCCGTTCCTAAGCTGGGGTCCCTGGGAGCTTTCCCTAGTCTACACCAGAACAGCACTCTGAGGGAGAGGAGACGCGGAGGTTTGGTAGCAAAATCTCCTATTCTGAAGAGAAACATTTCGTTGTAGGCGGGTTCCATCAGCCTTGCCGTATTTTCTCAGCTGGCTAGGATGGAGGGCAGGCAGTCAGTTGGCAGGCTGACCTGAGGCCCTGCTTCCCCGACTGTGATACAGAACCCCCGCCTGCTGCAGCCCAAAGGGACGGCTTATGGTAAGGGAAAAACCCTGTGTTGGAAAGTTCCTGCCTAACCCTCGCACAAGCACAAGCATATGGGTCAGTGGTCAAAGACTTTCCCCACAAGTTTACCATGTTTGCTCCCATCTAGCCTCCGAAGGCCGAGGTTACCTAGCTGGGGATCACACTTCAGGAAAGGTACTCATGCTGCTTGTGACTGCAAGTTGTTTCACCAGGCAGCCCAAATCGAGTACAGCCACTTGCATTTTCCAGGGGCAGAGCAAAAGGTGTCAACTTACAGGCCTCCAGCCTGGGAGGGGAATATACACTTTCTGAATGGGAAAGAAGCTCATGCCTTCAGTGTGAAAGGCCACTATGCCTCTTTGCTTTGGCAGCCCAGGGGTAGCGTCGGCTCTGAAATGCTTCCAAAGGAGCAGAGTCAGAGAACATTTGAACCTCAGAGCAGGTGCAGCCGCGAACAAGGTCTGCTCTTGGCCTGAGAACACCCACTGCCCAGCGCTTCTTTTGGGTACCCACGTGTAGAGGAAGGTTGTTGAATTCTGCTGCGTGATAACTTCTCCGGGCCACGTAGTGTGAGGGCCAGTAGAGTGGCCCTCCATCTCATCCCAGCTTCATGTGCCGGGTGTATAAGGCAAACTCCCTGCTTGAATCCCTCCGTGGGCTACGTAAACTCCAGAGAAAGATGGATGATTGGGACCCAGGGCTGGTACCTAGGTTAATGTTCTGTGC
The DNA here is from genome assembly GCF_028021215.1 of Eschrichtius robustus. Lineage (NCBI taxonomy): Eukaryota > Metazoa > Chordata > Mammalia > Artiodactyla > Eschrichtiidae > Eschrichtius > Eschrichtius robustus. The sequence goes on from NC_090842.1 coordinate 44,681,834, forward strand.
ATCAACTTCGCAGCTGTTCTCTCTAAGCGTGTCCCAAAGGCTCTCTGGAAGAGTTTCCTTAGAGGCTCAGAAACAGGAAAGTAGCCGACAGGCCCACGGGGATGCCAGTTCTCTGCAGCAACAACGCTACCAGCGTCAGACACTTGGGTTCTCTTTGGTAAATGGAAGAACAACTCTGCTTGGAAGCTTCTGCCATCCAGTTTGAGAGTCGCACTTCCACCGCAGCCTAGGATTCCATGTGTTGCCATGCCGCCACAATTTCCAATTCTTAGGCCTATGACAGCAGAGTGTCTGGCAGTTCTCAAAGAGACCTTAGGAATGCAGGCGTTTTGGCTCCTTCCACCGAGAAAGCAGCTCCTCCAGATCCTCTGTCGTTAGGTATTTCATGTTAGAATATCTCTAGGCGCCCTCTTTCCTCCTCCACGAGGTAAGACACAAACGGACTTGCCCTAAAGGGAAGAAGCCTTCTGAGTCCGGCAGAGAGGCAGCCTCTCCCACTCAGCGTCACCCCACGACTGAGCCCCTGGTATGGGTCCGAGACACGGAGATAGACAGCCGTAACCCCGAGCTTTTCCACAATGTAGTATAGGCCTCACCCTGAAGCTCACGTCAATTTCATAGAGAAAACACCAGGCCTCGGTGTGCTTTCCTGTGGCAAGGAAACTTTGCTTTCATTCCTTAGGTGGCACATTGGCTCAGGACGGCCCTAGCCGAAGGACTCACGGTGTGCATCCCTATTTGTTGAGATCAGCCCCTCTGGCTCTTTCTCTGATGAAACCAAGTGGGCAAAGAGCCGTTCCTAAGCTGGGGTCCCTGGGAGCTTTCTCTAGTCTACACCAGAACAGCACTCTGAGGGAGAGGAGACGCGGAGGTTTGGTAGCAAAATCTCCTATTCTGAAGAGAAACATTTCGTTGTAGGCGGGTTCCATCAGCCTTGCCGTATTTTCTCAGCTGCCTAGGATGGAGGGCAGGCAGTCAGTTGGCAGGCTCACCTGAGGCCCTGCTTCCCCGACTGTGATTCAGAACCCCCGCCTGCTGCAGCCCAAAGGGACGGCTTATGGTAAGGGAAAAACCCTGTGTTGGAAAGTTCCTGCCTAACCCTCGCACAAGCACAAGCATATGGGTCAGTGGTCAAAGACTTTCCCCACAAGTATACCATGTTTGCTCCCATCTAGCCTCCGAAGGCCGAGGTTACCTAGCTGGGGATCACACTTCAGGAAAGGTACTCATACTGCATGTGACTGCAAGTTGTTTCACCAGGCAGCCCAAATCGAGTACACCCACTTGCATTTTCCAGGGGCAGAGCAAAAGGTGTAAACTTACACGCCTCCAGCCTGGGAGGGGCGACATACATTTTCTGAAAGGGAAAGAAGCCCATGCCTTCAGTGTGAAAGGCCACTATGCCTCTTTGCTTTGGCAGCCCAGGGGTAGCGTCGGCTCTGAAATGCTTCCAAAGGAGCAGAGTCAGAGAACCTTTGAACCACAGAGCAGGTGCAGCCCCGAACAAGGTCTGCTCTTGGCCTGAGAACACCCACTGCGCAGCACTTCTTTTGGGTACACACGTGTAGAGGAAGCTTGTTGAATTCTGCTGCGTGATAACTTCTCCGGGCCACGTAGTGTGAGGGCCAGTAGAGTGGCCCTCCATCTCATCCCAGCTTCATGTGCCGGGTGTATAAGGCAAACTCCCTGCTTGATTCCCTCCGTGGGCCTCGTAAGCTCCAGAGAAAGATGGATGATTGGGACCCAGGGCTGGTATCTAGGTTCATGTTCTGTGCCTCAACTTCGCAGCTGTTCTCTCTAAGCGGGTCACAAAGGCTCTCTGGAAGAGTTTCCTTAGAGGCTCAGAAACAGGAAATTAGCCGACAGGCCCACGGGGATGCCAGTTCTCTGCAGCAACAACCCTACAAGCGTCAGACACTTGGGTTCTCTTCGGTAAATGGAAGAACAACTCTGCTTGGAAGCTTCTGCCATCCAGTTTGAGAGTCACACTTCCACCGCAGCCTAGGATTCCAAGTGTTGCCATGCCGCCACAATTTCCAATTCTTAGGCCTATGACGGCAGAGTGTCTGGCAGTTCTCAAAGAGACCTTAGGAATGCAGGCGTTTTGGCTCCTTCCACCGAGAAAGCAGCTCCTCCAGATCCTCTGTCGTTAGGTATTTCATGTTAGAATATCTCTAGGCGCCCTCTTTCCTCCTCCACGAGGTAAGACACAAACGGACTTGCCCTAAAGGGAAGAAGCCTTCTGAGTCCGGCAGAGAGGCAGCCTTTCCCACTCAGCATCCCCCACGACTGAGCCCCAGGTATGGGTCTGAGACACGGAGATAGACAGCCGTAACCCCGAGCTTTTCCACAATCTAGTATAGGCCTCACCCTGAAGCTCACGTCAATTTCATAGAGAAAACACCAGGCCTCGGTGTGCTTTCCTGTGGCAAGGAAACTTTGCTTTCATTCCTTAGGTGGCACATTGGCTCAGGACGGCCCTACCCGAAGGACTCACGGTGTGCAGCCCTATTTATTGAGATCAGCCCCTCTGGCTCTTTCTCGGATGAAACCAAGTGGGCAAAGAGCCGTTCCTAAGCTGGGGTCCCTGGGAGCCTTCCCTAGTCTACACCAGAACAGCACTCTGAGGGAGAGGAGACGCGGAGGCTTGGTAGCAAAATCTCCTATTCTGCAGAGAAACATTTCGTTGTAGGTGGGTTCCATCAGCCTTGCCATATTTTCTCAGCTGGCTAGGACGGAGGGCAGGAAGTCAGTTGGCAGGCTCACCTGAGGCCCTGCTTCCCCGACTGTGATACAGAACCCCCGCCTGCTGCAGCCCAAAGGGACGGCTTATGGTAAGGGGAAAACCCTGTGTTGGAAAGTTCCTGCCTAACCCTCGCACAAGCACAAGCATATGGGTCAGTGGTCCAAGACTTTCCCCACACGTTTACCATGTTTGCTCCCATCTAGCCTCCGAAGGCCGAGGTTACCTAGCTGGGAATCACACTTCAGGAGAGGTACTCATGCTGCTTGGGACTGCAAGTTTTTTCACCAGGCAGCCCAAATCGAGTCCACCCACTTGCATTTTCCAGGGGCCGAGCCTGGGAGGGGCAACATACACTTTCTGAATGGGAAAGAAGCCCATGCCTTCAGTGTGAAAGGCCACTATGCCTCTTTGCTTTGGCAGCCCAGGGATAGCGTCGGCTCTGAAATGCTTCCAAAGGAGCAGAGTCAGAGAACCTTTGAACCACAGAGCAGGTGCAGCCCCGAACAAGGTCTGCTCTTGGCCTGAGAACACCCACTGCCCAGCGCTTCGTTTGGGTACACACGTGTAGAGGAAGGTTGTTGAATTCTGCTGCGTGATAACTTCTCCGGGCCACGTAGCGTGAGGGCCAGTAGAGTGGCCCTCCATCTCATCCCGGCTTCATGTGCCGGATGTATAAGTCAAACTCCCTGCCTCAATCCCTCCGTGGGCTACGTAACCTCCAGAGAGAGGTGGGTGATTGGGACCCAGAGCTGGTATCTAGGTCACTGCTCTGTGCCTCAACTTCGCAGCTGTTCTCTCTAAGCGGGTCCCAAAGGCTTTCTGGAAGAGTTTCCTTAGAGGGCCAGAAACAGGAAATTAGCCGACAGGCCCACGGGGATGCCAGTTCTCGGCAGCAACAACGCTACCAGCGTCAGACCCTTGGGTTCTCTTTGGTAAATGGAAGAACAACTCTGCTTGGAAGCTTCTGCCATCCAGTTTGAGAGTCGCACTTCCACCGCAGCCTAGGATTCCAAGTGTTGCCATGCCGCCACAATTTCCCATTCTTAGGCCTATGACGGCAGAGTATCTAGCAGTCCTCAAAGAGACCTTAGGGATGCAGGCGTTTTGGCTCCTTCCACCGAGAAAGCAGCTCCTCCAGATCCTCTGTCGTTAGGTATTTCATGTTAGAATATCTCTAGGCGCCCTCTTTCCTCCTCCACGAGGTAAGACACAAACGGACTTGCCCTAAAGGGAAGAAGCCTTCTGAGTCCCGCAGAGAGGCAGCCTCTCCCACTCAGCATTCCCCGACGACTGAGCCCCTGGCAAGGGTCCGAGACACGGAGGAAGACAGCCGTAACCCCGAGCTTTTCCACAATGTAGTATAGGCCTCACCCTGAAGCTCACGTCAATTTCATAGAGAAAACACCAGGCCTCGGTGTGCTTTCCTGTGGCAAGGAAACTTTGCTTTCATTCCTTAGGTGGCACATTGGCTCAGGACGGCCCTACCCGAAGGACTCACGGTGTGCAACCCTATTTGTTGAGATCAGCCCCTCTGGCTCTTTCTCGGATGAAACCAAGTGGGCAAAGAGCCGTTCCTAAGCTGGGGTCCCTGGGAGCCTTCCCTAGTCTACACCAGAACAGCACTCTGAGGGAGAGGAGACGCGGAGTCTTGGTAGCCAAATCTCCTATTCTGCAGAGAAACATTTCGTTGTAGGTGGGTTCCATCAGCCTTGCCATATTTTCTCAGCTGCCTAGGAAGGAGGGCAGGCAGTCAGTTGGCAGGCTCACCTGAGGCCCTGCTTCCCAGACTGTGATACAGAACCCCCGCCTGCTGCAGCCCAAAGGGACGGCTTATGGTAAGGGAAAAACCCTGTGCTGGAAAGTTCCTGCCTAACCCTCGCACAAGCACAAGCATATGGGTCAGTGGTCAAAGACTTTCCCCACAAGTTTACCATGTTTGCTCCCATCTAGCCTCCGAAGGCCGAGGTTACCTAGCTGGGGATCACACTTCAGGAAAGGTACTCATGCTGCTTGAGACTGCAAGTTGTTTCACCAGGCAGCCCAAATCGAGTACACCCACTTGCATTTTCCAGGGGCAGAGCAAAAGGTGTCAACTTACAGGCCTCCAGCCTGGGAGGGGAACATACACTTTCTGAATGGGAAAGAAGCTCATGCCTTCAGTGTGAAAGGCCACTATGCCTCTTTGCTTTGGCAGCCCAGGGGTAGCGTCGGCTCTGAAATGCTTCCAAAGGAGCAGAGTCAGAGAACCTTTGAACCTCAGAGCAGGTGCAGCCCCGAAAAGGTCTGCTCTTGGCCTGAGAACACCCACTGCCCAGCGCTTTTTTTGGGTACACACGTGTAGAGGAAGGTTGTTGAATTCTGCTGCGTGATAATTTCTCCGGGCCACGTAGTGTGAGGGCCAGTAGAGTGGCCCTCCATCTCATCCCAGCTTCATGTGCCGGGTGTATAAGGCAAACTCCCTTCTTGATTCACTCCGTGGGCTACGTAAGCTCCAGAGAAAGATGGATGATTGGGACCCAGGGCTGGTATCTAGGTTCATGTTCTGTGCCTCAACTTCGCAGCGGTTCTCTCTAAGCGGGTCACAAAGGCTCTCTGGAAGAGTTTCCTTAGAGGCTCAGAAACAGGAAAGTAGCCAACAGGCCCACGGGGATGCCAGTTCTCTGAAGCAACAACGCTACCAGCGTCAGACACTTGGGTTCCCTTTGGTAAATGGAAGAACAACTCTGCTTGGAAGCTTCTGCCATCCAGTTTGAGAGTCACACTTCCACCGCAGCCTAGGATTCCAAGTGTTGCCATGCCGCCACAATTTCCAATTCTTAGGCCTCTGACGGCAGAGTGTCTGGCAGTTCTCAAAGAGACCTTAGGAATGCAGGCGTTTTGGCTCCTTCCACCGAGAAAGCAGCTCCTCCAGATCCTCTGTCGTTAGGTATTTCAAGTTAGAATATCTCGAGGCGCCTTCTTTCCTCCTCCACGAAGTAAGACACAAACGGACTTGCCCTAAAGGCAAGAAGCCTTCTGAGTCCGGCAGAGAGGCGTCCTCTCCCACTCAGCATCCCCCCACGACTGAGCCCCTGGTATGGGTCCGAGACACGGAGAAAGACAGCCGTAACCCCGAGCTTTTCCACAATCTAGTATAGGCCTCACCCTCAAGCTCACGTCAATTTCATAGAGAAAACACCAGGCCTCGGTGTGCTTTCCTGTGGCAAGGAAACTTTGCTTTCATTCCTTAGGTGGCACATTGGCTCAGGACGGCCCTAGCAGAAGGACTCACGGTGTGCAGCCCTATTTGTTGAGATCAGCCCCTCTGGCTCTTTCTCGGATGAAACCAAGTGGGCAAAGAGCCGTTCCTAAGCTGGGGTCCCTGGGAGCTTTCCCTAGTCTACACCAGAACAGCACTCTGAGGGAGAGGAGACGCGGAGGTTTGGTAGCAAAATCTCCTATTCTGAAGAGAAACATTTCGTTGTAGGCGGGTTCCATCAGCCTTGCCGTATTTTCTCAGCTGGCTAGGATGGAGGGCAGGCAGTCAGTTGGCAGACTCACCTGAGGCCCTGCTTCCCCGACTGTGATACAGAACCCCCGCCTGCTGCAGCCCAAAGGGACGGCTTATGGTAAGGGAAAAACCCTGTGTTGGAAAGTTCCTGCCTAACCCTCGCACAAGCACAAGCATATGGGTCAGTGGTCAAAGACTTTCCCCACAAGTTTACCATGTTTGCTCCCATCTAGCCTCCGAAGGCCGAGGTTACCTAGCTGGGGATCACACTTCAGGAAAGGTACTCATGCTGCTTGTGACTGCAAGTTGTTTCACCAGGCAGCCCAAATGGAGTACACCCACTTGCATTTTCCAGGGGCAGAGCAAAAGGTGTCAACTTACACGCCTCCAGCCTGGGAGGGGCAACATACACTTTCTGAATGTGAAAGAAGCCCATGCCTTCATTGTGAAAGGCCACTATGCCTCTCTGCTTGGTAGCCCAGAGGTAGCGTCAGCTCTGAAATGCTTCCAAAGGAGCAGAGTCAGAGAAGCTTTGAACCACAGAGCAGGTGAAGCCCCGAACAAGGTCTGCTCTTGGCCTGAGAACACCCACTGCCCAGCGCTTCTTTTGGGTACCCACGTGTAGAGGAAGGTTGTTGAATTCTGCTGCGTGATAACTTCTCCGGGCCACGTAGTGTGAGGGCTAATAGAGTGGCTTTCCATCTCATCCCAGCTTCATGTGCCGGGTGTATAAGGCAAACTCCCTGCTTGAATCCCTCCGTGGGCTACGTAAACTCCAGAGAAAGATGGATGATTGGGACCCAGGGCTGGTACCTAGGTAATGTTCTGTGCCTCAACTTCGCAGCTGTTCTCTCTAAGCGGGTCCCAAAGGCTTTCTGGAAGAGTTTCCTTAGAGGCTCAGAAACAGGAAAGTAGCCGACAGGCCCACGGGGATGCCAGTTCTCGGCAGCAACAACGCTACCAGCGTCAGACACTTGGGTTCTCTTTGGTAAATGGAAGAACAACTCTGCTTGGAAGCTTCTGCCATCCAGTTTGAGAGTCGCACTTCCACCGCAGCCTAGGATTCCATGTGTTGCCATGCCGCCACAATTTCCAATTCTTAGGCCTATGACAGCAGAGTGTCTGGCAGTTCTCAAAGAGACCTTAGGAATGCAGGCGTTTTGGCTCCTTCCACCGAGAAAGCAGCTCCTCCAGATCCTCTGTCGTTAGGTATTTCATGTTAGAATATCTCTAGGCGCCCTCTTTCCTCCTCCACGAGGTAAGACACAAACGGACTTGCCCTAAAGGGAAGAAGCCTTCTGAGTCCGGCAGAGAGGCAGCCTCTCCCACTCAGCGTCACCCCACGACTGAGCCCCTGGTATGGGTCCGAGACACGGAGATAGACAGCCGTAACCCCGAGCTTTTCCACAATGTAGTATAGGCCTCACCATCAAGCTCACGTCAATTTCATAGAGAAAACACCAGGCCTCGGTGTGCTTTCCTGTGGCAAGGAAACTTTGCTTTCATTCCTTAGGTGGCACATTGGCTCAGGACGGCCCTAGCCGAAGGACTCACGGTGTGCAGCCCTATTTATTGAGATCAGCGTCTCTGGCTCTTTCTCGGATGAAACCAAGTGGGCAAAGAGCCGTTCCTAAGCTGGGGTCCCTGGGAGCTTTCCCTAGTCTACACCAGAACAGCACTCTAAGGGAGAGGAGACGCAGATGTTTGGTACCAAAATCTCCTATTCTGAAGAGAAGCATTTCGTTGTAGGCGGGTTCCATCAGCCTTGCCGTATTTTCTCAGCTGGCTACGATGGAGGGCAGGCAGTCAGTTGGCAGGCTGACCTGAGGCCCTGCTTCCCCGACTGTGATACAGAACCCCCGCCTGCTGCAGCCCAAAGGGACGGCTTATGGTAAGGGAAAAACCCTGTGTTGGAAAGTTTCTGCCTAACCCTCGCACAAGCACAAGCATATGGGTCAGTGTTCAAAGACTTTCCCCACAAGTTTACCATGTTTGCTCCCATCTAGCCTCCGAAGGCCGAGGTTACCTAGCTGGGGATCACACTTCAGGAAAGGTACTCATGCTGCTTGTGACTGCAAGTTGTTTCACCAGGCAGCCCAAATCGAGTACACCCACTTGCATTTTCCAGGGGCAGAGCAAAAGGTGTCAACTTACAGGCCTCCAGCCTGGGAGGGGAACATACACTTTCTGAATGGGAAAGAAGCTCATGCCTTCAGTGTGAAAGGCCACTATGCCTCTTTGCTTTGGCAGCCCAGGGGTAGCGTCGGCTCTGAAATGCTTCCAAAGGAGCAGAGTCAGAGAACCTTTGAACCTCAGAGCAGGTGCAGCCCCGAACAAGGTCTGTCCTTGGCCTGAGAACACCCACTGCCCAGCGCTTCTTTTGGGTACCCACGTGTAGAGGAAGGTTGTTGAATTCTGCTGCGTGATAACTTCTCCGGGCCACGTAGTGTGAGGTCCAGTAGAGTGGCCCTCCATCTCATCCCAGCTTCATGTGCCGGGTGTATAAGGCAAACTCCCTGCTTGAATCCCTCCTTGGGCTAAGTAAGCTCCAGAGAAAGATGGATGATTGGGACCCAGGCTGGTATCTAGGTTAATGTTCTGTGCCTCAACTTCGCAGCTGTTCTCTCTAAGCGGGTCCCAAAGGCTTTCTGGAAGTGTTTCCTTAGAGGCTCAGAAACAGGAAAGTAGCCGACAGGCCCACGGGGATGCCAGTTCTCTGCAGCAACAACGCTACCAGCGTCAGGCACTTGGGTTCTCTTTGGTAAATGGAAAAACAACTCTGCTTGGAAGCTTCTGCCATCCAGTTTGAGAGTCGCACTTCCACCGCAGCCTAGGATTCCAAGTGTTGCCATGCCGCCACAATTTCCAATTCTTAGGCCTATGACGGCAGAGTGTCTGGCAGTTCTCAAACAGACCTTAGGAATGCAGGCGTTTTGGCTCCTTCCACCGAGAAAGCAGCTCCTCCAGATCCTCTGTCGTTAGGTATTTCATGTTAGAATATCTCGAGGCGCCCTCTTTCCTCCTCCACGAGGTAAGACACAAACGGACTTGCCCTAAAGGGAAGAAGCCTTCTGAGTCCGGCAGAGAGGCAGCCTTTCCCACTCAGCATCCCCCACGACTGAGCCCCTGGTATGGGTCTGAGACACGGAGAAAGACAGCCGTAACCCCGAGCTTTTCCACAATCTAGTATAGGCCTCACCCTCAAGCTCACGTCAATTTCATAGAGAAAACACCAGGCCTCGGTGTGCTTTCCTGTGGCAAGGAAACTTTGCTTTCATTCCTTAGGTGGCACATTGGCTCAGGACGGCCCTAGCCGAAGGACTCACGGTGTGCAGCCCTATTTATTGAGATCAGCCCCTCTGGCTCTTTCTCGGATGAAACCAAGTGGGCAAAGAGCGGTTCCTAAGCTGGGGTCCCTGGGAGCTTTCCCTAGTCTACACCAGAACAGCACTCTGAGGGAGAGGAGACGCGGAGGTTTGGTAGCAAAATCTCCTATTCTGAAGAGAAACATTTCGTTGTAGGCGGGTTCCATCAGCCTTGCCGTATTTTCTCAGCTGCCTAGGATGGAGGGCAGGCAGTCAGTTGGCAGGCTGACCTGAGGCTCTGCTTCCCCGACTGTGATACAGAACCCCCGCCTGCTGCAGCCCAAAGGGACGGCTTATGGTAAGGGAAAAACCCTGTGTTGGAAAGTTCCTGCCTAACCCTCGCACAAGCACAAGCATATGGGTCAGTGGTCAAAGACTTTCCCCACAAGTTTACCATGTTTGCTCCCATCTAGCCTCCGAAGGCCGAGGTTACCTAGCTGGGGATCACACTTCAGGAAAGGTACTCATGCTGCTTGTGACTGCAAGTTGTTTCACCAGGCAGCCCAAATCGAGTACACCCACTTGCATTTTCCAGGGGCAGAGCAAAAGGTGTCAACTTACAGGCCTCCAGCCTGGGAGGGGAACATACACTTTCTGAATGGGAAAGAAGCTCATGTTTTCAGTGTGAAAGGCCACTATGCCTCTTTGCTTTGGCAGCCCAGGGGTAGCGTCGGCTCTGAAATGCTTCCAAAGGAGCAGAGTCAGAGAACCTTTGAACCTCAGAGCAGGTGCAGCCCCGAACAAGGTCTGTCCTTGGCCTGAGAACACCCACTGCCCAGCGCTTCTTTTGGGTACACACGTGTAGAGGAAGGTTGTTGAATTCTGCTGCGTGATAACTTCTCCGGGCCACGTAGTGTGAGGGCCAGTAGAGTGGCCCACCATCTCATCCCAGCTTCATGTGCCGGGTGTATAAGGCAAACTCCCTGCTTGAATCCCTCCGTGGGCTAAGTAAGCTCCAGAGAAAGATGGATGATTGGGACCCAGGCTGGTATCTAGGTTAATGTTCTGTGCCTCAACTTCGCAGCTGTTCTCTCTAAGCGGGTCCCAAAGGCTTTCTGGAAGAGTTTCCTTAGAGGCTCAGAAACAGGAAAGTAGCCGACAGGCCCACGGGGATGCCAGTTCTCTGCAGCAACAACGCTACCAGCGTCAGGCACTTGGGTTCTCTTTGGTAAATGGAAGAACAACTCTGCTTGGAAGCTTCTGCCATCCAGTTTGAGAGTCGCACTTCCACCGCAGCCTAGGTTTCCATGTGTTGCCATGCCGCCACAATTTCCAATTCTTAGGCCTATGACAGCAGAGTGTCTGGCAGTTCTCAAAGAGACCTTAGGAATGCAGGCGTTTTGGCTCCTTCCACCGAGAAAGCAGCTCCTCCAGATCCTCTGTCGTTAGGTATTTCATGTTAGAATATCTCGAGGCGCCCTCTTTCCTCCTCCACGAGGTAAGACACAAACGGACTTGCCCTAAAGGGAAGAAGCCTTCTGAGTCCGGCAGAGAGGCAGCCTTTCCCACTCAGCATCCCCCACGACTGAGCCCCTGGTATGGGTCTGAGACACGGAGAAAGACAGCCGTAACCCCGAGCTTTTCCACAATCTAGTATAGGCCTCACCCTCAAGCTCACGTCAATTTCATAGAGAAAACACCAGGCCTCGGTGTGCTTTCCTGTGGCAAGGAAACTTTGCTTTCATTCCTTAGGTGGCACATTGGCTCAGGACGGCCCTAGCCGAAGGACTCACGGTGTGCAGCCCTATTTATTGAGATCAGCCCCTCTGGCTCTTTCTCGGATGAAACCAAGTGGGCAAAGAGCCGTTCCTAAGCTGGGGTCCCTGGGAGCTTTCCCTAGTCTACACCAGAACAGCACTCTGAGGGAGAGGAGACGCGGAGGTTTGGTAGCAAAATCTCCTATTCTGAAGAGAAACATTTCGTTGTAGGCGGGTTCCATCAGCCTTGCAGTATTTTCTCAGCTGGCTAGGATGGAGGGCAGGCAGTCAGTTGGCAGACTCACCTGAGGCCCTGCTTCCCCGACTGTGATACAGAACCCCCACCTGCTGCAGCCCAAAGGGACGGCTTATGGTAAGGGAAAAACCGTGTGTTGGAAAGTTTCTGCCTAACCCTCGCACAAGCACAAGCATATGGGTCAGTGGTCAAAGACTTTCCCCACAAGTTTACCATGTTTGCTCCCATCTAGCCTCCGAAGGCCGAGGTTACCTAGCTGGGGATCACACTTCAGGAAAGGTACTCATGCTGCTTGTGACTGCAAGTTGTTTCACCAGGCAGCCCAAATCGAGTACAGCCACTTGCATTTTCCAGGGGCAGAGCAAAAGGTGTCAACTTACAGGCCTCCAGCCTGGGAGGGGAATATACACTTTCTGAATGGGAAAGAAGCTCATGCCTTCAGTGTGAAAGGCCACTATGCCTCTTTGCTTTGGCAGCCCAGGGGTAGCGTCGGCTCTGAAATGCTTCCAAAGGAGCAGAGTCAGAGAACATTTGAACCTCAGAGCAGGTGCAGCCGCGAACAAGGTCTGCTCTTGGCCTGAGAACACCCACTGCCCAGCGCTTCTTTTGGGTACCCACGTGTAGAGGAAGGTTGTTGAATTCTGCTGCGTGATAACTTCTCCGGGCCACGTAGTGTGAGGGCCAGTAGAGTGGCCCTCCATCTCATCCCAGCTTCATGTGCCGGGTGTATAAGGCAAACTCCCTGCTTGAATCCCTCCGTGGGCTACGTAAACTCCAGAGAAAGATGGATGATTGGGACCCAGGGCTGGTACCTAGGTTAATGTTCTGTGCCTCAACTTCGCAGCTGTTCTCTCTAAGCGTGTCCCAAAGGCTCTCTGGAAGAGTTTCCTTAGAGGCTCAGAAACAGGAAAGTAGCCGACAGGCCCACGGGGATGCCAGTTCTCGGCAGCAACAACGCTACCAGCGTCAGGCACTTGGGTTCTCTTTGGTAAATGGAAGAACAACTCTGCTTGGAAGCTTCTGCCATCCAGTTTGAGAGTCGCACTTCCACCGCAGCCTAGGATTCCATGTGTTGCCATGCCGCCACAATTTCCAATTCTTAGGCCTATGACAGCAGAGTGTCTGGCAGTTCTCAAAGAGACCTTAGGAATGCAGGCGTTTTGGCTCCTTCCACCGAGAAAGCAGCTCCTCCAGATCCTCTGTCGTTAGGTATTTCATGTTAGAATATCTCTAGGCGCCCTCTTTCCTCCTCCACGAGGTAAGACACAAACGGACTTGCCCTAAAGGGAAGAAGCCTTCTGAGTCCGGCAGAGAGGCAGCCTCTCCCACTCAGCGTCACCCCACGACTGAGCCCCTGGTATGGGTCCGAGACACGGAGATAGACAGCCGTAACCCCGAGCTTTTCCACAATGTAGTATAGGCCTCTCCATCAAGCTCACGTCAATTTCATAGAGAAAACACCAGGCCTCGGTGTGCTTTCCTGTGGCAAGGAAACTTTGCTTTCATTCCTTAGGTGGCACATTGGCTCAGGACGGCCCTAGCCGAAGGACTCACGGTGTGCAGCCCTATTTGTTGAGATCAGCCCCTCTGGCTCTTTCTCTGATGCAACCAAGTGGGCAAAGAGCCGTTCCTAAGCTGGGGTCCCTGGGAGCTTTCTCTAGTCTACACCAGAACAGCACTCTGAGGGAGAGGAGACGCGGAGGTTTGGTAGCAAAATCTCCTATTCTGAAGAGAAACATTTCGTTGTAGGCGGGTTCCATCAGCCTTGCCGTATTTTCTCAGCTGCCTAGGATGGAGGGCAGGCAGTCAGTTGGCAGGCTCACCTGAGGCCCTGCTTCCCCGACTGTGATTCAGAACCCCCGCCTGCTGCAGCCCAAAGGGACGGCTTATGGTAAGGGAAAAACCCTGTGTTGGAAAGTTCCTGCCTAACCCTCGCACAAGCACAAGCATATGGGTCAGTGGTCAAAGACTTTCCCCACAAGTATACCATGTTTGCTCCCATCTAGCCTCCGAAGGCCGAGGTTACCTAGCTGGGGATCACACTTCAGGAAAGGTACTCATACTGCATGTGACTGCAAGTTGTTTCACCAGGCAGCCCAAATCGAGTACACCCACTTGCATTTTCCAGGGGCAGAGCAAAAGGTGTAAACTTACACGCCTCCAGCCTGGGAGGGGCGACATACATTTTCTGAAAGGGAAAGAAGCCCATGCCTTCAGTGTGAAAGGCCACTATGCCTCTTTGCTTTGGCAGCCCAGGGGTAGCGTCGGCTCTGAAATGCTTCCAAAGGAGCAGAGTCAGAGAACCTTTGAACCACAGAGCAGGTGCAGCCCCGAACAAGGTCTGCTCTTGGCCTGAGAACACCCACTGCGCAGCACTTCTTTTGGGTACACACGTGTAGAGGAAGCTTGTTGAATTCTGCTGCGTGATAACTTCTCCGGGCCACGTAGTGTGAGGGCCAGTAGAGTGGCCCTCCATCTCATCCCAGCTTCATGTGCCGGGTGTATAAGGCAAACTCCCTGCTTGATTCCCTCCGTGGGCCTCGTAAGCTCCAGAGAAAGATGGATGATTGGGACCCAGGGCTGGTATCTAGGTTCATGTTCTGTGCCTCAACTTCGCAGCTGTTCTCTCTAAGCGGGTCACAAAGGCTCTCTGGAAGAGTTTCCTTAGAGGCTCAGAAACAGGAAATTAGCCGACAGGCCCACGGGGATGCCAGTTCTCTGCAGCAACAACCCTACAAGCGTCAGACACTTGGGTTCTCTTCGGTAAATGGAAGAACAACTCTGCTTGGAAGCTTCTGCCATCCAGTTTGAGAGTCACACTTCCACCGCAGCCTAGGATTCCAAGTGTTGCCATGCCGCCACAATTTCCAATTCTTAGGCCTATGACGTTAGAGTGTCTGGCAGTTCTCAAACAGACCTTAGGAATGCAGGCGTTTTGGCTCCTTCCACCGAGAAAGCAGCTCCTCCAGATCCTCTGTCGTTAGGTATTTCATGTTAGAATATCTCTAGGCGCCCTCTTTCCTCCTCCACGAGGTTAGACACAAACGGACTTGCCCTAAATGGAAGAAGCCTTCTGAGTCCGGCAGAAAGGCAGCCTCTCCCACTCAGTGTCCCCACACGACTGAGCCCCTGGTATGGGTCCGAGACACGGAGAAAGACAGCCGTAACCCCGAGCTTTTCCACAATCTACTATAGGCCTCACCCTCAAGCTCACGTCAATTTCATAGAGAAAACACCAGGCCTCGGTGTGCTTTCCTGTGGCAAGGAAACTTTGCTTTCATTCCTTAGGTGGCACATTGGCTCAGGACGGCCCTACCCGAAGGACTCACGGTGTGCAGCCCTATTTGTTGAGATCAGCCCCTCTGGCTCTTTCTCGGATGAAACCAAGTGGGCAAAGAGCCGTTCCTAAGCTGGGGTCCCTGGGCGCTTTCCCTAGTCTACACCAGAACAGCACTCTAAGGGAGAGGAGACGCGGAGGTTTGGTACCAAAATCTCCTATTCTGAAGAGAAGCATTTCGTTGTAGGCGGGTTCCATCAGCCTTGCCGTATTTTCTCAGCTGGCTAGGATGGAGGGCAGGCAGTCAGTTGGCAGGCTGACCTGAGGCCCTGCTTCCCCGACTGTGATACAGAACCCCCGCCTGCTGCAGCCCAAAGGGACGGCTTATGGTAAGGGAAAAACCCTGTGTTGGAAAGTTCCTGCCTAACCCTCGCACAAGCACAAGCATATGGGTCAAAGGTCAAAGACTTTCCCCACAAGTTTACCATGTTTGCTCCCATCTAGCCTCCGAAGGCCGAGGTTACCTAGCTGGGGATCACACTTCAGGAAAGGTACTCATGCTGCTTGTGACTGCAAGTTGTTTCACCAGGCAGCCCAAATCGAGTACACCCACTTGCATTTTCCAGGGGCAGAGCAAAAGGTGTCAACTTACAGGCCTCCAGCCTGGGAGGGGAACATACACTTTCTGAATGGGAAAGAAGCTCATGTTTTCAGTGTGAAAGGCCACTATGCCTCTTTGCTTTGGCAGCCCAGGGGTAGTGTCGGCTCTGAAATGCTTCCAAAGGAGCAGAGTCAGAGAACCTTTGAACCTCAGAGCAGGTGCAGCCCCGAACAAGGTCTGTCCTTGGCCTGAGAACACCCACTGCCCAGCGCTTCTTTTGGGTACACACGTGTAGAGGAAGGTTGTTGAATTCTGCTGCGTGATAACTTCTCCGGGCCACGTAGTGTGAGGGCCAGTAGAGTGGCCCTCCATCTCATCCCAGCTTCATGTGCCGGGTGTATAAGGCAAACTCCCTGCTTGAATCCCTCCGTGGGCTAAGTAAGCTCCAGAGAAAGATGGATGATTGGGACCCAGGCTGGTATCTAGGTTAATGTTCTGTGCCTCAACTTCGCAGCTGTTCTCTCTAAGCGGGTCCCAAAGGCTTTCTGGAAGAGTTTCCTTAGAGGCTCAGAAACAGGAAAGTAGCCGACAGGCCCACGGGGATGCCAGTTCTCTGCAGCAACAACGCTACCAGCGTCAGGCACTTGGGTTCTCTTTGGTAAATGGAAGAACAACTCTGCTTGGAAGCTTCTGCCATCCAGTTTGAGAGACGCACTTCCACCGCAGCCTAGGATTCCAAGTGTTGCCATGCCGCCACAATTTCCAATTCTTAGGCCTATGACGGCAGAGTGTCTGGCAGTTCTCAAAGAGACCTTAGGAATGCAGGCGTTTTGGCTCCTTCCACCGAGAAAGCAGCTCCTCCAGATCCTCTGTCGTTAGGTATTTCATGTTAGAATATCTCGAGGCGCCCTCTTTCCTCCTCCACGAGGTAAGACACAAACGGACTTGCCCTAAAGGGAAGAAGCCTTCTGAGTCCGGCAGAGAGGCAGCCTTTCCCACTCAGCATCCCCCACGACTGAGCCCCTGGTATGGGTCCGAGACACGGAGATAGACAGCCGTAACCCCGAGCTTTTCCACAATGTAGTATAGGCCTCTCCATCAAGCTCACGTCAATTTCATAGAGAAAACACCAGGCCTCGGTGTGCTTTCCTGTGGCAAGGAAACTTTGCTTTCATTCCTTAGGTGGCACATTGGCTCAGGACGGCCCTAGCCGAAGGACTCACGGTGTGCAGCCCTATTTGTTGAGATCAGCCCCTCTGGCTCTTTCTCTGATGCAACCAAGTGGGCAAAGAGCCGTTCCTAAGCTGGGGTCCCTGGGAGCTTTCTCTAGTCTACACCAGAACAGCACTCTGAGGGAGAGGAGACGCGGAGGTTTGGTAGCAAAATCTCCTATTCTGAAGAGAAACATTTCGTTGTAGGCGGGTTCCATCAGCCTTGCCGTATTTTCTCAGCTGCCTAGGATGGAGGGCAGGCAGTCAGTTGGCAGGCTCACCTGAGGCCCTGCTTCCCCGACTGTGATTCAGAACCCCCGCCTGCTGCAGCCCAAAGGGACGGCTTATGGTAAGGGAAAAACCCTGTGTTGGAAAGTTCCTGCCTAACCCTCGCACAAGCACAAGCATATGGGTCAGTGGTCAAAGACTTTCCCCACAAGTATACCATGTTTGCTCCCATCTAGCCTCCGAAGGCCGAGGTTACCTAGCTGGGGATCACACTTCAGGAAAGGTACTCATACTGCATGTGACTGCAAGTTGTTTCACCAGGCAGCCCAAATCGAGTACACCCACTTGCATTTTCCAGGGGCAGAGCAAAAGGTGTAAACTTACACGCCTCCAGCCTGGGAGGGGCGACATACATTTTCTGAAAGGGAAAGAAGCCCATGCCTTCAGTGTGAAAGGCCACTATGCCTCTTTGCTTTGGCAGCCCAGGGGTAGCGTCGGCTCTGAAATGCTTCCAAAGGAGCAGAGTCAGAGAACCTTTGAACCACAGAGCAGGTGCAGCCCCGAACAAGGTCTGCTCTTGGCCTGAGAACACCCACTGCGCAGCACTTCTTTTGGGTACACACGTGTAGAGGAAGCTTGTTGAATTCTGCTGCGTGATAACTTCTCCGGGCCACGTAGTGTGAGGGCCAGTAGAGTGGCCCTCCATCTCATCCCAGCTTCATGTGCCGGGTGTATAAGGCAAACTCCCTGCTTGATTCCCTCCGTGGGCCTCGTAAGCTCCAGAGAAAGATGGATGATTGGGACCCAGGGCTGGTATCTAGGTTCATGTTCTGTGCCTCAACTTCGCAGCTGTTCTCTCTAAGCGGGTCACAAAGGCTCTCTGGAAGAGTTTCCTTAGAGGCTCAGAAACAGGAAATTAGCCGACAGGCCCACGGGGATGCCAGTTCTCTGCAGCAACAACCCTACAAGCGTCAGACACTTGGGTTCTCTTCGGTAAATGGAAGAACAACTCTGCTTGGAAGCTTCTGCCATCCAGTTTGAGAGTCACACTTCCACCGCAGCCTAGGATTCCAAGTGTTGCCATGCCGCCACAATTTCCAATTCTTAGGCCTATGACGGCAGAGTGTCTGGCAGTTCTCAAACAGACCTTAGGAATGCAGGCGTTTTGGCTCCTTCCACCGAGAAAGCAGCTCCTCCAGATCCTCTGTCGTTAGGTATTTCATGTTAGAATATCTCTAGGCGCCCTCTTTCCTCCTCCACGAGGTTAGACACAAACGGACTTGCCCTAAATGGAAGAAGCCTTCTGAGTCCGGCAGAAAGGCAGCCTCTCCCACTCAGTGTCCCCACACGACTGAGCCCCTGGTATGGGTCCGAGACACGGAGAAAGACAGCCGTAACCCCGAGCTTTTCCACAATCTACTATAGGCCTCACCCTCAAGCTCACGTCAATTTCATAGAGAAAACACCAGGCCTCGGTGTGCTTTCCTGTGGCAAGGAAACTTTGCTTTCATTCCTTAGGTGGCACATTGGCTCAGGACGGCCCTACCCGAAGGACTCACGGTGTGCAGCCCTATTTGTTGAGATCAGCCCCTCTGGCTCTTTCTCGGATGAAACCAAGTGGGCAAAGAGCCGTTCCTAAGCTGGGGTCCCTGGGCGCTTTCCCTAGTCTACACCAGAACAGCACTCTAAGGGAGAGGAGACGCGGAGGTTTGGTACCAAAATCTCCTATTCTGAAGAGAAGCATTTCGTTGTAGGCGGGTTCCATCAGCCTTGCCGTATTTTCTCAGCTGGCTAGGATGGAGGGCAGGCAGTCAGTTGGCAGGCTGACCTGAGGCCCTGCTTCCCCGACTGTGATACAGAACCCCCGCCTGCTGCAGCCCAAAGGGACGGCTTATGGTAAGGGAAAAACCCTGTGTTGGAAAGTTCCTGCCTAACCCTCGCACAAGCACAAGCATATGGGTCAAAGGTCAAAGACTTTCCCCACAAGTTTACCATGTTTGCTCCCATCTAGCCTCCGAAGGCCGAGGTTACCTAGCTGGGGATCACACTTCAGGAAAGGTACTCATGCTGCTTGTGACTGCAAGTTGTTTCACCAGGCAGCCCAAATCGAGTACACCCACTTGCATTTTCCAGGGGCAGAGCAAAAGGTGTCAACTTACAGGCCTCCAGCCTGGGAGGGGAACATACACTTTCTGAATGGGAAAGAAGCTCATGTTTTCAGTGTGAAAGGCCACTATGCCTCTTTGCTTTGGCAGCCCAGGGGTAGTGTCGGCTCTGAAATCTTCCAAAGGAGCAGAGTCAGAGAACCTTTGAACCTCAGAGCAGGTGCAGCCCCGAACAAGGTCTGTCCTTGGCCTGAGAACACCCACTGCCCAGCGCTTCTTTTGGGTACACACGTGTAGAGGAAGGTTGTTGAATTCTGCTGCGTGATAACTTCTCCGGGCCACGTAGTGTGAGGGCCAGTAGAGTGGCCCTCCATCTCATCCCAGCTTCATGTGCCGGGTGTATAAGGCAAACTCCCTGCTTGAATCCCTCCGTGGGCTAAGTAAGCTCCAGAGAAAGATGGATGATTGGGACCCAGGCTGGTATCTAGGTTAATGTTCTGTGCCTCAACTTCGCAGCTGTTCTCTCTAAGCGGGTCCCAAAGGCTTTCTGGAAGAGTTTCCTTAGAGGCTCAGAAACAGGAAAGTAGCCGACAGGCCCACGGGGATGCCAGTTCTCTGCAGCAACAACGCTACCAGCGTCAGGCACTTGGGTTCTCTTTGGTAAATGGAAGAACAACTCTGCTTGGAAGCTTCTGCCATCCAGTTTGAGAGACGCACTTCCACCGCAGCCTAGGATTCCAAGTGTTGCCATGCCGCCACAATTTCCAATTCTTAGGCCTATGACGGCAGAGTGTCTGGCAGTTCTCAAACAGACCTTAGGAATGCAGGCGTTTTGGCTCCTTCCACCGAGAAAGCAGCTCCTCCAGATCCTCTGTCGTTAGGTATTTCATGTTAGAATATCTCGAGGCGCCCTCTTTCCTCCTCCACGAGGTAAGACACAAACGGACTTGCCCTAAAGGGAAGAAGCCTTCTGAGTCCGGCAGAGAGGCAGCCTTTCCCACTCAGCATCCCCCACGACTGAGCCCCTGGTATGGGTCTGAGACACGGAGAAAGACAGCCGTAACCCCGAGCTTTTCCACAATCTAGTACAGGCCTCACCCTCAAGCTCACGTCAATTTCATAGAGAAAACACCAGGCCTCGGTGTGCTTTCCTGTGGCAAGGAAACTTTGCTTTCATTCCTTAGGTGGCACATTGGCTCAGGACGGCCCTAGCCGAAGGACTCACGGTGTGCAGCCCTATTTGTTGAGATCAGCCCCTCTGGCTCTTTCTCGGATGAAACCAAGTGGGCAAAGAGCCGTTCCTAAGCTGGGGTCCCTGGGAGCTTTCTCTAGTCTACACCAGAACAGCACTCTGAGGGAGAGGAGACGCGGAGGTTTGGTAGCAAAATCTCCTATTCTGAAGAGAAACATTTCGTTGTAGGCGGGTTCCATCAGCCTTGCCGTATTTTCTCAGCTGCCTAGGATGGAGGGCAGGCAGTCAGTTGGCAGGCTCACCTGAGGCCCTGCTTCCCCGACTGTGATTCAGAACCCCCGCCTGCTGCAGCCCAAAGGGACGGCTTATGGTAAGGGAAAAACCCTGTGTTGGAAAGTTCCTGCCTAACCCTCGCACAAGCACAAGCATATGGGTCAGTGGTCAAAGACTTTCCCCACAAGTATACCATGTTTGCTCCCATCTAGCCTCCGAAGGCCGAGGTTACCTAGCTGGGGATCACACTTCAGGAAAGGTACTCATACTGCATGTGACTGCAAGTTGTTTCACCAGGCAGCCCAAATCGAGTACACCCACTTGCATTTTCCAGGGGCAGAGCAAAAGGTGTAAACTTACACGCCTCCAGCCTGGGAGGGGCGACATACATTTTCTGAAAGGGAAAGAAGCCCATGCCTTCAGTGTGAAAGGCCACTATGCCTCTTTGCTTTGGCAGCCCAGGGGTAGCGTCGGCTCTGAAATGCTTCCAAAGGAGCAGAGTCAGAGAACCTTTGAACCACAGAGCAGGTGCAGCCCCGAACAAGGTCTGCTCTTGGCCTGAGAACACCCACTGCGCAGCACTTCTTTTGGGTACACACGTGTAGAGGAAGCTTGTTGAATTCTGCTGCGTGATAACTTCTCCGGGCCACGTAGTGTGAGGGCCAGTAGAGTGGCCCTCCATCTCATCCCAGCTTCATGTGCCGGGTGTATAAGGCAAACTCCCTGCTTGATTCCCTCCGTGGGCCTCGTAAGCTCCAGAGAAAGATGGATGATTGGGACCCAGGGCTGGTATCTAGGTTCATGTTCTGTGCCTCAACTTCGCAGCTGTTCTCTCTAAGCGGGTCACAAAGGCTCTCTGGAAGAGTTTCCTTAGAGGCTCAGAAACAGGAAATTAGCCGACAGGCCCACGGGGATGCCAGTTCTCTGCAGCAACAACCCTACAAGCGTCAGACACTTGGGTTCTCTTCGGTAAATGGAAGAACAACTCTGCTTGGAAGCTTCTGCCATCCAGTTTGAGAGTCACACTTCCACCGCAGCCTAGGATTCCAAGTGTTGCCATGCCGCCACAATTTCCAATTCTTAGGCCTATGACGGCAGAGTGTCTGGCAGTTCTCAAAGAGACCTTAGGAATGCAGGCGTTTTGGCTCCTTCCACCGAGAAAGCAGCTCCTCCAGATCCTCTGTCGTTAGGTATTTCATGTTAGAATATCTCTAGGCGCCCTCTTTCCTCCTCCACGAGGTAAGACACAAACGGACTTGCCCTAAAGGGAAGAAGCCTTCTGAGTCCGGCAGAGAGGCAGCCTTTCCCACTCAGCATCCCCCACGACTGAGCCCCAGGTATGGGTCTGAGACACGGAGATAGACAGCCGTAACCCCGAGCTTTTCCACAATGTAGTATAGGCCTCACCCTGAAGCTCACGTCAATTTCATAGAGAAAACACCAGGCCTCGGTGTGCTTTCCTGTGGCAAGGAAACTTTGCTTTCATTCCTTAGGTGGCACATTGGCTCAGGACGGCCCTACCCGAAGGACTCACGGTGTGCAGCCCTATTTATTGAGATCAGCCCCTCTGGCTCTTTCTCGGATGAAACCAAGTGGGCAAAGAGCCGTTCCTAAGCTGGGGTCCCTGGGAGCCTTCCCTAGTCTACACCAGAACAGCACTCTGAGGGAGAGGAGACGCGGAGGCTTGGTAGCAAAATCTCCTATTCTGCAGAGAAACATTTCGTTGTAGGTGGGTTCCATCAGCCTTGCCATATTTTCTCAGCTGGCTAGGACGGAGGGCAGGAAGTCAGTTGGCAGGCTCACCTGAGGCCCTGCTTCCCCGACTGTGATACAGAACCCCCGCCTGCTGCAGCCCAAAGGGACGGCTTATGGTAAGGGGAAAACCCTGTGTTGGAAAGTTCCTGCCTAACCCTCGCACAAGCACAAGCATATGGGTCAGTGGTCCAAGACTTTCCCCACACGTTTACCATGTTTGCTCCCATCTAGCCTCCGAAGGCCGAGGTTACCTAGCTGGGAATCACACTTCAGGAGAGGTACTCATGCTGCTTGGGACTGCAAGTTTTTTCACCAGGCAGCCCAAATCGAGTCCACCCACTTGCATTTTCCAGGGGCCGAGCCTGGGAGGGGCAACATACACTTTCTGAATGGGAAAGAAGCCCATGCCTTCAGTGTGAAAGGCCACTATGCCTCTTTGCTTTGGCAGCCCAGGGATAGCGTCGGCTCTGAAATGCTTCCAAAGGAGCAGAGTCAGAGAACCTTTGAACCACAGAGCAGGTGCAGCCCCGAACAAGGTCTGCTCTTGGCCTGAGAACACCCACTGCCCAGCGCTTCGTTTGGGTACACACGTGTAGAGGAAGGTTGTTGAATTCTGCTGCGTGATAACTTCTCCGGGCCACGTAGCGTGAGGGCCAGTAGAGTGGCCCTCCATCTCATCCCGGCTTCATGTGCCGGGTGTATAAGTCAAACTCCCTGCCTCAATCCCTCCGTGGGCTACGTAACCTCCAGAGAGAGGTGGGTGATTGGGACCCAGAGCTGGTATCTAGGTCACTGCTCTGTGCCTCAACTTCGCAGCTGTTCTCTCTAAGCGGGTCCCAAAGGCTTTCTGGAAGAGTTTCCTTAGAGGGCCAGAAACAGGAAATTAGCCGACAGGCCCACGGGGATGCCAGTTCTCGGCAGCAACAACGCTACCAGCGTCAGACCCTTGGGTTCTCTTTGGTAAATGGAAGAACAACTCTGCTTGGAAGCTTCTGCCATCCAGTTTGAGAGTCGCACTTCCACCGCAGCCTAGGATTCCAAGTGTTGCCATGCCGCCACAATTTCCCATTCTTAGGCCTATGACGGCAGAGTATCTGGCAGTCCTCAAAGAGACCTTAGGGATGCAGGCGTTTTGGCTCCTTCCACCGAGAAAGCAGCTCCTCCAGATCCTCTGTCGTTAGGTATTTCATGTTAGAATATCTCTAGGCGCCCTCTTTCCTCCTCCACGAGGTAAGACACAAACGGACTTGCCCTAAAGGGAAGAAGCCTTCTGAGTCCCGCAGAGAGGCAGCCTCTCCCACTCAGCATTCCCCGACGACTGAGCCCCTGGCAAGGGTCCGAGACACGGAGGAAGACAGCCGTAACCCCGAGCTTTTCCACAATGTAGTATAGGCCTCACCCTGAAGCTCACGTCAATTTCATAGAGAAAACACCAGGCCTCGGTGTGCTTTCCTGTGGCAAGGAAACTTTGCTTTCATTCCTTAGGTGGCACATTGGCTCAGGACGGCCCTACCCGAAGGACTCACGGTGTGCAACCCTATTTGTTGAGATCAGCCCCTCTGGCTCTTTCTCGGATGAAACCAAGTGGGCAAAGAGCCGTTCCTAAGCTGGGGTCCCTGGGAGCCTTCCCTAGTCTACACCAGAACAGCACTCTGAGGGAGAGGAGACGCGGAGTCTTGGTAGCCAAATCTCCTATTCTGCAGAGAAACATTTCGTTGTAGGTGGGTTCCATCAGCCTTGCCATATTTTCTCAGCTGCCTAGGAAGGAGGGCAGGCAGTCAGTTGGCAGGCTCACCTGAGGCCCTGCTTCCCAGACTGTGATACAGAACCCCCGCCTGCTGCAGCCCAAAGGGACGGCTTATGGTAAGGGAAAAACCCTGTGCTGGAAAGTTCCTGCCTAACCCTCGCACAGGCACAAGCATATGGGTCAGTGGTCAAAGACTTTCCCCACAAGTTTACCATGTTTGCTCCCATCTAGCCTCCGAAGACCGAGGTTACCTAGCTGGGGATCACACTTCAGGAAAGGTACTCATGCTGCTTGAGACTGCAAGTTGTTTCACCAGGCAGCCCAAATCGAGTACACCCACTTGCATTTTCCAGGGGCAGAGCAAAAGGTGTCAACTTACAGGCCTCCAGCCTGGGAGGGGAACATACACTTTCTGAATGGGAAAGAAGCTCATGCCTTCAGTGTGAAAGGCCACTATGCCTCTTTGCTTTGGCAGCCCAGGGGTAGCGTCGGCTCTGAAATGCTTCCAAAGGAGCAGAGTCAGAGAACCTTTGAACCTCAGAGCAGGTGCAGCCCCGAAAAGGTCTGCTCTTGGCCTGAGAACACCCACTGCCCAGCGCTTTTTTTGGGTACACACGTGTAGAGGAAGGTTGTTGAATTCTGCTGCGTGATAATTTCTCCGGGCCACGTAGTGTGAGGGCCAGTAGAGTGGCCCTCCATCTCATCCCAGCTTCATGTGCCGGGTGTATAAGGCAAACTCCCTTCTTGATTCCCTCCGTGGGCTACGTAAGCTCCAGAGAAAGATGGATGATTGGGACCCAGGGCTGGTATCTAGGTTCATGTTCTGTGCCTCAACTTCGCAGCGGTTCTCTCTAAGCGGGTCACAAAGGCTCTCTGGAAGAGTTTCCTTAGAGGCTCAGAAACAGGAAAGTAGCCAACAGGCCCACGGGGATGCCAGTTCTCTGAAGCAACAACGCTACCAGCGTCAGACACTTGGGTTCCCTTTGGTAAATGGAAGAACAACTCTGCTTGGAAGCTTCTGCCATCCAGTTTGAGAGTCACACTTCCACCGCAGCCTAGGATTCCAAGTGTTGCCATGCCGCCACAATTTCCAATTCTTAGGCCTCTGACGGCAGAGTGTCTGGCAGTTCTCAAAGAGACCTTAGGAATGCAGGCGTTTTGGCTCCTTCCACCGAGAAAGCAGCTCCTCCAGATCCTCTGTCGTTAGGTATTTCAAGTTAGAATATCTCGAGGCGCCTTCTTTCCTCCTCCACGAAGTAAGACACAAACGGACTTGCCCTAAAGGCAAGAAGCCTTCTGAGTCCGGCAGAGAGGCGTCCTCTCCCACTCAGCATCCCCCCACGACTGAGCCCCTGGTATGGGTCCGAGACACGGAGAAAGACAGCCGTAACCCCGAGCTTTTCCACAATCTAGTATAGGCCTCACCCTCAAGCTCACGTCAATTTCATAGAGAAAACACCAGGCCTCGGTGTGCTTTCCTGTGGCAAGGAAACTTTGCTTTCATTCCTTAGGTGGCACATTGGCTCAGGACGGCCCTAGCCGAAGGACTCACGGTGTGCAGCCCTATTTGTTGAGATCAGCCCCTCTGGCTCTTTCTCGGATGAAACCAAGTGGGCAAAGAGCCGTTCCTAAGCTGGGGTCCCTGGGAGCTTTCCCTAGTCTACACCAGAACAGCACTCTGAGGGAGAGGAGACGCGGAGGTTTGGTAGCAAAATCTCCTATTCTGAAGAGAAACATTTCGTTGTAGGCGGGTTCCATCAGCCTTGCCGTATTTTCTCAGCTGGCTAGGATGGAGGGCAGGCAGTCAGTTGGCAGACTCACCTGAGGCCCTGCTTCCCCGACTGTGATACAGAACCCCCGCCTGCTGCAGCCCAAAGGGACGGCTTATGGTAAGGGAAAAACCCTGTGTTGGAAAGTTCCTGCCTAACCCTCGCACAAGCACAAGCATATGGGTCAGTGGTCAAAGACTTTCCCCACAAGTTTACCATGTTTGCTCCCATCTAGCCTCCGAAGGCCGAGGTTACCTAGCTGGGGATCACACTTCAGGAAAGGTACTCATGCTGCTTGTGACTGCAAGTTGTTTCACCAGGCAGCCCAAATGGAGTACACCCACTTGCATTTTCCAGGGGCAGAGCAAAAGGTGTCAACTTACACGCCTCCAGCCTGGGAGGGGCAACATACACTTTCTGAATGTGAAAGAAGCCCATGCCTTCATTGTGAAAGGCCACTATGCCTCTCTGCTTGGTAGCCCAGAGGTAGCGTCAGCTCTGAAATGCTTCCAAAGGAGCAGAGTCAGAGAAGCTTTGAACCACAGAGCAGGTGAAGCCCCGAACAAGGTCTGCTCTTGGCCTGAGAACACCCACTGCCCAGCGCTTCTTTTGGGTACCCACGTGTAGAGGAAGGTTGTTGAATTCTGCTGCGTGATAACTTCTCCGGGCCACGTAGTGTGAGGGCTAATAGAGTGGCTTTCCATCTCATCCCAGCTTCATGTGCCGGGTGTATAAGGCAAACTCCCTGCTTGAATCCCTCCGTGGGCTACGTAAACTCCAGAGAAAGATGGATGATTGGGACCCAGGGCTGGTACCTAGGTAATGTTCTGTGCCTCAACTTCGCAGCTGTTCTCTCTAAGCGGGTCCCAAAGGCTTTCTGGAAGAGTTTCCTTAGAGGCTCAGAAACAGGAAAGTAGCCGACAGGCCCACGGGGATGCCAGTTCTCTGCAGCAACAACGCTACCAGCGTCAGACACTTGGGTTCTCTTTGGTAAATGGAAGAACAACTCTGCTTGGAAGCTTCTGCCATCCAGTTTGAGAGTCGCACTTCCACCGCAGCCTAGGATTCCATGTGTTGCCATGCCGCCACAATTTCCAATTCTTAGGCCTATGACAGCAGAGTGTCTGGCAGTTCTCAAAGAGACCTTAGGAATGCAGGCGTTTTGGCTCCTTCCACCGAGAAAGCAGCTCCTCCAGATCCTCTGTCGTTAGGTATTTCATGTTAGAATATCTCTAGGCGCCCTCTTTCCTCCTCCACGAGGTAAGACACAAACGGACTTGCCCTAAAGGGAAGAAGCCTTCTGAGTCCGGCAGAGAGGCAGCCTCTCCCACTCAGCGTCACCCCACGACTGAGCCCCTGGTATGGGTCCGAGACACGGAGATAGACAGCCGTAACCCCGAGCTTTTCCACAATGTAGTATAGGCCTCACCATCAAGCTCACGTCAATTTCATAGAGAAAACACCAGGCCTCGGTGTGCTTTCCTGTGGCAAGGAAACTTTGCTTTCATTCCTTAGGTGGCACATTGGCTCAGGACGGCCCTAGCCGAAGGACTCACGGTGTGCAGCCCTATTTATTGAGATCAGCGTCTCTGGCTCTTTCTCGGATGAAACCAAGTGGGCAAAGAGCCGTTCCTAAGCTGGGGTCCCTGGGAGCTTTCCCTAGTCTACACCAGAACAGCACTCTAAGGGAGAGGAGACGCAGATGTTTGGTACCAAAATCTCCTATTCTGAAGAGAAGCATTTCGTTGTAGGCGGGTTCCATCAGCCTTGCCGTATTTTCTCAGCTGGCTACGATGGAGGGCAGGCAGTCAGTTGGCAGGCTGACCTGAGGCCCTGCTTCCCCGACTGTGATACAGAACCCCCGCCTGCTGCAGCCCAAAGGGACGGCTTATGGTAAGGGAAAAACCCTGTGTTGGAAAGTTTCTGCCTAACCCTCGCACAAGCACAAGCATATGGGTCAGTGTTCAAAGACTTTCCCCACAAGTTTACCATGTTTGCTCCCATCTAGCCTCCGAAGGCCGAGGTTACCTAGCTGGGGATCACACTTCAGGAAAGGTACTCATGCTGCTTGTGACTGCAAGTTGTTTCACCAGGCAGCCCAAATCGAGTACACCCACTTGCATTTTCCAGGGGCAGAGCAAAAGGTGTCAACTTACAGGCCTCCAGCCTGGGAGGGGAACATACACTTTCTGAATGGGAAAGAAGCTCATGCCTTCAGTGTGAAAGGCCACTATGCCTCTTTGCTTTGGCAGCCCAGGGGTAGCGTCGGCTCTGAAATGCTTCCAAAGGAGCAGAGTCAGAGAACCTTTGAACCTCAGAGCAGGTGCAGCCCCGAACAAGGTCTGTCCTTGGCCTGAGAACACCCACTGCCCAGCGCTTCTTTTGGGTACCCACGTGTAGAGGAAGGTTGTTGAATTCTGCTGCGTGATAACTTCTCCGGGCCACGTAGTGTGAGGTCCAGTAGAGTGGCCCTCCATCTCATCCCAGCTTCATGTGCCGGGTGTATAAGGCAAACTCCCTGCTTGAATCCCTCCTTGGGCTAAGTAAGCTCCAGAGAAAGATGGATGATTGGGACCCAGGCTGGTATCTAGGTTAATGTTCTGTGCCTCAACTTCGCAGCTGTTCTCTCTAAGCGGGTCCCAAAGGCTTTCTGGAAGTGTTTCCTTAGAGGCTCAGAAACAGGAAAGTAGCCGACAGGCCCACGGGGATGCCAGTTCTCTGCAGCAACAACGCTACCAGCGTCAGGCACTTGGGTTCTCTTTGGTAAATGGAAGAACAACTCTGCTTGGAAGCTTCTGCCATCCAGTTTGAGAGTCGCACTTCCACCGCAGCCTAGGATTCCAAGTGTTGCCATGCCGCCACAATTTCCAATTCTTAGGCCTATGACGGCAGAGTGTCTGGCAGTTCTCAAACAGACCTTAGGAATGCAGGCGTTTTGGCTCCTTCCACCGAGAAAGCAGCTCCTCCAGATCCTCTGTCGTTAGGTATTTCATGTTAGAATATCTCGAGGCGCCCTCTTTCCTCCTCCACGAGGTAAGACACAAACGGACTTGCCCTAAAGGGAAGAAGCCTTCTGAGTCCGGCAGAGAGGCAGCCTTTCCCACTCAGCATCCCCCACGACTGAGCCCCTGGTATGGGTCTGAGACACGGAGAAAGACAGCCGTAACCCCGAGCTTTTCCACAATCTAGTATAGGCCTCACCCTCAAGCTCACGTCAATTTCATAGAGAAAACACCAGGCCTCGGTGTGCTTTCCTGTGGCAAGGAAACTTTGCTTTCATTCCTTAGGTGGCACATTGGCTCAGGACGGCCCTAGCCGAAGGACTCACGGTGTGCAGCCCTATTTATTGAGATCAGCCCCTCTGGCTCTTTCTCGGATGAAACCAAGTGGGCAAAGAGCGGTTCCTAAGCTGGGGTCCCTGGGAGCTTTCCCTAGTCTACACCAGAACAGCACTCTGAGGGAGAGGAGACGCGGAGGTTTGGTAGCAAAATCTCCTATTCTGAAGAGAAACATTTCGTTGTAGGCGGGTTCCATCAGCCTTGCCGTATTTTCTCAGCTGGCTAGGATGGAGGGCAGGCAGTCAGTTGGCAGGCTGACCTGAGGCCCTGCTTCCCCGACTGTGATACAGAACCCCCGCCTGCTGCAGCCCAAAGGGACGGCTTATGGTAAGGGAAAAACCCTGTGTTGGAAAGTTCCTGCCTAACCCTCGCACAAGCACAAGCATATGGGTCAGTGGTCAAAGACTTTCCCCACAAGTTTACCATGTTTGCTCCCATCTAGCCTCCGAAGGCCGAGGTTACCTAGCTGGGGATCACACTTCAGGAAAGGTACTCATGCTGCTTGTGACTGCAAGTTGTTTCACCAGGCAGCCCAAATCGAGTACAGCCACTTGCATTTTCCAGGGGCAGAGCAAAAGGTGTCAACTTACAGGCCTCCAGCCTGGGAGGGGAATATACACTTTCTGAATGGGAAAGAAGCTCATGCCTTCAGTGTGAAAGGCCACTATGCCTCTTTGCTTTGGCAGCCCAGGGGTAGCGTCGGCTCTTAAATGCTTCCAAAGGAGCAGAGTCAGAGAACATTTGAACCTCAGAGCAGGTGCAGCCGCGAACAAGGTCTGCTCTTGGCCTGAGAACACCCACTGCCCAGCGCTTCTTTTGGGTACCCACGTGTAGAGGAAGGTTGTTGAATTCTGCTGCGTGATAACTTCTCCGGGCCACGTAGTGTGAGGGCCAGTAGAGTGGCCCTCCATCTCATCCCAGCTTCATGTGCCGGGTGTATAAGGCAAACTCCCTGCTTGAATCCCTCCGTGGGCTACGTAAACTCCAGAGAAAGATGGATGATTGGGACCCAGGGCTGGTACCTAGGTTAATGTTCTGTGCATCAACTTCGCAGCTGTTCTCTCTAAGCGTGTCCCAAAGGCTCTCTGGAAGAGTTTCCTTAGAGGCTCAGAAACAGGAAAGTAGCCGACAGGCCCACGGGGATGCCAGTTCTCTGCAGCAACAACGCTACCAGCGTCAGACACTTGGGTTCTCTTTGGTAAATGGAAGAACAACTCTGCTTGGAAGCTTCTGCCATCCAGTTTGAGAGTCGCACTTCCACCGCAGCCTAGGATTCCATGTGTTGCCATGCCGCCACAATTTCCAATTCTTAGGCCTATGACAGCAGAGTGTCTGGCAGTTCTCAAAGAGACCTTAGGAATGCAGGCGTTTTGGCTCCTTCCACCGAGAAAGCAGCTCCTCCAGATCCTCTGTCGTTAGGTATTTCATGTTAGAATATCTCTAGGCGCCCTCTTTCCTCCTCCACGAGGTAAGACACAAACGGACTTGCCCTAAAGGGAAGAAGCCTTCTGAGTCCGGCAGAGAGGCAGCCTCTCCCACTCAGCGTCACCCCACGACTGAGCCCCTGGTATGGGTCCGAGACACGGAGATAGACAGCCGTAACCCCGAGCTTTTCCACAATGTAGTATAGGCCTCACCCTGAAGCTCACGTCAATTTCATAGAGAAAACACCAGGCCTCGGTGTGCTTTCCTGTGGCAAGGAAACTTTGCTTTCATTCCTTAGGTGGCACATTGGCTCAGGACGGCCCTAGCCGAAGGACTCACGGTGTGCATCCCTATTTGTTGAGATCAGCCCCTCTGGCTCTTTCTCTGATGAAACCAAGTGGGCAAAGAGCCGTTCCTAAGCTGGGGTCCCTGGGAGCTTTCTCTAGTCTACACCAGAACAGCACTCTGAGGGAGAGGAGACGCGGAGGTTTGGTAGCAAAATCTCCTATTCTGAAGAGAAACATTTCGTTGTAGGCGGGTTCCATCAGCCTTGCCGTATTTTCTCAGCTGCCTAGGATGGAGGGCAGGCAGTCAGTTGGCAGGCTCACCTGAGGCCCTGCTTCCCCGACTGTGATTCAGAACCCCCGCCTGCTGCAGCCCAAAGGGACGGCTTATGGTAAGGGAAAAACCCTGTGTTGGAAAGTTCCTGCCTAACCCTCGCACAAGCACAAGCATATGGGTCAGTGGTCAAAGACTTTCCCCACAAGTATACCATGTTTGCTCCCATCTAGCCTCCGAAGGCCGAGGTTACCTAGCTGGGGATCACACTTCAGGAAAGGTACTCATACTGCATGTGACTGCAAGTTGTTTCACCAGGCAGCCCAAATCGAGTACACCCACTTGCATTTTCCAGGGGCAGAGCAAAAGGTGTAAACTTACACGCCTCCAGCCTGGGAGGGGCGACATACATTTTCTGAAAGGGAAAGAAGCCCATGCCTTCAGTGTGAAAGGCCACTATGCCTCTTTGCTTTGGCAGCCCAGGGGTAGCGTCGGCTCTGAAATGCTTCCAAAGGAGCAGAGTCAGAGAACCTTTGAACCACAGAGCAGGTGCAGCCCCGAACAAGGTCTGCTCTTGGCCTGAGAACACCCACTGCGCAGCACTTCTTTTGGGTACACACGTGTAGAGGAAGCTTGTTGAATTCTGCTGCGTGATAACTTCTCCGGGCCACGTAGTGTGAGGGCCAGTAGAGTGGCCCTCCATCTCATCCCAGCTTCATGTGCCGGGTGTATAAGGCAAACTCCCTGCTTGATTCCCTCCGTGGGCCTCGTAAGCTCCAGAGAAAGATGGATGATTGGGACCCAGGGCTGGTATCTAGGTTCATGTTCTGTGCCTCAACTTCGCAGCTGTTCTCTCTAAGCGGGTCACAAAGGCTCTCTGGAAGAGTTTCCTTAGAGGCTCAGAAACAGGAAATTAGCCGACAGGCCCACGGGGATGCCAGTTCTCTGCAGCAACAACCCTACAAGCGTCAGACACTTGGGTTCTCTTCGGTAAATGGAAGAACAACTCTGCTTGGAAGCTTCTGCCATCCAGTTTGAGAGTCACACTTCCACCGCAGCCTAGGATTCCAAGTGTTGCCATGCCGCCACAATTTCCAATTCTTAGGCCTATGACGGCAGAGTGTCTGGCAGTTCTCAAAGAGACCTTAGGAATGCAGGCGTTTTGGCTCCTTCCACCGAGAAAGCAGCTCCTCCAGATCCTCTGTCGTTAGGTATTTCATGTTAGAATATCTCTAGGCGCCCTCTTTCCTCCTCCACGAGGTAAGACACAAACGGACTTGCCCTAAAGGGAAGAAGCCTTCTGAGTCCGGCAGAGAGGCAGCCTTTCCCACTCAGCATCCCCCACGACTGAGCCCCAGGTATGGGTCTGAGACACGGAGATAGACAGCCGTAACCCCGAGCTTTTCCACAATCTAGTATAGGCCTCACCCTGAAGCTCA
The DNA here is from genome assembly GCF_028021215.1 of Eschrichtius robustus. Classification (NCBI taxonomy): domain Eukaryota; kingdom Metazoa; phylum Chordata; class Mammalia; order Artiodactyla; family Eschrichtiidae; genus Eschrichtius; species Eschrichtius robustus. The sequence continues at coordinate 44,714,306 of NC_090842.1, forward strand.
CGTCAATTTCATAGAGAAAACACCAGGCCTCGGTGTGCTTTCCTGTGGCAAGGAAACTTTGCTTTCATTCCTTAGGTGGCACATTGGCTCAGGACGGCCCTACCCGAAGGACTCACGGTGTGCAGCCCTATTTATTGAGATCAGCCCCTCTGGCTCTTTCTCGGATGAAACCAAGTGGGCAAAGAGCCGTTCCTAAGCTGGGGTCCCTGGGAGCCTTCCCTAGTCTACACCAGAACAGCACTCTGAGGGAGAGGAGACGCGGAGGCTTGGTAGCAAAATCTCCTATTCTGCAGAGAAACATTTCGTTGTAGGTGGGTTCCATCAGCCTTGCCATATTTTCTCAGCTGGCTAGGACGGAGGGCAGGAAGTCAGTTGGCAGGCTCACCTGAGGCCCTGCTTCCCCGACTGTGATACAGAACCCCCGCCTGCTGCAGCCCAAAGGGACGGCTTATGGTAAGGGGAAAACCCTGTGTTGGAAAGTTCCTGCCTAACCCTCGCACAAGCACAAGCATATGGGTCAGTGGTCCAAGACTTTCCCCACACGTTTACCATGTTTGCTCCCATCTAGCCTCCGAAGGCCGAGGTTACCTAGCTGGGAATCACACTTCAGGAGAGGTACTCATGCTGCTTGGGACTGCAAGTTTTTTCACCAGGCAGCCCAAATCGAGTCCACCCACTTGCATTTTCCAGGGGCCGAGCCTGGGAGGGGCAACATACACTTTCTGAATGGGAAAGAAGCCCATGCCTTCAGTGTGAAAGGCCACTATGCCTCTTTGCTTTGGCAGCCCAGGGATAGCGTCGGCTCTGAAATGCTTCCAAAGGAGCAGAGTCAGAGAACCTTTGAACCACAGAGCAGGTGCAGCCCCGAACAAGGTCTGCTCTTGGCCTGAGAACACCCACTGCCCAGCGCTTCGTTTGGGTACACACGTGTAGAGGAAGGTTGTTGAATTCTGCTGCGTGATAACTTCTCCGGGCCACGTAGCGTGAGGGCCAGTAGAGTGGCCCTCCATCTCATCCCGGCTTCATGTGCCGGATGTATAAGTCAAACTCCCTGCCTCAATCCCTCCGTGGGCTACGTAACCTCCAGAGAGAGGTGGGTGATTGGGACCCAGAGCTGGTATCTAGGTCACTGCTCTGTGCCTCAACTTCGCAGCTGTTCTCTCTAAGCGGGTCCCAAAGGCTTTCTGGAAGAGTTTCCTTAGAGGGCCAGAAACAGGAAATTAGCCGACAGGCCCACGGGGATGCCAGTTCTCGGCAGCAACAACGCTACCAGCGTCAGACCCTTGGGTTCTCTTTGGTAAATGGAAGAACAACTCTGCTTGGAAGCTTCTGCCATCCAGTTTGAGAGTCGCACTTCCACCGCAGCCTAGGATTCCAAGTGTTGCCATGCCGCCACAATTTCCCATTCTTAGGCCTATGACGGCAGAGTATCTAGCAGTCCTCAAAGAGACCTTAGGGATGCAGGCGTTTTGGCTCCTTCCACCGAGAAAGCAGCTCCTCCAGATCCTCTGTCGTTAGGTATTTCATGTTAGAATATCTCTAGGCGCCCTCTTTCCTCCTCCACGAGGTAAGACACAAACGGACTTGCCCTAAAGGGAAGAAGCCTTCTGAGTCCCGCAGAGAGGCAGCCTCTCCCACTCAGCATTCCCCGACGACTGAGCCCCTGGCAAGGGTCCGAGACACGGAGGAAGACAGCCGTAACCCCGAGCTTTTCCACAATGTAGTATAGGCCTCACCCTGAAGCTCACGTCAATTTCATAGAGAAAACACCAGGCCTCGGTGTGCTTTCCTGTGGCAAGGAAACTTTGCTTTCATTCCTTAGGTGGCACATTGGCTCAGGACGGCCCTACCCGAAGGACTCACGGTGTGCAACCCTATTTGTTGAGATCAGCCCCTCTGGCTCTTTCTCGGATGAAACCAAGTGGGCAAAGAGCCGTTCCTAAGCTGGGGTCCCTGGGAGCCTTCCCTAGTCTACACCAGAACAGCACTCTGAGGGAGAGGAGACGCGGAGTCTTGGTAGCCAAATCTCCTATTCTGCAGAGAAACATTTCGTTGTAGGTGGGTTCCATCAGCCTTGCCATATTTTCTCAGCTGCCTAGGAAGGAGGGCAGGCAGTCAGTTGGCAGGCTCACCTGAGGCCCTGCTTCCCAGACTGTGATACAGAACCCCCGCCTGCTGCAGCCCAAAGGGACGGCTTATGGTAAGGGAAAAACCCTGTGCTGGAAAGTTCCTGCCTAACCCTCGCACAAGCACAAGCATATGGGTCAGTGGTCAAAGACTTTCCCCACAAGTTTACCATGTTTGCTCCCATCTAGCCTCCGAAGGCCGAGGTTACCTAGCTGGGGATCACACTTCAGGAAAGGTACTCATGCTGCTTGAGACTGCAAGTTGTTTCACCAGGCAGCCCAAATCGAGTACACCCACTTGCATTTTCCAGGGGCAGAGCAAAAGGTGTCAACTTACAGGCCTCCAGCCTGGGAGGGGAACATACACTTTCTGAATGGGAAAGAAGCTCATGCCTTCAGTGTGAAAGGCCACTATGCCTCTTTGCTTTGGCAGCCCAGGGGTAGCGTCGGCTCTGAAATGCTTCCAAAGGAGCAGAGTCAGAGAACCTTTGAACCTCAGAGCAGGTGCAGCCCCGAAAAGGTCTGCTCTTGGCCTGAGAACACCCACTGCCCAGCGCTTTTTTTGGGTACACACGTGTAGAGGAAGGTTGTTGAATTCTGCTGCGTGATAATTTCTCCGGGCCACGTAGTGTGAGGGCCAGTAGAGTGGCCCTCCATCTCATCCCAGCTTCATGTGCCGGGTGTATAAGGCAAACTCCCTTCTTGATTCACTCCGTGGGCTACGTAAGCTCCAGAGAAAGATGGATGATTGGGACCCAGGGCTGGTATCTAGGTTCATGTTCTGTGCCTCAACTTCGCAGCGGTTCTCTCTAAGCGGGTCACAAAGGCTCTCTGGAAGAGTTTCCTTAGAGGCTCAGAAACAGGAAAGTAGCCAACAGGCCCACGGGGATGCCAGTTCTCTGAAGCAACAACGCTACCAGCGTCAGACACTTGGGTTCCCTTTGGTAAATGGAAGAACAACTCTGCTTGGAAGCTTCTGCCATCCAGTTTGAGAGTCACACTTCCACCGCAGCCTAGGATTCCAAGTGTTGCCATGCCGCCACAATTTCCAATTCTTAGGCCTCTGACGGCAGAGTGTCTGGCAGTTCTCAAAGAGACCTTAGGAATGCAGGCGTTTTGGCTCCTTCCACCGAGAAAGCAGCTCCTCCAGATCCTCTGTCGTTAGGTATTTCAAGTTAGAATATCTCGAGGCGCCTTCTTTCCTCCTCCACGAAGTAAGACACAAACGGACTTGCCCTAAAGGCAAGAAGCCTTCTGAGTCCGGCAGAGAGGCGTCCTCTCCCACTCAGCATCCCCCCACGACTGAGCCCCTGGTATGGGTCCGAGACACGGAGAAAGACAGCCGTAACCCCGAGCTTTTCCACAATCTAGTATAGGCCTCACCCTCAAGCTCACGTCAATTTCATAGAGAAAACACCAGGCCTCGGTGTGCTTTCCTGTGGCAAGGAAACTTTGCTTTCATTCCTTAGGTGGCACATTGGCTCAGGACGGCCCTAGCAGAAGGACTCACGGTGTGCAGCCCTATTTGTTGAGATCAGCCCCTCTGGCTCTTTCTCGGATGAAACCAAGTGGGCAAAGAGCCGTTCCTAAGCTGGGGTCCCTGGGAGCTTTCCCTAGTCTACACCAGAACAGCACTCTGAGGGAGAGGAGACGCGGAGGTTTGGTAGCAAAATCTCCTATTCTGAAGAGAAACATTTCGTTGTAGGCGGGTTCCATCAGCCTTGCCGTATTTTCTCAGCTGGCTAGGATGGAGGGCAGGCAGTCAGTTGGCAGACTCACCTGAGGCCCTGCTTCCCCGACTGTGATACAGAACCCCCGCCTGCTGCAGCCCAAAGGGACGGCTTATGGTAAGGGAAAAACCCTGTGTTGGAAAGTTCCTGCCTAACCCTCGCACAAGCACAAGCATATGGGTCAGTGGTCAAAGACTTTCCCCACAAGTTTACCATGTTTGCTCCCATCTAGCCTCCGAAGGCCGAGGTTACCTAGCTGGGGATCACACTTCAGGAAAGGTACTCATGCTGCTTGTGACTGCAAGTTGTTTCACCAGGCAGCCCAAATGGAGTACACCCACTTGCATTTTCCAGGGGCAGAGCAAAAGGTGTCAACTTACACGCCTCCAGCCTGGGAGGGGCAACATACACTTTCTGAATGTGAAAGAAGCCCATGCCTTCATTGTGAAAGGCCACTATGCCTCTCTGCTTGGTAGCCCAGAGGTAGCGTCAGCTCTGAAATGCTTCCAAAGGAGCAGAGTCAGAGAAGCTTTGAACCACAGAGCAGGTGAAGCCCCGAACAAGGTCTGCTCTTGGCCTGAGAACACCCACTGCCCAGCGCTTCTTTTGGGTACCCACGTGTAGAGGAAGGTTGTTGAATTCTGCTGCGTGATAACTTCTCCGGGCCACGTAGTGTGAGGGCTAATAGAGTGGCTTTCCATCTCATCCCAGCTTCATGTGCCGGGTGTATAAGGCAAACTCCCTGCTTGAATCCCTCCGTGGGCTACGTAAACTCCAGAGAAAGATGGATGATTGGGACCCAGGGCTGGTACCTAGGTAATGTTCTGTGCCTCAACTTCGCAGCTGTTCTCTCTAAGCGGGTCCCAAAGGCTTTCTGGAAGAGTTTCCTTAGAGGCTCAGAAACAGGAAAGTAGCCGACAGGCCCACGGGGATGCCAGTTCTCGGCAGCAACAACGCTACCAGCGTCAGACACTTGGGTTCTCTTTGGTAAATGGAAGAACAACTCTGCTTGGAAGCTTCTGCCATCCAGTTTGAGAGTCGCACTTCCACCGCAGCCTAGGATTCCATGTGTTGCCATGCCGCCACAATTTCCAATTCTTAGGCCTATGACAGCAGAGTGTCTGGCAGTTCTCAAAGAGACCTTAGGAATGCAGGCGTTTTGGCTCCTTCCACCGAGAAAGCAGCTCCTCCAGATCCTCTGTCGTTAGGTATTTCATGTTAGAATATCTCTAGGCGCCCTCTTTCCTCCTCCACGAGGTAAGACACAAACGGACTTGCCCTAAAGGGAAGAAGCCTTCTGAGTCCGGCAGAGAGGCAGCCTCTCCCACTCAGCGTCACCCCACGACTGAGCCCCTGGTATGGGTCCGAGACACGGAGATAGACAGCCGTAACCCCGAGCTTTTCCACAATGTAGTATAGGCCTCACCATCAAGCTCACGTCAATTTCATAGAGAAAACACCAGGCCTCGGTGTGCTTTCCTGTGGCAAGGAAACTTTGCTTTCATTCCTTAGGTGGCACATTGGCTCAGGACGGCCCTAGCCGAAGGACTCACGGTGTGCAGCCCTATTTATTGAGATCAGCGTCTCTGGCTCTTTCTCGGATGAAACCAAGTGGGCAAAGAGCCGTTCCTAAGCTGGGGTCCCTGGGAGCTTTCCCTAGTCTACACCAGAACAGCACTCTAAGGGAGAGGAGACGCAGATGTTTGGTACCAAAATCTCCTATTCTGAAGAGAAGCATTTCGTTGTAGGCGGGTTCCATCAGCCTTGCCGTATTTTCTCAGCTGGCTACGATGGAGGGCAGGCAGTCAGTTGGCAGGCTGACCTGAGGCCCTGCTTCCCCGACTGTGATACAGAACCCCCGCCTGCTGCAGCCCAAAGGGACGGCTTATGGTAAGGGAAAAACCCTGTGTTGGAAAGTTTCTGCCTAACCCTCGCACAAGCACAAGCATATGGGTCAGTGTTCAAAGACTTTCCCCACAAGTTTACCATGTTTGCTCCCATCTAGCCTCCGAAGGCCGAGGTTACCTAGCTGGGGATCACACTTCAGGAAAGGTACTCATGCTGCTTGTGACTGCAAGTTGTTTCACCAGGCAGCCCAAATCGAGTACACCCACTTGCATTTTCCAGGGGCAGAGCAAAAGGTGTCAACTTACAGGCCTCCAGCCTGGGAGGGGAACATACACTTTCTGAATGGGAAAGAAGCTCATGCCTTCAGTGTGAAAGGCCACTATGCCTCTTTGCTTTGGCAGCCCAGGGGTAGCGTCGGCTCTGAAATGCTTCCAAAGGAGCAGAGTCAGAGAACCTTTGAACCTCAGAGCAGGTGCAGCCCCGAACAAGGTCTGTCCTTGGCCTGAGAACACCCACTGCCCAGCGCTTCTTTTGGGTACCCACGTGTAGAGGAAGGTTGTTGAATTCTGCTGCGTGATAACTTCTCCGGGCCACGTAGTGTGAGGTCCAGTAGAGTGGCCCTCCATCTCATCCCAGCTTCATGTGCCGGGTGTATAAGGCAAACTCCCTGCTTGAATCCCTCCTTGGGCTAAGTAAGCTCCAGAGAAAGATGGATGATTGGGACCCAGGCTGGTATCTAGGTTAATGTTCTGTGCCTCAACTTCGCAGCTGTTCTCTCTAAGCGGGTCCCAAAGGCTTTCTGGAAGTGTTTCCTTAGAGGCTCAGAAACAGGAAAGTAGCCGACAGGCCCACGGGGATGCCAGTTCTCTGCAGCAACAACGCTACCAGCGTCAGGCACTTGGGTTCTCTTTGGTAAATGGAAAAACAACTCTGCTTGGAAGCTTCTGCCATCCAGTTTGAGAGTCGCACTTCCACCGCAGCCTAGGATTCCAAGTGTTGCCATGCCGCCACAATTTCCAATTCTTAGGCCTATGACGGCAGAGTGTCTGGCAGTTCTCAAACAGACCTTAGGAATGCAGGCGTTTTGGCTCCTTCCACCGAGAAAGCAGCTCCTCCAGATCCTCTGTCGTTAGGTATTTCATGTTAGAATATCTCGAGGCGCCCTCTTTCCTCCTCCACGAGGTAAGACACAAACGGACTTGCCCTAAAGGGAAGAAGCCTTCTGAGTCCGGCAGAGAGGCAGCCTTTCCCACTCAGCATCCCCCACGACTGAGCCCCTGGTATGGGTCTGAGACACGGAGAAAGACAGCCGTAACCCCGAGCTTTTCCACAATCTAGTATAGGCCTCACCCTCAAGCTCACGTCAATTTCATAGAGAAAACACCAGGCCTCGGTGTGCTTTCCTGTGGCAAGGAAACTTTGCTTTCATTCCTTAGGTGGCACATTGGCTCAGGACGGCCCTAGCCGAAGGACTCACGGTGTGCAGCCCTATTTATTGAGATCAGCCCCTCTGGCTCTTTCTCGGATGAAACCAAGTGGGCAAAGAGCGGTTCCTAAGCTGGGGTCCCTGGGAGCTTTCCCTAGTCTACACCAGAACAGCACTCTGAGGGAGAGGAGACGCGGAGGTTTGGTAGCAAAATCTCCTATTCTGAAGAGAAACATTTCGTTGTAGGCGGGTTCCATCAGCCTTGCCGTATTTTCTCAGCTGCCTAGGATGGAGGGCAGGCAGTCAGTTGGCAGGCTGACCTGAGGCCCTGCTTCCCCGACTGTGATACAGAACCCCCGCCTGCTGCAGCCCAAAGGGACGGCTTATGGTAAGGGAAAAACCCTGTGTTGGAAAGTTCCTGCCTAACCCTCGCACAAGCACAAGCATATGGGTCAGTGGTCAAAGACTTTCCCCACAAGTTTACCATGTTTGCTCCCATCTAGCCTCCGAAGGCCGAGGTTACCTAGCTGGGGATCACACTTCAGGAAAGGTACTCATGCTGCTTGTGACTGCAAGTTGTTTCACCAGGCAGCCCAAATCGAGTACACCCACTTGCATTTTCCAGGGGCAGAGCAAAAGGTGTCAACTTACAGGCCTCCAGCCTGGGAGGGGAACATACACTTTCTGAATGGGAAAGAAGCTCATGTTTTCAGTGTGAAAGGCCACTATGCCTCTTTGCTTTGGCAGCCCAGGGGTAGCGTCGGCTCTGAAATGCTTCCAAAGGAGCAGAGTCAGAGAACCTTTGAACCTCAGAGCAGGTGCAGCCCCGAACAAGGTCTGTCCTTGGCCTGAGAACACCCACTGCCCAGCGCTTCTTTTGGGTACACACGTGTAGAGGAAGGTTGTTGAATTCTGCTGCGTGATAACTTCTCCGGGCCACGTAGTGTGAGGGCCAGTAGAGTGGCCCACCATCTCATCCCAGCTTCATGTGCCGGGTGTATAAGGCAAACTCCCTGCTTGAATCCCTCCGTGGGCTAAGTAAGCTCCAGAGAAAGATGGATGATTGGGACCCAGGCTGGTATCTAGGTTAATGTTCTGTGCCTCAACTTCGCAGCTGTTCTCTCTAAGCGGGTCCCAAAGGCTTTCTGGAAGAGTTTCCTTAGAGGCTCAGAAACAGGAAAGTAGCCGACAGGCCCACGGGGATGCCAGTTCTCTGCAGCAACAACGCTACCAGCGTCAGGCACTTGGGTTCTCTTTGGTAAATGGAAGAACAACTCTGCTTGGAAGCTTCTGCCATCCAGTTTGAGAGTCGCACTTCCACCGCAGCCTAGGTTTCCATGTGTTGCCATGCCGCCACAATTTCCAATTCTTAGGCCTATGACAGCAGAGTGTCTGGCAGTTCTCAAAGAGACCTTAGGAATGCAGGCGTTTTGGCTCCTTCCACCGAGAAAGCAGCTCCTCCAGATCCTCTGTCGTTAGGTATTTCATGTTAGAATATCTCGAGGCGCCCTCTTTCCTCCTCCACGAGGTAAGACACAAACGGACTTGCCCTAAAGGGAAGAAGCCTTCTGAGTCCGGCAGAGAGGCAGCCTTTCCCACTCAGCATCCCCCACGACTGAGCCCCTGGTATGGGTCTGAGACACGGAGAAAGACAGCCGTAACCCCGAGCTTTTCCACAATCTAGTATAGGCCTCACCCTCAAGCTCACGTCAATTTCATAGAGAAAACACCAGGCCTCGGTGTGCTTTCCTGTGGCAAGGAAACTTTGCTTTCATTCCTTAGGTGGCACATTGGCTCAGGACGGCCCTAGCCGAAGGACTCACGGTGTGCAGCCCTATTTATTGAGATCAGCCCCTCTGGCTCTTTCTCGGATGAAACCAAGTGGGCAAAGAGCCGTTCCTAAGCTGGGGTCCCTGGGAGCTTTCCCTAGTCTACACCAGAACAGCACTCTGAGGGAGAGGAGACGCGGAGGTTTGGTAGCAAAATCTCCTATTCTGAAGAGAAACATTTCGTTGTAGGCGGGTTCCATCAGCCTTGCAGTATTTTCTCAGCTGGCTAGGATGGAGGGCAGGCAGTCAGTTGGCAGACTCACCTGAGGCCCTGCTTCCCCGACTGTGATACAGAACCCCCACCTGCTGCAGCCCAAAGGGACGGCTTATGGTAAGGGAAAAAACGTGTGTTGGAAAGTTTCTGCCTAACCCTCGCACAAGCACAAGCATATGGGTCAGTGGTCAAAGACTTTCCCCACAAGTTTACCATGTTTGCTCCCATCTAGCCTCCGAAGGCCGAGGTTACCTAGCTGGGGATCACACTTCAGGAAAGGTACTCATGCTGCTTGTGACTGCAAGTTGTTTCACCAGGCAGCCCAAATCGAGTACAGCCACTTGCATTTTCCAGGGGCAGAGCAAAAGGTGTCAACTTACAGGCCTCCAGCCTGGGAGGGGAATATACACTTTCTGAATGGGAAAGAAGCTCATGCCTTCAGTGTGAAAGGCCACTATGCCTCTTTGCTTTGGCAGCCCAGGGGTAGCGTCGGCTCTGAAATGCTTCCACAGGAGCAGAGTCAGAGAACATTTGAACCTCAGAGCAGGTGCAGCCGCGAACAAGGTCTGCTCTTGGCCTGAGAACACCCACTGCCCAGCGCTTCTTTTGGGTACCCACGTGTAGAGGAAGGTTGTTGAATTCTGCTGCGTGATAACTTCTCCGGGCCACGTAGTGTGAGGGCCAGTAGAGTGGCCCTCCATCTCATCCCAGCTTCATGTGCCGGGTGTATAAGGCAAACTCCCTGCTTGAATCCCTCCGTGGGCTACGTAAACTCCAGAGAAAGATGGATGATTGGGACCCAGGGCTGGTACCTAGGTTAATGTTCTGTGCCTCAACTTCGCAGCTGTTCTCTCTAAGCGTGTCCCAAAGGCTCTCTGGAAGAGTTTCCTTAGAGGCTCAGAAACAGGAAAGTAGCCGACAGGCCCACGGGGATGCCAGTTCTCTGCAGCAACAACGCTACCAGCGTCAGACACTTGGGTTCTCTTTGGTAAATGGAAGAACAACTCTGCTTGGAAGCTTCTGCCATCCAGTTTGAGAGTCGCACTTCCACCGCAGCCTAGGATTCCATGTGTTGCCATGCCGCCACAATTTCCAATTCTTAGGCCTATGACAGCAGAGTGTCTGGCAGTTCTCAAAGAGACCTTAGGAATGCAGGCGTTTTGGCTCCTTCCACCGAGAAAGCAGCTCCTCCAGATCCTCTGTCGTTAGGTATTTCATGTTAGAATATCTCTAGGCGCCCTCTTTCCTCCTCCACGAGGTAAGACACAAACGGACTTGCCCTAAAGGGAAGAAGCCTTCTGAGTCCGGCAGAGAGGCAGCCTCTCCCACTCAGCGTCACCCCACGACTGAGCCCCTGGTATGGGTCCGAGACACGGAGATAGACAGCCGTAACCCCGAGCTTTTCCACAATGTAGTATAGGCCTCTCCATCAAGCTCACGTCAATTTCATAGAGAAAACACCAGGCCTCGGTGTGCTTTCCTGTGGCAAGGAAACTTTGCTTTCATTCCTTAGGTGGCACATTGGCTCAGGACGGCCCTAGCCGAAGGACTCACGGTGTGCAGCCCTATTTGTTGAGATCAGCCCCTCTGGCTCTTTCTCTGATGCAACCAAGTGGGCAAAGAGCCGTTCCTAAGCTGGGGTCCCTGGGAGCTTTCTCTAGTCTACACCAGAACAGCACTCTGAGGGAGAGGAGACGCGGAGGTTTGGTAGCAAAATCTCCTATTCTGAAGAGAAACATTTCGTTGTAGGCGGGTTCCATCAGCCTTGCCGTATTTTCTCAGCTGCCTAGGATGGAGGGCAGGCAGTCAGTTGGCAGGCTCACCTGAGGCCCTGCTTCCCCGACTGTGATTCAGAACCCCCGCCTGCTGCAGCCCAAAGGGACGGCTTATGGTAAGGGAAAAACCCTGTGTTGGAAAGTTCCTGCCTAACCCTCGCACAAGCACAAGCATATGGGTCAGTGGTCAAAGACTTTCCCCACAAGTATACCATGTTTGCTCCCATCTAGCCTCCGAAGGCCGAGGTTACCTAGCTGGGGATCACACTTCAGGAAAGGTACTCATACTGCATGTGACTGCAAGTTGTTTCACCAGGCAGCCCAAATCGAGTACACCCACTTGCATTTTCCAGGGGCAGAGCAAAAGGTGTAAACTTACACGCCTCCAGCCTGGGAGGGGCGACATACATTTTCTGAAAGGGAAAGAAGCCCATGCCTTCAGTGTGAAAGGCCACTATGCCTCTTTGCTTTGGCAGCCCAGGGGTAGCGTCGGCTCTGAAATGCTTCCAAAGGAGCAGAGTCAGAGAACCTTTGAACCACAGAGCAGGTGCAGCCCCGAACAAGGTCTGCTCTTGGCCTGAGAACACCCACTGCGCAGCACTTCTTTTGGGTACACACGTGTAGAGGAAGCTTGTTGAATTCTGCTGCGTGATAACTTCTCCGGGCCACGTAGTGTGAGGGCCAGTAGAGTGGCCCTCCATCTCATCCCAGCTTCATGTGCCGGGTGTATAAGGCAAACTCCCTGCTTGATTCCCTCCGTGGGCCTCGTAAGCTCCAGAGAAAGATGGATGATTGGGACCCAGGGCTGGTATCTAGGTTCATGTTCTGTGCCTCAACTTCGCAGCTGTTCTCTCTAAGCGGGTCACAAAGGCTCTCTGGAAGAGTTTCCTTAGAGGCTCAGAAACAGGAAATTAGCCGACAGGCCCACGGGGATGCCAGTTCTCTGCAGCAACAACCCTACAAGCGTCAGACACTTGGGTTCTCTTCGGTAAATGGAAGAACAACTCTGCTTGGAAGCTTCTGCCATCCAGTTTGAGAGTCACACTTCCACCGCAGCCTAGGATTCCAAGTGTTGCCATGCCGCCACAATTTCCAATTCTTAGGCCTATGACGGCAGAGTGTCTGGCAGTTCTCAAACAGACCTTAGGAATGCAGGCGTTTTGGCTCCTTCCACCGAGAAAGCAGCTCCTCCAGATCCTCTGTCGTTAGGTATTTCATGTTAGAATATCTCTAGGCGCCCTCTTTCCTCCTCCACGAGGTTAGACACAAACGGACTTGCCCTAAATGGAAGAAGCCTTCTGAGTCCGGCAGAAAGGCAGCCTCTCCCACTCAGTGTCCCCACACGACTGAGCCCCTGCTATGGGTCCGAGACACGGAGAAAGACAGCCGTAACCCCGAGCTTTTCCACAATCTACTATAGGCCTCACCCTCAAGCTCACGTCAATTTCATAGAGAAAACACCAGGCCTCGGTGTGCTTTCCTGTGGCAAGGAAACTTTGCTTTCATTCCTTAGGTGGCACATTGGCTCAGGACGGCCCTACCCGAAGGACTCACGGTGTGCAGCCCTATTTGTTGAGATCAGCCCCTCTGGCTCTTTCTCGGATGAAACCAAGTGGGCAAAGAGCCGTTCCTAAGCTGGGGTCCCTGGGCGCTTTCCCTAGTCTACACCAGAACAGCACTCTAAGGGAGAGGAGACGCGGAGGTTTGGTACCAAAATCTCCTATTCTGAAGAGAAGCATTTCGTTGTAGGCGGGTTCCATCAGCCTTGCCGTATTTTCTCAGCTGGCTAGGATGGAGGGCAGGCAGTCAGTTGGCAGGCTGACCTGAGGCCCTGCTTCCCCGACTGTGATACAGAACCCCCGCCTGCTGCAGCCCAAAGGGACGGCTTATGGTAAGGGAAAAACCCTGTGTTGGAAAGTTCCTGCCTAACCCTCGCACAAGCACAAGCATATGGGTCAGTGGTCAAAGACTTTCCCCACAAGTTTACCATGTTTGCTCCCATCTAGCCTCCGAAGGCCGAGGTTACCTAGCTGGGGATCACACTTCAGGAAAGGTACTCATGCTGCTTGTGACTGCAAGTTGTTTCACCAGGCAGCCCAAATCGAGTACACCCACTTGCATTTTCCAGGGGCAGAGCAAAAGGTGTCAACTTACAGGCCTCCAGCCTGGGAGGGGAACATACACTTTCTGAATGGGAAAGAAGCTCATGTTTTCAGTGTGAAAGGCCACTATGCCTCTTTGCTTTGGCAGCCCAGGGGTAGCGTCGGCTCTGAAATGCTTCCAAAGGAGCAGAGTCAGAGAACCTTTGAACCTCAGAGCAGGTGCAGCCCCGAACAAGGTCTGTCCTTGGCCTGAGAACACCCACTGCCCAGCGCTTCTTTTGGGTACACACGTGTAGAGGAAGGTTGTTGAATTCTGCTGCGTGATAACTTCTCCGGGCCACGTAGTGTGAGGGCCAGTAGAGTGGCCCTCCATCTCATCCCAGCTTCATGTGCCGGGTGTATAAGGCAAACTCCCTGCTTGAATCCCTCCGTGGGCTAAGTAAGCTCCAGAGAAAGATGGATGATTGGGACCCAGGCTGGTATCTAGGTTAATGTTCTGTGCCTCAACTTCGCAGCTGTTCTCTCTAAGCGGGTCCCAAAGGCTTTCTGGAAGAGTTTCCTTAGAGGCTCAGAAACAGGAAAGTAGCCGACAGGCCCACGGGGATGCCAGTTCTCTGCAGCAACAACGCTACCAGCGTCAGGCACTTGGGTTCTCTTTGGTAAATGGAAGAACAACTCTGCTTGGAAGCTTCTGCCATCCAGTTTGAGAGACGCACTTCCACCGCAGCCTAGGATTCCAAGTGTTGCCATGCCGCCACAATTTCCAATTCTTAGGCCTATGACGGCAGAGTGTCTGGCAGTTCTCAAAGAGACCTTAGGAATGCAGGCGTTTTGGCTCCTTCCACCGAGAAAGCAGCTCCTCCAGATCCTCTGTCGTTAGGTATTTCATGTTAGAATATCTCGAGGCGCCCTCTTTCCTCCTCCACGAGGTAAGACACAAACGGACTTGCCCTAAAGGGAAGAAGCCTTCTGAGTCCGGCAGAGAGGCAGCCTTTCCCACTCAGCATCCCCCACGACTGAGCCCCTGGTATGGGTCTGAGACACGGAGAAAGACAGCCGTAACCCCGAGCTTTTCCACAATCTAGTACAGGCCTCACCCTCAAGCTCACGTCAATTTCATAGAGAAAACACCAGGCCTCGGTGTGCTTTCCTGTGGCAAGGAAACTTTGCTTTCATTCCTTAGGTGGCACATTGGCTCAGGACGGCCCTAGCCGAAGGACTCACGGTGTGCAGCCCTATTTATTGAGATCAGCCCCTCTGGCTCTTTCTCGGATGAAACCAAGTGGGCAAAGAGCCGTTCCTAAGCTGGGGTCCCTGGGAGCTTTCCCTAGTCTACACCAGAACAGCACTCTGAGGGAGAGGAGACGCGGAGGTTTGGTAGCAAAATCTCCTATTCTGAAGAGAAACATTTCGTTGTAGGCGGGTTCCATCAGCCTTGCCGTATTTTCTCAGCTGCCTAGGATGGAGGGCAGGCAGTCAGTTGGCAGGCTCACCTGAGGCCCTGCTTCCCCGACAGTGATTCAGAACCCCCGCCTGCTGCAGCCCAAAGGGACGGCTTATGGTAAGGGAAAAACCCTGTGTTGGAAAGTTCCTGCCTAACCCTCGCACAAGCAAAAGCATATGGGTCAGTGGTCAAAGACTTTCCCCACAAGTTTACCATGTTTGCTCCCATCTAGCCTCCGAAGGCCGAGGTTACCTAGCTGGGGATCACACTTCAGGAAAGGTACTCATGCTGCTTGTGACTGCAAGTTGTTTCACCAGGCAGCCGAAATCGAGTACACCCACTTGCATTTTCCAGGGGCAGAGCAAAAGGTGTCAACTTACAGGCCTCCAGCCTGGGAGGGGAACATACACTTTCTGATTGGGAAAGAAGCTCATGCCTTCAGTGTGAAAGGCCAATATGCCTCTTTGCTTTGGCAGCCCAGGGGTAGCGTCGGCTCTGAAATGCTTCCAAAGGAGCAGAGTCAGAGAACCTTTGAACCTCAGAGCAGGTGCAGCCGCGAACAAGGTCTGCTCTTGGCCTGAGAACACCCACTGCGCAGCACTTCTTTTGGGTACACACGTGTAGAGGAAGCTTGTTGAATTCTGCTGCGTGATAACTTCTCCGGGCCACGTAGTGTGAGGGCCAGTAGAGTGGCCCTCCATCTCATCCCAGCTTCATGTGCCGGGTGTATAAGGCAAACTCCCTGCTTGATTCCCTCCGTGGGCCTCGTAAGCTCCAGAGAAAGATGGATGATTGGGACCCAGGGCTGGTATCTAGGTTCATGTTCTGTGCCTCAACTTCGCAGCTGTTCTCTCTAAGCGGGTCACAAAGGCTCTCTGGAAGAGTTTCCTTAGAGGCTCAGAAACAGGAAATTAGCCGACAGGCCCACGGGGATGCCAGTTCTCTGCAGCAACAACCCTACAAGCGTCAGACACTTGGGTTCTCTTCGGTAAATGGAAGAACAACTCTGCTTGGAAGCTTCTGCCATCCAGTTTGAGAGTCACACTTCCACCGCAGCCTAGGATTCCAAGTGTTGCCATGCCGCCACAATTTCCAATTCTTAGGCCTATGACGGCAGAGTGTCTGGCAGTTCTCAAAGAGACCTTAGGAATGCAGGCGTTTTGGCTCCTTCCACCGAGAAAGCAGCTCCTCCAGATCCTCTGTCGTTAGGTATTTCATGTTAGAATATCTCTAGGCGCCCTCTTTCCTCCTCCACGAGGTAAGACACAAACGGACTTGCCCTAAAGGGAAGAAGCCTTCTGAGTCCGGCAGAGAGGCAGCCTTTCCCACTCAGCATCCCCCACGACTGAGCCCCAGGTATGGGTCTGAGACACGGAGATAGACAGCCGTAACCCCGAGCTTTTCCACAATCTAGTATAGGCCTCACCCTGAAGCTCACGTCAATTTCATAGAGAAAACACCAGGCCTCGGTGTGCTTTCCTGTGGCAAGGAAACTTTGCTTTCATTCCTTAGGTGGCACATTGGCTCAGGACGGCCCTACCCGAAGGACTCACGGTGTGCAGCCCTATTTATTGAGATCAGCCCCTCTGGCTCTTTCTCGGATGAAACCAAGTGGGCAAAGAGCCGTTCCTAAGCTGGGGTCCCTGGGAGCCTTCCCTAGTCTACACCAGAACAGCACTCTGAGGGAGAGGAGACGCGGAGGCTTGGTAGCAAAATCTCCTATTCTGCAGAGAAACATTTCGTTGTAGGTGGGTTCCATCAGCCTTGCCATATTTTCTCAGCTGGCTAGGACGGAGGGCAGGAAGTCAGTTGGCAGGCTCACCTGAGGCCCTGCTTCCCCGACTGTGATACAGAACCCCCGCCTGCTGCAGCCCAAAGGGACGGCTTATGGTAAGGGGAAAACCCTGTGTTGGAAAGTTCCTGCCTAACCCTCGCACAAGCACAAGCATATGGGTCAGTGGTCCAAGACTTTCCCCACACGTTTACCATGTTTGCTCCCATCTGGCCTCCGAAGGCCGAGGTTACCTAGCTGGGAATCACACTTCAGGAGAGGTACTCATGCTGCTTGGGACTGCAATTTTTTTCACCAGGCAGCCCAAATCGAGTCCACCCACTTGCATTTTCCAGGGGCCGAGCCTGGGAGGGGCAACATACACTTTCTGAATGGGAAAGAAGCCCATGCCTTCAGTGTGAAAGGCCACTATGCCTCTTTGCTTTGGCAGCCCAGGGATAGCGTCGGCTCTGAAATGCTTCCAAAGGAGCAGAGTCAGAGAACCTTTGAACCACAGAGCAGGTGCAGCCCCGAACAAGGTCTGCTCTTGGCCTGAGAACACCCACTGCCCAGCGCTTCGTTTGGGTACACACGTGTAGAGGAAGGTTGTTGAATTCTGCTGCGTGATAACTTCTCCGGGCCACGTAGCGTGAGGGCCAGTAGAGTGGCCCTCCATCTCATCCCGGCTTCATGTGCCGGGTGTATAAGTCAAACTCCCTGCCTCAATCCCTCCGTGGGCTACGTAACCTCCAGAGAGAGGTGGGTGATTGGGACCCAGAGCTGGTATCTAGGTCACTGCTCTGTGCCTCAACTTCGCAGCTGTTCTCTCTAAGCGGGTCCCAAAGGCTTTCTGGAAGAGTTTCCTTAGAGGGCCAGAAAAAGGAAATTAGCCGACAGGCCCACGGGGATGCCAGTTCTCGGCAGCAACAACGCTACCAGCGTCAGACCCTTGGGTTCTCTTTGGTAAATGGAAGAACAACTCTGCTTGGAAGCTTCTGCCATCCAGTTTGAGAGTCGCACTTCCACCGCAGCCTAGGATTCCAAGTGTTGCCATGCCGCCACAATTTCCCATTCTTAGGCCTATGACGGCAGAGTATCTGGCAGTCCTCAAAGAGACCTTAGGGATGCAGGCGTTTTGGCTCCTTCCACCGAGAAAGCAGCTCCTCCAGATCCTCTGTCGTTAGGTATTTCATGTTAGAATATCTCTAGGCGCCCTCTTTCCTCCTCCACGAGGTAAGACACAAACGGACTTGCCCTAAAGGGAAGAAGCCTTCTGAGTCCCGCAGAGAGGCAGCCTCTCCCACTCAGCATTCCCCGACGACTGAGCCCCTGGCAAGGGTCCGAGACACGGAGGAAGACAGCCGTAACCCCGAGCTTTTCCACAATGTAGTATAGGCCTCACCCTGAAGCTCACGTCAATTTCATAGAGAAAACACCAGGCCTCGGTGTGCTTTCCTGTGGCAAGGAAACTTTGCTTTCATTCCTTAGGTGGCACATTGGCTCAGGACGGCCCTACCCGAAGGACTCACGGTGTGCAACCCTATTTGTTGAGATCAGCCCCTCTGGCTCTTTCTCGGATGAAACCAAGTGGGCAAAGAGCCGTTCCTAAGCTGGGGTCCCTGGGAGCCTTCCCTAGTCTACACCAGAACAGCACTCTGAGGGAGAGGAGACGCGGAGGTTTGGTAGCAAAATCTCCTATTCTGAAGAGAAACATTTCGTTGTAGGCGGGTTCCATCAGCCTTGCAGTATTTTCTCAGCTGCCTAGGATGGAGGGCAGGCAGTCAGTTGGCAGACTCACCTGAGGCCCTGCTTCCCCGACTGTGATATAGAACCCCCGCCTGCTGCAGCCCAAAGGGACGGCTTATGGTAAGGGAAAAACCGTGTGTTGGAAAGTTTCTGCCTAACCCTCGCACAAGCACAAGCATATGGGTCAGTGGTCAAAGACTTTCCCCACAAGTTTACCATGTTTGCTCCCATCTAGCCTCCGAAGGCCGAGGTTACCTAGCTGGGGATCACACTTCAGGAAAGGTACTCATGCTGCTTGTGACTGCAAGTTGTTTCACCAGGCAGCCCAAATCGAGTACAGCCACTTGCATTTTCCAGGGGCAGAGCAAAAGGTGTCAACTTACAGGCCTCCAGCCTGGGAGGGGAATATACACTTTCTGAATGGGAAAGAAGCTCATGCCTTCAGTGTGAAAGGCCACTATGCCTCTTTGCTTTGGCAGCCCAGGGGTAGCGTCGGCTCTGAAATGCTTCCAAAGGAGCAGAGTCAGAGAACATTTGAACCTCAGAGCAGGTGCAGCCGCGAACAAGGTCTGCTCTTGGCCTGAGAACACCCACTGCCCAGCGCTTCTTTTGGGTACCCACGTGTAGAGGAAGGTTGTTGAATTCTGCTGCGTGATAACTTCTCCGGGCCACGTAGTGTGAGGGCCAGTAGAGTGGCCCTCCATCTCATCCCAGCTTCATGTGCCGGGTGTATAAGGCAAACTCCCTGCTTGAATCCCTCCGTGGGCTACGTAAACTCCAGAGAAAGATGGATGATTGGGACCCAGGGCTGGTACCTAGGTTAATGTTCTGTGCCTCAACTTCGCAGCTGTTCTCTCTAAGCGTGTCCCAAAGGCTCTCTGGAAGAGTTTCCTTAGAGGCTCAGAAACAGGAAAGTAGCCGACAGGCCCACGGGGATGCCAGTTCTCTGCAGCAACAACGCTACCAGCGTCAGACACTTGGGTTCTCTTTGGTAAATGGAAGAACAACTCTGCTTGGAAGCTTCTGCCATCCAGTTTGAGAGTCGCACTTCCACCGCAGCCTAGGATTCCATGTGTTGCCATGCCGCCACAATTTCCAATTCTTAGGCCTATGACAGCAGAGTGTCTGGCAGTTCTCAAAGAGACCTTAGGAATGCAGGCGTTTTGGCTCCTTCCACCGAGAAAGCAGCTCCTCCAGATCCTCTGTCGTTAGGTATTTCATGTTAGAATATCTCTAGGCGCCCTCTTTCCTCCTCCACGAGGTAAGACACAAACGGACTTGCCCTAAAGGGAAGAAGCCTTCTGAGTCCGGCAGAGAGGCAGCCTCTCCCACTCAGCGTCACCCTACGACTGAGCCCCTGGTATGGGTCCGAGACACGGAGATAGACAGCCGTAACCCCGAGCTTTTCCACAATGTAGTATAGGCCTCTCCATCAAGCTCACGTCAATTTCATAGAGAAAACACCAGGCCTCGGTGTGCTTTCCTGTGGCAAGGAAACTTTGCTTTCATTCCTTAGGTGGCACATTGGCTCAGGACGGCCCTAGCCGAAGGACTCACGGTGTGCAGCCCTATTTGTTGAGATCAGCCCCTCTGGCTCTTTCTCTGATGCAACCAAGTGGGCAAAGAGCCGTTCCTAAGCTGGGGTCCCTGGGAGCTTTCTCTAGTCTACACCAGAACAGCACTCTGAGGGAGAGGAGACGCGGAGGTTTGGTAGCAAAATCTCCTATTCTGAAGAGAAACATTTCGTTGTAGGCGGGTTCCATCAGCCTTGCCGTATTTTCTCAGCTGCCTAGGATGGAGGGCAGGCAGTCAGTTGGCAGGCTCACCTGAGGCCCTGCTTCCCCGACTGTGATTCAGAACCCCCGCCTGCTGCAGCCCAAAGGGACGGCTTATGGTAAGGGAAAAACCCTGTGTTGGAAAGTTCCTGCCTAACCCTCGCACAAGCACAAGCATATGGGTCAGTGGTCAAAGACTTTCCCCACAAGTATACCATGTTTGCTCCCATCTAGCCTCCGAAGGCCGAGGTTACCTAGCTGGGGATCACACTTCAGGAAAGGTACTCATACTGCATGTGACTGCAAGTTGTTTCACCAGGCAGCCCAAATCGAGTACACCCACTTGCATTTTCCAGGGGCAGAGCAAAAGGTGTAAACTTACACGCCTCCAGCCTGGGAGGGGCGACATACATTTTCTGAAAGGGAAAGAAGCCCATGCCTTCAGTGTGAAAGGCCACTATGCCTCTTTGCTTTGGCAGCCCAGGGGTAGCGTCGGCTCTGAAATGCTTCCAAAGGAGCAGAGTCAGAGAACCTTTGAACCACAGAGCAGGTGCAGCCCCGAACAAGGTCTGCTCTTGGCCTGAGAACACCCACTGCGCAGCACTTCTTTTGGGTACACACGTGTAGAGGAAGCTTGTTGAATTCTGCTGCGTGATAACTTCTCCGGGCCACGTAGTGTGAGGGCCAGTAGAGTGGCCCTCCATCTCATCCCAGCTTCATGTGCCGGGTGTATAAGGCAAACTCCCTGCTTGATTCCCTCCGTGGGCCTCGTAAGCTCCAGAGAAAGATGGATGATTGGGACCCAGGGCTGGTATCTAGGTTCATGTTCTGTGCCTCAACTTCGCAGCTGTTCTCTCTAAGCGGGTCACAAAGGCTCTCTGGAAGAGTTTCCTTAGAGGCTCAGAAACAGGAAATTAGCCGACAGGCCCACGGGGATGCCAGTTCTCTGCAGCAACAACCCTACAAGCGTCAGACACTTGGGTTCTCTTCGGTAAATGGAAGAACAACTCTGCTTGGAAGCTTCTGCCATCCAGTTTGAGAGTCACACTTCCACCGCAGCCTAGGATTCCAAGTGTTGCCATGCCGCCACAATTTCCAATTCTTAGGCCTATGACGGCAGAGTGTCTGGCAGTTCTCAAACAGACCTTAGGAATGCAGGCGTTTTGGCTCCTTCCACCGAGAAAGCAGCTCCTCCAGATCCTCTGTCGTTAGGTATTTCATGTTAGAATATCTCTAGGCGCCCTCTTTCCTCCTCCACGAGGTTAGACACAAACGGACTTGCCCTAAATGGAAGAAGCCTTCTGAGTCCGGCAGAAAGGCAGCCTCTCCCACTCAGTGTCCCCACACGACTGAGCCCCTGGTATGGGTCCGAGACACGGAGAAAGACAGCCGTAACCCCGAGCTTTTCCACAATCTACTATAGGCCTCACCCTCAAGCTCACGTCAATTTCATAGAGAAAACACCAGGCCTCGGTGTGCTTTCCTGTGGCAAGGAAACTTTGCTTTCATTCCTTAGGTGGCACATTGGCTCAGGACGGCCCTACCCGAAGGACTCACGGTGTGCAGCCCTATTTGTTGAGATCAGCCCCTCTGGCTCTTTCTCGGATGAAACCAAGTGGGCAAAGAGCCGTTCCTAAGCTGGGGTCCCTGGGCGCTTTCCCTAGTCTACACCAGAACAGCACTCTAAGGGAGAGGAGACGCGGAGGTTTGGTACCAAAATCTCCTATTCTGAAGAGAAGCATTTCGTTGTAGGCGGGTTCCATCAGCCTTGCCGTATTTTCTCAGCTGGCTAGGATGGAGGGCAGGCAGTCAGTTGGCAGACTGACCTGAGGCCCTGCTTCCCCGACTGTGATACAGAACCCCCGCCTGCTGCAGCCCAAAGGGACGGCTTATGGTAAGGGAAAAACCCTGTGTTGGAAAGTTCCTGCCTAACCCTCGCACAAGCACAAGCATATGGGTCAGTGGTCAAAGACTTTCCCCACAAGTTTACCATGTTTGCTCCCATCTAGCCTCCGAAGGCCGAGGTTACCTAGCTGGGGATCACACTTCAGGAAAGGTACTCATGCTGCTTGTGACTGCAAGTTGTTTCACCAGGCAGCCCAAATCGAGTACACCCACTTGCATTTTCCAGGGGCAGAGCAAAAGGTGTCAACTTACAGGCCTCCAGCCTGGGAGGGGAACATACACTTTCTGAATGGGAAAGAAGCTCATGTTTTCAGTGTGAAAGGCCACTATGCCTCTTTGCTTTGGCAGCCCAGGGGTAGCGTCGGCTCTGAAATGCTTCCAAAGGAGCAGAGTCAGAGAACCTTTGAACCTCAGAGCAGGTGCAGCCCCGAACAAGGTCTGTCCTTGGCCTGAGAACACCCACTGCCCAGCGTTTCTTTTGGGTACACACGTGTAGAGGAAGGTTGTTGAATTCTGCTGCGTGATAACTTCTCCGGGCCACGTAGTGTGAGGGCCAGTAGAGTGGCCCTCCATCTCATCCCAGCTTCATGTGCCGGGTGTATAAGGCAAACTCCCTGCTTGAATCCCTCCGTGGGCTAAGTAAGCTCCAGAGAAAGATGGATGATTGGGACCCAGGCTGGTATCTAGGTTAATGTTCTGTGCCTCAACTTCGCAGCTGTTCTCTCTAAGCGGGTCCCAAAGGCTTTCTGGAAGAGTTTCCTTAGAGGCTCAGAAACAGGAAAGTAGCCGACAGGCCCACGGGGATGCCAGTTCTCTGCAGCAACAACGCTACCAGCGTCAGGCACTTGGGTTCTCTTTGGTAAATGGAAGAACAACTCTGCTTGGAAGCTTCTGCCATCCAGTTTGAGAGACGCACTTCCACCGCAGCCTAGGATTCCAAGTGTTGCCATGCCGCCACAATTTCCAATTCTTAGGCCTATGACGGCAGAGTGTCTGGCAGTTCTCAAAGAGACCTTAGGAATGCAGGCGTTTTGGCTCCTTCCACCGAGAAAGCAGCTCCTCCAGATCCTCTGTCGTTAGGTATTTCATGTTAGAATATCTCGAGGCGCCCTCTTTCCTCCTCCACGAGGTAAGACACAAACGGACTTGCCCTAAAGGGAAGAAGCCTTCTGAGTCCGGCAGAGAGGCAGCCTTTCCCACTCAGCATCCCCCACGACTGAGCCCCTGGTATGGGTCTGAGACACGGAGAAAGACAGCCGTAACCCCGAGCTTTTCCACAATCTAGTACAGGCCTCACCCTCAAGCTCACGTCAATTTCATAGAGAAAACACCAGGCCTCGGTGTGCTTTCCTGTGGCAAGGAAACTTTGCTTTCATTCCTTAGGTGGCACATTGGCTCAGGACGGCCCTAGCCGAAGGACTCACGGTGTGCAGCCCTATTTATTGAGATCAGCCCCTCTGGCTCTTTCTCGGATGAAACCAAGTGGGCAAAGAGCCGTTCCTAAGCTGGGGTCCCTGGGAGCTTTCCCTAGTCTACACCAGAACAGCACTCTGAGGGAGAGGAGACGCGGAGGTTTGGTAGCAAAATCTCGTATTCTGAAGAGAAACATTTCGTTGTAGGCGGGTTCCATCAGCCTTGCCGTATTTTCTCAGCTGCCTAGGATGGAGGGCAGGCAGTCAGTTGGCAGGCTCACCTGAGGCCCTGCTTCCCCGACTGTGATTCAGAACCCCCGCCTGCTGCAGCCCAAAGGGACGGCTTATGGTAAGGGAAAAACCCTGTGTTGGAAAGTTCCTGCCTAACCCTCGCACAAGCAAAAGCATATGGGTCAGTGGTCAAAGACTTTCCCCACAAGTTTACCATGTTTGCTCCCATCTAGCCTCCGAAGGCCGAGGTTACCTAGCTGGGGATCACACTTCAGGAAAGGTACTCATGCTGCTTGTGACTGCAAGTTGTTTCACCAGGCAGCCGAAATCGAGTACACCCACTTGCATTTTCCAGGGGCAGAGCAAAAGGTGTCAACTTACAGGCCTCCAGCCTGGGAGGGGAACATACACTTTCTGAATGGGAAAGAAGCTCATGCCTTCAGTGTGAAAGGCCACTATGCCTCTTTGCTTTGGCAGCCCAGGGGTAGCGTCGGCTCTGAAATGCTTCCAAAGGAGCAGAGTCAGAGAACCTTTGAACCTCAGAGCAGGTGCAGCCGCGAACAAGGTCTGCTCTTGGCCTGAGAACACCCACTGCGCAGCACTTCTTTTGGGTACACACGTGTAGAGGAAGCTTGTTGAATTCTGCTGCGTGATAACTTCTCCGGGCCACGTAGTGTGAGGGCCAGTAGAGTGGCCCTCCATCTCATCCCAGCTTCATGTGCCGGGTGTATAAGGCAAACTCCCTGCTTGATTCCCTCCGTGGGCCTCGTAAGCTCCAGAGAAAGATGGATGATTGGGACCCAGGGCTGGTATCTAGGTTCATGTTCTGTGCCTCAACTTCGCAGCTGTTCTCTCTAAGCGGGTCACAAAGGCTCTCTGGAAGAGTTTCCTTAGAGGCTCAGAAACAGGAAATTAGCCGACAGGCCCACGGGGATGCCAGTTCTCTGCAGCAACAACCCTACAAGCGTCAGACACTTGGGTTCTCTTCGGTAAATGGAAGAACAACTCTGCTTGGAAGCTTCTGCCATCCAGTTTGAGAGTCACACTTCCACCGCAGCCTAGGATTCCAAGTGTTGCCATGCCGCCACAATTTCCAATTCTTAGGCCTATGACGGCAGAGTGTCTGGCAGTTCTCAAAGAGACCTTAGGAATGCAGGCGTTTTGGCTCCTTCCACCGAGAAAGCAGCTCCTCCAGATCCTCTGTCGTTAGGTATTTCATGTTAGAATATCTCTAGGCGCCCTCTTTCCTCCTCCACGAGGTAAGACACAAACGGACTTGCCCTAAAGGGAAGAAGCCTTCTGAGTCCGGCAGAGAGGCAGCCTTTCCCACTCAGCATCCCCCACGACTGAGCCCCAGGTATGGGTCTGAGACACGGAGATAGACAGCCGTAACCCCGAGCTTTTCCACAATCTAGTATAGGCCTCACCCTGAAGCTCACGTCAATTTCATAGAGAAAACACCAGGCCTCGGTGTGCTTTCCTGGGGCAAGGAAACTTTGCTTTCATTCCTTAGGTGGCACATTGGCTCAGGACGGCCCTACCCGAAGGACTCACGGTGTGCAGCCCTATTTATTGAGATCAGCCCCTCTGGCTCTTTCTCGGATGAAACCAAGTGGGCAAAGAGCCGTTCCTAAGCTGGGGTCCCTGGGAGCCTTCCCTAGTCTACACCAGAACAGCACTCTGAGGGAGAGGAGACGCGGAGGCTTGGTAGCAAAATCTCCTATTCTGCAGAGAAACATTTCGTTGTAGGTGGGTTCCATCAGCCTTGCCATATTTTCTCAGCTGGCTAGGACGGAGGGCAGGAAGTCAGTTGGCAGGCTCACCTGAGGCCCTGCTTCCCCGACTGTGATACAGAACCCCCGCCTGCTGCAGCCCAAAGGGACGGCTTATGGTAAGGGGAAAACCCTGTGTTGGAAAGTTCCTGCCTAACCCTCGCACAAGCACAAGCATATGGGTCAGTGGTCCAAGACTTTCCCCACACGTTTACCATGTTTGCTCCCATCTGGCCTCCGAAGGCCGAGGTTACCTAGCTGGGAATCACACTTCAGGAGAGGTACTCATGCTGCTTGGGACTGCAATTTTTTTCACCAGGCAGCCCAAATCGAGTCCACCCACTTGCATTTTCCAGGGGCCGAGCCTGGGAGGGGCAACATACACTTTCTGAATGGGAAAGAAGCCCATGCCTTCAGTGTGAAAGGCCACTATGCCTCTTTGCTTTGGCAGCCCAGGGATAGCGTCGGCTCTGAAATGCTTCCAAAGGAGCAGAGTCAGAGAACCTTTGAACCACAGAGCAGGTGCAGCCCCGAACAAGGTCTGCTCTTGGCCTGAGAACACCCACTGCCCAGCGCTTCGTTTGGGTACACACGTGTAGAGGAAGGTTGTTGAATTCTGCTGCGTGATAACTTCTCCGGGCCACGTAGCGTGAGGGCCAGTAGAGTGGCCCTCCATCTCATCCCGGCTTCATGTGCCGGGTGTATAAGTCAAACTCCCTGCCTCAATCCCTCCGTGGGCTACGTAACCTCCAGAGAGAGGTGGGTGATTGGGACCCAGAGCTGGTATCTAGGTCACTGCTCTGTGCCTCAACTTCGCAGCTGTTCTCTCTAAGCGGGTCCCAAAGGCTTTCTGGAAGAGTTTCCTTAGAGGGCCAGAAACAGGAAATTAGCCGACAGGCCCACGGGGATGCCAGTTCTCGGCAGCAACAACGCTACCAGCGTCAGACCCTTGGGTTCTCTTTGGTAAATGGAAGAACAACTCTGCTTGGAAGCTTCTGCCATCCAGTTTGAGAGTCGCACTTCCACCGCAGCCTAGGATTCCAAGTGTTGCCATGCCGCCACAATTTCCCATTCTTAGGCCTATGACGGCAGAGTATCTGGCAGTCCTCAAAGAGACCTTAGGGATGCAGGCGTTTTGGCTCCTTCCACCGAGAAAGCAGCTCCTCCAGATCCTCTGTCGTTAGGTATTTCATGTTAGAATATCTCTAGGCGCCCTCTTTCCTCCTCCACGAGGTAAGACACAAACGGACTTGCCCTAAAGGGAAGAAGCCTTCTGAGTCCCGCAGAGAGGCAGCCTCTCCCACTCAGCATTCCCCGACGACTGAGCCCCTGGCAAGGGTCCGAGACACGGAGGAAGACAGCCGTAACCCCGAGCTTTTCCACAATGTAGTATAGGCCTCACCCTGAAGCTCACGTCAATTTCATAGAGAAAACACCAGGCCTCGGTGTGCTTTCCTGTGGCAAGGAAACTTTGCTTTCATTCCTTAGGTGGCACATTGGCTCAGGACGGCCCTACCCGAAGGACTCACGGTGTGCAACCCTATTTGTTGAGATCAGCCCCTCTGGCTCTTTCTCGGATGAAACCAAGTGGGCAAAGAGCCGTTCCTAAGCTGGGGTCCCTGGGAGCCTTCCCTAGTCTACACCAGAACAGCACTCTGAGGGAGAGGAGACGCGGAGTCTTGGTAGCCAAATCTCCTATTCTGCAGAGAAACATTTCGTTGTAGGTGGGTTCCATCAGCCTTGCCATATTTTCTCAGCTGCCTAGGAAGGAGGGCAGGCAGTCAGTTGGCAGGCTCACCTGAGGCCCTGCTTCCCCGACTGTGATACAGAACCCCCGCCTGCTGCAGCCCAAAGGGACGGCTTATGGTAAGGGAAAAACCGTGTGTTGGAAAGTTTCTGCCTAACCGTCGCACAAGCACAAGCATATGGGTCAGTGGTCAAAGACTTTCCCCACAAGTTTACCATGTTTGCTCCCATCTAGCCTCCGAAGGCCGAGGTTACCTAGCTGGGGATCACACTTCAGGAAAGGTACTCATGCTGCTTGTGACTGCAAGTTGTTTCACCAGGCAGCCCAAATCGAGTACAGCCACTTGCATTTTCCAGGGGCAGAGCAAAAGGTGTCAACTTACAGGCCTCCAGCCTGGGAGGGGAATATACACTTTCTGAATGGGAAAGAAGCTCATGCCTTCAGTGTGAAAGGCCACTATGCCTCTTTGCTTTGGCAGCCCAGGGGTAGCGTCGGCTCTGAAATGCTTCCACAGGAGCAGAGTCAGAGAAAATTTGAACCTCAGAGCAGGTGCAGCCGCGAACAAGGTCTGCTCTTGGCCTGAGAACACCCACTGCCCAGCGCTTCTTTTGGGTACCCACGTGTAGAGGAAGGTTGTTGAATTCTGCTGCGTGATAACTTCTCCGGGCCACGTAGTGTGAGGGCCAGTAGAGTGGCCCTCCATCTCATCCCAGCTTCATGTGCCGGGTGTATAAGGCAAACTCCCTGCTTGAATCCCTCCGTGGGCTACGTAAACTCCAGAGAAAGATGGATGATTGGGACCCAGGGCTGGTACCTAGGTTAATGTTCTGTGCCTCAACTTCGCAGCTGTTCTCTCTAAGCGTGTCCCAAAGGCTCTCTGGAAGAGTTTCCTTAGAGGCTCAGAAACAGGAAAGTAGCCGACAGGCCCACGGGGATGCCAGTTCTCTGCAGCAACAACGCTACCAGCGTCAGACACTTGGGTTCTCTTTGGTAAATGGAAGAACAACTCTGCTTGGAAGCTTCTGCCATCCAGTTTGAGAGTCGCACTTCCACCGCAGCCTAGGATTCCATGTGTTGCCATGCCGCCACAATTTCCAATTCTTAGGCCTATGACAGCAGAGTGTCTGGCAGTTCTCAAAGAGACCTTAGGAATGCAGGCGTTTTGGCTCCTTCCACCGAGAAAGCAGCTCCTCCAGATCCTCTGTCGTTAGGTATTTCATGTTAGAATATCTCTAGGCGCCCTCTTTCCTCCTCCACGAGGTAAGACACAAACGGACTTGCCCTAAAGGGAAGAAGCCTTCTGAGTCCGGCGGAGAGGCAGCCTCTCCCACTCAGCGTCACCCCACGACTGAGCCCCTGGTATGGGTCCGAGACACGGAGATAGACAGCCGTAACCCCGAGCTTTTCCACAATGTAGTATAGGCCTCTCCATCAAGCTCACGTCAATTTCATAGAGAAAACACCAGGCCTCGGTGTGCTTTCCTGTGGCAAGGAAACTTTGCTTTCATTCCTTAGGTGGCACATTGGCTCAGGACGGCCCTAGCCGAAGGACTCACGGTGTGCAGCCCTATTTGTTGAGATCAGCCCCTCTGGCTCTTTCTCTGATGCAACCAAGTGGGCAAAGAGCCGTTCCTAAGCTGGGGTCCCTGGGAGCTTTCTCTAGTCTACACCAGAACAGCACTCTGAGGGAGAGGAGACGCGGAGGTTTGGTAGCAAAATCTCCTATTCTGAAGAGAAACATTTCGTTGTAGGCGGGTTCCATCAGCCTTGCCGAATTTTCTCAGCTGCCTAGGATGGAGGGCAGGCAGTCAGTTGGCAGGCTCACCTGAGGCCCTGCTTCCCCGACTGTGATTCAGAACCCCCGCCTGCTGCAGCCCAAAGGGACGGCTTATGGTAAGGGAAAAACCCTGTGTTGGAAAGTTCCTGCCTAACCCTCGCACAAGCACAAGCATATGGGTCAGTGGTCAAAGACTTTCCCCACAAGTATACCATGTTTGCTCCCATCTAGCCTCCGAAGGCCGAGGTTACCTAGCTGGGGATCACACTTCAGGAAAGGTACTCATACTGCATGTGACTGCAAGTTGTTTCACCAGGCAGCCCAAATCGAGTACACCCACTTGCATTTTCCAG
This sequence comes from Eschrichtius robustus, assembly GCF_028021215.1. Classification (NCBI taxonomy): domain Eukaryota; kingdom Metazoa; phylum Chordata; class Mammalia; order Artiodactyla; family Eschrichtiidae; genus Eschrichtius; species Eschrichtius robustus. The sequence goes on from NC_090842.1 coordinate 44,743,289, forward strand.
GGGCAGAGCAAAAGGTGTAAACTTACACGCCTCCAGCCTGGGAGGGGCGACATACATTTTCTGAAAGGGAAAGAAGCCCATGCCTTCAGTGTGAAAGGCCACTATGCCTCTTTGCTTTGGCAGCCCAGGGGTAGTGTCGGCTCTGAAATGCTTCCAAAGGAGCAGAGTCAGAGAACCTTTGAACCACAGAGCAGGTGCAGCCCCGAACAAGGTCTGCTCTTGGCCTGAGAACACCCACTGCGCAGCACTTCTTTTGGGTACACACGTGTAGAGGAAGCTTGTTGAATTCTGCTGCGTGATAACTTCTCCGGGCCACGTAGTGTGAGGGCCAGTAGAGTGGCCCTCCATCTCATCCCAGCTTCATGTGCCGGGTGTATAAGGCAAACTCCCTGCTTGATTCCCTCCGTGGGCCTCGTAAGCTCCAGAGAAAGATGGATGATTGGGACCCAGGGCTGGTATCTAGGTTCATGTTCTGTGCCTCAACTTCGCAGCTGTTCTCTCTAAGCGGGTCACAAAGGCTCTCTGGAAGAGTTTCCTTAGAGGCTCAGAAACAGGAAATTAGCCGACAGGCCCACGGGGATGCCAGTTCTCTGCAGCAACAACCCTACAAGCGTCAGACACTTGGGTTCTCTTCGGTAAATGGAAGAACAACTCTGCTTGGAAGCTTCTGCCATCCAGTTTGAGAGTCACACTTCCACCGCAGCCTAGGATTCCAAGTGTTGCCATGCCGCCACAATTTCCAATTCTTAGGCCTATGACGGCAGAGTGTCTGGCAGTTCTCAAACAGACCTTAGGAATGCAGGCGTTTTGGCTCCTTCCACCGAGAAAGCAGCTCCTCCAGATCCTCTGTCGTTAGGTATTTCATGTTAGAATATCTCTAGGCGCCCTCTTTCCTCCTCCACGAGGTTAGACACAAACGGACTTGCCCTAAATGGAAGAAGCCTTCTGAGTCCGGCAGAAAGGCAGCCTCTCCCACTCAGTGTCCCCACACGACTGAGCCCCTGGTATGGGTCCGAGACACGGAGAAAGACAGCCGTAACCCCGAGCTTTTCCACAATCTACTATAGGCCTCACCCTCAAGCTCACGTCAATTTCATAGAGAAAACACCAGGCCTCGGTGTGCTTTCCTGTGGCAAGGAAACTTTGCTTTCATTCCTTAGGTGGCACATTGGCTCAGGACGGCCCTACCCGAAGGACTCACGGTGTGCAGCCCTATTTGTTGAGATCAGCCCCTCTGGCTCTTTCTCGGATGAAACCAAGTGGGCAAAGAGCCGTTCCTAAGCTGGGGTCCCTGGGCGCTTTCCCTAGTCTACACCAGAACAGCACTCTAAGGGAGAGGAGACGCGGAGGTTTGGTACCAAAATCTCCTATTCTGAAGAGAAGCATTTCGTTGTAGGCGGGTTCCATCAGCCTTGCCGTATTTTCTCAGCTGGCTAGGATGGAGGGCAGGCAGTCAGTTGGCAGGCTGACCTGAGGCCCTGCTTCCCCGACTGTGATACAGAACCCCCGCCTGCTGCAGCCCAAAGGGACGGCTTATGGTAAGGGAAAAACCCTGTGTTGGAAAGTTCCTGCCTAACCCTCGCACAAGCACAAGCATATGGGTCAGTGGTCAAAGACTTTCCCCACAAGTTTACCATGTTTGCTCCCATCTAGCCTCCGAAGGCCGAGGTTACCTAGCTGGGGATCACACTTCAGGAAAGGTACTCATGCTGCTTGTGACTGCAAGTTGTTTCACCAGGCAGCCCAAATCGAGTACACCCACTTGCATTTTCCAGGGGCAGAGCAAAAGGTGTCAACTTACAGGCCTCCAGCCTGGGAGGGGAACATACACTTTCTGAATGGGAAAGAAGCTCATGTTTTCAGTGTGAAAGGCCACTATGCCTCTTTGCTTTGGCAGCCCAGGGGTAGCGTCGGCTCTGAAATGCTTCCAAAGGAGCAGAGTCAGAGAACCTTTGAACCTCAGAGCAGGTGCAGCCCCGAACAAGGTCTGTCCTTGGCCTGAGAACACCCACTGCCCAGCGCTTCTTTTGGGTACACACGTGTAGAGGAAGGTTGTTGAATTCTGCTGCGTGATAACTTCTCCGGGCCACGTAGTGTGAGGGCCAGTAGAGTGGCCCTCCATCTCATCCCAGCTTCATGTGCCGGGTGTATAAGGCAAACTCCCTGCTTGAATCCCTCCGTGGGCTAAGTAAGCTCCAGAGAAAGATGGATGATTGGGACCCAGGCTGGTATCTAGGTTAATGTTCTGTGCCTCAACTTCGCAGCTGTTCTCTCTAAGCGGGTCCCAAAGGCTTTCTGGAAGAGTTTCCTTAGAGGCTCAGAAACAGGAAAGTAGCCGACAGGCCCACGGGGATGCCAGTTCTCTGCAGCAACAACGCTACCAGCGTCAGGCACTTGGGTTCTCTTTGGTAAATGGAAGAACAACTCTGCTTGGAAGCTTCTGCCATCCAGTTTGAGAGACGCACTTCCACCGCAGCCTAGGATTCCAAGTGTTGCCATGCCGCCACAATTTCCAATTCTTAGGCCTATGACGGCAGAGTGTCTGGCAGTTCTCAAAGAGACCTTAGGAATGCAGGCGTTTTGGCTCCTTCCACCGAGAAAGCAGCTCCTCCAGATCCTCTGTCGTTAGGTATTTCATGTTAGAATATCTCGAGGCGCCCTCTTTCCTCCTCCACGAGGTAAGACACAAACGGACTTGCCCTAAAGGGAAGAAGCCTTCTGAGTCCGGCAGAGAGGCAGCCTTTCCCACTCAGCATCCCCCACGACTGAGCCCCTGGTATGGGTCTGAGACACGGAGAAAGACAGCCGTAACCCCGAGCTTTTCCACAATCTAGTACAGGCCTCACCCTCAAGCTCACGTCAATTTCATAGAGAAAACACCAGGCCTCGGTGTGCTTTCCTGTGGCAAGGAAACTTTGCTTTCATTCCTTAGGTGGCACATTGGCTCAGGACGGCCCTAGCCGAAGGACTCACGGTGTGCAGCCCTATTTATTGAGATCAGCCCCTCTGGCTCTTTCTCGGATGAAACCAAGTGGGCAAAGAGCCGTTCCTAAGCTGGGGTCCCTGGGAGCTTTCCCTAGTCTACACCAGAACAGCACTCTGAGGGAGAGGAGACGCGGAGGTTTGGTAGCAAAATCTCCTATTCTGAAGAGAAACATTTCGTTGTAGGCGGGTTCCATCAGCCTTGCCGTATTTTCTCAGCTGCCTAGGATGGAGGGCAGGCAGTCAGTTGGCAGGCTCACCTGAGGCCCTGCTTCCCCGACTGTGATTCAGAACCCCCGCCTGCTGCAGCCCAAAGGGACGGCTTATGGTAAGGGAAAAACCCTGTGTTGGAAAGTTCCTGCCTAACCCTCGCACAAGCAAAAGCATATGGGTCAGTGGTCAAAGACTTTCCCCACAAGTTTACCATGTTTGCTCCCATCTAGCCTCCGAAGGCCGAGGTTACCTAGCTGGGGATCACACTTCAGGAAAGGTACTCATGCTGCTTGTGACTGCAAGTTGTTTCACCAGGCAGCCGAAATCGAGTACACCCACTTGCATTTTCCAGGGGCAGAGCAAAAGGTGTCAACTTACAGGCCTCCAGCCTGGGAGGGGAACATACACTTTCTGAATGGGAAAGAAGCTCATGCCTTCAGTGTGAAAGGCCACTATGCCTCTTTGCTTTGGCAGCCCAGGGGTAGCGTCGGCTCTGAAATGCTTCCAAAGGAGCAGAGTCAGAGAACCTTTGAACCTCAGAGCAGGTGCAGCCGCGAACAAGGTCTGCTCTTGGCCTGAGAACACCCACTGCGCAGCACTTCTTTTGGGTACACACGTGTAGAGGAAGCTTGTTGAATTCTGCTGCGTGATAACTTCTCCGGGCCACGTAGTGTGAGGGCCAGTAGAGTGGCCCTCCATCTCATCCCAGCTTCATGTGCCGGGTGTATAAGGCAAACTCCCTGCTTGATTCCCTCCGTGGGCCTCGTAAGCTCCAGAGAAAGATGGATGATTGGGACCCAGGGCTGGTATCTAGGTTCATGTTCTGTGCCTCAACTTCGCAGCTGTTCTCTCTAAGCGGGTCACAAAGGCTCTCTGGAAGAGTTTCCTTAGAGGCTCAGAAACAGGAAATTAGCCGACAGGCCCACGGGGATGCCAGTTCTCTGCAGCAACAACCCTACAAGCGTCAGACACTTGGGTTCTCTTCGGTAAATGGAAGAACAACTCTGCTTGGAAGCTTCTGCCATCCAGTTTGAGAGTCACACTTCCACCGCAGCCTAGGATTCCAAGTGTTGCCATGCCGCCACAATTTCCAATTCTTAGGCCTATGACGGCAGAGTGTCTGGCAGTTCTCAAAGAGACCTTAGGAATGCAGGCGTTTTGGCTCCTTCCACCGAGAAAGCAGCTCCTCCAGATCCTCTGTCGTTAGGTATTTCATGTTAGAATATCTCTAGGCGCCCTCTTTCCTCCTCCACGAGGTAAGACACAAACGGACTTGCCCTAAAGGGAAGAAGCCTTCTGAGTCCGGCAGAGAGGCAGCCTTTCCCACTCAGCATCCCCCACGACTGAGCCCCAGGTATGGGTCTGAGACACGGAGATAGACAGCCGTAACCCCGAGCTTTTCCACAATCTAGTATAGGCCTCACCCTGAAGCTCACGTCAATTTCATAGAGAAAACACCAGGCCTCGGTGTGCTTTCCTGGGGCAAGGAAACTTTGCTTTCATTCCTTAGGTGGCACATTGGCTCAGGACGGCCCTACCCGAAGGACTCACGGTGTGCAGCCCTATTTATTGAGATCAGCCCCTCTGGCTCTTTCTCGGATGAAACCAAGTGGGCAAAGAGCCGTTCCTAAGCTGGGGTCCCTGGGAGCCTTCCCTAGTCTACACCAGAACAGCACTCTGAGGGAGAGGAGACGCGGAGGCTTGGTAGCAAAATCTCCTATTCTGCAGAGAAACATTTCGTTGTAGGTGGGTTCCATCAGCCTTGCCATATTTTCTCAGCTGGCTAGGACGGAGGGCAGGAAGTCAGTTGGCAGGCTCACCTGAGGCCCTGCTTCCCCGACTGTGATACAGAACCCCCGCCTGCTGCAGCCCAAAGGGACGGCTTATGGTAAGGGGAAAACCCTGTGTTGGAAAGTTCCTGCCTAACCCTCGCACAAGCACAAGCATATGGGTCAGTGGTCCAAGACTTTCCCCACACGTTTACCATGTTTGCTCCCATCTGGCCTCCGAAGGCCGAGGTTACCTAGCTGGGAATCACACTTCAGGAGAGGTACTCATGCTGCTTGGGACTGCAATTTTTTTCACCAGGCAGCCCAAATCGAGTCCACCCACTTGCATTTTCCAGGGGCCGAGCCTGGGAGGGGCAACATACACTTTCTGAATGGGAAAGAAGCCCATGCCTTCAGTGTGAAAGGCCACTATGCCTCTTTGCTTTGGCAGCCCAGGGATAGCGTCGGCTCTGAAATGCTTCCAAAGGAGCAGAGTCAGAGAACCTTTGAACCACAGAGCAGGTGCAGCCCCGAACAAGGTCTGCTCTTGGCCTGAGAACACCCACTGCCCAGCGCTTCGTTTGGGTACACACGTGTAGAGGAAGGTTGTTGAATTCTGCTGCGTGATAACTTCTCCGGGCCACGTAGCGTGAGGGCCAGTAGAGTGGCCCTCCATCTCATCCCGGCTTCATGTGCCGGGTGTATAAGTCAAACTCCCTGCCTCAATCCCTCCGTGGGCTACGTAACCTCCAGAGAGAGGTGGGTGATTGGGACCCAGAGCTGGTATCTAGGTCACTGCTCTGTGCCTCAACTTCGCAGCTGTTCTCTCTAAGCGGGTCCCAAAGGCTTTCTGGAAGAGTTTCCTTAGAGGGCCAGAAACAGGAAATTAGCCGACAGGCCCACGGGGATGCCAGTTCTCGGCAGCAACAACGCTACCAGCGTCAGACCCTTGGGTTCTCTTTGGTAAATGGAAGAACAACTCTGCTTGGAAGCTTCTGCCATCCAGTTTGAGAGTCGCACTTCCACCGCAGCCTAGGATTCCAAGTGTTGCCATGCCGCCACAATTTCCCATTCTTAGGCCTATGACGGCAGAGTATCTGGCAGTCCTCAAAGAGACCTTAGGGATGCAGGCGTTTTGGCTCCTTCCACCGAGAAAGCAGCTCCTCCAGATCCTCTGTCGTTAGGTATTTCATGTTAGAATATCTCTAGGCGCCCTCTTTCCTCCTCCACGAGGTAAGACACAAACGGACTTGCCCTAAAGGGAAGAAGCCTTCTGAGTCCCGCAGAGAGGCAGCCTCTCCCACTCAGCATTCCCCGACGACTGAGCCCCTGGCAAGGGTCCGAGACACGGAGGAAGACAGCCGTAACCCCGAGCTTTTCCACAATGTAGTATAGGCCTCACCCTGAAGCTCACGTCAATTTCATAGAGAAAACACCAGGCCTCGGTGTGCTTTCCTGTGGCAAGGAAACTTTGCTTTCATTCCTTAGGTGGCACATTGGCTCAGGACGGCCCTACCCGAAGGACTCACGGTGTGCAACCCTATTTGTTGAGATCAGCCCCTCTGGCTCTTTCTCGGATGAAACCAAGTGGGCAAAGAGCCGTTCCTAAGCTGGGGTCCCTGGGAGCCTTCCCTAGTCTACACCAGAACAGCACTCTGAGGGAGAGGAGACGCGGAGTCTTGGTAGCCAAATCTCCTATTCTGCAGAGAAACATTTCGTTGTAGGTGGGTTCCATCAGCCTTGCCATATTTTCTCAGCTGCCTAGGAAGGAGGGCAGGCAGTCAGTTGGCAGGCTCACCTGAGGCCCTGCTTCCCCGACTGTGATACAGAACCCCCGCCTGCTGCAGCCCAAAGGGACGGCTTATGGTAAGGGAAAAACCGTGTGTTGGAAAGTTTCTGCCTAACCGTCGCACAAGCACAAGCATATGGGTCAGTGGTCAAAGACTTGACCCACAAGTTTACCATGTTTGCTCCCATCTAGCCTCCGAAGGCCGAGGTTACCTAGCTGGGGATCACACTTCAGGAAAGGTACTCATGCTGCTTGTGACTGCAAGTTGTTTCACCAGGCAGCCCAAATCGAGTACAGCCACTTGCATTTTCCAGGGGCAGAGCAAAAGGTGTCAACTTACAGGCCTCCAGCCTGGGAGGGGAATATACACTTTCTGAATGGGAAAGAAGCTCATGCCTTCAGTGTGAAAGGCCACTATGCCTCTTTGCTTTGGCAGCCCAGGGGTAGCGTCGGCTCTGAAATGCTTCCACAGGAGCAGAGTCAGAGAACATTTGAACCTCAGAGCAGGTGCAGCCGCGAACAAGGTCTGCTCTTGGCCTGAGAACACCCACTGCCCAGCGCTTCTTTTGGGTACCCACGTGTAGAGGAAGGTTGTTGAATTCTGCTGCGTGATAACTTCTCCGGGCCACGTAGTGTGAGGGCCAGTAGAGTGGCCCTCCATCTCATCCCAGCTTCATGTGCCGGGTGTATAAGGCAAACTCCCTGCTTGAATCCCTCCGTGGGCTACGTAAACTCCAGAGAAAGATGGATGATTGGGACCCAGGGCTGGTACCTAGGTTAATGTTCTGTGCCTCAACTTCGCAGCTGTTCTCTCTAAGCGTGTCCCAAAGGCTCTCTGGAAGAGTTTCCTTAGAGGCTCAGAAACAGGAAAGTAGCCGACAGGCCCACGGGGATGCCAGTTCTCTGCAGCAACAACGCTACCAGCGTCAGACACTTGGGTTCTCTTTGGTAAATGGAAGAACAACTCTGCTTGGAAGCTTCTGCCATCCAGTTTGAGAGTCGCACTTCCACCGCAGCCTAGGATTCCATGTGTTGCCATGCCGCCACAATTTCCAATTCTTAGGCCTATGACAGCAGAGTGTCTGGCAGTTCTCAAAGAGACCTTAGGAATGCAGGCGTTTTGGCTCCTTCCACCGAGAAAGCAGCTCCTCCAGATCCTCTGTCGTTAGGTATTTCATGTTAGAATATCTCTAGGCGCCCTCTTTCCTCCTCCACGAGGTAAGACACAAACGGACTTGCCCTAAAGGGAAGAAGCCTTCTGAGTCCGGCAGAGAGGCAGCCTCTCCCACTCAGCGTCACCCCACGACTGAGCCCCTGGTATGGGTCCGAGACACGGAGATAGACAGCCGTAACCCCGAGCTTTTCCACAATGTAGTATAGGCCTCTCCATCAAGCTCACGTCAATTTCATAGAGAAAACACCAGGCCTCGGTGTGCTTTCCTGTGGCAAGGAAACTTTGCTTTCATTCCTTAGGTGGCACATTGGCTCAGGACGGCCCTAGCCGAAGGACTCACGGTGTGCAGCCCTATTTGTTGAGATCAGCCCCTCTGGCTCTTTCTCTGATGCAACCAAGTGGGCAAAGAGCCGTTCCTAAGCTGGGGTCCCTGGGAGCTTTCTCTAGTCTACACCAGAACAGCACTCTGAGGGAGAGGAGACGCGGAGGTTTGGTAGCAAAATCTCCTATTCTGAAGAGAAACATTTCGTTGTAGGCGGGTTCCATCAGCCTTGCCGTATTTTCTCAGCTGCCTAGGATGGAGGGCAGGCAGTCAGTTGGCAGGCTCACCTGAGGCCCTGCTTCCCCGACTGTGATTCAGAACCCCCGCCTGCTGCAGCCCAAAGGGACGGCTTATGGTAAGGGAAAAACCCTGTGTTGGAAAGTTCCTGCCTAACCCTCGCACAAGCACAAGCATATGGGTCAGTGGTCAAAGACTTTCCCCACAAGTATACCATGTTTGCTCCCATCTAGCCTCCGAAGGCCGAGGTTACCTAGCTGGGGATCACACTTCAGGAAAGGTACTCATACTGCATGTGACTGCAAGTTGTTTCACCAGGCAGCCCAAATCGAGTACACCCACTTGCATTTTCCAGGGGCAGAGCAAAAGGTGTAAACTTACACGCCTCCAGCCTGGGAGGGGCGACATACATTTTCTGAAAGGGAAAGAAGCCCATGCCTTCAGTGTGAAAGGCCACTATGCCTCTTTGCTTTGGCAGCCCAGGGGTAGTGTCGGCTCTGAAATGCTTCCAAAGGAGCAGAGTCAGAGAACCTTTGAACCACAGAGCAGGTGCAGCCCCGAACAAGGTCTGCTCTTGGCCTGAGAACACCCACTGCGCAGCACTTCTTTTGGGTACACACGTGTAGAGGAAGCTTGTTGAATTCTGCTGCGTGATAACTTCTCCGGGCCACGTAGTGTGAGGGCCAGTAGAGTGGCCCTCCATCTCATCCCAGCTTCATGTGCCGGGTGTATAAGGCAAACTCCCTGCTTGATTCCCTCCGTGGGCCTCGTAAGCTCCAGAGAAAGATGGATGATTGGGACCCAGGGCTGGTATCTAGGTTCATGTTCTGTGCCTCAACTTCGCAGCTGTTCTCTCTAAGCGGGTCACAAAGGCTCTCTGGAAGAGTTTCCTTAGAGGCTCAGAAACAGGAAATTAGCCGACAGGCCCACGGGGATGCCAGTTCTCTGCAGCAACAACCCTACAAGCGTCAGACACTTGGGTTCTCTTCGGTAAATGGAAGAACAACTCTGCTTGGAAGCTTCTGCCATCCAGTTTGAGAGTCACACTTCCACCGCAGCCTAGGATTCCAAGTGTTGCCATGCCGCCACAATTTCCAATTCTTAGGCCTATGACGGCAGAGTGTCTGGCAGTTCTCAAACAGACCTTAGGAATGCAGGCGTTTTGGCTCCTTCCACCGAGAAAGCAGCTCCTCCAGATCCTCTGTCGTTAGGTATTTCATGTTAGAATATCTCTAGGCGCCCTCTTTCCTCCTCCACGAGGTTAGACACAAACGGACTTGCCCTAAATGGAAGAAGCCTTCTGAGTCCGGCAGAAAGGCAGCCTCTCCCACTCAGTGTCCCCACACGACTGAGCCCCTGGTATGGGTCCGAGACACGGAGAAAGACAGCCGTAACCCCGAGCTTTTCCACAATCTACTATAGGCCTCACCCTCAAGCTCACGTCAATTTCATAGAGAAAACACCAGGCCTCGGTGTGCTTTCCTGTGGCAAGGAAACTTTGCTTTCATTCCTTAGGTGGCACATTGGCTCAGGACGGCCCTACCCGAAGGACTCACGGTGTGCAGCCCTATTTGTTGAGATCAGCCCCTCTGGCTCTTTCTCGGATGAAACCAAGTGGGCAAAGAGCCGTTCCTAAGCTGGGGTCCCTGGGCGCTTTCCCTAGTCTACACCAGAACAGCACTCTAAGGGAGAGGAGACGCGGAGGTTTGGTACCAAAATCTCCTATTCTGAAGAGAAGCATTTCGTTGTAGGCGGGTTCCATCAGCCTTGCCGTATTTTCTCAGCTGGCTAGGATGGAGGGCAGGCAGTCAGTTGGCAGGCTGACCTGAGGCCCTGCTTCCCCGACTGTGATACAGAACCCCCGCCTGCTGCAGCCCAAAGGGACGGCTTATGGTAAGGGAAAAACCCTGTGTTGGAAAGTTCCTGCCTAACCCTCGCACAAGCACAAGCATATGGGTCAGTGGTCAAAGACTTTCCCCACAAGTTTACCATGTTTGCTCCCATCTAGCCTCCGAAGGCCGAGGTTACCTAGCTGGGGATCACACTTCAGGAAAGGTACTCATGCTGCTTGTGACTGCAAGTTGTTTCACCAGGCAGCCCAAATCGAGTACACCCACTTGCATTTTCCAGGGGCAGAGCAAAAGGTGTCAACTTACAGGCCTCCAGCCTGGGAGGGGAACATACACTTTCTGAATGGGAAAGAAGCTCATGTTTTCAGTGTGAAAGGCCACTATGCCTCTTTGCTTTGGCAGCCCAGGGGTAGCGTCGGCTCTGAAATGCTTCCAAAGGAGCAGAGTCAGAGAACCTTTGAACCTCAGAGCAGGTGCAGCCCCGAACAAGGTCTGTCCTTGGCCTGAGAACACCCACTGCCCAGCGCTTCTTTTGGGTACACACGTGTAGAGGAAGGTTGTTGAATTCTGCTGCGTGATAACTTCTCCGGGCCACGTAGTGTGAGGGCCAGTAGAGTGGCCCTCCATCTCATCCCAGCTTCATGTGCCGGGTGTATAAGGCAAACTCCCTGCTTGAATCCCTCCGTGGGCTAAGTAAGCTCCAGAGAAAGATGGATGATTGGGACCCAGGCTGGTATCTAGGTTAATGTTCTGTGCCTCAACTTCGCAGCTGTTCTCTCTAAGCGGGTCCCAAAGGCTTTCTGGAAGAGTTTCCTTAGAGGCTCAGAAACAGGAAAGTAGCCGACAGGCCCACGGGGATGCCAGTTCTCTGCAGCAACAACGCTACCAGCGTCAGGCACTTGGGTTCTCTTTGGTAAATGGAAGAACAACTCTGCTTGGAAGCTTCTGCCATCCAGTTTGAGAGACGCACTTCCACCGCAGCCTAGGATTCCAAGTGTTGCCATGCCGCCACAATTTCCAATTCTTAGGCCTATGACGGCAGAGTGTCTGGCAGTTCTCAAAGAGACCTTAGGAATGCAGGCGTTTTGGCTCCTTCCACCGAGAAAGCAGCTCCTCCAGATCCTCTGTCGTTAGGTATTTCATGTTAGAATATCTCGAGGCGCCCTCTTTCCTCCTCCACGAGGTAAGACACAAACGGACTTGCCCTAAAGGGAAGAAGCCTTCTGAGTCCGGCAGAGAGGCAGCCTTTCCCACTCAGCATCCCCCACGACTGAGCCCCTGGTATGGGTCTGAGACACGGAGAAAGACAGCCGTAACCCCGAGCTTTTCCACAATCTAGTACAGGCCTCACCCTCAAGCTCACGTCAATTTCATAGAGAAAACACCAGGCCTCGGTGTGCTTTCCTGTGGCAAGGAAACTTTGCTTTCATTCCTTAGGTGGCACATTGGCTCAGGACGGCCCTAGCCGAAGGACTCACGGTGTGCAGCCCTATTTATTGAGATCAGCCCCTCTGGCTCTTTCTCGGATGAAACCAAGTGGGCAAAGAGCCGTTCCTAAGCTGGGGTCCCTGGGAGCTTTCCCTAGTCTACACCAGAACAGCACTCTGAGGGAGAGGAGACGCGGAGGTTTGGTAGCAAAATCTCCTATTCTGAAGAGAAACATTTCGTTGTAGGCGGGTTCCATCAGCCTTGCCGTATTTTCTCAGCTGCCTAGGATGGAGGGCAGGCAGTCAGTTGGCAGGCTCACCTGAGGCCCTGCTTCCCCGACTGTGATTCAGAACCCCCGCCTGCTGCAGCCCAAAGGGACGGCTTATGGTAAGGGAAAAACCCTGTGTTGGAAAGTTCCTGCCTAACCCTCGCACAAGCAAAAGCATATGGGTCAGTGGTCAAAGACTTTCCCCACAAGTTTACCATGTTTGCTCCCATCTAGCCTCCGAAGGCCGAGGTTACCTAGCTGGGGATCACACTTCAGGAAAGGTACTCATGCTGCTTGTGACTGCAAGTTGTTTCACCAGGCAGCCGAAATCGAGTACACCCACTTGCATTTTCCAGGGGCAGAGCAAAAGGTGTCAACTTACAGGCCTCCAGCCTGGGAGGGGAACATACACTTTCTGAATGGGAAAGAAGCTCATGCCTTCAGTGTGAAAGGCCACTATGCCTCTTTGCTTTGGCAGCCCAGGGGTAGCGTCGGCTCTGAAATGCTTCCAAAGGAGCAGAGTCAGAGAACCTTTGAACCTCAGAGCAGGTGCAGCCGCGAACAAGGTCTGCTCTTGGCCTGAGAACACCCACTGCGCAGCACTTCTTTTGGGTACACACGTGTAGAGGAAGCTTGTTGAATTCTGCTGCGTGATAACTTCTCCGGGCCACGTAGTGTGAGGGCCAGTAGAGTGGCCCTCCATCTCATCCCAGCTTCATGTGCCGGGTGTATAAGGCAAACTCCCTGCTTGATTCCCTCCGTGGGCCTCGTAAGCTCCAGAGAAAGATGGATGATTGGGACCCAGGGCTGGTATCTAGGTTCATGTTCTGTGCCTCAACTTCGCAGCTGTTCTCTCTAAGCGGGTCACAAAGGCTCTCTGGAAGAGTTTCCTTAGAGGCTCAGAAACAGGAAATTAGCCGACAGGCCCACGGGGATGCCAGTTCTCTGCAGCAACAACCCTACAAGCGTCAGACACTTGGGTTCTCTTTGGTAAATGGAAGAACAACTCTGCTTGGAAGCTTCTGCCATCCAGTTTGAGAGTCACACTTCCACCGCAGCCTAGGATTCCAAGTGTTGCCATGCCGCCACAATTTCCAATTCTTAGGCCTATGACGGCAGAGTGTCTGGCAGTTCTCAAAGAGACCTTAGGAATGCAGGCGTTTTGGCTCCTTCCACCGAGAAAGCAGCTCCTCCAGATCCTCTGTCGTTAGGTATTTCATGTTAGAATATCTCTAGGCGCCCTCTTTCCTCCTCCACGAGGTAAGACACAAACGGACTTGCCCTAAAGGGAAGAAGCCTTCTGAGTCCGGCAGAGAGGCAGCCTTTCCCACTCAGCATCCCCCACGACTGAGCCCCAGGTATGGGTCTGAGACACGGAGATAGACAGCCGTAACCCCGAGCTTTTCCACAATCTAGTATAGGCCTCACCCTGAAGCTCACGTCAATTTCATAGAGAAAACACCAGGCCTCGGTGTGCTTTCCTGTGGCAAGGAAACTTTGCTTTCATTCCTTAGGTGGCACATTGGCTCAGGACGGCCCTACCCGAAGGACTCACGGTGTGCAGCCCTATTTATTGAGATCAGCCCCTCTGGCTCTTTCTCGGATGAAACCAAGTGGGCAAAGAGCCGTTCCTAAGCTGGGGTCCCTGGGAGCCTTCCCTAGTCTACACCAGAACAGCACTCTGAGGGAGAGGAGACGCGGAGGCTTGGTAGCAAAATCTCCTATTCTGCAGAGAAACATTTCGTTGTAGGTGGGTTCCATCAGCCTTGCCATATTTTCTCAGCTGGCTAGGACGGAGGGCAGGAAGTCAGTTGGCAGGCTCACCTGAGGCCCTGCTTCCCCGACTGTGATACAGAACCCCCGCCTGCTGCAGCCCAAAGGGACGGCTTATGGTAAGGGGAAAACCCTGTGTTGGAAAGTTCCTGCCTAACCCTCGCACAAGCACAAGCATATGGGTCAGTGGTCCAAGACTTTCCCCACACGTTTACCATGTTTGCTCCCATCTGGCCTCCGAAGGCCGAGGTTACCTAGCTGGGAATCACACTTCAGGAGAGGTACTCATGCTGCTTGGGACTGCAATTTTTTTCACCAGGCAGCCCAAATCGAGTCCACCCACTTGCATTTTCCAGGGGCCGAGCCTGGGAGGGGCAACATACACTTTCTGAATGGGAAAGAAGCCCATGCCTTCAGTGTGAAAGGCCACTATGCCTCTTTGCTTTGGCAGCCCAGGGATAGCGTCGGCTCTGAAATGCTTCCAAAGGAGCAGAGTCAGAGAACCTTTGAACCACAGAGCAGGTGCAGCCCCGAACAAGGTCTGCTCTTGGCCTGAGAACACCCACTGCCCAGCGCTTCGTTTGGGTACACACGTGTAGAGGAAGGTTGTTGAATTCTGCTGCGTGATAACTTCTCCGGGCCACGTAGCGTGAGGGCCAGTAGAGTGGCCCTCCATCTCATCCCGGCTTCATGTGCCGGGTGTATAAGTCAAACTCCCTGCCTCAATCCCTCCGTGGGCTACGTAACCTCCAGAGAGAGGTGGGTGATTGGGACCCAGAGCTGGTATCTAGGTCACTGCTCTGTGCCTCAACTTCGCAGCTGTTCTCTCTAAGCGGGTCCCAAAGGCTTTCTGGAAGAGTTTCCTTAGAGGGCCAGAAACAGGAAATTAGCCGACAGGCCCACGGGGATGCCAGTTCTCGGCAGCAACAACGCTACCAGCGTCAGACCCTTGGGTTCTCTTTGGTAAATGGAAGAACATCTCTGCTTGGAAGCTTCTGCCATCCAGTTTGAGAGTCGCACTTCCACCGCAGCCTAGGATTCCAAGTGTTGCCATGCCGCCACAATTTCCCATTCTTAGGCCTATGACGGCAGAGTATCTGGCAGTCCTCAAAGAGACCTTAGGGATGCAGGCGTTTTGGCTCCTTCCACCGAGAAAGCAGCTCCTCCAGATCCTCTGTCGTTAGGTATTTCATGTTAGAATATCTCTAGGCGCCCTCTTTCCTCCTCCACGAGGTAAGACACAAACGGACTTGCCCTAAAGGGAAGAAGCCTTCTGAGTCCCGCAGAGAGGCAGCCTCTCCCACTCAGCATTCCCCGACGACTGAGCCCCTGGCAAGGGTCCGAGACACGGAGGAAGACAGCCGTAACCCCGAGCTTTTCCACAATGTAGTATAGGCCTCACCCTGAAGCTCACGTCAATTTCATAGAGAAAACACCAGGCCTCGGTGTGCTTTCCTGTGGCAAGGAAACTTTGCTTTCATTCCTTAGGTGGCACATTGGCTCAGGACGGCCCTACCCGAAGGACTCACGGTGTGCAACCCTATTTGTTGAGATCAGCCCCTCTGGCTCTTTCTCGGATGAAACCAAGTGGGCAAAGAGCCGTTCCTAAGCTGGGGTCCCTGGGAGCCTTCCCTAGTCTACACCAGAACAGCACTCTGAGGGAGAGGAGACGCGGAGTCTTGGTAGCCAAATCTCCTATTCTGCAGAGAAACATTTCGTTGTAGGTGGGTTCCATCAGCCTTGCCATATTTTCTCAGCTGCCTAGGAAGGAGGGCAGGCAGTCAGTTGGCAGGCTCACCTGAGGCCCTGCTTCCCAGACTGTGATACAGAACCCCCGCCTGCTGCAGCCCAAAGGGACGGCTTATGGTAAGGGAAAAACCCTGTGCTGGAAAGTTCCTGCCTAACCCTCGCACAAGCACAAGCATATGGGTCAGTGGTCAAAGACTTTCCCCACAAGTTTACCATGTTTGCTCCCATCTAGCCTCCGAAGGCCGAGGTTACCTAGCTGGGGATCACACTTCAGGAAAGGTACTCATGCTGCTTGAGACTGCAAGTTGTTTCACCAGGCAGCCCAAATCGAGTACACCCACTTGCATTTTCCAGGGGCAGAGCAAAAGGTGTCAACTTACAGGCCTCCAGCCTGGGAGGGGAACATACACTTTCTGAATGGGAAAGAAGCTCATGCCTTCAGTGTGAAAGGCCACTATGCCTCTTTGCTTTGGCAGCCCAGGGGTAGCGTCGGCTCTGAAATGCTTCCAAAGGAGCAGAGTCAGAGAACCTTTGAACCTCAGAGCAGGTGCAGCCCCGAAAAGGTCTGCTCTTGGCCTGAGAACACCCACTGCCCAGCGCTTTTTTTGGGTACACACGTGTAGAGGAAGGTTGTTGAATTCTGCTGCGTGATAATTTCTCCGGGCCACGTAGTGTGAGGGCCAGTAGAGTGGCCCTCCATCTCATCCCAGCTTCATGTGCCGGGTGTATAAGGCAAACTCCCTTCTTGATTCCCTCCGTGGGCTACGTAAGCTCCAGAGAAAGATGGATGATTGGGACCCAGGGCTGGTATCTAGGTTCATGTTCTGTGCCTCAACTTCGCAGCGGTTCTCTCTAAGCGGGTCACAAAGGCTCTCTGGAAGAGTTTCCTTAGAGGCTCAGAAACAGGAAAGTAGCCAACAGGCCCACGGGGATGCCAGTTCTCTGAAGCAACAACGCTACCAGCGTCAGACACTTGGGTTCCCTTTGGTAAATGGAAGAACAACTCTGCTTGGAAGCTTCTGCCATCCAGTTTGAGAGTCACACTTCCACCGCAGCCTAGGATTCCAAGTGTTGCCATGCCGCCACAATTTCCAATTCTTAGGCCTCTGACGGCAGAGTGTCTGGCAGTTCTCAAAGAGACCTTAGGAATGCAGGCGTTTTGGCTCCTTCCACCGAGAAAGCAGCTCCTCCAGATCCTCTGTCGTTAGGTATTTCAAGTTAGAATATCTCGAGGCGCCTTCTTTCCTCCTCCACGAAGTAAGACACAAACGGACTTGCCCTAAAGGCAAGAAGCCTTCTGAGTCCGGCAGAGAGGCGTCCTCTCCCACTCAGCATCCCCCCACGACTGAGCCCCTGGTATGGGTCCGAGACACGGAGAAAGACAGCCGTAACCCCGAGCTTTTCCACAATCTAGTATAGGCCTCACCCTCAAGCTCACGTCAATTTCATAGAGAAAACACCAGGCCTCGGTGTGCTTTCCTGTGGCAAGGAAACTTTGCTTTCATTCCTTAGGTGGCACATTGGCTCAGGACGGCCCTAGCCGAAGGACTCACGGTGTGCAGCCCTATTTGTTGAGATCAGCCCCTCTGGCTCTTTCTCGGATGAAACCAAGTGGGCAAAGAGCCGTTCCTAAGCTGGGGTCCCTGGGAGCTTTCCCTAGTCTACACCAGAACAGCACTCTGAGGGAGAGGAGACGCGGAGGTTTGGTAGCAAAATCTCCTATTCTGAAGAGAAACATTTCGTTGTAGGCGGGTTCCATCAGCCTTGCCGTATTTTCTCAGCTGGCTAGGATGGAGGGCAGGCAGTCAGTTGGCAGACTCACCTGAGGCCCTGCTTCCCCGACTGTGATACAGAACCCCCGCCTGCTGCAGCCCAAAGGGACGGCTTATGGTAAGGGAAAAACCCTGTGTTGGAAAGTTCCTGCCTAACCCTCGCACAAGCACAAGCATATGGGTCAGTGGTCAAAGACTTTCCCCACAAGTTTACCATGTTTGCTCCCATCTAGCCTCCGAAGGCCGAGGTTACCTAGCTGGGGATCACACTTCAGGAAAGGTACTCATGCTGCTTGTGACTGCAAGTTGTTTCACCAGGCAGCCCAAATGGAGTACACCCACTTGCATTTTCCAGGGGCAGAGCAAAAGGTGTCAACTTACACGCCTCCAGCCTGGGAGGGGCAACATACACTTTCTGAATGTGAAAGAAGCCCATGCCTTCATTGTGAAAGGCCACTATGCCTCTCTGCTTGGTAGCCCAGAGGTAGCGTCAGCTCTGAAATGCTTCCAAAGGAGCAGAGTCAGAGAAGCTTTGAACCACAGAGCAGGTGAAGCCCCGAACAAGGTCTGCTCTTGGCCTGAGAACACCCACTGCCCAGCGCTTCTTTTGGGTACCCACGTGTAGAGGAAGGTTGTTGAATTCTGCTGCGTGATAACTTCTCCGGGCCACGTAGTGTGAGGGCTAATAGAGTGGCTTTCCATCTCATCCCAGCTTCATGTGCCGGGTGTATAAGGCAAACTCCCTGCTTGAATCCCTCCGTGGGCTACGTAAACTCCAGAGAAAGATGGATGATTGGGACCCAGGGCTGGTACCTAGGTAATGTTCTGTGCCTCAACTTCGCAGCTGTTCTCTCTAAGCGGGTCACAAAGGCTTTCTGGAAGAGTTTCCTTAGAGGCTCAGAAACAGGAAAGTAGCCGACAGGCCCACGGGGATGCCAGTTCTCTGCAGCAACAACGCTACCAGCGTCAGACACTTGGGTTCTCTTTGGTAAATGGAAGAACAACTCTGCTTGGAAGCTTCTGCCATCCAGTTTGAGAGTCGCACTTCCACCGCAGCCTAGGATTCCATGTGTTGCCATGCCGCCACAATTTCCAATTCTTAGGCCTATGACAGCAGAGTGTCTGGCAGTTCTCAAAGAGACCTTAGGAATGCAGGCGTTTTGGCTCCTTCCACCGAGAAAGCAGCTCCTCCAGATCCTCTGTCGTTAGGTATTTCATGTTAGAATATCTCTAGGCGCCCTCTTTCCTCCTCCACGAGGTAAGACACAAACGGACTTGCCCTAAAGGGAAGAAGCCTTCTGAGTCCGGCAGAGAGGCAGCCTCTCCCACTCAGCGTCACCCCACGACTGAGCCCCTGGTATGGGTCCGAGACACGGAGATAGACAGCCGTAACCCCGAGCTTTTCCACAATGTAGTATAGGCCTCACCATCAAGCTCACGTCAATTTCATAGAGAAACACCAGGCCTCGGTGTGCTTTCCTGTGGCAAGGAAACTTTGCTTTCATTCCTTAGGTGGCACATTGGCTCAGGACGGCCCTAGCCGAAGGACTCACGGTGTGCAGCCCTATTTATTGAGATCAGCGTCTCTGGCTCTTTCTCGGATGAAACCAAGTGGGCAAAGAGCCGTTCCTAAGCTGGGGTCCCTGGGAGCTTTCCCTAGTCTACACCAGAACAGCACTCTAAGGGAGAGGAGACGCAGATGTTTGGTACCAAAATGTCCTATTCTGAAGAGAAGCATTTCGTTGTAGGCGGGTTCCATCAGCCTTGCCGTATTTTCTCAGCTGGCTACGATGGAGGGCAGGCAGTCAGTTGGCAGGCTGACCTGAGGCCCTGCTTCCCCGACTGTGATACAGAACCCCCGCCTGCTGCAGCCCAAAGGGACGGCTTATGGTAAGGGAAAAACCCTGTGTTGGAAAGTTTCTGCCTAACCCTCGCACAAGCACAAGCATATGGGTCAGTGTTCAAAGACTTTCCCCACAAGTTTACCATGTTTGCTCCCATCTAGCCTCCGAAGGCCGAGGTTACCTAGCTGGGGATCACACTTCAGGAAAGGTACTCATGCTGCTTGTGACTGCAAGTTGTTTCACCAGGCAGCCCAAATCGAGTACACCCACTTGCATTTTCCAGGGGCAGAGCAAAAGGTGTCAACTTACAGGCCTCCAGCCTGGGAGGGGAACATACACTTTCTGAATGGGAAAGAAGCTCATGCCTTCAGTGTGAAAGGCCACTATGCCTCTTTGCTTTGGCAGCCCAGGGGTAGCGTCGGCTCTGAAATGCTTCCAAAGGAGCAGAGTCAGAGAACCTTTGAACCTCAGAGCAGGTGCAGCCCCGAACAAGGTCTGTCCTTGGCCTGAGAACACCCACTGCCCAGCGCTTCTTTTGGGTACCCACGTGTAGAGGAAGGTTGTTGAATTCTGCTGCGTGATAACTTCTCCGGGCCACGTAGTGTGAGGTCCAGTAGAGTGGCCCTCCATCTCATCCCAGCTTCATGTGCCGGGTGTATAAGGCAAACTCCCTGCTTGAATCCCTCCTTGGGCTAAGTAAGCTCCAGAGAAAGATGGATGATTGGGACCCAGGCTGGTATCTAGGTTAATGTTCTGTGCCTCAACTTCGCAGCTGTTCTCTCTAAGCGGGTCCCAAAGGCTTTCTGGAAGTGTTTCCTTAGAGGCTCAGAAACAGGAAAGTAGCCGACAGGCCCACGGGGATGCCAGTTCTCTGCAGCAACAACGCTACCAGCGTCAGGCACTTGGGTTCTCTTTGGTAAATGGAAGAACAACTCTGCTTGGAAGCTTCTGCCATCCAGTTTGAGAGTCGCACTTCCACCGCAGCCTAGGATTCCAAGTGTTGCCATGCCGCCACAATTTCCAATTCTTAGGCCTATGACGGCAGAGTGTCTGGCAGTTCTCAAACAGACCTTAGGAATGCAGGCGTTTTGGCTCCTTCCACCGAGAAAGCAGCTCCTCCAGATCCTCTGTCGTTAGGTATTTCATGTTAGAATATCTCGAGGCGCCCTCTTTCCTCCTCCACGAGGTAAGACACAAACGGACTTGCCCTAAAGGGAAGAAGCCTTCTGAGTCCGGCAGAGAGGCAGCCTTTCCCACTCAGCATCCCCCACGACTGAGCCCCTGGTATGGGTCTGAGACACGGAGAAAGACAGCCGTAACCCCGAGCTTTTCCACAATCTAGTATAGGCCTCACCCTCAAGCTCACGTCAATTTCATAGAGAAAACACCAGGCCTCGGTGTGCTTTCCTGTGGCAAGGAAACTTTGCTTTCATTCCTTAGGTGGCACATTGGCTCAGGACGGCCCTAGCCGAAGGACTCACGGTGTGCAGCCCTATTTATTGAGATCAGCCCCTCTGGCTCTTTCTCGGATGAAACCAAGTGGGCAAAGAGCGGTTCCTAAGCTGGGGTCCCTGGGAGCTTTCCCTAGTCTACACCAGAACAGCACTCTGAGGGAGAGGAGACGCGGAGGTTTGGTAGCAAAATCTCCTATTCTGAAGAGAAACATTTCGTTGTAGGCGGGTTCCATCAGCCTTGCCGTATTTTCTCAGCTGGCTAGGATGGAGGGCAGGCAGTCAGTTGGCAGGCTGACCTGAGGCCCTGCTTCCCCGACTGTGATACAGAACCCCCGCCTGCTGCAGCCCAAAGGGACGGCTTATGGTAAGGGAAAAACCCTGTGTTGGAAAGTTCCTGCCTAACCCTCGCACAAGCACAAGCATATGGGTCAGTGGTCAAAGACTTTCCCCACAAGTTTACCATGTTTGCTCCCATCTAGCCTCCGAAGTCCGAGGTTACCTAGCTGGGGATCACACTTCAGGAAAGGTACTCATGCTGCTTGTCACTGCAAGTTGTTTCACCAGGCAGCCCAAATCGAGTACACCCACTTGCATTTTCCAGGGGCAGAGCAAAAGGTGTCAACTTACAGGCCTCCAGCTTGGGAGGGGAACATACACTTTCTGAATGGGAAAGAAGCTCATGTTTTCAGTGTGAAAGGCCACTATGCCTCTTTGCTTTGGCAGCCCAGGGGTAGCGTCGGCTCTGAAATGCTTCCAAAGGAGCAGAGTCAGAGAACCTTTGAACCTCAGAGCAGGTGCAGCCCCGAACAAGGTCTGTCCTTGGCCTGAGAACACCCACTGCCCAGCGCTTCTTTTGGGTACACACGTGTAGAGGAAGGTTGTTGAATTCTGCTGCGTGATAACTTCTCCGGGCCACGTAGTGTGAGGGCCAGTAGAGTGGCCCACCATCTCATCCCAGCTTCATGTGCCGGGTGTATAAGGCAAACTCGCTGCTTGAATCCCTCCGTGGGCT
Organism: Eschrichtius robustus; assembly: GCF_028021215.1. Taxonomy (NCBI): domain Eukaryota; kingdom Metazoa; phylum Chordata; class Mammalia; order Artiodactyla; family Eschrichtiidae; genus Eschrichtius; species Eschrichtius robustus. The sequence goes on from NC_090842.1 coordinate 44,764,925, forward strand.
AAGTAAGCTCCAGAGAAAGATGGATGATTGGGACCCAGGGCTGGTATCTAGGTTCATGTTCTGTGCCTCAACTTCGCAGCTGTTCTCTCTAAGCGGGTCCCAAAGGCTTTCTGGAAGAGTTTCCTTAGAGGCTCAGAAACAGGAAAGTAGCCGACAGGCCCACGGGGATGCCAGTTCTCTGCAGCAACAACGCTACCAGCGTCAGGCACTTGGGTTCTCTTTGGTAAATGGAAGAACAACTCTGCTTGGAAGCTTCTGCCATCCAGTTTGAGATTCGCACTTCCACCGCAGCCTAGGATTCCAAGTGTTGCCATGCCGCCACAATTTCCAATTCTTAGGCCTATGACGGCAGAGTGTCTGGCAGTTCTCAAAGAGACCTTAGGAATGCAGGCGTTTTGGCTCCTTCCACCGAGAAAGCAGCTCCTCCAGATCCTCTGTCGTTAGGTATTTCATGTTAGAATATCTCGAGGCGCCCTCTTTCCTCCTCCACGAGGTAAGACACAAACGGACTTGCCCTAAAGGGAAGAAGCCTTCTGAGTCCGGCAGAGAGGCAGCCTTTCCCACTCAGCATCCCCCACGACTGAGCCCCTGGTATGGGTCTGAGACACGGAGAAAGACAGCCGTAACCCCGAGCTTTTCCACAATCTAGTATAGGCCTCACCCTCAAGCTCACGTCAATTTCATAGAGAAAACACCAGGCCTCGGTGTGCTTTCCTGTGGCAAGGAAACTTTGCTTTCATTCCTTAGGTGGCACATTGGCTCAGGACGGCCCTAGCCGAAGGACTCACGGTGTGCAGCCCTATTTATTGAGATCAGCCCCTCTGGCTCTTTCTCGGATGAAACCAAGTGGGCAAAGAGCCGTTCCTAAGCTGGGGTCCCTGGGAGCCTTCCCTAGTCTACACCAGAACAGCACTCTGAGGGAGAGGAGACGCGGAGGTTTGGTAGCAAAATCTCCTATTCTGCAGAGAAACATTTCGTTGTAGGCGGGTTCCATCAGCCTTGCAGTATTTTCTCAGCTGGCTAGGATGGAGGGCAGGCAGTCAGTTGGCAGACTCACCTGAGGCCCTGCTTCCCCGACTGTGATACAGAACCCCCACCTGCTGCAGCCCAAAGGGACGGCTTATGGTAAGGGAAAAACCGTGTGTTGGAAACTTTCTGCCTAACCCTCGCACAAGCACAAGCATATGGGTCAGTGGTCAAAGACTTTCCCCACAAGTTTACCATGTTTGCTCCCATCTAGCCTCCGAAGGCCGAGGTTACCTAGCTGGGGATCACACTTCAGGAAAGGTACTCATGCTGCTTGTGACTGCAAGTTGTTTCACCAGGCAGCCCAAATTGAGTACAGCCACTTGCATTTTCCAGGGGCAGAGCAAAAGGTGTCAACTTACAGGCCTCCAGCCTGGGAGGGGAATATACACTTTCTGAATGGGAAAGAAGCTCATGCCTTCAGTGTGAAAGGCCACTATGCCTCTTTGCTTTGGCAGCCCAGGGGTAGCGTCGGCTCTGAAATGCTTCCAAAGGAGCAGAGTCAGAGAACATTTGAACCTCAGAGCAGGTGCAGCCGCGAACAAGGTCTGCTCTTGGCCTGAGAACACCCACTGCCCAGCGCTTCTTTTGGGTACCCACGTGTAGAGGAAGGTTGTTGAATTCTGCTGCGTGATAACTTCTCCGGGCCACGTAGTGTGAGGGCCAGTAGAGTGGCCCTCCATCTCATCCCAGCTTCATGTGCCGGGTGTATAAGGCAAACTCCCTGCTTGAATCCCTCCGTGGGCTACGTAAACTCCAGAGAAAGATGGATGATTGGGACCCAGGGCTGGTACCTAGGTTAATGTTCTGTGCATCAACTTCGCAGCTGTTCTCTCTAAGCGTGTCCCAAAGGCTCTCTGGAAGAGTTTCCTTAGAGGCTCAGAAACAGGAAAGTAGCCGACAGGCCCACGGGGATGCCAGTTCTCTGCAGCAACAACGCTACCAGCGTCAGACACTTGGGTTCTCTTTGGTAAATGGAAGAACAACTCTGCTTGGAAGCTTCTGCCATCCAGTTTGAGAGTCGCACTTCCACCGCAGCCTAGGATTCCATGTGTTGCCATGCCGCCACAATTTCCAATTCTTAGGCCTATGACAGCAGAGTGTCTGGCAGTTCTCAAAGAGACCTTAGGAATGCAGGCGTTTTGGCTCCTTCCACCGAGAAAGCAGCTCCTCCAGATCCTCTGTCGTTAGGTATTTCATGTTAGAATATCTCTAGGCGCCCTCTTTCCTCCTCCACGAGGTAAGACACAAACGGACTTGCCCTAAAGGGAAGAAGCCTTCTGAGTCCGGCAGAGAGGCAGCCTCTCCCACTCAGCGTCACCCCACGACTGAGCCCCTGGTATGGGTCCGAGACACGGAGATAGACAGCCGTAACCCCGAGCTTTTCCACAATGTAGTATAGGCCTCACCATCAAGCTCACGTCAATTTCATAGAGAAAACACCAGGCCTCGGTGTGCTTTCCTGTGGCAAGGAAACTTTGCTTTCATTCCTTAGGTGGCACATTGGCTCAGGACGGCCCTAGCCGAAGGACTCACGGTGTGCATCCCTATTTGTTGAGATCAGCCCCTCTGGCTCTTTCTCTGATGAAACCAAGTGGGCAAAGAGCCGTTCCTAAGCTGGGGTCCCTGGGAGCTTTCTCTAGTCTACACCAGAACAGCACTCTGAGGGAGAGGAGACGCGGAGGTTTGGTAGCAAAATCTCCTATTCTGAAGAGAAACATTTCGTTGTAGGCGGGTTCCATCAGCCTTGCCGTATTTTCTCAGCTGCCTAGGATGGAGGGCAGGCAGTCAGTTGGCAGGCTCACCTGAGGCCCTGCTTCCCCGACTGTGATTCAGAACCCCCGCCTGCTGCAGCCCAAAGGGACGGCTTATGGTAAGGGAAAAACCCTGTGTTGGAAAGTTCCTGCCTAACCCTCGCACAAGCACAAGCATATGGGTCAGTGGTCAAAGACTTTCCCCACAAGTATACCATGTTTGCTCCCATCTAGCCTCCGAAGGCCGAGGTTACCTAGCTGGGGATCACACTTCAGGAAAGGTACTCATACTGCATGTGACTGCAAGTTGTTTCACCAGGCAGCCCAAATCGAGTACACCCACTTGCATTTTCCAGGGGCAGAGCAAAAGGTGTAAACTTACACGCCTCCAGCCTGGGAGGGGCGACATACATTTTCTGAAAGGGAAAGAAGCCCATGCCTTCAGTGTGAAAGGCCACTATGCCTCTTTGCTTTGGCAGCCCAGGGGTAGCGTCAGCTCTGAAATGCTTCCAAAGGAGCAGAGTCAGAGAACCTTTGAACCACAGAGCAGGTGCAGCCCCGAACAAGGTCTGCTCTTGGCCTGAGAACACCCACTGCGCAGCACTTCTTTTGGGTACACACGTGTAGAGGAAGCTTGTTGAATTCTGCTGCGTGATAACTTCTCCGGGCCACGTAGTGTGAGGGCCAGTAGAGTGGCCCTCCATCTCATCCCAGCTTCATGTGCCGGGTGTATAAGGCAAACTCCCTGCTTGATTCCCTCCGTGGGCCTCGTAAGCTCCAGAGAAAGATGGATGATTGGGACCCAGGGCTGGTATCTAGGTTCATGTTCTGTGCCTCAACTTCGCAGCTGTTCTCTCTAAGCGGGTCACAAAGGCTCTCTGGAAGAGTTTCCTTAGAGGCTCAGAAACAGGAAATTAGCCGACAGGCCCACGGGGATGCCAGTTCTCTGCAGCAACAACCCTACAAGCGTCAGACACTTGGGTTCTCTTCGGTAAATGGAAGAACAACTCTGCGTGGAAGCTTCTGCCATCCAGTTTGAGAGTCACACTTCCACCGCAGCCTAGGATTCCAAGTGTTGCCATGCCGCCACAATTTCCAATTCTTAGGCCTATGACGGCAGAGTGTCTGGCAGTTCTCAAAGAGACCTTAGGAATGCAGGCGTTTTGGCTCCTTCCACCGAGAAAGCAGCTCCTCCAGATCCTCTGTCGTTAGGTATTTCATGTTAGAATATCTCTAGGCGCCCTCTTTCCTCCTCCACGAGGTAAGACACAAACGGACTTGCCCTAAAGGGAAGAAGCCTTCTGAGTCCGGCAGAGAGGCAGCCTTTACCACTCAGCATCCCCCACGACTGAGCCCCAGGTATGGGTCTGAGACACGGAGATAGACAGCCGTAACCCCGAGCTTTTCCACAATCTAGTATAGGCCTCACCCTGAAGCTCACGTCAATTTCATAGAGAAAACACCAGGCCTCGGTGTGCTTTCCTGTGGCAAGGAAACTTTGCTTTCATTCCTTAGGTGGCACATTGGCTCAGGACGGCCCTACCCGAAGGACTCACGGTGTGCAGCCCTATTTATTGAGATCAGCCCCTCTGGCTCTTTCTCGGATGAAACCAAGTGGGCAAAGAGCCGTTCCTAAGCTGGGGTCCCTGGGAGCCTTCCCTAGTCTACACCAGAACAGCACTCTGAGGGAGAGGAGACGCGGAGGCTTGGTAGCAAAATCTCCTATTCTGCAGAGAAACATTTCGTTGTAGGTGGGTTCCATCAGCCTTGCCATATTTTCTCAGCTGGCTAGGACGGAGGGCAGGAAGTCAGTTGGCAGGCTCACCTGAGGCCCTGCTTCCCCGACTGTGATACAGAACCCCCGCCTGCTGCAGCCCAAAGGGACGGCTTATGGTAAGGGGAAAACCCTGTGTTGGAAAGTTCCTGCCTAACCCTCGCACAAGCACAAGCATATGGGTCAGTGGTCCAAGACTTTCCCCACACGTTTACCATGTTTGCTCCCATCTAGCCTCCGAAGGCCGAGGTTACCTAGCTGGGAATCACACTTCAGGAGAGGTACTCATGCTGCTTGGGACTGCAAGTTTTTTCACCAGGCAGCCCAAATCGAGTCCACCCACTTGCATTTTCCAGGGGCCGAGCCTGGGAGGGGCAACATACACTTTCTGAATGGGAAAGAAGCCCATGCCTTCAGTGTGAAAGGCCACTATGCCTCTTTGCTTTGGCAGCCCAGGGATAGCGTCGGCTCTGAAATGCTTCCAAAGGAGCAGAGTCAGAGAACCTTTGAACCACAGAGCAGGTGCAGCCCCGAACAAGGTCTGCTCTTGGCCTGAGAACACCCACTGCCCAGCGCTTCGTTTGGGTACACACGTGTAGAGGAAGGTTGTTGAATTCTGCTGCGTGATAACTTCTCCGGGCCACGTAGCGTGAGGGCCAGTAGAGTGGCCCTCCATCTCATCCCGGCTTCATGTGCCGGGTGTATAAGTCAAACTCCCTGCCTCAATCCCTCCGTGGGCTACGTAACCTCCAGAGAGAGGTGGGTGATTGGGACCCAGAGCTGGTATCTAGGTCACTGCTCTGTGCCTCAACTTCGCAGCTGTTCTCTCTAAGCGGGTCCCAAAGGCTTTCTGGAAGAGTTTCCTTAGAGGCTCAGAAACAGGAAAGTAGCCGACAGGCCCACGGGGATGCCAGTTCTCTGCAGCAACAACGCTACCAGCGTCAGGCACTTGGGTTCTCTTTGGTAAATGGAAGAACAACTCTGCTTGGAAGCTTCTGCCATCCAGTTTGAGATTCGCACTTCCACCGCAGCCTAGGATTCCAAGTGTTGCCATGCCGCCACAATTTCCAATTCTTAGGCCTATGACGGCAGAGTGTCTGGCAGTTCTCAAAGAGACCTTAGGAATGCAGGCGTTTTGGCTCCTTCCACCGAGAAAGCAGCTCCTCCAGATCCTCTGTCGTTAGGTATTTCATGTTAGAATATCTCGAGGCGCCCTCTTTCCTCCTCCACGAGGTAAGACACAAACGGACTTGCCCTAAAGGGAAGAAGCCTTCTGAGTCCGGCAGAGAGGCAGCCTTTCCCACTCAGCATCCCCCACGACTGAGCCCCTGGTATGGGTCTGAGACACGGAGAAAGACAGCCGTAACCCCGAGCTTTTCCACAATCTAGTATAGGCCTCACCCTCAAGCTCACGTCAATTTCATAGAGAAAACACCAGGCCTCGGTGTGCTTTCCTGTGGCAAGGAAACTTTGCTTTCATTCCTTAGGTGGCACATTGGCTCAGGACGGCCCTAGCCGAAGGACTCACGGTGTGCAGCCCTATTTATTGAGATCAGCCCCTCTGGCTCTTTCTCGGATGAAACCAAGTGGGCAAAGAGCGGTTCCTAAGCTGGGGTCCCTGGGAGCTTTCCCTAGTCTACACCAGAACAGCACTCTGAGGGAGAGGAGACGCGGAGGTTTGGTAGCAAAATCTCCTATTCTGAAGAGAAACATTTCGTTGTAGGCGGGTTCCATCAGCCTTGCCGTATTTTCTCAGCTGGCTAGGATGGAGGGCAGGCAGTCAGTTGGCAGGCTGACCTGAGGCCCTGCTTCCCCGACTGTGATACAGAACCCCCGCCTGCTGCAGCCCAAAGGGACGGCTTATGGTAAGGGAAAAACCCTGTGTTGGAAAGTTCCTGCCTAACCCTCGCACAAGCACAAGCATATGGGTCAGTGGTCAAAGACTTTCCCCACAAGTTTACCATGTTTGCTCCCATCTAGCCTCCGAAGTCCGAGGTTACCTAGCTGGGGATCACACTTCAGGAAAGGTACTCATGCTGCTTGTCACTGCAAGTTGTTTCACCAGGCAGCCCAAATCGAGTACACCCACTTGCATTTTCCAGGGGCAGAGCAAAAGGTGTCAACTTACAGGCCTCCAGCTTGGGAGGGGAACATACACTTTCTGAATGGGAAAGAAGCTCATGTTTTCAGTGTGAAAGGCCACTATGCCTCTTTGCTTTGGCAGCCCAGGGGTAGCGTCGGCTCTGAAATGCTTCCAAAGGAGCAGAGTCAGAGAACCTTTGAACCTCAGAGCAGGTGCAGCCCCGAACAAGGTCTGTCCTTGGCCTGAGAACACCCACTGCCCAGCGCTTCTTTTGGGTACACACGTGTAGAGGAAGGTTGTTGAATTCTGCTGCGTGATAACTTCTCCGGGCCACGTAGTGTGAGGGCCAGTAGAGTGGCCCACCATCTCATCCCAGCTTCATGTGCCGGGTGTATAAGGCAAACTCGCTGCTTGAATCCCTCCGTGGGCTAAGTAAGCTCCAGAGAAAGATGGATGATTGGGACCCAGGGCTGGTATCTAGGTTCATGTTCTGTGCCTCAACTTCGCAGCTGTTCTCTCTAAGCGGGTCCCAAAGGCTTTCTGGAAGAGTTTCCTTAGAGGCTCAGAAACAGGAAAGTAGCCGACAGGCCCACGGGGATGCCAGTTCTCTGCAGCAACAACGCTACCAGCGTCAGGCACTTGGGTTCTCTTTGGTAAATGGAAGAACAACTCTGCTTGGAAGCTTCTGCCATCCAGTTTGAGATTCGCACTTCCACCGCAGCCTAGGATTCCAAGTGTTGCCATGCCGCCACAATTTCCAATTCTTAGGCCTATGACGGCAGAGTGTCTGGCAGTTCTCAAAGAGACCTTAGGAATGCAGGCGTTTTGGCTCCTTCCACCGAGAAAGCAGCTCCTCCAGATCCTCTGTCGTTAGGTATTTCATGTTAGAATATCTCGAGGCGCCCTCTTTCCTCCTCCACGAGGTAAGACACAAACGGACTTGCCCTAAAGGGAAGAAGCCTTCTGAGTCCGGCAGAGAGGCAGCCTTTCCCACTCAGCATCCCCCACGACTGAGCCCCTGGTATGGGTCTGAGACACGGAGAAAGACAGCCGTAACCCCGAGCTTTTCCACAATCTAGTATAGGCCTCACCCTCAAGCTCACGTCAATTTCATAGAGAAAACACCAGGCCTCGGTGTGCTTTCCTGTGGCAAGGAAACTTTGCTTTCATTCCTTAGGTGGCACATTGGCTCAGGACGGCCCTAGCCGAAGGACTCACGGTGTGCAGCCCTATTTATTGAGATCAGCCCCTCTGGCTCTTTCTCGGATGAAACCAAGTGGGCAAAGAGCCGTTCCTAAGCTGGGGTCCCTGGGAGCCTTCCCTAGTCTACACCAGAACAGCACTCTGAGGGAGAGGAGACGCGGAGGTTTGGTAGCAAAATCTCCTATTCTGCAGAGAAACATTTCGTTGTAGGCGGGTTCCATCAGCCTTGCAGTATTTTCTCAGCTGGCTAGGATGGAGGGCAGGCAGTCAGTTGGCAGACTCACCTGAGGCCCTGCTTCCCCGACTGTGATACAGAACCCCCACCTGCTGCAGCCCAAAGGGACGGCTTATGGTAAGGGAAAAACCGTGTGTTGGAAACTTTCTGCCTAACCCTCGCACAAGCACAAGCATATGGGTCAGTGGTCAAAGACTTTCCCCACAAGTTTACCATGTTTGCTCCCATCTAGCCTCCGAAGGCCGAGGTTACCTAGCTGGGGATCACACTTCAGGAAAGGTACTCATGCTGCTTGTGACTGCAAGTTGTTTCACCAGGCAGCCCAAATTGAGTACAGCCACTTGCATTTTCCAGGGGCAGAGCAAAAGGTGTCAACTTACAGGCCTCCAGCCTGGGAGGGGAATATACACTTTCTGAATGGGAAAGAAGCTCATGCCTTCAGTGTGAAAGGCCACTATGCCTCTTTGCTTTGGCAGCCCAGGGGTAGCGTCGGCTCTGAAATGCTTCCAAAGGAGCAGAGTCAGAGAACATTTGAACCTCAGAGCAGGTGCAGCCGCGAACAAGGTCTGCTCTTGGCCTGAGAACACCCACTGCCCAGCGCTTCTTTTGGGTACCCACGTGTAGAGGAAGGTTGTTGAATTCTGCTGCGTGATAACTTCTCCGGGCCACGTAGTGTGAGGGCCAGTAGAGTGGCCCTCCATCTCATCCCAGCTTCATGTGCCGGGTGTATAAGGCAAACTCCCTGCTTGAATCCCTCCGTGGGCTACGTAAACTCCAGAGAAAGATGGATGATTGGGACCCAGGGCTGGTACCTAGGTTAATGTTCTGTGCATCAACTTCGCAGCTGTTCTCTCTAAGCGTGTCCCAAAGGCTCTCTGGAAGAGTTTCCTTAGAGGCTCAGAAACAGGAAAGTAGCCGACAGGCCCACGGGGATGCCAGTTCTCTGCAGCAACAACGCTACCAGCGTCAGACACTTGGGTTCTCTTTGGTAAATGGAAGAACAACTCTGCTTGGAAGCTTCTGCCATCCAGTTTGAGAGTCGCACTTCCACCGCAGCCTAGGATTCCATGTGTTGCCATGCCGCCACAATTTCCAATTCTTAGGCCTATGACAGCAGAGTGTCTGGCAGTTCTCAAAGAGACCTTAGGAATGCAGGCGTTTTGGCTCCTTCCACCGAGAAAGCAGCTCCTCCAGATCCTCTGTCGTTAGGTATTTCATGTTAGAATATCTCTAGGCGCCCTCTTTCCTCCTCCACGAGGTAAGACACAAACGGACTTGCCCTAAAGGGAAGAAGCCTTCTGAGTCCGGCAGAGAGGCAGCCTCTCCCACTCAGCGTCACCCCACGACTGAGCCCCTGGTATGGGTCCGAGACACGGAGATAGACAGCCGTAACCCCGAGCTTTTCCACAATGTAGTATAGGCCTCACCATCAAGCTCACGTCAATTTCATAGAGAAAACACCAGGCCTCGGTGTGCTTTCCTGTGGCAAGGAAACTTTGCTTTCATTCCTTAGGTGGCACATTGGCTCAGGACGGCCCTAGCCGAAGGACTCACGGTGTGCATCCCTATTTGTTGAGATCAGCCCCTCTGGCTCTTTCTCTGATGAAACCAAGTGGGCAAAGAGCCGTTCCTAAGCTGGGGTCCCTGGGAGCTTTCTCTAGTCTACACCAGAACAGCACTCTGAGGGAGAGGAGACGCGGAGGTTTGGTAGCAAAATCTCCTATTCTGAAGAGAAACATTTCGTTGTAGGCGGGTTCCATCAGCCTTGCCGTATTTTCTCAGCTGCCTAGGATGGAGGGCAGGCAGTCAGTTGGCAGGCTCACCTGAGGCCCTGCTTCCCCGACTGTGATTCAGAACCCCCGCCTGCTGCAGCCCAAAGGGACGGCTTATGGTAAGGGAAAAACCCTGTGTTGGAAAGTTCCTGCCTAACCCTCGCACAAGCACAAGCATATGGGTCAGTGGTCAAAGACTTTCCCCACAAGTATACCATGTTTGCTCCCATCTAGCCTCCGAAGGCCGAGGTTACCTAGCTGGGGATCACACTTCAGGAAAGGTACTCATACTGCATGTGACTGCAAGTTGTTTCACCAGGCAGCCCAAATCGAGTACACCCACTTGCATTTTCCAGGGGCAGAGCAAAAGGTGTAAACTTACACGCCTCCAGCCTGGGAGGGGCGACATACATTTTCTGAAAGGGAAAGAAGCCCATGCCTTCAGTGTGAAAGGCCACTATGCCTCTTTGCTTTGGCAGCCCAGGGGTAGCGTCAGCTCTGAAATGCTTCCAAAGGAGCAGAGTCAGAGAACCTTTGAACCACAGAGCAGGTGCAGCCCCGAACAAGGTCTGCTCTTGGCCTGAGAACACCCACTGCGCAGCACTTCTTTTGGGTACACACGTGTAGAGGAAGCTTGTTGAATTCTGCTGCGTGATAACTTCTCCGGGCCACGTAGTGTGAGGGCCAGTAGAGTGGCCCTCCATCTCATCCCAGCTTCATGTGCCGGGTGTATAAGGCAAACTCCCTGCTTGATTCCCTCCGTGGGCCTCGTAAGCTCCAGAGAAAGATGGATGATTGGGACCCAGGGCTGGTATCTAGGTTCATGTTCTGTGCCTCAACTTCGCAGCTGTTCTCTCTAAGCGGGTCACAAAGGCTCTCTGGAAGAGTTTCCTTAGAGGCTCAGAAACAGGAAATTAGCCGACAGGCCCACGGGGATGCCAGTTCTCTGCAGCAACAACCCTACAAGCGTCAGACACTTGGGTTCTCTTCGGTAAATGGAAGAACAACTCTGCTTGGAAGCTTCTGCCATCCAGTTTGAGAGTCACACTTCCACCGCAGCCTAGGATTCCAAGTGTTGCCATGCCGCCACAATTTCCAATTCTTAGGCCTATGACGGCAGAGTGTCTGGCAGTTCTCAAAGAGACCTTAGGAATGCAGGCGTTTTGGCTCCTTCCACCGAGAAAGCAGCTCCTCCAGATCCTCTGTCGTTAGGTATTTCATGTTAGAATATCTCTAGGCGCCCTCTTTCCTCCTCCACGAGGTAAGACACAAACGGACTTGCCCTAAAGGGAAGAAGCCTTCTGAGTCCGGCAGAGAGGCAGCCTTTACCACTCAGCATCCCCCACGACTGAGCCCCAGGTATGGGTCTGAGACACGGAGATAGACAGCCGTAACCCCGAGCTTTTCCACAATCTAGTATAGGCCTCACCCTGAAGCTCACGTCAATTTCATAGAGAAAACACCAGGCCTCGGTGTGCTTTCCTGTGGCAAGGAAACTTTGCTTTCATTCCTTAGGTGGCACATTGGCTCAGGACGGCCCTACCCGAAGGACTCACGGTGTGCAGCCCTATTTATTGAGATCAGCCCCTCTGGCTCTTTCTCGGATGAAACCAAGTGGGCAAAGAGCCGTTCCTAAGCTGGGGTCCCTGGGAGCCTTCCCTAGTCTACACCAGAACAGCACTCTGAGGGAGAGGAGACGCGGAGGCTTGGTAGCAAAATCTCCTATTCTGCAGAGAAACATTTCGTTGTAGGTGGGTTCCATCAGCCTTGCCATATTTTCTCAGCTGGCTAGGACGGAGGGCAGGAAGTCAGTTGGCAGGCTCACCTGAGGCCCTGCTTCCCCGACTGTGATACAGAACCCCCGCCTGCTGCAGCCCAAAGGGACGGCTTATGGTAAGGGGAAAACCCTGTGTTGGAAAGTTCCTGCCTAACCCTCGCACAAGCACAAGCATATGGGTCAGTGGTCCAAGACTTTCCCCACACGTTTACCATGTTTGCTCCCATCTAGCCTCCGAAGGCCGAGGTTACCTAGCTGGGAATCACACTTCAGGAGAGGTACTCATGCTGCTTGGGACTGCAAGTTTTTTCACCAGGCAGCCCAAATCGAGTCCACCCACTTGCATTTTCCAGGGGCCGAGCCTGGGAGGGGCAACATACACTTTCTGAATGGGAAAGAAGCCCATGCCTTCAGTGTGAAAGGCCACTATGCCTCTTTGCTTTGGCAGCCCAGGGATAGCGTCGGCTCTGAAATGCTTCCAAAGGAGCAGAGTCAGAGAACCTTTGAACCACAGAGCAGGTGCAGCCCCGAACAAGGTCTGCTCTTGGCCTGAGAACACCCACTGCCCAGCGCTTCGTTTGGGTACACACGTGTAGAGGAAGGTTGTTGAATTCTGCTGCGTGATAACTTCTCCGGGCCACGTAGCGTGAGGGCCAGTAGAGTGGCCCTCCATCTCATCCCGGCTTCATGTGCCGGGTGTATAAGTCAAACTCCCTGCCTCAATCCCTCCGTGGGCTACGTAACCTCCAGAGAGAGGTGGGTGATTGGGACCCAGAGCTGGTATCTAGGTCACTGCTCTGTGCCTCAACTTCGCAGCTGTTCTCTCTAAGCGGGTCCCAAAGGCTTTCTGGAAGAGTTTCCTTAGAGGGCCAGAAACAGGAAATTAGCCGACAGGCCCACGGGGATGCCAGTTCTCGGCAGCAACAACGCTACCAGCGTCAGACCCTTGGGTTCTCTTTGGTAAATGGAAGAACAACTCTGCTTGGAAGCTTCTGCCATCCAGTTTGAGAGTCGCACTTCCACCGCAGCCTAGGATTCCAAGTGTTGCCATGCCGCCACAATTTCCCATTCTTAGGCCTATGACGGCAGAGTATCTGGCAGTCCTCAAAGAGACCTTAGGGATGCAGGCGTTTTGGCTCCTTCCACCGAGAAAGCAGCTCCTCCAGATCCTCTGTCGTTAGGTATTTCATGTTAGAATATCTCTAGGCGCCCTCTTTCCTCCTCCACGAGGTAAGACACAAACGGACTTGCCCTAAAGGGAAGAAGCCTTCTGAGTCCCGCAGAGAGGCAGCCTCTCCCACTCAGCATTCCCCGACGACTGAGCCCCTGGCAAGGGTCCGAGACACGGAGGAAGACAGCCGTAACCCCGAGCTTTTCCACAATGTAGTATAGGCCTCACCCTGAAGCTCACGTCAATTTCATAGAGAAAACACCAGGCCTCGGTGTGCTTTCCTGTGGCAAGGAAACTTTGCTTTCATTCCTTAGGTGGCACATTGGCTCAGGACGGCCCTACCCGAAGGACTCACGGTGTGCAACCCTATTTGTTGAGATCAGCCCCTCTGGCTCTTTCTCGGATGAAACCAAGTGGGCAAAGAGCCGTTCCTAAGCTGGGGTCCCTGGGAGCCTTCCCTAGTCTACACCAGAACAGCACTCTGAGGGAGAGGAGACGCGGAGTCTTGGTAGCCAAATCTCCTATTCTGCAGAGAAACATTTCGTTGTAGGTGGGTTCCATCAGCCTTGCCATATTTTCTCAGCTGCCTAGGAAGGAGGGCAGGCAGTCAGTTGGCAGGCTCACCTGAGGCCCTGCTTCCCAGTCTGTGATACAGAACCCCCGCCTGCTGCAGCCCAAAGGGACGGCTTATGGTAAGGGAAAAACCCTGTGCTGGAAAGTTCCTGCCTAACCCTCGCACAAGCACAAGCATATGGGTCAGTGGTCAAAGACTTTCCCCACAAGTTTACCATGTTTGCTCCCATCTAGCCTCCGAAGGCCGAGGTTACCTAGCTGGGGATCACACTTCAGGAAAGGTACTCATGCTGCTTGAGACTGCAAGTTGTTTCACCAGGCAGCCCAAATCGAGTACACCCACTTGCATTTTCCAGGGGCAGAGCAAAAGGTGTCAACTTACAGGCCTCCAGCCTGGGAGGGGAACATACACTTTCTGAATGGGAAAGAAGCTCATGCCTTCAGTGTGAAAGGCCACTATGCCTCTTTGCTTTGGCAGCCCAGGGGTAGCGTCGGCTCTGAAATGCTTCCAAAGGAGCAGAGTCAGAGAACCTTTGAACCTCAGAGCAGGTGCAGCCCCGAAAAGGTCTGCTCTTGGCCTGAGAACACCCACTGCCCAGCGCTTTTTTTGGGTACACACGTGTAGAGGAAGGTTGTTGAATTCTGCTGCGTGATAATTTCTCCGGGCCACGTAGTGTGAGGGCCAGTAGAGTGGCCCTCCATCTCATCCCAGCTTCATGTGCCGGGTGTATAAGGCAAACTCCCTTCTTGATTCCCTCCGTGGGCTACGTAAGCTCCAGAGAAAGATGGATGATTGGGACCCAGGGCTGGTATCTAGGTTCATGTTCTGTGCCTCAACTTCGCAGCGGTTCTCTCTAAGCGGGTCACAAAGGCTCTCTGGAAGAGTTTCCTTAGAGGCTCAGAAACAGGAAAGTAGCCAACAGGCCCACGGGGATGCCAGTTCTCTGAAGCAACAACGCTACCAGCGTCAGACACTTGGGTTCCCTTTGGTAAATGGAAGAACAACTCTGCTTGGAAGCTTCTGCCATCCAGTTTGAGAGTCACACTTCCACCGCAGCCTAGGATTCCAAGTGTTGCCATGCCGCCACAATTTCCAATTCTTAGGCCTCTGACGGCAGAGTGTCTGGCAGTTCTCAAAGAGACCTTAGGAATGCAGGCGTTTTGGCTCCTTCCACCGAGAAAGCAGCTCCTCCAGATCCTCTGTCGTTAGGTATTTCAAGTTAGAATATCTCGAGGCGCCTTCTTTCCTCCTCCACGAAGTAAGACACAAACGGACTTGCCCTAAAGGCAAGAAGCCTTCTGAGTCCGGCAGAGAGGCGTCCTCTCCCACTCAGCATCCCCCCACGACTGAGCCCCTGGTATGGGTCCGAGACACGGAGAAAGACAGCCGTAACCCCGAGCTTTTCCACAATCTAGTATAGGCCTCACCCTCAAGCTCACGTCAATTTCATAGAGAAAACACCAGGCCTCGGTGTGCTTTCCTGTGGCAAGGAAACTTTGCTTTCATTCCTTAGGTGGCACATTGGCTCAGGACGGCCCTAGCCGAAGGACTCACGGTGTGCAGCCCTATTTGTTGAGATCAGCCCCTCTGGCTCTTTCTCTGATGAAACCAAGTGGGCAAAGAGCCGTTCCTAAGCTGGGGTCCCTGGGAGCTTTCCCTAGTCTACACCAGAACAGCACTCTGAGGGAGAGGAGACGGGGAGGTTTGGTAGCAAAATCTCCTATTCTGAAGAGAAACATTTCGTTGTAGGCGGGTTCCATCAGCCTTGCCGTATTTTCTCAGCTGGCTAGGATGGAGGGCAGGCAGTCAGTTGGCAGACTCACCTGAGGCCCTGCTTCCCCGACTGTGATACAGAACCCCCGCCTGCTGCAGCCCAAAGGGACGGCTTATGGTAAGGGAAAAACCCTGTGTTGGAAAGTTCCTGCCTAACCCTCGCACAAGCACAAGCATATGGGTCAGTGGTCAAAGACTTTCCCCACAAGTTTACCATGTTTGCTCCCATCTAGCCTCCGAAGGCCGAGGTTACCTAGCTGGGGATCACACTTCAGGAAAGGTACTCATGCTGCTTGTGACTGCAAGTTGTTTCACCAGGCAGCCCAAATGGAGTACACCCACTTGCATTTTCCAGGGGCAGAGCAAAAGGTGTCAACTTACACGCCTCCAGCCTGGGAGGGGCAACATACACTTTCTGAATGTGAAAGAAGCCCATGCCTTCATTGTGAAAGGCCACTATGCCTCTCTGCTTGGTAGCCCAGAGGTAGCGTCAGCTCTGAAATGCTTCCAAAGGAGCAGAGTCAGAGAAGCTTTGAACCACAGAGCAGGTGAAGCCCCGAACAAGGTCTGCTCTTGGCCTGAGAACACCCACTGCCCAGCGCTTCTTTTGGGTACCCACGTGTAGAGGAAGGTTGTTGAATTCTGCTGCGTGATAACTTCTCCGGGCCACGTAGTGTGAGGGCTAATAGAGTGGCTTTCCATCTCATCCCAGCTTCATGTGCCGGGTGTATAAGGCAAACTCCCTGCTTGAATCCCTCCGTGGGCTACGTAAACTCCAGAGAAAGATGGATGATTGGGACCCAGGGCTGGTACCTAGGTAATGTTCTGTGCCTCAACTTCGCAGCTGTTCTCTCTAAGCGGGTCCCAAAGGCTTTCTGGAAGAGTTTCCTTAGAGGCTCAGAAACAGGAAAGTAGCCGACAGGCCCACGGGGATGCCAGTTCTCTGCAGCAACAACGCTACCAGCGTCAGACACTTGGGTTCTCTTTGGTAAATGGAAGAACAACTCTGCTTGGAAGCTTCTGCCATCCAGTTTGAGAGTCGCACTTCCACCGCAGCCTAGGATTCCATGTGTTGCCATGCCGCCACAATTTCCAATTCTTAGGCCTATGACAGCAGAGTGTCTGGCAGTTCTCAAAGAGACCTTAGGAATGCAGGCGTTTTGGCTCCTTCCACCGAGAAAGCAGCTCCTCCAGATCCTCTGTCGTTAGGTATTTCATGTTAGAATATCTCTAGGCGCCCTCTTTCCTCCTCCACGAGGTAAGACACAAACGGACTTGCCCTAAAGGGAAGAAGCCTTCTGAGTCCGGCAGAGAGGCAGCCTCTCCCACTCAGCGTCACCCCACGACTGAGCCCCTGGTATGGGTCCGAGACACGGAGATAGACAGCCGTAACCCCGAGCTTTTCCACAATGTAGTATAGGCCTCACCATCAAGCTCACGTCAATTTCATAGAGAAAACACCAGGCCTCGGTGTGCTTTCCTGTGGCAAGGAAACTTTGCTTTCATTCCTTAGGTGGCACATTGGCTCAGGACGGCCCTAGCCGAAGGACTCACGGTGTGCAGCCCTATTTATTGAGATCAGCGTCTCTGGCTCTTTCTCGGATGAAACCAAGTGGGCAAAGAGCCGTTCCTAAGCTGGGGTCCCTGGGAGCTTTCCCTAGTCTACACCAGAACAGCACTCTAAGGGAGAGGAGACGCAGATGTTTGGTACCAAAATCTCCTATTCTGAAGAGAAGCATTTCGTTGTAGGCGGGTTCCATCAGCCTTGCCGTATTTTCTCAGCTGGCTACGATGGAGGGCAGGCAGTCAGTTGGCAGGCTGACCTGAGGCCCTGCTTCCCCGACTGTGATACAGAACCCCCGCCTGCTGCAGCCCAAAGGGACGGCTTATGGTAAGGGAAAAACCCTGTGTTGGAAAGTTTCTGCCTAACCCTCGCACAAGCACAAGCATATGGGTCAGTGTTCAAAGACTTTCCCCACAAGTTTACCATGTTTGCTCCCATCTAGCCTCCGAAGGCCGAGGTTACCTAGCTGGGGATCACACTTCAGGAAAGGTACTCATGCTGCTTGTGACTGCAAGTTGTTTCACCAGGCAGCCCAAATCGAGTACACCCACTTGCATTTTCCAGGGGCAGAGCAAAAGGTGTCAACTTACAGGCCTCCAGCCTGGGAGGGGAACATACACTTTCTGAATGGGAAAGAAGCTCATGCCTTCAGTGTGAAAGGCCACTATGCCTCTTTGCTTTGGCAGCCCAGGGGTAGCGTCGGCTCTGAAATGCTTCCAAAGGAGCAGAGTCAGAGAACCTTTGAACCTCAGAGCAGGTGCAGCCCCGAACAAGGTCTGTCCTTGGCCTGAGAACACCCACTGCCCAGCGCTTCTTTTGGGTACCCACGTGTAGAGGAAGGTTGTTGAATTCTGCTGCGTGATAACTTCTCCGGGCCACGTAGTGTGAGGTCCAGTAGAGTGGCCCTCCATCTCATCCCAGCTTCATGTGCCGGGTGTATAAGGCAAACTCCCTGCTTGAATCCCTCCTTGGGCTAAGTAAGCTCCAGAGAAAGATGGATGATTGGGACCCAGGCTGGTATCTAGGTTAATGTTCTGTGCCTCAACTTCGCAGCTGTTCTCTCTAAGCGGGTCCCAAAGGCTTTCTGGAAGTGTTTCCTTAGAGGCTCAGAAACAGGAAAGTAGCCGACAGGCCCACGGGGATGCCAGTTCTCTGCAGCAACAACGCTACCAGCGTCAGGCACTTGGGTTCTCTTTGGTAAATGGAAGAACAACTCTGCTTGGAAGCTTCTGCCATCCAGTTTGAGAGTCGCACTTCCACCGCAGCCTAGGATTCCAAGTGTTGCCATGCCGCCACAATTTCCAATTCTTAGGCCTATGACGGCAGAGTGTCTGGCAGTTCTCAAACAGACCTTAGGAATGCAGGCGTTTTGGCTCCTTCCACCGAGAAAGCAGCTCCTCCAGATCCTCTGTCGTTAGGTATTTCATGTTAGAATATCTCGAGGCGCCCTCTTTCCTCCTCCACGAGGTAAGACACAAACGGACTTGCCCTAAAGGGAAGAAGCCTTCTGAGTCCGGCAGAGAGGCAGCCTTTCCCACTCAGCATCCCCCACGACTGAGCCCCTGGTATGGGTCTGAGACACGGAGAAAGACAGCCGTAACCCCGAGCTTTTCCACAATCTAGTATAGGCCTCACCCTCAAGCTCACGTCAATTTCATAGAGAAAACACCAGGCCTCGGTGTGCTTTCCTGTGGCAAGGAAACTTTGCTTTCATTCCTTAGGTGGCACATTGGCTCAGGACGGCCCTAGCCGAAGGACTCACGGTGTGCAGCCCTATTTATTGAGATCAGCCCCTCTGGCTCTTTCTCGGATGAAACCAAGTGGGCAAAGAGCGGTTCCTAAGCTGGGGTCCCTGGGAGCTTTCCCTAGTCTACACCAGAACAGCACTCTGAGGGAGAGGAGACGCGGAGGTTTGGTAGCAAAATCTCCTATTCTGAAGAGAAACATTTCGTTGTAGGCGGGTTCCATCAGCCTTGCCGTATTTTCTCAGCTGGCTAGGATGGAGGGCAGGCAGTCAGTTGGCAGGCTGACCTGAGGCCCTGCTTCCCCGACTGTGATACAGAACCCCCGCCTGCTGCAGCCCAAAGGGACGGCTTATGGTAAGGGAAAAACCCTGTGTTGGAAAGTTCCTGCCTAACCCTCGCACAAGCACAAGCATATGGGTCAGTGGTCAAAGACTTTCCCCACAAGTTTACCATGTTTGCTCCCATCTAGCCTCCGAAGTCCGAGGTTACCTAGCTGGGGATCACACTTCAGGAAAGGTACTCATGCTGCTTGTGACTGCAAGTTGTTTCACCAGGCAGCCCAAATCGAGTACACCCACTTGCATTTTCCAGGGGCAGAGCAAAAGGTGTCAACTTACAGGCCTCCAGCTTGGGAGGGGAACATACACTTTCTGAATGGGAAAGAAGCTCATGTTTTCAGTGTGAAAGGCCACTATGCCTCTTTGCTTTGGCAGCCCAGGGGTAGCGTCGGCTCTGAAATGCTTCCAAAGGAGCAGAGTCAGAGAACCTTTGAACCTCAGAGCAGGTGCAGCCCCGAACAAGGTCTGTCCTTGGCCTGAGAACACCCACTGCCCAGCGCTTCTTTTGGGTACACACGTGTAGAGGAAGGTTGTTGAATTCTGCTGCGTGATAACTTCTCCGGGCCACGTAGTGTGAGGGCCAGTAGAGTGGCCCACCATCTCATCCCAGCTTCATGTGCCGGGTGTATAAGGCAAACTCCCTGCTTGAATCCCTCCGTGGGCTAAGTAAGCTCCAGAGAAAGATGGATGATTGGGACCCAGGGCTAGTATCTAGGTTCATGTTCTGTGCCTCAACTTCGCAGCTGTTCTCTCTAAGCGGGTCCCAAAGGCTTTCTGGAAGAGTTTCCTTAGAGGCTCAGAAACAGGAAAGTAGCCGACAGGCCCACGGGGATGCCAGTTCTCTGCAGCAACAACGCTACCAGCGTCAGGCACTTGGGTTCTCTTTGGTAAATGGAAGAACAACTCTGCTTGGAAGCTTCTGCCATCCAGTTTGAGATTCGCACTTCCACCGCAGCCTAGGATTCCAAGTGTTGCCATGCCGCCACAATTTCCAATTCTTAGGCCTATGACGGCAGAGTGTCTGGCAGTTCTCAAAGAGACCTTAGGAATGCAGGCGTTTTGGCTCCTTCCACCGAGAAAGCAGCTCCTCCAGATCCTCTGTCGTTAGGTATTTCATGTTAGAATATCTCGAGGCGCCCTCTTTCCTCCTCCATGAGGTAAGACACAAACGGACTTGCCCTAAAGGGAAGAAGCCTTCTGAGTCCGGCAGAGAGGCAGCCTTTCCCACTCAGCATCCCCCACGACTGAGCCCCTGGTATGGGTCTGAGACACGGAGAAAGACAGCCGTAACCCCGAGCTTTTCCACAATCTAGTATAGGCCTCACCCTCAAGCTCACGTCAATTTCATAGAGAAAACACCAGGCCTCGGTGTGCTTTCCTGTGGCAAGGAAACTTTGCTTTCATTCCTTAGGTGGCACATTGGCTCAGGACGGCCCTAGCCGAAGGACTCACGGTGTGCAGCCCTATTTATTGAGATCAGCCCCTCTGGCTCTTTCTCGGATGAAACCAAGTGGGCAAAGAGCCGTTCCTAAGCTGGGGTCCCTGGGAGCCTTCCCTAGTCTACACCAGAACAGCACTCTGAGGGAGAGGAGACGCGGAGGTTTGGTAGCAAAATCTCCTATTCTGAAGAGAAACATTTCGTTGTAGGCGGGTTCCATCAGCCTTGCAGTATTTTCTCAGCTGGCTAGGATGGAGGGCAGGCAGTCAGTTGGCAGACTCACCTGAGGCCCTGCTTCCCCGACTGTGATACAGAACCCCCACCTGCTGCAGCCCAAAGGGACGGCTTATGGTAAGGGAAAAACCGTGTGTTGGAAACTTTCTGCCTAACCCTCGCACAAGCACAAGCATATGGGTCAGTGGTCAAAGACTTTCCCCACAAGTTTACCATGTTTGCTCCCATCTAGCCTCCGAAGGCCGAGGTTACCTAGCTGGGGATCACACTTCAGGAAAGGTACTCATGCTGCTTTTGACTGCAAGTTGTTTCACCAGGCAGCCCAAATTGAGTACAGCCACTTGCATTTTCCAGGGGCAGAGCAAAAGGTGTCAACTTACAGGCCTCCAGCCTGGGAGGGGAATATACACTTTCTGAATGGGAAAGAAGCTCATGCCTTCAGTGTGAAAGGCCACTATGCCTCTTTGCTTTGGCAGCCCAGGGGTAGCGTCGGCTCTGAAATGCTTCCAAAGGAGCAGAGTCAGAGAACATTTGAACCTCAGAGCAGGTGCAGCCGCGAACAAGGTCTGCTCTTGGCCTCAGAACACCCACTGCCCAGCGCTTCTTTTGGGTACCCACGTGTAGAGGAAGGTTGTTGAATTCTGCTGCGTGATAACTTCTCCGGGCCACGTAGTGTGAGGGCCAGTAGAGTGGCCCTCCATCTCATCCCAGCTTCATGTGCCGGGTGTATAAGGCAAACTCCCTGCTTGAATCCCTCCGTGGGCTACGTAAACTCCAGAGAAAGATGGATGATTGGGACCCAGGGCTGGTACCTAGGTTAATGTTCTGTGCATCAACTTCGCAGCTGTTCTCTCTAAGCGTGTCCCAAAGGCTCTCTGGAAGAGTTTCCTTAGAGGCTCAGAAACAGGAAAGTAGCCGACAGGCCCACGGGGATGCCAGTTCTCTGCAGCAACAACGCTACCAGCGTCAGACACTTGGGTTCTCTTTGGTAAATGGAAGAACAACTCTGCTTGGAAGCTTCTGCCATCCAGTTTGAGAGTCGCACTTCCACCGCAGCCTAGGATTCCATGTGTTGCCATGCCGCCACAATTTCCAATTCTTAGGCCTATGACAGCAGAGTGTCTGGCAGTTCTCAAAGAGACCTTAGGAATGCAGGCGTTTTGGCTCCTTCCACCGAGAAAGCAGCTCCTCCAGATCCTCTGTCGTTAGGTATTTCATGTTAGAATATCTCTAGGCGCCCTCTTTCCTCCTCCACGAGGTAAGACACAAACGGACTTGCCCTAAAGGGAAGAAGCCTTCTGAGTCCGGCAGAGAGGCAGCCTCTCCCACTCAGCGTCACCCCACGACTGAGCCCCTGGTATGGGTCCGAGACACGGAGATAGACAGCCGTAACCCCGAGCTTTTCCACAATGTAGTATAGGCCTCACCATCAAGCTCACGTCAATTTCATAGAGAAAACACCAGGCCTCGGTGTGCTTTCCTGTGGCAAGGAAACTTTGCTTTCATTCCTTAGGTGGCACATTGGCTCAGGACGGCCCTAGCCGAAGGACTCACGGTGTGCAGCCCTATTTATTGAGATCAGCCCCTCTGGCTCTTTCTCTGATGAAACCAAGTGGGCAAAGAGCCGTTCCTAAGCTGGGGTCCCTGGGAGCTTTCTCAAGTCTACACCAGAACAGCACTCTGAGGGAGAGGAGACGCGGAGGTTTGGTAGCAAAATCTCCTATTCTGAAGAGAAACATTTCGTTGTAGGCGGGTTCCATCAGCCTTGCCGTATTTTCTCAGCTGCCTAGGATGGAGGGCAGGCAGTCAGTTGGCAGGCTCACCTGAGGCCCTGCTTCCCCGACTGTGATTCAGAACCCCCGCCTGCTGCAGCCCAAAGGGACGGCTTATGGTAAGGGAAAAACCCTGTGTTGGAAAGTTCCTGCCTAACCCTCGCACAAGCACAAGCATATGGGTCAGTGGTCAAAGACTTTCCCCACAAGTATACCATGTTTGCTCCCATCTAGCCTCCGAAGGCCGAGGTTACCTAGCTGGGGATCACACTTCAGGAAAGGTACTCATGCTGCTTGTGACTGCAAGTTGTTTCACCAGGCAGCCCAAATCGAGTACACCCACTTGCATTTTCCAGGGGCAGAGCAAAAGGTGTCAACTTACAGGCCTCCAGCCTGGGAGGGGAACATACACTTTCTGAATGGGAAAGAAGCTCATGCCTTCAGTGTGAAAGGCCACTATGCCTCTTTGCTTTGGCAGCCCAGGGGTAGCGTCGGCTCTGAAATGCTTCCAAAGGAGCAGAGTCAGAGAACCTTTGAACCTCAGAGCAGGTGCAGCCCCGAACAAGGTCTGTCCTTGGCCTGAGAACACCCACTGCCCAGCGCTTCTTTTGGGTACCCACGTGTAGAGGAAGGTTGTTGAATTCTGCTGCGTGATAACTTCTCCGGGCCACGTAGTGTGAGGTCCAGTAGAGTGGCCCTCCATCTCATCCCAGCTTCATGTGCCGGGTGTATAAGGCAAACTCCCTGCTTGAATCCCTCCTTGGGCTAAGTAAGCTCCAGAGAAAGATGGATGATTGGGACCCAGGGCTGGTATCTAGGTTAATGTTCTGTGCCTCAACTTCGCAGCTGTTCTCTCTAAGCGGGTCCCAAAGGCTTTCTGGAAGTGTTTCCTTAGAGGCTCAGAAACAGGAAAGTAGCCGACAGGCCCACGGGGATGCCAGTTCTCTGCAGCAACAACGCTACCAGCGTCAGGCACTTGGGTTCTCTTTGGTAAATGGAAGAACAACTCTGCTTGGAAGCTTCTGCCATCCAGTTTGAGAGTCGCACTTCCACCGCAGCCTAGGATTCCAAGTGTTGCCATGCCGCCACAATTTCCAATTCTTAGGCCTATGACGGCAGAGTGTCTGGCAGTTCTCAAACAGACCTTAGGAATGCAGGCGTTTTGGCTCCTTCCACCGAGAAAGCAGCTCCTCCAGATCCTCTGTCGTTAGGTATTTCATGTTAGAATATCTCGAGGCGCCCTCTTTCCTCCTCCACGAGGTAAGACACAAACGGACTTGCCCTAAAGGGAAGAAGCCTTCTGAGTCCGGCAGAGAGGCAGCCTTTCCCACTCAGCATCCCCCACGACTGAGCCCCTGGTATGGGTCTGAGACACGGAGAAAGACAGCCGTAACCCCGAGCTTTTCCACAATCTAGTATAGGCCTCACCCTCAAGCTCACGTCAATTTCATAGAGAAAACACCAGGCCTCGGTGTGCTTTCCTGTGGCAAGGAAACTTTGCTTTCATTCCTTAGGTGGCACATTGGCTCAGGACGGCCCTAGCCGAAGGACTCACGGTGTGCAGCCCTATTTATTGAGATCAGCCCCTCTGGCTCTTTCTCGGATGAAACCAAGTGGGCAAAGAGCGGTTCCTAAGCTGGGGTCCCTGGGAGCTTTCCCTAGTCTACACCAGAACAGCACTCTGAGGGAGAGGAGACGCGGAGGTTTGGTAGCAAAATCTCCTATTCTGAAGAGAAACATTTCGTTGTAGGCGGGTTCCATCAGCCTTGCCGTATTTTCTCAGCTGGCTAGGATGGAGGGCAGGCAGTCAGTTGGCAGGCTGACCTGAGGCCCTGCTTCCCCGACTGTGATACAGAACCCCCGCCTGCTGCAGCCCAAAGGGACGGCTTATGGTAAGGGAAAAACCCTGTGTTGGAAAGTTCCTGCCTAACCCTCGCACAAGCACAAGCATATGGGTCAGTGGTCAAAGACTTTCCCCACAAGTTTACCATGTTTGCTCCCATCTAGCCTCCGAAGGCCGAGGTTACCTAGCTGGGGATCACACTTCAGGAAAGGTACTCATGCTGCTTGTGACTGCAAGTTGTTTCACCAGGCAGCCCAAATCGAGTACACCCACTTGCATTTTCCAGGGGCAGAGCAAAAGGTGTCAACTTACAGGCCTCCAGCCTGGGAGGGGAACATACACTTTCTGAATGGGAAAGAAGCTCATGTTTTCAGTGTGAAAGGCCACTATGCCTCTTTGCTTTGGCAGCCCAGGGGTAGCGTCGGCTCTGAAATGCTTCCAAAGGAGCAGAGTCAGAGAACCTTTGAACCTCAGAGCAGGTGCAGCCCCGAACAAGGTCTGTCCTTGGCCTGAGAACACCCACTGCCCAGCGCTTCTTTTGGGTACACACGTGTAGAGGAAGGTTGTTGAATTCTGCTGCGTGATAACTTCTCCGGGCCACGTAGTGTGAGGGCCAGTAGAGTGGCCCACCATCTCATCCCAGCTTCATGTGCCGGGTGTATAAGGCAAACTCCCTGCTTGAATCCCTCCGTGGGCTAAGTAAGCTCCAGAGAAAGATGGATGATTGGGACCCAGGCTGGTATCTAGGTTAATGTTCTGTGCCTCAACTTCGCAGCTGTTCTCTCTAAGCGGGTCCCAAAGGCTTTCTGGAAGAGTTTCCTTAGAGGCTCAGAAACAGGAAAGTAGCCGACAGGCCCACGGGGATGCCAGTTCTCTGCAGCAACAACGCTACCAGCGTCAGGCACTTGGGTTCTCTTTGGTAAATGGAAGAACAACTCTGCTTGGAAGCTTCTGCCATCCAGTTTGAGAGTCGCACTTCCACCGCAGCCTAGGTTTCCATGTGTTGCCATGCCGCCACAATTTCCAATTCTTAGGCCTATGACAGCAGAGTGTCTGGCAGTTCTCAAAGAGACCTTAGGAATGCAGGCGTTTTGGCTCCTTCCACCGAGAAAGCAGCTCCTCCAGATCCTCTGTCGTTAGGTATTTCATGTTAGAATATCTCGAGGCGCCCTCTTTCCTCCTCCACGAGGTAAGACACAAACGGACTTGCCCTAAAGGGAAGAAGCCTTCTGAGTCCGGCAGAGAGGCAGCCTTTCCCACTCAGCATCCCCCACGACTGAGCCCCTGGTATGGGTCTGAGACACGGAGAAAGACAGCCGTAACCCCGAGCTTTTCCACAATCTAGTATAGGCCTCACCCTCAAGCTCACGTCAATTTCATAGAGAAAACACCAGGCCTCGGTGTGCTTTCCTGTGGCAAGGAAACTTTGCTTTCATTCCTTAGGTGGCACATTGGCTCAGGACGGCCCTAGCCGAAGGACTCACGGTGTGCAGCCCTATTTATTGAGATCAGCCCCTCTGGCTCTTTCTCGGATGAAACCAAGTGGGCAAAGAGCCGTTCCTAAGCTGGGGTCCCTGGGAGCTTTCCCTAGTCTACACCAGAACAGCACTCTGAGGGAGAGGAGACGCGGAGGTTTGGTAGCAAAATCTCCTATTCTGAAGAGAAACATTTCGTTGTAGGCGGGTTCCATCAGCCTTGCAGTATTTTCTCAGCTGGCTAGGATGGAGGGCAGGCAGTCAGTTGGCAGACTCACCTGAGGCCCTGCTTCCCCGACTGTGATACAGAACCCCCACCTGCTGCAGCCCAAAGGGACGGCTTATGGTAAGGGAAAAACCGTGTGTTGGAAAGTTTCTGCCTAACCCTCGCACAAGCACAAGCATATGGGTCAGTGGTCAAAGACTTTCCCCACAAGTTTACCATGTTTGCTCCCATCTAGCCTCCGAAGGCCGAGGTTACCTAGCTGGGGATCACACTTCAGGAAAGGTACTCATGCTGCTTGTGACTGCAAGTTGTTTCACCAGGCAGCCCAAATCGAGTACAGCCACTTGCATTTTCCAGGGGCAGAGCAAAAGGTGTCAACTTACAGGCCTCCAGCCTGGGAGGGGAATATACACTTTCTGAATGGGAAAGAAGCTCATGCCTTCAGTGTGAAAGGCCACTATGCCTCTTTGCTTTGGCAGCCCAGGGGTAGCGTCGGCTCTGAAATGCTTCCAAAGGAGCAGAGTCAGAGAACATTTGAACCTCAGAGCAGGTGCAGCCGCGAACAAGGTCTGCTCTTGGCCTGAGAACACCCACTGCCCAGCGCTTCTTTTGGGTACCCACGTGTAGAGGAAGGTTGTTGAATTCTGCTGCGTGATAACTTCTCCGGGCCACGTAGTGTGAGGGCCAGTAGAGTGGCCCTCCATCTCATCCCAGCTTCATGTGCCGGGTGTATAAGGCAAACTCCCTGCTTGAATCCCTCCGTGGGCTACGTAAACTCCAGAGAAAGATGGATGATTGGGACCCAGGGCTGGTACCTAGGTTAATGTTCTGTGCCTCAACTTCGCAGCTGTTCTCTCTAAGCGTGTCCCAAAGGCTCTCTGGAAGAGTTTCCTTAGAGGCTCAGAAACAGGAAAGTAGCCGACAGGCCCACGGGGATGCCAGTTCTCTGCAGCAACAACGCTACCAGCGTCAGACACTTGGGTTCTCTTTGGTAAATGGAAGAACAACTCTGCTTGGAAGCTTCTGCCATCCAGTTTGAGAGTCGCACTTCCACCGCAGCCTAGGATTCCATGTGTTGCCATGCCGCCACAATTTCCAATTCTTAGGCCTATGACAGCAGAGTGTCTGGCAGTTCTCAAAGAGACCTTAGGAATGCAGGCGTTTTGGCTCCTTCCACCGAGAAAGCAGCTCCTCCAGATCCTCTGTCGTTAGGTATTTCATGTTAGAATATCTCTAGGCGCCCTCTTTCCTCCTCCACGAGGTAAGACACAAACGGACTTGCCCTAAAGGGAAGAAGCCTTCTGAGTCCGGCAGAGAGGCAGCCTCTCCCACTCAGCGTCACCCCACGACTGAGCCCCTGGTATGGGTCCGAGACACGGAGATAGACAGCCGTAACCCCGAGCTTTTCCACAATGTAGTATAGGCCTCTCCATCAAGCTCACGTCAATTTCATAGAGAAAACACCAGGCCTCGGTGTGCTTTCCTGTGGCAAGGAAACTTTGCTTTCATTCCTTAGGTGGCACATTGGCTCAGGACGGCCCTAGCCGAAGGACTCACGGTGTGCAGCCCTATTTGTTGAGATCAGCCCCTCTGGCTCTTTCTCTGATGCAACCAAGTGGGCAAAGAGCCGTTCCTAAGCTGGGGTCCCTGGGAGCTTTCCCTAGTCTACACCAGAACAGCACTCTGAGGGAGAGGAGACGCGGAGGTTTGGTAGCAAAATCTCCTATTCTGAAGAGAAACATTTCGTTGTAGGCGGGTTCCATCAGCCTTGCCGTATTTTCTCAGCTGCCTAGGATGGAGGGCAGGCAGTCAGTTGGCAGGCTCACCTGAGGCCCTGCTTCCCCGACTGTGATTCAGAACCCCCGCCTGCTGCAGCCCAAAGGGACGGCTTATGGTAAGGGAAAAACCCTGTGTTGGAAAGTTCCTGCCTAACCCTCGCACAAGCACAAGCATATGGGTCAGTGGTCAAAGACTTTCCCCACAAGTTTACCATGTTTGCTCCCATCTAGCCTCCGAAGGCCGAGGTTACCTAGCTGGGGATCACACTTCAGGAAAGGTACTCATACTGCATGTGACTGCAAGTTGTTTCACCAGGCAGCCCAAATCGAGTACACCCACTTGCATTTTCCAGGGGCAGAGCAAAAGGTGTAAACTTACACGCCTCCAGCCTGGGAGGGGCGACATACATTTTCTGAAAGGGAAAGAAGCTAATGCCTTCAGTGTGAAAGGCCACTATGCCTCTTTGCTTTGGCAGCCCAGGGGTAGCGTCGGCTCTGAAATGCTTCCAAAGGAGCAGAGTCAGAGAACCTTTGAACCACAGAGCAGGTGCAGCCCCGAACAAGGTCTGCTCTTGGCCTGAGAACACCCACTGCGCAGCACTTCTTTTGGGTACACACGTGTAGAGGAAGCTTGTTGAATTCTGCTGCGTGATAACTTCTCCGGGCCACGTAGTGTGAGGGCCAGTAGAGTGGCCCTCCATCTCATCCCAGCTTCATGTGCCGGGTGTATAAGGCAAACTCCCTGCTTGATTCCCTCCGTGGGCCTCGTAAGCTCCAGAGAAAGATGGATGATTGGGACCCAGGGCTGGTATCTAGGTTCATGTTCTGTGCCTCAACTTCGCAGCTGTTCTCTCTAAGCGGGTCACAAAGGCTCTCTGGAAGAGTTTCCTTAGAGGCTCAGAAACAGGAAATTAGCCGACAGGCCCACGGGGATGCCAGTTCTCTGCAGCAACAACCCTACAAGCGTCAGACACTTGGGTTCTCTTCGGTAAATGGAAGAACAACTCTGCTTGGAAGCTTCTGCCATCCAGTTTGAGAGTCACACTTCCACCGCAGCCTAGGATTCCAAGTGTTGCCATGCCGCCACAATTTCCAATTCTTAGGCCTATGACGGCAGAGTGTCTGGCAGTTCTCAAACAGACCTTAGGAATGCAGGCGTTTTGGCTCCTTCCACCGAGAAAGCAGCTCCTCCAGATCCTCTGTCGTTAGGTATTTCATGTTAGAATATCTCTAGGCGCCCTCTTTCCTCCTCCACGAGGTTAGACACAAACGGACTTGCCCTAAATGGAAGAAGCCTTCTGAGTCCGGCAGAAAGGCAGCCTCTCCCACTCAGTGTCCCCACACGACTGAGCCCCTGGTATGGGTCCGAGACACGGAGAAAGACAGCCGTAACCCCGAGCTTTTCCACAATCTACTATAGGCCTCACCCTCAAGCTCACGTCAATTTCATAGAGAAAACACCAGGCCTCGGTGTGCTTTCCTGTGGCAAGGAAACTTTGCTTTCATTCCTTAGGTGGCACATTGGCTCAGGACGGCCCTACCCGAAGGACTCACGGTGTGCAGCCCTATTTGTTGAGATCAGCCCCTCTGGCTCTTTCTCGGATGAAACCAAGTGGGCAAAGAGCCGTTCCTAAGCTGGGGTCCCTGGGCGCTTTCCCTAGTCTACACCAGAACAGCACTCTAAGGGAGAGGAGACGCGGAGGTTTGGTACCAAAATCTCCTATTCTGAAGAGAAGCATTTCGTTGTAGGCGGGTTCCATCAGCCTTGCCGTATTTTCTCAGCTGGCTAGGATGGAGGGCAGGCAGTCAGTTGGCAGGCTGACCTGAGGCCCTGCTTCCCCGACTGTGATACAGAACCCCCGCCTGCTGCAGCCCAAAGGGACGGCTTATGGTAAGGGAAAAACCCTGTGTTGGAAAGTTCCTGCCTAACCCTCGCACAAGCACAAGCATATGGGTCAGTGGTCAAAGACTTTCCCCACAAGTTTACCATGTTTGCTCCCATCTAGCCTCCGAAGGCCGAGGTTACCTAGCTGGGGATCACACTTCAGGAAAGGTACTCATGCTGCTTGTGACTGCAAGTTGTTTCACCAGGCAGCCCAAATCGAGTACACCCACTTGCATTTTCCAGGGGCAGAGCAAAAGGTGTCAACTTACAGGCCTCCAGCCTGGGAGGGGAACATACACTTTCTGAATGGGAAAGAAGCTCATGTTTTCAGTGTGAAAGGCCACTATGCCTCTTTGCTTTGGCAGCCCAGGGGTAGCGTCGGCTCTGAAATGCTTCCAAAGGAGCAGAGTCAGAGAACCTTTGAACCTCAGAGCAGGTGCAGCCCCGAACAAGGTCTGTCCTTGGCCTGAGAACACCCACTGCCCAGCGCTTCTTTTGGGTACACACGTGTAGAGGAAGGTTGTTGAATTCTGCTGCGTGATAACTTCTCCGGGCCACGTAGTGTGAGGGCCAGTAGAGTGGCCCTCCATCTCATCCCAGCTTCATGTGCCGGGTGTATAAGGCAAACTCCCTGCTTGAATCCCTCCGTGGGCTAAGTAAGCTCCAGAGAAAGATGGATGATTGGGACCCAGGCTGGTATCTAGGTTAATGTTCTGTGCCTCAACTTCGCAGCTGTTCTCTCTAAGCGGGTCCCAAAGGCTTTCTGGAAGAGTTTCCTTAGAGGCTCAGAAACAGGAAAGTAGCCGACAGGCCCACGGGGATGCCAGTTCTCTGCAGCAACAACGCTACCAGCGTCAGGCACTTGGGTTCTCTTTGGTAAATGGAAGAACAACTCTGCTTGGAAGCTTCTGCCATCCAGTTTGAGAGACGCACTTCCACCGCAGCCTAGGATTCCAAGTGTTGCCATGCCGCCACAATTTCCAATTCTTAGGCCTATGACGGCAGAGTGTCTGGCAGTTCTCAAAGAGACCTTAGGAATGCAGGCGTTTTGGCTCCTTCCACCGAGAAAGCAGCTCCTCCAGATCCTCTGTCGTTAAGTATTTCATGTTAGAATATCTCGAGGCGCCCTCTTTCCTCCTCCACGAGGTAAGACACAAACGGACTTGCCCTAAAGGGAAGAAGCCTTCTGAGTCCGGCAGAGAGGCAGCCTTTCCCACTCAGCATCCCCCACGACTGAGACCCTGGTATGGGTCTGAGACACGGAGAAAGACAGCCGTAACCCCGAGCTTTTCCACAATCTAGTACAGGCCTCACCCTCAAGCTCACGTCAATTTCATAGAGAAAACACCAGGCCTCGGTGTGCTTTCCTGTGGCAAGGAAACTTTGCTTTCATTCCTTAGGTGGCACATTGGCTCAGGACGGCCCTAGCCGAAGGACTCACGGTGTGCAGCCCTATTTATTGAGATCAGCCCCTCTGGCTCTTTCTCGGATGAAACCAAGTGGGCAAAGAGCCGTTCCTAAGCTGGGGTCCCTGGGAGCTTTCCCTAGTCTACACCAGAACAGCACTCTGAGGGAGAGGAGACGCGGAGGTTTGGTAGCAAAATCTCCTATTCTGAAGAGAAACATTTCGTTGTAGGCGGGTTCCATCAGCCTTGCCGTATTTTCTCAGCTGCCTAGGATGGAGGGCAGGCAGTCAGTTGGCAGGCTCACCTGAGGCCCTGCTTCCCCGACTGTGATTCAGAACCCCCGCCTGCTGCAGCCCAAAGGGACGGCTTATGGTAAGGGAAAAACCCTGTGTTGGAAAGTTCCTGCCTAACCCTCGCACAAGCAAAAGCATATGGGTCAGTGGTCAAAGACTTTCCCCACAAGTTTACCATGTTTGCTCCCATCTAGCCTCCGAAGGCCGAGGTTACCTAGCTGGGGATCACACTTCAGGAAAGGTACTCATGCTGCTTGTGACTGCAAGTTGTTTCACCAGGCAGCCGAAATCGAGTACACCCACTTGCATTTTCCAGGGGCAGAGCAAAAGGTGTCAACTTACAGGCCTCCAGCCTGGGAGGGGAACATACACTTTCTGAATGGGAAAGAAGCTCATGCCTTCAGTGTGAAAGGCCACTATGCCTCTTTGCTTTGGCAGCCCAGGGGTAGCGTCGGCTCTGAAATGCTTCCAAAGGAGCAGAGTCAGAGAACCTTTGAACCTCAGAGCAGGTGCAGCCGCGAACAAGGTCTGCTCTTGGCCTGAGAACACCCACTGCGCAGCACTTCTTTTGGGTACACACGTGTAGAGGAAGCTTGTTGAATTCTGCTGCGTGATAACTTCTCCGGGCCACGTAGTGTGAGGGCCAGTAGAGTGGCCCTCCATCTCATCCCAGCTTCATGTGCCGGGTGTATAAGGCAAACTCCCTGCTTGATTCCCTCCGTGGGCCTCGTAAGCTCCAGAGAAAGATGGATGATTGGGACCCAGGGCTGGTATCTAGGTTCATGTTCTGTGCCTCAACTTCGCAGCTGTTCTCTCTAAGCGGGTCACAAAGGCTCTCTGGAAGAGTTTCCTTAGAGGCTCAGAAACAGGAAATTAGCCGACAGGCCCACGGGGATGCCAGTTCTCTGCAGCAACAACCCTACAAGCGTCAGACACTTGGGTTCTCTTCGGTAAATGGAAGAACAACTCTGCTTGGAAGCTTCTGCCATCCAGTTTGAGAGTCACACTTCCACCGCAGCCTAGGATTCCAAGTGTTGCCATGCCGCCACAATTTCCAATTCTTAGGCCTATGACGGCAGAGTGTCTGGCAGTTCTCAAAGAGACCTTAGGAATGCAGGCGTTTTGGCTCCTTCCACCGAGAAAGCAGCTCCTCCAGATCCTCTGTCGTTAGGTATTTCATGTTAGAATATCTCTAGGCGCCCTCTTTCCTCCTCCACGAGGTAAGACACAAACGGACTTGCCCTAAAGGGAAGAAGCCTTCTGAGTCCGGCAGAGAGGCAGCCTTTCCCACTCAGCATCCCCCACGACTGAGCCCCAGGTATGGGTCTGAGACACGGAGATAGACAGCCGTAACCCCGAGCTTTTCCACAATCTAGTATAGGCCTCACCCTGAAGCTCACGTCAATTTCATAGAGAAAACACCAGGCCTCGGTGTGCTTTCCTGTGGCAAGGAAACTTTGCTTTCATTCCTTAGGTGGCACATTGGCTCAGGACGGCCCTACCCGAAGGACTCACGGTGTGCAGCCCTATTTATTGAGATCAGCCCCTCTGGCTCTTTCTCGGATGAAACCAAGTGGGCAAAGAGCCGTTCCTAAGCTGGGGTCCCTGGGAGCCTTCCCTAGTCTACACCAGAACAGCACTCTGAGGGAGAGGAGACGCGGAGGCTTGGTAGCAAAATCTCCTATTCTGCAGAGAAACATTTCGTTGTAGGTGGGTTCCATCAGCCTTGCCATATTTTCTCAGCTGGCTAGGACGGAGGGCAGGAAGTCAGTTGGCAGGCTCACCTGAGGCCCTGCTTCCCCGACTGTGATACAGAACCCCCGCCTGCTGCAGCCCAAAGGGACGGCTTATGGTAAGGGGAAAACCCTGTGTTGGAAAGTTCCTGCCTAACCCTCGCACAAGCACAAGCATATGGGTCAGTGGTCCAAGACTTTCCCCACACGTTTACCATGTTTGCTCCCATCTGGCCTCCGAAGGCCGAGGTTACCTAGCTGGGAATCACACTTCAGGAGAGGTACTCATGCTGCTTGGGACTGCAATTTTTTTCACCAGGCAGCCCAAATCGAGTCCACCCACTTGCATTTTCCAGGGGCCGAGCCTGGGAGGGGCAACATA
This sequence comes from Eschrichtius robustus, assembly GCF_028021215.1. Classification (NCBI taxonomy): domain Eukaryota; kingdom Metazoa; phylum Chordata; class Mammalia; order Artiodactyla; family Eschrichtiidae; genus Eschrichtius; species Eschrichtius robustus. The sequence goes on from NC_090842.1 coordinate 44,798,179, forward strand.
CACTTTCTGAATGGGAAAGAAGCCCATGCCTTCAGTGTGAAAGGCCACTATGCCTCTTTGCTTTGGCAGCCCAGGGATAGCGTCGGCTCTGAAATGCTTCCAAAGGAGCAGAGTCAGAGAACCTTTGAACCACAGAGCAGGTGCAGCCCCGAACAAGGTCTGCTCTTGGCCTGAGAACACCCACTGCCCAGCGCTTCGTTTGGGTACACACGTGTAGAGGAAGGTTGTTGAATTCTGCTGCGTGATAACTTCTCCGGGCCACGTAGCGTGAGGGCCAGTAGAGTGGCCCTCCATCTCATCCCGGCTTCATGTGCCGGGTGTATAAGTCAAACTCCCTGCCTCAATCCCTCCGTGGGCTACGTAACCTCCAGAGAGAGGTGGGTGATTGGGACCCAGAGCTGGTATCTAGGTCACTGCTCTGTGCCTCAACTTCGCAGCTGTTCTCTCTAAGCGGGTCCCAAAGGCTTTCTGGAAGAGTTTCCTTAGAGGGCCAGAAACAGGAAATTAGCCGACAGGCCCACGGGGATGCCAGTTCTCGGCAGCAACAACGCTACCAGCGTCAGACCCTTGGGTTCTCTTTGGTAAATGGAAGAACAACTCTGCTTGGAAGCTTCTGCCATCCAGTTTGAGAGTCGCACTTCCACCGCAGCCTAGGATTCCAAGTGTTGCCATGCCGCCACAATTTCCCATTCTTAGGCCTATGACGGCAGAGTATCTGGCAGTCCTCAAAGAGACCTTAGGGATGCAGGCGTTTTGGCTCCTTCCACCGAGAAAGCAGCTCCTCCAGATCCTCTGTCGTTAGGTATTTCATGTTAGAATATCTCTAGGCGCCCTCTTTCCTCCTCCACGAGGTAAGACACAAACGGACTTGCCCTAAAGGGAAGAAGCCTTCTGAGTCCCGCAGAGAGGCAGCCTCTCCCACTCAGCATTCCCCGACGACTGAGCCCCTGGCAAGGGTCCGAGACACGGAGGAAGACAGCCGTAACCCCGAGCTTTTCCACAATGTAGTATAGGCCTCACCCTGAAGCTCACGTCAATTTCATAGAGAAAACACCAGGCCTCGGTGTGCTTTCCTGTGGCAAGGAAACTTTGCTTTCATTCCTTAGGTGGCACATTGGCTCAGGACGGCCCTACCCGAAGGACTCACGGTGTGCAACCCTATTTGTTGAGATCAGCCCCTCTGGCTCTTTCTCGGATGAAACCAAGTGGGCAAAGAGCCGTTCCTAAGCTGGGGTCCCTGGGAGCCTTCCCTAGTCTACACCAGAACAGCACTCTGAGGGAGAGGAGACGCGGAGTCTTGGTAGCCAAATCTCCTATTCTGCAGAGAAACATTTCGTTGTAGGTGGGTTCCATCAGCCTTGCCATATTTTCTCAGCTGCCTAGGAAGGAGGGCAGGCAGTCAGTTGGCAGGCTCACCTGAGGCCCTGCTTCCCAGACTGTGATACAGAACCCCCGCCTGCTGCAGCCCAAAGGGACGGCTTATGGTAAGGGAAAAACCCTGTGCTGGAAAGTTCCTGCCTAACCCTCGCACAAGCACAAGCATATGGGTCAGTGGTCAAAGACTTTCCCCACAAGTTTACCATGTTTGCTCCCATCTAGCCTCCGAAGGCCGAGGTTACCTAGCTGGGGATCACACTTCAGGAAAGGTACTCATGCTGCTTGAGACTGCAAGTTGTTTCACCAGGCAGCCCAAATCGAGTACACCCACTTGCATTTTCCAGGGGCAGAGCAAAAGGTGTCAACTTACAGGCCTCCAGCCTGGGAGGGGAACATACACTTTCTGAATGGGAAAGAAGCTCATGCCTTCAGTGTGAAAGGCCACTATGCCTCTTTGCTTTGGCAGCCCAGGGGTAGCGTCGGCTCTGAAATGCTTCCAAAGGAGCAGAGTCAGAGAACCTTTGAACCTCAGAGCAGGTGCAGCCCCGAAAAGGTCTGCTCTTGGCCTGAGAACACCCACTGCCCAGCGCTTTTTTTGGGTACACACGTGTAGAGGAAGGTTGTTGAATTCTGCTGCGTGATAATTTCTCCGGGCCACGTAGTGTGAGGGCCAGTAGAGTGGCCCTCCATCTCATCCCAGCTTCATGTGCCGGTGTATAAGGCAAACTCCCTTCTTGATTCCCTCCGTGGGCTACGTAAGCTCCAGAGAAAGATGGATGATTGGGACCCAGGGCTGGTATCTAGGTTCATGTTCTGTGCCTCAACTTCGCAGCGGTTCTCTCTAAGCGGGTCACAAAGGCTCTCTGGAAGAGTTTCCTTAGAGGCTCAGAAACAGGAAAGTAGCCAACAGGCCCACGGGGATGCCAGTTCTCTGAAGCAACAACGCTACCAGCGTCAGACACTTGGGTTCCCTTTGGTAAATGGAAGAACAACTCTGCTTGGAAGCTTCTGCCATCCAGTTTGAGAGTCACACTTCCACCGCAGCCTAGGATTCCAAGTGTTGCCATGCCGCCACAATTTCCAATTCTTAGGCCTCTGACGGCAGAGTGTCTGGCAGTTCTCAAAGAGACCTTAGGAATGCAGGCGTTTTGGCTCCTTCCACCGAGAAAGCAGCTCCTCCAGATCCTCTGTCGTTAGGTATTTCAAGTTAGAATATCTCGAGGCGCCTTCTTTCCTCCTCCACGAAGTAAGACACAAACGGACTTGCCCTAAAGGCAAGAAGCCTTCTGAGTCCGGCAGAGAGGCGTCCTCTCCCACTCAGCATCCCCCCACGACTGAGCCCCTGGTATGGGTCCGAGACACGGAGAAAGACAGCCGTAACCCCGAGCTTTTCCACAATCTAGTATAGGCCTCACCCTCAAGCTCACGTCAATTTCATAGAGAAAACACCAGGCCTCGGTGTGCTTTCCTGTGGCAAGGAAACTTTGCTTTCATTCCTTAGGTGGCACATTGGCTCAGGACGGCCCTAGCCGAAGGACTCACGGTGTGCAGCCCTATTTGTTGAGATCAGCCCCTCTGGCTCTTTCTCGGATGAAACCAAGTGGGCAAAGAGCCGTTCCTAAGCTGGGGTCCCTGGGAGCTTTCCCTAGTCTACACCAGAACAGCACTCTGAGGGAGAGGAGACGCGGAGGTTTGGTAGCAAAATCTCCTATTCTGAAGAGAAACATTTCGTTGTAGGCGGGTTCCATCAGCCTTGCCGTATTTTCTCAGCTGGCTAGGATGGAGGGCAGGCAGTCAGTTGGCAGACTCACCTGAGGCCCTGCTTCCCCGACTGTGATACAGAACCCCCGCCTGCTGCAGCCCAAAGGGACGGCTTATGGTAAGGGAAAAACCCTGTGTTGGAAAGTTCCTGCCTAACCCTCGCACAAGCACAAGCATATGGGTCAGTGGTCAAAGACTTTCCCCACAAGTTTACCATGTTTGCTCCCATCTAGCCTCCGAAGGCCGAGGTTACCTAGCTGGGGATCACACTTCAGGAAAGGTACTCATGCTGCTTGTGACTGCAAGTTGTTTCACCAGGCAGCCCAAATTGAGTACAGCCACTTGCATTTTCCAGGGGCAGAGCAAAAGGTGTCAACTTACAGGCCTCCAGCCTGGGAGGGGAATATACACTTTCTGAATGGGAAAGAAGCTCATGCCTTCAGTGTGAAAGGCCACTATGCCTCTTTGCTTTGGCAGCCCAGGGGTAGCGTCGGCTCTGAAATGCTTCCAAAGGAGCAGAGTCAGAGAACATTTGAACCTCAGAGCAGGTGCAGCCGCGAACAAGGTCTGCTCTTGGCCTGAGAACACCCACAGCCCAGCGCTTCTTTTGGGTACCCACGTGTAGAGGAAGGTTGTTGAATTCTGCTGCGTGATAACTTCTCCGGGCCACGTAGTGTGAGGGCCAGTAGAGTGGCCCTCCATCTCATCCCAGCTTCATGTGCCGGGTGTATAAGGCAAACTCCCTGCTTGAATCCCTCCGTGGGCTACGTAAACTCCAGAGAAAGATGGATGATTGGGACCCAGGGCTGGTACCTAGGTTAATGTTCTGTGCATCAACTTCGCAGCTGTTCTCTCTAAGCGTGTCCCAAAGGCTCTCTGGAAGAGTTTCCTTAGAGGCTCAGAAACAGGAAAGTAGCCGACAGGCCCACGGGGATGCCAGTTCTCTGCAGCAACAACGCTACCAGCGTCAGACACTTGGGTTCTCTTTGGTAAATGGAAGAACAACTCTGCTTGGAAGCTTCTGCCATCCAGTTTGAGAGTCGCACTTCCACCGCAGCCTAGGATTCCATGTGTTGCCATGCCGCCACAATTTCCAATTCTTAGGCCTATGACAGCAGAGTGTCTGGCAGTTCTCAAAGAGACCTTAGGAATGCAGGCGTTTTGGCTCCTTCCACCGAGAAAGCAGCTCCTCCAGATCCTCTGTCGTTAGGTATTTCATGTTAGAATATCTCTAGGCGCCCTCTTTCCTCCTCCACGAGGTAAGACACAAACGGACTTGCCCTAAAGGGAAGAAGCCTTCTGAGTCCGGCAGAGAGGCAGCCTCTCCCACTCAGCGTCACCCCACGACTGAGCCCCTGGTATGGGTCCGAGACACGGAGATAGACAGCCGTAACCCCGAGCTTTTCCACAATGTAGTATAGGCCTCACCATCAAGCTCACGTCAATTTCATAGAGAAAACACCAGGCCTCGGTGTGCTTTCCTGTGGCAAGGAAACTTTGCTTTCATTCCTTAGGTGGCACATTGGCTCAGGACGGCCCTAGCCGAAGGACTCACGGTGTGCAGCCCTATTTGTTGAGATCAGCCCCTCTGGCTCTTTCTCTGATGAAACCAAGTGGGCAAAGAGCCGTTCCTAAGCTGGGGTCCCTGGGAGCTTTCTCTAGTCTACACCAGAACAGCACTCTGAGGGAGAGGAGACGCGGAGGTTTGGTAGCAAAATCTCCTATTCTGAAGAGAAACATTTCGTTGTAGGCGGGTTCCATCAGCCTTGCCGTATTTTCTCAGCTGCCTAGGATGGAGGGCAGGCAGTCAGTTGGCAGGCTCACCTGAGGCCCTGCTTCCCAGACTGTGATACAGAACCCCCGCCTGCTGCAGCCCAAAGGGACGGCTTATGGTAAGGGAAAAACCCTGTGCTGGAAAGTTCCTGCCTAACCCTCGCACAAGCACAAGCATATGGGTCAGTGGTCAAAGACTTTCCCCACAAGTTTACCATGTTTGCTCCCATCTAGCCTCCGAAGGCCGAGGTTACCTAGCTGGGGATCACACTTCAGGAAAGGTACTCATGCTGCTTGAGACTGCAAGTTGTTTCACCAGGCAGCCCAAATCGAGTACACCCACTTGCATTTTCCAGGGGCAGAGCAAAAGGTGTCAACTTACAGGCCTCCAGCCTGGGAGGGGAACATACACTTTCTGAATGGGAAAGAAGCTCATGCCTTCAGTGTGAAAGGCCACTATGCCTCTTTGCTTTGGCAGCCCAGGGGTAGCGTCGGCTCTGAAATGCTTCCAAAGGAGCAGAGTCAGAGAACCTTTGAACCTCAGAGCAGGTGCAGCCCCGAAAAGGTCTGCTCTTGGCCTGAGAACACCCACTGCCCAGCGCTTTTTTTGGGTACACACGTGTAGAGGAAGGTTGTTGAATTCTGCTGCGTGATAATTTCTCCGGGCCACGTAGTGTGAGGGCCAGTAGAGTGGCCCTCCATCTCATCCCAGCTTCATGTGCCGGTGTATAAGGCAAACTCCCTTCTTGATTCCCTCCGTGGGCTACGTAAGCTCCAGAGAAAGATGGATGATTGGGACCCAGGGCTGGTATCTAGGTTCATGTTCTGTGCCTCAACTTCGCAGCGGTTCTCTCTAAGCGGGTCACAAAGGCTCTCTGGAAGAGTTTCCTTAGAGGCTCAGAAACAGGAAAGTAGCCAACAGGCCCACGGGGATGCCAGTTCTCTGAAGCAACAACGCTACCAGCGTCAGACACTTGGGTTCCCTTTGGTAAATGGAAGAACAACTCTGCTTGGAAGCTTCTGCCATCCAGTTTGAGAGTCACACTTCCACCGCAGCCTAGGATTCCAAGTGTTGCCATGCCGCCACAATTTCCAATTCTTAGGCCTCTGACGGCAGAGTGTCTGGCAGTTCTCAAAGAGACCTTAGGAATGCAGGCGTTTTGGCTCCTTCCACCGAGAAAGCAGCTCCTCCAGATCCTCTGTCGTTAGGTATTTCAAGTTAGAATATCTCGAGGCGCCTTCTTTCCTCCTCCACGAAGTAAGACACAAACGGACTTGCCCTAAAGGCAAGAAGCCTTCTGAGTCCGGCAGAGAGGCGTCCTCTCCCACTCAGCATCCCCCCACGACTGAGCCCCTGGTATGGGTCCGAGACACGGAGAAAGACAGCCGTAACCCCGAGCTTTTCCACAATCTAGTATAGGCCTCACCCTCAAGCTCACGTCAATTTCATAGAGAAAACACCAGGCCTCGGTGTGCTTTCCTGTGGCAAGGAAACTTTGCTTTCATTCCTTAGGTGGCACATTGGCTCAGGACGGCCCTAGCCGAAGGACTCACGGTGTGCAGCCCTATTTGTTGAGATCAGCCCCTCTGGCTCTTTCTCGGATGAAACCAAGTGGGCAAAGAGCCGTTCCTAAGCTGGGGTCCCTGGGAGCTTTCCCTAGTCTACACCAGAACAGCACTCTGAGGGAGAGGAGACGCGGAGGTTTGGTAGCAAAATCTCCTATTCTGAAGAGAAACATTTCGTTGTAGGCGGGTTCCATCAGCCTTGCCGTATTTTCTCAGCTGGCTAGGATGGAGGGCAGGCAGTCAGTTGGCAGACTCACCTGAGGCCCTGCTTCCCCGACTGTGATACAGAACCCCCGCCTGCTGCAGCCCAAAGGGACGGCTTATGGTAAGGGGAAAACCCTGTGTTGGAAAGTTCCTGCCTAACCCTCGCACAAGCACAAGCATATGGGTCAGTGGTCCAAGACTTTCCCCACACGTTTACCATGTTTGCTCCCATCTAGCCTCCGAAGGCCGAGGTTACCTAGCTGGGAATCACACTTCAGGAGAGGTACTCATGCTGCTTGGGACTGCAAGTTTTTTCACCAGGCAGCCCAAATCGAGTCCACCCACTTGCATTTTCCAGGGGCCGAGCCTGGGAGGGGCAACATACACTTTCTGAATGGGAAAGAAGCCCATGCCTTCAGTGTGAAAGGCCACTATGCCTCTTTGCTTTGGCAGCCCAGGGATAGCGTCGGCTCTGAAATGCTTCCAAAGGAGCAGAGTCAGAGAACCTTTGAACCACAGAGCAGGTGCAGCCCCGAACAAGGTCTGCTCTTGGCCTGAGAACACCCACTGCCCAGCGCTTCGTTTGGGTACACACGTGTAGAGGAAGGTTGTTGAATTCTGCTGCGTGATAACTTCTCCGGGCCACGTAGCGTGAGGGCCAGTAGAGTGGCCCTCCATCTCATCCCGGCTTCATGTGCCGGGTGTATAAGTCAAACTCCCTGCCTCAATCCCTCCGTGGGCTACGTAACCTCCAGAGAGAGGTGGGTGATTGGGACCCAGAGCTGGTATCTAGGTCACTGCTCTGTGCCTCAACTTCGCAGCTGTTCTCTCTAAGCGGGTCCCAAAGGCTTTCTGGAAGAGTTTCCTTAGAGGGCCAGAAACAGGAAATTAGCCGACAGGCCCACGGGGATGCCAGTTCTCGGCAGCAACAACGCTACCAGCGTCAGACCCTTGGGTTCTCTTTGGTAAATGGAAGAACAACTCTGCTTGGAAGCTTCTGCCATCCAGTTTGAGAGTCGCACTTCCACCGCAGCCTAGGATTCCAAGTGTTGCCATGCCGCCACAATTTCCCATTCTTAGGCCTATGACGGCAGAGTATCTGGCAGTCCTCAAAGAGACCTTAGGGATGCAGGCGTTTTGGCTCCTTCCACCGAGAAAGCAGCTCCTCCAGATCCTCTGTCGTTAGGTATTTCATGTTAGAATATCTCTAGGCGCCCTCTTTCCTCCTCCACGAGGTAAGACACAAACGGACTTGCCCTAAAGGGAAGAAGCCTTCTGAGTCCCGCAGAGAGGCAGCCTCTCCCACTCAGCATTCCCCGACGACTGAGCCCCTGGCAAGGGTCCGAGACACGGAGGAAGACAGCCGTAACCCCGAGCTTTTCCACAATGTAGTATAGGCCTCACCCTGAAGCTCACGTCAATTTCATAGAGAAAACACCAGGCCTCGGTGTGCTTTCCTGTGGCAAGGAAACTTTGCTTTCATTCCTTAGGTGGCACATTGGCTCAGGACGGCCCTACCCGAAGGACTCACGGTGTGCAACCCTATTTGTTGAGATCAGCCCCTCTGGCTCTTTCTCGGATGAAACCAAGTGGGCAAAGAGCCGTTCCTAAGCTGGGGTCCCTGGGAGCCTTCCCTAGTCTACACCAGAACAGCACTCTGAGGGAGAGGAGACGCGGAGTCTTGGTAGCCAAATCTCCTATTCTGCAGAGAAACATTTCGTTGTAGGTGGGTTCCATCAGCCTTGCCATATTTTCTCAGCTGCCTAGGAAGGAGGGCAGGCAGTCAGTTGGCAGGCTCACCTGAGGCCCTGCTTCCCAGTCTGTGATACAGAACCCCCGCCTGCTGCAGCCCAAAGGGACGGCTTATGGTAAGGGAAAAACCCTGTGCTGGAAAGTTCCTGCCTAACCCTCGCACAAGCACAAGCATATGGGTCAGTGGTCAAAGACTTTCCCCACAAGTTTACCATGTTTGCTCCCATCTAGCCTCCGAAGGCCGAGGTTACCTAGCTGGGGATCACACTTCAGGAAAGGTACTCATGCTGCTTGAGACTGCAAGTTGTTTCACCAGGCAGCCCAAATCGAGTACACCCACTTGCATTTTCCAGGGGCAGAGCAAAAGGTGTCAACTTACACGCCTCCAGCCTGGGAGGGGAACATACACTTTCTGAATGGGAAAGAAGCTCATGCCTTCAGTGTGAAAGGCCACTATGCCTCTTTGCTTTGGCAGCCCAGGGGTAGCGTCGGCTCTGAAATGCTTCCAAAGGAGCAGAGTCAGAGAACCTTTGAACCTCAGAGCAGGTGCAGCCCCGAAAAGGTCTGCTCTTGGCCTGAGAACACCCACTGCCCAGCGCTTCTTTTGGGTACCCACGTGTAGAGGAAGGTTGTTGAATTCTGCTGCGTGATAACTTCTCCGGGCCACGTAGTGTGAGGGCCAGTAGAGTGGCCCTCCATCTCATCCCAGCTTCATGTGCCGGGTGTATAAGGCAAACTCCCTGCTTGAATCCCTCCGTGGGCTACGTAAACTCCAGAGAAAGATGGATGATTGGGACCCAGGGCTGGTACCTAGGTTAATGTTCTGTGCCTCAACTTCGCAGCTGTTCTCTCTAAGCGTGTCCCAAAGGCTCTCTGGAAGAGTTTCCTTAGAGGCTCAGAAACAGGAAAGTAGCCGACAGGCCCACGGGGATGCCAGTTCTCTGCAGCAACAACGCTACCAGCGTCAGACACTTGGGTTCTCTTTGGTAAATGGAAGAACAACTCTGCTTGGAAGCTTCTGCCATCCAGTTTGAGAGTCGCACTTCCACCGCAGCCTAGGATTCCATGTGTTGCCATGCCGCCACAATTTCCAATTCTTAGGCCTATGACAGCAGAGTGTCTGGCAGTTCTCAAAGAGACCTTAGGAATGCAGGCGTTTTGGCTCCTTCCACCGAGAAAGCAGCTCCTCCAGATCCTCTGTCGTTAGGTATTTCATGTTAGAATATCTCTAGGCGCCCTCTTTCCTCCTCCACGAGGTAAGACACAAACGGACTTGCCCTAAAGGGAAGAAGCCTTCTGAGTCCGGCAGAGAGGCAGCCTCTCCCACTCAGCGTCACCCCACGACTGAGCCCCTGGTATGGGTCCGAGACACGGAGATAGACAGCCGTAACCCCGAGCTTTTCCACAATGTAGTATAGGCCTCTCCATCAAGCTCACGTCAATTTCATAGAGAAAACACCAGGCCTCGGTGTGCTTTCCTGTGGCAAGGAAACTTTGCTTTCATTCCTTAGGTGGCACATTGGCTCAGGACGGCCCTAGCCGAAGGACTCACGGTGTGCAGCCCTATTTGTTGAGATCAGCCCCTCTGGCTCTTTCTCTGATGCAACCAAGTGGGCAAAGAGCCGTTCCTAAGCTGGGGTCCCTGGGAGCTTTCCCTAGTCTACACCAGAACAGCACTCTGAGGGAGAGGAGACGCGGAGGTTTGGTAGCAAAATCTCCTATTCTGAAGAGAAACATTTCGTTGTAGGCGGGTTCCATCAGCCTTGCCGTATTTTCTCAGCTGCCTAGGATGGAGGGCAGGCAGTCAGTTGGCAGGCTCACCTGAGGCCCTGCTTCCCCGACTGTGATTCAGAACCCCCGCCTGCTGCAGCCCAAAGGGACGGCTTATGGTAAGGGAAAAACCCTGTGTTGGAAAGTTCCTGCCTAACCCTCGCACAAGCACAAGCATATGGGTCAGTGGTCAAAGACTTTCCCCACAAGTATACCATGTTTGCTCCCATCTAGCCTCCGAAGGCCGAGGTTACCTAGCTGGGGATCACACTTCAGGAAAGGTACTCATACTGCATGTGACTGCAAGTTGTTTCACCAGGCAGCCCAAATCGAGTACACCCACTTGCATTTTCCAGGGGCAGAGCAAAAGGTGTAAACTTACACGCCTCCAGCCTGGGAGGGGCGACATACATTTTCTGAAAGGGAAAGAAGCCCATGCCTTCAGTGTGAAAGGCCACTATGCCTCTTTGCTTTGGCAGCCCAGGGGTAGCGTCGGCTCTGAAATGCTTCCAAAGGAGCAGAGTCAGAGAACCTTTGAACCACAGAGCAGGTGCAGCCCCGAACAAGGTCTGCTCTTGGCCTGAGAACACCCACTGCGCAGCACTTCTTTTGGGTACACACGTGTAGAGGAAGCTTGTTGAATTCTGCTGCGTGATAACTTCTCCGGGCCACGTAGTGTGAGGGCCAGTAGAGTGGCCCTCCATCTCATCCCAGCTTCATGTGCCGGGTGTATAAGGCAAACTCCCTGCTTGATTCCCTCCGTGGGCCTCGTAAGCTCCAGAGAAAGATGGATGATTGGGACCCAGGGCTGGTATCTAGGTTCATGTTCTGTGCCTCAACTTCGCAGCTGTTCTCTCTAAGCGGGTCACAAAGGCTCTCTGGAAGAGTTTCCTTAGAGGCTCAGAAACAGGAAATTAGCCGACAGGCCCACGGGGATGCCAGTTCTCTGCAGCAACAACCCTACAAGCGTCAGACACTTGGGTTCTCTTCGGTAAATGGAAGAACAACTCTGCTTGGAAGCTTCTGCCATCCAGTTTGAGAGTCACACTTCCACCGCAGCCTAGGATTCCAAGTGTTGCCATGCCGCCACAATTTCCAATTCTTAGGCCTATGACGGCAGAGTGTCTGGCAGTTCTCAAACAGACCTTAGGAATGCAGGCGTTTTGGCTCCTTCCACCGAGAAAGCAGCTCCTCCAGATCCTCTGTCGTTAGGTATTTCATGTTAGAATATCTCTAGGCGCCCTCTTTCCTCCTCCACGAGGTTAGACACAAACGGACTTGCCCTAAATGGAAGAAGCCTTCTGAGTCCGGCAGAAAGGCAGCCTCTCCCACTCAGTGTCCCCACACGACTGAGCCCCTGGTATGGGTCCGAGACACGGAGAAAGACAGCCGTAACCCCGAGCTTTTCCACAATCTACTATAGGCCTCACCCTCAAGCTCACGTCAATTTCATAGAGAAAACACCAGGCCTCGGTGTGCTTTCCTGTGGCAAGGAAACTTTGCTTTCATTCCTTAGGTGGCACATTGGCTCAGGACGGCCCTACCCGAAGGACTCACGGTGTGCAGCCCTATTTGTTGAGATCAGCCCCTCTGGCTCTTTCTCGGATGAAACCAAGTGGGCAAAGAGCCGTTCCTAAGCTGGGGTCCCTGGGCGCTTTCCCTAGTCTACACCAGAACAGCACTCTAAGGGAGAGGAGACGCGGAGGTTTGGTACCAAAATCTCCTATTCTGAAGAGAAGCATTTCGTTGTAGGCGGGTTCCATCAGCCTTGCCGTATTTTCTCAGCTGGCTAGGATGGAGGGCAGGCAGTCAGTTGGCAGGCTGACCTGAGGCCCTGCTTCCCCGACTGTGATACAGAACCCCCGCCTGCTGCAGCCCAAAGGGACGGCTTATGGTAAGGGAAAAACCCTGTGTTGGAAAGTTCCTGCCTAACCCTCGCACAAGCACAAGCATATGGGTCAGTGGTCAAAGACTTTCCCCACAAGTTTACCATGTTTGCTCCCATCTAGCCTCCGAAGGCCGAGGTTACCTAGCTGGGGATCACACTTCAGGAAAGGTACTCATGCTGCTTGTGACTGCAAGTTGTTTCACCAGGCAGCCCAAATCGAGTACACCCACTTGCATTTTCCAGGGGCAGAGCAAAAGGTGTCAACTTACAGGCCTCCAGCCTGGGAGGGGAACATACACTTTCTGAATGGGAAAGAAGCTCATGTTTTCAGTGTGAAAGGCCACTATGCCTCTTTGCTTTGGCAGCCCAGGGGTAGCGTCGGCTCTGAAATGCTTCCAAAGGAGCAGAGTCAGAGAACCTTTGAACCTCAGAGCAGGTGCAGCCCCGAACAAGGTCTGTCCTTGGCCTGAGAACACCCACTGCCCAGCGCTTCTTTTGGGTACACACGTGTAGAGGAAGGTTGTTGAATTCTGCTGCGTGATAACTTCTCCGGGCCACGTAGTGTGAGGGCCAGTAGAGTGGCCCTCCATCTCATCCCAGCTTCATGTGCCGGGTGTATAAGGCAAACTCCCTGCTTGAATCCCTCCGTGGGCTAAGTAAGCTCCAGAGAAAGATGGATGATTGGGACCCAGGCTGGTATCTAGGTTAATGTTCTGTGCCTCAACTTCGCAGCTGTTCTCTCTAAGCGGGTCCCAAAGGCTTTCTGGAAGAGTTTCCTTAGAGGCTCAGAAACAGGAAAGTAGCCGACAGGCCCACGGGGATGCCAGTTCTCTGCAGCAACAACGCTACCAGCGTCAGGCACTTGGGTTCTCTTTGGTAAATGGAAGAACAACTCTGCTTGGAAGCTTCTGCCATCCAGTTTGAGAGACGCACTTCCACCGCAGCCTAGGATTCCAAGTGTTGCCATGCCGCCACAATTTCCAATTCTTAGGCCTATGACGGCAGAGTGTCTGGCAGTTCTCAAAGAGACCTTAGGAATGCAGGCGTTTTGGCTCCTTCCACCGAGAAAGCAGCTCCTCCAGATCCTCTGTCGTTAGGTATTTCATGTTAGAATATCTCGAGGCGCCCTCTTTCCTCCTCCACGAGGTAAGACACAAACGGACTTGCCCTAAAGGGAAGAAGCCTTCTGAGTCCGGCAGAGAGGCAGCCTTTCCCACTCAGCATCCCCCACGACTGAGACCCTGGTATGGGTCTGAGACACGGAGAAAGACAGCCGTAACCCCGAGCTTTTCCACAATCTAGTACAGGCCTCACCCTCAAGCTCACGTCAATTTCATAGAGAAAACACCAGGCCTCGGTGTGCTTTCCTGTGGCAAGGAAACTTTGCTTTCATTCCTTAGGTGGCACATTGGCTCAGGACGGCCCTAGCCGAAGGACTCACGGTGTGCAGCCCTATTTATTGAGATCAGCCCCTCTGGCTCTTTCTCGGATGAAACCAAGTGGGCAAAGAGCCGTTCCTAAGCTGGGGTCCCTGGGAGCTTTCCCTAGTCTACACCAGAACAGCACTCTGAGGGAGAGGAGACGCGGAGGTTTGGTAGCAAAATCTCCTATTCTGAAGAGAAACATTTCGTTGTAGGCGGGTTCCATCAGCCTTGCCGTATTTTCTCAGCTGCCTAGGATGGAGGGCAGGCAGTCAGTTGGCAGGCTCACCTGAGGCCCTGCTTCCCCGACTGTGATTCAGAACCCCCGCCTGCTGCAGCCCAAAGGGACGGCTTATGGTAAGGGAAAAACCCTGTGTTGGAAAGTTCCTGCCTAACCCTCGCACAAGCAAAAGCATATGGGTCAGTGGTCAAAGACTTTCCCCACAAGTTTACCATGTTTGCTCCCATCTAGCCTCCGAAGGCCGAGGTTACCTAGCTGGGGATCACACTTCAGGAAAGGTACTCATGCTGCTTGTGACTGCAAGTTGTTTCACCAGGCAGCCGAAATCGAGTACACCCACTTGCATTTTCCAGGGGCAGAGCAAAAGGTGTCAACTTACAGGCCTCCAGCCTGGGAGGGGAACATACACTTTCTGAATGGGAAAGAAGCTCATGCCTTCAGTGTGAAAGGCCACTATGCCTCTTTGCTTTGGCAGCCCAGGGGTAGCGTCGGCTCTGAAATGCTTCCAAAGGAGCAGAGTCAGAGAACCTTTGAACCTCAGAGCAGGTGCAGCCGCGAACAAGGTCTGCTCTTGGCCTGAGAACACCCACTGCGCAGCACTTCTTTTGGGTACACACGTGTAGAGGAAGCTTGTTGAATTCTGCTGCGTGATAACTTCTCCGGGCCACGTAGTGTGAGGGCCAGTAGAGTGGCCCTCCATCTCATCCCAGCTTCATGTGCCGGGTGTATAAGGCAAACTCCCTGCTTGATTCCCTCCGTGGGCCTCGTAAGCTCCAGAGAAAGATGGATGATTGGGACCCAGGGCTGGTATCTAGGTTCATGTTCTGTGCCTCAACTTCGCAGCTGTTCTCTCTAAGCGGGTCACAAAGGCTCTCTGGAAGAGTTTCCTTAGAGGCTCAGAAACAGGAAATTAGCCGACAGGCCCACGGGGATGCCAGTTCTCTGCAGCAACAACCCTACAAGCGTCAGACACTTGGGTTCTCTTCGGTAAATGGAAGAACAACTCTGCTTGGAAGCTTCTGCCATCCAGTTTGAGAGTCACACTTCCACCGCAGCCTAGGATTCCAAGTGTTGCCATGCCGCCACAATTTCCAATTCTTAGGCCTATGACGGCAGAGTGTCTGGCAGTTCTCAAAGAGACCTTAGGAATGCAGGCGTTTTGGCTCCTTCCACCGAGAAAGCAGCTCCTCCAGATCCTCTGTCGTTAGGTATTTCATGTTAGAATATCTCTAGGCGCCCTCTTTCCTCCTCCACGAGGTAAGACACAAACGGACTTGCCCTAAAGGGAAGAAGCCTTCTGAGTCCGGCAGAGAGGCAGCCTTTCCCACTCAGCATCCCCCACGACTGAGCCCCAGGTATGGGTCTGAGACACGGAGATAGACAGCCGTAACCCCGAGCTTTTCCACAATCTAGTATAGGCCTCACCCTGAAGCTCACGTCAATTTCATAGAGAAAACACCAGGCCTCGGTGTGCTTTCCTGTGGCAAGGAAACTTTGCTTTCATTCCTTAGGTGGCACATTGGCTCAGGACGGCCCTACCCGAAGGACTCACGGTGTGCAGCCCTATTTATTGAGATCAGCCCCTCTGGCTCTTTCTCGGATGAAACCAAGTGGGCAAAGAGCCGTTCCTAAGCTGGGGTCCCTGGGAGCCTTCCCTAGTCTACACCAGAACAGCACTCTGAGGGAGAGGAGACGCGGAGGCTTGGTAGCAAAATCTCCTATTCTGCAGAGAAACATTTCGTTGTAGGTGGGTTCCATCAGCCTTGCCATATTTTCTCAGCTGGCTAGGACGGAGGGCAGGAAGTCAGTTGGCAGGCTCACCTGAGGCCCTGCTTCCCCGACTGTGATACAGAACCCCCGCCTGCTGCAGCCCAAAGGGACGGCTTATGGTAAGGGGAAAACCCTGTGTTGGAAAGTTCCTGCCTAACCCTCGCACAAGCACAAGCATATGGGTCAGTGGTCCAAGACTTTCCCCACACGTTTACCATGTTTGCTCCCATCTGGCCTCCGAAGGCCGAGGTTACCTAGCTGGGAATCACACTTCAGGAGAGGTACTCATGCTGCTTGGGACTGCAATTTTTTTCACCAGGCAGCCCAAATCGAGTCCACCCACTTGCATTTTCCAGGGGCCGAGCCTGGGAGGGGCAACATACACTTTCTGAATGGGAAAGAAGCCCATGCCTTCAGTGTGAAAGGCCACTATGCCTCTTTGCTTTGGCAGCCCAGGGATAGCGTCGGCTCTGAAATGCTTCCAAAGGAGCAGAGTCAGAGAACCTTTGAACCACAGAGCAGGTGCAGCCCCGAACAAGGTCTGCTCTTGGCCTGAGAACACCCACTGCCCAGCGCTTCGTTTGGGTACACACGTGTAGAGGAAGGTTGTTGAATTCTGCTGCGTGATAACTTCTCCGGGCCACGTAGCGTGAGGGCCAGTAGAGTGGCCCTCCATCTCATCCCGGCTTCATGTGCCGGGTGTATAAGTCAAACTCCCTGCCTCAATCCCTCCGTGGGCTACGTAACCTCCAGAGAGAGGTGGGTGATTGGGACCCAGAGCTGGTATCTAGGTCACTGCTCTGTGCCTCAACTTCGCAGCTGTTCTCTCTAAGCGGGTCCCAAAGGCTTTCTGGAAGAGTTTCCTTAGAGGGCCAGAAACAGGAAATTAGCCGACAGGCCCACGGGGATGCCAGTTCTCGGCAGCAACAACGCTACCAGCGTCAGACCCTTGGGTTCTCTTTGGTAAATGGAAGAACAACTCTGCTTGGAAGCTTCTGCCATCCAGTTTGAGAGTCGCACTTCCACCGCAGCCTAGGATTCCAAGTGTTGCCATGCCGCCACAATTTCCCATTCTTAGGCCTATGACGGCAGAGTATCTGGCAGTCCTCAAAGAGACCTTAGGGATGCAGGCGTTTTGGCTCCTTCCACCGAGAAAGCAGCTCCTCCAGATCCTCTGTCGTTAGGTATTTCATGTTAGAATATCTCTAGGCGCCCTCTTTCCTCCTCCACGAGGTAAGACACAAACGGACTTGCCCTAAAGGGAAGAAGCCTTCTGAGTCCCGCAGAGAGGCAGCCTCTCCCACTCAGCATTCCCCGACGACTGAGCCCCTGGCAAGGGTCCGAGACACGGAGGAAGACAGCCGTAACCCCGAGCTTTTCCACAATGTAGTATAGGCCTCACCCTGAAGCTCACGTCAATTTCATAGAGAAAACACCAGGCCTCGGTGTGCTTTCCTGTGGCAAGGAAACTTTGCTTTCATTCCTTAGGTGGCACATTGGCTCAGGACGGCCCTACCCGAAGGACTCACGGTGTGCAACCCTATTTGTTGAGATCAGCCCCTCTGGCTCTTTCTCGGATGAAACCAAGTGGGCAAAGAGCCGTTCCTAAGCTGGGGTCCCTGGGAGCCTTCCCTAGTCTACACCAGAACAGCACTCTGAGGGAGAGGAGACGCGGAGTCTTGGTAGCCAAATCTCCTATTCTGCAGAGAAACATTTCGTTGTAGGTGGGTTCCATCAGCCTTGCCATATTTTCTCAGCTGCCTAGGAAGGAGGGCAGGCAGTCAGTTGGCAGGCTCACCTGAGGCCCTGCTTCCCAGTCTGTGATACAGAACCCCCGCCTGCTGCAGCCCAAAGGGACGGCTTATGGTAAGGGAAAAACCCTGTGCTGGAAAGTTCCTGCCTAACCCTCGCACAAGCACAAGCATATGGGTCAGTGGTCAAAGACTTTCCCCACAAGTTTACCATGTTTGCTCCCATCTAGCCTCCGAAGGCCGAGGTTACCTAGCTGGGGATCACACTTCAGGAAAGGTACTCATGCTGCTTGAGACTGCAAGTTGTTTCACCAGGCAGCCCAAATCGAGTACACCCACTTGCATTTTCCAGGGGCAGAGCAAAAGGTGTCAACTTACAGGCCTCCAGCCTGGGAGGGGAACATACACTTTCTGAATGGGAAAGAAGCTCATGCCTTCAGTGTGAAAGGCCACTATGCCTCTTTGCTTTGGCAGCCCAGGGGTAGCGTCGGCTCTGAAATGCTTCCAAAGGAGCAGAGTCAGAGAACCTTTGAACCTCAGAGCAGGTGCAGCCCCGAAAAGGTCTGCTCTTGGCCTGAGAACACCCACTGCCCAGCGCTTTTTTTGGGTACACACGTGTAGAGGAAGGTTGTTGAATTCTGCTGCGTGATAATTTCTCCGGGCCACGTAGTGTGAGGGCCAGTAGAGTGGCCCTCCATCTCATCCCAGCTTCATGTGCCGGTGTATAAGGCAAACTCCCTTCTTGATTCCCTCCGTGGGCTACGTAAGCTCCAGAGAAAGATGGATGATTGGGACCCAGGGCTGGTATCTAGGTTCATGTTCTGTGCCTCAACTTCGCAGCGGTTCTCTCTAAGCGGGTCACAAAGGCTCTCTGGAAGAGTTTCCTTAGAGGCTCAGAAACAGGAAAGTAGCCAACAGGCCCACGGGGATGCCAGTTCTCTGAAGCAACAACGCTACCAGCGTCAGACACTTGGGTTCCCTTTGGTAAATGGAAGAACAACTCTGCTTGGAAGCTTCTGCCATCCAGTTTGAGAGTCACACTTCCACCGCAGCCTAGGATTCCAAGTGTTGCCATGCCGCCACAATTTCCAATTCTTAGGCCTCTGACGGCAGAGTGTCTGGCAGTTCTCAAAGAGACCTTAGGAATGCAGGCGTTTTGGCTCCTTCCACCGAGAAAGCAGCTCCTCCAGATCCTCTGTCGTTAGGTATTTCAAGTTAGAATATCTCGAGGCGCCTTCTTTCCTCCTCCACGAAGTAAGACACAAACGGACTTGCCCTAAAGGCAAGAAGCCTTCTGAGTCCGGCAGAGAGGCGTCCTCTCCCACTCAGCATCCCCCCACGACTGAGCCCCTGGTATGGGTCCGAGACACGGAGAAAGACAGCCGTAACCCCGAGCTTTTCCACAATCTAGTATAGGCCTCACCCTCAAGCTCACGTCAATTTCATAGAGAAAACACCAGGCCTCGGTGTGCTTTCCTGTGGCAAGGAAACTTTGCTTTCATTCCTTAGGTGGCACATTGGCTCAGGACGGCCCTAGCCGAAGGACTCACGGTGTGCAGCCCTATTTGTTGAGATCAGCCCCTCTGGCTCTTTCTCGGATGAAACCAAGTGGGCAAAGAGCCGTTCCTAAGCTGGGGTCCCTGGGAGCTTTCCCTAGTCTACACCAGAACAGCACTCTGAGGGAGAGGAGACGCGGAGGTTTGGTAGCAAAATCTCCTATTCTGAAGAGAAACATTTCGTTGTAGGCGGGTTCCATCAGCCTTGCCGTATTTTCTCAGCTGGCTAGGATGGAGGGCAGGCAGTCAGTTGGCAGACTCACCTGAGGCCCTGCTTCCCCGACTGTGATACAGAACCCCCGCCTGCTGCAGCCCAAAGGGACGGCTTATGGTAAGGGAAAAACCCTGTGTTGGAAAGTTCCTGCCTAACCCTCGCACAAGCACAAGCATATGGGTCAGTGGTCAAAGACTTTCCCCACAAGTTTACCATGTTTGCTCCCATCTAGCCTCCGAAGGCCGAGGTTACCTAGCTGGGGATCACACTTCAGGAAAGGTACTCATGCTGCTTGTGACTGCAAGTTGTTTCACCAGGCAGCCCAAATTGAGTACAGCCACTTGCATTTTCCAGGGGCAGAGCAAAAGGTGTCAACTTACAGGCCTCCAGCCTGGGAGGGGAATATACACTTTCTGAATGGGAAAGAAGCTCATGCCTTCAGTGTGAAAGGCCACTATGCCTCTTTGCTTTGGCAGCCCAGGGGTAGCGTCGGCTCTGAAATGCTTCCAAAGGAGCAGAGTCAGAGAACATTTGAACCTCAGAGCAGGTGCAGCCGCGAACAAGGTCTGCTCTTGGCCTGAGAACACCCACAGCCCAGCGCTTCTTTTGGGTACCCACGTGTAGAGGAAGGTTGTTGAATTCTGCTGCGTGATAACTTCTCCGGGACACGTAGTGTGAGGGCCAGTAGAGTGGCCCTCCATCTCATCCCAGCTTCATGTGCCGGGTGTATAAGGCAAACTCCCTGCTTGAATCCCTCCGTGGGCTACGTAAACTCCAGAGAAAGATGGATGATTGGGACCCAGGGCTGGTACCTAGGTTAATGTTCTGTGCATCAACTTCGCAGCTGTTCTCTCTAAGCGTGTCCCAAAGGCTCTCTGGAAGAGTTTCCTTAGAGGCTCAGAAACAGGAAAGTAGCCGACAGGCCCACGGGGATGCCAGTTCTCTGCAGCAACAACGCTACCAGCGTCAGACACTTGGGTTCTCTTTGGTAAATGGAAGAACAACTCTGCTTGGAAGCTTCTGCCATCCAGTTTGAGAGTCGCACTTCCACCGCAGCCTAGGATTCCATGTGTTGCCATGCCGCCACAATTTCCAATTCTTAGGCCTATGACAGCAGAGTGTCTGGCAGTTCTCAAAGAGACCTTAGGAATGCAGGCGTTTTGGCTCCTTCCACCGAGAAAGCAGCTCCTCCAGATCCTCTGTCGTTAGGTATTTCATGTTAGAATATCTCTAGGCGCCCTCTTTCCTCCTCCACGAGGTAAGACACAAACGGACTTGCCCTAAAGGGAAGAAGCCTTCTGAGTCCGGCAGAGAGGCAGCCTCTCCCACTCAGCGTCACCCCACGACTGAGCCCCTGGTATGGGTCCGAGACACGGAGATAGACAGCCGTAACCCCGAGCTTTTCCACAATGTAGTATAGGCCTCACCATCAAGCTCACGTCAATTTCATAGAGAAAACACCAGGCCTCGGTGTGCTTTCCTGTGGCAAGGAAACTTTGCTTTCATTCCTTAGGTGGCACATTGGCTCAGGACGGCCCTAGCCGAAGGACTCACGGTGTGCATCCCTATTTGTTGAGATCAGCCCCTCTGGCTCTTTCTCTGATGAAACCAAGTGGGCAAAGAGCCGTTCCTAAGCTGGGGTCCCTGGGAGCTTTCTCTAGTCTACACCAGAACAGCACTCTGAGGGAGAGGAGACGCGGAGGTTTGGTAGCAAAATCTCCTATTCTGAAGAGAAACATTTCGTTGTAGGCGGGTTCCATCAGCCTTGCCGTATTTTCTCAGCTGCCTAGGATGGAGGGCAGGCAGTCAGTTGGCAGGCTCACCTGAGGCCCTGCTTCCCCGACTGTGATTCAGAACCCCCGCCTGCTGCAGCCCAAAGGGACGGCTTATGGTAAGGGAAAAACCCTGTGTTGGAAAGTTCCTGCCTAACCCTCGCACAAGCACAAGCATATGGGTCAGTGGTCAAAGACTTTCCCCACAAGTATACCATGTTTGCTCCCATCTAGCCTCCGAAGGCCGAGGTTACCTAGCTGGGGATCACACTTCAGGAAAGGTACTCATACTGCATGTGACTGCAAGTTGTTTCACCAGGCAGCCCAAATCGAGTACACCCACTTGCATTTTCCAGGGGCAGAGCAAAAGGTGTAAACTTACACGCCTCCAGCCTGGGAGGGGCGACATACATTTTCTGAAAGGGAAAGAAGCCCATGCCTTCAGTGTGAAAGGCCACTATGCCTCTTTGCTTTGGCAGCCCAGGGGTAGCGTCGGCTCTGAAATGCTTCCAAAGGAGCAGAGTCAGAGAACCTTTGAACCACAGAGCAGGTGCAGCCCCGAACAAGGTCTGCTCTTGGCCTGAGAACACCCACTGCGCAGCACTTCTTTTGGGTACACACGTGTAGAGGAAGCTTGTTGAATTCTGCTGCGTGATAACTTCTCCGGGCCACGTAGTGTGAGGGCCAGTAGAGTGGCCCTCCATCTCATCCCAGCTTCATGTGCCGGGTGTATAAGGCAAACTCCCTGCTTGATTCCCTCCGTGGGCCTCGTAAGCTCCAGAGAAAGATGGATGATTGGGACCCAGGGCTGGTATCTAGGTTCATGTTCTGTGCCTCAACTTCGCAGCTGTTCTCTCTAAGCGGGTCACAAAGGCTCTCTGGAAGAGTTTCCTTAGAGGCTCAGAAACAGGAAATTAGCCGACAGGCCCACGGGGATGCCAGTTCTCTGCAGCAACAACCCTACAAGCGTCAGACACTTGGGTTCTCTTCGGTAAATGGAAGAACAACTCTGCTTGGAAGCTTCTGCCATCCAGTTTGAGAGTCACACTTCCACCGCAGCCTAGGATTCCAAGTGTTGCCATGCCGCCACAATTTCCAATTCTTAGGCCTATGACGGCAGAGTGTCTGGCAGTTCTCAAAGAGACCTTAGGAATGCAGGCGTTTTGGCTCCTTCCACCGAGAAAGCAGCTCCTCCAGATCCTCTGTCGTTAGGTATTTCATGTTAGAATATCTCTAGGCGCCCTCTTTCCTCCTCCACGAGGTAAGACACAAACGGACTTGCCCTAAAGGGAAGAAGCCTTCTGAGTCCGGCAGAGAGGCAGCCTTTACCACTCAGCATCCCCCACGACTGAGCCCCAGGTATGGGTCTGAGACACGGAGATAGACAGCCGTAACCCCGAGCTTTTCCACAATCTAGTATAGGCCTCACCCTGAAGCTCACGTCAATTTCATAGAGAAAACACCAGGCCTCGGTGTGCTTTCCTGTGGCAAGGAAACTTTGCTTTCATTCCTTAGGTGGCACATTGGCTCAGGACGGCCCTACCCGAAGGACTCACGGTGTGCAGCCCTATTTATTGAGATCAGCCCCTCTGGCTCTTTCTCGGATGAAACCAAGTGGGCAAAGAGCCGTTCCTAAGCTGGGGTCCCTGGGAGCCTTCCCTAGTCTACACCAGAACAGCACTCTGAGGGAGAGGAGACGCGGAGGCTTGGTAGCAAAATCTCCTATTCTGCAGAGAAACATTTCGTTGTAGGTGGGTTCCATCAGCCTTGCCATATTTTCTCAGCTGGCTAGGACGGAGGGCAGGAAGTCAGTTGGCAGGCTCACCTGAGGCCCTGCTTCCCCGACTGTGATACAGAACCCCCGCCTGCTGCAGCCCAAAGGGACGGCTTATGGTAAGGGGAAAACCCTGTGTTGGAAAGTTCCTGCCTAACCCTCGCACAAGCACAAGCATATGGGTCAGTGGTCCAAGACTTTCCCCACACGTTTACCATGTTTGCTCCCATCTAGCCTCCGAAGGCCGAGGTTACCTAGCTGGGAATCACACTTCAGGAGAGGTACTCATGCTGCTTGGGACTGCAAGTTTTTTCACCAGGCAGCCCAAATCAAGTCCACCCACTTGCATTTTCCAGGGGCCGAGCCTGGGAGGGGCAACATACACTTTCTGAATGGGAAAGAAGCCCATGCCTTCAGTGTGAAAGGCCACTATGCCTCTTTGCTTTGGCAGCCCAGGGATAGCGTCGGCTCTGAAATGCTTCCAAAGGAGCAGAGTCAGAGAACCTTTGAACCACAGAGCAGGTGCAGCCCCGAACAAGGTCTGCTCTTGGCCTGAGAACACCCACTGCCCAGCGCTTCGTTTGGGTACACACGTGTAGAGGAAGGTTGTTGAATTCTGCTGCGTGATAACTTCTCCGGGCCACGTAGCGTGAGGGCCAGTAGAGTGGCCCTCCATCTCATCCCGGCTTCATGTGCCGGGTGTATAAGTCAAACTCCCTGCCTCAATCCCTCCGTGGGCTACGTAACCTCCAGAGAGAGGTGGGTGATTGGGACCCAGAGCTGGTATCTAGGTCACTGCTCTGTGCCTCAACTTCGCAGCTGTTCTCTCTAAGCGGGTCCCAAAGGCTTTCTGGAAGAGTTTCCTTAGAGGGCCAGAAACAGGAAATTAGCCGACAGGCCCACGGGGATGCCAGTTCTCGGCAGCAACAACGCTACCAGCGTCAGACCCTTGGGTTCTCTTTGGTAAATGGAAGAACAACTCTGCTTGGAAGCTTCTGCCATCCAGTTTGAGAGTCGCACTTCCACCGCAGCCTAGGATTCCAAGTGTTGCCATGCCGCCACAATTTCCCATTCTTAGGCCTATGACGGCAGAGTATCTGGCAGTCCTCAAAGAGACCTTAGGGATGCAGGCGTTTTGGCTCCTTCCACCGAGAAAGCAGCTCCTCCAGATCCTCTGTCGTTAGGTATTTCATGTTAGAATATCTCTAGGCGCCCTCTTTCCTCCTCCACGAGGTAAGACACAAACGGACTTGCCCTAAAGGGAAGAAGCCTTCTGAGTCCCGCAGAGAGGCAGCCTCTCCCACTCAGCATTCCCCGACGACTGAGCCCCTGGCAAGGGTCCGAGACACGGAGGAAGACAGCCGTAACCCCGAGCTTTTCCACAATGTAGTATAGGCCTCACCCTGAAGCTCACGTCAATTTCATAGAGAAAACACCAGGCCTCGGTGTGCTTTCCTGTGGCAAGGAAACTTTGCTTTCATTCCTTAGGTGGCACATTGGCTCAGGACGGCCCTACCCGAAGGACTCACGGTGTGCAACCCTATTTGTTGAGATCAGCCCCTCTGGCTCTTTCTCGGATGAAACCAAGTGGGCAAAGAGCCGTTCCTAAGCTGGGGTCCCTGGGAGCCTTCCCTAGTCTACACCAGAACAGCACTCTGAGGGAGAGGAGACGCGGAGTCTTGGTAGCCAAATCTCCTATTCTGCAGAGAAACATTTCGTTGTAGGTGGGTTCCATCAGCCTTGCCATATTTTCTCAGCTGCCTAGGAAGGAGGGCAGGCAGTCAGTTGGCAGGCTCACCTGAGGCCCTGCTTCCCAGTCTGTGATACAGAACCCCCGCCTGCTGCAGCCCAAAGGGACGGCTTATGGTAAGGGAAAAACCCTGTGCTGGAAAGTTCCTGCCTAACCCTCGCACAAGCACAAGCATATGGGTCAGTGGTCAAAGACTTTCCCCACAAGTTTACCATGTTTGCTCCCATCTAGCCTCCGAAGGCCGAGGTTACCTAGCTGGGGATCACACTTCAGGAAAGGTACTCATGCTGCTTGAGACTGCAAGTTGTTTCACCAGGCAGCCCAAATCGAGTACACCCACTTGCATTTTCCAGGGGCAGAGCAAAAGGTGTCAACTTACAGGCCTCCAGCCTGGGAGGGGAACATACACTTTCTGAATGGGAAAGAAGCTCATGCCTTCAGTGTGAAAGGCCACTATGCCTCTTTGCTTTGGCAGCCCAGGGGTAGCGTCGGCTCTGAAATGCTTCCAAAGGAGCAGAGTCAGAGAACCTTTGAACCTCAGAGCAGGTGCAGCCCCGAAAAGGTCTGCTCTTGGCCTGAGAACACCCACTGCCCAGCGCTTTTTTTGGGTACACACGTGTAGAGGAAGGTTGTTGAATTCTGCTGCGTGATAATTTCTCCGGGCCACGTAGTGTGAGGGCCAGTAGAGTGGCCCTCCATCTCATCCCAGCTTCATGTGCCGGGTGTATAAGGCAAACTCCCTTCTTGATTCCCTCCGTGGGCTACGTAAGCTCCAGAGAAAGATGGATGATTGGGACCCAGGGCTGGTATCTAGGTTCATGTTCTGTGCCTCAACTTCGCAGCGGTTCTCTCTAAGCGGGTCACAAAGGCTCTCTGGAAGAGTTTCCTTAGAGGCTCAGAAACAGGAAAGTAGCCAACAGGCCCACGGGGATGCCAGTTCTCTGAAGCAACAACGCTACCAGCGTCAGACACTTGGGTTCCCTTTGGTAAATGGAAGAACAACTCTGCTTGGAAGCTTCTGCCATCCAGTTTGAGAGTCACACTTCCACCGCAGCCTAGGATTCCAAGTGTTGCCATGCCGCCACAATTTCCAATTCTTAGGCCTCTGACGGCAGAGTGTCTGGCAGTTCTCAAAGAGACCTTAGGAATGCAGGCGTTTTGGCTCCTTCCACCGAGAAAGCAGCTCCTCCAGATCCTCTGTCGTTAGGTATTTCAAGTTAGAATATCTCGAGGCGCCTTCTTTCCTCCTCCACGAAGTAAGACACAAACGGACTTGCCCTAAAGGCAAGAAGCCTTCTGAGTCCGGCAGAGAGGCGTCCTCTCCCACTCAGCATCCCCCCACGACTGAGCCCCTGGTATGGGTCCGAGACACGGAGAAAGACAGCCGTAACCCCGAGCTTTTCCACAATCTAGTATAGGCCTCACCCTCAAGCTCACGTCAATTTCATAGAGAAAACACCAGGCCTCGGTGTGCTTTCCTGTGGCAAGGAAACTTTGCTTTCATTCCTTAGGTGGCACATTGGCTCAGGACGGCCCTAGCCGAAGGACTCACGGTGTGCAGCCCTATTTGTTGAGATCAGCCCCTCTGGCTCTTTCTCGGATGAAACCAAGTGGGCAAAGAGCCGTTCCTAAGCTGGGGTCCCTGGGAGCTTTCCCTAGTCTACACCAGAACAGCACTCTGAGGGAGAGGAGACGCGGAGGTTTGGTAGCAAAATCTCCTATTCTGAAGAGAAACATTTCGTTGTAGGCGGGTTCCATCAGCCTTGCCGTATTTTCTCAGCTGGCTAGGATGGAGGGCAGGCAGTCAGTTGGCAGACTCACCTGAGGCCCTGCTTCCCCGACTGTGATACAGAACCCCCGCCTGCTGCAGCCCAAAGGGACGGCTTATGGTAAGGGAAAAACCCTGTGTTGGAAAGTTCCTGCCTAACCCTCGCACAAGCACAAGCATATGGGTCAGTGGTCAAAGACTTTCCCCACAAGTTTACCATGTTTGCTCCCATCTAGCCTCCGAAGGCCGAGGTTACCTAGCTGGGGATCACACTTCAGGAAAGGTACTCATGCTGCTTGTGACTGCAAGTTGTTTCACCAGGCAGCCCAAATGGAGTACACCCACTTGCATTTTCCAGGGGCAGAGCAAAAGGTGTCAACTTACACGCCTCCAGCCTGGGAGGGGCAACATACACTTTCTGAATGTGAAAGAAGCCCATGCCTTCATTGTGAAAGGCCACTATGCCTCTCTGCTTGGTAGCCCAGAGGTAGCGTCAGCTCTGAAATGCTTCCAAAGGAGCAGAGTCAGAGAAGCTTTGAACCACAGAGCAGGTGAAGCCCCGAACAAGGTCTGCTCTTGGCCTGAGAACACCCACTGCCCAGCGCTTCTTTTGGGTACCCACGTGTAGAGGAAGGTTGTTGAATTCTGCTGCGTGATAACTTCTCCGGGCCACGTAGTGTGAGGGCTAATAGAGTGGCTTTCCATCTCATCCCAGCTTCATGTGCCGGGTGTATAAGGCAAACTCCCTGCTTGAATCCCTCCGTGGGCTACGTAAACTCCAGAGAAAGATGGATGATTGGGACCCAGGGCTGGTACCTAGGTAATGTTCTGTGCCTCAACTTCGCAGCTGTTCTCTCTAAGCGGGTCCCAAAGGCTTTCTGGAAGAGTTTCCTTAGAGGCTCAGAAACAGGAAAGTAGCCGACAGGCCCACGGGGATGCCAGTTCTCTGCAGCAACAACGCTACCAGCGTCAGACACTTGGGTTCTCTTTGGTAAATGGAAGAACAACTCTGCTTGGAAGCTTCTGCCATCCAGTTTGAGAGTCGCACTTCCACCGCAGCCTAGGATTCCATGTGTTGCCATGCCGCCACAATTTCCAATTCTTAGGCCTATGACAGCAGAGTGTCTGGCAGTTCTCAAAGAGACCTTAGGAATGCAGGCGTTTTGGCTCCTTCCACCGAGAAAGCAGCTCCTCCAGATCCTCTGTCGTTAGGTATTTCATGTTAGAATATCTCTAGGCGCCCTCTTTCCTCCTCCACGAGGTAAGACACAAACGGACTTGCCCTAAAGGGAAGAAGCCTTCTGAGTCCGGCAGAGAGGCAGCCTCTCCCACTCAGCGTCACCCCACGACTGAGCCCCTGGTATGGGTCCGAGACACGGAGATAGACAGCCGTAACCCCGAGCTTTTCCACAATGTAGTATAGGCCTCACCATCAAGCTCACGTCAATTTCATAGAGAAAACACCAGGCCTCGGTGTGCTTTCCTGTGGCAAGGAAACTTTGCTTTCATTCCTTAGGTGGCACATTGGCTCAGGACGGCCCTAGCCGAAGGACTCACGGTGTGCAGCCCTATTTATTGAGATCAGCGTCTCTGGCTCTTTCTCGGATGAAACCAAGTGGGCAAAGAGCCGTTCCTAAGCTGGGGTCCCTGGGAGCTTTCCCTAGTCTACACCAGAACAGCACTCTAAGGGAGAGGAGACGCAGATGTTTGGTACCAAAATCTCCTATTCTGAAGAGAAGCATTTCGTTGTAGGCGGGTTCCATCAGCCTTGCCGTATTTTCTCAGCTGGCTACGATGGAGGGCAGGCAGTCAGTTGGCAGGCTGACCTGAGGCCCTGCTTCCCCGACTGTGATACAGAACCCCCGCCTGCTGCAGCCCAAAGGGACGGCTTATGGTAAGGGAAAAACCCTGTGTTGGAAAGTTTCTGCCTAACCCTCGCACAAGCACAAGCATATGGGTCAGTGTTCAAAGACTTTCCCCACAAGTTTACCATGTTTGCTCCCATCTAGCCTCCGAAGGCCGAGGTTACCTAGCTGGGGATCACACTTCAGGAAAGGTACTCATGCTGCTTGTGACTGCAAGTTGTTTCACCAGGCAGCCCAAATCGAGTACACCCACTTGCATTTTCCAGGGGCAGAGCAAAAGGTGTCAACTTACAGGCCTCCAGCCTGGGAGGGGAACATACACTTTCTGAATGGGAAAGAAGCTCATGCCTTCAGTGTGAAAGGCCACTATGCCTCTTTGCTTTGGCAGCCCAGGGGTAGCGTCGGCTCTGAAATGCTTCCAAAGGAGCAGAGTCAGAGAACCTTTGAACCTCAGAGCAGGTGCAGCCCCGAACAAGGTCTGTCCTTGGCCTGAGAACACCCACTGCCCAGCGCTTCTTTTGGGTACACACGTGTAGAGGAAGGTTGTTGAATTCTGCTGCGTGATAACTTCTCCGGGCCACGTAGTGTGAGGTCCAGTAGAGTGGCCCTCCATCTCATCCCAGCTTCATGTGCCGGGTGTATAAGGCAAACTCCCTGCTTGAATCCCTCCTTGGGCTAAGTAAGCTCCAGAGAAAGATGGATGATTGGGACCCAGGCTGGTATCTAGGTTAATGTTCTGTGCCTCAACTTCGCAGCTGTTCTCTCTAAGCGGGTCCCAAAGGCTTTCTGGAAGTGTTTCCTTAGAGGCTCAGAAACAGGAAAGTAGCCGACAGGCCCACGGGGATGCCAGTTCTCTGCAGCAACAACGCTACCAGCGTCAGGCACTTGGGTTCTCTTTGGTAAATGGAAGAACAACTCTGCTTGGAAGCTTCTGCCATCCAGTTTGAGAGTCGCACTTCCACCGCAGCCTAGGATTCCAAGTGTTGCCATGCCGCCACAATTTCCAATTCTTAGGCCTATGACGGCAGAGTGTCTGGCAGTTCTCAAACAGACCTTAGGAATGCAGGCGTTTTGGCTCCTTCCACCGAGAAAGCAGCTCCTCCAGATCCTCTGTCGTTAGGTATTTCATGTTAGAATATCTCGAGGCGCCCTCTTTCCTCCTCCACGAGGTAAGACACAAACGGACTTGCCCTAAAGGGAAGAAGCCTTCTGAGTCCGGCAGAGAGGCAGCCTTTCCCACTCAGCATCCCCCACGACTGAGCCCCTGGTATGGGTCTGAGACACGGAGAAAGACAGCCGTAACCCCGAGCTTTTCCACAATCTAGTATAGGCCTCACCCTCAAGCTCACGTCAATTTCATAGAGAAAACACCAGGCCTCGGTGTGCTTTCCTGTGGCAAGGAAACTTTGCTTTCATTCCTTAGGTGGCACATTGGCTCAGGACGGCCCTAGCCGAAGGACTCACGGTGTGCAGCCCTATTTATTGAGATCAGCCCCTCTGGCTCTTTCTCGGATGAAACCAAGTGGGCAAAGAGCGGTTCCTAAGCTGGGGTCCCTGGGAGCTTTCCCTAGTCTACACCAGAACAGCACTCTGAGGGAGAGGAGACGCGGAGGTTTGGTAGCAAAATCTCCTATTCTGAAGAGAAACATTTCGTTGTAGGCGGGTTCCATCAGCCTTGCCGTATTTTCTCAGCTGGCTAGGATGGAGGGCAGGCAGTCAGTTGGCAGGCTGACCTGAGGCCCTGCTTCCCCGACTGTGATACAGAACCCCCGCCTGCTGCAGCCCAAAGGGACGGCTTATGGTAAGGGAAAAACCCTGTGTTGGAAAGTTCCTGCCTAACCCTCGCACAAGCACAAGCATATGGGTCAGTGGTCAAAGACTTTCCCCACAAGTTTACCATGTTTGCTCCCATCTAGCCTCCGAAGGCCGAGGTTACCTAGCTGGGGATCACACTTCAGGAAAGGTACTCATGCTGCTTGTGACTGCAAGTTGTTTCACCAGGCAGCCCAAATCGAGTACACCCACTTGCATTTTCCAGGGGCAGAGCAAAAGGTGTCAACTTACAGGCCTCCAGCCTGGGAGGGGAACATACACTTTCTGAATGGGAAAGAAGCTCATGTTTTCAGTGTGAAAGGCCACTATGCCTCTTTGCTTTGGCAGCCCAGGGGTAGCGTCGGCTCTGAAATGCTTCCAAAGGAGCAGAGTCAGAGAACCTTTGAACCTCAGAGCAGGTGCAGCCCCGAACAAGGTCTGTCCTTGGCCTGAGAACACCCACTGCCCAGCGCTTCTTTTGGGTACACACGTGTAGAGGAAGGTTGTTGAATTCTGCTGCGTGATAACTTCTCCGGGCCACGTAGTGTGAGGGCCAGTAGAGTGGCCCTCCATCTCATCCCAGCTTCATGTGCCGGGTGTATAAGGCAAACTCCCTGCTTGAATCCCTCCGTGGGCTAAGTAAGCTCCAGAGAAAGATGGATGATTGGGACCCAGGCTGGTATCTAGGTTAATGTTCTGTGCCTCAACTTCGCAGCTGTTCTCTCTAAGCGGGTCCCAAAGGCTTTCTGGAAGAGTTTCCTTAGAGGCTCAG
This sequence comes from Eschrichtius robustus, assembly GCF_028021215.1. Lineage (NCBI taxonomy): Eukaryota > Metazoa > Chordata > Mammalia > Artiodactyla > Eschrichtiidae > Eschrichtius > Eschrichtius robustus. The sequence goes on from NC_090842.1 coordinate 44,828,736, forward strand.
AAACAGGAAAGTAGCCGACAGGCCCACGGGGATGCCAGTTCTCTGCAGCAACAACGCTACCAGCGTCAGGCACTTGGGTTCTCTTTGGTAAATGGAAGAACAACTCTGCTTGGAAGCTTCTGCCATCCAGTTTGAGAGTCGCACTTCCACCGCAGCCTAGGTTTCCATGTGTTGCCATGCCGCCACAATTTCCAATTCTTAGGCCTATGACAGCAGAGTGTCTGGCAGTTCTCAAAGAGACCTTAGGAATGCAGGCGTTTTGGCTCCTTCCACCGAGAAAGCAGCTCCTCCAGATCCTCTGTCGTTAGGTATTTCATGTTAGAATATCTCGAGGCGCCCTCTTTCCTCCTCCACGAGGTAAGACACAAACGGACTTGCCCTAAAGGGAAGAAGCCTTCTGAGTCCGGCAGAGAGGCAGCCTTTCCCACTCAGCATCCCCCACGACTGAGCCCCTGGTATGGGTCTGAGACACGGAGAAAGACAGCCGTAACCCCGAGCTTTTCCACAATCTAGTATAGGCCTCACCCTCAAGCTCACGTCAATTTCATAGAGAAAACACCAGGCCTCGGTGTGCTTTCCTGTGGCAAGGAAACTTTGCTTTCATTCCTTAGGTGGCACATTGGCTCAGGACGGCCCTAGCCGAAGGACTCACGGTGTGCAGCCCTATTTATTGAGATCAGCCCCTCTGGCTCTTTCTCGGATGAAACCAAGTGGGCAAAGAGCCGTTCCTAAGCTGGGGTCCCTGGGAGCTTTCCCTAGTCTACACCAGAACAGCACTCTGAGGGAGAGGAGACGCGGAGGTTTGGTAGCAAAATCTCCTATTCTGAAGAGAAACATTTCGTTGTAGGCGGGTTCCATCAGCCTTGCAGTATTTTCTCAGCTGGCTAGGATGGAGGGCAGGCAGTCAGTTGGCAGACTCACCTGAGGCCCTGCTTCCCCGACTGTGATACAGAACCCCCACCTGCTGCAGCCCAAAGGGACGGCTTATGGTAAGGGAAAAACCGTGTGTTGGAAAGTTTCTGCCTAACCCTCGCACAAGCACAAGCATATGGGTCAGTGGTCAAAGACTTTCCCCACAAGTTTACCATGTTTGCTCCCATCTAGCCTCCGAAGGCCGAGGTTACCTAGCTGGGGATCACACTTCAGGAAAGGTACTCATGCTGCTTGTGACTGCAAGTTGTTTCACCAGGCAGCCCAAATCGAGTACAGCCACTTGCATTTTCCAGGGGCAGAGCAAAAGGTGTCAACTTACAGGCCTCCAGCCTGGGAGGGGAATATACACTTTCTGAATGGGAAAGAAGCTCATGCCTTCAGTGTGAAAGGCCACTATGCCTCTTTGCTTTGGCAGCCCAGGGGTAGCGTCGGCTCTGAAATGCTTCCAAAGGAGCAGAGTCAGAGAACATTTGAACCTCAGAGCAGGTGCAGCCGCGAACAAGGTCTGCTCTTGGCCTGAGAACACCCACTGCCCAGCGCTTCTTTTGGGTACCCACGTGTAGAGGAAGGTTGTTGAATTCTGCTGCGTGATAACTTCTCCGGGCCACGTAGTGTGAGGGCCAGTAGAGTGGCCCTCCATCTCATCCCAGCTTCATGTGCCGGGTGTATAAGGCAAACTCCCTGCTTGAATCCCTCTGTGGGCTACGTAAACTCCAGAGAAAGATGGATGATTGGGACCCAGGGCTGGTACCTAGGTTAATGTTCTGTGCCTCAACTTCGCAGCTGTTCTCTCTAAGCGTGTCCCAAAGGCTCTCTGGAAGAGTTTCCTTAGAGGCTCAGAAACAGGAAAGTAGCCGACAGGCCCACGGGGATGCCAGTTCTCTGCAGCAACAACGCTACCAGCGTCAGACACTTGGGTTCTCTTTGGTAAATGGAAGAACAACTCTGCTTGGAAGCTTCTGCCATCCAGTTTGAGAGTCGCACTTCCACCGCAGCCTAGGATTCCATGTGTTGCCATGCCGCCACAATTTCCAATTCTTAGGCCTATGACAGCAGAGTGTCTGGCAGTTCTCAAAGAGACCTTAGGAATGCAGGCGTTTTGGCTCCTTCCACCGAGAAAGCAGCTCCTCCAGATCCTCTGTCGTTAGGTATTTCATGTTAGAATATCTCTAGGCGCCCTCTTTCCTCCTCCACGAGGTAAGACACAAACGGACTTGCCCTAAAGGGAAGAAGCCTTCTGAGTCCGGCAGAGAGGCAGCCTCTCCCACTCAGCGTCACCCCACGACTGAGCCCCTGGTATGGGTCCGAGACACGGAGATAGACAGCCGTAACCCCGAGCTTTTCCACAATGTAGTATAGGCCTCTCCATCAAGCTCACGTCAATTTCATAGAGAAAACACCAGGCCTCGGTGTGCTTTCCTGTGGCAAGGAAACTTTGCTTTCATTCCTTAGGTGGCACATTGGCTCAGGACGGCCCTAGCCGAAGGACTCACGGTGTGCAGCCCTATTTGTTGAGATCAGCCCCTCTGGCTCTTTCTCTGATGCAACCAAGTGGGCAAAGAGCCGTTCCTAAGCTGGGGTCCCTGGGAGCTTTCTCTAGTCTACACCAGAACAGCACTCTGAGGGAGAGGAGACGCGGAGGTTTGGTAGCAAAATCTCCTATTCTGAAGAGAAACATTTCGTTGTAGGCGGGTTCCATCAGCCTTGCCGTATTTTCTCAGCTGCCTAGGATGGAGGGCAGGCAGTCAGTTGGCAGGCTCACCTGAGGCCCTGCTTCCCCGACTGTGATTCAGAACCCCCGCCTGCTGCAGCCCAAAGGGACGGCTTATGGTAAGGGAAAAACCCTGTGTTGGAAAGTTCCTGCCTAACCCTCGCACAAGCACAAGCATATGGGTCAGTGGTCAAAGACTTTCCCCACAAGTATACCATGTTTGCTCCCATCTAGCCTCCGAAGGCCGAGGTTACCTAGCTGGGGATCACACTTCAGGAAAGGTACTCATACTGCATGTGACTGCAAGTTGTTTCACCAGGCAGCCCAAATCGAGTACACCCACTTGCATTTTCCAGGGGCAGAGCAAAAGGTGTAAACTTACACGCCTCCAGCCTGGGAGGGGCGACATACATTTTCTGAAAGGGAAAGAAGCTAATGCCTTCAGTGTGAAAGGCCACTATGCCTCTTTGCTTTGGCAGCCCAGGGGTAGCGTCGGCTCTGAAATGCTTCCAAAGGAGCAGAGTCAGAGAACCTTTGAACCACAGAGCAGGTGCAGCCCCGAACAAGGTCTGCTCTTGGCCTGAGAACACCCACTGCGCAGCACTTCTTTTGGGTACACACGTGTAGAGGAAGCTTGTTGAATTCTGCTGCGTGATAACTTCTCCGGGCCACGTAGTGTGAGGGCCAGTAGAGTGGCCCTCCATCTCATCCCAGCTTCATGTGCCGGGTGTATAAGGCAAACTCCCTGCTTGATTCCCTCCGTGGGCCTCGTAAGCTCCAGAGAAAGATGGATGATTGGGACCCAGGGCTGGTATCTAGGTTCATGTTCTGTGCCTCAACTTCGCAGCTGTTCTCTCTAAGCGGGTCACAAAGGCTCTCTGGAAGAGTTTCCTTAGAGGCTCAGAAACAGGAAATTAGCCGACAGGCCCACGGGGATGCCAGTTCTCTGCAGCAACAACCCTACAAGCGTCAGACACTTGGGTTCTCTTCGGTAAATGGAAGAACAACTCTGCTTGGAAGCTTCTGCCATCCAGTTTGAGAGTCACACTTCCACCGCAGCCTAGGATTCCAAGTGTTGCCATGCCGCCACAATTTCCAATTCTTAGGCCTATGACGGCAGAGTGTCTGGCAGTTCTCAAACAGACCTTAGGAATGCAGGCGTTTTGGCTCCTTCCACCGAGAAAGCAGCTCCTCCAGATCCTCTGTCGTTAGGTATTTCATGTTAGAATATCTCTAGGCGCCCTCTTTCCTCCTCCACGAGGTTAGACACAAACGGACTTGCCCTAAATGGAAGAAGCCTTCTGAGTCCGGCAGAAAGGCAGCCTCTCCCACTCAGTGTCCCCACACGACTGAGCCCCTGGTATGGGTCCGAGACACGGAGAAAGACAGCCGTAACCCCGAGCTTTTCCACAATCTACTATAGGCCTCACCCTCAAGCTCACGTCAATTTCATAGAGAAAACACCAGGCCTCGGTGTGCTTTCCTGTGGCAAGGAAACTTTGCTTTCATTCCTTAGGTGGCACATTGGCTCAGGACGGCCCTACCCGAAGGACTCACGGTGTGCAGCCCTATTTGTTGAGATCAGCCCCTCTGGCTCTTTCTCGGATGAAACCAAGTGGGCAAAGAGCCGTTCCTAAGCTGGGGTCCCTGGGCGCTTTCCCTAGTCTACACCAGAACAGCACTCTAAGGGAGAGGAGACGCGGAGGTTTGGTACCAAAATCTCCTATTCTGAAGAGAAGCATTTCGTTGTAGGCGGGTTCCATCAGCCTTGCCGTATTTTCTCAGCTGGCTAGGATGGAGGGCAGGCAGTCAGTTGGCAGGCTGACCTGAGGCCCTGCTTCCCCGACTGTGATACAGAACCCCCGCCTGCTGCAGCCCAAAGGGACGGCTTATGGTAAGGGAAAAACCCTGTGTTGGAAAGTTCCTGCCTAACCCTCGCACAAGCACAAGCATATGGGTCAGTGGTCAAAGACTTTCCCCACAAGTTTACCATGTTTGCTCCCATCTAGCCTCCGAAGGCCGAGGTTACCTAGCTGGGGATCACACTTCAGGAAAGGTACTCATGCTGCTTGTGACTGCAAGTTGTTTCACCAGGCAGCCCAAATCGAGTACACCCACTTGCATTTTCCAGGGGCAGAGCAAAAGGTGTCAACTTACAGGCCTCCAGCCTGGGAGGGGAACATACACTTTCTGAATGGGAAAGAAGCTCATGTTTTCAGTGTGAAAGGCCACTATGCCTCTTTGCTTTGGCAGCCCAGGGGTAGCGTCGGCTCTGAAATGCTTCCAAAGGAGCAGAGTCAGAGAACCTTTGAACCTCAGAGCAGGTGCAGCCCCGAACAAGGTCTGTCCTTGGCCTGAGAACACCCACTGCCCAGCGCTTCTTTTGGGTACACACGTGTAGAGGAAGGTTGTTGAATTCTGCTGCGTGATAACTTCTCCGGGCCACGTAGTGTGAGGGCCAGTAGAGTGGCCCTCCATCTCATCCCAGCTTCATGTGCCGGGTGTATAAGGCAAACTCCCTGCTTGAATCCCTCCGTGGGCTAAGTAAGCTCCAGAGAAAGATGGATGATTGGGACCCAGGCTGGTATCTAGGTTAATGTTCTGTGCCTCAACTTCGCAGCTGTTCTCTCTAAGCGGGTCCCAAAGGCTTTCTGGAAGAGTTTCCTTAGAGGCTCAGAAACAGGAAAGTAGCCGACAGGCCCACGGGGATGCCAGTTCTCTGCAGCAACAACGCTACCAGCGTCAGGCACTTGGGTTCTCTTTGGTAAATGGAAGAACAACTCTGCTTGGAAGCTTCTGCCATCCAGTTTGAGAGACGCACTTCCACCGCAGCCTAGGATTCCAAGTGTTGCCATGCCGCCACAATTTCCAATTCTTAGGCCTATGACGGCAGAGTGTCTGGCAGTTCTCAAAGAGACCTTAGGAATGCAGGCGTTTTGGCTCCTTCCACCGAGAAAGCAGCTCCTCCAGATCCTCTGTCGTTAGGTATTTCATGTTAGAATATCTCGAGGCGCCCTCTTTCCTCCTCCACGAGGTAAGACACAAACGGACTTGCCCTAAAGGGAAGAAGCCTTCTGAGTCCGGCAGAGAGGCAGCCTTTCCCACTCAGCATCCCCCACGACTGAGACCCTGGTATGGGTCTGAGACACGGAGAAAGACAGCCGTAACCCCGAGCTTTTCCACAATCTAGTACAGGCCTCACCCTCAAGCTCACGTCAATTTCATAGAGAAAACACCAGGCCTCGGTGTGCTTTCCTGTGGCAAGGAAACTTTGCTTTCATTCCTTAGGTGGCACATTGGCTCAGGACGGCCCTAGCCGAAGGACTCACGGTGTGCAGCCCTATTTATTGAGATCAGCCCCTCTGGCTCTTTCTCGGATGAAACCAAGTGGGCAAAGAGCCGTTCCTAAGCTGGGGTCCCTGGGAGCTTTCCCTAGTCTACACCAGAACAGCACTCTGAGGGAGAGGAGACGCGGAGGTTTGGTAGCAAAATCTCCTATTCTGAAGAGAAACATTTCGTTGTAGGCGGGTTCCATCAGCCTTGCCGTATTTTCTCAGCTGCCTAGGATGGAGGGCAGGCAGTCAGTTGGCAGGCTCACCTGAGGCCCTGCTTCCCCGACTGTGATTCAGAACCCCCGCCTGCTGCAGCCCAAAGGGACGGCTTATGGTAAGGGAAAAACCCTGTGTTGGAAAGTTCCTGCCTAACCCTCGCACAAGCAAAAGCATATGGGTCAGTGGTCAAAGACTTTCCCCACAAGTTTACCATGTTTGCTCCCATCTAGCCTCCGAAGGCCGAGGTTACCTAGCTGGGGATCACACTTCAGGAAAGGTACTCATGCTGCTTGTGACTGCAAGTTGTTTCACCAGGCAGCCGAAATCGAGTACACCCACTTGCATTTTCCAGGGGCAGAGCAAAAGGTGTCAACTTACAGGCCTCCAGCCTGGGAGGGGAACATACACTTTCTGAATGGGAAAGAAGCTCATGCCTTCAGTGTGAAAGGCCACTATGCCTCTTTGCTTTGGCAGCCCAGGGGTAGCGTCGGCTCTGAAATGCTTCCAAAGGAGCAGAGTCAGAGAACCTTTGAACCTCAGAGCAGGTGCAGCCGCGAACAAGGTCTGCTCTTGGCCTGAGAACACCCACTGCGCAGCACTTCTTTTGGGTACACACGTGTAGAGGAAGCTTGTTGAATTCTGCTGCGTGATAACTTCTCCGGGCCACGTAGTGTGAGGGCCAGTAGAGTGGCCCTCCATCTCATCCCAGCTTCATGTGCCGGGTGTATAAGGCAAACTCCCTGCTTGATTCCCTCCGTGGGCCTCGTAAGCTCCAGAGAAAGATGGATGATTGGGACCCAGGGCTGGTATCTAGGTTCATGTTCTGTGCCTCAACTTCGCAGCTGTTCTCTCTAAGCGGGTCACAAAGGCTCTCTGGAAGAGTTTCCTTAGAGGCTCAGAAACAGGAAATTAGCCGACAGGCCCACGGGGATGCCAGTTCTCTGCAGCAACAACCCTACAAGCGTCAGACACTTGGGTTCTCTTCGGTAAATGGAAGAACAACTCTGCTTGGAAGCTTCTGCCATCCAGTTTGAGAGTCACACTTCCACCGCAGCCTAGGATTCCAAGTGTTGCCATGCCGCCACAATTTCCAATTCTTAGGCCTATGACGGCAGAGTGTCTGGCAGTTCTCAAAGAGACCTTAGGAATGCAGGCGTTTTGGCTCCTTCCACCGAGAAAGCAGCTCCTCCAGATCCTCTGTCGTTAGGTATTTCATGTTAGAATATCTCTAGGCGCCCTCTTTCCTCCTCCACGAGGTAAGACACAAACG